>NC_083323.1:14317559-16717559 GCF_963455315.2 Globicephala melas
CTACTCATCTCCACCACTGGAGATAAAGGTGGGCAGTTAGGATGGTGGGGAGTAGGGAGCTGGTCCATAGACTAAGAACACTTCCCAAGATATATCCTATATACATCTGTCTACTACACACCATCACTGGCCTAATCAGGGCTCAGGGATTTTTCAGATTCCCCCCACGTGCAGAGATGCCTCCAAGCTGTTGACACTTAGACACCAGATGAGGGATTGCATCTGTTCAGCCAGCCCAGCCCTCTAAGGCAGCAGATTCGGCCACTCTCTATACACCCACGGACCACCAGCCCTAGGCAGCCTTCATTTATTTCTGGACCTTTTCTCACTCAGATGCCGTCTCCTCTAGAGTCCTGGCTCTTGGCTTGGTGCAGTCCTGTCTGCTGGCCCTTTAGATTCATTGTCAGTTCTTGGTTTCCACACTGTAAGTCTCTGTTCTCTCAACCAGGCTTTGACTAAGTGTGGCCCTGTGATCCTCTAGTATCCCTCCTTGTCCAGAGTATCATCAGGAAGACCATTGCCCCCTGCCTTAAAACTCAACCTCCTGCTCTTGTTGGCCCAGCCTGGCTGGGCCAATCTGAGATGCTCATGTTGAAGACTTCAAGAACATCACATGGGCTTTAGTCATTTGTCCTTGGCCAAACTCTTGGGCTTTGGTTCAGCATTCTGTGAGTTTGGACTCTACACTGAGTCCTATGCCAGACAATGGGATAAAGAGGCGAAGAAAATAAGGCCGTTGCCTTCAAGGCGACCATCGGTAAGGCCAAGGTGGAGCTCAGGCAGGCGCTGGCCATATTAAATATTGGGTCGCAACCAAGAGCCAGCTACAAGGAGTGGCTCTCCTGGGCCCAGACAACCAAAGGGGAACTCACGACAGCCTAGAATGTCAGAGATAATTCTGATCCTGGCATAGGAAGCTGGAAGATAAGAAGTCTTTGTTAGTTCCTCCTCCATCGGTACAATGAGGTATTCATGCTATTCCCCTCGGGACTCGGGAAGCATTTTAGGCCCAAGAAAGGTCTGTGCGTCATCATAATTGTGTAATATGGCTACCCTCATTCCACCCCACCCCTTGACATATCCTGGTTGGGCAAGATAAAGTTCTGTTGATGCTTTAGCTGCTGTGGCTGCCATCAATCAAGCTTCCTTCAGGGGTCTTGATTTGGCCTCCCAAGGGGCTAGAAATCTGGGGGCCACTTCTTTCCATCAATCTCACCCCTGTTTTCTGCCACCGCGTGTGTAAGAGGATCAACCAGTTCACCAAGTGAATTGGTACAGACTTTATCAAACGGTGTTGTGGTGTGAGGAGACGGCATAGCCTCTGAAGTTTAACTGACCTGAGTTTGAATCACTTACCAGCTGTGAGGGCTTGGACAATTTTCTTAAGCTCTCTGAACCTCAGGTTTTTGTTTTGTTTTGTTTTTGTCCAATGTGTAAACAAAGGCTTACGGAAAGTTGTAGAGTTGATGTCAGGATTAAATGAAACAACATATGTAAAACCCCTAACACTTTGCCTGACACCTACTAGATAGATGCTCAATAAATATGGTTCCCATCTGTAGGTTCTAAGCAAATTTGGTGAAGTAAATGGACGTGGTCCCCACATGCAAGAAATTTATGAACTTTATCATAACTATAGGGACTTCTTTATTATAAAGGTGAGTGATTAGACCCGCATGTGCAAAACAGCCCCATCTTTAAATGGAGCATAAGATCTACCCCATAGGATGTGTAGGCACTGTTAATCCCCACTTCACTGACAAAAAAAAGGAAGCACAGAGAGACCGAGTGATTCATCCATGGCCACAGAGCTGGGAAGTAGTACAGTTGGGATTTGAACCTGCCCTTTTTGCTCCAGAGCCTGTGCTCTGGCCACTTCACTCTGCTGCCTGCACCATCTTGCTGAGCTGAGTGTAAGGAGACACTAGGAAGCAGAAGGTGGTGGAAAGAGGGTTAGATTTGGAGTCAGGTACGTTGGAATCTGACTTCACAGTGATGGTGACTGTGGGCAGATCACTCTGTTTCCTCATTTGCAAAATGATACCAATAAATAACCTCTGCCTCAAGAGTTCTTTTTAGATCCCTTTAGATCCATTGGTTCAGCAAATGGCTGTTGGAAGCCTGCAGTGTGCCAGGCACTGTCCTAGGTACTGGGGATGGAGCCTCGAGCAAGAGACATCAGCTGCTCTCGGAGTGGGTCCCTGCCTTGTGTCTAATGAGAGAATAAGATCATGTACTTAGAAGTACTTCCCAGAGGTTTGTCATTAGTATCAGGCAAGTGAAAGTGCTTGCTGCTCTACAGGGACTTAATCAAAACAACAATAATAATAACAATAACAGTTAACATGGGTTAAGCATTTTCTCTGTGCCAGGAACTATGTTAAGCTCTTTGCATGAATTCTCTTGTAATCCCCTCAAAACATTGCAGGTAGGCATCATAATTCATCTTCATTTTACACATGAGAAAACTGAAGCCTGGAGAAAACTGGATGTTAATTAACAGCCAGTTGAACAGTGGAGCTGGTTTTCAAACCTAGGCAGTCTGCCTTCAGAGCCTCCAGTCCTAAATATCATACCATATGGCTTCTACTGCATCTTACTACTGCCTCTGGTTACTTGTATCTCAGGAACGTATTTAGAAACATCTGGAAGTCTTGTAAAGGCTTTATCGTTAAGTGTGGGGAATTTAGCCCAGAAGCCTCCGTCATCTAGTCAAGCCTGGTCTTGATTCTGCACCTACTTTAGATGTAAAGACAGACGCTCGCTGCAGGCCTGGGGAGCAGAGCACCATGGCATTGACTAGCGAGGCCTCCCAGCCTTGGCAGTTACCTCACCACTAGCCTTTACATCACTGCTGGCCAAGCCAAGAGCCTGGGTTGTGTCCTGAATCTAAAAGCCTGACCATAGGCTTTTATGAAGCTGTATCTTTCTGAGAACTTCCTGGGCATTACCTCACTTGTCCTCTATCAACTTCCCCAGAAACCATGGCTGGCAGCCTCATCCCAGATTTATAGATTGTGGAGCGGGAGGCTCCAGAAAGAGGAAGTGACCTTTTCAAGGTTGCCCACGATAGTTGGGTGCAGAGATGCCTCCAACACCCAGTTTCCTGAATCCCACTTCCAAGATGTCATCTGAAGTGCTAAAGGCCAGAGACCTCAAGTCAACAGCTAGGGGTTGCAAAGGTCAGAGAGAAAGTCTGTGTTTTTGAGTCTTGTTCTAAGAGCCTTTCCACTGCATGGCACTGCATTCATTCTTCCACTGAACAGATATTGGTCGATCACGTACTGTGTGCCTCAGTAGGCCGTAGGGATACCAAAGTGGATGAGACAGGTGTGGTTGCTGCCATCACACAGCTCCCAGGTCAGCAGGGAAGATAGCTGGTTAACAAGTCATCACAACTGTGATGAATGTTATAAAGGGAAAAGCACAGGGGGCTCTGGGACCATGACATACCTTGTCTAGGAGACCAGAAAAGGCCATCCTAGAAAGTAATGGTTATAGTGACACAAAAATGAGGGAGAGTTTTTCAGGTGAAGGGGAGAAAGGGGTGCTCCAGGCAGAGGTGCTGCATGTGCGACAGGAGAGGGGCTTGTTCGAGAGTGGAAGGGAGAGTGGAAAAGATGTGGCTGGTGGGTAAGCAAAGGCAAGGGTCAGGAAGGCTTTGAGTTCTATATTCGTTTTCTGTGCTGCATAACAAATTACCACAAATTTGTCAGCTTAAGACAACACCCAGTTATTACATCACAGTTTCTGTGGGTCAGGAGGCGCCAAAACCCAAATTTATCAGCAAATCCTGAGCAAATACATCATTCAGTGGTGGATACATGTTAACCAGACTCACAAGATTATTGTACAATATAAAAGTGAAACGAGAAGTATAGTTAATTAATACTTGGACCAGTTCATCTTCTCCCATCAAGATCTGTAGGAAACCGAATTGAGATCAGAATGCCCAACTATTAATTCATGACAAGAAAATGAGCTGAAATGCGAAAATCCTGGGTTCTGCATCCTGGGATTCTCTCTCTGAAAGCGGAAACACACAGGAAGCACAGCATACTCAGGTGGCCGTTTAGCAAGTGTCTTACAAGTATCAGGGCGAAGGAAATCCATTGACTGGAATGTTTAACAGTAGTACCAGACTAAGACATCCTGATGCAGCCACCTTGCAATAGGTACAGCTGGGCTACTGGGATGGAAAAGAATTGACATATGCACTCAGTAAATGGTAGCCTCTATTAGAATGACTTCTTTGTTTTAGACACTGTCACTCTCTAAGGGTACTCGACTAGGTAACTCCCAAGTTCTCTTACGGTGCTGATGTGCTGCGATTCCCAGGGCAACTGTTGCTCATCCTGGAGTATACTCCGGAGCCTGGGCACACTGCCCACGGCATCAGCGTCATCGTCATTAGCAGCAGTATGATGGAAAGCAGTGATTTTCTATGGACTGCTGCCTACATTTAGGACACGCTGTTAGGCACTACTGACATTATCTTATTAAATCCTCACAATAACCCTACTGGATAGTTGTTCTCACTCTCAACTTGCAGATGAATGAAGGAGAAACCGAGACTCAAAGAGGTAGTGTAACTTGCCCAAGGTCACTCACCAAGTGAGTGGAAAAGAAGGGATTCCAATTACAGTCAACACACTGGCCCTCTGCAGCACAGATTAGATGGGTCATGCTTTGCCTGCCTACTGAGGAAGTGCATGCTATAAATTCAACCCCTTCTCCCCCACTCAAGAAAGTAGGTTGGACTGCGAGTCAGTGAGAATGATGTCATTGTAGGGGTAACCTTGAACCTACTTTAATTTATTGAAAGAGGAAGTGTTTTTACACTTACTAACTTTTGTTCTTACTAATAGAATGACTGCTGGCTTGAAAGTTTCCAAACACGTGGCCTTAAGACCTCAGCCCCCATCGGTGTAGTCCCCCACTATTTTGCAGGGTCCCACAAAGGTGCCTCACATCTGCCCATGAGGCAGCCTATCAGCTGTAATCATTTGTGGGTATCAGCCATCTTTTTCTCTCTCACTGTCTCTGTCTTCCACTTGTTTACACGCATTATCCACATGCTGCCTGGAGTCTGTGCCCCACAGAATTGGGGCCAGGCTTTTGTACCCGGGTCATGAAGCAGAACATTCATTCAACTAATATTTATCGATGGCCTACTTTGTACCAGACACTGTTCTCAGGCCTGGGGAGAGAATGGTGAACAAGACTGATAGGTCCTTCTTGCTCTTATAGCTGATGTTCTAGTGAGACGTGAAGACTTGAAAATTAACAGTTGGTCTCTGAATAAATAAATAAGAAAATTTCAGATGGAGATGAGAAATATAAAGAAAAGAAATAAGCCTGCCTGGCTGAAGAAGCTGTAGATAGGATGGTGCAGTAGACACTGTTGCTGCCCCATCCCACATCTCCTTGGCCCACCTTAGAGTTCCCTGGTACCTGCAGTGGTCAGTTCCCAGGCACATAGACATCATCCCACCTGCCTCTCCACCTTTCTTTCTGAGGGCTTTCTCAGGTGCCACAGGAGTGTGCTCTGGCCACATTCTGAGATTGACCACCCCCAGGTCAACCTTCCACTTAGGAGGGCAAGAGTCAGTGGATAAGTACTACAACTTCTCCATCTGTGGTGGGACAGTCCTGAGGCATGTTCTACGTGACACCTCCGAGGTCCCCAGCAGGACTGAACAGCTTCCCGCAGATGTGACCAACTCAGGAACATGCCCTGCTCACACCCCCACCTCTCTTAACACTTTCCCAGCTCCCTCGCTTGTGCTTCCTGGGGGATTACCTTGCAAATAAGCCACCTACACCAGGTGTCTTTCAGTATCTGGCTGGAGGAAACCCAAACTGAGATATATGGTCAAGGACGGCCTCGCTGAGAAAGTGATGCTTGAGCTGAGACCCAAATTATGTGAAGCCACCAAGATGCAGACATTTGGAGGGGAGGACTTTGCAGGTGAAGGGAGGAGCAGGAGCCAATCCCTGGAGCATGAAGGAGCTGGCGCGCTCCGGGGACAGAGAGCTGTGCGGCCAGAGCAGCGGGACACAGACGAGTTAGCGGGACGCAGTCAGAGAGGTAGGCGAGGGCAGGCCAGGAGAGGGAGCTTGGATTTCATTCCAAGTCTAACAGAAGCATTGGAGGGAGGTAAACAGGGGAGGGACCTCATCTGATTTACATTTTTAGAAGATCCCTCTGAGTGCTTTGTTGAGACGAGGCTGTGGGATGCTGGGGAACCACTTAAGACACTAGTTCTGCTGTGACCCAAGTCTCAGAGTTGCCCTTAAACAGTTACATCAACTTTTGTCTCTAAAGCCCCCTCTCCTTTGAGGAGCTAGTCCAGACAGAGACCAGACAACTCCAGATGCCATTCTGTAGTCTTGCCACCTTCTGTTCTAAACATGCCCTCCCCGCAACACCCTCTACCCTGAAAAGCATAAGCTCCCATATGTGGAAGTGCAGACTGATACAGGCGTATATGGTGGGGGAGGGAAATATGAGCTCTTCAACAACAGTCAAACCACAATGCTGTGTCATATTGTCAACCGGGGTGTCACCTACCTTTCCTCCAAGTTCTGTGTCACACACACTCTGCTTTCACGGCTGCCCATACGTGGCCATGTGACAGCAAAGGCCACATCTTGTAGGCATGACATAGAGAATTCAGAACCCCTCCATGTACCCCCGAAAGAATCCACACTGGGTTTTCTGTGGGAAATCCAGACTTTATTGTAGATCTCATGTTTTCACCAAAATCCTGTCCTAGGACAAGAGAGAGGTGAAAAGGAGGCTAGTGCCAGGAAGGAGCCAGATCAAGCAGAGCCTTTTAAGTCATGCTCAGGAGCACTTGCTCCTGTTTGGGAGCTGTGCTAGTGAGACCCAGGCTACCCAAAAGCAAGGCCAGGGCTGAGGTGGTCATGGTCAGAGGAAAGCAGAGTTGGGCCGAACGTTGACTGCATGTGTGAGCTTCCCACGGCTGCTGTAACACATGATAGCAAACTTGGTGGCGTAACACAGTGTAAGCCACTCTTGCGGTTTGGGAGGTGAGAAGTCTAAAATGGGTCAGCAGGGTGGTTCCCTCTGAAAGCTCCAGGGGAGAATCCCTTTCCTTGTCTGTTCCAGCTTCTGGAGGCCACCTGCATTCCTTGGCTTCTTCCAATTACTCCAACCTCTGCTTCCATCATCACATCTCCTTCTCTGTCCCTGCATCCCTCTCACGAGGACTCTTATTACATTGGGCTCACCAGCATAATCCGAGATAATCTCCCCATCTCAGGAACTTTAACTTAAGCACATCGCACAATCCCTGTTCGCATGTAACAGTGTGTTGGGGATGTGGACGTCTTTGGAGGGAGCCACTGTTCTGTCCACCACACTAACTAAGTGGGTTTTCACATACAGAGATTAGAAGCTAAATTGTATGTTGAGCTTTATAATAAATAGTTAGATTGTCTTTTATGGCCTCAAATGGCATCTCAGCACTAGCCAGACGGTCCAGGTGGCAGGCAAAAGAGTGGAGATGGCTCTGTGCAGTGTGTCCCCCCTCCTAGGAAACCAAGGAATGTTCTACTGGTGTCAGTCCTCAAAAGCAACAAAAACCCTGAAGCAGTGGAAGGAACCCCTTGGACCTGGGTTCTAACCTCCACACCTAATAGGTGTTTGACGCACCCAGTCTTCTCAGTGTCTGTCTCCTCACCAGGGTTAAGTCCTTCACCTGGGTTAGGGCATCTTTGCTTCCCACTATCAGAGCATTTTTAGCACTATATCAAATTTCACTTTTTTGTCTCCCCCACTTGACTGAGCTCTTTGGGGGCAAAGTGGCTGGCATTTACTGGGCATTTAATACATTAAAAAATAAAAACTTTATTGAGCTCTTACTATTTGTCAAGCACCATACGAAGAGCTTTACATGGATTATCCCTTTGAATCCTAATAGCAATCCTATTAGGTAAATAGTCTTATTATCCTCCATTTTATTAAAAGCAAAAACAAACAAAGAAACGATAAAACCACTGAGGCACAGAGAGGTTGAGTAACTTGCCTAATATCATCCAGCTAGAAAAAGGCAGAGCCTAGGATGAACTCTGGTCTTCTGACCTAGAGTTCATGCTCTGGGACAGTTTCTATCCTGGAAGGGGTGAGTGAATATTGTTAAAGAGCATTGGATTAGGTACTAGAAGATGTAGGTTTTCTCCCTGCTTCACCACTCTGTGCTGGGTAACTTAGGAAAGTTGGTTCCCCTCTCTGGGCTTCCATTTCAACCAATCACAATATCAGGGGCTTGCACAGAAAAGAGCGAGTTTGCTCTGACACTAGCCTTCTGTGTTTCTAACACTGGTGACCTATCTGGCCACCTCACCTTGCTTTGACCTGAAAATATCATGCCCACGTGACGTGGCATTTGCCATCACATGGCTGTGGGTGGTCAGCAGCACCAGGGCCAGGCTCCTGAGGCCCCTTCACGTGCTGCGACCAACAGCTCCCCATCCCCGGGGCCTCCGGTAGGGATACAGGCAGCAGCCGGCAGCCACAAGCATATGCTGTTTCCGTGGTTTCTACTTAGAACAGTTTCCTATTTCAACCTGCCAGTTCCTTAAAAGCATTAGGTTGAGGTTTCGTCGAATGACTCCACTCTATTTTCATAAAGGGGTGGAGGGGCTCCTCCTGGGAGCCAAGCTCAGAGAAGAAATTCCATATGAATTAAGGGGTATAGAGATCTTGGAAGTCTGTCTCCTGGAGAAATAATAGTCTGGCAGGTGGTGACTTTCAGGGAGTAGAGAGTTTCTCCACCAGCCAGATTCAGGGGCCCAACTGCTTAAGAGGCTGCCTCATTTCCCTTCTCAGGGCCTTGGTTTCTCCAGCTGTTGCAAGAGGGCATCCTCCCTCTAGGTTCCAGGCACTCCCAGGTCTCTGGGTGAGACTGCTCAGTGCATATTAAGACAGTTTCAACAGTAGTAGCTAACACATGTATAGTACGTTCTGTGCTGTTCTAAACTCTTCATAAAGATCAATTCTCTTAACACTGGAAATATCCCCATTTTATAGATGGGAAACAGAAGTGAGACTGACTCATTTGCTTTGCCCATGGTCACATGACCTGTAAGTGGCCAAGTCACCATCTGAACCCCGACAGTTTGCCTCCAGAACCCACCCTGCTGGCTCTCTCAAAATAAGACCTCCCTGGGGGCAGACAATTTAATACTGAGCAGAGTGCAGTCAAACTGGTCTCGGAGAACCCAGGTTGGAGTCCTGGCCCCATCATCTTGGTGACCTTGGAGATGTCACTAACTAATTTCTTTGGAGCCTCAGTTTTCTCATCTACAAAATAGGGCCATTGGACTCAGGCTGCTAATCTCCCAGAGCCTGTAGAGAATTTGAGGTGATGACTATTCATGAAGAAGCTCAGGAACAAGATGTTAACAGTCTCATAACAGAGGCTTTTATTATCGTTATTGTTGTTATCATTATTATTATCCCCACAGAAGTCTGATCTCCATACCTTCTAGCCACGCCCACCTCCACTCCCACCATCACCTAGGTCTGCTTCTATGAGAGAAGAACTCCAGGAGGAAGGCCTGGCTGGAATCCTGACAGTTTCAAAGCCCCTCCCTGACCTGGAGTGGGGAGCGGGGGCAGGGCCTTCTTGGCAGCCCTGAGTCTGAGCAGATGGCCCTGTGAGGGCTGGGTGCCTCCGCCACTCCTCTGAGCTTGTGTGCAGACACGTGTGCATGGGCGCCTTTGGCCAGCCTTGCCCGCTGCCTCCAGACTTGTATCCGTCTGTCTTCTTGGCACCGCCTGAGTATCTAAGAGCCATCTCCAATTTAATCTACCCAAACAGAACTCTTGATTTCCCTCTTGAAACCTGCTCCTCCCAGGCTTCCCCATCTCATTAGGTGCCATGACCATCCACCCAGGTTGCTCAGGCTAAAACCTTCCATCCCTCTTTTTTCTTCACAGCCCAAATCCAATCCATGAGCAAATTATGTTGACTCATTGACTCTATTCCCCAAATGTTTCCTGATTCTCCCTCTTCTGTCCCCTTGCTACTACACCGTGGGCCAGTGGGAGGTGGGGGCGGGGGAGGACCACCATCGTCTTATACTTGGTCTACCCCAGTAGCCTCCAACCAGCCCCTCCGTGTGCACCTTACTCCCTGCATCCCTCAAGTCTGTTCTTGACACAGGCAGAGGAGTCCTTTTGAGAACACAAAATACTTCATGTCAGCCCCCTGCTTAGAACCCCCCATGGCTTCCCTGTGGACAAAGGCTAAACTCCGCACATGATGTCTAGGCCCTGTGAGAGGTACTTAACTATCCGGTCTCATCTCACACCAGTCTCCCCCTTCTTGCTCCTTTGCTCCTGCCACACTGGTCTTCTTTCTGTTCCTCACACAAGCCTAGTTCATTCTCACCTCAGGACCTTTGCACTAGCAGTCCCCTTGCCTATAAATGCTCTAACCTCACACGTTCCTTTGACTGGCCCTTTGTCATCACTCAGGTTTTAGCTCAGATGTTACCTTCTCCGAGAGACTTCCCCAACCACCTTGTTTAAATGTATTCGCATCTCCCCAACCACTCCTCTTAAAGAGGTACCTCTGTTGGTTTTGTTAGAGCATTTACCATCATTTGACATTATCATGTTCATTTATTTGTTCACTTGTTTACCATCTGCCCCCATCGCTAGAATGATCACGAAGGCTGAGACATGTGCATGTTTTTGCAGCTCAATCCACAGTATACCTCGAGTGGGAGTGGGAGTGGGGATCTGGCACATGAAAAGCATTCGATAAATATTTGTCAAGTGAATCCGGGAATAAGTTAACTCTCTCACTTCAGTTTCTCCATCAGTAAAATGAAGGAGAAGGAGAAATGTCATAGTACTCTCCTGGTTCTGACTCTGGACTCACAGGTTGTCACTGGGATGAATGGATGATATATGGATGGATGGATGGGCCGATGAACAGATGGACAGAGAGATGAATGATTTCTGGAGGTTTCATTGTAGTCATGCAGGATAAAGGAATATCAGGAAGAAGATGGGGATGGGGAAAGAGGGCAGATAACTCCAGTGGGAGTTTGCTTCTCCTACCCCAGTTGAGAGATGGGCATGATCCCCTCCTTCGTCTCCTGCTCACCCCACAGAGCCTCATGGCCGCACCAGGGAGATGGCAGCGGCAGCCGCCTACCAAGAGCTCCACCCAGGAGATGAAAAGAACCAAAGGAATGTGCTGGCAAGGCAGGCGTCCCTGTCCTCTCAGGGGTGTAAATGGCTTTCCTGCTCCCACAGGTTCAAAAAGCACTTCATTTCACAGCAAAAGTACAGCTAATGAGAAACAGATTCTCTGGCTTTGGCCACAGCTCTGAGAGCCCAAGAGGCAAAGGAAAGCCCCCAGAAACCTGGATGTGAATGTCTGCACTGCAGGGCCCTCGCCACGCACCCCACCACAACCTCTCTGGGGCCACAGAGCTGTCTCAACCGTAGGGAAAAGGGGTTGTTGAGAGGTGGGGGCGGCGCAAGAGTAGAGTCCACATAAGTGGTTGAGAGGAGCCCTGGGGAGGGGGGCTTCTGAGCTGTGGGGCTTCCAATCATGCTGAGTCTTTTCTTTTTAGGCCTGGAAGCTAAGTCGGGCCACACCTAATAATAAGAACAATAACTTCCTTGTTCTGGGAGCTGCAAAGTACCAGCTGTGGGGTGGCACAGTGGGAAGGCCACTGGCTTGGAGGCCACAAGACCTGGTTTGTGGACTCTGGGCCTCAGTCTTCTCAGCTATCCAGTGAACACACTGGTGGTGATCACTGAGAATCCCAACACTGCTGTTCCTCATGCAGTGAAACTAACACCAAGTTGAGGCCCAAAGGACCTGGGTTCTAGTTTTGGTTCTCCTGGGTCTGTGACCCTGGGCATTGCAGGCTGGGGCAATGAGCCTTGGATAACAAAAAAGACTTAACTTCAAGTCCTGGCTCTTCTTCTCACTTTGCGGGTAGTGCTTGGGTTTGTCACTTGTCATCTCAGAACCTGTTTCCTCATCTGTAACCAGCACCAATACAATCAACCTCATGGACATGGGGAGAGGATTAAATGAAAAGAGACAAATAAACTACTAGCACTTAGTACGTATTGAGGACAAAGATGGAGCCTGATTTGCCCAAAGGTTTGTGACCAAACCAGAAGACAAATCCAGGCTGGATCCATGGTCAAACAATACAGTAAAGGTAACAATAGCAGAGTGATTGCAGTGTCCCATGTTCTGTGCCTCACAAAAAGCATGTGGGGCTAGCACTACTGATTTCCTTAAGTAGTTAGAACCAGGGCTTAAACAGAGAAGGTTGGACTCCAGAAGATGTGCTAAGTCACTCATCCATTCTTCAAAACTTCTCCTTGTAGCCTTCTCCCCTCTCCTCTGAGTGCCTGCCTGCCTACTGGAGGCCAACCTGTGTCCAGTCTTCAGTGTACTCAAAGTGTCCAAGCTGGGTGGCTAGCTGATCCACTTTGTCCTCCTTCCTCTCCACAGTGTTAGAAGGAGTACTTCCCTCATTCATCAAACATTTCCTGGACACCTACTATATGCTGGCCATTTATACAACAGGGAACAGAACAGAAAAAGAAAAATCCCTCTCCCCATGGAGCTTATATTCTGCCGGGGGAGTAGAGGATAAAATAAATAAACGAAGAGCTAACACCTATCCTTCTCAAACTCTTCCAAAATATAGCAGAGGGAGGAACACTCCCAAACTCATTCTACGAGACCACCATTGCCCTGATACCAAAACCAGACAAGGATGTCACAAAGAAAGAAAACTACAGGCCAATATCACTGATGAACATAGATGCAAAAATCCTCAACAAAATACTAGCAAACAGAATCCAACAGCACATTAAAAGGATCATACACCATGATCAAGCGGGGTTTATCCCAGGAATGCAAGGTTTCTTCAATATACGCAAATCAATCAGTGTGATACACCATCATGAAAGAAATTAGATACACCACTGATGAAAGAAATTAAAGATGATACAAATAGATGGAGAGATATACCGTGTTCTTGGATTGGAAGAATCAACATTATGAAAATGACTCTACTACCCAAAGCAATCTACAGATTCAATGCAATCCCTATCAAACTACCACGGGCGTTTTTCACAGAACTAGAACAAAAAATTTCACAACTTGTATGGAAACGCAAAAGACCCCGAATAGCCAAAGCAATATTGAGAAAGGAAAACGGAGCTGGAGGAATCAGGCTCCCTGACTTCAGACTATACTACAAAGCTACAGTAATCAAGACAGTATGGTACTGGCACAAAAACAGAAATATAGATCAATGGAACAGGATAGAAAGCCCAGAGATAAACCCATACATGTATGGTCACCTTATCTTTGATAAAGGAGGCAAGAATATACAATGGAGAAAAGACAGCCTCTTCAGTAAGTGGTGCTGGGAAAACTGGACAGCTACATGTAAAAGAATGAAATCAGAACACTCCCTAACACCATACACAAAAATAAACTCAAAATGGATTAAAGACCTAAATGTAAGGCCAGACACTAACAAACTCTTAGAGGAAAACATCAGCAGAACACTCTATGACATAAATCACAGCAAGATCCTCTTTGACCCACCTCCTAGAGAAGTGGAAATAAAAACAAAATTAAACAAATGGGACCTAATGAAATGTAAAAGCTTTTGCACAGCAAAGGAAACCATAAATAAGACGAAAAGACAACCCTCAGAATGGGAGAAAATATTTGCAAATGAAGCAACTGACAAAGGATTAATCTCCAAAATTTACAAACAGCTCATGCAGCTCAACATCAAAAAAACAAACAACCCAATCCAAAAATTGGCAGAAGACCTAAATAGACATTTCTCCAAAGAAGATATACAGATTGCCAACAAACACATGAAAGGATGCTCAACATCACTAATCATTAGAGAAATGCAAATCAAAACTACAATGAGGTATCACCTCACACTAGTCAGAATAGCCATCATCAAAAAATCTACAAACAAAAAATGCTGGAGAGGGTGTGGAGAAAAGGGCACCCTCTTGCACTGTTGGTGGGAATGTAAATTGATACAGCCACTGTGGAAAATAGTATGGAAGTTCCTTAAAAAACTGAAAGTAGAACTACCATACGACCCAGCAATCCCACTACTGGGCATATACCCTGAGAAAACCATAATTCAAAAAGAGTCATGTACCACAATGTTCATTGCAGCTCTGTTTATAATAGCCAGGGCATGGAAGCAACCTACGTGTCCATCGACAGATGAATGGGTAAAGAAAATGTGGTACATATATACAATGGAATATTACTCAGCCATAAAAAGAAATGAAATTGAGTTATTTGTAGCGAGGTGGATAGACCTAGAGTCTGTCATACAGAGTGAAGTAAGTCGGAAAGAGAAAAACAAATACTGTATGCTAACACATATATATGGAATCTAAAAAAAAAAAAAAAAAAGGTCATGAAGAACCTAGGGGCAAGACAGGAATAAAGACACAGACCTACTAGAGAATGGACTTGAGGACACAGGGAGAGGGAAGGGTAAGCTGGGACAAAGTGAGAGAGTGGCATGGACATATTACACTACCAAATGTAAAATAGTTAGCTAGTGGGAAGCAGGTGCATAGCACAGGGAGATCAGCTCGGTGCTTTGTGACCACCTAGAGGGCTGGGATAGGGAGGGTGGGAGGGAGGGAGACGCACAAGGGAAGAGATATGGGGATATATGTGTATGTATAACTGATTCACTTTGTTATAAAGCAGAAACTTAATACACAATTGCAAAGCAATCGTACTCCAATAAAGAAGTTAAAATGAATGAATGAATGAATGAATGAATGAACAGACAAGGAAAAATATTAAATATCAAGTCACAGTTTCACCAGGATTAGTTTATTAAAGATTAGTAAGATACTTAAAATAATTTGGTTCTTGCAGTATTCATTGTAATGTTTAACACCAACTATGTACCAGGCATTATGCTAGGAACTGAGATTAAAAAGATGAATGACACACATGCTTTGCCTTTGGTGAAGTCCTATTGTAGAAAGAGAAATGGACATATAAAGTGACTTTCATATATGGTACTAAGAACTGTTTGGGAGGAATTTCCCCCAGTATCTCAAAGAGGAGATGAGGGAAGAACCAGAAGAAGACTGAGGAAGGCTTCAGAGAGAAGGTAACATCTTAGCTTGCACCAGACAGAAATGTAGAGAAAGATTTCTTGGAAATAATAAGCAAAAATATGCACAGCATGTTTGGGAACACAGAGTACTCATTACGATGTAAGTGAAGAACAGGGTGAGTGTAGGGGAGAGATGAGACTGGAGAGTATAATAGGAACTCTGGGTGCTATCAGGTAAGTAATGAAGAGTCAAAGGAGATATCTAAGTAAGAGCATGACACAACCACACATGTACCTTACTCACCTATCTTCCTCTTCACTAATCCTTTCTTCAGCTGTGTCTAAAACTATGTTAGACCTATCTTATGCGTATTTAAAATGAGTTATTTCCTCTTATAGTTCTGGAATTTCCAGTTGATTTTTTGTCAGTTTCATTTCTCTGTAGAAATTTTCCAGCTTTTCTTCTATTTTCTTGAACATATTAGTTTTTTCAGTCTGTGGCTGATAACAGCACTGTATGGTTCTCCTGTGGATCTGTTTATATTGTCTACTTTTTCTTTTGTTTTTTCAGTCCTTTGGTCTTGTCACCTAGTATGCTTGGATGCCTTTGGGTCAGATGCCCACCAGTGACCATCTCTTGCTCAGAGCAACAGCCTAGAGTCTTTTCCTTGGCAAAGCATTGAGGGCAGGGTGGTGTTCCTCCAGAGGGCATGGGAAACATAGCAGACACCATCATTGTCTTGTTTGGTGGGGCCGAATCTAGAGAGATTCTGATGGAGACGGCAGGATAGCAAGGAGCGTTTCAGAAAGGGGAGGTGGGAGAATGTAGGTGACAGGGGTGTGGGCGTTCCAGCCTGGGCCCCCTCTGTAGTAGTTGCCTACTAGCCAGAGTGGGAGCAGTACAGCATCAGTCACTTTCCACTCCACCCTGCTCCAGCTGGGAAAGACATCCTGGCTGTGTAAACTAACCTTATGAGTCTAATTCCAAGAAGGCCAAGGAATTTGACAGGAAACAACACAAGTTAGTTGCCTTAGATCTTTGTCTGGGCTTGACGTGATTGGGTCTGAAATAGCTGCAGAGAGCCTCATTATTAGACATTTTAAACCCACAGAAATACACACACATTTGCATGCCCAAACAGGAAGGTTTAAGATGAGGCCACCATACAGGCCCCTCCACAGGAACTGAGACCAAGGCTTCAATTTCAAGTCAGATCCCCAGGTCTGAAGAATATTTGACAGGGCTTGTCACTCATATTCCAAAAGTCTGTCTCCACAGCCAAGAATCCTTCATATCTGTTCCCACTCTCCATCTTGACTATTCTTGTGTGTTTCCAGAGGCTCAGAGGTGGCCGTTTTCAAATGCTGAGTGAGCCATCTCTGCCAATCGCTTCCTTGGCCCCAGCCCTCAGCTTGCCCAAGTCTGACATCACCCTTCACCCCGCATCGACACCTCCATAGTAAAGAGCCGCTCCTGAGGCTGTGACTGCCAGACCTGGTAACATTTTGTCTCGGTTGTTTCTAGCTGAAACTCTCAGCGAGGCAGAATCCTTCCCAGCCACACGCATAGCCCTCACTGCTTGGGGTGATCTAGCGACCCCAGATCTCCTCTGCTGGGGGCCTGATCATCTGGTATGGGAGGGATGGATGGGGTCAGGTCCTGGTCCCCCAAAGGCCGAGGGGTTCCATCCCTCATGGACCTGGGAGCCTCAAGCAGCGTCACAGGGCGTCTTTCCCCGTGCTGAGTCTGGGATGGGTCCAGCGTTGGCCCTGAGGTAGACAGCAGATGTGGAATCATGGGCTCAGGGGTCAGATCTGGCTGGGTTCACATACCAGCTCTGCTGCTCTTAGCTCTACATCCTTGGGCAAATTGCTTAACTTCCATTTCTTCATCTCCTCACTCAATATGTAAAGTGGAGATAGTTACATCCTAGGGTTATATAAGGATTAGATGAATTGGTACATGTAAATTTCTTAGAACAGTGCCTGGGGCCTGAGGAGTGGTCAGTGAGTAATAGCAGGAGAGGTGAATGGGGAGTTAGTACTTAATGAGTCCAGAGCTTCAGTCTGGGGAGATGAAAAGCTCTGCAGATAGATGGTGCTGATGGTTACACAACTTAGTGCCACTGAATTGTACACTTAAAATGGTAAATTTTATGTATATACTACCATAATTTTTAAAAAAGTAACAGCTATTATTATTACTTCATGGGGCCACCTTCAGCTCCTCATAGAGCTCTAGGATAAACATGGCATCCTGGCCAGTTGGAAGGAGGAATGGCCTTCTCCTCCAGTATGGAGTTTAGATTCCATGCTGGACTCCAGCACCTCCTCCCTCTGAAGAGAAACTCTCAAGTCCTCCAGGAGTTCCACCAAGGAAGCTGGTTACCTGGGGAGTCCTCCAAATCAAAGACAGATACACAGACATATCAAAGAGAAGGACACACAGAAACATGCCCAAAGAGGCAGACAGGAAGGGCTACTGAAGGGATGATCTAGGAGAGAACCTTGGTCTCTGGAGATGGATGCTCCAGGTGCTCCAGATAGGACCTGGAAGAAAACTGGATGGGGTGGGGGAGGAGTGACCAACCACATGCTCATTATATCGTCCAGGTCTTGGCTCAGGCTCTGCCCACTTGCAGTAGCCTTTCTCTCTGATCCTTTCCAAAACCTCACGAACCCTCCCATGCTCTCAGGCTAGGCTGACAGCCACCTCCTGCAGAGGGCTCTCCCTGCTTCTGCAGCCCTCCCCAGTCTCTGCACTGAGCGTCAAAGCCTCAGTGTATTACTTAGTTCTAGCTCAGCTGTTGTTCACCACTTTGCATCTCCTCCTTAAAAACGGGCTTTTCTTCTCTGCACGCCTCACCTCGTACACTGCCCCTAATTGTGCAAACCACACTTCCACTTTTTTAAATGATGGCATGTTGATGAATTTTTAGAAAAATAAATATGTGAGATATTTCTCATCAGTAGTTCCTAAAGTATGTTTCCAGGAGCACAAGTTCCATAGAATATTATGAGAGTTATTATGAGAAAAGAGGGTTCCATAGTCTTAATGTATTTGAGAAACACTAAGCTAAGTAAAGCCAAACAGGCTTGTTTATTACAGGACATATCAGAGACTATGACATGCAAGCAATTACTTTAGTAGTGTGCTGGCACCAGCTCTGACCAGCTCAAGAGAGCTGATTCTGCACATCTCTTCCCAACTCACATTCATTCATGCAACATAGGTAACTTGAAATTGGCCATAGTTGGAGTATTTACATAGTGAGAGTATTGTAGTATCAGCAAACACTACAAATCTGGGATTTCTGTCTTTCTTTTTTCAAAGAACTGGTTTACCTGCGCGTACTGAATATCACTTCAAGAAGAGACTATGGCATGCAGGTTTTCCTAATGTATTTGGCCATAACATTCCTTTCTCACCTTGTGGGAAGTATTTTGAAGGAAGTAGTATTCCACAGAACACCTCTGGGGAAAGTTGTCCTATGCAAAGATACTTCAACTAAATACCAAGGGGAAAGAGTGAGAGGAACTTAGATTAATTGAGCATCTACCGTGTGCCCAGCAAGATGTTTGTGCTTTATGTACATTATTTCATTTTAATTTTCACAATGACACTGGAAAGAGATATAAATAGTACCCACATTTTACAAATGAAGAAACAAAAGATCAAAGAATTTTCCCAACTTCACATGGCCAGGAAGTGGCAGCACAAAGCCTATCTCAGTCAGGGCTTATAACGTCTATTGGGGCAGTATTTGCAACAAGATTTAGGTAATAGTTTTAGACACGTTTGTTAAATGATGGGTAGACAGGTTATGAGCTGTATTTAGAATCTAGTCATCTAGAGTTGCCAGAGATACTTCTAGAAAAGAAGAAAAAAGTTACCCCAAATCTCAGCTGGCCCACATGTTGTCTTCTTCCTACTTATCAGCCATGCACAGAATATCCCAGGTGGAAGTGATGGAGGCCAAGCCTGGGGGGATACTTTGGTGAGAGGGTTACAGAAAGCTTCTCTGGACTGCAGATAAAACAAGGGGAAGGACATTCCAGGTAGAGGGAACAGTATATGTGAAGGCCCAGAGGCAGAACAGAGCTTGACTCAAATAACTCAAAGAAGGCCAGTGGGGCTGAAGCAGAGTGAGAAAGGGGCAAAGGGAAGGAGATGATGTTGGGTCACTCAGCAAAGGTGAGGCCCTGAAGGCCTCATTATTCCAAGTGCAGTGTGAAGCTGCTGAAGGCTTTCAAGCTGACAGACATGCCAGATGTCCTGGGAAATACACTGGGACCCCCAAATCACACAGTCTTGTAAGCTAGGGAGCTCATCAGCTATCCCCCTCAGGCTGAGCACGATAAGGGGGCCAATGCACCTTTCTGCAGCAAATTTTCTTCCTCTGTCATTAATTAATCAACTCAGTCCATCAGTACCTTATATGCAAGGCATTCTTTTCCGAAACTCTGGGAATAGTGAGCAATGTGTACTAGATAAATCCCAAGGAACTTACATCTAGTGGAGGAAGCAAGCAATACAATTAATCATTTAATATGAAATTGTGATAAGTTTGATATGGAAGGTAAAAGTCATGAAGAGTGTGCAGGGAGATGGGGAGAGGAGGAAGCCACATCAAATGAGACAGTCTGGGTAGGCTTCTCTGAGGGGCTGATATTTGAGCTGAAGCCTGTATGAAACGAAGCCCCTGGCCGTGGGATAACTAGAGAGTGCTCCTGGTCAAGGAAAGAGCAAGTACAAAGGCAGCCTTGACTGCAGGGTCAGGGTGAAGCCCTTCCTGCTCAGCTACAGAGATGGGCTTAATCTGGGCAAGATTATCAGACTGGGGTTAAAAAGCCTGAAGGACCATGAAGTAGGGCAGGAGCCCACATGACCACAGTCAGGTTACCAGGCCAGAGTCAATGATGGAAGGGTTGCCATGCTGAAGAGCAGGCATCAGATACCCCATCAGAGGATCCAGCAAGTCTTATCCTGCACCTCACTCAGCTGCCCCTGCCCATAGACTAAATCCTGGAAGGCTGAATTTCCAAAAAGATGTTCAAACTTATTCAAGATATGCAGGTTTTAACAAAATTACATGAGACATCCATTTTGGCCATTCAGATTTACTGGCAAGAGGGAAATTATGGGTAATACCCAGGAGTGTTGACTAGGCCTCTTGGCTTACAAGGAACTGAGATTCATTCAAGTGATAGCAAGTTAATGAGAGGGAGGGGCACAAGCATTTATTTTGAGGACACTTGCAGAATAATCCAGAGGAGAACAAGAAAGCCCTTGGGAAGCACAGGGATGCTAAAGAATCTTGCTTCCCTGTTAACACAGTTACTCTGCTCCTCTCTCTGTCTCTTACAACCAGCTCCTCTTCCTTACTCCTAGTTTTTTCTCCCATAATACTTAGGCTGGTGCATAGCTAACTTCCCCTCTTGTCCACTCTTTAGCTAATGAACCTTAGACCTATTTCCCGTTGCTCACTGATAAATTCTTTCCTTGTTCCCAAAATAAATTCCCCAAAGAAGAAATCTGATTGGCTCAGACCATCTCTTCATACCAAGTGATTAGCCATCCTTGGCCCAGGTGTTCACTCCTGGGCCAATCAGCTGTAGCAAAACTCAGCAGTGGAGCATGTGCGGTTTTCCTAAAAATCCTGGCTGGCTGCACAACTATCACGGGTGTGTAGGGTGACCTGCTCATTCCACGTGCCTGGGACTTTCCAGGTTTTAAAACTGAAAGTCTCGTGTCCCAGGATCCTCCTCAGTTCTGGACAAACTGGGATAGTTAGTCACCCTGTAGTTGTAGGTGGGACAGTTCGCTGTGGAGTTCTGGAAAGACTGATGGAGTGATGGACACCTTTGGCATCTCAGTGGTAGTCAGGGTTTGGGGGAATCAGCATTTTTATGCACTGACAGTGGGAGAGAAGATTGTTTTGACCTTTCTGGGGGGAAAATCTGGAAATATGTATAAAAAGTAAAAAAAAAAAATGTGTATCTTTGACTTAGAAACACTTGCGTAATTTAACCAAAATACTTAGCCCAGGGTGCAAAGATTCATGTGCAAAGCCATTCATTGAAGCATTATTTGTAAAAGTGAAATAATGGAAGTAACTTAAATAACTACCAGTAGAGAATTAGTGAAATTAAACCAGAATGTAGCCAATGAGTACTTCGCACCGTTAAAAATGATGAGGTAGCTTTGTAAATATTGATATGGAACTTTGCCAAGAGATATTCTTAACAAGAAAAGGAGGTGATTAAATATTTACTATTACATGAATAATCACTTTTATGTAAAATGGGGGGGGCGGTGTATCTAAAAATGTTGTGGAAATATCCCAGGGTGAGATTGCAGATGACATTCATCTCTAAACTGTTTTGATTTTCCTGAATGTTTTGCAATGAGTAGTCTTTCCATAGTTGGATTTTTTCCCATTTTTTAAAGACAAAAAAATCCTGGTCCAAACCTGATGAAATAGTGTTTTCATTCAAAAGATGTTTTTATTTTCCAATTTTGTTCTGGTCCATTAATTTTAGAACACATAAGGGTTTGACTCAGGTTCCAACTGATCCACTCGGGTTTGGTTTTGTTTAAAAACAAAAACAACGTTGACTCCATCTGAATTACATTTATACAAAATTAATATTGGGGTTTCGTTTAGGATTTGGCCAGTTAAGCAGTTGGTTCCTATTCTTGGTTCATGGTTTGATGCAGTTCAAGTCATTCCTCAGAATTCCCACAATAACTCTAAATAGTTGGAATGAAGGCAGAGAGGTTTGGAACCTGAATTATCCAGAAAATTGCTGTGTCTCTCAGCCTGGAAGGGCCTGCAAACATCCATTCCCCTAGGGCACAGAACAAAGCCACAGCTGGGACATTTCCAGAAGGCCTGTTGACCCTGACCATGGTGTGGCCAGGGCAGCACTGCCCTGGGACCTTGGCTCCACTGCAGCTCTTAACCTCTGCTTGCTCTCACGAGACAGGGGCCAGCCCCACGGCCTAGCAGGGCTTAGGGGCTTCCCTCTTCCGTGCCAGGCCCAGGCATGGTCACCCAAAGCAGCTTGATTTGGTCTGCGCAGTCCTTGGTAGAATTCCTGCAGCATGAGGTAATCGTTCAGCCGAAGCTGCCATGCCAAAAAATGGCTTGCTTGAGGGCAGTGTGAGTGGTGACCAGAGCTCGTCACCAGCAAAACATGCATTTTGCTCCTTTTTAATGTCTTTAAAGGTGTGCCCCCTGGCTCTGTGGAGGACTTGGTAAGGAGAAGGTGAAGGAGATGTAAAGATGAAAGGGAGGCAGGCGTGATGAAGGTCAGTTCCCGCTTTAGACAAGTGCTTCTGTGAAGTGAGCTGGGGCAGTACACTCACCCCAGCCACCAGACACAGTCCCCAAAGAGCCCTGGAGGACCCTACTCCTTGATGCTTTCCTAGAGACCATCTAAGCCTCAGCTGGGGTGGTTTTACAGCTGTGTTTTGAAATCACTAGGTGGGTACCTCAGTTTCCTCATTTGTGAACAAGAAGAGGAGAAGCATGCCTCCCTCCCAGGGTTGTCATGAATATTAAATGAAATACTCTTTCTGAAATTGCCTACTGCACAGCCTGCCACCAGTGGTGTCCTAAGGGCAGTAGGAATGATATGCCTGGGGTGCAGGTTAAAAGGGGCTGCATCGCATGTAGATAATTTTAAGAACATTATAAAGTTCACTAAAATCCATTGTTTATGATCTGCACACATCAGCTTTTCTAAATAATGTCAGTAATAAATACCCTTCATCATTTATGTTGACCCCTCCAACCATCCCTGAGCTGGACACACCATTGCCTGCCACTGACTGCACACTCATCAATGATAGATTCTGCTCTTGTATTATTAAATGTTATGTGATGATAACACATAATCTGATGCTCTGCACACAGATGAGAAACAATGTGGTTTCTCATCTGTGTGCAGGTACTGGCAATTTACCTCCTAATTCTCACACTGACCCTACAATATAGGTACAGTTGTGCCCATTTTACAGATGAGGAGACAGAGGCTTGGGCAGGTAAAATGTCCAGGGGCATTTATGAAAATTAGATACAGTGCCTCCAAGCCCCTTCCCCACCAGTCCAGGGCTTAAAGCATTACCTCTAGAGGTTCTCAGGAGGGAGAGAACAGACCAAGCCATTAGTGCTTGGAGCTCATTGGTAGAGAGAGGAGACAGGGAAACACTTCTAATTCATACTGGGCACTCCCACTTCTTATCATATTTGGGCCTCCTAGAAGCTTCTAGAGACAGGTACTATCCTCAGTTCACAGGAAAGGACACCACATCTCAAGAAGATAAAGTTTACTTACCTGGAGGCACAAGGACAAATAAGAGCCAGAGCCTAAAAGCTAACGCTGGTCACTTTGAGACTAATGCCCCTCGCCTCCCTCTTTTCAAAGTGGCCCTGAGCAGAGGAATGATGACAGCACAGCTGACTGGGAAGGGAGTGAAGATTTGAGCTTCTGAATAAGGGGTGCTTGGGAAAAGGAATGCTGAGTCCCATGCTTCTCAGAATCACTGGTGGTTCCAAGTTGAGGTCGAGGGGTGAAAGAGATGACTCAAGTATTCTCCATATGGCCTGGGTTTTTCCTGACTTACGCTAACACGAGTCCTTGATCAGTTGTGTGGCAAGTGCGCATGGCTCCTGGGGAGGCGAAGGAACGTGTCCGCATCCGCTCACTGATTCTAAGCTTGCATCACTGGAGAGGGGCTGGGGCTGGGAATCGTCATTCATTGGTTCATTTATTACCCATCATGAGTTTTGATCAATATTATTATTTTTATTATTATAGTAATATATGCTCATGTTAAAAATTCAAAAGATGCTGAAGGGAAGACAGAAAAAATCAAAAGTCACAGAAAGAGATCATCTTAAAGGAAGAGTGACATTCAAATATGGGTGGGATGACATAGGAGGCAACAGGAGGAAGCTGGTCTCTTAGAAGTGAGTCAGGGAGGCCAGGAGTGTCCAGCCCTCCAGGGAATGACAAGGGCCAGGGAGGAAGGTGAGGGGCCATTAGAGGTGAGTGATTTGGGAGCAAAGAGGAGAAGAGGGAGCAGGTCTGGAACAAGATGCAGGACTCTCCTGGAGAAAGGGCAAGAGCAGAACACAGGGTGCCGATGAGAAAGACTGATCAGAGGCCAAAGCGGGCCTCAGCACCAGGGTCTCGACATCAGTGAAGTGAACATCAGTTTGCTGCAAATGAATTCCTTCTTTGTCTCCCTCCTCAGATCCTCCATCTGCCCCTCAGTTGCCTCCTCTCTTCCCCTTAGTCTCTTTTTTCTGCCCCTCGGTCTTCCCCTTCTGCCAGAAGAATTCCCTTTAACATTTCTTCTCATGCAGATCTGCTGGCAATGAATCATCTCAGCTTTTGTTGATGTGTACAAGTCTTAATTTCGCCTTAATATTTTAAAGATATTTTGGGGAATACAGAATCCAAATTTGACTCTTTTCTGTTTCAGCACTTTAAAAACATTGTTCCATTTTTCTTCTGGCCCATATGGTTTCTGTTGAGAAGTCTGCTATCATTCTTGTCTTTGTTCCTCTGTACTTAAGGTGTCTTTTTTCTCTGGCTGCTTTTATTTATTTTTAATTTTTTTTCATTGAAGTATAGTCGATTTACAAAAGGGCTTGTGTCATGTCAACTTGGGTCTCATGTCCTATCCTGAGGCTGGAGTTGGGATCAGCTAAGCATGAGACCACACCCCTTCTAGGGTGGCTGCTGTCCAAGGCTTGGGCTGCTTGGGGAAAATCTGCAGGGTCCCCAAAGCACGGGTATGCCTTTGGATTTCACAAATTTTACATAAGCCTGAGGCTCTCATAATCTCCATGGTCAGTCCCCAAGTTAACCCTGAAAGTTGCCCAAAGGAGGGAAGAGCCAAGCCTGTTTTTAAAAGGTGAAGCATCTGAAAGCCTTGGAATTCAGAGGTCTTATGTGACATTTCAGGCAGAAATTTTTAATTATCAGAAAGATCTCTTATTCTAGGGATCAGAGAACCTGAGTTCTGGGCCTGAGATTCCTTGCACAGTGTTGAGAAAATAACTTCCCATCTGTGGTCTCCAGTTTCTCTGTCTAAAACAGATTGGGCTAGATAAACCTGTAAGTGCCCTTCCATTTATGACATCCCAGAGAATTCTATGTGCTGGGCCCTATCTCAAGGTGCTTAAAATCCTAGAATTGAAGTGAAAGGTGGACTGTCCTTCTGACGTCCCACTAAGATATTCTACTTCTTGCAAATGTGCTTATGTAGAAATCTAAAGAGGCCTTGTAGATTAAAGAAAAAAATCCCACCTTGGACTTCACAACTGAAACAGCTCTTAGAACCTTAGAACTTTATCCTGAAGTGAATCTTATATATATTTTCAGTCTTTCCTCATCATTTGAAAATTGGGGAAATTTTCCCAAGAGGGGAGGTGATTTGTCCGAGGTGATACAGTGAGTCCATGGTTGAACCTAACGCTGCCTTCCCTGTAGCATACACCCTGAATCCCACAAGGCTGTTTCTTCACCACCCCCTCTCCCCTTTGGCACCACCTCCTGTCTCTGCAAGTTCTGCTGTCTCTGCAGTGGAACATTCCTGCACAGAGGGGATTAAAAGAGCAGGGGTGGAATGCTAAATCTCCCTGCCCATTGGCAATAGCCTCTCTCGTGAACTGAGCCCAGCAGGCCTTGGCTCAGGGGAAGCCAGCAGCCCTGGGTTGTAGAACCAACGTCAGTCCACATGCCATGAGCTGTCCACACACTGTTTTCCGTCAGGTAAAGCCCCCAAAACAAGTGCTCTTAGGTGGGGTCGCTGCTGAGTTTGGGTGTTGTCTGGAGCCTTTCTGGGCCAACTCTGTCCATGTACCTTGCCAAGCTCAGTGGAGCCATGGGAGACCCTGGGCCAAGCTTTGTGTGAAGCCAGGCCAAGTTTCAGAGTGTCCAGCGCCAAGGCTCAACGTCTGGTTCAGTGGAGAAAGTAAGAGGTCCAGATGCTTGTCTCCAGTCAACTTTTTTTTGGCTTTCTGACCCTGGACCTAGAGGACCTGTTGGAGCCTCATGACCTGTGTGTATAAAATAGAGACAGTGTCACCTCCCCATCTTGGAGCACCTTATCCAGTTTCTCCCATCTTATGCACTGGGTACTTGCAGAAGTCTGAGGTCCCATATCTACCTTACATACAAAGAGGATAAATAATATTTACTCTCTAGTTGGCTCTCAATCACCCATTAAAGAGTGGTATTAAGGGTGTGGATGCACTAAAATTCTTCCAATAACAATGAGTATTTCCAAACCCATTCACTAATGACCTAAAATGATCCAGAAGCTTTGCTAAGTACTAAAGATAACAGAACTAACAATGCACCATCATTGCCTTCAAGGGACTTTTAATGATAAAGAAATACAAACAAGGATTACTATTACTTATAAACCACTGGCTTCTAAGGAGAGTAGGTCCCACAGATAGAAGGACTTTGCTGAGTACTTAGGTCTGGAATATCTGGGATAAGGCCTATGCTCTATGGAAGAAAGAGTGAGAGATGTTAGGGAAAGGATGAAGAGATGGGGAACAGAGTACATACACGCTGGCAAAATAGTGTCCTGTGTAGTAAGAGTAAGTGAGAAGCCCTAGTTAGCAACTCAGCCAAAGAAACAGGGAGAATAACCATGTTAAGTGGAAATTTATGAAGTTACATGATGTCAAATTCCCTTTGACTCCTCCCGCCAAGAAGTCTGCAGTAAAATCTTCCATGTCAGTTTTTTTTTTTTTCCTGAGTAATATTAAGAGGTGCCAAGTCCCATGTTCTAGAGAGCATGAGGCCAGGACAGGATATCCATTGCTACAATAATGGTGTGTAACAAACAACCCCTAAACTTCAATATATAATAGTAATTCTTTATTGCTTATGAATCTGAGGTCAGCTGGGGTTAGCTAAGAGGCTCTTCTGATCTTGACTACTCTTGCTCACATGTCTGGGCTCAGCCAGGTGTTAAGGATAGCCTTGACTGAGTGACTAGGGCACCTTGGCTCTGCTCCACATATCTCTCTTGCTCCAGCAGGCTAGCTCAGGAATGTTCTCATGTTGATGGCAGAGTTATAAGAGCTCAAGTGCAAGTGCTTCTTCAAGTCTCTACTTGCTTAAACTTTCTGAACATCCCACTGGCCAGAGTAAGTCAGATGAGATGACCAAACTCAGAATCAAGGAGTGGAAAATATACTTTGCCTGTTAGTGGACGGTGATTGACAGCGTTCGAGGTGGTGGCTGTTCTTTCAGCCTGAGGACTACTTGAGGAGCAGTGTCCCCACCTGACTCTCTGTGGACATGTGGCATAAGCAAGAAATAAGCTTTCTTTGTTTTAAGATATGAGATATGGGGGTTTTGTTACTGCAGTAAACCTAGCAATCCTAGCCTATCATTACTGGTATAACCACCTTACATTGCTTGCTTATAACATGCCAGGTACCATGGTAAGAACTTTATGTACATTTGGGTATTTATTCATTCCACAAATATTGACTGTCTCTTTCATGTCTAAGACTGAACTCAATTCATCCTCGTAACAATCCAGCAGGTAGATCCTACTATCTCAATGTTATAGGTAAAGAAACTGAAGCTCAAATTGCTTAAATAATTTGTCCAAAGTCATACAGCCAGTAAATGGCAGAGCAGGATTTAAACACATGTCTGTTGGATTCCAAGGATCAAGCTCTTAGCTACTCTATCCTACTATTTTTCTATCAATGCCCCTTCCTTGCCACAGGAAAAGTAACTTGCCATTAGAAGTGGATTTGAATATAGTGGACCACTTAGTTCAGGGCATCTAAAGCAGGAAAGAGTCTTCTACTTGGTCAGGCTCCCTCACACATGTTTGATCCACACCCTAGTCCCACTTAATGTCCATGGCTTTTAACACCAACTTGAGTGGCAGTGCACCTGGCATCCCCACCAGTGAGTTATGTTTCCCCAGACAGAGATTTTCTTTCCCCAGTGTCATATCTTACAGCCAAGCTGCAAGGAGACACGTCACTAAATGTTGGCTTGGCAGCCAGAAGCCTGCTGAGCCATGGGCCAGGCTCTAACCACACCTCATCCAGGAGAGGGTTGAATCAGTGCACAGAGAGAAGGTACAAGCCTTAAGCCAAACCATGATGGGAAGGGAAAGTAGAGAAGAGAGAATGGAGCAGGCCTGACAATCCCTCTCCTTACCTTTCCCCTTAAGAGAGAAAAGAGAGGAGATGGAAAGATTAAGTCGAGAGTGAGGAAGGTGGGAAGAGCAGTTTTCACCCACTCAGGACAGGAATTCATTCATCCTTTCATCCAAGCGGCATTTATTCAGCATCTACTCTGTGTCAGTCATGCTGCTGGGGACTGGAAAATATCAGACAGTTAAATCATGGTCCCCATTTAGAGGAGATCACAGATTGGTAGGAGAGACAGATTTGTAAACAAGTTAAAAGAGGTTTATTATACTCCCTTCTCTGAAATCCACTGAAAACAACACAAAGAATAAAAATAATAAAGACAATTCCATCCTCAGTGAAACTAGGAAATCACTATGGGGCTGAGATGATTTAACTCCTTACCAGAGTTCATTCTTGTCTTTCTATAATAGAGAGGAGTAGGTAGGGAGCAGCTGCCCAGGCAGGGGCCATATTTCTCAGCCTCCCCATTGCATATCATTGAGCCATGTGACTAGTTCTCATAGTTGGAACATGAACAGAAGTGATCTGGGCCACTTCTGGGCCAAGGTGGCTAAGAGATGGGTGTACCTTTCCCCTCCTCCTCTTCCTCCTCCTTCTTCCTCCTCCAACTTGCTAGAGAGCAAAGGAGTAGAGGTGTGGGTGGGCCAAGGAAAAGTGAGGTTCTTTGTAGTGACTCAGTTCCACAAGGTGGGAGGGCAAGAGAGACAGGGCCAAAGGAGGCACTATGTAGGTAGCTAGCATTATTTTTTCAGCCTTGACTCCCATTCCTTAAATGTCTTTGAGGTGAGGTAGCAGAGAGAGGGGAGCAACAAGCAGAATTGAAGCTAATCACCAGAAGAGACACACACAA
The DNA here is from genome assembly GCF_963455315.2 of Globicephala melas. Lineage (NCBI taxonomy): Eukaryota > Metazoa > Chordata > Mammalia > Artiodactyla > Delphinidae > Globicephala > Globicephala melas. Next base: position 14,346,777 of record NC_083323.1, read on the forward strand.
ATGTTAAATGACCAGTCAGAGGGCCAGTGAGCTATGGGTCTTCCTTGTGACCCGCACTGACTTCGCCCCTGGGGGAATGCTTGGAAACCCAGGCAGGGCATATTTGGTAACAGATTCTGAGACAAGAAACTCACGGGGTATCTGCTGGCAGCCCTAGCTTATTGCCTTATCCCACCCCATTACATCCCTCAGAAAATAACAGACCAGATTAAAATATTTCCAAAGTAAAACTTCATATATGCAGACAGGATCTAATATGGAGTAACAAAAATTGAAAATAATAATAAAACTCTCTAATAGAGGGAAAAAATAGCATCAGCAAGATGTGGAATTTATTCGGTTGAGAGCAGAGCCAGTAATATAGAGAGTAGAGATTTTCTTAAAAATAGAAGAAAAGGGAAAATAATGAAAACAATGAAATAAGATAGAAGGCAATACTTATGAAATACAAAGGGTATTCACATGTGCATGCTGGGCAGTCCTGAAGAAAAGAACAGAACAATGGGACAAATATATTCAAAAATAATATAGAAGAAAACTTTTTCTGAATTAACGAAATGCCTGAATCTATAGAATTAAAAAAAAATAGCCTCAATATATTATGGAACTTTGATGGACAATATTCAGGTAGTAAAATCAGGAAATATTCTTAAGAAAAAATCAGGCTGACCTGCGACTTTATCCTTTAATGCCAAAGGACATGGTAGCAATGGGCACAAAATTCTGAAGGTAATGAGTGTGTTCTCAAATTTGTTAGCCAGTCTGGTTGTCTTTCATGTATAAAAGTAGTGGAAAGACATTCACCAACACACAGACTCAGAGAAAATAGGACACAGTCCTCATAAGTTCATGGTGGATCTGGGAGGAATAGGGGACTTGATAATGAAAGTTAGTCTCCCAAAAGATATATCAAAATTACCAATTTAGGGAAGGAGAAGCTGTGAAATTCATGAGTTGGTGGTAAACATTATACTCATTTAAATATAGAACTAAGGCTAAACAGCTGTGGGGATTATGGTTACAGAACAGAATGTAAATATCCTAAACCACAGCCGCGTATAAAAAGAAATCACTTAACCAACAACAATGGCAGAGGAAGGGATGTGGGGAGATGTATATACGCCTCGACTTTTACATCTTACATGGTGGAGAATCTGTGAATTGGATATGGAATAAAATTGATAAATCAAGAGATAAATGTTTAGGTATACTGTTTAAAGCTGTAAGAGTGACCACTTCAAGGACTAAAAACAAACTATAAACCTTCCAAACCATTAGAAGAAGATAGTGGGGGAAAAGAAACCTCATAAATGAAATGAGAGAGAGAGAGAAGGAGGTGGAGAGGAAGAGAGAGAGGGGAGAGGGAGGGAGGAAGGGAGGAAAGAAGGAAGGGAAGGGAAGGGAAGAGGGAGGGAGGAAGGAAGGAAGGGAAGAGGAAGGAAGGAAGGAAGGAACCATACAGCAAAATATAGAAAATGAAGTAAACATTTTTTTAATAAAATAAAATGACAAATTTTAGGCCAAACATTGATAGAGCATTAATATAAACAGAATGTGCTTTTCTACAGATATAAAGATGTCCAACAAGGGAAAAGTACAAATTGCATAACAATAGCTTTATATAACCCATTTTGGATCAAACAACTAACTCTACATACCCACATCCTCATATATGCTTACTTATATGTAGAAATTTCCGGAAACCTTCCAAAGAAATTGCTAATAATGATTAGCTTTGGGGGATGGTGCTGGAAAGATTAGAGGAGGAGAGAGATTTTATTCTTCACTCTATATAGAAAATGTGTTACATCTATATTTTAATATGTAACTTAAATATCAAGGAAGTATAATACAATATGAAAAATGCCATAGTGGCAGAACGTACAAAGGGCTTTGGAAGGTGACAGGAGGGAAGAGCTAATTATGCCTGAAGGAGTTAGAAAAGGCTTCAGAAAGTAGATGACATGCGACCTGAGCCTTAAAGAATGACTGTCATTTTTTGAAGTACAGATCAAGCAGACAAGGCAGAAGCAACAGAGGCAGAAAAGTACATGTATTTTTCACAAATGATGAGCATTCCTGGGGTGATGGGAGCACGTGGCGTATGTGCGTGCTGGAAGCTTGGGTCCACTCCTCCCTGGGACTGAATGCAGGCTAATTGACAAGCCGCGCAGAAGCCTGAGAAGGATGCAACAGAAAGAAGAGGATGTTTCTAGGGGAAGGACAAAGGCTGGCCATCCTCTGAGCATCAGCTGGAGAGCAGGCAAGCAGAGGTGGATTCTCAGGGCCCCCTGCACTCCCACTCAGCTCAGCCTGGTTTCCCTGCCCCCACGCCCACCCCCAATCCCCACCCTCAGGAGCAGGCAGGGGGTGTCAGCAGCTGTTTCTGAATGGAAGGACCTACCAGCTTGTGTGTTTGGCTGGTACTCTTTTGTTTACGTGTCTATTTCGTTCTTTTCTGCATGTAGACCAGCTTTTTATTATTTTTATTTATTTGTTTATTTGCTTTTCTGTACCAAATGGCAAAATAAATGACCACTCCAGCTCTAGGGTACCATCACATCCCTGCTGCAGGGCTGCCAATCGTCCCACTAGTTTTGCTGTTTTTGTTCCAAATTCTCAAGCGAGGCCATCTGATTGGCTAGCATGAATCAAGGGTCCAATATGGTCCAATTGGCTCTAGTCAAGGGTCTGAAGTCTAGGGAATAGAAATATGTCCCCAGGAGCCCACTTTATGCACACAGGTGATGGGCAGTTTTTGGAGAAGGTAGTGAAGGTCTAAAGATGTCTTGTAGACTCTGCCCCTATTGGTGGGCATGGTAACAGGTGGCTGTGTCCCTTCCATTTGTCCCTCTCTCTCTGACCCAGGCTTCACTTGTACTTAGCACCCCCTTTCACCTCTCAGACCTGAGGCTGGCTCACAGCATTCTGGGGGCAGCTTAAGCCAAGCGTTCTTCCCCATAACTGCCTTCTTTCCTCTTCTCCCTCAGGCCTAAAGTGCTCCTGCAGAGTCTTCCTGTCCCCATCTCCACCATCACTGGTTTCACTGAGGTGCCCCAGATTGTGTCAGGGTAGATGTAAAAATGCCCACACTTTCCCAGAATACAAAAATCGATTTCTTTTCTGTTAAGTGTGACCTTTCCTAAACCTTGCCAGACACACGAGCACCTGGTTTCCTTTTACAGCCTCCCAGAAGAGATTACAAGTGCCAGTGGCCAGTCATTCCTGTATTCACCCCAAAGGGAAGCTCTTACACACAGTTAACCGGTAGCTCAAGAGGGTCGCTAGCTGCCTTCAGCTCAGCCTTCGTGGGTGGCATCCGCCTGGCCAGTCTGATAAGCACAGCGGTCCTGGCAAGCATTTTTTTCTTGATTTTGAATCAAGCCATGTTGATGTTTCACAGGGTCCAGGGCATAGGCGTGGGAGCTTCCCCCAGGCCCCCCACCAGCAAGGTCCCACTGGTCCATCTCTGTGAGACTGCAGGAGGGGAAAGGGAAGTTCTGGAAGAGAAACAAGAGGTGAGCAGCCATGAGTGAGAAACGAAGCTTTAAGGAGGGGGTTACTCCAAGGCATCACTCCCTCTTCATCACCATTTTGGCTTCCCCTGCAGCCTGAGCCCACATCCTCCTCATCCTGGGGGGCTCACATTCAGTGCCACCTCCTCTTTCCTGCTAGGCCAGCCTCTGTGTCTGCAGTGTGGTACCTGTGGGCCTCTCTGTCTTCTTCGGAGGGAACAAGTGCGTGAGCCCTCGACACCCCACGTGGACAGAGGAAAAGAAGGCACAGTGGCCTCCACTCTGAAATCGGAACTCTCTCTAGTGCCCTTCCCTCATAGTCTTTAACTTCTCACTCCCTGCCTTCCTAGGAGTACCTGATCTGCCTTCTGCCTGCTAGAGCTCTCACCTGGTAGAGGGATGCAGGGCAGGTGGAGAATTACCCTCCCAGCACGCCGTATCTCCTGCTGGACATGCTGGGGACAGTGCAGAAAGTGAATCAAGGGCGTTGGGAGTTGGAAGGGGGCTCGTTGTGAGTGCAGGAAATTGGGTGACACTGCTGCTCTCTATGTAAGTGGCCCAAATTCAAATAAGGTCATAACAGCTGTCTCTGGTCCGTCTGAGCCTCAGGAATCCAGGAAGCCCAGAGCACTGAGAAGGCGGTCGGGAAGGAGGCTGGACCAGACAGTCCAGCTGTCTCATCAACTTGCTTGGTGACCTTGGGCAAGTGACATTCTCTGAGCTATAGTTTTCTCATCTGTAAAAAAGAGCTAAGAACAGTTGGTACTCAATAAAAAGTAGCTGCTATAATTTTTGTTGTTTAGAAAACAGAGAAAGCAGGTATGAATTCCAATTCCTGTTTGTGCCAGGGGATGCCCTGGAACCAGCTCAGAACCAGGTGGCCTCTGGGCCTTGGGGGTGGGAGTAGAGCTCAGAGCAAAGGTCACAGTCAGAATGAATGGCTTCCTATATATTAGCAGTGGTGCTCATGATGTCCTGTGAAATGGGAATCAGTATTCCTGTTTTACAGATGCAGCAACTGAGAGACTCCAAGTAGTTCAGTCACCCAGTCACCCAGCTATTAGGTGGTAAAACTGGGATCTGAACCAGGTCTGTCTGGCTCCAACGCCCAGAGGCAGTTCACTTTCCAACCTCACCCCAACCCCCCCACTAACACTCATACTAACACCCAACGAGGGTGCTTTGGCCACTTCCCTAGATTGGACTTTTCAGCTGCCAATCTAAACAGAGACCCTCCCTTCCCTAACCCATCTCTATGATCTTGTACTCCACCCCCATCCCCACTACCCCTAGCCCTACCAAAAGCTAGAGGAGGAAAGAAAATAATTTTCTTAGTGCCCATTATTTGCTGGGTGTTCCCACCACTAATCCTAAAAGATATGTTATTATTACCATTTTACAGTTAAGGGGACTGAGGCTTGGGTGCTTAGGTCAGCTGCCCAAGGCCCGTGCTAACACTTGGAAGAGCAAGGTTTCAAAGCTGGCTTTGCTCACTCCCTGGCTGTTGTCCAAGATGGCCTCTCACAGGACATCAGCCCAGGTATTTTACCTGCCAGGGGCTGCCTCAGGACAGCACCAGGACTGAAAACACAGCCCAGCACTGGAGGCAAAGGGATGCTTCCATCCAGGGAGTAAATCGGGAAACAAACATGGCTAGACAGCCCCCAGGTGGGGAATGTGGGAAGAATTGGGAGCAGTGGAGGATGGGACTTGGCCTGAGGGCCAGGTATAAAAAGTCTTTCTGAAAAACTGGGTACAGAGACTTGGAGGTGGAACATGGGCTACCATCCAAGCCTCCGGATTTAAGAGTTGTTTTCCAAATTCCTATCAGAAATCCCATGATTAAAAAGGATTGAAAGCAGGTCATTACATCCCAAGCAGCAGACAGTGGGGATAAAGAGTTTTCAAGGCTGCCCAGCGCCGGCTAACAAAAGGAAAAATATTTCTCTTTCCCCAGATGCTAACCAAGTAGCATTCCCCCAGGCAAGACTTCCTACCACTGAAAACTATATATGAATACCAGTTCTGAATCAGGAAGCAACAGAAGTCCAGTATGCACCCAGCCGTCAGAGCCCGAAGCACAGGACAGGACCCCAGGCTAAGGACTCAAGGACAGGGGCTTATGTTCTCATGTGCTCCAGACCTATGGAGTCACTTGCTGCCCCACTTAACCCTCAGTTTCCTCATCTGTAGAATGGCCAACGTGGAAGTTGTGTTGAAGGCTTCATTGGATGTTCTGCTAGATAGAGGTATACAAACGTAAGCAAGCATTCAGTCAGCATCAGCCTGATGTTTACTGAGTGCTGTGATGTGCACTCTGACAGCCACTGGGGATGTAAAGAGTTGAACAACAGACACAGTCTATTCTGAAAGTGCCCTCAGGTCTCACAGAGGCAGTAGATGGAAAACAGATAAAAGCAGTTCGTTATTGAGCTATGATTGTGCTAGATGCCATGAAGGTGAATTACAGGATGACCTGAACTGAGAAGGAGTCCTCAGAAAGGTGACATTTGGGCTGAGATGATAAGAATAAAAATCACAATAGCTAACACTTATATAGCACTTACAACAGACCAGCACTGTTCTGAGACCTCAAAGATTAGTTGGGATAAACACTAAGAAGAGACATGGAGAGAGAATTCCAAACAAGTGGAATGGCATGGACAAAGTCCTTTAGAGGAGAGGAAAATGACAGGTTGAAGGAGCTGAAAGGCTAGAGTGAGGAGGGGAGAGGTACAAGACAGGGTCAAAGAGGGAGGTGGGGCCGTGATGAGATCAGAGAGTAGTTAGGAAGCCACTGCAGCGGGACTTAGGTGGTAGCAATGGAAAGGGAGAGAAACAGGATGGATGCAAAGTATATTTAGGAGGTAGACTTAATGGGTCTTCATGCTTGATCAGTGCCAAGGATAACACCCAGCCTTCTGGCCTGGGCACCTGATGGGATGCCGGTGCCAGTTCCCTAAGATAGGGAAAGCTGGAGGAGGGCAGGGATAGTGGGGAAAATGCCAGTTCAGCAACGGCATGGCAGAAAACAGTTCCGGTTTGAGAGTCGGAATCCCTTTGCTCTAGTTCTGGCCCTGCTGATATTTGGTTGCATGACCCCAGACGAGTCATTTCACCACGTCAAAGTCAGATGCAGTGATTAGACTCAATTACCTGCAACTGGCCTTCCAGCCCTAAAGTCACATGGTTCTAGAGCAGGCGTTTCAAAACAGGTGACTCGGGGGCTGGATTCAGGACACATGAGTGTTCTATTTGACCCGCACAGAGTTTAATCTTTGGTAAATTCCCATCACAATCCAGATTTCTGGCTTTTCTTGAAAAAAAGGAGATCCACAACACTGGGTCTGGATCACATCCCCACATGGCAGTGGCTAGCAGGAGCTGAGTAGCAGCTGCTACTCTAGAGAGCTCTGCCTCTCACCCTAGTGCCGACCGAGCCCCACCCACCCAAGTGCATGGCCTGCCTGGCCCTGTTCAGGGGATCACCCTTTTTCTAGGTAGTGATAAGGGAACAGGTCTAATCAGCAGCTCTCTCTCAAGCTTATCCAACTTGAATTAATAACTGGTAACCATACACTAAATTATTTTTTTGGAGAAGAAAAAGAAATAATTTTTGAAACAGAAAAATGAAACCAACAATATAAAAGCCTCTGTGACTCCACTACCCAGAAAAAAAATCACCATTAAATTTGAGGGTGCTTCCTGCTAGCTTTGCTTTATAAAATTGGGATCACACTGTATATAACATTTCTTTATGATGCTGTTTTTCACTATATCATAACAGGACCATTTTCATAGTAGTAACGATTCTTTGAAAAGATTTTGAATGGAAAATATAATGCATGATTTAGGTAATTATTCCACCATCATTTCTTAACTTTGTAGCTGTATCTCAACTCTGGTATTTCTTAAGACAACTTCTTTAAAAAAAAGTCAAGGGGGATGGTAGTCCCCCATTATCCATGGGGGATGGTAGTCCCCCGCTATCCATAGGGGATACGTTCCAGGACCCCTAGTAGATGCCTGAAACGGCAGATAGTACCAAACCACACACATATATATATACACACACTATGATACATGCCTATGATAACGTTTAATTTATAAAGTAGGCACGGTGAGAGATTAACAACAATAACCGATAATAAAGCAGAACAGTTGTAACAATCTACTGTAGTGACAGTTATATGAATGGGGTCTCTCTTGCTTCCTCACAACAGCTTATTGTACAAATTTAATGCCTTTTCCATCTTAACTAAGTGCTTATCACACACTGTGGCTGTAACTTCTGCAGTTTGGGATGCAACAGCAAAACTAGCACAAATTTCTTACTCCCTCTTCACAATTTTATGAATAGAAGATTCTTTCTTACCATGGATCTTAGCAACCTCAGCATACAATTTTTTTCTTTCCTTATTACCTCAAGAACTTTCACCTTTTCTCTGAAAGGAAGCACTTTACAGATTCTCTTTATATATATATATATAAATTTATTTTGGCTGCGTTGAGCCTTCGTTGCTGGGTGCAGGCTTTCTCTAGTTGCGGCGAGCGGGGGCTACTCTTTGGTGCGCATGCTTCTTATTGCGGTGGCTTCTCTTGTTGCGGAGCATGGGCTCTAGGCACACAGGCTTCAGTAGTTGTGGTGCGTGGGCTCTAGAGTGCAGGCTCAGTACTTGTGGTGCACGGGCTTAGTTGCTCCATGGCGTGTGGGTTCTTCCTGGACCAGGGGTCGAACCCATCTCCCCTGCATTGGCAGGTAGATTCTCAACCACTGCGCCACCAGGGAAGTCCTACAGATTCTCTTTGGCATATCCAAATTGCCAGCATCACTACTCTTGTGCTTTGGGACCATTATTAAGTAAAATAAGGGTTACTTGAGCACAAGGACTGCAAACCAGTGGATAAGAAGGGAGTACTGTATTTTTAAGGCTTTAAAAGAGTTATCAGGTTGCCCTCCAGAAATTTTGTTCCCATTTTCATCATCCATCACATCTTGCCCGTACTGAATGTTATCACTTTAGAAACACTCCATCAAGGAAGTTTCCAGGAAATAGGAGGTACATGAGAAAACCCTTCTGTCAATACAAACCATGCCTTGTTGAGAACAGCGATTGGCAAATTTCTTCTGGAAAGGACCAGGTAGAATAGGAAAATGCCCCTGAAAATGTTAGTTTTCTGCTTTTGAACCATAAAGTCTCTGTAACAACTACTCGACTCTGGTGAGAAAGCAGCTGTGGACAATATGTAAATGAAGGGCGTGACTGTGTCCCGGTGAAACTGTATTTACAGAAACCTTCAGTGGGCTGGAGTTAGCCTTCAGGCCATAGTCTGCCAACCCCTGCTTTATCTCATTCCATCCTCCTTATCATCTTCAGAAGTAGGTAGGGCAGGAATGAGTGTGCCTTTTACACACACTTCTGCAGTTTGGGATGCAACAGCAAGAGAAATTAAAGCTCAGAGAAACCAAGTAACTTGTTCATAGCCCAGCAGCTAGTAATTAGAAAAGCTGGAGATTTGAACCCGGATTTCCTGACTCCTAATTTAGAGCTTTCCCTACTGCATAATGAACCCTTTTTCATGAATGCATAGCAATGTGTGTTAAATAAATAACCTTTCCAAAAAAAAAAAAAAAAAAGATGTCAAGGGCATTAGTTAGTCTTAATGGCAATGTTTGATGATGATGTGGTTGCTCTTTCTGAAAAAAGTTGATGATCGTGAAAGGCAGCTGAATTAATAAACTCTTTCCATTGAAAGTAACAGAAGTGGTTAAGAGAAAAAGGAAATTCATTGGGTCCTGTATCTCAGAGACCCAAGGGCAATGGCTTCGGTCACAGCTGGATTTAGGGTCTGAAATTATGTCCTCAGGGTGCTGTTACTCTCTCCTCTCTCTTCCCTGCTTGTCCTTGCATCAGTCTTTATGTGGAAGACAAAACGTCCTCTGCCAGGTGTGATTTTGTTCAAAAGAAAGGGAGACTCTTCCCCTTGACACCATATTTCAAAATTTCACAGAAGGACTCTGATTGTCCCTTCTTGGGTCATGTGCCCACCACTGGGTCAATTCTGTGCCCAGCGACATGTAGCAATCTGACCACCGTTGTCAAGGAATCTACCCTCATATCACTGTGTGGCATTAGGATCACATGGGGTGGGGTAGGGGTTGTTCCCCCTTAGGAGTTAATAATAGCTTCCAAGACCACTAATGAAACAAAATAACAATTGTAAGAGATCTGCATCCATCTATTCAGTGAAGGCCCATCTATTCAGAGAGCCTAAGAATTTCCCCAGTCTGCAATGCTATCTTATCTTGCTCATGTACTTCCAGCCATGAGGAAAAAGCGGAGAAGGGCATTATTAGGGGTTGAATTGTTCCCCCTAAAAAAGATATGTTGAAGTCCTAACCCCCAGTACTTTAGAATGTGAACTTATTTGGAAATAATTTTGTTGCAGATTAGTTACTTAAGTTAGGATGAGGTCCTACTGGAGTAGGGTGGACTCCACATCCAATATGACTGGTATCATTATAAGAAGATGGCCCTGTGAAAACAGAGACATGGGAAGATTGCTGTATGATGACCAAGGCAGAGATTGGAGTGATGCAGCTGCGAGCCCAGGAACACCCAGGATTGCTGACGAACCATCAGAAGCTAGGAAGGAGCCGAGAAGGATTCCCCTGCAAGTTTCAGAGGGAGTGTGACCCTGACAATCTTTGATTTCAGAATTCTAGCCTCCAGAACTGTGAGACAATGAATTTCTGCTCTTTTAAGTCATCCAATCTGTCATGGTGACCCTAGGAAATTAATACAGGCATTCTAGGCAGAAGAAATGGTATAAGTAAGGGTTGATGGGATAAAACGTATGGCCATGGAAACCTTGAGAGGAGAGGTTTCCAAGAAGGAAGGGCTTGGTCAGTCCGGTCACCTACCCTGGAATGTGGATGGCAGTAGAAATGGAGGAAAGGTGCACCAACAGTATCTACTACACTCCTCCTCTCCCCAACAGAGGCAGAGTAGGACCACAGTATTGATGTGGCCGTGAATTACTCCATTGGTACGACCGAAACAGGTTCACTTTTCTTCACTACTTGCTACAAGTCACCATTCTGGGATTTTATTGGCTCAGCTTCTTGCTCTCCTACAATCCCCCCTCATGTCTACTCGTCGGCTCTTGGGTAGATGACCTTCCAGTCTTTGGAGGAAAGACCCTAATATAGACATTTTCAAGGGCTTGGCTCTGCCAGTAAAAATGACAGCACCCTGGCTTCAGGTGCCCGGTGCAAGAGTCTATTCTTAACAGAATATGTAACAGACATCCTCATCAAGGTGCTTCTCAAGGGCATATTTACTGAATGATGACATAAGAAGACTATAGCAGAACTCCACCTGGGCACCCCTAAGAGGTTTCTTCATGTGCCTCTAGAAGGACATATGCCCAGGCATCTGCTCTATTGGTGTAGAAATAGCATCATCCAGAAAAACACTGAATGACCAGAAAGTATGAAATAAAAACACTCTTCTTTCTATTCAGAGCCTTGTTTGCATTCAGGGTTATCAAACTAGTTAAGTAACTAAACTCCAATCTAAGTGCTGGGGCTCGTAAAGATTAGATACAGTCTAAAAAGAAAATGAGTGTGGAAGTCTGGCACCCTCTAGGTGCTCAACAGTGCTACTTTTCTCCCTACCTGGATTCCAGGACCTTCCATCCTACAGATATCTCACTCCTGGGTTCTGGCAGTAACCTCCAGGCTGGCCTCTCTGCTTCCTCCCTTGCCCCTTCCCCACATTCTATTTATTGTCAAAACAGCAGCCAGAGGCTCCTTTCAAAATATAAATCAGGCCATGTCACTCCTCTGTTCAGGATCCCCAAAGGTGCACCATGTTATTCACAGCAAAAGCCAAAGTCCTTTTGCAAAAGCAAAAGTCAAATTCACAACAGAATTTCTCACTCTCAACATTATTGGTATTTGGGGCCGGATAATTCTTTTTTGTCAGGGGGCTGTCCTATGCATTGCAGGATGTTTAGCAGCATGCTTGGCCTTTGTTCACTAGATGCCAGTAGCACTGCCTCCCAAAGTTGTGACGAACAAAAATGTCTCCAGACGTTGACAAATATCCCCTGGGGTAAAATCACCCCTTGTTGAGAACCACTGCCATACACCATCTCAACCCCTGTTACCTCTGTGATGTCATCTCCTAGACCGTCTGACCCCTTACTCCACCAAGCTACATTAGCCTTTTGGCCATTCCTTGATCTTGCCGGGCGAGCTCCCACCTCAGAGCCTTTCCACCATCTGCCTACTCGAGATGTTCTTTCCCTAGAATGTTCCCCAGACTGTCTCCCCAATGCTATGTGACTCTCCTACCTCTTTCAAGTCTTAGCTCAAACATCATTGTCTAAATGTGGCTCTCAACAACCGTATTTGAAACTGCATTTACCACTCATGCCCTCAGGACTCTCTACCCCCTCATCCTGCTGGTTTTATCCATACCACTTATTACTTTCTAGTACTTCATAGGTTTTTTATTCTTTTTATCATTTTTGTGTATCTCCCTCCACTAGAATATAACCTCCATGCAGGCAGGAGCTTTTGTTTGCTATACCCACGAATGTATCCTGAGTGCTTAGAATAGTTCCTGGCACTTAGGAGGTATTTAATAAATATTTGTTGAATAAAGTCTTGTGCCACTGAGAATGGTGGATTGAGTCAGCAGCTGTGACACCTTAATACAGTGGAGAAAACACAGTCTTTCCAGTCAGGTGGAGCTGGATTCCAGTCTTGCCTGGTCACATACTAGCTGGGTATCTGTGGTTGAGTACCTCTGCCTCTCTGAGTGTTGGTTTTCTCATATGGTAAATGGGATAATATGTATGTCCATGGTTGTTGAGAATATTAGAGGTTGTGTGGGTAAAGTCATTTAGGGCACAGCGAGGCACATAGTAGGTGCTCAATAACTAAGATTATTATGACAAAAGTGATAAGTGAAACATGGAGAGGATTACACTATGCTGAGCCCTAAACGATACATGGAATTTAACAAGTGAAGATGTGTGGAGAAGAGAAGGAACAATATTTTGCTGAACTTCACAACTTTCCTCTGAAAATGGAAGGAGTAACTTTGCCCAGTCTACATTTCCAGAACTGGGATATTTGACATTAGTGATAGCCTGGCCATATGGAAGAAACCGCAAGAGAGAAGAAAAAGATAAGTTTGGTAATCCTTTTATTCTTGACTTTAGATGTTAATTTTGAAATATGCCATGAGCATGAGAGAGAAAATAATGAATGGCATTAGACTTGTAGCTTGGCCATTGAAATTTACAACTCTGAACAGGTAGGAAAATCTGAATCCAAAAGGATGAAACCTATCTGGCAAGTTGAGTAGAGAGGATTGCCTTCTGGAACAGGGAGTGAACCTAGACCTAAGAAGGCTTTGTTGGGCAAAGCAGGTAAACCAGTTGGCCAGTCTGTGCAAGCAATGTTATGAGAGTACCGTCAGCCAGATTCCATCCTGTTCAACAAAGTACACTGGAGTGTAAGGCATGCTGAGCTAGGTGCTGGGGGAATACAGAGAAAAGTAGAGCATGACCTCTCTGTCCTCAGGGAGATTACAATCTGATGGCGGAGACAAAGAAGCAACAAACTCTACTATCATGTAGAATTAAATAATTGTAAGAATTAATGCAGAGGCAAAGTGGTCAGAAGGGAGTGAATAATTTTTCCTTAAAAAATTAAAGAAGAATGCACAGAGAAGTTTACTTTTGAGCTTAAGCCGCAATCAGGAAAAATACATGAGGACTTGACTAAGAAGAGAGATTTACATGAGGAACCACAGGGAACCGTAGTTTAAAAGTAAGTAATCCTAACATCTCCTTGGGGAAAGAAGGACCTTTTAGACATAGGGATCAAGGATCATGAATTCATTCATTCAATAACAAAATATTTACTGAACCCCTGTTATGTGTAGGTATTGAGGTACTGGGGATATAGTGATAAACAAGACAGACTAGGCCCCTGCCCTCATGTAGCTTATATTCTACTGGGTGAAACAGAAAAGAAAGATGTAGACACATAAACAAGATAATTTTGTAGAGCAGTAAGCACCAAGAAAACTACAGTGGAGGCTTAGTCCGCCTCCCAAACTCATCAAGTAAGTAGCACACTCCATCTCAGTAGGACAGAGAAAGTAAGGAGTATGTCAAAAGGCTCAGGATATTCTAGAAATTATTCTCCTCATCGAAACAGAGGAATAAAGAAGAAATATTATTAGGTCCTCCTCCCAAAAGACCAGGTGGGATCCCCTAGGCAGAGGACTCAGAATCACATCTAGAGTAGGCAGCTTTAAGATTTCAGCTAAAGAAAGGGAAGTCAGCAAAGGAGAGCAGCCTGCAAGTGAGAAGAAGAACCAGAGAGTGTCCAAGGGATGCCCTGAATCAAACACTTTTGAGGGAAGAAGTAAGAAGAAGGAGAAGGTCTCTTGGTGACACTGATACTCTCAGTAAGAGCGTTTTCAGTGGAGCGATGGGGAAGGAGAGGTGGTCGGAGCTCATTGTCTTGCCTGGGCTGATTGCTAAAGGATCTTGCCTGGGTGTGACTAGGACATCATGTGGGATCTGGTACCCCACACTTGGAGAGACTAGGACATCATGTGGGATCTGGTACCCCACACTTGGAGAGACTAGGACATCATGTGGGATCTGGTACCCCACACTTGGAGAGAGTTGGGAGTAGATGGGAAAGGTCTAGAGAGGGGAAGGGACTCTAAGAGCCCCCGGTGAGCTCATGCTTGACTGATCTAGGCCACAGATGTCCGGACTCTCCCAGCATTTCTCCTCCTTCACCACCTCTGTCTCCATTCTAGATCCAAATTCAGTCCCAACACCCTCTTTGTGGCTGTGACCGTTACAACACCAAATCCCTATTGGAACCCAGGCTTGAGTCTCCCCGGCTCAGGCCCCCTGCCCAGAGATGCCTATCCAATCGCCATACCAAACCCTCACTCCAAACTCCAACCAAACCTGCTTTTCAACCCCTGGGAATCTCCTGCTTCCCTCTGAGGGTTCACCTTCCTTGTGATACTCCAGCAGAACTAAGCTCTTGGTAGCTCCCCAAACAGTGGTTTCCATCTCCTTGACTTTGTCCATGCTGCATCTTTCACAAGGAATCCCTTTCTCTGAGTTCACATCAGCATGTATGGATGTGTGTGTGTGTGTGTGTGTGTGTGTGTGTGTACATACATACATGCAAAACACTTTTCTGCAACTTGCTTTTCACTCAACAAATCTTATGTCATCTTTATACGACTCTAATTCATACCTTTTAATCATTTCAAGATATTTCTTGGTGTGGATGGACAACAGTTTATTCAGCCATTCTCCTACCAATGAGCCCCCAAGTCTTCTGTGAACAATCGTTCAGGAAACATCCTAGAATGTAGTTTTACATACCAATGCATGGAAGGTTCTTCTTCCCCTGGAACACTCCTACCTAAAAGTTTAAAAGTCAGTTCAAGGATCTCTGCTTCTGAAGAAAGCATCCCTGATTACCCAGAAAGAGTGAATCCCTCCCGACATCCCCAAGTCCTGTGTGCTTGCATCTCTGCTATAGCATTTTCAGGGATGTGTCGAAATTTCTAGTAAAAGTCTGTTAGACAGTAAGCTCTTTGAGGACTGTGACTGTGCTATTTGTCTCTGAATTCCCTTTGCCACAAGGTATATGTCCAATAGGTATTTGTTTAACTGAATTGAAGAGAATTGGGGCTTTGAAACCAGACTGGCTGGAGTTTGAATCATCGTGGTTCTGTCATGCACTGTGTCACTTAGCCTCTGAAATTAGTTTTCTCATCTGTGTAAAGGGGGAGAAAAATCCCCAACTGTGTTTGCTGTTGGAAGGATGGAATGAGATCATGTAGCACTAGGCCTGGCACGAGGGTGGTGTTCAAGGATGAACACTATTGTGATTGGCATGTGCTTGAACAAGGAGGCTAGAATGAGACTTTGGGTTGGCCCTGGGCCCCTTCCATGCATCTCCGGGCTTCACAGATAGGGAAACTCCCTGGAACCAGCAGGCATTTCCCTGACAAATGCCCAGATAAATCTTGCCAGTGCCAGGCTGTCTGGGACCTATTGCCTCTCCCCAGATCCTTCTAAATACCCAAGCCCTTCGCAGGTAGAAATGACTGGCTTCCGTTCCCTGTGACACACCTTGATGGGCAAGCCTTGTGGACATCACCCGAAACTTCTCTCCAAGCCGATACACTGTGCTGTGAAGGTGGAAGACTTAATGAAGGGCGTTCAACATTGCTTTTGATACATGTGCAACTGGGGCAGTGGTTGGAGAGGGTCCTCAGGGGAGATCTTGGGCTGGTATCATCTAAGATACCTGCTCGGTGTTGATCCCAGTGGGACTTTCCCTTTTTCTTTGCCTTTTTACTCCACTATCCCTTCCTCAGTGTCCTGGACCACTCGATAGGGATTGTTAATAGCAGTCTGAATAAGAGCTGAACAATTTGTCTTGGGGACAAATATTAGTTCTTGCTGGACAAGCCACCTGTGGTCCTCGTGGAACAGCAACACCTGAGCACTGATTCAGCTTCTAACGGCTGATGGGCCTCCCAGGGCAGAGGTAGCAATCTGGCCCCCTCAGTGGGTCCGTCTGTGGCCTCACCTCCCCCCTCACCACTAGCTCAGGGAGGTTTTCACCAAGTCTGCAGTAAGAACAAACAGAACACAAGCAGGCAATTAAATCCGTCAGCCTGCACTTAGCTTAGCTGACTTTTAGCTTAATACTCATAAATGCGGTGCCTTCAGTTTAAGGTTCCATAGTAACCTCCTTCCCCCAAAGCAGTGACTCGTCTCTGCAGAGGTTGCCCTCAGGTGCAAGGGAAGAGATTCAATGCTTTGGGGCTGGGTACAGAGTTGCATGGAACACGCTGCTCATAGCACCTCCAGTGTCAACCCAGTACACAGGACACCAGCCATTGCCTGATCCCCAAATCACCCCAGCCTAAGCTGCCATATCTGAGGCAGATGGACAACAGCCCCAAGTGTCCACCCTGTGATCCCTGCAGGGGACACCACAGGCATCTGCTCCTGGCTCTCCCCAGCAGAGCACTGAGTTGGGAATGGTTTTGGAAAGAGACTCTGCAGGAGACAGTGTTCTGTTAGGTGTTGTGTCAGGTCTGGGAACTCTTTGACAAGGCCTGGGGGTGGGTGACAAAGAAACAAACCAACACAACACTGCTTCCCTCTGAGGGCCTAGCCAGATCAGGATCGGGGGAGTTCTCAGCCCATTCGGACTCTGACAAACCAAGAGGCCTCCTGGGACAGTTTTCTCTCAGCCCGTAGTCTGTGTTTCAACCATACTTTTGTTCCTTACCTGAGATGAGACCCTGGAAGAGGGGGAAGGTGACCTCAGAGTCAGAGAGGCCTGTGCTCACAACAGGATCTACTCCATAAGGTCGTGGTGACAATTAAGTGGGATGATGTATATAAAGCGCCTGGTGCATGTTAAGGTCTCAGACTTGTAATGATAATGATGCTGAGGATGACAATGAAACCACTGTAATGAAGTTATCACTGGGTATGTACTTGCTTATCTGTGATCTAGGTGTGTACTTTGTATATTCACATGTGCCTACATATGCCGCCATCCTTCTTCTCCCCATCCTGGTCATTTCTGCCATCCTGGTCACCCTGTGATAAAAGAAAATGATGAAACCAGAGACACTTCTGTGACATCTCAAAAAGGTCCAGTCATTCCATCCCACTGATTATAGTGGCAAATCCCCTGATCCTGTGTCTCTAGCCTCCGTCATTTTTCCACTCAACAAATATTTTTTTGCGAGTCTCCTGTGTGCCAGGCATTATTCTAGCAACTGGGGCACAATAGAAAATAACACCAAAAGTCTCTACCCTCATAGCATGAACATTCTAGTGGGAAAGACAGACAATAAATATGCAAACCATGGTCTAGTCTTTCCATCAGGGCCACTCTCTTTATTGGAACACCCTGTCCCCCCACCCCTGACCCCCACTCCAGAACTTCCCTCAGCGACAGGTGGGCTGCAGAATTGGCTTCGTCAAAGATCTAAGAGTTCTCAGCTTGGAAAACCTCAGTCTCTGCTAAGCTGTAAACCTGGCATCACCTTTGCCTCTCCCTTCTCCTTCCCCCTCACCGCCCACATCCAGTCGCCCTCATCCGGTGACCATCTCCCACTGCTGCTGCCTAAGCTCCCGTTTTCACCACCTCTTGCCTGGGTTTCAGCAGTGGCCTTCCAGCCTTTAGTCTCATCCCCTGCAGATTCGGTGTCCACAGAGGAGCCGCAGTGAGGCTTCCAAAGCTCGCTTCTAATCATGCTGCTCTTGCTCAGTACCTACCAGGGGACCCCTTTGTGCCCAGGATCAAGTTCAAACTCCTCAGCACCGTCCTGCATGATCAGGCCCAGGCTCACTTCTCTGGCATCATTTCATCTCTCCTAAACCTACGTGCAGTAAAATCTTCAGCCGTGTTGAATTCCGAGAGCTCACCATCTTTCTCTCACCCCTAGTCTTTTGCGTGTGCAATACCTTCTGTCTTGAACACGCCCCACACACATGCCCCAACTCACCCTTGAATTCTCAGCTTGAACATCGCTTCCTCCAGGAAGCCTCTCTGGTTCCTCAGGTCCTGGTGAGGCTCCCCTGCTGGGTGCCCCATAGCACTCCTCTGTCATGGCACTGGATCGTGTTCACCTGCTGGCTGATCTGTCTTCCCTAAAACACAGAGAGCTCCTTGATATCAGGGGAAATCTCTTCGTGTATTGTGCCTGGAATATGGAAGACAGACTTGGTCATTTCATCCATGTGAAGCCAGTGCTTTGCATCAAGGTCCATCCGTGGTGGTGAGGGTCCTGTTCAGCCATGTTGGGTGGGCAATTCTTGATTCTGCTGCTGGGTCCCATTCAAGAGGAAGGGACAATTTTGGAGGAGAAGCCACCTGGCTTCTCCCTGTCCATTTCTGAAACAGCATCCTTTGCATGGCTATCTCCCCTCTTCTCTCTCCCCAACTAACTAACTATCCACTGAGAAGTCCCGTCTCCAAGGCATGACCCCCCCCTTTGCCAAAGAACATCCCACCCACCCTCAATCCCAAGAAACTTTGTTTGTTTTGCTAAACCTACTCTACAAACAAAAGCTAAGGTTTTTGTTTTGTTTTAGTACATAACCCAGAAGGGGACCCACATCAGACTCCTCATGGAGATCCATTTTGCCCCGCTTACACACCACAGCCAGCCACGTTACTCAGCCCACATCAGTGTCAGCGGCCAACCCATCTACGGCCTGATGGGAGGGGACTGTATCCACAAAGCTCTCTTTCTCTGGCCATCTCTGCATTATATAGAATTCCCAGCGAGGGACCTAGGTCTAGCTGCTTGACCAAGGCCGAAGGGTTCCCCAGGCCCCACCCAGTTTCTCAACGTGAGAACCACCCAGCTGACCGCCTCCCCAGTTCTCAGGCTGCAGAGAGAAAGAAAGGGCTGTTGAGAGTGACTCTGAGTTCCCACAGGGAAGGTGCCAGTTCCAGACAGCGTGGCTTCGTGCTTGGGAGAATCTCTCTTCTCACAAGGGAGAGGGGAGTCTGTCCTGTAGAGGGATCAGAGGGAACAGCAAGCATGGCGGGGCCGTCCCTGCCCCAAGCAACAGACAAACAGGAGACACTCACCTGCCCTCTGGGAGAAGACTCCTGACCAGAAACTTAACCCAGGGGACAGCCATTCCCAGCTTTCTTTAAGACAATCAAAATTTCTCTCCAATCCCACACATCAGAGTTTCTCTACTTTAGTAACTGTTGATTAAGAAAATAGCCCCAGACCAAAAGATACCATACATCTTAACATGCACATGTTTAAAGATTGAGATATATGTGCACATAAATGGGCAAGATGTTGTGTATAAATAGGGCTAATATACATCTTTTTTCATAAGTACACCTCCTCAGGGGGCTACTGATTGTACTTTGTCTTCTACCACTAGTGAAAGAACAAATCCTACCACTGGCTATGGCAGGTGGGAGACTAAGAGCAAAGGAGAATAGAAATTCCTAGACATTTGTTTGGACCTTCATAATTATTACCTTTCTCTGTATCAGCTGCTGTTCTCTAGAATTTAAGGCTCAAAGCCCCAGACAGTTCCCAATTTGTATAGACCCATGGACATTTGGAATTTATAAGGGACACTTGAGATCATCTAACCCAGAGAACTCTGAAGGACAAACATGATTCAGGATCCACCGTGTGTGTGTGTGTGTGTGTGTGTGTCTCAGTGTGTGTCAGTGTGTGTATGGGTGCGGGCATGTGTGTTTTGTAGGGAATGAAAAGAAGATCTAGTGGGGATCCTCAACACCCTCACCAATACCCCAAGAAACTAAAACACTAAACTAAAAAACTTTGAAAACAACAGAGCAAATTGAAATTAATTTAACCTCATTACTTTACAGATGTGGAAACTATAACTCACTGCAGAAAGACATGTACCAAATAGCTTTATGTTGCCAGGGCTAGAAAGCAGGTTTCCTGACTTCCACCCTGTCCACCACACTTTGCTCCATTGCCAATAGAATCGTTCTCACCATTCTTGAACATCTGCAGTGGTCACCTAAGGGATGTGCTGTCCAGCCTCACCTTTTTAGAAAGTGTGTCCACATCCTTATGCCCTCCTACTCCCCACTCCCTACACTTATCTCATTACTTCAAACATTTATCTCATCATTCATTATGAAAACAACACATACTCATTGTATAACATTCAATCTCCACATGGTATGAAATTCACACATACCCGTTCTCTTCCACAATGTGCTTCATGGCAATGACTAACTGTTCTGCAGAGAGAGAAGTTGAACCAAGATGGACCAATCAGAGTTCTTCCCTGAGAGTACTGACAATAGAATGAAAAAAGAGAGTCATCCCTTTAAAATGGCTAAAGCTGTTAAGTTGTGAAACTTGCCTTTTGTTAGAGAAAAGTCTACAGCAACAAAAACTGAATATGAAATACAGAGTAGTAGAGTTAAGAGTCATAGAGAATCCCTGTCTCCACCTTTTCTGGGGCCCACCTTCATCTCTGGACTTCCTGTAGCTTGAATTTTTATCCTTTGGATTTTGTACACTCTCCTTTGCACTTAAATTAATTGATTAAAGTGGAGTCTCTTCCCTTCGGTAACCCAAAGCCAAAGAACAACAGTGTAAGCACATCCCCTCAACTTTTTTGGCATCTACTTCCCAAATTTCTTTTCTCTTTGTTATTAAATATAGTTTACTATAAAAACCAATGTATGTGAAGGAACTATATTTTGTTCTAACTTCTAGATTAGGAATAAGAGAACTTAGAATCATATAATAAGTTAGAGGCAAAAGCAGAAATAAAACAAGTCTTCTTACTACCAATTCTAGACTCCTTCAAAGAAACCATGATGATGTATACTAATTGGTGTCACAGAGACTCAAAATAATATGCCTTAAATATGATGGAAGTTTAATTTTCTTTTGCATTGAGGCCCTGAAGAAGGCAGTGCAGGACTAGTATGATGGCTCTGCTCCATGAAAACCTCAAGGACTCAAGCTCCTTCTAGCTTATTGCCCTCATTCCATTCTTAGTTTTCTTATCTTCAGAAGGTAGATATTGATATACATGCCTCATGGCCCAAGATAGCTGCTTTAGTCCCTGCCATCACATCTGTATTTCAGCCAGCAGGAAGGAGGAAAGATGAAGAAGAGGGGGGAAAGATATGTGTCACCTCCCCCTTAAGGAAGTTTCTCAGAAGCTATCATATGAAACTTCCACTTAAATCTCACTTGCCAGAACATAGTCATATGGCCATATCTAATTTGAAAGGAGCCTGATAGGTATAGCCTTGACTCTGGGCAGCCATATGTACAACTACAAAGTAGTGGTTCTTTAACCATGGAAGAAGAGGAGAATGGATACAAGAAAGCAAGGTGCCCGCCATCATCATTCTTTTAACAGTTCTGCCATCTTTCTAGTGATTACTCCAACTTTTTCAGGTGGAAAAAGTGGTTTTCTCATGGACCTTCTTTTCCTACTGCCTTCTTTGTACATACCTTGCATTTATGACTCCAAACTAATGGTTTGCAGAACCAGGGAGGGTAGAATGAAACTTACTTGGAGGTTGGGGCCAAGTGAATCTGTTAAGAGAATTCTGGAACAGACCCACGATTCAGTCTGTGTGTTCCCCAAAGATTTTTGGCCCTAACCTTAGCTGGCCTACCAGTTCATGAGGGATGACAAGCTGGAAAGTGTGAATGACTCAGTTCTTACACACAACTACTCCCACCTCCATTTCATTACAGAAATATCTTCTGGTGGGATCTTCATAAGGGCAAGTCTGATGTACTCATCATTTATTTATTTATTTGACACATAGTTTTTAGAGGCAGGTTAAAAGGACTACCCCTAGATTCTAAGAACCTCATTGCAAATCCCAGACCTACAAGCCTGGGGAAATCACTTCGCCTGTCTATGACTCTGTTTCCTTATCTGTAAAATATAGATTTACCTCCTGCCTCATAGGATTATTGCGAGGTTATATCAGGTAATCCAGGTCTGACATATAATTGTAAGAGGTCAATAAAAGCCAGCTATTTTCGTTTAAGGCCTGCTGTGTTCCAGGATTGTAGGAAGTACAAAAGTGAGTCCTTGCAATTATGTGGTTTCTAGAAACATAGGGAACCATGAGCTGGGACCCACTGTAGATCCAGTGGGGGTGGTCAGCAGCAGCATTTGAACACTGAGGCCTTTCATGGAGCAGACAGCGAGGTCCTGGAGGCAGAGGGACACGGGAAGTGACAAACCGTGCTTCTCTTCCTCTTCTCTACCCTCCTCCCCACAGAGACTCACCTACAGCATTTTGTGTACTGGGCCTTATGTGTGGTTGGTCCATGCTCCCGGTCAGTGCCTTTACATCATTTTTTGCCTTCTTGAAGCTAGCAACTTCCAACAACAACAACGACAGGTAACCACACAGAAATGGAAGGAGGGAGGAAGGGAAGGAGGGCGGGAGGGAGGGAGAAGAGAAAACACCTATTGTCATTTTCGTTGAAAAGACAATACAATTTAACTTCCACAGTGTCTTTTTTGGTAATTGAGGTAGAGTTGATTTACCATATTAGTTTCAGGTGTGCAGCATAGTGATTCAAAATTTTTATAGATTATTCTTCATTTATAGGTATTATAAAGTATTGACTGTATTCCCTGTGCTGTACGATATATCCTTATAGCTTATTTATTTTATACATAGTAGTTTGTACCCCTTAATCCCCTCCACAGTCTCTTTTTAACACTTCTAAACAATTGGTTACTTAAAAAAATTAACATAAGAATCTTGATGTTGGGCTTCCCTGGTGGCGCAGTGGTTGAGAGTCCGCCTGCCGATGCAGGGGACACGGGTTCGTGTCCCGGTCCGGGAAGATCCCACATGCCGCGGAGTGGCTGCGCCCGTGAGCCATGGCCGCTGAGCCTGTGCGTCCGGAGCCTGTGCTCCGCAACGGGAGAGGCCACAACAGTGAGAGGCCCGCGTACCGCAAAAAAAAAAAAAAAGAATCTTGATGTATACTTTATATCTCTACATCTTTGCGGTGATTTTTTTCAAACATTTATCACATTACTCATTATAAAAGTAATACACACTCATATAAAATTCAAGCACTGGAAAGGAATATAAAGTAAAAAGCAAGTGGCACGTGCATATACATAGTAGAGTCACATCAAACGCATATTTAATACGCTCGGAGAAAAGACAGACATAATGGAGGGATAGAGATAACCAATTTGAACAGTGCAGGAAATTCCTCCCTCCTTTCTCCTCAATGAACATATTCTCCAGAGGAGGCTCCAGAAGAGAGATGTGGACCTGCTGCTTCCGCAGGAACTGATAACCAGCTGAGGGGCAGGCTAGTGTTTTACGACACAGAGAGTATTTTTCATGCAGTAGGGCCCCAAAGTACAGCATGGTAATTACTTTATCTAGTGCTACATGGAAAAGCCAGAAATCTGTTCCAATATGGGAGGAAAACATTGAGAAATGGTGGAATTTTGTACTGTCTTTTATGGGTAGTATTAGGGGTTTTCAAGAGTAATTTTTACCATATGCATTCTTTTTTGTCTTATTCTCATACGTTAGAACCAAAATTCCAGTATAACATACAGCTCCTTCTTTCCTTCCTTCCTTCCTCCCTCCCTCCCTCCCTCTCTCCTTTTGTCCTTCCTTTCTTCTTACCTTCCTTTTATCACTTTTTTCTTTAATACCAGTGAGATTATATTTTGCAAACAATTTGACAGTTAGTTTTTGCTTAACATCTTGACACATTTTTCCATCAGCATGGAGTAGTCTGTAGAATTAAAAGTTTATTAAACCAGCTCCTGCTGATA
The DNA here is from genome assembly GCF_963455315.2 of Globicephala melas. Lineage (NCBI taxonomy): Eukaryota > Metazoa > Chordata > Mammalia > Artiodactyla > Delphinidae > Globicephala > Globicephala melas. The sequence continues at coordinate 14,370,713 of NC_083323.1, forward strand.
GTACAAAAGCACTACAAAGTCTTGGCACACATACCTTTGTACACTTGCTTGGGTTTTCTGGTAGGACAAGTTCCTTGTAGTGGATTACTGAGTCAAAGGGTATGCACATTTTAATTTGCTAAATTGCCTTCCAAATATACACCAGTGTATACTTTGGTGTGGATTCATTTTCATTTCCATGAGCAGTCACAGAAAGGGTCTTACCTGTCTTGTATTTGCTTAGTTTTCTGATAGAGTGAAGGTCAATCAAAGGTCATGGAAGGTGAGAGTCAGGGAAGGCATCCAAGAGGAAGTCACCGTTAAACTAGACCTTGAGGGATGGCATGATTTTCAAGCCAGAGTAACAGGCAAAGGAGCTGCCAGATAGAGGTTGGAATATGAAGTCACAGAGGCTCCTTGGGCTGAGCGTGGAAGGTGGTCCAGTATACCTTGGCAAATTGTTGGCCATAAGGTGGTGTAGGCCCCAACCCTTAGCATGGCAAGTTCAGACACTTAAATAAAATGCACAAAAAACAGACAAACAAGCAATTACGTTCTAATAGGGAAAAATGGACAATCTACAGAGTGTAAAATCAACTATATGGCATGTTAGATGGTGATAAGTGTTATAGAGAATGAAAATCAGAGAAAGGGGACAGAGAACGTGCTTGGGAATGGGAGCAGGTGGAAGTTTTCAAAAAGATGATCAAGGCAGGCCTCATGAGAAGCTGACATTTAATAATCTGTAGGGAGCGAGCCTTGCAGATTTCTGTGGAAAGAGCATTCTGGGAAGGGGACGGCAGGCCCTAAGGTGGGCGGGAGAGTGGACACTTGGAGGAAGAGCAAGGAGGCCACGTGGATGGAACAGAGCAAGCAAGCAAGGGGCACAAGTGAGAGCTGAGGTCAAAGAGGCCCGGGACTGGACACTATAAGGCTGTGTGGTCCTTGTAAGGTTTGCGCGCTGCTTTGCAGAGGAAGATGAGAAACCATCGAGAGATTCTGAGCAGAGGGGTGACACGGTCTGACTTACGGTTTAAGGAAATCATTCTGGCTCAAAGAGAGATGTGGGCCAAAATGGGGAGGCCAGTTTAGAGGTTATGAGGAGGATCCAGGTGAGTGATGACAGCGATGTGGACAAAGGCAAAGCAGTGATGGGGTGGAAAATGATCAGATTCTGATATATTTTGAAGGCAGAGCCTTTAGGATTTGCCCATGGATTGGATGTGCAGTGTGAAAGAGAAAAAGGAATCAGGACAACTCTAAGGTTTTGACCTGAGAGACTGGAGGGACTGAGCTGCCATTAACCAAGGCAGGGAGCAGCTGGGGTCGGGAGGATATTCAAGGGCTCAGGTTTGGATTTTAAACATGTGATTCCTATCAGACATCAGAGTGGAGATGTTGAGTAGACAGTTGGATATGTTAGAAGGAATTCAGGGAGAGGTCAGGGCTAGAAATATAAATAGGTGAGTCATCAGCATGTAGATGGTTATTAAGGGTCATTAGACTAGATGAGATCACTACAGGAATGAGCATGGACAGAAAAAGAGAAAAGATTGGAGAACTGACTCCCGGGGCCCTTGAATGTTACAAAGTCAGGAAGGTGGGGAGGAACCTGCAATGGAGACAAAGGGAGGTGGAACATAGGAGCCCGAGCGAAGCGAGTGTTTGAAGGAAGAGGAAGAGATTAAATACTGCTGCTAAGTCAAGAAAGATAAGGACCAAACAGCTGACTACTTGATTTTCCCCTGAATACAATGTATTACTTTTAACCTAGTGCTGGTCATGCCTCCCTGGCCTTGGATGGAAACCATATCACTTTGCATATCATCCCTCCTGTACCCGTTGGATGGTTTAACTTGCAAAGGAGTAGCTTATTTCCAAGCCCTAAAGTGGGATTCTTAACAGAAGGGAGAGCACATATTATGTGTCTGGACTAAGAAGGAATGGGGTCAGGCAACCTGGGTTCCAGTCTTGGCTTATCCACTTGTGTCTTGGGTGACCTTGAGACCCCCTCTAGTTCTCAGCTTCTTCACATGCAATATGGCAGGTGGTAAACAGGGAAGGCTTGGCCAAGGGACCACTGAGATACTTTTCATCTCTGCTACTCAAGTCTAAAATTCAAACACTTCCCTCTCTCACACTGAGGGCCGGCTATGTAATTTGCAAGGTCCCTTGTTCGAAATGCAGGGAAAAAGTGAGTGCTCTTATAGGTACTAAAATAGAAAGCATTTTCCTTTCTTCTACCATCTGTTCCTCAACTTGTCATGGTGTTTTTTATTTGCTACTTAATATCATTCTAAGTACAAAAATTAAATAAATACAATTTTATTAGAATGAATCTTGCCATTTATTTTTATATTGTATAATGCCAACTTTATTTTTTTAAAGAACTATTTTTTTAATAAATGTATTTATTTTATTTATTTTATTTTTGGCTGTATTGGGTCTTTGTTGCTGTGCACAGGCTTTCTCTAGGTGGCGGCGGGCCTGGGCTACTCTTCATTGCAGTGCGCAGGCTTCTCATCTTGGTGGCTTCTCTTGTTGCGGAGCACAGGCTCTAGGCGCACGGGCTTCAGTAGTTGTGGCATGCGGGCTCAGTAGTTGTGGCTCACGGGCTCTAGAGCACAGGCTCAGTAGTTGTGGCGCAGAGGTTTAGTTGCTCTGCAGCATGTGGGGTCTTTGCAGACTAGGGCTCGAACCCATGTCCCTGCATTGGCAGGCGTATTCTTAACCACTGTGCCACCAGGAAAGTCCTGTATAATGCCAACTTTAAATGCAACTTTGACTCATATGCAGAATCAATGAAATTACACAATTCTTATTTCATAGCTCATACATGCATACGTATTTCCTTCTCACAAGAGTAGTGGAAATGCAGCTGAAAACTAACTCAGCTGTTTTATTTCACCTCTTGATATGCATGCATTCTCTACTTTCGGCTTACTGATGAGTAAGAAAGGACTAGAAGAAGGAACTAGGGGTTGCCTTATCTTTCCCTTTCCTCTGTGTCATCATTTTCAGCATAAGTTGTTGACTAGTGAGAAAGAGTATAAGAGGGTTTCTTGGTTGTTTGTTTTTCTTAGAACATCATTGCCTTCTTTCTGCCTTTGAAGCAAGTCAAGTTCTTGTTCAAACAGAAAGCATGGCCTCTCGGGGCTGTCAGCACTCACCGCTTACTTAGCTGTAGATGTAATACACTTACCTGTGCTCACTTTGAGTCCCACTGCATTCCCACACATCACAGGCCCACTGGGATTCTGTGCTCATGAGGCATGAGGGAGGCTGTTTGCATTTGGGGCCGCAAGGGCCAGCAGTGGGAGTACATATTGCACATATCTCCTTTCCTCACACATATGCTCCACTGTCCCATCAGTCATCACTTACAAAACACAAGTCCAAAAGTTCAACTTGTTAAGAATTTCAAGATGGCAACAAGAAGAGAATTAAACCAAGTGAGGCCCTTCTGAGTGTTAGGCTCTGTGTCACTGCCAAGGTCCAACACCCAGGAAGCTGGCCCTGCTGTCAGTCTCCCTCTGCAGACACCGTCATGGCAGTGACCAAGCTACCCCATATGGTTTGGTTTTCTTTGTCTGTCTTCCCCATTATACTGTGAGGAATCTTGTTCAGTTATAGCTCCATTACCTAGCACGGTGCATGGTATATAGTAGGCACTCATTAAATGTAGGTGGGATGAACTTACTATAAGATCAAGCCATTCTCTAATGCCTAACCCATAACCATTGGTGGATCTTTTCCTCGACAGTTCCCATCTCCTCTCATTTTATTCATTCATTCAGCGTCTTCAGTGTACCCCCAAGAAGCTCACAGTCTAGGGGGAGAATAGACATTGAAACAGAAAATTCATTCATCCACTCATGCAGTTTTAGTACCAAGCACAGTTCCTGGTACATAGCACATAATCAATGAATATTTGTTATGGGTAAGACACAGTAAAGTGTAATGAAGATGACAGATAATTTGGCGTTAAAAATGGAATACACTGAGTTGTATCATGGAAATTCATTGAAGGCACTATGGAGGCACAAAGAAAGCACAGCTAACCCAGCCTCAGGCTTCCAGGAAAGTTTTCCAGAGGAAGTATCTTCTTAGAGGATGACATACCCTGAAAAGAAAGGCCTTCCATGCGGAGTGAGCAGCATATGGAAAGGCATCACGATGTGCAAGAACAGGACTATTCGGGGCAGTTGTCTGCCATTGCAGTAGTGTTATGGGAGAAGCAGTGAGAGATGGGGCCAGACGTAGGTAATTAGGACTCAGTGTAATAATTGCTATGGCAGTGGTAGAAATGAAGTACTCTATAAGAACAAAGGAAGGAGCTGTTAACTTCCTATTAAGGCCATGACAGTTGGACTCCATCTGAAGGGTGAGTCAGAGTTTGCCTCAGAGCAGAGTATAAAGAGCATCCTAACCAGGAGAATGGCCTGGAATCGTAAGAGGCCCAGTTGTCTTTAAGAAATGGTTAGAATTCAGTGTGGTTCAATGGAAGGATGCTGAGATGCATTATGAAAATAACAGCTCAACACTTATAGCATTTACTATGTGCCAGGCATTGTGCTAATGCTATTAACTCATTTCCTCTTAATAACAGCCTTATGAAGTAGGTATTTTTATTATGCCCATTTTACGGATGAGGAAATTGGAAGGTTAAGCAACTTGGCCAAGGCCCCTTAGCTAGTTAAGTGGCATATCTGCGAGTCAAGCCCAGGCCTATCAGATTCCAAAGCTCATGCTTCAAAACACTAACTGTACTGGTCCTGTAGTTGCTTGGCAATAAAATCAAAGTAGTCAAAGAGCTTTGGAGGAAAATGGTGAGATCAGTTTGGAGCGTCCAAAGAAGGTGCTGAGAATGCAGCTACCTATACACCTCTGTAGCTAAGAAAATATGAGCCGGCTGTAGATAAGATCTGGGAGTCATCAGCTAATTGGTAGTTGCTAAAACCATGAACATTGATATGAATGAAAGGAGAAGAGGGCCTAGGACAGAGCTCTGTGCACCTTGGACATTTGAGAGCCAGTTGAGGGGGGACAAGCAAAAGATGCTGAAAAGAGGAAGCTGCAGAGGTAGGAAGGGAAAACAAAGAGCTGCTACCTAGAAGCCAGTGGGCACCAGTGTCACATGCTACAGAGTGGCCAGTCAGATGAGGACTGCAAAAAGGCCTGTAGAACTTGCAGATGACCTCACAAGTGACCTTGTGCAGACCAGTTTCCCAAGACTGGTAGATAAAGGGCAAGGGACAATTGATAGATTTATAATGAAACTACATACGACTTCTCATTTTTCAGTATTCATGAAAAAAAAAGAAAATCATCCTTGTCAAACGACATTTCCTGATTTGGGTACAGGAAAGTGCAGTTGCTGCAGCAAAACGCAAGATGTAATGTGGCTGTAGGGTATTTGGCAAGCCACTCACTTTTCTTCTCGGGGCCTCAGTTTCCTCACCTGTAGACAATGATATTGGAAGAGACAGACTCTAAGTTTTCTCCCAGATCCAAAATTCTATTCTCTGCCATTCCAGATGCTCTTTGAGCATGCTGGTGTTGATGGGGAAGGTGAAATAGGACTCGGGTGCGGTGAAAGAGAAGCCCCCCACCCCACTTTAATCGCTGCAGTTCCCCTGTGGTCTCTTCCCTCTCAGTCTTGTTTTCTCCCCAGTGCTATTGGAGCCAGTGATGAGAAACACATGTTTCTGGGCAGCTCTGGTGTTGCGCAATGCCGCCAAGGGGAGGGAAAAAAAGAAAAAAAAAAGGAGAAAGGAAGGAAAGAAAAGAGCTTTGGTATTCTCAGCCTCCACAGACAATTCCCCCATTGATGTGCTGTGAGTCACGGCGGGCCGCCAGGCCATCGCGGTTTCTGAATCACTTCCTCCAAGAGAGGCTCTCCACTTGTTCCTGGGCTGGCTTTGGCCAGGGCTGGAATGCAAGGAGGTTGGGCCCTTCAGAGTGCCTCTGACTGCTTTCCTCTTTGCTGGAGCTCCAGCCGCAGAGGTGGAAAGGCCTGGCTGGAAGGAGACGGGGAAGCAGGTTGAAGCTGCTTGTTCCAACTGGTGGACCCGCCCTTACAGAACCAAAATTCATGCCCCCTCCCCGGTCAGAGACGGATGCAAGGTGAAAACCCAGATTAAAGGCCACAGTTTTCTCCAGTGGGCACCAGACTCAGCCAGATCTGGATTTTCCATCTTCTCCACCTTGATTCTCTGGCTGATGTGGACAAGAGATGCTGACATCTTTCGGGCAGAAGTAGATGTAAAGTGGATCCTGGTCATTCCTCCAACGACTCCCATTAGGGTATCTTGGACTGCATCTCTTGGTCTCCCATCTTGCAATTTCCATCTTTGAAGACAAGGCTATTAGTGGCCTGAGATGCCCTCACCAGGCTTACGGTACTCAAGTGAGAGTCTGTTTTAAGTTCTTGCTTAGAATAAGCTTCATTCATTCAACAAAGAACTTTAATCCTCACTCTGGGCCACATTTTGTGTAGACACCAGGGGTTCCAAGAGGAAATGGATATGGTCCCAGCTGTACGAAAGAGAAAGAAATGGTAAATCAGTGATGCAGATTCAATGTGGCAGGTGCTCAGGTAGAGGGACCCAAAGAAGATCTTCAGACACAGACTTGGGGTCAGGGGAACTCAGGGAGGGCATCCAGAAAGGTTTGTTGGATTGGATAAGGCAACATTTAGCACCATTTTCCTTTGTCCAGCATCATCGCCCTCTCCCCTCATCCCTGGCCTCAGGACTTTCCAGGTCAGTACCTTGACAGAACACTGGAGATGAGACCCACTGTCAGCCCCTATAAGAGACGAAGTGGTCTCTTCCCTCCTTGCCAACAGAAGGCACTGTTTCCCAATAACCCCAGCAGTTGGGAATGTGCTAGAATGCCGCCACCTTGTGGGCACACTGAGCCTTGCCCGTTTCACAACTAGTGCCTCTGGGGCATTTCTCAGGGGTGGATTGACCTGGAAGCAATCCTACAAAGAAACAGGGTCTGGCATGGCTACTTACCTGATTGTAGTTACAGGCAAAGGGTAAAAAAGGAGCACATTTTAAGAAATCCTCCTGTCCACATCAGCTGGCTGAAGTCTCCCCTTAAGGGGGTAGATTTGAATAAAAAGCTCCTTTACAGCAGGCACCATATCTTAACCTTCTCAGTGTCTCTCATAGGCTCTACCAGGAGGTCAGGCAGGTAATAGGTGCTCAGCACATGGATGTTAGATGGAATCAATTACTGTAAATAATCAGCCAGAATGACAACAAGGGCTCTCTCTCTGTCTTGTACCAATATGTCCCTAGCACCTAGCACAGTGCCTGGCCATACAAGTATATGCTGAACAAGTGAATGAAATCAAACACTTAAAAGTAAAGTTCTGGAAACAGCAAACATTGTTTGCTGGAGAGGAGTGTATATATATATATATATATATATATATATATATATATATATGTATTCTGTATTGTCTAGTAGAGCCTCCTATTTCTTGGGTACATCCCAGAAAGGTACAATAACTGGCTAAGGTCACACAGCTGGGGACCCGAGGGCATGTCAATTGATTTACCACTGTGATTGCCTCGCAGGGTCAGCCCACACTTACATGAGGAACAAAGCAAGGCAGGACATTTGTCTAGAGTTCTACCTAGTGGAGGAGCTTTCCATTGAGGATTTCTGAAATACCTTTTCAAGGCCTCTAAGACTGGCCTGTCTTCCTAGCGAAATAAGGAATCCTAGCTAGCGTGTTGAGTACAAAAGTAAAGAATGTCTAGCAATCCAAGGAATATAGAAAGAGCTGAAACGCAGGCACTGGGCACACAGAATGTGATGCAGGAGGTGCCACAGGCATGCTATAGGGCCATGTGGAGCTTTTGTCTCCCAGGAAAAGCTTGTGAAATGGTACAGCCCATGTCCTGATGATGAACTTGAGCTCCAGGATGGGTGATGATTATGCAGATGGAGAGCAGTCTGGCCCACATGTAAGAACAAAGTGTCTGGCCATCTCCGCAGCACACCATCAAAGACCTCATTCTCTCCGGTTCACCCTCTGCCCTGTGCCACACTCCCCAGCTTAGACCATCAGTGGGTCCCCATTGCCCACAGGATAGAATCCAGGTACCTTCACCCCCTTACCATCTGGCCGCACTCCACCTCTCTAGCCATATGGTTCATCCCTAACTGCCTAGCCCTTCACACCTTGATCACACTATCTGCCAGTCTTGAGTGTCTTCCAGTCCTGGCTCCACCACTTATAATCATTGTGACCATAAGGAAATCACTTAAACTTTCTGTGCCTGTTTTCTCACCTGTAAAATGGAGATCCCAATAGCATTTCCTGGAATGTGTTGTTGAGTTCAGCATGTGATACCCTCTGAACAGTGCCTGGCACGTGTATGCTCTCAATATGTTAGCAATAGTTACTGTTACTGTCACCGAATCCCCCGTGCTTCCTCAGGCTCCCATCCCTTTGCATATTCTATTCCCTGTGCCTGAAATGTCCTTCTCTGCCTTCTCCCTCAGATAAGCACATCTTTCTTCAAGATGCAGCTCAACATCCCCTGTAGCCACAGGGGAAGTTAATTGTGCCCTCATCTCTGTACACACCCTTACTGCATGTTCATCAGAAGTCCCATTGGCACCCTGAACCTCCTCGCATGGGGGTAATGGCATCTGTTGATCATGATACCACGTGGATCAGATGGGCAACTCCATAGTCATCCCGCAGGCTGTGTGAATTACAGAGCCCTTGACAAGCATGAGACATGTGTATTTTTGTAATTACAGAAGGGATGTCAGCTGCCTGGCTTCTGACCTGCCAGAGCAGGGCCAGACTGTCCCCAGAGCCCCAGCCTGCAGCAGGGCAGGGCCCCCTCCCTCTCATACATGCAAGCTTGCTCTGCAGCCCTGCTCTTCCACACTTGCTTCACAGGCGCTGGTAGCTCAGCTCCTTGCCCACCTGCCAGGGCCCAGGGGCCCCCACTCACTCCTCACCCACCACCTTCCTCTGGTTTCTCCCGCACTCTGGGGGCCTCCCAGACTGCCTTCCTCTTTGCTCCCTCTGCCTTGGCTTGGACTATGTTTACAGTAAAAGTGGAAGGGTCCCCTCCTGGCTCCCCACCCACTCTCCCTTGTTCCTCTGTACCCCGCATCCCTCTTTAATGTCCTCAATCCATCCCAGGGCATTTAACAAGCCTTCCTTCAAGCACTCATCAAGCATTGTGTGAAGCACTTACTCTGCAAGGCATTGTGGGAGATTCAGCAATGAATAAGATGCAAACACTGAGCTGGTGAGGGGAGGGGAGGGCAAACATTTGTTGAAGGTCTGCTCTGTGCCTGCACAATGCCAAATACTTAGGTTATTCCCCTGAATTTGCACCTCTGGAGTAGGCTCTGTTATATAATCCCTACTTCACTGCACACACAGCTGAGATTTAGGAAACTCACCTGAAGTTACTCCATTACTACATGGCAGAGAAAAAATTTCAAACCTGCATCATTTCCCTAAGCCATACCCTCAAGCAGCATATGGCACAGTAAGACAGATGCATGCAATACAGAGATAAGTGGGATCCAGAACCCAGTAATGAGCATTCTAAAGGCAATTTCAAGCCAGATGTCTGTGTTGACTGTCATCACATATGTCCAGGATTGCTGAATTTCTCCTGTATTCTTCAGCCTGAAACTTGTTGGAACTACAGATCTGTCTGTCATTTTAGTTAGACCCAAGGGACTGGGTGGTGGCAAGAATGCTAACAAAAACTTATTAAAAATGAATTATAGTTATACTCCACTAAAGATGTTTTTAAAAAATGAATTATAGGACTTCCCTGGTGGCGCAGTGGTTGAGAATCCACCTGCCAATGCAGGGGACACGGGTTCGAGCCCTGGTCCAGGAAGATCCCACATGCCACGGAGCAACTAAGCCCGTGCGCCACAACTACTGAGTCTGCGAGCCACAACTACTGAAGCCCATGCGCCTGGAGCCCATGCGCCACAACAAGAGAAGCCACCGCAATCAGAAGCATGCGCACGGCAATGAAGGGTAGTCCCCGCTCGCCGCAACTAGAGAAAGCCCGCGCGCAGCAACGAAGACCCAATGCAGCCAAAAATAAATAAATAAATAAATTTATTTTAAAAATAATGAATTATATATGAGAGTTTCATCTAAGTGCTTTGCACGTACTAATTCAGTTCATACAGCAAGCCAATGAAGTTGGTACTGTTATCACCATTTTAGTGATGAAGAAACCGAGACATACCAAGATGAAGGAACTTGCCCAAGATTACAGAGCTGGAAGTGGCTGAGCTGGGGTTTGACCCTGGAGAGGCTGACTCTGGAGTTTGGGCTCCTGGTAACTTTACTGTACTGTCTCTTAATGCTTAAAACAGCATATACTCTATGGGTGGGACTCTTGCTATATGCCAGACACTGTGCTGATGCTGGAGATTCAATGGTTAAACAATTATGCATGATCCCTGCCCTGAAGTAACCCAAGGCCTAAAGGGGGAATCAGCTATAAACGAGCAATTTCAGTACAGTACTGTCAGTGCCCTGGAGGCTGCAGGGTACAGGGTTAGGAGTGGGCTCTGGAATCTGCCTGAGTTAGAATCACTGTTCCTCCACTTCCAAGCTGTGTGATCTTCGGCATATTAACTAACCTTTCTGTGCCTCTATGATACCACTACCTACAGTTGAGAGCATCACTGTAAGGATTAAATAAGGTAATTTGGAGTGATGGATACCATAGTGTGACATACTGCTTAGATTTGATTCCTGGTTCCATCACATCCTAGCTGTGTGGCCTTGAACAGGTTACTTCTCATGTCCCAGTCTCCTCATCTATAGACTGGGAATAATAGTATCTACCTTGCAGACTCATAATCAAAATAGGATGGGTAAAGCGCATGATTTGTGAACACTCTTTGTGTAATAACTGGCATTATTAGTTGGGTCTGTCCTCCTGGATATCGCCAAGTGTTACTATCACTGAATATACTGTGCTTCCTCGTACTCCTGTTTGCACATGCTGTTCCCTGTACCTTCTCTACCTTCTCCCTCAGAGGGACAACAGCTCATTCTTCAAGGTCCAGCTCAATGTCCCCTGTGTTCCTTCTTATGGCTCCTGCAGGGGAAATTATGCTGTCATCTTTGTACATACCCCTAGTTTCTAACACCCACCTTTGTCCCTGACACAGACATAGGACTAAGTTCTAAGGAGACCCTGACACTTTTTTTCCTACTTCCCCACTGAGCTGTGTTGCTTGGGATCACAGAGGACTGTGAGTGGACTCTGAAATTAGTATGAACTTAAGGAGGAAGTTGTCAGAAACTGCCACAAAATATAGTACCTATCTATTACTGAATGTGCACTTAATCCATATGTAATATCACTATTAGTCTACTAGCTCATGTTACATGTGGGCTAATGTTCTAGTGCATTCTGTTTTCTAATACAAATCATTTGTATTCTGGTTGGGTATGTTTTGTTTTTTGCTTCTAAGACCCTGAAGACAGTGTAATACAGGTATTTAGCAGGAACTAAGAAACAGCCTTACAGTCAATCCTACATTCTCTCATGTATTCATGCTTGTATCCATTTGTTCACAGGGATTTATTATGCACATGTTATAACAATTGTGTATCAGGGAGTCAGGCTTACACCTACACTCAGATGTGCAAAGAAAATGTCATTGCTTTATTTTCTAGAATTTCATAAGCATCCTCACCCCACAGTTGGTGGAGAAACTTGGACAAACCAATTAATGATATCTCGGCCTCTTGTGGTTTGAACAGTCTCTTTTCAGTTTAGAAATTCAGTCTATCCCAGTTCTAACTCTCCAGCAGAGCTGGGTGAAGTTGTCTCTTTGGGATGACTTGATCCCTTTAGAGAAACGCTCAGTCTTTCCAATTTTTACTCTTCCCCCCTTCTCCTCCCCAAGGTGGTGTCTGGGTTTATAGCGGCCAGCTGTGTCTTTGGGGCACTGGGGGTGGCAAGGAGAGAAGGGTGGAGGTCTCCTGACCTCCTAGTGGTCCTTGGCTGGTCTCCACCAGGGGCCTATGGGTCTGACTTTGGCTGTGTTTGGCTGGCAACCGTTGAGGAGTAGTCAGCCTGATCTTGTCTTGGGTGTTCAGCTGATGACACTGGAGCATTACTCCGGCCATCTGTTCTCTGAGCACAGGCAGGGCCCCCTGGGAGCATGGCCCGCCACCCTTGCTGACCAAGCTCCACCTCACTCTCGCTGGCACTTCCAGGCCCCTGAGGTCTGCCTGGGCTCTTGTGTGGTTTCCAGTCTGGGAAGCCTACATGTGAGTGGTCCCTGACCGAAAGCTCACTTGGCCTGATGGCAGCAACCTTCCTCAGCAACAGCCCTGCCCTGAATTTCCACTAACTTCTAAATCCCCCTCGGTACTCACAGAAGCCTCTGGTTCCTTTCCATGTCACTTGAGACTTGAGGAGGGCTCCAGAGAGCAAACTCAGGCTCTCTCAGGCTGAGACTGACAGAGCGTGGGGGAGGGCACCTGCAAGGGGGTCTGTGCCCAGAATCCCACGTGAGAATGCGACAGAAGCCCCCCCTCTTCATCAGCTTTCTCCTCAACCCAGCAAGGTCCCCTGTCCCGACACTTCAGCTCAGAGGCGATGTTGGCAAACCCCACTTCTCACGGGCCCCTCCCTCTGCATCTCTCTCTCCCTGTCTTCTTCCCCCAGTCCCCTGAGGTGGGGAAGATGACTTAGTTCTTTTTTTTAAATTATTTTATTTATTTATTTATGGCTGTGTTGGGTCTTCGTTTCTGTGGCGAGGGCTTTCTCTAGTTGCAGCAAGTGAGGGCCACTCTTCGTTGCAGTGTGCGGGCCTCTCACTGTCGCGGCCTCTCTTGTTGCGGAGCACAGGCTCAGTAATTGTGGCTCACGGGCCTAGTTGCTCTGTGGTATGTGGGATCTTCCCAGACCAGGACTCGAACCCGTGTCCCCTGCATTGGCAGGCAGATTCTCAACCACTGCGCCACCAGGGAAGCCCGACTTAGTTCTTCATTCTCTCTGGCATGGACATCCCAATATCGTGTCTTCCTCCCGTGGGCATTCGCCTCGTGGTTCAGCCTAAAAAGCAGAAGAGATAACCCACTCTATCCCTTAAAAGAAAATCTACATCCCACTCCCCATCTGTCAATAACATCAAAAAGAATTTAGAAAAGTCTGTTTTTACTTGATACTATGATCCTATAACAGACTCAGAAATTCTTCTGAATGTTAAAAGCTGAATATTGATCCCCTATCACTTCCATGTGCTTGTTTTCTGACTCTAGACTAAGGAAGTCTGGTTTGCTCATCTATAAAATGGGGACATAAGAGCCCACCTCATAGGCTCTTGAGAGGATTAAAGGAGATGATGTAGATTTAATGCTCAGCCCATGGTAAATGCTCAATAAATATTCTGCTGCTGTCACACTCCTCATCCTCCCCAGGATGAGCACATGCTGGGCAAGTCACAGGGAGATTCCACACAAGGAAATGCAAACGAAAGGACATTCTGCATTATTATCTTTCAGAAAACCTACTGGTGGTTCAGTGTCCTTGTTCATGAAACCAGTATCACTTGTTACATTCCGTGGACCAGAGATCAAGGAGGGTAGACAAGGAAGCAGGGAACACTCACTGTATTCCTCAATAACCCAGTGAGCACAGGATTTGCAGATTTAAAAATTGAGGCTCAGAGATGGTGAGCAATTTTCTCAAGGTCACAAAGCTAGTAAAAGTGTCAGCATTTGCACCCAAGACTTTCTAACCACATTCACTAGACTCACTGTCTTCTCCAGGCACTCTTCCCACCTCCCCAACCCCAACCTTTCACCTCCTGTGTCTCCTGATCGGAAGCTGTCTTCCATCTATGGGCAAACTAAAATTGTTCCCATTGGAAGCCTCCCCCCAAAATATAGTATGAGCCTGGTCCCTGCAGACCCTCCAGGGATGCTAACTCTGGGTTTGGTTGGAAGGAGGGTCCCAATATTTTTTTTCTTAACTTGCTTTCTTACCTTTTTTTTTTTAAAAAAAAAAAAAAAAGGAAAGAGGGGGAAATGTATCCGGGCTGGGAAAATCAGTGGCGGGAAGGCAACTTGATAACTGATGATTTTCTGAGTGCTTCAGCCTGAAGAAAGCCAACAGCTGCAACATATTGGTTACATGGAAATCATTAAGTCATTCTGGGAAGGAATGACAAATGTGTGTGCCGTGTATGGTAGACATGTGTTTACGTGTGGAGCAAGGCACCCACAGAGGGAATTGCTTCAATATTGCCTCCAGACCAAGAGGGGAAAAACCCCATTGCAGGAGAAGGTTCTGAAAATCAAATTCTTCGTTAGTGTGAAGCTTGAACTGAAAACTTAGGGGGTATTCATCTATTCCTTGGCATCTAACCTGATAGGGACTCCCTTTGGAAAGAGGCAGCACTGTGGGGTGGAACCAGTCTGGACAGGGTGTCAGGAACCTTCAGTTCTAATTCTTCTCTGTCGGTAACCTGGGTGTGACCCTGAGGAAGTTTCTCCTCCGTTTCGGGCCTCAGTTTCTCAAATGTAAAATGAGGGGGTTTGGCGAGATGGTCTCTGATGGCACTTCCTGCTCTGACGTTCTATCAATGTGCAGTAAATTTTTGTAGCATAAATTCTGTGAGACTGAACTTCTGCTTCTTAGAATAGAGCTGCCTGTTCCCACGACCCCCACCCAAAAAGTATTTCCTTTAGTAAAACCAAATTTTTTGTATAAATATCAATTTGCCTAGTTGCATATATCATTTGCATTCACACTTTTGTTCTGCTCCATAAACTAACCCCCCAGAGTGTAAGACAATTGAGGAAAAAAATAACTTTTTTTAAGTTAAAGTCACTTCCAGCAAAAGTGCTCACATCCCAGACTTGGGTGCATGGAAGGGCTGAAGCATGCCATGGCTCACGGGACAGAGAACTAGCTTCCCTAGGCTTGGCCTCTGAACTATTAACACGTGAACCTTGAAACACCTGAATTCGAGCTGTCCCTGGGCCATGGAGAATCTGGCTATCTGTTCTACACTGAGTGTATGTGCTGGGTTGGGGACTCGGGGAAGGAGAAGGCAGGAGCCCGTTGTTGCTCAGACTCAGTTTGATCCTCTTGATGACCCTAAAGGTAGAGTTTTCATCTCTGTCTTAAAGTAAGTGGCAGAGTCAGGAGCCAAACCAGTTCTTTTACATTCCAATAAGTATGCTCTTAACCACGATATTCTAATGCAGAATCTCTCAACCTCAGCATGTTAACCTTTAGACTGGTTAACTCTTTGTTTGGGATGTGTTATGGGCTGAATGTTTGAGTCTCCCCAAAATTCATATGTTGAAGCCCTAACCTCCAATATGACGGTATTTGAAAGTAGGGGCTTTGTGAGATAATTAGGTTTAGATGAGATCAAGAGGGTGGGACCCTCATGATGGGATTAGTGCCCTTATAAGAAGAGGAAGCATGAGAGAGAGAGAGAGAGATTTCTCTATCTTTCTGCACTCACTCACCTAGGAATAGCCACGTGAGCACCAGTGAGACAGCCAGTGAGAAGGCGGCTGTCTACAAGCCAGGAAAAAGACTCTCAGGAATCAAATCTGCCAGCAGATTTGATCTTGGACTTCCCAGATTTCAGAACTGTGAGAAATAAATGTCTGCTGCTTAAGCCACCCAGTCTATGGTAGTTATATAGCAGATCAAGCAGACAAAGAAGGGGGACTGTGCTATGCATTGTAGGATGTTTGGAAGCATCCCTGGCCTCTACCCACTAGATGCCAGTAGCAATCTCCCTAGTTGTGACAAGTATGTCTGGATATTGCCAAATGTTTACTAAAGGGGAAAATTTTCCCCAGGTGAGAACCACTGCTCTAATGTCAGTCCAAAGAAGGAGGAGAAAATGGTAGCAAAAAAACCCATTACAATATGATGCTCAAATTCAAGCCTAAAAAATGAGCCCAGAGATGGAGTTGGGTTGGCATCAGTGGCAGTTAGGGAAGCACGGAGCAGGTCAGGGCAAGCAGTTCCATGACTTCAGATATGAACAAACTGAACCATCCAAAGCACCTTCTTGTGATGAGGTATCAAGAATGACTGAGTTGGCATTCATGCGAGCAGGCACCAGTGATCCTTAGTTCAGAGACTTACATTCATTTGCCCAAGAGCCATGTGTCAAAAGCCTGCTGAGTTCCAAGGACCGAGCTGGCCCTGGGAAGCCGAGATGAATGAGCAGAGCCAGCCCTGCCCTCCCAGAGCGTGCATTCTATGGAGAGAGAAGGGCATGTTAACAATGGCACAGGTAACAACAACTTCACCCAGAAGCTGTCAGCTGGAGACCTCCTGACCCTTTAGGAGCTAAGGAAAATTCCTCGGCCTCCCTCAGACGTTGCTAATCCCGGTGGGCTCATCTTCTCCAGAACCCACAGCCTTTGGGGCACTGGCTCCCCCATGGCTATCGTCTTCCAACACATCGACTCTAGCATAAGTTCAGCTGCTTCTCCTGTTCCCATCACAAACAGTAATCTCCCACCAAGGACGGTATGCTTAGTGGACTCGCTGACCTCCTTAGTCAGGTCCCAGGGAGGAGTCTCATCTCACAAAACACAGCCTTCCTCCATCCTGTTGGCCTTCCTTGCTCTCCCATCTCCGCTCCTCAGCCCCCTCCAAGTTCACCAAAATCTCCCATTTCTTCTCATCTTCCTTTGCCGGGCATTCCCTGCCACCCATAAGGCCCTGGCTCCAGCTGGACCCATGTCCTTGGGAGGCTCTTTTCTATCCCAATCAGATAGCAAAGTATTTTCCCCACAAAAACTCCCTCCCTAAGGAGAACTATGGAAGAAGCCATTATAAAGTAATAAAATAGATTCATATCAGTGTAGTAGTACTTGGTATTATAATATGTTTGTCCTCTAATGTTAGGCAATGAGCCAAGTGCTTAACATGCATTATCTCATTTAGTGATAGGATCAGATCTTTACAATGCTGTGCAAAGAACACACAGCAAAGTGATTCAGACTGTACTCTCCGGAGTTCGAATCCCAGCGCTGTTTCTTAATAGCTTTGTGAGTCTGGGTTTTTTTCACTTCACTCCTCTGAGCCTCTGTTTTCTCCTTCATTTGTAAAATGGGGATAATGGGAATATCTTCCACTTCAGGTTGTCCTGAGGATTGAGAGGGTAAATAAAGGTGTAAAGTGCTCAGAACAGTGTCTGCCACTTACTACAAGCTCAGTAAATGTTGGCTGTTACTGTAATCACTGAAGAATAGAGAGATGTGGGCTTGAGTCTGCTGTATGACAAGGACAATTCCCAGGGCAGGGGAACTGGAGGAAGAGACCCATAGCCAGTTTGCCCCCAGGAACATCTGATGCCCTGAATTTTATGCAGTCAAGCCCTGCTGCCCATGCCTTCCCAACCTTGTCAGCATTCCCTCTTGGCTTTCCCCAATTGATTTTTTCATTCCCACAAGGCTCAGTGAGACACTTTGGAAAATATTTTCCAAAATAAATTTCAAGTCATATTTGACCCAAACCACCCAATTCTGTGGCCCAGCCCTGTCTACTAATGTTCCCGCCCTGTCCCTATTTAGACTGAGGTTTATAACTGACCAGCCCTTCACCAGGGCTTCCCTGTCCTGCCACCTCCTGCCTGAGTCATCCCGTGATGTCACAACCCTAGGTTTATGATACTGGCCAGCGTGGTCTCAGGGATGACTATAGACGGGCCCTGCCTGAAGCCCAGCTGTGAAACCAGTCATGTTGCATTCCACACCCCCTCACCCCTTTCTTTCATGAAGTAATGGAAAGGGACATTCTGGGAGTCAGAAGAACAAGGCTGCCTCCAAGCTCTGCTCTTTCTTTTCTGTGTGATCTTGGTGGACCAGGAGGGCTTATGAAGTCTCAGTTTCCTCATTAGTAAATGGGGATGTTGGAGGATCAAATTAAACAGCCTACCTAAGTCAAAGCACCTAAGCTGGTACATAGCAGGTCATCAGCATCATAGCAATGCCACAACTATGATGCCTAAAAAAACACCCCAAAACTCAGTGGCTTAAAAAATAACCATTAACCTTGCTCTCGCTGGTTGGGTGGGAATCGGCTGACCTAGACTGGGCCTGGATGGACTTGGCTCCACGTGGACCAGCAAGCTAGCTGGGGCACATTCTCAGCATGGCAAGTGCAGAGGTGCAAGAGGACACGCCCAAGCACACAAGCTCACGTTAAGCCACTATTTGCATCATGTCTACCGGTATCCTGTTGGCCAAAGCAAGTCAAATGGCCAAGCCCCAAATTAAGGACAGAGTATGTATACTCCTCCTTTAAGGTCTAATGGAAGAAATTATAGAGTTTCTTGCCAAAAGGTACTGGTACAGAGAAGCATGGAGAATTAGGAACAGTGATGCAAAATAGTACAGTAGATGGTCAGGAAGTATTTGTTTCCTTATTTCCAACTTTCCTCCACACCCAGGGCATCTTGGTTTCTCTTCCCGCTCTTAAAACTCACGGGGAGGAAAGAGTGTAAAATTCACGCACATTGTGTAAGTGACCAATGACTGTCAGATAGCATCTCAGCATTTAGAGAGTGCTTTCTAACAACAACAAAAAACATCATTGCTCACCTTAGTGTTTACTGTGCAGCAGGTTCTGTGTTCAACCTCTACTCTGTGTGTATTATATCATTTAATCCTTACTGCAGCCCCGCAAGGCAGGTGGCAGGTAGCAGTACGTTCTCATTTTACGGCTAAAGAAACCAAGGCTTTGAAATCAGCCCAAGGTCATTTAGCTAATAAGTCCCAAAGAGGCCTTACAAAGTCAAGTCTCAGATGCAGATATATTGCACCTTTCCATTAAACCCCTGAAGGCAGGGTTCTCCCTGGGACCAAAACTTTAAGTCTGAGTTTCCTCATACTTCATTCATCCGTCACCAACTTTATAATTTTTACCATATTTATGTATTATCTATACTATAATTTATGTAGTTCATCTAATTATTGGCTATTCTTTAAATTTAATACATTTTAACTTAAATAAATGTATTTTAAAAGAAACTCCATATGACTACCATAAACAGAAAACCAGTGTCTCCTGCCATAAACAAAGGAAGGTAACCACAAAAAGGTTTACAAAAACAAAGCAACATCGGGAAATTCATGCCAGATACTCTTGCCTGCTGTGAGCTCCAAGAGAAAGTTACAAGTTTGCAGGTGTGGAGGATACTTAAAGAGCACCAAATTGAGACTCTCCTTGATGGAATCTGAAGGCTGGAAAATTACTTGAAAAGGGAATAACCTTCTCACTATGTGCTTCTATCTATTTGATGCTAATCCAAGCATCACCAAAAGTCATTTCAGGGGCCACAGGAACTTCAGCCCAGCCTCATATATCTGCAGCCTTAGAGGAAGAACCCTCAGTAGGTTCTGAGAAAAGAACACCAAGGCACCTTTCTGGAGGTCCCTTAATCCCTCCCCTGCTGACCACTTGGATTTGGTCTTCATAGACCTGAAGGGGAATATTCTTGATGGTGTCTTCCAAGGGCAAAGGCCAGTTTTCTAGTGACACAGAGAATAAGTAGAAGAGAGAAAACCCAGACATGCCAAACAGGTGACCAGATCAGCCCCAAGCCTTTGGCACTGATAGAGATATACAGACCTGGGCTGATTCCAATCCAAGGGAAGTTCACTTGGTTCCCCAGACAAGTAGGACAGGGAGCTTCAGGGGAGTCAGCCCTCATCTTTCTTCCTGATGACTTCTTACTGTCTGTGCAGAATTGCTCACCAAAAATCCCTCCCACAAACCCAACAGGTCTCCACTCATGCCCACCGCTCCACCTGGAATATCCACCATTAGCATATCTCCTCCAACACAGAGCCAGAGAGGGGACACGGTTATGTGCTGTCCCTGTATTCCTACAATATCCACCTCCATTCTTCCCACCAATTCTTTGTTTCTCAGACTCTGCTCGCAAAGGCAGTCCCATCAGAAGTGCCTCAATCCCTCACTCATACCTCAAAAAACCTTGCCCAGAGTCTGTAGTGCTTGGGAGACCTTCTCAAGGCCTTCCTGCTTCTGTAACACTGCATTTGCAACCCTCCTGGAGCACCTCTTATAGCACATTCTGTTCCATCTTTATTCGTCTATTATCCCAAAAAGATCTAGTGCAGAGAAGTACTCAAGAAATGCTTAAAACTCAGATGTAAATCTCTATTAAAATTGCCAGCACTGAGCAAGCACGTGAGTAGGACGCTCAGTCCACCACCATCTCAGGAGGACTCGGATGTAAGAAACGGAACTACATTTTTCTGTGGTTCAACTTATTTCCTGTTTCAAGCACCAGCATGGACAAAACTCAGCAATGTGTGTATCCCGCCCCTTCTCTCAGAGTTGTGATGAAGTTCTGGAGCTTTAGTTGGCTCTAAGGCTTTGAGAGACAAGAGTCAATGTCAGTGTCATTGGTCCAAGAGATATGCATTGCCCTGTGGTCTTCAGTCGATGGTCCACACAGGTTGAATCCAATCCATTCCATCCCTGGGTTCCTTTCAGGTCTCTCTGTTGCATCTGTGCCCCTCCCGGATGCACAGGAAGCTTTCTGCTCTTCTCAGACCTCATTTGGCACAGGAAATCCTGTTGGAGGCTCTGTCCACTTTGGCGTTTCATGTAGCAATTTCTTGTCTAGGGTCTTGCTCCCTCCCCAGTGATATAGTTCTGCCAGAAAAGAGTGCACTGGTCCCCTCTGCACCTGCATGCCAGAGAACCTCCTTGGGGTTTGCCACCTACCCTAGGGCTCATGCTCTGGAAGCAGGTACAGCTCCCCATCTCCTCCCTGTGGAAATATCCACCTTTACAGTTTTACCTCCTTGTCTCCCCTCTCCCTACGAACTGGGAAATCCTTTTTCTCATCTGAGGTGAGAAGCCTTGCTCTCACTCACCATATTTCTCCCAAATCTGTGGCCTACTAGGCCAAGAGTCGTTTTGGTTTTCCTAAGGACTTAGGATTTTGAAACTCAAAAGCCAGGAGGTGCCTCCTCTCCTCTCTGCTTTCTAACATCACATCCCTTTCCTGAGGCAGTGACCACAGCACAGACAAGTGGCTCAAATCGGGGAGGGTCTCAAGAGACAAAGGACAGACCTGAGTGAAAAAAAAATGACCAGTTAACTTTTCAGAAATATCATCCAGCCTCACAAACATTAAACAAACATGAAAGCACATGTTACTTTTAGAGCAATAAGTTAATGCAGCCAAGTTTAAGACACAAGGAAGTATTTTTCTGCCATTCCTAGGCCCTTCGCTCTCTTTTAACTATTCTGTGGCTTTAGGAAGGATACTGGATACCTTCTTAATTTTTAAGAAGAGTGTTCTGAAGGGAGGAATGTCACTGTCAAAACCCCCATTTTTACCTCTGAGCCCTCTCCTGACTGTGCTCCTTCTGTATTTTCTCAGACCTGTGGAAAACGCTCCTCTCCCCCGGCACTGTCACCTCTCGCCATCCTCCTCTCCGCCCCACCCCCAACCCGTTTAAAATCATTCTCAAGAATTGAGACGGGAGGGAGGTGAGAGGGGCTTGGGAGGCACAGAGGCTCGGTGATTCCAAAAAGAGACCTGACCCAAGCTTCCCCCCGACTCCCTCCACTTTCCGGGAACAGCCAGAGGAAGAGGAGAAAGTCATCAAGGCTTTGATACTGAGAGGCCCCCATGCAGCCTCCCCGGGAGTGGAAGGAGGGAGCAGGCCGGAGGTGGAGAGAGGCTGCTTGTACTGTTCCAGGGGGGATTTCTCAACTTCCTGGCAGCCTCCAGTACATAAGCGTGTTTGTTTAGGAGGGGAAGGAATGTCATTGATTGCCCCGGTGGTGGTGGGGAGAGGAAAACAAAAATAATCTGCCCAGCGGTTCACTCTGTTTCCTGTGAATGTGTCTGTGTGTGTGAGTGTCTGTCTGCAGGCCTAGCAAGCTCCCTGCTTGTTTGGGCTGGAAAGGATTCCTTTGGAAGAGTTAAATGGAGCCAGAGTTGCTGAAAAGGCACCCCGAGGGCCCCTGACACTCACCTGGCAGGATAGCTGCCACCCAGCGCCCAGAAGAAGCAACTTTATTCTCAGCTGTAGCTTCTGGGAGTGATGGAGAGCACCTCCCCCATCCTCCTCCACTCTCTCTCCCCTGTCAGTATCTAGCCTTTTGGATGTGTGGTTTGTAGGACCCTCCCTTTTTGTCTCTTGTCTCCCCAGTAAACCGTGGGCCCCCTGAAGGGTAGCAACTCAGGCAAATTTCTCTTTGTTTCCCCTGCCTAGCACAGTTTGGGCACACAGTAGGTACTCAATATGTCTGTGGGCCTGAACTCTGCCTCCTGTCTCCCTCCTTTAATATTTCTTTCCTCCCACCATCTGTCTTACCTCTTTCTTTAAGCACATTCTCTTAGTTAATGCTCTGAACAAATGAGCATTGTTATCCCCATTTTACAAACGAGAAGCTGAAGCTCAAGGTCAGTTTCATCCAGCTAGTAAAATACTGGAGCTTTGAAATATTGGGATTTGAAGTGGGTCCTTCTGATCTCTTTCCACTACAGTTCTCTCCCCTCAACCCCTCCTCTGTTCTTCATTTGTCCTCCCTTTATGAGCCCGCTCTGCCTGCCCACACACACGTTTCTAATTCCCCTCCTACATGTTCCGAGAGACCTCGCTCAGTGGTTTCAAGGACTCTCTGGGTCTCCAGCAGAGGATGTAAGGAGACCCTTGAGGGGTAAGATACGGTGGCAGGAAGAAAGTGTGAGAATAAACTTCATGCTGATCTCTGCTCAAATCTCAACCCCTCAAAGAGGGTTTTCCTGTTCCTGTTTTTAAAGCTAATCTTTTAAAATGCGAATTATGTGCGTACTTTATCACGTTCATAGTGAATCCACATAGTCATACAAGTAAAAATTTTAAATAGATAAGCACAAATAACTAGTCATATATTGAGATGCATCGTCAAATGTTTTGATAGGACACTGACCGTGCTTCAAGTCCCTTCGCAGTTTTGTGCCTCAGATCACACCTCTGGAATATGAGGCGAGTCCTTAACTGGGAGGCTGTCCAGAAGAAGTGCTCTGGCAGTGGGGGGTGCTCATCTTTGGAGGCCTGGGAGGGGCAGGCTGCAGTCCTGTGAATCCTGCATGGTTTAACCTGGAAAATCAGAAAAGGGTTTCTCAAATAGTGGGGTCCCCTACCTCCCTCGGAGGAACTTGTTTAGGACTTTTTAATAACAGCTTTATAGAGATTTAATTCACATATCATACATTTCACCCACTGAAAGTGTACAATTCAGTGGTTTTTAGTATATTCACAGATCTGTGCAGCCATTACCACCTTCAATTTTAGAACCTTTTCCTCACCCCAGAAAGAAACCCCATACCTTTTAAGAAGTCCCTCCTCATTTCCTCCTGCTCCCCCTCCCCCAGCACTAAGCAACCACTGATTTGTTTTCTGTCTCTGTAGATGTGCCTATTCTGGACAGTTCATAAGAATGGAATCACACAATATATGGCATTGTGTGTCTGGCTTTTTTTTTCATTTACCGTAATCTTTTCAAGGTTCATTGATGTTGTAACATGTATCGGTATTTCCTTTTTATGGTTGAATAATATGTAGATATACCATATTTTTGTTTATCCACTTGTCCATTAATGGGCATTTGGGTCATTTCCACCTTTGGCTAATATGAATAAGGCTGCTGTGAACACTTTCACAGCTTTTGGGGTGGACGTAGACATCTAGGGGTGGAATTGGGTGGACGTAGACATCTAGGGGTGGAATTGCTGGGTCAAGGGTACTTGTTTAAAATGCAGATTCCTGGGCCTACAGATCCTCTGGGAGGAGGCCTGGAATAGGCATTTTAACACCCTCCCCAGGGATTCTGAAGTACTCTTGAGCATTAGAACCGCTGGACTCAAGGGGGCCCCTGCTATTCTAATCACATATCAGATCGCCAGTTAGAGGGAGGCCAGCCTTGCATGACTGCCTATAATTTAATCACCATTGGTTGACATTTGTGCATCATTTATTTAGGCTTTTCTCATGTGTGATATGATGCCGTGGAACCACATTTAGTCCTCACAACCAATCTTAGAGGTCAGTATGATTTCCCCATGTAACTGCAAAGAGACAGAGGTGAGCCAATGCCCAGGCACACCCAGCTGTAAGCTTCAGGGCAAACCAGGGCCTCCTGACTTGAAGCCCAGTGCTTATCCATAATACCTCTTCTGACTGTTTTCTAAATCAAAGAGGAATCCATGTTATGGAGACTGTGAGGGGCTGGGGGCTGGGGTCCTACCTGCTCAGCCCCTTCCCCACTCCCGCATTGGCCCTTGTGGCCCCTTAATAGAATCCTTAGTGCCTGAGGAACACAGTTTGAAAACCACTGGTCTAGGAACTCTAAGTCATCCCTCAAGGAGATTTTAATCTAGGTGAGATTAATATCATTTTATTAATTCATCAAATATTTCTAAATAGCTGCCTTGTGCCAGGCACTGTGGTAGATTCTGGGCACACAACAACAACAAAACAGAGTCCCTGCTTCCAAGAGGCCTATAGTCTAGCAGGGAGGCAGGTAACAATGCACATGAAAAATGCATGATACCAGAGGTTCATAGCTGGGAGTGTGGGCAGAGGAGGCAGTTACTGTGGCCTGGGGGTGCCAAGGAAGGCTTCCTGGAAGAGCTGAGGCCTGAACTGAAACTTGAAGACCGAATGGTCCTTC
The DNA here is from genome assembly GCF_963455315.2 of Globicephala melas. Lineage (NCBI taxonomy): Eukaryota > Metazoa > Chordata > Mammalia > Artiodactyla > Delphinidae > Globicephala > Globicephala melas. The sequence continues at coordinate 14,395,429 of NC_083323.1, forward strand.
ACCACGAAGAGGGAAGAGGGAGAGGGCATTTCAGGCACAGGATCCCAGGAGGGGTAAAGATAAGGAGACAAGAAGAAGCCTGCGTGTTACCTCTGGTATGACTTAGAACGTCAGAGCCCCTTGAACTTCCTGGGCAGAACAAAACAGTGTTCAGTAGATGTTAATTGTTGTTGTTGTTTCTAGTTCTGTGTTCTCAGGCTGTGCACTTCAACCTCTGCAAGTGGTTTTTTGGTTCTAGATCTCATGGTTTGTAGAGTGGAAAGGCAGAAAGAGCGTGAGGCTGAAGAGGCGGGTCAAGATAGAGTGGGAAGGTGGTGGGACCTAATACCACCTGAGAACCACCACGAGTTCTGATAACAGTCCTTCTCCAATAAAAAGAACTTGATCCATGGGCATTAAAGAAGCCAAGGAAATGCCAGGGAGAAGGTGGAGATAAATGATAATGCCTGACATGTCCACAGCACAGACTGTGTACTTGGCATGCTTATAAACACACAGTATATAAGAACTGGTCACATTCTCACAACATCCCTGTGAAAATGGAGCTGTCATTATCCTCACTTTGCAGATGAGGAACCTGAGGCACAGAGAGGTTAGGAAACTTGTGCCAGGCCACATGGCAAAGCAAGCAAGAGTATCAGGACATAAACCAAGCAGTCTGGCTCTAGAGGTCGTGCTTTAACCTCTTTACCTCTGATATGATTTAGAACCTCAGAGCCCCTCAGACTCCCCAGGGAGGAACAAAACAGTGTTCAGTAAATGTTAATTGTTGTTGTTGTTGTTTCTAGTTCAGTGTTCTCTGACTGCACCCTTCAACCTCTGCAGGGGTGACTCAGGCTCATGGTGGAGGCCGGACAGGGAAGAGCAGCTCCATTTTTATCTGTTTTATGAACTGGGACACTGGGTACAATTTGATTATTTTCAAAAAGGGAACCACTGCTTTAAAAAAAAAGTGGAAAGCTACCTGTCCGATCAAACCATCTCATTTCTTAGATGAAGAAGTTGAGGCCCAGAAAAGTTGAGCAACTAGTCCAGAGTCACACAGCAAATCAGGGATAGCATTGAGCCTGTGGTCCAGGTTTCCTAACACCCTTGAATGAGCCCATTTCTCTTTTTAGGGCTTCCAGATATCCAAGGGAAAAAAAGGTGAAAGAAATCCAAGATCCGCAGCCAAGTTTTTTGTCCCGTTCCAGATATATTAATATACTGAGTATTGGGGCATAGTTGCCCACCAAGATCAAGTTCACCATTACTGAACCTCACTGGAAAGGAAGGGAGGTCAAGGTGTCAAGATCATTTAGCAATGGGCTGTCACAGGGGCAGCCCCTTTTAAATTGGATCTTCTCTCTCACCAGTGGCCAGGGAAGGTTGTAACACCAGGTCCAGCAAAATAATGTTGACTTTCTAACAGGTCTTGCCAGGGTTCTCAGCAGGCTCCCTCAGAATGAAAAGATGGCTCATTTTAGTTAGGAAGATATTCAGAAATATCCTCCTCCTATATAGGACTTTTATGGGAAAAAAAATGTGTGTAGAGTTTCAAGTTCAAAAACACTTGTATTGCTGGAGGCGATGGGGAGCTGCCTAATGGTTTTAAGCAGGCGACTAGTCAGTAGAGCTTTTTCTTTTTCATTTCTTAAATTAAAAAAAAAAAAAATTAACTCAATTAGAGCAAAAGTAACCTTTGGGTTCCGTTCGGGAGATTCAGGAAATTTCCTGGACTTGTTTGGGCGTCTGTTTAAGTCCATCGACTCCCTCTGGTTTAGAGAGCAGATTCCTAGAAGACAGCCCTCAAGCGGTGGGTTTCTGCGTAAGGTGACTTGTTCCTTCATTCAACGCATACCTGCTGAGCACTTGGTCTGAGCCGGGCCCTGAGCCAGATGCCAGGAAATTCACTATCAGCTGAAACCCAGGATTATACCAGGGGCCTTTAAAGCTTCTGGCAAACATTTGCTCTGATTTCCCTGAATGTCCTTCCTTCAAATACTTGGCCCCACTGTCTATGGATATGCCCTGATTTGGGTTGAGAAAATGAAGTCAGTGGCTTGGTGCCGTATCAGCTATGAACAAATGTCTCCCTCTATCATAGTCACTGGAAATCCTGAGCCATTTATTTCAACCAATATCAACTGAGCCCCCAAACATATGCCAAATACAGTACCAGATTCTGAAGATGAAAATTAAAAAGATAGGGGAAATTCCCTGGCGGTCCAGGGGTTAGGACTCTGTGCTTTCACTGCTGAGGGCCTGGGTTCAATCCCTGGTTGGGGAACTAAGGTCCCACATGCGGGCACGGCCAAAAAAATAAAAATAGAATTTAAAAGCCTTTCCAGTTTTCACATTCTATAATTTAATTGTCTATTAAAAAAAGAAAATTAAAAAGATGGAAGATAGTGAATATGTTATAGATAGATAGATGATAGCTAGATAGGAGATAGATACAGACAGATAACTGATTGCTAAGTAAGCAGCACAGAGTGAGTGCCCCTGACGGACATCATCTCTGCCCTGGGCGGTAAAAAGGTAGAGGTTGGCAGAGGGTTCACTGACAGCACAGAGGAGGCCACGGGACCCAACCTGGGAAACCAAGGAATGCTTCCCGGGGAGAAGGCAATGCCTGGGGGCAGTCTTGAAGGATAAATAGGAGTCAGATGAGGAGGAGGGTAAAAGGAGAACAGGTAAGCAAAAGCCCAGGAAGCCCTGAAATCCCTTGGGGTAAAAAGGGAACCACAAACACTTGTATTGCTGGAGGCTACCTAGTGAATTTAACAAGGCAGTGAAGTGGTGGGAAATGCATTTTAGATCTTAGCTGAAAGTCCTTTTCCAGGACTGCAGTGCCTTTCCCTTTCCTTCCACCACAGATGTCCAAACCTATTGTCCTCAGGGTCCTACCCAAGGCCTAAAGGCCTTCCCCAGCCACCAGGATTCCCCCTCTTTTCCTAATGCCTAAGCACTTGGGACCCGCCTTGCTTTGCGAGGCACTTCATCATACTGCCTTAAGATTCCACAGAGAAGTCAAGTCCTTGGGCGACAGTGGAAGATGGCCTCACCTCGGTTTCAGAAATCCTGGGGTAGAAAATAGGGGCACTGCCACTTACTAACTGTGTGCCTTGCCCCTCTGAGCCTGTTTCCTCAGCTAGAAATAGGGGTAACAAAATCATATCAATCTCACAGAGCCAATAGGTATGTCAAGTCAAGAAATGAATACAAAGTGCCCCATAGAAATAATAGCCGATGCGTTAATTATTACTCTGAGCCTAGTACTAACTGCTGCACATGATGTCAAATCTATTAATCCTTGTAACGGCCCTATGGGGCAAAGTGCTGTTATGTCTCCATTTTATAGATGAGGAAACCAAGGTACAGAGTGGAAGAAGTCATTTGCCTAAAGTCACACCCCTTTATGTGAATGAGCTGGTATAGAACCTGAGGGTTGGAGCTTCACAGCCAACACTGTTGACCACTGAATAAACTGTCAAGTGCTGGTCAAATGATGTGTATTATATTATTATCTATAACTACCCAGTGAACAAATGGAAGTGAGTGCCAAAGACATCCACTGCAGTCCTGGGTCTTATAAACCTTGTGTGCATTACGTAAATAGAAAATGAGATTAAGAAAATACAGCAAAGCAGTGATTGCCCCTGCTTTTTGGTTTATTTCTGTACCAGTAATATATCAACACTTGAGCCAAGCTGAAAAATACATAGGAAGGAGAATGTCACCTAGGGTTTGCCAAACAGATGCCTAGAGGGCTTCTGCCCCAGCCCTGAGTGTCGTGCCCCAAACCCTTGAGCACAGAGCTACAGATCCACAGTCACAAAATCTGAGGGCAGGAAGGAACTTTGGAGATCATCTGGCCCATTCCTAATAGCTGACACATAAGAAGGCTAAGGCCCCAAGGGATGTCTTGCCCAAGGTCATACCGCTATTTCCCATTAATTTAGGACTTAACCGAATACTGCACACTTACAAATACGGTCTCATTTATGGATGAAACCCCAAGACCCTGAAAGAAGTAATTTGCCTGAGGTCACAGAGCTATCAGATGTCAGATCTGGGATTCTAAACGTCCAGGCAAGGGCTCCACCTGCCATAGCACATTGCCCAGTAGAGAGAATAACCCCATGTACAAGTTGCCAGTTCAAGTCTCTTTTCTTAACACCAAGCTGCCGCCTCCTGTGTCCTGGGAAGTTCACCACCTCCTCCTCCTACCACATCCTGGCTGCCAGTGCTGGGACACCCAAGGTTCTGTGATGTGCCTGGTGACATGGGAGCACTCCCATTCATATACCCCAATACCCCTGCATTGCACAACAAAGCCACTGGTCCAGGAGTTGCTGTAACACCTTTATCTGCCCCAGGCAGCCTCCATCTGCCAATCTGCAGCGACACTCTGGCGCCTGGTAAACCAACAGAAGGGGTGACAAGATCCTGGCCCTTCACTATCTGACTTGTTTTTGTAGGAAGTAAAATTAAGAGCCAAAAGCAAGTTCCTCACCTCTTAGACTATTCATTCCCTGCCTTCAGTGGCATAAAAAGGGCTCTGGCTCGGGCAAAGCAGACTTCAGGGTAGAGGTGCTAGAGTCAGATTACTCCAGGTTCAGATACTACATCCCCACTTGTTGCTGTGTAACCTTGGGCAAGTGACTTACCCTTTCTGGGCCTCAGTGTTTTCATCCATTAAGCAAAAATCTTAACAGTGCCCACCTCATAGGGTGGTAGGAAGACTAAATGGGGTAATGAATGAAGAGCACTTTGATGCCTAGCAAATAGTAGCTGTTCAATAAAAAATGTAATTACTGGTGAGACCTTAGGAAAGACACAGCACCTCTATTGCCCATCTTTGAAAGCTCAGAGTTGTATCAGGTAGTTTCCAAAGGTCCCTCCTGCTCTCAGGATCTGTGAATGATTTGACTCCAGGTGAATTTTAATTCTCTTCTCTTTGCCCCTGAAGGAACTTCAGGCTCCCCAGTCATAAGCTTTAAGCAGAGCAATGCAGATGTGCTCAGATGACTTAAGGACCTGAAGAGCTGAAGATTTCAATAGGTGCAAAACATGACACCTCAAACTTCATCTGGCCTTTGAAGGCATCTTAAAATGCCTCTTGGTCTAGGGTTAGTGTTAGTGTTGGGGTCAGTGTTGCTGTCTAATTCAGGGTCAAGTTTGGCCTGAAGAGGCTTGACAGTGTGGTATGCTAGACATACCGGAGTTTTCAGGTGAAACACACCTGTATCTGGCTTCCCATAGAAAATTAGGGGGTGCACCTGTAGCCCAGAAAGGAGCCAGGACAAAGGGGTCTGATCTTTCTTCTGGCAGCAGGAAAAACCCATAGAAGGATTTTAAGCAAGAAATGGTGCCTAAGAGGGGATTTTCTGGAGTGATGGAAATGTCTTCTATTTTGATCGAGTGGTGGCTTGCAGCTGTACACATTTATAAACAGTATGGAGACGTACTCTTTAGAGGTATTCATTTTACTGTGTGTAAACTATATATCATTTTTTTTTCAGGCACATAGTATTTATTCAGTAAACTTTTTTTTTTAACATCTTTATTGGGGTATGATTGCTTTACAATGGTGTGTTAGTTTCTGCTTTATAACAAAGTGAATCAGTTATACATATACATATGTTCCCATATGTCTTCCCTCCTGCGTCTCCCTCCCTCCCACCCTCCCCATCCCACCCCTCCAGGCCGTCACAAAGCACCGAGCCAATATCCCTGTGCCATGCGGCTGCTTCCCACTAGCTATCTACCTTACGTTTGTTAGTGTGTATATGTCCATGACTCTCTCTCGCCCTGTCACAGCTCACCCTTCCCCCTCCCCATATCCTCAAGTCCGTTCTCCAGTAGGTCTGCATCTTTATTCCTGTCTTACCCCTAGGTTCTTCATGACATTTTTTTTTTCTTAAATTCCATATATATGTGTTAGCATACGGTATTTGTTTTTCTCTTTCTGACTGACTTCACTCTGTATGACAGACTCTAGGTCTATCCACCTCATTACAAATAGCTCAATTTCATTTCTTTTTATGGCTGAGTAATATTCCATTGTATATATGTGCCACGTCTTCTTTATCCACTCATCCGATGATGGGCACTTAGGTTGTTTCCATCTCCGGGCTATTGTAAATAGAGGTGCAATGAACATTTTGGTACATGACTCTTTTTGAATTATGGTTTTCTCAGGGTATGTGCCCAGTAGTGGGATTGCTGGGTCATATGGTAGTTCTGTTTGTAGTTTTTTAAGGAACCTCCATACTGTTCTCCATAGTGGCTGAACCAATTCACATTCCCACCAGCAGTGCAAGAGTGTTCCCTTTTCTCCACACCCTCTCCAGCATTTATTGTTTCTAGATTTTTTGATGATGGCCATTCTGACTGGTGTGAGATGATATCTCATTGTAGTTTTGATTTGCATTTCTCTAATGATTAATGATGTTGAGCATTCTTTCATGTGTTTGTTGGCAGTCTGTATATCTTTATATATCATTTTTTTAAAAGAGAAAAGCGTGCCCTGGCTAATAAGAGGCAAAGCCAAGACTCAAGTCCACAAAGGGCCAGGATTAGGGTGAGGCAAGTCAGGCATGATCATGCAAGTGAAGGGTCAGATCCTGCCTTTATTTTAAATGTCGATATGTTATTCATCATGAACTTATTTGCATTGATCTTTATTGTAAAAAGTATTACACTACAATATGTATTTTGATTACTGAGTTTGAGGCACCCCCTTAAATTTTGTATCTGAGGCAAGTGCCTCACTCTCCTTACCCTAGGCCCGGCCCTAATGATCCAGCCCTGGCCCTCTCCAGGGTGCATGCTCTTAACCACTGCACATGTGGCTTCCCTCTCCTGGTCAGCAGCACCACTGTGGTTTCAGGAGCTTTGAAGAAGAACAAATGTGCAAAAGAGATACTTAGACTAAGGAGCTAGACGAGATTGCAACAGAGACTCCCAGGGATCGGCTCTGGCAAAATATAAAGAAAATCATTTAGAAAGGTTTTAAAGAAATCTGTGCACGACACAAAAGATAGTGAGAGAAAGGGGAGCTGTTGGGACCTGGTCAACAGGGAGGGGTTAGCTGCTCTTGGGGGAAGAAGCTCCCGCTGGCCAACCTCCCCCAACCTGGTGCTGCCTGCTAGACAAAGCCCAAGCTAGCTGTCCCAGGGGTCTGACCCAGGGAGTCAGCCTTTTTTTTTTAGCTACGTTTGTAATTATCAACCACTCAACACAAATGTTTTGATGATGGTTTGTATATATTATAACAAGTACAGCAAATGATTCTATGCATTGCAACAGTGCTTTAGAGTTTGCAAATACTTTTACATATGTTGCCCAGATGTCAGCGGGGCCTCTCTCCTTGCCTCTCTAAGATCTAGATGTAGTTTTCTTGGCTCTTCACCCACTTCACAATCTCCCGGGAGATCTGTGCAAGACCAGGAAACCTCCACTTCTACTTCCAGGGCTGCTAGTCTGCTATCACTGACCCAGGCCTCACACTCGAACCCCAAGCAATCGCTGACTCTACTGGATTTCACCAAAGATTTGGGGAACACACTGGAAGGGTTGCACCTGGGGGACTTGCTCTTCCACCGCTCAGGCTCTAAGCTCCTTAACCTCCCCAGATTTCTTAGAGAGCTGTAGATTGTCTAACAGGCAGAGCAATGCCACAGACCCCAGGTGCCAGATCCAGCTGGGTCTGAGTCCCTCCCTAGAGGGCCCACAGCTTACCTGGGCCTCTCCTCAAGGAGAAATGAGCTTCCTCCTCCAGAGAAAGACCGCTGCTTTCCCACTGCAATTAGAGAAGTTGAACACACACCAAAGGAAACATTCCCACTGACAGCACAGGTTACAGGAGGGAGAATCAGGTCTCTCCCAGATGGTAGCTAAAGATTTCAGTGACTTCTCATCTTCTTTTCTCGTTTTGTTGTCAGAGGAATTGTGGAGGCCCCCTCGCTCCAGAACTTCTCTTCCAACTTCTTTTCTCCAACCCCTTTTGGGCGCCAACTTGGAAACGTACAGAAATCCCCAGGGTTTCTGTAGATGACACAACTGCTCCAACCAGCCCCAGATGCCTCTTCCTCGGCCTCTCCCTGCCGCTGTCCCCTCACTTCTCCTTAATTGTAAAGAGTTTACTTTGTGAAAGAAGAACTCAAACTTGTAAAGTAAACGAGGACACTACATGGAACATTCTAGAAACATAAATACCCCAGGGAAAAGTGGAAAGGCAAAAGGACTCGCCCTCTGCACCATGGAGCCTTTTGAACCTTTGTCTTGTCTGCCCACTCTCTCCAAAGGGCTGAGGGCCTGAGCCTAGTGGGCAGCAGGCTGAGGGATGTGTGGGGATGAGAGCTGCAGGTCTCCTTTCAAGATGCAGGGTCCCCAGGGTCAGCTGGCTCCTCGGCCCCTTGGAGGAATATCCCCTGGGTTTGTACAAATAAAGCCGGGCGTAGGAAAAAGGAATGAGTAAGTGTGTGTGTGTCGGAGTGGGATGGTTCAGTCTGTGAATCTCTTTGTGAAAATGGCTGTCTCAGAGTTTCCAAGTGTGTCTCTGTGTGTCCACGTGTCTGGATGTCTTTGGGGTAGCAGTGTGCATCTGAGTGCTGGTGTGTGTCTCTGCATAGGGATCTCCATGTTTCCAGTTGTATGTTTTTGTTTGCCATCTGCGTGTGTGGATGTCCCTCTGTTGTTAGCAGTGTGGTGTCTGTATGCACAGAAACCTCAGCTTGTGCATCTCTGCATGCCTGAGGAAGGTGCATGCGAAGGATGTGTGTATCTGGATGTGTAGGTGTGTGTATGTGTACAGGGACAGGGGCACATTAGGACTCACAGAAGCAGCAGCAAATGTACACACTGTCCTTGCAAAGGAAGTCATCTGTTTTCCTGGTTTTGTTTTCCTCTTGCCTGTGGGCTCCAGACCCTCCTTAAAAACAAAGGGAGCTTAAAAAACGCAGCCCTTCCTGTGTTCCCAAATGTTCAGAATGCTGCGGTGAACTTGAACGGTGCCAGCTCGGATGCCCAGCCCTGCCGCTGCTGCAGGAAGCCACCAGCCTGCCGGGCTACCACCACCCACTTACATAACATGCCTGGGAGGAGGGTGGGAAGGAAGGGGGAGCCACCCAGCTCACTGCACCCCAACTCCTGAGCTAACTTGGGGCCCTACATGGGAACTGGGAGCCCTTGTGGGGGTGTAAGTGTATCGTTTGGGGGCTTCCCCCAAAGAGGAGGGCTCCCTGTGTGTGATGGGAGGGGAGGCAGGAGAGGAAGCCTTCACGTGGAAATTATTACCAATCAACCAACCTTACTTTCCATTTTGCCAGGTCTGTTCTAGGCAGAAATCAACATTTTAACCATTTCAACACAATTTTCCAAATAATAACTATGTGTTAGACACTGTGAAAGATAAAACAACTCAGCTTTACCATCTCCAGGATCCTGTCTCCCGCGCCCCACTCGGGGTCTCTCAGTGTCCTCCAAAGCAACAGGAGGAGGTCGGGCTGGATGTTTCCAAAGCCACTTGCAGATTGGAAATTCCGTGATTCTTAGCATGGCAACTTCATAACTCCTGACACCCATACTTCCCTCCCTTCTCCGCCTTGCCTGGTTGGAGCGTGTCAACGGTGTTCCCTTCCCTCCCGCTTCTGCCCAAATGCTCATCTGCTTTTTCCCCTTTCTTTCTTCCCTTTGCAAAATAAGCTGTCGGTCCTCCTTGACTTGAAGGTATAAATTACTAACTCCTCTCGCTTGTCTGCACTTTAATGGGGTTTCCAGCCTCTACCCGGGCAATCAAAGCCCTCCCAAGCATGGTGCCACCCGTCTCTCCAGCCTGAGGTCCTACACCACCTTCTGCTTGCCAGCCACACCTGCTGCGCCCATACCCTCCCCACGCCAGCCTCTTCTCGAGCCCTTCCCTCTGCCTGCCTGCAACACTCTTTCCTCCCCTCACCCCCACCCAGTTCCCATCCCTTGAGCTCCTAGTCATCCTTCAAGGCCCATCGCAAACACTTCCTCCTTCATCAAGCCTCCCTGATTCCTCCCATCACTTCCCCAGTGGATAGGAGCTGTCTTTTTTGAAACCTTTCATATGAGGCAGCATATTTGGTCTTTGCTTTTAGTCATTCCTGTCTTTGTCTGTTCCCCACAACATGACTGAGATCCTTAAAACTTAAAGTCAGAAATGTGTCTCTCATGCTTGAATCCTCATGCACAACCTCTCGTCGTGGGTGTTCTGCAAATGTCTGTACGATGTCATGGTCCAGGTTCAGCTCTCAGTCATGGGATGGCAGGAGTTGGGTAGCCTGGGTGGAAAGAGTGACACTGCTGGGGAGGGAGGTGGGCAGAGAGGAAGGGAGGAACCTCAGAAATCACAGCATTGGTCAGCTGGGACAGCCCCGAGACCCTGAAATCCCCTGTACCCAAAAGGGTCTGAACTTGGGGAGAAAGACCATGAATGCTGAAGTGGTCTACTAATTGCATCCAGAGCACAGATTTTCCCAGAAACAAAAAGCAAGGCAGGGTCATGCAGCAAGAAGACTCTGGCCAGGGATGACAAACAAGTGCCCCTGGACCAGCAAATGACTGAAGCCAGTGAGGAGATGGTGGGGGGGGCGGGGCACACAAGAATACATTCCCCATCTAAAAGGAGCTGGCCCTGCCTACGGAGACACGGGTACGCCGGTGGCCAGATCCTAAGAATTATTCAAGAAAATCCCGGTGTCCAAGCTTTCATATGAAACCTCCCACCTCATAAGTGTTGGTGACCTCTTCAATTTTACAAAGATCAGCAGCACCGGGTAGTCCTAATGAGGCAGATCTGCAGGCCGCATTCAGCCCACGCACCGCCAAGTCGGGACCTCTGCTTAGGTACCTACCAGGTTACTGGGTAATGTGACTGTGACTGACTAGGGCTAAGTTTGAAATCCACTCAAACTAGAGAAAATGACGGCTGTTCTGCTAAACTGACCTGGTGCAGAAAGGGAGCCGACAAGAGTAAGAGAAACATCTCAAACGTCTTCGTGGTCTTTGCTCACCTCCTCCCCCCGCCCCAGCATCAGTCACTCATTGGTGGCTCTAAGCATTCAAGTTTGCCAGCCTGGCCCAGAGTTCTCTCAGCGCAGCCTGACACTGCCTTGCTTTACTTTCGGGGGAAATTTGTCCTCTAGATGGACTAAAGAGATCACTTCAATATTTCTGATCTTCCCCCCCAGGCTCAGGCCCTTCTGAGTATGGGAGATGTTCCCTTGGATATCATGACCTAAAGGACAGTCCGAAGGCTTGGATGGGTCACCAACTTGCTATGACTTGAACAAATGACTTCCCTTCTGCGCTGCAGGTTCTCCTCTGTGCAAAGAGTGGGCTGGACTAGAACACCTCTGAGGTGCCTTCCAGCTTCTGGCAAAGGATGTGTTAAACCTTGATTATGCAAGGACTGTGCACCACAGTGACAAGAGAGAATTCTTGTTGGCAGGTCCCAAGCCTGGGAGCCCAAGAAGCAGACTTTGACCCTAACTCACATGGCAGTGCCTTCCTGCAGGTGTCTGGCCAACAGGCCAGCCAAAGTTCTCACATCCCTCTGTGAGGAGTAGTAACCACACTCTATCCACAGTATGGCACAGACATCGACTATCAGGGGGCTACTAGACTGGTCCCTGGAGGTGCTGGATGGTAGGAATTATGGGATGTTGGCCCAGGGAGAGGCCAGGGCAGCTGAGCTGTCAGGAAGGCACCCCAGCAAATGATTACCAATGAGAATGAAGTTATTTAAATATTTTAACAACTCGTATAGCCAGGCAGGTGTGTATCCACTGAATGTCAGCTCAGCCCTCAGCATAATGCTGCCTGTCCTGTGTACAGCAAGGCAGACCCAGATGCCGGCAACAGAATGGAAAGCGAATCCCCCTTCCCAGCCCCTGGGGACCTCACGGCATCCACCCCTCCCTCACAAGCTTGCCTCACTACAGGGCCCCCACCCCAGGCCTCCCTGGGCATTGGCAAAGAGCAGGCACCATTCCAAACCCTGACTTCATGCTGACCATCAAATCCCCAAGCCAGGGAGGGAGCAATGATGTCATTGTCCCTGTGTTTCAGAAAAGCAATAATCAGACTCAGAAGAGGATCAACTTTCAAGGCAGAAGGCCAAACAGTTTATCTTGGCAAAGGCCTCCGAGGATTGCCTCATAGAAAGAAAGGGCTGGCATGCTCATGACCATCATTTGTTATGAGTTGGGAGTCTGCAGTGTCCTTGGACTCAGGAATACCTCGGGGACCCTGTTGAGATGGAGGATGTCGAATCTGAAACAAATGAGTGTTAGTATCGTCTATTCCCGTCTGAACCCCCTCTCTTGGGGAAGGAGGGGGCACCTCAAAGCTCAAGGAGGAGCCCCTTTCCAACAAGGTTGTGCCACTCCACCCTGGACCCAAGTCTCCTCTTATTATTATAAAGATGTCACCAGTTTCCTCAATTTGAATAAGTTCCATGAAAGCAGGGACTTTGTTCATTACTGCATCTAGGTATCTGGTACAGACTTGAGAAATCAATAAATATTGGCTGAATGAATGGCTAGGCGGAAAGAGCATGGATTGGGAAGTAGTCTTCCGGATTCCAGGGATCCGGGGGCGTATCCAGGTCTGCCAGCTGGGCCTGGGCGGGCAGGTTGGGGTAGTGAGAGGACTGCCATTGGTCGGTGCAGGTGTATATTATACATTTAAAACCTTCAACTGCCTTCTCCCCATGGTTCACAATCTCACCTTCGTGCTACTGCGAAAGTCTTTAATCTTACAATGGCTGTCTGGTCAACCTCTGGTGGTAAATCCTGTTGAAAAGGCCCCACTCTGGGAACATGTGTTCAGGAGGAGCAAGTCCCCCCCACCACCACTTCTCCTGGGCTCTGACCTGAGCTTGAGCACATCAATAACCTCGAGCATGACACCTCCCCTCTATGGGCCTCCGTTTCCCCTCCTACAAAATAGGCAAGATAAACTAGAAGTATCCAGTGTTCTTAACTTTTAGGGGGAAGTGTCTCAGCTTCCTTTTAGAAACAGAAGAAGCCCATGGAACCTCCCCTAAAAAAATGCAATTCCTTGCACTCACAGAGGAACACTTTTGCATCCGGTGTCTGGAGGTCCACAGACCCCTTGCAGCCTGGTGAGGGAGCCCGGGGTCAGAGCCTTTTAGACTTGCCGATCTGTAAGTTCCCTGCAGCTCTGACTTTCTGGAATGTTAACCAAAGTGTGACTGTGAGAAAACACATTCCAGCTGCGCTCCTCTGAGCTGCTTCCTCCACAACTGCCCCTCAGGAAAGAAGGAGCTTGGACCTCACTAATGGCCTCACATACAGCCCCTAGTTTCCTCCAGACCCAGACCTCGAGTCAGTGAAGGTAGCCCTTCCGGAAATGAGGTGGGAAGCAAAAGGAAATCCAGGCCACTCAGCCCCAAAGGAATTTCCTCTTCTCTGCTTCTCCTTCCAATTTGGTCTTTCAAGAGTTTGACAAAGGTAGGGTGGGGGTGGGAAAAATTCGAAAAGATTTTTTTCATTGAGGCCCAGAGAAGGAGATGGAGATGGGCCACAAAAGAGAGAGGTCAGGCACAGGATGCCGAGCAGGGGACCCTGATGAGTGTGGGCGGGGCCTCTGTGCCCTCTCCAGGACAAATTGGACTTTTCCAGCCTGCTGGTTTTTGAAAGCTATTTACGAAGCTGGACTAATCCAGCTCAGCTGTGAGACTATAAGTAAACAGGAGGGCCTTTAGTGGAGAGTCCGAAACACCATCCCTCCCACCCTCCATCGCCTGTACTTACAGAGCTCACCCTATCCTGTCTGTAGGGGATGCAGTGAGATGTCAAGGTGAGGCAGGTGAAGCTGAATCTGAGTCCAGGACTCATTCCTATCTGTCATCACTCTCAACCCTAACAAGTCTCACCTGGACGTCAGATGGCCCCACAGAGCTGAGTCAGAATGCCTGTTCCCCTACTTCTGAGCTGGGTAATCTTGCGTGTGCTTCTTAATCTCTCTGAGCCTCAGTTTTCTCCATCCGCAAAATGGCCATAATAAGGCCTAACTTGAAGATTTACTGGGCAGAATAATGAGGAAATGGAAGTAAAAGTGTTGCAAGCAGTGCTCAACACAGTTGGTCCCCAAGAGGTGCTGCAGGCAAGCCCCTCTTAGCCACCCCATAGCCCCTTTGTCCTTCTCTCTGGAGTAGAGATTAACATATACAAATTAGGAAAGAGGGACCCACAACAAGGAGGGTGATTTGGAAAAGGCAGCACTCCCTTCAAGCTAAAAGCAGTCCCCACCTCAGATGCATGGCTCAGCAAATGAAGCATGGACTGGACTGAGTCCCCATTCTCGCCCCCTCAGCCGGGCACCCTTGTACAGACCACCACCCATGCAGCTGTGTGCAAACAGCCACCACAAAATCCAGACTGTCCTGCCTGCCGTCGGGCTGAGATTTTTTCCTCTTAGAGCTCCAGTCTTTTAGCAAAGTCTCTGATCCCCTTTTAAAATGCCTAGCAAGGGTTAAAATTGGAGAAAGTCATTTTCACCTTAGCGTGAATGAGTTTCTGGTTCATTCCTGCTCTAAGAAAGAGACAGAAAAAGACCAGAGTAATGAGAAGCCAGCCTTACCTGGCCCTCAGGACGGTCCTATGCTGCCTCTCCTTCCTAAAGTAGTAGGTCCTACCCTCTAACACAGGTGGCTCAGCAAAGGGAGCCGTCCCTGCTGCTCTCCTGCTGTGCCCATGGGCTCTAGGCTTAGAACCCCGTCATCACTTCTGCTGCACTGTCTTGACCAGAGAAAGTCACAGGCCATCCCAGATTCAAGGGGTGGGGAATGGACTTCATCTCTTGTTGGAGGGATCTGTAAAATCACATGGTAAAGGACATGGAGGCAGGGAAGCCATCAGTACAGTCAGTCTACCGGGAACTGGGACTGTGTCTAATGCTGCTGGAGCCTATGTTTTCCAAAACAAAATTTAGAACTAAAGAGTTGATAATATGACACAATGTTTTCAAACAGGGCTGTGTTAGAAACTCCGGGATGCATGGTCATATCTATACCTCCACATCACCCTAACACAACCCAGCCCAGTGACCTCCCCTGAACACATGCTCAGTGATTATCTGGCCAGTTCAAAACCTGATATTTCAGAACAGGGATGGAACTCCTGTGTACATTTTGGGGTCAAAGTTTGGCATTTATTAGCAGGCCTTGAATTTTATAGAAATTCAGACCTAGAAGCCATTTAAAGTAATACCTTTCACTTTATAAATGAATAAATTAAAGTCAAGAGGTAAAGTGACCCAGCCAAGATGATATAGTTAGGGAGACCTGTGTTTCTCAAACTGTAACAGACATGCAAATCTTGTTAAAATGCAGAATCTGAGCAGTGGGTCTGGGGCGGGGCTTGAGATTTAGCATTGCTAACAAGATCCCAGGTGACGCTGCTGTTGCTGATCGTAGAACCACACTCTGAATATCACAGCTCTAGACCTCGCAGATTCTAGAGAGGAGATGGTGGGTAGATACCTGCGTTTAGATCGTCTCTCTATTTTTGCAGTCTTTCACCAAGACCCATTTTATCAGTGAGTAAACTGAAGTTCAGAAAGGAGGCATTGGCATTGGACCAACTTCCTGAAATTTTACGGAAGGGGCCCACTTTCCACATCACTAGGCAGCTCGTAGAGAGGTGAGCTCAAGGAACTATGGGGCACTCTGAATTCCCGGTTCCTCAAGGTCAGGGTGTCCCTTCCTGCTGGGACCACGGGCTGTGGGTCATCTTTTCACTTGCTGGGGACTCGTGGTGCTGGCCCGGGGGTCTCTAGGGCCCGAGGGCTGAGATTGTCCTGTCTGGTTAGTGATTTAGGAGCTTGGCGGCCTCTGTTGTTCTATTATGTGGCTTCTGAACATTCTGTCCAACTGCCTTTTGGCACGCCACACATTTTCAAAATGAAAGGGGGAGAAGAATGAACATTGCCCTTGCTCATTTGCCTAATTTAAAAGCATCTAGAAGCTTTTTTTAGAAGGGGGAAAAGAACACCATCCATCTGAAATGGAGGAAGCACCTCATCAAGGGGCCAAGAGAGAAATGGAGACATAAGTTTCGAGGGCTGACATATTAATGGACAAACCTTGAACCCGGTTTGTTTTTTCCCATCCCCTTTGGGCTTAGAAACCACTGCCTTGTTGGAAGCTCTTGTGCTGAGAGGAAATTGCTTTTTCCTAAAGGGAGATCTGAACCTTGGGTATCAGTGTCCTGCAATTTCACATCAGTTCAGTCCCACCCACAGACATCTATTGAGGGGCTACTGTGTGTCAGGTGCTGTGCGGGATTTATTCATTCATGAAGCAAAGATTTAGTGATTGGGGAAATCCCTGCTATACATTCATCCATTCACTCAACAGCTGACTATTGCCAGGCATCAGGCCAGCTCAGGGGATAAGGAGGGAGGGAGATAGCCATGGTTTGGCTATACCTAGTCTAACCAGGGACACAGTCGGTAAGTAATCCTTATTGACATATTGCGCTACGTAATCACTTGTTGTGACAAAGAACCACAAATAAGTGTGATGCCGGGAAGACAAAGTTAAAAGAGGTCTTGCTCAGCTCCATCCTTCCTTTCTGCTTCCTGGTCCTTGTGTTAGGTCGAGTCTTCCCTGGAGGCACAGCCTAGGGACAGTGTAGAGGGGAAGGCAGGTTTACCACTTACAGGCCTTGGGCTGGGCCCTCCACCTGACTCCAGCCCTCCTCAAACACTCACACATAGCCCCACTGTCTTCCAGACGCCAGCTAGAGGCATTCTTTCCCAGATGCAAACCTAATGGTGTCATTCCCCTACTAAGAATTCTTTCCTGGCCTTCCCATCATTTGCAGGATCGAGTCCAAACCTCTCAGAAGAGTTTACAAGGGTTTTTACAATTTGGCTCCAATTCACTTTTCAGCCCGTGTCCCCTCCTTCCCCATCATTCATCCTCCTCTCTCACCACAAGGAACATCCTGGGGCTCCCCAGGACCACTCAGAGTGAGGGGGGCCCTCTCTAAAAAAATATGTTATTACGGAAATGTTCAAACATACATAGAAGCAGAGAGAGTAAAATGCTCAACCTCCATGTACCCCCCACCCAGCTTCAATACATGTGCAATCTTGTCCCCTACATGCCCACCCCACGTTGCATTATTTTAAAGCAAATCTAAGACAGTATGTCTTTTTATCTGAAAATACTTCAGTATGTATTTCTGAAAGATGAGGACAGTGGTTCCTTCTTTTTGAGACTCCAGGTTTGTTTTTTAAAATTCCAAATCAGGATAACCAAATTTGTGGTACAGTTTTAATTTGTACATTTAACAAACCATAGTTTTTTACACACACACACACACACACACACACACACACACGACAATGACTGTGTGTATATCCTTACTTTGGAGGGAGCATTAAAGAGCCCAAATGTGAGGTCCTTGAATGTGAAACCCTGACAGCCCTGCTCTCCCAGGATCACCCTCTACTGACCTTCTGCCCCTGTGGTCGGCTCTGATGTTTCCCGAGTGCTCCAGGAAATTTCCCTCCTTTGTGCCCTTTCCCTTGTGGATACTTGCACATGGAAGGCCCTTTCCTCTGCTTGGCAAACTCCTGCTTGACGTCAAAGCCCAGTGCAAATGCCAGCTGGTCCGTGATGCCTCTTCCAACAGACGCCCCCTCTCCCACAGGTGACACTGACTCTTTTTGGCTTCCACAGCATTTTCTTCTTAATTCTCTTGAATGTTTACGTTGTTGAGTTGAAATCATTCATTTATAGATCTGCCATCCCCAATAGCCTGTGAGTCCCTTGAGGGTAGCCTGGGTCTTCTCTTCGTCTCTGGGGCTGTTGGGAAAGGTAGTCTGGTTCCAGAGCCTGTACTCTGGCCTTGGCCAACCTGGGCAGGATATTTAATTCAATCTCAGTTTTCTCATTTGTAAATTAGGCACAATGGTAGCACTGCGACATGAGGATTAAATGAGGTGTGTCTATTCAGCCGCTGTGGAGTCCACCATGGGTAGACACTGCATAACTGCTGGCCTCTGTCATCTCTCAGTGTGATTCCTTCCTTAAACGGGCCCCTACATCCAGAGACATGTCTCGCCCTCTGGCACAAGGCCCCAGGTCTGTTCGGGTCCTGGTAGTTTTCCCCTCTGTGAGAGATGATGGAAATGCCCCCGCTTATCCTGGGCTGCAGCCCCTGCAGTGGAGAGCTGGGGGCCAGCTTGCTGCAGTGCTGCCTCAAAGGCCTGCTCACCCCTCACCCTCTGCCTCCCCCAAGCCAGAGAGCAGCCTGGGGACCCTGCACCCTTCCCACAGGGTCCCATCCACAGATACCCCTCCCTCCCCCTCCCAGCTGGGTGCAGAGACTGCTCCCCTCTCCCCCTGACTGCTCAGATCTCTTGTCACCCAGCATTCCCCAGAAGCCTCCCTTCTGGAAAGTCTTATCTTGCAGGTCAGTCATGACCCAGGTATCAGGTGGGTCTCATGGCTTTGCTTCCAGCTGCCTCCATTCCCCACCTTCTCCCACAACTTAGGGAGACTCCAAGCCCCGTTGGCTCCCCCCGCTTTGTCATTGAGATGCTGTCCCAGGCCAGTCTGGGCACCCACCCCTTCTCCCCACCCCGACTCCTGAGCACCAGGGGTGCTCCGGCCTGGCCCAGCTGTGCAGCGTAGAAAGGAGGGTAAGAATGAGCCCAGATTGGCCCTCCTCTTCCCATTCTCCACTGCCTGCAGGCAAGTGGGAAAAAGAAGACTGTCTGATATCTTCTGTGAACACTGAGGTGACGTTAGCTGGTTTTAAAACTGAGCAACAGCCAGCCTTTGAGACCAGCATTCTTCCTTTATTACAGCATACTCTCCCCTGTAGCATGGACCCCAAATGAGAGCAGCGTTTCCACTGGTGGTTGTTCTCACTTCCTCTAGAAGGAAGGCGGGCTGGGATGGAACCGAGGCTCCGCCATTGACTCTCACTGTGACTGTGTGTGTGTGGACCCCATCCATCCATCTCATAGGGCTGTTCCATGGCTCCAAGGAGAAATGCTCATCAGCACTTAGCATCAGCTCTTGACAAAGGGTGGGGTGTCTTTTAAGCTTCCAACCTTCCTTCCTCACTGAACAATTGTTTTTCAACATTTGTCTGGAACTTGCAGAATAAAAGGCTCCTTGGAGTCAGGGGCCACTTCCGTGGGGCAGGCACAGCATGTGTTCCATAAGAGAAATTTTTTTAAGTGGAGAAGACAGGCGCGGGGGCAGAAATAATTCTGATTCAGACGGGGACCCTCACCCCGGAGTTGAAGGCTTGGTTTCGCAGCTTCGTTATGTAGCCTCAGGCAAGTGCCTCCTCTCTGCATCTCAGTTTCCTTATCTGTAAAGGATGGTAGCTGGAGACGGGACCTGCACAGGGTCTCTGCCTCTCAGCCTCAGTTTCCCCCCTGTAGGCAATGAAGGGGCTCTGCTATACTGATTGGTCTGGGGGCCCCTTCCCACATGTGACCCCCTTGGATGGGACAGGGCTCATCTCTCTGTCAGGTCAGGCAGGAGACCCTGATATAGGGTAATGAAGAAGCATGAGGGTCTTGGTGGCTGAGATGACCCTTGAGGGTCATCATATCCCTTTCCTGTGTCCAAGCAGTGCTGCCTGACCCCAGCCCAGGAAAGAGCTGGACTGACCCTCATCCATCTTTCTTTTTGGGCTCAGAGTCCTCACCTGATGATGTCCTTCCCTGTTGCCAGCACACATTCCTCTGCTGCAGATTTATGGCCACGTGGGTAACCCATTAAACCGCTACCAGCCTCTAACATGGAAGCCCAGATTCCTCCCGGCAGGTGCCCTCTTGGAAAGTCAAGAGCAGTGAGGGAGGGGAACAAAACAGTAGTTGCAAGAATAGCGTTGTGTTAACATGACTAATACCAATAACCAGCATGATTCTAGCACTCCCTGTGTACCCAGCTAAGTGCTTCATGTATATTAAGTCATTTAAACCCCGAGACAACCTATGTGGAACATACTACTTTTAGCCCTGTTTATAAATGCAGAAATTGAGGCACAGAGAAATAAAGTAACTTCCCCAAGGACACACAGCTCAGCAGTGGTAGAGCCCAGTACTCGGCCCAGGCCACCTGTACCTTTAAGTGCTCACTATTCTCTGCAGCCTCTTCCATAGATAGAAGGAAATGAGAAGGAGGAGCTAAAGAAAGGGCAGTGCTCTAGTGGGGCCCAAATAAGGACAGAGACACCAAGAGAAAACCAGTCACCTAGAATGACAATACAGGAGAGAGGGCACCTCTAAAAGCAGCTCAGTCTATAGGTAACAATGATGATGGTGGTGGTAATAATAACAGCACCCAAGATTTATACAGCTCTTATCACTGCGTTTCTCCATTCGCTCAATAAGTTCAGTCAACAAATACAGAACACTTGCTATGTACTCGGCAAACAATGAACAAAATAAATACTAGCCTTGCCCTCATGGAGCTCAAATGAATAAATGTGAAAATGAATGTATATGAGCAAAATCACAATTTCAGCTTTTTTGGTAGGATTGTAAAATCCACACCTCAAAGCTTCCTCTCTGAATGGCTTCAAAGTTAGCCGTGACGGTTTGGAAAATTAAGGTGGTTTACAGACAAGAAGGGGCAGTGGTCTTGTAAGGGGGAGCGAGCACCAGATATAATTTTCTCTCTCTTACTCTGCTCATGGGTCCCCAGTACTGGTATTTCTTGCTACTTCCTTCTTTGGCCCCTAGACATTTTTCCCTCTTAGCCCTTGTCTTTATCAACTTGTTCACGGGATGACAAATTTCAGTAATGATCTGGCTCAGGCCCTGTGCTTGTAAGGGCTGAAGAAACAGTGGGGAATGAGGCAGACAAGGTTTGGCACACACAGGATGCAAATCCCTGCAAGCCAGTGTCACTTTACCAGTAAAAAATCCTCCTCCTTCCTAAGTATTATAAATTCATAAGATGCCCAACTGGATATTATATTTATTTCAGATCCATGGTGTTGCCAAAGTATTATCCTTGTTCACTAAAATTTGCTAAGACATTCATTTGCCTTCATGGTTTGCAGTCACTGGAGATACACATCTAGCCCATTCCAAGATGTACTTAAAAGTCAGGCACCATTCGTACAATGGGATATTATTAGGCAATAAAAAAGAATGAAGTACGGATACAGGCTACAACACGGAGGCACTTTGAAAACATAGGCTAAATGAAAGAAGCCAGTCACGAAAGATCACATATTGTATGACTCCATTCAGATGAAATTCCCAGAATACGCAAATCGATAGAGACAGAAAGTAGACCATTGGTTGCCAAGGGTTGGGAGGAGGGACAAATGGGGGGTGACTGGTAATGGGTATGGGGTTTCTTTTGAGCGATGAAAATGTTCAGAAACTAGATAGTGGTTGCACAATTCTGTGAATATGCTACAATCGCTGAGTTGTACACTTTAAAATGGGTGAATTTTATGGTATATGAATTTTATCTCAATTAAACTGTTTTTTAAAAAAAAAAAAGTCAGACACCATCACTGCAACTGTGGTAGGTCAGATCTCACAGTATTAAATAAAATGTTATGCAAGGTTTACAGGATAAAAAACCAGGCAGCGTGCAGTCA
Source organism: Globicephala melas (assembly GCF_963455315.2). Classification (NCBI taxonomy): domain Eukaryota; kingdom Metazoa; phylum Chordata; class Mammalia; order Artiodactyla; family Delphinidae; genus Globicephala; species Globicephala melas. Next base: position 14,417,064 of record NC_083323.1, read on the forward strand.
TCAGAGTTTGAGTACATTTCTGCACAGGAAAATAAGTACAGAGTCATTCTATAGATAAGGAATATCAGGTCAATCCATTATTTCAATTTAATGATAATTTTTAGAATAATTTCAGAGCAGGTTTTTATAATACATAGTACAAAAAGGAAAACTTTTGAAAATAAAAAAAAAAATCCATGACTACATCAGGGGGTAATTTGGGGGTTTTAGATTGATTTTAAATGAATGTTAGTTCAAATTATCCCCAGAGAATTTCTGGCCAAGAATCCAGCTATATGTAGCATGTATTTTACATACAAACTCATATCTTCACAATAACCTTAATTGCTGGTATGCCTATTCCCACTTACAAAAGAACCACCCGAGAACTGAGTTGTCCAAAGGTGCTTCAATAGGAAGTGATACAGCAGTATTTAAGCTCCTCTGTCTGGCTTCAAAGCCTACGTTCGCTCTTCCTCCTCCTTCTATGGCATTCCACGAATAGCCCTTCCCTGAACCGGAGGAAATGATATGTCCCTTTGCTTGTAGCCCTCAGTAAGCAAGTTCTATGCAACGTCAACAAAGGTAGCTTTAACCAAAATATTACATTTACCTTTAATCTTAAGACATTAAGTGTGAACATAAACTGAAGCAAAGAAATGCAGACACTGAAGGAGCACAATTATTATTTAGCCATTTTCTGAAGTAATTAATTTTCCATGTTAGGGATCATCTGATTGTAAAGGGGGCTTTTCCACACCTAGAGATGGATCTGGAACAAGATTGCGAATAAAAGTAAATTATGATGGAAAACCTAGGGGACTTAAAATCACATGGCTGCGCATATCCATGAGTCCAGGGTGGTCTTTGGCACCTTGGATCATTCAGACCCTTCCCAGAGCCACGGTTTTGCTGGGATGTTGTCCGAACTGTGGTCAGCACCCAGGAGAACCTTCATGGGAGAAGAGCTGGCAGCCCAAGCCTGTTCGATGCCATCAACATCACAGGGGTGAGAACAAGAAAAGTGCATTTTCAGACAAATAGTGCCATCCTATCTGTGTGTTTATTTTTGACTATTCCATTTCTCAGGGAAACAGGAAATGTAAGAGAAAGGAATGTTTGTATTTTGGTAGGGCAGGTTTAGTTTAATTTTTCTAAATATGCCACCAGTGTTTTTCCAAGAGACACTAAAATAGGAGGAGGTGATGCAGAGAGTTCAGAGGTGGGGTTCTAAGGGCAGAGAGCATTAAGCTGGGCGGTGAGGCCACAGACCTCATTCAGCAAACATTTCCTGGGCCCCTCCTATATGCCAGACCTGGGTCTAGGGCAGATACAAAAAGGGAGAAGGCAGGCGGGACCTCCATCTCAGGCACGTGGGTGAGTGGTGGGACTATTGACTGAGGTCGGGATATAGGAAGAGGAGAGAGCCTTTCTGATGGGAAGTTAATGAGGTTGCTTGGAAGTGTTGGGTTGGAGGTGCCTGTGGGACCATCTGAGGCAGGGTTCGGGAGGCAGGTCTGTAACTCAGGAGAGGCCTGAGGGTTCAGTGATGAGCAACCGCAGACACAGACCCACAGCTTCTCACGGAGCTTACCGGCTAGTGAGGGAGTCAGACTCTTGCCCAGCAATCATACAGATAAATTTAAAATGGCAAAGTGCTAAGAAAGAAACAGAGGTGAGCGGGCCATGACCTAGGCAGGAAAGTGAGTGCCAGCTTCTCAGGGAAGTGACATTGGAGCTGTGATCTGATGCATGGAAAGGAGGAGCGGGGAGAGTGGTCCAGGCAATGAGAACAGCATGTTCAAAGGCCCTGTGGCTGGAAGGAACAAAGCTAGTATCAGGGTCAGAAAGAGAGCCAGTAAGGCTGGGATAGAGAGGCTGATGGGGGAGCATGGGTAAGATGTGGCTGGGGGAAGAGGCTGGAGCCAGATCACAGAGCCCTGTAAGCTGTGATCAGGAGTTTTGTCGTGACATGTTTCAGTCACCTAGGTGGTATTTTATAGATGTCACAATATTAAAGGATTGGAAAGGATTGTCAAAGGTCATCTTGTCCATTTTCTTCCCGCCAGACAGAAATTTCTTGGTGTGCAGCGCTTAAACTCCAAGGAGATTCTGTCAGATACTACATATCAAGCAGCCATCGGGATGTTTCTGTTCTCTCTTTTAAATGAATCTTTTTAAATGCCTGTAACAAGCCCTGTTTCTGGGCTGCTCCATTTCTGTCAAAGCTTCATCGTGTTTCCTGCTGACAATATGGCATCACCCCCCTTCTCTCCCATTCCTGTGTCCCAGGAACGACTGAGTTCTGTCCATCAGGCTTCGATATCCCCCTACCCACACTGGTCACTTTGTCCCTGAGATCACAGATATGAAGGGAATGGGAACTAGTGTGGACTGCTGTCCTACTATGTGCCAGGCCTTGGACATCCCCAAACTTGATTTAAGCCTCTTCACTGGCAGTGACCATTTAGTGACAGACACCTATTATAATGTCAATTCATCAAGTGATCTTACTTGGGATATGAGGAAACTGGGTCACAGAGCGGCCAGTGAGCTGCCCAAGGGCTCATAAGCATAGGTGTCGGAGCTAGACGTGAGATCTGGGGACTTTCTGGCTCCACAGCTTATGCTGCTCACCATGTCCCAAGATGCTTGGTTATTACAGCAGCCAGTCATGTCCTAAGGAGTCTGCTGGCCTCCACCTACCCTCTCCAACAAAGTCAGTGAGTAGACACAGTTCTAGGCACATGGAAGCCCTCGATGATGGATAACATGATTTTCCAGAAGCAGCAGCAGGACAGTGGGCTCTGGCCAAATCCTATTTCTTCCCCTTTCTTGCTAAGTGATCCTAGGCAAGAAACTTCACCTCTCTCAGCCTTCACTTCCTTGTATATAAAATGGGGCTAAAAATAGGAGCTACCTCATAGAAGGGTCAAGAGATTTAAATGAGGCGATATATGTAAAGTGCTTAGCACCACGCGTGGTATACTGTAAGTGCTCCAAAAGTGGGAACTGTTGTTAACACAGCCTCCAGAAGAGTCTTCCTGAACCTGCTTTGTCTGTGTCTACCCTCTGCACCCAAATCCGCAATGGCTGCCCAGTGACCACAGAATACGTCCTGAATTCCTTCCTCTGGTGTAAGGGCCCCCCAAGCTTGCCACTGCCCATATTTTCACCCTAATTCCCACTGCTTCCCCAACAAGCCTCTATGCAAACCAACTTTATTAACAGCTTTTCCCCAAATTCTGTCTGACTCTGCCTGTATGTGTGTGACATCTCTCCCTGTTATGGAAGGCTTTGTGTAACACCCATCCAACAAATACACTGCATACACAGTCTACCGTATGCCAGGCCTTGGATGGAGCCTGGAGATACAGTGGTAAACAAAACATGCAAAGCACCTTGTTTTGTCAGAGCACCTACAGGGGAGTTGAGAGATGGACACAAAAGAAATAAACGTGCAATTACAAATAGTGGCTGTCTCTATGAAGGGAGAGTTCACGGTGTGATAAAGAAGACTACAGGAAGCACCTACGTGAGACCAGTGGCCAGGGAAGCACTCTCTCAGGATAGAGCATTTCAACTGAGACCTCAAGTATGAAAAGGGGTGGCCTAGAAGAGTGCTAGGTAGAATCTTTCGGAGAAAAGGGGCAGCATGTGCAAAGACCCTGTGGCTGGAGGGAATGTGGCCCATTCGGTAAAGAAGTGAAAGGCTCATGGGTTGGAACATAGCTTGTAGACAGAAGTTGGGGTGGGAAGGAGGGAGAAACACAGGATGAAGCAGAGGAGGTAGGCAAGAACTAGATCAGGCAGAGCTTCAAGGCATGGAATGGAGGCCCAGCTCCTCCTTGAAATCTCCCCAGTTGTTTTTGGTCCTTGATTTCCTCCTCCAGACTCTTCCAGGCCTTGTTTTCTCCATCACTTAGCCAGGACCAGACACTACGTATTTAAATCTCCAGAGAGTCATGAATGTAGAAGGAAGTGCCTCCTTCACTGGGAAACTGCACCGGGCCACTCAGGTCCCAGCTCTCCGCTTCCCGGGCTCACACTGCCCCGACTCCAACCCCCCAAGAGAACGCCCAGCATGAGCACTGGGCTACCCCCACTTATTTTGGTTTCTTGGGAGACTTTTTGAATAGGGCCCTTATCAGGGTGGGGATCTCTGGTTTCAAAAATTGATCTGCCCCTTCTAACAGGATGTCAGGTCTCTCACGCCATTGGGCAGTGCTGAACTCTGGAGCCCCCGGGGGCATGTGAGCGGGGACAGGGAGCCTGTGAGAGACTGGTGCAGGCCTCGCCATCCCCAGGGGAACTAAATAAAGCTATTGTTGGGAAGGGAAGAGAGAAAATAGCCGACAAGATGTTTTTTGTTCTCTGTGACCTGTCTGTGTTCGGGGAGGGGCTGACATGTCGCAGATGAGTGGAAATGAGAGTGGCCTTTGAAACCCATTTGAACAGCTTGGGGAAGGAAAGGGAAAAAGTGGGGAGAAGACCTGGGTGGCAGTGGAGAAGTTCTACCATTTCTTAACTGCCTGACCTTGACAGATGTCTTGCCTCTGATTCCTTATCTATCACATGGGGAAAGGGAAGAATGCTCACATATATAAAGTACCTAGAACCATCCCTGGCCCTTATGAGACACTCAGTAAGTGTAGTTGTCATTAGCCTGGGAGAGCATGTGGTGGGTAGACTCACCCAGTGTGCAATACCATGGACATTTCTTGAGCTCTAACAAATGACTTCAGAGACCTATCAGAATGCCTCCAAATTCTGCTGATTCTACCCTTGAAAAGCTTTTGGCCTGGCCACTAGATAATAAGATGTTAGTTTACAAGCTCATGTGTACAAAACATTCAATGGTCTTCCTTGTAGTAGCAGAGAGAGAGAAAGAAAATGACACAAATGTCCATTATAGGAAAATGGCCAAAGAATTGCAGCCCATGTACCCTGTGGAATATTGTGAAGTTATTGAAACTATTGGGTCAGGAGTGTAGCTACTGACATGGGGAAGGGGGTCCACATGGTGTGATGTGAAGTGAAAAGAGCCATTTCTAAAAGAAAATCCACCTCAACCATATATGTGCATACACGTTTGCAAAGATGGAGCATGACAAGTGTTGGGCAGAAATCACCAAGAAGGTGAGATCAGTTACCTGGGCTGGGAAATGATATAAGGAGAAAAAAAAGAAAGAAAAAAAGATTGTGGCAAAATAGGAGAAAACTTACGGTGTAATGTTAGGTGAATAAACTTCAAATTCTATCTCTAATATTATTGCAGAGTATCCCTTTTTTTAATTGGACATCTAAATGAGGATTATAAAGTAAAGTGGGCCAAAGTAAACACTGATTTGACTAGATGCTGAAGTCGTAGACAAAACTAGCCTTGAATTTCTAAGGTCATTTGAAGAAAATATTGCTATTTTTCAAAAGTGTCACTTGAAAAAAAGAAGAACTCTTGGGAGTGCCCCCACCCTCTCCACCATCCCCACCCCAGTCCAAGCCCAACCAGTGGCACTTCGTGTTGGTTGTAACTAATTCCAAATTGGTCTCTGGCCCTTCAGCCTCTCCTGATACAATTTAACCTTCCCTCAGCTTACAGGTCACGCTCGTGTCCCAGAACTGAGCTATATCCCCAGCCCATTCAAGCAACCTAAATTCTTCCCTTCAGCTTTGAAGGCCCCCGGTAATCTGGCCTCACATTGCCTCTACCTCAACCCAACACCAGCCCAGAGCCTTGCCAGTTGGTTCTAAAAACAGTGCTCTTCTCAACCAAAGCAAAACATGGCAAAGGAAACTCTCCCCTGGTATCAGGAAAATTCATTGCCTTAAACATATTCTCAAAATGCTTTCTTTGAAATACCTTACTGTAAATTCTCAGATGTTTCTAGATTGACTTTCTGTGTCCTGTAAATCCAGATGCAATTTCTACTCCCACTATTTTTGACAATTAATACGTTCCTCCAATTTCATTTAAAAGTGTTACAGAAGGGCACTCAGTTCAAATATATCATTCCACTTAGCAATTACGTCCAAAATAACTTCATTGATGATAGACTCATATTAAGTATCATAAAATAAATCCTCCCTTCCTATGAGTCTTTGTTCATTAGAGCTCATGAAGAATCTCTACACCTTTTATGAGAAGACCACAAGACTCTACACCATTCAGCCCTTGAGGAATGCTGAACCTTCCCTCCACCCAGCCACAAAATACTCATCCTTCAGAATCCTTCACTGAGTCTTCCTTTCCTATGGAGACTAGCTCATGACTCCACCTGCCCAGACTTACCCACCATGCTGCTTATTCTGGTCTTTCATTGCATAGCTCATCTCTCTAAGATAGGAAATCTTGTCTCAATCTTCTGTGTGTCCTGCACAGCATGAAATACAGAGCCAGCCACAGAGTTCTCATTCAGTTAGTGCCCACTGAATTGGTTAGATTTAATATTATTTTATTGATTCTTATGATTAGGGAGGAGCATATATTGTATCCCAGAGATGCATATCCCTAGGAAGTGTGCCTGGGTAGAGAGAGGGCTTGATTAAGAGTCAAAACGCATGAGCTTGACCGGTTCTCCAGTTGTGTGGCATGAAAACAATCACTTCACTCTTTGGGCTTCAGCATCTAAGAGGACACATGTATTAGTTTCCTGTTGCTGCTCTAACAAATTTAGCAGCTTAAAAGAACACCTCTTTATTGTCTCACAGTTATGTATATCAGACATCTGGGATGGCGTGACAAGGTTCTCTGCTTAGGGCCTCATCCAGCTGAAATCAAGGTGCTGGCATCCTGCATTTTCCTCAGGAGCTCAAGGTTCTCTCCCAAGTTCATTCTTGGTATTGGCATAATTCAGTTCTTTGCAGCTGTAGGTCTGAGGCCCCCAGTTCCTTGCTGGCTATCAGCCAGGGGCTGCTCCTGGAGCAGGAATGGTATGTTGAGTCTTTCTCATGCTTTGAACCTCTCTGCCTTCCTCTTCCGCCGCCAGCCTGAGAACGTTCTCTGCTTTTAAGGGCTCATTGTAATTTCATTAATCTCCCTATTTTACGGTCACCTGTGCATATAATAGAACAATCGTTGTATGACAATCTCATCACATTCACAGGCTCCAGAGATTAGGGTAGGACATCTTGGGGAGCATTCCTAGAAATTCTACCTGCTGCATCATGGTAACATGGGGGATAGGCAAGTAGATTACTAAGGTTCTTGCAGATTAAAATTACCAAGCTTTAATCACCTCTGATGACTCGCTCTGGTGTAGCTCCCTGATTTTCCCTCATTGGGCTTCATTTCACTCCCTCCCGGGCTATTAATCAGATACTGCCAAGCTAGAGCCTCTGCTCTCGTTCCTCCATCATCCAACCTTCCTTTATCTCTCTCCTTGCCTCACAAAGCTAGAATCATCTCCTTCCTCCTCTCAATTCTACTTCACACTTTGATTTTGAACCTCCACTTGGTGCTAAGCAGCTTTACATTCTTCTTCTTCTTCTTTTTTTTACCGGTACGCGGGCCTCTCACTGTTGTGGCCTCTCCCATTGCGGAGCACAGGCTCTGGATGCGCAGGCTCAGCGGCCATGGCTCACGGGCCCAGCCGCTCCGCGGCACGTGGGATCTTCCCGTACCGGGGCACAAACCCGTGTCCCCTGCATCGGCAGGCGGACTCTCAACCACTGCACCACCAGGGGAACCCTACATTCTTTATGTCATTTCTTCTTCCCCCAGTTATCCTGTGAGTTGGCCATTATTGTCCCCATTTTGCAGATTAGAGCACTAAGGTTCAGAGAGGTTAAATATCTAGTCCAAGGTCAAACAGAGAGTAAGTTTAACTCCAACATTCAATTCTTTCCAGTACCTGTCAGCGTGTGGTGAAATGATCAGGCTGGGAGGGATGGAGAGGAAGAGAGAGCACAACGTTTCCCCTCACCTCAAGCTTCACCTTAAAATGTGATGGAGATGAAGCCCCAGTAGTGACCTGGGCAGTTCTTGGACTGCTGGGGGAGGGGGAGTCGATATCTAGGGTCTGTGGGTGAATGGCTGGGTGTGACGATGCTGCCGGGGAACAACAGCCACTTGGTGAAAATGCGCCCATTCATTCCACTTCATAGCCCTTGGGTTGGTAAAATTTAAGTCTTTCGACCTCAAGTGTTGGGCTCTCTTTTCCTGTCCGTGAGAGCGTAAGCAGGTACAACCACTTAGGAGAGCAATTTGACAATATCTAGCAAAGCTGAGACAAGCATTGCCCAACCCCAGCAATTCTGCTCCGGTGTGTGTGCCCTGGAGAAATTCCCCTGCTAGTATTGTTTATAATTGGAAAAAACAGAAATCACCTAAATGTTCATCAGCAGGAAATGAACAAATGGCAAAGTGTTCGTAAAGTGGAATACTTTGCAGTAGTTAAACATAAATCTGAGCTCTATACGTCAACTTACATGAGCCTCACAAACATAATGTACCCCAAAGTTGTAAAAGAATAGATTCTTTTGGCGGGGGGTGGGGGGGCTTCCCTGGTGGCGCAGTGGTTAAGAATCCGCCTGCCAATGCAGGGGACACAGGTTGGATCCCTGGTCCGGGAAGATCCCACAGGCCGAGGAGCAACTAAGCCCGTGTGCCACAACTACTGAGCCTGCGCTCTAGAGCCTGCGAGCCACAACTGCTGAAGCCCACGCACCTAGAGCCCGTGCTCTGCAACAAGAGAAGCCACCGCAATGAGAAGCCCGCGCGCCACAACAAAGAGTAGCCCCCGCTCGCCACAACTAGAGAAAGCCCACACGCAGCAACGAAGACCCAACACAGCCAAAAATAAATAAATAAATAAAATACATTTTTTAAAAAGCTTATGTATTTAGATTTTTTTAAAAGTAGAGGGTCAAATTTAAATTATTTAAAAAAAGAATAGATTCTTTTTTTTTAAATTTTTTAGGGGAGTATAGTTGCTTTACAATGTTGTGTTAGTTTCTACTGTACAGCAAAGTAAATCAGCTATATGTATACATATATCCCCTCTTTTTTATTTATTTATTTATTTTTTTGTGGTACGCGGGCCTCTCACTGTTGTGGCCTTTCCCATTGCGGAGCACAGGCTCTGGACGCGCAGGCTCAGCGGCCATGGCTCATGGGCCCAGCTGCTCCGCGGCACATGGAATCTTCCCGTACCAGGACACAAACCCGTGTCCCCTGCATCGGCAGGCGGGCTCTCAACCACTACGCCACCAGGGAAGCCCTCCCCTCTTTTTTAGATTTCCTTCCCATTTAGGTCACCACAGAGTACTGAGTAGAGTTCCCTGTGCTATATAGTAGGTTCTCATTAGTTATCTATTTTATATGTGGTATCAATAGTGTATATATGTCAATCCCAATCTCCCGATAAGAATAGGTTCTTTTGATGCCACTTACATAAAGTTTAACACGTGTAATGTATATTGACTGGGAATCATATGTAATAGTTAAAATATGAATAAATACAAGGAAATTTGGTAAGAAAGAAGTACATCAGGGGCTTCAACTGTTTGGACAATGGCTTATTTCTTAAGCTAGATAATGTCCACAATATTGCTCTTTAAGTCTTCTTTCATATGTGAAATACTGCCAGGAATTGCTTACCACTTATAACATTAAGCGGAAAGAGCAACGAGCAAAATTGGGTATGCACCATACTCCCAATTTTGTGAGAACAGAACAAATCAAAAGAAAAAATTTAGATTAAAAAAAAAACAAAGACCACCAGATAATACACCAAAACTGCTCAAATTTTGAGGGTGATTTTTATTGTCTTCTTTGTACATAACAACATAGAACTTTATTATATTTTACAAACTTTTTATAATGAGTACATGTTGCTTTTGGAATCAAAAATAAATATTGCTCCTTTTTAAATAGATACATTTGTTAACTCTAGACACCAGGATATGATAAATTTTAGCCTGAAATCAGGGAGAAAATTTTTTATTCAGCACCTACTGCAGGAAGCCCTTGTACTAGGTCTTAGAGGAAACCATTCACATCAGGCTTGAAGTCTGACAGACCTAAGTTCAAGAGCCAGTGCCACCCCTTCCCAGCAGCTTCCTTGAGTCTCAATTTTCTGCCTGTGAAATGGTAACAAGAATACCTTCCCTGCTCGCCTCATGGGACCATTGTGGTGGTAAAATGAGATGAGGTCCATCCCGTGGGATTGTGACCCACAGCAGACCCTTCTGCCGCAGCTACAGCCACTTCTAAGTGTCAGACTAGGTGCTGGGCACCAGGAGGGAAGAGCTGGGTTCCTCCTCTCAAAGCATCCAGAGTGTCGGGGGGCAATCCAGGACAGAGTGACAGGCACCAGAAGAGACAACTGCACAGCACAGAGAGTGGGACGTGATTACCTCTGGCTAGGGCTGGCTCAAGTCAGAGGAGTGGTATTATTACTAAATAACGAGAAGGGATAACCCTTGCCCTCAAGCAATTCCAAGTATATTTCTAGACACCAAGCAAACCCATCTCAAACAACACATGAACAGAATGAGGAGGAAATGCATAGCCTAGGTTCAAACCTGGTCCCCTCACTTGCTAGCTGAGTAAGCGTGGGCATGGGGGAGCACCTAACCATTTGAGCCCCTCTCCTCCTCTGTATCACAGGGAGAGGCATGCATGCCTCGTAGGTCTTGCTCAGAGGACTGATTAAGGCACAGATTCCATATCGAGCACCTTCCCTGGGTCAGGCAGTGTTCTAATGGCTGGGGATGCAACAGGGAACCAACCAGGACAGGCTGCTGCCCCGTTGCTCTCTGAAGGAGATGACCCAGGGCAGTTGCTCAGGACAGCACCCACACAGCGCAGCCCATAAATGCTTGTGCTGTAGCATGACCACTATCATTAAGAGAACTCACAGCGTGGCCTGGAGAGAGCTTGGGGGAGGGAATGAGAGTTTCCAGATACATGAAGGCTGTTGTTGGGAATCACACAAGGCAGAGCCAAGACAGGAATATTTAAGCTGCCATTCATTGAATGTTTACAATGTAAAGCCTTCACATGTAATGACTCATTTAATCCTCATAGCAACCCTGTGGGATGGATACTCATCATCCCCATTTTACAGATGAGGACCCTGAAGCACAGATCCATGTGGTAGCTTATCTGAGGTTGCACAAGTGGTAAAGCCAGGATTTGAAGCCAGTCAGTTTGCTCTGCTCTGCATTCTCCCCAGGTTGGTGGATGCCCCGGGCAGCCTGGTTTTAGGAGCTCGGGGCTTCCTTTGGAAGCTGAAAGCAATGTCATTTAGGGTGTTTAAGCCACAGAGAGATGACCATCTGTCCAAGCATTCTTTTGGGGATTGCTGGTGATATCAGATGACCATACCTTTCTACAGAACAGGCAGTGAACAATGTCTTGGTGGTGATGCTCTGGGATGCTAATGAGTAATTTCTTCTTGTCTCTTTCAGCTCACAGCCCCACACTTCCCTGTGGTGGTCAAGCTGGGACACGCCCACGCCGGAATGGGAAAGGTATGAGAAGCAGCTCTTCCGCTTATGTTAATACTCACACGGCTTCCCCAGACTACCTGTTCTCCTCTCCCTGTATCCCCCATCACCCCCACCTGAGCCCAGCCACCCAGATCAGAGTATTAGAGGAGACCAAAATTCACTCCCTCTCCTCCCCAGCCCACCTTTCTCTGAGCTCCCACGGAGCATCTCTCCAGCTCAGGCCATACTAGCCAAACCCTACCTGGCTAATTGTTTCCTGTCATTGTGAATTCAGAGAAATAGGTGTAAAGCATTTTGCAGATGGTGATTCTTCTGTTCCTGTCATCATCTCCACAGCTACGTGTAAGCTCATGTCTTACTCATCTCTTTATCACCTGCAGCGTTAGCAGCTGGAAGGTGGCACATGCATATGGCTCCCAGGAGGAAGCCCCTGGAGTCAGTTTCTACAAAAGGAAATAACATATTTTACATAGTCACAGTTGACGCTGCTACCGAACCAAACTTGGGTCCGCTCACCCGCGTGCAGTAAAGCCAATCTACTGACACTGGGTTGTGGTGAAGGAAAGTGCAGCTTTTATTGTAAAGGTGCCAGTGTAAGGAGGACGGGTGGCTCCTGCTCTAAAACCCCGAACTCCCCCTGAAAGGCTTCAGCAGAGCATTTTTAAAGGCCAGGTGAGGGAGGGGGTCGCAGGGAATGTCATCAGTTCATGCACAATTCTCTGATTGGTTGATGGTGAGGTAACAGAGTGGTTAACATGATCAGTCCTTAGGCACCAGTAGGTCTGGGGACTCATGATCATCAGATAGTTCATTTCTTCCATTTGGTGGTGGTTTTAGCATCTGTAAAACAACTCAAGAAGTGTGCATCAGATACTATTATCTAGGTCCTTCAGAGAGGAGCTACAGCAGAAGATATGGGCGAGGAGTCTGTCCTGGGAAGGCCTTATAGGGTCCTGCTTGGTTACAACATATTATGACAAATTGTACTGGTCAGATTTTTGCAGTTGCAAGTGTAGAAACGCAAATCAAATTAGGGGGCAAAAGATAATTCATTGGTTCAAGGATCAGGAAGTCTGGAATAGTTCTTGATAGATTCAGGCAGAGCTGGATCCAGGAGCTCAAATGATATCAGAGCTCTTGGCTCTGTTTATCTCTACTTGTTGTTTCTTCAGATAGTCGAGATAGATGGCTGTGGGTGGCCCATTCTGGTCCCTAAGCTCACCGTCCCAGAGGAAGGAAGACCATGTCTCTTTCCAGCATCTCTGCATAAATCTCATGGAGGGATACTGATCAGTGCTTGGCCTTCTGGAGATGTACTCCTAAATAAGGGGAGTGGGGATGGGGAAGTGTCGGGGGCTACCACAGGCCACCTCTCAAGCTTCTGGCTCAGGCAGAACCATGTGAGAACATGTGGATCTCAGTGCCTGCCATCCCCATTGGAGGACCTGAGCCCATGCACAAGGCCCAGCCCGGGCGTTCTAGATAACGGGCAGCAGGGGCCAGTAGAAACCTTGCTTTGTGTAGGCCCAGCCCAGCCACGAATAACCCTACACCCTGCACCTTCGTTCTTCCCACCCCATTATGCCTTCTGCATCACCTCTTTCCACCTAAACTCCAACCCCTTCAAGCAGCAAAGGATGGAAAGAGTCAGACAGGTCAGGGCGTGACCTCAGCTCTGACCTTTGTGTGAAGTGGAGCAGGTTGCCATCTAACTTCTCCTGGCCTCATCTGACAAATGCTGACACTTTTTTTTATTGAAATCTAGTTGATTTACAATGCTGTGCCCATCTCTGCTGTAGAGCAAAGTGACTCAGTTATACACATACAGACATTCTTTTTTCCTATTCTTTTCCATTATGGTTTATCACAGGGTATTGAGGATAGTTCCCTGTGCTATACATTAGGACCTTGTTGTTTATCCATTCTAAATGTAATAGTTTGCACAAACAATGATACTTCTTATAACCACCTTTAAAATGAATCCTTGTCTATTATATCTCGGTAAAACTGGAAGAAAAAAAAATTTTTTAATCCTCCCGCCATACTACCTCTCCCTGAAAAGGACACATTGTGAGGGCGGAGATGTTTACCTGTTTGCCCACTACTGCACCTACGGCTCCGAATGGCTCCTGGTGTACCCCTAGCCTCTCAGTTTGTTGGTCGAGTGGATAAATGAGTAACTCCCTCTTCAGATGCCACCCTAAGTCTGCTCCCCACTGCCTGTTCTCCCAACCCCTCCTCCATCCCCTGTCATCTGGCTATAGCTCCCTCCACTCCTGAGGCTGCCCTCCCCATGGTCCTCAATGACCCTCTGCTGCTAATTCAGCTGTCACTTTTCTGTCCATAGCTGAATTTACCTTTCTACATCATTTAAACCTGCTGGCCATCCTTTCTGCCCTGAAACTCATGCCCCTCTCCTGGCTCTCTGCTCTCTGTCTGACCCATCCTTCACAGTCTCCTTCAAGGGCTTTCCTTCCTGCTGCATCTTTAGCCGCATCTATTCCATCAGCACACGCCATCTGAGCTCTCGTCTGCTCTTTCAGCTTCAGCTCCCATCTACACACCAACAGCCCCCCAGTCACATTTCCTATGCAGAGCATCAGGCTCTTATACCCAGTTACCTCCCCTACATCTCCACTGCATGCCCCATGGAAACCTCCGACTCTGAACTTCCCAGACCATGTCCATTTTGTTTTCAGACAGCTCGCCCTCCTTCCTCATCTTTATCCTCCTCCTCTTCCTGGGACCATCTCTACAACAGGAACCACCAGTCCCTCCGTTGTCTTGAAACAGAAATCTGGGAGTCATCTCCCCTCCCCTGTGTCCCAATGGTCATCAAGTCTTGTCACTTGCCCTTTTGTTAATGTTTCTGAAACCTGTCCCTTTCTTTCCGCCTACTGTCGCCATCTTGGACAGCTTTGGTAAAGTTAGAGGGTTCCCAAGAATTAAATTCCGTTTCTAAAGCTTAAAATAATCCCAGACAGGAAATAAAAAGAAGGAAATACTTAAAGAGACTGACGCAATGTCGGGGGAGGGGATGCCTCTGAGAAACTCAAGCCCAAAAGGAACTCCCAGAACATGGAAAGGAGGCCACATCTCCGAGGATAAGAAGTGTCACCCGCTGGAATAAACTGAGGTTTGCAAAAATGCTGAGATCAAGGGGAAAGGACTTTTCTCCTTCTGTCTGGAATGAGAAAAGTATCAGGAACAGCCTGGACATGCCGACTGAGCAAATGATGTCATATTCGTGGCTGAGGGGGAGAAAAACAGAACGGTATCTTCTACAGTACCTCCAGTTTCTCTCCGGAAGGAAGATTGTCTGTCTGGAGAGAAGCAAGGAGAACATTTCTAGGAGGAAACTGGTGAAGAGGCTGTCAATTAACTCAGTCTTACTGGAAATCCACCCAGGATCCCATGATTGAAATTCCTGACCCTCCTCAATTATATTTTGCTTCTCTGTTCACACATATGAATTCGTACCTACTCTGTGCTAAGAATCGGAGGATGAATAGGACCCAGTCCTTGCTCTCAAGAAACTGAGGAGACAACCACATAAGTAAATAAGTATAAGATGTGCTGAGGATCTGATAGAAGGCTGTGCAGGGAGTGTGGAGATTGAAGGAAGGAACTTAATTCCACCTAAGGGATGGAAAGAAGTTCCCTGTCAGGGTAACTGCATGGTTTGGTGTGCCTGGAGATTTAAGGAGTTCTAACAAACAAGAAAGACTCGAAGACAAGAGATGGACCAATACCCTCTTTATTAAAACAAAGAATAGTGGATGTCACAAGGCACAGAAATCAAAATATAGTGAAACGCTGTGCAGTTTGGGGAGCACTTAGATAGTTAGGAGGTAATCGTGGGACACACCAGGAGTTCTAAGAAACCAGTAAGGCTAGACCAATTTAAGAGGGTGGTGTTCTTCCCCCAGGGGCATTTGGTCATGTCTGGAGGCAGCTTTGGTTGTCACAACTGGGGGTGAGGGAAGTGCTAGGGACATCTGGCATCTACCTGGTGGGAGCCAAGGATGCTGCTGAACACCCTAAAATGCCCCCTACAACAAAGAATTATCCAGCCCAAAATGTCAAGAGCGTCAAGGTTAAGAAACCCTGGACAAAACTAATTTCATTTCCTTTGTGGAAAGTTTTACCAGACTAGAAACCAGAGGAAGCAGTGGTTATTATGGAGTTCAACACGTTTCAAAGTCTGTTCCAAAGGACTATGCTAAAGATTATTTTAGTCAAATACGAAAATTCCATGTTAAAATAGGTTTTTAGTGCAGAACTTCTTAGAGTCGTAAATTTGCTCATATACCTCCTAGGGGTACAAGAACATGAAAACTTGTGCAGAATTTTCCAGATTTACCTGACTCAAGAAACTTTTCACCGTTTTTTAATTGAGATGTGTGTCCTTTCCTTAATTTGTAAAAACTCTTCGCACATTAAGGACATTCATCCTTTGTCATACTTTGCAATGATTTTTCTCCATTTGACAGTTACATATCCATTTTTTTATTCAGTATTTAACCATTTTTAAAGGTTTTTTTTCAATTGTAGTCACATGTTTCCAACTTTGCGAGGCAGTTTGTTATAGTGGCTAAGGGTGTTGATTTGAATCTACTTGTTAGTTGTGAGACCTTAGGTTAAGTTACTTACCCTCCCCAACCCTAGTTTCATCATCTTATGTAAAAGGAGGATATTAATAGTATCAAGCTAATATGCTGGTTGTGAAGATTAAGAGACATTATTCATGTCAAACACATAGTTCAGTGCCTGGAACACAATAGGCACTCAATAAATACTAGCTGTCATTATTATTAAGAATGTTTGAACCTGCTCTGAGAACCCAAAATCCAATTGAAGTCAATAGGGGAGATGTGACTAAACAGCATCCTCTGTCAGAGCCTATATTTTATTTGGCTGCAAGTTCAATGTGAATCAGATGAGTAAGGAGTTGCCAAAAGCTCTAATCCATAAACACCTAATAAATAGGTGAAAATGGGCTCAACCTCATTCATCACTAGGGAAATACAAATGAAAACTATGATGAGATGCCACTATATAACCACTAGACTAGCTCAAACTAAAAAGATTAATAATACTAAGTGTTGGCAAGGACATGGAACATTTGGAACACAAACACAGAGCTAGTGAAAGTGTCAATTGATACAGCTGCTTTGGAATACAGATTGTTATCATCTACTAAGCTGAAGTTACACAGAAGTTCTTCTTTTGGGTATACCCAACCTAAATGCATGCGTGTGTGCTCCAGTGTTGATAGCAGCTTATTCATAGTTACCAAAATCTGGACACAGTCCATGTGTCCATTAGAAATAGAATAGATAAATAAATCGCAGTATATTCAGACAAATGGAAAATTTCCAGCAGTGAAAATGGATGAACTACAACTATATACAACAACGTGCATGAATTTCACAAATACACCATTGAATGAAATAAGTCAGGTACAAAAGGATGCCTATTTATATGATTTCATTTATATAAAATTCAAAACCAGGGAAACTAAACTGTAGTGTTAAGTGGGATACATATTAAGGTGATAAAACTTTTAAGAAAAGCAAGAAAATTACTACCATAAAAAAATAGAAGTTACCTTTGTGGAGGAGGGAGGTGTGGTCATTGGGATGCAGCAGGAGTGGTCCAAGTTCTAGTTCTTCACTTGGGTAGTAGTTATGTGGATGTTTGCTTTGTGATTGACAGCTCATTGAACTGTCATTTTTATACTGGGCAATTCTCTATGTGTGTTATATTTCAAAATAAAATAAGGTTTTCTAAACCTTGTTTAGGACATATTAATGGAGATCTGATTTCCAAAATAAAGTGAGAGTCCTGCACTGCACTGATTCCTCCATGGCTAGAACATTGTATTCGGTTCTGGGCTGTAAACCAGTTCCGGATGTTTGAAAGAGCCATTGACACATGAGTATGTCCAGGGGAAAATGAACTGAGCAATGGAGGGCAGAGGCATCCAGGCTAGGAGGGCTAGAGACAGTGGGGCCACCGTCCCCAGAAACATGGAGAATTGTCCTGGGAAGGTAAGCTGGGCTGCTTCTATATAACATGTAGCAGCCAAAAATGGGACCAAGGTCAGGGGGAAATGCATGAGGGTTGTATTGAAAGAGCAACTTTCTGACAATCAGAGGTGAATATTAATGGAATGAAGAGCCCCTTTGGGTAGGAAGTTCTCATCAATGCAGAACTGGAGCAAAGATGAATACTTACTGGAGAGTTTCAAGGGAATTTAAGTATTATGTGAGATTCTTAGCCTGAGATGTTTGAACCCCGTAAAACTGAGACACATCTGCGTATGTTTATGTGTGGATGGGATATGAATGTTTTTTGGGGAAAGGTGTACATAGCTTCTTCCACCTTTTCACAGGGGCCCATGACCCTCCCAAAGTTTAACATACCCTGAAGGTGACTGCTACAGTATCTTCCAATGAAAAGAATCTGGTTTTGATCAATACTATGAGCCGTCTATTGAAAGGAATGGCATATCTGTTATTATCATAGAGGTCAAGTTCAAGGCCAACTGCCAGTATAGTGTGGGGGTAGCATTTGTAGAATCTGAAAGCATGTTTCTGGTTTGAATCTGGATTAACCATTTACTAGTTGTGTGTCCTTGGGCAAGTTGCCTAACCTCTCCGTGCCTCAATTTCTTCATCTCTAATATGGGGACAATAATCTCCCTCCTGGAATTGTACTGATGATAGAATCAATCAGCCCAGGCTTAGGAAGGTGCCTGGTCAACACTCAGTGAATGGGAGCTTTAAAAACTCACTACAAACATAAACTATTACTCTGATTACCTAACTGCTTATCTCAACTAAGATGAGATAAGCAGTTGCTCATAATAGACAAAAAGGGAAGGAGAATTAAATTCTGGGTAAATTCTTAAAGTAAGGAAAACGGGATTCCAGCATTCCCAGGAGAGGCCAAGATAACACGCAAACCCCACCCTGGGCGTCACCTTATCCTTGTTTCATAAATTCACAGACCTTCAGGACTTAAGTCCCAGCACCCCACTTAAAAGATAAGAACCTGAGGCCCCAGAGAGGAGAAGGGTCTTGCCCAAGGCCACATAGTGAGGAAGCATCCCCAGTAACAGAACAGGAAGGGAAAGAAAATCCTTTGAGATTATTCAACCCCATTGCACACTTTACAGATAAGAACAGTAGTAGTAATAATAGCCAGAATAATAATAAAAGCTAATGCTCTATGGAGTTTACTCTGTGCAGGCACTGTTCTAAGTGCTTTATAAATTACTCATTGACTACTATCCTCTCAGAACCACCCTATGAGGAAGATACTGTGGGTATCCCCACTTTTCAGATGAGGAAACTGAGGCGCAGGGAGTAAGGGGTGGAATGGGGTTCAACCCTGGGCAGTCTGGCTCTGGCTCCTAAGCTCAGTGAGAGGTAAAGGGCACTGCCATGGTCACAGGTTAGTAAGCCCAGACGCGGGCTTGGCCAGGGTTTGTTGTTCTACTAAGAGGAGCCTGGAGTGATGAGGGACAGGGATGAGGCGCCTTGGCAGACAGCCTGTCTGTTCTGGAGGGACCAGGTGGCAGCTCCTAAATGCACTGTCTTCCAGTCGCCCCGGCATCTTGCACACCCCTGCTTGCCCAGGGCTGCTGCTGTCATCAGCTCCCAGCGACGTGGACTCTGCTCTCTTCCCTCAGGCTGACTCACTTAATAAGACTTCCCAGCACTGTCCACTTTTTAAAGTGGGAGTAGGTGGCCAGATAACACGGTAATGGAGAGAAAGGGCTAGAAAATGAGCAAATGGGAGAATGGAACCCAGGGGAACAGTTAAGAAATCAAGGGCTCCCCAGCACCTGGGAGATCACCAGGGAGGAAAGTCACTCTGTGTTTCATGCTCAGCAGAAGCTGAATCAAGTGAGAGCGGGGGAGGGGCTCCAGCCTGCAAGGCGTGCCGGGCAAGCAGTGTTCACGGCCGCTGCCAAGCTGTGTAGGAGGAGAGGAGAGAGGGACACACACTCCCTCCAGCAGCCTCCCTCTCAACTCCACCACCCACCAAGTCCCCTCCATCCCACAGATGACCACTGCCTCCTTTACTCTCTGCTTCTCTTGAACAAAATGGGCCCTTAAGGGGCTTGCATCTGTCCTTTACACCGTAGTGAAAATTGTAAACACTGTGCTCTGCATCTCAGAGCCTCTGGCATGAGGTTGCCCTCTCTATAAGCACGATAAATAGTCTCGATCCTCATTATTCATGGATTCTGTATTTCTGAATTCACCTACTCACTAGGAATATATTCGTCACCCCAGAATCAATTCTCATAGTGTTTTCGTGGTCATTCACAGACACGTGCAGAGCGGTGAGTAATTTGCGCGTTCCTTCCCAACTGATGTCGAGCAGGAAACACTCTTCTTGTTTCAGCTCGTAAACAAGTGTCCTCTTCTTGGTGTATTTAGTGCCACACTTTTGCATTTTCGTCCCTTGTGTTGGTGATTTCATTGTTTAAAATTATTCCCAAGCGTAGGGCTGAAGTGCTGTCTGGTGTTGCTAACCCCAAGCAGGCTGTGATGTTTCTTATGGAAAAAAATGTATGTGTTAGATAAGCTTCATTCACGGATGAGTTATGGTGCTGTTGGCTATGAGTTCAATGTTAATGAATCAACCATATATATTAAATAAGTTGTCTTTAAAAGGAAGCACACGTAACAAGATGATATATTGATGAGTTGATGAAAATGTGACCATAGGCTTGCAGGAAACGAACCCTAGGAGCAGTGGCTCAGGATTCGCTAATTCAGTGTTTGCTGCAAAGTTACAGAATGTAACTACTGTGAATAATGAGAATGGACTCTGTGTGTGTGTGTACATATGTGTATATATCACACACACAGACACACGTATTCTGTAGAGTCCTAAGGGCCTCTTTCTTCCTTTGGATGCCAAACTGCCACAATTCTAAGCACAAACAGAAGCAAACTAAAACAGTTATTTCATGACTCTGTCCAGCCTGACATCTGTCATGTTGAAGATGACATCACCTGGATCATCAACTCGTTTTCCTTACGAGGGTTTAAGGCTGAGATCTCTACTGGTGACGCTTACACTGCCAATCCCCGCATATTTACACCATCCTTGGTTGGCCTGGGTTCAGGAAACCTGGGTCCTCCTGCCAGCCTTGCACTCCCTGGGGCCCACAGTATCCACCTGGGCAAGTCATTTAAACACATAAGTGCAGGGTGCCAAATATGTCAAATATACACGATTTTCCTCACCAATCACTTGGAAGAGCTAGTGAGTAGAAGTGCCTTAAAAAGTATGAAGCGCCACGCGGAGGTGAGGCGGAGAGGGAAACGAAGAAGGGTATGGGCTTTGGACTTAGCCCTCACTGGGTCTGGTCTGGGCTCCGCCATCGGCTAGCATTGTGACCTGGTGCGAATTCCTTGCCTTCTCTGGGATAACTCAAAGCAGATCAGATGGGATGAACAGAGGTACACCAGCTGGTGCAGCAGGATGAGTGCCTTCAACATCTCTAACCCTCAAAGGTGCCCTGAGAGCTAGTTCTGATCCCAGCTTTCCAGAGGTTCCAAGAGTTGTTTTGCTTAAAGTCACAGGTAAATGACGGAAGCGGGATTCGAACTGAGGTTGTCAGGTTCTTCAGCTCTTTTCTTCCTGCTGCCTGGGACCCTCAGGAACGCCCTGGTGGAATCACCTCTTCCCATCATAAGGCGACCAGCCAACTTAATTGGAGAGTTGATTTATGAAGAATTTCACAGGGTTCCACCCAAGAAACATGTCAGTACCTTGGAGACGAGCACTGACCTTTGCATATGAACTGCTCTTGTTGTCTGCTGGACTGATCTCACCCCAGGCCTGAAGCCAAGAATAAGAACCCTTGTGCAAGAGAATGAGAAGAAGAAAAGGAAGAATATCACCCCCTGGCACTGTGTCTTAAAAACAGTGTACACCCCCAATCACAGGCCCCATTTTGTCACGAGGGACAGAGACACAGGAACAGACTCATCTGGAAAGAATAAATTACCGGCTCTTGTGTGCACTGACCACACCACTCCTCCATGGAAAACAGAATATTTTTGAGCTGACAAACATTGAAAAACAGTACTTCCTTTTTCTTTTCTCTCCTTTCCTGGCAACGTCTGTTGACCCATCCTGGCATAGTATGCAAGAAAGGCCAGAGAAGTCATTCCCTAGGAGTCTCCCCAAAAGAGTAGGGGGCACACATCGCCTGTTGGGGGGTACTCTGTATAATTTTCCACAACTTGATGACCAGCTCCATACTTTTTCCCCCAACATTAGACAGTCACGTGCAATTTACAAAATTCATCCACACTGGGAGCCTGCTCAGGTTCCAACAGTCTTCTGATGAGGGTGTGGTTATCATGATACCCATTTAACAGATGAGACCAGCAGAGACCGAGGAGGCAAAATGATTGGGCACAAGGTTGCACATTGTGTGCTGGGAAGGCTGCACATTCTTTCCCCTGGTCCTGGCACCCATGCCAGGGAAGGGAAGCCTCCAGAGAGTTCTGCCAGCCCACCTGGAACACAGCCTGTGTGTCCACTGAGGTCTTCCTCAGCCAAAATGTGCAGGCGCAGCCCATTGTCACTATCAGCAGGCAGTAGAAGTGATGTCCTGAAACAAGCAGATGCCACCTGCTCACTGCAGCCGCAGCCCAGGCCAGCCTCCCACCCTGCTTCCCGCAGATTAGACCAGCCACACCTCTGGCTTCTTGGAAATAAATCCACTTGGAGGCAGCTGGCATTGTTGCCAACAGGTGGCAGCAGCAGGGTTGTTTGTGGGAGGAAACCAGAGAAGGATGTAAACAGTGGGCTTACTGCGTTTTGGAGAGAGAAGAGAGTGTGTGTGTTTGGGGGCAGGGTGAGCAGACACTTACACACAGTTATCAGCATCCTCTACCTAGCCTCCAGACAAATGAACACTATTGGCAGAACCTGTCCTCTCACTTTGACTACTGGCCCCCAGCCCCAAGAAACCTTCACACCAACACTCCATCCTCCAGTAGTGAGGCCATAAGATGCAAGGGAGGCCACGTGGGACAGTGAATGCTGTTCAGGCTTTCCCATATCATGACGCTTGTGGAAAATGGTTCTATTGAGGATTGAGTGGGTCAATGGCAGGGGCTACCAGCAGCTGAAGAGAAGAGCCTGGGACTTCCAGCCACTCTGAGGGATAAGGGAGCAGCAGCAAGAGCACCTATGGGGATGTGCTGGGTGATGAGCCAAGTTGAGTGTAGCCCCCGAGTCAGACAGGCCTGAGCTCCTTGACAACCTTCTCTTCAAAGTGGGACCTTTGTAGAAGGACCAGCAGTCTCAGCGTCACCTGGGAGCCCCTTAAAAATGCAGAGCACAGACATATCCTCCGACCTGCTGAATCAGATGCTGCATTTTAACAAGATGCCCAGTGACCCACATGCTGCTCTACACGCCCAGAGGACGTGAACTCGGATGCTCACCGGGTCAAGATAGTTACCATAATGAGTCAAGAGTCCAGGTGGGCACTGTGCTGACCCGGAGAGCCCAGGCCAGCCTGCATGGGCAGCCACACACAACTCAGTCCCAGCCGGACAAAGCCCCGAGAGACTGTGCAGGCGTGATCACCTGATTCTTTCTTAAGCCAATTCGCTGGGTCTCTGATATGAATTCTCCTGATTTTAGCGTATTGAAAACTAATTTTAAAATCTTTTGAAACGCTGTACAGGCCAAGTAAAACACATCTGTAGTCCACTGAACACCCCGGGGCACCAGTTGGGTGGCTCCAACTTTAGAGTCAGTGTGGTCTTACCCTCTCTTTACAGGGAGCCATGCAGCCTAATGATTAACGCCACAGACTCTGCAACAGCCCCAGGAGTTCAAATCCCAGCTCGGCCACTTCCCAGGTCTATTCTATAACCTTGGGTGAGCACTTGACTTGGAGTCTTTGTTTTCTCATCTGTAAAGTGGCCCTAATAAGTCTCCCTAATGGGTGAAGAGTTGCCCTGCAGCCTGACTGAGATAAAGCACTTTAAAAATCTGTGGATACTTAAAGAGATGTTGATTCACTTCCTCTAGGGCCTAAATGCTCCCTCTACTTTCCAGTGCTTCCAGGTCACTGGAGACCTCGTTAAAATGCAGATTCTGATTCACTAGGCCTGGGTGGGGCCTGCCTGAAAGTCTCCATTTGTAACAAGCTCCCAGGTAATGTCAGGGATGCTGGTCCCAGTCAGTTAGTCATGCCAGTCAGGGGTCAGCAGACTTTCTCAGTACAGGGCCAGATGGTAAACATCTTAACCTCTCTGGCCAAATGGTCTGTTGCAACTACTGGACCCCACCATTGTGGTATAAAAACATCCCTAGACAAGAGGTAAATGAAGCATGTGGCCGTGTTCCACTATAAATTTATGGACACTGAAATTTGAGTTTCATATAATTTTCACGTGTCATGGGATTATCGTTCTTCTTTCAATTTTTTTTCCCCAGCCATTTAAAAACTATTCTTAACCCATGGACCTCACAAAAGCCTATAGTCAGCCTCCCCCACTGGATTATAAACTCGCTGGTGCACAAGCTGCACCCGCTAAGTCCACCTTTCCTCCTGACCTGGCCAGTGCCCTGGACAGCGGGAAGCCCCCTCCTTCCCGCTGCACCCTGCACGGGGCCCTGGGATGCCTTTCAGAGCTGACACTTGTCAGGTGCCTCCCTTCCCTTCCATTCAATCTCACGGTCACACTTTAACTCTATAAACACACGGGCAAGAGAATCAGTGACCCAGAGCTCAATAACAACAGAAGGAGTTTGATTTATTAAGGGGAAGAGCAAAGGAAAGGAACCAGCAAACTGATAAGCAGGATAATTAGGCAGTTCTCTAAACAGTCCATCAAACCCTCCGTTGTTCCCATCACTTCCCACCACCCCTTCCGACCCCTGGCAGCACGTGACCCAGGCAGCCAGGGTGAGGACATCCGTTGCACTCTGGGTCTCAGCCTTTGGAAGGATTGGGGGAGGGGCAAAGGCTTTTGAGAATTTGAGACCAGGGCTCTTGTGTTCATTCAACCAACATTAATGGATTTGGTGCCCAGCTGTTCTGAGTTAGGGACTCAGTAAATGTTTATTGAATATTTTGGCAGATGTTTATGAACATTTGTTATGTGCAAGGAATGGGCTAGACCCTGGGATGGAGGACTCTTGGTTAAGATCCAGACATGGAAAAGACATGGCTCCTGAATGCAGGAAATTTACCCACAAAAGACACAGGCTCGCACTGGACCACAGTCTAGGGCAGTGCTTGCCAGACTACCTCCCACAGGCCAAACCCAGTCCCGGACCTGGTTTTGTTAATAAAGTTTTATTGTAACACAGCCCTGCCCATTTGTGTACATATTGTCTATGGTTGCTTCCACCCTATAGCATCAGAGTTGAATCATTTTCATGGCCTGCAAAGCCTAAAATATTTAGCACTGTATTCTTCACAGAAAAAGTTCTCCAATCCGTGGTCTAGTGCCATGCTTTTCCAGGTATTTGTATAGCAAACCCCAGTAAGTAATACATCCTGTAGGAGGAGGCAGACGATAAAATAAACAGATTAAACTGCAATATGTCAGGTGACAAGAAGGGCCCTGGAGGCAGAAACAGGATAAGAGGGAGAGAGCGTGACGGGGGCAGGGGGCTGGGATAGCTGTCAGGGAAGCCTTCCTGTGAAGTGGCATGTGAAGGAAGGAGAGAGTGAGCCACGTGGACACGTAGAGGAAGAGCATGACAGCAAAGGGGAGAGCATGCATAAAAGCCCTGGGGCAGGAGTGAGTGCTTGAGGTGAAAAGTGATGGAAGTAAGGCTGGTGGGTTGGGGAGAGGTGGTAGAAGGCCATGTAGACAACTGACTGCAGTCAGAGCAGAATGAATAAACCCTATAGCAGAAAGACAAGCCAAGCGCTGAGAAGGAGGTCCAGATAAAACTAAACCATGATGGAGGGGGAACCTCCACCGATTTATTGATTTGTCCAAAAATCACGTCTTGTAAGTGTGCGTAGGGACTGTGCTGAGGCAACAAATAAGCTCCTTCAAGGAGCTCCCTTTCTCACAGTGACAGGGGCCATGCAAGCAAATACATCACGACAGAGGGAGATGTCAGGGGAAGCAGGAGCACCTTTGGGGGGACCAGGGAAGACTTCCACACGATGGGAAACCTCAGCTGCATCTCAAAGGATGAGGAGATATAATGCAGGTTGATACAGCCGAGAAAAGCATTCCCGGCAATGGGACCTGCACACACAAAGGCATAAAGGCCCAAGAGAGCATCGCAGGCTGTTGGTACAGTGGGAACAGTGGTTCTCAAGCCTGGCAGGGTGTTAGAAGCACCCAGGAAGCTTTGAAATTATACTTCTACCCGGGGCCCACCCCCAGACTTTGCAGTGATTGGCTGGAAGAGGACCCAGGCACTGGCATTTTTTTATCTCCAGGAGATGCTAATGTGACACCAGTACTTCAGAGCTCTGGACTGGAGGGAGACATGGAAGAGTAGGTGAGACTGGGCAGGAGTCATGGCCAGATCATAGATGCGTTTTATGCTGCCTCTACAATGTGGACTTTATCTTCTAGGTAAGAGAGAGACCCACTGGTGGGGTTTAAGCAAAGAATGGGCATGGTTGGATTTATAAGGTAGAAAAAGCACTCTGGCAGCAGTGTAAGAGGAGAGGAGAGGAGTGGGGGCCAGGAGGGGAAGATTAGAAACCCTGGGAGTTATTAGGGAGACACTGCATCAGTTCAGAGAAGAAATAAGGATTTGCACCCAGGCAGGACCAAGGCAGTGAGGGGTGAGATAAGGATGCAGTCAAGAGATATGGGAAAAGCAGAATTGAAAGAACTTAGGGACTGCCCAGATGCAGAGCAGGAGAAGAAAACTGAGAATATAATGATTCCATTCACTGAAATATGAGATCAAGAAGGCTAGGCTTGAGGGGGAAGATAATGAGTTCAGTTTTTAACATTTTGAGTTGGAGGTACCAGTGGAAAATAACAACAATAATAATAATCACAAGCCATTTATTGAGCACTTACTAGGTGCTGGGCCCTGTACTCCATGCTTTATATTCATTGTCTTACTTAATTGTCACAACAGCTCTATGAGGTAGGTAATCTGACTGTCCCCATTTTACAGAGGGGAAAACTGAGGGGAAGCTCGGTAAGTGAGAAGAATGATAACTTATTGTATGCACATGCCACTTTGCAGAGCTGGGCACGTGGTGAGGGCTCAGAAAATGGCAGTAATATTAATTATTACTATCTTCTCTCCACCGTGGGAAGGAAACACAGGCCAAGTCTGCGGGGAAGGGAACCAATCATATTTAGAAGCCCTGTTTCTATATAGATGTATATATACTTAGTATGTATGTACGTATATAGTATATAGAGATGTATATTTAAATGCCTTAGTGTGTATATATGTCGCTATACTCATACTCCATCTGTTGCTGCTTTTTCTTTTTGGCTTTTTAATTAGACATCTCAAATGCCTCTTGATCTTACCCATTCTCCAGTCCTACCCCATGCCCACCCCATAATTATTTTATTTCTTTAATTTTTCTCCCAAAGTTAATCTCAGTCTACTCACATTTGTTCTGTTCTATGAGGGAAATTGTGTTGCTGGCCATGCAGCCAGAGTAGGTTTTTTTCTTGTGGAGAGAAGGGAAACTTTATTTATTTTTTTAAAATATAACTCCTCTCGACTGTTCCAATGCCAAGTAAACAAAGCTGCTATTCATTTCGGCATCTCCCCATCTCTATCGTGCCCAGAGTCATTTTATCAGCAGAGCCTCTTGGGCTGTCTCTCCAAGAGCTTGGAACAGCAAATAGGAATGTTCTAAAAGTGAGTGCTATGAAAATAGAATCCCATTTAATGAGGCCACTGAGAGCAAGGCTGTTGCTCACTTGGTGAGTGCAGAAGCAAACATTATGTTTCAAGTTGTGGTCAGAAAATGCCAGTGTCTCTCATGTGGCCCCAGCAAAAAGCATCAGCGAGCCCATCGCTAGTTAGTGACTCAGGGACAAGGAGCTGAGGCAGCTGGAAGGAAGACTTAGAATCAGGTCACCACCCCCAAAGACCCTCTCCTCATACCTGGAGAACACCCCCCCACCCCCCCGCCCCTATCAATGTTTACTCCACCTGTGTCCCATTCATGGACTCCTGAGTATCCACAACACTTCCTCAGCAATGACCTGGCCTTGCTCTTTGCTCTCTGAGCCCTCTGCCCAATGAACAATAAAAACACTCAATGTATATAACCAGATCTGTGTGGAGCAGCTCGAGATGAAGGGAGGAGATCTAGAGTTCCACTCAACTGGTCTCCTTGCATGGGTCCATGCCCACAAAGATGGAACCCCCAAGCTTCTCTAAGGTACCTCAAGACTCCATGGAGTCCAGGTCGAAAACCACTCCCTTAGGTCAAAAGAGTGCCCAGAGGTCATGGTCAGCAGTTGTTGTTCACTTATTCATTCAAAAAAATAGATCCCAAACACCTACTATGTACAAGGAGCAAAGGATATAGTAGTGAATCTAGCAGACAAGTCCCTGCTCTCACAGAGCTTATATCCTTGTGGGGGGCATGGACAAGTATAAGATAACGTGAGACCATGATAAGTGCAAGAAAGAACACGAGACTGGGTGATGTCATAGAATGCCATAGCGGAGTGAAAGAGCTGCTCTAGATCAGGAGAGGCCTCTCTGAGGAGGACAGAGAACAATGGAACAAAGACAATAAGGAACCAGCTGTGAGACTGTCTGCAGCAAGAGCTTTGCTGGCAGAAGGAATGAGTGCAAAGGCCCTGAGGCAGCACTGAGCTTGGCAAATTCTAGGAACTGAAAGAGAGAATCAGCGGGTGGATGGAAGGAAATGAGATCAGAGAGATCAGCAGGGCCAAGATATGTTGGCCCTTGTACGTGGATGTTTACGGAACACTAGTGTGCATGGGTCAAGTTCAGATATTTTGGGCACCCACCACTATGGTAATTTTGTTCCCTGCTGAAATACAGATGGTCTCTGACTTAGGATGGCTCCACTTACAATTATTTGACTTTATGATTGTGCGAAAGTGATACGCATTCAGTAGAAACCGTACTTGGAATTTTAAATTTTGATCTTTTCCCAGGCTAGTGATATGCGCTGTGATACTCTTCATGATGCTGGGGAGCAGCATCGAGCCACGGTGCTCCGAGTCAGCACATGATCACGAGGGTAAACAACAGACACACTTGCAACCATCCTGTACCCAGATGCCCATTCTGTCTTTTACTTTCAGTATAGTATTCGATAAGTTACATGAGATATTCAACACTTGATTGTAAAATAGGCTTTGTAGTTAGATGATTCTGCCCAACTGTAGGCTAGTGTAAGTGTTCCGAGCATGTGTAAGGTGGGCTGGGCTAAGCTCTGATGTTCAGCAGGTGAGGTGCATTAAATGCATTTTCGACTTAATGATATTTTCAACTTAGGATGGGTTTATCAGGATGCAACCCCATTTTAAGTCAAGGAAGATCTGTAATGAAATTTGGACACATTCCTCCTACATACAGGAAATGGCATTGGACGGGGAGGCCAGGAGTTCTAACTTTCAGAAAGTCCTTTTCCTTCCTTCCAGGTTTCCTCCCTTCCCTTTCCTTTCCAGAAGCTGCACCACCAGAAGCACAGTAGCCATGTCGCTCTCCAGGGGGCTTTAGATTCCTTTTTTGCAACATAAGTTGACTGGGTGACATCAAAACTCTCTTTTCCAACGAAATACTACACAGAACTTGAAATGATAACAGACATAAATGTAGTATTATATTAGCTGTCATTTCATTCTGTAGCTTTTAATTCACACCATCTATTGTCAAGTCCACCAGGAGAACACTGAGACTCCTCTGATGAACTTGGTCTTGTATCAGCCTCAGCACCCAGCCTCCCGTTATATTTTGTGTCCTTGCACGGCATGGTTTTGAGAAAATCAGTGGTGTTTTACCGACTTGCTCTGCAATCTGAGGTTATTCTCTAAATAAACCAAAATGGAAGGAGAAACCTTACTCTGGGGGCTGAACAAATAAGGATTGCCCAGGAAGCTCAAGTTAATGTGTAGTAAACATCTGAGTCTGCTTTCTGGATGCTCAAAAATCAAGCTCTTAAATATTTTGTTTTAACAAAACAATAATCGAATTTTTGTTGCAATACTTCAAATCCTTCCATGGAACACTGAAAAGCAGTCAGCATCAGTTGTCTTCCAGCAAATAGTGTTCTGGCAAACTGGCTCTCTGGGAGGAAAAAAGTGCCCAAATTTGTAGTGTTTGCCAGTTTCTAGGGTGTAAATCCTTCCACTGTGGACAGCATGAAGCTAACGATGGTTTAATAACTGGCTCACAAATTTTCTAAATATTTAAGAATTGCCTCTTATAAGTCAATATGAGCCAGCTCCAGGATACCACTGCTTCCAGCCCTTATGCATAGTTGGTGTTTCTGGGTAGAGCCCACTTGAAGGCCATCACCCAAAAACTGACACCTGCAGTGACACACAAGGCCCTGAGACTTTGGGCTGGAGCCAGGGATGGGACAGTTAGAATGGGTTGGAGAGCAGAGGAGCTGGCGTCCGTAAGTTCAGGGCCTGGTTTGTTGTCAGAAATGGTCAGAGTGTGACCCCAGGGACAGGTGTGGTGACACCATGTTAAGCTAAAGTCCTCCCAAACCTACCTGTACTTTACACACCTCAGATCATACCTCGGGATGTCTCCACCTTGGGACTCATCCTTCTAGACCCAGCTGAAGCAACTTCTCCCCTTTAAAGCCTTCTATCGTCTTGCCCTCCTTTGAGCCAGCTCTGGACCTAGTCCAGCTCCCTCTTACTGCATCATCTGACTGTCCTATTGTTCTACATCTGCTTGTCAGTGTTCTGGGCCGGACCGCAAGAGCAGAAACTATGCTTGGAGCCCCAGCGCCTAGCATAGGGCCTGATATTTTTGTTAAATTTCTCAACAAGTACTAATTGAGCTCCTACTAAGTGCCAGGCAGTGTTCTGGCCACTGATAATACAGTAGAGATCAAATCAAAATCCCTGCCTTCATGAGGATTTTGATTCTAGAAGGCACTCAATGCATATTAAATTATTGTCTCATCGCCCCTATGATCACTACTCTTAAAAAGACTAGGAGATGAGAGTTTTCATTGATTTTATTTTAACCCTAGCATAGAACCCACTCATAAACGTGGCCACACTTCATAGTCTTTTTTTTTTTCTAAATAGAAGTTATTTTTTAGAGCATTTTTAGATTCACAGCCAAATTGAGCAGAAGGCACAGAGCTATTTCACATGGCCACTTCCCCCACACGTGCACAGCCTCCCATTATCAACACCCCCGCCGGAGTGGTACGTTTGTTGCAACTGGTGAGTTTTATTCCGTGCTAAGAAGCAGCGAGCTGTCAATCCATGAAAAGACATGGAGGAAACGTAAATGCATGTTACCGAGTGAAGGAAGCCACTCTGCAAAGGCTCCATATTATGTGATTTCAAATATATGTAAAAGGGAAAACTATGAAGTCAATAAAACGACCAGTGGTGAGGCTCAAACGGCTGCCTAGCCACAGCCAGCACCGTCAGCCCCTTTGAGGCTTGAATTGGAGGAGGAGGCCACAAAGGGATGTCCTCTGTTGAGACGATCCCTGGCTCAAGGAGACTTTCTTTGGGGTTGATCTGAACAATATACATACCTCTGGCAGTTTTCTGTTCCCCCTTAGCGAGGTTTTGGAGACTGGTAGAAAAACTTTTCCCTTGGCCTGGACAGTAGATCCAAACACCTGAGCCCTAGTTTTACAGAGATACAGAAACTAAAGCCCAGAAGAGAGAAATTACCCATATTCACACCCAGTGTACAGCCTACGCAAGAGCCCAGTTCTCCAGGTACTCAGCTCGGTATTTGACTACACGGAGATGGCCCTCCTGAAAATAAAGATCAGGAAGGAGGGAATCCAGAATTTAATGAGCTGAGAGGAAGAAACTGTCGTGCTGACTGACACCATGTAATACAAAGAGAACCTGCTTCATCACTTCTGTGTCAATAAAGTTTGAAAGCCACTAGCGGAAAAGACAATAAGCAAGGAGTTCAGCCTACCAGTTGGAACATAATTTGCTCAAACTTGGACACTTAACCCTTCATATTTCTCCCCAGTCTAACCCCTGCCATTTCCCCATATAGACTCTTAGCAAGGAAAAAGTTAAAAGCACAACTTATAAAATTTGTAAGGCACGTCCAAAGGGCTGCATCCGGAGTGTGGAGTTCTGGAGTTTGGAACCGTGTGGCTGACAGGGTCTTGGTGCTCCGGCCGGGTGTCAGGCCTGAGCCTCTGAGGTGGGAGAGCCGAGTTCAGGGCGTTGGGTCCACCAGAGACCTCCCGGCCCCACGTAACATCAATTGGTGCTAGCTCTCCCAGAGATCTCTGTCTCAACGCTAAGACCCAGCTCCACTCAATGGCTGGCAAACTCCGGTGCTGGACACCCCATGCCAAACAACTAGCAAGACAAGAACACAACCCCACCCATTAGCGGAGAGGCTGCCTAAAATCATACTAAGTTCACAGACACCCCAAAACATACCACCGGACGCGACCCTGCCCACCAGAAAGACAAGATCCAGCCCCACCCACCAGAACACAGGTACCAGTCCCCTCCACCAGGAAGCCTATGCAAGCCACCCACTGGATGCAGACACCAAAATGGTTCTGAAGAACTTAGGGGCAGGACAGGAAGAAAGATGCAGATGTAGAGAATGGACTTGAGGACACGGGGAGGGGGAAGGGGAAGCTGGGACAAAGTGAGAGAGTGGCATGGACGTATATACACTACCAAATGTAAAATAGACAGCTAGTGGGAAGCAGCCACATAGCACAGATAGATCTGCTCGGTGCTTTGTGACCACCTAGAGGGGTGGGATAGGGAGGGTGGGAGGGAGGGAGATGCAAGAGGGAAGAGATATGGGAACATATGTATTATGTATAGCTGATTCACTTTGTTATAAAGCAGAAACTAAGACACCACTGTAAAGCAATTATACTCCAATAAAGATGTTAATAAAAAAAAAAAGATCAGTGTTTGCCAGGGGCTAAAGGGGGGGCCTAATAGGCAGAGCGCAGAGGAGTTTTAGGGCAGCGAAAGTATTCTGTATGATGCTGTGATGGTGTACACTTTGGGTGACAGTGATGTTTCATTGTAGCTTCATAATGTTTTGATTTTGTTTTTTAGTTATGATTTGGGAATATCCCAAGGCCTATTAATGTACCATTGTCACAGACTAGGGGTTGTAGGAGGAGGCTGCTGGTGACATATTTATCCCATCAACCATTAATATTTTAAGGGGAGTTGTTTGGGGTTTGGGGGTTTTTTTTGTTTGTTTTTTGTTTTGTTTTGTTTTTTACAGTTTAGGCAGATCTGGGAAGAAGGCAAATAGATGGGGTAAGCTTGAAATTTCGTGAAGACAGGATGAGAAAAAGGCCCCTGACTCTGGCTCCCAGCAGCCAGGGCTCTGTATGAATCCCAGATCCTGGAATGAGGAGAGATCACAGATTAGCCCAGAGGTCACAGAATTAGCAGCTATTCCCACTGCCTGCTGGTTATTTTGGGCACTGGGGATCAGAAGGAAGACAAAGAGGAGGGAAGGGAGAAATTGTGAAGAAAGTTGAATGAGAGGATGAGGTGAAGGAAAGGGGATGCTGGGGGTTGAGGAGTCAGAGGTTTGCTGCTTCTCAGAGTGAAAATGCCAAATTCTAGGAGAACCTAGAAGGGCCTCCCCAGTCTTCACTGTGCAGCACCATAACCCTAAAGATGGGGTGGACTGTAGCCATGATTTATAACAAACCTACAGACCTATTCCGTTATATATCCAGCATTTTTAAAACAACACACATACACACAAACACGCTCCCTCTGTCTTTGCTTAAATAAATGTATTTTTCAATGATATTTTATATCATAATCATAGATTATGAGTTTTATGGCCCAGATAGTTTTTCCTAATACACATTGAAATAAATATCTAACTGTTAAAAGTTAAATGTTCATTTGCGTACCCTCTAAGTCATCCCTTGGACCGCCAATGCCATGCACTCCACATTGTGGTGCACTGGTAGAGAGAAGTTGGCAGACTTGGAGACAGTCTCAGTCCTTGATTCTAACCCCTCCCTATGTGTCATTTGCCTCATCTGAAAAATGAGAGGGTTGACCAGATGCCCTCTCAGGTCCCTTCACACTCTGAGGTTCTGAGCTGTTCACTGAATAAACATAGTTATTGAAGGCCACATACCCAGGCCAGAGCTTCCAGCACCCTGCCCTCTCTCCTCCCACCAAAGCTTCCCCACACCTCCCTGTTACACCCCCTT
The DNA here is from genome assembly GCF_963455315.2 of Globicephala melas. Lineage (NCBI taxonomy): Eukaryota > Metazoa > Chordata > Mammalia > Artiodactyla > Delphinidae > Globicephala > Globicephala melas. The sequence goes on from NC_083323.1 coordinate 14,450,896, forward strand.
TCCTTACTACAAGGCACATCCTCCTGGGAGAGAAAGCTGCGCAGATCCAACCCCAAAATGAAAATTAAGTTTTTTAATTAGAAGAAAAACACCTCAATTTTTCCAAACCTCAGCACAGCTCTCTTAACTTCCTTAACTTTGGTAAAGTGAATAATACCCCTTGCCAGGGAGTCACATCCCAACCCACACAAAGGAAATCTCTCTATTGTTTTTTGAAAAATGTTTACAATGGCCTTTAATATCTCAATGTTTCACAAGGGAGCCAGACAGACACGGAGTCTCACCATCCCTGGTAGGACCGCCACACTCAGCATCCTCCTCCACTGTCTGACCGGAGACAGACAACATCTAAGTCCTTCAGGAAAGTCAGCAGGTTTTCGAACCCTCCCTAAAAGGGCAGTGTGTGGAGGGAGGGGAGTTAAATACCATGTTTAATCGACCGCAGGATCTGCCCACGAGCAAGATCAGGTATGGCATTTCTATACCTAACACGCCTTCAGCATTGCCCCTATTAAAACCACTCTACAGACAACTGGGAGAGAGGCCTCCACACCCAGAAAATATAAGCCACTAGGGCCAGGAAAGTAAAAGAGATACTTGTGTATCTCTATACTTCGTGTATAGTGACTTAACAAAATCTCTAGATACCTTATCCGTAGAGGTCCTTTTAGTTGATCACAAGCAGCTTACATTCGTTGTTTTGTGCCAGACACCATTCAGTTGCTTACATAGTTTATCTCACTAAATCTTTGTAGTAACTCTATGAGGTATGTACTATTACAAACCCCACTTTACAGTTGAGAAAATCAAGGTTTAGAGAAGTTGAGAAATTTCCCAAGGTCACACAGCTAGTGAGCAGTAAAGTCTGATTCCCAAACCCATGCTCAAAGCAATACCTTCCGTGTGTGGGTCATTTTGTATTTTTTAGAACTCTTACGCATTTAATAATAACTATCACTTAGAGAAATAGGTGTTTAGATAGATAGATGATAGATAGATGGCTAGATAGACATAGACAGAGATGTCATTTCTAATCTCCCAGTTCTGTGAGGATGGGTATAAATATTATCATCCCCATTTTACACATGAGGAAATTGAGCCCCAGGAAGATTTAAGAACTTATTCCAGGTCGTGGCATCTACAATGCCTGAGTCAGGATTTTAACCTAGATCAGCCTGACCCCATAGTCTGTGCTTTCACTGTGCTGCCTGTAGAATTTCATCTGATTTATCTAACAACTTTGTGACTTGTGTGAGGGAAAAAAAAGTGTGATGTAGTAGAGCCTGTATCCTATTAAATGGGATTCTACAAACCTGGCCTGATTAATCAGCTTGTGGAAGTCCCTGAAAATTCTATCAGTACACAGTAGTACATCCTCTATCTCACTTTCCTGCTTGTGTCTTTCAATGCACTTGCAAACTAGTTGTTTCCTACCTGTTATACCTATCTTTCCATCTACCTAACCACTTCTTTATCTATCTGCTTATTTATTCTCCACCTCCCCCCCACCAGAACATTCCCTTGCATCTGTCTTGTTTGTTACCATATTCTCAGTGCCTAGCACAGTGCCCTCAATAAATATTTGTAGACTAAGTGAATGAACATATGCTCATAATTAAGTGAACAGTAAACACCTGTTCCTCCTCCACCTCTGAACTATACTACTTGGCATCTGAAAACCAACATTCAGATAGCTCTTCCTTCTGGGTACTACGGGAGAGTAGCTGCACGTTCTGGCTTGGCTGCAAAACACTTCATAGATGTAGGAGCCAGTGTCATAGATGAAGATTATAGAGGAAACGTTGGTATTGTACTGTTTAATTTTGGCAAAGAAAAGTTTGAAGTCAAAAAGTGTGATCGAATTGCACATCTCATTTGTGAACACATATTTTACCCAGAAATAGAGGAAGTTCAAGTTTTAGATGACCCTGAAAGGGGTTCAGGAGGTTTTGCTTCCACTGGAAATAATTAAAGTTTATGCCTAGAACAGAAAATGAGAAAATGCACTTTTTCCTTGAAAATAAAGACTTTGCTTAAAGTGAAATAAAGTAGTATAGAACCCTGCAGGAGTTCAGGGTGGGGGGAGGAACTCTAATGAGCTGGAGTGGACCAGGAAGGCTTCCTGGAGAAGGCGACGAGTTTTAGGGCTTTGATGGATGGTAGGTGTTAGGTAGAGGAGCAAGGAGAGCATTCCAGGCAGAAAAGAGACCAGAGCCAAGGCACAGAGAGCGCGGACGTCCAACATCATCCAGGACGTTGAGGCAGAGCTGCCTCAGAACAGCTAGAAGCAAAGTCTGACTGTGCTTCTGTCCTGGCCACCCCAGGAAGCCCCTTCCCCCTTAGGAGCTTGAATCACCCAGAGGAGTTGACTCACCTTTGTCTAGTCCCCTCTGGACCTGGGGACCATCCTCATAAGCAAGCTTCCCCTGACATCTCCATCTGTGTATAAAATGGCCATGGCTCTGGCCAAAGCAGGGTTGGCAAGAGAAGGAGAGAGGTAGAGAACCCATGTCCACAAGAGGCTCAACAAACCTGTTCTTTCTGGGGCTTCATCAACTTGAGAATATGGAGAAGTAAAAGCAGCAGGCTCTGGGCCCAGACAATCTTCCCACTTACTGGCTGTGTGGTCTCAGACCCTCTCTGAGCCTCATCAGTCCCCTCCAGGCATGTGGAGGTGGTAATCCCTACCTCCATGACTTCAGGGTCAGTACGCACCGTCCTGAGCAGCCACCTTCTCCCCTGTCCCCTGAGTTGACAGTGGAGCACGTCAACTCCACATGTGGAATGTTAAACTTCAGTCCATCTCAATTGTTCGCCAAACAAGCTGAGTCCCACCGCAGAACACTTCTCTTTCCTTCTATGTTAGGAGGCTACTACGCGTTTAGAGAAAACCATTCCCATAAGCTCCGTGGAGGCAGAAATCTTGTCTGGTTTGACACTGCGTACGATCTCTAGCACCTAGAACAGTACCTGGCACTGAGTAGCCATGTAATACCTGTTTGCTGAATCAATGAGCAATCTCTCTAGTCCTCCTGTCACACCTGCCCTGGAACTCCCAACCTTGGATCAGTCCGGCCATGAACCTTCATCTCTTCTAAACCAAGACCACTGATCTGATGCTGCAACTACAAATGTATGGCCTCTAGCCTTAGGAGCCCCCAGTTGTCTTGGCAAAGCTTTTACATCTCCCTAGTCAGCTGCCTTTCCCATCCCCATGGTGGTGTTTTCAGAACCTCACTGCACTCTGCAAGTCCCACATCTTTCCCCCAAAAAGAGGACCACGCCCCTGTCACAGAGCTCACTGATGCTGGCAGAGTCACCTCATCACCTCTGCCCTCACGTGTGTACACCTTGCCATGCCTTTGCCCTGCCCCACACCCATCTTCCCTGTCTCAGTGCTGTCGTGTCTCCTGTTCCGAGTTCGTGTTCCCTCTGAGCTCTGGCTCTCATTTCCACCCGTATCCTCTGAGACTTGGCTACCTGTCCATTCCTTCTCACCCCTGGTTCTCAGTGCTCCTTCTCCACTGGCATCTTTCCAACGCTGCAGCATGTTCAAATCTCACTCCGACTTGCAAAGAATAAATATGTCTTTGTGAAGCCTGTCTTTGTGAAGGCTTCCTAAATCAGCTGCCACCACTCCCCGAAACTTCCTCTGGCAGAGATCGTTCATGCCTCCCAGATGGACAAATCTGATAAAGTCCTAAGCCCGTTGCTTTGCTCCTTGGCCATTTGTCATGGTTGCCCTGTCTCCTGGAATGCAGTTCTGCCTCGTCTTCTGGAACACCACTCTCACCTGCCTTTCCTCCTTCCTCTCCAGCCAGACTTTCTTCACCTCCTTTGCATTCCCCTCTTCCGCCCTTCTGTCCGGGTGCCCTGGGGTCCCATCCTTGTCCCTCCCTTTTTCTCACTGTAGGTGACTCCTCAGGCCTGCGCTGTCCTATTCAGTGGCCACCAGCCACACGTGCCTGCTGAGTCCTTGACATGTGGCTCCATTGAGATGGGCTGTGAGTGTAAATATACATCCAATTTCAAAGACTTAGGGTACCAAGAAGAGAACCTACCTCATTCATAATTCTTATAAAGATTACACGTGGAAATGATAAATGTTTTTAGACACTGAGTTAAATAAAACATGTTCTTAATTTCATCTTTTTTTATTATTACCTTTTTTAATGTGGTTACTAGAAAATTTAGAATTACACACGTGGCTGTAGGGACAGCAATGCCTTAGACAATCGCATCCACTCCTGTGGCCTCACCTGAATCAGAATGACACCCAAACTAGTTCAGCATGGTGATAAGGCGTGAGCTCCACTGTCTGGGTTTGAATCACAGTTCTGCCACTTACTAGCTGGGTGATCTTGGGCTTAGAGCAGTGCCCGGCGCATGCAAGGCACTGGATAAAAGCCATCCTTGTAGAGCGGCGGCCATGCACGGTAGTCACGCCTGGGAGCTCTGAAACCAGACTGTGGATAGGCATCCTTCTCCTTTGCTCACCAGCTGTGTGACCTTGAAGCTACTCCACCCTCCCTGGGCCTCACTGCCGCATGGCCAGAGTCCCGGTGCAGAGGGCTCCCAGCAATGGCCGCCGTGTGATCAGCACTCAGCACAGGGTTCTCCTGCTTGGCTCCCTGGACCCCACATCCACCACGAGCATTCGCTGCATTTCCCTGCCTTTCTCTTCCCTCTGCCTCAGGTCAGTTCTGCATCACTTTTGGTCTGAACTACAGCAATCACTGCCTATAAATGTTCACCAGGGCTCCTGGCGGGCCCCACCCATCCATTTTCCACAGTGTCTGCTGAACTGGGGTCCTAAAACGCAGAACTGCTACATCCCTCCTCTACTTAAAACCCAGCAGTAGCTCCACATTATCCATGAATAAAGCCTGCAAGGTCCCCCAGCATCCACCAAACCCTCTGGGGTCCTCTCAGCACTGGCCTCCGCACACCCAGGGCCCCTCACACCCACTCCCTCTCCAGTCCCCAAACACGCCAGATGGTTTCACGCTCCTCTGCCTTTCCCTCCCTCTTTTATCTTCCATGATCACCCCACACCGTGTCAGCCTCTTCAACACTAGGCTCAGCTCAAGTTCAAGAGTTCCCTGGACTTCTCCCCAAGCCCTCAGTGGATGTGACCCCGACTTTGTGCCTGCACCGTGCCTGTGCAGAATTCTGCCGCCCCATCGGAACCCTAGGTGCACTTTCAGCTACATGCCAGACTCCCCTTACAGACCGTGAGCCTCTTAGGAACGATGAGGGTGATGATGATTTATTGAGAGCGTGCTATGTGCCAGCACTGCCTGAGGACTGGACACAGGTTAACTTACCCCTCTTATCTAGAGCGCCTGAGTTGGGTACTAATTACCACTTTACAGTTGAGGGAGCTGGGAGATAGAGGTCAAGTAACCCCCTTTTGGCATTTGGTGAGCCAGAGTTCAAAGCCAGGCTGTCTGGCTTCAGAGACCACACTCTTAACCTCAATTTACATTTTAAAATTAACATATAATTGACACATAACATTGTGTAAGTTTAAGGTGTACGACATGTTGATTTGATACATTTATGTATTGTAATATGATTACCACCTTAGCGTAGCTAAAACCTCCATCGCATCACATAATTATCATTTCTTTTTTGTGGTAAGAACGTTTACAGTCTACTCTCTTAGCAACTTCGAAATATATAATACAGTATTGTTGACTATAATCACTTCACTGTGCATCAGATCCCCAGAGCTTATTCATCTTCTAGTTGCATACTTACACCCTTTAACAATATCTCCCCGATTCCCCCCCACCCAGCCCCTGTAACCACCATTCTACAATCTGTTTCTATCGAATGGCTTTTTTTAGATCCCACATATAAATGAGATCACACAGTATTTGTCTTTCTCTGCCTGATTTGTCTCTCTCGGCATAATGCCCTCAGTGTCCATCTATGTTGTCACAAATGGCAGGATGTCCTTCTTTCTCGTGGCTCAGTTACACACACACACACACACACACACACACACACCGTAAATTTTTTTATCCATTCATACACTGACAGACACAGGCTGTTTCCATATCTTAGCTATTGTGGACAATGCTGCCCTTGGTTTACTTTTATAACCTAAGCTAGCATGGTTCATTTTGAAGCCAGGAGTTCAGAGAGGGAAGGTTACTTGCCCAAGGTCACCCAGTGAGGTCCCTTCCCAGCCTCCTGGCCCTCAGTGTTCTTTTTCTTGGTTTTGGTTGGTCGTGTGCCCCTGCCATGAAAGCCCAGGCTGATGGTCCCGATGGGAAGGAGGGACCCTGGGCGACTGGCAGACAGACATGGCCCGAAGCAGTGAAATGTCCACAGAGAGGTGGACATAACAAGCCTGGCTGAGGGAGCATCTGCTTTGTTTGCCTGGCTTAGTGTGTTTTCATCACAACGATCTGGAATCTGATCCGGCTAGGAGGCTCCGAGGCTCCCTTTATTCTCCTGTTGGGCAGAAAAGAGAGTGGGGTGGAGCAGCTTAGCCAAGAAGTGCTGACGGGGAGGCAGAGCGGTCAAGTCCAGGGTCGAGACACTCCCTGTGAAACGCCCAGACAAAGGGGGGTGCTAGGCAGGGACACAGGGGAGATGGGCTTGCAGTCAGGGCCTGGCACATAGAGGGCGATCATTTCACGGTGAGTCAAAACCCTGCAAGTCAACCAAGATGGTGCCTTGCCCGAAGGTCGAGTTCTCAGACCCCAGAAAGGAGATTTACTAAGCATGGCTTTCAGGCAAGTAAAAAGCAGACCTTAATGAGCTCTGCAAGGAGCCTGCTGCCCTCTGTTCAGCCCACAAAGCCAGGAGGTCATGCAAGGAAGGTGAGAAAGGGCAGGAGAGAGGTTCCAGTTGGGTCAAGGGAAGATTCCGGCAACTTTTATAAAACCACTAGCAATGGTGCTATTTGCTATTCATTGTGGAAGGTCTCTTATGAGGAACCACTGAATGAATGCCTTTTGAAATTAAGTGTTAGGGGATTGTCTCTTCAACACAACTGAGGTACTTCTCTTTGTCAGATAATAGAATCACTGAGTCTGGGATTGGAAGAAGCATTAAAGGTCATCGACCAGCCTCATGCTTGACTTTGCTCCTACAATACCCTTTTCCAGCCAGTCAGCCATGTTGCAGGCTCTGTGGGAGTTGCCGGGGTGTAGTAATCGTAAGGAATTTGAAAAATCAAGTGCGTTAGTACAAATAAAGGTATTAAAGACTGTGGCTTAAGTGTGCAGGCAAATGGCTTCTCAAACCAAACCCCAGAATTAGCAGATTTGCCCATCAAACACAGACATTGCTGGGCTGCCTCAGGCTTCCCCATGTTGGGCCTGACTCAAAACACTTACAGTCTGGGAAGCAGAGCAGATTACATGCTGTTTGTGGGAAAGACAGCTCCCAAAGATAAAGGAGAAGAGAATGGGCTGGGCTCCTACGTGTGCCCCGTTTCTCCTTCAGACCCTCTGATCTGAGTCTGTCACACCCTTTGAGGAGGAGTGAATGACAGGGGCAGATGGGCCAGCAGTGTCACTCCCTCCACATGGAAGGAAACTGCAGGAGTTTGGAAATAAGAGAGTCCCCTGATAGCTTTCCCCCAACCTAAAGGTACTCTGCTGCTGCTGAAGAAAAGGACCCCGTGCCCCCAAGTCCCTTCGGAGGGAAAAATCGTGCCTCAGACAAGAGCCTCAACGAGAACACCTTCCTGCAGACACACCCATGGGCCAGCAAAGCAGGTTTAGACAGCCAGTAGCGAGTAAATGAATCGACCCTGAAGGTAACAGAAAATTCCACCTCAAACTGGCTTAAACACTCTGAAAGCCTGGGGATTAGTGTCTCAGTGTCACCGAGGTCCTAGGCTCGTTCTGTCTCTGCTGGCTGGCCTCAGGCCCAGCTTCATTCTTGGGCAGCTTCCTCTGTCCTACCCTGGCTGCTAGTGGCATTCTGGGTTATATGCTTCGTGCCTCCCTGTTCACGTCCATCATGCAGTGAGATGTTCTCTTCTGCCTCATTGAGACAGTTTATTCATGAGTCCAGCCCTGGGCCAGTGAGAGAAGCGTGCTGTGTTCTGATTGACTGAATGTAATCAGGATTCACCTCTTGTATGGGGAGTAGCTTCAGTTCCCCCTGAAACCCATGGTTGAGTGGAGATGGGTAGATACCTAAACAAAATTGGGGTTCTATTAGGATGGAGGAAGCGGGGAATCGATATTGAGTAGACTCTGAGATGGGGACTTGCTACACGTTGCACATTAGGGTCTGCACTTGGGAACACTGCCTTGGGAAGTGAGGGAAGCAGGATTAGATTAGGCAGAGGGAGAAGTTGAACTGCAGTGCAGTTACAGTAGGGACCTCAGCTGGCTCCATGAGGAGTTCCAGAGCTGAGATGGCCCTTCAGAATTGTCCCAAATCATGGCAAGGGACTGGGCCCTTGAACTCCTGCCGCAATCAGTCACTGGATGTGGGCTGTCCTAGGAATGTGGTGTTAACTTGGGCAAGGCATCTCCCCTTAGCTGAGGGCAGTTCCTGGGGAGAAATGCGGCCATGAGCCCTCAGCAGCCACCACCCCAGGCAGCTCAGGGAACAGGTGCCTCTGTCCTTAAGGGGGGATCCGGGTGGCACACCACAGGATTCACTGCAGAAGGCAGGAACCGTCTTAGAGTATCTGTCTCTGCTGAGAACCCAAGGTGCGCTCTGGGGTGACATGGCAGTCCTTCCCATGATGCCCTGCTCTGAACACCTCCAGCTTCCCCTGAGCAGCCACAGGAGGGAACTGAACATGGAGGCACTTTGCAAACCAGGCAAGAAGAAAGGAAGGGAGGAGAGAGGGGGAGAGAATAGGAGGGAAGGACCTAGACTCACCCTAAGGAAGAGAAGAGGGCTGAAGAGCAATCGAGTGGCCCCTGAATGACACCCAGATCCATTCTCCTGCACAGAAAAGTCCAGAGTTCTGGGAAGCCTCAGCCCACTGGGTTCCTTAACAGGATGGTGTCACAGAGAGAGCTGTGGTTCTCCTCCTGCCTCCGTGGCTGTACCTTTGTCCTCTCTGCCGCTTCCCTCTAATCTCCCCAACCTCTACACCCTGGCTCGTAAGGCTCAGTCTTCTGACCCCCCTCTAGCTCCTCCCCGCCCGTAGGCTGTTTCATTCAGTTCCATGGCTTTCAGAACCATCTGTACATCCCTGACTCATGAATTTAAATCTCCAGGGGAGCCCTCCCTTCTGAACCCCAGACTTGCATGACCAAACATCCACCAGGACCTCGGAGGATGGACACAACCGAGCACTTAGTTTTCCCCCCAAACCAGCTCTTTCCACAGCCTTTCCCATTTGGGGAGGAGGCAAGGGGGAGAGGGGACCCATCCTTCCAGTTGCTCCAACCAGAAACCTTGAGCTCATGTTTCAGTCCTGCATTTCCCTCACATCCCAGGTCCTACCCATCAGCAAATCCGTTCAGCTCTACCTTCAAAATATTTCTAGAATCTGCCACCCTGCTTCAAGCCACTGATGTCTCCTACCTGTGTTGTTAAAGTAGCCTTCCAACTGGTCTCCCTGCCTTTTAGCCCTTGCTTTAGTCTTCTCACAGCAAAGGAATCCTTTTAAATTGTAAGTCAGATTGTGTCATTTCCCTGCCCCAGCCCTCCCTGGCTCCCCCCAGCATCAGAGTAAAAGCGGAAATCCTCCCAATGGCTCTGGACCCCATGTGACTTGTGCCCCTGCCCCACTGCTCTGATCTGCATCCACACCAGCCTCCCTGCTGCTCGTCAGACACACTCAGCAATCCAAGGTCAACCTCAGGCCTTGGCACTCATCCTTCCCCTCCTAAGGTAGGCCTATCACTCGTTCCTTCATTTCCTCCAGGTCTCTGCTCAATGCCATCTTATGAGGGAGAACTCCAACAACCTCGATATGAAATCACATCCCCACCCTAACCCCTGTAAGCCCCACCCACTTAGCCTAATTTATCTGCCCCATAATGTTCATCTCTACCTAATATGTCATATATTTATTTGTTTACTAACTTCTCAACCCCATCAGTGTATCCCTGGTGCCCACGACAGTGCCTGGCTTATAGCAGGGGCTCAATATTTATTGAATGAATGGCTGGGCTTTGGAGTCAGACAGACTTTGATTGGAATCTCAGCACTTCCACATGCCAGCTCTGGGTCCTGCAGCCAATTACATAACCTTGCTGGGCCACAGTCTTTTCGTGTGTGAAATAGGGAAATAATAGCTCTACTACATAGGATTGTTACGAAGGCTATGTGAATTAATATGCAGCTGTTAGAATGGCACCTGACTCATGAAAAGTACTCATTAAGAGTAGCTGTCATGGTCCATCATTATTGTTATTACAATCATTGTTATTATTTATTCACCAGATGAGTCACGCGGTCCTAGCCCAGTGCCCCACCCCAGCCCCCAACCTCTTCTCTCCAGCCAGAGGTGGAGTGGGTGATTCAGGTGGTGGCAGCCTGCTCTGTGAGTCAGCTCTTAGCCTCAGCCATGCCGGGGTCCCTGGCATAGGCTGCCTTGGCCAAGGGGCCCTTGGGTTGAGTCATCAAGGCCATGATTCCGGCTGGGGGACACCTCAGCTGTGGAGTTTGGCTGGCAGAGTTTGTCCTCCCCAGGTCCTTCCAGGAAGGGACTGGGCACCTGCCCCATTGTGCTCTCAGGAACTACCCTTTGCCAGCTCAAGTCCATCTGTCAGTAGAGTTTGCAAAAAGCCAGGTGAGGATACGGGGTGCGGGGGGCGGGGGGAGAAAAAGATAGGAAGGAGAAGAGTTGCCTCGATCCTTTGCTTTCAAAGCAGGGCAATGTCGTGAACAGATCGTGGGGTTCTGAACTCACCAGACCAGATCTGAGTCTCTATCCCTCCACTTACTAGCTGGGAAACCTTGGACATGTCCTTCGCTTCTCTGAGCCTCATCTGTGAAATGGGGAGGATAACATCTCCCTCTCATGGATACCAGGAGGATTGACTGAGTGGTCATGTCTTCAAGTCCCAACTCCTTAACGAAGCCTTCTCAGATCTGCCCTATATGGTCTCTGAGTTTCTGTGACTTTTGTAAAAGGAGAGGAGGAATTCCCTGTCTCCCCATTTCCCCCACCTCCCACAGGAAAGGGAGAGACCAATCTGATACGTCCTTCCTTTATTCATTCAACAGCTCTTTTTTTTAATGAATTTATTATTTATTTATTTTTGGCTGCGTTGGTTCTTCGTTGCTGCGTGCAAGCTTTCTCTAGTTGCGGTGAGCAGGGGCTACTCTTCGTTGCAGTGCGCAGGCTTCTCACTGCGGCGGCTTCTCTTGTTGCGGAGCACAGGCTCTAGGCACACGGGCTTCAGTAGTTGTGGCACGCGGGCTCAGTAGTTGTGGCTCACGGGCTCTAGAGCACAGGCTCAGTAGTTGTGGCTCACGGGCTTAGTTGCTCCACGGCATGTGGGATCTTCCCGGACCAGGGCTCAAACCCGTGTCCGCTGCATTGGCAGGAAGATTCTTAACCACTGCACCACCAGGGAAGTCCCCATTCAACATCTCTTTATTGAGCACCTACTGCATGCCAGGTGCTGTGCTAGCACTGGAAATCATGGGCTAGTGGGAGAGGCAGATAGGGTATATATGAGCAAAGAAATACAGTTGTAAACTTTACTCAGTACTAGGCCAGAGAAGAACGGGTTGTTAAAAGAGAAAAACATGGCAGAGCTGTTGGAGGAACTTCTGAGGTGGTGACACATGAGCAAAGCTTTGAGGAATGAGAACGAGTTGGCCGTGCAAGGACAAGAGTGGAGAACCTTGCAGAGAGAGAACAGCACATGCAAAAGCCCAGAGGCAGAAAAGAGCTGGGGTAGTTGAGGAAGTGCCAGTGTCACCAGCGCATGCAGAGAGCCTGAGAGGAGGCTGGGAAAGGGGCCGGGCCCACATGGGGCCCACCTCCTGATGTCCTTTGTCTCAGGGATCAGCCTTGCATGGCCTGTTCCCACTGCCTCAAAACAGTTGCCTCGTTAATTTTTTCCAGTTTTATGGTTGTTTACAGAGACAGGGCTCGGGTGGGTACATCGTGACTGGAAGCACTTAGGGTTGTTTGTGAAGATTAAATGAGATACTGTAGGTGGACTGTGTAGTACAGTTCCTGGCACATAGATAGTGCTCAATAAGAAATAGATATCTTGAAAGAATACATGTGAAAATAACGAGATACATATAAAGCCCTGCGCCAACACCCACTTCAAACTGTTTCTTTGTGATTTAGAAGAGAAGAGAAGCTTTGTTTTTAAATTCATCCTCTTCTTCATAATCATGACAAAGAAAGTTGGAGTAGAATCCATCACCTCATCTGGGAAACCTTCCCTGGCACCCACCCCAGGGTGCATCAGGGTCCCTGTGCTGCACACCTGGCCTCTGTTGCAACATCCGTCACCCTCTGTTGAATTGCCTGTCCGTGTACCTGTCTCTCCCATGGACTGACCTCCTCAATGGCAGGGACTGTGCCTTGATTATCTGTTTAATACAGCACTTAGATAACATTTTATTTTATTTCAGATACGTTCAAGGACGAGTCCAAATAGTCTCCTTACACTCGTTAACTAACCCACATTTGACCTAAGAGCCTGGTCCTGATGAGTCAATCTAGAACAGAATTTACATCATTTTAAAAAGCGCAGTATCCTTGTAATTTTCCTAAAATAGGGACTGGTTTAAAGCACAGATGGGTTTATTGGATATCCCGCCCCCGTGGGTTTCTCAGACCTACCGTTTCACAGGAGGAGCAGACAGGCTGTTCGCCAGGGATGTTGCACCAGAGGCTTGTGTTATTCACTGCTGGGGGGAGGGTGCCAAAAGTAGTAACATTAGGCCTACAGTTCCCAAACCCTGCACCCAATGCCCTAGGGCAGCAGAGTAGATTTTAATTTTCAAGGGAAACACAGCAGTTCTGGGCAACGGTCAGACACCATGCAAATTACTAGTCGAGGTGGTTCACAGTTTCAACATTAGATCACAACATGTTCCTTTCGATGACGTCACATCTTTGCAAAACTGGGTTTTGGGCGGTAGTTGTGCTAAAAGGCAAGTGCTCTGAAAATCAGTGTGGAGCAGGAAATGCGGGTGAAGAGCCCTCTCTGATTCTAAGGTTCGGGAATTTGTGCAGTGCCCAGCAAGCACACATATCTCATTTGTAAGTAATTGTAGTTATTTAAGAATGAAATAAAAATATTATGTGCATTGTTTATTTCAGTTACTAAGCTGTTAGAACATAAATATTTATTAAGCTTCTTAGCTCTAACTACTTAACAAATGAAGCTGCTTAGTACTTCTTTTGGCCTTGGAATGCCTTGAAATCATTCCTGAGATGGGCATCATAAATCCAGAAAGTCTCAGAATTTCTGCATTGGCTTCTTTGAAACTCACATTTACCTCTTTGAAGCTTTTGATGCAGAGCTCAGGAAAGATTCTGAGCTAAGCTCTGTAAGCATGGCCTGACGTTAATGACGTAAGCACAGAACCTACAGCTTAGTCCTGCCTTGAGAGTCTAGGTGGGGCAAGACTGGAAAACATTTACTGGGAGGGAAAACTGAGATTTAGCTCTTCCCCTTCACTCCATCTAATTAGCTTCTTAACGAGCATAGACCACTTTGTAATGAGCTGGAAGAACGCCTTCCTGTTATAAAAACAGAAAAACAAGCATCCATTTGTGAGCCAGAGTTACGGTTTTATTATCTCGAACTAGGAGTGGCCTGAATATCCAGCTGGCTCAACCAGCTAATTATTGCCAGAAGGAGACCACAGAGCAAGTGTTCTGAAGCTACAGTTATTATTTTTGGTAGATCCCCTCTTAGCTTTTAGCTTATTCGTAAATAACCTGGTTCAGTAAATTGCCTCAAATAGTTAGCTTTGAAAAAAACAAGCTTGTCCCAGCCATCACACCAGATGGAGCGTGCTCCAAAGTGGGCCTTCTATGGGAACTTGAGGGAGATGGATGTGGCTGGAGTGAGCCGCCGGTCACACTTGCCCGAAATGTTTTCTAGGCTATTGAAATAGGGCGATGGACTTCAATTGCTCAAGTCTATCAAGTTGAATTCCAAACCTTCTTCTAGGAAGGATCTTGACCCCGTTCCCAGTGTTCACCTTTAAGAGGAAGTGGGATTGCCCTTCCTCAAGCCTGAATCCCTATTAGCCCTCAGCTTCCACAAAAAGATGTCAAGGCTCAGTTTTCTGCTAATGCTTGTGAGTGAGTCTCTTTTCCACCAGGAGCATCAGCCCAAGGGCCACTGCACCTCCTTTTCCCTTTGCCTAGATTCTCTTTACCCAGCTATTCCCATGACTGGCCCCTTCATTTATTCTTTCAGCAAATATTTATTGAGCATCTGCTGTGTGCCAAACACTATGCTGGGTGTCAAGGGTATAAAAAGGAACGATAATAATAGTTAACGTTTATTGAATGCCTGTAATGAACAAAGAGTTCTTCTAAACTATTTACATGTATCTCATTTAATGCTCAACAACAATCCAAGCCATCCACATTTGATCAGGAGTAGTTTCTTCATATTAACAAGTTACTGAGCGGCGAGCGCGCTGGGGAGCGCAGCTGCGGGCGTGGGCGGACGGCAGCGGCGGAGCCTGCCCGAGAGCGACTGTGGCCAGAGCGAGAGCAGTGGAGACAAAGGCTACGATAGGGCCAGTTGTGAGTGTGTGGATTTTTGAGTAAAACCTCGAACCCAAATGAGAAGAAACCTTCAAGGAACAACTTATACTGACAGTGAGTCTACAGTCATCTGTATGCATATTATGGAATGTTCTCAACCCAGAGATAGCTCTATTGACAAGGAGTGAGTGACTACCTGTTAAGGTCCTGAGTCAAGACAACAATTTTTATACCTTTCCTGGTGGTTCAGAAACTAGTCTCTGTAGAGAAACAATCTGACCTTTTCTTTGTTAGATTGACTATATAAGATACTTGACTTCCAGGAACAAAAACACAGAGAAGTAATAAAGTTATTATTTTGGCATCGTTGGACATATATTGAGAAGCCTGCTTTGTGAAGCTTCCTGAGTTGAGATTTGGAAACTTCACTGGTGCTCATTTATAACTTGGACTGTAAGCATGAGTGAATTCTGGTTGTGTTTCAACTGCTGTATTGCAGAACAGCCTCAACCTAAAATGCGCCGGCGGGTTGACCGAGGTATGATTAGAGAGCCCACAAACTTTGTGCACATGGCTCACGTTGGGTCAGGAGACCTGTGTTCAGTGGGATGAATTCCGTTAGCTCCATTCAGAACCAGATGCAGTCCAAGGGAGGCTACGGGGGTGGCATGGCTGCCAACGTGCAGATGCAGCTCGTGGACACGAAGGCCGGATAGCCCCAGACCCCTACTCCACGTGATGGCGTCTTGTTCACCCTGTTGTGATTACTCCAGTGACACGTTACTATTCTGCTCTGAAGAATCCTGCACTTCCTTCAGCTGGCATGCATGCCTTTGGACTCGTGGACAGAGTTCTTTGGATTGTGGCCTAATGATTGATTTTTATCAATATGGATCTGATTTTAGCATGATCTTTTTTGTGAATGCTAGCACTGTTTTGCATTTTTTCCCGCATTTTTAACAATTTCTCTTTCCAGCTCCAACCCCTCTGCCTTATGATTTTATTGGTAAGCAAAGAACTGCTATTTTAACTTGTCACCATTTATGTATATTTTGGAAGGTATGAGACCCATAAGCACAATGATCATTTCTATTCATTTGAAACTTCAGCAGAGTAGTATCTGCATGCTTTATGAAGCTGCTTGTGTGGGAGCCCATGGGATGCCAGAAATGAACATTTCCTTGCTGCCACGGGCTGATGATACTGCTACTATGAGAGAAAGGTTAGCTGTGGCACCAAGTCACATCAGTTTCACAAAAAAAGGCAATTTGTAGCTTATTTTAGAAGTATGACTTTTATTTAGAGTTATAATAAAAGAAAAGCTTGCATTCAGAAAAAAAAAAAAACACGTTACCCACATTTTGCTGATAAGGAAAGTGAGACACAGAGAAGCTAAGTAAATTCCCCAAGGTCATGCAGCTAATAAGTGATGGAGCTGGGATTTGAGCTTGCACTCTTCAACACTCTGTTGTATTGTCTCCTAGCAAGACACAGGAGGCTCTGGTTTTATTTGGCTTACATTTTAATAGAGGAGAGAGACAATAGCACATTAGCAAATGAGTAATTTCAGATAGTCAAAGATGGTAAGAAAAAATAGTGATAATTCAGTACAGACTTCCCAGGAAGGAGTAGCTACTTGATATCAGGTAGTTGGAAAAGCCTCTGAGGGGTCATCTGGGCTGAGACCTGAAGAAACCAGCCATGGGAAAGTATTCAGGAAAAGTATTCCACCAGTGGGAATAGCAAGTACAAAAGCAGTAAGTCAGGGACAAGTTTGGCTGAGTGCAAAAGAGGGATGACCAGGAACCAGATCATATAAGCTTTTCAACCTAGGCTGCACGCATTTGCCTGGGAAGCTTCCAGAAATACTGATGACTTGGCCCACACCCAGAGAGCCTGAGGAAATCAGTCTGAGGTTTGGCTTAGGCAAGAGGAATTTTAAAAGAGATGATTGCAGCAGTCCAAAGAGGGATGATGTGGCCTGCACCACGGTGGTGGCAGTGGAGGTGCCGCTCTCCTTCAGGCGCTGCTCTCTCCACACAACCCACCTGTGGCCACAGGAAGCACGTGCATCCTTAGCCTGGATAAACCAAAGGCAGGATGCTTACCTGCAGATGGCCTGGGAAGGATTCAGCACCAGACACATAGCAGTCTTGCTGGGCGTCCCGCTGAAGCTCCTACCAGACATAGCACAAGGGAGGAGTGGTAGTCTGGCATAAACTTTCCTAAGAAATCACCGTCTCAGAATCTCTAATCTCCAGCAGCCCAACCTTGTAATATCAACGTGGGTGAATCTACCAGTTCTTGGCCATAGTGGTCTCTGTCACAGATCACTTTGGGAGGTGGCATCTTTGTCTTCTTGCTGCAGCTCTAGTTGAGACAGTGCATTCGTCAGGGTTGTCCAAAGAAACAGAAGCCATAAGAAGTGTATACGTAGATAGATAGATTTATTTTAAGGAATTGGCTCACGTGACTAATTTGTCTTCTAAAGTACAATTCAGTGGCTTCCTCAAGGAGGAACCATCACCACTGTATAATTCCAAGGCATTTTCCTCACCCCATATCCTTTAGCAGTCACTCCCCGTTACCCTTTTACCTCAGCTCCTGGCAACTATGCATCTACTTTCTGTCTCTGTGGATCACCAGCTTATACTAAAGCAAATCCCATATATCACATCCTTTCCTCTGTAAATATTTCAGTATGGGGACATCCCTGGTGGTCCAATGGTTAAGAATCTGCCTTCCAATGCAGGGAACGCAGGTTCAATCCCTGATCAGGGAACTAAGATCCCACATAATGTGGGGCAACTAAGCCCGTGCGCCACAACTACTGAGCCCACGCACTCTAGAGCCTGTGCACCACAACTAGAGAGAGGCCCACACACCGCGAGGAGCCCACATGCTGCAACTAAGACCTGATGCAGCCAAATAAATAAATGAACAAATATTTTTTTAAAAATACTTCAGTATGAATTTCTAATACATAAGGACTTCTTTTTTACCGTAGCCAAATACTATTTTTACACCTAAAACTTTGGTAATAATTCTTTAATATCTAGTAAATAGTCAGTATTCAGTAGTCCTATGTTAATTGATTTTCTTTCATTATATCCAAATAAAGCCTTCACATTTCGCACGGTTGGAATGATGGAAGGCTCTTTTGATCTGCAGCAGTTCCCTTCGTTCGGTTTTGTTTTTCTTGTCATTTATTTGTTGGAAGGGGGGAGAAAAGGTCATTTTCCTGCAGAATTTCCTACCTTCTGAATTCAGCTGATTACAGCTCTGTGGTGCTCTTCCAGTGTCTGCATTTCTTATAACCTGGTGGATGAATATAGAGACTTGGTCTGATTCAAGTTCTAGGTTTTGGCAAGAATATTTCATAGGTGGTAGTGAGTGTTTCTCTTGCATATCTGTAGATGTAATCATGTCTGACTATCTCTCTTTTAGGATTTAAGACTGATCTGTGAGTTCAGGTGTTGTCTGCCTGATATACGCATTAGGGAGTTCTCCATCAGTCTTTCCCAATGGTCTTTGGCATTGAGCATTGTTGCCTAGATCTGTTGTTGCAGTAACATAATTGTTGCAGAAGGCTGACATTCTCATTCTCTTACTTATTCTGCATTTATTAGCTGGCACTCATCTAAAAAGAAGAACTTTTCCTCATCAGTTTGGATGACTATACAGGAGATAGCTTTGGCACTGGATGAATAATTGCATAAATAACTGTAAAAAAAAAGCATTGATTGATGGTTCAAGGTCAGCAAAGAATCTCAACAACTATCTAATTAAAGATAAACAACTTTAGTTGAGCACCTACTAGGTGCCAGGCGCTATGCTAGGTAGGTCCTTTGACAGTCATTACAATTCCATTTAAAAATCATAATAATCCTGCAAGGTAATTGTTATAATCACCTTTAATAGGTAAGGAAACTAAAGCTCAGAGAAGTAACTTAGGTAAGATCAAAGAGCTGGATTACATGTATAGGAAGAGTGTACCAAAATCTTGAATGACATAGAGCTGAGAGGGAGAGTTAACAGGTCAGACGACAGAATCAATATTGGATTCCAACCAAGACTGGCAAAGGTAGAAATAAAGTCCTACTCAGGGATTAAAACCACTCAAGTCCAAGCTTGGAGAGATGTGGATTCTCAGGATCTTGTGGTTAAAAATGATCTAGAGACATTAGCTTAGAACAAGCTCCACATGGATCTTAGAAATGCTAATATTTTATTTAGCTACGTTAATAGGAGCAAGATAATTAATAGGCACAAAGCTCCATGTGGATGAGAATCATAAACCTTGTTCTCTGTTGCACCCCCAGCCCCAGCATAGTACCTGGAAAAGTGATCAGTTAGTCTCTGAATATAATGGGCACTCAATACATATTTGTAAATACTTACATATATTTATTCGATCATAAAACATATTTACTGAGCGCCTATTTTTCCCTGCTGTTCTAGGTGCTTGAAATACAACAGTGCTCTTGCAGAGCTTATATCCCAGTGGAATGGTAGGGAAGAAAGACAACAAACAAATAAATAGATAAGGAAGTGGTGGTGGAAATGCTATGGAAAAAAATTAAGCAGGGTAATGTGAATGAGGAGTGCTGGGTGGGAGGAGTAACCTCACACATGGTGGTCAGAGAAGGCAGCTCTGAGAAGGTGAGGCTGGAGGAGAGACCTGAATGAAGTGAGGCTGTGAGCCATGCAAGCAAGGAACAGCAAGTGCAAAGGCCCTGAGGTAGGATTAGGCCAGATGTGTTCCAGAAAGAGTGAGGTGACGGTCTTATCCAATCTCAGCTGGTAGGACCACATCTGGAGTATGTGTGTAATTTTGGACACCACATAGTGTTTAAGAGAGTATCAAAGGGGAGCATTTAAGGTAGTAAAGGGTCTGGAACCAGCTCACATTGGGATGGGTTAAAGAAAAGAGTGACTTAGGCACAGCTGAGTGGCTCTCATCCAGTGGATGAAAAGCAGACACAAGGCAGAGCGCCGAGATGTACCCTGTATGATCAACCACTGGAAGCATTCGCTCACTCTTGGTCTAATATACAGTAGAACAAGTTCCCTAAGATGGTATGAGCCGCCTTGCCCAGTAGTGAGCTCCCTGTTATTAGAGGTGTTCAAGCAAATAGTGCACAGTCTTCCGAGGCTGTAGAAGATGACTTGCCCATCCCAGCTGGGATTTGGAGTAGGAGACCTCTGAGATGAATCCCACTGAGGAGATTCGGAATTGTCCCCTGACTCCTCTCTCCAGTTCCTCTCCCTTGGTTTTCACTCTCCCTCCTCGCTCACCCTGCTGATGGAGCACAGGTGTGCACGCACACACTCACACGCACACTCACCCACTCACTCACACCGGGGAGGTAAAGCAGTTCACAAAGCTGGAGAGGAGGAAAGTGTGAGAAACTGAACAGGGAAACAGTGAGGGAAAGGAGGTAGGAGAGATGGGAGGCAGGGTGAGGGTGGCATGGAAGGGAAGCAGGAAGAAGGAGACAGGCACTGAGAAGGGGTCAGGGAAAGCGGAGGGAGGTAGAGAAGTAGGGGAAAAGGAGAGATGGAGAAAGACGGGAGAAGTAAGAGGTGACAAAGGAAAACACAGAGGGAACGGGACAAAGAGGAGGAAAATGATACTAAAAGTAAGAGGAGAAGAATGGGAGAAGGCAGTGGATGTGGGAGAGAAGAAGGATGGGGCCCAGGAGGAGGAGAGGGAGGGAGGGCGAGGAAGGAGGAGAGAAGAGACGGGGCGTAGAGGGGACAGGGAGGTAGCGTGAGAGTGTGAGACTTCAGAGTCAAGGAGCTCGTGTGGCACCCCGGCACGGGTCCCCAGAGCAGGAAATGGGTAATCTTGAATCACAGCTCATTTCAAGCTTCCTGTTTTCAGCTTGTCTCTGTGAACAGTTGGAGGGGTTTCCAGCTAGTAACTCCCTCCCCGGGCCAGCAGCCGTTCCACCCTCCCCATGGCTAGCCGTCCTCAATAGCTCCTCACCCCACCTCCCTTTATGGCCTGAGCACCCACCCAGAGTCCCCTCCAACACCACCCACCAGGCCACCCGCTCCATTCTCCAGGGTCCCTGACTTCACCAGGTTCTCAAGGCTCACAATGGAAGCTGTAAACCTCTTACAAGTACTGGGCTCACGCTAACTGATTCCACCACTGGCGCTACACTAGGAAGCGGTAAACCTCTGAGTGTGGAATCCAGCCTGAGCATTTACAGAAAAATTCATCTTATAAAATATGTTTCCCTGAAACACACTTTCTTTGCCTTTTTCCAAGCACCCTTATTTTTCCTTCCATCCGCTTGCCTCCTCCCAAGTTACAAGCAGATCTTTATCCAGGCTTCTTAAAATCAATCCAGCAAACACATCTGGAGAATCTGCAACATGCCAGGCACTGGTGTTACAACTGGGACCGAGACATGTTGTCTGTCCTTAGGAAGCTCACAGTCTAATGGGGAGACAGACATGTGTGGAGCCAGTGGGAGAGCCGGGTTTTATGGGGCTCAGACATCACACAATTTGAGAACAAAATTACTAGCCCATGTATGAGAAACCTGGGTTACCTGCTCAGTCCTGAAGAGGGCAGGATGAGCTCCCCACCCCAAACAACCCGACTACTCTAGGAGAGAAGGGCTCACAAAGGGAGGTTGGGATGACCACTAATTCATTAATAATTAAACCTCTACATCTATACTTTCTCTCTTTGCTCTCTTTTGTCTATCCTGTGAATAAATGAATGCATGCATGATGAATTCAGCAAATATTTACTTAAGGATGAAGTTCGGCTGCGGTTACAAAGACCTAAGGTGGCTTAAACAAGCTAGGACCTTCTCTCTCACCTAACAGGCTCCTTCCATCCTGTTGATCATTCCTTCCTGGGGTGTTGCCGTTCAGACACAAGGTCTTCAGTGGAGCCCACTGCAGCTAGCAGGACGAGGAAAGGAGGAAGTGAAAAGCATCCCCCCACACAAACTTCCCTTATAAGGCAGACCTGGAAGTTCAGGCCCCACTTCTGCTCACATCTCATTGACCAAAACGTGATCACACAACCATGATCACATGACTACACACAGGTGCCAGGGAGATGGGGAGGTGTAATATTTATTCTGGATGGTCATGCAGCCCCAGACCAAGGTGCTTCACTGCTATAGAAGAAGAGAATGGATGTTGTGGACAACCGGAAATCTCTGAGACAGCCTGCAGTGTATGCTGTTCTGACTAGGAAACCAGAAGTGGCTCTGGTCCTTTCCAGATCCACCCAGTGACAAAAATGAATTAGACAAGCTGTCCCTGCAAGCTCTCACCCCCATTCTTTCATTTCGTTGACTCTCTCTTTACCGGATCCCAAATGTTGGCTGAGAATGAAACATTATGACCACCCAAAGGGCAGTTGAAGGAAGAGGAAGCAATACAGACTTTGAAGAAGTTGCCATGGTCCACCACCCTGTTGCTGTAGCCAAGTTCATTGTCGTACCAGGAAATGAGCTGGATTGTTGTATTTCACGCACCTATATTGTATTTCAAGCACCTTCAAGGGGCTGTTGAAGGAAGAGGAAGCAATATAGACTTTGAAGAAGTTGCCAGGAAAAAAAGGGAAGAAAATAGTGGCATGAAAACCAAATTTCGAAAAGTTCAGTGGCTTCAGATACCATAGAATGCCAAAGCAGGATAGGGAGCAAAGGGAGCTCTATTGTATTTGCCGATGAGGAGGTTGAAGGTGACCATTGCCAAATCAGTTTCGGTGGAGTGGTGGGGAATGACATCCAGAGAGAGCTGGTTTAGGAGTGAGTGGGAAATGAGGATGTAGAGACAGAGAGAGCAGTGGTAACTGAGGTATTGAAAAGCAGGAACAATTTGAGATTAGGGGATCCATGATCATGTTAATCCAAAGGATAAAGAATCAATAAAGGGCAAGAGATGAAAAATACATGGCAGAAATATAGTTTGGCTGCTTTAACAAAGTCCAAAATAACCGTAGCTTAAACGAGATTAAGGTTTACTTTGCTCTCATGTAGGAGTCTGAGCATACACAATCCAGGGCTGACTGGGGACTCCATGGTGTTGGAAATCCAGGTTCCTTCCACCTTATTAGTCAGCCATCTGCAACATGCAGCTTCCATCTTGTGGTCCAAGAAGGCTGCCCCGGCTCCCACCATCATGTAAACATCCCAGTCAGGAGAAGGGAGAAGGAAAGGGAGGGTTCCCTTCATCTTAAAGGCACCACCCAGAGGCTGCTCGCATCACATCTACTCACAGTTTCACTGGCCAGACTTAGAGACTTGACCACATCTACCTGTAAGGAGACTGGAACAAAATAATCTTTAGCTGAGAGACCAGATGCCCAGGTAAAACTTAAGGGTCCTATTACTGAGGGAGGAGGGAACAGCAGGCAGTCAGAGCCTTAGAGGACCTAGAACAAAGGGTAGCTTCGGCCTCCGGTGGGAGGAGGCCCCCTGCCACTGAGGCTGGGTTGCTCAAAGAGCCAAGAAGAGAGAAGGTTTGCCAAGCCTCCCTCCCCCTCGCTGTTTACGATCCGTGGGGTGGGACCGCAGGCGTGCACTTGTAGATACCCTGAGATTGTTCCAAGAACAGCTGTGCTTTTGGAGTCCTGAGTTTCATTCCCAGCTCTGTGCTTAGCTGCTATATGGCCTTGGACAAGGAGAAAAATCTCCCTTTCCCCATGTTAAGTGGCCATAATAATGGCCACCCTGCCTGCCTCACAATCCTGTTTTGGGTCCCAGAGGAGGGCTGTGAAGATGCCATGTAAGTTGTGAAGTTGGGGCAGACGTGGATGGGCATCATCATGGAGGGAGGGAGTGGTCAGGGCACTGCTGAGCCTGAAGGGTGGGCAGAAAAGGACTAGAAGAGGCTGTAAGGCCAGGACCACCCCCCACCCAGGCTACTCAGCACCCACCCAGCCCCCCAGTGGATCTGGCCTCTGCCCACTGCTGGCCCAGCTTCAGAACCCCTCTGCTGTCCGAGTGAGGACGACAGGGGAGGGAGCACCCACCCAGCTGTCCACAGGTGCTGGGAGTCAGCCTCTGTTATGTCCTGAGATCGCTGTCACAACGCCTTGGCCTCCTCCCCTGCACTTGGCCTTGGAAGCTCTCCTAAGACCTCTCCTTGACCCCAGGACACCACCGCATGTTCCTGGCCTCAGCCCAGTAAACAGTGTGAGCGAGTTTCTCCCCCAGGCCTTTGGACTAGCAGAGCTAGCCATGTCCAGTGCGTGTACACTCCCACACACACACATGCACACACGGACTGCACACACAAAAACACCGCGCACCCCACACACAACGCACATGCAAACACCACACATATACATCACAAAATATACATTCCACCCACATACCCCACACACCCCACACGCACGTCCTCCACACACTTCACACACACAACCCACATGCACACACCCTGCCCATGCACACCACATGCACATACACACATACATACTCTCTTCTTCCTAACTGGTCTCTCTCTATCCCACATCACACCCCTCCATCCAACCCTCTACACAGCTGCTTGAGTGATTTTTCTAAAACACAAATTAGGCTACTTTCTTGTTTAAACTCTTCTCCGTCAAGTGGCTTTGCAGAGTCTTCAGGCTAGCATCCTAGCCCCTACCAAAGCTGTTGAGGCCCTCCATGGTCTATTCCCTGAAGACCCTCTTCAGGCATCCCCCCACCCTCCTGCCCCCTTGGCCAGTCCAAACTGCTGGCCCATCCCCCCTCCCTACGGGCTCCTCCTGCCTCTGCCTTGTCCATCCTCCATCCTCTCCAGAGAACGCACCTGCTCCATAGTCCATGTGAGAATCGCGTTCATTCTTCCAAACCCTGTTCAGAGCCCACCCCTTCTATAAAGATTCCCTTGACTCCCCAGGTGGAATGCTGCCTTTCTCTTCCACAGGAAGTGGTGGGGTGACTTGTTTTCTAGGTCTGCCTCCCCTGCCAGGCAGGCGACCTTCTCAAGGTTACTGTATACGGTGCAGCCCTGGGTCCCAGCACTGGGTAGGTGCCCAGTGAACGCTGGTGGGTGGGTGGGTGGGTACTCAACCCCTCATCCTCCCACACAGATCAAAGTAGAAAACCAGCATGACTACCAGGACATCACCAGCATGGTGGCCATGGCCAAAACCTACGCCACCACCGAGGCCTTCATCGACTCCAAGTACGACATCCGCATCCAGAAAATTGGATCCAACTACAAAGCTTACATGTGAGTCCCTGGGCAGGGGCTGGGGAGCTGGGAGGAAGGGTAGGAGCAGAGTGTGAGAAGAACGGAGATTAAAAATACACGTCATGCCCTGTCTTCTCTGCCCCAGAGCAGAGACCCCATAGGGACATCATTATTCTCCCTTTCTGTCTCCTTTACCACCTTCTTCTCTGGTTAGTACAGCGGAAGGCTGATGCTCCATCATGGCTTATCCCAGGGTAGAAATCTGTCTACCCAAGTGACGCCTGTTTCCCCCAGAGAAAGAAAGACTGTTGGCATGCTTCCAAGTATATACCTGATGCATGTCATAGGAGACATACATGGAAGAGAGGCTTAGAGACAAATCAAGGAATGCCTTGCTGAGGGTTGTGAATTTTCTTCTCTTCCCTTCTGAGCAGTGAAGTGTCATGATCTGACCTGTATTTGTAAGAAGATGGCTCTGGGGCTGTGGGCTGCAAAAGGGTTTCTCTGGGACAAATAAGAGCAGGAAGGAGATTACATCAGATTTCTTCAGCTGCAATTAGTAAAAACCGTACCTGACTAATTTGGTGGAGTTTTTTTTAAGGGAATTTATTAGCTGAATGATCAGAACTAACTAACAAAACCCCAAATTATCAATTTCAGACATATTAGGGTCCAGGGCAGCCGCAGGAATCTGGGTAGCCAGAAGTAATATACAGTCTTCGTGGCACCCCATTAGGAAGTGAATCTGCCCTAATCATGTTCAGGGCTTAACTCAAGATTGTGATTCCGTGGAAACAGTGCTGATTAATCCAACTGTGGTCACATGCTTATTAGTTAGAGGAATGTAGAGCAGTATGAAGAGTCCCACCAAGATAGCATGCAATATGGGCAGGTCATTATCCAGTGGAAATAGAGGTTGTGTGACTAAAAGAAAAGGGATGAATGCCAGAAAATCCAACACACATTCATCCCGGGGGTGGTTCAGGCAAAGGATGACTCACGCTGGAGCTGCGGTTACAAGGATGAGCGGGAGTTCTTGACCAGGTGGAGGGCTTGGTGTTTAGAGAGGTCTTATCTGCCCCAGGTCCTCTCTGTCTCACTTTGGAGTATTGTTGTTTCCACTTGGAATGATGAGACCCCAGAGAGGCAACAGGTGCCTGGTTTCCAAGCATGCATGGCACACTGATTGCCTGGTTCCATCATTGAGGACTACAACAACTGACTCTGGACAGTTAGAAAGTCCTTTGCTTCTGTGTGGTGGAGCTGTGCTCTAGATCAGGGTCAGCAAACCACAGCCCACAGGCCAAATCCAGCTTCCACCTGTCTCAGTAAATAAGGTTTTATTGATCGCAGCCATACATATCCACTTCTGTATTATCTAGGGTTGCTTTTGCACTACCTGGATTGCCTAGACCGGGGGTCTACAAACTTTTTCTGTAAATGACCAGATGGTAATTTTAGGCTTTGCAAGTCACACAGTCTCTGTTGCAACCACTCCACTCTGCCATTGCCTGGGAAACTGGAGAAAATGCAGTCAGTTGACCTATAAGGAAATATGCCCAGGAAAGGGATGGGGCCAAGAAATACTTCTGGTCAGTCTTGCCAATCGCTCTCTTCCACCCGTGAGCCAGGCCAGACCTGCCACTGCTCTCAGATGCCCTCAAGGTGATAAGATCACCTCCCCCTGCCACCCCCAACCTCTCTGAGTTGGAGAATATTCCAGTGCATGGTCCAGTGCATTCCTGAGGCCTCCACCATCCCACATGATATCATTTCCCTCCTCTCCTCATTGTTAGCGTTTCCACTTGACATTGACAACACCTTGTCCCAGTTTCTCTTCTTGAGGATTACCTCATTGCTGCATTCTTTATGCTGAGCCTTTCTGCCCTGACAGCTCCAATTTGTCTTTAGTTATGGTGTTTCCTGGACCCTGGGTTGGCCCACATCCGAGGGAGAGTGTTCATGTCACACCTCGGTGTAGAACGCCCTCTCTGCCCATGACCATTCAGCGTCCTTTCTGGCCCACTTCCTGCCCAGTACTTGGGCCTTTGTGCGTGTTGCCACTGGGTGTCATTGTTTCTAAATCCTCTCAGCAGACAGAGCTGGGAAATAAATATGTGTATCTCAACCCGTGTATACACACGTCTTTAACTGTAATTTACAGTTGTGTGATACACACACACACACACACACACACACACACATATCCATCTATAGCTAAAGCTAGACAGAGTTCATAGTGATGTGTCAGACTTTCATCCCGTACCACATGATTCATGTTAGCCTTCCCAGATTGCTTATCTGTAACTTCCCACTCCAACTGGGAAGAAACCTGGCTCCCACCATCCCCCATCCATGTACTTCTTTGTTCATCCACAGTATATGTGTACAGTTGCAGAACTGTCAAGCTGCAGTCCCATGAGAAACAACTTCACCAACTATGGTACAGGACTTACATACAGTTTCTTTTGTACCTAGTCATACAGCCTCCACTAATTTCCAAAGTTACTTAGGCAGCACCTTTCCACTCACCCCCGCCCCTTCATCAAGGGGGTCAGCTTCATACATGTGTCGTAAACGTAGATTCTGTTGTCACAGTCTACATCCCATCCTACATTCTAGCAGCTGCATCACATTTGGGCCAATCAACTCTTTTCCCCAAACCTGTGATGGGCTCTGCCATGAAGAGTCATGGTTAAGAGCACAGAGTTTCTCAGATATGGTTTGGTGGCTTCTGCCACTCAGTGGGAATGATAATAATAATAATATCCATCTCATTAGTTTTTGTGAGGCTGAAATAAGCCAGTGCTTATAAAGCTTTTAGACCCATGTCTCAGACATAGAAAGCACTCACTAAATATCAGCTCTCACTATCGTTATCTTCTTGGAAGGAGACCAGTCTGGCTTGTGCTCCTGCTGCTTCTGGCATTAGAATGCTTTTTTTTCTTGTCTACGCTTACTGAAAAGTAATAATAGCACCCATTGTACTAAGAGGTTTATGGGAATCTTTCCTTTAATCCACACAATGCCCTATAAGCATGGTACTAAAATTATTCCCATTTACCAATGAGAAAATAGAGCCAGAGATGTTGTCCATGGTTATACAGCTAGAAAATGCTAGAACCAAGATTCAAACTCGCATCCATCTGACTCAAGTCAGTTCTTACCTTCCCTTGTTACCGTGCAGATCCCACTCTATTGAATCCTACTCACCCTCCCAGGCACATCTCAATCGCTACCTTCTGGGGTTCATGTTAAGTGACTGGTTTCTCCTTTGCTTCCCCAGAGTGCTTCATGCCTCATGTGTACTGCTAACCCTACCACGCCTATGTTCTGGTTTTAGGCTGGTCTACCCCTTTAAGGTAGTGAGCAGCTTGAGGAAGGAGTCATGTCTTCACACTCAGATTAGTCCTGTACCCAGGACATAGGGAGGCCTGGTGATTGTTTGCCAAATTGAATTGAATTGCATTGAGATGAACTAAACTTAATTGACATGAAGCTTATCAATGTCACTGCTACCCTTAGTCATTATGTCTCCTATTGGCCACCATCTATTCTCAGCATCTGCTGCGCTCAGATACATTTTATTTTCTCTTTTAGAAAGACATTTTATAGCAATTCCTCTCCTGGTTCACCCTTAAACCTCAATCACATGCCTTCCCTTGGTCATGAAACAAATTGCTTTACCTCTGCCACTTTGCCTAAAGCCATTCAGTCTTTGCTGAATCCAGATATGCCATTAGAGATAGTTTGTCTGGATTGCTCTTCAACATACACAGTCTCTTACCTAGTAGGTAGTTACTGGACACCTACTACATGCCAGGGACCACTGGACACTAGAGGTACAGAGGGATGAGTCAAAACATGTTCCCTCCCCTCAGGAAAGACAGCACACTAAAGTAGTCATTGCAAGTGAGATGAGCATTACTAAACATTGGTATAGGGTGTAGTATAGGGGGTTCTTATTGGGGAAGATGTACTCTCAGGAAGTCACATTTTCAGATGAAACTTGAAGGATGAGTAGGACTTAGGGAGGCAAAGATGGAGATGAAGACTGGATCCGGCAAAGGAAAAAGGTGTGTGGAGGCCTACACACAGGAAATATCCATGGGCTTTGGAGAAAGGGCAAGGGAACTAAGAGGGTGAGGCAGGCAGAGCCAGAAGGCCTGCCTGCTCTTCACCATGGAAAGTAATCACTTCTCTCCATGGATCATTTTTCCTACATTTTGGGGCTCTCAAAAAAGATTCCAGAGTCACCGGAGGCTATACTGCCCTAGTTCTTCTTCTGAAAAACAGGAGGCCAAAGTTCTCAGGATTTAATCTGATAGTGTAGGCATTTGTTAAATTTAACTTTTATATTTCAAAGGTGGATTGGGAAAAGATACATAAGACCCAACAAGTAAGACAGTCAACATAGAGGGAAATAAAAACAGAAAAATAAATCTGAAGACTGGATGCGTACCTAAGACTACATGTCAGAATGTAAGCCAGATATTTGAATCAGAGCCGCCAAACAGCCAAAGCAAAAAAGGAAAGCAGATCAATGACAAGCATCCCTAATGCCCTCACTGTGTTATTTGTTGTGATACAGGAGAACCTCCATCTCTGGAAACTGGAAGGCCAACACAGGCTCTGCTATGCTGGAGCAGGTGGCCATGACAGAGAGGTAAGAGGCAAAGGAGGTGTTCAGGGAGAGGCACCAGTGGGAGATAGTGGGAGATAGATAGGGATATAATAAGGATCCTGTAATGAATGCCATCTCACACTTTGGCCAGTGTCTCTCCACCCACAGAGTACTTTCCTAGGCATGATCTCCATCACTGCCCATAACAGCCTGCAGGGAAGGTTTTATAAATAACCCCATTTTACAGATAGGGCAGAAAGTTCAGAGGGGGAAAGTGACTTGTCCAAGGTCACAGAGCTAATCAGTGACAGAGCTGAAAGTAGAACCCTACTATCTTGACTCCAAGTCCAGGGGTCTTTCCGGCCCTACCCAGCTGCTGTAGGAAGAGAGCAGGAAGTCCTCACCAGTCTTTCCCTGCTCTGACAGCTGCATGGAAGCATCCCTATTAGGGCAACAGGGCTACTGGACTGTCCACTCCTCTCTCAGACTTATTCCTATATCAATATGAGAGGGAGAGGTTGATTTCCTATGAATCATGAATGTGGCAGGGATGCACTCTGGCTGAAAGTCGCTCAGGTCTTTCTCCCTTATTTAAACAACACCTGTAAGCCATCCTCACCTGAAGAAGGATCTGTCGCCTGCTCTTGGGGCCAGCAGCATACACACATCCTTTTTTGATTGCCCAGTGACTTCTGCTTGCAAGCATTCAATGACAATGGACAAAGCATGGGCTTTGGGGTCAGAAAGCCCTCTTCAGTGAACATGTATTGAGTGCCTACTGCATGCCATGTATGTTGAGCACTAAAGAGGCCAAGATGAAAAGACCCAATCCTTCCTTTTAAGAACTCTGTATCAGTTGCAAGTGTCAGAACACAAATTAGATTGGTTTGAACCAAAGGGGGGATTTATTGGCTTGTGGCAATGAAAACTCCAGAGGTACAGCTCCAGGTAGGACTTTAGAACTTATTCTACCCCCTTAAGTTGGATAGAATATGTTGGCTTCTATGTTGGTTTCATTCTGGTCATTCATATGGTGGCCCATAATGACTCCAGGCTTATATCTTGACAGTGTCAAGTCCAGCAGAAAGAAGGTGTCTTTCCCAACCATTGCAGTCAAAGCCTGGAATAGAGCCTTATTCACAGATTGGCCTGACTTAGATCATATGACCATCCCCGAACCAATCACCATGGTCCAGAAAGCAGCAATGCTGTGATTATATAGGCCTATGTCACATCTCTGCCCCTAGAGATTGGAGTGGGACCACCCTGCTACAGTAGCGATGACTGAGTGAGACTTAGGGGAGGGATATAACACAGTCACTGTCCTCATGGAACTGCTGGTTCAGGGCTCTAAGCTGAGGAAGTGGCATGAACGAAAGTGAGTGGTCCTGCCCCTTCCAAGCTGTATTACATAGGGTAAGTTAACTACCCTTTCTGAACTTCTTCAGTTGTAAATTGGAGTTAACATACCCAAGCCAGAGGGCTGAATGAGAGAGGGATGTTCAGTACCTAACCCAGTGCTGGCCTATGGCAGGGAGGGACACTGTAAATGTTGGCTTCCTTCCCTTCCAGTCAACCCCAGGTGGCAGCTACTACCTTCCAGGTGGGTACCCACAAATGCTAAGTAGTCTCAGGGGAGTTGTGCTCATCACCTGGCACAACTGAATCACCTGGTTTGGGGGAGTCACATCCTTCCCCCAGTGGGCATTCACAGGACAGTCTTGGCCCTTTTCTTCATGGCCTTTCCAGAATGTGAGCCCAGCCTTCCCCAATGTCTCACAAGCTACTCACAGATGTCTCCAGCAGGGCACTATCTCCCTGGCTCTGCTCAGTCCCAGGCCACATGGGCCATCTCTGCAGGAGCCTACCATGGGAGTGGGTCTGCTCAGGCCTGGAATTCACTTTCCATTCTGCAAATTCATGGGCAGTACCCTCAGTGCCTCAAGGGGCATTAGCGGATGAGATGAGAGATCTGGTTCTGAGAGCACTTCAGCTCATTCCAGGCCTTATGGCTCAGAGACACAAATAGATCTCAGAGCAGGCGTGCCCCCATGTGACCCTGGAGGGTGGGGAGAGAAGCAAGAACGTTTGACACAAAGTCCCCTGTGACTCCAAGTCCAGCCACCATGAGGGAAGCCAAGTGCAAGGCCAGGAAGACTTCTCCAGATACAAGCATCCTCTTGTTGCAGGGTCAAAGTCCAGCACTGAGATCTTCCCCTGCAAAGCAAACGGGCCTTGCAGCCATCAAGTGGCTGGAAAGGGAAAAAAAAGCAGCGGGTCCAGAGGACCAGGCCCCCAGGCCAGGCGAGAGCGGCCTGCCAGGCTCCTCTGCCCGCATTCCCCAGGCAGGAGGAGAATATGCCCTTTGTCCCCACAGGCTGGGCCTGGGAGAGCGGCCTGGGAGGGATTTCTGGGGACCTTCGATCAGCTTTCCCAAGGGAAAAGGACTTCAGGGGAAGCTGGGTGTCCAGGATGGCTCCAGATGGGGGCAAGGCAAGCTTCCCACTACTAGGGAGCCAGTCAAGGTCTAGGCGGGGTGGGCTCAGGTCTCTGAGATCTCTCCCAGCTCCCATTCCTTCTCCCCCAGTCCTGCTTCTCTCCTGCCTTCCTGGCTCCCTTTTAGCTGCTCTCCTGCTGTCTCTCTCTCACAGTCCATCTATGTCTCTGCCTCCCTTTTTACCCATTCTGTCTCTCCCACTGCCTCTGTCTCTCTCAGGTCTCTGTCTCTCTCTGGTCTCTGTCTCTCTGCCTTTCTGTCTCGCTTGCTGCATCTCTGTCTCTCTCCATCTCTGAATGGTTGCCTGTGTGTCACTGTCTGTCCCATAGCCTGTTTTTCTGTATGTGTCCTTCTGTGTCTCTCCCTCCCTCTGTCTCTGCCTCTCTCTCCCTCTGCTTCCCGTCCCTACTCCCTGCCCCTCATGCCCACTGCCTGTCTCTCCATCCCTGCAGGTACAGGCTGTGGGTGGACAGCTGCTCAGAGATGTTTGGTGGCCTGGACATCTGCGCCGTCAAGGCTGTCCACAGCAAGGATGGCAGAGACTACATCATTGAGGTGAGAGGTGGACCAGGATGTCCTCCTGGCCTGTCCAGGCCCCTGAGCAGGCACGCCAGAGGGAAGGAGTCCAAGTGTGGCCTCCAGCATGGTCAGCTGTGTCTTAGCCCATGGCTGGGGCACATGCAGCCCAGGCCACAGCAAGCAGCCCCCACAGGCTTCTCACCTACCACCCTCACATACCCCATCCCCACCCTTGGCTGCCCCTAAAGCCTTTGTGCCCAGGGGCTCTGAGCTGGCCCTCAGGAGTTCTGGGCGTGAGGTTAAACAAATACCCCCAACCCATGGCCCTAACAGTAGGGGAAAAGCATCGGGCCAAGAGTTGGCAAGATTCTGTCCCCTCAGAGGCCTCTTCAATTTTCTCAGTGTCCCAGTGTGTAAAGAGGACACACTTCCCTGGTCACTAGGCAGAGATTCCATTGTCTGTTCAATCAGCAGACAGGTACCCAGTGGCTCCCATGGGCTTGGCGTGGGGGTAGCTCTGGGGACAGAGCTCTGAGCAAGACGGACGTGGGGTGTGCAGGCTGGCAGGGAAGGGTGGTACACTAACTTCAGGGCACCGAAGGTTAGGAAAGGGGTGTGAATGGAGGGAAATGTAATTGTAAGAGAGGTCAGAGGGGCTCTGAGTCCCAGAATCTCTCCCTCAACCTTCCTGCAGCCCATGCCTCTCAGAGGCCAACCACCCCTGCTACCCTCCAGAGCTGTCGCCTACAGGTCGCCATGGTCCTTCCATCACCCTCCTCCCCTACCCCAATGACTTCCTCTCCATGCTTCTCCCAGCCCCACAGTCGCCTCCCACCTTCAAGGCTCCCTGTGTCCACCCCAATCCCACGGTCCCCCTCCCCCCTTGTGGCTCCCCAAGTCTCTTGGCCTCACAGCCCCCTCCCCCTTCCTAACTCCCTTTCCCTCCCCGCCACAGCTCATGGTCCTCCATTGCTTCCCCTGAAAATGCTGCTCTGGCTCAGAATTCTCCCTTCTCTCCCCAGCCTCACATCCTAGCTCTCCCACCCCCCAGAGCCCCTTCCGGTGCTTCCCTTCTGTGGCCTTCTCCAACCACTGCAGAGGCGCGGTGCTGACACAGGGCCAAGACGTGTGAGGGAGAGCCCTGTGGCTGCCCCCTCCCCGGGGTGTGGGCGGCTAATGGGAAGCACATGGCTGGGGTGACCGCAAGAGCCAGCCAGTCCTCCAGCCCCGAGTGTCTGCACCACTCCCGGGATCCACGGTGTGGCGGGAGCCGGTGACTGGAGCGGTGGGAGCCCTGCTCTTCTCCTCCAGCATTGCCAGGAGGGCATCCACACCCAAGCCCAGGGAGTATCCAGCTTGGAGGTGAAGGGGAGGGAGTCCAGGCTGGACATAGCCCCTCTGCCCACACTCACCCCCCAGAAGGCCAGGTAGCTTCCAAGGATGAGTTGCGTCTATATTTGCAGGTTAAATCCTGCTCTAGAAAACAGCTCTCTCCTCACGTCCAGCAGCCACCATTACCTGAAATGTCCTCAGCAGCCCCTTCTCAGAGGACATTGAAGGGGCCAGGAGCAAAACTACTGCCCTCCCTGGAGGAGCGAGGATGCCTGGGACCTTCAGACCGACGCCTAGGGCACTGCATCTCCTGAGACCCTTCCTGGCCTTCCTGCCTCTGCACTTCTTCATGGGGCCACCACACATGAACTCAGCTTTGGCACACATGTGGTCACTGATTGATTCACCCATCGTTCATTCACTGTTGAGCTCCTATTCTGGGCGCCAGACCCCCAGCCAAGTGATGGAGATGCAGCAGTGAGCACAGTCGCAGGGACCCTTCCCCTAGAGCTTCCTTTCAGAGAGGGACCAGCAATCAGCAGAGGGACTCCTGGCTCCCTTCCCCGAGCTCCTGCCTATCTGAGTTTCCTCAGCTTTCACTCTTAGGAAACAAAAATTTGTACCCGTGGGCCCAGACTCCCTGCCTCCAGACATTCAGCGGGTCAGGGATGAAAGACCTTACACATTGAAAAAAAAAAAAAAAATTTGTGGGTTTGGACCTTACAACACAATAAGACAACTTCTCAAAAATGTTCCAGGGTCGGGGGCGAGGGAAATGGCTTTTCAGATTTTTTTGTCTCTCAGAAACATTGCAGAGTTGTTTCCGTTGCTTTTCAGTTTAGAGTGAGGTCAAGGGAGATGGGGAGCTTTTTACCAGAAAGATAAAAGGTATTTTTCCCCAGTCAGGAAAAAAAACAGACAGAAGGGATCCAAAAATACTGATTTCTTCAGCCACCTCTGTGGTAAGAACATAAAATTTGTGGGACATGTTTTGTGAAGATCCTCACAGTGAAATACTCAGGGGAAAGACACTTGAACTTGTCCTCCATGACCTATACAGGGAATGACATTGCTCATTGGAAAAATGTTTCCCTGGGGAGACCAGAATGTCCACTTCCTCTGGCTGTGTCCACCATGGGGACTCCAGAATGCTCTGACCTCAGGTTCCTTGTGGTGGCTGTTTTCTACTGCAGGGAGTGTAGGAAACAGAAACCAGAACAAAAAGGGGTGGGCGGGCTCAGGAAGAGAAAGGACGACAGGCCTGTGTACACGTAGACGCCACAGTTATAACTCAACTCAGCCCACATTGAACGAGAGACTGTCCATGCGCCGGGCACTGGGAGCCAGGGTACCAGGAACCCAGGCATGACCAACAGGGAGCTCAGTTTGAGGACAGGTTTCAGGACCGTCCATAATAGGATCTGCATCACATCCTTGGGTTTGCTTTTCAGCTTCCCCACCATAGTAGGTAGACTCACAGGCTCCTAAGTCCCAGCTGGAAGGGTCTTTGCCGCTGCCCACACCCCTCAGTTTATAGTTGAGGGAAACAACAGGCCCACAGAGGAAAAGTGACATGCCAAGATCACACAGCAAGTCCCTAGCAGAACCGAAGCCTGGAACGCAGGTCTGCTGTTCCCCTTTCTTACCACAGAGAGCTGTTCGTTGATCGGTGAGACACGGAAGGATTGCTAGCAATCTGTCCTTGAATTTGCTACTTCTTTGCCTTCAGTGTTCCCATCATGATAAGGATAGTAATGGTACCTATCTCAAAGAGCTATGCTGAGATTTGTGTGAGGTCATCCACACCCAGTGCTTAGGACAGCGCCTGGCACATAATAATGACATGTAGCACTTATTAGTATCCTTATCGTCCTCAGCAGGACTTATTGTAGGGACCTTTCATTCCTCCATTCAAGAGGTACTTAGTGAGGGCACACCTGTCTAACAGGACACAGGGTCCATCCCCAGCCCAGGGGCTCACCGTCTGGTTGGGGAGACACACATCAACAGGAGACCATGGCCCTGTGGGATAAGCTCTCCAATGGGACGGCCAAAGTGAGGGTGGCAGGAGTGCCGAGGAGGCTTCCCAGAGGAAGGGCCGGCTAGATGTTCTCTGACGGATGAGTAGGGCCTAGGCAGGTAGAGAGTGGGCAGAGAGAATGACATGCACAAGGACCTGGACAAGAGAGAGAACCTGGTGAGTCCCCAGCTTGGGAAAAGGGAGAACGAGACAGTGCGTTTGATGGGGGCGGGGGGGAGGGGGGTGTTGGTGAACAGGCTGGATTTCCCTACAGCTGGGGAGGAGACAGAGGGCCCACCAAGGCCTCGCTCCCCTTCGAGACCGTCTACAGCTGCCCGTGCCTGGGGAATCACCTGGATCGTTGGCCTGCGTGACTTCGGGCAAGTCCCTTCCCATCTCTGGGCCTCGGTTTCCCCATCTGCAAGAAAAGCAGATGTGCGGGTGTACAAATATGATCTCTCAGGCCCCCTCCCAGTGTAAGCACTGTGCCTCCTTTGAGAAGCAGCCTGCTCCCCGTGGGAGAAGTTCCTCTCCAGGAGTTTATTCTGCCAGAGCTCTGGAGAACAGGACTTGCCTCTTCCCTCTTCTCTCCGAGCCCTGAGTCGACTCTAACCCTTGTTATTTTTTTGGTCATAATCGAGCCCCCCACCTTCACTGCTTCAGGCTTTGTGGAAAACCTTGACCTTGGGCCAGAGTTCAGGAGGCCAGCCCCAATCCTGGGTGGGGGCCAAGGTGGGAAAGGAGGGGCAGAGACCAGCTCCCCAAAGAAAAGAGCAGAAAAGGTCAGCAAAGGCTCCCAGCCCTTGGTCGTATATCTGAGGTCCAGCAAATGTCGACTGAATTGAACTGAGTCCAGGGAGTTGATTTAGACTGAACTGCAGGAAACTGGATGTCTCCACGGTGGTCATTCCCAGCTGGAGGCGCTGGGCTGGGTGTTTGCATGGAGAGCATTGCCATCTAGTGTTCACTTCTGTCATGAGCTCTGAGCCTGCCTCCTGGGATGCGCTGCCTGGCCGCCCTGGCCTGAGGGTCCTTCAGGACTCCTTTCTCTCATCACCTGCAGGTGATGGACAGCTCCATGCCCCTGATTGGAGAGCACCTGGAAGAGGACAAACAGCTGATGGCCGATCTCGTTGTCTCCAAAATGAGCCAACTCCCGATGCCAGGGGGCACGGCGCCCTCGCCCCTGAGGCCTTGGGTAAGGTCCTCGGAAGTAAGGGGCACTGCGTAGCCGTGAGCAATGCCTGGCTGTCTGGGAATGGGTGCCCTGATCCACAGGGGATGCTCCCAGGGAGGAACCAACTTGGGGAGAAAGGAATGGGGTGTGGGTGAGGCTGGGATTGGGGGAGAGCCCTGCTCCTGATGGGGGAATTTGGGAGGCTCTGAGAGGCCCTTCCTCCCGTCACCATACTGGGGAGAAAAACCTTGTCTCAACTGGGCTTTGGGTGTCTGTAGGCAGAGATTATTAACATAAGAAACCAGTTGTCTCCTCTGTGCCCTCAATCCCGGGCCTGAGCAGGGAGCAGGGTGTGTGTGTGTGCGCGCGCACGCACGTGCCCGTGTACACACATGCCCTTTGTATACTCCCAGGGCACCAGTCAATAGAGACTATTGTGTCTTCAGTTTTCCTCATCCTCCAACCTCGACCTGCTCCCTCAGAGCTCCTCCCTTCCACAGTCCTCACCATGGACTACCAGATTATTCTCCAAAGAATTTGCTAGACCCCCAGCTTTCTGGAAAAGCAAGTCCCAAAACCTGCTCCCCCTTTCCCCACAAAAACAAACCTGTGATAACAGATGTCAGAATGACGGTCATACTCGAGGGGGCTGCTGGCTGGGTGGGGCCACAGAGCAGGCTTCTCCACTGGATATGTTCTGTCTTGACCGGCTTGGTGGTTACACAGGTGTATCCACGTGTGAAAACTCGTTGTGCTGTACACTTAAGAACTGTGTACATTATGTAGGTTTTACCTCAGAAGTGAACAGATGTTGATAAACCCTGCCCTCGTACGCAGGAAGTAAATGGCTGCGGTGATCGCAACAGGCTTCTTTTCTCTTCTGCTCTAGACTCCTCAGACTAAACCAGCAAAACCCCCTGGGCAAGCCCAGCTTGGACCTCCTCTCGGACAGCCTCAGCCACGGACACCCACACAAGGTAGGGCCCACGACGAGCCGCGCACCGAGAGAAACCGTCCAGCAAGCATGCTGGAATGCACTGAGGGGTCCACGCGTGACTTCCAGAAGGCGCTCTGGAAGCGCGCCTTCCAGATATGTGCCCTCGCTCTGTATGCAGAATGAAAGAGACCATGAGGTTTGTCACCCCCTTAAAGTCAGAAAAGGAGGAAAGGAAGACAGACAGTAAATGTATTAAGTACCACTGTGCTAGGGACTTTCCCATTTGTTTTCTCATTTTCAGCCTCCCAACTTGTCAACAGTGAAAACAACCATATTTCCTTTTTACAGAGATGGGTGTTGAGGTTTCGTCCAAGGAAGCACAAGAAAATGGCAGGTTTACAAGTCTGGGCTTTCAGATCTTCTAGAAGTTGTCTGGTTCCTAGCTGCTAGCAGTGCCTGGTTATAGATTTATGAGCCAACCAGCTAGAGTGAGAAAGAAAGACGGAACGTCATACAGAACCTTGTCGACTGGAATTGTTCCTCAAAAAATATCCCAGCATTACTATGTAAATGCCACCATTTATTAGAGAATGGATGAACTATTGATGACAAGATGAAAAGAAATCGTGGCAATAACTAACTCTCTCAGGCTGCCAGCTGCTCGGGTGTTCTCACGCTCAGGCCTGGGGAGAAGGTCAGCCCAGGTCCTCTCCTGCAGTCAGAACTTTCCGGGCACACTCGCTGCTCTAGTGCCAGCTTGGAGCCTCAGGACCGCTTCGCACCAAGAAGCCAGGCCAGGCATTTTCATGGCGACCTTTTAAGGATCTGCTTTAAGACTCATCAGAAAGAAACATTACTATCACACTGTGGCCTTCCCAGTCGCTTTTATCAAAGTAGCAGATTCACTGCTTCTTGGGAAAATCGGCCTTGGGCACTAAATGGCTTCTTCTTCGAAAGGTCTTAGATAAAACACTCCATTCGTCTTTCCTTTCTGTGCTTCTCTTCTTGGAAAAGCAGAAAGCATTTAAGAAGAGGGAAATTGCATGACTTTACATAACTGTGTACCGAAGAACACTGGCTGCTTCTTCAGGCAGATAAACACCTATTTGAATCCACTTCCATGTCTCAGTACCCTGGCAGACTTAGGCAAGTTACATCACTTCTCAGAGCCTCAGTTTCCCCAGTGATAAAGGAGGAAATGACAGCTGCCCCGTTTAGTAATGGGAAGCTTCCCGTGAGAAAACGCAGGTGAAGCAGTTAGCAAGGTGTCCCGGCGTGGAGGTAGTACTTAGTAGGTTCTAGCTCTTACTACTACTAATATACTGTTAATAACTATTTATATGACCTTTACCATTAAAAACTCACTATTGATATTTTGTGTCTTACTAACAATTATACATGTTGTCCTTAACGGTTGTTATCATAACAATCCTTATAACTAAAGCAGCCCCACTGCCCTCCTGCCTGGTGATAATTCTATAATTATAAATGTTCAAAAACAACTTATTCATCACCCTGCCAGGCTCTGACTGTGCCTCTGCCCTACCCTGGCCTGTCTCACTCTGCCCCAGGACTTACTTTTTCAACCACATTTGAACCGAGCACTTTTAAAACAGAGAGCTACTGTATTCTGGTTTCCTTTCCGGCCCAGAGTAGAGACACGCTCGATAAAGGGATATTTTAAGCGACATGAGGCTAAACACACGTTTAGTGAGTTGAAAAACAATCAATTTAAAACCAATTAGGATAATTAAAGAAAATGCTCATTGAATTAACATTCAGATTAAAAATAACAAGGCTAATTAAAACACAGTGCTTTCATTGAGTTCCCAAAATAACAAGATCACATTATTAACTTGTTTTCTGAACTCACTACTCACTTTCAACTCAGTAAAAATGAAGGTCTCTTTTAATGAACCTCATCATCTTTTAGCACCAATCCTGGGCTAAGGCAAATACTTTCTACGTTTAATTTTTTTTCTGTATGTGCTCAAACAAAAAATACTAAATTTGTTGCTTTGCTGAGAAGCTGAAAGAAATTAGTGTCTCTTGATGAATCCCACCTGTATAATAGGGACTGAACGAATAGTTAATAAATGAATGAATGAGTATCCAGATTTTCCAAGATATTATCAGTCTTGAGGTGAAGAATGTGGAGAGGTGGGGCGGGGGGGAGGATTTAAGATAAAACTAGAAAACATGTCTTTTTGGACCTACAATGGGTTTAAAAAACAAAAAAAGTAAACCAACATTTAAAAATCAGAAGCTTTTACATAAACATCTAGATTTCCAGCTTCTCTTGAGAGCAGGAGCTCTAGAAACAGTGGGCCTGCTTGCTACGTAGCAACCGTCCACTGACAGGGCAAGGACTCCTCCGTTTGCCTCAGGCCCTCCTCCTTCCTTGCTGGTGTCACTGCCACAGTGACACAGCGCCAATTGCCATTTTCTTTGTGCTTGCACCTCTTTAAAGAGGTAAGTCTCTGAACCGTGTACCTCAAGTGGGAAAATTTTTTAAAGCCACGTGATTTTTCTGACACTCTCCTGCTTTATTTATTTATCTGCCTGGCCCTATAGGTGTTTGAGTTTTGTGATCAATGGGTCCTCCAATCTACTGGGACAATATAGTCATGAATCAAGCCGTGTGCAGTCAGTTGCTAGACTAGAGCTGCAATTCAGTCCAACCTGGAAAGTGTTGCACAAGCTCACAAAGATGTTCAGATGTGGAGGGATGTTTGATGTCTAGTCCAACGACCTCATTTCCAAACAAGGGCCCAGAGAGGAGAAGTGACGCACCCACAGTCACATGGCAGGTTAATGGCAAGGACCTGGGGCTCTGGTACCTGTAGGGTGTCAGGGCCACCAGACATGCAGGTCGTGCCCACCACACAGGGCCCAGCTGAGACAGTCTGAGCGGGGAGGCCAGCTGAAATCTAGTCCTTGCCCCCTTTGCACCGGGCTCAGAGCAGCCACCACTGGGGGAAAGCACCTTTTTCTTAATTTGCACAAAGGTGCTGCCCTGTGTGGTACAGTAAAGAAAGGAAAAAAGGGAAACAAAAGAAAACAGAGCTTTGAGTGAGAGAGATCTAGGTTTGAGTCTAGGCTCTTCCCCTTACTAGAAGTGACACTTTTTAAGCAAGTCGCAGTATACCTGGGACTGAGTTTCTTTGTAAAATGGGGATGATAATAATGCCTAACCCACAAGCTGCGAGGGTGCCCAGCCCAAGGCCGGGACATGATAGAGAGGACACAGTAGAGACCTGGGGAGCTCACACAAGTGGAAGCCACATTATGAAAGGGCTCAGAGTTGAGCTCCAGCCCTTTTTAAACTCTCAGTCTCCCATCCTCTCAACAAAGCATGGCGAGAATCACCGCGGTGCATCCCACCTTCCCAGGAGCCGCTGTATCCTGGGATGGCGAGCAGCAGGCAGCTAGTCTGCCTTGCCAAGGTGCATTTCACAATCCGCAGTCCTGACACCTGGGTTCAAGGGTGAGGAGGGTGCACCTTGCTTGCTTGGAGCCTTGGAATTCCACTCAAAGTCATTTCTGGGAGGCTAAAATGTCCTTTCGCTTGTAGGTGAAAGCCTGTATGCTCTGTGCAGGAACAGGGTGAAGCCAAGCTCCTCTGTGGGCTTTCCGTGGTTACCCCTTCTAGTTATGAAACCTTAATGAGGCTGTTTCCACTGCAACCTGATGAGAAGAGTGGTATCTTCCCTACCGGCCTCTCTCTAGATCAAATGATATATTGCTTTTGAAAAAGTTCTTAGAAAAGGTTAGAGAGCTATTCGAAAGTAAGGGATAATTATTTTCATTGTTTCAAAAGTAATACATCTTCAGTGTGGAAAACATCAGTGAGCAAAAGGAGGAGAATTTAAGTCCCTCATCATCCCACCGCTTTTAAAATCATTGCTCAGTGCCTCATTACTCGAAGCGTGGAAGCAGAAGCATCACCTGGGAGCTTGTTAGTAACGTAGACCCCATTCGTGTTGCCATAACAGAATACCACAGACTGAGTGGCTTCATCAACAGACCTTTATTTTCCATGGTTCTGGAGGCTGGAAGATCAAGGTGCCAGCAGGGTTGAAACTTCTCCCCAGGGCTTGCAGACAACACCTTCTCTCTCTGTCTTCACGTGGCCTTTCCTCTGTGTGTGCAGGTCCCTGGTCTCTCTCTCTCTTCTCATAAGGACACCAGTCCTATTGGATTAGGGCCCACCTTTATGGCATCATTCAACAATAGTTGCCTCCTTTAAGGCCCTATTTCCAAATACAGTCACACCAGGGGTTAGGACTCCACC
The DNA here is from genome assembly GCF_963455315.2 of Globicephala melas. Classification (NCBI taxonomy): domain Eukaryota; kingdom Metazoa; phylum Chordata; class Mammalia; order Artiodactyla; family Delphinidae; genus Globicephala; species Globicephala melas. Next base: position 14,493,122 of record NC_083323.1, read on the forward strand.
ATATGAATTCTGTGAAGGGACACGATCCAGTTCATAACACCGCTCAAGACCTACTGTATCGGAATCTTTATTTTGACAAGACGCATGGGGATTCACATGCCATTAAAGTCTGAGACACACTGGTTTCAATGTATAACCTTCCAGTCTTTCTTTTTTACATAGCTTCATATATATACGTGCCAAAATGGAATTAAATGGCAAATACTGTTTTATAAGCTGCTTATCAACAACATCCCACGTCATTTAATATTATTCTGCCACGTCATACGTGATGACCATAGCATATTCCGTTATATGAATTTATCTTAATGTTCCTAGTCAGTTCCTCTACAGTTAGGCATTTGTATTGTTTTCAGTTTTTCACTGTTACAAAAAACACTGTAGGGACTTCCCTAGCGGTCCAGCGGTTAAGACTTCACCTTCCAAAGCAGGGGGTGCAGGTTCAATCCCTGGTCAGGGAACTAAGATCCCACGTGCCTCGTGGCCAAAAAACCAAAACATAAAGCAGAAGCAATTATTGTCACAAATTCAATAAAGACTTTTTAAAAATGGGCCACATCAAAAAAATCTTAAAAAAAAATGAAAAACACTGTAATGAACATCCCTGAAGCGACACTTGTGCACAGCCATATTTATCGTAAAAAAATCTGAATGTAATAATTTTTTTCTCCCTGTAGGGGGCCCTCGCCAAGCTCAGTCTCCTCAGCCCCCGAGATCTGGAAGCCCCTCGCAACAGAGGCTCTCCCCACAAGGCCAGCAACCCCTGAGTCCCTCATCTGGATCTCCACAGCAGCAGAGGTCACCAGGCTCTCCACAGCTATCCCGCACATCTGGAGGCAGCTCTCCAAACCAGGTCTCCAAGCCAGGCACCACCCTTACCTCACAGCCCCGGCCCCCCATGCAGAGCCGCAGCACCTCCCAACAGGGTGAAGAGTCCAAGAAACCAGCAGCACCCCACCCCCATCTCAAGTAAGTGCTTTGGGAATTGGGAAGGGCATAGGGTGGACTTAGGGTGTGGACAGAGCTGGGCTGGCTCAGGATCAGGAACTCGGAGACAGAGGAAGACCCACCAAGGACTCACCCAGACTTTAAATGTGTAGAAAGAAGCCCAGAGGATGGAACCGGGATGGCAGGCAGGGCCCAGAAAGGTGAGAGGATAGATTAGGTCCCACTGTGATCCTCCGTGTATACATGCATCAGTTATCTCTTGCTGCATAACAAACCACCCTGAAACTTAGTGGCTTAGGAAAACAACCATTTTCTTTGTTCATAATTTTTTGGTTTAGCAATTTGTTCTGAGTTTGGCTCAGCTGGGAGGATCTTCTGCTGGTCTCTCCTGTAGAGTTGCCAGATAAAATATAGGATGCCCAGGTAGATTTGAATTTCAGATAAACAGTGAATGGTTTTGAACATAAGTATGCCCTCAAATTTTACGTGGGATCTACTTATACTCAAAAAAGTAATTGTTTTTAATCTGAATTTCAAAATTAACTGGGTGTCCTGTATTTTTACTTACTAAATCTAGCAACCCTACTCTACTGGGATCACTCATATGGCTGTAGTCATCTGGCAGCTCACCTGGGGCTGGATGGTCCAAGAGGGCCTCCTGCACATATCTGGTTGTTGGTGTTGCCTGTCAGCTGAGCTCCTCTCTCTCCTTGGGCCTCATCCTCCAGCAAGCTGGGCCCAGCTTCCTCACATGGTAGAATTACATTCCAAAGGGGCAAAAGTAGAAGCTTCAAGGCTTCTCGAGGTCCAGCCTTAGAAGACGCCACATAATGTCATTTCATCCCATCACACGCCTTTGGTAAATACGAGTCACATGGTCAAGCCCAGGTTAAAGAGGTGGGGAAATAGACTCTTGATAGGAGGATCTGCAGAGTCGCATTGTGAAAGACTAGGTGATGGGGACGGGAAGGAGTATTGCCACCACTTTGTAAAGATCCATCCCAGTGCACACATACATCCTCTCTCCTGTTTCCACTCAAGCCTGTCTCTCGGTTTGAGGTCAGAAAGAGAGACCCTAAATGTGTTTTCTTTGGTAAGCTTCTCCCTTTCTTCAACTCCAAACACTAATATTAATAATCATCGTTTCACTGCTAGCATCTATTATCTACTTACTATGTACTAAGCACTTTACCTAGTTGGTTTGTTTTTTTAAGTCCCACAGGCTTAGGAGTTAATAACAATTATTATCCCCATTTTACAGATGAGCAAACAGAGAAAGACATTAATAATTTGCCAGAGTTTCCACTGTTAGGAAGTAGAAGAGCTAGGATTGAACACAGGACATCCAGCCCGTGAGTCATGCTAACCATAATTTTTCTGAATAGGTAATACATTCACATGGTTCAAAGATCTGAAAGATATTGTTTTTATTGAAAAAAACCTTACTCCCATCTCATTCCTATCCAGTGCTTTCCTGCCCCCTGCTCCCCAGAGGTAACCATTTTTGTTAGTTCCTTGTGTGTTCCTCCAGTGTGTCCTTATGCAAATACAGAAATATATGTTCTGATTCCCTCCTCCCACTTATTTCCACAATCAGCAGTATTCACTGTCCACACCATTTTGCTCCTTGCTTTTACATTTAACAGTAAATCCTGGAGCTCTTCCACTCAGTTCATTGACATTTTCTCCTTTTCGCGGCTGTATAGTATTCTACTATATAGTTATACTACAATTTATCCAACTAATCCACCCTAAGTGGAAATGTGGTATGCTCTTACAAAGAAGGTTGCAGTGAATAGCCTTGAAAACATGCTGTTTCTTATACGTGCAGGATCAGCTGTATAGAAAATACCTGAAATGGTATTATTGGATCAAAGGACAAATGCATTTTTAGTTTGATGAAATTAGCAAGTGGTCCTCCAGCAATAGGCATAGAGGTTGACGGCACAGACTCTAGAGTCAGACCACCTGGGTTCAGCGTCAGCTCTGCCACTTGAAAGCTGCATGACCTCAGAAAAGTTATCTAATCTCTCTGTGCTTAGACTTCCTCTCATGCAAAATGGGGACAATAGTACTTGCACCACAGGGTTATTGTAAGGATTAAAATGAGTTTTTGCACAGTTAGTGCTTCTAGCCAGCCAGAATGCAGCTGGCTCCTTACGGGTGTATCTGTGACAGCCTCTCACACGTGAAAAGATACGGCCCAGCTGATCACAGGACAGACGAGGGCTTTGGGACTTAAGCCAGGTTTGGACACTAACCTCAATAGTCATCTAGCTAAAAACACTTAAATCTCCTGGGTTGTTGCTCTAAAGTATTATTTGGTTCAATTCAAATCCACAGGTATTTATCAAATGCCTACTCTGAACTTAGTCCTGGATAACACCCCGGGGGGAATAAGCAAAGGGGGAAAAGACAGTCTCTGCTTTGAAGAAGATTTTGTTCAATGTGATGACAAGACCAAGTGGGGATCTCTTCCTATGTCTTTCACCCCCACTAGACTGTGAGCCCCTTGAGGGCAGGGCCTGAATCTCATTCATCTCTCCAACCTGTCACCTAGCATGAGGCTGGCACACAGGGTCAAACACTGTTGTTCAAACAGTAGGCACCGTGAGAATTCCAAAATGGGCTGGAATCGGCAATAAGGGCTTCCGAGAAGAGTTGGAATTGAAGCCCGGAGTGTCAGAGCTAGAAGAGACCTGAGGGTGGGCCAGACCGACCCTCCATTTCGCCGATGAGAGAGAGGAGGTCCCGAGCAGTGAGTTACTTGCCCACAGCCGGAGGGGCCAAATGGCAGAGAGGGTCTGGAATACAGACCTCCTGATTCCCAGACTAGCGCTGGAAAGTATAGGAGGAACAACCATAACCCGGTGATACAGCCCTTCACCAAGTGGGTTTGTACACAGAGGCAGGAGAGTGGTCAAGTTGCGCTCTAGTCACGCCTGCCGTCTGAGCAGCCTGGCTTTGTGAAAAGGATATGAGCCCTGGATGCTCCCCTGTTACTTGCTGTAAGCCCCAATTCCTGTGCCTAAAAAAGGAGGATACCAATAACCACCTTGCAGGTTAATTGCGTGTGTGGTGTACTCAGCATCGTGTAAGGGCGGGGATGCCTTGTTTCTGGTCTCACTGTTCTTGTGGTGACGGGGCTCACCCAGCTGGCTTCCAGGCAAGCCCCAGGACTCACTTCCTGGGGAGTCCAGCCTTGTCGCCCCCAACCCCCTTGCCTTTCTGTTTCAGCAAATCCCAGTCCCTGACTAACAGCCTCAGCACGTCTGACGCCTCCCAGCGTGGGACCCCAAGTGAAGACGAGGCCAAGGCCGAGACCATCCGCAACCTGAGGAAGTCTTTCGCCAGCCTGTTCTCTGACTAACCCTGTCCAGGCCGGGAGGGGGGTGCCCCGTTACACTCCCCCCTCTCCTGCCCCATCCTCCATCTCAGCCTTGGTTCCTGACGGGAACAGAATGGAGGGCCTGAGAATATACTTTCCAAATGCCTTTGGTCCAGGAACTGAGTGTCTACATGTGTTCCCACTTTCCTTTGCCATGACGTTCCAGCATTGCCCGACTGAGGGGTGGGCCTTTGAGAGCCTCCAGGTTCCTCAAAACGGGCCTTAAAGACAGGCATCTCGTCAACCTTCCTACCCAGATGCTTGCTTCCCTGCCTCAGATAACCACGTGAGATGTCTGTGTGTGGCTAGTTTTGACATTTCTTGTTAGTGTTTTGCTTGCCTTTGGGAAGGGCCCCCTCTGAGCCTTGCCCCACCTCCATCAAATGCAGACGCTGAAGTCAGACCTCAGCAACGTAGGAGGCAATAAACTTTTGACAGTGTTTTGCAAACAAAAGGACAAAAGCGCAGCCAGGGGAACCTACCACCTACCCTTGCAAGTCCCATCCAAGCTCAAGAGATGGCCCTGCAGACCAGACAGGCGAAGCCCCATCACACCCACCACCAGTGGACCTTGAGGACCATGGAAAGAATTCAGAGGCTGCGTGGCCCGTGGGGCCTTTCAGAACACAACAGAAACAGAGGGGAGGCTTTACAATGTCGCTCGTGCCCAGAGTGCTATCCTAAATTGGACAGCCAAGAGCAGACCATGGGTTCTTTTAGGAATCATCACTAGTTCCCAGAGGGGGAATATGCCCTCCACTTCCCAAGGAAGGAGTTAGGTTAGGGCCTCTCTACCCATTCCGTGTTACACCACCATTTGGTCTGTGAACTCCTACCAGGAATGTTGTTTTCTCCTCAAGGACATACAAGGAGCCAGAGACAACGAGCAGATGGATGACACAGGATCAGAAAGTGCAGTGACAGTAACTTCTAGCTCGGCGTTTTGCAGGCAGTGTACAGCAAGGCACTGGAAGGTTAGTTATAAAAGGGTTCACCGGTCAAACGTGTTTAGGAAACACTGTTTTTTGTTTGTTTCTTTTCTGAGATTGATAGTACGTATCAAAGGCTCTTGGAATTCCTGCAGTAAAGAAATTAGCTTTAACTTTGTTTAACCCACACTTATTTGACTAAACCAGTTAACTGCAGAGCTGGAAAATGTAACCCTGACTCCCTTCCCAATGCTTTCTCCTACATCAGGCTCCTGTCATGATTAGATGGGGTGCAGGGGTGTCCCAAATCTCCAAGCACCTGGTGCTAGAAACATTGTAGGTGCCAGACCAGCCTCCTGGCTCCAAAGAGCCGAGGAGAATCCAACATAGCCATGCTATCCCCTCACAGCCCACTTTGCAACTTGAGGCACGTCTTCCCCTCACCGTTCATAGGGAAGGGGGAGAGGGAAGTAAAAATGAAAGCGTCCTTGGCCTGGCGCTGCATTCTGAATAAAAGAGTGCAGAAAACTATCGGGCAGGACGTAACACCACAAAGCCACGTGTTTTAGAAGATTGAGAACACAGGAAGTACGTGAGGCGACCGTCACTCTTCTACACTGGAAATTAAGATTGGAAGAAAAAATCAAACTATCTCACCCAATTCTCAGTAATAAAACACAGCCCAAAATACACAACAAAGTGGTGATAGGCTAGACAAAGTTTCTCAAAGCATGAGACATGGCCAATGTGCATAGCTAGCTTCATTTCAGACCAAAGGATTCAGAATTTCTGGTCATAAGGCCCAGAACCTGTATCTTTGTCAATCTCCCTAAGTATTTTGAATGCACGTTGAAGTTAGACCAGCAGCCCTGCCCTGAGCTGTGTGGAGAAGGTGAGAAACAGTACCGGTGTGGAAGCGTCACAGCCAGGGCCCACTCCTTGGGTGAGCACAGCTAGTGGCTCCATAAACCGTGATTACATGGCTTAACTTTTCCCACTTTCCCATATTCTGTCCCTTGTCCCTGAAAACATCCCAACATTCAAACCATATTTCCCAGATATTCCAGTAGAATATCAAACTCATTTCTCAGGCCAGGCATCCTTGTTTTTATAACCATGCACAGAAGATTCCATGACATGAGACAAGTTTATAACCAACACATGGCAATAAATTTTCCCATCAGTCTGTGTATGAGTACAGAGACCAAGAATGGTCCTTTGGAGACCGTTGATCCCCAAAATGGACTGTTTTCTCACATAGGCTAGCACATGTTCCCTCCAAGCATTTAACCTTTAATAATTGTGATATTTTTTAATGGGAAAGAACAAAATGAAAGGGGGAAGGGAGTCACTCTGTAGAGAGTCTGAAAGGTTGTGTTTGTTATTTTTTGCTCTGTTTCACAACCTTGGCCCAAAGAAAGACTAGCATTTTCCGTCCAAGGTGACTTGGTGAGGCTGAAACATGACAAAGATCCATTTGGTTGTGCTGACATGTAGCACAATGAAGAGAGAATTTCCAATGCAGCCTCAGTAGACACCTCCACCAGCCGGAGAAAATATCTTCTTCCAGATCGTCCTCCTAACAGCATGATAAAAGGGTACTGTCATCTAATTGTCAAATCAGCTTTCGAGGGATACTGGAATCTGCGTATCCTTTCTCTTGCATTAATCCTCTGGGTCCTCTTCATCATTACCACACTGGCCCCCCCGTTCAGTCCCTGCTGATGGAGCAGTTAGTTCTACCATTCCAGAATTTCAGGGGTTATAGGCCTTCATTCCCATGGTAACAAATACAGTAGCAAATCCCATGAGCCTGAACTTCAACTACCTTCTGGAAGTTCTCATCTGAATTTGCAGTGGAAGGAGCTCGAGGGGAAAGCAAGCCAGTGCCGGCATCTCGTGAACGAGCTACGTGGGCACAGCGCAGCGCACGCCTTGTTCGGCACGCGGTGTGTAGGATGTGTGTTAGGTTGGCCCTCCTAGAAAACTATGAAATTAACAAAATGTAAACAAAATGTTAAGAGAAAAGAAAAAGGCTGTTTTTCTACCAGTATCAATGTGAGGAAATCACTTGCCCAGGAAGAGAATCAAACCAACAGAGAGATTGGTAAGAAGCTGAAGAGAATCTGTGGCCGCTTTTTAACCTACGGGAGAAAGCAGAGCAGAAGGCTGAGACCTCCCCCGTGGTGAGCGTGGCCCACACAGGTGAGTTGACTGCGGGGCCACTGAGGCTGGGAGCTGAAGGGACCAGGTGCCACTGTCAGCATCAGTCAGGAGGTGCAGCGAGCAGACCAGGACAATACGAAGGCTTGTCCAGCAAAGACCCTGGGGTCCCATCCAGACCACACAGCAGGCCACAGCAGAGCCCAGCTCGAGCCATCCTGCAGGCACACAGTGTTCTTTCAGAGCCCTGCCCCTCCCAGTGCCTCATTCAACTTCATAGAACAAGTTGGTGGCTCATTTGGTTTTGTGTGTTTAGAATCTGTGAAAGGATGCAAGTTAGAGTCCCAGTGTAAGCGAGTTAAGTCAGCCTCGCAGATACAAGCAGTAACTTAATTATGCTGGAGGAATAGCTCAGAGCCTAAGAGCACTTGCACATGCATCGCATGGTTTTCTTTACCCAAGAGAACAAGCAGGCTGGTTGCTGACTATCCCCCCTGAGTGTCAAAAGCTGTCCTCGACTCCAGAGCAGCCGTGGATTAAATTCCATTTCAGTCTAATATTTACACTCTAATAGAAGGGGGCACTTTGGGTTTGGTTGGAGACAAATTGCAAGGTTGGGTGACAAACAAGTCAAACCAGTCCATTAACCAAACACAATGCATAAAGGGCACAGAGGCTCCCTTGTGTTTCCACAGACAAAATATGCAGCCCCAAGAGGTGAGACTTCTAGACTGTGTTCATGACCCTCAACTGGCAGGCCAAGAGGAAAAGATGAAAAGTTTTTTGAAATTTCAGTGTATTATTTCTTTAAGGTAAAACCAATGTAAAACTAAACATTCTTCTTACAATTGTGTGTGTGTGTGTGTGTGTGTGAGAGAGAGAGAGAGAGAGAGAGAGAGAGAGAGAGAATTCTTTAAAATCCTAAATACGTTTCATTATGTCTATTCTGCTTGGTCCTCCTGCTTTAATTCCAATTTCCAAACTCCATATTTTAAGTATCTGCTCTGTGGTCTTTTGTTGAGTTTAGAGCAGAAGCCAGTTGACATCTCCTTGCCTCTCAATTAGCATTTTACCTGTTTTGCTATGGGATAGCAGAAACTTAAGTGCTATAACCTATTGGGGAATCCCAAGAGAGCCATTAAGTTAGTTAAGATGAACCCTTATGTCACATGACCTAACTAGTACTTCCCGTATCTGATCTCCTACAGTCAACTGGAGGCTATCCGAAGGAGGATTAACCACACTCACAGCACAGTGGAGAGCTGGGACCTGCCTGGCCCCTCCCTGAGGCTCAGCTACTGCCCAGGGTAGGAGCAAGACAAGCCTTGGCTCAGGGCCCCAGGTATAGGGAGCAGAGGGAGAGTGGAGGAATTACAGAGATATTAAGCTAAACAGTGATCTCAGGAATTGGAGAGAGGCAAGCAAGAGTGAGAGAGGACAGACTTCAACTGTTTGTACATAGGGAATCACAAAATCTTACATTGTTAAGAGAGGATACCTCCCATGATTTGATTTCCAGCTATGCCAAACCAGAGCTCTCATTTATAAATGGCCGGGGTTGGGGGTGGGGGGGAGAAAATCACTAAGGCTACAAGCCAGTGATGTGGAGTGCATCTTACACAGCATTCTACACCAGCAGTCCCCAACCATTTTAGTGCCAGGGACCGGTTTCATGGAAGACAATTTTTCCACGGACCAGGGGAGAGGGGGGATGGTTTCAGGATGATTCAAGCCATTACATTTATTGTGCACTTTATTATTATTACATTGTAATGTATAATGAAATAGTTACACAGCTCACCATAATGCAGAATCAGTGGGAGCCCTGAGCTTGTTTTCACTTGCCACTCACTGATAGGGTTTTGATGTGAGCTGTAAGCAATTGATTTATTATGGTCTCTGTGCAGTCAAACCTCTCTGCTAATGATAATCTGTATTTGCAGCCACTCCCCAGCGCTAGCATCTCCACCTCAGCTCCACCTCAGATCATCAGGCATTAGATTCTCATAAGGAGTGGGCAACCTAGGTCCCTCACATGCGCTGTTCACGGTAGGGTCCATGCTCCTATGAAAATCGAATGCCGCCGCTGGTCTGACAAGGTGGAGCTCAGGCGGTAATGTGAGCGACGGGGAGCGGCTGTAAATAGATGAAGCTTCGCTCGCTCACCTGCCGCTCACCTCCTGCTGTGCAGCCCGGTTCCTAACAGGCCACAGACTGGTACCGGTCCATGGCCCAGGGGTTGGGGACCCCTGCTCCACACTATCTTCTATCACAATACATCAAAGTGGTGTCAGAAAGTCACGCAGTGAACAGGCTATGACCAAACAATGACTTCATTCTCATCATACACCAGCAACACATAAAACTCAAGTCTCGGTCTAATGAAAAGAATGTAGATTTTACAAGCTTCTGACTATAAAGCTAGTCAAGAAGAAAAGCTTCGATGGTGGTTTAAAGAATTCAGAATAAACTATTGGGAGGACCACAAATTTAGGTGTGTGACACACCACTGGTATCCTAAACTGAGAGATCTGTCACGTAGGATAGTAAGTCCGAGGTGAGGTCGGAAAGTAGCACCTGTATCTGCAGGACACCACCACCACTCACGAACCTCTCAAGGACCACTCGAAAATGAATGCATTTTGAAAACTACTGTTTTATAGTATATGGTGCTTCTGGTCATCACTATGTCCTTCCATCTCCACTACACACACACACCCCACATACAGCGCAACCTAACATTATAAGGCCACAGAAAGGTGTACTAGAGAACCAGGATGTTTTTACCCATCGAAGTTTCAGGGTGACTCTTTCAACCCAGACCCAATTAAAGCCATATGGCCTCTGGTGGACACTTTTTTAAAGGCTGTCCTATAGCTCAGATATTACAAAATACCACAGGAAAAAAGAATGTCAACAGCCCTAATCCTTTACCTATACATTAAGCTACTAAAGGTGACATGGCCTCTGGAAAATCGTATTAATTGACTGAATTTTCTACACTGTGAAGGAAAAAAGACAATACATATGTATAGCAAAGAAAAAAAATTCATGTGTACGAATTCATGTGTAGAACTCTAAACATTCTTGTAGCACATAGCATTCCAAGCCATTTCCTTATATGCAAAACAGATTTTTTTAAAAGCAGGAAGACATTGGCAATATTCCTATTTTCTGCAGATACTAACAGTGTTTTATTCCTGTGTTGTGATTCAGATTTTAATCTGTCACTATAGCATGTTTCCAGTAGTTGTTTATGTGCTAAGACATTTGTGTTTGGCCTTTTTCTTGTTGTAGGAAAAATAAAACTTGAAATCTGTGTATTTTAAGTCTTAAAAGCAAAATGTTCTTCAAATAACGAGGATTTCTTTGCAGAACAAGTACCTGAGCAGCACTCAAAGCAGTGTAACTTTGTTGTTAAAATATGTCATCTACTTAGATTACAAATTAGGCTCCAAGCACTCAAAACACAAGGAAAAAGAAGCTATAACTCCACTCCAGAAGAAGCCAGAAACGAGTCCCTAACAACCCAATGGTGGCCAAACAGTGCTGCTTCAGAGCCCAGATTGTTTCAGCACAGAGCCTGAGGAGCAGCTGCTGAGAGAGGGAGGAGGTGGACTGAGCTAGGTGTCCAAAGCACTCACTCCATGTCCAGTTCAACCAAACTAGCTCTGCTTGTATTCATTCCACAAACCAGGCTTCTGTGAACGATTTCAGGTGAAGAAAAGAGTGCCACTACAAAAATAATAATCATCTCCTGCAACAATCTGATGACACCGAGTAAGTCCTCTGATCATTCTGAAATGTCCCAAGTCATGCTGTAAAGCTGTTCTGAATATTTATTACATATCTTTCGTTAATAAAAGTCAAGACTGCCGTGTGATTCACACTTTTTTTATTATTATTATTCTGGTGTAGAACATTATCAATGTCTAACCTTCATTCTAGAGGGTAATTCAGAGAGGGGATGTCAGGAACCAACTATTCCCAAGGCCAACCCTGTCATGCAGTAACCTTTGGGCTATACCACCCCTGGAGCTTTAAATATATCTACCAAAAGGCTTCTGTGAGTGCATTTCTCACCACCACAATCAGAAAACACTAGAGATAGCACCCCAACAAGATGATGTCTGTAGTTTAAAAAAACAAAACAAGCTCCAGCATGAGATTATAAATCAGTCACATGAATGGTAGCCGGCTGTCAGTTGGCCAACCCCTGCTAGGTCTTAAGGGAAATCTGTCATTGGGGCCACCTCGCCCTGGCAAGATGGGGTTAGGTCCTGGAAGAGGGCCGATTGGGTCAAAACGTGGTCTGAGTGGAGGGAACTGTCCAGGTGTCTCCCCAGGCCCAGGGATGAGTGAATTGATTGGATCCCCAACATAAGGAAGGGTTAGTCTTTCATCATATTCACCACCAATAATTCCTGGAGGAAGGAGAGAACTGGGAGGAAAAGGCCTGGGGTGCAAGGGGTTGGGGTAGAATGGAATGGGGTGGGGTGACGACGGCAGGAACATCACATGCCGCCCTCTCTGAGCTTCTTTTCTTTGTTTGTGCCTCTTCTTGTACAGCTATAGAAAAACAAGGACAAGATATGGTAAGTGAGTTGGATATTTCCCCAAAGTTCATTTGCTTTCATTGTACTATATACCTTTTCTTTTCCCATACTATCAAGGCAGGCAAAAAAAAAAAAAAGTGCACAGAAGAGAACTTTTACCAGTTTCTATCTGCATGAATAAGGTAGTAGATATGAACACAATGCCAAATGAACTCTATTCTTTAACCACACTGCAACTGAGCAATTGTGCCAATTTAGAGTAAAAATACATCCAAAGGAGGGATAACTGAGTGACATGTATTCTCAAGACTGCAATCTAGAGCTCTCAAGCTGATATGCAATTTTAAGTCAGCCTTTTTTGAAAGTGGAAAATTTAAATATTTGTTGAAAATGTCATGCCACACAATATAAAAAGTTAAGGTACTGGGCAGGGAAGGGGGTGGGGGGCCAGCACTTATGTTCAATTTCTCACCTAACTTATGTCCCTAATGGACCTCAATTTAAATAACAAAAAAGATGCTATTTTAGAGGATGGAACATATTCCTAAAGAACAGTACTATGTATTTTGTACATATTTGAGGACTTTCATTGAATTTTATTCTCTAGTCCTTCATCCCAAGTTTCTGTGTCCTATCAATGTCTTTTTACAGTGGTATCTGCAAATAAAACAATATAACTTATTCTCTTCATAATTTACTATTCTAGCTAGCTGAACAGCTCAAGATTACTCCAGCACAAAAACAACTCAATTTTTTTAACAACAGAAGAAGGAAGAATATATTAAGGTGAAAACAGTCATTGTGTTAAAGATTCTTTTTCCTGTGTAATTACAAGACACTAAGGACTGAGTCTAAGGTAGAAGTTGAAAACATTTTCATTTACTAAAAATTAGCAATAAATTTAATTTAAACATTGCATTATATCATAAAAAAGTGGAAAATATGCCCTTAATGTATTAATTCACGAGTTATTTCTGTGCTATGAACATTAGCCTTGGTATTTAAAAATACCTACTTCTTTCCAATCTGTGTCTCGACCTCTGACAGTACCATCTACAAAGAAAAAACAAAAAACAGAGATTTAAAAACGTTTCATTCATCCAACACTAAACGTGTCTTACTTCAATTTTCTATCCTGAAATAGTCTACTTGATCTAATGGACTGTTTGTATTGCAGAGAACACAGAAATGAATGGGGAGAGTTTTCAGGACATAGGCAAAGGTATATGAAGCTTAGAATCTCTTTACAATAAGGCTATGTTATGATTATTTCTTACTCTTAAAAAAAAAAAAAAGCCCACAACTTAAAACTTCTGGCAAGCTGAGTAATTAAGACCTCAGTAACAAAGAACCCTTTTCTTGTTAACATGTTATCATGGAAATCACCTCGAAAATCCCGCAGATATAAACACCTCCACAGAAGTTGGTCATTCGAAGCAATACAGAGGTCACGACAAACTGCAGACAAAGACAGGACAGAACGAACATCCAAAAGTCGGAAGATCCGCAGTTTCAGCTCCAATGGGAGGACTACCAACCCAAACACATCTGGTAGGTTCAGTGCTAAAAGGAAAAAGAGGATAGGTATCACTGAGTAAAGAACATCCGGTTTCCCCATATATTCAACCGAAGTTGCCAACTTTCTAAAGAGATGATAAATTAGATGGTATCCTCAATTATCCAAGCTTAAGTTATCTGTAACAAACTTTTGTCCCCAGGTTAACTCTATAACTACTACTAAATCCAAGCCCCTTATTCTCTTTATGTTTTAGTAGAGAAACAAATTACTTTTTAATACAGATCAAATAAATAACTATGACAATTTCTAAATACTAGCCAATGGCCTCCTTTGTTTCAAGTGATATTCAGTACAACAAAAAATTCTCTATTCAACTATAGAAAATGGATAATTAATTGGCTTGTGCAGTTGGTTTCCAATGCTGCTACTTATTAGCTGTGTGCCTTTGGACAAGTTATTTAAACTCTAACTCAATTTTCTCATCTGTAAAATGGGTTAGTAATACTACCTACCTCACTGAGTTGAGAATTAAATGTGTAAATACATACAGAGTGCTCACAACAATGTTTGGCACGTAATTAGCACTCGAGTGTTAGATTACTATTATTCGATATCTAGCTGAAAAAGAAGGGAGGTAGACAAATTCAAAAGCAAAACCAAGAAAGGAAAAGAATAATATATTCCGAAGTCAAATGAAAATTATTTTTTCATTATTAGCTCCTTTGAATATATGGGATACCATTCTCAACTAGCAAAGATAATCAAAGTCCAGTAAGGGGTTTTAAAATTCACATTATTCTTTTCCCTCACCACCAGCCAAAGAAGAAAACTATGATTATAATAGCCTTGGCACCATGCAACTTGAGACCTAAAATATCATTTTCCTACATACAAATAGCAGATAAAAGCCACATAACTATCTGTATAAACCTGAAATTATTTACCAGCCAAAAGAATGTGGTAGATTATGATTCTACCCTATCATTTTCTACCCTATAGTTATACTTCCCCGTCCCACAGTCCAGGTTTGGCCATTTTCACTTGTTTTGTCCAGTGAAATGTGAGTGCAAGTGGCATATCATTTGTGAACAAAAGCTTTAAAAACCAACACATGGTTAGGCCACTGGTCCTCTCTTGCCTGTGCCACAAGAAGAGCAAGCCCCGGATGAGGACTACTCACCACTCCTCGGCCAAAGCCAAGCCCCACGGAGCACATATGCAAGTGAGACATAAATGTTCACTTAAGGTTTTAAAATACTTTTTACTACAACACAAAGAGAAAGCTGATTAGCACAAGGATTTTGAGTGAATTATAAACCTCACTGAATTAGCTTCACCATCTATAAAATGAGAGTAAAATCTACTTCAAAGCTGTTAGCATTAAATAAGAATGCATGTGAAATATCCAAAGTACCTAGCACAGAGTCCCAATAAATAGTTTAAAAAAAAAAAAGTAGACCAAATTTACAGGCTATACGTTATTTATATATGTATTTATTGAACACTTACTATAGGCCTGACCGTGTGCTAGGCCATGAGAATACAAAAGTGAAAAAGACATATTTCCTGCTTTCAAGGTATTCATAACCTTAGGTGGAGAGAAATCATGTCAAAAATTAGTATGATACACTGGATAAAGGGCTATAATAAAGATACATATAAAATGCAGTGGAGATACAAAGAGGATGTGAAGAGCAATTAAGGAATTAACATTTGAGCTTAGTCTTAAAAGAGGAGAATTTCCACTAGGACGAGAAAAGAGGGAAGAAAAGAGGGAAGGTTTATGTCACCCTTAAACATATGTGAACTTACTATTCTTTCCAGCCATTCAACCTGTGATGATTTATCATTTCTCACCTTGTCGGGTAAAAGCCAGAAGAGGATACACCAGCTGGTCCTTGAAGAGGCGAGAGAGCTTCTGAAGATCTTTGTATATCTTGGCTACATTTTCCCCTAGAATATTTTTTAAATGAAAAATCAAAACACACAATCAAATGGAAAAACTTGAAATGGTGTTCTCTACTTCCGCCAAACCAAATCAAAGTGGTAAGTTAGTTTTCACAATTCCTACATAAACAGAAATGAACCAAAGTCTCTGGTCGAAGAGGAAGTAATACAATGTGTAACTCTGAAAGCTGAATCATCTTTAAACACATTTTTCCTTACTATAAAAGTAATTAGGAACTTACAAATAAAAGAATAACAGTACCTAGGTACTATAAGCCATAGTAAAAATTGATTAAAATGACTTGTCAAATGGAGCAGCATATTCCTACCCAACATAAAAATTACATATTGAAAATATTCAATATAATCTGAAAACTTGTAATCTAACAGTATTAACTTTCCTCCTCCTTTTTCATTTCCTTTTTCCTTATTTAACAGAAATCAGATCATCTGAGCTATATTCCTGTAAAAATTGTTCTTAAAAAACCCGTCTCAGGAGTCAAATCTATTCCAATCCTAAATTCTACCATTTATTAGCTCTGTGACCCTGAAGTAATTTAACCTCCTCTAGACCTGTTTCCTGATCTAGAAAATGGGCATAACAACCTCTACTGCTGTAGAATGTAGAGTATTTCTACTCCCCACAGCAAGGTCCTCCATAGTATAGAGATGAATATAAAGTGTTATAGCCAAGGAATTTCAAGTTTTTCTGGTCTTAGCGGTGAGACCATCTTTACAGATTTATCCGTCTAGTTCATGCGTTCTCAACAAAAACAATATTGCCCCCAACCAGGCAAAAATCCCAGCTATTACATTGGTCTGTGACCCTCCAAAGGGCCACAGTATACAAATAAGTGTACAGTATATCTGTGAAATTAAAATTTCATGAGGGAGAATGATTTTGGGGGAAAAATGTGTACAAACTCTCCTTAGGGGATTGATAATGAAAAAATAGTTGAGAAACACTGGCCTAGTATGACATTAAATGTTCAGAGACCATTATAAATACGTATCTGATGTCTCCTTTTCTTATCAGCTTTAGTTTATATATGTTAGTCTCTCAGGGCCTGATCTCCCCTGGGAACTAACAAGAATAAGTCTCAAGACCTTCAAAGCAAAGATCTAGATCTAGGTAGCTTCCCTTAAAAGACACTGCTGTAAGTCCCGTCTCCCTGCTATACCACACCATTCCCCATGTGGATTTTAAAACCCGCCTAAATTTACTATGAGGATAAAATGAAAAATACATCTGTAAAGGCCCATGTCCAGCAAAAGACAAGTACTAAAAGATGTTAATTCCCCTTCCACCTCATCTCTTCTCCTTCAACTACTTACCTGCCTCTCACACTTTGGGTTTAACTGAAAGAAAAAAGAAAACTCGTCTTCTTTGCATCTATTAATTTTTATAGAACATAAGCAAAACCATGCCTAGAATGCAAACTTTTGGTAAAGTTCCAATCTGTATCAAATAGCAACCAAATTTATATACGTTTAAGCAAACTTTTTTTTTTTTTTTTTTTGCGGTACGCGGGCCTCTCACTGCTGTGGCCTCTCCTGTTGTGGAGCACAGGCTCCGGACGCGCAGGCTCAGTGGCCATGGCTCACGGGCCAGCCGCTCCGCGGCATGTGGGATCTTCCCAGACCGGGGAGTGAACCTGTGTCTCCTGCATCAGCAGGCAGACTCTCAACCACTGCGCCACCAGGGAAGCCCCTAAGCAAACATTTTGAGTGCAGTTTTTCCTTCCATAATCTTCGATAATGAAGTTGCATTGTATGGTTTCCACAAAACACAGATCCTCTCCATACTAGTTAAATACAATGCTAGAAAAATCCACAAACAGTAATTTAGAAATTATGAAGCATCAGGACTTCCCTGGTGGCGCAATGGTTAAGAATCCGCCTGCCAATGCAGGGGACCCGGGTTTGAGCCCTGGTCTGGGAAGATCCTACATGTCACAGAGCAACTAAGCCCATGTGCCACTACTACTGAGCCTGCGTGCCACAACTACTGAAGCCTGCGTGCCTAGGCCTGTGCTCTGCAACAAGAGAAGCCACCGCAATGAGAAGCCTGTGCACAATGAAGAGTAGCCCCCCGCTCACCACAACTAGAGAAAGCCCCTGTGCAGCAACAAAGACCCAATGCAGCCAAAAATAAAATAAATTTATTTAAAAAAAAAAAAGGAAAGACATTATGAAGCATCAATGGTGTGTGATGTATAAATATAATTCAGTATCCAAGACCCTAAGAGAAACAGGAAAGAAACCGAAACTCTGCAACATTGTCTTAAATTTGCTTTAATCTCATCCAGAAACTGTTAAGTCTTTTGAACATTACCTTTCTGTTTTTTTAAAGTGAACCTCTCAAAGCTTCACCCCAGAAGTTCAATCATGGTTATATTACCTGATTCCTCTTTGCAAATAAAAGATTCTGGCAGCAGCTGCAGTCTTTTCACACTTCTAATCTCATTGTTGATTTTTAGTGTAGCTGTAAATAAGCCAAAGAAAGATGATGAAAAAGGTCTGCCATTTCATCAACTGCCTCCACTTTTTAGTGTGGACTTGCGTTCCCTTTGCCCCCACATATAGGAAACACACGTTACACAGACAAACTGCCCTACGCTTATTTCCTTCCCTCACAGCAAAGTCCAAAGTGCAAACCTGCATCACATTAAGTAAAATCACTCTAAAACACTTTTAAAAACTACAATAAGCACCTTTATATGAAACCCACTACATCTTACCAACAGCAGCTTATTAATAATTGAAAGATATGCAACAAGGTTAATAGGAGACAGTTAAACACAATACAATCATTATTTCTAATGAGGTCACTAAAAACTCCATTTATTTTTTATTTAACCCTTGGCAGTGAGTCTTCTCTTATTTATTAAAAGAATCCTGCTAGTTTTCACAGTATCATCTCTCTCTAAACTCAGAGGATCAATATTCTCGACATCACCAGAGGGTTCATTTTTAATCCTACGTGCAAAGGCGCACTTCATCTCGTTCCACGAAAGAGCCAGTGATGTGCTCGTGCACATGTGCACTGAGCAGGATGTCTCGGGTGAAGCAAAGATTTAAGGACATACTGCTCCTTTTCAAAGAACCAGGCCTGGAATGGTTCTGGAATGACTGTCTGCCCCTTACATCCACAAGTAGATGATTTGCCAAGAATTATTAAAGGAACAAAGCATCAGAAACTAAGACATTTAGTAGCTATTCTCTATGTTAAGTATCTTAAGACTAGTAAATAAAGGTTAATATACACGTGTCGTTAAAGTGATTTATAAGAAATTGAGGCAAAAATTACAACCTCACATTTACTATTTGATAGCTGCAACCTTGCAAGTGATGACGTGATGTAGCAGTATGATTAGATACTGTTGGCCCTCTTTGTATAAGAATGCCCAGCCAGAAGTTACATTTGCTAACTGTGATGAACTGTTGAAGAGACACTGCTAGGTCCTAGTGCCATCAGTCACGTCCTACAAATGTGAAACACCACTAAAGCTGAAAACGTGAGACTTTTAAATAACACTTCAAAGAATCTAGTGATTAAAAAGAAATAGAAGAAATTACATAAAGGGGACCTAAAACCATCTTTTAGTTCAAAGATCACAGTGTAGGTTAGTGGCTTTCAAATAGACTTTAGCAGAAAAAGCTTTTCCCAACAAAACCTTACAAGGGACCTCACTAAATGGAACAGGCACACGTGTTGCTGCTCAAGGTTCAAGTAGCGACAGTGGCTCTACCAAGCCACCTCCCTGCTCCCATCTCAGCAGAAACTAGCAGCTGCAGAACATGGTGCAAACCAGAGCTAAGACATGTCAAGGCAACTGTCTCTGCTGTATAAAAGATGAGCCGTAATGAAAAATAAAAAATGCAGGCATTCCAATCTTATCATTCTCTCTTACTAAGCTAAAAGGGTGAAGCTCAAAAATCAAACCAGAGCAAAAACAAAAGAGTCTAGTCACTCAAATGGATCTCCAGGATGTGTGATTACGAGACTACTCCAGAGACCCCTGGTAGCTGGCATAGATCTCTGGATGGCATCTGAGCTAAAACGAAATACGAAAATAGAATGTATTGCTAGCCAGTGAAATTCTTAGTATGAAAGAGGAGAACTAGAAAAAGAAACTCTATTCAGAGGGACTTACTTGAGGGTGGGTAGGAGGGGGACAAAACACACACACTGAAGCCTCAGAGCCCTTGGGTACTTCTGTGCATTCAGAGATGCCAAACTAGATAAAAAATGACCCCAGCTCAACCTCTCCTTCACCGTCTCTCAGTTCAAGACCTTGGTTAGTAAAACAAAAATTAAAAAGCCATCCACAGGCATAAAGAAAAAGTATTCTTTAAGGAGTTCATATGTAATAGACTCATTTTACTCCTAGTATCACAACTCCCCCTGGAGCAAAAAAATTACACAGTTAAGACAGCAAAAGAGTATAGCTGCCTCTAGAGTGAAGGCTGCTAGCATAAACATCAGCCCTGTATTCTGTAACCTTTCAGACCCATGTCATCAGTGGGCTCGGGATTAAACAAAGTTGAGAAAGACTCCTAACTGCATCATGATAGCCCATCACCGAAGTGGCTATGAAATTTCTGGAGAGAAACATGTAAAGATTCACAAACTAACAAGCATGACCATGCCATCCAATTACCATTTATGACGATGAGGTTTCCCAAAGGCACACAGGTGAGAGCAGCAGAGCCACCCTCGCAGAGAGGATGCGTGTACTGCAGCTTATACACGCCCCCCGACCTCCAGTTCTCCGGCATGGACACAGCTTTGGCTTCAGTCCCCTGGGGAGTGAAATGAAAGGGAAACAAATCATGAAGAACCGTATTACTCTCAAAAAGATTAAAAACCCAAGAGGCCCCTAACTTGTCTACAAATAAGCATTCCATACAGTCCCTTTAATAAAATTTATCAAATCATTAATATTTCTATTAATATTTAAAACTTTGATAGAAAAAAAGTTACAACATATTATCTGCCATCAAAACTTCTGTTCAAATAGATAAAATAACATCAGAGAGAGAGACTGATTTCTCACTTCAAAGTCTCGCTTCTCTGCCTAGCAAAGCCGTATCATTATGCAAGATCCCAGTTCAAATACCACTTCCTTTGTGAAGCCTTTTTCAAAACAAATCCTTTTTGTCATTCCCACTCTCTCACCCTCTAACATTCTGTTCCTATTTCTATTGTTATATACTTCTATTATGTTATTAATTGTATTATAATATGTTATAATTTCCTTTTTGTTTCTCTCCCCCACTTAGAGACTCCTTGAGGATAAGGACTGTCCCAGTATCTTTATATTCTAATTCCTGGCATGACATGGTGCACGTGTTCGATGATCACTGAATTAGTCTATATACTTGTTACTCATAACGTGGCCCACAGACCAGCAGCATTGCTATCGTGTAGAGTATGCTCACATAATATCTCAGGCTCCGCCCTAGATTTATTAAATCAGAATCTGCATTTAATAAGATCCCCAGGTATTCTTAAGCACATTAAAATTTGAAAAACTTCTAAATGTTCTCCTCTGTGAATCTCTGGCATCCTATATATGTATGTGTTTCTCCTACAATTTAGCCAATACAGTATAACGGTCTGTATACTTGTCTCTCTCTCCTACTCTTGGACTGTAAGCAAGCTGAAAGCAGAGACAAGGCACTGCACCTGACACTGGCAGACATTTATCAAATGGATAAGGAAAGAATGGATGAAGGTAAGCAACTACAGCGTAAGAACAACATCCCTCTTCCTAACTGAATCTTACTAAGTTAGTGGCAATTCAAAGAACCACTAACAAAAAATAACCTGGTGAGCCATCTATCTAGTCATGCCCAATCCACACGCACTGACAACATTTTACCTACATATGATCACATATAAACTTTGGGGTTTTTTTAACCCAAAGTTGCCATCAATTCTATAATACTAACTAAAAGCTGACAAGGAAATAAAGGAGAAAAAAAGAAGGAAAAGAGGGAAAGGAACATTTACTGACTGCCTACTGTATGCTCATCGCTGTGTTCGACACTTTACATTAATACCCAAACACACTTAATAAAGAAATCTAGAACACCACCCCTTTTCTAATGGGAAACTTTTGCTCTCTGTAGTCTTACCTGAGGTATGTAACCCGACTCCAACATGAGAAGATGTATGGATACTATCAGGGCGTCGCTGGGGTTAGAACAGTCAGCTGACTGATACAGGGTCTCTAATGAATGTGGCACTTGCCCTTCCACCGATTCGCTGCAGAGCATTGGTTCTGAGGGAAAGAAACCTGTGCCCTCTTCCGCATCCACGACATCTGGAATTGACTCAGCTTCAAAATTGTGACTAGGCCCTGACTGAAAAGGATAACAAAAACAACGAATTCTTTAAACAGACTTTCATCTTTTCACAGTAAATTTTGTATTCAAAGTGAACTGAGATTAGCGCTCAGAGGTTCAGAAATGGTACACATTTTCAGCAAGCCCTCCTCAACAAATGACCCTGCAATCTGCTCCTCCATCCTGAATTCCTTATCTCCATTAATTCTGGCTGATATGCCAAACACCTGGAAATCATCCTAGACTTCCCCCTCGACCTTATTAAGCGCCACCCCCAATATGATTAGCTGTCAAAGGTCCACTGACTCTATCTCCTAAATATCTCCAAAATCTGCCCCTTCCTACTCCAGTGGTACTTCAGACTCATTTATCTCCTAACCTCCAGCAACAGCCTCCCCAAGTATGCCTTCACTCCTCTTTCTTGTCTTCCAATACATTCCACCCACTGCTGCCAGAGTTCTTTGACAATTGAGAACCCAATTATGTCCCATGTCCCAGCTTAAACTTGCCAGTACTTCCCCTATGCAGACAGCAGCACTGCCCTAAATTGTGCCTTGGAATGTGACCCTAAGTGTTCTTAGGAAAAAAGAGGTCCACAATCAAATAAGTATGGAAATGCTACATGACATAGCCACCGAACCTCACCCTCCATATTCACAAAATACACTTTGGCATTGTAAAGCTCTGAGAAGTCCAATAATAACAGAAAGTGTGCATAACATTTAACCAAGAAATACTATCCTCCTTCCTTAACACTCAGTATCCCCATAACACTTACTTATAATCTCACAGGTTTTTCATAGAGGCCATGCTGAGAAATACAGGCTTACAAAATGAAGTCCAAACTCCTAAACTCCTTAGCATTCAGGGCCCTTCATCACCTGATCCCCGACTCTGTATCAAGTTCACATGCCACAGTCCCTTCCCCCCCATTCTGGTATTCCCCACCTCTTCAGGTTATGGACTACCTCTCTGCCTTGCAAAGGCCTTGATTATTGCACTTTATCACACGTATTGCAACTTTCTGATTACATGTCTATATCCTGCCATGACCACAAGCTTAGAAAGGAAAAGACTACATGTCACCCATTTTTGTAACACCCGTACAATACCTGGCACACAGTAGGTACTCAGTAAATGCTTGTTGAACAAATGCTGAAGGATAATATCTTACAATTCTTACAATTTCATGTTTTTGATTTGTTTTCTAATTTACACCACACAAAAATTCTGTAAAATAGGTAAGACAGATGACATCCCCTTTTTATACGTACTGTAATTTTGATTCAGATTAAATAACATAATCAAGGTTACCAGCTAATAAAAATTTGAAATAAACAAAGATCTCCAGACTCACAGTTCAGGGCTTTTAGACACAATACACTGCTTCAGTAAGACTGAGTTACCTATATTAATTTTGCTCAGAAAGACTATTTCCTAGATATGTGCTCAACTCTTAATGCAAAGCACATGTTTCTTTTAAGTTCGTATTTCCATTAGGAAAGGAACAGAGGAAATTAAAATTATATAATATGAGTGAAACGGTGGAAGAATGTAAGGGAACAAGAGGTTGTTTCTTTCAAAATCCCTGAGGACCTGAGCCCTGATGGCTTATGGAAAAGATCCAAATTCATTTGTTAAAACCTAGAGGTTGATGACAATCCATATTACCTAAAAACGACGCTCCATCATATTTCTGAGAAAGGAGAAACTACTTATTAAAGCCACTTAATACCTAACTAAATTATGAATTACAGGCATACCTGGAGATATCGCAGGTTGGGTTCCAGACCACTGCAATAAAGTGAATATATCACAATAAAGCAGGTCACACAACTTTTTTGGTTTCTCAATGCATATAAAAGTTATGTTTACACTATACCGTAGTTATTAAGTATGCAATAGCATTATGTCTAAACAATGTACATACCTTAATTTAAAAATACTTTTTTGCTAAAAAATGCTAACCATCACGTGAGCCCTCAGGGAGTCGTAACCTTTTTGCAATAGTAACATCAAAGATCACTGATCACAGATCATAACAAATATAATAACAAAAAATGTTGAACTATTATGAGAATTACCAAAATGTGACACAGAGACAGAAGTGAGCAAACGCTATTGGAAAAATGGCACCAATAGACTTGCTCAACGCTGGGTTGCCACAAACCTTCAGTTTGTAAAAAATACAGTATCTGCAAAGCACATTAAAACTAAGTGCAATAAAATGAGGTATGCCTGTATATATGCTCTTTGCTTCTTATACCTAACTTTTGGCCATTTACTGCTTACTGACAGTTGTATGGGAGAGAATATATGTGGGAAAAATATTTTAAAAGGTTACCCCAGACTGATAATGACATGGGAGGAAGATATCAGAATCCCCTGGTGAGCTTATCAAACTCTACTCTCACTCCATGAGAACCACTGACGTTCTCTGAGCCATCCTGATATGATATAAGTACTTATCATATTCTTCATGCATGTGGAGATGAGAAAAAAATGTTTAGCACCACCTCTCTAAACAGATCATTTGTCATATGTCATTCACAAATGAGTGGAACAAGTATGGAACAGGACCCTAACATTAGGGTCTGATACTTTTTAGCTGATTGGTAAATTATAAAAATCATCTATGTCCCCACTAAGATTTTACAGTCACCCTATACAAGTCGTAGAATACAAAACAGCACGCTTTTAGAATTGAAATTACTAACATGAGGCAATACTAATGTCTCAAAATTTTCCAAAAGGAAACTAGTAACCATCATATGAAAAGTAAAGGGAATGGATCCTTCTACCAGAATCTCTGAATGAGTCTATCATCAAAAAAGATTCAGAAATGTAATTTAAATATCTGACTAAATATTCTTACTCATTCTCTAGATTACTTCTATGAGACAGAAGCTCAGAGATACATAATAATTTCTGAAAAGAAAATTCATAAAAATACTTTGAGCTTTATAAAAGCTTTTTTAACTTAACTCTCTCTGGATACTATTACTAAAAATCTAGACATAGATGATTTTTATAATTTACCAATCAGCTAAAAAGTATTTTTTAATATCTGTCTATACTTGATGACATATAGGCACAATGAATACTTATAAATATTTAAAGACTGCAAAAAAAAATTAAGTTGACATGATGAATGTACACACACACAAAACAATTAAGATGGCATATGTACTGGTATTAAAATATTAAGTAATAAAGTGATCATTTGTGCCATACAAGAAATTAAAAGGCAGAATAGTAAATAATGAGGTGTTTACAAGGCAATAAAGATGATCAATACAAAGGAACTGAAGAAAACTACTGGGCTGCCGTTGGCAGGGCCTTGGAAGGTGGGTAGAGATGCGGACAGGAGAGAGAGGACAGGGAGGGGGTTACACGCCGGGCGAGCAGCAACAGCAGAGAGCGAAGCAGTCGCTAGGCTGTGTGTGTGTGTGTGTGTGTGTGTGTGTGTGTGTGTGTGCGCGCGCGCGCGCGCGCATGCAGGTGTGAGCATGTGCAGGTGCGCATGTGCGCAGGTGCTTGCTGCGAGAGGGACCATGAGGAGGAGGAGGAGGGGTCCAGTCTGACTGCAGATGGCAGTTGACAGGAGGGAGGAACAGAAACTAGCCCCCAAAGGTTGTTGGGCAACTGCTCAGAAAGCCTTAAAAACTAGGTACAGGAGGACAGACAACACTTTCCTCGTCTGCGACATGAGAGGGTTGAACTAGAGATATCTGGACTTTTTCAGTTCAAAAATTATGAGCCCAGGTGTACCTATGACACAGAGTTACCTAAGAGCAGGGGAACAACATAATCAAAAATGTGCAGGAAGGGGCTTCCCTGGTGGCGCAGTGGTTAAGAAACCTCCTGCCAATGCAGGGGACACACCTTCGAGCCCTGGTCTGGGAAGATCCCACATGCCATGGAGCAACTAAGCCCATGCGCTGCAACTACTGAGCCTGCGTTCTAGAGCCCGCGAGCCACAACTACTGAAGCCCACGTGCCTAGAGCCCGTGCTCCACAACAAGAGAAGCCACCACAGTGAGAAGCACGTGCACCGCAACGAAGAGTAGCCCCTGCTCGCGGCAACTAGAGAAAGCCCGCACGCAGCAACGGAGACCCAATGCAGCCAAAAATAAATCAATAAAATAAATTTATTTTAAAAAAATGTGGAAGGAGAAGATGAACCCAGAAAGCAGACTGAAGAACACACACTGGAAGCCTGGAATGGAAAGGAAAAACAGGCAGGGCTTGTTAAGGGGCTGGATATAAGGAGTCAAAAATCATTCCACAGTTTTAAGCTCAGGAAAACAGTACTGCCACTGACAGAGGAGGAGCTGGTTTGGGAAGAAAACATCAGTGCACATATTTTCAAATTTACATCAGCATCTAGATTCTGAGGTGACAATTTTTTTAATTTTAAAAACTTAAAATACACACACACAGGAATATTACTCGGCCATAAAAAAAGAATTAAATTCTGCCATTTGCAACAACATAGATGGACCTAGAAGGTAGGATGCTTAGTGAAATAAGTCAGAGAGAGAAACACAAATACTCTATGTTATCACTTATAGGTAGAATCTAAAAAATAAAACAAATGAATGCATACAACAAAACAGAAACAGACTCACAGATATAGGCAACAAACTAGTGGTTATCAGTGGGGAAGGGGCAAGATAGGGATATGGAATTAACAGATATGAACTACTGTGTATAAAATAAATAAGCAACAAGGATGTATTGTAGAGCACAGGGAAGTATAGCCATTATTTTGTAATAACTTTAAATGGAGTACAATCTATTAAAAAATTGAATCACTACATTGTACACCTGAAACTAATATAATATTGTAAACCAACTATACTTCAATAAAAATAAAGTATTTAAAATAAAAATAAATTTTCTATAAGATTATAATCTGCAGTCTACTGATGATAATTATCCTGACTGGTACAGAATTCAATTGAGCTATTCAGTATGATTTATCAACTACTCTATTTCTTGTCTTGATTTTAATACCCACCATACTTCCATCATTCCAGACATCAGATTGGGCTGCCTGTCCTTGGAATGAATCACGCAGTTGTTCATCCTGTATGCTGGACTGACTGGAGCTGGCGGCCAAAGAGGGTTGGTCATTATTCTGGAGTGAGGAATGCTCTGAATCTGTGGATGAAGGTAAGTTAGGTGCTGCAATGGCATCTTCAAGAATCAAACATATCAAGTCCCCAGAAACAATCCCATATGAAGCCAAGGTCTCTTCATCGCCAGTGAGGGCATCCTCGTTGTTCAATGTAATTGCAAACCGGGTATCAGAACTGCCAAGAAAGACGGATAAGGATAGTAAGGCTACCTATTACCATTACCCACAATAATACATTTGAAACATATATAAGGTACATGGTATGACCCCCAGCAGAACTAATGAAAACAAAACGAAGATAAGAGCAAAGCCAAAGCTTGGAAAAAGTATCAAAATTATTTATTCTTATCACCAAATGCTTAGGTTATAGATTCTAGCCTCGGGGATAGGATCAGTAATTCTCTATCATTAATCCATGTTTTCATCAATTCTAAGATACACACTTTTTTATACTTTGTCATCTTTGAAACAGGATGCTTCTTACAATCGATGACATATCACAGCTTAATGGACAGCATTTTTTCACTTAGTGTGACATAAGAATGTGCATCTCAGGATTGACAGCAACTGAGATTCAATGAAATATAGCCTCTTTAAAACATAAATCATATTACATCATTCCTCTGCTGAGAATTCTCCAATGGCTTCTATTTGACCTTGGAATAGAATCCTTAACATGCCCTCCAAAGCCCAGCATCTGACCCACTTCTCCTACCTCACCCATCCTCTTACTAGCTGTTCTCCATTCGACTCATTCCTTAAAACAGATCAACCTCACTGCAGCCTTTGGGCCTCTGCTTCTGCTCTTCCAGTTCTTCAAATGACTTGAGTCTTTCTCATCATCCAGGTCTCAACCCAAATGTCACCTCTTCAGAGATGCCTTCCACCTGCCTCCATCACTCTATTTCATTCATCTGTTTTATTTTTATTACAACATTGCTATTTGAAAATATCATATTTATTTGCTTATCCGCTCTCTTCCCCACCCCTACGACTAGGATGTAAGTTTCATGAGATGGGTACCTTGTCTGTCTAGTTCAAAACTGTATCTCCAGCACTTGGCAAATACAAGTATTTGTGGAATGGATGCAACCAATAAACATTAGATGGTGAGATCAAGATGAGGCTGAAATCAGGGCTAATTAACAATATCCTTCCAGGACAGTTAGGTTATGATTCCAAAATACTAGACCCATGTCCTAAACAAATATTCATAACCACAAAAAGTCAGATGAGTGCATGTAGATGACTGAGTATAAATTCATCCCTCCTACTGATAAGTTCAACCTTCTTACTGAGCACCAGTTATAATGTCTTTTATGTGAAACACAACACAAATCCAAAAACCCAGTGCTAAACAAGCTAAGAGCTCAAATTAGTCTGAAGCAAGGAACTCCCATCCTTTCTGCATGGCAGATTATCTGACCTTGAGAGAACCATCATCATTTCATTACATAGTGGTGAGGAATAATTAACAAACCACTGCAGAACATTTTATAAGACATTTACACTCAGCAATGTTAACTTCATTAACTTTTTGAGAGGTTAACAAAGGATGAAGTCCTTTGAAAATCATGTTCTGGTTATTTGTTCTTAAAATGCTACATTTTCAAAAGTGCTCCCCATAATTCATTTATGTTTTTTCTTGCACATATAAATACATTTTTTCTTACCAATTAAAGTGTCTTTGGTAGAGAAATTACTGAAGCTTTAAGAACTACTCCTGCTTATTAGAAAATAAGTAGCTATGACTCTGTTTTCAAATATGTTGATAAATGTTGAAAATCTGCCAACTACCCAGAAAAACAACATCCCATTTTTAGCAGAAAAAAGGAAAAACACCTCAAATGAACTATGTTTTTATGGATCATTTGTCACAGCACAAAGTTGTTTTTTTTAATGGTATCTAGCACAATGTTTGTTCAAATATCGATTTGTAAAAAAGGTAAAGAATTGTCTGCTTAATAAAATGTCGGTCTCCCCTTTAGAAAAAGGGAAGAGCTATTTCTAGAGTAACATATGGTTTTCCAGGAGAGTCGTTATTGATTCTGTTTTCTGAAACTGTGAAAAAAAAATAATATTTTCATCAGGAACTGCCACCCTAGAAACTCCAGGCCTTTGAGAATTATTTTATGACAATCCCAGATCCACTTGCTCAGCAAGGACACTTTAAAAGTAATAATATCATATGGACACATTTTTAAACTGCCCATTTATTATAAAATGAACATACTTTCAGAAGAATGAATTTACTTTCACAAGCTGAAGTTTAACATTCCTTCCAATTAACCAGCCTCGACTGTAAAAACAAACCTGAAAGCAAAACTAACTTGGGCTCTTGGGTAAACAAGCATCATATTGCGTTTCACATCCTTTCCAGAGTGTCCCACCTAATTAAAAAATAATAAAATATATATACATATATATGAAAATAAAAAGAGAAGTTAATTTTGACAATTTGTGGTGGGGTAGTGATGCCAGCATACAAAACACTTAGGTTTAACAACAAGAAAAAAACAACAGGATGTCAATTAATATAATGCCTAAAAGGAGTTATGTCAATGCCTCATTTTCTGTATTTATGTTTTTAATTTGGAGAAAAAAAGGCTTACTTTGAATGCAGTATTGTCTTAACCTGAAAAATGAAAGGATGAGGCGTTCATAATACGGCCTCATTTTACTGAATTCCCTAAAAATAAAATGTAAGTTTATAAAAGTCTTATGAAAGGAACCATTTAATTAACAGAAAGGTTTTCTTTTGAAGAATTCATCTAAAAAGCCCCAAAGAACATCTTTTTTATTTTTTCTCAGCACACTCAAATTCCAATTCGGTAGCTCAGTATTTGAAGAGGACCACCTTTACGTTTGTCCCTCTACTCCCAGATTACTGTCCCCAGGATACCCTTTTGGAAACAAAGCAGCCTCATCTGCAGCCCCATAAATAACAGAATTTGATCCATTACTTCTCAATGTCACTGCCCCCAAACTGCAAGCTCTCCAGGGTCATCATAAGGCCAACGTTTTCCATAGTTTTTATCCAAAAAAAAAAAAAAAGCAACATCTTGCCCAGGAAAATATTATTATTTGAAACAGACCGACACACTGCACTTTGTAAAACTGCAGCTGGGAAGTCAAAGTGCCCACAGCGGCGCCTGGCACGTAAACACTTAACGGAGTCTTAAGGTGACTGCAGCCTGAAAGCAGCGGTACCAGGTTACAGGTGGCCTCGGATGGAGGGCAGGTTTCTAACTCCTTCTAGTACTCTCCAAACTTTTTCACTGAAATACTCCGACAGCTGGAGATGGTGAACTTAAACCCCTGAGAGCCTCGAAAGGTTTAACCCAAGCCAAACCCATAATTTCCAACCTTACATTTCAAAGGACGTGAGAATTTTGCATCCTAGCCTATCCCTAGGTTCGTTTACTGCAAACACGGAAGCGAAGGCTCACCCTGGAGGGGATCGGAGCCCCCGAGACGCCGGGCCATGACCTCTGGGAGCCGGGACCCCGCACGCTGCAGCCCCGGCGCCCGCTAGCCGCCCGGCCTGCGCGTCACAGTGCAGGACCGCTGGCCCCGCGACGCCCAGCTCGCCGCCCGGCCTCACGTGACAGCTCGGGGCGTGCCCGCGCCACCCGGCGCTCCTCCCCGACCCGCCGCGCGCGCCCCCGCCTCTCGCGTACCTGTACCCCCAGGTGGGCAGCAGGGCCTGCCTCAGGTGCGCGCGCAGCTGCCCCAGCGTTGGCTCCGCTTGGGGAATCTCCAGCGGCCAGGTCCGCTTCTGCAGCCGGACCCGCAGCTTCATGGCGGCCACAGGAGGGCCCAGGGGCCGGGACCCCGAGGCGGCGACGGTGACGACGGCGCGGCCGGTTAGCTCCCGTCTCAAGCGGCGGCAGCCCCGGAGCGGCGACTGCCGGAGCTATGCGGATGCTGAGATGTAACGGCGTGAAGGCCCCGCCAGGCCGGTCTCTGGAACATGAGTGCCCCACCCCCTCTCTTGAGTGCACCCCCTCTCTTGAGTGCGCCCCCTGGAGCCCACCCCGCGAGCAAGCTGCTGGTGGCCTGCGTGGAGCCAGGCCGCTCGGGAACTCGCGATCGATGACTCGGCGCGCGACAGCGCCCCCTGGGAGCCCTAGGAGCACACTGCGCAGGCGCCCAGACTGCTGCAAGGCGCGGATATCGGGGCTCTTCTGCTTTGTCGCTGTGTCACCTCTTTCCAGTTGTGCCAGGAGAACGTTAACGCTGAAAGGGATGCTGCAGACAAAACTACTCGGCACTCCGCAAGGCCCAGGTGTACCTGGTTCTTACCCCATTTCCTCCGTGGTGCCCGGCTCCAGCACCATACGTTCTGAGAAACCTTAGGTTGAGCCCAGGCTCTGGTAGTTTCTCCCCTTACAGCAAAATTAAAACAACTTGTAGTCAGTGATCTGTGTCGAAGAGTATGTTAGTAATCTGTCGCTGCATAACAATCACCCCAAAGCTTAACAGCTTAAGACAACAAACATTTATTGTCTCACAGATTCTACAGTGCAGGAGTTTGGGCTGGGCTTGGCTGGTTGTGTCGTGGTCTCTCATGAGATTACAGTCAAGGTGTGGGTCAGGGCTGGAGTATCTCAATCACATGACTGTTGGTGGAGGCCTCGGCTTTTCACTGCATGGACCTCCCATCGGGCCACTTGGGTGTCCCAGTGACATCCTCACTTCCCACAAAGCCGGCGATCCCAGAGAGACCAAGGCAGAAGCCACAATGTCTTGAATGATCTCATCTCGGTAGTCACACACCATCACTTCGCTCACATTCTGTTGATCACAATCCAAGCCTTCAGTGTGGGAGAATCTACACAAAGGGCTGAGTACCAAGAGAGAGGGATCATTGGGGGCCATCTGGGAGTCTGGCTACCACAGAGGGCCTGGCAATAATGGTGAGGATGATGACTTAGGTGAGGAACAAAGTATCATCAAGTTTCATCCTTGTATGATAACCATTTTCCAAATCATAAAAGAGTTGAATAAAGTTTCTCCCAATAGGTGGCAGTGCTTTTCCACACTGACCTTCGTTCATTAAGTAAGTGTGTATGGATCACCCGCTTTGTGCTAGCTATTGTCCTAGGTGCTGAGAAGACACGTGCCTACCCGTGCAGAGCTTACAGGTAAGTGAATCACCTCTTGTGTTAGAGCGTAAAAAAGTATCTTGTTTATGATAGAGATGAGAACAGCTCTGGGGACTGGGGTACATAGAGAAGGGTTGCTGTGCCAGGAGGGTTCTTGAGTGGCAAAGCAATATGGAATTGAGGAAGGGTGACAGGACCAGGGTGGCTCAACATGGACAGAGTGGGTATGTCCCAGATAAAGAAGAGCCTCGAGCTAAGCAAAGGATATGGGACACATTCTAGAATGTATGGGAAGCTACTGAAGAGTTTTAAGCCGGGGAGGCTTTACCTATCGGGGTTCTTAGTTCTAAGCAATAGAGGCTGACTCTGACTAAGTAGAAGAAAAACACATTAAAAGGATACCGGATAGCTCGGGGATTCTGGGGAAGTGACTCCAAGTTAAGCTTCCAGGAATGACGCTCAGAACCACCCTGAAGAACTGGCCTGATGAGGAAACTCTCATGACTGGGATTGCTGCTGCCGCCCTACCCCACCCTGGAGGAAGCTGCTGTCACCGCTGCCAGGAACCGCTGAGGAATGGCGGCCACCTTCAAATGCCACATGTTTTTACACCAACAAAATGCCAAGCGTCCAAAAGAGCCTGTTTCCTTACCTTGCTCACTTCTAAATCAAAGGCTCATGGGCTGCATCTGATTGAGGGAAGAAACTGAGACCTGGCTGCAAAGGAGGCTGGAATTTTGGGTCTGAACTCTTCCCTTGAGGAAGTGTGACTTATAATAGTCGGATTTCCCCAAATGTAGGAAGGCTGCACAAAAGATGATAGGAGGCCGTGAGTCTGACAGGTGTGTACCACAAGGGGCATGGGTCAGATCTGAAGTGTGAATCTATCACTGGTGGAATACGGGAGATGTATTAGGTCAGGATTTCTCAACCTCAGCACTGTTGACGTTTGGGCCTCACAAGCCTTTGCTGTGGAGAACTGTTCTGTGCCTTGTAGGATATTTAGCGCCATCCCCGATGTCTATCAGCAAAACGCCAGTATAACCACACCTTTGGTTGTGAGAACCAGAGATGTCTCCAGACTTTGCCAAATATCCCCTATCCCCTAGGAGGAGAATTGCCTTGAAAACCATTAGACCAGAGACCAGCCCAGTTAGGAGGCTCTCTTGGTAACTGAGAGAAGAAGGAACTGGTGGCATGACAGTGGGAATGGAGACAATGCGATGGGCAGGGAAGATGGTTCAGAGACAGAAATCACAGAACCTGGAAAATGGCTATATTTGGAGGCTGTGTCAGGATATAGCTTTAGCTACTCGAACAGAGATCTGACATAACAGTGACCTAAGCAAGATATAAGTTTATTTCTCTCAGAAATAATATTCTTGGAGGAAGTAGTGCAAGGCTAATATGGTGTCCATCTTTAGAGACCATCTACCACGGTCTACCTCTTAGTACTACATAAAACTGTAAAAATGAAATAGTAAAAACTAATATTATCAGGCGAGTATTCTGTAAAGATTCAGTGAGATAATACCTTTTGGTTTTTGTTCTAAACTACTAAGCCTGTGAAAATTTGTTAGGACAACAATAGAAAACTAATCCACCTGGGATCTTCATCTCAATCCTTTGCCCAATAGAGTGTAACCACTAGGATGGAGGAAGCAATCCAACCGCAGGAGTGAAGGAGGGTCCTGGAGAACCAGAGCATGTCCAAGGCACAGCCAAGATTTAAGGTACTCTGGAGGACAGTCCTTCAAAACCTCAAAGGTGGGCTTCCCTGGTGGCGCAGTGGTTGAGAGTCCGCCTGCCGATGCAGGGGACACGGGTTCGTGCCCCAGTCCGGGAAGATCCCACATGCCGCGGAGCGGCTGGGCCCGTGAGCCATGGCCGCGGAGCCTGCGCGTCCGGAGCTTGTGCTCCGCAACGGGAGAGGCCACAACAGTGAGAGGCCCGCGTACCGCAAAAAAAAA
Organism: Globicephala melas; assembly: GCF_963455315.2. Taxonomy (NCBI): domain Eukaryota; kingdom Metazoa; phylum Chordata; class Mammalia; order Artiodactyla; family Delphinidae; genus Globicephala; species Globicephala melas. Next base: position 14,527,147 of record NC_083323.1, read on the forward strand.
AAAAAAAAAAAACCTCAAACGTCCATGAGAATGTTATATACCCCTTCTCTCAACTGTCTCCCTCCATGAGAATTTGTTTTTCTCTTGCAGGATGTCACCTTAATGTCTGCAAGCAACAGGCACTGCAACTTTCAGAGAGTTCAGAAAAATTTTTTTTTTCTTTTTTGCGCCACCAGGGAAGCCCTCTTTTTTTTTAAATGGACCATTTCATAGAATATTACAAAGGGGTGATGTCACTCTTCCTTGGGAATCCATTCATTGGTTCTCTGCAGGCTTTTTTTCAATTGAAGTATAATTGATTTTACAGTGTTGTGCCATCTCTGCTGCACAGCAAAGCGACTGAGTTATACACATATATACATTCTTTTTTTATATTGTAGGGTTTTTTTAATGTTTTATTTTAGAACAGTTTTAGACTTACAGAATTATTGTGAAGACTTATATACCACATACCCAATTTTCCCTATTATTAGCATCTTAGATTAGTATAACACATTTGTCACTATCAATGGATTAATATAGATATCTTTATTAACTGAAATTCATACTTTATTGAGATTTTCTCGGGTTTTCCCTAACGTCCGCTCTCTGTTCCAGGATCCCATCCAGGATGTCACATTACATTTAGTAGTCATGTCTCCTAGGCTCCTCTTGGTTGTGACAGTTTCTTAGACTTTCCTTGTTTTTTATGACCTTGACAGTTTTGAGGAGTACTGGTCAGGTATTTTATATAGTGTCCCTCATAGCAACAGTGCATGCTGTCAGGATGACTCCTCACATCTGATGTTAACCCAGATCACTTGGCATCTCCACTGTAAAGTTACTCCTTTTTCTCCTCTTTATATTGTACCCTTTGGATGAAAATGTGGAGCCCACACTTAAAGAGTAGGAGTTATACCCTCCCTCTTTAGGGGCTGAGTATCTATATAAATCATTTTAATTTCTACACAGATTTGTCTCTTCTCTATTTATACAGTCATTTATTTATATCAATTTAGACTTATATTTATTTTATACTTTGGCTTATAGTGCAACACTACTCCATTTATTTTGTTGCCAGATTGTTCTAGCTTTGGCCATTGGGAGATCTTGCAGTTGGCTATTTGACATCATTGAGGATTTTTTTTCATTTGTTTCGTTCCGTTTTTGAGCATTTTCTTCCTGGCACTATAAGATGCTCCAGGATCATTTTGTGTATATCCTGTGCCAAACCCAGAATCAGCCATTTTCCCAAGGAACCCTAGTTCCTTTTTATTGGAAAATGGTATTAGAAGCCAAGATCTGGGGCCAGGTGTGTCCATTGCTATTGGGCTGGTGTTGCTTCTAGCCCTTCTCAGCTGACAGAGCAAGGAGATACATACAGGTGTATACTGTTTCTATACGTAACTGTCTATGTCTGTATTAAGCTAAGCATGAGTTCATTCTGATGTCTTTGACTCTAATCCATTACCACATGGATCAGTTCTGGCCTCCTCCCTTGCTCATCTGTAACCTCTGGCCTCCACCATCTACCATCCATTTACTTAATTGTTCAATTCCAGTGGACAGGTATAGTGGTTTCAGAATTGTGAACCCATACCCCTGTGGGAAACGACATTATTAACTAAGGTACAGTGCTTAAACAACAGTTCCTGTTGCCTTTAGTCTTACAGACTCCATTCACTCCTGAAGTTATGTAGGTCCGTACCTTATTCCCCCACCCCCTTCAGCAAGGTCGTTTTGCACATTTGTACTACATTTAGGTTCTTTTGTCACATTCTGCATACCATCCTGGATCCCTCAATCTCCTAAGTGATTTTTTTAACACATACATTTTTTACATATATTAAGGTTTACTCTTTGATCTGTAAAGTTCTATGGGTTTCAACAAATGCTTAATGTCTTGTTTCACCATTACGATATCAGACAGAATACTTTCAGCAACCTAAAAAACCGTTTGTGCTTCAACCTCCTCTACTACCACCAACCCCTGGAAATTACTGACCTCTTTACCATCTCTTGAGTTTTGCTTTTTCCAGAATATCATATAATTGGAATCAATTATGTATGTAGCATTTTATGGCTTCATGACATGCTTCTTTCACTTAGCAATATGCATGTAAAATTAATCCATGTCTTTTTGTGGCTTTATAGCTCATTTCTTTTTTTGTTGTTTTGTTTTTTGGGGTTTTTTTGCGGTACGCGGGCCTCTCACTGTTGTGGTCTCTCCCGTTGCGGAGCACAGGCTCCAGACATGCAGGCCCAGTGGCCATGGCTCACGGGCCCAGCCGCTCCGTGGCATGTGGGATCTTCCTGGACCGGGGCACGAACCCGTGTCCCCTGCATCGGCAGGCGGACTCTCAACCACTGCGCCACCAGGGAAGCCCCATAGCTCATTTCTTTTTAATGCCGGATAGCATTCCACTGTATGGATGTACCACAGTTTATTCATTCACCTATTGAAGGTTGCTTCCATTTGGGGGCAATTGTGTATAAAGCTCCTAGAAACATTTGTGTTTGTGCAGGTTTTTATGTGGACCTAAGTTTTCCTATCAGTAGGATAAACACCTAAGAATACTACTGCTATGTCATATGGTAAGACTAGGTTTAGTTTTGTAAGAAAGTACCAGACTTTTCCAAAGTGGAAAACATTTTTCATTCCCATCAGCAATGAATGAGAGCTCCTACTGCTTTGTATCCTCACCATCAGTTTGTATTGTCAGTTTTTTTAAAAAAAATTTAGCCATTCTAAGAAGTGTATAGTTGTATGTCATTGTTTTAATTTGCAATTTCTAATGGCAATGCCAAGCATCTTTTCATATGCTTATATGCCATCTATATATCTTCTCTGGTGAGGTATCTGTTCAGATCTTCTGCCCACTTTTAATTAGGCTGTTTGTTTTCTTATTGTTGAGTTTCTGTTTGTTTTCTGAATTTAAATCAAATTTGCGTGCATGACAAAAACCCTTTATAATCTAGCTAGAAACCTCTTTCTTCAATCTGCCCAATGATCCCTGAAGACTACTCACACTGCGCTACTCCAAAAAGCCTCTCCTCCTCCCCTTTATATCCTCTTGCACCAAGTCAGTTTGCCTCTGTGCTTTTACACAAGCTTATCCTTCTACCTGGAAACCTTTCCTACCCTTCTTTTAAGCAGAGTGTGTTGCTCCTTCCTTTTGTTCTGAGAGCACTTGGAACATCCTTTTCAATGTTAACCATCCCATCATAGTGCAATTATTTGTGCACCAGGCTTTCTCCAATCCTAGGTTACGAGTTTCTCAAGGGGAAAAGGCAGGTCTTATCCATCTTCAACAACACTCGACCCCCAGCTCCAATGTGAGGGCTGGTTAAGCAAGATTCAGAATGACATAAAGATATCCATGCTTATCTCTGAGTTCTTCATATATCTGTTTGGAAGAGTAAGATCCTCATTCTGTCTCTACCAGAGAAAGTCAGGTTGGCCTCAGTTTCGCTGTTTTCTTACAAATCCAATCCACTTTCTTGAATCTTGAGCTTTAATCTACATACCCATAGTTCTTGCCCTTTAGGGTGTCTCAGAATTACCTGGAGGGCTTTTTAAAACACGGATTGCTGAATCCCATCTCCAGAGTTTCTAATTTAGCAAGTCTGGACAGGAGCTTGAGAATTTGCATTTCTAATGGTTTCCAGATGATGCTACTATGAAACCACACTTTGGGAACCACTGGTTTATGCCATGTGTTCTTGCCGTGGTTGTTCTGGGTTTTTCTAACACTTAGAAAAGACTTTTGAGGTAGCTGTGCTTGGTGAGAAATTGAAATGGGCTTTTCAAAATGTTGTGAGTTGAAATGAGAGCCATACAAGTTAGAAAAAAACATCTTCAGTAGTTGTTGAAATGATTAAGACTCTATCCATGGACCAGATGAAGATGTCTGGAATGTATTGAAAGAAAGAAAGAAAAATGTCCTTGGAAAGCAAACTAAGTGGACGCACACAGGAGGTAGGGACAAGGCGGGTGGGGGACCTTGAGGATTTTCACCGTTTGATCTGTAAACTTCAGTATTGTTTGAATCTTTTACCAAGAGAATGTTATTCACATATTTATTGGGTAATTAACAAAAGTGTTATTAGGACTACTAGAATCTGATCCTTAGGAGGAGTGACATTTTCTACTGCAAGAGCTAGACAGAATAATATACTTTACTTTCTCGGTTCTCAGTGAAGGCCCATCAGGGGACACTTGGCATAGTCTGGAGACATTTTTGTTACCATTCGGGTAAGAGGGAGTGGTGCTAACATCAGGGTATAGACCAGGGATGCTGCTAAACATCCTACAATACACAGGACAGCCCCCTAAGTTAAAGAACGATGCGACCGAAATGTCAATAGCGCCAAGGTAGGGAAATCCTTGTCTCGTGGAATTGGGCTCACACCAGTGATTCTCAGACACTTCAGAGATGTATCACACTATCTTGGTTCCACAAGATTTCTCATGTCTCATAAAAGTTATAGGAAAGTACATTTAAATTTTAGCATGAATTTAAATTCACTTTGAACTGCAAAAAATAAAAAGTAACTCCCTTTTAAACAACCAACAATAAGTGAAGGTTCAGTGGGTAAGTGGGGTTGTTTATTTTTCAAAACCAGGAGGGAGTCACTGCCATAAACCATTCCAGAGTGTGATTGGTGGGAGAGGCCATGGTCTGAGTCAGTCATCAGTGCCCACCCAGAAACGTCATCACACAGACATCAGGGGCGTATGGCCTGGGACCGAGCTGGGAAGAGAGGGAGAAATGCTGCCAGGCAATAGGGTGATTCTGCCTGATGTCTCCCTAGCCCTTCCAGAGCGAACTGTAGAATCACTGCTCTCTCTCAAGAGCTACACTAATTCCAGGCAGTTTCCTCTGGTCAGTAATAATCTAGCAATTTCAAACAAACACATATATCTATGTTACTCAGATTCAATTAGCAGCTCAGAAAACCAGATGTGTTGCCTAGCAACAGCATCCTTCTCTCTCCTCACCTTCCACATCCCCTAGACTGTGGGTTGCCCTTTTGTGACCTTCCTAAAACAGGCAGCTTAGCATAGTGGTTAAGAGCCTCCCAGAAGTAACTTAACCATAAAAGTAATCTTAACCATAAAAGTAATCTTAACAATAGTGGTTCCTAGACTCCCAGAAATGGAACACCTGGGTCCTGAATCCTGGCTCCACAAACTAGCTGTGATGCCTAAACTTAGGCAAAATTACTTAACCTCTCGGTTTCCTCATCTATAAAATGGAAATATTATTACCTCGAACAGTCTTGGTGGGGATTTAATGAGTTCAAATACAGATGATGCCCAGAGCATAACAAACACTCAATAAATGTTAGCTCTTATTTTTCTCTACCTCTTATATCCCTCTTCAGGGTTTCCTTTTAACCAGATTTCATCAATACAAAATGTTAGGGGATGGTGAGGGATGGGAATTCACAGTATCTTTTGCCCTAAAACTGCTTTATCTGGCTCATCCCCTCGTATACACAGAATCCCTGTTCCCTTGCACTTTTGTCTCCCACAAAGAATAACAATTTGTTTCCAAGCTCAGAAAAAGTCTTATATTCAGATAGCTTCTTTCTATACAGGAATAGCCCAGACATTCTAGAAACCAAGAACTAGGATGCTCCGTTCCTGTATCTTTCTTTAATGAAGATTCTAGCTAGTTGATTATAATTTTTCTTTTGGACTATTAATTAAAGGTACCCCCTTGATCTGCAGAGACTGATGTACTGTCAGCCGTTAATAAGTGAAATAATTAAGCTTGCATTCTAGATTATCATCGTGAGTAGGCTGGATAAGTAGGAGTTCCCAGCAAATCTTTAATTAAATCTGAAAAACTAAAACTAAAATAAATAACGCAACTGGATATAGTGCTGCTGGCTTTTTTTTTTTTTTTTTTTTTTGCTGTACGCGGGCCTCTCACTGTTGCGGCCTCTCCCGTTGCGGAGCACAGGTTCCGGACGTGCAGGCTCGGCGGCCATGGCTCACGGGCCCAGCCGCTCCGTGGCATGTGGGATCTTCCCGGACCGGGGCACGAACCCGTGTCCCCTGCATCGGCAGGCGGACTCTCAACCACTGCGCCACCAGGGAAGCCCAGCTTTTGTTGTTTTTAATGACAAATTTGCCAAATTTACCTGAAAACAATTCCTTGAACAGAAAGTAAGGCTTGAGTTGATTTCTAAGACCCCTTTCAAATAAGATAAAACAGACCAGCTGTAATCTCTTCTTCTATCTTTGTTTCTTAAACTTCAATTATCTGAGCACCTTTTCCCAAAATTATCCCGTGTCCCACATGAGCTGTACTAATTATTTATTTTTCCCCATAAGTCAACCCAAATCTTAAAGTGTATGTAAATTTGTTTGAAAGGAAAAGCTATATAAAGGGAAAACTTTTGTTAATTTCCAAATAGAGGGTAAATGTAAAAAGTAAATATCATGAAAATTAAACTTTGTACATTTCTTTAAAATAAAAGTTGTTTAAAATATCTTTTAAATTATTAATTGAAAATAGTAATGGGGAAATACAAGTAATAATGCATCTAATTTATTGACACTGTAGGAAAAATTTAATATGTGCTAGTTCACTTAGTTTAATTTTTATAATGACTCTTCAGAGTAAATGTGATCCCCACGTTTACAGAAGATTCTCTGAAACTCAAAGGAAAGAAGTAAATTGCCCAAGATCCCAGAGTTGGGGTGGGCAGGGCAGGTCCACGTGAGGCCAGAGCTCTCAAGGACTGCAGGATGGGGTCCCCCCACCATTTTAAATCCTCTCCCCTCTCCTTCATCCAGGCCACCCTTCCCAAGATTTCTCCTGAAATCCTGTGCCCAAAGCCCTAAGTTACACACCAATGACGGGTTTTCACCAAGATGTGGTTGGACTTTCAGGCCTTTTGTGCCAAAAAGAAAAATTAATATTTACATCAGAAAAAGATACTGTTATTTTACAATTTTCAGTGTCCTTTTAAGTCGAGCAGATTCTTATGCAGCTGGTTAATGAGTATGAGATGGAAACAGGAGGCTGGGCAAGAGCTATTTCTGACCGAGAAAAGAAAAGGGGGTGGGAGAGAAGTAGGGGAGCAGGGGAGGAAGGTAGAGGTAAGAAGCTGCTCTGGGGAGGAGAGATGAGACAGAGACAGAGAGAGAGAAGAGGGAGACAAGAGGGGGAGAAGGTGATGCTGCCGCTCAGGGAAGACTCAGAGGAAAAGACAGAAATATTTAGAGGTACTTTATGAATTTTTTTCCATGTGCTGTGTCATGTCATTCATCTTCTTCCATGTCTGGTTCTGGGGTGTTTTTTTTCTAATACATTAAAAATAATCACAATACAACATCAAGTGTTTATCTGTGTATCACCTGAAATTATCCCGCACCCCTCCTATAGCACAAGCACCACGGGAAACCGCCTCAGATGATCTCACCACTTCTGTGGCTTTAATTCCACCTCTAGCATGATGACTGGGAAATTCATATTTCCAGCTGACCTCTCCCGGGAACTCCAACTACCCACCTGACGCAGCCATGTAGATGTCTAATATCGTTATTTCTGCTCTTGCTACATTCCAGACACACTGGCCCACCTTTGCCATTCCCTCCACCCTATTCCCTTCAGGGCTTTGCCTGCCTGGCTTCTAATGCTCAGATCTCAGCTCAGATATACCTCCTCAGAGAAGCCTTCCTGGCCCATCCTAACAGAAGAAGCACCTCTCCCCCAGTTACATCACCCTGCCAATTACAAGACCACCGCATCAACTACATTCCCTTATTTCCTTCATAGCACGTGACAATCTACACATTTTGGTTTGTCTTGTTGTTTGTTTATTTTATATCTCCATCTGCTAGAAGATAAACTCCATGTGGATATGAATTCTGTCTTTTTTACTGAAGGGGAACTTGTACTTAGTAGGTGCCCAGTATTTGTGGATTTAATGAATGAATTAATCTATGATGACTGAGATGACTGACAATAAATGATTCTATGAGGAGAGTGTCTTCAGGCTCCTATCACCATTGATATGGCCACATACTAATGAATAAAGATTTTATAGCACTTTACAGTTTAAAAGCACATTCTCCTAGGTTATTGTTATGGTCTGAATGTTTGTGTCCCTTCAAAATTCGTATGCTGAAATCTTAACCCCAAAGGTGATGGTATTAGTAGGTGGGGTTTGGGGGATTAATGCCTTGTAAAAGAGGCCCCAGAGAGACCCCTAGCTCCTTCCACTATGTGAGGACACAGCCAGTGGACCTGGCTATGAATCAGGACGAGGGTCCCAACCAAGATGTGACCATGCTGGCTCCTTGATCTTGGACTTCCCAGCTTCCAGAACAGTGAGCAATAAATCTGTTATATATAAGCTATGTCGTCTTAGCTTATACATTTAGCTTAGCTTAGACTGGCCTGTGATAGTTTGATAGCAGCCCAAACAGACTAAGACAGTTATCTGTATCTTTTTTCCACCAGCACCTATCAAGGTAGATACTAATTTTATCCCCACTTTACCCTTAAGAAAACTGAGGTTAAACAGGTATATATAACTGGAGGTACACTAGATGAGAAACCTGTAAAGCTGTCTGAAGTATGGACAATGCCAAGCAAACATACCTGTTGTTCTACCTAGGTTCCCTGAACTCTCCTGGTTTTAGTACCGAAAATCCTACATCCTGGGAAAACCAGGAAGTTGATCACCCTATCTTAAATTGTAAATTTAAGACCTCAGATACTTCATGTAATCAGATCCCTGGCCATCTAAAGTTCAATGACTAAAACATGGGGTATGGGAGTGGGGATGGCATTTAGAGACTAAAGACATCAAGTTCCATAATAGTTGATGAACCCACCTAAACTGCTTTCAAAGGAATTCTGGGAGAGGAAGTCATTAATAACCTGAAAAGGAGCAGACGCTTAGAAATGCCATCTCTGGTCCTACCCTGAAAGATAAAGATGGTAACTAGGTCGGCGTGGCTATCAAGCCTCATGCTTTCAGAATGAATCTGATCCACCAAAAATCCAAAAGGTATTTTGGGCAGTAGTGGCACCACCAACTGCAGGCACCCTGACCGAGGGAAACTGGCTTCCTATCCCAGAGAGGAAAGTTCTTCCTTTCCCAATTCAATACAATTTAACACCTTTTTCAATACATTGGAATTCTTAACTTAAGCATCCTGGTGACGTAGCCATAAAAATTTCACAAGTTTGTGTGTGTGTATGTGTCTGTGTGTGTGTGTGTGTGTGTGTGTGTGTGTGTTAGAGAGATAATTATTGCATAGGTGGCATTGTTTTCTCATCTAGGTAGAGACTGAAGTATTCATTCAAGTCATTGGGTAATTGAAGTGAAGCAATTATGTGTCACATTTTGAAAGAGGCTTTTTAAAAAAATCCACCCCTAGATGATTTAGACTTAATTATCTTGTCTTTGCAGCAGCTGAGTTCAAGCCTCAAGTGGAAAGCACATCGATTTCAAAGGCAGAGGGAATCAAAGGTGCTCCCCGGCTTTGGATACTTCCTCTGCTTGAGGTAAGAACCATGAACAAACTTCAGGTCTCTGCCACTGCACAGTCTCCCAACGGGAATTACCTTGTTGCTGGAGATGACCCAGATCTGGTAGGACACCTTGAACAGCCCCCTGTCACGTATCCTGAATTATTTTTGTCTGCCTAGGTTTTTCTGTTTTATTTCTTTTTTATGTCACTCACACAGAAGACTAACAGCTCTAAGAAAGAAACAAGAGTTGGTTTGGACTACATGTTTAGTTTTGCATCCTTCAGCAGTGTTAAAAGTGTTGCTCAGTAGTCTGGACTTATTTTTGCCTCCATTCCAGTGGGGCACCCAGCACAGAAAATTCACACTTGTCTCTCAACTGGTGTGGTTCAGATGAAGGAACCGCTGTGATCTCTGTGCTTTGGGACCAGGTCTTAAACCATATCAGTGACCTAGATCCTGCCAAGCAAAGGACCTTCCCATCTGCCTGAATTGTTTAACTTGTTTGTGTTAAGTATAGAGTTTGGGGGGTGAGGGAAGACTTGGTGTAAATTTTCAAGGCCCTTGTCATTAGAGATCTTGGTATAACATCAGACGTGTGTGCTGAATCCCTTGAAATATTCTCCAGTTCTGCCCATATTCCATACCTGTTGATATAGACATTTTACCAATGCTATTATTTGTCTTAACTGTTAGGTTGGAATATTCTTATAGACTAGGCTTCTTTAAACCAATTGAATTTAATTTCTCAAACTTTGCCTCTATTTTAAAGGCTACATTTCATTCATTCATCAGTCCTTCTTAATTTTTCCAGAGTCTGTCAAAGCTCTCCTTCATGAGTGGTAACGGTAAGTTGATCTGTCTCAGCAATTTTCTGAGTTGTACTTGAGTGTTCTTATTTCTGGTCATCAAAATGGCTCAAGTAAGAGCCAAGTAATTTACAAGTGTTATTCTGTCTGAACATTGGTATGGCAATGCAGTGACTTCTCAGGTTTCGAATATTGGAAAGAAGCAATTCCTCAGAAGCAACGAAATAGGTAACTTGCTAGCAGGTTTTTAAATCATCTTGGATTCCTTCTTTTAACAGGCAACTTACCCTGCCCTTACTTGTCCGCCAAATTACCTAACCTTTTAGGAGTCATCTCCTGGCTTGACAAGTTTCTATTCCTCCCCTGCCCATAAATTATCATCCTACCCAAACAATTCAACTGAAAGTTACATTCAATCAGTCCCTTTAGAGCCCAGTAATTTTATTCACTCATAAAATTTCTAGAGGAAAAATATGTGTTTTCTATGTGCAGTTTTGAGTTCCTGGATCTCCATCGAAGCAGACCACTTCAGAAACTTCCTTTAACCAAGAAGTGACAACAGGTTTTTCGCTGCTGGAAGGGAATTTAAAACTCCATTCGTACCCAAGAAAATACAAAGGGATTTGCACTATGATGCTTGAAATTTTCCGGATGCTTAATGAATTTTTCCACCTATAAGATGGTATCAAGCAACTCCTATTTAAAATTCCCAGATTAAAATGAAAAGTCTAGCACTATCAAGTCATTAAATGAAAGAAAACCATAAAACTAGAATTAAGAGCCAAAAGAACAGGTTTGATTCCCAAGAGTCTGACTTATTATGTGATCTTGGACAGGTCATTTGGACTCTCTAAGCTTCTGTGTCCACATGTCTAAAATGGGGGGAGGATGATAGTATTGTCGTGAGTTTTGTGAATGGTGAAGAAATACAAACTTATTATTTTAATTGTTCTTCCATTCATAAGTAATACCTCTGCTTTGGTTTATTGTGCTTTTTCACTGTAGAAATGGAGAGCTATTTATATGATGGTTTGGTTTTCTCATTTCTTTCAACATTTTCTAGAACCTTCCTTAGTTCACCAGAATCTTGTAAGCCAGTCGGTTGGTCAGTTAGCAAATATTTATTGATATATGCCAGGCAGAGACATAATTTCTACCTTACTTTGCATACAGTCTAATGGATATAGGATTTTTGGTCTAACATTCTTTCCCATTGCTTTCCACTACTCTGAAAATATTTTCCTCTTTTAAAAAATCCCCCTCTTGTGATAACCTGTAATGGAAAATAATCATATATATATATATATATATATATATAAACTGAATTGCTTTGCTGTACACCTGAAACTAACACAATATGGTAAATCAACTATACTTCAATAAAGAATTTCTCTCTTATGCCTGCCAAGGCAGGACACATCCATTTACAATTCTTTGCCTACAGTGATATTAGCATGACTACACATCAGTATGGCTCACCATTTGTTAAAACGTGGAAATACTTCTATACCAGTTGGTAAATAGCCACTAATCTAAGCCCCAGGAGTGTTCCTCTCACTCCCACAATGCCATCCATCTCTACCTATCCCCTTCTCAAGGACCCTGGACCACTCCCAGGACAACTAAAGGATCAAGGAAGGCCTAGAACAGATGCCAACTGGACCTAACTTCTGCATCCGTTCTGAGTATAAGGTGTTGTTGATCTCACCCTGCCTCCCAGAATGTGGAGGACTTCACGCTTGTTTATCCCACTCCTCACATTTCCTCCAGCCCTCAGATTACTCGTTGCTTGATCAGAGACCCTCCTCTCCTACTGGAATTCCTTCCCCTCAGCTCTCACTCTCATTCCTCAGTGTTGTCTTCACCCTGAGGCTGCCCAGCTTCTTCCTGTAGACTGTCCTTTATTACCCAAACCAACTCCATAGAGCTGAGACATCACACTGAATGCATAAGGCCATAGCAGTTTTAAAAGATTGAAAGACCTCAGTATCTAATAGTAAGTAGTCACTACTCAGAGTCCCCCACCCCAGCCCCCAGCGTAGGCCAGCCACACTGGCCACCCCTCCAAGACTTCCTCTGTGCTGCCCACGATCCGGTACCTAACCTCTCCGATCCTGCTCCAGAACTGTGGCCAACATCTGTTCTGATGGGTAAATGTGCTCCGCTAGTGCATAAGTGCTCTGTTAACCACCTCTGCAAAGAACCATAATGTAATGTAGAGTGAAATGAGGGCTATTCCTTTACTTATGATTCATTGATTCCTTCTACCAGGACTTATCAATCACTCACTGTGTCCAAGACACCAAGCAAGCCAGACTCTAAAACCTCCAAACCTGATGAGTCCTTTGCCCTCATGGCACTTACATTCTGGTAGGGGAGACTGACAATAAGTAAAAAATAAACATAGACGTGTGAATAAATATATATTTTGACTGAGGGTTCAGAAGGAAATGAGATTAGCTTAGGGAAGTCAGAAATGGCTTCAGAAAGAAGGCTATGGTTACAATGGACCTTAAGGATGCACAGGGTTTCTGCAGGCCTGAGTAAAAGGGAACAGCACAAGCATGGATATTAGTCAGGAAACATGGGGTGAGTTTGGGAACTTGTCTGGACAGGGATGGGCAGGGGGCGGGATTATACGGAGGAGGCTCCTGGGAGATCAAGTGAGAAATGTAAACAGGTTGACTGAGCCAGCCTCTTCTCACACCTGAAGATGGATTCATGAACTACAGAACAGACACGTCAAGACCCTAATTCTCAACCTCATGGCCGTCTAGCAAAATGCCCTCATGAGCATTCACCAGTCTGAGCATAGGCCCACTGTACGAGTGGGGCAGCTTGTGCGCTAGACAAAATGCCGACACAAGGGATGAGTGGAGCCTCCTTTTCTCTCCCCACCAGGCTGGATGCACTAGTGTGGGATTTTCCTAGAACACTTTCTTCTGGCCCCACTTTGTGCCAGAGGCTGGTATATCTCCAGAGGGCACCTTTTCTCATTTCACACAAAAGCCCAAGATAGGCTAGCAATAGCCCTACTCGGACACTCCCTCCCTTGACCAGACTGCTCTGCTCCTTTCAAATAAATTCTCTGGAACACCCCTTCGTCTGCATTATCCCTTTCCTACCTCTCTGGCCTTACCCAAGAGCACACACAAACCCCTTTATCAAACTTCTCGCTTATCTTGGCCAAGCACAGACGCTCACTCTCTCTCTCTCTCTCTCTCTCTCTCTCTCTCTCTCTCTCTCTCTCTGTGTCTCTCTCACACACACCCCTCTCACAATGACCTTTGCCTTCATCTAGACTGCTCCTGAGTCCCAGCCCCTCTATGCATCCTTCCCTGCCCAGCTGGCCTGACGCCTTGCTCTGTCTGAATGCACAGCTCCTACAGCTTCCTCTTCCCTGACCACACCCACAAATGCTTCCCTGACTTGTTTCATGTTTGTGTGTTAACTCCATGGGTATCTGTGTGAATGCAGTAAGGGTAGCTCACCCAGCTTGTAAACTCCCAGAACTAGAAACAAGGCCTGTAAATGTATTACTCACTCAGCTGTGAGTCTCATTAAAAGAAACCTATGTCACTGTTGCTGTTGGTACCTCTGCTTCATTCATCAAGAAAATGGAGTGACATTAATTCATCAAGTCCATTCATTCAATAAGTATACATTGAACACTTACTCTGTGTCAAGCTCTAGGAATATAACAGTGAATAAGATGTGGCCTTTCTCCTTGGAGAAGATGTTTATTAAGTTTTTCCATGTGTCTACTATGTGCCAGGCATTGTACTAGACTCTGGAGTTATAGAAGTAAGATAGACAAGTAAAGACAATCACATTGCAGGATGGTACATATTAAGATCAAGGACTGCACTGAGTACTGTGGAACCTCAGAAGGCATACCTGGCCCACTTCATGGTTTCAAGGAAGAGACATTCATTCATTCAATCAATCAATCAATCAATATTTACCCATTAATTATACTACATAAAAGATGTAGTATATACTACATCTTATAGTAATTAAGTAATTTATGTTAGTAAATTATACTAACATAAAAATATTAAAAAAAAATATTTACCCATTGCCTACTGTGTGCCAGTCGCTGTTCAAGGTGCTGAAGTGATGAAGTCCTTCACCATGAAGCCTAAAAATTCCAGTAGGAGAGACAGAAAATAAATAAGATCTGTAGACTATACTAAGTGATGACAAGTGCTTTGGAGAAAAGTAAAGCAAGGGAAGCATGGGGAATATCGAGGTCATGGGGGAGGGTGTTTCGTATAGAGTGGTTAGGAAAGGCTTCACTGAGACAACACTCAAGATACCTGAAGAAAGTGAAAGGCCCAGCCATGTGGTTATCTGGAGGGTGACTCTGTCAGGCAGAGGGCACAATAAGTGCAGAGACCTGGGGTACAGGCTGCTTAGAGTGATAGGAAAGATCAAGTCAGCCGGTGAGGCTGGGGCCAGGTGAGTCAGGTGTGTGTGCTAAGGAAGGTCATCGAGGAGGTAGAGGTGTGGGCAGGGCAGGGCCTTGCTGTTGGTGGAAGGGCTTTGGCTTTTATGCTGAGTAAGATGGGGAACCACTGGAGGGTTTTAACGGGAAAGGGGGTGGGATGATGAGGTCTGACTTTCATTTTCCAAGGCCCACTCTGGTGTGGAGAACAGCCAGAAGGGGGCAAGGGAACCTGAGAGACCAGTAAGGAGGCAGTTGTAAACATCCACATGAAATGATACTGGCTGGTGTAGTGGCTGGAGGGATAGTGGTGGAAGAGGTGGGGCTGCCTCCAAGTCCATCGTGTGTCAGATTGACCTGGTGAGGGGAGCTTTCACAGAGGGAACATTGGAGCTGGCCCTGGAGGATGCATTCACCAGACAGATGTGGGTATGTGACCCAGAGGCAGAGAGACAGAGAAAGAGATGTATGTGCATGTGTGTTTACATTGGGAGGGTTATCGAAAAAGCCCTCAATCATGAGAGAACTGACAAATTGAAGAATAGCAAATAGCTCAGTGTGGTCAGCTCAGAACACTACCACTTAGACAGGAGGAGAGCTAGGAGCTTGGAAGAAGTTTGGAGCCAGTTGTGAGCGGCCTTGATTGCCATGCTAAGAGCTTAGACCTGTCTGTCCTGTGGGCCAAGGAGAGTCATCAAGGATCTTTAAGCAGATAAGTGGTTGCCTCACATCCACTGAGGCCACCTTTCCAAACTACTGACTCATTTGTTCTAAAACTCAAGAATTCCCCCATCCCACCCCCATTATCCTTCCCAAGGCATATCCAAATTGCTATATTTTTTGTAAGACTCTTGTATTGCATTGCATTATATCTTACTGTGTTACAATCACCTGTGTGTGTATGTCTGATTCACCCACTATTCTGTGGGAAGCAAAGGTCAGGGGCCACACATAGGTCATCTCTACACCCTCAGCACCTAGAATACGTTCCAGTGTGTTCAATAAATGATTACTGGATGGATGGATGGATGGCTGGAGCAAGTTCTGGAAGTAAGCAGTGAAAGTGAGAAAGCCTAGAAATGCTAGATGGAATTGGCCAATGAAAAAGTTAAGAATAATAAAGGGACTATAAATGTTGACTAATTGCAGATGTGTACAAAGATGGTCCAAGTCCTCTGGGGATGTTTCCTCCTGTGGAATCTCTACATCTCATCCGCTCAGACCATTTACCCTGGAATCAAGGCGAGGGCTACTCAGAGAGCTCTGGACTATGGTGAGTTGGATGCTTTCAGAAGCCAGGCTGTACTCACCTCCCAGGTGTAGTCTGTGACCCAAATCCAGAAGCTCAGATTGGTCTGTCTCATGACTGAGACAAGCTCTACAGTGGGGTGATCCAGAGCTACTAAGATGGCTGGGGGAAAGGTGTTGTCTAAAAAATAATCACCTTAACAATAGGCATATCCAAACATCGTCACAGATTCATATTTTCCCTCTCTCTCTCCCCCGCACATGCATACACAATGAACATCTTAGAGCATATAAAGTACTTGGAACAGAATCTCACAATAGCAAATGCCCAACAAATATTACCTACTGTTATTTTCACATATGTGAACAGACACCTCCACAGTTGCTAATGTCCCCACGTTACAGATGAGGAAAGTGAAGGACAGAGAGATTTTGTAACTTGCGGAGTCACACAGCTAGTAAGTGAGGGTTGGGATTCAAACCTAGGCTGTCTGATGGTGCCTTCGGTTCCATCGTTCCATCCTTTACATTCTGTCTTTACTTCTCCATATTACAGTATTATTCACAGTATTATAGAGGATAAAATCTGCTCTTCTTAATCTCCAAAAAGGATAGGATAAGTGGAAGTGAGCTTAAGCTGTAAAGGAAGGGGTATAAGCAAAACTTCCTCCTTGAGAAGGTAAAAATGAAAAGATCATTCTTCATTACTAAGTTACTTTTCTCAAGCTCTTTAATGTGGAAGAGGGCTCTGTTTCTCCACGAGCTCAGAGAAATGTGTTCTGTGGTGCTATTACATAAAGATGGGTTTATTCCAGGATTAAACAAAAGCAGTGGTTGCTCACCTTTTTGGAGTGCTGGGATCCTTTGAGAATCTGATTAAAATGTGAACCCTGGGGCTTCCCTGGTGGCGCAGTGGTAGAGAGTCCGCCTGCCGATGCAGGGGACACGGGTTCGTGCCCCGGTCCAGGAGGATCCCACATGCCACGGAGCGGCTAGGCCCGTGAGCCATGGCCGCTGAGCCTGCGCGTCCGGAGCCTGTGCTCCGCAATGGGAGAGGCCACAAGTGAGAGGCCCGCGTACTGCAAATAAAAAAATAAAATGTGAACCCTGGAAAATTTTCCCCTAAAAAATGAGATAGATACACATACACATGACCCACTCACAATCTTTCATTAGAATTTCAGGGGCTTCAAGTGTTCCCAACAGTCCATGGACCTCCAGTCCCAAATTCCTGAATTTAAAGAATCTAGGAGGGAAAAAGGACAGTGTAGAATAACTGTCTGGAACCGGCCATCAGGCATAGATTCTGGAGCCAAATTGCCAGATTTGACTACTGGCTCCCCCAGTTCTTAGCTGTGTGACTTAGGCAAGAATTAACCTCTTTGAGGCTCAGTTTCTTCATCTGTGAAATTGGATAACGATAATACTTTGTACTTTTCCTATAACACTGTCCTGTGTTAACATTCTCCCATGCTGTTAGCTCTGGGTTCTTGGACAATTTTACTAGCCTCTCTGAGGACCAGTGTCTTCTTCTGCAAAGTAGGGACAATAATAACCACCTTGTTAGAATCCTGTTTTCTCAGTATCTAAGAGCATGGCTTACTTAATAAATTTAACTTGTGTGTTTAATGATATTATGCCATCATCATCTTTGTTATCAATAAACATTTTCTTTGGTTGCTTCACAGGCATTCAAGCTGGGGTGGAGATGATTGAGCAAATGGTCAAGGAAAGAAAAATCCCAGATTTAAAAGGTTCTGAATCTCCTAAATTTCTGAAAATTGATTATATGAACTACAAGCTTATAAAGTAAGTAAAAGAGAAGAACCTTTTTAGCAGTGAAATTAATCTTTAAAATCTCAGGGTTGTGGATACGCCACCGTGAGTCCTGGTGTAACACCAGGATGGAGTAGAAGTTAACCAACCTTTGGTGAAAGGCTTATCAGATAAATCACCCAAGAAAAAGGGGTCATGGAGCCGGCACGTGGTGTTTGGGTCAGAACGCGTGGGTCCAAGTCACATCTCTGCTGCACACTCGTTGTGTGTACCTGGCGCATCTGCTCAGAGACTCAGTGCCCTCTCCTCATTCCTAAAATGAGAGTTCTAATTCGATGCAGATGTCGGCTGTGGGCACCTTGCCCCCAGAATTCTAAATGAAATTCTTGTTCATTCCATTGCTACCCCTATCCCCATAAACTTAGATGCAGGGTTCAATATCAGTCTCACAAACAAATCTGCTCTCACTACATCTTGTCTTATTTTGTAAAGTTTAGTCAAAACTTCAGAGGTCATAGGAGTGGATTACAAGGCACATGCTTTCTGCCCTCTTGCTATCTAGACCTCCTCTCCTTCTCTGGAGCAACGTCAGTTTCTTCTCCTGGGCTCATGCATAGCAGTTCCACCCACTCCTGGGTACCAAAGGATCATCCTAAATACTTTTCCAAGTAATTTTCCCACCAATAAACTTCTCTTCCTAAGAAGAATTCTGGTGGCAGCTATAATCTTTTCTACCATGTTACAGCAATAAAATCAACTGTCGGAATCAGTAAACAATAAAAAGCAGATGATGTAACAAATGTGAAGATACTTCATAAAACTGAAGCTGCTGAACACGGATTAGCTGATATACTTAGTGACAGCATAGACCATCAGTGTAAGAACAATGGAATTGCCACATTGATCCAGATCCTTGTCTCACCCAAGCCAAGGGTTTTGAGATTGTATTTATATTGTTACCCACCCTCTCAGATTGGGTGGACCCCAACTGGGTCCTTCTCATGCCAGATGAATGAGACAAGGTTTGGCAAAGCAGAGCAGAAACTGTATTCGTTGATCAAGGAATGGAGAAGGGAGAGCTCATGCTCTAAAGACACCTTCTCCCCATGGGAGGAAAGTGGGAGATGTTTAAGGAGTAAGAGGCCAGTGCATCATCAGAAACTGGGGAAAAGGGCAGAGATTTCCAGGAACAGTGCTGCATGCACAGTCCCTTGCGCCCGGCACTCATTGTGCCTAGCAAAGTACGAGTCCCCTCTTTGGGCGGAGATCTTAGCACGGTGACGAGGCAAAGGCAACTTTTGGGCGCTTCTACGTTTCCTTGGCACAGACGCTGCTCTTTGCACTTAGGCTGGAACTGATTCAGGGCGGACGACTGTAGAGTTTCCTTTGAGGTGTAACTGATAAACATCTTTGACAAACATCAGGTGTTTTGGAACAAGAATAGAAATAGGTTAAAGCAGAGATCTTTCAGCTCCCTGGGGTATGTAGGGGTGATGGTACGAACCAGGAAAAATGTTCAGCCGAATATAACAAAACTAGTGTGACTTAGATGAAATAAGGGTTCATTTTTGTCTCACAAATAAGAAGCTCTGAAGAGAAATTGTACAGAAGAACCTATTTTCAGGGCAGGAATAGAGACACAGACATAGGGAATGGGTGTGTGGACACAGTGGGGAGGATGAATTGGGAGATTGGGGTTGATATATGTGCACTGCCATGTGTAAAACAGATCGCTAGTGGGAACCTGCAGTATAGCGCAGGGAACTCAACTCGGTGCTCTGCGGAGACCTAGATGGATGAAATGAGGTGGGTAGTGGGAGGGCGGTTCAAGCGGGGTGGGGGTATATGTATACATATAGCTGATTCACTTCGTTGTACAACAGAAACTAACACTACATTGTAAAGCAACTATGCCCCCCGCCCCAAAAAAACAGTTGAAGAATCCTATTGAAGCCCCACAGTTTCATCAGAATACAACAGTCTTGTATTTTTCTGTTCCCCTATCCTTAACTCTGGCCTCTGGCTTCGTTTGCCTCATGGTCTAATATGACAGATGCTCTAATTATAATACAGTCAGCCATTCAACAAGAATTTGTTGAGCACCTACTGTGTACTAAGGCTTTGTTCTAGGCATAGGGTATAGTGTAGTGAATGACACAGATACGCCTTTAGTGTCCAGTGAGAGAGATGAACATTAAATATATATTTACAAATCTAATGATTTAATTACACTGATGATAATGCCACAGCAGAAAAACCAGGGTGATTCCTGTAATATAAAGTGAAGGTAAAGATGAGGAGAAACAGGTATTCCCATGCATTGCTAGTGGGAGCAGATAAACTGGTACAATAATTTCAGACCTGTGCTGTTCAAACAGGAGCTGCTAGCCTCATGTCACTATTGAGCACTTGAGGTATGATTAGTGCAACTGAGTACTGGATTTTTAATTTTTTTAATTTCAGTTTTAATTTAAAAACTCACATGATTCAGTTACTGAAGAACTTTTAAGTCTGGAACAATTTGAGTATGTAAGTTTACTCTTTCAATTGAAAATTTTATCAGCTCTAAATACAGGTCAAGAATTTCTGTTGAAAATGCAATATCTAGATTGAGGTACATCATGAATATAAAACACATACTGTATTTTGTTTATTTTTGAAAAAGGAAAATAAAATATCTCATTAACAATTTTTATATTGATTACATGTTCAAATTATAATATTTTCCATTTTTAATGTGTCTAGATAATGTTAAATTACATATACGGCTCACATTATATTTCTATTAGACAGTGGGGTTTTTTTTGTTTTTTTTGTTTTTTTGCAGTACACGGGCCTCTCACTGTTGTGGCCTCTCCCAGTGCGGAGCACAGGCTCCAGACGCGCAGGCTCAGCGGCCATGGCTCACGGGCCCAGCCACTCCGCGGCATGTGGGATCATCCCGGACCAGGGCATGAACCCGTGTCCCCTGCATCGGCAGGCAGACCCTCAACCACTGCACCACCGGGGAAGCCCCTAGACAGTGCTATTTTAGGAGGTGATTTTTAAGGATTTTTTTAGGCATGCTTTTTGACCCAACAATTCCACTTCTCAGCACCCTCTCTAGAGAAACATCTACACAAACAGCATATATGGGGATGTTCACTGTGGCACTGTTTATAATGCAGAAATACTGGAAACAACCTAGATGTCTACCCACAAAGCAATGATTTTTTTTAATCCATAGCTTAGATTACTCTGCAGCAATTACAAAGAATGAGTTAGACCTATACGTATCAAAATGAAAATATTTCCAAGATACATTAATCTCTACCATCCTCTTTTCACAGTGATCCTCAGGATATTTGACAGAGAATAGGTAGGAAAGGATGCAGAAAAGAGGAAATAACAAATAATCGTTTCTTATTGGCTGTCACATTTTAAAATTTTCCCTAATCTTAGTTCATAACAGTGCCTTCTCCCGTGCAACAGTTATACACAGATGGCTTCATTTTGTCTTCTCAACCTTCCCATGAGTCACACTTCTTTTCAGTGACTGACTGAAAGAGGTTAAGTGCCTTGCCCAAGGTTGTACAGCTGGCACAAAACTTGGCTCCGAGCCCAGTGCCCTTTGCACGGTGCACGAAGCGCCATAGCCTCCTGGTTAAGAAGCCTGAAGACAGATTGAGGAGGCTTCCAGGTCTGGTTCTACCACTTATCTATGACTTCAGCCAAGTTTCTAATCTTCTCATCTCTGAATTGCAGATTGCAAAATCAGCAGCAGCCTCATAGGATTATGGTGAGGGTTAAAATGAGGTAACACATGTGAAGTGCTTACTCCAGTGTTTAGCAGGTAGTAATTGCTCAATAGATGGTCATACTAATAACTTAACATAATGCACGTGGCCATCTACCTATGTATGTTGCATGCCACCTACTGCCTCTAGTTACCTGTGTGACAGCTCAGAGAATCCTAGGGGGAGTTAATGCTCTAAAATAAATTTCTCAACTAGGGAAGATACTGTCCACATAGAGGACATTTGGGAGGAAGGCATGCTGTTTATCGTCCTGATGATTTAGGGGTGGGGGGAGGGACACGATTGGCATTTAGTTGGTACATATGCCAAATATCCTGCAATTTGTACAACAGTCCTCTACAAAAAAATAGTTGTCCCATCCAAAATGTTAATGTTAGGCTTCCCTGGTGGCACAGTGGTTGAGAGTCTGCCTGCCGATGCAGGGGACACGGGTTCGTGACCCGGTCCGGGAGGATCCCACATGCCGCGGAGCGGCTGGGCCCGTGAGCCATGGCCGCTGAGCCTGCGCGTCCGGAACCTGTGCTGCGCAACGGGAGAGGCCACAACAGTGAGAGGCCCGCATACCACAAAAACAAACAAACAAACAAACAAAATGTTAATGTTTCCCGCATTGAGAAACACTGGGACAGCTGAAGGGAAAAATAATGATGGCAGTGTTTTGTCTTTAAAGAAACTAAAGAAGTCGATTGATTGTTTGCAAATCTGTTCCTAAACTTGCTCATTTCTCCCCTCAGCTAGATACAAGGGGCTTCCTGCCAAGGGTGTGAGAGGAATTAGAAGGCAGTGCCGTGAGGCTGCACTGCATACCTAAGGGTCCTTCCTCTATAGCAGCAGTCCGAAACCTTTTTGGCACAAGGGACCCGTTTCCTGGGGAGCGATGCGGAGCGGCAGATGAAGGGCTCGCTCGCCTGCCCGCCACTCACCTCCCGCTGTGCGGCCCGGTTCCTAACAGGCTGTGTACCGGTACCGGCCCGTGGCCCGGGGGTTGGGGACCCCTGCTCTATAGGAATTCACAATTGCCCATCTTGGGAGTTCTACCACTGCATTTCCGATTTTGCCTTACTTAGAGATGTGCTGGCTGAGTTGCACTAACTCCTCTGTTTCCTGTTTTACAGCATAAAAATCAATGCCTTTTCACTTCCAAATACTTCACTAGCCTTTGTGCCTGGGGTGGGAATCAGGGCCCTGATCAAGCACGGCACTGCCAACATCAGCACAGACTGGGAAATCAAGTCTCCACTTTTGTGAGTATTCCACTGAGAAGTCTACTGCTGTTCTGGGGGAGACGGAGCAAGAAATCAGAAGTAGATAAAGTTGCCAATGTGTTTGACGTTAGGCTTCTTTCCCTCAGCCATTAACCATCTTTCTCAAGAGCATCTTTCCAGGAGAGATTTAAATCAGAATATCTCTACTGAGGGCAGGGAGGAGGGGGCTGAAAAGCATCCTTCCCTTAAAGGCAGAGCCACTGATCAGCATGTCATTTAAGATTTCCTGGGACTTCCCTGGCAGTCCAGCGGTTAAGACTCCCCGCTTCCACTGCAGGGGGCACAGGTTTGATCCCTGGTCAGAGAACTAAGATCCCACATGCCATGGGCTGTGGCCAGAAAAGAAGATAAAAAAAAAGGATCAAATTCATGGTACGGTTACAAACCACCTACTATGTGTAAGTCACTGTGTGGGTGTAATGTTTAGGTCTGCCTTGGTTGATGCCCCAGGATGACACATTCATTCATCCATTTGGTCATTCAGTATCCATTTACTGAGTACCTACTGACTGTATCCATTTATAAATGGTACTGAGTACCATTCATCCCTGTCTCAAGAACTCCAGTCTCGTAGACGGTAGGGATATAATATGTTCCCCCATAAGAAACATAGATTCATGTATTATTCATTTCTTTGCTGACTCATCAACCATAGATTGAGTGCTTATTCTGTGTCAGGCCATGAGCTAAATCCTGGGGCATGGAGATGAATAGCACCACTCCCTCAAGGAGTTCACAGATGACATCTAAGTGTCACCTCCCCATCTATGCCCCTCCTAAATAAGGTGTGGCCACCTTGACCCCTATGTTCTTCCTCCAAACAAGCATCGTATATGAATGGTGCCTAATACATGCTCAACCACTATGGGGGCCAGCGCACTCAAGATGAAATAAATGCAAGGTTCCTAGAGCTGTCACCATTCACATATTTGTTACTTCATTTGTTCAGTAAATATTCACCCCTACCTGTTGTAGGTGCCAGGAATCCAGAGGTGATGAAGTTCCTGCCCTCCTGGGGCTTAGATTCTATGGCTAATCAGAGAAACAAGATCCATCTGCACCCCTGCCCAGGCTTGGGTAACCTTGCACTTCTTCCCTCAACAGCCAAGACACAGGAGGAGCTAACTTGCTTCTCTCTGGGGTCTACTTCACCGGTATACTTGTCCTGGCCCGGAATGACTTTGGTCACCCAGTCCTGAAGCTCCAAGACTGCAATGCCCAAGTGAGCCGCAATGACATCTCGTTTTCTGGAGAGCTCAGGTGAGCACCCTGGTGGGCAGTGGACAGTCTGGAGCTGGGTTCTCACGTGGCACCTAGGGGCAGTTATGAACTGGCAGATATGATCCTGTGTAAGCCCTTTTGTAATCTCTTTTTTCCTAGTGTCCTATATAACTCCTTTGCTGAGCCCATGGAGAAACCCATTCTAAAGAACTTAAATAAAATGGTAAGTCTTTAGAGGCTATACAGCCATAGTAACATGCCATCAGCAGCAGTTCTGCCGTGCTTTGATTAGCTTTTAGTCACTAAACCTTTCCTGAGCACCTACCGTGTGCTAAGCACCATCTAAGGCACTTTCACACACATTATCCTTTGCAACTTAGTAGTTTCTCAAGTGCCTACTGTGTGCCAAACAGAATGGTAGGTGCTAGGGCTGCAGAGATAAATAGTACAGCATTCCCTCCCTCAAGTCCTCGCCCCAGGGTGGGCAAACAGTCAAAAAGAGTTCGTTTATTGTGTACCTACTACATGCCCAGCACTCTAGGCTAGAGTCTGTTGAGGATATGGAAAAGGAATAAACTTGTCTGTTTAGGAAAAACCAGCTCAGACTTGTGAAACTGCAACTGAATAAGTATTTGAATTTCGTACATACTTACATGGTCATTAGGTTGGACTGAGGGGGTTCAGAGAACTGGAAAGATTAAGTAAATAGAGCCTAGGAGTATCCTATCCTGGGAGATATTTTTGGAGAGTGCAGGACTTGAACTGAGCCTTCAAATATAGGTAGGAATTGAATAAGTAAGGAACGGGAAAGAAGAAAGAATATTCCCAGCCAAGTGAAACAGTATACGTTAAGATGGCATCCAAGTATCTTGATGCCAGAAGTCAGTGTCCGAGGAAGGGAAAGATGGAATTGGCCATGTGCCCTGTTTCCGTTCCTGACAATATCTTCCCTGAACGCTTTACCCACATTTCTGGGGAGACAAGGAGAGAGGTGAGGAGGACGGGAAAAGAAGGGAGATTCCTTTCTGGAAAAGAGGGGCAAGGATGGTGTCTGGCTGTCTCCAGCCCCCTTGTGTTCAGTTCAGCACTTGGAAGGCAGTAGGTGCATAATGAATGTCAGTGAGGAAATCAACACACAGAGACGTCAAGCAGCTTGTCTAACAAGGTTGTCCGGCTGGTCAGGGGACACTGAAGCTTCGCAGCCTTTCCCGTCCTTACCTGAAAGGTGCTGAGTGCCAGTGGATGTGCATATTGAAGAGTGCCTGGGAAACAGTGCTGTTGCTTTCAGGGACCCCACACTTGATCATTCCTTTGTTCAAAACAAGGCATGGTCCTTTGGCCTCCGACAAGAAGCCAATAGTTAAGTTTGCCTGGAGCTTGTGTATGACTTAGAGATCGTAGATGCTTTGCTTCTAGGTTCCCTCTGTGCCGCTAGAAAAGGCCAAGGGTGCTCAGACCACAGCTGTGTAGCCACGTCAGGCCAGATCTCACATCCTACTGATCTAGCTCCTGGCAACTCGCTTACCCTCTCCAAGCTTCTGTTTTCCATCTGTAAATAGGGGCCAGTAGTGCCTGCCTCTCAGGACTGTAGTGAGGATGAAATGAGGTTGGCAACAGCTAACATTTACTGAATGCTTACTCTGAGCTGGGCAATCTCACATGGATTGCCTCAATTTCTACTCACAATCACCTGACGCAGTAGATACAGCTATCATCCCCACGTTGCAGATGAGGAAACTGAGGCCAGAGAGTACAAGTAACTTGCCAAGGCATTCAACCCCAGGCAGCCAGGCTCCTGAGCCTCTGCTAATAACCACCACACTGCGTGCTCAGCACACTCCTGGCACACGGCATCGAGCTTGATACTCTTCCTGCTTCCTACAGATGTGCTTGGGTCTGATTCAAAATTGATTTTCTAATTCCAAAAGGGGCTCTGATCTAAATAGATGTCTGATCTAATGGGCTCTCCGAGCAGCCCAGCAAGGAAATAAAGGCCCTGCTCTAACTCTCCCTGGCAGGGCCTGGCATGCTGATGGCAGAGGTGGCAGGCAGGGGCATCCCTGCCATTGGGAGAGGCTCAGCCGTGCAGGCAGCAGGTTCCCCAGGTGTCGTAGCACTAACATGGACTGGGGCACATGCCCTGTCATGCTGCAGAGATGAAAGCCAAGGGCTTGTTCTTTTATGGGGCTGAGTGGGTGTGGTCCCGGTTGCTATGAAGTTGAGCCAGCATTCTATGTCATGCCACCCATACATACGGAACCTGAGGCCCATAGGCATCAACTAATTTAAGGGAGAGTCCAAAGGGAGAATGTCTCCTCACTGGAAGGCCTTTGTTGGGGTCTAGGCCCTTAAACAGTGGTTTCCAGTACAATGTGATAACCTGCATTTTTTTTTTTATTCCTTTTATGGCCAGCTCTGTCCCATTATCACAAGTGAGGTGGAGGCACTGAATGCCAACCTCAGCATGCTGGAGGGTGAGTCCCAGAACTGTCTCTTCTGGGTGTTTCTCCTCCCACCTTCACACGCAGGTGCTCTCCAGGTGTGCTTTGCTCCAGCTCCCCCATCTGCTTTCCCCTCTGCAAACTAGCACCGCAGGAAGGTGCATGGGAGGACCTGCCCGTGTGCAGGTCCCGCTCTTTTCTGCTGCTAACCAGCTTCACTGCAGGTGGGGGTGACTTCAGGAAACTAGATGCAAGGCAAAGAATTAAACTGTCGTGAGCCTGAATCCCAGCTCTGGGGCTAAATCCATCCTCTTCAGAATGATGAATGCTCATCCTGACCAGTTATCCCCTGGTTCTAACCCCTCCAGTGGCTCCTATAGCTGCCTTCAGGATCAAGTCCAAATACCTTAACATGGACTGCGAGACCCACCTGCCGTGCTCTGGCTCCCTCTCGCCTCTCTGGGCTTCATCTTGCACCTTTGTCTGCGATCAAACTGCTTCTACCGCCTCACACCTTGCCTCCAGTCATGCTGTCCTCTCTGCCTAGAAGAGCTTTCTCTTCCTCCCCTCCATCCATCTATTCACTTAAGAGGTATTTACAGGGCACCCATTTCTTTGCCAGCACTGTGCTAAGCCCCGAGGGATGCAGCCCCTTCTGCTCCCTACCCCGCAGGCATCCCTTGTCCTGTTCACTCCTCTAGCTCTGAAGGCTCAGCTCAGGCATAGTCTCTCCCAAGAAATCCTACCTGACAGCCCACACCCCAAAGTCCCGCCTCCTCAACACTCACATGACACTTCGGGGCAGATCTCTCTTTGCACTCCATCCACTTACGCCCCCCCCCCCCCCCCGCACCCGCACCCTGCCACGGTATGCTGAGCCCCTGTAATAGGCTGGGTGCTGTTCTTGGTGCTGGGGATGCCGCAGTAAGCCTGTGAGACAGAAATCCCTGCCCTCATGGGGCTAGTGAGAGGAGACAGCCAGCCGGCAAGATAATAAGTAAAATCTATGGTATCGTTGCGATAAGTGGTAAGAAGAAAAATAAAGCAGGGAAGGAGCTGACGAGGGGTTTCTGTTTAAAATAGCATGGCCAGGAGAGGCGCCACTGAGCAGCTGGCATTAGAGTAAAGACCTGAATGAAGTAGGGAGTACGCCGCTCCTAGATCTGGATGAAGAACATTCCAGGCAGAGGAAACGGCAGGCTCAAAGGCCCATGTGGGAGCACTGCCGGGCGCATTGAGGGATGTTGAGAAGTCCATCCCGAGAGCAGAGGGAACGAGGAGAAAGCAGACGGCTAGACCTTCAGGGCTCTGTAGGTCACTACAAAGCCTGGCTCTTCATCTGATATGGGAAGTCCTGAGAGAGTTCTGAGCACAGCTTTCATGAGCTGACTTATATTTTAAGGAGATCCCTCTGGTTTCTCTCTATTAATAATAGGACAGGATTCAGGGGTGGAAGCAGGGAGACCACTTAAGAGGCTAGTGCAGTGACCTATACGAGCAAGGAAGGCAGTGACCTGGATGGAGTGACGAAGATGGTGAGATATGTTCAGGTTTCGGATGTACCTGGAGGGTAGGGACAGTGGTATTTGCTGACACATTGAATGTGGGTCATGAGGGGAGTCAGGCATGAGGCCAGGGTTTACTCTGAGCAACTAGAAAATTGGAAGAGTGGAATTACTGATACCAAGATGGGGAAGACTATAAGACTATGTTTGTAGTAGGCCCTCTGGAGCTCAGTTACAGATCTGCTCTTATTACGCTGTATTATAATTTCCTGTTTATATGTCTGTCTCCTCCTTCAGACTGTGAGTTCATTGAGGGCAGGGACGTTGAGTCTTCTCCGTGTTCTCAACACCGAGCACAGTGCCTAACTCACACTAGGTTCATAGATATTAACTTGATAAAGGGATGAAAGGAGATGATGGCTGGACAGATGGATTGATGAGTGGATGCAGATAGATGAATAAAAAAGAACAGATTGGAGAGGTAGGGAAAGAGAAAGAAGATGTAGAAAAGATGAGGAAAGAACCAGTGGAGGATTGCCATGTCCTAGGTTGCTGTGGGCAAATTTCTTTACTTCTGGGAGCATGCATAAAAGGCTATGTACCAAAATTTTACTGATGGTTCTCTCAGGGCAGTGTGATAAAGAAGAGTTTTTACTTTCTTCTTTTGATTTATCTACTTTTCCTGGGTTTTGAAAAGTGAGCAAGTATTATTTATGAAACAGGGTAAGGGTTAATTTTGTTTTAAATAACAGAGGATTAAAAACTTGTTCTGGATAAATATTAACCATGTGTTATACTATACCTTTAATAAATGTAAATTTTCTTTTTTCTTTGTTATTTAGTTTTAAGAAGCGTTGACAACTATACCCTGCTGGATTATTCCCTAATCAGTTCTCCAGAAATTACTGAGAATTACATTGATCTGAATTTGAAGGTAATTTTATCATCATCAAAGTCCTAAGCTTGGCTATCAATACCACTATTCAAGGAACAAATATTACATGCAGAGGGAAATATAACTACATTCTCTTCCAACAGTTTAATTTTCTTTCAAGCAGTTCTCTCATGTTTATGCTCCTTTAAAAGACTCTTGAACATCTTCTGGACTGGTAAATGATTGCTTGGATTGCACAGCATATGTCTGCCTTCTTCAAGAAAAGCATCGAGATGTCTCTGCCTCTGGGAGTAAGGCTGCAGACTAAGGGGCAGCGAGTAGAATAGTCTGCATTCATTAGGGCTCAACAGATCAGTAGCCTATAAATATAGATAGTTCTATTCCTAGCTCTCAGGTTAGTCGACCAAACTGAGGGCTGCTGAACTCTGTCAGGGCCATTAACACATGATAATAGTGTTTGCTGGGCTTCCCTGGTGGCGCAGTCGTTGAGAGTCTGCCTGCTGATGCAGGGGACACGGGTTCCTGCCCCGGTCCGGGAAGATCCCACATGCCGCGCAGCGGCTGGGCCCATGAGCCATGGCCACTGAGCCTGCGCATCCGGAGCCTGTGCTCTGCAACGGGAGAGGCCACAGCAGGGAGAGGCCCGCGTACCGCAAAAAAAAAAAAAAAAAAAAAAAAAAAGTGTTTGCTGATTCTAGAAAAGTGATTAACTGTGCTTTTGTCCCAAAGTAAATATAATTTATTTTAAAATTTATTTATTTTTTGTTGGGGGGCTACTCTTCGTTGTGGTGCGTGGGCTTCTCATTGTGGTGGCTTCACTTGTTGCAGAGTATGGGCTCTAGGCACGCGGGCTTCAGTAGCTGTGGCAAGTGGGCTCAGTAGTTGTGGCTTGAAGTCTCTAGAGCGCAGGCTCCGTAGTTGTGGCGTGCAGGCTTAGTTGCTCAGAGGCATGTGGGATCTTCCCGTACCAGGGCTTGAACCCGTGTCTCCTGCATTGGCAGGCGAATTCTTTTTTTGTTTTTTTGTTTTTTGCGGTACGCAGGCCTCTCACTGTTGTGGCCTCTCCCGTCGCAGAGCACAGGCTCCGGACGCGCAGGCCCAGCGGCCATGGATCACGGGCCTAACCGCTCCGCGGCATGTGAGATCTTCCCGGACCGGGGCACGAACCTGTGTCCCCTGCACTGGCAGGCAGACTCTGAACCACTGCACCACCAGGGAAGCCCCCATTGGTTTTTTTTTTTTAATGTATGTTGGCTTATGTTTCAATCAGAGTCATTCAACTCAGTTAAATATTACACAAGACACCATTTTGTAATAACAGCCTATACCTTATGAAGGCAGCAGTAAAAATGCCACAAAAATGCTTTGAGCCATTTAGAATCCTGGGTCCTTCTGAGTCTTTCTGTGATGCCCCAGATGCTCAGAAGTTATGGATTTTGAAGGTCAAAAGTTTGACATCTCTACATGACACTTCAGGAACTATTCAGAGCTGTCCCCTCCAGCTACATTCACCTGCCTTCCTGTCTCTGAGAAGAGGACTAACAAGGAACTTCTCACTGGATTACACCCCAGGGTGGACAGACACACTCAGATATGCTCAAGAAGTCATCAGAGCTCTGAAACATAGTCCCCAGTCAAGGAGTCAGAGGACTCGTGGTTTTTTCAACCCTACTGAGTTTCTGGAATATTCCTTATTCTGACTTGAGTGGGTCCACCTTCTTTAGTCCTGCACATTCCAGTCTTCCCCTGATAACACTGGTCTTTCTCTCTGTTTCCCCACAGGGCGTATTCTACCCCCTGGAAAACCTCACAGATCCCCCCTTCTCATCAGTTCCTTTTGTGCTCCCGGAACACAATGACTCTATGATCTACATTGGAATCTCCGAGTATTTCTTTAAATCTGCGTCCTATGCTTATTTTACAGCTGGGGCTTTCAACGTCACTCTCACCACAAAAAAGGTGAGGAGAGTTAACGGATGATGACAATTGACACCAACATTTAATCTTGTTATAAGTATCCCATTATGGGGGGTTTTATGTCATAGTTTCTATTCCTGGGCCTTTGTAGACATTATCACTCCTAGCAGGACAATGAATGAAGGGATTATGGAATGAATGTTGATACTAGTTGGGGAGTTGTTGGGTTTCCAGTTCTGCTAATTTCAGCTTTTTATGATACTGGGCCACTGTTCTTCTAGACTGATCTTCAATAATACCAAGAAGCCCCTCCACTACTTATTACCTGTGACAAATACCTATGAAAATTTGGTAATTTCAATGTACTTAACTTCTCTGTGCCAGATTTCATCATTTGGAAAATGGGAATAATAATGTTCCATACTCATAGGGTTGTTATGGGCATTAAAGAGGTTTAAATATACGTAAAGCATTCAGACCAATGCTTAGCACAGACTACATGCTCTCTAAGTGTTGATTATCATCATCATCATCATTATTATTTTATTATTTGTGTTATGCCAACATAAAGATTTCTCCTGTTAGTAATTACAACTGACATCTACAATGACCAGTAAATAGCACAGATATTCATTGATCCTCTGTCATGCCCTTCCCTTTTATAATGAGAACTCTCTCTTCTACCAGTCAACTAACAACTTTTATTGAGCATTCCTTATGTATCTTTTCATTCTCTAGGCCTTAATTATACAAATAATTATAAGTCTTGTGTTCAAAATGCTGATGGCAACACCAGCTGCTATACAGTACTGAGAATTAGACACTTCTAGCTTCAGACTTGAAAACCATTCATCTATGAAGATAAATTGCTTATGCATCATGTCTCAGTAACCTCTGAAAAAGAGGACAATAACACAAGACATTGTTAACCACTGTACAATGTTTACACATGGATCGTAGCCATAAGATATACACTGTGTTCCTAAGGTTAAAAGGCCCTTACTCAAAAGCAATGTAACTTCCTGTGTGACCTAGGACAAGTCACTTTACCTCTCTGGGCCTCAGATTTCCTGTGGTTGGGCTATAAAATAATCAGTCACCTTCAAACACTAGGCATTTTTGGTGCAACAGCTTCATGATTCATAAAAATTACAGGGAATGCTGCATTTTCCCTGAAAATACAACCCAGGTAAAAACCTTGCAGTGACATGATGGTCTTCATTTCCCAGATTTTCAACCATTTGATTCGCAACTCTCAAGGCCTTGGCAACATGCTCTCCTGGGTGAGTGCTCAGGGTTTGACTCCTTAATGGTGTATTTGGTTTCACTGCAATTATTTCTGGAAGACTTTTTGTTTCTTTATGTTCCTTTCTGGTCCAAGCTTGCATCCATATTTCCATTCTTAAGAGTTTTTCTTTTAATCAGATATCCACAAATATTAACTGAACAGTACAAGTTACTAGGAAAGACATTGTACACAGAATAAATCATTTGTTCCTTCCATAAGTTTCCACCACACTTTAAATAATTAGCTTAAATGGGAAAGGAAGGAATAGTGCCACATTGTGACTTTAGTTAAAACAACTATTAATATCATGCTGTCATGGGATCTGAGTATTGGACACAGTATATTGAAAGGCTCAGGTTTGCCCTGGAGGACAGAGAGATGCTCGTGTAGCATCCTGGGTTTAGAGCAAGGATCTTGAGTCAGACAGACCTAGATTTGAATCCCAGTTCTATAACTTACTCATCTTGAACCTTGAGAAAATTACTTAACCTCTCTGAGACTCATTTTCTTTAGTTGTGAAATGGGAATTCCGATAGAACCTGCCTCGGAGGGATTTTTTGGAGATTAGATGCAATAATACTAAAAGTCCTGACATGGTGCCTGACACACAGTATGTGTTCAATAAATGGCAGCTGTTATTATTATTATCTTGTTGTTATTGCTATAATTATTAAAGAGTTTTTTTCTGTTCTAACTGTATGATGTAAGATTTAATCACCACAGGCCACCCCAAATTTGTTATTTCCCCTCTTCAACTCACGACTCCCAATCTCTGTTTCTTTCCCTGAATGTGGGCAGATTGCAGAGCTGTACATCTTGTCCCAGCCCTTCATGGTACAGGTCTTGGCAAGAGAGCCTCCCGTGGTCAATTTATTACCGGGTAACTTCACCCTAGACATCCCTGCCTCCTTCGTGATACTCACCCAGTCCAAGAACTCGACTGCAGAAACCGTCCTTTCCATGGACTTTGTAAGTCTGCGGGGACAGGAGGGCAGCCTACGGATACCAGTCCTGTTCCTGCAGTAGACCACTGGCCAGCAGGGTCTACTAAATGTTTGAAGGGATGGGATGTGATCCATGGATTAGGAGAGAGGACAGGGTTGAGACTGGGGTGGGGGTAGGTATGGGAGGCCAGTGCTCATACCCCCAAATGTTGTAAAATAGCTCTCCCCGCTTCTCCACGTCCTGTGTGCCCTTCCCTCTGCTTCAGTTACATTGATAACCAAATTTCTTTTTTTCTTGAAATAAGTCAGTCAAGGTAGAATTCAAGTTTATTTGAGTAGATGTAGGCCAAATAAAATCTGAGAGAAAATGACTGAACAATGAACCTAAGTGAGACGTCTCTCTCTCCCTCTCTCTCCCCCCACTGCCCCCCACACACGCAAAAGAGAGATTAGAAGAAAAGGAAAAATAATTTAAAGGAGATCTTCAAACAAAAAGTCTTTATAGTTAGTTTCCCTACCTGCAAGACAATATTTTTAGAGCTATTTCTTTCCAATATTTTTTGAGATGAGAGTGAAAGTGAAGTTTATGTTTCTACCATAGGTAATGATATTCATGGCCAAAATGGATAAATTCACTCATCTTACTAATGTACGCTTTTGTTCTCTGCAGGTTGCTAGTACCAATGTTGCCCTGGCTATTTTGGGACAAAGATTGATCTGCTCTTTATCTCTGAACAGGTAAGCTTAGTTGATGTGACTGTTGGATGGTAGTACTAAGTGAATCAACAGACCTTAGAGACAAGTGAACAGTAACAAAACAGGTGAAGTTACCATTCAATAGAACATGAATCACTTAAACATTTCTCCTATAAGAGTCCAGATAATTTCAGAATATGGACCTAACTGAAAATTATGAAGTTTTTCTTTTTTCTTCCCATCAGACAATATTCAGATAAATTTGGCAACAAAATTATTGTAAATTTAATTCCACAATGTAAATTCTCATTCTAATGGTACAACAGTATAAAATAAAGTTCCTCTTCAACAAATTTAGAATGGATGCTATTGAAGAAAGAGCATGAAGCTTTGAGGTCAAGGAATGAAGTTTCAAATCCCTGCTCCCTGGTTCCAGAACCGTGATCAAGTCTGTTAACCTCTTTGAACCTCAGTTTCCTTATCTGTAAAATAATGAAGTTGGACAAAATCATCTCTGACTTACCTTCAGGCTCTGACACTCTGATCCCTTTACTAAAGTGGAGAATTTAACAAGACCATGCCCCACGGCCTGGCTGGCTCTCAAACACAAACCATGCAGTGTGAAAGGGCTTGAGCAGGTCATGTACACAGATCATTGAACACTAATTACCACTGGGAAGAGCCACCCGCAAACCCCGTTCTCCTCAGCCCAATAAAGCCCATAGCTAAAGCCATGAATCAGACTACCTGGGGCGGAGGGAGGCAGGGGAGGATATACAGAATGATCAGGTGGCCCAGACTAAATCCATGAAAGGACAAAAAGGAAGCAATAAAACAGACAAAGAAATCCTAGTCTGAAAAGATTGGGAAACCAACAGAGAAAAATAAGTCAATCACCATAAGTCAAATTGATGGTTAGGAAGACTATTGTAGAAACATGGAAAATGTTTTCAATAAAATAATATGAAATGGAATAAACAGAATACAGAACTGCATAAACACAACAGTCAGCCGTGTAAACTAGCTTTCCATCTGGATAAGGAAGTGAATTACAAATGAAGGGTTGTGTTAGACTATGAGATTATGAGTCGGTTGTTTCCTCAAAATTTTCTTTATAACTATGTTGTTTTCCCAATAAAAGGAACAATAAAAGCAAAAAGTAATATGGCTTCCCAGAAATAAAAGACTTCATGAAGGCTTTCTCCTCAACTTTACCCAGGCCTTCAAAGAAGGACTAATTTCTCCATTAAATTCTAAAGGCACAGTGCCCAGAGCCTATGAGACTTCAGGGACCCATGAAAATGTTTTAATATATTTTAAAATGAGAATTTTAGGGGCTTCCCTGGTGGCGCAGTGGTTGAGAGTCCGCCTGCCGCTGCAGGGGACACGGGTTCGTGCCTTGGTCCGGGAGGATCCCATGTGCCGTGGAGCGGCTGGGCCCGTGAGCCATGGCCGCTGAGCCTGCGCGTCTGGAGCCTGTGCTCCACAACGGGAGAGGCCACAACAGTGAGAGGCCCGGGTACCGCAAAAAAAAAAAAAAAAAAGAATTTTAAAATAAATACAATCCAGACTGGATTATACTTATCTTTATAACAACACAGTCTTCGAAGATAATTTTTAATGTTTTTTTATGGAAGAAGGGCTCCTGAAGGCTTCAGGCTACCAGAATTCATATGTGGCCCTGTTTCTAGAGGATCAAAGCTGATGAAACTCTGAACCTTGATGGGTGGTGTTTGAGATGGCAGTTTTAATGGTTGAGAGGATGGAAGCCAGAGAGCAGGAGATGAGGAGGGAAAGGACCAAAGGTGAAGAGCTGGCGGTATCTGAGCTAGGCCGAGAGAAAGGAGAGAATTTGAAAGGCGGTTTGCCTGAGCCGCAGGACTGGGAGGCCTCTATCTGAAGACTGAGAGGAAAGGGCTATAGGAAAGGGCAGCTGGCAATCTGGAGTGATGGGGGAGTATGCGGGCAGGGCTGCTAATTGAGGCAGCAAGCTCTGAGAAGGTAGAAACATTTGCACTTGAGCGGGGTTCTGGTTTACTGGCAGGATCTGAAGGAAGGATTTAATAAGAAGGGGATTTCAGGCTGTGGCAGGCAGGTAGGAAAGATCTTAAGTTGCAGAGACCAGGTTTGCTTCTCTGCTTCATTGGGCTTGACCCTCACCTCCAACATTCTACCAGTAAGAAACTGCATGTACAGTGGGCGTTACGTTTATTTATGGGAGTAACTGGGAAAACTGATGGTAACCTGCTAAATTCACATCATCCAAAGGAATGTTTGAATTCATTCTCCAGCTTCTGGAGGTCCACAAGCCTTCTTTGACCTTGTGAACACCAACCTGAAATTAGAACTCCTGCCTGCTTGAAGTCTCTTCCGAACACCCCTGTGATC
Source organism: Globicephala melas (assembly GCF_963455315.2). Classification (NCBI taxonomy): domain Eukaryota; kingdom Metazoa; phylum Chordata; class Mammalia; order Artiodactyla; family Delphinidae; genus Globicephala; species Globicephala melas. The sequence goes on from NC_083323.1 coordinate 14,563,263, forward strand.
TCCTTTAGATTCCCGTGCTGGGGAGGCTGCCTGCGCCCTGAGGCCTTAGTAGGGTCTGAACAAGACCACCTACATAGTTTGTGAGGCTTGGTGCAAAATGAAAGTGCAGAACCCCTGTTCAACAATTATGAAGAATTGCAAGATGGAGACGGCAGGGCGTTAAACCGAGCACAGAGCCCTTCTGAGCACCGTGCAGGTCACGTGCACTGAGTCTGAGTGGGGCTCCTGCAGTGGGTACTACAGCAAACCTCAGGCAGCGAGCAGACTAGGGGCAAAGCAGGTGGGCCTGGCATCACTCAGGCCTCAGGCAGTCAAACCCAGAAGCAAGACCACAAAGGAGCAGAGGCTGTGCTGAAAGAGCAGCCTGAGCCGTTGGCAGCAAGAGCAGTAGCCCCGCCTCCCACACGGGCCACAGCAGCCAATGCCTCCGCTCCGGGGCTCCACAGAGCTGCTTTTCAGGGTGAGCTGGTTTGGTCTTAAGTGACGTCATAGAGACACTGCAGGAAAAGGTGTAAGGTGGACGGGGACCAGTGAAACACCCCTGAGGAGAGCCAGGGAACACAGGGTCTCCGAATACGTCTCCCCCAGAACACCACGGCCTTCCTAACTGTCCCCTGTCTGAGGGCGTCTCTCTCTGGAGCTGCTCAGGGCCGGCTACCTAGACACGAGACGCAAAAATCAGAGGCGAATCCAGGGTGGTGAGTTTAGAGAGGTGGGGAGATCATGGGCTTTGGAATCAGACTAGCTGGTTCAGGTCCCAGCCCGGATCATTAGCTGTGGGATCTCAGGCAAGTTTCTCAATCTCTCTGGGCCTACATTTTCTCCTCTATAAAATGATACAATAAAACCTACTTCAGGGAGTTGTTGTGAGGAGTACATAAGTTAATACGTGTAAAGTGCATGTTAAGTGTTAAAAAAAATGATGGCTATGGCTATTATCTAAAATTATGGGGACTGGCCTCAGCCAGGGGAAGGAAGGACTCAATTATACAAGATCATTCCAAGAGCTCTATTCAGAAAACACCTCACTCCCCTGTCTCCTGTCCAGTGATGGCTATTAGAGAAAGTGCCTTTTGTTCTACCATTTATAAATACACTTTATCATTGAGCCTTTACTATCTGCTGGTCCTGTACCAAGCACCACACATAGATTACTTTATTTAAACCTCACAACCCTGTATCTCCAGGATCCGGCACAGCGCTCCATAAGTGTCTGTAGATTGAATGAATAATCCTGGAGGTAGCTTATCATCCCCATTTTCCAGCTTATAGAGGTCAAATAACTTACTCAAGTGTTGACCAAAATAAATGGACTGCCGGATATCTCTCCCCAGCGAAGATGTACGTATTCGGGATGAGCAGAGAACTGCATTTTGGGGTCTATAACCATGGTGAGCCCTGTGCAAGTCCCCACGTGGCAAGGGAAGGAGAACCCTTTTATAGAGGGAAAAGGAAGTTGGGAGGGCTGTAGTAAACAGAGAGTCCATGGCTTTTCTTTAGCTAAGTCCTTGCCAGGAAACAAGAGGAGGCTTCCTTCTTCCTGTTGGGCTCTGCTGTCGTCACAGGGTGTGAGAACTCCGCCTGCTGGTCTCCAGACTCTATTGAACTGAGCTTTCTATTTATTAGTAATTTTTTATGCAAGTCTCAGAGCTATTGAATGGCAGAGCTAGAACTTGAACCTGAGTGAGTCTTCAACGCCATGAGTGTTTGTTTACTTACTACATTGTACTGCCTTTGATGTGGTGAATAGCTAAGTCTTAGAAAATGAGACTTAGACCTACAATTTATAAAAGAAATACCTTTGCCTAGAGGAGAAAACTAGAAGCATGGAGTCAGGTTAAAGTGAAACAGATGTCCTTTCTCAATGTTAAGTATTGATAGAAAAAAGAGAAGACACTGGCATTGTGTGTCCTGAAATGGAAAAAGCACACAGCCCTTTTCTCATTGCGTTAAGGAACTGAGTGAAGGAAAGAATAAAGAAAGAGAAAGCTGGAAGTACTACTAATAAACTTGACCTTTTTGTGTATGTCCAATTAAAAGCACAGGCTCTGGAGTCAAGCATGTCTCATTTTGAATTCTACCTCAGCCATTTGCTAGCTGAGTGACCTTGCACAAGTTAACTTTCCTCCTCAGCAAAACAGAGCCCCTGTGTAGAATGTTGTATTGGTAGAGATGAGAATGTATGAAAAGCACAGCGCCCAGCCCATAATCAGTGCTCAAGAAACATCCGTTACTGCTACTAGTAGTACTTTAGTCTCTTTCCTTATTCTAGTATCAAAGTTTGGCCAAGTAAGAGGGAGAAATTGGTCCCAAGAGACATGACAAGTCAGGAGGGTCTTAAAAGCTGTGGAGTGGCCCATAAACCAGATTCTTACAGCTCTTTGTATATTTGAGGCTTTTGTTCCAAACAGTTCTGTTTGGAGGTAACTCCAATCCAGGTTGGTCTATTTGGAGGTAACTTCAATCCAAATGTCCATGTAGACATTTTTGAGACTAATTCAGGGACCAAATTAAACAACACTTTCCTTTTGATGGTCTTCATACACATGACTTAATTCTAACCCTTTTTCTTAATCGCATGCAAAGCTCAGGGCAATCAAATGCACATTATTGTTCAACCATTTAGAGCTTGGAACACTTTTTTTTTACATTCCCATGATTGAGGATTTGGATACTCCCAAACTGCACCCCACCCCACTACCACACACACACACACACACACACACCTACCTACCTGCCCTGCAACCCCTCCCATGCAACACCATCAGAGTGCAAATATAGCTGACTACAAGCAGATAGTATCACCACCCAACTCCATTTCTCACAGCTGGGCAGATAAACATTTCCCAGCGTGAGCCATCTGGTGAGAAATAGAAAGGGAAACAAGTCTGGGAAGAATGGATTCAGTTTCTGTTGGAATGGTGCTTGGACAGGCCAGCAGAGCTCAGTCGTGGCAACTGGGCTGATCTCCATCTCCATCCTCCCTCTGAACTACTGTTGAAGCCAGGGTAGAGGAAGGCCACAGTGGGGAGCCCCTATCGGAGGTGGAACCCCGAATGACTTCTTACCTTTCTCCCAGACTCACTTAGGGAATTTCTAGACTGCAGAAGGCAATGGAGTTAAAATACTGGGGAACTCTGCCTCATAAAGAGGGTCCTTTAATTCTGGAGTGGGCTCAACACATTCCTCCCCTCAAAACTTTTCATCATTGGATTAAATCTACAGCCTAGGGTTTTCAAGCTCTTCAATGTCTGGTCCTACCTTTCCAGACAGCCAGTCTAACCTCCCATAACTCCCTAAATGAACATTTTGCTTTAGGTGCTTCACCCTCAAAGTGACCTCAATTCTAATAGATACTTTCCCACCCATCCTTTATCTGCTTGTTTATCCATACATCCATTCAATGAGAATTTATTGAGCACCTATTACGTGCTCTGCACTGTTCCTGATACAAAGAGTTGAGAGAAGAACAATGGTTTCTACCTTCCAGGTCCACAGCCTGGTGAGGGTAACACTCAGATTTTTTTTAATTAATTTTTATTGGAGTATAGTTGGTTTACAATGTTGTGTTAGTTTCTACTGTACAGCAAAGTGGATCAGCTATACGTATACATATATCCCCTTTTTTGGATTTCCTTCCCATTTAGGTCACCACAGAGCATTGTGTAGAGTTTCCTGTGCTATACAGTAGGTTCTCATTAGTTATCTATTTTATACATGGTATCAGTAGTGTATATATGTCAATCCCAATCTCCCAGTTCATCCCACCCACCCCCTTCCCCCTTGGTATCTATACTTTCTTCTCTATATCTTTGTCTCTATTTCTGCTTTGCAAATAATATCATCTATGCCATTTTTCTAGATTTCACATATATGTGTTAATATACGACATTTGTTTTTCTCTTTCTGACTTACTTCACTCTGTATGACAGTCTCTAGGTCCATCCACATCTCTACAAATGACCCAATTTCATTCCTTTATATGGCTGAGTCATATTCCATTGTATATATGTGCCACATGCTAATGGACAAGGTAGGGTGCCTGTACATGGTAGTATACAGAGTGCTTCTCTCAAAGGGCAATTTATTTCCGCTCTCCCCCTCGTATTACACACACACACAACCCTCGCTGGTCTCATCACCTTTTCACACCTTCTCAGAATTCCTGCAACAAGTAATGTGTAAGCCCACAAAAGCACACCTGAATACAGGCTGCTTTGTATTGTTCTCTAACTTCTTCCTGTACAGAAAGTTTCTCCCCATCCCTCATAAATATAGATATAAATAAAATTCTTCACATTGCCTAGCACATTACCAAGCATAGAAGAAGGACCTGGGAACCTCCTCAGCCTGCCAGTCTTTTCTCCATACTGCAGCCAGAGTGATCTTTACAAAACACTGACCTCCTCCCCCTTCTTAGAAACCTGCCACAGATTCCTTTTCGGGTAAACATCAAAATTCCAACATAATCTGAGAAACCCAGCCTGGTCAACCGCTGTCTGTCTGTCTAGCATCGTCTCACTGTGCTCTCTCCGTAACTCTCTGTTCCCTCCACTGGGCCTTTGCCCTCTGCCCAGAGCCCCCCACTCTTCCTTCCCCATTTTGCCTTTTTAATTCTGCTCATCCTTCATATGTCAGTTCAAGGACACAGCCCTTTCTTGGAAACCTTCCTGCATCCACCAAGTTAGATTCCTTAGTCATTTGCCTCAATGAGCAAATGAACGTATTTCGTTCCTTCAGACTATTGATCTAACCTGTAGTTAAACGTTCATCAGTGCAGTTATTTGGTTAATGTCTGCCTTCCCACTAGGCTGTAAGCTACATGGAGCAGTGAGTGTGTTTGGTTTTTCTCACACTTGTATCTCTGGTACCTGTCCCAGAGCTGCTGTATACTGGGTATTCAATAGATATCTGCTGGAAGAATCAATGAGTGAACGAATGAACACTAAGCACTAAGTGTGCCATGCTCTGTACTCAGTCCCACGAATACAGAGGGAATTAAGACTGTATCTCAACCCACAAGGAGTTTATAGTCATAGGGCAAAGAGGTAAGCAATCATTATAGGGGATTGAGTGCAAGGATTGATTTTCAATGTCTGCCATGGCCACAGGGTTGGAGGAATGGCATTGTGAATGCCTGTGATTTGGTCCACTTGGCCTTCATTATGTCATAGTTGCTATATTGACTCAGATTATGAAGGGCTTTTTGCCATGCTTAAAAGTTTGCACTTTAGCTCTGGTTTTCAATCAGAGCAGTAAACCTTCTCCAAAGCTTTAAAAATAAACTACACTTTTATATGCCTGCAAGGTAGACATATTTGAGCTCCCTTTCTCCTCAGCTACTCTGTGGTTCTGTAATAAAAATTAGCTGCTAGTAGCAGGGCTTTAAGTAACAGGTTAGGTGCCAGGTGAAGGATAAAATGTCAAAGGAGTGAAGTTGTTCGCCACCTAGTGGTCTGAGTTGAGCTTGTGTGTTTTTCAGAACCTGGACGGGAAGAGTTTGCTCTTTGCTCCACCTGTTTCTCTGCAGTTAGACTTGTCTCTTAGTAAACTAACCTAGTAAATATGCCTAGAGACTAGTAAATAGATAAAAGTCATACGGCCCTAGTAGGAAAGGATAGTTGGTTTGCGGGAAGCTCAGGTGGTCCTAAGATAACCAATCATGGCTTAGGGTTGTGATGAAAGAAAAGAAAGGAAACTCACAAGTGTGTTCCATTTTATGCAGACCTAATTTCTAAATTGCTCTAGATTGCCCATTGTAAGAGGCAGGGTGACCAGGGGGAGGCACCCACATTTCCCCAGCAGTGCCTGCCAATGTTTGTTCAACTGCTCAGCTTACTTCCTTCAAAGATGCCCCAATGATTCTGGTCCTCACTTTCCACTAAGATCAATTTGAGCCACGGTGCCTCTGATACCATTTCTGATCCTTGTCAGAATTAACAGTCTTTCTGGTTTTTACTCCTAGCTGTCACTTTGAATAAATCTCAAAAGCTAATTCATGCTAACATGATATTGGCTGATAATAAGCAAACTTACCTCTTCTGTGAATATCTGCTCCTTAAATGAAATAACAGAAAGATTCCCGGAAGAGGTCACACCTGAGTTAAATCTTAAGCAAGTAAAAGGAGTTAACCAGCCAAAGAGAAAGGAGAAGGGCAATTCTAGAAAGAGGGGGCCACATGAGCAAAAAGCATGGAGGCCAGAAATATCATGGAATATGCAAGGAAACACCTCAAGGTCGTTTTAGGGTCTTTATGGCCTTACCCACTCTAATTTTTGGAGACTCCATCCCAAAATATATTGCACATATTCAAATGCATTCCACAGTAAATATAATTTATATTTAACTATGAGTCGGGTTGAGTTAACGTGACTAGCGGCCATAATGTTACTTGTAGACATTTATTAATTTTAATTTTTCAGGATTTTTTGGTATGTGTTTTGAAGCCAATATACTTCAAACTCAGGTATATAGTACCTGATGAAAAAGACAGCATAGCGCTGAGCAGTTCGGAGTTACTGAGTATAAAGTTCAAGGTAGAGGGCGTGAGGCAGTCGGAGCTGAGGAGCCTGGCAGTGACCTGGCGCTCCCGCCCTGCTTCGGTGCACGGCTGTGGCCAGAGGCTTTGCAGGTGAGAAGACAGCGTTTGTGAAGAGTGGATGGTTGCTGAGACAGAGCACTATTTTGAAGCGCTGGAAGGAGAATGGGTTTGACCTGTGGTCAGATGGTCACCTGACCTATTATGATGACCAAACTCGGCAGAGTGTAGAGGATAAGATGCACGTGCCAGTGGACTGCATCAACATCCGCATGGGACATGAATGTCAGGATATTCAGCCTCCAGATGGGAAGGCAAAAGACTGCTGCAGATTGTTTGCCGAGACGGGAAAACCATCAGTCTTTGTGCAGAAAGCACAGATGATTGCTTGGCCTGGAAATTTACACTTCAGGATTCCAGGACAAACACAGCTCACGTTGGCTCAGAAGTCACGCATGATGAGACTGCCCTGGCTTCCTCCCCACCTCCTTACACCGCCTATGCTGCACTAACCCCTGATGCAGATGGCTATGGTCCATACAGTGGTGCATACCTGCCAGGAGCTCAAGTTTTCTATGCTGCAAACAGGCAGGCTTATGCTGTACCCTATCAGTACCCATATGCAGGACTTTATGGACGGCAGCCTGCCAACCAAGTCATCGTTCATGAGCGGTATTGAGACAATGACAGTGACCTGGCGCTGGGCATGCTGGCTGCAGCAGCCACAGGCATGGCCTTAGGGTCTCTGTTCTGGGTCTCCTAGAGTCCTTGGAACCTGGATGTGCATAGCTTCTGATACCCTGCGTGCAATAATATACTTTGCAGGGCATTTCTGTTTGTTATAAATGCTTTTAATAATAGTTTTAGTAGTTCTTTTGAAAGTAGTGACATCATACTTATAACTAATCCATATAAATACCACAGAGAAGGCTTTGGACTGCTGTTCAGCTAAAACGTGGGGGCACTGGCTCATTCTAGGAGTTTTTTATGGCACTCTCAGAATACCTTATTTGAACACATCTGTTTGGAAAGGCCATTTTCCTTTTAGAGTTAGGCCTTAGTGCTTAAGGGATAGTTTATTTTAGTAGTACACTAGTAACATGGTGATGTATGAGTGAGTGAGTGATTAGGGCAAGAAGAACTGCAGCTGTTTTGTTTTAATGCCAGACTTTGAAACCTCAGACCAGAACTGGCTGCACGTTACTTCAGGAGTTGTAGGCTGGAACCTTCCTGAGGCAGCAGTGTGATATGCCCACAGCCTCTGGGGCTCTGCAAAGCTGACTGCTCAGGATGATGGGCGGGGTGGCAGATCCCCCCCTTTAAAATGATGCCTTTTCATTTTATTTTTACTAGTTTGTTTTTGGTAGCGATCCTTGGAAAACATCTCAAATTAGGAGTAGACTTGAGTCTCAGCGTTTTAGGGCTTTATCATTTAAAACTTGAACAAGGCAAAACAATTACAAACAAGTATGTGGAGGTAGATTTGCTTTATTCAGAGGCATCATGTTTTTAGTGTTTACTTTGACTATTTTTATTGCCACTTCAGCCTACTTATAGCTTATTTTTCTACTTGTTGAGAAAGTAATATTAAGAGAATGGTGAGGAAAGTGGAATGAGAGCCATAGTTACAGTGCTGTTTCAGGGGATTGGGCTGCACTGAGGATCCTCTTTTCCACCCTTTTGAAGGCTGTTAAAGAGCCCGTTTCCTGTCCTGTGCAGGACTGGGGCTCTGTGGCTGTCCCCAAGCACTGGGGTGCGTGCAGCCCCCATGGGTGGCATGGTTGGGGAGACTCAGGTTACAGATGGGGATTGCGGCCTAAGGACATGAATAACCTGCTCAAGGTATTATTCCACCTGATCAGGACACCGGCCTTGTTTTTATTCTTGACTCAAATGTTACAGAGAAGCTTAAACCATTTAATTTGAGCCCCAACTATGTGTGAAGCTCTGGAAAACTGAGAGTCGTACGTTTCTGTTATTTCTTATTTCTTTATTTATGTAAATTTTAAAACTTCAATTATTCCAGTTTTCTGTCCTGCATGCTTTAAAAAATGTGCTTTTACAAAGGCAGTTTAGCACATTGAAGGTCTCTGCCCCTGTATTCCATGTGGCCCTATTTTCCATAAAATACACTCCTAGTAGCACAAATTCTGTTTGTATTCTATGTGGCCAGTTACATACATAGTCTTTTGTTCCACTGATCAACGCACTCCACCTCTAAGGCAGACTTAAATAGATCTATCTCCGTACGAAACCAGATGCCAAATGAACTTTGTGGTGACCACAGGTCTGTTTTCCTAGTCAATTCTGTTGCACTTGTTGACTCTGGAGAGTCTGTTTCCAGCTGAAAAGAAGTATACTTGGCTGTCATCTCTTTGGATGTTTGACATGGTGGAAATTTGCCAGACGTGATGCGTGACAACACTGGTTTTGATGGTTAAAAATGTTACTTTAGTTATTTTACATCGTATGTAATAAGAATGGTTTTGTTCAGATGGTAATCATTATTTGAGCTGTATGCTTTACTTACAAAACACTAAACTCAGTTTTTAATGTTACATCAGGGTATTAATTTTGAACTTGGAGTTACTGGAACCACAGATACTGAGTTATGTCAGTGAAATGCCCTTGAAGCAGATGGTCTCCCTGTGTTCCCCTGGCTTCCCTCTGTCAGAAGGGGGAGAGCTATGGACTGAAGCTTGGGCACACGTATTCCCCCGCATCTCCAGTCCCTGTCCCCAGTGGGGCCAGCCCCACTGGGCAACTATAGTTGAGTCTGGAAGTTCAATGTCACTAGTGACTTGATCCTGAGAGGAAATGCATGCTCGGTATAAAGATGGGCTGAGATACTTCATTTCCCTGGCCCCAACTCTCATAGATGCCAACACTTAGGTAATCCTAAATCAAGAAGTTAGGTGAGTTGGAAGGAACTTGTTCAGGTTTAGTCAGTATTTTACTTCCATGTGTACTTTTAACTAGTTGGCCTTTGACATTGCACACATGCCAGTCTGCTTGTTTCTTAGCTCTGTTCTTTTAATTCCTTGAGTTAACTTCAGGGTCTTAGATGTAAAGAGAAGGGAGAGACCCGTGATTGTGTTTCAGATCATCATTCATGAAACGGGCCAGACCGGGACCCAAGATCTGGATCATGGGAGAAGTTCCTGTCATTGAGACAAAATGACCCACATTTATTTTCTGCATTAATTGTGATACCGTGTGATCTATCTTTCTGCTTCCCAAGTTTATGTGGACACCAGCATGGGATGCAGTTCCCTTTTGTCCCCCTAGGTTGATCTTTTTTTCTGATTGCTTGCCTGTCTCTAGTATTCTGTTGTGTCCTCAGAACCTATTTTTCCTTGTATATGCAAACTGTATGTTTATAAGTGAAAATGTTAATACATTAAATGATTGCTAACCTTAAAAAAAAAATTCAAGGTAGAGAATGAAAGATGAGAACAGAGAGGCAGCTGGGAGTCAGGATACAGAAAGCCTCCTGTGCTGTATGAATCACTAGGACTTTATCATAACCAGGAAAGAATATTGAGCAGAAGAACGTCCTCGTCAGACATGCGTGTAAATGTAGCTCACTCTGGGGATGGTGTGGAAGATGGATGGAGAGAATCAAGACTGAAGACAGGGAGTTCCACTGGAGGGATGATGCAGAAGCAAGACTCTAGACCTGGGCAAAAGTGAGCCATAGGAAGCTAAATAGGGAAAACAAGATGAGTCAACATCGTATAATGGAAGGGAGCTTGGGGGTGGCATCAAGAGATCTGTGTTCCAGTCCCAAATCTGCCATTAATATTCCCCTCTTTGGAACTCAGTTTTCCCATGTGTAAAATGAAGGAATCCTCCCTGTGGATTACTATTGCTCCATAGTACAATTCTATTGATTACTATTGTTCCATATTACTATTGCTATTGATTACTATTGTTTCACATTACTATTGCTATTGATTACTACGGCTTCATATTACTATTACTATTTCATTGAACATCAAGTGTGTATGTTGGGAGGACTACCTGTGGATCGGTCCTTGGAAAAATGGGGAAAGAGGCAATGTTGGCCTTTAGCTTTATCATGAAAATTACAAAATATCAAGCATCAGGACAGGCTGTGTTGGGGAGGTGAGGGACTCCCTGCTAATGGGACCTATAGCAAAGGTTCTGTATTTGACAAAGAATATCAAGGGCATTATGTGTTGGCCTAACTCTTAGCATTTCTCCTAGTTATAATAACAGCATTGATCGAGTGCTAAGGATATGCTAGGCACAGTTCTAGGCATTTTATGTGCATTATTTCATTCAATCTTCACTATAGTCCTATAAGGTAGGTACCATTCTTATTCATATTTTGTAGATGAGAAAACTTAAGATCCAGAGAGAGTACGTAATTCTATGTAGTAAGAGGCAGACATGGGATTCAAACTCTGGCATTCTACAGAGTCCCTATTCTTTAACAATTATACTGTACTGCCTTTCATATCAGGTAGCCATCACAGCTAACGTTTCCCTTATGTGTTCTGACTGAGCCGCTAAAAAAATTATACATGTAATACCTCCTTCAGAGGGGTGTGGCCTAGACAGAGCATAGAACTTAAGGGTCAAATAGAGTGAGATTTGTCACCTGCACCTATCAATTGCTGACTCTGTGACTTGGGAAATTTACTTTCCGTCTCTGATAATCAGTTTTCTTGTCTGCCAAAGGGACAGTAATAGTAGCGTTTCTTACAGGGTCATTATGAATATTACATTTTTGAATGTTTACAAAGCTCCTAGAATAGTCCACCTCCTGCAGTGGCACTACCACCATCATTGTCATATTTATTAATAAGGGACCGGCCTGACTCGGAGAAGTTATATGGTTGAGTTCAGAGCAAGAAGACCTAAAAACTGTTTCTTAAGAATGTTCTGCATTCCAAGTGGCCAACAGTAAGTTGCATATAGCAAATGCACTTGGGCAACCCATCCTGGTTACAAATCCAAGCTTTCTGTTACCCCTGCTCTTCTTCTTAAGCAGCAAATATAGGGGTAAAGATGTACTGGAACACTATGTTCTTAAAAGTTTGTGTAGTTTTTTGAATAACGGCTTATTGAACTAAAGAAAAAAAAAAGTTCCCTTTCCTTTTTGTTTCTTTCTTCCGATACGGTTGTTTTTAAGTCTTCCCTCCTTTAACTTTTTCCCATTGGTTTTTGTTGCTTTGTTTTGTTTTCAGATTCCGCCTCTCTTTGCCAGAGTCCATTCGCAGCAATATTGAGGTAGGAATCAGAGCTCTCAGAGTCCCCGTACAGGGAAAAATGAGAATTTTCCTATATAGTAGCTGGATGATTGTTTTCTTTGCCTCTGATTGTAGGTTTTAACTTTAAAATTCTTTATGTAGCTACTCATCCACCAAGCCTGTTAACTATTAAACTCTCCAATTTACTTTTATCTATTCAAAAAGACTTTCAAAAGAACTCAAAAGACTGTTAAGACTGTGTAATATTGGGGAGAAGAACCCAGACATTTCATTTTTTGGATAAAATAATCCTTTAGAGTTAAACTTAAGATTCAGACTACCAAAGGATGATGCTCTATATAATTATTAGACTACGATTAGGTTTGCTCTTAAAAGGATATCTACCCATCTCCTAAAATTAGGTCAAGGTGCCTAATTTTAGGAGGTTGTGTAGGTGCCTCTTTGGAGGGACTAGCCTGGTGACCTCCTGACTGGAAGAGGTCATCCCAACATTCGACTTGGAAACCCCCCTCCCCAAGCTTCAGGAAGATCAGCCAGATCACTAATTGGTGCCCCTACCCTCATGTCGCTTATGTTCTAGAGCGCTGGTTCTCAACGCTTATGTTCTAGACCGCTGGTTCTCAACGCTTATGTTCTAGAGCGCTGGTTCTCAACGCTTATGTTCTAGAGCGCTGGTTCTCAACGAGGGTCAATTTTCCCCTCCACGGGCATTTGGCAGCGTTTGTAGACATCTCTGAAAAATGACAATGCTATATACTGGGCATTTTACATAATATTAACTTGTTTAATCCTGATAACAACCCTCTGAGATTAGTACTATTATCTTCATTTTACAGTTGAGGAAATTGAGGCACAGAGAGATGTTTCCCAATATCACACAGTAAAATGGTAAAAACAAGAGATAAACCTAGGACACCTGCTTCAGAGCCACCCTTGCTAAGCTTCAAAGAGGTTCTTATTATTGCTAAGCATATAGGATGCTTAAAAAATATTCACTGAATGAACTGATGTTCATCATAGTGCCTTTGTTTTTAATACCTAAATCTTCCCAGGAACCAGCAGTTTGCTAAGATTATACAACTACCATAGTTTATTAAAGATAAATTACATGTTCTGGTGGTGCTATTAGCTATAGAGCATAATATATTACAAGGAAACTCCTGTGGCCAGGGTTCCCAATAAATTAATGGAAGACTACTAATTGGAATATCTATTAGTCATTCAAGATTATCTTACCTGATAAGTATCTAAGCTGTTATGTTTGCTGCCACCATGTAGTCCCTCTGCATTTGTTGTCACCACGATCTACTGTAGAGAGGAACCAAAATGTCCATCCTCAAAGAGGAAAAAAGATTAGGAAACCCTGTAAAATGGCTTCCCACAAAATAGCTTTCAGTGTCTGGAAAGCTAGAGTATCTCTATGGGGAGATGCTAATTATTGCTTTCAGTCCTGATAAAGACTGGGAGAGTACATGTCCAAACCAGGTGTGGTGCTTTCAAAATGCCCTGATTCGGCAACTGATTCAGTTTCCCCTTTCATTTTAGGTCTTCAGGTTTGAGAATATTCTGTCTTCCATTCTCCACTTCGGAGTCCTCCCACTGGCCAATGGTAAGGGATTCTTGGGAAACAATGTGACACTGACATTGGCTAAGTGTTGGTGATTGTCCGGGACTTTTCCATCCTGAAGCTTGTACTTCTAATGTGTTCTTATGAATCGAGGCCAACACCAGAATTGACAGAGTTTGTACCAACGACGATACAGTTTTGAAGTTAGATATTCCAGGTCCAGGACTTGTTAGCAACTCTACTTGCAGACTCAGCAAGAACAGCTAACTCTGTTTGAGTTAAGGAGATTAAAACCACTCTCCTTAGGCAGTCAAGAGTCTCCTTTGGGTCAACCAGAAATGAGATGATGATCCTTAGAAGGTGTCTCTGTGGTTCTTATGCAAAGACCACCATCTGGACAGACACAGTTTTAATGAATGACAATCCTAGGCCTTCTCCCTGCACTGCAATTGTTCACAAACTGTAGGATCTTGAGTTTGGCTTGGTTAAAATATGCTTTGTACTGGAGATCAAAATATTCTCAGGACCCACTAGTTAAGGTATTTTCAAAATACAAATTGGACAAGTTGCCAGCATTTTTCTGCCATCCAAATGCCCATAGTTGCAGGTGCATTTTTATTAAGCACAGATTAATTAACCATTCTTTCAGGGAAATGCTAGGGACATATCAGAGAGAATGAAGACACAGAACCAGGAAGAATGGAAAGATAAATTATCAAAAAGTTTCTTGTTAGTCTCTTACTAAAAGGTTTACTAAATCTTCCATGCCCATGCCCAATTATTTTACATCTTGTTCTATATTTTAGCAAAATTGCAGCAAGGATTTCCTCTGCCCAATCCACACAAAATCTCACTCGTCAATTCAGATATTGAAGTTCTTGAGGTAAGAATTGTCAATGTTAATTGCCCCATTTCTTTTCATAGTAAAATATACCTCTTCTTATTTTGCTTACTTTTTGTTTTATTTTGTTTTGCTTTGTTTTTTCCCAGCCCGAGGAATTTCATAAATAAGATGTTTAGCTCTTAAAGCCCGTAATTAACAATGAAAAGCACTTAAACTTGAGTTTAAAAATCAGATCAAAGTGGAAAAAAACCCCATCAGACCAAGTCTGATTTCCCTTTGAAGCCAAGTTTATTCACACCACACTACAAGAAGATGCACTAGTGCACTGTATTTCATTTGTTCCACAAGACAATTTGTAAGGCTGGGATTATTAATCCCATTTTATAGATGAGGAAAGTAAGATCCAGAGAGGTGAAGTGGCTTGTGTCCTGGAAAAGGGCATATCTGAGACTAGACTGACTCTTCTGATTCTCTCAGTCAGTAAACTTTTGCCTGAACCAAAGACCCTCCTCTGGGTTCAGGGATCTGTTGTGAGCTGTTTCCTGGTTAATCATTATTAACAAACTTCAGAATACCTTGTTTCTTCCTTTCTGGGGCTTTTTGGTTTCGGGAGGTGAACATAAGATTCTGACAGAGTTCTCCAATCCTATATACTACCCTGCACTCCCTCTTCCCTCCCCATGTCCCTTTCTATAACTGCTTAAGTCACATAAGGTGACAAGAATCCAAAATGGCCTGTTCCTATGTCTGAGGCACTCACAAGGGGGACAGGGGTTAGGAAGGGTATTGCACAGTAGGACCTGGTAAAGAAACCACATCTCCCCAACCCCTCAGGCAAACTCAGACATCCTATGGCTCCAGGTGCCCCAAGTTTGATATCATCTTCATTGTTGCATCCTTTTCAGGGTTTCCTTTTGATTTCCACTGACCTGAAGTATAAAACGTCCTTAAAGCAGCAGTCAAGTTTCCATGGTTGGGAAGCTCTGAACCTGATAAGTGGACGGTGGAGGGGGAAGCCAGCCCCTTGGTTGCCTGTTTGGAGTCCACTCCAGGAAGTAAATCGCCCTTAATCCCACAGCTCCTGTAAAGCCAGAGCAGGAAAGTGGTACACACAGGAATTGTAAAGCCATTGTGAATTGCTGGAAGTTTTCTTTTTCAAGCCCTCATGGATGTAGAGGGAGGCAAACTGGGTGAAAGGGCTCAGTCAGGATGTGTGTGTTCCCATGTGTGTGGAGGGGTATATGTTTGAATGTGTGTTCATGTTTGAGTGCATGTTGTATGTTCCTGTGTCTGTGAGATTCTGGGGCCAAGAGTGAGGCATGTACTTCTAAGGAGGTGCATGAGAAACTCTCAAATACAGATTTGCATCAGTTGTTATCAGCGGAGATCCCTTCAGCCCCTTCAGCTCTCTAGAGTTCCCCCCTCCCTGCATATTGGATTTTATGTTTTATATTTACTGTTACTGTCCCCTGTATTTAATTAAAATTGTTTGCTATCAATGTCAATTTTGCCTTTTTATTTGCAAATTTTCTTGCCCCAGATTTTTTTTTTAATAAAATAAGACTGGTAAGAAGAAGATTTAGTGTCCTTAACATTAACACAAACTGAGCTTGTACAGAATTCAAGAATTTCAAGAATTTTAAGTCCTTGATTTAAAAAGGGAATATGTTGTCTCTTTAGATGTTTCCAGAGAGAAACAGAGTGAACACAGGAAACTCTAGAAGTTGTATCACTTGCTTAAGTTTTACGCTGTTTTCCCTTTCAAATTAAATGAAATGGCAGTGAAGAGTACTAAACCTAGATAAATCACAGTAGGTTAAGTTAAAGCAACCAATCAATGGGGCGAAATTGGGGCAGAAGAGGAGGAAAGGGGAACCCGTATGGATAATGTAGGGAATGAATAGAAACCACACTTTGCATTTGTGGTGCTGACAATCCAGTGGGGGAATGGAAGAGAGCTGTTTACTGGAGGGCTTACCAAGTGTCATTTCATTTAATCCTCACAGCCACTCTGTGAAGAATTATGATCCCATTTTATAGATAAGGAAACAAAGGTTAAAAGAGATGAATCACACAAAGCCAGTAAACAGCAGAGGTAAAAATTCAATCAAAGCCTTTCTGATTTCAAAGTCGCTGTTCTTTACATGAGGTAGGATTAGAAACCGAAGGCACTTAAAGCTCATTTATTACTGTGGAGAAGCGACACTGGATAAAAGCACGATCACAAAGTACTTAGTCATCACAGAAGGCTGGACTGGGAAGCTCTGGCTATCCATAGGGACTGCCATTTACCCATCTTCGTATTGCTCATAAAATAGCAATAGATACCCCCGTAATAGAAGCCCCTGTCAGTGTTGTTGGAATAAATGATAAGCTGTCACGTTTCATTCTTTGGAATGCCCTTTTCTGAAAGAAAAGTTATTTAATGTGTTCACAAATTCGTTCTGAAACATTACAAAATTTCCGTTGTGGTATTTATTTAAACACGTTTCTCTTTCTCGGCTGCAGACATTTCTTCCCCCTCACTACTAGGAAGGTAAACTCCAAGCAGATGGATTCTTTAGAACAACTGGACCTGATCCCGATTCAGTGTGTTTCTCAGTGCTGGAAAACACTTCCAAAACGAAGGATAACTAGATCATACTAAAAACTACTGCACTGCATTTAGCCTAGCTTTAGCCTAGAAGAAAATGACTAGTTAACATCCAAAAAGTAAACACTAGAGGACAGTCTAACTTAAAAAAAAAAAAAAAAAAAAAAGCGATTGGTGCGACGAGTTTTGAGCCTCGGCGCTAGCCGTCGCCCATCCTGCCGCGGAGCTGACCGCGCCTGCGCGTTGAGTTCCGGAAGTTGGTGTTTCGGTCAGCGGGACAACGCGGCAGCGGCTCTTCAAAGCGAAGCCGGGAGTTTTCGCCACTCTTGTCGCCGCCATGAGCCGCAGTTATAACGATGAACTGCAGTTCTTGGAAAAGGTCAATAAAAGCTGCTGGAGAATCAAGAAGGGCTTCGTGCCCAACATGCAGGTGAGGCGGGGGAGCAGGACCCGGTGTCGGGGCCTTCCCGGCTGGGGGCCCGCGGCGCGTCTTTACCCACCCGGCCCGGTCTCCTTCGAGCCCTCCCGACCCCTCGCGCGCCGGAGAGGCCCCCGCCCACAGCAAAGTTCCCATCCCACCCCACCCACTCCTCCCGCCTCCGGGGCTGCCCAGCCTAGGGCGGCCCCACCTCACGGATGGAGCGGTCCCCGAACCGCGAGGACGAGCAAAGCGGAGTGCGTCCAGGGAATCCCAGTAAATACGAAATTGGCCTTTGCAAAGCGTCTTCACACAGAAGTCTCCTGAACGCACCGTGAGATGTGTTACGTCCCTGAGCCTTAGAGACATTAGTGGGCTTTTACTAGGTGGCACAGCCAGTCTGGGGTGCAGTTGCTGGGACTGAACTCCGCTTCTCTGAGTCATACCAGTCATTTACATAACGTTTACTGACCTGTGTTCGCTGAACCAAGTTTCTAGCATTCACTGCTCCGTGTTGGGTTTGTTGTTGTTTTTTTAATTGACATGCGCGGGGTTTTAATACAACGATCTTGCTTCTCGTGGCAACCTAGAAAGTTCACAGGGCAGGTTTTTTCTTTTTAATGTGCACTTTTTAGTAGGGCTTTGAGCGTGAGTCGGTTACACGGCTTCCTTTACTCACCCAGTAGAAGCTCAGCTAAGACGTGATGTCCAGTTCACTTATTTTTCCTCTGACAGGATGACGTCTTCCCGATGGAGACTTGGGAGCCCGATACCAGAGAGTTTGAAAGCCAGGTCTCTGTATCTCTTGGGCTTCCTTGTCATTTGTGCTTATGGTCTTCCATTAAAATGAAGAAGGCGGCATTTGTGAGGTTTTGGTGCATATGTTGTTAGACGGCTTTTGAAATCCCTTTAGGTGCCCTGCAAGTGTATTGAAGGTTTGTGATCCTGCGTCTTGGTAGAAGTTCCTGATAGCTGCTCCACCCTCTTACTCAAAATTAAAACTTATTGAGCGCCCCCTATGAGCAAAGCACTTAGCTAGACGCTGAGCGGAGAAAAAGCCCATAGTCGCAAACCTCCCTTTTGCTCTGTTTTTTCCTTTGACTAGTTTCTTTTTATGGAATCCAGTTCCCTGCATGGAGTAGAAAATAAAAAGCATATGACCATCCTAAGAGAATTGTAACACACACTGTTATGTTCCGTCAGCAATTCTAGCTTAACTTTTGATGCACACACTCCTGCTAATTCAGCTTGGAGACAAGTCTGATTTTTGCTAGGCAGTTCCAGTTTAACTATTTGAACAACACTTTACTACCACCCCTCCCTTGGGAAGGGAGAGTTGAAATCTTGATATATTGCTCTTAAAAAGTTACTGACCTTTATGGTAGGCTTGTGTTGTATTCCCAGTCTCATGAGAGTAGTGAACTTCACACTTACAATTCCCTATCTCTCTTGCTTAATCTCCATTCCTCCTGTAAGAACCGTGTGCTGCACTAAAAATTCCTCTTTGTTCCTTAAAAATACTTCTCTCCCATCTTTACGTCATCTTTCCATTCAGCTCCTAAATGTGTTGCTGCTGCTCCAGTAATGTCTCTTGTCTTTAAAGAGCCAGCTCAGTGTTCACAAAAAGTTAACAAACTGTGAAGCGCACCCCCACCCCGGCTACCGCCTCCCTAGACTGTTGAGCCCCTTCTTCATCAGATTCTTCCGTAGTACTCTGTGCTTCTATTACAGCACTTGCCTCATTGCACTCTACGTTTTCTAGTCTGAGCTTCATGCTAGACTAGAAGTTCCACAACATCACGATCTTGCACATTCTCTGTATCTCCCCTACTGCGCAGTACAGTGCCTGACACATAATGAGTCCTCAGCAAATGTTTGGTGAATTAATAAATGTGGCCCTTTGGAAAATTGAGACAATTTCCATAACTGGTATTGTTATTCATGCAATGGTAAGATGCACAAGTCATCTTTCTGATAAATAAATTTCCTTGTCCAGATGATTGTTAAATCTTTGGTTCTTCAATGCTAGGCAGATCCTTCATAATATTTGATCTCTGATTAAAATGTTCTGTCCTTTGGTGTTGCATAATCATGTCTTCCATTGCCCTTTGTGTGCCTCTATTGTCAAGCTTTTTTATCCCCTTAAAATTACATAGATGGTAAAACTAAGCACACAGCTTTATAGCTACCTGTTAAAATTTTTTTACTCACTGTTTACCTAAGTACAGATTTGTAAATCAGAATAGGACACAGTAAAGTGTAGTGTGCTGTTGTCTTAGACCTAGAAAAGGTACACTTAGGTCAGATGACTGCATTTTTATGTTTAGATCTGAGTTTTTGATTCATTTATTTTTTTCAAAACCTACTGATATTTTAGAAGCACAAGAATACTGAGACCTTTGGCCTTAGAGCATTGTTGGAAGACGTTTCTTTATCACACACACACACAAAATATTTTACCTGTTGAACTTTTAAATATGGCCTATGAGAGTAGGAGAATAAACAAAATGATCTGTGAACATTATAAAATACACTTTTAAGATATAAAGATGGGAACATCTTGTAAGAAGTTTTCTGCTTGTTTAAGGTAGCGTGAAAGTGTTTTATAAAGAGTAAAGCAAAATAAATATTGCCTACAGTGTTTGTATTCTGTCCTGTACTTATATACATCAGGTCCATGTGCTTAGACATAATTCTTCCTTTTCTTTGGTACCAGGTTGAAGGAGTTTTCTATGTGAATGATGCTCTGGAAAAATTAATGTTTGAAGAATTAAGGAATGCCTGTCGAGGTGGTGGTAAGTAAATTAGAGTTTGACATGTGGCGGTACAAGTAGTGTCTACCTTGTGGCCTGAAAAATGGTAACTCAAAGAATTATAATTTAAAAATACAAAAGTGTTGTCAAGGAATGATCAAGACTTCAAATGAGACGAGAACCCGTTACTTATTCGTGATCACATTGTTAGCCACCTGGCCTTGTAGGAAGCACTTGGAGCTGGATGGACCTGATTGGTTTTGCACCTAGCCTCGGACAGTAATAACAAGAGCTACCATTTATTGTGCACTTACTATGTGCCAGGCACTTTACATAGGTTATCTCATGTAATTCTTAAAGTAACTCTAAGAGGATATCTCCATTTTACAGATGTTTAAGTCAAGGCTCAGTGAAGTTAAGTCATTTTAATTTGTGCAAGGTTGCACAGTCTCTCAGTGACAGAATCAGAATTCAGATCCGGGAGTGTCTGATTACAAAGTCAGTGCACTGATTAGCCTCATTGAACTTCAGTTTTCTCATCTGTAAAAGAGAGTTTATAACACCTATCTTGCAAGACTACAGGGAGGTTTAGAGATAAATGTATAAAACTGTAATATAATGTTCTAGTGGTGATGGTAGAATAGAAGTCTAGTTTTAACCGTTTTATTTTTTTAGTCAACAAACCTAAAATAAATAAGTCTCATCCTGCCCCCCACCAGGGTGTGCTGACTTGTCTGAAATGACACACAGCCAGTGACAGAGCTGAGATTAGAACTCCAGATCCCCTGACTCTCCATCCAGTGTTTTCCCAACTCTTCCAAATTGCCCTTCTTTGTCACTTAGAATACAACCAGTACTTTTTTTTGATATATATTATGAACAGTTAAAAGAACCCTTTTTTTATACTGACAACATAAGGTATAATGATTATGTTTCACATCTCCCTGTACAGTATTTGCAAGCAATCCTCCGTGGTATGCACAGAATACTGACAGCATGTTTGTAATTATTCTGGTTGCCCTCACTACCTTCCTGTGCATGTGCTGCCTTCTTTTCCACTTCATCTCAAACACCCTTTTATGCTTTGTTGTTTTAGCAGTCCTAGCCGCTACCCCTTCATTAACGCAATCTAGAAAAGTATGAATACACTTCAGCTAAAAATCAAATATGTCCTCTTTTCTAATATTGAAATTTTGTTTTCAGGTGTTGGTGGCTTCCTGCCAGCCATGAAACAAATTGGCAATGTGGCCGCCCTGCCTGGGATTGTTCATGTGAGTCTATGTTCACAGTTTTAATCACTCATATTTTTTTTTAGTCTGAAAGTTTGTTGAATGGATGAATGGCCATGCCTAACTGATAGTGGTGTCATTTAGACAGTGACCTTCAAACATCTAGAAATAACCATGGAATTTAAAGAAATAACTGAGTCTAGGTAACATCTCAGTTTCTGGTTGCCTTTAGCCAGAATCTATAAGTGTTTGAGAACCTTTGAAGTAGATTTTGTTTTCTTGTTGTACACATTATTCTTATATCAGTTTGCCACCAGTGAAAGTTTCACGGTGGCCTCATTTAAGAGGTTGATTGGAGAAAGACTGGCAAGAATTGTAAGGGTTAGGACTGAGGGGAGGGACAAAGGGCAATATAGCTGTTGTGGATATGATTGGAAAAGGAGGGTGGCGGCGATGGTGGGGATAGACCTGGATGGTACAAGTGGGGCCTTCACCCGAGTCTACATTCAGATTCCAGCATTAGAGGTAGATGTTAAATCCACTCAACAGACATTTTTTGAGGTCTTTATGCCGGTTTCTCTGCTGGGCACTTGGGAGGAGAAGTGAAAAGACATGGCTTGTGCATTTAAGGAACTCGTAAGTGTCCAGGTGTCTGCATGTATTCCTACCATGTTTTGACCTCCATTCTTCCTGGGTCAGTATCCTTTTCTAGGCCCCAGATGTAGAAATTGTACAGTTTTCATACCATCAAATGGATTACATTTGTCTCTGATTGCTTAAACACTAAGGACCTGTGTAAATCAGGTATTTTCCTCCTGTCAGCCTGACATGACCACAATCTGTCAATCATCTTTAAAATGTAATAATGCGTTAAAGTTAGTATGTGGTCCTCCTATATCATGTGGTACTAAGGTTTTTCTCTTTTCAATTTTCTTAGTTAATGTCAGACTTTGTAAAAAAGTTTTTCCTGCTATATTTGGCTTTATGATTAGGAATTTTTTACACCTAATTTCCACCAATAGAGAAGATTTCATGAAAACAGAATCTTGATTTAGGGAAGGCTTCAGCCCCCCAGCCTATTTGAGAGTTAGTGTCAGGTCTGTCAGGCAGCCAGAGTGCCAGTGAGAAAACTGTATTTTATTTTCTAATTCTCTTTCAGCGATCCATTGGGCTTCCTGATGTCCATTCAGGTTATGGGTTTGCTATTGGGAATATGGCAGCTTTTGATATGAATGACCCTGAAGCAGTGGTATCCCCAGGTAAGGTCACTCAGGTGTGTAGCTTCTCTCAGAATCGTAGCCTTTCTAAAATAGAGCACAGCTGCATTTTGTGTGTGAATGTCAGCCTCATCATATTCTATCATTTCTTTTCCCCATTTACTGAGAGAATTAATTGTGGACACTCAGAGGCTATTAAAATATCAAGTAAAGCATATATTTATTTAAAGTTATTTGGGCTCCTACTGTGTGCCAGGCACTATTCAGACATGGGCTACAAAAGAAACTGAAACACTTCCCTGGCAAATTATACATCTTCTTTGTATCCCAGTTATGTCTTAGGCAAATTGTAGTTAATAATGTTATTTACTACATAGCATTATTGTGAGGATTAAATTCATTAAGCTTTGTTAAAATACTTAGAACAATGCTGGACACATAGGAAGTAATTGATAAGTGTTTACTCTCATTAGCATCATTATTAGTCACTTGTAGTTGTATACTTCTTTTCTGCTGTGGTGTGCTTTCACTGAAAATGTTTCACGCTGGAAGTAATATCTTTGCGTTCAGAGGCTGAAAAAAAGATGAAAGGTTGAATCGTGTCTTGAGAGTTCTGCCTCCAGCAGCAGTGGACAAGGTAATTTCAGGCAATCCTTTGCCGAGAACAACGAGAAAAGCTGCGTGAAATTTTTAAAACAGAGCCAAAAATGCATCTGTTGAAACCATAAAAATCTACAGAGGCAGTAAGAATTTGTGAGGCTAAGATCCAGAGGAAAAGTGCAGATACGTGAGCCCAACATTTAGCACTATTTTTCTCTTGAGGAAATGGCAGATTTGAATCAGTAAGGACACGTGATTTGAACAATCCTGTTACAAACTTGACACCTTGATCTCTCATATACATGTGTGGTTGTGCATGCATCCACATTACAGTACATCCAAGAACTGTAGAGTACACATTCTTTTCAAGTGCACACAGAATGTTTACCAAAATTGACCATATACTGAGCCGTAAAGCATGTCTCAAGTTTCAAAGCATTGAAATCATACATCAGCAGTTCTCAAACTTTGGGCCCAAGACCCCTTTACGTTCTTAAAATTATTGAGGGTTGATCTCAAAGGCTTTTATCAATGTTTACCTTACTGGAAATTAAAACTGAGAAAGTTTAGAAACAGTAATACACAAGGACATGTCTCATTACCCCTCAGAGCAAGCATGTTATCACATGTCATGTAGCCTTTGGAAAACTTCACTGTACAGTAGAGAGAATTGTATTGTTATACAATTAATCCTAAAGGCCTGAAAGAATTCTTGGGTCACACCTAAGAACCACTGATATAGAGGATACTATCCTACCACAGCAGAATTAAGTTAGAAATCACTAATAACAATAAAAACCTGGGGGAAAAAAAACTATGTTTATGAGTTAAGCAATGCATTTAAATAACCCATGGGTCAAAAACAAAAAATCCTAATGGAAACTACAGAATAATTTTAACTGATGTTAATTTAAAAAATACCTGTCTAAAAATTGTGGGTTACTGTTAACGCCATACTTGGATAGAAGTATATAGCCTTCAGTGCACAAATTAGAAAAGAAGAAAGGCTGCAGTGTCAATGATCTAAGCATCCATCTCAAAAAGTTAGAAAAAGAACAACTAATTAAACCCAGAAAATGTAGATAGGTGGAAATAATTGAGCAAGATTAATGAAACAATATACAGTGGTAAGGACCAACAAAGCCAAAAGTTGGTTCTTTGAAAAGACTAATAGAATTCATAAACCCCTGACAAGAGTGATCAAGAAAAAAAGAGAAGCATGTAATTCAAATTTTAATCTCTAGTCTAGATGTTACTTGTTGTTCATTACTGCCTCCTTGACCCACAAAGTACCTTTAGTATGTATTTACTTTAAATTTTGTTGTCCTCAGACTTTACCCACAGAGAACCACTTTGTTGGCTCCTTTAAAACATAGCTATTTTTAAAAGAGTGGCTGTCTTTTAAACCCTTTATTAATAGTGGGAAACCACAGGTAACAAAGCCTAACTACCTGGTTTTGCTAATATTTGACTAACTTTTCTCTATTTTGTAGGTGGCGTCGGATTTGACATCAACTGTGGTGTCCGCTTGCTAAGAACCAATTTAGACGAAAGTGATGTCCAGCCTGTGAAGGAGCAACTTGCCCAAGCTATGTTCGACCACATTCCTGTTGGGGTGGGGTCGAAAGGCGTCATCCCAATGAATGCCAAGTAAGAATGAAAGCTGCCAGTAAAGGGAGCGAGAGATAATAATCACACGACCCTCACGTTCATTTCCAGTGTAGGACACTTAGGAGATGGGGATTGTTCAGTCACTGTTGAAGAAGTGGTAACAAATTGTTTTTTTAAGCATGAGGTCTGTAATATTCATTAGAGACATTAGTCAATTCATGTTCATCATGACAGCCTTTGACATATGGTAGAATTCATAATAGAATAATATCCATTGATGATTACTGAGCACTTCCTATATGCAGAGCACTGTGCTGTAGTGTAGGTGTATATCATTTTGTGTAGATAATAACCCTAATATTATTCTTAGTTCACAAGAAAGGAAACTGAAGTTTAAAGAGATAATAGTAAATAAGCTAGTAAGTAAAGTCAGGATTCAAACCAAGGATCTTTTGGCTTCAGAGGCTGTATTCTGAACCCCACTGTCCTTTGTCAGTGAACCTGTATTGACAACCTTCCTTTTTGGATGATAGCACTGAGTGTGTTCTTCACCTAAGATGTTGTGTATTTCCAAAGTAGAAAATTCAATGTAAAGCTACAGCACAGTGGCCTTTTACATGGCCGTTGATGTACTGTCATAGCTCGTATAAAGCTGTGCGCCTTACACTTTGCAGAAGGGTGTGCTTAATAAGTATGTATCATTAATATCTTCTGTTTTATCTAAAAGTTCATGTGAATTTTGCATTCTATTCAAATATATGTACAGACATTAATATTAAAATGTCTTTAGCTATTACCTGTTATACAACTCCCCTTTACCAAAAAACAAAACAAAAAAACGTGGAGTAAAATTGATACATTTGGAAGATGCTTATTCTGTGACTTTATGTGGTCCCTGAATGCAGTCCCACTTTGAAAAGCATACCTGGAACATCTAAATAAATTCCAAGCATCTTTACAAATATTTTAGGTAGGAATTTTGTCCTAATAAGTAATGTTTGAAATGGGCTGTTGTGGGGAGGGCCCATTGATCATTGTAATCTCTCCGGATGGTATTTTGTAAGAGTGCTAGACCTTAGGTGAAGATCAGAGCTTTTTCCTTCTAAGGGTTTAACGTTGTGCACCTCAGCTTCAAAGTGCGGGTGCAGTAAAGCGACGTAGTACTTCTGTGAAGGTGGGAATAGACCTTAAAATTTAACCTGTGTTGGGCTTCCCTGGTGGCGCAGTGGTTGAGAGTCCACCTGCTGATGCCCTGGTCCGGGAAGATCCCACATGCCACGGAGCAGCTGGGCCCGTGAGCCATGGCCACTGAGCCTGCGCGTCCGGAGCCTGTGCTCCACAACGGTGAGAGGCCCGCGTACCGCAAAAAAAAAAAAAAAATTTAACCTGTGTTGCCTGAGGACATTGAGATAGCTTTGTTTGTTAGTTGTAATTTTTCATAAGTTACTATGAAAAGTTAGTGTAGCTGTAGTAAAGTTGGTGGCAGATAATGATATTTGATTATGGTTATAAATTTTCTGTGGCTGCTTAATCACTGCCTCATAGAATTCAGGATCAGAGAGATAAATAAGATTTGAAAAGTATGAGGGGCTGTGTCAATGTCAAGAACATTGGCATTTATAATTTTAATATTCAATTATTTATGTAACCGCTTTTCCTCAAAAAACTAGAGTTGCTGAGAGCATGAACTACATCTAGCACGATGCCTGATACACAGGCATAGTCAATATAGTTCTTCCTTTTGCCCTTTGAGATGTGGTCATCTTTAGATTTTGATCTGCCTTGGCTGTGAAATGACCTGCACCTTGTTACTCACTCAGAGACTTGGAGGAGGCCTTGGAGATGGGTGTGGACTGGTCCCTAAGGGAAGGCTATGCCTGGGCTGAAGACAAGGAGCACTGCGAGGAGTACGGAAGGATGCTGCAAGCCGACCCCAGTAAGGTCTCTGCCAGGGCCAAAAAGAGAGGCCTTCCCCAGGTAGCGCTCACTTTGCAGGGGAAATGTTCATTTTTTTCATATTTTGTTTTTGTTGGGAGGAAGAAAAAAATCTGTCTTCCATGTAGTAAATATACCCCAGCTTTTTTCACATCAAAAGGAACACAAACTTGTTTATGCTTCATTGTTAATCTTTTAAAAAGCTATCAGGAGCTTGTAGATGTTCATAAAATAAAACAAGATATCATGAATTAGAAGTGGATGGGAGGAAAACGGGATATGATTATGAGGCTTAAAATGTATACCAGGGCTTCCCTGGTGGTGCAGTGGTTGAGAGTCCACCTGCCAATGCAGGGGGCACAGGTTCGTGCCCCGGTCCGGGAAGATCCCACATGCCGCGGAGCGGCTGGGCCCGTGAGCCATGGCCACTGAGCCTGCACGTCCGGAGCCTGTGCTCCGCAACGGGAGAGGTCACAACAGTGAGAGGCCTGCGTACCGCAAAAAAAAAAAATGTATACCAAAATTGCATATGTACAAACTTGGACAATCTACAGATTTGGCTGAAAGTTTTCTAGCATCCAAGATGACAGCAGATACCTTGTCGGTTCATGGTATCCATGAGATAAAAATATACCCGATGTTTGAAA
Source organism: Globicephala melas (assembly GCF_963455315.2). Classification (NCBI taxonomy): domain Eukaryota; kingdom Metazoa; phylum Chordata; class Mammalia; order Artiodactyla; family Delphinidae; genus Globicephala; species Globicephala melas. The sequence goes on from NC_083323.1 coordinate 14,590,456, forward strand.
TTCACAGCAAATTGTGATGGCTTTGCCACTAATTCACTGTGACCTTGGGCAAGTCTCTTTTGCCTGTCTGGGTCTCATTTTCTCATCCAAAAATTGAGATAGTTAAAACTAGGCAGTCTCTAAGACTGTTCCAACACTGCCATCCTTTGGGTCCGTAAAGCATCTGTTAGCTCCAGTTATGGGATATATTCTTCCAGTGATGGATAGTGGTAGGTGTCAGTGAACTCACAGATATTTCAAAAATCATTTGAACTTGGACTTTGTGTAAGAGTCAACATTCACCAGAGTTCACCCCAAAATTTGACCCTTCTCTCCGTGATGTTTAAATTGTCCTGTGAGCCATTTGGTGGTTTGAGTTTTCATTTATGATGCTTTTAATGTGCTGTGCCTCAAGCAAATAATGATATAATAAACGCAGGAACTGGTCTACATTATTTTAGTTGTGTGGGATATTACTTTAAGTGAATGAAGCGTTTCTAAGCTTAGAAGTTTTTTTGTTAACGCTATATGTGTGGTTATCTTTTTATTTTTATTGGGTTTTTTTACCTATTTGCTTTGCAAATGGATTTTTTCAAACCTGAATGCAGCTATTTTATCAGACATTCTTACATTTGCAGTTGGGGACTCTGGGAGCAGGCAACCACTATGCAGAAATCCAGGTTGTGGATGAGATTTTCAATGAGTATGCTGCTAGGAAAATGGGCATCGACCATAAGGGACAGGTGTGTGTGATGATCCACAGTGGAAGCAGAGGCTTGGGCCACCAAGTAGCCACAGGTATTTTCTGGACCTAATTTTTGACTTGGTGCTAAAATGTACATTTTGTGGGGAACCATATAGAGACTAAAGGGAGAAAGTGCTGGAACTGTACTGTGCAGGATTTTACCCTGGTTTTCCTAACTAGCAGAAATTAACTGCACTGGGCCTTAACTTACTTGTCTGAAAAAAATGGGAATAATAATTATTTCATATGGTATTGTCAAAGGCTCCAGTTACCATATTTACTCTTACAGGTTACTATTACTGTCTGACCAAGAAAGAGCAGTAAAGACTTCAAATTGTAGAGTTTATGATATATGCGGGAATATGTCTTAGACACCTACCTGTACGGCAAGATTAAGTGTTATAGTGGATTCAGAGATGAAATAGCAAGGGCTCTGCCCTCAAATTGTCTCATGAGAGAGATGTCATGTTCATTAAGAAGAAAAAGTAAAGACAGAAGGTATAGTAATTGATAAAATACTATGGAAGAGACAGAAGTGTTTAGGGAAAAGATTTTAGAGATGACTTCATGGACACATAACATGTGCAGTTTGAACAATCACACACGCAGAACATTCATGACCAAAAGACAGTGTGAACAAAAGCAGGAGGCAGGGAAATAGTAGAAAGGTCACTTTGGACCGTTTGTATGATGAGTGAAAGGATTTATGAATATAGGAAAAGTTATATAGACACGTGGAATTACTGTAAACTCTAAATTGCAATTATGGTTCATCCTTGTATGTACATTTAATTCTATGGGAATCTAAAAATTTGTGCCAGCCTGGCCTGTTAGAATATTTTGTCTAGCAAATATATGGAGCATTGACTAGTATTTCTGAACTTTCTACTGAGTTCTGCTTTACACTTTATCATGGATTTGATTTGCATGCAGAAGGTCTAGCAACTTACCTCCAGTTCTTTTCAGTTAAGTCACTAAAAATTATTTTTAAAAACCATGAGGGCAGTAAAACGTATTTTATTACTTCTCATTCATGCACATGCCAGGAAGGGAGTAAGTAACTCAGACCACCTTGCATTCCCCTTGCAAGTCCTCGAGGGCAGGTGTTCTCTTTGGAGCCTGCATATATTGTGTCACATAGCTCTGACAGAAGATTCTCAGTAAATATATCTTGACCAATAAATAGATGAGCTCAGAAACACTTTAAAGGGAAAATGGTATTTTACTTGTTTCTTTGTAGAATGGTTTTGAATCTAGCCCACTTTTCTGCAATAAATCTGAATTATAAAGGGAAAGCTGACTGGTTTGGACTTGTTGTGCTCTCTCCTTTCAGATGCGCTGGTAGCTATGGAAAAAGCCATGAAGAGAGACAAGATTATAGTCAATGACCGTCAGTTGGCTTGTGCTCGAATCGCTTCCACAGAGGGTCAGGACTACCTGAAGGGAATGGCAGCGGCCGGGAACTATGCCTGGGTCAACCGCTCTTCCATGACCTTCTTAACCCGTCAGGTACAGTTGAGGTTGCTTGTCTGTTCCCAGTTATACATGATGAAGTTAAGTAATTTAAAACATAATGTATTCAAATCTAAGCCTGTAGAATTTGGTTTTGGAAATGTATGTAATAGATATTCAGAATATTGGCGAAGTGTCCAAGCTTTCGGTGTGTCCTTAAGCTAACTCAGCAGGGTATCAGGAGAGGGGAGAAGAGAAGCCAGAATTATTCCTAGAATTTGCCTTGAGCAGCGGAGAGGGTAGAAGTGCCGTTCACTGAGATTCAGAAGGCTGAAGAAGAAGCACCTCTGATGGGTTTGGTCAAGACTAGTTGGAGTTTATGGAGTGGAGTTTGCTCTGTGGTCTAAAGACAGTTTTTGTCCTTTACATGAAGGTTAATAATTCTGCTATTTTTGAACTCTTAAATCCTTCACTCCCTTCCAACAGACCTTCCAGAATCAATAAGATAAGTTCTGAAGAGCTGGTTCTGCCACTTTTAACGTAAGCTTTTTTTCTCTTAGGCTTTTGCCAAGGTCTTCAACACAACCCCTGATGACTTGGACCTACATGTGATCTATGATGTTTCTCACAATATTGCCAAAGTAGAACAGCATGTGGTGGATGGAAAGGAACGGACTCTGTTAGTACACAGGAAGGGATCCACCCGAGCTTTCCCTCCTCACCATCCCCTCATTGCGGTTGATTACCAAGTACGTACTGAGCCATTTGTGGTTTTAAGCAGTGGGGGCATGATTTAGACAGTTCTAAATACGTAAGAATTTAAACAGGAAAGCAGCAATTGTGAAAAGAAAACAGTCTGTCATCCATGAGAACAGTGATTTCCAGTCTTCTCTGAAGCATGACTCCCCCCATCATCTGTGCTTACAGTGTGCTGTAGTGCTGCATGGAGAATATTCTACTCCATTAAGATGCACTAAGATTATCTTTTTAAGGCCTTTGAATGATTAGAAGACAGGATTAAGATTAAACTCAGTCTGTTTCATTCCTCTTATCCTTTTGGTGTCTGGCTGTGATAGAGTTAGAAAGACCCTTAACCTACCATTTCACAGATGAGGAAACAAGCCTGAGAGGGCAGATGCCTTGCTCGGGATAGTTCTTCCTAAAAACACTTCACTACAAATTTGAGTTTTGCTTTGCTCTTACCTTCAGGCTGTCTTCTGCTGCCTTCCTGGTCCTCACATTTTTCCTCCCATCCTCTTCCCTTCCCTCTCAACTATCAAAGAATCAGAATAATATCTTAATATAGTTGTGAGCACAGTGCATTTAAAGGCCCTGGTTTCTCCACAGTCCTCCAATGCAAGAGGAAATTTAAATCTCAGACATAGGAAGCTCCTGCTTTTCTAAATTTTAACATGTTTGATTTGTGTGCTTCCTCAGCTCACTGGACAACCTGTGCTCATTGGCGGCACCATGGGAACCTGTAGCTATGTTCTCACTGGCACTGAGCAGGGCATGACCGAGACCTTTGGAACAACTTGTCATGGAGCGGTGAGTTATGAAAACAGTGTAGTCAGTGTAGTCACTGTTCTCTTCAGTGTAGTCATTGTTTTGCATTTTGACAGGTAAATGTACTTGGTTGAGCATTAACAAAGTTGAGGTTTGGGTTTGTCTTGTCTTCTACCTGAATTTTTCCCCGTAATATATACTGTCTAGTGAACTAACTGAGGTCACCAAGTATCTCGACCTTAGTGGGGTCATTGTACGGCCAGGGACTGTTCCTCAACTCTGTGAGTCCACAAAATCCAGATCGAGGAATTATCACACTACCGTAACTGATAAAACTTTACCTGATGCAAATTTACATCAAAATGTATCTCAATGATTCACAGACCTAGCCATTAGCATAATTTGTTCCTTACTGGGTGGGTCCACTCAAGATTTGGAGGATATGCCCCATTTTGCAAATCAGGACCCATGTGTAGACTGCACACCTATTTCAATATATTGCCTCTTCTAAGCCAGGGGTTGGTAAACTTTCTATAAAGCACCAGACAGTAAATATTTTAGGCTTTGGGGGCCATAAGATCTCTGTAGCAGCTATTCTATTGTGCCATTTTAGTAGAAAAGCAGCCATAGACAATACATAAACAAATAGGTATTGCTGTGTACTAATAAAACTGTATTTACAAAAACAGGTAATAGTCCAGATTTGGCCCACAAACCAGTTTTCCAGCTGCTCTTCTAAGCCATCAAAGTTCTTAGCTGGTGATGGAGTGGAAAATAGAAACTGTCTATGATACCTTCTCAGTAGGACAGAGCCTCACATATATATTAACCCTACTTTTTTTCCTCTGATCCTTTCTCATTTTCAGTTGCCTCCCAACTCCTAACTTTAACCCAGTGATCAAAACCATCTCCCCATACACATTAGCAGTGTCTCAGGGCATTTTCTGTTGTCGCAGTGGGGGAGGGGAATTGTGCTATTGGCATCTAGTGGGTAGAGGGCAAGGATGCCGCTAAAGTATGGGACAGTCCCCACAACAGTTACCTCATCCAAGATGTCAGTAAGTGCTAAGGTGGAGAAACTGTTTTAAACCACAGAGAGCACAAAGTTTTTGTGATGATAGACATACTGATTACAATTTTAAATTAACATATTTATATGTAATTGATAATTAGTAGTGATTAGATACACAAAACTAAGTCTTTAAATGCTAAATGCTTTGTAGATGTAAATTTGTCTTCCAAAAGGATGAGTCTTAAAACAAAAAGCACATTACAGTGTTGATTAAATAGAAAAAGACTCTCTTCTTTTAGTTTAAAAAGAAGTCAGGGAAAAGGCATATGATCCTAAGGGTTTAAATAATTGCTGGGATTGAACATAAATTGGAGCTCAGAATTTATAAATGAAGTTCATTCCTTTCCCAATCTAGGGCCGTGCACTGTCCCGAGCAAAGTCAAGGCGTAATTTAGATTTCCAGGACGTCCTAGACAAATTGGCAGACATGGGAATTGCAATCCGTGTTGCCTCACCCAAGCTGGTTATGGAAGAGGTAAGTGAAATTTTGATAAGTATTCAGCATAAAACTGTTTATAATTTATGCCAGTACCTGGAGACAGCAATTTTTAGTATTGCTAATAGAAGTGTTTTTTTTAAAAGTAACCTCAGTTACAGTCTATCATTGTCTTCTCTTTTGTTTGGAGGTTAATTATGAGCTGGGTCCATAAGAATGATTTTTACCATTCATGTATAGTCTTTGTCTACATATTACAAGCTTTAAATTTAGTTTGAGCTAACTCATCTTAACCTTTCTTTTGCACAACTGTATACTTAACAGTTAAATTTGAAAGCAAATTTGAAAAGGTAGGGGGGAAATGTTTGAGAAAATGGGTTTTTTTGATTCATAAGGGAGCAAAGATTTTGTTTAAATTACATGTATGTATATGTACACATATGTACATATTTAAATTAGAAGCAACATAACTTCCTTTTAAAAGTTTAAGAGAAAAGAAAAATTGTCATCAGAAATTCTGTGCCATGACATAACTATTACCTCCTTTTTTTAAGATGCTTATTGCCATTTTTTCCCTAAATGCTTTTTTTAAACTGGTTATAATCATAGTTTACAAACATTTTATAGTCCTTTTTAAAATTTAACACATTATTATAATATTGTTTACGTCATTTTTAACGACTGAGAAATATTCTACTAGCTAAGTACCGTAAGTTTCTGCCCATAGTGGATATTCAAGTAGTTTCCACATCTTTGCTACTCTATATTAAGTTGTACTGTGTGTCTTCATGCCTGAATCTTTCCTTCAGATGTTTTAATAATTAGAGTGAAATCTCAAAAGCAGAATTACTGCGTTAAAGAGTATGACAAAGCTTTATTTTTTGTTTTTTTGGGGTTTTTTTTTTTGTGTGTGTGGTACGCGGGCCTCTCACTGCTGTGGCCTCTCCCGTTGTGGAGCACAGGCTCCAGACGCGCAGGCTCAGCGACCTTGGCTCACGGGCCCAGCCGCTCTGCGGCATGTGGGTTCTTCCCGGACCGGGACATGAACCCGCGTCCCCTGCATCCGCAGGCGGACTCTCAACCACTGCGCCACCAGGGAAGCCCCAAAGCTTTATTTTTTAACAACTTAATTTTTCACCTGATTTTAATTAAGAGGTTTTAGAAAATACCAAGAAGAAAACATCTAGAATTCCACCAATCAGAGATAACCACTATTAACATTTGGTATACTTTTTACTTGCACATTTTATATATGATTTTTTTCACTCATCCAGCTAATACTTATTAAACATCTGCTATAGTTAGGAACTGTTCTAGGTGCTAGGGATATTGCAGTGAACAAAACAAACATAAATCCTTTCCTGTGAAACTTACCAAATAGTAAAATGTATAGTGTGTGGAATGATGGTAAGTGCTACAAAGTAAAAATGGGAAGGGGGATAGGGAGAGACTGGGAGTGGGTGCAGTTTTAGATAGGGTGTAGTGAGGTGGTATTTGAGTGAAGACCTGAGCGGGGTAAGGGAACAGGCTATGTGGGTATCTAGGGGTAAGCTTTCCAGGCAGGGAGGATGGCAAGTGCAGAAACTCTGAGGCCAGATCACACTTGGAGGTTCAAGAAACAGTGTGGAGGCCAGCGTGACTGGAGCGAGCAAGAGGGAGAGGAGGTTAGAGAGGTAGGGTCACCAGATCGTGTGGGTCCTTGTTTTTTCCTTTACAAATGGATTTTTGCTCTTCCTCTGAGTGAGATGAGGGGAAGACTTGGGAGAATTTTGAGCAGAAGAATAACATGATCTAACTGATGTGTTTGCATGCTGTTGAGAAGAATCTAGAAGAGAAATTGAAGATGCAGGAAAGAGTGGGGAATTACTAGAGAAGTGTCCTTGAGTAGATGAAAGGAGATGGGATCTGGTGGGGTTGGTCTTTGCTAGGAGCTTAGGTAATTCATCCTTAATAAAAGGAGAGAAGGTACAGATGCTGGTAGTCAGGGAAGATATGGCAAGAGAGTTTATGGAGATTCTTTTCTGGTTGTTTCTGTTTTTTCAGTGTAATAGGAAGTAGGGCCAGCAACTGAGAGTGAGGATGCAGGAGAAGGTATAAAATCATCATCTAAGAAAGTGATTGGCCTAGTGAAATTTTGGGTGATTGCCAGGACAGCGTCAAGGGCCCACTTGAGCTTAAATTCAGTGGTTGGGTGTTTTTCAGCTACATCCAACTGTATAGGTGCTGGCATGAAATAGATGTTGAGTTTCCTTTAACCAGGGTTGCAAGTAAAGGAGAAGCAAGGTTGTTGAAGGGTGTTGCAAAGGGATTGTGGGTCTCGTGGGGTTAAAGGATTGTTGGAGGTGGAAACCTAGGCTGTCTGGGGTGCTGGGAGCTGAGACTGTGGAGGAGTTGTAATCATTGGTTATGACGAGTTCTTGGGGATGACTCTGGGAGAGAATGGCAGAGGTAAACATTGAAGGAGAGGGAATCAAGAAACTAGGAAGCCAAGTTACTGAAAGAATCCTCTTCCTGGATATTGAAATCATTCTGAATTACAGCAGGAGAGGGTGAGGGTGACCCAGGAGCTACAAAACTTTAAGTAACAATGGGGATCAGACTCTAGCAGATGATTGCAGCAACAAGAGTAGTGGGTGGTATAAATGGTGACTGCAACATTCAAAACTGGGAGAAAGGAGGGAGAATGGTCTGAAAGGAACCATGAAGAGCAAGGACACCTGTCCCACCTCTCAACCTCATGGCATGACCCAGTTTGGGAGAGAAAACAGCTACCACTTCAGAAAGTTGGAAGCAGAAGTAATATCCTCAGCGGAGGTCCATGTTTCAGCAAGAACAAGAAAGTGAAGGGAGTGTTTAAAAAAGAAAGGAAGAAGTTCTTTGCCTTTGACTCAATGGAAGGAGTTCAGAGGCCACAGTTTTTAAAAGTTTTTAAAAAACACAGTTTTTAAAAAACAGAAATGTTTCAGAAACTGGAAGGGAATAGGAGATGGGCTAGAAAGGGGTGTGTACAGAGCCCCCACGGGAATCAGTCTGAGAGGCCTAAGCTTGCTGTGTTGACATGAATGGAGATAAAGGGTGTGTGTGGTGAGATTTGTTCTAATGGTGGCAAGACAGAAGGAAGGGGGGAGGTCTTACTAGAAACTCACAGAAATAAATTGTATGTGTATGTATGTATGCATGCATATATGTAGTGTTAGTTATATATATATGAATGTAATAACCTTTCCTTATTGTGAAGGTTATACATGGTCATTCCAGGAATTTTGACAACTGTAGAAATATCTAATAAAAGAAAATCAAAACTGCTAATAACTCCACCATCCAAAGACAGTTACCACTAACAGGATGATTTGGTACATTTCCTTCCAGTTGGGTATTAGTGTATATGCTTTATTCAATTACATTTACTGCTTTTCCTACTTATACAAGTGATATATGTTCTTTGGGGAAATTTAGAGAAATACAGAAAAAATATAAAACAAGATGAGAGTGTTATTATACTACTCCCTTACCAACACTGAGCTTCATCTTTTTTTAAACCTTTGCCTATTTGATAGGCAAAAAAAGAAAAAACAAAACCAACTCAGTACTGTTTGAATGTGCATTTTTTAAATTACAAGTGAACATTAATGCTTTTAAAGATTCCATTTTAACTAGACTTTTCCTCCCCTGCAGGCACCTGAGTCTTATAAGAATGTGACTGATGTGGTGAACACCTGCCATGATGCCGGAATCAGCAAGAAGGCCATTAAACTGACACCGATTGCTGTTATCAAAGGATAGAACCCTGACGGCAGCCACTGGACACCACTGACCCTCACTGAAGTGGACGTGGACTGAAATGCTCTTCAGACATCAGACTCGAGACCTGACAGGTTCCAGGGTGTGCAGGTGTAGCTGCCCGTTCCAGAATGGCTGGTGGGGAGGCTCCTGATTCAGGAACCAATGTTGTAAACTTTCCTTCTGGGAGGAGTCACAATGCCTGCATTTGGAAAGGGATGTATATGCTTCCTCCCTGATTATCCCACAGGTTTTTAGGAAAGTCTGTTAGGGGGTGGGGGTAAGTCAAGAAACTGCCTTACTCAGTCATACAAGTCTTTAATCATCAGAATGAAGTTCTTTACACCAACCTTTGTTTCCAGCCTGAGAGGTGTCATGAAGAACATTGTATTAAATAGGAAGGTTTGGGAATGTTTCTTTTTGCCCTCTGTTTGTCAGTTTATCCATTTAGCCACTCATATACCCGCTTCCCCTGCACTGAGCAAAACCCTAAATACCATTCTTACTTGGAGCATATAAAAGGGTCATAGCAAGATGTTAGATGGATAATGAGATACGTTATGGAGGGGTTATGTGTGGAGGCGTAGGGATAGGGACCCAAAAGAGAAAGTAATTCATCATAGACTTGCTACCTTTGTCATTCTAACTATGAGGCAGACTTCTGACTTCCGTGTAAAAGTGGCATCAGCTGGTATCTTTAATTAGGCCTAGTCTGGCAGACTTTTCTTGAATAATAACTTGCACAGCAGCAGCAGAGAACCCTCAGATAATACAGATATCTTTACATTTATGATTGAATTATTATAAAAGCATCAAAAGGCCGCAGCTATGATGTTAATGGTTACTCTGTGTTGACAGGTTGGCTAGTCCTTGTGCCACCTAATCAGATTAGGTATTATATATACTGTGACACCCAAAGATGTTAACGTTATAGGTTACTAAGGCCATAGTTGAGTCTAAATAGCCAGTAAAATAGAAGAATCTAATAAAGTTGTAATACGTTGTTTATATTTTGTGCTTAATGTTTTATGGCTTAGGATAATTAGTATTTTTTCTTGGTTCACTTTGGACAGTGTTTCTGTTTTCTGATTTTCTCCCTGGTTGCTTTCAGAGATGCACCCTAAAAGATATTCTTTTCTAACACTTACCTCTCAACATATAATAAAACCCCCCATTGGAGTGTCTTCTAAATGCTGTTTGGAAGACTAGAGAAAAGCAGACTTCCTCTGAAAAATGTATGATATGAAATAGCATGTCTTGACTCTGAGCACTCGGTAACTTTAATGGTTTTGATGGTAGAGTTTGAAAGTTATCAGTAAGTTAGTAATTGTAATGCGATAATTATGCATTAGTTATGCCTCCAGATTGGACCAGCAACTGTTGTGCACAGATGACTTAAGGATGTAGGTTACCTGTGAACGCTGGAGGGCATTTAAAGATGAGAAACAGGCTTCTGGCAAGTGCTAGATTCTCTAGAGATGAGGCAACACTGAGTGTCTGAGTGGACTTCCTCTAACTGGGCTTTCCCAGTGATGTTGTTTGAAACAGATTCATAGCAAAGTCCTCTCCCAAAACTAACTGATGTCAGTGCAAGAAATGCTGCAGATCGTCTTAAATACATAGGTTGCGTTTTATTGGATGCTTTGAAAGTCACTCTTTGGGAAGGGAAGAGGGGAGCAGGTGAGGAGGAGAAATAGAGAAGGATGGTTTGTGCCATGGCATTTCTGTATTATAAGCTTTTCTTATATGTAGCATTTCTACCAAACTTGACCCTATTAATGACCTTGGAAAGTAATGGTTAATATTTTGAGTTCAAAAAGAAAACTACAAACATTGTTTTCCTTGTTCTAAAGATGTTATTTTCCCATTTGAGGCAAAAAGCCACTTAAAAGTGAATGTTCAAATGAAGCTGATGTAACGGACTGTTTTTACTGCCCTGAGTAAAAGAACCCCATGCCTGGGCGCATGGACGCAGCTGGGAAAACCCTTTGATAAGGCACTGTCTGGTTTTCTCAGGCATGAAGATGAGTCTTATTACTATGCACGTATTTGTCCCTTTTTCAGCCCTCTAAAGTCAGTAGGTTTATCATTAATATTTTCAAAAGCACTGCCGTTCACACATTGATGATGGGCTGTATCATTCCTGTCATCAGCATATGGTTGGGAAAACCAGTTCATGAGATATAAACAAAATATGAACATTCACTAATTTTCTAATTTTGTGAATATTTTGTGGAGCAACAAGGAACTGAAGGTTTTTTTTTTAGGTTTTCCTATTTTGTTTGCGTAAGACTGCTTTTTTCCCCTCATGTTCATTTTAAAGTTTCTTTCTCCTATTTCTGAAAATTGCCTTTAAGCATCACCTATATTGCTGGAGTGTTCGCAACTCTCTGTGCCTGCTATTCCAATACACAACTAACATAGCCTCTCTGTCCGTACTTCTCACCTATGTCCTTATTGTTACATCTGCTCCATTGCTTGACTATGTAGGATTTTCATGTTGTCCAGAGAGCATGATTTGGGTCCATCTGGATCAGTTGAGTTTGAAGATGCTGTTAATTATTAATCAAGCACCTTGGAGTATGCAAAGTTGTTATGATAGATTCTGATCTTTAAAAGATCTTGCTTTAGGGCTTCCCTGGTGGCACAGTGGTTGAGAGTCCGCCTGCCGACGCAGGGGACACGGGTTCGTGCCCTGGTCCGGGAAGATCCCACATGCCGCGGAGCGGCTGGGCCCGTAAGCCATGGCTGCTGAGCCTGCACGTCCGGAGCCTGTGCTCTGCAACAGGAGAGGCCACAACGGTGAGAGGCCCGCATACCGCAAAAAAAAAAAAGATCTTGCTTTAAAACTAATATCTGAAACACCAGTGATCCGAAGAGAAGATAATGTTATAAGGGGAACATGTCATAGAGAACTGAGTAGTGATTGAAGTTGTACCTTGCAGACAGACATGTTGTAAATGAACAAAGTGCCAAGCATATAGTAGGTGCTTAACACATTAAAAATCATCATTCCTGGGGTGAGGGATCAGAGAAAAAGAAAAAATCACCATTCCTGCTTTGCAGTTTACCCAACATTTTTACATATGGTTTTAGTCCTTAATAAATGAGGGAGGACTGACAGGCAGGGTCGACGCCCCTACTCAGCCTTGAAGCAGTTACAGAAGACTGACCATTGCCCCTTGCTTCCCATTAGAATGTGGGAGTAAAATCTCTGAGGGGGGGATGAAACAGAAGGTGAGGGGTCAGGGCACAACCTTTAAAAGAATGACATAGCCATAGGACATGACAAAAACTGGTTAGAACCAACTAGATCCAAGATGGTGAAAGATTCACCTTCCAATGGACCTTTGAGCCTCATTATATGCTCATTGTAATACATTAGCATATGCTGAATGACATGACACCCACAGGTGTCATGACAGTTCCTAGGCCGACCATCAAAGGTCAAAAAGTGAGTGGTGGCCCAGTTTCTGGAAATCTCCACCCCTTCTCCAAAATAGTTAGAATAATCCTCCCACTCATTAGCCTATGAAATTACCCAGCCCATAAAAACTAACAACCCCATATTCCAGGGCCTCTAGCCTTTTGAGATGGACTGCATTCTGTATGTGGAATGTGTATCTCTCTAAATAAGTTCACTTCTTATCTAAAAGGAGGGAGGGAGGATTGTGTGAGCCATTCACTGGAATTTAATGAAGTTGGCAAGATAGGTATTATCGCATCATTACAAATTAGAACGAAGCCTCAAAGATCAAGCAGCTTGGGGACCTCCCTGGTGGTGCAGTGGTTAAGAATCCGCCTGCCAATGCAGGGGACACGGGTTTGATCCCTGGTCCGGGAAGATCCCACATGCCACAGAGCAACCAAGTCCGTGTGCCACAGCTACTGAGCCCATGTGCCACAACTACTGAAGCCTGCGTGCCTAGAGCCTGTGCTCCGCAACAAGAGAAGGCATCACAATGAGAAGCCCACGCACCACAACAAAGAGTAGCCCCCACTCGCTGCAACTAGAGAAGACCCAACGCAGCCAAAAATAAAACTTAAAAAAAAAATCAGTTTGCCCAAGGACAAGCTTGCCCAAGGGCACCAACTAATGACAAAGCCAGGCATAGAGAGCCAGGTGTTTTGACTCCCAAGTTTAATTTTTTTTTTTTTTTTTTTTTTTTCTGTTTGCACCACGCAGCATGCGAGATCTTGGTTCCCCAACCAGGGATCAAACCCGCGCCCCCTGCAATGGAAATGCGGAGTCTTAAGCACTGGACCGTGAGGGAATTGCCCCTGTTTTCTTGATGTCACACTGCCTCATTTAACCACTTTGTGCTGCTTTTTCTAATCAGTACAAGAACCAGCCAAGACCAGTCTGGAACTTTTAACATGGAGCACTCACAGAAATTTCTTTCAAATGGGATTAGTCTTCTTGCTTGGCCTTGTTGAGGCAGGTCAGAGATCTTGACCACCGTTAAGGATTCCATGTGAACTATGAAGGTTTTATTCTGCTTAATGAATGTAAAACAGGCCTCTCCTTTTGCTTTGTGTCCTAGCCCACAAATCAGCAAATGTCAGGTAGCCCTCAAAACACAGCATCTCTAGGGACCCCAGGACCCTGTAAACATTTGCCCTCTGTTGCTACATGTTTCTTTCCCAGAATGGGAGAAAAATTTGTGTATAATCAGGCACCAAGACACTTGCCCAAGTTACTGGGGGAAGGAGACCCCTTTGCTCTCGATTCTAAATCAGTATTTATTAATCAACAATAGTTTTATTCTTAACCGTGAGCAGAGCACTGTGCTAGATCCTAAGGAAGTTCACAAAGATTGTCATATTCTACCTTCAAGAACTTAGAGTCTAATTGAGAATGTGGAACAGATGTACATACTTTTCAAACAAAAGCAACTCAAAGCAATTTAAGCATTGACTGATAAGTGTGAAGAATACATGTTGTAGGGAAAAGACACTGAATTCCAGCCCATCGTTGTACACAGCCATGCTACTTCAGAGGGGTGTGTGTGCTCTAAGCCTCCACTTCCTCTTCTCCCGTGCTGTCCTTGATTCTTCTTAATCCTGGCTGTGCCCTTACAACTCCAAGGAAACTACTCACCAACGTCACCAGTTGGTTGCTAGTTAGATGGACCAATTTTTGTTTGTATTTGCCTTGTGCAGTATTTGGTACTATTAATCACTCTTGGAACACTCCCTTAAAATGTTTTCACTGGGGGAATTCCCTGGCAGTCCAGTGGTTAGGACTCTGCACTTCCATTGCAGGAGGCACGGGTTTGATCCCTGGTCAGGGAACTAAGATCCCACAAGCCACACAGTGCAGCCAAGAAATCAAAAAATTTTATTTAAAACAAAAAAGTGTTCTCACTGGGCTACATCCTGGCCCTCTTCCCACTGTGCACATACTTCATGGCTCATTGTCAACCACTCCCATGGCTGGTGACCCCACGTTCACCTCTCCAACCCACACCTGCTGGACAGCTCCACCTAAAGATCCCATAGACACCTCAAAATCAACACGTAAATTCAACTCATCATTTTTCCTTCTTTCAAGATCTGTTCCCAGTCTCAGGGAAGACGCTACCACCAGCTGATCACTTAAGCCAGAAATTAGTGTCTTCTTTGATTCTCGCCTCTCTTATTCTAATGCTTGGCTATCTCTAAAATGCTTTCCTCTCTTCATTTTCAGTGCCTACATCACTTACCTGTTCAGATGCTTATCTGCCATCTCTGAGACTATGCATTAGCTGGTAGCCTGCCCCGCATAAATCCTCTTTTCTTCCGGTAATAGAACCCATATGTTTCTTAGCGAACCATTCCGCCTCCATTCTCAGTTCATGTGGTTTGTTGGGTGGACTGACTCCACCCCTAGGCTCACACCTGGGTACCTGCATCACTTCCTCCGCCCCAAGCTCCCAGCCCCAGGAACTGGTTGAGGAATTGGCACATGATCCAGTTAGAATAAAAGCTAACTGGGAGTTTTTTCTGTTACCCAAGAGCAAGGTGCCCTTTTTCCCCTGGTGTTGCTAAGAGGATATGATGTAGGCCTGGGCCTCTTGCTGGCCATCTTGCCATTTGAGCAAACTTGCCTGAGAACTGGAACCCACATAAGGGAAAGCAGAGCTGAAAAAGCAGATTTGAACTGGACTTACCCTTTCCCAAAAGCAGGATACCCTTGGACTTTTCAGTTATGTGAGAGGAAAAAAGTGTACCTTTGTGCTTAGGTCAGTTTGAGTTGAATTTTCTTACAACCATAAGATTCCTGGCTGGCACAGTGATCAGATGATGGAAGTAGGCAGGAAGAAAGGAGTCAGCTGAATCCACAGTTTCGCACCTGACGTACTGAAAGAAGGATGGCTCCCCTCTCAGAAACAGAGATTGCTGAGGAAAACTGATTTCAAGAGGGTCGTGAGTTTGGCATTAGACACATTGAATTTAAGGTGCTTCAGACCATGGAGGAGGCAACTGAAGATGTATTACAGGGGCTAAGAAGGGAGACTCTAAATGGATTGTTGGATTTCGGAGAAAGAGATTTTTCAGAACTCAGACTCTGAGGCAATCTAGCACCAGAGCATGAGAATCTTCCCTAATAATCTTAATAGTTAACATTTATTGAGCATTTCCTATAAGCTGGAGATTGTTTTAGGGCGGATGTAATTGAGATAGCAAAAGGAAATAACACCCCTCCAAGCTACCCAATAATAAGGAACCTGAAAAATGGTAGATCTGAAAGACTCAATAGGGATTTCTTGAGATGTTAGTTGTGGTCCTTAAACTTGTGGAGGTCAGGGACGTTCTTTGAGAATCCAGTAAAAGCTAAGCTAGATCTCTCCCCAGAAAAATGTACAATCAATCACACAAAAGTTTGCATATAACTCATAGGGTTTACCGAGGTCATCTTTGTCAAATCACAAGGATGTGTGTGCGAGAGAGAGAGAGGGATAAAGACTGGAACATCTTCTTGTGCCAGAAAATAAGGAAAAGCTCAATGAATAATGGGGACATGTAAAAGGAACCAGCTTGAAGGGGTTTCTCTACCCCCAGTCAAGTTAGAAACAATCTGAACACTCGGGAACAGTATTTATCAAAAATAATATTAATAGGTGACAACCTACTGAATGAGTCGATACTGATAAAAATAAATGAATAAATTAATTGAGAAAGTAGAGAAAGCTCTTCCACTGTGGAGGTGACTGATGCAGATAGGAGTCGTCAATAAACATGAAGGCGAGTTGGTGGAAGTTTGATGAACAGGATATTGGCATAATATGAGAATACCTCTCCCTCCCTCAAAGACTAATCAATTACAAAGGTGAATTTAAGGTAGGGAAACCTGGCAGATTGATCAGGGTTAACATGGCCAATGGTGGGATGACTCACATCTCCTGGTGTGAGGCAGAGAGGTACACAGCACCATCTCTGAGATGTTCCTGTCAAGAACGCATGGCCTCAATCTGGTCATGAGCAAACATTGAAAACACCCAAGTTGAAGGTCATCCTACAGAACGAAAGCCTGTGCACTCAAAACTGTCAAGGAAATGAAAGACAGGGAGAGGCTGACAAACTGTTTCAGACGGAAGGAGTCTGAAAAGACATGACAACTAAAGGCAATGTATATTCCTGGATAGGATCCTGGACCAAAAAGGAAACACTGACATTGTTGGGACAGTTGGTGAAATTTGAATAAAATCTATAAACTGGCCAGTAGGGATATACCAACGTTGATTTCTTGATTCATTGGTTATGCAGGGTGGTGTCTTTGTGTGATATTGTGATCTATAACAACTAACATAAATTTGGTCTTCACCCCTGGCTTTTGGCACAGAGCTCTTAAACCCTTGGAATTTCCTAAGTGATGAGTGATAAAGGTGTCTTGTTATTCATAACAAGCCCCTTTCAACCACATCAGAGTTTATACCAATGAGATAACTTTTGGAAAACCCCTAAGGAGGGGGGCTGGTTGCCAGGGGAGCCAACCACATGATTCGATGGTTGGAACTTTCAGCCCCAACCCTGGACCTCCAGGGAAATGTGAGGAGCTCGATATGGACTTCAGTCACCAATGGCCAGTTGTTTAATCAATCATACCTATGTAATGAAGCCTCCATAAAGACCCAAAAGAGGTTCAGAGAGCTTCCACGTTGGTGAAACAGAACACATCCACATGCCAATAGGGTAGCACACCTGAAACTCCACGAGGACAGAAGCTCCTGTGTTCAGGACTTTTCTGGACCTCTCCCTTTGTATCTCCTCATCTCGCTGTTCATTTGCATCCTTTAATATTCTTTGTAACAAACCAGTAATCTAGTAAGTAAACTGGTTTCCTGGGTTATGTGAACTGCCCTAGTAAATTAATCAAACCCAAGGAAGGGGGTCATGGGAACCTCTGATTTATAGCCAGTGGGTCAGAAGCACAGGTGACAACCCGGACTTGTGACTGGCATCTGAAGTGGGGGAAGACCTGTGGACGGAGCCTCTAACCTGTGGGATCTGATGCTGTCTCCAGGTACATAGTGTCAGAATTGAGTTATATTTGTAGGACAACCAGTGTCCACTGAGGATTAGAGAATTGCTTGGTGGTGTTGGAAAACACAGACCTCGACCTTGTTTGGGAGTGTGAATGAAAATTAACAGAGCTAAGATGCCGGCCAAACCCCCTGATGCTGCGCTCTGGAGCAGAGAAGGCGAGTGCCCAACACCCCACATGACTCAGACCTGACGCCCGTCCCTCAGGCAACTGCACCTGACCAGGAAGCCCCTGACAGGAGGCTGCCCCTCAGGAGTCTCCGGGGCCCAAGAAGAGGAGCCCCCAACAGGACACCCAACCCTCAGGTGACTCCATGACAGGATGGCTGCCCGAGCTGTGTGGCTGACAGGGTCTTGGTGCTCTGGCTGGGTGTCAGGCGTGAACCTCTGAGGTGGGAGAGCCGAGTTCAGGATATTGAACCACCAGACCTCCCAGCCCCATGTAACATCAATCGGTGAGAGTTCTCCCAGAGATCTCCATCTCAACTCCATTCAACAACCAGCAAGCTCCAGTGCTGGACACCCAATGCCAAACAGCTAGCAGGACAGGAACAAAACCCCACCCATTAGCAGAGAGGCTGCCTAAAATCATAAGTTCACAGACACCCCAAAACACACCACCGGACGCAGTCCTGCCATCAAAAAGACAAGATCCAGCCTCGTCCACCAGAGCACAGGCACCAGTGCCCTCCACCAGGAAGCCTACACAACCCACTGAACCAACCTTACCCACTGGGGGCAGACACCAAAAACAATGGGAACTACAAACCTGCGGTCTGCGAAAAGGAGACCCCAAACACAGTAAGTTAAGCAAAATGAGAAGACAGAAAAACACACAGCAGATGAAGGAGCAAGGTAAAGACCCACCAGACCAAACAAATGAAGAGAAAATAGGCAGTCTACCCGAAGAAGAATTCAGAGTAATGATAGTAAAGATGATCCAAAATCTTGGAAATAGAATGGAGAAAATACAAGAAACGTTTAAGAAGGACTTAGAAGAACTAAAGAGCAAACAAACAATGATGAGCAGCACAATAAATGAAATTAAAAATTCTCTAGAAGGAATCCATAGCAGAATAACTGAGGCAGAAGAACAGATAAGTGACCTGGAAGATAAAGTAGTGGAAATAACTACCACAGAGCAGCATAAAGAAAAAAGAATGAAAAGAATTGAGGACAGTCTCAGAGACCTCTGGGACAACATTAAATGAACCAACATTTGAATTATAGGGGTCCCAGAAGGAGAAGAGAAAAAGAAAGGGTCTGAGAAAATATTTGAAGAGATTATAGTTGAAAACTTCCTTAATATGGGAAAGGAAATAGTCAATCAAGTCCAGGAAGCACAGAGGGTCTCACACAGGATAAACCCAAAGAGAAACACGCCAAGACACATATTAATCAAACCATCAAAAATTAAATACAAAGAAAAAATATTAAAAGCAAGGGAAAAGCAACAAATAACATACAAGGGAATCCCCATAAGGTTAACAGCTGATCCTTCAGCAGAAACTCTGCAAGCCAGAAGGGAGTGGCAGGACATATTTTAAGTGAGGAAAGGGAAAAACCTACAACCAAGATTACTCTGCCCAGCAAGGGTCTCATTCAGATTCAATGGAGAAATTAAAACCTTTACAGAAAGCAAAAGCTAAGAGAATTCACCACCAAACCAGCTTTACAACAAATGCTAAAGGAACTTCTCTAGGCAGGAAACACAAGAGAAGGAAAAAACCTACAATAACAAACCCAAAACAAGAAAATGGTAATAGGAACATGCATATCGATAATTACCTTAAATGTAAGTGGATTAAATGCTTCAACCAAAAGGCATAGGCTGACTGAATGGATACAAAAACAAGACGTGTATATATGCTGTCTACTTCAGACCTAGGGACACATACAGACTGAAAGTGAGGGGATGGAAAAAGATAGTCCATGCAAATGGAAATCAGAAGAAAGCTGGAGTAGCAATTCTCATATCAGACAAAATAGACTTTAAAATAAAGACTATTATAAGAGACAAAGAAAGACACTACATAATGATCAAGGGATCGATCCAAGAAGAAGATATAACAATTGTGAATATGCACCCAACATAGGAGCACCTCAATACATAAGGCAAATGCTAACAGCCATAAAAGGGGAAATCGACAGTAGCACAATAATAGTAGGGGACGTTAACACCCCACTTTCACCAATGGACAGATCATCCAAAATGAAAATAAATAAGGAAACACAAGCTTTAAATGACACATTAAACAAGATGGACTTAATTGATATTTATATGACATTCCATCCAAAAACAACAGAATACACTTTCTTCTCATGTGCTCATGGAACATTCTCCAGGATAGATCATATCTTGGGTCACAAATGAAGCCTTGGTAAATTTAAGAAAATTGAAATCATATCAGGTATCTTTTCCAACCACAACACTATGAGACTAGATACCAATTACAGGAAAAAAAAAACTGTAAAACATACAAACACATGGAAGCTAAACAATGCACTACTAAATAATTTGATTACTGAAGAAATCAAAGACAAAATCAAAAAATACCTAGAAGCAAATGACAAAACACGACCCAAAACCTATGGGATGCAGCAAAAGCAGTTCTAAGAGGGAAGTTTATAGCAATACAACCCTACCTCAAGAAACAAGAAAAATCTCAAATAAACAACCTAACCTTACACCTACAGCAATTAGAGAAAGACAAAAAAAAAAAAAAAAACAAAGAACAAAGTTAGCAAAAGGAAAGAAATCGTAAAGATCAGATCAGAAATAAATGAAAAAGAAATGAAGGAAATGATAACAAAGATCAATAAAACTAAAAGCTGGTTCTTTGAGAAGATAAACAAAATTGATAAACCATTAGCCAGACTCATCAAGAAAAAAGGAGAAGACTCAAATCAACAGAATTAGAAATGAAAAAGGAGAAGTAACAACTGACACTGCAGAAATACAAAGGATCATGAGAGATTACTACAAGCAACTCTATGCCAATAAAATGGACAACCTGGAAGAAAAGCACAACATTACGAGGCTGAACCAGGAAGGAATAGAAAATATAAACAGACCAGTCACAAGCACTGAAATTGAAACTGTGATTAAAAATCTTCCAACAAACAAAAGCCCAGGACCAGATAGCTTCACAGGCGAATTCTGTCAAACATTTAGAGAAAAGCTAACACCTATCCTTCTCAAACTCTTCCAAAATATAGCAGAGGGAGGAACACTCCCAAACTCATTCTATGAGGCCACCATCATCCTGATACCAAAACCAGGCAAAGATGTCACAAAAAAAGAAAACTATAGGCCAATATCACTGATGAACATAGATGCAAAAATCCTCAACAAAATACTAGCAAACAGAATCCAACAGCACATTAAAAGGATCATACACCATGATCAAGTGGGGTTTATCCCAGGAATGCAAGGATTCTTCAATATACACAAATCTATCAATGTGAAACAACATATTAACAAATTGAAGGATAAAAACCATATGATAATCTCAATAGATGCAGAGAAAGCTTTCGACAAAATTCAACACCTGTTTATGATAAAAACCCTCCAGAGGGACTTCCCTGGTGGTGCAGTGGTTAAGAATCCACCTGCCAATGCAGGGGACGGGTTCGAGCCCTGGTCTGGGAAGATCCCACATGCCGCGGAGCAACTAAGCCCATGCACCACAACTACTGAAGCCCACGTGCCTAAAGCCTGAGCTCTGCAACAAGAGAAACCACTGCAATGAGAAGCCCACACACCGCAACAAAGAGTAGCCCCCGCTCAGTCCAACTAGAGAAAGCCCATGTGGGGCAATGAAGATCCAGTGCAACCAATAAATAAATAAAAATTAAATTAAACAACAACAAAAAACTACAATGAAATATCACCTGGCACTGTTCAGAATGGCCATCATGAAAAAATCTACAAACAATTGTGCTTCCCTGGTGGCGCAGTGGTTGAGAGTCCGCCTGCCGATGCAGGGGACACGGGTTCGTGCCCTGGTCCGGGAGGATCCCACGTGCCGCGGAGCGGCTGGGCCCGTGAGCCATGGCCGCTGAGCCTGCGCGTCTGGAGCCTGTACTCCGCAGCGGGAGAGGCCGCAACAGTGAGAGGCCCACGTACAGCAAAAAAAAAAAAAAAAAAAATCTACAAACAGTAAATGCTGGAGACGGTGTGGAGAAAAGGGAACCCTCTTGCACTGTTGGTGGGAATGTAAATTGATACAGCCACTATGGAGAACAGTATGCATGTTCCTTAAAAAACTAAAAATAGAACTACCATATGACCCAGCAATCCCATTACTGGGCATATACCCTGAGAAAACCATAATTCAAAAAGAAGCATGTACCACAATGTTCATTGCAGCATTATTTACAATAGCCAGGACATGGAAGCAACCTAAGTGTCCACTGACAGATGAATGGATAAAGAAGATGTAGCACATATACACAATGGAATATTACTCAGCCGTAAAAAGAAATTGCGTTATTTGTAGCGAGGTGAATGGACCTAGATTCTGTCATACAGAGTGAAGTAAGTCAGAAAGAGAAAAAAAAATGCCTTATGCTAACACATATATATGGAATCTAAAAAAAAAAAAAAAGGTTCTGAAGAACCTAGGGGCAGGAGAGGAATAAAGACGCAGACGTAGAGAATGGGCTTGAGGACACAGGGAGGGGGAAGGGTAAACTGGGACAAAGTGAGAGAGTGGCATGGACATATATACACTACCAAATGTAAAACAGATAGCTGGTGGGAAGCAGCCACATAGCACAGGGAGATCAGCTCAGTGTTTTGTGACCACCTAGAGGGGTGGGAGGGAGACGCAAGAGGGAGGGGATATATGTATACGTATAGGTAATTCACTTTGTTATACAGCAGAAACGAACACAACATTGGAAAGCAATTATACTCCAATAAAGATGTTAAAAAAAAATAAGAAAACAGAAACCTCATTTAAAATGGAGTCAGGAGGCCAGTAGAGGGAGCTCTCACGCCCACCACTTGCCATCGACTGCAGACCCCAACAGCAAGAAGGTTACTACTTTACTACCCAGCAGGAGGAAAGAAGAATTTCTCCCCGCCCAGTGACAGCCCAGCCAATGAGAGCCAGTCACGGCTCAGCTAATGAAAAGCTACTATACTTGGAACTCCCAGTTTCCTCCAGAGGATTCTTTGTTTATAACAGCCCCTCCCAATTTTCCCCTCTCCTTTATAAAAGAATCATCTTCTCCTCTCTTCTCCCCAAGGGAGACCAGCAGATGAACCACCCAGTTAATCTCACAGTCTCAATTGTGGGAAACAATAAATTGCTGTTGTAAATTTTAGAGTGACTTCTTACACATTAGGAAACCTAGTATGTTTCTATTTCCGTCCTCATACTTGAGAATTTAATCAATATCAACTGACTTTATGCTGAATAGAATTTTCCGCAAATTGGATAGTGTATTTCTCTGCAAAGCGATCCCTAACTTTCATTGGAGAATTGATTTGCATATGGGTTAATAGTGATAATAGCACTTTTTAGAGAGATATTTTACTTATGTAGCCTCATTTTGCCTTTACCACAACCCTGTGAGATGGAATAGGGGTTACTATCCTTAATTTTACAGATGAGAAAAATAGGTTCAGAGCAGTCCTGTCACTTGCCCAAGGAAACAACCAATAAGTGCTGAAGTCAGGACTGGAACACAGGTCCTTTCTACTCCGTCAAGGTGCAGCTAGTGTCATGGGCCTCTGTGGGGAACACTTGGCTTACCTGCAGATGTCAAACCGAAATTACATCAGGAAGTGTTCTAATGTTCTGAATCAACTTTGGTTGCTGTGAATGTGAAAGGGGATTGATGGGGATCCCCTTATCAAGTAGGACCCCACTTTATTCCATTTGTCCCTCGTTTTTTTACATGGATATTGAGCTGAGTGTGGTAACCATGGGTCTCAAACAAGAAGAGCTTACAGGGGAACTTAATGTCAGTCTTCAGATACGCTGGTCTGATTGAAAGTTGTCTAGTCATTTAAATCTGCACAGGGCTGCTTTAGAGCAGTAGAAGGAGAAGAGATGTTGATTGAAAATGAGAGTGAAAAGTAATTGAATTACAAAAATCCTTGCTTTATTTTTCTTGGCCATTATCACCATCTGAAGCACATTTATGCTTGTTTACTGATTTTCTTCCTCTCCTAAAATTAAGCTCCATGTAGGCAACCAGTAAATATTTACTGATTGATGAATGGGTGGATGGACAGATGGATGGATGAAGACCAACCAGAGACAGTTTACTACCACTGATCTGTATGATATGCTACTTAACCTCTCTAAGCTTCACTTCCTCATCTTTAAAATGGAAGTGGTACACATACCTTGTAGGATGGTTGTGAAGATCAGATGAGAATAATACATAGAAGGGCTAGCCTCCTGTCTGGTAGGCCCTCAGGAAATGTCAACTGGTGGAGAATTTCTGTCATTAGAGGTCTTTTAAGAGAGAACAGATACGCTTCTGCCCTGCATGGTTTAATCCTTCATTTCACTAAAACCCCTGGGGTTGAATCAGGTCATTTCCCAAGGCCCTTTCTAGTCCTGTGACTCTGAGATAGGATTCCTTCTTCAGAGATGTTTCCACTGTCAGGGAAATGAGAAATGTCTTCAGCAGTGGCCCCCTCAAGGCTTGCTCTGCAGGCAAAAACCAGTTTGGAGAGTTTCATCGTCTGGACGCACTTCGTTCTGCCACAACTGCAGTTTCATTTTAGCTGTGGTTAATGACAGTGAGTAACCCCACACGAGAAGGCCGCTGACAGGTTTTCAGCAAAGGACGCAGCTAAAGAGCTACGAAAGGATTAAAGACCAATCTCACCACCCAGAGAGCCTGCGTGTAAAACGCATACACAACCCAGCGATGATAATCAAAGAGCTGGAATGGTTCTATGGTTTCATGGACCAATAAAGAAAATGTAAAGCAATTTCAGGCCCTCTGCCCTCTTCCAGCAGTCTGTCCGCCTCACATGGAGATAAAAGGGCCGGTGATGCCTGAAAGAGAAGGGTGGAGAAGTGATCATTCTGCAGAGAAGGAGTCCTTTGAGCCACATTTCCATCAAAAGTCTCATTCCCAGGGCGACAAGTGGGATTGTTATCCATTTTGGGAGAAAATGATAACTTTGGGAGCATTGAAAAAAACCTTCAGAGGTTTCAAAAGCTCAGAAAGCTTTTGAAATGCACCATCTGAAACCGTGGTTGGCTATAGCCGGGTAACGCTGACTCATCCTATGAAACGCCTTCCCCAGTCTGATGGGACTTTGCTCTCAAATTCAATTAAGACTTATAGCACCTGGAGTCAGGAGGATGAGAGATAAATTCAAGTGTACTGAGTTGAAGTTATTTTACCCCAAAATCACAAATGGCTAGGCCAAAGGAGCAGACCCCGTCTCTTCAGATCTAGATAACTGAAGGGCATCTCAGTTCTCCTCGCCTCCAAACTTTGTTCCTTTTTCCTAGGTTACTTTATTCTTCTTGTCTCCAGAAATAATTCCACAAAGGGAAGAAAATAAGATACTGTTTTCTTCTTTCTCATCAGTGCTTGATCCACTGCAGTTACTTTATACCGTTTGTTCTGTAAATACTATTCTACATGAGAATTTTTTTTAAATTAATTTATTTATTTATTTTTGGCCGTGTTGGTTCTTCGTTGCTGCGCGCGGGCTTTCTCTAGTTGCGGCGAGCGGGGGCTACTCTTCGTCACAGTGCACAGGCTTCTCATTGCAGTGGCTTCTCTTGTTGTGGAGCACGGGCTCTTTGGCATGTGGGCTCAGTAGTTGTGGCTCGCAGGCTCTAGAGTGCAGGCTCAGTAGTCGTGGCTCATGGGCTTATTTGCTCCACGGCATGTGGGATCTTCCCAAACCAGGGCTTGAACCTGTGTCTTCTGCGCTGGCAGGTGAATTCTTAACCACTGAGCCACCAGGGAAGTCCCTCTAGTGATCTTTCAATGGCTAAATCCAATCTGAATCACTTGATGCTGTCCACTGCCTCCTTCTTACAAAATGAAATCTTCATTTAATTGCCATGATCTCACACCAGCCTGGTTCTCCTTCCAACTTCTCAGTCCTCTTCAAAGACATTTTTTCTTCTGCCACTCCTTCAGTGTAGGCCTGCCCGGCTTTCTTCTCTCCCTGGGAGATCTCATCTACTCCTACTGCTGCTTATATGTTTATGCCTCTCAATCTACAGCTGTCCTTGACTTCCCTCCTGACCACACTGTCAGCATTTCCGGGCAGGAGTAACCTATTAATATTTTAAACCCAGCATCTCCAAATCAAGACAGGTACCTTTTCAATCTGCCTCTCTTTCTGCATTCCCAACTTCAGTTAGTGGGAACTCACTAGAGCTGTCTCTAACTTCTTCCTCTTCTTCATCCCCAGCCCTGTCCTCTGAGTAGCCAAGACCTATTAGTGCTACTCCCACATCACCTCCTCATCCATCCATCCCTTCCTTCCCATCCCCACCACCACTGCCTTCATTTAAGCCCTCACTTCCTCTTCCTTCATTATTGCAATACCCCATCAGTCTGCTGCTTCCTGCCACCAGAGTGATCCTCAGCCACAGCGATGAACAGTTCACCCTCTCTGCAAGCCAAAAGAAACCATTTTTTTCCAATAGTTCCCCATTGTCTTAAAAATAAAGTTCAAGTTATTTTAGCCGGGCTTTCAATGCCTCCTAGAACCTAGTCTCAGCCGTCATTTCTAATCTCCTATTACTCGGCTTCTATTCTCCAAACACAGTTCCTTGCTTCTATGTAGGAATCCAGTCGATTCCCCGCTAGATGCTCTGCCTGTAATTGTTCCCCTTGGATTCTCTGCCTGTAATTCTCATTCCATTTTCACCTGCCCAATGCTATATCCCCCAAAGCCTTCCCTCCGAGTCCTCTGCTCACCTGAAGTTAGAACAAATCCCTCTTTTCTCTGTATCCTCATAGCATTTTTCATTTTGGACCCCAGTTGTAACACTTACACCTTTTTACCTCATATTGAGGTGAAATGGGTTCATTTTTCCTCCAGATTGTAAGATTCTTCAAAGTCCACTCCACAGAAGATTATGAAGTTTGTGCTTTTTAAAATTAAGCATTGTAACAGCAACTAGACTCAAAGTGTAAACTGCAGCTCTGGGACTGGATCTTTCTAGAGGGAGAATATGATACAGAAGCATAGAGCCACTGCACTGTGTGGCAGGAAGTGGGCACGTCTTACCACCATTTGTTTCCCCTAGTCTAGGACTTTGCACATGTCAGAAGAATGGCATGTTCTAGCTGGAAGGCCTAAAAGATCATGCAGTCCAGTCTTCACGTGCCCTAGCATAGGGAACTGAGATCACTAAAGTTAGGGACTCGCCCAAGGTCACCAGATCAGTGAAAGGCCAAGCCCGAGGGCACACTCTCCCACACCCCTCTACAGCCCCTCCTTCTTTGCACCCAAGGGATGGGGGTAAGGTGTCACAGTTATTAATCAGTGTTATGAATATTCTAAAAGCAATACAATGTAATCAATGGATATGTCTGGGCTGAGTGTCCAAAGAAATAGGGAAGATCTTGAAGGACTTGCAATGTTTCTCCTTTCATGAATGCATCATTTCCATAAAACTCCTCTCCACTCCATTGATTCTACGCAGCCTGCGGGATCCTAGTTCCCTGAATAAACCCGAGCCTTGGGCAGTGAAAGCATGGAGTCCTAACCACTGGACAGCCAGGGGGTTCCCGAGAGTTAAATTGTTCTGTGGTTCATTAAGTGTTCAGTCACAGAAAAAGGGAAGACTAAACATTTTAAAAGGTCTCATTCCTGGATTGGTGCTCCTCCTGTAAGCCATTAGGAAAGTTCCAGAAAAACTGCCTGATTTTTTTTTTTCCTCTAAAAAAAGTTACATGATTGAGATAGGATTTTTTTTTTTCCAAAAGGTTTCTCAAAATCATTGCTTTATTCTCAATAGGACTTATTTTTTTTCAATAGGACTTTAAAGAAAAGTCTCATTAGAAGTCTCTCAAGAAATTTTATCCAGAAAAAAAGTTCTCTTTTAAAACTGCCTTTGTCCTTCTCTTTATAAACCACTCATGTCAGCCAAGTATATTATACTTATTCACACATTTTATACACATATTTTGAAGAAGTAAATGAAGAAATCTTTATTTCTTTTTTCCTGCATTAAAAGCAACCACATAACCTGTATAGATTAAACAAAATATACTCTTTTATTATTATTCCTACTTTAGAAAAGAGAATGTCAAGGTTCTCACCCATTAGCTGGAGCAGAAAAAAGGAATAAAGAGTGTTATTACTGTCCAACGAATACCCCTAAAAAAGTATCTCAAAGTTCTCCAATTAACAACTTGATTAATTAGCCTCTTCTTCAACACAGCCAGGAGGTAACATGAGTGCTTTCCCTTTTTCTTTTCTTTTTCCCCCTAATTAGCAAATATATCTTACGTATACTTGCTTCACTGAAACCTGCACTGGAGTAAGAACCAGCCTGGAGAAAAAATGGATACATTATAGGAGTTTGTCAGAATGTAACTAAGTAATGGGTAAGAGAAAATAGCTGTTCCATCTTGCTCATTCAAACCACAGAGCTCTGCCTGCTTCTAAAGAAAAAGTAGTTTGGTAGTAAATCATTGCACAGCATTTATCTGAGCAGTAAGAAACAATAGAATCCCATAATAATTCATCATCATAAATATTAGTAGTAATGCATTTCAACATGGATTCAGCATTCCATCAGTCATGTCCCCTAGAACCTTACAATAGAAGACAGAACCCTAATAAAGTGTGGTTTACTCCATCCTTCTGAACACTGAAGAAATCACACTCACTCCATCTAGACATCATTTTTAACCAGGCTTACTCTCCGTATAGCTAATGAATAGTACTTCCTCCAAACACTAACGCTAACACTACTAACTTAATCATTGGATTGTAGCTTGCAGATGACCAAGGTCTGTAACCTATGCTTCTGTGAAGTAGTGGAATGAGGAGGAGGAACCTGAGTTGCAGAGAGGTTAAGAAGCATTTGCTGGTCACCTAGCTAGCAAATGACAGGGCAAGGGAGAGCACAGTCAGGTAGAAAGCAAGCCTGGGCTTCAGGGTCAGGCAGACTTAGGACTGGATCTCAGCTCACCTAAT
Source organism: Globicephala melas (assembly GCF_963455315.2). Taxonomy (NCBI): domain Eukaryota; kingdom Metazoa; phylum Chordata; class Mammalia; order Artiodactyla; family Delphinidae; genus Globicephala; species Globicephala melas. The sequence continues at coordinate 14,619,110 of NC_083323.1, forward strand.
TCTAGCAACACTAACCTGGGCAAGGCATGTAACCTCTCCCAGCCTTTTTTTTTTTTTTTTTAAACTACAAATATGTATAATACCCACTTCACAGATTTATGAGAATAAACAGGACAAAATGTGAAAACCACACAGCAAAATTTCTGGCACATAAAAGATGTTTATTGTTTATTTGCTTCCCTCTGTTTACACATCTGCAGAAAGGGGGTAATAAAACCTACCTCAGTGTGGGACTTAATGAAATAATACCTGGAAAGGGCTCAGCACTGTTAGTTTTCTCTTTGTCCTCTTCCCAGCACCCCCAAGCCCCCTCACCCCCAGAGCAAAGCTGTCTCCAGGGAAAGGGACAGTCAGCATATTAGAAGACTTTAGAGATAGGAAGTTTATATGTCAACAAGCATTTGACTTACCTACTGAATTTATAATTGTTTCTCAGGAAAAAAAAGACCAGAATTAAATATTTTTAAAAGGCTTCTAGAGTCACTAGACAATTTCAGTATAGCTGGAAGCCCTCAAGGTGATAAAAGTATGAGAATGTCCCAACGTCAATCCCTCCCATTCAACCATCTAAGCGTTTCCTTTTTTTTTTTTTTTTAAGGTCACAGTGCCACTTTAACAGAAAGTTAGATGGAGTGAGAACAAGGGGGTGGAGGTGAGGGGTGCAAAGAAAAGGAAAATGAAAACACAACGCACAAGACACCTGAGAGGAAAAGTAAGTTTTCATACAAATCTTGAGTTCTCTTCCAAAAAAAGATCATTGCCACTGACACGTTACTATCTGCTAGATGCTATGAAGCTCCCACACGACCACTCTTGATAAAACAGGATGTTTCCAATATGGAATGTCCTTTCTAGCACCGCCATCCACACGCTTAGTCAACAGCACAGGCTGGCCTGGCCGCGTGCTCTGGCAAACGTGTTCCCAGGTGTCAGCTTTGGGCCACCTTCCTCCAAAGCACGGTGTCAATTACATTTCACATCAATTCCCAAATGAAGGAATGCAGGAAAAACCTTCCGCTCATCTTAAGGGCTGTTATTTAGTTAGTTAGCTAGTTTTGGAAAGTTCTTCTTTGGTTAAGATTGGATTTGTTTCAGTATTTACGTCCCTAATTTACCCACCCCGCTGACTGTGGCAAATCCTCGTTGTTTTCGCCCTTTGAGGAGTTCAGAGTCTGGTACAGTTTGTCTTTGAGAAGTACAGGAAGAGTTTCATAAGCATCTTTCAGTTGCAGGCACATAACCAATAGGGGGGGTGGAGGGGGTGGAAACAACTAGAATGTCAAAATCTTTTTTTCCCCCTAAAGCACTCATTTCTTTTTCCTAAGATTTAGTTCTGGAGAAAAGAAAAAAAAAAACAGATTGCAAATGCAAACCACCTCCGGAGGGAACCTTAGAGCAGACTCCAAAAGCGCGCGGCGCAGCGGGAGGGGTCCGGGCCGGCCCAGCGCTCGCTAACAGGCCCCCTCCTCGGGCTCGCTGCTGGGCGAAGGCGCCGACGAGGCCTTGGACTCGCCGTCGCTGTTGCATTCGGCCCTGAGTGAGGGGCCGGCGCCGGCCGCGCCCTCCTGACCCCGCGCGTGGCGCTCCAGCAGCTCCTGGAGGTGCTTGATGTAACGGATGGCGGCGCGGAGCGTCTCCACTTTGCTGAGGCGCTTGTCCGCCAGCTCGCGGGGCAGGTGAGCTCGGAGGCGCGCGTAGCCCTCGTTCACGCAGCGCACCCGCTGCCGCTCGCGTTCGTTGCGCTTGCGGAGGAAGGCGGGCTCGAAGGCGCCGTCCAGCGGCAGGGGCAAGTACGGCCGCCGCGGGGCGCAGCCGCCCCGCTCCCAGCACGCGGCGTCCAGACGCAAGGAGACCCTGAAGGGGTCCCGCAGGGGAAGGCGGGGCAGGGACCCAGGCACGCCCATGGGCCCCGGGAGCAGGTGGTACGGCAGGGTCAGCAGTCCGGCCTGTTTACGTTTCTCCATCATCCGCCGAAAAGCGAACCAATCACTCCAGAGGTGAATCTCTCAGCAGAAGACTGAAAATAAATCTTCAAAGCGGAGATGCTGGTCCATTCAGACTGCCTAGCACCGCCGCTGGTCTGCTTCTGGAGAAGGTTCTGGATCCGGAAGCTAGGTTCCAGAACAGGCTTCACGGAAACGTTGCATGATTCCCTAAGTTCATTGTACTCCTCGATCTTTTTATAATGATCCAGGCGGAGGTGATAGGCAAAGATTTAGGCGACCCCCCCCCCAATCCACACTTCAAACCCTGTCTTCCCTTCTGATCTTATTTCAAAAGATTACAAAAGGGGTTCCTCTACGCTGTCCCCTAGCCTGGAAATGTGAGCGCACACCAAACATATAGTAATCTTCCAAAGCCACCAAAGCTTTTCAATTACTGTAATCCACCGCTCTGTGTCTTCATGAACATAGGAATCGTCAAGGTTTCAGAAGAGCTCCTCCCAGGAACCAACAGATCTCCTGGCGGCTGAGCGAAAGTTTACCAGAGGCTTTCTCCTTGAAAATCAAGACTTGACTGCCCTTTGTGGTTTCCGGCGTCCAGGGCTAATGGAAAAAGCTTTTAGGCTGTTTGCAAACTTACACTTGCTCTTTCATTTCTGGAGAGGTGGAGAGAAGACCTCATCAAAGGGAAGAGTGCTCCCTTGTGGTTATAAAATGTGTCAAGTTAAGGAGGATCCCAGGGAAGTCTTGAGGGTTTTCTTCTCCAAAACCAAAACTTTTAAAAACCCAAGTAGACATTTTTTGAAGAGAACAGAAAAGAAATATACTTTAGCAACAAATATAAGGGTCTGCATATTATTATGTTGAACACGGGGGCCGTGATGTATTTGTGCTACTTTTTAAGAGCACATCAAAAGACTGAGCAGTAACAAACACTTTTAGCCAGAGTTATTTCTCACAGTGCTTACTGTAAACACAGCTTAAGCGCTGCTTCCCGATCTCTTCTGATCCCACCCAGGATATAAGGACATCAGCTTTCCATAGTGTAAATAGTATATTTCTATTGTATTCTTTTTGTCTTAAAAAAAAAGATGTAATTTATTTTCTCCCTTGGGGGTAAGAAAGCAACATTTGAAAGGTGGAGAGCCCCAGTTCCGAGGAGAAAGGATGATGCCTTTGAAGATTTGTCTTTTTAACACACAACCAAAAAATGAATAATTAATCCACCGTGTTGGTGAAGGGCTTTGAAGATGAAAGTGTCATTAAAAATCCAACTGTACTGGTTAATGTCAAAGAATGTGTTATCACACTGAAAATCAGATTTCCTGTTCTGCAAACCAGCACATTAAAGGCAGCTTCTACTTTAAAAGACTGACTTAAAAACAAGAGAAGCAAAAACCCCCTACGTTTTCAATCAGACTTTCTGCCTATTCCTCGGGAGCCAAGGTGTCGCCCTAACATGTTTTTTTGACAAGTCCTACGCTTCCCTGTTTACTCTGATGATCTGCCTGAAGCAATTGGAAAAACACTTCCATCAAGGCAAGTAAAATAGAAACAATTATTCCTTTCAGGCATAAGTTAGTCACATTTTAAAAGGTGTAGCTCCCTCTGAGGCTTGTACCAGTAAACAAACATATGTCATCTTGATTTCTCAGTAGAGTTGAGACCTATCAGGAGGAAGCCCTACTGGGGGAAAAGCCCACCAGAGAGGCAGACAATTAGACCACAAGGAGCTTTGGGGCCATGTCAAAGATGTTGGCCATTACTCTAAGAGTGATGGGAAGTAAATGAGGTGTTTTGAGCAGACAGGTGACGTGGTAAGATTTGTTTTTCTAAAAGATCACTGCAGAATGCAGAATAGATTGGAGGGGAACAAAAAAGAGAATAGTTAAGATACCATTTTTCATCCTCAGATTGGCAAAAATTTAAAAGATTGCTAATAAGGATTGGGGGAAAGGGCAGAAGCATAAATTGCTGCAAGCTTTTGGGAAAATAATATTAATAGTGCACATCACATATCCTTTGACTCAGAGTTCTCTACAATTTTATCCTGCAAAAATAAATGCACCAGTATGGATTTATATGTACAATAATATCTATTACAGCATTGTTTGTAGTGATTAAAACAAGAGAATAAATGGAAATAGAGGGAATGTCCATCAATAGGGAAAGGGCTAATCCTTTTAACATACTGTCTTATTAAAAATAAGGAGTTAGATCTATATGTAAGAACTTGCAGAGATGTCCATAACACGACAAGTGAAAAAAAGCAAATGGTAGGGTAACGTATGCAGCATGAACTTAAAACAAACTATTCTGCACGATGTCTTTACATGAGCACAGAGAAAAAAGTAGAAAGACACACTCTAAACTTTTGTCATTGGTTGCCTAAAAAAGGTGGCATTGGGGGGCTTCCCTGAGTGGTGCAGTGGTTGAGAGTCCGCCTGCCGATGCAGGGGACACGGGTTCGTGCCCCGGTCCGGGAAGATCCCACATGCCGCGGAGCGGCTGGGCCCGTGAGCCATGGCCGCTGAGCCTGCGCGTCCGGAGCCTGTGCTCCGCAAGGGGAGACGCCACAACAGTGAGAGGCCCGCGAACCGCAAAAAAAAAAAAAAAGGTGGCATTGGGGATGGGAGAGTGGTTCACTTTTCTTTATGGATATTTCTACTATTTAAAGTATTACAAAGAACAAATATTACTTTTGATTTTCTCTGATCTAGTGAACTTTAAAATACTAAGGTAAAATATACAGAAAACTCAAATGATACCCTGGTCTGACCTAAACGAACAGATTTATCATTAAAATTTAAAGTTCTTGAGCCAAGTTTTCTGGCTTCTTATAAATTCTGTCTCTGAGGAATAAATATCTACAGGATTTTTTTTTTCCCACTACTAATACCACAATCAACAATGGCCGGACCCTGATCCTATAGTGGTCTTTTTAGAGGGTCCAAGTAGTGTTAGGATTACTACATGATCTATATGGTCACAAAGAATGCTGACACTCTTTCTTACACTTTTTGAAGGTGCACGTGCATTGGAAATAAGTGGTTTTCCCAGTGAGATCCCAGTGAGGGAAGCATCATTTTACTCGCACAATGTGCGTGAGTGTGTATGTGGGGGGGGTACGGGGGGAGGGGCTGCCTTCTTTCTTATATAAGAGATCAAAAGAGGAGATTCTGACTCCCCATCACTCCCCAGTCAGTTTTCATCCAGACAAATGTTCTCGCCAACTTTAAAGATGTCTTTCTTAAGACTGGCTAGATCAAGTTACAGATAGGCAAAACCGCCAAAAGCGTTTGGGACTAGGGTTATGTAGTCCTACTTAGATCTGCTTGTAAAAGGGGAGATGAGATTCACCCAGGCTCAGGAGATTTAAAGGTATCTCTAAGGCCAAGGAAAACTTCCACCCCTAAAACTCAGACAGGTCTCTCATCACTTGCTTGAAATATGTGAGATAAAGAGACTTAGATTGGCCCTTCTTGTGAAGTATTTGATATCACATTGTAGATTTTGGTATCCTAAACCCATGGCACAGAGGGCTGCATACCCCCTGGCCCCATACCTGCAATTTGCATCAGCTGCCACTGATGGGGGAACAGGGAAACATATGTATTACCTCGAGATCCAAGTAAGATTTATCACAGGTGTAGTTACATAAATCTCAAATTGATGCTCTAACACAATTCTATCCAATTAGTTCTTTTCTATATAGCCCAAGTATAAACTGTTTGTATTACCATTTGCAGCATTCACCAGGAGTCTTCTCAGGCACAACTAAACTTCAAGATTCATTAAGACTACCATGGGCCACATTTAGCATCAGATTCATTTGGAAGGATTTAGGTCAGGAACAATAGCTCTGAGCAGGGCAGAATTAGGTGTTATACCTCCCAGGGAGTCCTTGCAGTAATCTATGCAGAAATCTACATAGCTGCTCCCCCTTAACCCACCTGCGGCCAAGTGACAGCTCAGGTGCAAGGCAAGACCACTCACATCAGACCAGTGTGGCAGCTGCCCTGACTTGGATGTCTGGTACCCCTCGGGAGCCAGTATGTCTTGTAAAGACCCCATAGGCATAACTTCCAGGGACCTCACCACGGGCCCAATTAGAGTCTTCACACTCAGAAAAGCCCAAAGCTATGCTCCCCCACCAGCTATAGTTGTGGCAACCCAGATGCAATCTAACAATCAGGTAATTGCTTTAATATAAGTCAGGCTGCCTAACAACATAGCTGACATTCGATCTTTATTAGGTTTCAGAGAAACAGATAACAGCAAGTTAACCGAAGGTCAAATTGTTGTGCAAGAAGAGGAAAAGTTTTATTAATCCTTTACCCACACCATTACATTCTATTTTAAAGATAATATAATTTACAGCAAGATTTAAAGAACCACAAATATTTAGGTACAATTTATTACTGTTTTTATTCTGAACTTCTCAAACACTATTTGCATTTTAACCTTGCCTATGCAGTCTTTTATTGGATAGAAATCTAAAACTTTGATGTAGTCAGATCCATTAATCCTTCCCTTGTGGTTTTTGTCTTTTCTCTCTTGCTTAAGGCTACCTTCTCCTACCATACATTTACAAGGCCTTTCCTTGTCTATGTGGCATCTTGGTGTGAATCAGAAAAATGTACCGCATTCAAGGCTTGGAGAATGGATGGCTGACTTTGCAATTTATCTGAAAGAACTATTGAGCAAGGATGCCCAAATTTGGAAAAGAAGAGGAAAGTAACGTGCACGTTTAAAAAAAGTTATTTATTTATTCATTCATTTTGGGCTGCACTGGGTCTTCAGTGCTGGGCGCGGCCTTTTCTCTAGTTGCAGCGAGCGGGGGCTACTCTTTGTTGCAGTGCATTGGCTTCTCAGTGTGGTGGCTTCTCTTGTTACAGAGCACGGGCTCTAGGCACGCGGGCTTCAGTAGTTGTGGCTCGCGGGCTCAGTAGTTGTGGCTCACGGGCTCTAGAGCATAGGCTCAGTAGTTGTGGCTCATGGGCTTAGTTGCTCCGCGGCATGTGGGATCTTCCCGGACCAGGGCTCAAACCCGTGTCTCCTGCATTGGCAGGAGGATTCTTAACCACTGTGCCACCAGGAAAACCCAACATGCACTTTTAATATCCGTGAGAGAGGAAAACTTTGGGATTCTAATTGGGATTGTGTTAAATATACAGATTAATTTGGAGAGAATTTACTTTTTTTTTTAACATTGAATCTCTCCTATATGAACATAGTAGAACTCATTTATTCAGGCCTTCTTTTTGCCCTTTAATAAAGTTTCATATGTTTCTTCATGTAGATCTTACATGCTTCTTGTTATGGTTATCTCAGGATGTTTTACAGGTGTGATTGCTGCTGTGAATAGTATTTTTTCAAAGCTATTGACTTATTTCATGTTAATTTTTAATCCAGTCATCTCATGATCTCTCTTGCTAGTTCTAATGATTTTTAAATGAGTGAAAATCTACATATAGTTAAACTCTCATATATTAAATACATCATTCAATGAGTTTTGATATATGTATACACTTGTGAAACAACACCCCACTCAAGATAGTTCTAGTAGGTTTTTCGGGGGCCACACCACACAGCTTGTGGAATTCTAGTTCTCGGACCAGGGTTCGAACCTGGGTCCTCAGCAGTGAGAGCTTGGAGCCCTAACCACTGGACCGCCAGGGAATTGCCAATAGTTTTTGTTTGTTTTTTGTTTTTTTTGCCGTGCCGCAAAGCATGTGGAATCCCAGTTCCCCAACCAGGGGTCGAACCTGTGCCCCCTGCCCTGGAAGCACAGAGTCTTATCCACTGGACCTCCAGGGAAGTCCCCCAATAGTTATTTTTTAAAGATAGTTTTCTACAATTTCTTAAACTGTAATCAGATTGTCTACAAGTAATGATAATTTTGTTTCTTCTTTTCTAGTATAACTCATTTATTTTTTCTTATTGAATTTCATTGCCTAAGATCTCTAGTCCAATGCTAGCATCCTTGTCCTTTTTTATGGGAAAGCATCTAATGTTGCAGCAGTTTAGCTTTTGCCCCATTAAAATCTCTAAAGTAGATCAGAACAATACATTTGTTAAATTAACCTCAAAGCCTGGTGGTCCCTTGGCCAAAAGCGCATTCTTTTCCTTTCTCTAATGAAAACCATTTCAATAGAGCTGGCCAGAGATTATGCAATCAAATAAATTATCAGTAGAATAATACTTCAGACTTTTAAAAATCATTTATTTATTTATTTGGCTGCATCCGTTCTTAGTTGAGGCACATGGGATCTTTGTTGTGGCACGCGGGATCTTTCGTTGCGGCGTGAGGGCTCTTCTTTGCAGCGCGGGCTTCTGTCTCGTTCTGGTGCGCACACACAGGCTCCAGGGCGTGTGAGCTTAGTTGCCCTGTGGCATGTGGGATCTTAGTTCCCCGACCAGGGGTCGAACCCACATCCCCTGCATTGGAAGGCAGATTCTCAACCACTGGACCACCAGGGAAGTCCCCAATACTTCAGATTTTAAAAAGCACCCATTATCAAATTGCTAAGGATAAATTAAAACCCAAAGTTTAAATAACCTTACCCTATAGGTTTAAATTCAAAGGTATCAACATCAAAATTTCTTTGGTTAAACTCCACAGATCATTCCCCCCAGTTTCCGATTCTGCTCAGTCTCAAATAGAGGGGTCACACTGCCCAGTCTGAGCAAAGTCAGGGTTTCTTCAGCAGTTTTAGCCTGGGTGATCGTCTACTGAAATTCGTGTAGTCTCTTCAAATCTGAGGAATTGAATTAGTTTATCACCACATGTTTTCTGCTTTTGAAGTCCATAGAACACACAAGATTATCCCAGTTCTAGTCCCATACACACTCCATTTAGAAAACAAGCCATTCTGCAGCCCTTAGAGAAGTTAAACCAAATACTTGGAACTTAACCCAAGAGAAATAATGTTCCAAATACCAGTGGTTAATTTTATACCCATGTAACAGTTTCCAAAGGTCAAAGCAGAAAATCAGTGGCATCCAAGAAAAGGAAGGCAGCCTCAAAATTGCCATCAAATAAACCACCTCAAGACTCAGTAGCTTAAGAAAATAAGCATTTATTTAGTTCTTGAGCCTGAGGGGCAATGATTTAGGCTGAATTCTAGTATATGTCTAACATGGCAAACTTAGAATCAAGGGGCAGAAAAAACTTTTTTCTTTTCCTAGGATGAGCTATGAAGTCCCCTTGTAAAGGGCATGGTTACAAGAGGAGTGAAGAACTGGGGCCAGTAACATAATCACTCTAAAATAATTACACAATTTGAACTAGGGACATTTCAGGGGCTCAATAACCACACGTGACTAGTGGCTCCCATGTTAGACCGTCCAGTGCTAGTGTCACTGGCCTCCTTGCAATTCCTCAAACCTGTCAGGGATTCTCCTGCCTCGGGGCCTTTGCATTTGCCATTCCCTCTGAGTGAAACACTCTTCCAGATGTGCAGATGGGTCACTCCCTCATCTCATTTGTTTCAAATGTCACATTTTCGATGATGACTTCCCTGTCTACCCTGTTTAAAATTGCAGCTCCTATCCCTGAGCACTATCTATATTCTTTGCCATACTTTTAATGGTATTTATTGCTATCTCATATATTTTATATTTTAATTATTTATTATTTTTCTCCACTATAATGTAAGCTCCATAAAGACTGGGTATCTTTTGCCTGTTTAGTTCACTGTTACCTCCCCAGTGCCTAGAGCAAGAGTAGGCACTCAACACATATTTGTTGAACCAACTCTAGCCTTTCTGCAAATACTAAAGAAATAAGTCAGTTAGAGTTATATTTGATAATTATAATTTATTATATCAGATTGTACATCATAAGTCTGATTTACAATAAATCAGGCTTATCCATGAGAATCCCAAGAATTCCAAAGAACAGGTTTACCCACGTAAGAAGTCGTATTTCCAGACCCTCCCTTACATGAGCGATCAGAAGTAGGATTTGAAACCTTAATTAGAGTCAATTGAAAGAAAAATATCCTAAGAAGCCCAGTCCAGGCCCAAACTTACCATTACTGTCCTTGTCTTTAGGGCTAGAAGATAACGTTTAAAGGTAATTTGTGCGGTTTCCCTGGTGGTGCAGTGGTTAAGAATTCGCCTGCCAATGCAGGAGACACGGGTTCGAGCCCTGGTCCGGTAAGATCCCATATGCCGTGGAGCAACAAAGCCGGTACGGCACAACTACTGAAGCCCGTGCGCCTAGAGCCCATGCTCCGCAACAAGAGAAGCCCATGCACCACAACAAACAGTAGCCCCTGCTCGCCTCAACCAGAGAAAAGCCCGCGCACAGCAACGAAGACCCAACGCAGACAAAAATAAAAAAATAAATAAATTTTTAAAAAAAGGTAATTTGCTGTTTCTGTCTTTGCCATCCAGCAAAATATTAATGCTTGCTGTCTGGTTTGTCTTATACACAATTATCTGTAAGGTTTACCTTTGATTGCAACCCTAAATCTTTGCTCCACAGTCTTTCTATTACTTGGGTTCTGAAAGAGCAGCTATGCTCTTCATTTCTACTTGTCTAATTGGTCAGTAATTCTCCTGTTGTTTTTATTGTCTCAGTGGCACTTTGGTGTCTCCTAAGTGGTAAGTCACCCTAAATCAGCTCCTTAGACAACTGTGGGCAACCATTTTACTGTAGGTCTCCAAGTAAATAGATATTTGAGTCAATAAGCATAGCTTTGATTTATGCTGGTTTGACTTTCATTCATTTAACAAATATTTATTGAGAACCTAATATATGCTGAAAATTGTGCTATGTCATATAGCATTAAGTAAGATGGACATGGGTCTTGTCCCCAGAACTTAAAATCTACTTGGCAAGACAGAAAATTAAACAATTAATTACAATGAAGATAAGGACGATGAGAGAACATACGGTGGACCTAATCTGGTCTGGGGAATGGGGTTAGGATGCTTCAATTTTTGATGACCCTGATATCATTTTCTTTTTAAAGCAACTTTTTGAGTGTTTTTTTCTTAAATGAAAGAAATGGAAAATTTTATTCAAGCCAAATTTGAGGATTATAACCCAGGAAGAGCATCTATCTCAGAAAGCTCTGAGAACTCTTTACTCGAGGTATTTTTACATACAATAAAACTCATCAATCTCAAATGTACTATTTGATGAATTTTGACAAATGTATGCAGTCATACACCCACTCCCACAATCAACATAATTACATCACCCTTAGAAGTCCCCTCATGCCCCTTTGCAGGCAGTCTCATTCCTCCCATTCAGCCTCAACTCCCAACACTTACCTGCTTTTTATTACTACAGTTTTTCCTTTTTTAGAATTTCTAGCTTTTTCCTTCTTATTGCTGAATAGTATTCCGCTGCGTAGATATACTCTAATTTGTTTATTCATTCACCAGTGGATGGACATTTGGGTTATTTCCAGTTTGAGGTTATTATAAATAAAGCTTCTATGCACATTTGTGTACATGTCTTTGTACATATGTTTGTATTTTCTCTTGGGTAAACACCTAGAAGTGTTAATTACTGAATCATATGGTATAAAAATTGCTAAGTTGTTTTCTAAAATGGCTTCAGCACTTTGCATTCCCACCAGCAAAGTGTGAGGGTTCCAGTTGTTTTGTATCTGCACCAACACTTGTTGTAGTTGGCCTTTTAAAATTTGGCCACTCTAGGATGTGTATAATGTTATCTCATTGTGTTGTGATTTGCATTTCCCTAATCAATAATAATTGCTCATCTTTTTGTGTGCTTAGTTGCCATGCATATATCTTCTTTGGTGAAGTGGCTGTTCAAACATTTTGCCCATTTAAAAAAGTTGGGTTGTTTGCCTTATTATTTAGTTTAAATGGGTTTATATACATTCCAGTAAAAGTCCTTTGTCAGATATTTGTTTTGCAAATATTTTCTCCCCATCTCTGGCTTGACATTTCATTTTGTCAACATTGGCTTTTCAAGACCGAAAGTTTTAATTTTGATGAAGTTCAATTTGTCAAATTTTTAGTGGTTCCTGATTTTTGTATCCTATCAAGATTACAAAGATTTTCTCCTATATTTTCTTCTGTAAGTATTATAGTTTTAGCTCTTACATTTATCTGACCTGACTTTTACATACACTTCTGAAATTAATAAAATTGTCCAAAAAGAATAGGCATGGGAAACCAGAATGAAATTATTTAGCCTTTGTAAGACATCATCTCTCCCTAGGCCCCAGGTTTGATGTGACATTTTAGGGAATATTGTCTCTCACTTAGTTGTGATATGATGACTTTCTTGATTTAGGTTTCTATTGATATCTGTTGTCAACAAGAGCAAAACCAACGTGACCTGCCAGTGTTCAGTGAATAGTTCCCTCAACTTGGAATGTTCTTTCTCCTTCTGAGAAGTAAAGGAAGGGAGACATTACACCACTCCAGGCTCTCGTCCAAAACATTGTATGCGCCTCTGTCTTTCACATGAGACTGAATTTTCAAAACTCACCGGTCCCTACTACACTGCAAGCTGTTGAAAGTAAAGACCTGCGTGTTATTTTGTATCCTATGTTTGAGATGTAATTCAGTAAATGTCTTCTGAATGAAAGGAGGAATTCCTGGGTCTCTGCTGTTCTGCTGGTGAATGGAAGCTAACAGGTAGTGTGTGCTGTAGTTTCATTGTCCAATCCTCACGAACTTGGACAACTTTCCTTTAAAGCCATCTCAGTATCCCTAGGGCTTAGCACAGTGCCTGACATGCAGTAGGGAACGAACGGCAAAGAGAGAAGGGGAAGGAAATTTGTACAAAATCCGAAACACCACTCTTTATGACTTCAAGCAAGGAAACTGAGCAACCTTCAGATGTAACGTATGACGACAAATATTCGGGATATTCAACTCCTCCTGGGCAACACCACCAACACCTCTAGGTTAAGTCCCTTATTTCAAATCTTGTGGGCTTGCGTGGACGCACGCTTTGCTACTAGGAGAATGCCAGGAAGACTGAAATCCTAAGTGTGGTGGATTTATAAGACTCAGAACTCACTCCCTGCGCACACGTCAGCCCTGGTTACTTAGCAACGGGATCGATCGCTCGGCGCTCGACTCGACCCGGCCGGACTGAGACGAGGCGTTCCGGGCCGAGCCTCTCACGGCCCGCCCCCTCCGGCCCGAGTCCCCGCGGCGCCCAAGCGCGGAACGGGGTGGGTTGGGGGGAGGGGAGTCGGTGCGCTGGCGCCGGTTGCGGGCCGTGGCGGGGAGGGGCGCACGCACAAGGGGCGGGGCAGCGGGCGCCGAGAGTGGCTGAGGAGCCGGAAACGCGCCTTGGAGGGTGCGGCCCTGAGGACACTGCGGGCTGGGCCGGGCCGGGCGGGAAACGTTAGGCGAGCGGGCCCCGGGGCGGGGGGTCGTGCTGGCGGGGAGGGCCCCGAGGCGAGCTTTGCCCGGATGAGGAACAAAGCGGTGGGGCAGGCGTGCGCGACCCCCGCGCGGCCGGCAGGTGGGCTGCGCGCGGGCCCGGCCGGGGCGGGGCGAGGGCGGCCTGCGGGCCCCATGCCGGCGAGCGGGCGACTTGGCCGCCCTTGGGAGGCAGTGTCAGCAGGCCCGGGCTCTCTGGCGGCGAGGGGACGGGGGCTGCATCCTTCCCGTGTTTTGGTGACCGCCCTTGTCCTCCCCCTCAGGTTAGGTAGCCCCCCTCCCGAAGCTTCTGGAGGAAAGGCCCCGGGTGTCCCCCGGCATGCCTTATCTCGCGGCGGGGTGCGCGGCCGCCGGCCCTCGGGAGAAGTTGGGCTGCCCCGGGCGGCCCCGGGGAAGAATGGCCGCGTTTGTGCAGCGGTTGTAAGCAAGATGCGGTAGCACGTGACCCTGGAACGCAAACCCTGATGCCGGTTCTCCACCACCCGTGTGCGCGTTCCTCTGACACTTGGCCCCCAGCAGATGCATCACAGGTGAGTAGCTTGGTGAGCTCAGCGTTGGTGACATCTTTGGAAAACATTTGGCAAATGAGACTTAAGAGTGCTTTTGTTTTTGGTGCCATTGGGCAGGTTACAGGTGCGATTGGCAAGTGGGTTTGTCCCAAAGGGAACAAAACATCCAGAAACCAGTATTGGGTTGAATATACTCTCATTAAATTTGATTTACTCCAAATGTGAGTAGTTGTTCCGAATAGCCATTACGTCGATTGTTGGCTCGTTGGACATCTTTATCCTTGTCTTTGAGTTATTTGCGCGTTTAATAATATTTTCATCTGGATTTCGAAGTGTGTTTTTAGCTCAAAACCATGTTTCACCTTGAATTTTGCTGGTTACCGTCTGGCTTGGCTGGTAATGTAGAGAAATTAAGTTATTAATTGTGCAGGCTCCGTGTTAATGTTGAAAGTACTTTGTGGTACCATGCCACTACAGTACAGAAGTGTGGCAGAGAAATAGTTACATTTGGCCATTCTTTATGAGTCCTTTCATAGGCTGTATGTTGAGGATAAGGAAGATTAAAAAAAGTTCATCCAAATTACTGAAACTGTCCATTGCATTTGCAAAGTGGCTGCATTTCAGTTAGCTTCTTATGTCATTCTAAGAAAAAGTCGTAAGATCAACAAATGGTTCATACATAGGTCACATAAACTAGAGAAGATGAAGGATATGATTCTACAATGAATGCATAGGGAAGAAGAGCGAGCTTAGTATCTTGATTCTGGCCCTTCTCCCAAGATTGCTTCCTAGCATCCCATATGGGAAAAGGAGCTAGAATAGACTTGCACTTTGGAATGAGGGAGTCTTTTGAGGCTCATACTGTAAATTCCCTTCATCTGCTTTCTCTCTGTGGGATACTAGTTACCTTTGGTTTATGGCTGCTGAGATCATCACATTTTAGTGACTCACAGCAAAGCAGAAATCTGCTGAGCCTCTCACATTAAACTCCGGTTTGAACTGGTTTGAGAAGGCCTAAGAGTCAACCTAGAAGCACCGTTTTGATTTTCATCTTGAGATGAGGTGCACAGATTAATACTCAGAAATTTTCAGCATGGAATTTGAAGCTACAGACTTTTAATTGTACTTAAAAAAATTATCGTAACCATTTTTTTGTAGGTCATTACTGCTCCAGTGGTTCTAAAGTTTTAGTTAATGTTTGTAGCTATAAAGTCACAGGAAAAGTCTGTTTTAAACCACCCCAAACCCAGAAACCTTCAAAATTGTTAGCTATCGCTTCTTTAGGCTATAAGGATTTTTGCATTCTTTTATAGCATAATTAAATACTGTTATTAATGTGCTGTCTTTCATAAGGTGTATCTCATTTGCCATGTGATGCTAGTTGTCTTTCTAGTAAAGATGAGTTTGCATTGCTTCATCCAAATCAAATACATATTTCAGAATGCCTACTCTATATAGGGTGTCGCCCTCAGCTTTGTACACTTTATTAACGTCTGGGAGCCTAGTTGTATGAGATACCTAGCCCGGAGTAAGGTTGAAGCTTATGGATAGAGAGTAATTCAGGAATAGGTCTATGTGGGACTTTAACCATACTCCACAATATAAATACACAGATCATAAGTGTTGGGACTGTAAAAGGCAAAGAGTTTCTTTTATTGTAATTGTCTTTTTCTAGTCATAGTTAAGAGTTTAGATTTCTTAAATTAGGCAGACCTGGACTTAAATGCCAATTCTGCGACTTACTAGTTTTCTTAAATTAGGCAGACCTGGATTTAAATCCCGACTCTACCACTTACTAGTTAATGTAATTTGGGGTTAAGTTTCTTAGCCTGAGTCTCAATTTTCTCCTCTCTAAAATGGGATTAAGAATAATACCTACCTCACAATAGTTATAAGGATTAGGTGAGGTAATTACATGTTATCACTTAGCCCAGTGCCTAACACCTAAAGTAAGGGAGTAATAAGTATTAGTTGTTATTATTTTCATGTTGATTGGCAGCTGATATTGCCATTTTTCAGATTAAAAACGTATTAAGTTTTGCCTTCACTGCTAAGGAGTGTGTAGACCGATTTGGTTCCCCTTCCTGTTCTTCACCCCTCCCATGTACATAGGTGCATGCGCATGAACTTGAATCACTGATAACTCAGTATAAGCATTGGCGGTCACTGGTGACCTCCTTTGGATAGCCTGTTGGCTGGCCTCTTGAAGTTGTTTATAATATGGCAGTCTCTAAATTCTGACATAGGAACTAATACTTACTGATAACAATCTCTAGTAGTATCTTATTCAAATCAGTATACTCTTATTAATGACTTTGTCAATGGCACTACAAGATGGATTTTATGGAAAAAGCAGTTCTCAGATTCTTCAGCCAAAAATGGTCTCTAGATAAAAAAAGTTTGGTGTATTGAAAAACTTTCTGACAGTATTTTGCAGCATGATCTGTGTTATTTCATTGCTGTGTGATTTGGGGCATATGACAAGCCCTCTTTGAGCCACTGTTTCCTTGGTTACCTTATTTTGTAGAATTGGTGAGCAAATATGAAGTAATTTTTTATAACGTAGCTAGCAAAGCTTGCCTAATGAACCTTGATATGTGGAGGATATTACTAAAATTGATTAATTATTAAGGTATCTATACAGAATTTTAATAAAATGCTGATCCATGGAGAAGATATGGTGCTTCTTTATACGATTGGTAATCTAATTCACACCCAGTATCACTTTAACTCCTGGTAAAAGGAATTAGTAAAAATTCTTTGAGTAAGTTAAAACAGACTGTCTATAAAACTCCTGGTTTAAAGTAATAAGCTGGTTGGAGAAACTAAATACTGTGAAGGAAAAAACTTAGGTGAATTTAAAAAACAAACCCTTGTTGCCAGTGTGCTCTAAGGATTGCAAACTTTGCTTTGGATAGTGTGCTTAGGGTTTGGAGCGAGGCACACCTGAGTTAAATCCTGTTTCTGCTATATGATGGCTGAGTTAACATCTCTGAATCCCAATGACACTAGTTATCAGGGAGCTGTGAGCATAGAAATGAAGTCATAGTTGGTTAAGTCCCATTTCCCCACCTCCATTGTTTCAGGTTCTTCAGTACCTTAAACAGAGTCACTGAGGTAATTTTTTGCATAACTGGTTGTGTCTGCTCTTTCTTAGGATGAATGAAATGAACCTGAGCCCAGTGGGGATGGAGCAGCTGACTTCATCCTCTGTGAGCAATGCCTTGCCAGTCTCAGGGAGTCACCTGGGGTTGGCTGCCTCACCCACTCACAATGCCATCCCAGCCCCAGGTGAGTGGTAAGGGAGAGTGACTGAATTTCAGCACTTAATTGCATTATCAGTTCTAAATGGAGCCTACAGGGGGGTGAAAGCCCCTTTAAGAGTAGAAGGGAGAAGCCCAGCAGGTCTAAATGGTGGTTCCACATGTGGCAGCAATTTTTCTAGAGTACTGAAGTCCTAGTGGATAGAATAGGAGTAGCGGTTTTTTTCTGGTTGTTCTCTTCTTGGGTTAGTGGCCTTTTGTCTGTAGAGCTGTAGTTGATTTGGCATTTTATCTAGGGTTACCCATTCATCTGTTTTCCCCCTTGGCATTCTGTCCCTGGGTTATTAGGAGAGAATCAAAGTTACTGTAATAACTATTCCTAGAACACATGGGAAATTCAGCTTTATTTTCTATGATATCAAACTGGCAACAGCTGCAAACACACCAGGCCTAGAATTATGGTCAAAGAGGAGGTTTCAGAGATGGAGCTCCTACGTAGAACTCCCCCTGAGCCTCAGTACTGGGACAGAATAATAGTATAGGAAAAGCTCATTTTTCCCCATCGCTGTACTTTTAAAACCTTTTTATCTGGCTAGTTCAATTTTTCCTTTCTACTGAAATAGAAATGAAACAAGTAAGCCATTGAGTCTTACAGTGGCAAGATAGTGATTCTTCGGTCTTTGACATTGTAATGTATTGGATTTTATCAAAGTAAGAGTTAATGTTTAAGAGTATTTTAAATCTATTAAGTTGTTTAGTTCTCTATAGACAATTACCTGCTTAATTACTAATGTGCAGCCGTTAAATAAGGTTTGTCTAAACTAGGGTGTCTTCACATTTCTTTTAGTGTCCACAAAAGAAATTTTTGAAAAAAGTATTACTTCTTAACTCATTTGATTATGTCTTAGGCATTCCATTAGTGGACACTTATTGAGGAGGAAAAACCTATTAAAAAATATTGCCACTGGCAAAAATAATGCGAATCAGCACTGCCCAAGTTGGTGATTGTTCATTATGATACGTAGGCACAGGGTCACTTTAGCACTTGCGGATAGATATAGTCCAAGGTAAATATAAAGTACAAATTTTTAAAAATCATGAAGTACAGCATATATACAAAAGATTATATGAAAATATGTATGTACAGTTTTACATTTAGCTTTACATTAATATCCAAGTAGAAACATTTTTTAAAAAATTAATTAATTTTCTTGGCTGCATTAGGTCTTTGTTGCTGTGCCCAGGCCTTCTTGTTTTTGTTTTTGTTTTTTGCGGTACGGGGGCCTCTCACTGTTGTGGCCTCTCCCGTTGCAGAGCACAGGCTCCGGACGCGCAGGCTCAGCGGCCATGGCTCACGGGCCCAGCCGCTCTGCGGCATGTGGGATCTTCCCGGACTGAGGCACGAACCCGTGTCCCCTGCATCGGCAGGCGGACTCTCAACCACTGCGCCACCAGGGAAGCCCCCAGAAGCCCAGAAGCATATCTTTTTTTAAGTGAAACGTTCTCACCATATAAAATGGAAAATATAGTAAAGTGCAAAAATAAATTAAAAAACTCTGGGGACTTCTCTGGTGGCACAGTGGTTAAGAATCCGCCTGCCAGTGCAGGGGATACGGGTTCAAGCCCTGGTTCGGGAAGATCCCACATGCCGTGGAGCAGCTAAGCCTGTGCTGCGCCACAACTACTGAGCCCGCAGGCCACAACTACTGAGCCTGCACTCTACAACTACTGAAGCCCGTCCTCCGCAACGAGAAGCCACTGCAATGAGAAGCCCACATGCCGCAACGAAGTGTGGCCCCTGCTCGCCACAACTAGAGAAAGCCTGTGCGCAGCAACAAAGACCCAAAGAAAGAAAGAAAGAAAGAAAGAAAATTCTTAGAAAAACAAACAACTGTTCTATCACTACTCAGAGACCACTCTGAACTTTGATATATTTCTTTGATCTTTGGTATGTTTCTTCCCATTCTTTTTATCTCTAATAATTTGTTTTCTTAAATTGTATTTAAACTAGGTTTTTAATTGTAATTAAATGCTTTGATACTTAAGAGCAATAGACAACTGGATGATCAAGTTGGCATTTTAAAACTAACTTGACTAAATGTAGGACTTGTTTGTGGATGTCTGCACAACACTACCTATCTGTGGATGTAAAGGGCTTCTAGGTGAGATTTTTGCCCATTGCAAAAACCTTCCTAAGAGTTGAGCAAGTGATTACAGAATTTTAAAGTACTTACTTTTTTAAAAAAAATTAATTATGGCTGTGTTGGGTCTTCGTTGCTGTGAGTGGGCTTTCTCTAGTTGCGGAGAGCGGGGGCTACTCTCCATTGTGGTGTGCGGGCTTCTCATTGCAGTGGCTTCTCTTGTTGCGGAGCACGGACTCTAGGCACGCAGGCTTCAGTAGTTGTGCCTTGCGGGCTCTAGAGCGCTGGCTCAGTAGTTGTGGCGCACGGGCTTAGTTGCTCCCGCGGCATGTGGGATCTTCCCTGACCAGGGATCGAACCCATATCCCCTGCACTGGCAGGCGGGTTCTTAACCACTGTGCCACTAGGGAAGCCCTAAGATACTTACTTTTAATGGAGAAAAAAATTTTTTTTTGTAGGGCTGCCAGTGGCGATTCCAAACCTGGGTCCCTCCCTGAGCTCTCTGCCTTCTGCTTTGTCTCTCATGCTCCCAATGGGTATTGGGGATCGAGGGGTGATGTGTGGGTTACCTGAAAGAAACTACACCCTACCTCCACCACCTTACCCCCACCTTGAGAGCAGTTACTTCAGAACCATTCTACCTGGTAAGTGTTACAGTTATTCAGGAATTTAGGAGAAAGAATTCAGCCAGCTCTTAACTTCAGTTCTTGAAGGCTTGAATAACACTTTTTTCTGTTTGTCACTATTAGACATTAATCTTTGTGGGAAAAAATTGTTCATATTTATGTACTTTTCCTCTTAGAACATATAGATAACATATTAACATAGCAGTTTGACTAAGCTTAATTTCTTTTTTTTTTTTTTTTTTTTGCGGTACACGGGCCTCTCACTGTTGTGGCCTCTCCCGCTGCGGAGCACAGGCTCCGGACGCACAGGCTCAGCGGCCATGGCTCACGGGCCCAGCCGCTCCGTGGCATGTGGGATCCTCCCAGACCAGGGCACAAACCCGCGTCCCCTGCGTCGGCAGGCGGACTCCCAACCACTGCGCCACCAGGGAAGCCCTAAGCTTAATTTCTTAATGGCACATAAACAATTTTTCTTGTCTCCTCTAACATCTCCTTGGTTCAGTTTTTATAATTCTGCAGTTGTAATTCCTATCAACCACATGTCCTGCTTACAAGTGTCATTGTTTATTATAAATTAAAGTTTATTGAATTTTTATTCTAGAAGTATTATATACTCATTTCAAAAAATTTAGCAAATAAGGAGGAAGGGGAATCATTCATAGTCCCATCATCCATCTTTTTGGTGTACTTCCTTCTTGTCTTTTATTTTTATGTATAGGTTTTTACTGTTTTTCATAATTAACACTATATAGTACTTTCTATACAATTGTGTACCCTTTTTTTTACTTAATATTTTTCTCTATTTTTACATAGTTATTTTTCCCAACTGCTGTGTGGTTTTCATAATTATCCTTTTTAATGATGCATTATATTCTACTGAGTGGATATTCCATGGTTTATTATATCTTTATTGTTGGACAGTTTTTTCCAGTTTTTTTAATAACCATATATGAATGTCTTTGTGTATAATACTTACAAAATGCATTTAGGTGAGATTACCATAAGTGGAATTTCTTGTGCAAGAGGGTATGAACATTTTTGAGGTTATTATTGTAGATACTTTCCAAAGAGGATTTAGAAATTTAGGCTCCTACTGGCAATGCAGCAAGTACCATTTCACCACATCTTCATAAGCACGAGTGTTCAAATATTTTTTTCTGTTTTAATAAAGCAGGTATAATTGTGACTTGTTTTGAATAGAGCCTAATGTTTTATGATAGTCTAATAAGTTAAAAATTATATTTAATTTTTATTTTTCACATGGAAAATCTTTTAAATGATTTTACCTTTTAACTCTTATAGAGCAGATTTCAGCATCTTAAGACTCAGGAACTCCAGCCATGTATATATTAAAGGCAGCATTTATAAGTGATTAATTTCTAGTGACTTCAAAGGAACATAGTTAATTTTTTATGATTTCTGAGTTTCACAGGAAAAACTGAATTGTGGTATATGTATGTTGCTATTTATAAAGTATATAGATATCAAACCAAAGAAATAGGTAGGAGATTATTTTAGTTTAGTTACATTTGTAAGGAATTTGGAATTCTTTATATTTAACAATATACTGCAAAATTCCTGATATCTCATCTTTTCCTTTTCTCAGGCATTTTATCTTATTTAGCTGACAGACCACCTCCTCAGTATATCCACCCTAACTCTATAAATGTTGATGGTAATACAGCATTATCTATCACCAATAACCCTTCGGCGCTAGATCCCTATCAGTCCAATGGAAATGTTGGATTAGAACCAGGCATTGTTTCAATAGACTCTCGTTCTGTGAACACACATGGTGCCCAAAGTCTTCATCCCACTGATGGCCATGAGGTGGCCTTGGACACAACAATCACTATGGAGAACGTCTCTAGGGTCACCAGCCCAATCTCTACAGATGGAATGGCAGAAGAGCTTACCATGGATGGTGTTGCAGGCGAGCATACCCAAATCCCAAATGGCTCCAGAAGTCATGAACCTCTGTCTGTGGATTCTGTGAGCAACAACCTTGCAGCAGAAACTGTAGGACATGGTGGTGTGATACCCATTCATGGGAATGGCCTGGAGCTCCCTGTGGTCATGGAGACAGACCACATTGCAAGTCGGGTCAACGGAATGTCTGACAGTGCCCTCAGTGACTCCATCCACACCGTGGCCATGAGCACCAACTCTGTAAGCGTGGCACTCTCTACCTCACACAACCTCGCCTCCCTAGAATCTGTTTCCCTCCATGAAGTTGGCCTAAGCCTAGAACCTGTGGCTGTCTCCTCCATCACCCAGGAGGTTGCTATGGGGACAGGTCATGTAGATGTGTCTTCAGACAGTCTTTCTTTTGTACCACCTTCACTGCAAATGGAAGACTCCAATTCAAACAAGGAAAATATGGCAACCTTGTTTACAATTTGTGAGTGTGCTTAGCCTTTTTCTTTTGGAGATATTGATAGAAAGGGCCATCATCCTTAACAGGTTTAGTCACAAATTAGGTAAGGGAGTATAGAAAGTAACTAGACTTTGGAACTTTTATTTGCCTTTGTATTGTCCTTTGTATTAATGTGGTGCCTTTTCCTCAGGTAAGCCAAACAGTATATAGACATTTTGTTGGTTCTTATAGCATCTTCCTGAAGTAAGGAAACAGTCATTTCTGTATTTTACAGGTAAGCTTAGCCTAATAATGCTTAAGGTATTTCCCAAGATTTCACAGATAGTTAATTATAGAAGTAAATTTCAGTAAGGTGTTCTGTGTGACATGCCATTTGCTTTTTCAACATAAGACATATTTATTAGATCATGTGTAATATAATTCGCATATGCATTTAAAGTGTACAGTTTAGTGGTTTTTAGTACATTGACAAGGTTGTGCAACCATCACCACTGTGTAATTCCAAAATTTTTATCGCCCCATAAAGAAACCCCATTAGCAGTCACTCTCACCCCTGCCCCCCATTCTCAGGCAACCAATAATCTACTTTCTCTGGATTCGCCTATTAGACATGTCATATAAATGGAATCATACATTATGTGGCTGTGTCTGGCTTCTTTCCAGCATAATGCTGGGATGGCTCATCCGTGTTATAGCATGTATTAGTACTTTATTCCTCTTTTTGGAAGAAGAATATTCCATTGTGTGCATATACCGCATTTTGTTTATCCATTTATCTTTTATGACTATTTTGTTTCTCCTTTTTGGCCATTATACTCAATGCTGGTAGGAACATTCACGTACAAGTTTTTGTATGAACATATGTTTTTAATTTTCTTGGATATATATTAGGAGTGGAATTCCTCGTTTTGAGGAATTGCCAGACTATTTTCCAAAGTGGCTGCACCATTTTACATTCCCAGCATCTGTGTATGAGGGTTCCATTTTCTCTACATGTTTGCCAAGACTTTTTTTTTTTTAATACCCATTGTAGTGGGTGTGAAGTGGCATCTCATTGTGGTTTTAATTTGCATTTCCTTAATGACTAATGATGTTGAACATCTTACATGTACTTATTGGCCATTTGTATATCTTTAAAGGAAACCTGTAAGCATTTTTTGCAGTATGAATTCTGAATCTCCTTTGTTTGAAGAGTTAACATGGTTTCTTGTTAAGAGCATTGGAGAATAAGTTCTCATAGAGTGTAGGGGATCTCTAGTCTGATATTCAAAGAATTTTTAATCAAGTAGTACTCGAAGAAGTAATATATTATTACTGCTTTGGCTAAATATGAAAACTTACTGATATTTTATGCCATTTAGGCAGTAATTTCTAATGGATTTCTTAGGAGAAAAAGGCACCTAGAAGGCTGCGATTCTAAGGTTTATGTATTTACAACTATTTTGTGAATGAATTTGGAAAGTTTGAACACAATCATTGACTAAATAGGGTCATTAATACTACTGTTAAGGTAGCAGTGAGAAAGGAAAGTAAAAGAATAGAATGGAAGATTTGTAGAGAAGGAGGACACTCCTGAGCTTGTAAAAGTGAAGTTACAGTAAGCACAGGAAACAGAATATGAATTCAGCATTTTTTCTGACAATGCAAAAAGACCGCATGAACAATAAGAATTAAGAATGTTAAGCAAATATGTCTGCAAGAATATGATTCACCTGCTGTCCCAAAGAGCAGGTTGCATATTTTTTTTTGTCTTAAGAGCTTGTCATCAAAGCGTGGTCAGCCAGTTTGTTAATAGTGAAGCAAAAGAGAGCAGTGGTGCAGCTGACTCTGACTTTGTTGTGCTCTGTTGTCATCTCTGTTTTGGCTTTGCATCGCTACAGCATTTTAACTCAGTTTCCTCTTATAGTTTGGTAGAATTGGAATCTTTTGGACTTTAGAACATCGTATCTCAAGGTATTACTTATCTACTCAATGTAAGGAATAATATACTTGATTCTTGAAGTAATGTAGGCTTATTTTTTGATCAGTCTTTCTCTTACGCATTGAATAGAAAACTTGTCCAGTTGGATCAAAAGAAAAATATCAAATGTTGCTGAAGAGAGATATAACAGTGGATATATATTTTAGTGTAAGAAAGTGGTTCTTTGATCAGAGAATTTCTGCTAGAACCTTGCTTCGTACTGGTTACATTTTAATAATTTGTATTTAAATAAAAAAGCAGGTGGTCATTTGCCTGCTAGAACTGACCCCATTTATGTCTCAAATTTCCCATCTGCAGGGTGCACTCTCTGTGACCGAGCCTATCCCTCAGACTGCCCAGATCACGGACCGGTGACTTTTGTTCCTGACACTCCAATAGAGAGCAGAGCGAGGCTTTCTCTCCCAAAGCAGCTTGTTCTCCGCCAGTCAATTGTGGGAGCAGATGTTGGTAAGACCCTTGGAACCATAAAACCCCATCAGAGGTTCTTCTTCCTTTGTAGGGTGAAGTTGTAAAAGTGGATGTGTGTAATTTAGTGATTATTTGGTTGATCCAGAAGTCAGTTTATAGCTGAGATTTATCCTTTTACGGAATATTTGTCTTGTCCAGGGGTGACAGCAGTACATCAAGTTGAAAACTTTATTGGAAAAGTTCCCGTTTCTTAGAATCAGAATTGAATAGAGGAGAGAATCCTAGCCTGAGTCTTTGAAGACTTGACTTTTATTTTCAGCTGTATCATCCACTATCAATAATCATGACAAAGCACTCCTTGAAACTTAGTTTCTTTTATAAAACATTGAAAATTCACCATTGATAACTTCTTTATCACTAAAGATATTTACATTAGATGTTTGTAAATTGCCTAATACTCCTTAGGAAAAGGTAATAAGAAATGTAGACTGCCAAAGTATGCTTATCCATATTGGAACTTCACATGGTATCTGCATCACTGTGCCATTCTTCGAAAATACAATACTAGGTTCGTTATTCTTTCAGGTGTAACTTAGGCATGGGTCAATTGAAAGCAATAAACAGCTTAGATAGTAAAGAGCAGTGCTTTAAGCACAAGTGATCTTAGAAGTTTGATTTATTTTGTAGTAATTGCTTTACCTTTTTATGATAGAATGATGTTCTCTACTCTTTTTTATGTATCAACTCCAAAATAACGTATTTGGAGGGACATGGTTTGGTTCCTTGTGTATAAAAATGGTTCAGGAATTTCTGATACTGCTTCTTACTCTGCTTATTTCTTCTGAGCCCCTATCTAATCTGTTTATTACTTTTTCCTTATTTACAGGATAGGACCCATAAGACTTATATACCTCTCAGGAGTGCTAGAATATCAGTAGTACTTAGGTTCATTGAAAATAAGATTCTTTGTATGAGTTAAGCTACTCTCTTCTCTATCTGATTAGATGTTTAAATGATTGATTGTGTAGTTCATGTCCTTCCACTGATAGGTGTATGGACTGGAGAAACCATTCCTGTGCGGACTTGCTTTGGGCCTCTTATTGGCCAGCAAAGTCACTCCATGGAAGTAGCAGAATGGACAGACAAGGCAGTTAATCATATCTGGAAGGTCAGTGTTTATGAAACTTTTCTATGACTTTTGGTTGCTTTTACTGTAATGAGGTAGTTAAAAACTTAGCCAAGATTCATACAGTGCCTTTCGCTTATCAGTCATTTAATAGTACATTCTCTCTGTTCTTAGTAGCCAACTTATTATACATAGCAAAACATCAGGTATTGAATATGGAAGATAAACTGTTTTAGTCTCCATTTTGTTAGATAACTCAACGATTATTCATTTTTATTACTTGTGGCAGCTGAGGCCATGGACTTTGTTTATATGTTGAAAGTCTTATTTTGTAATCAACTAAAACATTCCTCAAATATTTAGCTTGGGAAACAATTCTAGAATTGGAAGCTAAGATTATTTCTCTAGTTTTCTAACGGAAGGGGCTAGAAACTTAAGTTTTTGATATAAACAGCTACTCCTATAACATGTTTATATAGAATTTTAGTCATAGGTTGAGAATGATGCCTGCAAAAATTGAAATAAGGGGGAAATGGGTCTTGTGATAGTTGGAAAGGTAGAGTGCCACTGGCATTGGGGACTTTAATTGTGGTATCCAGGAGTAAACATAGAGGAATGCTACGTGCATTGGAGAAATAATGAGAAGAGGTGGTTCTCTGACCTTAATGTCCATTCATGTGGTAGGTGGTGAAGACAAGCGGACTGTTTCTTATGTCTTTTCCAGTCAAGCCAAAATGTGAATAATCAAGAGCAACATGATTCTATACACTGAGCACTAACTGTAGGTCTCTAGTGGTCTTTATTGTACTGCTGGAAATAGGGGGACTGGTGAAATGACAAACATTTGAGAAGACAACCATGTATTTTCACACTGACTAGGAAAGTTGGTACCTACTGCAAAGTAAATGAGATTATTGCTAGACTAAACTTAGTAGCATTGTGTATCACTTTTCAGTTCATCTGATGTGTATGTTTGCCTTTTGTTGACAGATATACCACAGTGGTGTCCTAGAATTCTGCATCATTACAACTGACGAAAATGAATGTAATTGGATGATGTTTGTGCGCAAAGCCAGGTAAGAGTAGACTTGGATGAAAGAAATAGTTACGATTCAGATGTTTTTCAGTAGGAAGCTTTGAATAAAATAGGGAAGAATCGAAGAATCCAAATGACAGTGATATCTGAACATACCTTAAAACCTAAGACTTTTCACCTTCTTCACCCCAGTAGTTGTTGACTAAGGGTTATTATAAATCAAAATATAAGAAACTATCCTTGTTTTATGAACAGTTTATTCAACTTACTAATGCAGTAAGGAATGATACAATTACCATTGACCTTGCAAGTGGGTACCTTTTCTTTCTTTTTTTTTTTTTTTTTTGCTGTATGTGGGCCTCTCACTGTTGTGGCCTCTCCCGTTGCGGAGCACAGGCTCCGGATGCGCAGGCTCAGTGGCCATGGCTCATGGGCCCATTTGCTCCGCGGCATGTGGGATCTTCCCGGACCGGGGCACGAACCTGTGTCCCCTGCATCGGCAGGCGGACTCTTAACCACTGCGCCACCAGGGAAGCCCGGGTACCTTTTCTTTATATTAGCTATTAGTCAACCCCTTAGGCTGCTGTTGTGGTTAATTCTTGTTCAGCTATCTATTTCTGTGTCTTTGTTATATTGTTTTAAGACTTTATTTTTCTTCCAGTAACAGACTGTAGTATTTCTGACTATAAAGGACGATATTGAAGTAAGAATTCTGTTTCTATGCAAGTTACTCCTAATAGGTAGTATAGGGAATTAGAGAAATGACCCAGAGAAATAGTACATCTAAGTTTTCATATAGGATTTTGCTGTAGGGATATGATGTGTTTAGTGTATATTTCAAAATTAATATGCTTGATGGGAGTTCCCTGGTGACCTAGTGGTTAGCATTCTGGGCTTTCACTGCTGTGGCCTGGGTTTAATCCTTAGTCGGGAAACTGAGATCCCG
This sequence comes from Globicephala melas, assembly GCF_963455315.2. Taxonomy (NCBI): domain Eukaryota; kingdom Metazoa; phylum Chordata; class Mammalia; order Artiodactyla; family Delphinidae; genus Globicephala; species Globicephala melas. The sequence goes on from NC_083323.1 coordinate 14,646,857, forward strand.
CAAGCCTTGTGGCACAGCCAAAAAAATTTTTTTAAATTAATAAAATAAATTTAATATGCTTCATCTGTTAAATGTGATAACTTAGGAATCGGGAAGAGCAGAATTTGGTGGCTTATCCCCATGATGGAAAAATCTATTTCTGCACCTCACAAGATATCCCTCCTGAAAATGAACTGCTTTTTTATTATAGCCGGGATTATGCTCAGCAGATTGGTAAGTTTATGTAAGACTTGTTTGCTATGAATCTAGCATAGTAAAAGCACCAAGGACCAGTAGTAGAGTTTTGGGAATGATTTACATGTAAGCTGAAACAAATCCCATACCTTTGTGTATATAAAAGCAGGATATTACCCCATGTTAAAAGTGTTAAAATCCGTGAGATTCTTCATAAGCTAATTGTTATTGACCAGACAGTATGAACTTTTGTGTTAGGACTTTGATTTGTGGAATTTGAAGTTCCTATGTTCCTTTTGAACCATTACAATTTAATTTCATAAAGGACAGCAAAGCTTCTTGAGTTGGTTTAACCTTCATAGGCTTTTTCTTGCACTGTGTCATGATGACAAGTGATGTTTAGGAGTTTGTATACTACAAAATCTTAAGTTTTTTTCCTAGGAAAGGTGCCTTATAATCCAGTATTTACCAAGTGTTCCCTATATATGTGCCTGACACGCTATCTGAGATGCTGGGACTAGAGCATTGAACAAGATGTTTTAATTTTACAGGTAGTGGGCAAGCTGGAAATTTTGGTAGAAGGGAGAATTATAAGCAATAGTTACTAATATCAACAAGTTTTTAAATTTAAGTATCAGGAGACATTGAATAATCTTTCTCTTAAGGTGTTCCTGAACACCCAGATGTGCACCTCTGTAACTGTGGCAAGGAGTGCAGTTCCTATACAGAGTTCAAAGCCCACCTGACCAGCCACATCCATAACCATCTTCCTAGCCAGGGCCACAGCAGCAGCCATGGGCCAAGCCACAGCAAAGAAAGGAAGTGGAAGTGCTCCATGTGCCCCCAAGCTTTTATCTCTCCTTCCAAACTTCATGTTCACTTTATGGGTCACATGGGTATGAAGCCCCACAAGTGTGATTTCTGTAGCAAGGCTTTTAGTGATCCCAGCAACCTGCGGACCCACCTCAAGATACATACAGGTAAGTTGTGTTGGACCATCAAAGTGGAATTTTGAAAAATTAGAAATTAGTAAGGCCTTGGCAGCAAGATAGTCTTGCAGGTAGAGTTGAGATCAGATGTTAGAAAGAATCCAGCTGGCTGTCAGCAGGACTTTGTTGGGTCATAAATCTTGGTGGGATAACTGTGCCTCCTCAGAGAGTATTACTTCTCGTTATTAAGTTGCTTCACTTTCCGGGTGCCCCCACCATAGTTTGAAGGTGACTGGAAAAATGCAGTTAATAATCAGGAAGTTGATGTATGTGTTTGGGCCTAAAGGGAATTCTACAGAAACAGCCTGAGCCTCCCATTAGAGCTCACCCCTGGTCACCAGCCACAGCCAGTTTCTTTCCTTTGAATATTGCTCAGTAAACACTGCCAAAATTTATTGAGTTTCTATTTTCTAAACTCCATACAAACCAACCCCTTTCTCTTAGCACTTACTTTTTTCACTTACTTTTTTACTTTGCTATAAAGTAACTGCTTTAGTTTCGTTTTCTTGGCTGGGTCATTCATTCTCCAAATCTTTGAAAGTAAAGCTTTTCCTCATTCTTTTCCATTAAGACTGAGTAGTCTCAGCAGAGACCATATGGCTCACAGAGCTTAAGATTCTGACCGACCTGTAAGAAAAGGTTTGCTAACCCCTGACTTAGAGTAACTTTATTTCTTTTTTTTTTAATATAAATTTATTTATTTATTTTTGGCTGTGTTGGGTCGTTGCTGCGTGTGGGCTTTTCTTTAGTTGCGCCGCGAGTGGGGGCTACTCTTGGTTGCTGTGCGGTGGCTTCTCTTGTTGCGGATCATGGGCTCTAGGTGCACAGGCTTCATTAATTGCGGTGCGTGGGCTCAGTAGTTGTGGCTCGCGGACTCTAGAGTGCAGGCTCAGTAGTTGTGGTGCACGGACTTCATTGCTCCGTGGCATGTGGGATCTTCCTGGGCCAGGGCTTGAACCTGTGTCCCCTGCATTGGTAGGCGGATTCTTAACCACTGAGCCACCAGGGAAGTCCCTATTTCTGCATTCTTAAAAGGATTTTATTTCATCCCTGGTTTATGAGGTCATATTAAATGTTTTAAAAAAGAATACTAAAATGTAGATTGTAAAAATATGTTTGCTTATAGGCAAGTACTAGATTTCATGAGTTTTTTAAAAAAAATAATTGAATTAAGTTGGGCACTGGGGTTATAAGTGATTTTTTTTTCCAGAGTTTATATCATGTGTTAGCTATAAACATTAAAAAGTGTGTGTGTGTGTGTGTGTGTGTGTGTGTGTGTGTGTGTGTGTGTGTGTGTGTGTGTGTGTGTGTGTGTGTGTGTGTGTGTGTAAGCAGTCCTAGGAGGTCAGATTTATTAGCTTCACTAGCTTTAGTTGCAGAATATAAATTCAGTGGCTCTGAGTGGCTCTGGGTAGACAGTCCCAGAAAGTGAAGTTCCAGTTTTACAGTCAGTTCTGTTTTATTCCTGCCTCTGCTACATACCCATACAGTGTGCCTCTTCATCTTGAGAATGCTCGTGGCAGTTTTATTCATGGTATGGTAATTCGGGTTGATGTGCAGGTCAGAAGAACTACAGGTGCACTTTGTGTGACAAGTCTTTCACCCAGAAGGCTCACCTGGAGTCCCACATGGTTATCCACACGGGTGAGAAGAACCTCAAGTGTGATTACTGTGACAAGCTGTTCATGCGGAGGCAGGACCTCAAGCAGCACGTGCTCATCCATACACAGTGAGTCGCCCGCAGCCCAACACCCCTCGGGCGGGGAACGAGGCTTGTCATCTGTCTCCTGCCTTGGCACCCGTCAGTGCCTCCTGTGTTCCATGTAGCCAAGCAGAGGTTGGAAAACTAACGTTTTGGTTTATCCTGGAAGATTTCACTTGTTTTTCTTATTTTTCACCTCTACTCTCTGTATTTCCTTTTTTTTCATATTTTCAAAACATCATTTCATTAACAAATTTCTAAGTACCTCCTTGATGCCCAGCACTGTGCTAAGTGGTAAAAATACAAAGATGAGATGGTCCTTGGATTTAAAGAGCTTGGAGAGCATTAAGAGACAGAAGAGTAATTGCTATACTGTGTTGCAGATGTCAGGGTAAGCGCTGGGTCCTGAGAGACCAGAGAGGAGGATCCAGCCCAGCCTGCAGTGTCCTGGGAAAGTGTCCTGGTAGTTTGAGCAAGCATTAAAGGAGATAAATTAGAGTTATTCGGGGAGACAGTGAAGGGTAAGGGATGAGAATACTGTTCTAGACAGATGAAACGGAGTATGCGAAAAGGACTGTGAAATGCGAGTGGTTCTTTTCTTTTCTTTTTTTTTTTTTTTTTGGCTGCGTGTGCGGCATGTAGGATCTTAGTTCCCTGACCAGGGATCGAACCTGTGCTCCTGCAGTGGAAGCACAGAGTCGTAACCACTGGACCACCAAGGAGGTCCCGCTAGTGGTTCTTTATAGTTAGAGCATTAGGTGTATATGAGAGCGAGGGAGAGAGAGGCAGCAGCCAAATCATGAAGAGCCTTTTATCCAACTAAAAAAATTAAATTTCATTCTGGAAATAATGGAGAGTCACCAAAGCATTTTCCCTACCTATGTACCAGGAACTATTCTGTGCTTTGTGTGTGTGCGTGCATGTGTGTATTTTAATTATGGCATAAAACACAAATTTTACTGTCTTAACCATTTTTAAGTATATAGTTAGTAATGTTACGTGTATTCACATTCTTGCACAGGCATTGAAGGATTTTAAGGGAAAGAATGTCATGGTGAGATGTTCTTTTTTTTTTTTTTTTGAGATGTTCATTTTATAAAGATTACTCTGGCAGCAGGAAAGGGTGATTGAAGGAGGAGAAGGCCAAGTATTGGGAGACCTATTAGGATTTTATTGCATGGATCCAAGTGTAATTAATTGCCCAGCCTGTGTTAGTTACAGTAGTAGTAGAGAGAAGAGAACAGATTTTGTGGTCCTGGACTTTTAGCAAGTGTTAGAAGAGGGAGAAAACATTAGCTTGAATTATTATTTAGAAATCCATAAAAAATGGAAACTTTATATTCTTATTATGGGTTTTAGATAAATATTTTGCTTTTATACCAGCTCTTTGATTCATAGCCACAGTGCAACCTGAAACACTAAAACATCCAAGAAGTCTGGATCTACATTCCAAACTCTCAAAATGACCTTTTAAAACAAAGTCTTCATTAAGTGGTTTCATTCTTAGTATGAAATTTTAGAAATTTGACACACTAATTATCAAATATTAGATATGATTGTACATAATTAGAGCTGAAAGAGATCTCTGGGATCATTTAGTCTAGCTGCTTATATTAGTCAGCTTGAGCTGCCATTAACAAAATACCATAGACTGGGTGGTGGCTTAAACAAAAGAAATTTATATTCTTAAACTTCTGGAGGCTGGAAGTCGAGATCAGGGTGCCAGCATGGTTGGGTTTTGATGAGGGCCTTCTTCCTGGCTTGCGCATGGCTGCCTTCTTGTGTCCTCACATGGTGGAGAGAGCGAGCAAGCTCTGGTCTCTCTTCCTCTTCTTATAAGGGCACTAATCCCATCATGGGGGTCCCATCCTTATGACCTCATCTAAACCTGATTACCTCCCACAGGCCCCCACCTCCAAATACCATCACATTATGAGTTACAGCTTCAACATACCAATTTAGGAGTGGGGGTGGGGGGATGACAAATATCCAACCGATAACACTGCTCATGATAATCAGCTGGGAAATGTGAAAAACAGTGATTGGTGCCAGGGCCCCAGCTCCAGGGATTCTAATTTAGTTGGTCAGGGATAGAGCCCTGGCCTTGGTATTTTTAAAAAGCTCCCCAAGTGAGTCTAATGTCCAGTCAGTGTTGAGTGCTACTCAGTTGATCCAAATGAAAGACTTGTTTCACAGTATCTCTGGCAAGTGGCTATATTGTTACTTCTTGAAAACCACACATAAAGAGGAGTTATTATCTTCCTTGACCTTAACTTTCTATTCTTTCAAGTGATGTGTAAATTTGCACTTGCTTTTATGGTAGCCATTTCACAGCATAATGAAATAGAAATTATTTTGAGATTAGTCATAACTGCTTATCTCCTTTTGGGGTGGAAATTGGCTTTATCAGATGTTGACCAGTGAAAGCAGTTTTCTTAAATGTGGATCTGGACACTTTCTCATGATGACAAAATATAATAAGCCTCTACCAAACTCCCATGGTATAAAAGTTGTTTTAGGACTGTCAAGACTTTATGCTAGTATAAGTCATTCATAAAAGAAGCACCATTCACCATATATATATATACACACACACACACATACATACACACACACACACACACACACACACATACATACACACATTTTGGCTGCACCACACGGCTTGCAGGATCTTAGTTCCCCAACCAGGGATTGAACCCAAACCCTCGGCAGTGAACGTCCTAACCACTGGACTGCTGGAGAATTCCCCAACCAATTTTTTTTTTTTTTTTTTTTTGCGGTACGCGGGCCTCTCACTGTTGTGGCCTCTCCCGTTGTGGAGCACAGGCTCCGGATGCACAGGCTCAGCGGCCATGGCTCACGGGCCCAGCTGCTCCGCGGCATGTGGAATCCTCCTGGACCGGGGCACGAACCCGTGTCCCCTGCATCGGCAGGTGGACTCTCAACCACTGCGCCACCAGGGAAGCCCCCCCAACCAATATTTTTGAATGAGACTTCCTATAGAGATCATTGGTAAAATTTTCAGTTGTTTGTATCTTTACTTTTAGGCATTTCAAAATGCATATGTTAGTATTGGAATTCATTCTATTTATCTGCTTAGAAAAGAACTATAGCCCCTAAAGCCAAATGTAGTTGTTCCTCTCCCAGTGTTCCCCTGGGAGTATAAGGCATGGGACTTTGCCCTTCCTCTAAGAAAGGAACTTGAGAGTACGAGTGGGGCGCTTATTCTCTAGGTCGTTATCTTAGTCCCGTGGCTTTGTGATCTATATCCCCAGCCTTATATAACTAACCATTCACTCAGCATCTCTGAGTTCTGGATGTCCGCTAGGCAGCTCAAACCTGGTAAGTCCAAACCTCAACTCTTCGTATTAACCCAACAAACTTGATTTTCCCCAGTGTTCACCGGCTCAGAAAATGATACCACCATTCATCCCAGTGGCTCAAGCCAAACACCTTGGAGTCGTCCTCAACTCAGTCTTCCATTCTTTCCTTCATTCAGCTCTTGCCTGGTTGAGACCACCAGCATCTTTTTTATGGACAACTTCAGTAGTGTCGCAGCTGACTTCCCTGCTGCTCTTCTCTCTCCTCATCCATTCCCCAACACAGATATACACACAGGTGCCACACACAGATGCTGTATTCGTCCACAGTGGCCAGAGTGATATATTTAAAACATAAGTCAGATTGTGCACATCTCCAGTCGTGATTCTTCATTGACTAGAAGCCCCTTCACGATGTGGTAGTGGTACTTGACTACGTGTCCCCCTCCATCTTTTATTGCTTTTCTCATACTGTTCTATTTTACCCACATTGGGCCTCCCCTTGCTACTACTTCAGCATACTGAACACAGTCTCAGGGCCTTCGCACTGTTCTGCCTCTGCCTAGAAACTTCTCCCTCTGGATATCTCCCTGTCTTCCTCCCTCACTTCATTCAGGTTTCTGCTTAAGTTTGTCATTTCCTCAGAATGGCCTTCCTTGATTATCTCATCTAAAACAGGACTCTGTCACTCTTACCTGGCTTCATTTTTTTTAATAGTATTTATTACTATCTGATATCACATTATATATTTTTAATTTGTTTATGGTGTGAGTCCTCCACTAGAATGTAAGCTCCATGAGGCAGGAACTGAGTTTTCCCTGTCCTGTAGCTCCACAGAATTCTTCTCTGCCACGTCCTGCTGGGAGAAGGTGGTAGAAATGCTAAGGAAACCAGGCTTCAGAACTTTCCACTGCACCCTCACACTCCATCAAGGATTTTAACCCCCTTTTATTTGCTTCACATATTGGACTTTCATTAAGACGTAGGGTTCAGCTGCTCAAAAAAAGAGTTAAAAAATTCCTGCTCTGTGTGATCCCTAAGTTTCTTTTCAGCTCTAAATGTCTAGGCCAAGTTTACTCCATCCTTGACACTACTGACATCTTTAGCCGGATAATTTTTTGTTGTAGGGGCTACCGTAACACCATAGTTAGATACCATTGTGTATTGGTCAATTGGTAAATGTTTTCAAATTTGAGTTTTCCAGTTGGTAAGAATGTGGGGCAACGGGAACTCACAAATGGCTGTTGATGGATGTGTATATCAATACAGCCATGTTGGAAAACAGCGTAGCATTATCTAGTAAAATTGAAGATGTACATATCCTTTGATCCAGCTATGCCTCTCCTGAGTATATGCCGTAGAGCAGCGGTCCCCAGCCTTTTTGGCACCAGGGACAGGTTTCATGGAAGACGGTTTTCCCACGGATGGGGGACGGAGATGGTTCAGGCGGTAATGCGAGCCGCGGGGAGCGGCCGATGAAGCTTCTCTTGCTCACCTCTGCTGTGCGGCCCGGTTCCGAACAGGCCGTGGACCCCTGCCCTAGAGGAACTGATGCGTATGCAAATCCACACACCAGTGTAGAAATGTTCATAACAGTCTTGCCTGTGGTGATAAAGAACTGGAAAGCACCAGAATACCCATTAACAACAGACAGAGCCAGTGCCACAGATAAGTTGTGGTATATTTGTAAGTAGCTTACAGCCGTGGAAGGGAGCAAACTACTGATACAGCATCTTGATTGAAATTCAGAAACATCATACTGAGTGAAAGAAGCAAAACACAAGAGAGATACATACAGTACGATCCCTTTTACATAGAGTTCTAAAACAAGCAGAATCAGTCTATGGTGTTTAAACTACAAATGTTTTATGACTCTTCTATATGATACATCTCCTGTTAAAAAAAAAAAAAGTTTGATTCTACTTGGGTAGAGCTTCTCTGACAAAGGTCTGAGGTTGTGCAGAATAAGTGTGTGCCTCAGTTGTCATTTGTAACCCCAAATCAAATGTTTTTTTCTTGTGTTCCTCTTAGAGAACGCCAGATCAAGTGCCCCAAGTGTGATAAGCTGTTCTTGAGAACAAATCACTTAAAGAAACATCTCAATTCACATGAAGGAAAACGGGATTATGTCTGTGAAAAGTGTACAAAGGCTTATCTAACCAAATATCATCTCACCCGACACCTGAAAACCTGCAAAGGGCCCACGTCCAGTTCATCAGCGCAGGAGGAGGAGGAGGAAGACGACTCGGAGGAGGAGGAGCTCGCGGACCCTGTGGGGGCAGAAGGCTGCCGGGTTAGCAGTGCTGTGTATCCCACGGACGAGGCTCTGTCTACACATAAATGAAAGGAAAAGGAGCCAGCTGTTTCGGATGGAAAATACAAAAGGGAAAAACACACATGACCAGTTATCCATTACCGTGCTTTTTATATAAAATAATTTCTGATTTCCTTCCAGCCAACAGTCAAAACAGACTAAATGGGAACGGATAAAGCACTTATAGAAGAGTATCCTAATGAAAACACTTTAAGAAAGATTGAGAAAAGAGCATGTATCCTATTTTTAAGTGGCGTATGGGGAGGAAAGTGTCAACTTTTGAGTTTTTTTTTTTTTTTTTTGCTGTACACGGGCCTCTCACTGTTGTGGCCTCTCCCATTGCGGAGCACAGGTTCCGGATGTGCAGGCTCAGGGGCCATGGCTCATGGACCTAGCTGCTCCACGGCATGTGGGATCCTCCCGGACCGGGGCACGAACCCGTGTCCCCTGCATCGGCAGGCGGACTCCCAACCACTGCGCCAGCAGGGAAGCCCTGAGATTTATTCTTTATTTACATAATTGGGTGATACGTTTATGCCTGAGTCAGAGCTGCTCTCTGCCCAAACAAATCAGATTTATTTTAAATTCTTTCATTATTCCATTTTTCTCCCAAGCCACTGATTTGGTAGCACTCTAAACTTGGTCCCTGCCTTACAGTCGTCCTGATTATGGTTCTGGTGTTTTGTTTTATGCAGACTTGTGACTTAAGCTCATCCCAGAATGGATTGGAATATAACAACGTAAGCTTGTTACTCTTGACTACAGCTAACAAGTTTAAAGCACCACCTACCTTAATCTCTCCTGGCTGCTTGGGAGTTTAGGGTAGGTCTTGCTTCCCAAAATTTCAGCAGGTACCTAGAGGACAGATAAAAAAGGGAGCAGCCAGGCAGTAGGCACTGATGGAGAGAAGAAAAGGAGAGATGCCTGGGCCACTGTCCAAGAAGCTAGCTTTGATTGAAGCTGGGGTAAGAGATCTGGTGGTTGTTCCTTAGAGGTCTTTGTAGGTTTAGACATGTCTCTGTCTCCAGTGAAGCCTCCAGCACCCAGACAAAGGGGATCTGGGGGTGTAGCAAGCCAAGTAATGCCTGCTGCATCGTCTCCTGATAACAAGGACATGTGGACTCAGCTGGCAAAGTGGTACCTTGGCCCAGGGAAGGAAGGAGGGAATGATCCTTCCTATCTGGCTTACCCTATGAAAAGGATCAAGACACCATTAAAATGTTGCCAACTCAGAATGACAGATGACATATTGGTGCATTTGCAAGATTAGGCCTTCCCAGTTGTCTACAATGAAGGACCTCATCAGTTAAGCATGGTGGATGCCAAAGGATTTGGGAAGTGCAGAAGGTTAAATGGTCACCACGTGGGTGTGTTTTCAGGGTCCCAGCTTAATTATCTACCCATCTGATCTTTTCACCTTGTCTCTCATGCATCTTCTGCTTTCAGCAAGAAGCAAACACATCTTGAAGTTGACGGTTGATGGAACATGCTCTCCTGCTCTAAGGCGCGACCTCTGGGCTGGACTAGAGAGAACCTTGGTGGGAAGGTTTTGCTGCTAATGTATTTATGGAATGAATGTATTTCATTCAAATCTGTATTCCTCTAGGAAGGATTAAAATAAAAACTTTTTAAAAAATACGATTCCTCTTGTAATCTCATTTTGTGGACGGAGAGGAATGAGTCTTTTTAGGGAAAATGAGGTACAACTTGAGTTTTTCTTAAGGTCAGAAGTGGAGAAAGTATTTCCTAAGTACTGTAGCTTTGAAATTATATTTTCGCATGCTTCTGCATAACAGTGCTTAAATAAACTATGCTCCCTGTGTTTCCAGCTCTCATCCCTGCCCTCTTCCTTCCTAAGGTGGTGCCTTTACTTTGCTGTCTCCTTGGAGAACTACAGGTCTACAGTTGAGGGAGTTGGTGAGGTATGGTGGTTAGAGGTGGCTGTCAACACTGGGCCATGAAGGCTTCATCAGGGAGCTCTGGTGGGACTGAGGCAACTCAGATCTCAGCCTTTTGAGCTGGTAAAGGCATCCTGGTGGCAGCGACTCCTGTCCCCAGGAAACCATCGGTGCTAGAACTACAAGCACCTTTCTCCCTTTAACTCTGGCTCACGCTGGGTTAAATTTCTTCATTTCCAGGTGCTAGTTGAAGTGCTGCCCAAGATAGATAAACCTTACATAAAACAGTAAAAGAGGAATTCTGGGAAATAGCTTAGGTGAAAATGTAGCTGTTGTTGCTTGCTTTACAACTGTGTCTTCCATTTTTTTTTTTTTTTACCTCTTAGACTTAAGTGACACATTATAAGTCATTCTCACAAGATGAGTAAATTAGTAGCTGCCCCTTTGACAAGATTTAACTCTGAGCCTTCCTTGCCCATTGCAGGTGCCCTCATCTGTTGCTGCTGCTGGGATCAGTCTGCTGTTGGGTAAATGGTCACATTCAGAGGCAGGATATTATGAGTGTGGGCTCTGTAGCCCTGCTGAACGTTCTCCAATCTGCGCTTTGCTGCACGATGGTTTGGAAGCTTAGTCAAGTTATGTAACCTCTCTGTGCCTCTTTTTACTTAACTGTAAGCAGAGACTACTAATAAGAGTTCCCATTTCATAGTATTGTTTGATGTTAATTCATGTAAAGGGCTGGCACAGTGCTCAACATACAGTGAGCACTGGCTAATATTCTTTAGTTTTAGGTTATCCTAGCACAGATTTCTATCCTTAAAATATGGTTATTCATGACCCAAGAAGTCCTAGATTTTAGTGAGACAAGTAAAACTGACGTGACTTGAGTTTTCAAGGCCAAAGCCTAGAAACTATTTAGTTTGCAGTCTTCTTGTGGATCAGTATATGTATGTTTGCTGTTTCCTTCCTTAAAAGGCGAGTTTCAATCTTGGATGTGTGCTGAGTTCCTCCGTACGTCAGAGGGCAGAGAGGTGACAGGATCTAGTCTGCTTCAGCCTTTTCAGCCTATTGACCTATATTCACACTTGCTAGTGTGTCTTGAGGAACATAAACGTTGCCAGAGCTATCAGCCCCTTATTAAGTATGTAAACTTGTATTACCTGATCACCAAGCTGCATCTTAGAGTCAAACACTCAAAAACAACTTCAGGTATATAAATGATATCATCTGTTTTGGGCAGAATTGTGTTCCTTCAAAATTCATGTATTGAAATTCTAACCCCAGTACCTCAGAATGTGAGTGTATTTGGAGATAAGGTCTCCAAAGGAGTGATTAAGCTAAAATGAGGTCCTTAGGGCATACCTTAATCCTGTATGACTGGTCTCCTTATAGAAGAGGAAATTTGAACAGAGACACCCAGGAGGAAGATCATGTGAAGACGCAGGAAGAAGATTGCTATGTGCAAGCCAAGGAGAGAGGCCTCGGAAGAAACAACTCTGCTGACCCCTTGACCTCGGACTTCTGGCCTCCAGAACTGTGAGAAAATTAATTTCTCTTGTTTAAGCACCCCCCACCCCGCCCCCCGTCTGTGGTACTTTGTTGTGACAGCCCTGGCAAACTAAATACTGTCCAACCGAATAGACCATCTTTATGGTGATTGCTTCATAGAGGAGCAGCTTCCAGAGTAGTGATTACAGTTTAACCTCAGTTTTACAAATCGTGAGCAACATAATGGCAGTAACAATCTGTAGTGGTGTGTTTTGCCACTGGCAGATTTCTGGACTGCTGAAAGGATAGAATTGCTCCTCAGCTATGTTTTTGTTCCTTTGCTTTTCTTGCATATACACACTTGACAGTCATGAAGCCCCCAGGCCTATGTCATCCTCAGATAAGGATAACTTTCTTTCAAAAACCATATATTGGCAAAAACAAAAAACAAAACCAAAAAAACCCCAAAACACTTATTGAGTGCTGGCACAAATTAAGGCATTGTAAAGGAACAGAAAAATGGTTAGAACTTAGGCCCTTGTCCTCTGGAAACTCAAAATTTTGCAGAGATCTGAATGTACAGCTGGATCACCTGAGGAAATGAGAAAAGTCAGGTGTCCAGGTCAGCCCCAGGCCTACTGATGAGCCTCCTGGGCTCCCCAGGTGATCCTGAAGCAGTCCACAGGAGTCTTAAACGTTGGAGACCCCACAAGATGCAGATGCAGACACCTATACCCAAGGCAAGCCAGACCATGGCAAGTGTTACAGGTACAAGAAGTAGTAAAGTCTAGGAGCAGGAGTGAAAATGTAATACTAAGAGAAGAATAGTAAGGAAAAGTGGATAAAACAATCCTGGATCTGTGGTGTAGTAAAATAAGGCTGGGGCAATACATTTGAGATAACAGGGCTAAAATTTTTATTTTTATTTATTTATTTTAAAAAATATTTATCTGGTTGCATTGGGTCTTAGTTGCGGGCGTGCAGGATCTTCGTTGTGGCATGCGGGCTTCTTTCTGGTTGTGACGCGCGGGCTCTGGAGCACGCAGGCTTAGTTGCCCCACAGCATGTGGGATTTTAGTTCCCCGACCAGATATCAAACCCACGTCCCCTGCATTGGAAAGCAAAGTCTTAATCACTGGACCGCCAGGGAAGTCCCCAAGGAAGGCGGAATTCTTAACCACTGGACCACCAGGGAAGTCCCAGGGCTAAAAATTTTAGAATGACTAGTTTACCAAATCAATAGCTGCTTTTTGATTATTTTTAATTGCATTGGTAGTGTTTACTTGTGGCAGGCATTGTTCTAAATGTTTTCTAAATAACACATTTAACCTGCACAGTAGACTTGTGATGATCCCTAGTATAAAGAAGAAACAGAGGTGCAAGAGAGGTTAAGTAACTGACACACAGTTACATGGCTGTTAAGTGCAGTCTGCGCCTAGCCCACCAAGCTTTATTGATTCTTCAGTAGTGGCCTGGCTAAAATTGGGATCTCACCGTGGCATATAGGCAGGCTACAAGTCTTTAAAGGCAGTCACACAGGACATTTAAATTATTCTATTTAGACAAAGCATATTTATATGCACGAGTTAGGGAGCTCGTGGAAAGCACGCTTTGGCTTTTGTCTTCTCCTCTGCTGCAGCAGCCCTCTCCACCCTCCACCCGCTTCGTGCTGCTGCCTACTTGCTGAGGCACAGGCTGGAGCTGGGCTTTGGGGTAGGACAGACATCAAGATCTGTTAATGGCCAGAATGAGGAGAGAAAATCACTTAGGGAGAAGGGTACTAACTTTGGGAAAATTTACTTCTTGACTGATCTATCACTGGTCAGTAGACAACTTCCAGCCCTTCTTAGCTAACATGTTCTACGACATCTGTGACACATTTATTTGCAGATATCGTTTGTAACAGCAGTAGTATATTTTAGTTTAACATTTGTTTAATCCTCGTAGAGCATTATAAAAGTAGATTTTACCCCCATTTTATGGTTATTGAAAATGAAGTTCAGAAAAATAAAGATGTTCCACATTTCATATTCAGTACTTCACTGCCTGGGAGCACTTTTTAAAAAGTACATTTTAAAATGTATGTAAATATTTCTCCTCCAGGGTTCTCTTCCATGTGACTCCACATGCTGCTGTTCTGACACCTCATTTCAGGGTGCATCACACTGCTACCTCTACTAGTTGCGTATTTGTGCTGGGGTTGTGAAATGCATTTTTATAAGCAGAGAGCACCATTATGGGCCATTGCTCTTAATTGGTTACAGACAACTGGCACTCAGCTATGAAAAATGAATTAGTCAAAAGCGTGGGAGATGACATAATATCCTGTTAGGGACTTTTTCAAGATGCCTGACCCAGATATGCTGTAGCAAAAAGAAAGTGAGCCAGGCTATTTTGCATCTGAAATTCCCAAATGCAAGTAGTATTTTGAGGCCAAAGAAAAGCAGGATGACCCACTCATTCAGTATATATTTGTTCTCTTTGGGAAAGGAACATGTTAGACTTTAAGGGGGGTAGAGGAGGGAGATAAAGTGTAGGGGAGGGAGATGAAAAAACAATGGCTTATGACCAGGAAATTCAATCTCAAGCCCAGAAGCATACACACATGCAAAAAAAAAAAAAAAAAAAAGATATATTGAGGATCATAGTCCTTTCTTACAGGGGTGTAGTTAGGATGAAGGTATACATCAGTTTTTAACAGCGGAGACAGAAGAAGCCTAAGTGTCTTCCAGAAAGGAAATGTTGAATAAATTATGGCACATTCATACTGAGCAATACGTTGTTATGAAAAAGGATGCCTGCTTCCCAGACTCCTTTAGAGCTAAGATTCCAAACAAAACCACAGTTTCTCTGATCAGATGCACTTGTGTGAGACTTTGATTCGGAAGTGAGTTATGTGGGGACAGAAGCAGGGCCTGAGGCGTCTATTTAATATGCAGGCTTGGATCTTACCAAGGCTGATGTGGTTTTGGAGCTGGTGGCTGTGTGGATGGAGGCCTTCTGGTGTGGCAGGTCGCTTCCTGATTGTAGAAGCAGCACTGTACCTTGCAAGCTCACTTCTGTGGTATGGGATTGGGAGTCATTCCTAGAATTCAGCCTGGACTCCATTTGAAACCTTTTCAGTGATTCTATGAGCTATCTATACTGCATAATAAATTCTTTTTGCTTAAACTAGCTTGAGGGGATTCTGTTTTCTGAAAATAAGAATGCTAATCAAGTAATTGGTATCCAGAAATATTACAGGAAATAGATCCACAAGGAAATGGAATCTTGCATTAGTTGTCTGACCTCGCTGGGTTTCAAGGCACTGAGGATCCAGCTACTGTTAGAGGATGGGGTACAAAATTGTGCCTGGCCCCCATGGTTGGAACATGAGTTAGATCATCACCTGTGACCACTTGAATTGAAATGTGCCCAAAACAATAAATTCAGTTTCATCTAAATTATGTTTCTCCTTCCCGGTCCAGCATCCTCAGAATCCTTTGGACACATATTCCTCAAGAGTTAGGAAATTCTTGTAATTCTGTTAATATATAAGCTTTCTTTTACAAGGTTTGTCTTTGGAATTATGCAGAATTTGAGGGTTTGTCTTAGTCATAGGTTAGAGGCAGTAGGAGGTAGTAGGACTGGTAAATGAGGGGAATTGGAATTTTATTTTGGTGTGGTCATTACAGGGTATTCAAGAAAGTCAAAGCCATTCTCATTAGATAGTGGAGGAGGAGCTGCTTCTGTTGACTAGGGAAATCTTTGGGGTTTGGGGGTGATTGGAGTTATTAGAATCCTCTCAAATATTACCATTCTACTTTTCAGTTTTGCACTTCTACCCCCAAATACTGTAATTTTCACTTAAGAAATCTGCTGAAGCTATGAATTCAACCTGTGTTGTAAGTCAGTAACCTGCAGGATCAGACTGCTTCTGGTTTATCCCTGTGTCAGCCTTACGGCTACAAGAGGGAAGATATTCTTTCAGGGCAATCAGGGATAACTCCATGGTTCTCTGACGTAGCTTATGTGTCTGTCAGGCAGTTTGATATGAATATTAAGTGTGTTTCAGTATTCATATTTTCTATTTTTTCTTGTATCGGTTCTGGTAAGTTATGTTTTTCTAGGAAGTTTTCCATCTTAAATGTGTAAATTTAGTCACATAAAGTTCATATCTTATTAATTATTTGTCTCTAGGATCTGTAACAATGTCCCCTTTTTTGTTCCTGTTGTTGATAACTTGTGTGTGTCTTTTGTTATCAGTATTGCTCCTGGGTTTATCAGCTTTCTTAGTATTCTAAAGAACCAGTTTTTTGCTTTGATGATTTTCTGTATTGTATGTCTGTCTCTGTGACATTACTTTCTACTCTTCCTTCTGTCCACATTTTCAGGTTTAAATTGCTATTCTTTTTCTTCTTAAGATGGCTGCTTGAATAACTGATTTTATTTCTTTTCTAATATGCTTTTAAGGCTATAAATCATCTTCTCAATATAGCTTTAGTTACATCCTATTTTTTTATGTTAGACTTTCATTGTTTTTCATTGTTAAAAATACTTTCTAATTTCTGTTGTGCTTTCTCCTTTGACCCATGGATCATTTATAAATGAATGGCTTAATTTCCAAATTTTCAGGAATTTTCTAGTTGATCTTTTCTAATTGATTTCTAGCTTAATTCCATGATGATCAGAGAACACACTGAATAATTTCAGTTCTTTAAAATTTGTTGAACCTTGCTTCAGGGCCCTGCATATGGTCAATTTTGGAAAATGTTCCATATGAAAAGAATGTATGTTCTGCTTTTCTTGGGTACAGTGTTCTATGAATAACAAGTCAACTCGATAATCATGTTAACTAGGCCTCATACTGAATTTTTTGTCTGCTTGTTGTATCAGTTACTGAGAAAGGTATATTAAACATCTTCAGTCTGATTGTAGATTTGTCTGTTTCTCCTTTTAGTCGTCCTTTTTGCTTTATGTATTTTGGAGCTATGTTTCTGGATGTTTAAAAATTTAGAAATGTATTTTTGTGTTGGATTGATCCTTTTATCATTGTAAAAAGGACACTGCTTTTATAATGTCTTTCCTTGAAGTCTATTTTGGTATTAAAATAGCTGCATCACATTAATCTTGATATTTGCATAGTGTGTATTTTTCCACTTTTTGAGGACTTTTGACTCTTCTGTATCCTTATGTTTAAGTGTGGCTCTTGTAAGCGGCATACAGTTACGTTTTTTTTTACATATTTGGATAATCTGCCCTTAATTACTTAGATCATTTATATATATTATACTTATGGATATATTTGGGTTTAAATCTTCCATCTTACAATTTGTTTTCTATTTATTCCATTCTGTATTCCTTTTTCTCTCCTTTTGGATTAATCAAGTATTTATTATTCATTCCTCCTCCCCCCTTTTGGCTCTGTATGTTCTTTATTCTCTTAGTAGTTAGCCTAGAAATTACAACATGCATCTTTAACTTATTAGAGTGTAATATCAATTAGTACTTTTATTGCTTTTAAAAGAATGTTGGTATTGTAGAATACCTGACTCTATTCGTCTCTTTCCAGGCTTTTATATTGTTGTCAGGCATTTTAATTTTACAGACATCTTACATTCTACACAAGATTATTATTGTTGTTTTACAAAATAATATTTATTTAAATTTACCTGTATTGATCATTATTCTTTCTTGTATTTCCATGTTCCCATCTGAGATCATTTTTCATTTTTAAGTTTAATGTAGGTCTAAAGATAATGAATTTTCCCAGTTTTAAGACATTCTGTCTTAAAATGTCTTTATCTTTTTACAAAACAGCTTTATTGAGGGTAATTTACTTACCATAAAATACATCCATTTAAAATGTACAATTTAATGGTTTCTAGTATGTTCAGAGGTGTGCAACCATTGCCACAATCCAATTTTAAAATATTTCCATCACCCCAGAAAGATCCATTGTGTCCATTTGCACTCATTCCCATTCTCACCCCTAGTCCCAGGAAATTATTATTCCACTGACTCTATGGATTTGCCTTTTCTGATAATGTAAATGCAATTCATTCAATATGTGGTCGACCCGTTGTGTCTGGCTTCTTTCATTTAGTGTGTTTTAAAGGCCCACTCGTGTTGCAGCATGTGTCAGTAGTTCATTCTTGTTTATCGCAGAATTCTATTGTATGGATATACCACATCTTGTCTGTTCATTCACCAGTTGATAGACATTTGGATTATTTCCACTTTTTGGCTATTATGAATAATGCTGCTGAACATTTGCATACAAGTCTTTGTGTGGATATATTTTTATTTCTCTTGTGTATATACCTAGGAGGTTTGCATGGTAAATTTATGTTTAACTTTTTAAGAAACTGCCAAACTGTTTCCCAAAGTGGCTGCATCACTTTACATTCCTACTAGTTATATAGAAAGGTTTCAGCTTCTCCATATCCTCACCAACACTTGTATTTTTAATTATAGCCTTTCTAGTGGGTATGAAGAGGTATCTTACTGTGTTTTCCCTTCTGGCCAGTGATGCTGAGCATTTTTCCGCAAGTGCTTATTGGCTTGATGGCTTTCATCAGTTTGGGAAAAATTCTCAGCTATCTCTTTGAATATCACTCTCTCTCATTCCATTCTCAGATTCCAATTACATGTAGTTTAGACTTTTGTACCATGTCCAATATGTATCTTATGATTTTTTAAAAATACTTTTTTCTCTTTGTACTTAGCCTGGATATTTACTGTTGACCTACCCTCAAGTTCACTAATCCTTCCTCACCTGTGTCTAATTTTTCATTAATCCCATACATAAAATTCCCTATTTAATATATCAGTTCTAGAATTCTCATTTAATTCTTTACAGATTTCAGTTTTCTGGTGACATAGTCAATCTTGTTTTCTCTTTTCTTGGATGTATCAATCTTGGCTGTTTCAAAGTCCATGTCCAGTAGAAGTCAATTGTGTGAATTCCTTTCAGGTCCATTTCTCTTTTGGTCCTATTTCCTAGTATGCTTGTTAACTTTTTTTTGGCCACGCTGAGCGGCATGCGGGATGTTAGTTCCCCAACCAGGGATCAAACCTGTGCCCCCTGCAGTGGAAGCACGGAGACTTAACCACTGGACCGCCAGGGAAGTCCCTATGCTTGGTAATTTTTGATGGGATGCTAGAGATTGTATATGGAAAAACTGGAAGCTGTGGATGAAATTATCCTCTTCCAGAGAGGATTCACCATATTCTCTAGCAAACAACTAGAGCAGGAACATCTCAATCCAGTCAAGAACTGATCTTATTCAAGGCTGGGCTTCTGATTTTATAAAGCTGGCTCTGTGTCTGGTTCACCTCAACTTCTAGTCTAGGGGTCACAATAAGAGCCTGAAGTGTTTGGAAACCTCCCTCCTTGAGGTCCTTAAGTTCAATTTTTGTTTTTTTTTTTTTAGCATTGTGAGACTGCTGAATGCTCTGCTGTACTTTTCACCTACATTTTTTTCCCTTTTAGTTTCTCACCTCATACAACATAAAAATTAGTAAATGCCTGAGAAGAAAACCAGCCTAGGTTGCTTCTCTACAGGTCTCTTTTCCCAGGATCTTTGCCCCTCAAGTCTCGGGTGCCTTAGAAACTCTCCAGTGACTTCAAATAGATGTTGTATGCATTCTGTTCAGCCTTTCTTGTTTTCAGTGGAAGAGCATAACAAACTAATTTGTCATAGCTAGAAATGGAAACATAGAGTTATTTTTGAACCCACATTCTGGATGTTTGCTCTGACATTATGTTTTTTTGTTTTATTACTTGTCTTGAAAAGACCAGGAAAAAAAAAGTATGTACTACCTTTAAGATGTCATGTTTATAACATGAGCTTTAAGATGTAATGAACTTTACAACGTACAGTTGGGGTTGTCCTGAACAGTTAAGGCCTGATCATTACCCCTGTGTAATGCGTCCCCCCAGCAAAATAAGTTGATTCTGCTTTTAAAATAATTGGTCTCAGTGAATTTGAATTCTGATATATAATTAGCTGGAGGCTACCTATATCTAGGTTTTGTTTTTTTTTAAGTTAGTATTGATTTTTCACTTTGACAGACAGGATCAACCCCATAGCATTTCCACGTACTACCTAATGAAAACACCAATCACCAACAAACCACCAATGATGAAAATAATGCTACATCTCGTTTTCCCACTTTCCTTTCCAGATAGGCACTCTCTCTAGGCCACTAATCTCTGGGCTCAGATCTATCCACACTTAAGAGTGGTAAATCCCTATGGTAGGAAACAATTGGAATTTTTTTCTCAGTCCACATGGCACAATTGAGCTTCCTTTTAAATCTACAATCCTGACTTGTATTTGAATCCCCATGTTCCCCAGTCTCCTGGGTTTGACTGCCTCTGTTGCCTGTCTGCTCAGATGTCTCACCCACTGCCTGTGCTGGCTTTTGGCAGCAACTGCAAGCCTAGGCCAGTTCTTTGATCCCAGGTGTCCAGATCTACTCTAAGGAATAGCTTCAGAGGCACATTCTCTTGGCTCTGAATGCACCTCCTTGCCTAGCATTCATCAGACCTAGTACTTTCCAAGTTGGAAATAGGAATGTCACCCTTATTTTACCATTTAAAATTTTTATAAGTATTAACAAATTATTGACTGGCGGATTTTTGCAGAAACTAATGCTTGTGGCTGTAATACATCTCCAGTCAAAAATGTGTTAAATATGAATTCTTATATTAATATGTATAATAATGAGTTATATATATATTTAGGCAGTGCCATATGTCTATATAAAACAGTGAAATTTCTTTTTTTTTTTTTTTTTTTGGGCTGCGTTGGGTCGTTGCTCCACGTGGGCTTTCTCTAGTTGTGGCGAGTGGGGGCTGCTCTTCCTTGAGGGGCTTCTCATTGCGGTGGCTTCTCTAGTTGCGGAGCACCAGCTTTAGGTGCATGGGCTTCAGTAGTGGCATGCAGGCTCAGTAGTTGTGGCTCGCGGGCTCTAGAGCGCAGTTGTGGCGCATGGGCTTAGTTGCTGCGCGGCATGTGGGATCTTCCCAGACCAGGGCTCGAACCTGTGTCCCCTGCATTGGCAGGTGGATTCTTAACCGCTGTGCCACCAGGGAAGCCCTCTTTACTTTTTATACCTAACTTTTCCTGAGAAGTCCAGGAAAGATGCATTTTTTATAGCTATTCTTTACAGGAGAATACAAAATTTGAGAGAAAATTAACTATTGAGTTTAAACCTATTAGAAGTCTGCCTCTAGCTATCACTAGTCTGGGGCTGGTTTTGATACTGAATTAAAAGCCAAATCAAAACAAAGAAAACCAAAATAGTTACTCCGTCCTTCAGCCTGTTGTCCTTTCTAGAGAGATTTTGGTGAACCCAAGTTGCTGTACCTTTATACCAGTGTCTGACTTGGAGTGATATTCTGCAGGATTCACACTGAAATGACTGAAGTCATATTCATGAATTAAACAGGAAATATTAATGGTTCATGAACTGATAGCTCTTTTATTCTACCAAGTTAGGATTGGGTCTCATAAATCAAACTAATTTTTACTGCTTGCTAAAATTCACTTTTAATAGGAAGAAAATCTGTAATTAGAATTGTCCCATTAGGTGGAAAGCAAAGACTTTTCTTATTCACACTGAATCTCCCCATGCCTGAACGGCACTAGATACAGAATAGGCATTCAGTATTTGAAAATGAAAGAAGAGTCTCCCTTTTATCTCTCTCACTTTTTAATGCCCATTTATGTATTGTCTGTGGCTACTTTTGTGCTACAACTGCGTTGAGTGTTGTGACAGACGCAGCTAGCTAACTATCCAGAATGTTTACTATCTGGCTGTTTTTTGGAAAACTCACCAACCCCCATTTTAGGTTATAGTGATCAGGAAACACCTTACGGTTCTTGAAGGACATTTTTGCTAGGTATAGAATTCAAGTTTGGCTACTATCTTCTTTCAGCACTTTCTATTGTTTTTTTGTTTTCAGTTATGTTTTTTTGTTTATCTGATTATTTTTATGCCCTGATTATTTGTATCAAAAATTATAATAAAAACGTGTTGACCAATACTTTCCAGGCACTTTCATTTAGATTCAATTTCTCTTTGTCACAGAATTATTTATCTTTTGTGTATTTTAATATTTGCCTCTTCATTTATTCTAGTGTGGGCCTCCTGACAGGAAGTTCTCTGGGTTTTTTAATAACTTTCACTTTTGTTCTTGAAGAATCATTTTGTAGGTGTAGAATTCAAATATGGCTGCTATTTACTTTCAGTACCTGGACTATATACTTCTGTTATCCTCCAGCTTCCATTATTTTTGTTACAAATTCATCTGTAACGTGAGTTGTTGCTCCTTTAAATTCTCCTCCCTGCCTCACTATGGTTGTGCCTTAGCCTTTGCTATAGTTTTCAGCACTTTACCATAATGTGCTTAGATACGGTTTTTTTGGGTATATTCTGCATGGGTTACTGGTGCCTTCAAATCTGTCATTTGATAAATCATTAATTTGGTGTCATTATTCTTGGAAAGCTTTTAGCCAATAATTTTGCATATATTGCTTCTGTCCCATTTTTCTCCTTTTTCTCCTCTACTTCTAGAGAATCTCTTCTCAGTTACATCTAATCTGTTGTTAAGGCCATTTATGGAGATTTTCATTTCTATTATTATGTCTTTCAGTTCTAGGTTCTATATTTTAAATATAATTTCTAGTTCTTGGCCAAGATTCTCCATTTTTAAGTTTCCTTGACCATATTAAAGATAGTTATTGCAAAATCTGTTTCCAATAACTCCTTTATTTGGATCTCCTGTGTGTTTCTTTCTATTGTCTTTTTTTTTTCCAGTTTTCAATTATGTTTTGTTTCCTTCTGTACCTGGTTATTTTTATGCCCTGATTATTACATATCAAAGTATAATAAAAATGTGTGGCCTCATATGATGCTGTCTTCCTCTGTCTTCCAAATGATTTGTCATTTTGGTAGGCAGGTAAGGGTATTAGCAATCCTGGATTACATTAATGAATTATAATTCAGATGATTCAAAACTGGCCTTCAATCTGTTTGTGGGAGGAACAGTTTCTGGTTAGTCATTACTTCTAGATCAACTCAAAGCCTTGGGAGGTTATTCAAGCTCCACCTACCTACTTGATGCCTCTCAATACCAGTTGTTTCCCACTAGCACTTCACTGTTAATAAAGAAAAAAAAATCTATGCTTGGCTTTTCAGGCCTTTAGCTACCTTTCTGTAATCCGCGCATGTTCCTCGAGAAAAAAAATAGTCCCCAAATTGGGTACAACTTTGTTTTCTCCTGTTGCTGCAATATTTCAATGACTTAGTTCCTTGGGATTTTCTATGATCTGTATTTCTTAGTCTGGCATTTGTGGAAATAGATGTTGAACTGTGTAGTGGATGCTGGGATGAACCACCCAGAATCCCTTTCACAAATAACAAGCTCTTTCCAGAGGTGCTGGCCTATGACTGCTCACAGCTGAATTCTTCTCTGGAGATGGCTCTCAGCTTATGGCAGTTGCCTTGCCCAGGGAGACAATGCCTGCTCATTCCTGCACGCAGTCTAAACCAAACGACTGGTTGGTGTACAGGTAAATGCTCAGTGACAGTGCCTCAGTTTAGGACTTCTGTGGAGGGTCATTTCAGCTTTAGGGTTAGAGATCTGAATGGGACATCTGTGGAAAGTTCCTATCAGTTCAGCTTATCCCTTCACATAATTCTGCATCCCTCTTTCCTTACAGGTCTTGTTTCAGAGAGTACTCCCAATTAACCTACCACAGAGTTCTAGGAAACCATATTTATGAGTCACTACTTTGCTTTTAATATAGTCATAGCATTTCTTTTTGTTATATTTAACTCGTATAACAAAGGAGGAGAGGAGTTAGGAGAAATAGAACATTTGGTAGAAGTGATATACTTTGGCTATGGCAGAGGCAATTAAGATATATCTTGTCTTTGTCTTTTGCCTGAGGGGGCACATCTTTACTGTTTTACATTCTCTCCTTTTTTTTTTTCTTTTCTTTTTTTTTTTTTTTTGCAGTACACGGGCCTCTCACTGTTGTGGCCTCTCCTGTTGCGGAGCACAGGCTCCGGACACATAGGCCCAGCGGCCATGGCTCACCGGCCCAGCCGCTCCGCGGCATGTGGGATCCTCCCGGACCGGGGTATGAACCTGTGTCCCCTGCATCGGCAGGCGGACTCTCAACCACTGCGCCACCAGGGAAGCCCCCATTCTCTCCTTTTTTAAAAAAATAGAGATATAACTGACATATAACATTAGTTTCAGGTGTACAACATAATGATTAGATTTTGTATATATTGTGAAATGATTACAATAAATCTAGTTAACATCACTCCACACAAATTTTTGTGATGAGAACTTTAAAAATTTACTCTTAGCAACTTTCAAATACATAATTCAGTATTATTAACTATAGTCACCATGCTATACATTACATCCCCAGGACTTAATTTTATAGTTGGAAGTTTATACCTTTTGACCCCCTTTACCCATTTCACCCACTCTCCCCACCTCTGGCAACCACCAGTCTGTTCTCTATAGCTATGAGCTTGGGTGGTAGTGGGGATTTTGTTTTGGATTCCACACAGAAGTGAGCTCATACAGTTCAATATTTGTCTTTCTCTGACTTAGCATAATGCCCTCAAGGTATATCCATGCTGTCACAAGTGGCAAGATTTCCTTCTTTTTTATGACTCATTGTGTGTGTGTACCACATTTTAAAAAATTTATTTTTATTTGTTGCTGTTGGGTCTTCAATGCTGTGCACAGGGTTTCTCTAGTTGCGGCAAGTGGGTGCTACTCTTCGTTGTGGTGCACGGGCTTAGTTGCTCCGCTGCATGTGGGATCTTCCCGTACCAGGGATTGAACCCGTGTCCCCTGCATTGGCAGGTGGATTTTTTTTTTTTTTTTTTG
Organism: Globicephala melas; assembly: GCF_963455315.2. NCBI lineage: Eukaryota > Metazoa > Chordata > Mammalia > Artiodactyla > Delphinidae > Globicephala > Globicephala melas. Next base: position 14,671,652 of record NC_083323.1, read on the forward strand.
CGGCACGCGGGCCTCTCACCACTGTGGCCTCTCCTGTCGCGGAGCACAGGCTCTGGACGCGCAGGCCCAGCAGCCATGGCTCACGGGCCCAGGTGCCCCGCAGCATGCAGGATCCTCCCAGACCAGGGCACAAACCCATGTCCCCTGCATCGGCAGGCAGACTCTCAACCACTGCACCACCAGGGAAACCCGGCAGGTGGATTCTTAACCACTGCACCACCAGGTAAGTCCCCACATTTTCTTTATTCATCCATTGACAGACACTTGGGTTGTTTCCATGTCTTAGCTATTTAAGTAATGCTGCAGTGAACACTGGTGGTTCATGTATCTGTTTTAGTGTTTTCATTTCCTTCAAATGAATACCTAGAAGTAGAATTGCTGGATCATGTTAGTGCTATTTTTAATTTTTTGAGGAACCTCCATACATTTTCCATAGTAGCTGCACCAATTTACACTCCCACTAACAGTGCACAAGGGTTCCCTTCTTTTCAGATCTTTGCCAACATATTTCTTGTGTGTTTGATTAATAGCCATTCCAGCAGGTGAGGTGACATCTGATGTAGTTTTGACTTGCATTTACCTGATGATTAGTAATGTTCATTACCTTTTCATGTACCTGTGGCTTCTGTATGTCTTCTTTGGAAAAATGTCTTTTCATATTCTCTATCCATATTTAAACTGGGTGATTTCTGCTGTTGAGTTATATGAGTTCTTTATACATTTTGGATCTTAACCCCTTATCAGATATATAATTTGCAAATATTTGCTCCCATTCTGTAGATTGCCTCTTCATTTCATTTTGTTGGTTTCTTTTGCTGTGTAGGTGCTTTTTAGTTTGATGTAGCCCCACTTGTTTTTTACTTTTGTTCCCGTTGCTTTTTGTCAGATCCAAAAAAATTACTGCTAAGACCAATGTCAAGGAAATTACTGTGTATGTTTTCTTCTAAGAGTTTTATGGTCTCAGGTCTACTAGTCAAAGTCTTTAATCTACTTTGAGTTAATTTTTGTGTATGGTGTGAGATAGTGGTCATTTCCCAACACCATTTATTGAAGAGAGACTGCCCTTTTCCCATTGTATGTTCTTGGTCCTGTGTTGTAAATTAACCATATGCGTGGGTTTATTTCCAGGCTGTTTATTCCATTGATCTGTATCTGTTTTTATGCCAGTATTATACTGTTTTGATTACTATAGCTTTGTAATATAGTTTGAAATCAAGAAGCATATGCTTTTAGCTTTGTTCTTTCTCAAGATTTCTTTGGCTATTCAGGATCTTTTGTGGTTCCCCACAAATTATAGGATTATTTATTTAACTTTTGTGAAAAATGCCATTTGAATTTTAACAGGGGTTGCATTGAAGATGCAGATTGCTTTGGTTAGTTCCTGCATTTCAGTAGTATTCTTCTCCTTCACAAGCACTGAATATCTTTCCACTTATTTGTCTTCAGTTTCTCTCATCAGTGTCTTAGTTTGCAATGTATAGGTCTTTCACCTCCTCATTAAATTTATTCCTAGGTAGTTTATTCTTTTTGATGCAATTGTAAATGGCATTGCTTTTTTCTTTTTCTGATAGTTGGTTATTGGTGTATAGAAATGCAACAGATTTCTGTGTATTGATTTTGTATCCTGCAACTTTACTGAATTTATTCTAATTTTTTTAATAGAGTCTTTAGAGTTTTCTATACATACTATGTCATCCACAAACAGTGACAATTTTACTGCTTTCTGATTTGGATTTTTATTTTTCCTAATTGCCCTGGCTAGGGCTTCCAATACTACGTTGAATAAAAGTGGTGAGTGGCAGCATCCTTGTCTTGTTCCTGATCTTAGACGAAAAGCTTTCAGCTTTTCACCACTGAATATGATGTTAGCTGTGGGCTTGTCATATATGTCCTTTATTATGTTGAGGTACATTCCCTCTATACCCACCTTGCTTTTACCATAAATTGATGCTGAATTTGTCAAATGTGATTTTTTTTGCATCTATTGGATGATCCTATGAGTTTTATCCTTTTTTTTTTTGGTTAATGTGGTGTATCATATTAATTGATTTGCAGATGTTGAACCATTCTTACATCCTTGGGGTAAATCTGACTCAGTCATGGTGTATGATCCTTTTAATGTATTGTTGAATCCAGTTTGCTAATATTGATATTTTGTGGATTTTCACATCTATTTTTATCAGGGATATTGGCCTTTAATTTTCTTTTCTTGGGGCATCCTTGTCTGGTTTTGGTATCAGGGTAATGCTGGCCTTCTAAAATGAGTTTGGAAGTATTCCCTCCACTTATATTTTTTGGAAGAGTTTGAGGATTGGTATTAACTTTGGTATAATTCACCATTGAAGACATCTGGTCCTGGACTTTACTGGAAGGGTTTTGGTTACTGACTCAACATTCTTACTAGTAATTGGTGTGTTCAGATTTTCTATTTCTTCGTGATTCAGTCTTGGTAGTTGTCCAATTTGTTGATGTACGGTGCTCATAGTAGTCTCTTATGATCCTTTATATTTCTGGGGTATTGAGGTATAACATTTCCCCTTTCAGTTCTGATTTTAAGTCCTCATCTCTTTTTTTTTCCCTTACTGAGTCAGTTTTATCTTTTTGAAAAGTAGCTCTTGGTTTCATCTTTTCTGTTGTCTTTTTAGCCTCTATTCCATTTATTTCCATGATCTTTTTCCTTCTGGCTACTAACTTTGGGCTTTGTTCTTTTTCTAGTTCCTTGAGGTGTAAAGTGAGGTCATTTGTTTGATATCTTTGTTTCATGATGGTAGGCATTGCTAAGAACTTTCCTCTTAGAACTACCCTTGCTGCATCCCATAAATTATGGTATGTTGTATTTCCATTTTCATTGTTCTTTTCTTTTGATTTGACACATTAGTTGTTCAATAGGATGTTGTTTAATCCTCACATTTGTGAAATTTTCCAATTTTCTTCTTGTAACATGTCTAGTTTCATAACTGTAGTTAGAAAAGATGCTTTATATGATTTTAGTCTTCTTAAATTTATTGAGACTCATATTTGTGGTGTAACATATGATCTATCCTGGAGAATATTCCATGTGTGCTTGAGAAGAATGTGTATTCTCTTGCTTTGGGTGGAATATTCTATATATGTCTGAGTCCATCTGGTCTATAGTGTGTCGTTTAAGGCTGATGTTTCCTTATTTTCTGTCTGAATGAGCTTACCCATTGGTGAAAGTAGGGTACTAAAGTCTCCTACTAGTAATTGTATTGCTACTTCTCCTTTTAGCTCTTTTACCATTTGCTTTATTTATTCACCCAACATAAGGGTACCTAAATATTTATTTACAAATGTTATATCCTCTTGTTGGACTATCATTATGTAATGCCTCTTTTGTTTGGTAACACTGAATACTAATGCTATGGACAAAAAAAGGCATATGCCACTTTTAAGAGAGTAGCACTAAGAACATTTCTAAGTCATGAGCACTCATTGAAGTGTAGTCCCAGAGGGACCTGCCTGTGCAATCTTGGCCTAATTACCACTTTTCCAGGCCTGGGTTTACCCATCTTTTAAGATTAGAGGATTTTCCTCTTAAAATTCTATGAAGTACTACTTATTTTACAAACCTAGACTACCTGTGACAGATGGCATACTTAAGGAATTATTTTTAAAAAACCTTTTTTATTATCCCTTTCAAGAAATGCAAGTGGAGCCCTATATACCACATGCTTGAAAGGTTAGTACAAAGACCAGCCCTGTTTGTTTGTGCTGCCACCACAGCTGCAGAGAGGAATGTCAGGCAATTTTGTTTCAGTCATTTTGATGGCTGCAGCAGGGAACATCTTTAGGCCAGCTTTAAAAAACTGAGTTAGGGTAAATAAAACAGGAAACTGTATGCTCTTCATTAAGACTCCATTGGTGTTGCTGAGCTCCTGCTCCCAAAAGGGCCACTAACAGATGAATTTCTTGTATTGCTGAGAACAAGCCTCTCTCGTCTTCCAAATGCTTCATTTACTAAAACATAAATAAATGGTTAAGAAGCTACCAGATCAGAAAACTAAGACCCTATAATATAAAAAGAGACTAAAATGTAGACATGAGCAATGAGGTTCTCTATCTACCCTGTGGTGGAGATTTTGTTTTGAAAAATATATATTTAGCACTTTATAAATGGGTAAGTAACCAGCTCAAAAGTCCAAGATAATGTTCTGAAGTTTTAACTATGTTTTAAATTGGTCCTCCTTTTTTTAATACTTTCTTTGCCTTGTCCTGGATTTATCAAATCCACCTTGATAACAGATGTCCAAGCCCTTATAACAGTGACTCTATCCTTCCCTTATTGTACTTCTGATTGTTTCCTACCTTCATCTTTCTCTGTATCATGATCAGAATAGAACTTTGTGGATTTAGGACCCCAGTGGAGGGAAGAATCAGTAAGTAATAGAAGGGAACAGAGTGGCCCCTTCAGGAAAGCTGGATTTTCTAGGAAGTAGTTGAAAAAAGGCAGACTTATTCACACTGGGAACTGGGAAGAGGAGGGCCATTCTTTGAGACCACACTATATATCCTTCCAGCTTTCCAATAAAATCTTTCGTTTTTAAAATTCAAATTTTGTCATAAAGATATTTAAAAATTATCTACATTTAAAGTGTGAAGACAAATTTATTTGTGAACATGAACATTTCCAAATTACAATTTGATCTTATCTGTTTCCTAAGCAGACTGTACTAGAGGATGAACACTGGATCCATCTTTGTTATCTCCTTAATGTATTCAAACCACAGATTCTACTACTTTAGCTCTTATAGAACTCATCCAGAAAAAGCAGGAAATTAAGATTCTTACCTGAAGAGATTGTGCTTATATCCCAGACCCGAAGCCCTTCTTTCTGACCTCCAAAAGCATAAATAAATGGTAAATCAGGGCAACAGGAAGAACAGAAGAGAACTCCCTGAGAAGAGAATACAAAGTCAGTGATTTCAGTCTTTCCAGAAAGCTCTAATCTTGATCCCTACTCCTGTCTACAAGAACCTATGATTGGAATGGTTACTCAAAACCAACTCACCAGAATCTCTTTCAAGGCTCTTGCAAAGGTAGTTCACAGTCAAGTTGGAAGGGCTATCTCTACAATACAAAGCTGGACAAGTTCAGCATGATGGACATTCCGGGAGGACAGGTGTATGCTCTGAGCACTCAGGTCTCTCATCTCCATTGTCATTCTAATAGGGACCTCCTAATTAATCTAATCTGCTAAATATTCCCATAATGATGCTGATACCAGATGTCATTATTCAATCATTTAAAATTTTTAACTCTATTACAACATTTGCATCATAGAAAATACAAAAAGTATAAAAATCACTCTGAGATAACCAGCTGTTCATGTTTTGGGACAGGGTCTTCTAGATTTAAATATAAGCATTCAAAGACTTAAGTATTTAAATATATGCATGGAATGATGCTATAAAAACTGCTCTGTAACCTGCCTTTCCACAAATATTTATATTTATATATATACATACATATATACAATTTTAAACAGCTGTGTGCAGTGTTCTGTGTCTGCAATTTAAATTTTATAATTTAGTGCCTGGCATACAGTATATGCTCAATAAATATTTGATGAATGAATTATTGAATTCCAGTTACTTCTAAAACTCTTGCTACTATGTAGTAATCAGTGTAGTAAGAACTAGTTATACAAAGAAGTAGGTGATAAACTGACCTCAACCACTATGGTGCCCTATAAAGGTTCAAGATTTCCTGGGATGGTCCTGATTTTAAGGTTAAAAAATTGTGGAACTTATGGTTACCTGGGGGGAAAGGGGGAGAGGGATAGTTAGGGAATTTGGGTTGACATGTACACAGTGCTATATTTAATATGGATAACCAACAAGAACCTACTGTATAGCACAGGGAACTCTGCTCAGTGTTATGTAACAACCTAAATGGGAAAAGAATTTGAAAAAGAACAGATACATGTGTATGTATAACTGAATCACTTTACTGTATACCTGAAACTAACATTGTTAATCAACTGTACTCCAATATAAAATAAAAAGTTAAAAAAAAAAATGTGGCCATTCCACTTGTGTCCTTGAAAACCACCCCCTCATCATCCTTGTTTTTCCCAGCAACTGTTAATCATGTGAGTTGGAAAAGGAACCAGCTAGTCATTGATTTCTCCCCAAAGTGTCCTAAGTTATAAAACTTCCACAAATTTGACTAAGCCCCAAATTAACCTCCCAACAAATCCATATTCTTTAGTGCAATGATTCCTAGAGAAAGACAAACGACAGATCAGAAACAAAAAAACCAAGATGCCCAGGGATATTCTTACCATTTTCATGTCCCTAGAGTGAACTAGGCTTGGCCTATCTCCTAATATGTCCCAGATCTTCACATACTTGTCCGCTGATGCAGTCACAAGACAGCCCTTGATTTGACTACTTAGATCAAGACCTAGAGGAAGATAAGTTCAGAGACTCTCACTTTGAAATAAATTCACTTCATCATAAGTTAATAGAGACGAAAGAAACAGTATTCTTGCTCACCAGAGATTTCATCGTTGTGTGCATTAAGTGTAAAAATTGGCTTATCTGAACGTGCATCCAAATTATATACAAAGCCGTCATCTGTACTGGCCTGGAAAGAGTAAAAGATGGGCAAGGTAATATTACATGACAATAAAATTTAGCAATGGGTAAACAGTATAAATCATTGTGAAAATCAGCTATGTACCTGACTTACCTGAAGAGCTTATTACAAATTAACGTGGACATAAAGAATTTAAGTCGAGTTGGTTCTTACAAGGACTAGTTTAGCTGACATGTCTATTAGGCAGTTGGATATGAGTATGAAGCTGTGGTAGTGATACAGACTGCAGAGATATGGAAGCACAGAGGCAGAAGTTACATCCATTGAGAACAGAGGGGATACACCCTGGGAGTGTATAATTAACAGCACTGTGTTGAGGACAGAGACCTGGAGAGCACAGCCACTTACGGTAGAGGCTGAGGAGGAGCTCACAGAAGTAAGAATCAAAGAGGGAGGAGGGAATAACAGTGTTAAAGAAGCCAAGGAAAGAGGGGTTCTGAAGAAAGGAGTGACAATGCTGTCAATATTTTGGCAGAGATTTAATCAGATAAGGACTGAAAGGCAGATTACAGTTCCACTTTGAAGAAAGGAAGAGAAAATTTTGAAGGAATTAAGAGACCTAGTCAAGGACAGGAGACAGAAACTTGAGCCTATATACAGGCCAAGGGCAATAGCCAGGACAGGAAGAAGGGAGGGGAAAAAAAGGACAACTGATGCAGTCTTGAAGGTGGAGCTGCAGATGGGCATAAAAACAGAAGAGGGAGATCCCATCCTTTGAGACTGGAGGGAAAGAGGTAAGCCATTTTGATTACTTTCCATTTCCCTAAATATTTGTGACTTTAGTACTGATAACCATTTGTTAGCAAATAACCTCAGGAAATATGTGTGCCTGCCTGTGAGAGCCAAAGTACAGTACAACATTCAAATATAACGGGGACTTCACTCCTGGTAACTGTAAGATGAAATCTGGCTTAAGGGAGCTCAGCTGGGAACTGCATGCAACTCCACACAGAGGAGATTAAATGTTCCCACAAGTGCAGGAAACTTATTAAAATTGTTCACATATTTTAAGAAAGCTGTTTTTTTAAAGAATTCCTTTCCTCATTTACAAAGCACTATGTATTTGCTTTAGGAAAATCAGGCAATATATGGATGTATCACAATTTCTCTAATTAATCTTCCCTTCTGGATAAAAGCTGGGATTTTATTTTTCCATGGATTGAAATGTCAGTGGCATCTTTGGATCCTACATGGAAAACTGTTATCCTACAGATATTAAGGGTATTTACAAAATGATCGTAAACTTTCTATCTGGGAGATGGTGGTATATTAAGTGCTATATTAGTTAAATAGGCTAGCATTTGCATCACTGGAGCTCCATTTAAGTACTAATATATAAATAAAGGAATCTTTTTTTGGACTGCTTTAACCATTAAAAAACATAAAAAGAATATTAGTCATGCTTAGTATTTCAAAGTAATTTTAAAATGATCAACTAATTACAACTAATAAAATGTGACACTTTGGAATGATTGGAAATTAGCAAAATCATTTACATGTTTACTGTCTTTTTGTGGCAAATCCACTGTTCTCTTATTAAAAATATATTTTTGTTTTCAAAGAAAACCCAAACCCAAATACTTCACAGTTAATACAGAAAAAGCTTTTCAGAGATTCTCTCTACAATGGAAGTAAAGAAAAAAAGTCATTAATAACCTGATAAACGAACAGTGATATGCACACTCTTACCAAAAAATGACAAGGTGAAAAGTGATTCCAAGTCACTCTCTCGATCTGCCCACTGAATCGCCACATTCGATGGCTTTCCTCTGGACTTCGGCAGTCATACAAAGCCACCGACCTGGATGTGTTCAGGCAAAGTTAGGGTTTTAAGGGTTCAGTTTTCCTGTATGTTTTAATTTATTTTTAATGAAATGGTAATAAAACAACACCATGAAATCAAGATCCAATTATTTAAAGCCTATTTTAAGTAGAAAAATCAACTCATCTAAAAGTAGAAGAGTTGATTTTTACTAATTGGTGGACTCTGGTCCTGTCACTTGAAGACACTGGTAGCTCTGGATGTCACAGTGGCCTTGACCTCCCCCAGACTGAATCCTTTACTTCCAAGATGAATCCTCTCTATTTCCAAAAGAATGGGACAATTTCTAATTTCCCCTTCCCCAGTAGTGCTCAGAGCCAGATAACTCACATCTCAGCCACATTTACTCTTTACAAGCAGGCTACTGTGTTGGGGGAACTGATAAATAGACTTTTGCAATTTTTGCATGAATCCCAACTAAAAAATGTAAATATAGGACTCTTCAAAAGGGTAAGGAATCAAAATAAAGACTGCAAGTTGGTTTCTGTTTCTACTAGCTACCTCTCCTACCTTCAGACCCAATCTGTAAAAAGCACACATATGACTGGAAACCCCCCTGTGGTTGACCATAGTGGTCCCAGTTCTTCACCTCTCCCTACATCCATGCCCTCTGTCAGTGATCTGACAGTTCCTCCCCTAAAGGCAGAGTTCATTTCCCACTCCATGTGATGTCTATTTTGGCCAAGAGTAAGACAGACGTGTATTAGGTCTGAGCCCAGGTCTTAAGAGGCCTTGGTGTCTCTGCTTGTACTCCTGACCTTGCTATGGCAACACGTGTGGGCCAGCCCGCTGGTCCCAGGAAGATGTGAAACACGAGGAAGGAGAGCCAGGTCTCCAGGCCCAGCCTGAACAAGCCAAGATTAGCAGAGCTACCAGTTGAATCTAGCCTCGATTAGCTCAACCCTGCAGGTGATAAGAAATAAATGTTCACTGCTTTAAGTCACTGAATTTTGGGATGGCTTATTTCACAGCAATGTCTAACTCATACACCCGCTAAAAAAATCAAAGTAGTTGCTAGTTAGGAACTACATTATAACAGAACCATATTCCCTTGCAGATTGAAAGGATCAAGTTGAAAGGACAAGTAAGTAGTCCTACAAATTTAAACACACAGAAGCCTCAGTAATAAATTCTACCTGAGCATCAAGCGACACTTTCTGAATTAGTTCAAGAGGATAAAAACGACAGCAATAATTCCTGAAATGCTTTCTTACTTATCATATGATCCAGAAATCAGAGTCTGTGCTTCAAATGGATGAAACTGGAGAGTCTGGACCTAAAAAGAAGAAACATAAATGAATAGATCAATGTTTGTTTTGGTTTGGTAAAACTGCCTTATACTTGGTGAGACTCAATCTGGCAGTGTTTCTACAGGTTTTTCCCTTTGAAATGTAGTACTATTTAAAGAAATGTAAATGTACTGCATAATCAAAAGGACAAAACATACTTCTGAATAAAGGCTGACAAGAGACACAATGCAGCACCACCCAAACTGTGCTTGGCAGTATACCTATGTCCCTCATGCTAAACTATAATCAGAAGAAAAAATGGGAGCTGTCAAACTTACTGGGCAACTCCACACGTTCCGGAAGTTTCACAATGTACATTAGCACATTAGATCCCTGGGTTCTGTAGTAACATCTGTTAAATTCTTTAACCCCATTTGGTGACTGATACCCCTTCATCCCTTTTTAGGAGCCTCTGTAAAAATGCTGCAAAGCACTAATGTTCCTAGTCACTTCACCTTTCTGCACCCATTTCTGCATCTCTCAGGTGGGTAATTATAACTATCACGAAGGGCTCTGTGAAGGATCCAGTGAGATAGCATGTCACAGCACTGTGTAATTCACAAAAAGCCATATATAAATGTTTGGGATTATTTGTAGTCAATATATGTCTCAGATTTTTTAGAATCCCTTTTATCCATTAAATCACCATACCTTGTCTGTATGTACGGCAAGGCTGGCTGCTGGTTTCCCCAAGGACATATCCCACAGAATAACAGTGTTATCAGCTGATGCACTGGCCAGCACATTTCTGAGAAAGGATACAAATCAGGTAATCTTTTAAAAATCAAGAGGATTACATGTAAGAATTCCATTTACAATACCATCAAAAAGAATAAAATACTTAGGAATAAATTTAACAAAAGAAAAGTAAGATTTTTAATATACTTAAAACAAAGATTGTTGAAGGAAATTAAAGAGTATCTAAATTAATGGAAGGTCATTTCATGCTCACGGACTGGAAGGCTTAACATTAAGACAGAAATATTGCCAACTACAGACTGATTCATAGATTCAACCACAATCCCAGCTGACCCTTTTGCAGAAAACTGAATGCTGGTTTTAAAAATTGATATGGAAATGCAAGGGACCCAGACTAGTCAAAAAAATCTTGAAAAAAGGAGAGCAAGTTGAAAAGTTCACAGTTCCTGATTTCAAAACTGACTGAAAAACAACAGTAATCGTAACAATGTGGTACTGGCATAGGACAGACATACAGAATAGAAAAGTCCAGAATTAAACCCTCAAATTTATGTTATGTTCACTGGTTTTTGACAAGGGTGCCAAGAGTATTTATGCTTAGTTCAATGGGGAAAAAAACAGTATCTTCAACAAATGACTCAGGGTCAACTGGATATTCTACAGCAAAAAAATGAAGACAGAGCCCCACCTCACACTATACACAAAAAGGGATTCAAAATAGATCACAGATAACAGCTAAAACTCTAAAGCACTCAAAAAAAAAAAAAACCCCAAATACCCCAGGTATAAATCTTCATGACAATGGGTTAGGCAATGGTCTTAGATATGACACCAAAAGCAAAAACAAAAGAAAGAAACTGGATATCATCAGCATGAAAAACTTTTGTGATGCAAATAAGACTACCAAGAAAGTGAAAAAACAACCCACTGGAGAAAATATTTGTAAATCATATATGTGATAAAGTGCTTGTATCTAGAATACATAAAGAACTCTCAACCAAAAAATAAACAGACAAACCCAATCAGAAGATGGGCAAAGGATCTGAACAGACATTTCTCCAAAGAAGATATACAAATGACCAATGAGCATGTGAAAAGATGCTCAACACCATTAGTCATTAAGGAAATGAAAATCAAAAAAAATGGGAGACCACTTCATACAGGATCTCTATAATGAAAAAGATAAGACAAGCGCTAGCAAGATGTAGAGAAACTGGAACCCCCCCCTACATTGCTGGTGGGAATGTAAATGGTAGAGACACTACCACATGACCTAGCAATTAAACTCTTAGGTGTGTATCCAAGAAAATGAAAACATATGTCCATGCAAAAACTTGTTCATGAATGTTCACAGCAGCATTATTCATAATAGGCAAAAACAAACTAAATGTCCATTAACTGGTGAATGGATACACAAAATGTGGTATATCCATACAAGAGAATATTATTCAGCAATAGAAAATGAGGTACTGATAGACACTGCAACATGGATAGACCTTGAAAACATTATGCTAAGTGACAGAAGCCAGATACATACGGCCACGTATTATATGATTCCATTTCTAGGAAATGTCCAGAATAGGCAAATCCACAGAGACAGAAATCATATGAGTAGCTACCAGGGGCTGGAGGGACAGGAGAACGAGGAGTGACTGCTAATGGGTATGGCATGGTTTTTGGACTGATGAAAATGTTATGGAATTAGACAGTGGTGACGGCTGCATAACTTTGTGAATATACTGAAAACTACTGAATTATATACTTTAAAAGAGTGGATTTTATGACGTGTACTTGCTAGGTCATATATTGTTTGTTTGTTTGTTTTTTGCGGTACGCGGGCCTCTCACTGTTGTGGCCTCTCCGGTTGCGGAGCTCAGGCTCCGGACGTGCAGGCTCAGCGGCCATGGCTTACGGGCCCAGCCACTCCGCGGCACGTGGGATCTTCCCGGACTGGGGCACGAACCCGTGTCCCCTGCATCGGCAGGCGGACTCTCAACCACTGCGCCACCAGGAAAGCCCTTAGGTCATATATTATGAATTACATCTCAACTGTTTTTTTTTCTTCCTTAAAAAAGAGCATTAAATGCTATTAACAGAAAAAACCCAATATGTCTACCTCTTAGGGATCAAGCGCTAATAATGTAGTTCTACAGCGGAACACAGGCTTTAGGGCCCAGAAAACCTGAAATGGAGTCTTGGTGCTGCCACTTGCCTGCCAACGAGAATGAAACAACCAACCTCAAAGAGCTGCTATGCAAGAACCTGGCTGAGTAACTGGGACATAGCAGGCCCTTGATAAATGTTAGCTGCCTCCTAAAAATACAGATACTCCTGAAATTGAAAGCTCATTCTTCAACATCGAACTTTAACATGGTTCAACACAAAATTAGGCCATTAGTGACAGTAATGTTTTTGTTCAGAAAACCAATATACTGTTGAAATAAAATGCTGATGGACCATTTTCAGATATTATTTCCTCAATAAATTACTTCCATTATACAAACTACTTTCAGTTTTGTAACTCACATTTCGGTGATATATGCAAGGTCTCTGAGGAGGATCATGTATATTCAGGTCATGCTAGCTTTTTTCTACCATTAAGTCCCACATACAGGTCACAATGTTTTAAGTCCTTAGCATTTTATAAATTAAATATTAATTTAAATTCCCAGTAACTAGTTTATTTATATTCTATGTCTCCCAACAGCAAAAAGTTAAAATTCCACAGTACATTTTTCATCCCAGTCATTCCAAAAATATCTGAGATTCCTCCCACATTAAAGTTCTTATTGTATGAGGCGAAAAAAACAAAAACAAAACTTCTGAACACTACAACCGCAAGAAGAGCACTCCAACAAGAGTATGAATTAGCAGAGAACATGCATTTTTTTTTTCCTGGGAGGATTTTACTAGAAACCAAGGGCCCCACCAGTAACAAGGTCAACATGTTATTCCTCACCATAATCCTAAACTCTGTGCACTGGAGTATGGGACATATTTTAAAGCATACTGCACCTTTTCAGTAAAGAAAGGGGAAAGGAGAACGAAGATCTAAAATAAGATAGAGAAAGGAGAGTGAAGGAGCAAAGAAATCTGTGGCACTGAAGTCAAAGAGATGTGAGTGCAGATGGGGATGGAAGGGAGTACAGGTGCTGATAAGGGTCTAAATGGAACTAGGGAATTGTGGCTGGGGAAAGGAATTGATGAGTCAGTTGGAATACTGACAAGAGGTTGTTCCATTAGAAAGAACTTTCAGTTGCTCAAAGTAACAGTTGCTATATAAGAATTTATATATAAAATTGGGTTTCTAAAAGCATGGTACACTCATTATTAGATCTCTTATTTATCCCCCCATTCGTCAGGATCAGGGCCAATTCAAGCAAAACCCAAACAACTGCCTGTAGCCCGGCAGCAAGAGGTTCATCTGGGGAAGCTTTGAAAATAAAAACAAAAACACCAACAGATTCTTGGGCCCCTGCTCCAGAACAACTGACTCAATCTTGGGGGATTAGAGACTGGGAACTTGCACCTTAAAGGGTTACCCAGAAGTTTCTGATTTGCAGCTATGTTTGGGAAATACTAACCTAAACAACTTTCTCAGGTCCATTTCCCCAAATAGTCGTAACTCTGAAGAGGTCTGAACACAAACAAGATAGGATATCCTTCAGTTAAGCCAGCACTCTGGGATCTTCCTTAGAATGCTCATAATTATAAAGTGTCCAGTGTAATAGAAATGCTTTAAAAAAAAAAGTGCCCTGGGTAATCCAGTTTGTTCTTACCCCCCTTAAGTAAGCTGTACTCAACCTAATGCTTACCTCCCTTGCCTTAGCAGCCCCTCAAACCAACTACACTATTAGGAAAATGGCCCCTTTGCAGTAATTGTTGTTTAAGGATAAGTATGAAAAATATGTGGATGACATGCAAAAGAATTAAGGTGAACCCTTACCTTACACAGTGTAGAAAAATTAACTCAAAATGGATCAAAGACTTAAGAGCTAAAACTATAAAACTTTTAGGGGAAAATCTTCATGACAATGGATTTGGCAATGATTTCTTGGCTATAATACTAAAAGCACAGGCAACAAAAGTAAAAATGAACTGTACTACATCAAAATGAAAAACTTCTGTGCATCAAAGGACACTTCAATAGAGTTAAAGGCAACCAATCGAATGGGGGAAAATATTGGCAAATCATAAATCTCATAAGAGATTAACATTCAGAATATATAAAGAACTCACACAACTCAAAAACAAAAAACCAAACAACCAATTGAAAAATGGACAAAAAGACTTGGATAGACATTTCTCCAAAGAATATATAAAAATGGCCAATAAGTACTTGAAAAGATGATCAACAGCACTAATCATTAAGGAAATGCAAAGCAAAACTACAATGAGAGCTTCCCTGGTGGCGCAGTGGTTAAGAATCCGCCTGCCAATGCAGGGGACACGGATTCAAGCCCTAGTCCGGGAAGATCCCACATGCCGCAGAGCAACTAAGCCCGTGCGCTACAACTCCTGAGCCTGCACTCTAGAGCCCACAAGCCACAACTACTGAGCCCACGCGCCACATCTACTGAAGCCCTCACACTCTAGGGCCCATGCTCTGCAACAAGAGAAGCCACCGCAGTGAGAAGCCTGCGCACCACAACGAAGAGTAGCCCCTGCTCGCGGCAACTAGAGAAAGCCCACGCACAGCAATGAAGACCCAACACAGCCAAAACTAATAAATAAATAAAAATAAATAAATAAATTTATATAAAAAACTGCAATGAGATACTGCATCACACCTGTTTGGATGGCTATTATGAAAACAACAATAACAAAAACAGAAGGTATCAAGTGATGGAGAGGATGTGGAAAAACTGGAACCCTTGTGCACTGCTGGAGGGGAGGTAAATGGTGCAATTGCTGTAGAAAACAGTATGGTGGTTCCTCAGAAAGGTAAACATAGAACTACCATTAGATCCAGCAATTCCATTTTTGGCTATATATTCAAAAGAACTGAAAGCAGGGACTCTAACAGATGCACATAAACCCACATTATTTATATCTGTGTCAATAACAGCAGCATTATTCACAAAAGCCAAGAGGTGGAAGCAACCCAGGTGTCCATCAACAGATGGATAAACAAAATATGGCATATACGCACAATGGAATATTATTCAGCCTTAAAAAGGAAGGAAATACTGCCACATGCTACAACTTTTGCTAAGTGAAGTAAGCCAGTCACAAGAGGACAAATGCTGTATGATTCCACTTATAACAGGGAGAGACAAGAGGGAGGAGATATGGGAATGTATGTACATGTATAGCTGATTCACTTTGTTATAAAGCAGAAACTAACACACCACTGTAAAGCAATTATACTCCAATAAAGATGTTAAAAAAAAAAAGAGGTACCTGGAGGAGTCAACTCATAGAGACAGAAAGTAGAACGGTAGTTACTAGGGCCTGGGGGGGAGCAGGAAATGGGGAGTTACTGTTTAATGGGCATATAGTTTCAGTTCTGGAAGATGAAAAGGTTCTGGAGTTGAATGGTGGATCGTTTTGCACAACAACGTGCAAAAATGTCCAATGAACTGTATACCTAAACGTGGTTAAAATGATAATGTTACATATATTTTACCAGTTTAAAAATATATATATATATATATATATATATAAAGAACACGTGGATGAGATGTGAAAACTAAATGAAGTGAGAAAAACGTCTTCCCTGAAGAAACAATTCTACTGCACCACTGGCACTGCAGTACATACTGCTTTTTCTCAGTGGTGTTGGAGGAGGGCACTTGGTCCCCAAATATGTAATGAGCATCTACTAAGTGAAGAGCTGGCAGGTGATGCTGGGGGGTGCAAGGATACAGACAGCAGAGCTCCTGCCTTCCAGCAGCTTGTACTGCAGGAAAAGAAAATAAAACATGGACACAAAGATGTGAAACTCATAATGTAGAGAGATAAGTGTAGACAGGAGGTAAAACCACGCTAGTTACCGTCTTTACCAGTCCTGCAAATGGTATTTTTTACCTGATCAGCTTATTCCAAGAAAGGTCAAGGACAGCATCGGTATGCCCATCTGCTGAGGAATTCTGTAATAATTGTTTAATTACTTTTGGTATTAAAGTACACCCCCAAATAATATTGGTATATTAATTTGAAAGATTCTTTAAACCTTATTTTGATTTTAAGTAAACTTGCCCAAATATCTAGGGAAAGAAACACCTTTTCCTCCTCTTACTTGAGAGACATGATAAATGTTCTTTACAGGGAAGAAACTATAGTAGTTCTTAACCTAGGTGCTACAATTCTACAAGTCAATCCTCACCCCACCCATCTCTCCCCCACCAAAAACCTGACAGTTTTCAAAGCTACAGGAATACATGGATATTTAGAATTCAACGTACTCAAGGCTAAATAGAAATATTTTAAAAGTTCAAAAATAGCATTTTAGTGTGAACAGCTACTCTCTATGAAGGAAGATCATAACCTTAAGAGTAATTTGTTTTGTGTAAGGATGGATAACGTGCCAGTGGAGGTTTTATATAATCAGAAGTCAATTTTTCTTTGGATGGGCTTTTCAAAACTAGAAACTAGAGTAACTTCGTAATTACCTGTCCTATTTCACCAGAAGTGTCTAACTGAAAAAGTGCATGTTCCCATCCCCCGTCCCCAGCCCCACAAACCTCTCCCTGTTTGTCATCAGAGTTTAAATATCTATTAGCTTGTTTACCTTCTTTCCTTTCTTTTTCTTCTTTTTTGATAGCTTACTTCCAAGTGTAAAGACTGGCTCCAAAGAGTCCACTATATCAAGGTCCCACACTTCAATAACGGGGGTCATGTTTCCCACAGCAATGTAATTTCCTACAGGAGGAGATGATATACTTATGATTTAAAATACAACTCCTAATGAAATACATTACACTTCAGATTAACTGAGTCATGGCTTAGAGCAGTTTCTCTCAAACTTTCGTATGTGTGTACACCACCTGAATGTTGTTAAAATGCAGATTCAGTTTCAGGTCTTGGGTGGGGCCCCAAAACTGCATTTCTAACTGGCTCCTAGGTGATGGCAATGCTGTGCTGCCGTCCTCAGACCACAATTTGAATAACAATTTCAATATCATGAATGTGAACAAGCTTTGCAAACAAGATGTAAGGTATGAGTATTAACAGTTTTTATCCTTGTTAAGAAGTATGCAGGGGCAACTAGTACTGTGCAGCTATGGCCAAAGGGACTAACACGAGAGCCCAATTCTTTCTTCATTTTGGTTTACCTTGATGTTTTCTGAAAAGGGTCATGCACTAAACTCTAGCTGGTAACATCAGACACACCATGCCAGTTTATAGGTTTGGGATTTTAGGAGACCTTCACACAGTTCTGCAGACCGAAAGCTTCCAGGCCCTGTCCTTCTGCCTAGTGGAGCAGCAACCTCCTTAGCCTGTCCAAAGTCTGGAGACACACAGACCCTAAACAATTAAGTGATTGTGCTTGGAGAACTATATAACTTCATAAAATAACATTAACTTCATAAAACATCAATAATTATGAAAACATTCATACAAAATAGGTAACTTATGTGGCTAGGAAAAACACATAGGAGTAGAACCATTGAGCAATCTCAACTTTTCTAATTACCAGTTGAATCATCTGGGCTAGGATCAAAATTCAGCCATTCCACACTCAAAGGGTATGCAGACAACAGGATATCATGGTGGACATAAAAAGAATCTTCTTCTTGATTATAAACTGAGAAGATTGGGAAAAGAGAATTTATTACATCAGAATAAGAAATCATATCCCACTCAAAAGAAAAGATTCTCCCTTTTAAACCTATGGGAGACACTTGCTTAAAGTGAGACGTATTTTATGACATTAAAGACATTCCAAAGTATTTATTGCTAGGCAAAAATTTTTCATGTCAAATATATTCCCAGCACCTGGTGTGTCCCAAAGGGGAACAGGAACGCTGAGAGAGAATTGACATCTGCCTGAATACTCCATCTGCATGCTCCCCGGCTAAAATGGTCCTACCTTCTGGTTCACCAATTACAGAAAACAAACGAGGTCTCCATAAGAAGTACTTCATTATTATTTTATCTTTTAAAGGTCTATCTGGTCATAAGTAAAGAAGAACAAATCAGCACTGGAGAGAAATAACTCATATTTAGAAGTCTAAATGCCTGTCAAAAATTGCTTCTTTAATATTTATTGTTAAAATCAGTAAGAAGCCTTTTAAAAATTATATAATGAAACACTGATAAAAATAGAGCCCAAGTAGTCAGAAATTTCCCCCAATATGTTTTTTACTAGAAAGAAGCAATGTTAAGATAAGCTAAGGATTTTTAAAAAATTCTTCAGACCACTGCATCTGGGACAGATCTTGGGATCAGCAGATTCCATGTAATGCTCTATCACATCACGTTATGATAAGAATGTGTTCAAAATGATTAGGTTGTGGCCCTGCAAGAACCTCAACTATGGTCAATGTACTCAGCTTACATTTTAAATAAAAATGATGATGATGCCTTAAAATAATCTTCTTTTAACCAGTCAGATTATTATTCAGATTTAGAGTGCAATTTTGAAATTATTCTTGAACAGAGATACACTAGGTAATCTGGAGATTCACACCAAATCCAAGTAAAATATATCATTAATGACCTAACCTAGAACAACGCAGGAATACAACTGCTTTACTTCAACTTCTCAGCTCCTGTCTAAGGCTCACGAGATTCAAAGGAATGACTACAGTAAATTCTCAAATAAGAATGCATAAAAATCAACGATGACAAACCGTAATAGTTGCAATTTTTTGAAATCAGAATTGGTGTTTTAAAAATTCCATCATCATGGTTTACACTTGAAATATGTAAATAGTTCAAAGATAATTAGGAGAATAACTTCACATTGACGTATTTGCTATTTAAAGCCTTTTTGACTTTATAAATAGATCACAATGGGCCATGGAATAAAAATGGCCTGATTGATAGGCTTCCTGAGGGCAGTCTTGAAGAAATTCAAGCTAAAAAATGGAGTAAAACATTAAACCCAAGGGTTTTAATTTTCAAACTGTGTTTCCTATAAGAAAAGGCATTAGCCTATTAATCTCTTTAAAGCTTCAAAATTTTAAGACAGATGAACAGAAGAGTGTTGGGGAAGGAAAGTATCTGGGCACGAATGGACCTGTCTGAGGACGTGTGCACACAGGAAGGGGCAAAAAAAAGAAAAAGGGAAAATATGGAGGCAGAATATTCCAGATATCTTAAAGGTCTATTTTAAGAAAATAGTCATTAATGTTTGTTGAATTAATAAATATCAACATTAAGAAATATCTGATTTAAGAATTCCAATAAAAAAGAAAAATTCAAATCATTGCCTACTTCAGATTCAAAGTACAGCTGACCCTTGAACAATGCAGAAGTTAGGGATGCTGACCCTCTGCACAGGAGAAAATCCCTGTATAACTTATAGTCCACCCTCTGTATCCCAACCAAACTCACATCGTGTAGTACTGTAGTATTTACTATTAACAAAAGTCTGCATATAAGTGGATCTATGCAGTTCAACCCCGTGTTGTTCAAGGTTCAACTGTATTCACCTCTGGCTTTAGTGCAAACATTCTCTGCACCGAGGAAGGTGACCAAAATGTTTTGGTCTCTGAAGAAAAATGTGGGCCTCTATGCTGAAGTTTTATGAAAAGAATAAAATGTTTTGCAAAAGGGGATCTATTTGAAATGACTCTGAAAAAAAGCAGGATAAATTATATTGAGTGTAATCTTTGCCACATAAAGAAAAAACAGCCAGAAAGCAAACTGGAGTAAAGAGCCAGGGTAAAAAGTTACCCTACGCTAATGAGATTATAATTTTTTCTTGCATTTTAAAATAGTTTTACTTCCAAGTTTTCTCCATTGAGGGGAAAAAGTTAAAAACTGGCAAAAATGTTTAAACAAAAGATTTTAAAAACCCAGTTAGAACCTTCCAGGTGACCTATTTCCATAAGTAAAGTCAAGTACCAAACTAACACATTGGACTGCACATGCCCAGGCACAATAACCAGGAAGTCTGATTTAACTAGGTAACCAACTTAAATGAAATACAGAAGGATCTGGTGCTTAGAAATCCGTAATAGTTACTATGATGGTTATTTTAGTATCACTTAAGTAGAAAACTTTTTAGTAAGCGATGTATCCCACTTACCATGTACTTCTAAATTGCACTGGTCCTGTTCAGCTCTGCCACAAACTATGAGATTGTCATTGGGCTTAATCAAGAAATCTTCACGTTCGTACTGCTCCTAAGTGGAGAAAGAAAAAGTCATTGACTAGAATCAGATATTTGGGAAGGTTTTTCAAACACTTAAGGAGCATAATTAGAAAAGCCATATAGATATTTACCGTATCTTTCAGAGTAACATAAGGATCTTGATCATTACTCCCATAGACTGTAAGACCCAAAAGAGATTCACCAAGAGTTTCAGTATCTGTAAGAATTCATAAAACAAAATGAATAGAACAGTCATTTTGACAAAAGCATTTTTCCTGAGGCATCCCATCTTTAGACTTAGATCCAACCATCTATTTCATAACTAACACTGGATCATCCACAATTGGGAAAGGAAATAGTGGATAATAATAAACAGGAGTTTAAAAGCCATTTATATTTGGCCCTGGAATGCACATCTGATAGTCTTGGAATACACAATCTTCCATTAAAAGAATCAAATCAAACCAAGAAACTCCCTTTTAGAAAATGTTAGAACTCTACTCAGATCCTCTAGTTTGCTCCTTGTACTCATTATTCAAAAGTGCTACAGAGAGGTGGCCTCGCAGACCTGGAAATAAGTAAGTCCCTAAAACACTGGTATCAACACAATGAAGTAAGGGTTGCTCGGTCAAATAAAATAGAAAAATACTGAGTCTCATAAAGGTAAATAGGTTTCTTTATTGCAAGATGTCTCATAACCACTGATATGCTAACTTGCCTAATGAATCTGAAAGAGAGGATCCTACATGCCCTTTTCACCAAACTTATGGCATTCTTTTATGGCATGTCTGCAAAGATGACATAGAGTAGACCCCGAATAACATGAAACTCAGAAGAAGGAAGATACTCTTAATTTTCAGGAGAAGCTACTTTAAGGAGGCAGGGCTAATACGTCTTAAACATCTGACAGGCAACAGAGAGGGGAATTTCTACCGGATGAGAAAGACAGAGTCAATACTCTGCAGGGTATAGAGAGCATCAGGGAGCAGTGTCTGAATGGCTTTTCTCCAGGCTGGTTAGCTCTTCTTTCTCTGTATTCCCATGGCCTCTGTCCTAGTAGGATGGAAGCCAACCCAGAGGGGCCCATAACCCAGAGTCCAATGGAAAAAACTATCCCCTGCATCTAGTGAAGTACACTGAAAAGCATGAAGGCTTTAGAGCCAGAGAATGTTCAAACCTCAGCTCCATTAATCACCAGCTGCATGATACTGGCAAAGTTATTTCATCTCTGGAAGCCTGTTTTCTCTTCTGTAAAATGGAGGTAATAATTCCTCTCTCATTGCAGGTAAAGAAAAATGAATTACAGATTATCAAAACCACTACTTGCAATAAAACATACCATACTAATATTTTTTTGTTTTTTAAATCTTTTTTTTTTTTTTTTTTTTTTTTGCGGTACGCGGGCCTCTCACTGCTGTGGCCTCTCCCGTCACGGAGCACAGGCTCCAGACGCACAGGCTCAGCGGCCATGGCTCACGGGCCCAGCCGCTCCGCAGCACGTGGGATCCTCCCGGACCGGGGCATGAACCCACGTCCCCCGCATCAGCAGGTGGACTCTCAACCACTGCGCCACCAGGGAAGCCCCGTTTTTTAGATCTTAGAGGGCTGAACTGATTTTTTAAAATCAGTTTAGGAAACATGCTGTCTTCCTTGAGCCCGATTATTTGACTGACATAAAGGACAACAGATTCTCAGAGTAAAGCTTTGGTGGAACACTAGAAGCATGATCTAACGCACTGAGTTTGTGATTAAAAACCAGCAGAAGTGGGTGAATTCTAACCTGGGTCACCTTCCTCATCATATTTATCTAAGGCGTACTCGGCCAGCTCATCATCATCCAGCGTCCTGTCATCCTCTGGGTCGCCATCCTCCAGGGGCTCCTGAGGTCGGGCCTGGGTACGGGCACTCTGCATGCCATCTTCTGAAGGATCGCCTGTCTCCTCTTCATCACTGCCACCTTCTTCTCTAGGACAATGAAAAAATAAAAAGTAAAAAGATCACCCAAAAGGCACCGTTCAATAACAAGACCGCCTTGTCGTCATCGTTTAAGATTTACATTTCATCTGGACTTTACTACAGGCGTCAACATCCCAAAACTTACTGTAATTTTTCCTTTGCTTCAGCAATGAGACGTTTCACTTCTTCTTTACTAAGCTCTACCTATAAAAGACCAAACATTTCATTATGATATATTTAAGGAAATCATTTTAAGCCTTTGAATTTAAAAGAAGTTTACAAACTAACATAAAACATAGCTTCAAAAGACATCAAAAGTCAAATGGAGTTTTCACAGGTCCTTACAAATTAAGATCCTTCTCACCTAAAACTGTTAAAAAAAAATCATGTTCGGTCTACCTCTCCAGTCTTTTTCAAAAAAGACAGACTTGTATAAACTGGTTTCTATGAAACCCCATCTCATTTTCTTCCACTTACCCCAACTCCTTGGCCGCTTCTCCCCATTTTTCCTGTGGATATTCCTAAACAAACCACCCTTGCCTTGGTCCTCTGCTCTTTCCCCTGGTATCCCTGCCAAGTATTCACTCATTACGCTGTCACTTCCTTGCAAAGCTCATTCATTCTCAAGACTAAAACCACCATCTCTGAACAGATTACTCCAAACTTTCCCTTCTCTAGCCCTGTATACTGTAGGTCCATTTTTCCAACTATAAGACTCTCCACTTGGACATCCTGTTCGAAACTGAAGTCATTCTCTTCACTTAAAAACTGGCATTCCCTCACCTAATCAATGCTTCAGTACCTTTTAAAAAACGCCCGTATCACTGCTAAACTGTAAGCTCCTTGTCACTGTGTTTTCTGCCCATGGTAGATGATAGATGATGAATCAAACAATCATGCAGTTTGTGCTAAAAGGCCTTTAATAATGTGGAAATCCTCTTGGGTGATGACATTCTACTGTTAGCTCCAGAAACTAAAGGTTCTTAAGTTTAATCAAAAGATACTTATTTTTCTAATTTCTCTTATTGATTTGAGTTTTCCTTTCTGGGACTTTGTAGAATAAATTCAATCTCTTCTTCCTATAAACTCTTCAAGCAATGGTTCCAAATTTGTCTGCACATTAGAATCACATGGGGGAATCTTTTAACAATTTCAGGCTCTACTCCAGGCTAATTAAATCACAACACTTGGGAGCTGGTATTTTTTAAGCTCCACAAGTGGTTCCAATGTGTAGACATGTTTGGAAATCACTGTCTTCAAGTATTTGAAAGGCTGTATGTTCCTTTTAAACAACAACTCTTACCTCCTTCAATAACTTTTAATCTGAGATGGTTTCCTGTCCCTATTCTACATATACCGCACTGAATGCCTACTGTGAGCCAAACACTGGAGAAACTGGTGAACAAAACAGTCTGTGCCCTGGTGAAATTGGCTCAGTAACATTGAAACAAACACTCCCCCGTCCCTATTTGTTTCATAGCATTTATTCCCACGGACAGAGTATCATATATGCACGTATCAACTCCACAAAGGCAGGGACTTTTCCTGTTTTGTTCATGCCTATCCCAGGACACCGAACAATGCCTAGTACAGAGAAAGCGCTTCGTATCTGTTGAATAACTTAACTAATCTTCTCCTCTGCTACAGACTCAGCCTCTCACTCCTGTAGGCTTTCCCTTCATGACGTGTCGCGTTTACCTCGCATCCCCACTGCCACATCAACATCTCACTTGGACTACTGCGAGAAATTCCTAATTCAACTCCCAGCCTCACGACACCGTGGTCTTCATACCAGCTTTTCTACACCACAACTTTCATCCAGTTTATTCCTCTAAACGCCGAGCGGAGGAGTGGAAAGTGGAGTTTCACATATGTGCCCCCTCTTCCCCTTATGCCTGGAAACGCACTGGGGTGGTGGGAGACGACGTGGTGTCGTCAGGAAGGCTCTGGGGGAGCTCCCCTTCCGAGCAACACCCCGCCCCCTTCCAGCCCGTGAGGTCCACGTGTTTGCGAACTGGGGGTGGGGCTGGGCTTGGGGGAAAGGACCGTGAGGAGGCGGGGCCCCCGATCCCAGGCCCAGGAGCCCTAGACCCTCGGAGCCGCAGCCCTAATCACGACAAACAGGCCACAGCGGGCCTCACCCCGTCAGTCCCACCAGCCGCGTCAGGGCCGCGCGTTCCGGGTCCAGGTCCCCAGGTGGGGCTGACTCAGGGTGCTGCAAAGAGGCCGCTACCCCTACCTCGGAGCGACCAGGCCTCACCTTGTCTGGCGTCTCTTTGGCCACGCCGCAGCGGACCCAGGCCACGCACGTCACCTGGCGGCTGCGGTTCATCGTCCTCGGCGCAGCGACGCCTCAAGCTGAAGACTTGGCCCCAACGGGTCTCGAAGCCACGCCGCGCTGGGGTCCACACGCTCCCCAACGGGCTCCAGGAGGCGCCTCGGCAGGGCAGAGGCGCGGGGCGCTGCTTCCTGTGGCGTCGGCGCCCGTTTCTGACGTCAATCGAAGGCGCCTAAACGGGAAAGGGGTGGAGAAAGGGCTGGAAGCTGAAGCAGCTGGGCGAGGAATCTGCTGTGTGGGATGATGTGAATGGGCTCTACAGGACACCTGTGACGGTGTGTGCAGGCTTCGTGGAAGCAATGACTAAATAAGTGAAAATGGAACTGTAGGGATCAGAGGCAAATTTCCACCGACCTTTATTTTGCCTCCATAGCCTAAAAGCTGACAAATGGTAGAGGTTTTAGGTTTATTTTTAAAGCTTTCTCCAAAATGAATTTATCTTTTTTTCTTTTCCTGCCGAGACGCGCGGTTTGCGGGATCTTAATTCCCCAACTGGGGATCGAACCCGCTCTGGCAGTGAAAGCGCTGAGTCCTCACCCTAGGACCACCAGGGAATTCCCCCGAAATGAATTTATCATTTCAAGGAGATACTTCCGCCCTTTATATTTCATTACATGCTTGGATGTTACTTATATACTAAGTATACAGTAGTGGTTGTAGCTAGCAGTAGCAAACACAAAGTGCTTGATAGCGTTTTAAGTGCCTTATATTAACTTGGTTACTTCTTAACCCTGTGTGGAAGGTCTTGCTCCCATTTTACATATGGGGAAACATTATCTTTCCCAAGGTCACACAGCTAGTAAGTAGCTAGGATATTAACCCAGGCAGTGTGACTCTACATGCTGGCTATAATCTGTCAGGCTTCTCAGCTAAGGTCAGAGTCATCTACTAGAAAATGTCTTTAGAATGGAAAGTCTTAGCATTGCATAAAGGTCTAGGTTTTGAACTTTTTCTTGGCTGTGTGACCCTGTCCAGGTCATTTGCCCTCTCTGAGCTTCCATCTCTCTCTCCTACCTCTGAGACAGGCAAGCAAAAACAGGAGGGTGGCTGCTATGGAGAGAGAGTGGTGGCAAAGGTGAACCCGCAGCATGTGGTTTGCCCCAGATGCATTGTCAAAGTGGGCTGCCCACCTGTGGGGTCAATTTGCGGGCACTTTCGCAACACATTTTTCTTACATACAATATTTTGCTTGGTTCTTGTAACAATGCTGGTGAAACATGATCGCGCATTACCTCCATTTTAAAGGTGAGGAAGTTCAGTGATGAAAAGCCTTACTACTGTGAGATCACACACAGTTAGGGACCGACAGAACTACAACTAGACACCGGCAACTCTGTACACTCAGACGGATGCCCTTGGCACTTGCGCGGCCTGAGAAGGGATCCTCTCAGGTGTGAACTGCTAATCCTTAGGGTTGGTGGACTGTGTTCAGCTTTTCCAGGGCTCTGTTCATCTAAACTGATTCCTCTGTAGCTTCTTTGCTTCCAGCCCATTTTGAAAGGTGGTATGACAGGTTCTATTTTTCAGAAGTGGCTGCAACAATATCTTTCTTTCAGACGTGTTCTTCCACAATGTGATCTTGATGCTCTCCCATCAAAACATGGAGTGTAATTCTATCCACCCCCCAACCTCGAGTTTGGATAGGCTTATGACTGTTTTGACCAATATAGAATATGACAGACATTCCAAGGTTAGGTCATAGATGGGATGCAGGTTTTGCCTTTTTTTTCCCCTGACACACTCATGTTTGGTGCTCTGAGCTGCCATATAAAAAGTTTGACTACCCTGAGGCCACTATATTGTGAGGAAGCCAAACCACGTGGAGAGGCCACATGTGGGTGCCCCAGTAGACAGTCCTAGTTTTTGAGTCAACCCAGACACATTACTGAAAAAGCCTTCAGATGATTCCAGCACCCAGACACTAAATCCCTCACCCCCAGCCTTTGAGTTTTTCCACCTGAGGCCCAGACACCGTGGAGCAGAGATGAATCCTCCCCACTGTGCCCTGTCCCCAATTTTGACACCCCCAAATCTGTGAGCATAGTTAAATGGTTGTTTCAAACCATTAAGTTTTTTTTATCCTTCCGTAATTCTTTATTGTGGTAAAATATACATAGTATAATCTAATAATTAGATTTACCATTTTAATCATTTTTAAGTGTATAAGTCAGTGGCATTAAATACCAAACCACTAAGTTTTGAGGTCATTTTAAAATGCAGCAATAATACCTGAAACAGGCAAGAACCTGGGCTATATTTAGAACAGAGCACATGAACTGATATATATAAAAGGCTGATTTGTTAACACCTGGCTGAGCCTAGTCAGGTGTGCACACCTGCTACGTGGGAGTGGGATCATATTTGAGTATTTGCCTCTAGATCTGTTTTCTCTGGGGGCTGCCTTCTTCAGAGCCAGCTGCTGCCGCATGATGGTGCCTGGTGCAGAGTAGGTACTTGATAAATATTTGTTAACATGGATGAATAAATTAAATAAGAGAAGGTGCAGCAGGGCTCTGGCTACTTTGACCTACTAAACTTATACTCTTTTACTGCGCTTAGATCTGACATTCTGCCACTTCAACCCAAGCTGTGAATTCCTTTAGAACTGAAAATCCAACTGCAGTTGGCATCATTAGTTCCTTATTACAAGAATAGAAAGAGATTGAGCTTAAGAAGTTCCATTTCTAAGCCTGATTCTTAGGCACACTGATGAGCATATTTAACTCAGAAAAGTCTCTTTGCCAGAGGCCAGAAAAAATGTACTTGGTAGCATGTTGGCTATTCTTATAGCTAAAGGTCCCAGAGGATTGGACCCAGGCCCATGCAAGGCTCTCACTACACCCTCTAGCTCAGTGCTGGGTATAATTAGGCTCCTAAACATGATTTCAGATTGGTCCTGAGCCGGGGAAGGGAGTGAAGTGTGTGGTACCCCCTCCCCCATTACACTAGGCTCTATTTCTTGCCCCTCCTATAGCTAACCCTGCAATATTAGCTGATAAGGAGTGGAAGGAATAATAATAGCTACCAGTTACCAAGTGCTAGAGACTTCTACCACAAACAGATTTTACAGTGACACAATCAAAGTTATTTTTCTAGAACCGAACTCTTTTTCCATTTTCATGAAAATAGGAACCATGAGGGTTTTGCTAGTACAGCAGAGCCAACACCTAGCTTGGTGCCTGGCACAATAAATACTGTAAATATTTGTTGAATAAATGAATGATATCAGAGTTCTAAACTGAAGTCCAGAGACATCGGGCAACTTGCCTAGTGTCACCCAGTAAATGGCAACATACTGTGCTGACTTTCAGCACAGAATCCTTTCCTCTATGCCTCAAGTTTTCCAGTAGATGCATTCATTCATTCATTCATTTGCCTGTCAGGACTCTTTCGGATGCCAGTGACAGATAACCCAATTCTAATTGCCTTAGGCAAGAAATGGAATTTATGTGCTCGGGTGACTCAAGAATGCAATGACATAAATGGCTTCAGGCTCAGCTGGATCCAGGGGCTTAACCCATGTCATCAGGATTTGACCTCGCTCCCATCTTCTGTCTCCATCTTCCAATGCCTTGGCTAATTTCAGGCCTTCAGCAGCTTCCAGCTTGCAGTATCCTTACTACTTGCAATCCTAGCAGAAAAGCACTTGCCTTTATCCTTGCCTCTCTCTGCCTCATTTGTCTCTTCAGTTCTGGAACGGTCACTTGCCCATTCTTGAAGCAGTCACTGTGGTCAGGTGAAGGTGATGTTTTGCTTGGCCGGGGCTGAGCATGTGTCCAGCTCTGGAGCCAGGGAAGGAGTCAGCTGTCACATGGCGCACGTGAGTGGGAGAGGGGACAGGAGAGTTCTTTAGAGAGAATTGGGATGCTGCTCCCGTCAGTCGGTTGGCAGGAAGAACCGATGCTCAGGACATTCATCAAACGTTTTCTCTGCCATCTTTGTGCAGAGCTCTGTTTGAGAGACAGGGAGCTACACAGATGAATATGCCATAGTCCTTCTCCTGAGAGGAGTTTATACTCTAACGGAAGACTAGCGGTGTAAAGTCAAGGGAAAACTAAGACGTGCAAGCACATGTGGTTGCAGCAGCCTGATGGCCGACTCACTCACCCTGTTCCCCGTCCGATGCTAAATGACAGCTGAGGTTTCTGACCCCTTAGCTTCCACCAGAAACTCCGCATTTCCCCAAACCCTTCCTGCTTTATGCCACCACCATCTCCACCTCTTAGGAAAAAAACCTTTCCCCAGGTTCAAGGAGTAGTTCTGAGTAACACTTCAGTATCTGTCTTAAATTGAAACTTCAGTACCATAAGGTTTCTAACTCCAGTTCTACCTTGGTTTTCTGCTCCAATTTCTCTCCAGGTGACCAGCTGCGTGGTATTGGGGTCCCAATCCCAGACATGAGGCTGGAGCAGAATGAACAAGGAGGAGACAGGTGGAGAGGTGGTGGGCAGCCAGACGGTGACAATCTTGCAATTCATGGTGAGGGACACTGGGGGCTGTGAGTAGGGGGCATAGGACAGACAAAGGGCACATCTAACTTATGTTTTCATGCCATTAGATCTCCTGTGTGATGGGGGGGGGAGCTGAGTGAATGTGGGGAGAACCATTAGGAGGCTACTGTATGGCTAATCTAGGGGGAGATGATGCCACGTGGACTAGAGCATGGCTGACTGTAGGATGGAGGGAAGTGGGGAAAGTCCCCATCTCCTGATGGGATGGTCTGTAAAGAACTGGTGGCTGTATTTAATTTACCACAGATGAGAAGACTGAGGCCCAGAAAAAGGATAAGACTGATCCAAGACCACACACCACATATGGGTCAAGATGGGGGTCAGAGCCTGAGTCTTCCAACTTCAGTCTTATGTGGCTCCCTCCACACCCACACAGCCCCTTCTAGAAGAGAAGGCAGAAAGGTGTGCCTGAGGAAGAGCGAAGCTTCACGAAAGCCCCAGATGAAAGAAATCAATCACATCCCTGCCATCTCAAGCCCCACCCAGTGGCATTAACAGAGGTTTCTGAGGAGACAGGACTTTATTTCCATTTTCATGAGAACAGGGATTGGGAAATGGATCCAGCTGTTCACAAGAAGCAAAGAAAGGATGGGTGGGGCAAAGGTTTTGATCTCCCCACTTCAGGGTGCCAACAGAGAAATGACTTGACTTTAAAGGGTCCAGGAGACCTTTCAAGTCAAATTCTGGGCTCCTCTGGCTAGCTTTTGGCAAGCATCAGTCATCACACCGGTCGAGCTGAACGCACGTGTTTTTCTTGTCCACCAGACTGTGCCTGATCCCTCTTAGGATGCCCAGAGCTTGGTGGAGAATACATGCTAAGTGAATATTTGAATAAGAAATGGGAGAATGATATCTCTGGACCTCTGTTAAGGATGGAGTGAGTAGAATGATGTAGCTGTTGCCTGGCTATGAGACATTCCAGAAGCAGAGTCGTCAGATCCTTACAGGGTTTGTAAATACAGTGTTCACTGCTGTATCACCATGCTTAGTACAGAGTAGGTGCTCAGTAAATATTGATTGGATGAATGGATGAGTGAGTGAATGAGTGAGCCTCCTCCATCCCTCACTTAGGGGCCAAATTCATGCTGTCCTCTGGAAACAGTTTGAGAACCCCCTGAACGTATCAATAGAAGTGTGGCTCCACCTAGTGGATACTTGAGGATTGTGCCTGGAGTTTGAACATTTTGCCCCCACTTGTTCCTGAACTGTAGCTTCTCTAATTACTTGTCCCCACTTTACCCAGTTTGTCACGGACCACCATGTGTGGCAGTCTAGCCCTGCAGGTGAGCAGAGCCTATATGCAGCCCTGAAATGAGCAATTTGAGAAAGATGCTGTTAGAGGATGGAGGGGACCAGCTATATGAAATGGTTTAGAGTGGCTGAAGTTGTGCCCAGAACCCTGGACCAGGTGTCCAGAGGACTGTCACTAGTTTGCTGTGTGGCCTTGGGCAACTGACTTGCTCTCTCTGAGCTTCAGTTTTATCATCACACAGCTGTGTACCCCTTGTACCCCTGCGCTAATCTTCAGATCCCAGCACAGCCTCACTGGACATGTGGGGACCACCTTGCCCATGTTACAGCAGAGGAAATCTGCTTTAGATTAAGTGAGGAGCCCAAGGCCTCACAGCTAACAAGGGTGAGAATCAGGATTTGAATTCAGATCTGTCTGACTCCAGTGCCTATACTGCTGGCATTGCATTGATGCTTTCTAAAGCCATTCGATGGTTCTGCACATCTTCTTGAACCTGTGTCTCTCCTTTTGAGAGGCTGTATATCAAAAGACTTAAGGGTGTGGCCCCTGGAGCCAACCTCCCTCAGTTTGAATCCTAAATTTACTTACATACCTGATTCTATGAAGATACCTACTTGTAAAGCATGTGACCTTTGGCAAATCACTTGATTTCACTCCATTTCAGTTTTCCCATCTGTAAAATGGGATTGACAACAACGGATATTTATTACTTAGTTAACTCAGAATACTACCCAGGATACCCAGTATTTATATGTTTTAACTATAAATATATAGTTAGCCATATACATATATACATATGTAAGTCTTTATATGTTTTAACTATTATTTTCGGCCTTTGAACTTTTGCTGCTCCTAATGACACAGCTTCAAAGAGCTGTAAATTTAGATCTTTAATATTTTTCCAAGTAAAGTATATTTATAGCTACAGAGACACACTAAGACTGAAGAGAAGAAAACCTTCACTGTGTACCTATAAGGTTGTATCCCATTAAGGGACAACCTTGTCTGTAGGGTACTATGAAATAATATATGAATTTTATAGATGTTTTAATAGCACAAGTATATTGCATTCTATTACTCCAGGGTAGAAATATTAATTCCTTATATGCAAATATTTAAAATTAATTGATATTTTTGTAATCTTGTTTTTGCCTTTCTTCATTTTTATACCTGGAGCTTCTAAAATGGACATGACCTGGGTTTCTCTTGACCTCCCAGAGGCCCCGATCTATGCCAAGGAACCAGGGTTGGAAGAAGCTAAACCCCAGAAATCCCTTTGGAGACTAAAATATAAATGAGGGGGCTCTGCCCTCCAAGGAGGCCGTGTGGTGACACAGCTGAGTGGCCAGGACCTGGCCCTGGGGTGCGAAGCAACCTGGGCTCATCACTTGAGCCTGTTCATGCTGACTTGCCTGTGATCCAAGAAACTACGGGAGGAAGTTCTGACCCAAATTCCCTCAACACCACCGTGCTGAGCGGTGAATGGAGACTCAAACCCATCTCCCCAGAACAAAGCTTCTCAACCTCATCGCTACTGACACTCGGGGCCGGATAATTCTGCGGTGGAGCCTGTCTTGTGCATTGTAGAATGTTTAGCAGCACCCCAGCTCTGCCACTAGATGCCAGCCGCACCCTCTCTCTCATGACACCAAAAATGTCTCCAGACCTTGGCAAATGCCCCGGGGGTAACCTCACAGCCCCCTCCCCTCGTTGAGAACCACCAGCATAGAGTAAATGGTGGGAGTCACAAGGCAGCCGGTTTGCTAAACCAGCGCTCCCCAACCTTTTTGGCACCCGGAAGACAATTTTTCCACGGACGGGGCGGGGGCGGGCGGCGATGGTCCAGGCGGTAATGCGAGCGATGGAGAGCGTTGCGGGGCGGCAGATGAAGCCTCGCTCGCTCGCTCGCCTGCCACTCACCTCCTGCTGTGCGGCCCGGTTCCTAACAGGCTGAGGGCTGATACCGGACCGCGGCCCCGGGAGTTGGGAACCCCTGTGCTACACCAAGTCCCAATCACGTGGTTAGTGCCTCTGGTCAGATATTTTTGGAGAAGTCCATGATGATGGCTTGTGTGCAGAGGTGGTTGGGCTGGGGGAGGTTGGCTGTGGCTTATCCGGATAATTAATCAGTACTCCTTCTCCACCTGCATTGTAGGCAGGGCCTTGATCTCCTTTGGATGAAAAGAATTGCTTTTACAAAAAAGCAATTTTGCAAAAAGCAAAAAGATCATATTTCATTAATAGGTATGTAGAGACATAATCTAAAGGCTGAAATCCTAGGAGTTTAGGGCATTCTGTACACATCGTAGTTTCTTGTTTTAACTTTTATGCTCTCAAAGGACATTTCTAAGGAAGATGTTTGAGATTGTCAGCCCCCCCCTCCTGCCCATGTACCCTTGAAACATCCTCTTTCAAGCCATCACACTTCCCTCCCTTCAATTCCCTTCTCTGCTCCTGCCCCTTGAGTGGCTTGTCTGTCCCACATGGAACACAAGCTGCTTTTGGCAAATCTCAAGCATGCATATGTGGTTTTATAAAACGTCCTTAGCTTTCTGTGTCATCTCTCCCCAGAATGGAGTGATTTATACCTAATGCTTGGTAATTCCTAAAGTTGTCAGCAGAAACAGGTGGCTGGAAAGGATGATTGCTTATATATATGGTGTTCCAAAGCTTTCTTCACAATATGCCCCTGGTGAGAGACAGCAGGAAAGAAGCCACCCAGCAGGGAAGGTAATTGACCAGACATTCTGCAGCGGACTTGAAAAATATCTCACACCTCTAGTCGGGGGAGAAGTGATTGGCAGTAAAAAAGTGATGCACAAATGACTATCAGAAAACGTCTCTGAGGGACTTCCCTGGTGGTGCAGTGGTTAAGAATCCACCTGCCAATGCAGGGGACACAGGTTCGATCCCCGGCCAGGGAAGATCCCACAAGCAGTGGAGCAATTAAGCCCATGTGCCACAACTACTGAACCTGCGCTCTAGAACCCATGAGCCACAACTACTGAGCCCACGTGCCGCAACTACTGAAGCCCACGTGCCCAGAGCCCGTGCTCCACAACAAGAGAAGCCACCACAATGCGAAGCCCGCGCACCACAACGAAGAGTAGCCCCTGCTCGCTGCAACTAGACGAAGCCAGTGTGCAGCAACAAAGACTCAACACAGCCAAAAGAAAGAAAGAAAGAAAGAAAATGTCTCTGAGAACACAGAGGTCTTAAAATGACTTATTACAGGACTTCCCTGGTGGCACAGTGGGTAAGAATCCACCTGCCAATGCAGGGAACACAGGCTCGAGCCCTGGTCCGGGAAGATCCCACATGCCGCGGAGCAACTAAGCCCGTGCACAACAACTACTGAGCCTGTGCTCTATAACCCACGAGCCACAACTACTGAGCCCACACGCCACAACTACTGAAGCCCGTGTGCCTAGAGCCTGTGCTCCGCAATGAAGAGTAGCCCCCGCTCGCCGCAATTAGAGAAAAGCCTCCGCTCAGCAACAAAGACCCAACACAGCCAAAATAAATGAATAAATAAATGTATTTAAAAAAAAGACTTATTACAGCTGAACAAATAAAACATTAAAAAAATTTAAAAATATTTATTTAGTTATTTGGCTGCTCTGGGTCTTTTTTGGGGGGGGGGTTGTTTTAATTTTTTTTTTTCATTTTTACCTGCGTTGGTTCTTCATTGCTGCATGCAGGCTTTCTCTAGTTGTGGCAAGCGGGGGCTACTCTCCGTTGCGGTGTGCACAACTAAGTCAGAAACAAAGGCCGGTCCGTCTAACCCCAGGCTGGCACTGAGGACACCTGCCTACAGCTCAGCCCTGAACCGCTGAACCAAAGTTGTTCAATGTCCTGATTTTCCACTGCCTGGACATCATAGCTATTTACTTATTTCCCGATTTTGCTTAAAAAAAAAAAAAAAGAAAGAAAGAAAGAAAGAAAAAAGTACCTCCTGGGCTTTCTCAATCCACTCTTGTTCCCCTGAATACAGATGTATTGAGGATGAAGATGCTGTATGTACAGCAGAAAATGGGAGAAACAGAACCGTGTTTCAGCTCAAGCTGATCTACTAAAAGAAACACAATAAAACAAACAAAAACCAGGAAAAAATTAGAATGCCTGTGTAAGTGTGAGGAGTTTCTGGTGGTTTATTCTTGAGGTGCTTCTGAAGGTTGCAACTGAGAGCAAAATTTGTGGTTAGGGCAGTCTCAGCAACAGGAAGCAAACAAGTCTCTTGTCCTCCACGTGGAAGTCAAAATAAGCAGCCTGGTTGCTGCACTGCAGGAACTGGGCCACGGGGCACGCCTTCTTCTGCAGCCTCAGAGGCAATAAAGGGGGCCTTCGTCTGCTGGCTCTGTGGGCCTTTCCTCGTTTATAAAGCTCTAAGAAGCAGCTGAGCCTTTGAAGTCTTTCTCAGCTCTAACAAGACACTAAAACCCAAACCTCCCAAATTCAGGTTGTTCCCCGTGCCTGGAAAGGGGACTACGTCCCGCTTTGAGTTAACACAACCATACTCTGCTCCCTGCACCCCGAGGTAGCAGAGTCTTGGAGTCCAGGAGGTGCCTCTTAGGTGTATGCCCCTGGGGAAGTGATGCCCATCACTGAGCCACTGTTTGGGGGTGAAGTCAGCCTTTAGGGAAATTCCCCCACTGCTTTCTCTATTTGTCAACAAGGCTGAGAACTCAGGTCAGTGGGACCCTGGCCCAACAGAAGCCAAAAATCTGAGTTGGGAAAGGGGCGGACTCAGAGGCACAGGGGACCAATCACGTCTCCTGTTTGACCCATCGCCTCGCTGAGAGTGATGATAATTGGTGACCCCTCTGTCAACGAGGTGTGGAGGGGGGTGGGTCCTTGGACAGGGTGGTGGGTCTTCGGAGGCTGTCTGACAACCTCCCACCACCTCACTTTGCACCGAGTCAGCCTGGCAGCAACTCAGTACCTAGGCTGTGTCTGTGTGTCAGGGAGCACCTTTGAGGGATGCATCGTCCTCATCTCTGTCCCCAGTGGAATCAATACCCGTTAAATATTGGCTGATCTGAATGGAACCCTTACAGCACTCAACAATCCTTTCTCCCCCAAACAAAACTCACAACAAAACTACATCCAAAAAAAAAAATAACTACATCCAGAGGCAGCTGACCTTGGCCTAATAGCTCACCATAGGTACACACGATTAACCTTTGTCTTAGCCCATAAGGCTTTATCTTCCACTTCTGAATAGTTACCTGAATGGTCATTTTTCAAGCAGTGGACAAGAGAGAAGCATCATATTTTCCCCACCTCTCCTTACAGGACGCAATAAACCAAGAGGACTGGGCTTGCTTAGAAGTCAGACCAGCCCAGATCCACAGCCCAGCTCTGCACTTATCTTTTAGCCTTGCTCTCTGCACCTCAGTTTCCCTATCTGTAAAATGGAAATACAGATCCTTATCAAGTAGGATTCACAGTGAGGACTGAGATAGTGCATGTAAGTACTTGGTACAGTATCTGCCACATGATAAACGCTCCATAAATGTTAGATCTCACTATTCTGTCCAAGTCAGAACAATGCTGGGTTTTACCTGTTCTCATATATATATATATACATATATATATATATACACACACACACATTGCAGAGTATCTTTCCATGGTAGGAATGTATACGATTGCCCTGTGGTGGTCCTTTACCTGTCAAGAAGTCATTCTCTAAAACCAGCCCTGTCCTGTCATGCCAATTTCTGCAAAGATATAAAAGAGGAACGCGAAATATAAAGGAATGGGAAACACACGACTCTCTCGTGCACTGAAAATGATATTTCAGTCACATGGAAGCAGCACACAGGGGCACCATATTCGGCTATTGCTTCCATCGCCTCAGGAATGAAATGTGACAGCGGCTCACTGTCTCAGAGTAAGATTCCTTACCTGAGAGCTCAGAGCAGGAGTCCCTGGGGACTCCGGGGAATGAGGCTGTCAAGAGGGTGTCATGAATCAAACTGGAATCTAGTGGGTGACTCCTCAAACTCAATAGTGTAGTAAGAGGGGGGCTGTCAGGCTGTTCCGGGCTGGATGGCTGACAGAGCACCTGCTGGTCTTTGGGGACCCAAGGCTGCGGGGGAGGTGCGAGAAGACTGGAGGCGGCCAGCTCCAGGGTAGGGACAAACCCTAGTTTCCCTCTTGCTTCTCTCTGCTTGTCCAGACCTTGGTGAACACCGCGTTCTGCATTTTGACAGAACCCCCCTCCCCCACACTACTACAAGATTGCCTCTCCACCTCTGGCTTTGTCAATGCAGCAGCATTCCCATTCTGCAGGTGGGAAGACTGAGGCTGACAGGGGCACTCACTCACCAGGCACTTGTGGCCAAACTAATGCACCACTCATGGTTTTTCTCTGTTGAGTCTGGTTTAAAAAACGCATAACAGGGGTGGTGTTGACACATGCAATTTCACATACCTGGATTTCTTTCTACTCTCAAAACTGGCCCTCCCTAACTTGATTACTTTACTGAAATCCACTTTTTCCCCCTTTATAAAAAGAAGTCCCATTTTTCAGTGACTGAATCACTTCTAGCTACTTTTTTTCTTGCCAGCTGGTGAGGTTTTATAGAATATTTCTCTTCCTTCTGTATTAGATAAGTAATAATAATGAATAGATCTGCTGCCTCACTAACTGGATGAGGATAAATAGGTGGCAGATTTTAATACAATGCAGCCCTGGCAAAAAGCAAAGGCTGGGAGGTCATTACAAATTCTACATAAGATCTATCAAGATTGATTTCTTTTCTGAGGCCAAATGGATGATTACTATCAGAAGGAGAGAACTAATAATGACAAAATCCCTGACTTGTAAGAGACCTTTAAATTCTACCCTGCTTTATTGCTTGCAGTTGACCAGCATTTTCTTGAATGCTTCCTGTGATGGGGAACTCACTACCCCTGAGAGAAGTCATTCAGTCTTGGGAAGGCTTTGATCTGACTTTTGAAAGTTCTTGTTTATGCTTAGATGAAGTCTGAATCCTTGAGGAGTCCATCATTAGGGCAGCTCTAATCCTTGTGGCCATACTGAATCAGGCTAATTCCTCTTATCTATGAAATCTCTCCCCCTATTTAAAGGCAACCATCATGGTCACCCAAGTCTTCTCTTCTACGGGCCAAACATCTCATTTTCTTCAGCTGTTCTTTCACTTTCTGGCTATTTCCTTCTGATGAGGCTGCAGTTTCTCTGTGACCTTCATTAAATGAAGGGGACATGTGTCATGTTCATGGCTACCCATCATCTTTCTATACTTGTACAAATCCCATGGTGTAGGTCCTGTCTCCCTAATGCAGCAGTAAGAACTGAAATTCCCAACCTCCTCTGTGTCTGACACAGTCACATGACCCAGGTTCTGCCAGTGGGATACACTGAGGTGAAACTCTGTTCTTACAGGTGGAGGTAAAAGCATTGAGCTTCTCGAGCAGGCTGAGTTCCTGATGCAGGAATGGTATTGGTGCTCACGGCCACAGCAGTCTTAGAAATCAAGCTCCTGGTAACTGCAGACCTGCCATTATTGATTTCTGCCTTCGTTGTATCTGGCTGTGGCAGTGACAGCAATGATATCATCAGGGCTTTTCTGTATCACAGTTTATGTTATTCCTAAAAGCCCCGCCTTTAAAATGGTTTCTCTAGCCCTCTCAACAATTGTATGAACCATCTAATATCTTTGAATAAATCCCCTTTTGTCTCAAATTAGTCAGAGTTGCTTGCTGCTGGGAACCCTGATTCATCCCGGCCCTGAACCGAACGCACAGCTCCAGTGGGGATCTCTCTGGAGCAGAGAGAACCATCACGGCCTCATTCCAGTGATCCTGCTTCGACTGACGTAGGCTACAGCCAAATTAACTCTCCTAAGTGACCACATCACACACCTGACTTACATTCAATTTAATGGTTAACTGAAACCCTCACACTTCTAGGGCAGGGAGTCACTCCCTGGTCCAAGGAATTGCTAGGAAAACAGAAGCTCATGTACTTTCTTACTATGTGTTCAACAGAAAACGGTGTCTGAGCTTTCCCCCCACCTCCAATCACAATATTTAGTATATGAGAGTGATTCCTTTGAAGTATTGAAATCATGCACTCATTCCCTTGACAAGGAAAGGAAAGAGGAGTAATTAAGCGTGAAATCCTACCCCCTCCTTCCCCTGCAGCACATGCTGTCAAGTCTCAAGGTCACCCGGCAGCCATTTGAACCAGATGTGTCACTCATTCCTCTCCACTATCAAAGAGTTTTCAAGCGAACACAGAAGGGACAGCTGTCTTTGATTGTTCCCTTCTCCATCCTCCTGAGACCCAGGGTGTCTCTTGAGTACAGCAAGAAGCCTCATAAAACAGCCTTAAAATAAAGAAGCATTTTCTCCTTTCCTTCTACTGCCATCCCTGAAGGAAAAAGGGAAAAGAAAAGGGGCAGAGTTTGGGTACTTGATGGCAGAGAGGAGGGTCCCTTATGCAGCTTACGACATCAGTAAATACCTGTGCGATAAATACATTTGATTTAGAGCCAAAGCAGGGTCTAAATACTACCAGGAAAAGGTGAGGGTAGTATGGAGTTCTGTGAGAATAATTCCTCAGGCATAATGCAGAACCACCTAGAAAAATATAATTTGAAATGATTCCCCCAGATACATGGCTAAAACGTCTTCATGGTCCGGGTCAGAAAGAAAGGCTCGTAATAATCCACAAGATTGAAATTCCAGAAAGGCCAGATGACAGGACAAAAGCCACAGGTTGGTCTGGCAGGAGAAAGTCTTTGAGATGAATCTCTATACTCTACACCTTTGCTACTCAAAGTATGGGCCCTGGACCGGAAGCATCAGCATCACCCGGAGGCTTGTTCAAAATGCTGACTCCCAAGCCCGAACCAGCCCCACTGAGTCAGAACCTGCATATCAACGAGATCCCCAGGGATATGTATACAGAGTGAGTGTGAGAAGCCTTTCCCAATACCATCAGTGAGATGTTTGGAAAAGTCAGTCAATCATAGAAGGACCTCACCGCAGAGCTGAAAGGCCCAGGTGAGCCCAAGTGAGAGCAGTGGACCTCCGTGATCCATCACCAACGCTGAATTGTAGGACTAACATCATGGGACATTCCTCGATGCTGCAGGGTGAGGCAGTCATGTCCAGCTCTCAGGAGACAGAATTGTTTTCTGGGATCTCTGACCAGAGAGGCAGCTGCCAGAGCCTCTCTGGCAGAGTATGGCAGTATGTCTCACTGCCATACTTCCTGACGTGCTGGAGCATTAGGTAAAAAGGAGATGAGACACCGGGGAATACTGCTCAGCAATAAAAAAGGAACAGACTCTTGATACATGTAACATGCTTGGATGGATCTCAAGGGCATTGTGCTGAGTGAAGAAAGCCACTTACTGTATGGTTCCATTTATATAACATTCTCAAAATGACAACACTATGGAGATGGAAAACAGATTAGTGGTTGCTAGGGCTTATGGATGGTATGTGTGGAGGAAGGGGGTAGGAGTGACTATAAAGGGGTGGCACGAAGGAGATCTTTGTGGTGATGGAATAGTGATTGTGGTGGTGGTTAAACAGATCTACACATGTCATAAAATGGCACAGAGCTATAAACTCACATTGTGCCAATGTCCACTTCCTGGTTTGATGCTATACTAGAGACACTTGAGATGCTACCATTGGGGGAAACTGGGTGAAGGGTACACAGGACCTCTCTGTACTCTCCTTGTGACTCCC
Source organism: Globicephala melas (assembly GCF_963455315.2). Taxonomy (NCBI): domain Eukaryota; kingdom Metazoa; phylum Chordata; class Mammalia; order Artiodactyla; family Delphinidae; genus Globicephala; species Globicephala melas. The sequence continues at coordinate 14,712,142 of NC_083323.1, forward strand.
TGTGAATCTATAATTATTTAAAAACAAAAAGTGAGAAAAACAAAAGGAGATGGTAGTCATGAGGCCGTGATCTGGTGAGATGCATCCTCACCTCATCTCACCTTGGAGCCGGGTTGTAGGGCTTTACTTGGCTTCCCACCTGTTTTACCGAAGACATCATCATACACTGAGGTCCCTTTACTGAAGTCATCCTGGATGCAATCCAGTATGTCCTATCACACTAAACAGCGTCACCACCATTCTAATATATGTAATATATAATATATATATGTAGTAAGAGGAGTGTGTGTGACATGTGCCGGTCTAGGTGACAGAATATCATCTCAGAAGGACTCCCATTTAGAGCTGAGGAAACTGGTCCAGGGTGGAGAAGAGGCCCAGTCAAGGTTACCCAAGTAGCTGATGGCAGCAGTGAGCCCACAGGTGAGGTCTGGTACCCAGCCCAGAGCCCCTCCGTTATCCCACCTGCAGCTTAGTACCAGAGGTTTGAGACGGCATTAAAATGCAGAACTCATCCAAAGGTTAACTCTGAAAAGCAACACCCAAAGAACGTATCCGTGACATCAGGGCACCTCTTTTAATTGCCTATTCACGTGGACAGATTGACTTTTCATATGCAGAGCTAAACTTGGAGACGTGTCCTTTTGCAGGGTTCTCGTTATCTGACTGCCTCATCAGGAATGGAACTAATGTGCAATGTGATTGCTGAGTTTGAGTTCTATTTTTTTTTTTTTCCTGTGAAGCAGGAAGTTTAAAATGTGCTGGGTTATATTTTAAGATGGTGAAAAAATAGGCATCCTACCAGCTTCTGTAACGGCCCTGTCCAAAGGCACGTGCTACTTTATTCAAGGCATTGGCCAGCTGCGGAGGAACAGGGGTGGCATGGAGTCTTACCAGGGAGATTTCCTGGTGGAGGGACTGGGGATGAGTGTCCACACACTGAAGTGGCAGCAAAGGACCTGAGCTTAGCTGTTGACTTGGCGAGGACAGAGATCCAGGGTGTTTTTGGTGGTGACATCCAGCAGTTTGTTTCATTTGGGAATTTATGACTCTCACTTCCTCCCCAAAGCGTGTTGGTTGCCAGACCTGAACTGAGAGTCGGCCCCAATGAGTCTGTTCCCTGCCCGGTCATTTTTGGGGCCTTGTGTCATATGAGTCACAAACGTGAGTCTCACATTCTTGAGTTGATGAGGAGTTTGGGAGAGCAAACCCCTGCAACTCTAGTACTTAGGAAATCGAGTATTTATCTGAAAGGAAATCCAGTTGAACTTGGCTTCCATTAAGTTACACATTTCTTGATCACCAACTTTGTGTTAAGGCACTGTAGTAGGAACGAGGTTGGCAATAGAATTTTTGGGGGGCAATTTCCCCACGTCTCCTGGAAGAGCAACAAAACTCAGAGAATCACAAACCACCATGGGAAATTCTGCCGTAGAAAGTTCTAGAAAGTGACTTCCCTGGTGGCGCAGTGGTTAAGAATCTGCCTGCCAGTGCAGGGGACACGGGTTCAATCCCTGGCCCGGGAAGTTCCCACATGCTGCGGAGCAGCTAAGCCCGTGCTCCACAACTGCTGAGCCTGCGCCCTAGAGCCCGCGAGCCACAACTACTGAGCCGGCGCGCCTAGAGCCCGTGCTCCGCAACAAGAGAAGCCACCGCAATGAGAAGCCCGCGCACTACAAAAACGAGCAGCCCCCGCTCGCCGCAACTAGAGAAAGGCTGTGTGCAGCAACGAAGACCCAACGCAGCCAAAAAATTTAAAAAAAAAAAGTTCTAGAAATGAATGGTAAAATCATTAACCTTCCTTTCCTTGTGTGAGTCATCATGTTCTCCTCTCTACTCAGTCTTAGAAATTCGGAACGCTTTTTCTCCGCTACTACAAGCAGAGGCCCTGTACAGAATACCTCCTCTAATCCTCCCAACAACCCTGTTCACTAGTTATTTTTAAACCCAATTTCTCAAAAGAGGAAAATGAAAACTAGATGGCGTAATAACCTGTCCACTGTTTTCAAAGTGAGTCAGGGGCTGAATCAGCTGGGAAAGGGAAGGTTTCAGGCCTGCACTGGAGCCTGACGTCCAGCAGTGGGCGCTGCACAGCAGGGCTGGGTGAATTTCTCCCCGATTTGAACGCTGAAGCTGACAAGCTCAGGAAACGGTCTGCTAGCGGGGGGAGGGTGTCCACGTCGGGGCGGGTGGGAAGGGGAGGTAGGAGTGGGAGGCTGTGAACACTTCTCTGACCACTCATATGTGACTCAAGCTGGCGAACGTAGGGCGAGGGGCCGGGGGAGCTGCGCACTGGATTCTGAAGAAGGCTGGGAGCCCAAGATGGGTGAAAGAGGAGATTTTCCTCAAAGAATTGCCTAGAATCCTTACCTTTCACCCACCCTGAAAGCACAAGGCCTGAGGTTAGTAAGTGCTGTGTCATAACAGCTTTGATGAGACAACTCTGGATGACATATCACCCAGCTGGAGTAACACTTTTGCCTGGGGCTTCTCAGGAAAGAAACGCAAGCTACAAGAGTCACAGAACTCCAGAGTCCCAGGGGTGGAGAGACTCTGGTAGAGGCCCTCTATCCAGCCGTACCAGAGGCCTGACTGCACTTTCCTCCAGCTTCTGCCTGGGCCCCTCTCGTGTTGGGAGCTCACACCTTGATCTCTATTTTGGGTGGAGAATCCTCCTTCTTTTGGGGAGAACGGATGGCACCCAAGCATGGTGTATATAAGACCCTTCCCACGTTGAGGTGGGGAGGGGGTAGCAGAAGCCAAGTCAAGCCCTTCACGTTGATTCCCGGGGCTGCAGGCACACGAGCCTTCTGGTTTTCCACTGCGAACGGAAGGGGCGCAGGGGAGCTACGTGGCAGGCAGGTAGGCTCCCCCGCCTACGCCTACCCCCCCATGCTAAGGGGCCCTTGAGCAGTCGCTAAGAACAGAGGGACAAAGCCCCCTATCCCACAAGTAAAAGGCAAACGCCACAGCACACGCTTTATCTTTCCAAAAGGAACACATCACATGCCTTATTCACCCCGAGGCTACACAGGGGGTGATGCACAGTCAAAAATAAATTGACCTTCTGTTCTCCTGGCCTGACTCTGAGTTCTGGCTCCTGGCACTCAGTTGCTTGGGTTGCTTCCTAAAGAAGAAACAGACCTCGACTGCTAAGCAGGGGTGATCAGTCTTTGCCAGAGGTGCTTGTGATGTCAGCTGTTGACCAGGCCTCACTGGCCCAGGGCTCCAGGGGCTGCCTGGACCTCTCCCTGGCTTCCTGTAGGCCTCTGTGGATAGGTCAGAGGTATTCATCTCCACCAGGCCTGGGTTGGGCCCAGGCTGGGTCAGGAGCCAGAGGGGACCAGCTGGGGACTTGGTTTGACCCCCAAGGGGAGAGCTGCTTGTCCCTCCATGACCCTCACCCCTAATCCCAGAATGCTGCCACCATCCACAAATATCACTTCATGCTGCCCTTTGGGGCGGGACATGCCAGGTTGAGATAACCTGTTTTTCTCCATTCCCCCACTCCCCAAGAGCTTCATCAAGGCACACAATGACAGTCAGAACTCCATCCTTTGCAGGCGAGTTAGCTGCAGGAGGCAAGAGGCAATGACAGGCGGCACCTGTATGTCCTCTGCCTGATGGGAAGGAAATCCAAGAGTGGCACCCAGAGGTGTCTGCAGACCCAGGGGACTAGAGCTTGGTTAGCCAAGTTCTAGTTGGCAGAGTGGAAGGCAGTCAGCGACACGAGCAACCATCTTTTATCTAGCATCTTCATTTCCCTTTTTTTTTTTTCTGCAGGGTCACATTTTCCGATCTCTTAACTGAGTGAAGTTCTCAGGCTCCAACTGTGGGGTGAGAGCTCACTGGTACCATACAAACAATGCACGGCTTGGGAAAATCATTTCTTTTAATGACAGAGAAAGCACACCAAACTATGACAGAAGCCCGTCAGGAGTTGCCACTGTACAAATCAATGCCCAGAGGCCCAGAGCTAGCATCAGACATTCACAGGGAAGTCAGTCGCGGTTAAGGAAACATCCAGGCAGCATCTCGGACAGGAGGAGGCGAGAGACAGCAATGACTCAGGATGTGCTGTGTATCTGTGACTTGGACTCCTCTGTAGGCAGTTTTTTTTCCCCTTCCTCATCGGATGCTGGGGGCTGGGGAGGTTTGCAAATGACCGAGTGGAAGAGAGGCCTTGTGTATCAGCATCACAGAAGAGCCAATGCTGTAGACAGATGTGGCCCGAGTACTCCATGGGTCATACCCATGAAATACGACTTGACATTGGTCCTCTGAACAATGGCTCAGGGAGCTAGTACAACGTTTGAACAGCAGCTCCTTTAGACTCTGGGGTCTGCGCACAAGTTCCCAAAGGCATGCTAGGAAATAGTTTTGTCAACGAAACTTTGCCATCCTAAAGGGTAAGAGTCATTCTCCTAGTTTTTACTGCATGTTATCTAGGTTTCAAATGACAGGACAAGAAAAAAAAGGCAGCGACTCAAAAATTATTTGGAATATTGTGGCACTTCACTAATCTCTTTTGCTTATAAGATATGGCAAAGCAAACAGAACCCTGTCGACATAAACTCTCATTATAGATAACCCTATACTGTACACTCTCAGAATACAGAAAGAATCCATCCTATCATACATGTTTCATCTTTAAAAATAATCTAACATAGTCATATCCTCTGGCTAGTAACAAACTATGAACATCTTCTGAGAATACAGAGGAAACTCTGGGGTTAATAGTAAATTCTCTGACGTGCCCCCCCCCATCCCCTATGCAGCATCATCTATGAACACATTTCTGCAAAAGCATCCCAGCATCATTCCTAACTAGGAAAGGAAATGGATATGTTAGTTTCACCAAATGGACTTTTAGCAAGAAGTGATGGGACATTTTTACCTTGGCAAAAATGAAGCACAAACATAACATTTTACAGGTTCAGGCCCATGCAAATGCATGTTGTTTTTTTTTTTTTTATGTGGGGGGAATTTATTCTCACCCCGAAATCACGATTAGCATGCAGGTTTTTTTCAACTATTGAGTTAATTATTGGCAGTGCAGCTCTTTTGGGTAACCATGATCACTAAGGCAAGGTTATTATTTCACCTTGTGCAGAATATAGTAATATCTTCTCAGATGCATGTTTATACAGTGTAGACCTGCAACTGTATCTTTAAAAAAAGAAATCTCAAAACACAGATCCCTAAACACAATCCAGTTGAAAATGAACTGTTAAGCTTTTAGAAATATATTTTAAACTACAAGGCTACCCTGTTTTGGGGTTTTTTTTTTAATGAACATTTTAAAAAGTTCCCACCCCTAAAAATATGCCAAATGATGTCTTCGTCATTGGTAACAGTCTCACCAATTTGCTACCATGGTTTAACTCTTGCGGAATTGCAGCTACTAAGGTAATGTGTAATAAATATAATGCTTTTCAGGGTCGATGCAGTGAAGTTCTCCAACTGTCAACCTGGAACCTGAACGACCTTTAGTTCTCAGTCTATCTGCTGGACAGTGGTCCCTGGCAAGGGGTGTTCAACTGCCCCAGGGGTGCTTTCAGATGAGGTCAGCTTGGCTGCCCCACGTTGGCCTTCTAGCTCTGGATCCAGCTGTAATCTGACCTGCAGGCCAGTGGCATGTCCTTTGTTTCTCAACAGGAGCTCATGAGAGCTGTATTTGCTTATTCAAGAGCAGCTGAGGCAGTAAAGGCAGCTCCTTGGCCCAGCCAAAAACAGACGCCAGGTGAGACTCGTATGTTCGTGTGAAGCCAATGCAGCAGCAGAACTGGCAAGTTCCCGGGGAACATTCTTTGGCCTGGACGTTTCATACAACAGAACCTTTGGAAGATGACAAGTGGATTGACTGAATCCTGATGGCCAACGTCCTCTGTAAGTCCTGGAGCACATCCTGGCCCGTCCCTTCGCCATTTTTGTCATATAGGAGCTGCTTGAATGCTTCGTTTTCGATGAGGACCATCATGTTTTTGAGAAAGTAGCCTTCGCAATATGCTGAGAGCTCCATGACTCCAAGAAACTGTGGAGAGTGGAGAAGAAGCAGGAGATGGTTATGTTTCTGAAAGCACCTGTTTTCACACGTGTTGATGGCGAACACCTGTTAAAGGAGACTGCGACAGTGGCCCCGATTCTGCATCCTTTGCTGTATTCACACCCAGGGTATGTGACTTTGCAGCTCCTCCCGTCAAAGGGCTGAGTCCATTTCTCCCTGCCTTGGCCTTGTGAGTTGCTCAGGCCAAGAGAACGTGGTTGAAGTGAGAGTTGCCAGCTCTGAGCTGGCTTCAAGTGGCCATGTGTGCTTCTGTGCTCTCTCTCAGAACCCTGCCTCTGCCTCAAAAACAAGCCTGAGCTAGCCTGCTTGCAGCTTCAACAACCACATGAAACTGACCCGACAGCGACAGAGCCCAGCCAGGATCAGCACAGCCAGCCACAGCCGACCGGCCAGCTGACCTCAGAAGCAAGGCTGGCTGAGACCAGAAGAGCCCACCCATGCTGTCAACTCATGCACTAACACTGGGTTTTGAGTCTCTTTGCTCCACTACAGATAACTGGGGCACTGACGGAGTTGCAGACAGAGTTCTAATCTCTTTACAAGTATCAATTAGCTCACTTAATTCTCACAACCATCCTATGAGTGGGCACTGCCTACCTACCCCCTGTATTTAGGGCAGTGGTTCTCGACCAGGGGTGATTTTGTCTCTCAGGCGACATCTGGAAGTCTGGACACATTTTTGGTTGTCACAACTCGGGGGCAGGGGTGGAGCGTGTACTACTGGCATCTAGTGGGCAGAAGCCAGGGATGCCACTAAATACCCCACCATGCAGAGGACAGACCCCCTGGCAGAGAATTACGCAGCTCACTTTGTCAGTAGTGCCAAGGTTGAGAAACCGATCAAGAGACATAGCTCCTGACAGACTAAACCAATACGGAAGGGATGACATTGACCTGCCTCACTTTACAAGCCCAAGAAGAAGGCTTGGTAGACAGTAGCCACAATATGGATCTGTTGAATGTATGAATGAACAGTTAATTCTCAGAGTAGTGACACCAGCAGCAAACACTGAGTGACAGCATATCATGTGCTGAGCACCGTGCTAGGCACTTCACGTGCATCATCTCAAAGTCCTCAAATTTCCTTGAGGCGGGTACTATTACCACCTTCGATTTATAGATGAGGAAAGTGAGACAAGGGAGTAGCTGACAACAATTCACACATGTCAAGGACAGAACCAGGAGCTGAACCCTGGTAACTCAAGTCCTGAAGGCTGTGTGTTTAACCATTAGGATGCACTGCCTCCGGCCTGATACCATTCAACCTTGGAAGCGTGCTTGGTGGAAGCGTGCTTGGCGGAAGTGTGCTCGGTGGAAGTGTGCTGTTTGAGATGCAGAAGCAAATGTGCATACAAGGTCCGCTGTGTCCGTATTCAGACCTTTTCTACAGTTTTCAAAGCCTGTAAGTCTCTCTTTTGCAATGAGCTGGACGCTCAGTAGTTAAATGTTCCCTGAGATGATATCCTGCTGCTTTATTTAGATGCTAAATTATCTAAATTATCTAAATGTGGAATTTACCATTCTGAACTCCCCAATATGCTGTCCTTAAGCCAGAGATGCACTTTAAGCTGCCCCATGTGGGATGGTGGAATTACGATGAGGCAGCGCCAACAGGGCGATGGTGGAATGAGAGGGACACCTGGATTCAAGTTGAGGCTCCCCCACTTTTCTGAATATGTGACCAGGGCTGGGTCACTTGGCCTCTGGCTTTAGGTTCCTCATTTTCAAAATGGGAACTATGTCACTTGCATCATAGACCTGTTGAGGGGATTGAATGGAACATAACTGATGGCAGAGTTGTCATCTGTCACACTTAGGGGATGCAGGTTAGGAAGGGAGCTAAGGGAGGGAGCTTTGGAACCTGCATGAGTTTTTAATCCAGACTTTGCCACCTCCAGCCATCTGCTGCTGGGCAAGTTATTTAATCTCTCTGTGCCTCCATATTCCTGTCCCTAAAATGGGGGAAGATAATAATACCTACCTAATAAGCTGTCGCTGGCATTAAATGAGATAATACATGGCACATTCAGAACAATGGCTCATTGTAGTCAGTGCTCACTCAATGTTAGCTGGCATGCTAAATGTAAACTATTCATAATTATTACCCTCATCTCACTCATTTAAATCCAGGGACCCACGTGGACAAACTAGGTGCCTAGGTTGGGATAAGAGGAGTTGACTGTATCTATGGAACCTAGTTCAGCTAACTGGCCCATAGAAGGAACAAGCCTGTAACCTTTTTTTCTTTTTTTTAAAACTATTATTGTTATTTTTTGGCTGCATCACATGGCTTGCGGGATCTCAGTTCTCCGACCAGGGACTGAATCCAGGCCACGGCAGTGAAAGCCTGGAATCCTAACCACTAGGCCACTAGGGAACTCCCCCAAGCCTGTACCTCGAACTCACTGACACCATGTGCTAATTCACTGAGTCAATGACCTATCTTCATAAAAATCATGTGCAACTTTGGGCAAGTCAAATCACTTCTCTGGGCCTCAGTTTCCCAAGCTACAAAATGAGGGGGTGTGAACTGGAGGGTACCATGCTCTGTGCATTCAGGACACGGACACACCAGGTAATCCTGTGGTCTCTGAGAGGCTTAGGGGGCCTGGTGAGCTTTATCAGGTGAGCAGGATTGTTACCACACAAATGTTCACAGAGATGCTAGCATCCTGGAGCTGGAAGAGTTCTTAGGAATGCTTTCATTCTTTCAATATGAACCCTCCTTTTAGAGTCACAGAGAAAAGGCCTCATTGTACATGTGGGGAAACTAAGGCTCAGAGTTGCCTATCTCTGATTCTGTGGACACAGAGAGACCCTCTCCCCTTACCACACCTAGCCACTTGCTTTGTATAGGGGTGTCTCTCATCACAAGTTAGTGTAATTGGAGAAGAATAAGCACAATAAGTACTTCCATTTATATTTGGTGATATTTATTGAATGGTGAGTATATATCAGATGCTTGCCTACCTTTACACAGCTAATTACAGACAGAACTGGGACCAGACCTCTCACCTTCTAGACCAATGGTTGACAAACTACAGGCCTGTGAGCCAAATCTGGCCCACCACCTGTTTTTGTAAATAAAGTTTTATTGGGAGACAGCCACATCCATTCATTTACATATTGTCTCTGGCTGCTTTTCACTACAATGGCAGAATTGAGTAGGATCAAAGTGACAGCATGGCCTCTGTGAAAATACTTATCTGGACCTTCATAGAAGAAGTGTGCTGACCCCTGTCCTAGACAGTACCTTTTTCAAGTGCAGAGACCATATCTTACTAATTTCTTATTCAGATGTATATACACCTCCTGGTAAACAGTGGGCTCACAATAAACACTAGGGAATGAATCCCTTGGTTTCCAAACACGTGTTCTTCCCATCACAGTGCCCCGTTGAGCTTACTGCGTTAGCTTAGATTCAATCTGATGAACCAGCTTGTTCTTATTCTCAAGTTGAAAGACACCCTGAAAGGGCCATCAGAAGCTCCAGGGCCTCTTCTTCATGACTGAATAGTTCGGGACAGCTTTGCTAGCAAAAGAAAGATGAGGAAGCCATGCATTTATGGGCTAGGCTTCTCCTCTGGGCTGGAAAACTCCACAGCTGTCTCCAATGGTTAGGTGCAGAACAGAGGTAATGTTGCCAAGAACTTGTTGACATTTGAAGCATGGCTGTTAGTATCTCAACGCCTGCATTTCCTGGGGTTCTAAACCGAGTATTGGTTTCTTTTCTGTCTCTTTTACTAAACTAGTCTCAGCACGCAGCACAATCTGGCAGTAATAGAATCCACGTGGCAGGTTATCATTAGCGGGAGCTGCAGGATCCACAGCACAGGGGAAGCGGCACATAGAAAGGGCATGGGGTGCTGGCATTGTCCCGTTCTCCATGCAAGTGTCAGGAAGGGCAGGCGTTGACCTTGGAAACATTCCAGGATGAGGCCTGGGAGGGCAGACAGAGGCTGGCGTCTGCAAAAGACCAAGCTCTGGCTGCAGAGGCACATCCATGAAAGAGGCAGTTCTTTGCCATAGGTGTTCCAAGCCTGTAGCACTAATGTATTCCCAGCCCGGGCTCACGTTGCATCCGGTGTGTTATTAGATAAAAAGAGAGCTACAGAAGCTGCCTGCCAAGGATCCTGAAGTTATTAAAATGGGACTGTGGAACGCAGGCCTTGCTGCCAAGGAGATAGGCCACAGCAAAGCCACTGTGGATGGGGGTTCACAGGGCAGTCTGGGTGTGCAGTGGCCAGGGGAGGGGGCAGAGGACCGTGAGACTAATTGGGCCCCTTCCTGGGTGGAGAGTTTCTCTGGATGCCATTTCTCTGGATGCCAGTAACCAGTTTCTCTGGTTACTCTGTGCAAAGTAACCAGTTCAAGATTTAAAAAAAAATTTTTTTTGCTGTGTCCCAAGAAACCAGATTTTGGTAAAACCCTTACCTAACCCAAACATCCAGTGTGTGTGGGTAGAGAGTAGCCTGACTGAACCTTTTGATTTACTGATGAGCAATCAGAAAATCTTTTTTGAGGATTATTGCAAGGATTATTGCAAATATTTTGAACATTTATTAGGCCAGACAATAAACACAAGGAAGAACCTGTGCTTTGGAGTGAGGCAAATCTAGGTTTACATTCTGAGCAAATATCCCAAAGAACTGAAAGAAGGGACTGGAACAGATATTTGCACACCCCTGTTCATAGCAGCATTATTCACAAGAGCCAAAAGGTGGATGCAACCCAGGTATCCACTGATGGATGAATGGATAAACACAATGTGGTACATACGTACAATGGAATATCATTCAGCCTGAAAAAGAAATGAAATTCTGATGCACACTACAACATGGATGAACCCTGAGGACACGGTGCTAACTGAAAGAAGCCAGCCTGAAAAATAAGCCAGACAAATACCATATGATTCCATTTATATGAAGTACCTAGAGCAAACTCACAGAGACAGAAAGTAGAATGATGGTTGCCAGGGCTGGGGAGGAGGGGGGAATGGGGAGTTAGTGTTTAATGGGTATAGATTTTCAGTTTGGGAAGATGAAAAATTCTGGAGATGGATGGCAGTGATGGTTGCACAACAATGCGAATGTACGTAATACCGCTGGAGTGTACACTTAGAAATGGTTAAAATGGTAAGTTTCACATTACGTATGTTTTACCACAATGGAAAAAAAATCTCTGTAATAGCTGTGTGACCTTAAGCAAGTTACTTCACCTCTCTGTGCCTCAGTTTCCTTATTATAACATGGGACTAATGAAAGGGTTGTGGTGAGGATTTAAAAAGGTAATGCAACAAAGCTTGAAGCACAGAGGCCTGCACCTGGAAAGGACTCAGGGAATGTTGGTGTAAAACAGAAAATAACATCTCAAACGCAACCTGTGTTTTCACAACGAGCAGAGTAACCATTATTCACATCAGTTGTCACTCTACAACCGTGGATGTGGGAGGCATGTGTGCTGAGCTCCAGTTATACCAAAGAAGAGTGCTTTGTTTTAAATTAACTCCTGATCTTAATTTATTTCATTGTTTCTTCCCAGCAGATGCTAATCCTCCTGTCCTGAGCGCATGAACCAAAATGAAGTGGCACCTGGACACACGATTTTAATTCTCTTGGTCCCGGTATCCCCACTTGTGAAGTGAATTGGATGAAATTGGTGGTTCACTGATTTTACTCCAGCAACTGGAGTGAAGACTGGCCTTAGGGCTGAAATCACAAAGGTTGCCCTGGGAGCCTGTTAAAAATACAGATTCCTGGGCTTCCCTGCAGAGATCTTTGGGGTGAAGGGCCACACCGAGATTCCAGATGTCTCCCCAGGTGTTGGGGCCACCTGAGTAGGAGGAATCCTTGGACCTCTCTAGTGTTGACAGCCTGTTCTCAATCTTGGCACATCTGAGAATCACCCAGGAAGCTATGAAAAAAATACCTTTTTTCCAGGCTCCACCCCCAGAGATTGATGAATTGGTCTGTGATAGGCCCCAGGCATGGGGAATTTTTTTTTTTTTTTTTTTTGCGGTACGCGGGCCTCTCACTGCTGTGGCCTCTCCCGTTGCGGAGCACAGGCTCAGGACGCGCAGGCTCAGCGGCCATGGCTCACGGGCCCAGCCACTCCGCGGCATGTGGGATCCTCCCTGACCGGGGCACGAACCCGTGTCCCCTGCATCGGCAAGCGGACTCTCAACCACTGCGCCACCAGGGAAGCCCCAGGCATGGGGATTTTAAGTGAGTGCCCAGGTGATTCTACCGTGCAGCCAGCATTGGGAACCTCAGTTCTAGCATAATGGTTCTCACCTGTAAACACCCCCAGACTCACCTGGAGGGCCTGGGAAGCCATAGATGGCCAGCCCTCACTCACAAAGTTTCTGATTCAGCAGGTCTGGGTGGGGCCTACAATATACATTCCTGACAAGTTTCTGGTTGATACTGATGCTGCTGGATTGGAGACAACACTTGGAGAACCACTGTTCGAGAAGCTTGCTGCTCAAGGTGTGGCCTAGACCAGCTGCAGAGGCTTCACCTGGGAGCCTGTTAGAAACGCAGGACCAGCGCCCACCCCAGAGCCTGCTGAATCAGAGTCTGCGATGTGACTCATACGCATGCCACAGTTTGAGAATGACTGCTTTTGAAACTTCTGCTTGCTTGCTTTCACTGTGTTCTGGAGGGGCGGATGAAGGGAAAGACACCTCTTCTAAGCAGGAAGCAGACCTTGGGAGGAGTGATGACGGCTGGCCTAAATGCACAGGCCCGGCATCCGCGCTCTACCCGGACGCAGAGTGTGTGCAAAGGAAGCCCCTCCCGCGTCAGGGCACGGGGGGCGCTCGGGAAGCGAGAACGGGATCGATTACCTTGGCGTGGTTGTAAATATCCACACAGTTGTCGGTATTGATGCTCTTTGCGCAGATAATCTCACAGTGTCGCTGCAAAGCCTCCAGCTGGAAAAATTTAGCAGCAGACAGAAGCTAAAAACCATGAAAAGAGCCTGTTAGAGGTTGGGAGGTGGAAGGAAAGCAACGCCCATGGTGAGAAAACTCTTCACCTCCCACAGCGGTACCCAAGGTGAAGGCACCGGGAATAAAGTGTCGGACATCACTCTAAAGCCGGAAGGTTACACTAGAGCTGTTGCTGGCATTAGAGGACTAAAGACTCAGTGACAGAATTCAACTGCAGGGGAAGATGGCAGGGGGGAGGGGTGGGGTCGAAGTGAATCAAATTTACATTTATTACAGCAAGAGGTCCAGCAGAAATGCCTAAAATTGTTACATCCAGAAATAAGGGTGACGCTCTTATTCCGCAAGGTGGGTATCAATGTGGCTCACTCCCTCCATTTATGCATGTCTCCACACACGTCACCTCAGGACTCCTCCCTCCATCACGATCTGGCCCCCCTACCCTGTCTGAGTTTTCCTCACAGCCCTTCTCACACCAGACATGATGTCATGCCTGTCGCCCTCCCCAGAGACCAGGAGGGCAGGCATCTCTGTCCCTTTGCATAGCTGCTGTATTCCAGCCCTGAGCACGGCACCTGGCCGTGGAAGATGCTGAACAGAGGCTCTGGGGAGGGGAAGAAAGGGCTGAAGCAAGAGTTCAAAGGGATTGCTTTTGGGGAAGGGACTGGGAGGATGGGGTGGGGGGTGGCTGGGTGAGGTGCTTTTTATGTACTGTAAGGCTCTTCTGTATTATCTACATGATTGAAATGTATGTTCATTATTTCAATTTGAAAATAATTTTTAAAAAGGTTTACAAAAGAGTCTGAGTCCTCAGAGTGTAGTTTAGTCCTGAGGTTGTGACGAGTCAGAGGAGCCGTCCAGAGAGACAGGAGAGTAACTTTGGGGGGCGGGGGAGTGACCACAGAAGGTTTCACAGAGTAAGAACAAAAGGATAAATGGCCCCCAGTGAACACACAGCCCCTGTGACACAAGCCAGGCACTGTAGTAAGCACCTTACAAATAGAAACTCTTAAGATCTTCAAAACCCAATGGGGTAGATATTGTTATCCTCATTCTACAGGTTGGGAAACTGAGGATCAGAGAGGTTAAATTACGCTCCAAGATCACACAGCTCAGAAGGGGTAGAGCCTGGATCTGAACCCAGTCTGGCCCAGAGCCCATGTCTGAACCACCACGTGGTGTCACCTCTTGAACAACTCATAGTGTTCTGACATCTCTCATCAGCCACCCTGGGCTTCAGGCACCTGAATGGGCTCCTGGCTCTCTCGCTCAGGAATATCAAAGTGATTTTGGCTTCTGGTTCAAAGCTACCAGCTTTGACACGAGTTCCACTTCTAGGAAGGAGCAGGGAGGGCAGAAGAGGCAGAGTTACGAGAGGTGGACAGGAGACAGGGAGAGCCAGGGAGCTGCAGGAATGAGGGGCCTGAGTGAGGCCAGGAGAGCTTTGTAACTGGTTCTTGGCTTCTGCCTCAGTGGACGTGCTGAGATTTGAGGAATGCTTTCAGACCACATATTTCTCTTACAAATGACAAGGGAGAAGTCGTCAAAGATAGTTCCTGATGATGCTATTTGAGCCCCAGCTGTGCCTGAAGCTAGCGCTAGCCTCAGACTCTTCAGTAAATTTCCTTTCCTCCACCCGCCAAAGCCAGTTAAAATTGGGCTTCACTCAGTTGCTATTGAAAGGGATCAGACTAGTGCACCCAGCGCCCCAGCCTTCCGGGGGAGGGGCTCTGATGAGAAGCCCTTGGGAGATCTAAGGAGGCAGGCAGGACCCCAAAGCCTGCATCCAAGTGAAGGCCCAGCACAGCCTCCCCCCAGACACCGCCCGTGCGTGCCACCCACTCAATGACACAGCGGATTCCTTACCTCCATGATCTCGTTGTTTTTAATGAGAAGCGACTCTGGGCCACCGTAGTAGAGGTACTGCATGACCAGCTGCAAGACAGAACACAGTGAGCAAAGTGTCAATGGCACACAGACACAGTCATCTTGAAGCCATCCACTCAAACCCTCAGGCTGGTTCTGAGTCCCTGTATGACACCCCTTTCTAAGGGCGGCCATTCCCGCCGGATCACTGCCTTTCAGGAGAAGCTCCCTTTAAACGTTGTATAGGCTGGACAGTTTTCCTTACACCGTGCTGCCATCTGTCTCCCTGTGGTTCATCCTCAGGGCCAAATCAAACAATTCTAAGCTCTGCTCTCTAGGATGGCTTTCCCCCATCTATGAGTGATAATCACGGGTTGTCCTCCTACCTCCCACCCCATCGAGCTGCCCAGAACTGCAGCACACATGGTGTGGCTTAAAGACCCTACACCAGCGGCAGTCCCCCTGGGAACATGGCCCGGTTTGACTAGAAACCTCTTGTTTAAGTTCCAGAGGGTGACTGAGCCACGGTGAAACCACCTGCTTATTATAACTTGACATCAGGGGTCCAGGGTCTCAACGTTTCATTGATGGTGTGAACTGTCCAAGCCAGGCTTTGTACATGGGACTCAGGATGCGGGATGGTGTGCAGAGTCCCAGAGCTTTGCAAACTGGTGTCCCTCAAGTAGAATGAAGCCTAAGGATGTGTTAGTATTGGCTGTCACCACCTCCCATGGAGCTGAGTATAAATTTTTTAGGGGGTGTGTATCCTTCCCAGTTGGCTACTGTCTCCACTACTCTCTAATGTTTTCTGCCTGCCTGTATGACACGCTGACTTTACCTGCCTGGGCTTAATAAAGGTGTGTTGGAAAAATCTGTAGACTGTTACTTCCATTTTGGGGCGCCTATAAAATGAGGTGCTTGGACTGGGCTGCCCTCTATGGTCCCTTCAGGCTCTGAGAGTCTGTGACTAATACAGAACAGTGGTTAGGAGCAAGGAACCTGGAGCTGGGCTGCCTCAGCTTCTGATCTGCCTCTGCCACTTAAAAGCTGGGTGACCTGAATTAAGTTAGGCTCGCTGTGCCTCAGTTTCATCATCTGTAAAGTGGGGATAATATGACCTACGTCATGGAGTTGTGATCAGGATTAAATGAGTTAATATATGTAACAGGCCTAACAGGGGCCTGGCAGGTGCATGGCAAGAGCTCAATAAATGTTAGCTCTTCAATTTTCTCTGCGGTTGAAAAACCTTCTTCCAGGAGTGCTTCTGCCATGTGCTGCCACTTTCTTACTCAGGCCATTTAACATCCTTTGTGACTGATCTCAATCTACTTTTTGCATGTGTGTTTAAAGTAATCATTTTTCAGCTCATATAACTCAATAACAAAAAAAGACAACCCAACCAAAAACTGGGCAGAAGACTAAAACAGACATTTCTCCAAAGAAGACATACAGATGGCCAATAGGCACATACAAAGATGCTCAATACTGCTAAATATTAGAGAAATGCAAATCAAAACTATAATGAGGTGTCACATCACACAGGTCAGAATGGCCATTATTAAAAAATCTACAAATAAGAAATGCTGGAGAGGGTGTGGAGGAAGGGAACCCTCCTACACTGTTGGTGGGAATGTAAATTGGTGCAGGCACTATGGAGAACAGTATGGAGGTTCCTTAAAAAACTAAAAATAGAACTACCATATGACCCAGCAATCCTACTACTGGGCATATACCCTGAGAAAACTCTAATTCGAGAAGATACATGCACCCCAATGCTCACAGCAGCACTATTTACAATAGTCAAGACATGGAAACAACCTAAATGTCCACTGACAGATGAATAGACAAAGAAGATGTGGTATATTACTCAGCCACAAAAAGAATGAAATAATGCCATTTGCAGCAACATGGGTGGGCCTAGAGATTATCATACTAAGTGAAGTTAAGTCAGAGAAAGACAAATACCATATATCACTTATAAGTGGAATCTAAAATGACACAAATGAACTTATTTACGAAACAGAAGCAGACTCACAGCCATAGAAAACAAACTTATGGTTACCAAAGGGGGAAGGGGGAGGGGGAGGGACAAATTAGGAGCTTGGGATCAACATATACACACTACTATATATAAAATAGATAAACAACAAGGTCCTACTCTATAGCACAGGGAACTATATTCAATATCCTGTAATAAACCATAACGGAAAAGAATATGTATCTATATATGTATAACTGAATCACTTTGTTGTACACCAGAAACAAACGCAACATTGTAAATCAACTATACTTCAGTAAAACAGTAATTGTTCAAAAAACATGTATATGTATATATTATTTAGTTGTATTGAAATAGAGTTCATATGACACAAAATGCTTTGATCTAAAGTATACAGTTCAATGGTTTTTAGAATATTCACAATGTTGTGCAACCATCACCACAATCTAATTTTAGAACATTTTCAACACCCCCAGGAAAAACCCCACGCCCACCAGCAGTCTCTCCCATTTCCTACTTGTGCTGGCAACCACTGTGATTTGCCTGTTCCGGACATTTCATACAGACGGAATCATACAGCATGTGCTCTTTTGTGTCTGGCTTCTGTCACTTAGTGTGAATGTTTTCAAGGTTCACCCTGCTGTCACATGTATCACTCTTTCACCTATCTTCTATTGCTGAACAATATCCCGTTGTGTGGATGTACCACATTTTGTGTATCCATTCATCAGCCGATGGACATTTGGGTTGTTTCCACTTTTCTGCTGTTATGAATACGGCTACTATGGCTCAACTTACTTTTTCAGATCTCACCTGCCTCCTTACTTTTTCAGATCTCACCCTTCTCGCCTCCTAAGCTTGATAACATCTGCCTTTTTCACTCTGGCCGCTCCCAGCCATTTGCCTTGAGCAGAACCTACCACCACCGTCTCTTTCACTCCTCTGCTTTTGCCCACGCTGTTCCCTCTGCTTGGATGCCCTTCCCTTCTTCTCCACCTGTTGATCTCTGGCCCCTCCTTCGGGATCTAGCTCAGTGGTCACCTCTGTGAAGCCTTCTCAGATCTGCTCAGATCTCTCAGCTGCCTCCCACCCCGTGCCGGGCAGCCCATCACGCGTGACTGCAGTGTTACTTCCCGCTGGAGTCTGAGGGCACAGACTGGGTCTCGTCCATCTCTGCCTCCCCAGTGCCTGCCCTTCCTCTTTTGCATTTGAGTCTGGCCACCTGCCTGTTGCAGAGATGGCGGTGCTTTAACGGTGATGGCTGAGGCTTTGTGAAATGATATCGTAGCGTTATTTACCCGCCCCGCCCCCCCAAACCTGATGGGTCATAAGCATCTAAAACACCACATCGGTGAATGCTGGGACATTTGCTTTATTAAAATCCATTTATTCCCCTAGCATCTCTCTTTTATAAAGGCCAAACCAACAATAATAACGGTAAGAGCCATAATAATAACTGTCCTGAACACAGGGCCGCTCCAGTTACAAAGCATGTTATCTCATTTCCTCACGGTTGGGTTGTTGACTTGAAATGCTTCTTTCAAGAGCATGGATGGAGAACCTGGGGCTCATGGAATTTAAACTGGGCTGAGCCATGTCACCTTCAGACTCGGCCAGCACAAGCCTTTCCCGCAAGGGGGCGGAATGGACCCTTATTAGGCCAAAGGGCCTGTGTATGGAGTTGTTTTTCTTGGCAGCGGTCCGCCTGCATGAAGCAGGATGTAAACGGAGTCCACAGCCTCGTGGAGGCCCTGCTGCCAGGTGCAGCCTCAGCTGCATGGGGCTCTTGCCCGTGTATGATGTTAAATATTCTTGCAGGGAGGAAACTCAAAGCTGCCTCATTTACTAAAATTCTTCTGTTCAGCAGGGAAGTGAAGTGAGCAGGCCCCTGGGAGCCTCCTTCTGGGTCAGATTCAGCCCTACTTGGCCTATTCTGAGCCACAAATGAGGCTTTTCTTCTTTTATGGGGAAGGGGCAGGCACCTGGAAGAGTCCCCAGGGCCTGCTCAATCTTCTCTGCCCATTACAGTAACTGGAGGCTAATGTGGCCGGGAAGCCTAATCCAGCCAAAAGCAATTACAGGTCTATGATTCCTCTGGGGCTGTGCCTTTCCACGTAGGTGTCTCATTTAACCAGCTCCCACAGCACACATTTATTGAGTGCCTACTACAGGCCGGGTTCTGATGACAAGAACCTCCCCAATTAGTCCCATGCTTGATGGCGTACGTGCTCCCTCCATGAGCACTTGGAGAGCTGGGGGGGCACGTGGTTTCCAGCATCTGGCTCATGCTCCAAATGCTAATGGACCTTTCCCCCGGGCTGGGCGATTTTTAGGGAGGACCCAAGGCCCCAGAGCAGGGAGGCAGTTAAGAGGTCAGGTCTGGGAGTCAGCCAGGCCTGGGTCTGAAGCTCAGCTTGGCTGTGATGAGCCGTGGGAGCTCGGGCCACTTCCTCTACCTTGTCTGCTGGGTGGGAGAAGAGCCACCTGGAGGGGGAGCTGGGAGGACTGAATGAGACGATGTGGGGCAGTGGTGCTCAGAGTGGCTCCCTGCAGCAGCATCAACATTACCTGGGATCTTGTAAGAAACATGAATTCTCGGGCCCCACCCCAGGCCTACAGAATCAGGAACTCTGGGGGGCGGGGCCCAGGAATCTGCATCTTAGCGAGTTTTCTGCATCTTAACAAGCAACTCCCTTCACCCCCCCAGCACTTCCCCTGGAGTTTCTGATGCCTCCTAAATTTCGAGAACCACTGAACTTAGAGCACTGGTTCTCCACCTTGGCTGCACATGCCTCTGGATGATGGCAGAGGGTGGATACTTCAAAATGCTGATGCCTGGGCCGCAGCCCAGATTCTGATTTACAGCCTGGACACTGGGGATCGTCAAAGTTCCTCAAATGATTCCACTGCTCAGCTGAGGTTGAGAACCACTGGTTTCGAGCCCTGCACGTAGCTGGAGCACGTGAAATGGGAGCTGCTCTTATTATTGTTCCTCTTTGGAGCAGACTGGGTGAAAATAATGGCTCAGTCACTGACCAGCACTAAGTTCTCTGGGTTTCAGTTTCCCCACCTCTAAAAGTGGCAAGATTAATCCAGATAACCACATGCAAGCAAAGGTCAGTGCCTCATTCATAGTTGGAGTTAAAAATGGGGAAAATGAGGCTCAGAGAAGACAGTGTCTTGTGCATGGTTATTCCATAAGGATTCTTTATTTTGAAGTTTCAACATAACCAAAGGAATGCATCTCTAATGGTGGAAATACTGACACCTCAGTGGGCTTTAGGGCTTTAGTGTGAGGTCACGGTGGCTTCCTGGCAGCCCTCTGAATCACAGGATCTGGGGGACCAGGGTCAATCACCAGTGGAGGGAAGAACCATCATCTGGCCAGCCACACTTGGCTTATAGTATGTGGTTCCAATGCATCTTTTCCATCTCCAGTATACCTTAAGACACAGCCGAATGGACTATTATCACTTTCCCTCAAATACACACCACGATTTCCCACTTTTGTGCCTTTGTTTATGTTGTTTCTCCCTCTGGAATACCCTCTCTCTCCTATTCACCAGATGAGGAAGCTGAGGCTCAGATAGTCTGGGTAATTTGTTCAAGGTCACACGAGGGACAATGGTTTCAAACAGGGGAATGCAGCTGTTTAAACTGGGGAAGGTAGCATTTAGATCCTGAAACGCAGCTCTGTCCTTCAAAGCCCAGATCAGGACCTCCGCCCTATGACCCTGGTTACGGCCGTGCTTGCCTCCTGCTTATGTCTGAGTGGTCTCCTCAACCCTCTTGGAATGTGAGCCTCCCGAGGGCCAGCCTGAGTCTTACCCACATTTCCCCAGGGCTGTCCTTCCAGAACTGAACCAGAGGAAACAGATCCTGTTCAGAATCCTATAAACTCCATCCCCAGATCACCCACATTGGCCGACTAACCCTGGCTGTGGGAAGACAGCACGGAGGGGCCACAGTCTCCCCGGTAGGCCCCCTGCTGGACGTAAGCAGCCCACCAGCCTCCATGCCCCCAGTGAGACTCAGAGCTTCAGAGATAGGGCTGCAAGGCCAGATGGGGGTGTGAATTTCTCCTAGCGGCGAGAATTTCTCCTAGTGGCGAGAATGTCATTGCAAGGCTGGATTTATGAATCAGGCACGAAATCCAGGGCCAGATGGCTTCACAGGCAAATTCTACCAAACGTACAGAGAAGAACTTATACCAATTCTTCTCAAACTCTTCCAA
Source organism: Globicephala melas (assembly GCF_963455315.2). Taxonomy (NCBI): domain Eukaryota; kingdom Metazoa; phylum Chordata; class Mammalia; order Artiodactyla; family Delphinidae; genus Globicephala; species Globicephala melas. The sequence goes on from NC_083323.1 coordinate 14,733,257, forward strand.
AAGATTGAAGAGGAAGGAACACTCCCGAAGACATTCTATGAAGCCACCATTAGCCTGATACCAAAACCAGACAAAGACACCACCAAAAACAAGAAAAAAAAAATGAATCAGGCATGAAGAATGGAGGAAAAGGGAAGAAAGCTACTGTGCCCCCTTAGAGGTGCCCCATAAACCAAACGGTATTGATTTCAAATGGAGGGAGATACGGCAATGTCATCTGGCCTCTGACAAACCTTCCTTTCCTATTTACATTAGGTTCAGACCAATGTTAAAATGACACTGGATTCCCTGAAGTCCACTGGTTCCTGATCACACTGGGCTCAACCGCCTTTGGGGACTTCATACCTGCTGTTCTCTGCCTGGAATGTTCCAACTCCCTTTCTTAAGCCCTAAGCCCCCCATGGTTTGCCAGCTTCTCCTCAGCCTGCAATATTTCAGCGACACCTCATCCAGGGGCCTTCCCCAGTCTCCCGGGTCTGAGTCGCCGTAGCTTGTTGGTTCACCCCTCTCTCATGCACAGCTCACTTTATACTGTAACTCAGAGTTACCTCCTCTGGACTGTGAGTCCCCAGGAGAAGAATGTCCTTTATCCTTGTGTCTCCAGGTCCCAACACAGTGTCGGGCACATAGTAGGTGCTCAGTTAATGCTGTGGTAAGTGGGAGGGGCAGTGTGCGGATGGGGGCCAAGAGTGCACGAGCTGATGACTCAGTACAGTGGCTGATCCACAGGTGGCAGGTTGGAGGGACCCACCGGTGCCCCGCACCTACCAGCAGGGTTCCAGGCCACAGCAGGGGCTTACCTGAAAGATGGGGTACTTCACATATCCGATCTCTATGCAGGTGTTGTCATTTGTTGGTTTGTTAGAGAGGAGGGCTTTGAACCTGAGGAGGAACATAAAGAGGGAGATAAGAAGACTCAAAAAGACATCAACAGCTTGCAAGAGACTCAGCTCTCTGATGACAGAACACGTAATGTCTTGTGTCCCCTCCCACTCTGAAATACAATGACATATCCATAGATCGTTTAACATAATGCTCCCCCTTCTGATATGATACCATAATTCAATCTGAAGTTAAAACTAAAACTCTAAAGTTAAAAACAGTGTTTGGAACTGTTAAATTATTTCTCAAACAGGTGATTGGAAAAGAACAAATGTCTTTTAAAACCCCATCCACCTTGTAGGGCCCATCACAAAGGCTGCCTTCTTCCTGGAGTCCTTCCTGATTCAGGCCTCAAGCTCCTCAGGCGCCCACGGAGCTCTCCACCTCCCTCTTCCCCCCTCCCACACAACCTTTGCTCCAAGAGGGCAGGGACTTCTGCCATTTCTGCCTCTGCTGCCTCCTCAGAGCCTATGCCAGGCTGGACCTGATGCACTGTAGGTATTTCATCAACATCTGTGGATTACCTAACCACCTCCCTATGTGGGTGATCTTCTGTCTGGGGTTTGAGGTGCATTTTCCTGCCACTGACTAAACTAAGCTCCTTGTGGGTAGAGACTCAGTCAGTGGAACACATGGATACTCAATATCTTTAGAAATAAGCTAAGCTGTGTCTCTTTTTATAAATTAAACTTTAAATCTGAAATAATTTTAGATTTACAGAAGAGTTGCAAACATCATACAGAGACTTCCAGGATGCCCTTCACCCAGCTTCCCCCGATGTTACATCCTACACAGCCATGGTACCTTTGTTGAAACTAAGAAATTAACATTGGTACAATACTGATCTAGTTCTTCTATGGTGTCACAACCGAGAACCTTGCAAGGGACAGTGTATTTTTCTTGCAGTGGCAAAGCAGACATTTGGGGTATTAGGTTTTGGGGGGGACACCGGAGATGCCAGGAGGCTTTTAGGAACCCAGGGAGTGTTGGCCACACAGCTTCATTAGTGACCTGGAAGTGGGTTCCGTTTCTGGATCCCAGTGTCCTTACCCTCTGCTCACCCCCTGGCAGCCTGCCTTCTCCTCATTCAGCATCACTTTCTTCTCTGCCCACCTTCACCGATCCCTGTTCAGGTCCCGGGATAATGCAGTTCTAAATGGTCAACTCTATCTCTACTCAAATCAAAAGGAGAAGCAAGGGCTGTAGCAGAGCTAGCAGGGACGGTGTTATATTACTGTCACTCCAGAGTCAGGGAAAAGTAAGGTTCAGGACCTCTGTGTTTTGGGTGGCTTATGTCAAAGTTCCCTGATATTTGGAGAGCAGGTCTTTCAAGGCTTCTGTGTATGAGCTTTCAGGCTGCATGAGGACACCTGGCTGAGGGAGCTACAATCCAATCCACGCTCTGCTCACGAAGCTCTTTGCCCGATATGTGCCCCGTCTGCCTAGAGGAACGGTGCCCTGTCTAAGCCACATAATCAGGCTGCTGATTATGCTAGTGTCAGCCCTGTACTCTTTTTCCAAATTGTGGTTAAACACGTAACATAAAATTTACTGTATTAACCATTCTTAAGTGTAATGTTCACGTGAAGTGTGCTCACATCGCTGTGCAATCAGTCTCCAGGACTTACCCTGTCCCCGTTAAACAACTCCCCATTCCCCTCTCCAGCTCCACCATCCCCACCCTTCTACTTGCTGTCTCTATGAAGTTGATTACTCTAGGTTCATATAAATGGAAACATACAGTATTTGTCTTTTTGTGACGAGCGTATTTCACTTCATATAATGTTCCCAAGTTCATTCATATTGTAGCATGTGTCAAAACTGCCTTCCTTTTTAAGGCTGAACAACATGTATACACTAGGTATTTTTTAATTCATTCCTCCACTGATGGACTCCTGGGTGGCTTCCCCCTTTTGTCTTTGTGAATCATGCTGCCTGAACACGGTATACAAATGCCCTGTACTCTTGGATCCTTGATTTTGAGAAGAAAACCTGCCAGTTCAGTGACGATACCACCCGAATTGAATTTCAGAGAACAGTAATAGCCACCCTCGTAATTCAGTGCTTTCAAAATTGATGACACATACCTTGGAGAGGCTGTAAATAACAGCACTTTGTGGGCATAAAATGGTCTTCCTTCTACCAGAAAGGTAACATCTGACATTTCTTTATTGTTAAGGAAATGAGGATCTGGAACAGGAAAGGGAGAGAGGGTAGCTTTAGAGGAGAGAAGGGTGAGGTTTGGATTCCCCTTTTGGAAAAGTGCCCGTAAGAGCTGACAGGGAGGCTATGGCGATAAAATACTCATTGGAGAGAAAGTGACCAAACAGGAGACAGAATCAGTTAAAGGAACACTCAAATCACTGAAATTCAGTTTCTCGTGGGAAACCTTCATAGCTTACTCGCGACTAAAAGTAGCATTTCCCCTTAGAAGCCTCGCCCCCAGCCCGAGTTCAGATGACTGTCAGGTGTGGAAGGTGACCATCCACCTCGCTGACCTCCAAGGAAGTCACCCCCCCACCTCGCTCCTCCTCAAGCTCGGTGCCCTCCTGCCGGAGAGAAGTGCTTCTGAAGAGCTGTCCCCTTGCCGCTGCATTCCAGGCGATCCGAAATCCAAGCCCTTTTCTCAGGGTCAGAGGCAAACGAGCCAGGCCCCTGCCCTCAACTCCAAGAATAAAGAAGTTGTATAACTACTTGTACAACGAGTACTCTAGTACTTACTGAGCTGCCACTTACACGTGTAAACTCATTCAGTCCTGGGAGAAAGGGACGGCTGTCAGGCGTGCAGCTGGGGACACAGACGCCAGGAGTCACAGTGACTTGGCCAAGCAAATGGCAGGTGGAGAGGTCAGGATGTGAACCTAGACATTCTAACTCCAGGGCCTGCATTGCTAAGCACTGGGATACTCCGATTTGCCTGTCGTGTTGGCCATTTTTCCTGGGGCTACAGAAGGTGCCAGTCTGTCCTCAGCTCAGCCCTTCTGCCTCACTGGGAAAATCCACCAACACTCCCGTGCACCCCTACACAGCTCCACCCCACCTGGCTTCTAAGTCAGACCCCTGGCCTGGCCCCATTTTGCCCAGGCCCTGCTGTAACTTGGACCCAGAATTTGCCTTCCTGGCTGATTCGCCCCAGGGGGTGGTCCTGGATGTCCTCCACTCATATTTCTCTGTCCGTACCTACAGCCACCTCACCTCTTCCCAATAAAAAAGTTTTAATTTAAAACATATCAAAAAAAGCATTAAAAAGTCAAAATCACCTGTAATCCCTCTATCTTAAAAAATTTTTTTTATTAAAAAAAATACAACAAGGGCTTCCCTGGTGATGCAGTGGTTACGAGTCCGCCTGCCGATGCAGGGGACACGGGTTCGTGCCCCGGTCCGGGAAGATCCCACATGCTGCAGAGCGGCTAGGCCCGTGAGCCATGGCCGCTGAGCCTGCGCGTCCGGAGCCTGTGCTCCGCGACGGGAGAGGCCACAACAGTGAGAGGCCCGCGTACCGCAAAAATACAAAAAAACAACAAAACCCAAACTTCTAAAACTCTCCAGGTAAAGGGAAGAGAGGCTATAGGGGAAGGCCCCAGCGTTGACTAACACTTCTCCACTTGCTTTAAAGACCGTTAACAGGTTGGAGTGACTTTCTCCCTCTTCTCAGCCACCTGCCTCCCTCCGCTGGGTCTCTCTCATTCCCACTGTCCACTTCCAACTAGCCCCCACTCCGGCTTCCTAAATTGCTAATATCTCCTACCTTTAGCTCTTTTTACCATTCTCTCCCAGAATTCACTGGGAGGGCAAGAGGACAACATACTATAAAAAAATAAGGCATGTGCTCTCCAGTTTGCCATAGTCCCCACCACTCCCCTATTGTCTTACACCAAACTCATTTCAATCATTTTTATGACCTGCCTGGCCGTACAGAGATGCCAGTTTGGAACCTTTGTCACTACTCTTATCTTTCCTTTCAAGTAGATTCCTAAGGAACTACTATTTGGCCACCTTTAGTTATCTGAGCCTGAAATGCTGTATTGAAGATGCAAAACACTATTTGTTCCATATTCCACTTATTAGTAATTATGTCCTTTTTCTTTCATCTCGTGAGCTTTGAGCCTCTCAGGCCTGCCTTTATTCTCTTGGTGCTAATAACCCTTGGGATTCCGATGCTTGGGCTGAAAACCAGGCCCTTTTAATCGCTGGTGAAAGAAATCTCAGCAAGTTCAGGAGGAAAAAAAATGTTCCCTCCTCTCCTATAGCTACAGGAAAGCAGATTTTATGCTGCATCAGTGAAACAGCCCTTGCAAATGTTTGCTCTAACAAGGATGTCTTGTAAGGCACCAGCTGTCAGAGATTATTGCTATGTCCTGGCAATGTAACCTTCAATCTCTAAAGTCTGTTAATTTGATTGATCTTTATAATTTGTTGCCCTGATAATATTTTAATTAACACCTGTTTTCTACAAGGTAAGAACTACTAGCAGTTTTAGTACATTCTGGTTTGCCTACATGAATGGGCATAAAGAAAACCAGACAATTTGGATTCAACTGCTAAGTTTTTCATTTTAGCATAAAAGTTGTATCATTTAAATTAACAGGTTATTCATGACAGGAACAAAAATACTTTAAAACAGTTTCATGAATTTAGCCTTTTCATTAATTTAAACTAGCTCACCTGTTTCAAAAGTAGGGGTTTTGCTAAAGGGTAGAATTTTTCAGATGCTTCCATTTCTCCAAAGTTTCCTGGTCTTTACAGGAAGAGGAAACAGGAAGTAGGAAAGTCCCCAACCTTCACGGCAAAGGGAGTCCTTTATCTTTAATATTTTATAACCCCCAGGCCCTCACAACAGAAGGTTCATGCTTCAGGATTCAAGGCAGCTGGGTGTTTGCCTTCTTGCCAGGCTGATCAACCAGGCTGCAAGCAGACTCAGGATCTTCCAAATGAAATCAGTGCCTGATGGAAAGGTTTCTTCTGGAAAACCCCAGAAGCCGGACTGGAGAATGATGGAATTGTGGCTTTGGGGGGACCTGGGTTCAAGCTCCAGTTCCACCTGAACTGACGCTGCAGCCTCTGAGAGCCTCTCTTCAGCTTTGACCAGGATGACACTGTGTGCCTCCTGCGGTGGCCCAGGGATTGCTTGAGAGAGAGTAGGTGAGGGGCTTTGCTGCGGCCAGCTCAATGCCAGGGTCAAAGAAGGGTGAAAAGTACTGTCACTGTCCCCAGCTTGTTCCATCTCAGGGAGGAGGAACTTCTTAGAGGGGAGGCTGGGGGAGAGCAGCCATGCATGCACAGCTCAGCCTTCTCCGGGACTTTACCTGGCTGCTGGAAGTGCGTGGGCTCAGAAGGTCTTGGGCAGCCCGTCACTGTCGGTGACTTGCAGTAGAAAGGCACTCAATGGAGGGATGAGATTTTGGCGAGTTCCCTTGTCCACACCCCCAAGGTATGTTCTCCAAACAGCTTAATCGCATAACAAAGGTGACATCCCGATCTCCACCTACCTCACTCCAGTCTCCACCTCGTCTGCCCTCCAACACTCCCACCTTCTTTTATGGCGTTTGCTTGCTCCCTGCCCTCCAATCACAAAGCAACAGCGCAGGGCAGGACCCGGGAAGCACTTACCCAGGCGCGAGGTCTGTTTCCGTTTGATCTCTGTGAGCTTGGGGATGGGGTAGGGCCCGTAGCAGTGAGTGAAGATGACACACAGCTGCTGGCTGATCACTTCGTTCTGTGGAAAGGAAAGAACGGCTCACACTGCTGGGGGCTGTGCGCTCATCCAAGCTGTGCTGTAACAATGGGTTCCTCCCCCCAGGCGAGAGGAGCCCACAGACTTACTGCAGATTCTCAGAGAAATTCCCCTGACATCACACGTTCACTTTGCCCCTCAGGCCCTGGATTTGCTTGCTCTGTTTGTCCACTATTTCTAGCAGGTTCATTGGTGGAAGTTTAATTTGTAATTAAATCCTTTCTTGCTCCAATCATTTCTTTACTATCCATTAGAAAACAAGGTTTGTAACTCACAGGATGGAAAATAAGTTTTTCACCCTAAACACACCTTTATTAATACTCCAAAATTCTGGCAGCAGGTCATTATCCCGAAAATCACAGCAGGAAGCCCTGTGGGTCCTGTTCCTGTGCTCTCCATGACCAAGATACAAACGCTCCTGATTCGGTGTTCTTCTGAATTTGATTCTGGCGCTGAGGCATTTCCAGAGCCAGGAGTGCTCAGCTGAATCACTTCCTCCAAAAAACAGTGTGTGTGGGGAGGGGAATAGTTCTGTGATACAAAACTACAGCTGCCCCAGTTGCTCAGGGAGCCTGTTTCTGATCGCCCTTCGCCCTTCACGTTCTCTCCTCCTTTCCTGTTGGGGCCCGTGCTGTTCATTAATCTCCCTCCAACTGCAGGTGTGCAGGAAGGAAGCCCAGGAATCAGAGCATTTTGGGGGATGCTTTTTACTGGGTGAAGGGGGTTGAAACTAGGGGCTAAAATCAGAGGTAGATAGCTAGACATTTACAGTATATTAAGAAAAGTAGGTTACAACACAATTTGTACCATGTATTTTTGGAAGTAAAATGCTACATATATATTTGGATGTATAAAGAAAGGTCTGGAAAAAGAGTAGCTACCATGGGGTGGGATGATGATGTCTTCCCTTTTCTTTTTATCTATATTTTCTGTAATAAACAAGTGCTGCTTTGGTCATAAAAACAATACATGTTATTTTTCATTTTAAAAGACAGGTTTGGGACTACTAGTGATGTTAGCAGTTCTGATTCTTGAATCTGCTTCACTGTGTTCCTGAAAGAGAGGGATCACAGCTCAACCTATGGAAAGAAAACCCAACCCTTTGATCCTGCAAGGCACCATGTTACCTCAGAGGGGGTCCACAGAGGTGCCTAAGGAGATGCAATCCTATTGGACAGAAAAAGGGATTCTGCTTTCAAAGATGATACCTTATGACCAGCAGCATCAGCATCACCTGGGAGCTTGTTAGAACTGCAGATCCGCAGGTCCCATCCCAGACTTCAGCCTCAGGTGGGCTGGGGGTGGGGCCCACCAGTCAATATTTTAACAAGTTTTCTGATGCTCCCTTTGTTTTGAGACCCACACGTTTCATATATTGAAATTCTGTCTTGGGTTTGACCTGGGCTGGGGACTGTCAATTCGTTTCCTTTGGTCTAAAGCCTTGCCACACAAATGTGCCCCATCGACCAGCAGCAGCAGTATTGCCTGGGAGCTTGCAAGAAATGCGGACTCTCCTCCTAGGCCCACTGCATCAGAATCCGCATTAACACGCTCTACAGGTGATTCCCATGCATACTCATGTTGGAGAAGCACTGGGGTGGTTGGCAGTACTGTGGCCCCTAGAGGACTGCGTGCCCTAATCCCTGGGACTGTGATATCATGAGATACCATGCCTGTGAATATGTTCTCTTTCAGAGCAAAAGGGACTTGGCAGGAGTAATTAAGGTCACTAAGTAGTTGACCTTAAAAGGGGGCGATTACTTTGGATTATCTGGGTGGGCTCACTGTAATCACATGAGCCTTTAAAATTAGAGGCAGAAGAGGAATTCAGAAGGGATGGGGGAGACGTGGAAGTCAGAGGGTCTGGAAGCCTGAGAAGGACTTGATGCACTGTTGCTTGAAGACGGTGGGGGCCACATGGTGAGCTTGCGAGGGAATGCAGGCCCCAACACTAGGAACAAAATGTGACCCCCCAGCTGACCCCCAGGAAGGAAATGGGACCTCAGTCCTACAGCCACAAGGAACTGAATTCTACCCAAACCTGAATGAGCTTTCAAGTGGATTCTTCCCGGGTCTCTAGAAAGGAACTCAGCCCTGCTGATACCCCTGATTTTGGTCCTGTGAGACCCTAAGTAGAGAGCCCAGCCGAGACCTTGTGCCTGGACTTCTGACCAATGGAAACCATGAGAGAGTAAATGGCTGTTGTCTTCAGCCTCTAGATTGTGGTCATTTGTTACCGCAGCAATAGAAACTAATCCAGCTCATCTAGAGTTTGCCTATTTCATCTTCCTTCTGACCGCAGCGTGCCCGACGCGCTGTGGATGCACAGTGAATACTTGCAGGTCACAAGAAAGATGAGACCTGTGACCTGCAAGATGCTCTGTGCAGACTGTGTGATGAATGGTGCTGGTCTCACTACCTGCACCTGGGGTTGTCTTGGGAGGCTTGCTGGTGAGTCAGCCCATCTCATCAACTCGGGGGAAGGAACGAAGATCCATTTCCTGGATTTCGTGACCCGTAAGAGAAGCTGTACTCAGCATCTAAGAGGTGACCGGCACCGTGAAAGGAGCCATACTGGGGGCAAGCAGAGGCAGCAGAGCAAGATCCCGTCTCTCCAGGAACTCACAGCTCGGCCTCACTTCCTAACTTCACTATGTGTTGTATCACCTGAGAAAGTAAAGACAAGGGCTGTCTGTTCCACAGGGGCAATCCTCAAGCACTTAAAAATTATCTGGGAGGCACGTAACTCCCCACTCCTAAGTGAGGGCTGCATACAGTGACTTGATTCCAAAGAGCACAGTCTGGAAAGCGAGGGGGAGGCAACAGTAAGTTTGCCGTGGAGAAACTCGACAAACACAATCTCAGCCAGGTGGTCAAGGTCATCATCACCGGGGATGAGTCATATTGATCGCAGGTACACCTGATGTGGTGAGAAAGGCGCTTTACCTCGGTGGGCATCCTTCCCAAACCCACAATCTCGGTCTAAATCGTGAGACAAATACTGCGTACTCCACTAGAGGGGCAGCCTATAAAATATGTGACCAGTACTCCTCAGAAACGGTCATGGTCATCAAAAACAAGGCAAATCTGAGAAACTGTCTCAGCCAAGAGGAGCTTAAGGAGGCATGACGACTAAAGGTAACCTGGTGTCCCGGAGCAGAAAAAGACACTAGATAAAAACCGAGGAAACAGGTATAAAGTATTTAGCTAACAATAACGTATCCATGTTGGTTCACTGATTATAACAAGTGTACCACACTGATGCAGGATGTTCATACTGGGGGGAGCAGGTGAGGGGTTGTATGGGAACTCTCTGTGCTATCTTCTCCATTTTTCTGTAAATCTAAAGTCACTCCAAAAAATGAAGTCTATGATTACAAGAAAAGCTGCCCAATGAGGAAATAGGAAAATTATGATGAAAGCACTAGAAGTTCAGGAGAGAAAGGGAAAGAAGACGGGTCATCAACAGTTCCCTAGGCTTGACTCATTCATCCCCCAAAGGTTTCGTGAATGTAAACGTTCCCTCATGCGCTAAGCTACGCTTTCATCCACTCATGAATTTTCTTCAAAATATTTATTGAGCATCTGCTAAGCGCCAGGCACTGGCTAGACCCTGAGGGCTGGACACTGTGCGAAGGATGGTGTTGATGAGCCCGACGCCAGCACCAAAGATGCTGCCATTTCCGAGGCTTTCTGGCCGCTTCTCTTTCAGAGATGAGAACCCTAAGAGAAGCCTCCCCACTGTGTCCTTGAACTCATCTGTGTTTGTCGAGGTGTCTGCTCTGTGCCCTTTTCTGTGCACTTCCTCCAGACTGTGGGATTGTTGGGATAATTCACTCTGCTTCCCTGGCACGCTGTAATTCGTATAAGTGAACAACTTGTGGGGTTGGTCTACCCTAAGGATTTGGGTAGCTCTGGACCCAAACCTGAAGACAGTGGCTGGACTTAGCCAAGCTTGAGGCTCACTCTCTTCTGGGGGTGGGCGTGGGTTGGGTGGCTGTGCTGGGACAGACGCTGACGCTCTCCTCTGAGCGACACATTTAAGCGTGGCGCTTTTAGCTCAAAGGGCCACAAGGCTCAAGCCCCAGGGGCAGCAGGCCAGCCTCAGCATGTAGGCCCTGACCTGGGAGGCCTGGGCTGCGAGAGGTGGGTCTGGCCAGGCTCATGTACATGGCAGCCGGTTAGCAGTTGTTAGTGGCGTGCCGCTGGGGACCTGGAATTCAGGTTTCTCACGGAAAATGCTGGGTATGTGTGCTCGTGGGGTGAACTTGGGTCCTCGGGACTCGGAACTGTGCGGCTACATAGAACTAGACAGGAATGAAGCCAAGTTCCTAACACCAGGGTTACCAGGAGACTCCCCTGAGATGGATTCCTGTGGATTTGGGGGCTGACATCCTTCCTCTCCTCCTCTAACCCCTCACTCCTCTCCTAAAAAGATACGGAAACACCTTCTCTTCTTCACAAAGGAGTGCTAGGATTGATCCCAAAGGTCCTTTGCAGGTGGCTTAGGCGGGGGTTCTACACAGTGGTAAAAACCTGGACAGGGGGGCCAGATGGGACTGGGTCCCAGTCCTGGTTCCTCACCCACTAGCTCTGTGACCTTAGGAAAGTGACTCGGCCTCTCTGGGTTTTGGTATTCTCTTCTAAAGTGGATTAAAACTACCTGCTTGGTGAGGTTGCTATGAGAGCTAAAAAGGATAACACATCCCCATATACTGCTGAACCAAAGGAAAGTGCTGAGATTTGACCATTTTTAACCCCCAAAACAGCAATTTCCCATAATTCAGACGAATGCCTATTTTTCTAGACCCTAAAATGTCATAAAATTAATGGCAGCTTTTAGGAAGAGGAAAAAGAAACTCACCACATTAAACACACACACCCATTTTTAAGATCCATTTAACTTGAGAAATGCTGGAAGGTGGAAAAAGCTGTGTCTCAGAATCAAGAGAATGCGGAATTACTGTTACTATCTGGGGACACTGGCAGGGAGTTCTCTGCCTCAGTCCACTGTCAACAGCGACTGACTCTTCCCTACAGAGGCCCCTCCCTTGCGGGATGCACTGACCTGTGAGCAGTGAGCTGCTCTGCGCTGCCACACCCCTGGGAAAGGTGGAGGTGGGAAGTGTCCCCACCTCCAGAGGGTTCTGCGAGGTCAGCATGTAGCCCCACTGGAGTTGTGCACCAGATGAAACTGAACACACAATGAACTCGTGCTTTTAAATAGTCATCCATGTGTTTTGATATGTACCTTTTATTCATGTCAAGTGAGGAAGGTTTTCAATTTATGGTAGTAATACAATGTTTCCTTTCTAACTACATTTAATGGAAGGCAAATTGATTTAAAGAAAAATATCAGTGGAAATACCCTTGAGGAATGAAAGGGAAATCAGACATTATCAGGTGAAGGAAAACTCAAAGAATTTGTCACCAGGAGACCTATCCTAAAAGAATAGCTGAAGAAAGTTCTCTAAACAGAAAGGATAGAGGAAGGAATCTTGGGACATCAGGAAGAAAGAACATGGTAAACAAAAATATGGATAAACATAATAGGTTTTCTTTCTTCTCTTGAGTTTCCTAATTATGTTTGATGGTTGATGCAAAAATTATAAGTGTCTGATGTGGTTCTAAATATGTAGATGAAATATTTAAAGACAATTATGTCATAAATGGGGGAGGTAAAGGGACATAAAGGGAAGTAATGTTTCTGTACTTTACTTGTACTGGTAAAATGAAGACACCAGTAGTCTATGATGTTATACACACACACACACACACATACACACACACACACACACTATAATACTGTAAGCAACCACTAGAAAAACTATACAAAGGCATACAATCAAAAACATTACAGACATATAAAAATGGAATTTAAAAAGTGTTCAAGTAACTCCACAAGAAGGCATAAAAAGAAAAGAGAAAAAAGACAGAGAGACCAAACAGAAAACCCAAAATAAGATGGCAGGCTTAAGCCCTAAAGTAGCAATAACTGAGTAAAATATAAATGGTCTCAATAAACCAATTAAAAAAACAGAGATAGGCAGAGTGGATGAAAAGCCCAACTATATGCTTTTTACAAGAAAGTCACTTCAAATCTAATAAAACAGGCAAGGTGACAGTAAAGGATGGAAAAAATATATCACATGAACATTAATCAAAGGAAAGCAGGAGTGGCTATATAAATATTAGATAAAGTAGATGTCAGAGCAAGGAAAATTAGCAGAAGCAGAGAGGGGCATTATATGATGATAAAAGGGTTAATTCACCAGGAAGATATTGCAGTCCTAAATGTGTATGTACCAAACAACAGATCTGCAAAATATGTGAATCAAAAACTGACAGAACCAAAAGAAGAAATAGACAAACCCACAATTACAGTTGGGTTCTTTCTCAACTGATAGAATAACTAGACAGAAAATCTGTAGGCTATGGAAGAACTCAACAATACCATCAACCAACAGGGTCTTATCGACAGTTATGGAAACACTCCACTCAACAATGGCAGAAAACAGTCTTTTCTTTTTTTTGGCCACATTGCATGGCTTGTGGGATTTTAGTTCCCAGGCCAGGGATTGAACCCAGGTTCCCGGCAGTGAAAGCACTGAGTCCTAACCACTGGACCACCAGGGAATTTCTGAAAACATTCTTTTTAAGTGCCCGTGAAACCAAGATAGACCATATCCTGGGCCATAAAACCAACCTCAAAATTTTAAAAGGATTAAAATAATACAGACTGTGTTCTCTGACCACAATGGAATCAACCTAGAAATCAATAACAGAAAGATAACAGGAAAATCTCCAAATACTTGGAAACTAAACAACACATTTCTAAATAATTCATAAGTCAAAAAGGAAGTTCCAAGGGAAATAAAAAACACACTGAACTGAATGAAAATGAGAATAAAAGGTATCAAATTTTGTGGTACACAGCCAGAGTAGTGCTGAGAAAGATATGCATACATAAGACAAGAGGAAAGGTCTCAAATTAATATTCTAAGCTTCTACCTAAAGAACCTGGAAAAAGAAAAACAAAATAAGAAAAAAAAAGAAAAACAAAATAAGCCCAAAGCAAGCAAATAATAAAGATAAGAGCAGCAATCAATGAAACTTAAAAAAGAAGAGTAGCAGAGAGAGAAGATACAAATTAACAAAATCAAGAATGAAACAGGGGCTATCACTACAGACTCTGTAGACATCAGAAGGGTAATAAGGGAATGTGATGAGCAACTCTACACACATACATTTGACAACGTAGATGAAACGGACCAATTCCCTGAAAAACACAAAGTACCCCACCTCACTCAATATTAAGTAGATAATTTGAATAGCTCTGTAACTATTAAAGAAATTGAATTTATAATTTAAAAAACTTCCCTTAAAGAAATCTCCAAGACCAGATTGAAAAGGAAGAAATGAAACCATCTCTACTTACAGATTACATGATTATCTAAGTAGAAAAATCCCAATAAATCTGCAAAAAACTCCTAGAACTAATAAATGAGTTCAGCAAGGTCACAGGATATGAGATAAACATACAAAAATCAATTGTATTTCCATATGCTAGCAATGAACACATGGACAAAAAATTAAAAATATAACACCATTTACAATTGTTAAAAAAAGAGAAATAGTTATGTGTAAGTCTAATAAAACATGTCCAGGGGCTTCCCTGGTGGCGCAGTGGTTGAGAGTCCGCCTGCCGATGCAGGGGACACGGGTTCGGGCCCCGGTCCGGGAGGATCCCACATACCGCGGAGCGGCTGGGCCCGTGAGCCATGGCCGCTGGGCCTGCGGGTCCGGAGCCTGTGCTCCGCAACGGGAGAGGCCACAACAGTGAGAGGCCCACGTACAGCAAAAAAGAAAGAGAAAAAAACATGTCCAGGACTTGTACCCTGAAAACTCACAATATTGATGAAAGAAATCAAAGAAGATCTAAAGACACCAAGAGACTAACATGTTCATGGATTGAAAGACTTAACATAGAAAAGATGTCAATTCTCCCTAAACTGATATAGAGGTTTAACACAATTCTTATCAGTCTCAGCAAGATTTCTGTTGTTGTTCATATAGCAAATTTGTTCCAAAATTTATATGGAAAGGCAAAGAACTAACATAGCTAAATTCATTTTGTGAAAGAAGAATAAAATGGAAGGAACAAATTTACCCAATTTCAAGATTTATTTTATAGCTATAGTAATTAAGACTGTGTGGTAATGGTGGAGGGACAGACACATAGATCAATGGAACAGAATGGAAAACTCAGAAACAGACCCACACAAATATGCCCAACTGACTTGACAAAGTTGCAATAGTAATTTGATGAAAGAGAGATAGTCTTTGCAACAAATGGTGCTGGAGCAATTGAACATCCACTGGCAAAACAAAAACGAAAACAAAACAACTTTGCTCTGAGTCCTGCATTTCATACAAAAATTAACTCAAAATGAAAATGAATCACAGACTTCAGCGTAAAACAGAAAACTATAAAAACTCTAGGAGAAAAATGCAGGAGGAAATCTTCATGATTTAGGGCTAGGCAAAGCATTCTAATACTTGTCATCAAAAGCATCAGCTCCATAAAGGGAAAAACTTAAATTGGACTTCCTCGAAATGGAAGCTCCGTGAAAGACCCTGTTAAGAGGATAAGAAGACAAGCTGCAGAGTGGGAGAAAGTATTTGCAAACCGTGTATCTGACAAAAGACTATTTTCTAGAATTTACAAAGAACTCTCAAAATTCAACAGTGAAAAACCAAACAATTTAATTAGAACACGGGCAAAAGACACAAAGAGACATTTCACTGAAGAGGATATACAGATGGCAAATAAACACATGAAAATATGTTCAACATCATTAGCCATTTAGGGAAATGCAAATTAGAACCACAATGAGATACCACTTATACATCTACCAGAATGGCTAATATAAAAAATAGCAATAGCATCAAACAGGGAGGATGTGGAGAAACTTCATTACCCATACTTTGCTGGTGGGAATATAAAATGGTGCAGCCACTCTCAAAACCAGTTTAGCAGTTTCTAAAAACTAAACATGCAACTTCCATACAATCCAGCAGTTGCACTCCTGAGCATTTATCCCAGAGAAATGAAGACTTATATTCATATCAAAAACCTGTGCAGGAATGTTTAAACAGCTTTATTTGTAATAGCTCAGCACTGGAAACAACTCAGATGTCCTTCAGTGGTGAGTGGTTAATAAACTGTGATCTGTCCATACCACAGAGTACTAGTCAGCAATAGAAAGAATCTAACTATCAACACATGCAACGACCTGGAAGAATCTTCAGAGAATTATGCTGAGTGAGAAAATCCAATCCTAAAAAGTTACATACTGTATGATTCCATTTAAATCACATTCTTGAAATGACAAAATTAGAGAAATGGAGACCGGATTAGTGGTTACCGGGGCATAAGGAGGGAGTGAGGGCAGAAGAGATATGGGTGTGGCTGTAAAAGGGCAACATGAGGGATCCTTATGGTGATGGGAGTTTTCTGCATGTTTACTCTATCATGTCAATATCTTGGTTGTGATATTTAACTGTCATTTTGCAAGATATTGCCCATGGGGGAAATGAAGTATCTCTCTGTATGTTTTCCTACAACTGCATGTGAC
The DNA here is from genome assembly GCF_963455315.2 of Globicephala melas. Lineage (NCBI taxonomy): Eukaryota > Metazoa > Chordata > Mammalia > Artiodactyla > Delphinidae > Globicephala > Globicephala melas. The sequence continues at coordinate 14,749,511 of NC_083323.1, forward strand.
TCTACAATTGTCTCAAAATAAAAAGTTTAATTTACAAAACTCAATTTTAAAACAGTGGGAAACCCCCCTAAAAACGTGTATAAACCACAAGGAAAAAAAAACCCAAAACACATAGCTTATGTCTCACCCTGGACATGAGCTATGTGTTTTGTCTTTTTTTTCTCTCCACGTGAACTGAATAGAACAACGCTGGAGGCTAAAGCCTCCAGCGTTGTTCTATTCAGTTCACGTGGAGAGAAACCCCAAATGTCCACCATGTTCTGAGCAAGGCTCCGTGCCATTTGATTTCATCTCCTACACTTTCTCCTGTGTCCCGCAGCTTCCTGCTGCCCCAGCACATCAAGCATGTTCCCACCTGGAGCCTGAGCTCCTGCAGTTCCCCCACTTGGAATGCTTTCCCTCCAGACCTCTGTGTGGCTGGAAGCTTTTCCTCACTTAGGTGGTTGTTCACATGCTCCCTCCTCTGGGAGACTTTTCTTACCATCCTCTCTAAATTAGACCTTGCACCAGAGACTACATCGTTGTCCAAGTTCATTTTTTCATAGCATTTATCATGCTCTCACTCTCTTTTGCTGACGTATTTCCTTGCGTACTATGTGTCTGCCCCTCCCCTGGCCACAGTAAGTTCCATAAAGAAGGTAAAGAAGGTCCTGTCACCCCTGTAGCCTAGGAGGCACTCATGACTACAGAATGAATAAATGTCCAGAGGAGTTATGTGTGGGAGAAACGGGCCAGGAGCTCTCTTTAAATAGATGTATTTTAAAAAATGACTGTATTGTTCTACTCCTGGGGAACTCTAGAGACACTGAACCCTTTTAAAGATAAAATTTATAACTGGGGGCAAAAAAGCACATCTGCAACTAGATTTCAAGTAACGTTTGACCGAGCAAGAGTCACGGATGCGGAGAAGGCATCGCCTCACTTTACAGGATGGCTGTATTTCTGTGAGTTGGCCATCAAGTGGATTTATTTACAGGAATTCTATATTCTTACCCACTACTCTGATAGAACCAGGCATTTGTGCCCACAGAACAGCAGACATGATTTGAACAGGAATCCGTTAATGGAGGGAGAAGGGACAATGCTAGCTAGTTGTGTGATGCATGGCTACTCCTTTCCTCCAATAGGACACTTTCTGAAGGCAGAGCTTTGCAGCACTTTCTCAACTCTCTGAACTTCTCTGCCACCATCTCTCTCTAGACATCTTTTGACCCCAGGAACATCACCATGTTTGGGGACTGCTTGACTTGCCCCGGCAGCCAAGGGAAATTGATCACCTCTTTGTCCCCTGTGGTCAGTGTACATGGTGGTGTAATACCACATCTCACCAGTAGGGGTTACCATTGACCCCCCCCCCATAAGGGCAAACTTGACTCTTGAAAGCACCCTTTTCCCCAGACTTGCCCCCCGCTCCTGACCACACACTGCTCCTGCCCCATCCCTGGCTCCCCCCACCCTCCAAGATCAGTACAGCTGACAGGGAGCAGGCTCTAGTCTACATCTGCCAAAGGCCCCTGGCTTCTTCCAGGCCTCCAGGTGCTACTTTCAGAGGCTGTTGGCTGCCCTTTCTGGGTGGTGGCTGAGTGGGGTATAAGGGGCCTGCTGGCGTGCTAGCAATGTTCCGTTTCTCAGTCTGGGTGCTGACCACACAGGTAAGTTTACCTTGTGAAAATTCATTAGGATCTATAGTTACGATCTGGGCACTTTTCTGATGTATCTCATTCTTCAAAGTGAAGTTTACTTTAAAAAATCCATAGATTAGCTTTCCTCAATACATAGGATGCCTTAGTAATTTCTGGAACTCCCACTACAGCCCGTAGAAGAGAAAAAAACAAAACAAAACCAAAAACCAATTAGAACACCAAGACCCTGGGAACAGACCTAGCAATGATTTTTCACTAAGGTGGTTTCTTAGGTAGTTTCAGGCCTTATTTATTTATTTTTCAAGTTGCGGGGTGAGGGGCAGGGAGAGTTTGGTTTTGAAATACTTCCAGCAGGTTTTGCTCTTTGTGGAATCACTGAGGCTCATTACCCGAGGGCCGGCACACCTCCTCCCGTTTTGGGTCTCAGTGGGGCCTGACACCAAGCACAAATCCAGCCCCCAGAGGCTGAGACTCTGGTGCTAATGAGAATACCTAATGGGACCCGCTCTGGACCCCAGGCCAGGTGCTCCAAGGCTCAGGGAGCAGCTGGGTGTGTTGCTGCTGCTGCTTTGCTGCGGGGCCATCCCTGCCAACTGGAGAAGGCTGCTCCCCCTCTCCACTCGTGACAGCTTGTTGGCCAAGCCTGGCAGGGGAACCCACGCTGCCCTTTTGGTTCAGAGGCCTGCCTACTTCCCTGACACTTCACAGGCTCCCACTATCTTAGGACCCCCGGGTCCTGCACAGCCTGTTGTGAAGGGGTTGCGGCATTTCCCCGTTGCTGGGAACATAGTGCCAGCAGGAATTCAGAGGCCCTTGAGGAAGGCGTGAGCCTCAAGCGCTAGGCTCATGCGATCCTCAGACCTGAAAAGCCTTCTCAGGGCCTGGCTTTCCAGGGACCTTGGCAGGTCTGCATCCTGTCGACCTAGAGAGCTACACCCATTTCTCTCTTCCTGCTGGGTTCCTAATGTCCATCCAGGCCTGCCCTGGTCTCAGCACCTCAGTGACGCCTTCCCTGAGCATCTCACACCCCTCAGAGCCTGTGCCACCCAATTTAACATTGTTTCACAAACCACCTCAGATGTCCTTGGGGCCCATGGGTGGGCTTTAGCTCCCCAGCTTTCATGCAAATTCCCCAGGCTGGAAGGTATCTTTTACTTTGTCCCATGTGCCCAAGTGCCTTGGGACATAACAGGTGTTCAGTAAAGCGGCTGCCCCATGAAAGGCTCTACAAATAGCTGTAACCAGCTGGGGTACATTTGTGCCAGCGCTGTGACTGCAGGCAGCCCCCCCCGCCTCCGTGGGACAGGGTCAGGCTCAGGGAGCATGGAGATCAGAGCCCCCAGCCTTTCTCTCTGCCCACAAGCACAACGGCATTAAGCCCTCGTACCTTGCTGGCTTTCAAGATCTCGAACATGAGGGGCAGGCCCTGGGTGACGAGCTCCTCCGTGTACTCTTCCTCCTGAATGGTCTTAAACTCCTTCAACAGGCACTGAATAAGAGGCCGGCGGTGCTGCTGGAAGGCGATCCGCAAAGACTCCAGCCAGGTGTGCAGGGTCCACGGGACACCTGGAAAGGGGGCAGGTGGGGGTGGGGGAGGGGAGGGGAGGGCAGAAAACAACCAGAGGAGAAGGCGTGTTTTTATCTGGAAGCTGGCCTTTCCGGGGGACATTACCACATCATGAGACCAAGAGCCTGCCTTTCAATGAATAGAGCCAGTGTTGCTTTTTTTCCCCCCCAAAGACCCGCAGAAGTTGAAATTAAAGGTCGTAATTCGATTCCCTTAACTATGGGTGTTTAGTTCTGCACGCTACTCACGTTATTAGGGGCTGCATTTTACAAGGTATAATCCTTGTGTAGAATATTGGAATTCTAATGCACACTCTTTATGCAGATCCCATCCTTCTGAGTTCTGACTTCCTTCGTCTCCATCCCCTCTACATCCGTGCCCAGAGCTTAGAGGTGGTGAAACCTCACCATCCGCTGCTCTGGTCAGGGCAGGTATTTCCATCTGAATGTGAAGACACGGGAGGATGCTGCTGCCGCCCCCATGTGCAAAACGACATTTCCACCTGCAGGCACTTCATCAGTTCTCTCTCCCTGGACAGAAGCCTCTCCAGCAGCTGATCGCTGTGATTTGCTTCTCCCCCCTCACTGTGAGACTGAGGCACTCGCTACTGTTTATAACAAGCACACGATTCAGGGTCTTGAGCTTCAGAATCAAGCGTCACAGGCTCCCAGGGCGATGGCATAAACGTCCGCCACACTAAACGGCCACCCTCCAAGAGAGACCAGTTTCCAGAACAGCACCGGGGGCCCCTCCTTGGGGCCTCAGCCTACCCTGAGCTGCCACAGCCTGTGTTTGCAGCCCGTGCTCCATCCTGCTGTGTCTGGGCCGGGGCTAGCGCCATTAGAGGGGTGAAGGCCAGGCCAGCCTGTTCCCCAGACGCACGGAGGAGATGGCTCCGGCATAGCTCACTCAAGGGAGAGCCACCCCTAACTTTGCCCGAGGGTGGCTTTGCCCCTGAAGTGGGTGCAGCCTTGCTAGGGAAGAGATGCCCTCATCCTAGCTGGTGCCGGCGGCCGCTTCATGGATTTGGGGGCCCTCAGGCAGCGATTCCCCAACCACTGGGAACCACCTGGGATGATTGTTAAATATAAAGATTTCCAGCCTTTATCCATCCAGACCCTTGAAAGCAGAGCCTCTGGGTGTAGGGCCTGGCAATCTGTATTCAGACAAGCTCCCCAGGTGATTCAAATTTCTAACTCAGGGTCCAGAGTTTGGGAATCGTGGAAAGGTGACCTGAGGATGGGACTTCGGGGCTGGCAGGATGCTGCTGTCTATGGGGATGGTGTGGGAACTTAGCCTGGAAGTGCTCCAACCAGCAAATGAGAAGTTCCCTGGGCTGCGTGGGGTGTGTGTGCGTGCGTGCGTGCGTGTGTGTGTGTGTGTGTGTGTGCGTGTGACCTGGAGCTGGGCAAAGGCTCTGTGCCCAGCCTTGGAGGGTCCCCAGACTGACCTATGCTCCTGATATCAATTGTGACATCCACGTAGCCATGCTCAGCGCTGTGATACATGGCCTCCCTCAGGGCTCTGAGTTTGGCCTTGCTGTTGCGGCTGGCACACAGGGGGGGCGGGGTTGTCTCCGCCAGGTCTGTCCCCTCGGCCAGAATCTCCTCCAGGGACAGGATATCACTCTTCTCCTTCTCTGGCTGAGCGAGCAGTTTGCGGAACACATTCCTGTCAATCATAAACCCAGAGATGAAGACACTCAGAGATGGAAGGGCTGAGCCAGGGCAGGGACTAGGCAGGGGACGTGGGGAGACCTCTCACTTGGGACAAGGAAAGGACGGGACCAACTCCGGGGTGGCGGTTTCAGAGGCCTGACCACAGGTGCTACGTTTGGTGGATGGAAGAGATGGTGGGGCAGGTCTGGCTGTGTTTCCTTGAGGACAACTTGGAGCTAAGTGCATTCCCCAAATATCTAGAAGGTTCTAGAACCGTCTGCCTGTGGTTTCCCCCCCCCATAGTGAATTTGCTTCACTTGGGGTTACGTGTAGTAAAATCTGATGGGGTAAATCCTGAAGGAAATGTAGACAGGAGGTAACCAAACATGAGAGGTTTTACGATTCTTTAAAATGGATTCTTCTCACTTCACGACAGGTGATAGGATGAGTGCTGACCAACCCTGGCAGAGAGTGACGTCTCTGTGATAGGAAAGCCGGTTGGGAAAGGACCAGACAAGCCAGTCTGAGTGGACGTGTGCTGCATGAAGCTGGCTGGCCAGGACTGGTCTGCCTCTGGGTCCCACATCCAGAGATACAGTGGGTCTGGGGTAGGCTTGGGAATCTACATTTTTAACAAGCACCACTTGGGACCTCGTGGCTTTGGGCCGTCCTAGCCTACCTGTGTCCGTGGGCTGCGGCCTGGCTGAAAGAGTTCATATCACCCTGGGGGGTGGTAGAAATTCCATTCCTGTACATGGTTCCTATCAGGGGGTCCGCGCCACGCTCCAACAGCAAACTAACCAGCTCAAAATTTCCTGCAAGCCCAGAGAAGGGGGTTTTATAAGAGAATCAAGCAAACACACAGTCACAGACACATCAAGGGCCAGCGCGCTGGAGCCCCTTGGCTGGCGTGAGCATCAGCAACTCTTACCTACGGCGGCTGCGAGCTGGAGGGGCGTTTCTGAATAGTTCTCCTCGCCATGCTCCACAGAGCCCTCCACCTTGGCCCCAGCGTCCAGGAGGAGCTGCGGAGGAAGAGTGGCCATTGAGATGTTTAAAGGACATGCATGCGAGGGGACGTCAGGAAAAGGTGGTGGAAATCAGTGTGACGTCAGTGTTCCTGCCCTCCCTCTGGGTCTGTGAGCATGTGCACGGGGGAGGGCAATTGCACCTCAGAGGAAAAACCGAGAGCCTCTCGTATCTTCTAGAGCCTCAGATCACTCAAATTGTGGTCCACAATTTGAGTGACAGTAGCATCGGCATCCCCTGGGAGCTTGTTTGAAATGCTGGCTCTGAGGCTCCACCCCAGACCGAATGATGGGAATCTGCACTTCAGCAAGTTCTCCAAGTGATTTATATGTACATTAGAAGTTTCTAGAAGCACTGAGCTAGAAGCTCGTGGCACCAGAGGGTTGGAGGACTTCCTTTCGGGGTCGGTGACATAAAGCCTCGGAGAGTATTAGTGGGGTCTCTTAGAGCCATAGCAACGCAAGAGTTCTGAAGAACTCTTTGGGGACCACCAGGGCCAACCAGGATAAGAATCGCTTCTAGAACATCCTGGAGGGCTCTGAGGACAGCTCAGCAGATGCTGAGTTTTCTGGCCAGCAAGATCAGTGAGTAAAGTGGCAGAGTGAGCTTCCAAGAGCGCTGCTGAATATGATTCCATTCTGTGCATCTCTGAGAGATCTGGGCTTCCTAAACACAGAGATGCTGTCCATGCCGGATCTCACAGTGAACGTGCTGTCAGCACTGCTGATGTACAATGAGGGGGAAACATCTGTCTTACCTGTTCAGGGCTACCTGAGGGCACAGCCAGGAAGGGGCTGCCTACCTGGCATCCCATGATGTGTGCACCTGCTGCACAGAGGTGACCTGACTTCTGTTTGGCTTGGCTACCCACTGCTCCTATTCCTGATTTAAAGGCTGGGGATTCCACTGCATGTTAAGGGATGGCATTGGTGTCCACTAGGCCACCCTCTGACCCCTCCTTTCTTAGATCCCTCCACTAGGAGTGGGCTGGTCATGACATTCTACAGGCAGAAGCCAGCTCTCGGTGTGACATGTCACACACTCAACCTCCTGAAACATGACTTCGGATCTGTCTTAAGGATTCCCACGACCTAGGAAACAACGAAGGATTCCTGTGGCACTCCAACATTGCCTAGGGGTCCCTAGCACACTATTTTCTGCTCTGCATAATTCTAAGAGGCTTGGACCACGTAAAAGGAGGTGAGTTCCCGATGTACCCAAAGCTCAGCGTTTATTAGGGGGTCAGATGTGGTCAGGGACCTGGATGCTGATCTCTTTTTTCCAATGAAGTAAAGTTTTAAGATCTAGAATAAACCGAGCTTAAGATATAGAATATACTAGATGGGTATTCATCGAACACCAACTCTACAACAGCCAGAGAAGGTGAAGGCAAAACACACTTACGTGCCCAAAGGACCTCAGATGCGGACATACTCGGGGAGCTGTTTCAGAAGACACATGTGAAGACCCTACTCTAGACCTCTCGGATGGGCTTCTCCATAAGTGGGATCCAAGCAAGTATCTTTTGGAACCACTCCCTTGGAGACCTGGATGTTTCTTTCCAGTGGTTGGAAACCACTAGACTCTATGCAAACACTGGGGTCACACCTAAGGGAAGGTTCTAAGGTCTCACACCAGCCAGGTCTTACGTTCATGTTACAACAAGCAAAAATGAACAAATCCACAAAATCACAGCTCAGGCCCCACCCCCGAGCAACTGGGAACAACTTGATAAGTTTGCCACTCTGCGTGTGAGGCTGCATGTGGGTATGTGTTAAGTTCATATTGGTTAGAGCCAGGCCATATAGAGCATTACATATAATATTTTCATTCATATGATATGAATGTGCTATATTTAACTGCAATTAACCAATATGAATCTCTTAGGGAATAGGCATGCTGGGAGAGGTACAAATTTGCGTAATGAAAGAGGTAAAATTAAAGGTCAGATGTGGATAGGGAAATATGTTAATACCTGAACTACAGGAATATGTCCATGCAACACAGCAAAAGTCAGAGCCGTCCAATGGCGGGTCTCAGGGTGGATGGATGGATATTTATGAGGAGTACTGACAACCTATAAACAAATTGAAGTTATTTTCAAAATGTGACCTTCACAATACTTAGACCAGCAAATCTGACCTATCTGTGGCTGGGCATGTGGGCCAGATATGTACAAAAGGACGTCCTAGAAGGCGCCTCGGGAAACACTGGAGATGTGGGGTAGTGACTTTATATCCTCCGTCACAATAAGGACTCCTTTGCTTCTCATCTGAAAAGAGTTGAATGGATGATTTCTGACCACCTCTAAGGAGCCTTGGAGAAGCTGTAATGGTGGCTACAATGAGCCTGCTCCCCTGCCTGTTTCCTCTTCCTGCTTAAGGGAGGGTGATGCTTCTGAGAGCTACAGGATGTCAGGTAGTGTGAGGCCACTACCATCACATCCACATCTTTAGGGGAAATTCTTGGCAGTGGCAAACCCCGTGCAAGGGGAGGTCTGCTTCGAGCTTTCAAGCCAAGCAATACCACCAGCCTTCTGATGGAGGACATCACCATCTGGTCACAGCTCACCCCACACTGTCTTCACTTCATTCTTCTGCTGGCTTCCTGGTTGACAAGGACCCTCATGCTACTGGAAACCTAGGCACAAACATTCCCTGGGCACACCACGAATGAGCAATCTGATACTGGCCTTCCCATATGGGGACCTCAAAACACCCCAGGCCAAGAGAGAGGCTGCAGGACAGCTAAAGGTTAGGGTCCTGCAGGATTGCCACCTACACATGGCTTTTCTTCCAAACATTCCTGGGGCCATATAGCCGCGATGCCTGCTGCTTTCATAGCAGTTGATTTCACTAATCACCGGCGGGGGGAGGACCTTGAGCTGGGAGCTGTGGGATGGGCTAGAGGACCAGAGAACCCCACCAGGACCCAAAGTTGACGAGCCTTTGCAGGGATGTGCACAGTGCTTGGGGGATTCATAGCAGGAAAAAAAAATCCCCAATACCTAAAATTTATAAGATCCAAAATGGTTCTGGATCCAAAACCATGTCTATTGCCTGCTTTCCTCAGATGAATATAAAGCATGCTTTTTTTTTTTAACCACAGTACTAAGACTACAAGAGCATCTAATTTTGAACTAAAAAAAGTTTCCTGGGGTGGCTGAGTTAGGAGTGCAGCATGTCAATCGATCTTCTCAGCTTCTGAGACTGCCAATATTAGGCTGCCGGAAGAGAGTGGGTCGTCTTCTTTTTTTTTTTTTTTGTGAGAGTGAGTCTTAAGTCAGCATAGAACATGGTCAAAAAGTGTTATTTTACCTATTATAAGCCTTGGTGGGGGCAGGAACCAATAATAACTGAGTCCTAAATTGATGCTACTCTGTATTTACTTCTTCCAACAACTCTCTGAGATGGGTGCGATTGTTCTCCCATTTTGCAAAGGGGAACACCGAAGCTCAGGAAGGTTAAACTATTTGCCCAAGCAGAAAAGCAAGTTACTAAGATGCAGCAGTTTCAGAATTTGAACCCAGGTGTCAAATTCTAAAGCCTGCGGGGAGTGTGCTTTCCACTATACCACACTGCCTCATGGAAGCTTTGCAATTAGCTTTAAGACCTGTGGTTTAAACCGGCCAACTGGGTGAGCCAATCGGGATTCGGTGGGGGAGGGTGGAAGATCTGGGGGAGCTACACCTGAGCTCAGGGTACGTGGACCAACTTTGTATTTGGCAGAGGAAAGGGCTGATGGCTCAGGAGAGCTCTCTCTTCCCGACCCCAGAAGGAATGGATCAGCAAGAAGAATCAGAGATTGGGTACAGCTGAACTGAGGGAAAAGCTAGGGCTCCTTGTGGCCTCGTTGGTTGTTTTTAAATGAAAAATGTTTTGGGGCAGCTCCTTGGAGTTTGGTTGGGCTGGGGCCTCAGGATGGAGGAAATCCAAAAGCTGGTCTGACCTATTTGCTGGACTGAGCACCCTCAGCGGTGGCTCTTTGGGAGATAAAGCCCCCCTCTCTTTGCTCGCCTTCCCGAGGGACTGCCAGGCCCAGGGGCCCTGCAGCCCTCTGCACCCTCACCTCCACATTCAGGTCAGCTCCGGCATCCAGCAGCATCTGAACCATTGCCTCGTCCCCGCGGACGCAGGCGTACATCAGGGGGGTCATGCCCTGCAGTGAGTTAAAAACCAGAGAATGGAGGTTTACCAGGTGGCTGTGTCACTTGACAAAACAAACGGAAAATCTTACTTGTGTGAAGAAGGCTATAACTGTACTCAAAATCCAGTATTTTAAAGTAAATGTACAGCCCTATAAGGTCATAATCCTCCATATTTTGAAAACCAAAAGGGAAGCAAGAAGGGAAACATACATTGCCTTATTTTTGCATTTATCTTGGCTTAAGTCGGAGGATTTTTTGTTTGCCTTAGGGTGCAACAGATCTAAAAGTGTTTGCTGAAACAAGTGGCTGGTTTCAACTGAAACCTCTTAGGAACTTTCTGGATTCTGCAATATCAGCCCTAAGCTATCTAATTGGTAAACACTGTTTCCTTGACATTTTCTCTTTCACAATATAAGTGTCATCTTTGCTCTATGTGAGCTGCTGGTCAGTGTCAAGGGAAATTGGTGCCTCTGAGTATGACCCCAGCACGACGTCAGCTTTGACATTATCATTTACAAGCAAAAGGCAAGGGAATGAGGAATGACTTTCAGGAATTCCATATCTGCCCACGATTCCTGCTTATTACAAAGTACCACAACCAACAGAAGTAAGGGATAGATTTTTCAATAAACAGTGTTGTGAAGGTGGCTATTTGGGAAAATGTTCAGGTTAGAGTCTTATCTCACACTATACACCAAAATCATTTCCAGTTTGATTAGAGATATAGAGAAAAAAATTAAAACCATAAAAGACATCTAACTGGATCCGTTTCTAGGCATAAAAGTAATGGAAGAAATCACAAAAGAAAATCATTATAGTGTTGAGGACACGCAATTGAAAACATAAACAAAACTAAGAGGTAAACAAAATAAATTGAGACATATTTGTCATATTGTAACAGAGGGTTATATGTCTAATATGTAAAGAGCTCTTTGAAATAAAGAAGAAAAACACTTAAGCTCTAATGAAAAACAGGCAAAAGATAATTAAATTAAGTAAAAGATTAACAGGGTACACATAAATAGTTGGAGAGTGTGTACAAGGAAACAGTCTCCGGGAAAGTAATTTGAGATCAAAAACTTTAAGATAAGTTGATGCATTTGAGTGACTATTTCCACTTAAAAAAAAGTTCCCTAATGAAATAATCAGAGATTTGAACAAAGGTTTGCGTAAGTATATGTAGCTCAGCATTACTGATATAAGTAATTAGAAACAATCTAAGTATTCAACAGCTGAGGTATGGTTCACTGAACAAATAATATGACCATTTTATGTAGCCATTGAGTTAAAAAAAGAATATTTAATGATACTGCAAAGTATCTTTAATACAAAATACCAAAACCAGAAAGATAATAAATCCTTGTTCTTAAAAAATAATGTGTGTGTGTGTGTGTGTGTGTGTGTATGTGTGTGTGTGTGTGTATTACGGCTCCTTTGTGTTGCTCAAGAAAATTATTAGCTGTTATCCCTTCCCTGGAACTTGCTGCATGAGCTGCCCATGTGAGAAGCAGTTCCATTTGTCCTTTGTGACTTTCCATCTGGGGCTCACATTGAAAGCTGCTGTTTGTTTTCTCCATCCGTGACATCTTCACCCACCCGGGGTGTCTCCCTGATAGATACACAAGCCTCTCACTGTACCTGTGTCAGTGGTTTGGGGGATGGCTGCCTGTCTCTGAGGTGTCTCCTAGGGTCCCTCAGAATGACTTTTGTGTATCTGAAACACACCCTGAAAGTTTGGTGAAAATCTGCTTGGATTTGTTCTGTGATGCAGAGAACTAATTTTAACTATGCTGGAAAAAGGGCTTGAAGGACACAAGCTAAATATAAATGATGGTGGATGATGATGGTATGATTTCCTTTCTGGAATAGGTCTATTTTTCTCTATTTTCCATTTCAGCTGCAAGGATCACGTGCAGCTTCTGTACAGATGAACAAGGATATTTTTATAAGCTATTTTAAAAACTTAAAAAAAAAAAAGAAAACAACAACAACACAATCACCCTACGTCACCAGAAGGGGGAGCCTCTGTTCAGTGCCTGCTGTTTCCATCCTGCCCTGGGGCAGGGCACATGGTGGAGGTGGGGTGCCTGTTCAGACACTCCGAGGACCCTGTACCTGTTCGCTCATGGTGTTGATCCCATCGGGCCCCAGGAGAGACACTGCCTGCTTCACCAGGTCCGTCCGCCCACAGTTCAGCATCCGGAAACCCAGGTCCTGCTTAAACTTGGCTTCGATGGCCACTGCGTCCAGCTTCCGAGAAGCGCAAAAGCAGTCGTCGGCCCTAAGGAAGGGAGAGATGGTCAGGTGTGTGCAGCAGCTTCGCCAGGACTGGCTCTCGAGTTAGGAAGCACCAAGGAGACTTTCCATTTGCTTTTCATGTCAATTGCTTGTTTCTGGGCTCCAGTTAGAATGTGGATATCTCTTGATCCTTGTCCTTTATAACTGCAGCTTATCTGTCTTATCTCTCCTCTGCTCCCACAGCATATTGACCTAAGAATAATAATGGCTAATATTTACTGACTGTTCACTATGGTTAAACTCTTTACGTGAGTTAATTCGTTTACTCCCCACATAACCCTAAGAGGTAAGTACTATCATTACCCTCTCTTTTAACCATGGGAAACAGACACAGATAAGGGACTTGCCCAAGGCCACACAGCAAAAAGCAGTGAGCTGGGATGTGAGCCCAAGGCAGTCTGTGGAGAGCTGACCTGGGTATATACTGTGTCCCCCCGTCCCCCCATCACAGCATATACTATTTGCCTCTTTCCTTGTCTGACTTCCCCTCCAGGCTGGGGACTTCTGAGAGCAGGGACCTTGTCCAGCAAGTCTCTGCATCACAGTCCAGACAGTACCCAGCACGTGGAGGTGTTAAAAACGTTAGCCGAGTGAACACAGAATGGCTGGAGTCTCTACTTTCAAAGTGGAAGCAGGGCGGAGACCTGGCAAGATGAAATAAGAGTACTAGTGGTGAGATGCTTTGGAAACTAACCGAGCCAGTTGGGCGAAGTGAGCCAGGTTAGGGAAGGGTGGGGAGGAGAATCAAGGAATTCAAGAAGGGGATACAAACTACACTTGCAAAGGATGTTACTTCCTTCTTATGGTGAATTGTCAAATCAAATCACCAAGCATTTACTGAGCACCTGTTTGCAAGAGGCGCACAATGCCTGGAAGGGGAGAGGGCACAGGCCCTGGCAACCATAATGCCATGTGGCAATTGCAGTGATTGAGGTGTTCAGAGACACACCAAACAGAGCCTAGGGGATCCAGCAAGGCTTCCTGGGGAAGGTGACCCCTGAGCTTTGGCTTTTTTTAAATATATATCTTTATTGGAGTATAATTGCTTTACAATGGTGTGTTAGTTTCTGCTTTATAACAAAGTGAATCAGCTATACATATACATATATTCCCATATCCCCTCCCTCTTGAGCCTCCCTCCCACCCTCCCTATCCAACCCCTCTAGGTCATCACAAAGCATCGAGCTGATCTCCCTGTGCTATGCGGCTGCTTCCCACTAGCTGTCTATTTTACATTTGGTAGTGTATATATGTCCATGGTACTCTCTCACTTCATCCCAGCTTCCCCTTCCCCCTCCCAGTGTCCTCAAGTCCGTTCTCTACGTCTCTGTCTTTATTCCTGCCTCGCCACTAGGTTCATAAGTACCGTTTTTTTTAGATTCCATATATGTGCATTAGCATACGGTATTTGTTTTTCTCTTTCTGACTTACTTCACTCTGTATGACAGACTGAACTGTGTCTTAAATAAGGAGAGAGAGGGACAGAGGGTAGGAGAACTTGGAGCAGGGCTTGCATGAGCAAAGGTATGGACATGAGACGTGGCGGGCTCTGAGAGCTAACTATGGAGGTTTTAGTGTTTCTGGGGCATAAACTTCCAGGCAGAGGGCCAGAAGCTGAGGGTGGGGAACTTTACTTAATCCTAAGACTTTATCCGTAAGAGCCACTGAAGGTTTCTAAGCAGGCAGGGGAGTGATACGGTTGGATGGCCAACTCTGGGAGACCGTGGAGGATGGATTTGAGGGGAGCTGACCCTAGAGGTGGGGAGATGTTAGTGCTAAAAGAAACAGCCAAACAGAAAGAAGTCACTGCCCAAGTGTGAAGTGACAAGGGGCTGAGTGAAGGTAGTGGGTGCTGGGACGGAGCAGAGGACGAAGATTCCATTTTTCTACGAGCAGGTGCCCATATCTCAGGCGATGGCCCTTGTCCTCAGGCTGGTGAGCTACACGCCCTACATCATCAGGAGTCTGTGCTGTCCCGGACCCCTTCATATTCCTGCTCTTTGCTAATGCTGGGCATGGATACCCAGGAAAGGAGCCAGGGCTCCAGAATTCCTGGTTCCACTCCTGCCTCTAAATAACCCACTTTCTGGTGTGAGGAAGGGTTAACTTTGCCAGGGAACTAGCTTCTTGTTAATCCTTGAAGGAAATGAGACGGACTGTTGTTCTGAAAGTTTATGGCACTAAGGCTCCTCAGAACGGCTAGGATCTGGGGCAGAGGACCTGAGGGATGAAGAACAGAGGGAACCTTAGGAATCACGTGGGATGGGTGTGCCCGTGACTCTTCACTGGGTTCCTGACCTATCAATCATCTCAGCTGGCAAAGGAGCCTTGGAGGAAGGCTGTCCGGAAATAGGAACACAGTCACAGGAGATGTTAGGGCTCTTAGAGGACCAGAGGGCGCTGATGCAGTGACGGTGGAATCCAGAGAAAGAGGAAGCTTGGTGTTGACGTGGGGTCTAATCTGCATACATGCTTCAGGAACTGCGTGTCAGGCCAGGCCATCCGAGGGCTTGTTTGTATGACAGCCCTGGGAGGAACTAAGAAAGGTATTTAGGAGACTTGGACCTGGACCCTGGACTCCAGGATTAGAGCTTTTCATGTTAGGTCGGGGAGCCAAGACTACCTCAGTTGGAAGACTCTCCGAGGAAGCCTGAGAGCTCTCCAGGTGTGGGTAGGGGAGGGCTGAAGACTCCGGGTCTGGCTTTAGACCATGGCATCAGCACCCAAGATGTGAACTTCTAAGGACACATAATGGGGCTGTGCCCTAGGGCTTCTTGGTCCAGTTCATGGGAATTTGGACTTGGGATTCTTACAGCTACGGTGGCCAGATTTAGCAAATAAATATACTTTAGCAAATACTGAGTGACACAAACTTATACTAGAACATTATTCACTGTTTATCTGAAATTGAAATTTAACTTAAAAAAATAAATCTGGGAAAGGGCAGAGCCACGTGCCATGATTTGAAAAGAGCACACGGTGAGATCATGGATCTCACTGAATGTAGACAGCACCCATCTCCAGGGGAAGAGGGGAGGTGCTTGGTGTGGCAGTGGGCTGCATCTAAGGGACCCATGTTCCCCCGAAACTGGTTAAGGCAGATGCTTCAGGCAAAATGAACACAACAGAGAGAAGAAGGTGAGAGCAACAGGGTGAGATCCTGGGGCACATATCACAGAGGCTTCCGGAGAGGGAGAGACGGGGGCCTGCAGGTGTCACACCGAGGTGTCTGGAGCCTTGATGGGGGTGTGTGTGTGCAAATCTTGGGGAGGTATTTGATTTGACTAATTGGAAGGGAAACCTTTCTTCTAACAGACCACTAACTAATTCTGGAAGAGGTTGCTCTGTGAAATCAAGAGCCTCCTTCTTGGGGAGCAAAGATGCTGTGAATCGTCACCGTCACTGAATTTGCAATTTCCTCTCTCCCGTCTGTGTCCAAGCCCCTTCTGCTCTCTTCAATGCCTGATTGATTCTCTCAAATAAGCATCTTTTCCGGAATCACGCTAAATTCCATGTGACTGGATGAGGGTTACTGCGGCACATCCTGCGTGTGGGCACCAGGAGGGGAGGTTATGGAGGAGAGACACAGACCCTACCCCGTGTTCACGGAGCTCCCAGACTGGTAAAGCGATAATTCCTGGAACAGCAGGAGAAGTGTTTACCAGCTACAAAGGTCCTTGATTTTAATTAGAAAGAGAGAAATGGCAAGAAATTACTGTCGCTAAGATGATGATGATGATGATGATAATTGTTATTATAGGAATCCAACACTTATTGAATACTGACTATTGAAATCTAAGCTCTTCCCACGTATTAACTCATACGATCAGTACAACAAGCCCACAATGTAGGTGATATTGGGAGCCCCGTTCCAGAGATGAGGAAACTGTCCAAGTCACAGGGCTGGTACGCGGCGAGCCAGGATCTGACCTGGCTGATCTGAGACCCCGGCCTGACACTGGTACTTCTCCATCATGCTGGCATATACAACCGTCTACTGGACCAAGCTGCTTGGATGGCTCTCAGACCCTCAAATTGGGCCCGTCCAGAATGGAGGTTTCTATGTCCATCCCCACCCTCCGTCCTTGTCCTCCAGTCATCCCATCTCCGTAAATGGCATCACCGTCCACCCAAGGCGCTCAGGCCAGAACCTTCTCTCATGCCCATATTCATTCCATCAGCTGTTAATGTTCCCACCCAAATCCCAAATCCGCCCGCTTCTCTCCACCTCCACCACCCGTACCCTGCTTCTAAACACCAGCATCTTTTTTTTGGGGGGGGGGATGGTTGTTTTACAATGTTGTGTTAGTTTCTACCATACAGCGAAGTGAAGTAGAGTCCCCTGGGCGATACAGCAGGTTCTTATTAGTTATCTCTTTTATACATACTAGTGTATATACGTCAATCTCAATCTCCCAATTCATCCCACCTCCCCACTCCTGCTTTCCCCCCTTGGTGTCCATACAACACCAGCATCTCTTGCCTAGAGGTCATAATTTCAGTCCTATTAAAGTGCTCATAGTGCAGAGACTTTCAGGTCTGGGCATATTTTAATTCTTAGGCCTGTGATATCCTAGACAGCTGCTGACAAACAAGGACTGCCTTGCACCAAGCATAGGCATAAGAGTTTGTGATGACGAATTCTCGTGACAGTGCTTTGGCTTGGGTCATTAGCAGGGGAGGGCTGGGAAGGGACAGTTGTTTAGACTTTTATATATTGGAAAGTTGTATTTTGAAATGCTTTAATAAAAGTTTTCTGTGTGAGGGACTTCCCTGGTGGCACAGTGGTTAAGAATTCGCCTGCCAATGCAGGGGACACGGGTTCAATCCCTGGGCTGGGAAGATCCCACATGCCGTGGAGCAACTAAGCCCATGTGCCATAACTACTGAGCCCACATGCCTAGAACCCGTGCTCCACAACATGAGAAGCCCATGCACCACAACGAAGAGTAGCCCCTGCTCGCCACAACTAGAGAAAGCCCGTGCACAGCAACGAAGACCCAACGCAGCCAAAAAATAAATAAATAAAATAAATTTGAAAAAAGTTTTCCGTGTGATTTGACTCTTCTCTCTATCCAAACCAGTCTCTTACACAAGGTGAGAGTGAACTTAAAACGTCTATAAGGGGAATTCCCTGGTAGTCCAGTGGTTTGCGCTCTCACTGCCGAGGGCCTGGGTTCAATCCCTGGTCAGGGAACTAAGATCCCACAAGCCATGGAGCATGGCCAAGGAAAAAAAAAGTCTATAGGACCATGTTCTGCCTCTGCTTAACACCTTTCAATGCCTTCCCATGTACTGAGAATAGAATCCGGCTCTCCACGCATGGCCTGCCGGGCTCTGGGGTACCGGCCCGGCCCTGCTCTCCAGCACTTCCCTGCCTCCTTCACTCTGTATGAGCAATTCTCCTCTCTCTTCTGTACCTTCAGCTGGCCAACGTCTGTCCTGCCCGGAGGACTTTACTCCTGCTGTTCCCCCTGGCTAGAATGCCCTTCCCCTGGCTCTTTGCAGGGCTGACTCCTTCTCTCCCCTCAAGTGTGAGCCTGGAGGTCATGTCCAAAGGATGTCTTCTCCGACCATCTAAAGGAGGTAAGTTTCTCCCCTATCTCTGTACACCGTGGCTCCAGGTCAATTTCATCTGTCTCCTTCGTGGCACCTTTCAAAGTCTGTGACTATTTTATTAATTTATTTTTTCACTTGTAAAAAGCTTGTTTTTTTGTTTTTTGGGTTTTTTTCCATGAGAATGTCAGCCTCCTGGGGGCAGGACCACATCTACCTTATTGTCTGTCGTATCCCCAACAGTGCCTGAAGCATAACGGCATTAACAGATGTGTGATCCACGCACAACCCACTGTTCATTCTTGAGAGCAGACCCCAGGAAACGTCTGTTCATCAAGAATCCCTCGGCCATACAAAGTAAGGAATGGTTCTGGTTACTGAATTCTGCCAGCCAATGCAGGCCAGCAAACTGAAACAGGTAAGAAACATTTTCCATAGCGGTATGTGAAAATGTGGCTTTCTGTTCAACTGGGTTTGTTAGAAAATTTAACTCTGCAAAGTCTTAATTCCTGCAGCATTCTTGCAGACACGACTCAGAGCTCCATTTACTCTTTCTGGAAAGTCTCTGAGGGATCTGCCCCGGAAGACCAGCAGGTTCCCCGTGGCCTGGACAAATGAGCATGCCTGCCTAAGTACAGGACTTATTTATGTAGAAATCTATTAAGCCGGTCACCTGGGGCTTCACTAGAAGGTGATCAACTTTGTGGTTTTTCCCTCTGAGTGGCTTTCAATGATGCCATAAAAAAATCTGATCAATTTAAGTAACAGTGGTCAGCTACCAAGGTGGTCAATTTCTCTGACTTCTCAAGGACCCCGGCCCCAAGAGACTGGTTCAATATTTCCCACTACTTCAGGAACATGACTTCAGAAAGATGTTTTCCAGGAGGCCTGCAGGCCTGAGGACAGCAGTGATTGCACTGCCTTTTCTCCCCCGGGGAAGGAGGCGGCGTTGAGGTGAGAGCTGACACATTCTGCTGATATCTTGATGCAGTCCAAGTGACAAATGCAAGCTGGTGTGGCGTCAGACACATTTTATGCATTTATGAATTTTAAAAGCTAGCACCGAAGTTACGAGCATGAACTCTGGTTTTCCCAGCTCTACTGTTTAGCAGCTATGTGACCTTGGGGCAAGTTATTTAACCTCTGTGTTATTCAGTTTTCTCATCTGTAAAATGAGCTTTTAGTAACGATACCTTCCTTGTAGGATTTTGGGTGTGGATTAAATGAGATAAGCCACGTACAGCGTGTGGAAGAGAACAGAGCTTGGCACACAGCTCTCATTAAATGTTAGAGATCTCATACCATAATCATTATTACAAATCACAAAGCAAGGTGCAGACTGGAGAAAATACACTGTATTTCAAAGAAGCAAATGCAGAGACACAGAGACTAAAGAATGTTTTAGGAAGAGCACTTCTTAAGGTCTCAGATTAGACACTGTATTTAACAAATTCTACCAGAATAAAGGCGGTCCTTTTCCTAGTGGGGAAACCATGCCCCCAGAAGGGCTGTCATTCCTGTCCTGTATGCTTCTGCAAGCAAACTGTAACTGACGACAGAGGTTGGGGAGGGAGGGGGGAATGGGAGTCACACTTGATGAAAGCACAGTTTCTGGAACAGTTCAACAGCAAGAAAAGCCAGAGCCTCTCAGGATGCTATGGGCCTGCCCAGCCAGGCTCCCACACCCTCTTTCCTCCTCCACCACCAGGACCAATCCTGACCCCGCTGGTACGAGAAGGTAACCTGCAGCTCCCAGGATCCCTGAGCTCCAGTGGAACTCTGCTAAGCCCGTCCCCCAGGGTGTGCGCTCAGAAGCCAGACTGCCTGGGTTCACTGCTTGGCTCTGCCCTCACTCCCTGGGTAATGCTGCACAGGTTACTCAATCTCCTTTATTTTTCTCCTCTGTAAAATAGGGACACTAACATTACATGTTTTACTTATCCAACAAAGACTTAGAAAGCAATGACCATGGACCAGGCATATTGTAAGGTTTTTTTTTTTTTACAAATATTGACTTGTTTAACTCTCATGATATCCTTATGAGGAAAGCACTATTATTACTAACCTATTTTACAGATAAGGAAAATGAGGCACAGAGAGGTTAATTAATTTGCTCATCGTCACACAGCTAATAAGGAGGAGTCAGGATGTGAACTGAGACAGTCTGGATCCGGGGTCAGTCCCACTGACTAGTCCGTACTGCTCAGTTCTTAGTGATGTGCTGGCAACCACTGGGCTTCCAAAGGGACTCATCATGACCCTGGGATCTGAACTCCAAAAGGCCTAAGCAGTTCCCATAACCATGACTTTCTCATCAGTAATAAAAAAAGCTACCCTTCACTGTACGCTCATTATATGCCAAGCGCTGTACAAAGTGCTTGGTTCCCACCACTTCAGTGGATTCTCTCCTTGAAGGAACTGCTGGAAGCTGAAGCCCAGGTTTGAGTGTCTGACACCAAAGCCTGTGCACCTACGCAGCAGGCAGAGCCCAGGCCCCAGCACCGGAGTCCACATCCCTGTTTGGCTTCTTACTTGCTATCTTGGGCAGGTAGCTTAACCTCTCTAAGCCTCTGTCTCTTTATCTGCAAAGCAGGCTTGACAACACCAGTACTTAACGTCTATATCTGCAATGAGGATTAAAGGAGATGATACTTTCGAACCACTCAGCACAGTGTGTGATCATAATTGCCTGATACATGGGAGGCATATTTATTACGATACTATTATTTTATAACTGCAGGTCCTCTTTCTAGGGATTTAATCAGGCCATCTGGAGTCTCCCCTCTCCCCCTTCCCCCTCCCCCATCCTCCAACCACACAATCCTCCAGTCCCAGGGCAGGTCTTTCCTTGGCCCCCGAGGCGATTTCCAGCTATCCCAGAGCCCGGCCTCCCAGAACGCAGCCCTCCCTGCAGCCTCTTGTTTGCTGGGCCTTGTGAAAGTTCTGCGGTTTCTCTCATGGCTTCTCACTTCCCTTTCCCCGTGTTTCTATTCTTGTTCATCAAGGTCTCGCCAGCAGGCTGGCAACCTGAGACAGAGCAACTTTCGAGACCCCTCTCAGAGGCAGTGGCCTGGGGTAAATATTTAGTAAATATTTAGTAAATATTTACAGTTTCCCAACACACTCTAGTTAATATACTACTACTACTACTAACTGACATTTATAGATAGCTTTCCACGTGCTAAGCATTTCACATGTAATAACCCATCTCATCCTCAACATGGCCCTCAAAACTGGGCACTGTTCTGTTCATTTTACAGATGAAAAAACAGAGGCATGGAGGTTATGTCACCCGCCCAAGGCCACACAGCTTGTAGGTGGTAAGGCCTGGTTCAACCCAGGTGGTCTGACTCCTGAGCCCATGCTCACTTCCTGCCAAAACCGTTAAACCCAAAAGGCAGGTTTCCACACGCCCATTTCACAGGTGAGGAAACAGAGACCGAGAGGCGTGAAGTAACCTGCCCCAAAGTCACTTGGCTCTTCTACCTCCAAGTCACCAGGCCTGTCTCGTCACAAAGTTAGGCCTAAGTAAGACTCGGGCTGGCGAGGAGTCCCACACCTGGTCCCAGGCCAACTCCTCTGAATCCAACACTATCGAATGCCACGAGCCACACCCTGGGAATACAGAGGGGCCGATAGGATGAGATTTCGGCTCCGGAGAACCTCAGAGGCTAAGCGAAGTGCCATGATTCATTCATTCCACGTATTGAGCACCAGCTACAGGCCAGGCGCTGGGTTAGGTGCCGGGGTCCCGCAGCAAGTGGACCAGACACGGGCCCTGCCCTCCCAGGCTGTCATGGAGAAGGATATTAAGCAAGATGTTTGGCTACATAGGTGACTATGTAACTGGAAATGAAGTTGCCTAGGGTTGAGAGTACAACACTAACTCAAAATAGTAATTGCGGATCAAGTCGTCATCCCTTCATATTTCTCTGTGGGCGTGGAGTTTTCTGACATCCAGGAGCGAGACGACAATGCTGATTTCATTTATCTGCCGACCCTGGAACTCACCCAAGGGTGGCAGAAAAAAATATTCATGAAATGGGAGAGAAGTACATACGTGTCAAGGTTTTTGTGAGGAATCAGTGAGAGGGTGCCTACGAATCTATTCTTGCTATGCTGGAGGTACTGTTTGAATACAGATACGTAACTGGAGATGTGGGATGTGTGACACAGACTATGAATTTCTAGAAGATGTGGGCCTATGTCAGTCATCGGAAATGCAGGAGAAACATTACAAGGAGTCAGCACTCCCACTACCTCTTTAGGAATTCAGGGTAATGTTGTGTTGTCTGTGAACAACACCTAAGCTAGGGATGGAACGGGGTTCATCTTGGGCAAACTCTGATTCATTGGATGATTAGAGTAAAGGTGTTAAGCAGGATTCTGAGGCCATGACCAGATTTAGCCAAGAAAGAGGAACCCTACAGAACAGGGGCCTACGTACTGGTTCTGAAAGCAACTGGTAAGGCAGGAATAGGGCCACTGATTTAAGTCGTGGCTGTACCACCCATTAGCTGTGACCTTGGATACATCACATTTCCACTGACAGCTTCAGTATCCTTATCTATAAAATGCGGGTGTTGGGCTAGTCAAGCTCTTGGGTGCCTCCAAGCAGGGACATTCTCTGAGTTTATCACGTGTTTTCTGGTGTTCACGTACCACTCTTTACTGTGCAACAGCTCTTCTCCCTGACTCCATCCTGACGTTTTAGCTTCTTGGTTTTTGCTCTAATTTCATGCAAACACTTATTACTGTAGCCAGGTGGATCACCTGGGAAAGAAATGCGTCTAGTTTCCCAGCTTACTGGGCACCTGGATGAGGTCAGGTTGAGGAGAAACAAGGCCAAGAATTTGCCAGTTTACACTTTCATTTAAGAGCAGCCCAGTGGTTCTCAAAGCACAACAAAGAAAGCCACACTCTGTCCCTGCTGTGAAGCACAGGAGTCTGCCCAGGAAGAGAATTTCAGGAAGGAGGGAGAGGTGCTGGGCTTGGGAGCAGAAGGGCAAACTCTAGGCCAGTGCAGTCCTAGCACCTATGCTGCGGACTGGCACAGGGTTTGAAAACAGTTGGAAAACTTTGATGTGGGGCATACATATGCCTAGCTCTTATCTCACTTCCAGCTGGGTCCACTCATTGGTGTTCCCTGTCTGGCTCTGGGGCATCTGAGTTTGGACCGTGGACTAGGGAAGGGTGATATGGGATAAGTTCTAGTATCATAGATGGGTATTAAGGAGCTAATGTTTTAAGAAATCTTCATTAATTCATTCTGATCACCTATTGTATGTCAAGCAGTATGCAAGGCATACTAAAAGTATTTTATTGGTTCTCAAATAATAGTAATACTAGTAATAACAATACCAAACACATTAGTACTTATTGTGTACTAGGAACTGTTCTAATTTTATTATATGTGTGTGTGTGTGTGTGTGTGTATATATATATATATATATATACACCCACACACCCATACACACCCACACACACCCACATATATACTCATTCATATATGTGAACTTATCTAATCCTTACTTTAACCCTAGAAAATTTATCTTCGCTGCTCAGAAGAAGAAACTGCAGCATAGAGAGGCTAAGAAACTTGCCCCAGGTGACAGAGCCTGAAAGTAGTAAGTAGAACTGAGATTTGAACCAGGCCGACTGTTGCTGGAGCCCTGCTCTTACTGCCTCACTCCCCTGCCTCTCTGTGTTACCAAAGGCCTTCCACGTTCACTTAGATTCTGTTCAAATGCTGCGTGGGTAACTACTAGACGCCTGGTCCTGAGTTGGGTGCCAAAGAAATCTAAATTCCCAACCACAGGCTTCAAATTCAAGGCTGTCTGGCAGTGGCCCCTCTGGAAAGTTCCCCATTTCTCAACCATTTCTTCCTTCTCACCATTCCAGCCACGGGGTCTCTTCCCACTTCATATACACATTTCCCTACCGCTTTCTTGCCTGCATGCATGGTGTGTCCCTCACTACAAATTCTCTCCCCTGAATGTGCTTTCCTTCAAGTTGTATTCTAGACCCAAGTCCCAGATCGCAGCTTCTGACCTGCAGAATCCCAGAAGGTCAGTGCTGAAGGAGAGCACTCAGCTCAACTCTCTACCTTCTTCAGATCAGGAAACTGGAAGCCTGAGAAGGGTTAACTAATTTTTAGGGGTCAAAGATGTATTTAGGAGCTGAATTCATGTCTTCTTTTAAGGTCATTTAGCAAGTCTCTCTATGGATGGATACCTGTAGGTTTTGCAGGGCAGTGATTCTCAAACGGGGGTGATTTTGTCTCCCAGGGGACATTTGGCATTGTCTGGAGACATTTTTGGCTGTGACAACTAGGGACCTGCTACTGGCGTCTAGTAGGTAGAGGCAAAAGATGCTGCTAAACATCTTACAATGCACAGGACATCCCCTACTACAAAGAACGATCCAGCCCAAGATGTCAATAGTGCTGAGGCTGAGAAACCCTGGTGGAGGGAAATACAATTTTTTTGCATCATCTCTTATGTAGTGGGCAGTTCCCATTACAGGATTCTGTAACCGTGACAATAAAATGGAACCTTCAGAAATGAATCGTGAAATGGAAAATCAGAGGACTCTAGGCTTCACTTGGATAGAGGCCCCTGGCCCCCCTCCTCAGCACATTTTCCCAAGGAAGCCAAATTCCTTTTCAGAGCCTACAAGTCCCCCCAGTAATGAGTTTTTCCTTCTCTTCTTGGTAGCAAAAAGATGAACAAATTGAGACCACTTTGTACTCAAGTAAGTCACACCGAGATCTCCGTGCACCTTTGTAAGAAAATTATATGATTGTTGCAACTGGAACATGCAATGCTTGCAAAGTTCCTAGGAGAAATCTTTGTCCAACAATTGTGCCCACTTGCTGTTTAATGCTGCTACTAAAGTACAGAAAAGAGCCAGCTCATTAAACCTGCCTTGAATAATGTAACAAAAGTGTGATTCCACCTCCTTCTCCCAGCCAATCTCTTCTGCCTCGTGAGATATAGCAAGGGACCTGGAAGCTCTCTCCTTCTTAGAAGTAAATGCTCAGTTAGTGGCAAAACCCACTTTGTTTACCTCCTCACCAAAAAAGAAATTCTGGGTCTGTTCAAATACGTGAAAAAAGACATCTCAAATGCAAGGGCTAGGAGAACAAAACTAGCATGTTGCATCTGAACGTGCTGTCATGTTACTTTGAATAGACAATAATGAAGCAGAGTTACACGTCTCTTGCTCTGGCATCAGGGCTTATTTTGTTTTTGTTTCTGTTTTTTTTTTTTTTTTTTGTGGTACGCGGGCCTCTCACTGTTGTGGTCTCTCCCATTGCGGAGCACAGGCTCTGGACGCGCAGGCTCAGGGGCCATGGCTCACGGGCCCAGCCGCTCTGTGGCACGTGGGATCTTCCCGGACCGGGGCACGAACCCGTGTCCCCTGCATCGGCAGGCGGACTCTCGACCACTGCGCCACTAGGGAAGCCCACGGCTTATTTTAAAAGAGTTGAAAATAAGGCCTATCCCTACAGAAAGGAGTCACCTTTGATTTTGGCAGCCCTTAATGTATCCCTTTTTGGCAGAGACTCATTGCTCTCCCCCAGAATCCTTTACCTCCTTTATGTGTTGTAGGACCTGAATTTTTAGCTGGGCACGTGGCTGCCCAGATAAAGACTACAGTTCCCAGGTTCCCTTGCAGCTAGACATGGCCACCTGACTAAGTGCTGGCCAATAGGGAGTAAGGGGAAGAGATGGTGTGCAATCTCCGGGGCATGCCCTATCTTACGTTCCCTCTTCCCACTAGATAGATGTAGTTCTGGTGGGTGGGGCCAGCCATGTCCGGCCATGCAAAGAAAGGTATCACCTAAGGGACCACAGAGCAACAAGAGGGAAGGTGCCTGGGACCCTGACCTGGAGTTGCCATAACAGCCCAGACTGCCTATGCCTGGATTGTTAGATGAGGAAAATTTTAAGCTCCTATCTTATCCAAGCCACAGGTACTTCGCATGTCTGTTACAGCTAATGAATCTATATCCTAATTAATCCATTCCACAAATGGTTCTTTAATTTAAATCAATTCCACGAAGCACACAGGAAGCACTAAATATATGCGGGCTATTGCACTAAGTGCTGGAGATTCCAAGATGAAACACCATCTTCCAAGGAATTCTAGAAAGAAAGGATAGTCTTCTTTATAACAATTTTCACAAATAAACATACCAGTTCCTGAGGTGTAAGGGCAAAGTTCTAGTGTTACAATCCCAAAATTAATTCCCAGTAACACCAGTGCCATAAACTGCTCTATGACAGATCTGCACATTATTTCTGTAAAGGGCCAAAGTAAACATTTTGGGCTTCGTGGGCCACGTGGTCTCTGCCGTAACTACTCAGTTGTGCTACGGTGGTGAAAGCAGTCATAAACAATGCTAAACAAAGGGGTATGGCTATTTCCCCATACAACTTCTTTTACAAAAATAGGTGGCAGGCAGCTCTAGTTTGCTGACTCCTCATCTATGGTAAAAGAATTTAATAGGATAACCTTCTTTTGGGGATTTACAAGAAAGACAGGATGTTAAAAGCACCGAGAGGGACTTCCCTGGTGGCACAGTGGTTAAGAATCCGCCTGCCAATGCAGGAGACACGGGTTCGATCCCCGGTCCGGGAAGACCCCACGTGTGGTGGAGCAACTAAGCCCCTGTGCCACAACTACTGAAGCCCGCATGCTCTAGAGCCTGCATGCCTCAACTACTGAGCCTGCGTGCTGCAACTACTGAAGCCGGAGCACCTAGAACCCGTGCTCCGCAACAAGAGAAGCCACTTCAATGAGAAGCCAGTGCACCGCAACGAAGAGTAGTCCCCGCTCGCCGCAACTAGAGAAAGCCCGCGCAGCAACAGACCCAACGCAGCCAATAAATAAATAAATAAAATAAAATACACAACATAGAACAAAAAATAAAAAAAAACACTGAGAATTTTTTAAAAGCCTGTTTAATTTTATTTAAGCCAGTGTTTCCCAAATTTATTGAACCACTTACAACTTTTAAAATAATGCTTATAAATATCCCAGAATTGGCCTTCTGAATGTGCTGTTGCAAACACCAGCTAAGTAACTTTTATTGTTAATAGGTTATTTTAGGCATACATAAAATATAGAGTAGTACAATGATGCCTACATGTTCACCACCCAACCCAGCTGAAAAAATAAAATACTACAAGTACAAAGGCCTCTGCACACTCTTCTTGATTCCATCATCTCTTCTACCTTCCTGAGATTACCATCTTCCCTGAATTTGCCATTTATCATCACTGTCATGCTTTATACTTTCTACTACTTTTATGAATTCCTAATAATATATAGACTGTTTTGCACGTTGGTAAGCTTTATATAAATGTTAGCACTGTACCCAAATCCTGCCCCAACTTGCTTTTTTTGCACAATATTATGTTTCTGGGATTTAGTTATATAATAACATGTAGCTCTAGTTCATTTATTTTCGTAGCTACTTTGCATTCCCGTGAATGAACATACCAGCATTTATCCATCCATTCTCCTGTAGAAAGCTTGTTCCTTTCTCTTTTTCTGTATTTTGCTATTACAAACACTGCTTCCATGAACATCTTTGTACATATGGGAGAGTTTCTGTAGGGTATAGACTTAGATATGTGTTTAGGTATGTGTTTTCAAGTTTACTTGGAAGTGGATTCAGAGTCCCCTCCGGTGATGTTTAAGAGTTCTCACGTTTCTATATCTTTTCTCAAATCTGATATCGTCAGACTTTAATTGTTTTTGCCAATCTAACGGTTATGAAATGCATACTGGGTTGTGGTTTTGAATTGCATTTCTAGGATTACTAGTGAGGTTGAGCCTTTTTCATACATTTCTTGGACTATTTCTACGTTAATTCTTTACAGGGATCCTTGGCCTCGGACGATGCTGACAATGTAGGTTGACACAAGAGACAGACGGGCATCCAAATTCCTAAGGGAAACTAAGGCTGGAAGCTAATCCTTCCAAGGTGAACCAGTGGGCCTCACTCAAAAGTTACTTTCCCATTTCCCAATGCCAATTCTTTGATTGGAGTTACTTTTTTAGTGGAGAGAACTTGGGCTTTGGAGTCAGACAGACTTGGTTCAAATCCAAGATGGGGCTCTTTCTACATGTGATGGTGGGCAGGTTTCCCCACCTCCCAGAGCCCCGGTTTCCCCAGGTGTGAAGAGGAAAATAAAGTCTCTCATGCAGTTGGGGGAAACTGAACGCAGTGCAAAAAGCACCCAGGACAGTGTCTGGCCCACGACTCGCAATCATTCCCTCTGTTATTCTGTGAGATATGGGAGAGACGTGAGCTGAAGCTCCGCTCATTTCCTTCACCCTCTGCATGCCTCAGTTTCCTGCACAGGGAAAAGTGTCACCGCCATTTGCACACAGAACATCAGACCACAAAACTGAATAATCTTCAGAGTTAGAAAGGACTTTGGAGATCACCCAGTCTGGTGGTTCTTAACCTTTCATAGGGTGATTTAATGAGCTGATGAGAGGCTAGTTCACTTTGGAAAAATGGCACATATGCTCCAAACGTTGTGATGACTGCAAACTTTCTGAAGGATGGTACCCACTCTTTCATTGTTACCCCAAAACACCATTGTCATGACCTTATATGAAGGACTTTGTGTAAGGACATGGCTTTGCAGTAAGTACTGGTTGGCTGGCTAATTGCTAAGGGAAGATAATGCTCCTGTGTAACTAATATTTTAACCTAGAGTTTGGGAGATTTGCTCACAGATAAGTAAATAAGCATCTTTGACAGAAATTTAACAGACTCAAGAGGGGAAACCCCCCCCCCCACAAAATCCCTGTTCCCAGGAAGCCAAATCCCATATGGCAAACTATACACTCTCAAGCTGCCAGCCTGAATCTGAAGGCCCAGTTTGGAAGTGAGCCCCAAATGCCATTTAAGATGTAGTTCTCTGTGTTGCTGTAAGCACCAAATGTGTTTCTTTTTTTTTTTTGCTTTTAACACTTGGAAACGCCAAACAAATTCCAAGTGTCGGCAAACTGTCTGCTGCCGCAATCTGGTCTCTGCCCACACCGGGCTGTCGAAACTGCCGTTAAGGGAGCTGGTGGCTCCTGCACTGCCAATCCCTGTGGCCTCCTTTCGGTCTGCATCTTCTCTGCCTGTGGGTAGCCTTGGATCCTGGTGACCCCTCCCCACCTTAGTTTCCTAAGTCTGCTGCTTGCTTTCTTCAGGCTGTTCTTGGACCTGGGAGTCCTCTTCCTTCATCTCATGATGATGCCTCTTCGTTGGTCCTTTTCCTGGGCTTCGGCCCCACCCATGACTTCAGGGGCCATTAGTCTGCCAGCGTACCCCGCAAAAGCCTCTTTAGTTAAGACCTCTCTTCTGAGTTCCACGCCTGCATCTCACCTACCTACCACTGTTTCCATGTTGAAGCCTTTTTGCCTCTGAATTAGTCCAGGACATCTTAGTCTGTCACTTCTAGTATCACCAACACACTTGATGACAGCCTTTTGCATCATTCATTCATTCGACAAGGATTTACTGGGCCCCAGCTATGTGCCAGGCCCTGTGGTAGGCACCCCCATCAAGGAAACTGATTTCTGGCCCAGCCCTAAAGAGAGAAGGAGGCTACTCTCTGAGATAAAGTCCAAGCTGTGACTCTTTCTTCGGAAATATTCTATGCCCCCCTCCCCTAACCTCTGCTCACTTGGGACAAGACCCCACTGATGAGGGACCATATTTGTTGTCTACGTGTCTTTCTTCCCTTCTTTTATCTCTTCCTGCTAGTGACCTCATCCAAGATTGCAAATGCAGCTGGTGATGTATGATCAACTGCTTACAAGGTTCAGGACTCCAGCCAATGATGGCTTTCAAAAATCTCACACGTCAGAGAAAATATAAAACTTGAGTATCCAGAGGAACTCTAAAGTCGCTGGAATAGGGACAGTGGCCCCCAAGCCCGTCAGCCCCGGTTGTCTTCCTGCACGCTGGGGGGACTGAGCCACCAGCAGTGGTAGAAGGGCCAAGACACACCTGACTGCAGCGTGGGCTACAAACCATATTCCTGACGGTACACTAGCACATCTCTTCAAGATATATATTTCTCCTCTCTCTCAGAGGAAGTTGAGGCGATTGGTTTTGGCAATCGAGAGGAGCTGACCTTCTTGGTCCAGAGTAGGGCAGTAAGGATAGTCACTAATATTTAATGTGCATTTACTATGACACAAGTATGCTACGTGGTTTTCATGCTACATGGTGTTAAATGTTTTATATATATTATTTTACTTAATTCTTCCTATAACCTTATGAGGTGGGCATACTATTGTGCCTATTATATAGATACAGAGACTGAGGCCCAGAGAGGTGAGTAACTTGCCTAAGGTCACACAGAGCGTAAGCAGTCGAGCCAAGATTGGAACCCAGGCAGTCAGGCTGCAGGGCCTGCATTCCTAGCCACTCTGCTCTGTTTCTCCTCTAATTAGATGATAACACAAGCACTTAATTACCTGGCAACCTTCCTCCAATGGACGAGCCTGACACAGACTCTCATTTCCATGGACTACCAAGTGGGCGGCATCTGGCGCTCAACATTTTCAAAACTGACCCCATTATTACTTCTCTGACATCATCCTTGTCCTGTATTTGTTAAAAGCATCCCTAGCTACACACTCCCCTCAGAGTCAATTTTTTTTTTTTTTGCTGTACGCGGGCCTCTCACTGTTGTGGCCTCTCCCGTCGCGGAGCACAGGCTCCAGACGCGCAGGCTCAGCGGCCATGGCTCACGGGCCCAGCCGCTCTGCGGCATGTGGGATCTTCCTGGACCGGGGCATGGACCCGTGTCCCCTGCATCGGCAGGCGGACTCTCAACCACTGCACCACCAGGGAAGCCCTCAGAGTCAATTTTTAACATAAAAGTTTGGTGAGGGGAAGAGGTATCACATGTTCATGCTACAAAGTCCAACAGTCAAGTAAGTTTCCCTCCCATCTCTGTACTCCTGTGTAATGGGTTGAATTACGTACTCCCCCAAAGATATGTTGAAGTCCTAACCACCCTACCCTGCATCTGTGAAGTGAATGTAACTTTATTTGGAAACAGAGTCTTTGCAGATGCAATCAAACTAGATGAGGTCATCAGGGTGGCCCCTCATCCAGCATGACTGGTGACCTTTACAGGAAGATGGAAATTTGGACAGAGAAACAGAGAGAAGACAGCCCTGTGAAGAAGGAGGCAAGGATCGGAGTGATGCTGTCACAAGCTAAGGACCATGGGGGCTACCAGAAGCTGGAAGGGAAAGGAAGGATCCGCCTCCAGACACTTCGGAGGGAGCACGGTCCTGCCGACACCTTGATTCTGGACTCTAGCCTTCAGAACGGTGAGACAATAATGACTGCTTGAAGCCACCCAGTCTGTGGTACTTTGTCACAGCAGCCATAGGAAACCGATATATCCAGGTTTCTAATTCCCCTCCTTGGTATGACTCTGGTTATTGGTTTCATACCTACCCTCTCGGACGCAGTCTGAGCACGGAGAGCAAATACTCATGTATATATTTCACACGGGGTGACATGTCATACACTATTCTTTATGATCATTTTCACTTGATAACACACCAGGACTAATCTTTTAAATTGTGGTGAAGTATATATAACATAAAAATTGACCGTGTTAACACCTTAAGTGTACAGTTCTGTGGCATTAAGTACATTCACATTGTTGTGCAGTCATCACCACCATCTATCTGCAGAACTTTTCATCTTCCCAAACCGGAACTCGGTACCCATGAAACACTAACTCCCCAGGCCTCTCTCCCCCCCGCCCACCAGGGCCACCTCTAACATGGCTCCGTCTCTCCCCCACCGACATGTGCCCCCAAGTCCTGCTGCTTCTACCTTCTCTGTTTCTCTAGCATCTCTCCATCCCCTCTGATTCTGCATCACTCTGGCTGTCAGCATCTCTCACCTGGATCTCTGCAAGAACTTCTTGACTCGAGGCCCCGGCCCACCTCAGCCCATCTTCCCTGTCACCACCAGCCCCCCTTTCTAAAATACAACTCTGATGTCAGTCCCATACTTAATCATCTGTGATGGCTCCTACCTCCTGCAGAATATAGTCAAAAGTCTTCGGCGTGGCATACAAGGCCCTCCCTGGGCGGAATTCAGCCGGCTTTCTGTGCTGTAGCCAATGCCTGGTCCGGGGCCTGGCCCACAGGAGGTGCTCAGAGCAGTGTTGGTTGAACCCTGTGTTCTCAGTTTGAATTCCTTGTTTCCTCCAACACACATTCTCACCTTGCCCTTTACATACATGGTTCCCTCTGTGTGGACTTATTTTTTCTAATGCCGTTTCTCCATTCCTCTCCTATCTTCACCTTCTCTACCTGATAAATCTGTTTGTTCTTCAGTATTCAGATTAAACGATACCTCTTGCATTTCGAGCTCTCCCAGACCTAGATCTTTACTGCCTTCTATTAGAGCGTTTACCAGATTTTTCTGTAATTCCTTCGACCTCTCTGCCCACCCACCTCAGTCTAGCTCACAATAGGCCAGGTGCACAGTGGGTGCTTGGCCTGTGTCTGCTGAGTGCAGGGCGGCCTCGCCAGCTCGGCTCCTGGAGCTGTGCTGTGGCCTGTCCCTGACACTGTTAGGGAGGACAGCTGAG
Organism: Globicephala melas; assembly: GCF_963455315.2. Taxonomy (NCBI): domain Eukaryota; kingdom Metazoa; phylum Chordata; class Mammalia; order Artiodactyla; family Delphinidae; genus Globicephala; species Globicephala melas. Next base: position 14,782,060 of record NC_083323.1, read on the forward strand.
CCCAAGAGCAGCCCTCCTGGGGTCAGAGAGAGGGCAGCTTCCTGGCTCGCAGGAGGCGCTAATGCACTGACATCAGTGCAGGGACAGCAGTGGTTCCAACGGGGTCACGCGGGGGCTGGCAGCACAGGCTTAATGCCCGCTGGAGGTGAAGGAGCTGGCATCGCGAGGCTGCACTTCAAGCCGGAGAGGCTGGGGAGCAGCAAGGACAAGGGCTCTCCAGGGGAGAGGAGAGCGTGGGTCCGGCTCTGAGAGGCTGGGGAGCCTTCCAGGGCCCCACAGAGCCGCGTGCAGGGCCCAGGTGCTCGGCCTCTGCAGGTGACCTTTTGAGGGAGAGAACAGGGAGGCCCAGGTCTGAACTCAGGGGTCGATGTGGACTTGACCAAGGGAAATGGCGGGCGTGGGTGCGGCTCCAGATCTCCCCCCACCCCCCAGCCCCCAGTTTTCTCCATAAGCCACTGGCCAGGATACCAAGTATTCCTTTACAGCAGGCCTGTGACACTGTCCCTTCCTCTCCGAGGTCCCAAGGTGCCCTGTTCTTTTCTCCTCAACTCCTTTCTACCCCAGACTCTATTTCACTTTCTTTGTAGTACTCAGACTCTGTGAGATTATTTTGCTAATCCGTTGGCTACTGTCTATTACTGGTGTCTCCCCAGCAGCAAGTAAGTCCCAGGGACTCCGTCTCCTCTGAGCCCAGAATAAGACCTGGCTCCATACAGATGGGGCAAGGAATGGGTGGACAGCATCTTTCCTTCTGGCACCAAGGGCTGGAATTCCCCTCATCTGGGTGATCCTCTTCTTAAAGGGCCACGGATGCTTACAGGAACGGGGACCAGTGGCTCCAGCAGCACCAGGCCTGCTTCCTATGTGATGGGCAGCAGCTGGGTTTTCCCTGACTTGGTGTCCCTGGGTCCCACACAGGTTCTGGTGGGCCATCAGCACCCAATACATTTTTGGCCCATGTTTGGCAAATGAGCCCGAACTTCCAGCTGTCCTTATAGGGCTGTCTCAGAGGCACCAGAATTTCACTTCAGGTGCTGCTGTGGCATAAACTTCGCCTTAGAACCTACCTTGACCCAAACCAGACAAATAACAAAACCTATTAACCTCAAGAGGTGCCAAGGAGACCTGGGAAGGGTTAAAAAGGGCAGACCAAGCAGTGGTGCAATTTTTAAAATTCATATGTGACCTCTTACTGAGGTTCCCCACCCCACGAAGCAGCTGTCACCCCCGTCTTTACAGGGGATGAACCTGGCCCTGTGAGATGGGCAAGGTGACCTACCAGAGGCGACCCGTTAGAAAGCAACAGACCCAGGTGAGAGCATCTAGTGTGGGGTTTGGCCTTAGGTGCTCAAAAACAATGTACCAGAAGAGCAAAGGAAAGAACATAATGACCCAGGTCTCCGTCCTGATACTCTTAGCATCCTATCACCCCGAACATCCATTCTGGACTGCTCAAAATCTGGTCTGAATCTAAGAAACGCTTGCAAAAAGATGAACCATTTCCTGGAGTGAGCTCATCGTTCTAACAACCCCCAGTTCTTGTTGGTAGGTGTCGTTTATCAGCTCCGATAGGATTTGAGAACACCCCTTACTATCGTTATTTTAACACAGCCTCACTCTGGAGCAGAAAAACTGCCCCTTAAAAATATGGGGAAAACAACAGTATTCACTCTTTGTATTTCTGAAATGTTTCAAAACCAGTTATTAATAAGAAAATGTACAAAGCCTAATAAGAAAATGTACAAACTGCTCCAGGATGTATTATTTGTTCTTTCCTTTATTCTTACTTCCCTCCTCCCCCACTTCCCGAAGGACATGAAAAAGAAAAGAAAGGGCCCAAATTCCCAGGTTTCAATGATCTGATACTTTAATTAAGGAAGAATAAATGGGTCACCTCTGTCAGCTTACAATCTGCAGCTGCATTAAATGGTGTTCCTTTGGTATAAACCCAATAGCCATGGTGAGGCTTTACTGTAGCAGAATAAAGACAAAAGCAGAGCTCCCACAGGACTGACCAAGGTCACTGTGAAAACCAATGTAGCACTAGCGTCAGACCTGGAATTCCTTGACTCTGCTTGCTCTGTCCCGGCTGGTGTCCAGGCTGCCTCCTCACGAGGAAGCCTCAGCCAGCTGGTAGGTAATTACATGTGCTAACAGTCACTGACACTCCAGCTGCCAACACCACGTCCCAAGTTCCCGCATCCGTTAGAACACCAAACTACCCACACTTTTCTAAGGCTGATTACGTAGAGAGGTATGTTTGGCTCCAAATGAGTCAGAACTAGGAGCCTGTCTGGCAACTTTGAAGATGAATGTCTGGGAGGGTAGAAAGACAAGTCCACTTGCCAAGTCCTCCATCCTACACCTCATCTGCCTCACAGTAGCTGTGTGACCTTGGACAAGTCCCATAACTGCAACTGGCCTCAGTGCTTCTATCTGTAAAATGGGATAATAAAGTCTGCCTTGTGGAATTGTTGGGGATGGCACACCATGAAGACTGTTAGTGCAAGGTCGGCCTCCAATACCTATTTGTTGGCTATCTGAATGAACAAAACTTCTTTGATCCCATCCCCTGAAAACTGGAGACAGTAATTCCTACTTCACGTCACACTAAATGTGATTGGGAGATATATGTATAGATGTATCTGTATGTTGACCAGACTGAAAAATAGGTACTCTTAAAAACAAAAACAAAAACAAACTGGCTCATTGTATCACGTACTGAATTTGGTCTAGTTAATGGAACTTGTCTTACACTTACAATTTAGGAAAATTTATAATGAAATACTATATTTTAGTTTTCTCTTGGAATATGATTTCCAAATGATGAAAATTTGGCTGGAACAATCAATTCGTATAGTTTGTACACAAAAATCATCATCCTGGAGACAAAAGAGTCAAGAATTGCGAGGTAAATCACTAAAAATAGCCTAGAGACTCAAGTGGAACTGACTTCCTTTGTTTCGCTGCTCTAACTGTGTGCATCTTGGCCTGCCAGGTGATCACAATCACATCCCGAATGGCAGGGCTGATGCCTCAAACTGGACAGACATTGAAATGGAAATCCTTGGTGTGACTGTCAAACAGCACATATCTGGTCACTAGACCATGTAGCAAAAGCTCTGTGTTGGGGAAAGAGCATAGAGATGACAGCAGCCCTTGGAGCTCCTGTTCAGTCTATGGAATTAGCATATGAAATAGAAGCATCTGGAAGAAGGTTATCAGCATCCACCAAGAGGGCTGACTCTAGGTCTAGGGTGAGGACCAGAAAAGTTGGTTATATCTCTGGGTGTCTGGGTTTGATATTCGGCTCCTAACTCTGTCACTTAGTACTTGTGTGACGTTGGAAGAGTTACCTAATCTTGTTGGCCTTGATTTCTTCCTCTGTAAAATGGGGAAGCACTACCTTCCCAGATAGCAAGAGTGTTTGTTTTGAGGCTCACATGAGAAAGTGTTAAGATAAAGCAATACCGGGACTTCCCTGGTGGCACAGTGGTTAAGAATCCCCCTGCCAGTGTAGGGGACATGGGTTCGATCTCTGGTCAGGGAAGATCCCACATGCCACAGAGCAACTAAGTCCGTGCACCACAACTACTGAGCCCACGTGCCACAACTACTAAAGCCCACGTACCTAGAACCTGTGCTCCGCAACAGGAGAAGCCACCACAATGAGAAGCCTGCACACCACAACAAAGAGTAGCCCCCGCTCACTGCAACTAGAGAAAGCCCGCGCAGCAACGAAGACCCAACGCAGCCATAAATAAATAAATAAATAAATAAATTTAAAAAGAAAAGATAAAGCAATACCTAGGTATGAGCCTGCATTATTACTGCAGGGATAGTAGAGGTTTAGGGTAATGTTCACTTCCTTTTAGGCATTGTCTGTGTGGGTCCTTCATGTTCATGACCCTGCTTTGTGCTTGCACCAATCTCCGAGGGAGCTGCTATTATTATGTTCATGTATGGGTGGGGAAAAAGGTCCAGAGAGGTTAACGAGCTTGCCCAAGGTTGCACAGCTAATTAGCCATGGTGGTGAGATTTGGACCCAGGCAACAGGACTCTGGAACCCAGACTCCTAACCTTTAGGCTGTGGGGTTTCCTGAGAGCATGACAAACAAGAAGTGCTTTGTCGGCAAGAGGAGTTAAGGAAGCATCTTACTTTCCTTGGCACCCAGCAGTTTCAGGTTTGCTGCAAGGAAGAGAGCTGGAGTCTGAAGGTCATCCCAGGTCGGAGCTGGGGACAGTGAGCACGGGCAGTGGGAGTGAGCCTGCAGGTAGCGTAGCCATGCCCATGAAACAGGAGGCAGGAGAGTCTGGTGGGCAGAGGATGGGCTTTGGAATACGAGCTACAAGGATCGCATCCCTGATATCTCCACCTATAAGCTGTCCCAGCAACGGCTTCCCAATCTGTTAAAATGGGAAGCTTATACTAACCTCAGGAGGCTGCTTCCGGGCTCAAAGGAGACAAGTAATGAATGCAAATCTCTTGTTGCAGTTAATAACAGGCACATAGTAGGTGCTCAATAAGTGGCTGCTCCCTTGTCTCTCTCCCTGAGACCTCTTGTTATTCTAGGTGACAAGATGTAAGGGATGGTGGCACAGACAGATTCTGTCTAGACAGAAACCTGAAGAAAGTACAACTCAGTGGTTAGAACTATGGGGGCCTGGGGGTCTGGGCTGCCTGAATTCATATCCTGGCTCCACCACTTACAAGTCCTGTGACCTTGGGCATGTAACTTAACCTATCTGTGCCTCAGTTTCCTTATCTGTAAAGTGCGCATAATAATAATGCCCACTTCATACAGGTTGGAGAATATTCGATATTAATTAATCTGTGTAAAGCATTTAGAACAGTGCTCAGCTTATGGTAAGCATTCAATAAATGCTTGCTGACGTCCATCAGGCCCCTGCATGTTCCTGGGCTGCGGGGCATCTCTGGGCCTTCAATGGGCTATACTTCATACTGCAAACCCTCTCTTTCCTTGAAGACCTCCAATCATATCCTGGAAGGGTGGACATCTCTGCAGCCTGGCCACATCACAGGCTAGATGAACTTTAGAGGAAGGACAGTGTCTCATCTGGTGGGCAATGGGGATTCGAAAATGGTGACAATGACCACCTGGACAACAGTGCAGGGAGTCAAGAAAGTACACCACATATGCACACACACCTATGTCTGTGTGTCTGTATCTTCTGCATTTAGAACCAGATTTTGACTCAACTGAGAGAGTTGTTTCCTTTCTTTCACTTTGGATAAATGTGAGCCCCCCTGCATGGGGTCTCTGAGCAGCCCGTGAATAATTCCCACCCTGATGCAGGAGAGACCTGGATGCAGGCGTGAGAGATGGTGGGAGAGTCGCTCCACCCCCGTGCAAGTGAAAAAGCACAGGCGGGCTCTGACCCAGCCAGAAATTCTACTCTGCAAGGTTTTGCTAGTAAACTACAGGAAGACAATAATTTACTTCTAATGGAGAGAAGGAGAGAGGGAAGGAGAGGGAGGGAGGGGGAGAGGGAGGGAGAGAGAGGAAGAAGGAGAATAGAAAAGAAAGAATATGAATCGAATCAAGGCACACCGATATCTTGCAATCGAAGAATCAGGAGCCTTCCCACAGAGCCTTGCTCCTGTCCTCCTCCATCCCTGCAACTCGAGGAACCTGGTCATTGTTAAGCCGGCGTCTGTCCTTTAAACCAGCGAAGCCTCGATCTCAGCGACGGCAAGGCTGCCGGCGCATACCGCCCCAGGCGCAACCAGCCCCGAGCCCCACGGGCTGCGGCCGCTCTCCCTGCACCCGGACGCGGGCTGGGTGTGCGGGGAAGGGCGCCCTCCCTGCGCCCCGCCGCCCCCGATCTCCCGCCCGCCGCCCTACCTGAGCTGGCGCGGCTCGCAGTCCACGCCGGGCAGCAGCAGCCGGGCGGCCTGGCGGACGTCGTCGCTGTCCATGGAGAAGCTGCGGCGGTGGCCGGCGTGCGCCACGGCCACCCGGATCCACTCCATCAGTGGCGGCAGCACGAGGAAGGGCCTGCGGCGGGGGAGGGAACGAGACGCGTTTAGGGGGGCCGCGGCGGGAGCTGCCGGCTCAGACCCACCCCCACCGCTCATCGCCGACCACCCCCCCACTTCCCTATCCCCACCCCCTTTTCCCTGGAGTCCCTGTCTCTCAATTCAAAGTGGGAGGACCTTTGGAGACATCCGGACCGCACTGGTGACCTCGGGGCAGGCTCTCCTGAGTCTTTGGGCCTCAGTTTCCTCATCTGCAAAACGGGGATAATGTGACTGAAAGGCCACGATGTGACTCTTCTGTGAGTGTAATCTTCCTCGGCGGTCATGTGAACATGAAGGAGATGACTCACTTAAAGCACCATGCACAGAGTCGGGTGCTCAGTATAAAATCCAATCAACTCCTGGGGTTTTTAGGACTTGGGGCTCCCCATGGTGAGGCCAATCGTAAATCGTCCTCCAACTCTCTCTTCCCACCCCTAGCTGCTCCGTGTCATCATTCTGGAGCTCTCCCAGGCCTCAGCTCTGCCCAAGCACCAAGTCGCCAGCAGGCTTTAGCGTCTGGAAACAGAGGAGCCTTCCCGGAGAGACCGGGCAGCCCAGAACTACCAGCAAAGTGCGGGGGAGGAAGGGGCGGCACTCTGGGGCCTCGGCCACACCGCTGAAGCTTTGGGAAGTCTCCTGCTCCCACGGGGCTCAAGGGATCACAGCAGTGGTGCAACTCGCCGCCAGAATTCATGAGATAATGCTTAAGGCTGAACTATAACTTTCGAAGTGTAATACATTTGTGCCATCTTCTTATTTCTTCCGGTGATTATCATAAACTCCATCCTCACATTAGGCTTGAGGGCAGGGGAGCTTTTGGAAAATACTGATACCTGAGTCCTATCCCAGGAATTCTGATTTAATTTATCTAGGATTGGGCTGGACATTGGTAGTGTTTAAAAACATCCCCCAGGTGACCTTATCGCACATCGGAATTCTCCGGAGGGCTTGTTAAAATGCAGATTGCTGGGCTCCACCCCCACAGGGTCTGATTCAGTAGATCAGGGGAGGTGGCCAAGAATCTGCCCTTCTAATGAGTTCTGGGGCCATGCTGATGCTGCCGGGCTGGAGGGGCAAACTCGAAGAACTTCTGCTCTAAGGTATGGTATAGGGCCTGAGAATCACCTGATTTTGAGTGTCTGTGTGTGTGAGTGAGTGTGTGAGTGTGTGTGTGTGAGTGTGTGTGTGTGGTGGGGGATGCAGATTCCCTGGCCTTATCTCCAGTGATGCTGATTGCATAGGGTCCACGAATATAATTTTAATAAGCAGCCCATATGATATTGATTTAGGTAGACCAAGGGCCACACTTTGAGAAACGCATGATGTAGATCAAACAGGTGTCCTACCATTCAACGTGGTTATGACCACGGTGAGGCGCATGGGGCGCCTGGGCGCAAAATTTAAGAGGGTCAGATCAAGTAAATATGTTCTAGCAGCGCTCTTGCCTCACCCTAGCCCCGGTGGTGCTATTCAGTCCAGCATGGCTGCCACGGGAGGGAGAAAAGGTTGGTAAATAAAGGGTTTATTTACCCAAGGCAGCGACCCCCTCACAGTATGTAGATGTCACGAGCTTCCCCCCCAGTTTTGGTGGCAGGTTCCAGTTTTCTTAGAAAGTAACCTATTTATCCAATGTTGAGATTAAACAGCTTTTACATTCATCTCAGTTAATCCCATTCATGATCTCATCTAAATGCTTAGGACCAATCTACAAGCTAGTTATCCATTTTCTAGATCAGGAGAATGAAGTTTATTGAGGTTAAGTAACGTGCCCTGGATCACAAGGTTAGCAAGTACGAGAGCTGGGAGTCAGACCCAAGACATTTGACTACATAGCCTATGTGTTATAACCCCATGTGGTTCCCATCCACGTTCTCTTGTCCAACTTCCTTCCCAGCACCAGGGGAAGCCGATCTCGTCTTGGACCTTTGATGGCATGCCATTTTCATTCCTGCTCATGCAGCTCAATCCCCTGTCTGTAAGGCCTCCAGCCCTTTAAAAAGCCACACCCCACTTAACCTTCAAACCACAGTTCGAATCCCACCTCTCCCTAAACATTTCTCCTGAGGACTCCTCCCAGCATGGACCCCTCCCATGGTAGCCCTCACCCCAGTGGCCTTACCCATCAGCCTTGCAGATTCCGCATTACAATGTAAGCTCCATGGGGCAGGGACCTGGAACTGCTGGGTTCACCGATCCAGCCCCATCCCTACTCCCAGGGCAAAGCCTGGCAGGCTGTGAGCACTTAATAAATAATGTGTTCATGAAATGGGCTAAGATTTATCAATTCCTTACTGGGTGAAACAGATAAAATCAAGCTTCTGGACCCATGGACCTGTGGGGCAGGTTCCCCGGGAATTTCTGCCCAGATCAGCCTGCTGCTTAGGCTGTCGTCCTCATTCGCTCAGTCTCTCCATCACCTAAACCTAATCAGGTGCTCAATAAACACACTGACTTGAAATTGAATTGGATTCTACGGTCTCAGGTGAGCAGGACTTATTTTGGTCACCATGTCTCCATTGCTGCTAAAAGCAGCCCCGGGTACTCAGAGAATGCCCCTCTGGGTTGTATTTTCAGAGGCAGCACCCCCAAGCCCTGGTCTGCCTTTCCTTTGCTCAGTGCCCCCCAAAGCATAGCCCACAGCTCCCGGTCCCTGGGGGCGCTGCGTCTCTAGTACAGACTGCCCTTCAGCGGTTGCCTTTCATGTTAGATGCTGAGGCCCAGGGCACACAGCCAACTTCTGATGAATACCAAAGAGGAGAAAAAGAGGCTCTAGTGCCTTCAAAATAACACCTTTACCAAGACAGCCGGCGAGCACCAGAGTAAGAAACCTTGAATCCCAGGATTCCGGCCTCTTCTGGAATTTTCTATGTACCTATTTTTCCCTTTCATCATTGCCTTCTTTTTGTCACTCTGACCTCAATAGTTCATAAGCTCATGAATTCTTTGCCAGCAACTCATCTAAAAATCTTATCTTGGCTACTCAGAAGGAAAGAAAAATAGTGTTATTTGTGATGTTTCTTTTGGAGGAGTTGGAGATGGGAAAGAATGCTAGGGTCTTGAGTTAAGGAGAGGGTGGAGAATACTGTATTCTCCTGATATATTTATTAAGACAACAATGTTCCACTGGCTACGGACTTTGTTCTGAAGTTGTCTGTAGTAACTAAAACCTAGAGGAAGCCCAAGAAGCTCATGGCTTAGTGAAGTAGACTCAACCTCAGAATCTTGCAGGGTCAAGGGTTGGGGGAGGTTAGGAAGGGGGTGTATGTGTGTGAAAATTGCCAAGGCCTCAATTTGACCCCCAGAGTTTTGGTTCAACAGGTCTGGGATGGGGCCTGGGCATCTGTATTCTAAATAAGCTCCTCTGGAAATTTGGGAGCAAGCCAGGTTTAATAACCCCTGAGCAGGTGGCCTGAGGTGAACAGAGGAGAGACACGGTCCATTCAACAGGCCAGTGGCCATTAAAATTGTTGCTATGGTCTTAAAAAACTAAAAATAGAGTTACCGTATGATACAGCGATCCCATTCCTGGGCATATATCTGGAGAAAACTATAATTCGAAAAGATACATGCACCCCAATGTTCATAGCAGCACTATTTATGATAGTCAAGACATGAAAACAAGCTAAATGTCCGTTGACAGATGAATGGATAAAGAAGATGTGGTACATATGCACAATGGAATACTACTCAGCCATAGAAAGAATGAAATATTGCAATTTGCAGCAACATGGATGGACCTAGAGATTATCATACTGAATGAAATAAGTCAGACAAAGACAAACATCACATGATATCACTTATATGTGAAACCTAAAAAAAGATACAAATGAACTTACTTACAAAACAGAAATAGACTAACAGACATAGCAAACAAACTTATGATTACCAAAGGGGAAAGGGGGGAAGGGATAAATCAGGGGTTTAGGATTAAAATTACACACTACTATATATAAAACAGATAACCAACAAGGTCCTACTGTATAGCACAGGGACCTCTACTCAATATCTTGTAGTAGCCTATCGTAGGGAGGGAATCTGAAAAAGAATTACTTGGCTGTGAGCCTGGGACTGGCACAACATTGTAAATCAACTATATTTCAATAAAAAATTAAAAAGAAGTAAACCCTAAAAAAAAATTGTCGCTAAGGCTTTTGAAGAGAAGGTTTGTAGGAGTGGGACCAGAGGTTCTAGAAGGGAAAAGAAAGCCTAGATGGGTTTCTTGCAGGGTCAAGAGAACAAGTCAGCTCAGGAAGGTTGTTGGGCCCAGATTCAAGAAGGACATACATGGGCGGGGCCTTTCTAAAATGCTGAAGACAGAGCTGGTGATGAGAGTGACCACCCAGAGTGGAAAGGGAGTCTTGCGGGGGAGGGGCTGGGTGCTAAAGAGGATGGTGGGGTATGTGGGAGAGCCTGGTTTGTTCAGGATTCTGAGGAACTGAATTCTAGTCCTGAATCTGCCAAGAGCTCACAGCAGGACCCTGGTTCTGGTCTGTCAAGTTCTGGCTCTCAGTGTCTTCATCTGTAAAGTGGGTGGGTTTGGATCTGAGGGTCTATTTCAGGGGTTGGCAAACCTTTTCTGTAAAGGGCCAGGTGGTAAATAGGGTTTATGGGCCATACAATTTCTGTTGCAACTACTCAACTCTGCCATTGCAGTGAGTAAGCAACCACAGACAATACATACATGACAGAGCTGGCTGTGTTCCAAGAAAACTTTATTCACGAAATCAGATAGTGGGTCACAGTTGGCCAACCCTGGGTCTGTTTGATTCCTTCCTACTCTGAAATTCTTTGATTCTATCAAAATAGTCAGCTGCCTGGGGACTTAGGGTGAGTCTAGTGTGCAGATCAGGAAAGATGGGAAGAAGCACATGAAGGTCCTAGCAATGGGCACAGAAAGCTTTGGAGAGATTAGAAAATAGGACCCTTCCAAAAAGAGGTCATGGTTGGATCTGGGGAATATTGAGCTACAGGCATACTCAGAGGAAGAACCTTCAAGGATAAAACTCAAACCTGGCCATGGGTGTGTAACTGATAAAATGTCATCTATTAATAGCATTTTTTCATCCAACAATCCTTTAGGGAGCACTCACACTGCAGGTATGCTTCCAGGAGCTGGAGATGGAGTGGAGAACAGGATGCATCCATGTTCTCATAGAGCTAACAGTCTAACAGGGAGACAGATAAGAAACCCATAAACTAACAAGTAATAAAGCAATTACAAACTGTGATCAGTGCCAGGGTGCTGGGATAGAGAATAAACAGGGTTGACATAGGTTGGTGGGAAGGCCTCTCTGAGGAGGTGACAAAACCTTGAATATGTGAAGGAACTGGCCATACGTGAATGTGTGTGTATAAAGATGGATGTTCTAGGTGGCAGCAACAGACTGTGCAAAGGCCCTGAGGCAGAAAAGACCTTTACAGCTCAATCAAGGCCTTTCACACACATCATGTCCTAGTTGGCCCTCCAGGACAGATGGGGCAGCCAGGACATGTGTGAGGAAGGATCACTGTGGTTGGCTGGATAATGGCCCCCAAAGATATCCGGTCAGTTCCCTATGAATACTGATAGCAAAAGAAAGTCTGCAGATGTGGCCCAGCTAAGGATCTTGAGAAGATTAGCCTGGATTATCCAGGTAGGCCCTAAATGCAATCACAAGGGTCCTTATAAGAGGGAAACAGAAGGAGATTCAACACAGGTGATATGGAAGCAAGATGCTCTGCTGCTGGGTTGAAGATGAAAGAAGGGGCCACAAGCCAAGGAATGCAAGGGATGCAGATTTAGAAGCTGGAAAAGATGAGGAAATGGATTCTTCCCTCAGAACCTCCAGAAGAAAACAGCCTTGCTGACGTCTTGATTTTGGCCTGGTGAAAGTGACTTTGGGCTACTGACCTCTAGAACTGTATGAGAATAAATGTGTGTTGTTTTAACCCACCAAGTCTGTGGCCATTTGTCACAGCAGCCACAGGAGACTAAGCCAGGGTATTGACAGGGTCGCTGCAGGTGAGGTTGGAGACATGGGGGTGGAGAATGTGAATCAAGTATTAAAGCTGGGAATGGGGGCATTCACAGGGCTCTGGAATTCATCTCGGATGCCTAAACTGCCTTGTTCCTGAGGTCCAAGCATTACTTGTTGACATGGGCTGAACTGTGTCCACCCCAAATTCATATGTTGAAGCCCTAACCCCCAGAACCTCAGAACGTAACTGTATTAAAATGAGGCCATTAGGGTGGGCCCTAATTCAGTGTGACTGGTGTCCTTATAAGAAGGGAGACTGGGACACAAAAAGAGACAGAGGGGCAGCCATGTAAAAGATGCAGCAAGAGGGCAGCAGTCTGTAAGCCAAGGAGAGAGGCCTCAGAAAACACCAAACTCGCTGACACTTGGATCTTGGACTTCCAGCCTCCAGCACTGTGAGAAAATAAATTTCTTTTGTACAAGCCGCCTTTTTTATTATGGAAGCCCCAGCAGACTAATATGCCTGTGGCTTGACTTACATTTTGCCCTGCCCTTGAGGTTTTAGTCTGTGGTAGAGGAGCTTCTATTGGAAGCTCACACTCTTTACAGTGTGATGGTTTTCTGTTCATTTCCTAGGGACAATAGTGGATAAGTTAAAGCCATTTGAAAGCTGTCCCATGCGGAAGTCAGAAGTTTGGGCTTTGGAGACAGGCTGACCAAGAGCTGGATTCCAGCTCCACCTTCAAGCTGTGTGACCTTGAACAAAGGACAGTTGTCCCTTGGTATCCATGGGGAATTGGTTCCAGGACCTCCACAGGTACCAAAATGCTCAAGTCCCTTATATAAAATGGCATGGTACAGTTGGCGCTCTGTATTCGCAGGTTCTGCATCTGCAGAATCAACCAACTGTGGACGTGGACCCCACGGATATGGAGGATGACTGTATTCCGATGGTCATGCCTCACTTCTCTCACCGGGAAAATGGGGATAATAACAGTACCTATGTCAGAGGATGTGGCTGACACAGTACCTATGTCAGAGGGTGTGTAGGGGCCCCCCAAAATGTCCACATCCTAATCCCCAGAACCTGTCAATGTTATCTGATGAAACAGAGTTTGCACGTGTGATTATGTTAAGGATTTTGAGTAGGGAAGACCATCTTGAATTATCCAGGTGGGCCCCAAATGAAATCACAAGCCAAGTTAGAAGAGGGAGGCAAGAAGGTCAAAGGAGGGAGTAGATGTGACAACAGAAGCAAGATGGACTAATGCAGGAAAGGGGCCAGGAGCCACGGCACACAGGTGGCCTCCAGAAGCTGGAAAAGGCAAGGAATTAGATTCTCCCCCGGAGCCTCCAGAAGGAACCAGCCCTGCCGACACTTTAACTTTAGCCTAGTGAAACTGATTTCATACTTGTGACCCCCCAGACCGTAAGTTCATCAGTTTGTGTTGTTTTGAGCCTGCACGTTTGTGGCAGATTTTTTCTTTTTAATTAAAAATTAAAAAAAAAATTTTTTTTAAGTCTTTATTGAATTTGTTACCATATTGCTTCTGTTTTATGTTTTGGTTTTTTGGCTGTGAGGCACGTGGGATCTTAGCTCCCCGACCAGGGATTGAACCCGCACCCTCTGCATTAGAAGGTGAAGTCTTAACCGCTGGACCACCAGGGAAGTCCCTGTGGCAGTTTTTTACAGCAGCCATGGGAAACTAACACAGAGGGTTATTGTAAGAACTGGATGGGATGAGGTCCATGTAGCCTGGTGCCTGGTACCAGGAAAGTGCTCATAAGCGGTAGCTGTCATCATCATCATCACCAACGTTTTTAGCATCAGTCAACCTTCTCTCTGCCAGATGGAAGAAAAGGCCTGGCTACACAGAGCAACGCCTGCGTCTTCTCTTTTCAAATCAAAGCAAATCTCTGCAGTGGCTCTGCCTTTCCTTTATAAATTGTGTGGCTCCGACTTTTCATGTTTGTTATTTGTTAAGTCTTTCTTTGGCTGGAGAGGAATTTAGATATTTGACTGTAGTTTGGGAGGCTCATAATTTCAGAGAAACAGGGAGTGAAGGACGAGCAGCAGCATTGATAGTAGACAATATCCAGTGCTGGTTTCTATAGCAATATTCACTGTAATCTCACTGTAGTTGTGATACCAAAGCTAGGAAGATGATGGCAGAGGTCAGAGGTGGCCATGGCTGGTTACTATAGTGACAGCCCAACTGTGCAAAGTATGGTGGGCTTGCCTGAGGGGGTGTTTCCTGCAGACAGCCTGGAGTAGGAGGCGGCAATGGTGTGGGCTAGGTCAGAACTTCCTGAATATTAATGTGCATACGAATAGTCTGGAATCTTTTTAAAATGCAGATTCTGATTCAGTGGGTCTGGGGAAGGGCCCGAGACTCCGCATTTCTATCAAACTCCCTGGCAATGATGCAGCTGCCAAGCTACTGACCACATTTAAATAACGAGGCCCTAGGAAGTATTATGACTCAAGCCAGAAACCAGGGACGGTGAATTTGGTTATCATGTTTAAGGGGGAGAAGGTGAGGCAAGGAGGGAGAGAGCTGCAAGAGGGGAGAGAGGCCCAGGAGACAACAGAAGGGAAGAAGGAGCTTGTTTGTACCTGGACCTCCTGATTAAACCTGGGGGCTCTGTCGGATTGGCTGAACCTAGGTCACAAGACTGCACCAAGCTGTAGGGGAGGCTGGGAGAACAAGTGTTTGGTGATTTCGGCTTTTATTGGGGGAGGTGGGTTCTGCCTCCCACCAGGATTCTCCTTTAGTTTTCCAGTAATCTTAGGAAACATCATATCCCATTCTTAGGCAGTTTGTTATGAACTAAGCTCCCATCCCATTGTCTGATAGGTGTTTTGTATTCAGCACAGTGTTTAGCATCATCCCGGGAATGTAAATGCTTAAAAAATACACTTTGTGATAGTTGATTTTATGTGTCAACTTGGTTAGGCCACAGCTACCCAGAGATATGGTCAAACATATATTACCCAGATACGTAGTCCGGATGTTGCTGGGTGTTGAAAGTATTTTTTAGATGAGATTAACAATTAAATCAGTGGACTTTGAGTAAAGCAATTTGTCCTCCATAAGGTGGGTAGGGCTCATCCAATCAATTAGAGGCCTGAAGAGAAAAAAAGACTGTTCTCCAAAAAACAGGGAACCTGCCAGCTCACTGCCTTCAGATCTGAGCTGCAACGTTGACTCTTTCCTGGATCATACACACAACCTAGTGGTTCTGTTTCTCTGGAAAACCCTACCTAATACAAACCTGCAACGGGTGCCACGGGAATTAATTATTTGCAGTGATGCAGCCTCCTCTTTCTAAGATGATCCCACCCCCTTCCGCATCATGCACAATTGGCAGGGGCAGGGAGGAAGCTTGGGGGTCGGATCACACCAAGGACCGCTTCCCAGTTTCCCAAGTGTGCAGACACATCCCTTGGGAACTGAGACAAAGGCATCATGGGTAGGGTACGGTCAATGCTTTTAGGGAAGGGTAAGCCATGCTAACCAAAGGACAAGTCCCTTGCTGTGTGGAAGTCCACCCCACCAACGGGTGATTATATAAATCCCCTGAAATGGGACAAGTGCCAAGGGGTACTGGTGAGGAGGTGACTTCCCCTAATAGTGCCAGCAGGTGCATGTGACTGACCACCCAGCCTTCTTTGGCTTTCCTGTCACACATTCTGAAGAAGGTGATTTAAAGGGCTGCGGGGTCCATGAATGGAGCGCGGAGGTGCAAGCAGAGCAAAAATGATATGCAAATAGTAACAGTGTCCTCGCTGCGGACAAACAGCTGCACATCCCCCAGCCTTCATCTTCCCTCCCACCCTGGAGAGGAAGGTCTCCTCCTCCACACACCCCGCCCCCCGCTTCCCTGGGCACTGGCCCCATCACTGCTCTCCCGGCGGTCCCATAACTCAACCTCCACTTCCTCTCTGGACTTTCCCATCAGCATTTAAACACGCAACATGCTCCCGTCTCTCACAATTTGAATAGGAGAGGAGAAAAACTGATGGAGAGTAAGAATTCACAGTCCTCCAGGAATTTCAGTCTAGGTACTCCATCTAGTTTTCAGTCTTCAGCAGGGGGAGCTCAAAGTCACGCGGGGGGGCTTCCCTGGTGGCGCAGTGGTTGAGAGTCCGCCTGCTGATGCAGGGGACATGGGTTCGTGCCCCGGTCCGGGAAGATCCCACACGCCGCGGAGCGGCTGGGCCCGTGAGCCATGGCCGCTAAGCCTGCGTGTCCAGAGCCTGTGCTCCGCAACGGGAGAGGCCACAACAGTGAGAGGCCCGCGTACCGCAAAAAAAAAAACCCCAAAAACAAACAACAACAACAACAACAACAAAATCACCCGGGGAACTGGTTGAAATGCATAGTCCTGAGTTCCTGCCATTTGCTGGGTGTGTTCGTTTCCTGTCGCTGCTGTAACAAACTACCGCAAACCTGGTGGCTTAAAACAACAGACATTTATTCTCACAGAGTGCTGGAGGCCAGAAGTCCAAAATCAAGGTGTCCCCAGGGCTGTGCTCCCTCCAGAGGATCTAGGCGAGAGCCCATTCCTTGCCTCTTCCAGCTTTTGGTGGTTGCTAGCATTCCTTAGCTTGTGGCTACATTACTCTCATCTCTGCCTCTGTGTTTATATCACTTCTTCCTTTGTCTGTGTGTGTCAAATCTCCCTTTTCTTATAAGGACACTTGTGATTGGATTTAGGGCCTACCCAGATAATGCAGGATAATCTCCCGGTGTCAAGACCCTTGACTGAATTGCATCTGCAAAGACCGGTTTTCTTTATAAAATAACATCTATTGGTTGCAGGGGATTAGGACCTGTTTTCTTTGGGGGCCACTATTCGGTCTACTAACACTTGGCATCTATCTGCATCTAGTCCATTCTCTGCAGGGGTGTCTGGTGACTACCTGAGGCCGAGACTCTCAGGTCTAGAGAATGCCAGCTCTGAGCTGAGGGATGCTCGACAAGCCCGAAGTCCTTCCTCACACATCATGCAGGGCCCAGAGACCAGCCTGCACCTCTCCTCTGTAGGCTGTTGGCTACAGCACAGCCGAGCCTGGCTTAGGGGTGCAGAGGCCTCTGTGGTGGGAACCTGATCTCAAGTGAGTAGAATGATGATGGGGCCTAGAGGGGATATAAATGGCCCTGGGAGGGAAGCCGTGGCTTCAGAAGTGGGGAAGCCATAGGCTCTGTTGGACGCTGCCGCAGAGCCTTCCTCGCAGCCTTGGGTACAAAAGATAAACATCCGGGAGGTGGCAAAGGCTGCACAGCTTCATATCCTAGCAGCAGAGGCTCAAGAAACCTAAAAAGGCAGGGCCTGGCCGCATCAAGGCCGAGAGGCAAAAGCCAGAGATGGGCTCCCGGGGTCATCTGAGCCTGCCCCTGCCTCCAAGAGGATTATTATAAAAGTCTCCAAAAGGCAGCACACGGCCTAACAAAGAAACCCACTGCATCTTTGAATCTAATGCTGGTGTGGTGGAACTGACACACAGCCTGAAGACAGAAGGCCCTACATTTGAGCCCAGGCTCCATCATTTGCTGTGGGACCTTGGGCTAGTTACTGAACTTCTCTGTGCCCCAGTTTCCTCCTATGTAAAATGGGAGAAATAGTAAGGCTACCCCACAGGGTTGTTGGGCATATTAAATGAGAGCATCCCTGTAAGGTGCTGAGCACGTAGTAAATGCTCAACAAAGGGAGCTATTATTGAGGGCTCATTACATGCTAGGCATGGTTCTGAGCGGTTTCCTTTCATTGGTTCATTAGATAATGACTAGAACCATAAAGTAAGTACCGTTATGATCTTCATTCTACAGATAATGAAAGGAAGCACAGAGAGGCTATGTTACATGCCTAAGGGCAAGCAGTTATAAGCAGCAGTACTGGGATACACATGCAGGCAGGTGGACCCAGCCCTGGGGCTAGTAACCATGTCATTTCCAGGCAGAGGCTACAGTGTACCCAGGCTGGGTGTGGCTGGAGCTGAGATGGAGGGGAGATAGTGGTGGAGGGAGGTAGGAGGTAGGACAGGTAGGAGGCAACACTGGAGAGAGACAGGAGAACCACACAGGGCCTTGTAACTCCTGCAATAAAACTGTGAACTCCTAATACTTTAATTTTCCCTGAGAATTGCAGTTGGAAAACACAAAATCAGAAAAACATTTGAAAAAAACATCAAAAATGGGTTGACAAAAATACCTCTGAGAATGCAAAACAATGGGTTCACCACAACTGTTTGTTTAGAAAGTTAGTGGAGAATTTTTTATACTCTGGCTGAGACTGCTTGGGTCCTTTTATATGTGTCCTCTTCTTCCTTAGTAATAAGACCCCCAATCTTACTATAGGTAGTCCTATAAGCAGGACTACCCAGCTTACATTTTTCAGCCTCCCTTGCAGCCAGGAGACTGGTTCTTACAAAGATATAAGCAGAAGTTTCTTGTGAGACTCTTAGGAAAGTCCCTAAATAGAGGAGGTCCAACTTTCTCTGGTCTTTTTCCATTCTGCTGACAAGAATGTAGACATAATGGCTGGTGCTCAAGCAGCCAAACTGAACCATGAGGTGGAAACCACATGTGATGACAGCAGAGCAAAAGGGGAGTAGAAGGATGATTGGTTAAGTGGCCATACCTGCCTTGGATTCTTAATTCCAGACTTAGTTTATATGAGAAATAAGCTTCTATCTTCTGTAAACA
This sequence comes from Globicephala melas, assembly GCF_963455315.2. Lineage (NCBI taxonomy): Eukaryota > Metazoa > Chordata > Mammalia > Artiodactyla > Delphinidae > Globicephala > Globicephala melas. The sequence continues at coordinate 14,800,770 of NC_083323.1, forward strand.
CCTGCTATTTGAGTTTTCTGTCACTGATAGCTAAATCTAATTCTAAGTGACACTCATATCAGTTCCCATAACATTTACATTAAATCTCTATTTTTCCTTTATTGTGTCACCATGGATTTGAGTTTCTTTCTGTTTAGCAAAAAAAGAGAAACATTTCTTTTCAGTAGTTATCTTCTAAAGACTACAAATTTTAACCTTGAGATTGTATTTGTTCCCAGAAACTACATTTATTAAAATATTTGTTACAGTGAATTGTTTGTTCATTTAAAGCTGTAAACAATGTCATAGGAAGTTGATTTTGTTCATCAACCTTGAGAAATTTTACTGACAATGGTTTTGAGCTTGTCAAAATTAACCTAAAAAATCACAATATAGATACTCTTGGAGACAGAAACATATCTCAAAGTCTTTATGCTTGCAAAAGTTCTCTTGTAAGGAATTAAAATTAAAAAGCTATTGAAAAATAGCTAGCTTATGTTAGCTATTTTTCCTCAACTTTATTGAGATAGAGTTGACATACACCAGAGTGTAAGTGTTAAGTGTACAGTGTGATGCTTTGATACATATATTTTATGACTACCACAGTAGGGTTAGTTAACACCTCCATCACCTCACATAATTACCATTTTGTTTTGGTGGTGAGAACATTTAAAATCTACTCTCTTAGCAATTTTCCAGTATATAATACAAGATTGCTAGCTATAGTCACTGAGCTGTACATTAGATCCTGAGAATTTATTCCTCTTATAACTGGAAGTTTGTACCCTTTAACCAACATCTCCCCAATTCCCCCACCCCCAGCCCCTGGCAACCACCATTCTACTCTCTGTTTCTCTGAGTTCAGCTTTTTTAGATTCCACTTATAAGTGAGATCATACAGTATTTGTCTTTCTGACTTATTTCACTTCGCATAATGCTCTCAGGGTCCATCCCCGTTGTCACAAATGGCAGGATTTTCTTTCTTTTTCTCTTGGCTGAATAATATTCCATTAACAGATCAATTAAAACACCATGCAGAATCTCTTCCTTCACACAAAGAAAGAGGAGGTAAAGTGAGGCTGGGCATAGTCTAGAGGTTCCCCTACATGCCCTTGGTGTCTTTGCCACTGGGCTGTGGCTTTGAGAAAATGATATTCTAGTTCTCTTGTAATAAACCCCTTGAACTCACATTCCCCTGCATTTGGCAGTCTGACAGGATGGATTAAATTCATACTCCAGCACTGATCAATCAGAACCCTACTTATGAAAACACAGACTTAAGACAGCTGGTTCCCCGGGCCTCCATGGAATGACTCATGCATTGAGTTAGAAGCATGTTTTGGAGCAGGCTCTGCCACTAACTAGCCACGTGACTTGTGTGTCTTGAGGCTTTGTGGGCCTACAGTATACTCACAGTAGAGTTAAGAGACCAGAGAACCCTCCCTTCTAGCTTAGAATAATAGTATAATATTTTGAAATAAAGAAAGAAATAACATACTGCCACGAGGAAGTTGGGGGGGAAAAAGGCATGAAGGGAGTTTCCAATAGAACTTCCTGCTATGATGGAAATGTTCTGAATCTGTGCTGTCTAATACAACAGCCACAAGCCACTGTGGCTACTGAACCCCGAAATGTGGCTGGTGCCACTGAGTAGCTAAATTCTAATTTTATTCAGTTTTCATTAAGTTAACTTTAAATAGCCACACGTGGTTAGCAGCCACCTTACTGGATGGTGCAGTTGTAAGGAATGTCCTTCAGGTCACTATAGTTCCAGACAGGAATCCTGGTGGAAGTGGAAAAAGGGCTACAGTAGATATTAGGTAACCTAATTTTTGACTCTGTCTTCTTTCCATTATCATGATCTACATCATCACCGTTGTTATCAGGATTTTATAGCATCTACTCAAGTGCTTACAATGTTTCAGGCTCTGTGCAGAAAGCTTAAATGTACATTATTTCATTTAATTATAGTAACAACCTTGGAAGATTATTATTATTATCATCCCTATTTACAGATGAGCAAACGGAGGCTTTGCAAGACTCAGTAACTACAGGATACCACAGGTATTGGTGCAGAACTGGGATTTGATCCCAAGTCTGCCAGAAGCCAAAAGTCCACATGCTTAGCCATTCTTATATGGCTTCTCCAAAGACCAGTGTGCCACTGGCTGAGTCATGGAACCTTGAGAAGCTTCAGGTCCTTGTCTGTGGAGGAGGAAACTGAGCCCTATGAAATCTAAGATCCACTCACACAGGAAAAAGTCATGATTCCTAAACTCCACCCCCACCCCTCACCCAGGGGGCCACTTTTATATAATGAATGCTATTGTTTACAGATGTGACTATGTGACTCCAAAAGTACCTGACTGCTCTCAGCACAGTTCAATGATTTCCCTCAGTGTGACCCTGGACTTGGTTATACATTGCTTTTAAAAACTCCCCAGGTGATTCAGATCACGGGAATGATCTAAGAGTCCTAGTCCTGGACTGAACTTGGTAAAGTCAGAAAAGATCCTTTTAAAATAAGATAATGAGAGCTTTATAATGCATGTTTCTCTTTTTGCCTTGGAGGCCAGGAAACTCAAAGCTAAATTTTGTGTTCAATTGCAACAGTAAACCTTAGGAGAGATTTTTCTGGTACGGTGGTCTTCCTTAGTGTTAATGACACGTTTTTGTATTGTTATCCTTGTTTTGTGGTTCTGTTATATCTAACTCATAATGTGAGTCTAGTTCTAACCTTTTTCAGAGTTAGATTCATTATAAATGATGAGTGGATAAACATCATCTGTCTCAGATTGTGACAAAGCCCCAAGATTAACTGGGATAATAAAATAAAAAAGAGAATGTCACCATGTAGAATGAGGGGGAGTCCTTTGAAAATGTGGGGGATAGAAATGGGATAGAACTTCCCAGCAAAAAGAAAAATAAAAAAGGAACATGGAGAAAGGAAGGAAGGAAAAGAGAAATCCCCAGAGAGCCTAAAAAATCAAGGAAGAGGGACTTTCATGGTTGTCCAGTGTGTAAGACTCTGTGCTCCCAATGCAGAGGGCCCGGGTTCGATCCCTGATTAGGGAACTAGATCCCGCATGCATGCTGCAACTAACAGTCTGCATGCTGCAACTGAGGAGTCCACATGCCACAACTGAGAGTCCACATGTCACAACTAAGACCTGGTGCAGCCTAAATAGATAGATAGATAGATAGATAGATAAATAAATAAAATACAGCTGCAAATGTATATTTAAAAAAAAAATCATGGAAGAGACTAGAGGAGGAAGGGAGGCAGTTTTGCTGCCTACACAAAACAACCGTTTGGCCATTTAACAGATTTATGGAATCTCCATACGCGTGAGAAGAAAACATATGCATAATTTACTTCTTGGATTAAACGTTACCAATTTTACATTTCACTGAATCTGGAAGTGAAAGATGACAGAAACCAGGAAGGAAGCTTGTGATTTTAATTAAAGGAAAACCAAAAGGGCTATTTGTTAAGCTGGACTTTGGTGCTATCTAGGAAAGGATTCCTCGTCTAGGTCAGTACTCCAGGGCGACCCTCGCCATCTACACAGGCAAAATATTCAGGGCTGATTATCTGATGAGATGGAAAGGGGTCTGGGTGCGTCCCCTACCCACATACCATGACCTGTCCAATCCTCTTAGGAGAATTCCTGCAGCCTCTCTCATCCAATCATTGAGTGAAGGGGTCACGTTCTGGGGCCAGCCCCAAGGGAGGGAGAGTAACCAAAGCAAATCCTAACCAGGGATGAGTCCAGGCTGGGGAGGGGAGGCCTGGCCAAGTCAGGAGTAGCACTTCTCTGAGCTGGAGGGATGGGCTGGCAAAGAGGTTGGGGGGTGGGGTGAGGGGGTGGGAATGGGTGTGTGTGTATCCATATTTGTCTGGGGTGCGGGTGTTGGTTCTGAATGGAAGCTGGGTGCATGGTGAGTGGATAAGGCAAAGATGCCACCTAACCCTTAGATTCCTCTCTCACCTAAAGACTGAGGATAATGTCCATTGGTCCTTCTTTACGGGGCCACTGAGAAGATGACGTAACAGGTACAGAACTACAGTTATATGAAAGGTTTACATTCAGGCGTCTTCATGTACACCAGGCATCTAACACATCTAGTCTAAGTTGCTACCGACTTAAACACCAGATGAAGAAAAACACAAAGAGGAAGGTAGTTCTGCTAACCAGAACCTCATCTTGTCAGGGTTTTCCAGCTACAACTGTAGCAATGCTACAAACCGCCTAGCGGGAGCTCCTGTACACATGCTCAGCACATAGGCTGGGTTCTCCTGGCTTTTCCTATCAGTTCCTCACACCTGTTCTCATTCTGCTTCCAGATTTCCAGCCTCTCCGTCTTGCTGTATTCCTCTTCGCCTATCACTGGGACACCTCCAAGTTGAAGCTTTGCTTTACCCAAATGTGATTATAAACATGGGTCTCATGCCTTCCACCTTTCTAGGTACATCCCCCCTCCTGCATCCTCCCGGGATAGAGATCTTCTTTCCCAGACACAGCTCCTGCACTGGGCTTGCCTCAGTGCTACCAGCAGGAACCAGGCCCATGAAATGGGCCAAACATGAATCACTTGTCTTCTGGAATAGCCAGACGGCAGGCCAAAGTCAAGCATACATTATCACAATGCTTGGGTATTGACTCCACTGTCCAAACCACTAGAGTGGGGAGTGCCGGACTTCATTAACCATGCTTATTCACCTTAAGTTTTCCCCTTCTGTGATACCCAGGACAGGGGATTCAAAGCAACAGGTGTGAAAAAATGTTTGTCAAGTTAAACTGATAGCTTTTTCTAAGGGTGCAGGTGTCAGACAGCTGTGAGTTTTGATCCTGGCGCTGTCACTTACCTGGGTCAGTGACCAAATTTCAGCAAGTCACGTGGCCAACGAGCCCCAGGGTCCAATTGGGAAATGGGGAAATACACACCCTGCAGGCTTGCCCGGCACACAGAAGGTCCTCAGTAAATTACAACTGTTTTTGAATGGTGAAAAGTTGCATCTGGGTTAGAAATTGGACTGGTTGGTTCTGAAAGCCCCAAGGAGCAAAAGAAGGAGTGGTGGTGGCAGCTCCAGGGAGCAGATCTCGGCTCACTTAAGTAAGACCTCAGAGGAGTCTCAGCTCTCTAGAGCTGGGATGGGAAGAAAGCCTCAAGGGCTGGTGCCTAGGTTGGGCAGTCCCTTGGGGAGGACTTTAGGAAGGGGATTTAAACATCGAATGGGCGGTTAGACTAGATGACTTTTTGGAGTCCCTCCCCACCCTAAGAGTCTAACACTCCACATTTAACTGATTGGCCACTGATACAAGACTCTTCCTAGGATTGGACCATTGCATTATTTTCATAATACTTTCCGGGTTCTGGTTTTTCTCTTCCATCTTTTCACATTGCTGCCATGATGAATGTGCTAACATGTAAATGTGGTCATCTGATAAAAGTATAAATTCCTCAGCCTGCGCATATGTTAACTGGCCTCAATCTGCATCTTCACTCTCCCGTGCCCCTTCCATGCCTGTCCAGCACCAGTGTGCTCCAGCCACACCAAACGGCCAGCCATTTCTGGAACACAGGTGTCTGCTCACATCTCCCTCCATTGCTCCTGTGGTTGTTCCCTCTCTCTTTCTATCCTGTCCATCGAGTTAAGTCCTACTCATCTTTAAGACACCAATCAAATAACACCTCCTCTGGGAACTAGAGGCCTCCACCCCCATACCCACAATATAGTTAGTCCTTTGTTTCCTTCTAACTCGATAAGCATTTTGTACGTAATTCCATAATACCATTTATATCATGTTATTGTTATCATTTATGTCTTTACTACCATCCCAGCTAACCATGGGGACGTGAACTATTCATTTTTATATACCCCAAACTTGCATATTGTAGCCCTTGCCACTCAGGATGACATTTTATGTTAGTGTCCTGGTTTGTCCTGTTTTGTTTGTTAGTTTGCTTGTTTGTTTTTTGGCCGCTTGTGGGAACTGAGTTCCTCGCCCAGGGATTGAACCCACACCCTCGGCAGCGAGAGCGTGGAGCCCTAACCACTGGACCACCAGGGAAGTCCCTTCCTGGTTTGTTCTGTCTCCTCCACTAGACTATCAGTTTCATGAGAGCAGGAACTTATCCTGTGCTCTGCTTTATCCTCAGCACTTAGTGTGGTGCCTGGTACATCATAGGTCCTCAACCAACATTCTCTGAGTGAATGAATGAATGAATGAAGAATGTTAACTGAATCAACGAATGTACGATTGAATCCTGTGAATTTGCTTAGGTCCTCAACCAATATTCTTTGAGTGAATGAATGAATGAATGTTTGTTAAATGAATCAATGAATGTACAATTGAATCCTGTGAATTTGCTTAGCTTAAATTCTGGTGGGTTTCTCACTTTACTGTGGGTGACAGGTAACTGGGATGGTTTTATAAAGACTAAGTAAAATGATAAAAATAGTTAAATGTAGTTTATTTTCAGTTGTGTTAAGGGTAGGAATCCACATTAAAATTCAATGTGGCACATATATACAATGGAATATTACTCAGACATAAAAAGAAACGAAACTGAGTTATTTGTAGTGAGGTGGATGGACCTAGAGTCTGTCATACAGAGTGAAGTAAGTCAGAAAGAGAAAAACAAATACCGTATGCTAATGCATATATATGGAGTCTAAAAAAAAAAAAGGCACTGATAAACCTACTTGCAGGGCAGGAATAAAGAGGTAGATATAGAGAATGGACTTGAGGACATGGGGTGGGAGGACAAAGCTGGGATGAAGTGAGAGTAGCATTGACATATATACACTACTGAATGTAAAATAGTTGGTTGGTGGGAAGCAGCAGCACAGCACAGGGAAATTGGCTCGGTGCTTTGCAATGACCTAGAGGGGTGGGAGAGGGAGGGTGGGAGGGAGGCTCAGGAGGGAGGGGACATGGGGACATGTGTGTGCATATGACTGATTCGCTTTGTTGTACAACAGAAACTAACATAGTATTGTGAAGCAATTATACTCCAATAAAGATCTATTAAAAAAAATTCAGTGGGAACCAGGCTTGGGTAAAAACTCTGTTAAAAGTTAGGTTCAAGACCTTGGCCAAGTGCCCCAAATAAATCCCAGTGAGCATCAAAGACTTCAGACTCTGGGAAAGTCAGAAATGAAACATAAATGATGAGCAGGCATTAGGACCACATTCCTCTTGAGTTGAGATGTCCCCTGTGCCCAATCTGCCACCACAATGAAACTAGTGCATGTAGGAGGGGTTGGCAAAAGTGTCACTGGCCACAGACTTTTGGAACGATCTACAAGGCTGTGCCAGTTCCAGAACAGGTGAACTCACACACTAACAGGTTTTAAAACTGCTAAATGGGACTATTCATAGTGCTTTACCATTTGTAGGTAATAAGGGCAGACTTGGGATTTTGCACGTTTCAAAAATTGTATGCAGTCTATAGACCAAGATGAGAGCCAATTCTGTTCAGTTCAGCAAAACCCAATTCAGGTCAATTCAATTCAACCTGACTCAAATAATTCAGATTAACAAACATTTACTGAGCTTCTCAAAAACGTGGACTAGAAACCAAACTCTTCCATATGCTCAAAACGTTCTGCAAGATCTAACCCTGCCCACCTTCGACTTCATCTCCCACCATGCTCACTCATTCTCTGCCAGCCTCACTGGACTCCTTGCTGTTCCTTGCATGTTCCAAGAATGTTCCTGTCCCAGGGCCTTTCACTTACTGCTCTCTTTTCCTGGCAAGATCTTTGGTCAGATATCCACATAGCTTACTGCCTTGATTCCTTAATTTCTCTGCTCAAATTCTATTTCCTTAGAGAAAACTTCCCTGACCATCCTCGCTAAAATAACACCTCTCATCACCTGTACCTGGTTCAAGTACCCAGTTTTGTTTTTCTTTATATCAGTTACCTGTGCCTGATATCTTATTATTTATGCATTTGTTCCTCATCTGCAGCCCCTAGTAAAAGGTAAGCTCCATGAAGACAGGTATTTTGCCTGGCATAGAATAGATGTGCTATAAATATATGTCGAATAGATGAATGAATGAAATGAGCACCTACTATATACCAGCTTCTATACTTGGTGATACTGCAACGATTCTAGCCCTCAACAAACTCATGGTCTAATGTGAAAAACATGAGAAAAGAAGCTTATCTGAAGAGTCTTTTGATAAAGAAATGTACAAAGTCTTACGGGAGAATGAATCAAAATCAGCTGGAGCCGAAGGGGGTAAGAGCATGTTGTAAAATGCCATCCTGAGCCTGGAAGGGGGAGAGCTAGAAGGGCTTGGAAGAAGAATCCAGGCAGAGGATGGATTCCAGGATGAGGAAATGCAGAGCAAGCTCAGGGGACTCTGTGGGGACTGGAGTAGCTGAAGGGATAAGAGGATGGGAGGTATGGTGGCCGATGAACCTGGGGGCTGATAAGGCATGAACAGGGAGGGCCACTCATGGAGCAGGCCAATCATTTAACTTGTTCCCTATTTATTGACTATCTCCTTGGAGCAAGGGTCCATGCTGAGTTTTGTGGAAGACGCAAGAATTTAAAACCTGGACCCTGATGTTCAACCTAGCAAGGGAGTTCAAGTCACACATCCCCAGTTTCCCAGGGCAGCCCCAACTGCAATGTCTGTTTGCCCTTAATTATCCTTGTATACTTGTTAGACCATGACTTCTGATTGGTGGATGGGAGCGTAAAGTGGCCATCAAAGAAGGAAGGGCAGATAACCATGACGCAAGGCTGACCATGAGAAGTGTCCTGTGGGATGCTCTTGTAAAGTGCCCTGGGGTCTGAAGAAGGACAGTGCCTCCGGGGATGGAATTTGGAGGCAGTGGAATCTGCAGTCTGTGTTAGTGTTTTCAACAGGTTGGTCCTTGACTTTGACAATACTTTCCTGGTTTCCCTTTTTCTTCATAAAAATGTTCTTTCCACACCCTGCTGCCATAACGGATTGGGGAATGGCCATGTGATGGGTGGGATTCGGTGTAAGGAATTCGTAGAGAGCAGTGTGACAAAGGACTGCCAAAAGGGCTAGCTCCAGCCTTGGAGTTCAAACTTTTCAGTGAGAACAAAGCCTGGGAAAATAGTCACCTTCTTTTGCCAGCATGTTCTGCCTAAATTCCTGGGCAGGCCTGAACCTGACCTACTGAATCTTGACTGAACTCCTCACACCAATTTGAAAGCACTGAGGAAGCCTTCCCAGGGAATGTTTCTTATCTGCGGGGAAAACCTAACAACAGAGCAAAAACTTTAAATCCAGAATTACAAACATGACCGACCAACCAGCCAACCAACCAACAGTTCCTGGAATCGTGGAAACTTCCATATCTATAGACACGGCCAAGTACATGTGCAATGAACTCTGTACATGGTCAGACGCAAAACTTGCTTTCTGATAATGCTGGAATGCTCTTCCCCATTCTAGAAGCAGTGTGGGAAGGAGGGTGGGGATTTCCAGGCATCCCTAGAGCAGCCCTCTGGTTTCAATTTGACCACTCCATTGCATGGCTTTGGGCAAATCTCACGACTTTTCTAGACTTTCTTTCAGTCTCTTAAGTTGTGAAAAGCAACTGCGGCTGGTCTTCCCACTTCCGGAATCCAGGGAGATTGCAAGGGTGGAACACCCCCGGAAACCGTGAAGCACTCGCTCCAGGAGATTTGATAATGACTGTGGCTGGAAACCTTACAGGCTGGGTGGGGCCACTCCTGATGTTTCCCACAAGGCATTTCTTCCTGGAAAAAGAAGTGGCACGGGATGGGGCTGGGGAAGCCCACCTCCTGGTGCTCTGCTTCTTCTGTAATTTCTCCCTCACCCGGGCTATCAGAGGCCTCATAAATTAACCCCTCCGTTGCTCTGCTCCAGACAGACTACTCTCTTTATATCCGTTCCCTCAACATTGGTGTTTTAGTCATGCCACTATGGGCAGTTTTAAAAGAACAGCAATTCACACATTGGAAACAACCCAAATGCCCGGCAACCTGGGAACCGTTAGGGAAATTATCATGCCTTCACAAGATGGAATATTTTGCAGTCATTAAAAATGATGTTTATGAATATTCTGTAGTAGTGCTAGGATAATGCTTATGGCGTACTAGTAAGTGAAATAAAAAAGATATAAAATTATATATACACAGTACAATTATTTTAAAAAGGCTAATTTGTCTTGAAAAAAAAGAGATAAGAAAATAGACTAAATAATCATTTTGGCTACCTCTGGGTAGTAGAATTGTAGATAATTTTAATTTTCTTTCTTACATTTTTCTGTATTTTCCAAAATTAAAAAAAAGGAGTATATATAGCTTTTCAGTAAAAAGATACGATCATATAAAAATTTGTATTTATAGCACCTGTATTGTAGTTGTAAACATATGCAGTCCATGAGGAGAGCAAAATGGATGGAGGGGAGAATGTGATTCAATCAAGAAACCTAGGAAAACTATAGCCTAGGATACACGGAGACATGCATAGGCTTCGTTTGGGAAGTCAGACTTTGAAGAATGAAAGGGCAACTCAGATGCTCTGATGCTCAGGGCAAAGGACCAGATTTACTGCCTGGGAAACCACAGCATGTGAAACCCAGCTATGTGCTGGCAGCTGTCAATATCACTATTTCTGAAAGGATGAAAAAGACTGAAAACTTGGCACAGGGGCAGATGGTTTGAAAGCGGGCTGAGCTCAGAGAATGCTCTTCCTCTCTCTCTCTCTTTCTCCCTCTCTCTGCAGGCCTTTCTGGTCCCACGCACTCTGGCTCTCGTTTGCCTTTGCCATCCTGGGCCAGCCCTCAGTTTACACTAGGCAGCTTCAAGGGCTAATTTTCGCCCTTTTAATGTTCTTCAAAAAGAATTTTCCTGCACGTTCACAACATTCACATATGGTGCCCAAGGCCCCAGACACAGGGCAAGCAAAGGGCTGCCGGTTCTAGGCAAATGAGAAAGAATCAAAAATCCAAGAAGTCTAACGTAGCTTTCTTCCAGGCCATTCAGCAAAAGGAGGAGGCCACTGGTGACGTCTCTCGCCTGGGGGACAGAGAGGTTGGCACTCCGCCAAGCCATGCACTTGTCATCTCTCTTGGGATTTTTGCAGGAATCTTCTGACTGGTCCCTACATCACCCTCTGCTACATCCTCCTGCTGCCATGCACTCAGATTGATCTTTATATCCCCATCCACTCTGTGCCAGGCCTGGCTGGCTGCCAGAGAGAGCACGAGATGATCAAAGTCCAGTCCCTGCTGGCGAGGAGCTCAAAGTCTGGCAGCAAAGACAGACATTTGGAAGCAAATGAGTACCATTTGGAAGCCAGAGTGATGACTGGGGCCACACGGTAGGGGGTCAAGAAGACACAGGCTCTGGAATCACAGTGCTTGGGCTCAGCCTCCAGCCCAGCCACTTACTAGCTTAGCTATGTGACCTTGGTCCAATCCTTGGACTTCTCGAAGCCTCACTTTCCTCATCTGTAGAATAGTCAGAGTTACAGTATCTCAGAGGGTGATTGGGACATTTCAGTGGGATAATCTAGAAAAGCTTATCATAGGGTCTGGCTCACATTGGCATTCAAGAGTTGTTATAATTATGCACAGAGGGCTTCATGGGGACTGGGGGTGAGGGGCACAAAGTTTCACAGCACAGGTGAGGATGCAGCTGAGTCCTGAAGGATGAGCAGCCATTTGTACTTTGCTTATGCTTCTTCCTTTGTTCAAACCTTCACCCTAACCCCACTGTGGAAGGACCAGAGGCCCATCAACACCTGCAGGATGTGTATTTCTCCCATAGACTTTCAACTCAGCGAGGATTTTTTAAATACTTGACTATGGGGAAGGCCCAGGTACCACCTAACTCCTATGGTCTTGCTGCAGACAGGACCTCTTATGGGGCAGCTGCAGGACACGAGGCGGGGGATGAGGGTGGTGGAGGGGACATTGGGGGCAGCAGCGTTTTACCAACTCACAGAGAATTATTTTAGCATTTTAACAACTGGCTAACCATCTGCACTTCTGCAAAGCAGCTGAAGGTCAGTCTGGCCTCTGGTCCAACTCAGCTGGTCTATGGTACATGCTTCCCACCATGTACCTTGCAATTTCCTACCTTGGAGCCTTTGCCAGCTGCTCCTTCCCCTTAGAATGCCTGATCTTATCCATCTTTCAAAGCCTGACTCAAACACCATCATCCCTGAGTTCCTCAGCAGTTTATCTGTACCTCCCTTCTGAACCTTGGCACTTTCTATCTTTGGTGATAAATGAGCTGCTCAGGCAGGAGTCCTGAGAGGTCCCTGGGCCCCGCCTCCCCAGCACGGGGCCACTTCTGAGCCCTGTGAACTTGGGCAAGTTGCTTATCCTCTCTGCCTCACTTTCCACATCTATAAACTGGGGATGACGATAACAATTCCTCCCTCCTGGAGTTGTCATGAGGGATAAATGAGTTAATTCATGTAAAGTGCTTATAGTGGTGCCTGGCACACAGAAGACTCCGATAAAGACCAGCTCTTCCTTTTACTATGCTTAGGGCAGACACTCAATGCGTGTTCAATGAATGAATGAAGAATGAACAACTGAATGAAAAGTCCAGTAGTAAATAAAACAAGTAATTAACAATTTTGAAAAGTATAGTAAGAAATGAAAAGCTCAAGTAGCACTGAGGTAAAGATTTAAGAGGCAGGGTCTGTATATATATATATCCAGCAATTTGTTTCAGGAGGTTAACATGTTTCTCAAAGGTTTTTAACTGTTGTTTAATCTGATGAAATGATTTGATTACCATTATTCCACTTATATTAGTGATATTTATTAAAGCCTAAGCCAGGGAGAATCTTAGAAGGAAAAGTGTAGAGGTGGAAGAAGCATATTAAAACAAGAATGTTCCTGTTGGGAGATTTTCAGACTTTTAACCTTTGCAGGGAATCCTATGCCCTCCCCATCACATCCGACATCCTTCCCATCCCCGTGGCACGGCACCCCGTTGACAGAGTAAACTCTGGACTCAAGCTTCCTACCTTTGCGTCTCAGTTCTGCCCTGATTAGCTGTGTGACCTGGGCAAGCTACACAACCTCTCTGAGCCTGAATTTACTCAGGAAAAGATAAGAGATTGCGATAGTGTAAGATATGCTACTACACTTGCAGGATTCTCATGAGGACCCAATGACTAATGCACTTAGAAGAGAGGCTAGCATGTCATAAGTACTTGGTAAAATTTGGTTGTGATGATGATGATGGCCGCTTTGAAAAAGCTCTAAGATGATCAAAACACGGAAACACACAAAATGCCTTGGTAGGGGAGCTGGTCCCTGGTCCCTACACTTCCTACCTTATTGCTTCAGGAGTGGGATTATCATGGGCTCTTTTTCCTGCAATGGGGACACTATGTGCACTGAGTCTCTAGTTCAGCGACGTCCAATAGAAGTTTCTGTGATGTTGGAAAGGTCCTATCTCTGCGGAATCCAACACAGGAACCACTAGCCACATCTAGCTATTGAGTATTTGAAAAGAGGCGAGTGATACTAAGGAACTGAAGCTCTAGTTTTATTCAATTTAAATTCATTTAAATTTAAACAGCTTTCCATGGCTAGTGGTTACTATACTGGATAGTGCAGCACTGCTAGTTCCTTAGTCTTTGTATCATAAAGGTAAGGTTTCCCTTCTTTTTCCCTTAAATAAAGAGAAGCTGGTATCAGACCAGACCAGACTGCTGTGGCAGCCAGTTAACTGGGATTCAGAAAAGATCTGGGTATTGAAACGAACAAGTGAAGCACATGCATTTGTTCAGACTAACCCCCCATATTAGGAGAGGGGGCTGTTTTTAAACTTGAGCCCCCAGCTTATTACCTGTGGTCAGGAGCAACTGCACCCCCTTTGGCTGGGAGAAAACTCCTGGGCAACTGCGTGTAAACAGTTTGACAAGCCCTGAGGGCTGGACGTGTTTTTTTTTTCTTTTTTGCGGTACGCGGGCCTCTCACTGTTGTGGCCTCTCCCGTTGCAGAGCACAGGCTCCGGATGCGCAGGCTCAGCGACCATGGTTCACGGGCCCAGCCGCTCCGCGGCATGTGGGATCTTCCCAGACCGGGGCACGAACTCGTGTCCCCTTCGTCGGCAGGCAGACTCTCAACCACTGCGCCACCAGGGAAGCCCTTTTTTTTTTTTTTTTTTGGCTGGACGTGTTTAACAGCCCTTTAGCTGGTGTGGTTTAGGATTTGCCCTGCTGCCTCTCCCCAGGTAGGACACCTGTCAAATCCTGCCTCACCTTTCTCCTGCACACTTGTGGCTAATTTGCTATTCCCAAGCCTCTTGAGAGGAGCTGGCCACCTTGTTAAGTGGAAGATGATCATTATATTTGGATGCTCAGCACCTTCCCTTGGCTGCCTCTCCAAAGCCTGAGAGTTCCACAGGCTGGCCACATCTGACTTCTGAAATCCATTCATTTCGGCAAATTGCAGAGGGGTCCAGCATCTCATGAGGTAAGAGTAGAGGCCCTGCAAGGCTCAATCCAGCCCCCAGAGCCTGAGAAATATTTCTTAGGCACCTATTATGTGCTAAGCTCTACCAGAGAGACAAAAATCAACAAAAGGCTTATTTCTTGCCCTTATGTAACTGAAAATGGGGGGTGGAGTAGGTTGGGGAAATGAATGACAACACAGTATCTTGTTATTCACATGATGCTCCATGGACCAGAAGCATCAGCACCACCTGGGAGCTTATTAGAAATGAAGCATTTCAGGCCCCACCCCAGACCTAATGAATAGAATCTGCATATTAATGAGGTCCCAGGGGATTCAAATGTACGTTAAAATTTGAGAAGGCCTGCTATAGCATACACCTAGGTTATAAGCACCATGACAATGAGAATAATAATGGCCATTATCTATAAAGAGACTAATGCATGATGGATTTTAAGTGCTTTCTATATATTAACACATAATAGCTTCACAACAGCCCTCTGAAGCAGATTCTATGATAGCTCCCATTTTACAGATAAGAAAACTGAGGCTCAGAGTGGTTAAGTAACCTGTTCAAGGTCACAGAGCTAGTAAGTGTTAGAACCAAGATATAAACTCTGGCTCCACAATAAAAAATATCCAGAGATATAATTAATGCGCTGTGAAGGTCCTTAGCTTTATCTAAATAGCTTCCAAATAGCATTTTCCTACTAGTAGCAACTAGACTTAATCGTCTCATCTGTAGATGAAGGCATTTCTACCTCACAAAGTTGAGTGTAAGGATTAAATTAAACTCTGAAAGTAAAGTAGCTCACATAGCACATGGCACATAGTAGGTGCATCAAATGTTCATCACCTTCCTTCAGGCATCCTTATGCCTCCATCAAGGGAGGGCTTACAAGGAATCAGACGCAGTTTTGGTCTCTTCACCTCCCTTCTCAGAATCCTTTCCAGCTCCTCACTCCTTATAGGAGAAAGTCCTGACACCTTGGCGGGTCTCTCAACCTTCTTTCCTGTCTAATTTGTTGCTCTACCCAACACCTCTTCAGAACAAGGTCTCACTTTCTGTTTTCTCACCTTCCTGCCCTCCATGGTATGCATTCTGTTCCCTTAGCAGAGAGCTTCCTTCCCTATAGCCATGCAGCATTCATTTGATGTCTTTGATACTCCCAGACCTGCCCAAGTGTACAACTTACTTAACCTCACTGCACCTCAGTTTTCTCATTTGTGAAATGAGGAGAGGTGAGGCTAGCTTCTGCCTCAAGGGGTACTGTGATGACTGAATTAGTTAATACACACGACGTATAGAGCAGGACCTGCCACATACTAAGTGTTGATCAAAACCTCTTATAATGTCTAAGAGGAGGTCAACCTGGTTTAAAGAAGTCAATAATAATCCCTGCCGTTGATGGATCACCTGCTAAGTGTCAGTGATTGTGTGTGGCACTTACATAAGTTAGTTCATTAGTCATTGAAACAGCTCCATGAAGTGGGAATGATTATTTTTTGTGTACAGCTAAGAAAACTGAGGCCTGAAGCATGTGATCAGTAGAGCCAGTGGCAATCTAAGGGCTGTCTGAGTTGACACTGGCAACATGGCTCTTTGGGCCGAAAGCCAGAACATATAGGTTTCAGACCCAGCTCTGTTCAGTTCCGCAAGCATTTATTAAGCACTTACTATATGCTATCCACTGAGCTAGGCCCTGGACACTCAGTGCATCCTGAGGTTGTAGGAAAGGGATCTTGGAGGAGGTGATGCCTAAAATGAGTCTTGAAGGATGAACGGATGGGGGTAGTGAGATGACGGAGCAGAGGGGAGGCAGTGGTCCAAGAAGAGGGCAAAGCATGTGCAAGGCACTGTGGCACTGCCTTGCAAATCCACTGAAAATATGCTTATGACTCCAGAAAAGTCCACTCATCCCTCTAGGCCTCAGTTTTATCATCTTCGACAGGAATGAAGCATGTTTGACATGCCTGTTCTCAGCTTTTCTCTTGACTTTAAATTCCATATCCAATGACGGAACAGTCCTTATTTTGTGAAACAACCAAACACGTTTTGAATATACACAGAAAACTAAGATTGGAAGGAAATACCCCATATGGTCTCAGTGCTTATTCCTGGACGCAGAGACTATGGGTAACTCAAAGTTTCTTCTTTAAAGTTTTTGTGTACTTATATTTTATTTAATAAGTATATTAGTTTTATATCCTGTAAACATTCATAAAGATTATAAAAAGATTCTAGAGATTAGGGATGAGGCTTTCAAATATTATTTCTTTAAAACCATAGTCCATGGACAGCAAGACAGACTAGCGAAGACAAGCACAGAGCAGGGCCTGATGCCAGGAGTTCAGACACTAGTTCTGCAACGTTAGCTGCATGACCTTGGCAAGTTAATCAACTCCAGTTAAGTTAATGTAACCAAAAAAAAAAAAAAAACCCAACAAACTTTCAAGAAACATAGTTACCTTCCCTCAATGCAAGCTACTTCGATTTATTTTATTATTCAATTCTACTTAATTTTTTTAGAAATGCAGGTTATAACCCACAGCATCAGGGGAAAGGGCTAAATAGTATTTTCAGCCTTGTGGGCCATTTGGTCTCTGTCACAACTAACCACAAGTGCAAAAACAGCCATAAATAATATGTAAACAAGTGGGTATGGCTGTGTTCCAATAAAACTTTATAAAAACAGACAGTAGGCCAGGCTTGGTCTGTGGGGTATTGTTTGCCAATCTCTGCACTGCATTGGTTTAATGGCCCATTAATGGGCTGTAACCTACAGTTTGAAAA
Source organism: Globicephala melas (assembly GCF_963455315.2). NCBI lineage: Eukaryota > Metazoa > Chordata > Mammalia > Artiodactyla > Delphinidae > Globicephala > Globicephala melas. The sequence goes on from NC_083323.1 coordinate 14,817,995, forward strand.
ATATTGGGATTAGAGTTGCTTTTACCCTGGCCAGATGAAATAAATTGCAGCAACGCTCTTGTCACAAATAGATCATGTTTTAAAACTTTGTTTCTTCACAAATAGATCATGTTTTAAAACTTTGTTTCTTAAGTTAATTATTTAGAATTCAACATGCATTTTGTTTTTCATTAGAACCATTTATACAATGGTTGGAATTCCAGGCCAGCCCACAAAAGCCCACAAGTAGCCCTGCAGAAAACAGGTCTAATATATGGTTCGTATACATTGATGTGTATAAAATTCATGACTAATAAGAACCTGCTGTATATAAAAATAAGTCAAACGAAATTCAAAAATTAAAAAAACTAATATAAAAAAATAAACTAAAAAAAAAATATGGTTCTCCCACTCTGGGTTGTCCCCATTCATACATTGACTATGAATTTCTCCAGGACCCACTAGCACTGGCTGGACATTTTAGGGGACTTTTGTGCCAGATGTGATCACTGCCCTCCAGAAGGTGAGAAAGTAGCATTCTTCCTCTGCTGCTTAAGATGTCAGGAAAAAACAGTCCTCCTGTCTCCTCCTTCTTGCTGTTGAGGTTCCTAGGGTGTCAGCAGCCAAGCAGTCTTTATGTTGGGGAGTATTCACTGTGGTGTGTAAGCCAATCAGTTGTGAGCTGTGTGGCTAATAATGGTCAGAAGTACTGAACTGTGCAAATGATTCACTTGTGTGTTAATTGATTTTAAAAAAGAGTAAAGTCGAAGAGTGTAGTGAACCTTTGTCAACTTTTTTGGGTGCTTGGAACCACTGATGACCTTACCGTTTGGAGAATTTCCCATATTATTCTTCCATAGTTCAACAAGGTAGAAATTCACCTTTCCAGACACCCCTGCTACTAGGGTGCAGGGATGTGACCCAGGCTCCACTGATTTAGAAGCAAGTGGTGTGACATAGATGGAACATGACAAGATAGAACATGACAAGAGTGGTAGCAGAGACATTCAGTTTTCAGGGGTAATGGTGACAGAGGTCCTGCTGGGAGTGGCCAAAGTTCAGCCTCAGTGGTATAAAGTCCACTGTCTATGGCTCTGAGCAATCCTGGGGTGCAACTTGGGCACTGCTCCAGGTTGTGTGGGCTCAAATCCTGCTTCTCCAGCTTCAATGCCCTCCAGAAGTCTTCTTAAGCTCTACTAAACATTTAGACTCGTGGGACCATCATAGGCCACACTTGTCCCTCATGACAACATCAGACGTTCCTTTTACTGGGAGTCTTTATAACGATTCACCCAGCCGTCTCAGAGCTACCTTCTGCCGCAGTGACACTCAGGTGCAAGGAGATAAGATCCAGTTAGGTGGTTGTGAGAACTGCCCTGCTTTATGAACCCCAATATCTCTTGTAACAACTCCACAGAAGTAGCTTTCAAGGTCCCTGCAAGGGACATTGCCAGTTATAAGGATCAGTGAATTCAAGGAAGCCCAAAGCTCTGGAAGTACTATACCAAGTACTATAGATACTTGGTATTTATACCAAGTATCTATAGTACTACAAGGCCAGATCTAATGTACCAACCTAGGGTCATTCTGACCATAAGCAATGTTGCTTAGTAACACAGCTGATATTGTAATTCTTATCATGTTTCCAGGGAAACAGAGCTAGAAAATTAACCCAATGTCAGGTTCTCATGCAGGAGTGACAAGGATTTATTAACCCTCTTCCTACACTGGGCCTCCCAGAGGTTTTCTTTCTGCTCAGCAGGTTCAACTCTTGCAACTAAGCATTCTTACTAGTAGTGCTGCTTGTATCAAGGATACCTCTGCTCACTTGTGTTGTGATATACATTCCTTGATGGGAAAGAAAGGGGAAGGGTTATAATTAGAAGGCTGGAAATTTTGCATAACCCTGGGTATGTCTGTTGGAGTGTGTTAAAATTTGGATATCACCTGTCACATATTGATGTGCTGGGGTGATCTTTTGGGAGGGTTTCTTAGAAGATGTATTTGGGTACCATTAACTTCTAATATCTGGTATGTTTTCTTTATTAACTCTATTTCCTCAAGTGTAAATTCTTTCATTTGTTAAGACTGTTCTGTTTCTCCCATTCATTTTCCTCAAATAGTTGGTGATTGGATACTCATGTTTGTGGTTGAGATTTCCCTGGTAGACACAGGGAAACAGATGTCTGCCACATCTGTTTACACAGCTCTGTTACAAAAGGGGCGAAAGCTGCCACTGCCTAGATGTAAATTCTGGTTTGTTTCCCATGAGACTCGGGGAGAGTAAAACTACCTAATTGTCTAGTCTTCTAGGTGAAGCTGATCTCTGTTCCTCTCGGGCACGATCAGTTACTGCGGGCAACAAAACACTCCTATTTATCCTACTCCTTTTAATTTTATGATGACAAATTACTGAAATCATTCATGGCCAAACACATCTAGGAATCACTAGTCTTTCCAGTAATGATTTGGGGCAGGGAAATTTTGTCATAGACTTAAGATGATTCTATTAAAAAATAGTAGTAGCTTCACATGACCCCCATCCTCAAAACTGAGGTGTTTACATTTATCACTACTATTTGTAAAATGAATATAGCCTAATCATAATCATATAAGATTTATCTGAGTTTTTTTTTTTTTCCCTAAATAAAGTATCTGAGGGACTGAAAGATTTCAGAAGCTCAAAAAATAGTAGCCAAAGTCCTGGAACAACTTAAACTACAGAAATTTTATACTGGTACTGAGCTTCTTCAAAACCCCACAAAGAAAAATGAAGCTATCCAAAACCAATGTAGCAACTGGAAAGCTATGCCCACATGAAAGAGTCAAATGGTATACGGAGGCCTAGTTCCAAGTACTCCAGCCAAGAAAGGCTCTTCTGACAAGCAGAGATGGTTTGAGGCACAACACAATCCGTATTTCAGTCAACAAATATGTTCCAGGCCTTCTGCTCGGCGTGGACAAAAAGCACATAATATTCAGCTCCTGTTCTTGAAGAGTTTATGGAAAACCATATAAACACCATGGCCTTACTTGACTTTGCCAGACAGAGATAGAGAGTCAAGGAAATGTTTTTGATTTGGAGGGAAAAAGAAGACAGAAAAAGAGAAAAAAAACCAGCTCCAAATTAGAATCCTACCTCCCACTGGAAACGTCTTGTTTGTAAGTTTTCGTATGAAGCTGCTGTAAACACTTGTCTGGAAACAAGAGTCCTCTCTCCTCTGAAGCCCTTACCTATGTGTTTTCAGACACTAATAAATATCAACGCCTAGCCTATCGTGGAACGGGAAGAAACAGCTTTTCGTCTGGAAGGAATCATACACAGGCTCCTTCAGAGACAACGATAATAACATTTGAGAGCCAAAAAATAAAAAGAAGATGTATTATATCAGCTCCTTTTTGGTGGGGGTGAGGGGAGCTCCCCTTGTGCCAGGCATGGCACTGGATGTCTTAGCTACAGTATCTAATTAATTGCTTACACCAGTCCCAAGAGGCTGGTTTTGTTCTCATTTCACAGTTGAGGAGAAGAGTTTCAGTAGGGGTGAAATGACTCATTCAAGGTCCCAGAACTAGAAGAAGCAGAGCTGGGATCCAAACCCAAAGGTCGATCTGACTCCCAAATCCATACTCTTTCCAGAGGACCAAAGTGAACAGAACTCAAAAAATGACAAGTGTTTTCTGTTTTGTGTCGTCCCCTGAAAATTCAGCCAAGGCGGAATGGAAAGACCAAGATAATTGACTCTGACAAATTCTAGGACATGTTCTCTTTACTCGGCTCCCCCTTGCAGCTCATGCCTCTTTAAAACTTGTCCCAGAAAGTTTGGAATCCTTAGATGCTCTCCCTAGACTTACAGCCACTTCAACTACACTCTGAATCCTGAAATAGATTCCGGAAGGGAAGATGGAAACTACATAACAGAAAATATAACAGGAGCCATGCAACTGTGTTGAGTTGGGGGCAGGGGGTATGTCACATGATGAGATGCATATTTTAGAAGTTTCAGTCTGGTGGCCATGAGGATGGAGCTGGTCAGAGAATATTAAGCCTCCCGTCCAGGGAGACCGCTTAGAAATCAAATGCAGTAATAGCAGTAAGAGGAAACGAGGGACTGAACCATGCAGTGAGGCAGCCATCTGGGGAGGAAGGATTAGAGGAATGGGAGACGGCACAGAAGTTGCATCGGTGAGACCTACTGACCAGCTGGCTGTAGGAAGGAGGGAAGGAGAGGAAGGAGTGTGGAGTGAGTCCCAGTTTTCTGACCGAGGTGACGGGGTTGATGGTGATGCCATTCTTAGAGACTGGGGGCGGGGGGGAAAGGAGGAACAGTCGGTTTGGGGGGAAAGATGTTGGCTTTAGTTTTGAGGTGGTTGTGGGCACTCCTGATGGAAATGTTCCATAGGCAGTTGGATCAACGGATTTGTCCCTTCTTTCATCCTACAAATATTTACTGACTTTGTGATATATACCAGATGTTGAGCTTGGCATTAGGTGTGGCGTGACAACAAAAACAGATGTGTTCTGTGCCCTCATGAAGCTCACAGGCAATAAACACACACACACACACACACATTTGCTGTGTTGGGCAGAAGAGAATAAGGTGCCCTGAGAAGAACCAGCCTGAGAGTGTGAGACTTGACAGTGGAAACTGGAAGGCTGAGCTGGATCACGTTCTGGAGCTCAGAGGTGGTGACGTCTGGCTGGAGATGGAGGGGGTGTCATCTGCATAGAGGCGGGAATTGAAGAGCGGCGGGGTAGGCGAGTCAGAGAAACTGCCCTATTCTACAGGCTGCTGGGGTAGGGATGGGGGCTGAAGAACTAGGTACCCCAAAGGCCAAGGCCAATAGTTTCCATCCTCCCAGCCATCACGATTCATACTCATAGAAAGCAACGTCTTGGTGTGTCTGACTGAGGCTGTTTTCTGCCCAGGGACCACGGGCACGTTGCCACCTCTCCACTTTGGGCATATTTGGCACATGAAAATATGCACACGGCACCCACTGATTTGGCCTGGATGGCGGGAGACATGAGTAATCCTCTGATTAAGTTAATTCCAGACTGGATTGAAATATTGATGCTAACTTGGGATTAAAAAAAAAAAAGAGTCAACTTCTGTCTCGCTCATCCTCCATCCTCTACTCTAAACTGAAAGCCAAGAGACATGGTTTAGGAGCCCAATTAAGCCCGACCCATCCTGGCAGAAACAGAGCATCCAGTGAGTGTTTTAAAACCACTTGGAACCATTTAACAGAGAAAAGTGCATTGAGCCCAAATTGGGAGTTGTTCGGCTATTTGCGGATAAGATCTCCAACAACAATAATAAAAGGGAACATTTATTGAGCACTTACTACGTGCTGGGCACTGTTCAATGCATTCAATCTTCAAACAGCCTTATGAAGGATTCATTCTTAGGACCTCTATTTTGTAGACGAAGAAACTGAGGCACGGGGAGGTTAAAGGCACTTTTCCAAGACACCCTGGCTTGTAATTGGAAGAGCCTGGATTTGAACCCAGAAGTCTGGATCACAGAGCCTGTTCTTTAACCACTCGATAAACAGCGTCACTACTGCAGTAGTTAGAGTGAACAAGCCTGTGTACACAGGAGGAGGCGCCTGATTTGTGAGATGCTGGGGGGAGATGTTCCCTTAGGAACAGGTCCACACCTCTGTGGACCTGTACCCAGGGGAAGAGGGGACACCTCCAGGCAGCCTCCTTTCCTGATGGTGGTTTGGATTCCTTGCCTCTGAGAGGGTGAAACCATCCTCAGAAAATCTGGGGATTTTCCAGGTACAAGGCAACCTGGAAAGCGATTAGTGCAGCTACTCGTTTATAGATACGGAGGCTGAGGCATGGGGACGTGGACGGATGGCGCTGGGGAGCAGCAGAAGCCAGGTCAGAGGGAGCTTCCTCTTCCAGGGAGCCCTCCCTTCCTTCTCTGCCATGAGGATTCTGCTTCATGGGAACTGCTATGCTGTCTTCTGCCCACATGAGAGGCCCACTTCTGGCTGAGCAAGTGTTATGGTTTCCCCCTGGAATCCCCAGGGCAGACAGGGTGAAATGAAGATAAAACATCTCCCACCCAAGGAGCTGGGATCCCCCTAAGCTGCCTTCACAAGGAAGCCCCCTTGCACTGCAGAGGCCTCATCCCTCCAGATTTACAGACCCTCTCTTCTGACCCAGGCCACTTTTATCCCAAACTGGGCCAGCCCTATGCAAACCCATTTCAAAGATTCCACCCAGGTCTCTGATAACCCCTCAAGGTCATCTAGACCCCTGCAGTGAGTTTCTGGAAACTGGGCAGTTCTGACCCCCAGCATCCCTCTCCTCCCCCACTCCTGTACCACCCTGGAGGCAATACCTACTCACCATAAGGTGGTGTTGGCCAGAAGGGAGCCCCTCTCTTTGGCCATCCAAAGCCAACACAAGTCTTACCTTTCCACCTGCAGGTTGACTTTGGAGGGCTCCACGTTGGGATTTTCCCATTCCATCTGCGGGCAGTGCATGAAATAGCAAAGGGTGTACAGGGCCTCGGGCTCCCAGTAGAGGGCCCCCTGCTTGTGGTGCAGGGGGGTGCCGTTGCCATGGTGCTTGGCGTTGAGGGGCTGCAGGTGATGCATTGCTCGGGACACCAGGTCACCTGTGGACAGAAGTAACATTTCAGATCCTTCAGGCAGCCAAAGCTTGCAGAGAAGATGTGCCTGGAGATCTCGGCAGAGGTTTGCATCCTGAGATTCCCTCATTCAATGGGAGTGGTCCCATGAGACCTCCAGGTCACACATCAAGCAGAGAGGAAAGCATTTGTTCATTCACCACGCGACAGTCAAGGGCTTTCCAGGTCTGGGGTGCTGTTTCAGGCACAGAGGGCTGCTAAGATAACTCCAGTCCTGCCCTTCTGGGACCCCTTGTTTCTAACAAGGCACAGAAAGCCCTTTGTATGTGTCTGCCTCCGGCCTCCCTCACCTTGGGACACACCCTCTGTCACATCCTGTGCTGTAACCAGCACTGCCTTCTCTGCAGTCACAAGAACTGTCACTTGCCTTTAAGCCTGGGCATACACTATTCCATCCATCCAGAACATTCTCTCTCTCCTCTTTTCCAGGCTAACTCCTACTGATTATCCAGGTATCGGCTTATATATTAATTTCTCCAGGAAGCCATCCTGGAATCTCCCGCACTCCCCTGTGTCTCATATCACACTGTACTTTCTTGGGTACAGCATTTAGAGCACTGTGTCTTTTTCTTTGTCAGTCATTCCCAACGGCAGCGACTCAGTCCTAAATGACACTTGTTATGCGATAGCACTAATTCATTTGATTCTCACAATACCCTATAAAGTAGGTACCTTTATAAACCCATTTTACAGATGAGGAAACAGAGGCTCAAAGAGGTTAAATAATTTCTCAGGGGTGCACAGCTATGAGCAGCAGAGGGAGGATTTGACCCCGGCAGTCTGGCTCCAGAATCCACGCACTTAACTGTGCTCCTTGAGGGGCATGTTTTACTTTTCTCAACGCTGGCAAACCTTGAGAACACGCTGGTCTTTCTCACGCTTTCTCAGAAGGAAACCAGCCTTCTCCTTAATCAAACCAAAGCTGCAGGCTCCCAGATTGGCCATGGAGGGAAGATCCTCCTGTGGGATGCTGGCTGGGCCTGAAGCCCCGACTTTTCTTGGCTAAGATGGTGTTTCTCAAACTTGGATTGCTTGTAAGCGACCTTCGTGAGTGTAGCTGAATCCAAACACCACCCGTACCATTATTTACTTAATCTTCAATGGACTCCCTTTGTTTTTAAAAATACACATATCTAAAAAGGAAACATTATGTCACTGCCATAAACGGAAAATCAGTATCACCTGCCATCAACAGAAGGTCATTGTGAAAGTTAACCTGATGAAAAGGAAACAGCGTAATCAATTTATAGCTGAATTCTGGTCCTGCTTTCTACTCTTATAAATAATGAGTGAGAGCGTTGTTAGGGGCTCATATCAAGCGGAGCCTTTCTTCTGAAAGTAATTAGCATTAAAATAGAATTTAAAAGAGTCACTCCCATGACCAATGTTATTTAAGGCACTGCCCCTGTCCCGCTGGAAATCATCTCATGCACAGTGGGAGTGTTGCACACTTGGGGAGACGCTCCTCTAAGATACCTGTGATGGTGAATTTTATGTGGCAACTGGGCTAGGCTATGGTGCCCAGTTGGCTGGTCAAACACTAGACTAGATATTGCTGTGAAGCTATTTTTTACATGGGATCAACATTTAAGTCAGTAGATTTTCAGTAAAGCAGATTACCCTCCATAATGTGGGTGGGTCTCATCCAGTCAGTTGAAGGAAGGCCTTAGGAGAAAAGATAGAGGACCTTGAAGAGGAAGGAATTCTGCCTTCAGACTCATGACTGAAACATCAACTCCTACTGGAGTTTAAAGCCCCCATTCCCAATCCTTCATTGCCCAGCTGAAACCAAGCCTGCAGAGCCCACCAGTTCTCTGCCATCCAGCTGCACTTTTTAACATGACACTTTCTACCTAAAATCCAAACCCAAGAAAGTGAGGCTCAGTGAGAGGCAGGAGTTTCTCCTCTGAAGGCCCAGGGCCTGCCTTCTAGGTTCCCATTTCCTATCTGAGGAAAAGGGCCACTTCTTCAAAAGAAGATTGACAAGAGGACCATTCACCCCCTCTGTGGGAGTGAGACTATGGAGATGAGGTCTCACCTGAGGGTGGAAATGGCAAATATTCCCCTTTCTCTTCCATGCCCATGGCAGACATGCTTAGTCAATCACAGAGCCCGTATCCACTAAGTGTAGATGCAGCCTTAAAAATCCTTCTTGAGGCAAGATTCCAAGTGTCCACTATTTCTGATAGGAGTTGTCAGAGGAAAGGAAACTTCTATGTTGCCAGAGTCCTAAGGCCTCATCAAGACGACCTAACCAGAGTACAATCCACTAAGCTTAATATCTGAACAGTGATGCAGGAGTTAAACAGATAGCAGTGGGGCGGGGTGGGGGGGAAGGTTTGCTTCCCTACACCCCTCTGCCTCTCATCAAGCCTAACCTAGAGTCTGACCCTCCTTCTCTCCATTTGCCACAGCAGGAAAATATATGCAAGAACCTCAAAAAAGAATCAGAGGAGGAAATTCTCTTTGAGTGGCAGGTGGGCAGGGAAGATCCCCAGGGGACCTGCAGATGGAAAATGTGGAGAAACATGGCTCTACATGAAGAGTCCCAGCTGCCATTCATTGAGCGCCTACCCTATACCAGGCACTGTGAAAAAGCACCTCACGTGCATTGTTTCTATTCCTCACAGGCTCTATAGGGTATGTTTATATTATTTTAGCTTTAGAGCAGTGATCTGCAACCAGGGTGATTTTGCCTCCCAGGGGATGTCTGGAAATATCTGGAGATATTTCTGGTGCCATGTCCGGGGGGCTGTTACTACATCTAATGGGTAGAGGGAAGAAATGTTCTTAAACATCCTACAATGCACAGATCAGTCCCCACAAGAAAGAATTTAGCCCAAATGTCAATAATGCCCAGGTTGAGAAATCCTGTTTTACAGATGAGGAAACTGAGGCTCAAGGTCACAAGGCAGAGATAAGATTCCAACCCAGGTCTGTCTGACTCTAATGTCTGTGCTCATCGTCCTACACTGACCTGAGTCCTTCTTTCAGAGACATCCTGCTGCATCTGTGGCCAACTCCAAGTCTATGATGGGGCCATTTGTCATTATGTAGCCAAGGTGTTCACGTATGCTCCTTTCCCTTGATTCAGTAATTCCATTTCTGGGACTCTGTCCCAGTGTTAGAATCCAAAATGCAGCAAAATCTTCATGCACAAGGATTTTCACCCAAACCTTATTTACAGGGTCCAAAATTTGACAAAGAAACAAATGTTTGAAAATCAGAGCATGGTTAAATAAACTCTGGTATGTGATAAAACTTATGCAGTTACTAAAAATGTTTACATAGAATGGCAATAAATGATGAAAAGCTTTGTGTTAAAATGGTAAGTGGGGAAAAAAGTGAAATTCAAAACTGCATACAGTGTGATCAGGATTATGTTATTAAAAAATATGCTCTGAGTAAATACCAGGAGAAAAAAAAAGCAAAATGTTGACCAGGGATTTCTGTGCCTAGCGGGATTGTGGGTGACGTTCCCTCCCAACTTTCCTGTCATTTCTGAATTTTGAATTATGCCATGTGCTATTTGGTATTATCGGAATAATAAGCTCACCGAGGTGGTGTTTAAATTTCTTGTACCTTCCATCTAGGGTCAGGTTGGGGTACACTTAATCTGTTACAATATTGCTTCTGTTTTATGTTTTAGTTTTTTGGCCAGGAGGCATGTGGGATTTTAGCTCCCCGACCAGGAATTGAACCTGCACCCCCTGCATTGGAAGGCAAAGTCTTAACCACTGGACCACCAGGGAAGTTCCCCTCTGTCTTTCTTGAAAGCACTCATAAAAAAGCTCAAAATAAGGGCTTCCCTGGTGGTGCAGTGGTTGAGAGTCCGCCTGCTGATGCAGGGGACACGGGTTCGTGCCCCGGTCCGGGAAGATCTCACATGCTGCGGAGAGGCTGGGCCCGTGGGCCATGGCCGCTGAGCCTGTGCGTCCGGAGCCTGTGCTCCGCGGTGGCAGAGGCCACAGCAGTGAGAGGCCCGTGTACAGCAAAAAAAAAAAAAAAAAAAAAAAAGCTCAAAATAAGAAAATCAAAATGGGGTGGAGATGAGAAGAGGATCCATGTTTTGGGGCAGTGCATCACCCCTCAAGTTCCCCAAGACCCTGGGAAGGCTTTGGCCTTAATTGGGCTAACCATCTCCTCAGGGCATCGTTCAGCTCACCCTGCACTTCCAGGTTCCCTGCTTTTGCTTTTGCTCTTGTTGTTTTCTCATCTTAGAGTGCCCCCCCCACCCCGCTTCATCCTCTCAACTATTGACGACCTTCAAGGCTGTGATCAAATGCCACTTCTTCCCTGGAGCCCTCCAGGATGTCACAGATCAGAATCAACTTCCCATTCCCCTGTGTACACACAGCACCTACTAATAAAGTCTAACATGTTACTTGTTTAACTCAGATGTGTTTTAAGTGCCCACACATCTACTTCCCCTACTGAGCTTCACAGGCAGAGACACGACTCATTCATTGTCCTGTTCTTGGAGGAGCAGTGTAGTGTAGTGTAGTGGTTAGGGACAAGCTCTCTGGAGTCAGATTGTCTGAGTCTGAGTCTCCAACCTGCCACTGACTAGCTGCATGATCTTGGGTGAGTTTACTTCTTTGTATACAGGGATGATTATGACCTTTGTGAATTTGTTGTGTGGATTAAACTGATAACATGTATAAAGTACCCAGCATTGGTTTCTTCATTTGAAAAATGGAGATAATAATAGTGCCTAACTCATAATATGAAATGAAGCAATCACAAATCACTTAAAGCACCTGGAATAGGGTCTGGCACATCCTAAGTGTATATAGTAAGTATTCAGCACTATTTCTTTTACTTTGTATCATCCCATCATCATCATCACCACCATCATCATCACCATCATCTTTTCCACATCATGACCACCATCATCATCACTTTTATTATCATCTTCATCATCATCACCATCATTTCTATCTTCATCATTATCACTATCATCATCACCACATCATTATCATCATCATCATTGTTATCAGCCGAGTCTCTGGATCAGAGGCCGAAAGGATGTCTCTGATGAGGGCTGGCCATAGGAGATGGAATTGGCACAGGGATTCTGTAATCACAAGCTCCATTTCAAATCCCACTCTATGTATGTGCTATCTGCTGCTTCACCTGTCAGCGTCATGAACCCCAAACAACAAATCCACTTGTCACTAGCTGCACTGAGTTTGGGTGTCTGGAGTTTGGGTCTAGGAACCTACTTGAGAACCCGCTTATAACCAGGTTTTCCAAATGTCAGCCATTTGGGAATCAGCATCATGAATTCTCACATACCTGTGTGCCGCAGGTACAGTTTATGTACTTAATATTTTTCCTTAAATTGGCGAATTCTTTCACACAATAAATTCATTTTAAAAGGAAACTTCATATCAGTGCCATAAAAGGAAAACCAATATTTTTCTAGTACCTGTGAAAAATTCATAGCAATTAAAAATAGAAAGTGTTTTGAGTATCACCTACAATCATCTCCCATGCAACCCTTTGGGAAACGCTGCTCTAACCTGCCAGGCTCAAGCTATCAGTGTAGCTCCCTCTAAGCCGTCTTCCTGCATGCCAGTGTGATCCCCCTGGGACAAAGGGCTGCACATTCCAACATGGGCTCCTTCTGCCAAAACCTATGCTGTGACAGCACCTTCAATTCCTTCACCGCTCTTCAACCTCGGTCAAAGACCACTTACTATAGTACGTTTTCAAAACCTCACACGACCCTGGGGTAGGAGGTATGATCACCCTCTTTTCACAGATCCCTGGGGATCCGAGTGATCACGTCACTTGCCCTAGGCCACACAGCAAAGATAAGGAAGCGAAGGCACTCCCCAGCATCATAAACTGCAGTTTAACTTGCCTCACTGAAACGCCTCCCCTTGAAAAAAAGAAAGACCATGTATAGCCCAGTACAAAGTAACGAGAGGAGATTTGTTTTAAAGGAGAAGGAGAGCTGGAGAAACAGGGATGGACAAGGGAAGACTGAACTCTGGATCCAGCAGGAAACTTACCATTCATGCATTCATTCATTCATCAAATATTTATTGCATCCTACTATGTGCCAGACATTGTTCTAGGCACTGGGGATACAGTCAATGATGTTAAAAAAAAGTCTGAGCTCTTATGGGGTTTACAGTCTTGGTGAGGTGGACAGAAAATAAACAAATATATAATATGTCAGGTGGTGCTAAGTGCTATGAAGAAAATTAAAGCAGGAAGTGTGTATAGAAAGCAGTGATGCAGGGATGGTTAAGTGAGTGGGGCTGTCATAGGAAGGCCTCTCTGAGGAGGTGACATTTAAGCAGAGGCCTGAATGAAATAAGGGAGGAGCTTTGTAAAAATCAAGGGAAAAGCTTTCTAGGCAGAGGGAGGAGCAAGTGCAAAGGCCCTGTTGTGGAGTGGAACATTCAAGAAATACCAAGAGGCCAGTGGCCACTTGACCACCTGAAAAGGTCACAGTGCATTCTAGGGGCTGGAGGCAGCAGGACCTTCTGAAAAGATCCCATTTGCATTTGAGAGACCCCCTTGTCCAAGCAATAAGGGCTGTTTTTCTTTCTGGTGACATCAAGGGGAGACAACCCAGAAACCTTTTTATGCACAGTTGTAAATTAATGGCCCCATTTTGATGAACTCATTGAGTGGGAACAACAAGTTCACAGTTTAGTGTGAAAAGAAAACAGAAAGAGGCAGTTTTCGATGAAGCCCTCATTTTTTCCCCTTTAAAGAGCAGAAAGCAATGACTCTAATTAATGACTGTCCAATGCAGTTTTAATTGGGAGCTTGGGGGCAAGGCAGGGAATGCCGGGCAGAAGGGCTGCAGCAAGATCTTGGAGGACACAAATGTGGGATGGATGGGACCAAATGCAGAGTCGAGTTGGTACAGAGGAATGGATAAAGAAGATGTGGTACATATATACAGTGGTATATATTACTCAGCCATAAAAAAGAACAAAATAATGCCATCTGCAGCAACATGGCTGGACCTAGAGACTGTCATATTAAGTGAAGTAAGTCAGACGGAGAAAGACAAATATCATATGAAGTTGCTTATATGTGGAATCTAAAAAAAAGGGTACAAATGAACTTATTTACCAAACAGAAGTAGAGTCACAGATGTAGAAAACAAACTTACGGTTACCAGGGGATAAGGAGGGGAGGGATAAATTGGGAGGTTGGGACTGACATACACACACTACTGTATATGAAATAGATAACTAATAAGAACTTGTTATATAGAACAAGGAACTCTACTCAATATTCTGTAATGGCCTATATGGGGAAAGAACCTAAAAAAAAAAAAAGAGTGGATATACGTATATGTATAACTGATTCACTTTGCTGTACAAATGAAACTAACACAACATGGTAAATCAACTATACCCTGATAAAAATTAAAAAAAAAAAGGAAACCAATAAAATAAACTAAAGTAGCCTTAACTTCTGTTCTCTCAAAAAATAAGTGAGAATAGCCAGAGCCTCTGCTTTCCTTGTGGCCTCAATGGAGGAGACGGGACAGACCAGCTTCCCCCAGACCTACTCCTGACCTGGTTCAGGTAAGAAGACCTGGTCTGCCCACCGGACTCTAAGCATTGCCTTGAGAATCTCTTCGGGTTCACAGTTAAGCATCACCAGGCTTGTGTCAGTTTGTGGACCTTTGTGGTCTCCTGATTTAGCTTCTCATTCAAATAATTTGACATACAGAGATTCAGCTCTAGTTCTCTGAGTTCAAAATTCAGTTTAATATTTGACGAGAGTTTCATTAAGAGTTCCCCTCCCCTGTAGCATTTTCTTCAGCTTTTGTTTCACGGACTAGTTCACCGTGGGTCCTTCATGTCTTCATTTGACATTCAACAGATATTTCCTAAGCTACAGGTGATGTGTTAGTTGCTTAGAATGCAAAGCTGAACTGGATGCAGAAAAGTAGAAAAAGAAAAACCGTTTGAAATGTGACTCTGCCACTTCCTAGCTGTGTGGCTCTGGGCAAAACATTTATCCTTCCAGGTCTTAGTTTTCTTATCTATGAAATGAGAATAAAAATACCTTTAATATATTTAAAGCACTTGGCATGCAGTAGGTGGTCGGGAAGTAGTGGATATATTTTCACCTCAAGCCATAACAGGCTAGACAGAGAAAGTGTTCTGGACATCACCACTGATCAAGACAGTTCTGGATTCTAATAAGATGCCCTGAGGATAGAAGCAGGGGGAATACAGGCAGAAGTCTCAGCGGGCAGCGGGGTCCTGCCATCTAGGTGCTGGTGAAATACTAGGTAACCTTTGTGAATTCTCACGTCTCCAGTTTAGTTTTGAGGAGAGCATCCCCAGTACATCCTACAGAGCAAACTGCGATCCTCAGACCTGGAAGGAACACAGATCTGACAAACATGATGATCTTACAGAGGCGGACTCTCATTCCCCCTGTATCATATAGAAACACCTGGGCTTCCTCCAGAGACAGGGAGTCACGCCTAGTGTTGAAAGCTCTGCCTTGAGAACTGGACTCACTTTCAGCCATCAGCTCACAGGTGTGGTTGATCTTAGACAAGTTGTTTGTCCCCTTCCTTCCTCCATGCCCACATCTATCTGGATAACAATGGTTACACTGGAAATAGCTCACGTAGATTTTTCATAGATCACCAGGTCAACAGCATCAGGGGCTGCTATTATTATTGTTGGCCATGAAGAAGGCCATAGTCAGGGGCTCTGCCCTCAACCCTGAACAGCCTGGTTCAAGAAGAGCAGGGACGGCTGGGAACAAACTCTTTCCATCTCGCCTTTTCTGGAACAACAGTGGTTTCTGGAATCCACACTGGCAGAGTAACCTTTGCATATGAAGAACAGCTCTCTATGTACACAGAGAGAGCAAGGCTGTATTGATTCAGACCTCAGAGCAAGCCAGTCTAAATTATAGTCAGATCAGAAAAGAAGGCAATTTTATTACCTTCTGTCGCCCATGTGGCTGATCAACGTGCTACTGTGCACACGTTCTACAGGGCTGACTTGATGAACGTAGGGAACCTATTCGTAATTAGCAGCACCCATCTGTGTGCCAACAATTCATATGCGAAAGTCAACATTCAACGAAAATGACAGCACTTAATTTACAGAGCAAACTGTCCTTAGAAACCATTTACGTGGCAAGGCACTCCCGCATGCTGCCTGCTTAGGTGGAGGGCAGATTTGTTTAGCAAATCCTTTCCTCCAAGTGAAGAACCAGATTTGAGCAGGGCCTCAGCCCAGGTGCTAGGAGGGGCCCTTAAAATATCGCCGGACAAACTTTTGAGACCCCAGAGAAGAATGCGTGGGGACCTCTTCCGAGGTTGCGCCCACACAGACATGAACCAACCCTGTAGCCAGATTCAGCCTTTCCAAGGTCACGGGCATGTCTTGGAAATTTGCAGAGTCCCAAACAGTATGGCATTTCTTCTTTGAGATGTTTCCCCAGGGGAGCTGCTTGGACCAGCTACATCTGAATCCCTGGGGAGCTGTTAAAATACAGACCTTTCCTTATTCCAATTGTTGCAGATATCTCAAAATATCCTTCACACACATCACTACCTCAAAATAATGGCTCATCAGAGCTGCTGCTAGATCTTGTTTTACAATGTTCTAATAAAAAAGGCATAGAATTACTGTATCACAGTTGAGGTAAAAATATATTGATAACTGTATTTTAATATAATTAGCTTCCTTTATAAACTTACGCACTTTATTTTTTGCATTTAAAAATATTATTCTGAGGCAGGGTCCATAGGCTTCATCAGATTGCCAAAGGGGTCCATGGCAAAAAGTTTAAGAACAATCGTACAACTGACCAGTGGCTGGAAGACCCTGTAATTGGAGGCGTCTTAGGACTTCAGGGGTTTGCTGGGAATGCAAGCACAATTTCCAAATTCAGGTGCCAGGAAAGTAACTCTAGTGACCATAAGGTCCCCCTACGGCTTGAATTGGCTACTGCTTCCCTTTTCAGAGGTGCCTGTTGTATACTCAAGGGTGGATGCTTGTCCCGGGTGTACAGGGAATTTTGGGGAAGAGGCACAAGTTGCTTTATGGGTCCTGAATTCTTTCATAGTTCAGAATTTTCTAGAATATCACACCAACTCATAATTTAACATACTCTAGCATTTCTGAGATCGATGCTCCAGTTCCATCCGGAACTAACACATGGCTATGTCATTTGACAATCAATTGGATCATAAGTAAATACAGTTTTATTTTCCTCTGGTTGGTCAGACTCAGAAAGCACAGCCCCGAATTAGGGGATATACAAGCACAGCAATCATTGCTCAAACTTGGGACACCCCAGCCTTCTTCTCTCCACCTTTCTGCCCCTTTCTCTCCCTCTCTCTCTCTCCCACTGTCTTGCTGTCTCTCTGTCTCTGTCTCTGTCTCTCTCTCTTTCTTTCTTCATATTTCCTGAGGGCCTACTATGTGTCAAGCAGCATTCTTGGTGTTGAGGTTACAACAACAAACAAAACAAATTGTGTACTCTCCATGAAAAAATAGTCTAGTAGTGGGAAACAGACAAATAAAAAAATTAATGAGTAAACTATAGGGTGTGACTAGGGGAAGGAGGGAGGGGAATGATTGCTAATGGTTTTCAGGTTTCTTGTTGGGGTGATGAAAATGTTCTAAAATTGACTGTGCTTATGCTTGTATAGCTTGGTTAATATACTAAAAGCCACTGAATGATGATACACTTTAAGTAGGTGAACTGGATATGAATTCTATCTCAGTGGAGCTGTTATTGAAAAACAAACAAAAAAATAGAGTATGTCATAGGGTAACAGCTGGGAAGGAAGGTAAAGCAGTGAGGAGGGATTAGGGTCCTCAGGGTGCTATAATTTTAAATAGGGTGGTTAGGGAAAGCTTCATTAAGGGGTAACATTTGGGTGAGACTTGAAGATAACTAGGGAGCAAGCTATGTGGGTATCTGGAGGATGAGAGTGGTGAAGGAACAGTACCTTCAAAGGCCCTAAGGTGTGCCTGCTATGTCCAAGGAACAACAGGGGCCAGTGTGGCTGAGTTAAGCGGGCCTTGGGAGAGAGTGGAAGAAGATGTCTGAGGAATACAGGTGGGCGAGCCTGGACGTAATTCTGAGGACTTTGGCTTTTCCTACAGATCAGATGCGGAGCCCATGGAGGATTCTGAATAGAGGACAGATGTGATCCCACTGTAGAAATCAATAGCATTTGCAGGATTTACTGTGTGCCAGGTACCGTGGTGAACCCCTTCATGGGCATTAGCTTGCTAAATCGCCACAACTATTGAGTATTATCATTTTCTCTATTTTATAGAAAAGGAAATTGAGGCTCAGAAAAGGGTAGGAACTTGACCTACATCAGAGGCCGAGCCAGGAACTTTACCAGTCTGCCTGATTCCAGAGCTGCTGCCTTCACCACGGCCATCAGCACAGGTGTGTGTACACAGCAGGCGCTCAATAAAAGGAATCCTCTGGCTGGTTACAAAGCACTGCCCTAAGGGCAGCTGGTCGCTTGGGAACAGACAGGGTAAGAGAACCAGCGTCCACTTACTCAGTTCCGCGATGCTGCCCACGCGGGTGGCCAACAAGGATTGCTCGATGGTCCTCAGCTCGGACTGGCTGAACATGGGCAGCTCTCCCGGTTTGCTGGTCCGCTGCGGGTCTCGGTGAAGGTTCAGGCTGTCTGGCAGGCAGAGTACCCCTATGGTTGGTGGGGAGAGAGAGTGAAAGGAAAATAGATTGTTATTGTTCAGTTAACCAAAGGAGGGGTGCAAAACCTTGCACAGGCTCAAACCGCACCAGGGCTGGTACCACAAAGCCAACATGGGAACCAAGGCTCTGAATCCTCTTAGAAATGATGTCTAGCTCTTTTAAAAGGTCTTTTGCTGACTTTAACAAACACGGTGGCATCCGTCTGTATGCACACATTTCCAAAGGACACAAAAGAAAATCATCTCCTCAGACCTGGCAGGGATTCCTTCCACGCAGAGAACCCAGCAGTCACTGTCCCACTCTCTGTCCCAGAGGCAGTTGCCTCCCAGAGCGCCCTGGAGGAAGTCTCTGCTGGGATTCTTTTGAGAGCTTGCTTTACTTGCCCAGCGAATTTAACTCTGGGTGGCTGGGCTGTTATCTGTTAGACAAGGCCCTGGCTTTCTCCATAGAGCTGTATGTCAGGAGGTGAAAAGTCCCCATGGACTTTTGTAACTTGTATGGTGAATACCCATGGGAAATCCCTGGAATCCAATTATTTTCATCCCGTCCTTCCCATTCCATGAACATTTAGCGAGAACTTACTTTGTTGATTATTCAGAAATAATCACTGTTCCCATATCCTCCCCAGCCTCCATAGGCAGAGTACGCTTTCTTGCTCCTTGACTTTGGGCTTGATGAACTTTGGCCAAGGGTATATTAAGAGACATGATGGAACCAAAGGCCTGAAAAGCACCTGTGTGGCTGAACTTGCTCTTTCGTGTTTTTGCCATTGTTATGAGAAAAACACACCCTGGTTAGCCTGCTGGTCTAAGAAAGGTGAGAGACAGACAGAGCCAATGCAGTAACAATCTGCAGCTTAGAGCTGCCCCACAAAAGCAAATGCTAATTTAATTTGTCACTGGGGTTATTTGCTACTCAGCATTATTATGGTGATAACTAACAGATACACCTACCAAGTGTCAATCACTGAGGAGACAATGAACAAGGCAGGCATTGTGCTAAGTTAGGGGCTGAGGATACAGTGATGGACAGAATACACATACTTCCTGTTCTCAGTGGGCTCACAGTCTAAGTGAAGGAGATGGACTGTTACACACATAACCACAAAGCCAAATGACACATGCTCTATGGTATGAGAAGATGAGGAATAAAGGGATATCTTAGCAGGGACCTGAACAAAAGTAGTTGTCAATAAGTAGGAAGCACTTATTGAATGCCTACAGTATTCCCAATCCTGCTAGGAGATGGAAAAGAAGCAGAAGACGTATTCAAGTATAAACTCACTGGAGAAACAAGACTGCCAGTGACAAAACAACTGAGGTACAATAAAGCAGTATCAATATACAGGTGCTGAATTATTTAAGCCAACTGTCAGGGTGAGGGGACAGACAGAACACAAAGGTCGAAGTTCAAGTCCACAAAGCACAGAGCTGATCTCCCTGTGCTATGTGGCTGCTTCCCACTAGCTATCTATTTTACGTTTGGTAGTGCTTTGTGACCACCTAGAGGGGTGGGATAGGGAGTGTGGGAGGGAGGGAGACGCAAGAGGGAAGAGATATGGGATCATATGTATATGTATAACTGATTCACTTTGTTATAAAGCAGAAACTAACACACCATTGTAAAGCAATTATACTCCAATAAAGATGTTTAAAAAAAAAAAAATTCAAGTCCACTTCTCACCCTGCTCAAAACACAAAAGTTCAGCAAAAAAAGCCTCCTCTGGGACAAAGTGAGAGAGTAGCACTGACATGTATACACTACCAAATGTAAAATAGACAGCTAGTGGGAAGCAGCTGCACAGCACAGGGAGATCAGCTTGGTGCTTTGTGTCCACCTAGAGGGGTGGGATAGGGAGTGTGGGAGGGAGACGTAAGAGGGAGGGGACATGGGGATATATGTGTACGTATAGCTGATTCACTTTGTTATACAGCAGAAACTAACACAACATTGGAAAGCAATTATACTCCAATAAAGATGGTAAAAAAAACAACCAGAGGCTTCTCCTTTGAAGATGGGCAGGCGTGAGGTGGCACCCAACACACACCTCCTCTGGGCCCTGCTGCCTAGTTAGTGGCTCCAGCCACACTGAACCAGTCACTTGTTCTGAGTGTTTCACCTTCACACCTAACAGGCTGACACGGTGGAGAAGGCAACCATAGTAGATTTTTTTTTTAATGAATAATGAATAAATGGATGAACAATGCAAATGACCATTAGATGTTAATGTTCCTATAATCAGGAAGCTGTTCAAGTTACTGAGATTGTTCTCTAACCATTGTTTTTCAAAAATTTTAGACTCAATAAGAATGTATTTTACTAATTAAACTTAAAAGCTTTTGCACACCAAAGGAAACCATAAACAAGACAAAAATGGGAGAAAATGCAAATGTTTTCTCCCCTCAGAATGGGAGAAAACATTTGCAAACGAAGCAACTGACAAGGGATTAATCTCTAAAATATACAAACAGCTCATGCAGCTTAATATCAAAAAAACAAACAACCCAATCCAAAAATGGGTGGAAGACCTAAATAGACATTTCTCCAAAGAAGACATACAGATGGTCAGCAAGGATATGAAAAGATGCTCAATATCACTAATCATTAGAGAAATGCAAATCAAAACTACAATGAGGTATCACCTCACCCTGGTCAGAAAGGCCATCATCACAAAATCTACAAACAATAAATGCTCGCGCAGGTGTGGAGAAAAGGGAACCCTCTTGCACTATTTGTGGGAATGTAAATTGGTACAGCCACTGTGGAGAACAGTATAGAGGTTCCTTAAAAAACTAAAAATAGAATTACCATATGACCCAGCAATCTCCCTACTGGTCATATACCCTGAGAAAACCATAATTCAAAAACACATGCACCCCAGTGTTCATTGCAGCACTATTTACAATAGCTAGGACATGGAAACAACCTAAATGCCCATCAACAGAGGAATGGATAAAGAAGATGTGGTACATACATACAATGGAATATTACACAGTCATAAAAAGGAACGAAATTGTGTCATTTGTAGAGACGTAGATGGACCTAGAGACTGTCATACAAAGTGAAGTAAGTCAGAAAGAGAAAAATAAATATCGTATATTAACGTATATATGTGGAATCTGAAAAAATTGGTATAGACAATCTTATTTACAAAGCAGAAATAGAGACACAGACATAGAGAACAAATGTATGGATACCACGGGGGAAAGGGGTGGTGGTGGGATGAATTGGGAGATTGGGATTGATATAGTATATACACTATTGATACAGTGTATACACTTCTGATACTATGCATAAAATAGATAACTAATCAGAACCTACTGTATAGCACAGGGAACTCTACTCAGTGCTCTGTGGTGACGTAAATGGGAAGGAAATCCAAAAAAGAGGGGATATATGTATACATATAGTGGATTCACTTTGCTGTACAGTAGAAACTAACACAATACTGCAAAGCAACTGTACTCCGATAAAAATTTAAAAAAACTACAAAAAAAGAATGTATTTTACATCATGACCCAGTACACACACACACACACACCATCGCCACCACTACTACTACACACATTTTTCATGTTTTCCATGAAAAATTTCATGAAAAATAACACTGATCCTTACTATGTATGAGGCACTCTCAATTTTTTCTTTTCACTTCTTTTCTATCTTATCAATAAAAAATGCTGTCTGCAGCACCAGAAGTGATTTCATGGTCGACTAGTGGGTCATGACTGGCAGTCTGAAAAACACTGTGGGCTGGGCCAGTTCACAACTTGGCATTAATTGGACAATACAGATTGACGATTTACTACTTAGCGCTGGGCCGGGCTCCACACGGGACGTAGAGATGGCTGAGAGGCGATCCCTGCACTTCAGGAACCCTCAGCTTTTTAGGAAAGACAAGACCTTCACAGAAATGCCCACCATCCAAGGCCGGCCTCCTGCCTGTCCTTTTCTCTTAACAGCTGAGTCATCCCCCCGATCACCCCAGGCAGGGACGCCCTGAGTCATCTCTGTTTCCTCCTGCTTGCTCACCTGCCCAGACATCTGGTCAGAGGCCAAGGCAAGTAGCCATTGCCAGGGCAATGAATGTTGGGCCAATCCCTCATCTGACGCCTCTGACGTTCCTGACTCTTGATTCAGAGATTTACTACCCTTAAAAGTGCTCACGGCAAATGACACCAGATGACCACGACCCAGTGTGACAAGTGACCCAACGTTCAGGGGATGAGGGCCTCCGCTGGGGGACGGGGTGGTGATCAGGGGCTTCACAGCAAAGGAGGCCTGCGAGTGAGCCCTGAATGTCAGGGAGGATGAAGTGCAAATGGCCCTGACATGTGCTCACAGGATTGCTTTCTTGGTAATTGCACTGTGTGCAGCAAGCTCTTATCCCAGGCCTGTATCTGAAACATTGCTTCACATGTTGGTTGAGGCACAAGCAAACGGGACGTGGAGTCTGGAACCCAGAGCTTCAGTCCTGGCTCTGCCACTTCCCACCCATGTTTAACCTTGGGCAGGTCACAGAGCCTCTCTGGACCTCAGTTTCCTCTTCTGTGAAATGGGAGTGATAGGAATGGCCTTGCCTCCCTCATGGCGCTGCTGCGGGCGGGGATGAAGTGAGACAATGTGTACTAAAGAACTTACTTTGCATGTGCTGAGTAATAGTATGTGCTCGACATATGTTAACTGAGATGAAGATCACTTACTGTGTATAAGCCCAGCTTTGCACTACTTTATGCTTCATCATAAGAATAAATAATTTCCCTCAGAATTACTCCTCCATCTTTTAGAGGGTTATGAAATTTAAATGTGAAAATATAATTATTCCAAGAAGCTTTGAAAGCTAGAGTACTAGGATTTGGGAAATCTATAATTAATCTATTATGCAAAGAGTATATACCAGGGTTTTCCTTTTTTTTCTTTTGTTTTGAGGACTTCATATGGAGTACACACATAAACTAGAGTCATTTATTTTTTTGTATAAAAATCAACTAGGTCATTAAGAAGGTCCCAGTATCATATTTTAGTGTTAGCTGCAGGTCTCCGTTTTGGACCACTCATCAATTTCCATTACTGGAACCAAGGACAGCCACAGCCTGGTGATTAAGACTCAAGTTTAAAAACAGGGGGAACCTAAGGTTCAAATATGACTTTGGACCTAAAGGAAATAATTCCCCTGGAGAGCAGGTGATCACAGGAGAGGGTCCACTATGCTGAAGGGGTCACGGTCTTACCGAAATCTATTACTTTGGGGTGGGTTGTACATTGTCTAAGGGAAAATCCATTCACATTTTCAAAGGGGTTGGCCAGTGCTAAAAGAGGATGAACCAATGCCTTTGAATGTCCACATTTCCAGCCATAGCAACCTGGGACTGACTGGCTGTAGGTGGGACAGAGGGGCCAGGCATGACCATGGGCTCTTGACAGAGCCAGGCTCCAGTCCTGCCCCAGTCCCCTGGGCAACCTGGACAAAGCACTTCCCAGATCCCCAGTCAGCTTCTGTGTCTGCAAAGAGGGGTTAAAATATCTACTGCATCAGTTTATTGCAGTGATTAAACTAGATAAATATTTAAGGCCTCCAGCCTATAGTAAGCGTCTACTAAATGGCCTGTTCCCACAAATGTGCAGTTTTGTTTATTTAATGTCTGGATTCAAATAGTCTTGCAGATCATCTTTCCAAAACCTTGTGCGACTGGAGACAGACAACTTTTTGGTTAGGGCATTTAGAACAGAAAATATGAAAACCGCTCCTCTGGGTGGGCCCCTGGACCAACCACATCTGGCATTCTGTCTCCGATGGGGCGATCAGGGCAATTCTGCCTCCCTGACTGCCTACCTTCCTATATGATTGGATGGCTCCTTGGCAAGTATAACCGCGCCATCCTTTTTCTCCTCTCAGCTTTTCTCTGTGTCTCCATGCTATCACTGGACTAGGATGCTATTTACCCACCGAGAGAAAACCAAATAAGACAGCCATCAGCACTCATCCATTCTCCCCTTGATGTTGACGGTGGTGATGGAGGAGGAGGCTACGTAGGTCTTGGCACCCTGGGCCCAGGCTGGGGTTCTGCCTTGCCTGTCTCTGGCTGTGAGAAGGGAACAGACTCTCCTATGTCCTCCTTGCCAGGCTAGGCTTTGTCTTCTGCTAAGCTATCCCCAGAATTTAAAGTGGAGCGTCCTGGCACCAGTCCCAGCTTTAAGAAATGGGAAGGAAGCAGCTGGGGTGCAGCAGACCAGCCCTCAAACTGGCACCGGACAGACCTGTCTGGGTTCAGATTCCCGCCTTGCCGTCTTCCAGCTGTGTGGCCTGGGGCTTGCGACTTGGCTCTCTGAGCCTCTGTTTCTCCCTCTGTAACATGTTTGATACTATCTACCTCCTAGCATGGTTGGGAGGCTGTAATGGGATAATCTACATGGACAACCTGTCACAACAAAGGGGGTCGAGAAATGTTTGCTAATAATCTAAGTGAAGTTCTTTGAAGGTAAAGATTTAGAAATTCAATAACATGGTGCCAGAGTGTTTTCTTCTACTGTTCAGTTTATTAAGAAACAAGATAGGAAGTCATCAGATTTTTTTTAATGTTTGCATAAGCGGCTTGGAAATTCCTTTTTATTTTAAGAGACTTGGCAGTGGGAAGCAAATTCAGGACTGGCTTGGCAAGCACGTTCATCTGCGAGAGGCGTGCCGTACTCCAGTTAGGATACATCCAGACCATGGCTCATTTTCGTGCCCTGCCCCGCCCCATAATGAATTACATTCAAAGGGAAAGTTCTTAGGAAGTCTGAAGCCAAACCATCACAAGAAATAAGAGGTAGAAAACACAAAGATGGAGAATTTTCAGGAATGGGTTCAATAACATGCCCATCCGTGGAGGCTGAAGTACACAGAAGGAATAAGCATGCCAACCTTAAAAGAACATGAAGATATCTACGGACCATTCATTCATTCAACCACCAATACTGAGCACCATGAAGACAGTAGGACACATTTCTGTTCTCACAGCCTCCCGGTTGGCAGGGGAGACACCCCCCCCAACCCCCAATTGAACCACTATGGGAGAAACACCAGAGCAGAGACGTTAATGAAGTCCCCGTGGAGCGCAGTGGGTGAACCCAAGTTGGCCTGGGAGCTTCAGGGCAGCTTCCCAGGGGAGCTTAGGGGACCTGGGGAAGCAGATGCCTTACAGCAGAGTTGAAAGAGTGTGGATTCTCGTTCATTCTCCGAATGAACGTTCAGGTTGAATTGCATCTGTGCTACTTCACAGCAATGTTGCCCAGGGATGCTATTTAGCCTCCCTGTACCTCCGTTTCCTTGTGAATGATATGGGAATGGTCATTGTACAATCCTTATAAGGCCACTGGAAGATCAAATGAGTTAATACATGTAAATCTTGGACCCTATAAATAGCTCAACAAATGTGATCATGATTATAAAAATGATGGTGGGGCTTCCCTGGTGGTGCAGTGGTTGAGAGTCCACCTGCCAATGCAGGGGACACAGGTTCGTGCCCCGGTCTGGGAAGATCCCACATGCCGTGGAGCAGCTGGGCCCGTGAGCCATGGCCGCTGAGCCTGCGCGTCCGGAGCCTGTGCTCCGCAACGGGAGAGGCCACAACAGTGAGAGGCCCGCGTACCACAAAAAAAAAAAAAAAAAAAAAAAGATGATGATGATTAGAGAAGGACATTCCAAGAAAAAGCAAAGGCCCAGAGGTATGTGCTTTGCATATAAGAGTGGCTGGAACAGAGGGTACAAGAGGGTGCAGAAGTTGGGAGAAGGGGCTGGACCGGGAGGCAGGGGTGGACCATTGAGGGCATTGGGCCAAAAGAAGTTTGGACTTAAAAACTAAACCTTTACCTTCCAGCTACCCTGTTTCTCTCTCTTCCCTTTTCTCAGCTGAAATTCTAGAAAGAGTGGTTGACACCCATGATGCCCATTCCTTCCTCTCCCTCATCTTTATACCTATTATCTCCATTTTTGATGGGTGCCCAGCAAGTTCACGTTCATCCTTCAAGGCCCAACTCAAAATGCCACTTTTGAGATCTCAAGACTCAAAGAAGTTCCTGTTCTTAGGAAGCTCTCAGTCCAGAGAGGAAATCCTGAGACAGTAAGAAAACTGTACCCGGTGTGCATGCTGGGCACTGAGGCAGAGAGGCAGGGACAAGGTGGGGACGGGGGTGGGGGCCACGAAGGAGGAAGTAGTCCAAGGTGACCCCACACGCGGCCCTCCCCACGTGAGCCAGATGCAGCCAGCTTTCCCTCGCAGTCAGCTCAGGAGTGAAGGGGACTAATTAAAGTCTAGGTCAGGGAGTGTCAGCCTTTAGAGCAGGCCACAGAGGCAGCCATGATGTTATTAAGGCATTGTACATGGTGCGTGGCACACAGGGACACTGGGGTGATGGTGCGGCTCTAACACTGATGGCATAAATAAGAAAAGCTGCAGAAAAACAAAGGGAAAATACTCTGTTCATTCATTCATTCGGTGAGTATTAGCTGAGTGCCTACTAGGTGCTAGGTACAGTTCTAGGTACTGAGGATCCAGCAGCAAAATACTGGAAATTCTTGCCATCTTGGTACGTGTGTTCCAAATACATAATTAGAATATGTAGCCAGCTGGGTGGTAAGCGCCATGGAGAAAAACAGAGCAGGAAAGGAGGATGGGGAGCGCTGGGTGGGGTAGCGGCGTCACATGGAGAAGGGGACATTCAAAGAGAGACTTGAAGGGAGTGAACATGGGAGCAGGGCTGATATCTTGGGGGAAGAGCAGGGGGGATGTGAGGGCAAAGGTCTGAGGGGGAGGGTTTGGCTTGTTAGAGGAAGAAACAGAGAAAGTGAGGGGAAAGCAGTAGGTGATAAGAGAAGTGAGAAGTGAAGTGAAGTGATAAGAGAAGTGATGAAGGAGGACTGGGTGGAGTCTCATAGGCGACTCTGGACTTTAGCTTTTACTCTGAGCAAGATGGGAGCCGCTGGAGGGTTTGGAGTTTTGGGGGGGTGTGACCTGACCTTTTTTGAGGGTCACTCCAGCTGGTGGGTTGAGAACAGACTGTAGGGAGTGGCCAGGGCAGAACCAGAGTAGATATGGTGGAGATGCTAGAAAAGTGAAGGAGGGGACTTCCCTTGCAGTCCAGTGGTTGAGACTTCGCCTTCCAACGCAGGGGGTGCAGGTTCAATCCCTGGTCGGGGAGCTAAGATCCCCCATGCCTTGGGGCCAAAAATACCAAAACATAAAACAGAAGCAATATTGTAACAAATTCAGTAAAGACTTAAAAAATGGTCCACATCAAAAAAACATCTTAAAAAAAAAAGAAGAGTGAAGGAAAAGCTGATGGAGTTGCCAATTGGGTGCAAGGTGTAAGAAAAAAAGGAGACAAGAGCAAGTCCAAGGTTTTTGACCTGCATGATTGAAAGGAGGGGTTTACCATTTACTGAAACAGGGAACATTGCAGCAGGGTCAAGTTTGGGGTGAAGATCAGGAGTTCAGTTCTGGTTATCGTTAACTTGAGACACCCACTGGCCACCCACGTGGAGATGCTGTACAGGCTTTCCTGCTCTCTCTCCTGACCTACCATGATGTAAAGCCTCATCATGTAAGCCCCACTGTGGTTTGTGCTTTCCCCCCTCTTCTTCCTCTTCCCTGTCACTAGCAAGCACAGTTAAACATCCTTACAAGATTGTTGGTTACTTCCTGTGCGCTCCCTCCTCTCCCAGCGTTCTGTCTTTATTGCATTATCCTTGCAACTTTCCCCATAGAGTTCTGAGCTACATCCATCTCGCAGGGGCTTAAGAGGAGAGAGAAAGACTCATTTTCCCAGTTTTCTAGTCTCTGCAGTGAAGTGCACCTGGGGCTCTGCAGGGCTTGTGAGTTTCTGCTTCAGTCCCTGACTCCTCCTAAGAGGTATTTTCCACCTCCAGCTAGGTCTTGGGTAGCTGTGGAAATGTCAGAGGTTGATCAGATTTTGAAGATCATCTGGCTCCCAACCATGGACTGTGGCCATTTGGGAGTTCTCTGAAAAGCGTCTGTCTCCCTTGTTTACCAGTGTTATATAGCAGTGACACTTGTGGGCATACTTTCATGTGGTGGTGATAAAACTCAGCACTGGGTGCTACTGACAGCGAAGCTGTGTGTTAAGACTATTTTGAGTGAAAAACTAGTCTTTGACATTTCAATTAACACATGGCAACAGGCCAGAGTAAAACAACGAGGAGACAGCTTTTTGGACGATGGAGACTTTCTTGCTCTACATCAAGGTGGCCATGCATCTTCTTCTTGAATACTTATAATTTAAATGCATTAATCAGTTCATCCATTCAACCATTCATTTATCCATCCATCTGAACTTCCACTTTTATTTTTTAATTTTTTTAACATCTTTATTAGAGTATAATTGCTTTACAAGGGTGTGTTAGTTTCTGCTTTATGACAAAGTGAATCAGTTATACATATACATATGTCCCCATATCTCTTCCCTCTTGCATCTCCCTCCCTCCCACCCTCCCTATCCCACCCCTCTAGGTGGTCACAAAGCACCGAACTGATCTCCTGTTGCTATGAGGCTGCTTCCCACCAGCTATCTATTTTACCTTTGGTAGTGTATATATGTCCATGCCACTCTCTCACTTTGTCCCAGCTTACCCTTCCCCCTCCCCATATCCTCAAGTCCATTCTCTAGTAGGTCTGAATCTTTATTCCCGTCTTGCCCCTAGGCTTTTCTGACCATTTTTTTTCTTTTTCTTTTTTTTCTTAGATTCCATATATATGTCTTAGCATACGGTATTTGTTTTTCTCTTTCTGACTTACTTCACTCTGTATAACAGACTCTAGGTCCATCCACCTCACTACAAATAACTCAGTCTTGTTCCTTTTTATGGCTGAGTAATATTACATTGTATATATGTGCCACATCTTCTTTATCCATTCATCTGTTGATGGACATTTAGGTTGCTTCCATGTCCTGGCTATTGTAAATAGAGATGCAATGAACATTTTGGTACGTGACTCTTTTTGAATTTTGGTTTTCTCAGGGTATATGCCCAGTAGTGGGATTGCTGGGTCGTATGGTAGTTCTATTTTTAGTTTTTTAAGGAACCTCCATACTGTTCGCCATAGTGGCTCTATCAATTTACGTTCCCACCAACAGTGCAAGAGGGTTCCCTTTTCTCCACACCCTCTCCAGCATTTATTGTTTCTAGATTTTTTGATGATGGCCATTCTGACTGGCGTGAGATGATACCTCATTGTAGTTTTGATTTGCATTTCTCTAATGATTAGTGATGTTGTGCATTCTTTCATGTGTTTGTTGGCAATTTGTATATCTTCTTTGGAGAAATGTCTATTTAGGTCTTCTGCCCATTTTTGGATTAGGTTGTTTGTTTGTCTGATATTGAGCTGCATGAATTGCTTGTATGTTTTGGAGATTAATCCTTTGTCAGTTGCTTCATTTGCAAATAGTTTCTCCCATTCTGAGGGTTGTCTTTTCGTCTTGTTTATGGTTTCCTTTGCTGTGCAAAAGCTTTTAAGTTTCATTAGGTCCCATTTGTTTATTTTTGTTTTTATTTCCATTTCTCTAGGAGGTGGGTCAAAAAGGATCTTGCTGTGATTTATGTCATAGAGTGTTCTACCTATGTTTTCCTCTAAGAGATTGATGGTGTCTGGCCTTACATTTAGGTCTTTAATCCATTTTGAGTTTATTTTTGTGTACGGTGTTAGGGAGTGTTCTAATTTCATTCTTTTACATGTAGCTGTCCAGTTTGCCCAGCACCACTTATTGAAGAGGCTGTCTTTTCTCCACTGTATATTCTTGCCTCCTTTATCAAAGATAAGGTGACCATATGTGCGTGGGTTTATCTCTGGGCTTTCTATCCTGTTCCATTGATCTATATTTCTGTTTATGTGCCAGTACCATACTATCTTGATTACTGTAGCTTTGTAGTATAGTCTGAAGTCAGGAATCCTGATTCCTCCAGCTCCATTTTTCTTTCTCAAGATTGTTTTGGCTATTCGGGGTCTTTTGTGTTTCCACACAAATTGTGAAATTTTTTGTTCTAGTTCTGTGAAAAATGACAGTGGTAGTTTGATAGGGATTGCATTGAATCTGTAGATTGCTTTGGGTAGTAGAGTCATTTTCACAATATTGATTCTTCCAATACAAGAACATGGTATACCTCTCCATCTATTTGTATCATCTTTAATTTCTTTCATCAGTGTCTTATAATTTTCTGCATACAGGTCTCCTTAGGTAGGTTTATTCCTAGATATTTTATTCTTTTTGTTGCAGTGGTAAATGGGAGTGTTTTCTTCTTAATTTCACTTTCAGATTTTTCATCATTAGTGTATAGGAATGCAAGAGAATTCTGTGCATTAATTTTCTATCCTGCTACTTTACCAAATTCATTGATTAGCTCTAGTAGTTTTCTGGTAGCATCTTTAGGATTCTCTATGTATAGTATCATGTCATCTGCAAACAGTGACAGCTTTACTTCTTCCTTTCTGATTTGGATTCCTTTTATTTCTTTTTCTTCTCTGCTTGCTGTGGCTAAAACTTCCAAAACTATGTTGAATAACAGCGGTGAGAGTGGGCAACCTTGTCTTGTTCCCGATCTTAATGGAAATGGTTTCAGTTTTTCACCATTGAGGATGATGTTGGCTGTGGCCTTTGTCATATATGGCCTTTATTATGTTGAGGAAAGTTCCCTCTATGCCTACTTTCTGCAGGGTTTTTATCATAAATGGGTGTTGAATTTTGTCGAAAGCTTTCTCTGCATCTATTGAGATGATCATATGGTTTTTCTCCTTCAATTTGTTAATATGGTGTATCACGTTGATTGGTTTGCGTATATTGAAGGATCCTTGCATTCCTGGGATAAACCCCACTTGATCATGGTGTATGATCCTTTTAATGTGCTGTTGGATTCTGTTTGCTAGTATCTTGTTGAGGATTTTTGCATCTATGTTCATCAGTGATATTGGCCTGTAGTTTTCTTTCTTTGTGACATCTCTGTCTGGTTTTGGTATCAGAGTGATGGTGGTCACGTAGAATGAGTTTGGGAGTGTTCCTCCCTCTGCTATATTTTGGAAGTGTTTGAGAAGGATTGAACTTCCACTTTTAAATTGGATCATCCTTTAATTAATTAAAGGGTAATTAATTAATTTTTGAGCATCTGCTGTGTGCTACACATTGTGCTAAACGATGGAGATACAGCAGAAGACAATAGAGGGCAGCTGCTCTCATGGAGCTTAACTTCCATTCATCTATCTAATTATCCATCCACCTACCCTTCCTTCCATCCATCCATCCATTCCTCCATCCATCCATCCCATATAAGGTGCCAGACTGGGATTATAATGAAAAGTAAGACACAGACCCTCTCCTTAAGAAATTCATAATCTAGTGGGATAAGTACACATGCTCATGAGTCTCACTGGTGATGTATGAGAAGCTCGTACATGCTACGCTAATAGCACAAATAGACACTGGATATTCTACCTGAGTGGTGTGTCAGGAAAGGATTCATAGATGAACTGTCCTAGGATCAGTACTAAAAGATGAGCTGGTGCTCACTAGGTGAGTTGGGTGGGGGGTGGGGAAGAGAAGGGTATAGGAAAAGGCAAACCAGAGGGAGCAGCAAAAGCCAAGGCACAGAGGCAAGAATACTCCTGGTGCATTGAAGGACTCTGATAAGTTCTTTTTATACATTATTGGATTTGTTTTACTAACATTTTGTTCAGGATTTTTGCATCTATGTTCACAAGAGATATTTATCTGTAGTTTTCTTGTAATATTGTTGTCTGGTTTTGGTATTAGTGTAATACTAGATTCATAGAATGAGTTAGGAAGTATTCCCTCTTCTTTTATCTTCTGAAAGAGTTTGTAGAGAATTGGTATAATTTCTTCCTGAAATGTTTGGTAGCATTCACTATCTGGGCCTGATGCTTTCTGTTTTGGAAGGTTATTAACTGTTGATTCAATTTCTTTAATAGATATAGGCCTATTTAGATCGTCTATTTCTTCTTGTGTGAGTCTTGGTAGATTGGGTCTCTCAAGGAATTGGTACCTTTCACCTACGTTATCAAATTTGTGAGCAGAGAGTTGTTCATAGTATTTCTTTATTATTCTTTTAATGTCCATGGGATCTATAGTGATATCCCCTTTTCCATTTCTGATATTAGTAATTCCTCTTTTTTTCTTAGCTAGCCTGGCTAGAGGCTCATCAATTTTATCAATCTTTTCAAAGAACCAGCTTTTGGTTTCATCGATTTTCTCTATTCATTTCCTGTTTTTAATTGATTTCTGCTCTAATTCTTATTATTTCTTTTCATTTGCTTACTTTTGATTTAATTTGCTCTTCTCTTTCTAGTTTCCTAATGCAAAAACTTAGATTCTTGATTTTACATCTTTCTTCTCTTTTAATACATGAATTTACTGCTATAAATTTCCCTCTAAGCACTGCTTTTTCTGCATCCCACAGATTTTTGTTATGTTTTCACTTAGTTCAAAATATTTTTAAAACTTCTCTTGAGATTTTTTCTCTTTGACCCATGTGTTATTCAGAAGTGTGTTGTTTAACCTCCAAGTATTTGGGATTTTCCAGCTATCACTCTGTATTGATTTCTAGTTTAATTTCACTGTGGTCTGAGAAACAGACATTGTATGATTTCTACTCTTTTAAAGTTGTTAAGGTGTGTTTCATGTCCCAGAATGTGGTCTATCTTGGTGAATGTTCCATGTGAGCTTGAGAAGAATGTGTATTCTGTTGTTGTTGGATGAAGCAGTCTATAGATGTCCATTGTATCCAGTTGTTTGATGGTGCTGAGTTCGATTATGTCCTTATTGATTTTCTACCGGTTGGATCTGTCCATTTCTGATAGAGGGGTGTTAAAGTCTCCAACAATTAGAGTGGATTTATCTATTTCTCCATGCAGTTCTATCAGTTTTTGCCTTTTCTTTTTACAACGTATGTTGGGGCTATTTTTAGCTGTTTCTTTCCCAGATTAATTTAAATTCTGAATCATTAAGTATTTGAATATGGTTCAACTAGTGAAGGTGATCACACTAGAAAAAGAAGGAAGGAAATGATAGGCAGGAGGAGTGGTAAGGATGTATATATCCATTTAAGAGACTTTCTCGATTCATTATTTGAATATACAGTATGTGCCCTGAAACAAGTTTAGCTGTACCCTTCTCTGCTGCCAACTCTTCAATTCTACTGTGTCTCACTGAGACCTCCTTGCTAAACACAAGTTGAATTAATGAATGAGTCCTGGGTAGAGTTCTTGATGGAAAAGAAAGATTAGTACATTTTAAAGAATGGTGTTAATGATACATTAGCACCCCACTGAGAATTTCTCCCTGATAGAGAAAGAAAAGGGGGCTGGAAAACGGATTTCACAGAAGCAGTCAGAATATTTTATGCCAAGGACAAATATTCACAGATTTGTCATCCCTGGGATGTCTAGAAACCATTTCCAGGTAATTGTGAGGGTACCTTCTACAGTGAAAGTCTGTGTATTTGGCAGGATTTCAACTGGAAATTTCTTTCCAATGGAACTTCTGCAGAGTAAGAGCATGAAGATCGTTTATATTCATAACAAAGGCCCTCAAGGTCTGTAAGATCCTGAATCACCCAAGAAAGATTAAATCATGTTCAACCGAGCTTTAGTGTTAAGTATATTTAATTGTATTCTAAGTCTTCAAAGACCGATTATCTTTAATTAAATAGCCTGGTGACTATAGACTTATCACTTATTTGATACGATATAGTGAGGAACTATTCACTAGGATCTTTAACAAGTTGAAATACCCTATGGCTGACCACACAGAATGACAGAGGGGTGTGTGTGCATGTGTATGTGTGTCTACAGGCATAGAGGAGATTAGGCCAACATTCTGAGAGCTGGCTAAATGCTGCTGTTAACATAGTGTAGATGTTAATGGCACATAAAAGCATAAATCTGCCATTTGCAGGCATGCATGTGTACAGTGAATATAAATAACTAATAGGGCTTTCACAGTCTGTTGAAAATACAAAGATTACTAAATTGGCTTTTAAAAACATTAGAATTCCATTAGGCCCAAAACTCAGCAGCTGATTACAGAGCAAAATCAACCTCAAGCGGACTCTAAATTCTCATTTGTCGCTGCTGCTAACCACTGTAGGGGGCTTCCCTGGTGGCGCAGTGGTTGAGAATCTGCCTGCCAATGCAGGGGACACAGGTTCGAGCCCTGGTCTGGGAAGATGCCACATGCCGCGGAGCAACTAGGCCCATGAGCCACAACTACTGAGCCTCCGTGTCTGGAGCCTGTGCTCCGCAACAAGAGAGGCCACGATAGTGAGAGGCCCGCGCACCGCGATGAAGAGTGGACCCCGCTCGCCGCAACTAGAGAAAGCCCTCGCACAGAAACGAAGACCCAACACGCCAAAAATAAATATAAAAATAAATTAAAAAAAAAAAAAAAAGGCACAAAGTTCACACCCCTTCCTTGCTTCTAAAAAAAAAAAGGTACTGCACTTTTGACAAGGCCATGGGCCCCTGGGGAAGAAAGCTCATGGTCCTTGCTGGCAAAGAGTGGCCCTATCCAGCTGTACATCTGGATAAGGATGCTTCCAGGGAGATGCTTCCTCCTAGCACCTGTTCTGGGAGTTCTATCAAGAAATCTGTGATGTAGCCCAGATACAACTCAATGTTTCTCAACCGTTTTTTATTATGGTTCCTTCTGCCCAAGAAGTCTTTTTGGACATTTTCTTCCATCCCCCACCCACACCTCCATTATATTCACCATGTCTCTTATTTCTATATTCTGATGCTTTGACATCTGGGTCCTTGCTGACCCTGGAGGGTCCATCCTTCCCAGGGTTAGCCAGTTCCTAGAGATAGCAAACAACTTGCTAGTGAACGTGCTTTTCAAATGCAAAGCAACCACTCCAGAGCCCACACTCACAATCACCTCCTTAAACGGGCTCTCATGCTCCAGACCACTATCCACCCACCCTAATCACTGACCCCGCCCACCCCCTGCCAGCAGGTACCAGAACAATTAGGGACACCCCTCTGCCCCTGAGCCCACTGAAACTAGCCAATCCTAAATCTGTTTACCCTGCCTCGCCAGTTCCTTTGCTTGAAGACCACAATAAAGTGTCTTGCCCACGTTTCCCCCTCTTCCTCTGCCTGCTGACCCACCCCGGTGCTTCCCTGTGTCCACCCATCCTCCCTCCCATCCGGGTGTGGCATGCCTCTCCTCTTGGGAGCCGAGAGTAACAGACTACCTTTTCAATGGCAATTGTCTCCCGATCCGCTGGCCTCCCTGTACCTCAGATTTTCTATTAATATACTATATTGTAAAACATCCCACCCCATGGAATTTTAATAGCATCTATACACTGTGTATCTGTTTATGTTCTGGGGCCCTTTGGAGGGTCACAAACCATTGTAATCCTAAGGGCTTTTTTGCCTCCCAAGAGCCAATTTTCACTCCCTCGGCTCTATATT
Organism: Globicephala melas; assembly: GCF_963455315.2. Classification (NCBI taxonomy): domain Eukaryota; kingdom Metazoa; phylum Chordata; class Mammalia; order Artiodactyla; family Delphinidae; genus Globicephala; species Globicephala melas. The sequence goes on from NC_083323.1 coordinate 14,853,825, forward strand.
GCCCTCATTGAAATACCCATAGTGAACCAAACTGCACTGCACGTGAGGATAACTTAGAGAGTATTAAAAAGTACTGACACCCAGTCCCCACTCCAGACCAATGAAATCAGAATCTCTAGGGGGGCAGGGCCCAGGCACTGGTATTTTTTCAGTGTTCTCCCCAGTGACTCTCATGTGCATCCAGGTGGAGATCACAGTTGCTCCCTCCATCCCCCTCACCAGGCCTGCCCTCACACACCACATTGACTTTTACAGATAAGAAGAACCACAGGAATAAACCAAATGACTCAGGGCTCCATGCACTTCCATACTTCTGACAGCTCTATCCTGCTGACGGCAGGAATGTACATTTATGTGTAGACATGTGCTGGACAATTGTGTGTGTTTTTTTACATTATACATTTTTTTTTGTTTTTTCTCTTTTGCTAAATTGAAGTATAGTTGATTTACAACATTGTATTAGTTTCAGGTGTACAGCAAAGTAATTCAGTTATACATACATATATATCTATTTTTCCAGATTCTTTTCCCTTATAGGTTATTATAAAATATTGACTATAGTTCCCTTTGCTATACAGTAGGTCCTTGTTGGTTATGTATTTTATATATAATAGTGTGTATATGACAATTGATTTAATCATCTGTAGTAAGTTGAATGATGGCCCTCAAGAGAGAAATCTGAGCCCTAAGCCCGGGACATCTTTTATTTGTTAACAGGGTCTTGCCGATGTAATTCAGGATCTCAAGATGAGATCATCCTGGATTTAGGCTGGGCCCTGAATCCAATGATGTGTCCTTAATAAGACAAAGGCAGAGGGCCACTCGAGACACAGAGACAGAGGGGAGATGGCCATGTGAAGATGGAGACAGACTAAAGTAATGTGTCTACAAGCCAAGGAAGATCAAGGGTGGCCAGCAGCCACCAGGAGCTGGGAGAAAGGCACAGCACAGATTCACCCTCAGAGCCTGCCAACACCTTGATTTCAGATTTCTGACCTCCAGAACTATGAGAGAATACATTTCTCTCACAGTTGTATTAAACCACCCCGTTTGTGGTAATTTGTTACGGCAGCCTTAGGACTAACTTATTTCTCTGTGATTTTAAATGTTTCGTACCGCCTAGAGCAAAGTCTTAAGGCCATGGCCACCCTCTCCACTCGAACAACCTTCAGCGGCTCCGCACTTCCTAGAGGATAAGATGGAAACTTCTTCACCAGGCGTTTAGACACCCCTGCGACCTTTACCTAACCTAGCTGTCCCACTGAATTTCATACCACTCCCAAAGTGACCGAGGGATGCACTCTCCTCAGCACGGCTCTCCACCTCCACGCGTGCCCCCATGGCTCCTCTCATCCAGAACTCCCTGCCCTCCGCTTTCGACAGGGAGCGCGTCCCCCTTTCCTCAACGCACAACGTAAACGCCACTTCCTTCACCAGCTGCCCCAGATCTCCCCAGGTGGCTGGGACCCCCGCCTCTTCCCACAGCAGGGTGACACATAGAACGTCCACATCCATTCCGTACTGTGGCAGGAGAATCATGATATTGATGAGAAACAGTAGTTCAGGTTTTATATGGCACTTGTTAGGAGCCAGGCACTCTTTACATGTAGGAACTATTATATTATTTATTTGGCCGCAACACACGGCTTGTGGGATCTTACTTCCCAACCAGGGAGTGAACCCGGGCCCTCGGCAGTGAAAGCGCAGAGTCCTAACCGCTGGACCACCAGGGGTTCCCTATGAACTACTCGTTTAATCCGTACAACATCCTTCTGCAGTTGGTATTATTTTTCTTGCTCTTAGCTTACAGATGACAAAACTGAGCACCATACACACACACACACACACACACACACACACACACACACACACACACCCCTCTGTCTCTGTCTCTCTCCCCTTCTCTCTCCCCCCTCACCCTCTGTGTGTGTATGTATATATACATGTATACGTATATATACACACACACATTCACAGTTGTCCATCCTTCTGTTTAGTGTGTGTGTCATCGGGTGCCTTCCTGTACAAAGATTTGTGCCACAGAGAAAAATGACACACCTTCTGCTCAGTAGGCGTTTCCTGACAGATGTGGATACCCATTTTGAAAATCTGTGTTCTGTTCTGTTATTTAGAACCGTGAGTCAGGAAACCACAGACCTTGAAGGCTGGGAAGCCTCAAATACCACTAAATCCAGCTCCCCCAAGTCAGCACAAACGTTTTCTGAGTGCCTACTGCGTGCTGGGCCCTGGGCATGAGATAGTGAAGCCATAGTCGCTCATTACCAGAGCTTACCGCTAAACTCTTTATTTTAGAGGTAAGAAAACACAGGTTTATCCAGAGAGGTTAAGTAACTCTCCTGAGGTCACATGAACTTGGTTTAATCCCATTTATGGATAATGAAAACCCACTTTCAGTTCCAGAGATGAATTACCAATTAAAAATTTTTTTAAAATTGAAATACAGTTGATTTACAATGTTGTGTTAGTTTCAGGTGTACAGCAAAGTGATTCAGTTTTCTTTCTATATGTATATATATATCCTATATATGTATATGTGTGTATATATATACATATTCATATATATATATTCTTTTTCAGATTCTTTTCCACTATAGGTTATTACAAGATATTGAATATAGTTCCCTGTGCTACACAGTAGGACCTTATTCATCTATTTTATATATAGTAGCGTGTATCTGTTAATCTCAAACTCCTAATTTATCCCTACCCCCTTTCCCCTTTGGTAAACTTAAGTTTGTTTTCTATGTCTGTGAGTCTCTGTTTTGTAAATAAGTTCATTTGTATCATTTTTTTAGATTCCGCATATACGTGATATCATATGATATTTGTCTTCCTCTCTCTGACTTACTTCACTTAGTATGATCATCTCTAGGTCCATCCATGTTGCTGCAAATGGCACTATTTCATTCTTTTTTATGGGTGAGAAATATTCCACATGAATTAACAATTTTGAAAGAACTAGCATATAATTCTATAGTCATAATGCCATGTGGTAGGCAACATCATGGTCCCCAAAGATGTCCACTTCCTAATCCCTTGAACCTGTGAATAAGTTAAGTTACATAGCAAGGGTGGAAGGAATTAAGGTAGCAGATAGAGTTAAGGTTGCTAATCAAGTGATTTTAAGATTAGGAGACTATTCTGGATTATCTGGGTGGGTCCAGTGTAATCACAAGCGTCCTTCAAATGGAGAAGAAGGAGGCAGAAGAACCAGTGTCAGAGAGATGCCGTGTGAGAAAGACTGGACCAGCTACAGCTGGTCTTGAAGATGGAAGGAGGCCGAGAGCCAAGGAATGCGGGCAACCCCAGAAGCTGGAGAAGGCAAGGAAAGGGCTTTTCCAGAAAGGAACACAGCCCAGCTGACATCTTAGTTTTGGCTCAGTGAGACTCATTTTGGACTCTGACCTCCCAAACTGTAAGAGAAGAAATTTATGCTGTTTTAGGTCACTGAGCTTGTAGTCATTTGTTACAGCAGACATAGGAGGCTAACGCTCCCTATAATTACACTGAGCCTTACAAAACTCCTCAGGGTGCTGGGCGCCTGACAGGACCATTCTGAAATGAACATCATCTTTCTAGAAGTCCAGACATCTAATTTCACTTTAAAACTTTGTACTATCTATTTTCAGTCGGAATACCTTCTCAGCCTTTGTCTTTTTCTCCTCTGGGTAAATTCCAGCATTTAACGCAGAAATAGAGATGACCAAAGAATGCCATTTTTCATAACTTTCTTCCTCTGTTCTTCCAGACGCTTCTCTCTCTGCTTTTAGATCATTGCATCTGGCACTTATTTTCAGAGATGCTCTTGGCGTTTATCCCCTGCAGCCCATTGAAGAAGTGACCTTGAGGGTTAGTGTTGCTCTCCCCATGGCCCCCAGCCTCCTTTCATTTGTTAGTTTCTGTTTGGAGACTGTCTTCTGCTTTGGGAATGTGCTTATGATTCGAGGTCCTCCTAATGGGGAGGGAAGGTAGAGGGGCTTACAGAGCGGGGCCAGGCTCTGTGTTCTGGCATGAGAAGGGGGAATCACTCCTGCCCACTAGGGTCAGAGAGTTGAGGTGGGACTGAGCCCCTTCCAGGAGAAGGAAGGATGCATCCACCACTTCAAGGGAGGGAGATGGTGGCAAATGGCTCCTCTGGGGATTCAGAGAATAAGAGCGTTGATTTTTCTGACACAGAAAAGCTGTCCCTCCTGGGAACATGAGTGATCGTGAGAAATGCCTCATCATCCAGCATTCAACAAAATATTCACTGAAAACCTTCTTAGTGCCAGGTTTTGTGCAGGGGGTATAGATGATGAAGATGATGGTGATGCTGATGCTGACGGTGATGATGGTGATGATGCTGACGGTGATGATGGTGATGTTGATGCTGATGGTGATGATGGTGATGACTGCAGCTAACACCCACTACGTGCCAGGCACTAAGTACTTTTTTCTAAGTACTTTTCATATACTCACATGTTTTATATCTTCAGGTGGTGGGCATGAAATATTTGCTGAATTAATGAATAGTGAATGACTTGGTCTCTACCACCCTAAGCTCACAGAATGAAGGGAAGATGGGTGAGGGGAAATAGAAATAGAAACAGTAATTGTGATAGAAAAAGACAGAGTAGTGGGTTTAAATCTAGCTCTGTTTTCTATTAACTCTCCAGCCAAATTAATGAACCTCTCTGTGCCTCAGTTTCCTCATTTGTAAAGTGGGGATGATCAGAATAGCATTTACCTCATAGGGTTGTTTTGTATGTATCCATAGCTGGACGGTACCTGGCACACAGCAGATGCTCAATAACTGGTTTCTTGTTATCACAAGATGCTCGGCAGAATTCATCTAAGCCACTCGAAGGCAGATTTGGTTGCTTCAGGTTCCTAATTTGGCTTCTCTCCTAAACCAGTTCTCAGAATCTAATTAGGAGTCTTTGTTGCCTCTATTCTTGCTGCCATTCTGGACAATAAAATCCCCACACCTGATTTCCTATTTTGCATCTTTATCTCTCCTCAGCCAAGGAAGACTTCAGCAGACAGATGACATCTGAGCTGAGTCCTTAGGAATGTGCAATTTTTTTTAACATCTTTATTGGAGTATAATCGCTTTACAATGGTGTGTTAGTTTCTGCTTCATAACAAAGTGAATCAGTTATACATATACATATGTTCCTATATCTCTTCTCTCTTGCACCTCCCTCCCTCCCACCCTCCCTATCCCACCCCTCTAGGTGGTCACAAAGCACCAAGCTGATCTCCCTGTGCTATGCGGCTGCTTCCCACTAGCTATCTATTTTACATTTGATAGTGTATATATGTCCATGCCACTCTCTCACTTGGTCTCAGCTTACCCTTCCCCCGCCCCATATCCTCAAGTCCATTCTCTATTGGTCTGTGTCTTTATTCCTGTCTTGCCCCTAGGACTTCATGACCCGTCTTGCCCCTAAGTTCTTTTTTTTTTTTTTTAAGATTCTATATATATGCGTTAGCGTACGGTATTTGTTTTTCTCTTTCTGACTTACTTCACTCTGTATGACAGACTCTAGGTCCATCCACCTCACTACAAATAACTCAATTTCATTTCTTTTTATGGCTGAGTAATAGGAATGTGTAATTTTAAATAGAGAGGGAGTTAATAAAAAAGGAAGAAGGAGCTGGTCTGGCTAGAGGGGGAAAGTAGGGGAGAGAGGTGATTCCTGGGGAAATGCCAGGCAGCAGGCGGTGCCTGGGGATAAGGCAGGAGCCCAGGCGGCAGGAGGCAGAACTACAGGATGAAAACCCTTAACCAGCACATTAACATTTTACAGGTTCAGTGGGAGCCATTAAAATTTCCAAAGGTTTATAAACCCATAATTGTTATGCATATCCTGGAGGGTGACATTAGTACCACCCTTATCCTAGTGGTGGCATTAGTACCACTACAAAAGGTAGCTGTAGGAATAATGGCATTAATAGTCACAGCAGCAATCACAGTAGTAGGAGTAATAGCAGCAGCATTGCGGAAACTCAGACGTCATCATCATCACCATCTTTCTTACAGTTACTTTCATTTAGTACTTACTATGTGCCATTCTAAATACTTTTGAGTCTTATCACATTTAATCCTCACAGTAACCATATGAGGTAGTTACTATTATTATCCCCGTTTTACAGATGAGAAAACAGAGGCAGGATAGAGTTATGTGACTTGGGCAAAGCTACAGTTGGAACCCAGAGACCCAGGACCTGGATGCTTGTAAAAGACTATATTAGGCAGAGTGAGGAGCTGCCCTGGCTGACCCCATGGGAAATGGACACCGGAACTAATACCTTAAGAGGCCCTGGTACCTTCAGCAGTACCAGCTGAAGATAGGAAGGGCTTCCCCAAAGTTCAGGGAGCACTCAGGGACGGGAGCCCCTTATTTTTTTCTTTTCTTTTTTTTTTTTTTTTGCGGTACGCGGGCCTCTCACTGTTGTGGCCTCTCCCGTTGCGGAGCACAGGCTCCGGACACGCAGGCTCAGCGGCCATGGCTCACGGGCCTAGCTGCTCCGCGGCACGTGGGATCTTCCCGGACCAGGCCACGAACCCATGTCCCCTGCATCGGCAGGCAGACTCTCAACCACTGTGCCACCAGGGAAGCCCGGGGAGCCCCTTAGATGTGATTGTGGGGTCCCGGCTGAGCCTTGGAGGTGGTAATTGATGAGGGCAGCCAGTCCCAGCCTGTCTGATGCCCCTCTGGCCTCCATGAGAGATGGAGTCCTGGGATGGCTGTGCCCCACTCTTGTCATATGCAGGCCAGGGCTAGGAGGAGCACATATGGGTAGCCAGGAACCCCCTCTGCAGGCCTCCCACCAGGTGGGGCTGGCCTGCCTGGCCATCTCCCCTAGGTTGAGGGGTCAGGCTGGGTCTCTGAGCCCCTCTGCTGCTTGCCTCGAGTCTGGTCTACCTGCAGAGCACATAGACAGAGGACCGTTCACACCACAGCACGGCTGAGCCAGCGTGAGTGGGCCTGGCTCTGCCCCGCACCCTGCCCAGGCTGGACGCTGGCCAAGTGGTCCAGCAGGAGGCAATGGCTAAGGCAAAATGTAATTACCCCAACTGCAATTTGGCTCTGCTCCCTGTAAAACATGTCACATCCCCCTCCTACTCTGCTTCCCACTTACCAAGGGAGAGGGGGTGGGGCTCCCGTGGACAGCTGGAGGTGCAGACAGCCTCCATCCGAAAATGCCTGGGAGGGGACCCTCGGGCAGCTGGGGGTTCTGGCTACCCCCTGCCTTACCCTGGGTCCTGAGAAGGACAGTCAGCCTGCACCCTGTCTCTGCATTCCCCTGGCTCTTCAGTGACAGCTCCCCTGTGCCCCCCACGGTCCCCTGCCAGGAGACGGAGCTTAAAGGGCCTATTTTGCAGGCTCCAGGGGGACTGAGATGCCATCTTTCTGTGCCTTGATTAAGAATGATCCCAGGGCCCTGCTGGGGGAGAGGATGAGCTCTTCTGACAGGGATACAGGAAATGGAGGGGCGTCACAGAGCCTGGCCCTCAGCGGGGAAGGGAGGTGCTGCCTGGGGACAGCTGCTTGAGCCCGAGGGAGGTGGCATGGGGAAGAGGGAGGCCTTTGGGTCATAACTTGGTGTTTTAGAGAAGCAGGAAAGGCCCAGGCTTTGAAAGCCTGAAGAAGAATATTAAAGACAGCGGGAGGCAGATTTCCTTAGGACACCCCGACGATCTCTTGGCTCCTGGCCCCTGCAAAGCCGAGCCTTATAGCTGGGGCCCCTCGGCTCCCTGGCCACACCTGTCTTGGGCCGAGGAAGCCCTTGGCCTTCAGACAGCTGGCTGAGGGGCTCCCTCTACTTTTTTTTTTTTTTTTTTTTGCGGTACGCGGGTCTCTCACTGTTGTGGCCTCTCCCGTTGTGGAGCACAGGCTCCGGACGTGCAGGCCCAGCGGCCACGGCTCACGGGCCCAGCTGCTCCGCGGCATATGGGATCTTCCCAGACCGGGCACGAACCCGTGTCCCCTGCATCGGCAGGCGGACTCTCAACCACTGCGCCACCAGGGAAGCCCTACCCTCTGCTTTCTGGTCAGCTCCTTACCCCTGACTTTCCCAGATCACTCATCAGCGACTCAGCTCCATACACTCTGGGCTCATCCTGACTTTTCTGTCCCAGCCCCACTTATTGTGGGAGGGGGAGGTCTTGGCAGGACTCATTTTGTAGGCCAGGAATCCCAGGCTGTTGCATGAGATCCTAGGAATCTCGAAGTGCTTCTCAGATCTCCTTTGCTTCCAACCAAGACCCAGGATTCAATGTTCAAGTGGGTCCTACACTGTCTGTGTGCTTGGAGCTGAACAGAGCTAGGCTCATACCTGTCCTCTTTTCTTACTTACTGTGTGGCTTTGGACAAGTCACTTGACCTCTCTGAGTCTCAGTTCCTATGTCTGTAAAGTGTGGATAATAATATCTCCCTTTGCAGGCTTCTTGTGAGGTCGAAGAAGGTAATATACCGTTCTAGTTTGCTAGGACTGTCATAACAAAGTACCACAAACTCAGTGGCTTAAACTAAAGACATTCATTATCTCACAGTTCTAGAGGCTAGACATCTGAGATCAAAGTGTTGGCAGGGCTGGTTCCTACTAAGGGCTGTGACAGAGAATCTGTCCCATGCCTCTCCCCTATCTTCTGGTGGTTTGCTGGTAATCCTTGGCATTCCTTGGCATGAAGAAGCATCACCCTAATCTGGGCTTTCATTGTCACACGGTGTTCTTTCTGTGTGCATGTATGCCTGTGTCCAAATTTGCCTTTTTTATAAGGGCATCAGTCATATTGGATTAGGGGCCCATCCTACTCCAGTATGACCTCATCTTAACTAACTACATCTGCAATTAACTTATTTCCAAATAAAGTCACATTCCGAAGTGCTGGGTGTTAAGACTTTTGGGAGGACACAATTCAAACCATAACACATACATAAAGGTACCAAGCATAGGATGGATTCTCAAAAAATGCCAGACCCTTTTCCTTCTCCCATGAAAGAGGAGCTGGCCTCGGAGGCTGAGAGAAGGCTCCAGCTCTGAGGTTGCTTTGCTGATGGTTGCAGGCTCCGCTTGCTGCTGCCTGCAAGAGCCCTTCGTGCTCCAGCCCGACTTACCCATCAGGGACGTCCTGCCCCAGAGGGTGCCTCCCTGCCCCACACAGAGGGTATCTTCTGCACCATGGCTCCCGCCGCCTGGGACAGTGTAGGGAGAGGGCCAAGGCTTGGCAGGGAGAGGCCAACCCGCTCTCCGTCTTTCTTGCTCATCCTTCCCTGCAGGGACCCTGAGTTGGGAGGCCCCAAGAGCTACCTCAGTCCCCAGGTGACTCCTCTGGGCTGGAGCCTGGCCTTTTCCCTCTATTTTCTATGATGGAAGAGAATTCTTTTCTCTGCGGCTTGGTCCTGGGGAAGCTTAGCTCATTTCTCCAGCCCTGGGGGTTACCGCGCTTCCTGTTTGTCTAACGTCATTCTGATCCTAACAGCAGCACCGCTACTAAAGACTGATGCCGGGTGGCACTTATTAGCACAAAGTTCCTTCCAGGCCCTCTGTTCATTCTGCGTGGCAGCTGCCCACCGGGTTACCTCTGGGAAGGCGAGCAGCTGCCCAAGGGCACAAAGCTAAAAATAAGCAGAGAGGTCAGCACAGGTTCTGCCCCGCGACGGTCCCCGCATGTGCTGGCTTGAACTGTGACACTGCTTTCTCTGGTTGTGCTGAGTGGGGTTGGTCGGCCTCCTCTAGAGGGTCTGAAAGAGTCCTAGGGGGTGGTGCAGGGTGTGGGGGAATGCCTACGATGGAAGGGGGATGAAGACAGGAGAGCAAGCAGGCAGGGGGCGGTCGGAGGGACAGGGGCACAGGACGCCGGAGTGGGAGGGGGTGCAGGCTTGGACGACAGCACCTGGGCCACTGGCTTTACGAGGGTCCTGTGGTGTGGCGGGAAAGGGTCCAGCTTTGGAGCCGGGAAAAGCCAAGTGCATATCCTTTCTCTGGCTTTCCAAGGGGCACCCTGAGCAAGGTACCCCAGGGACTCTGACCCTCAGGCTCCACATCTGAAGGTGGAGAGAGGACAGCACACACTGCACCCGGATGGGGCAACATCCCGGGGTTGGCAGCATCACTCCCATTCTTCAGGTGAGAAAATGGTCAATGAATTATTGGGAGGTGTCCATCCCTGGAGGTGAGAATGCAGCAGCACAGGAAAGGGGCAAAGTGGGAGGGGCTTCTTTTCACTCCCAAAATCTAAATTCTCATCCAAGGGCTTCAGAAACATAATTTGATAAAGTCTCCTCTGAGAATTGCTCCATTTTATAACCGTCTCCCCAAAGCCCAAGCCATGACTCAACCCAGTTCTTAAATGAAATGGCGTATCACTGCTAACTCCTCCATCCCACCGACTGGACTGTGCTCTGTGGGGGAAGGACTGGGCTCCGTTCAGCTGGCAGTGCTGGCTCTTAGCTCAAGGTCCAGTACAAAGGGACTGCCTGGCTGGTGTTCGTTAGATGAATAAATGAATGAATGAGCAAAAGAAAGAATGAATGCCTTTAAAAGGAAACTGCAGGGAATTCCCTGGTGGTCCAGTGGTTAGGAATCTGCACTTGCACTGCCGAGGGCCCGGGTTCAAACCCTGGTCGGGGAACTAAGATCCCACAAGCCATGTGGTGTGGCCAAAAAGCAAAAAATAAAAAATAAATAAAAGGAAACTGCACACTTCTGGTACCATGTTCCCTCCTATTTATTAATGTTGTCAGTAGACATGAAGAACAGAGTGTGACAACAGGTGTGTGGACCTGCTCTCATCAACAGGGCAACCAAGATGCTGAGGCATGTAGCCCAGCAGCTATTCACTTGGGTGATGAATGAATGAAATGTGGAAAGCTGTTCCTCTCATCTTAGTCTTGAAGGCAGGATGACTCCTCAGCCACAGAGGCCCACCTACTCAGATGTACAGTTATTATTATGTGATGATGACATTAAGGTGTGGTCCCAGCAGGCTTTGAAGTCCAGCAGATCTGACTTCTAATCCTGACTCTGCCTCTCATAAGCTGTGTGGTCTTGACCAGTGATTCAACCTCTGAGCCTCTTTCCTCACCTACACAAGGGGCTATCGAGACTTCAGCGTGGTTGCGAAGAGTGAATTAAGTGAGGCAATTATTTCAAAGTTCCCAGCGCAGCCCTGGAAACGCTGAATGTGGCCAACACACAACAGCACCCTTTCTCCCCTAATCCTTGTTGTAGGTTGAGAAGCAAATTGCTTTGTCCAACCATGCCTCTGTTTCTCCCTCTGTGAAGTGGGGTCAATGATATCTGCCCAGCCTCCCTCACAGGACTGTTGTAATGAGATGAAGAAAATGAAAGTGCTATTTCTCCAAAGAAGAAATACAAATGGCCAACAAGTACATGAAAAAATGCTCAACATCGCTAATTATTAGAGAAATGCAAATCAAAACTACAATGAGGTACCACCTTATTTAATAATGGTCGGAATGGCCATTATTAAAAACTCTACAAATACAATAACAAATGCTAGAAAGGGTGTAGAGAAAAGGGAATCCTCCTACCCTGTTGGTGGGAATGTAAATTGGTGCAGCTACTGTGGAAAACCATATGGAGGTTCCTCAGAAAACTAAAAATAGAATTACCATATGATCCCGCAGTCCCACTCCTGGGCATATATCTAGACAAAACTCTAATCCAAAAAGATACATGTTCCCCTATGTTCATAGCAGCACTATTCACAATAGCCAAGACATGGAAACAACCTAAATGTCCATTGACAGATGAATGGATAAAGAAGATGGCGGTACATATATACAATAAATACTACTCAGCCACAAAAAGAGAATGAAATAATGCCATTTGCAGCAACATGGATGCAACTAGAGATTGTCATACTAAGCGAAGTAAGTCAGAGAGAGAAAGATAAATACCATATGATATCACTTATATGTGGAATCTAAAATATGACACAAATGAACCTACCTATGAAACAGAAACAGAATCACTAACATAGATAACAGACTGGTGGTTGCCAAGGGGGACGGGGTTGGGGAAGGGATGGAGTGGGAGGCTGGAGTTAGCAGATGTAAGCTATTACATACAGGATGGATACACAACAAGGTCCTACTGTATAGCACAGGGAACTATATTCAGTATCCTATGATAAACCATAATGGAAAAGAGTATTAAAAAAAGAATGTATACATATAACTGAATCACTTTGCTGTACAGTAGAAATGAACATAACATTGTAAATCAACTATACTTCAATAAAAAAAATTGTTTACAAAAAAGAAAATGAAAGTGCTTTGTAAGCATAAATGCACCGAAAGGGGTTGTTTTTATTTTGTGGTTAACTCCAACCGCCATCTGTTCCAATTCAATTATTAAGGGCATTAGAGAGAGCTTCCTGGGTGGGCTTCATCCTGGTGAATATCCATCCCTCTCTCCGGGACACTATCATTTCTGTTCCTGTAGCCCAAGAAGTCCAGAGGCCACCATCTCTGCCAATTCCCCCAGTCCAGGTGGAATAATATTCTTATCAAAGTGGGTAGAAGATGCCCTCTTCAGTCCACTGCAGGGGTGATTTCCAGTCTCAGTGATGATGGCTGGACTGTCACCCAGGACAGGGCTGTCACCCTCTACCACTTGCCTGTGATACACTCCCTCTCAGGAGCCCTGGCTGACCTTGGGATGGGGATTGGGAATGTGCACCCACAGTGCAAACCCACAGTCTCCTTAACCAGTCCCGTTTTCCGGCAATAAACCTAGGAAAGTGGAGGACAGCTAAGGAATAGCTGCCCAAGCATTCACTGGAATTTGGGGGTTACTCTCCCAGTCATGTCAGTGTGCCTGGAGCAAGGTAAGATTAAAGAGTTGACAAACAGAGATCCACCTATGAGTGGCTTTTACGTTTGCAATGGGTCTATTATTCCCTAACTATTGTATATAAATATAATTTTTGTCAAAAAATATTTTAAATGCCTCATGGCATCTCCTAATGGAACAGAACCCTGCTACCTGCAATAAATCTTTAAAAAACATTTTTGTTAAGATTCAATACCATGCTTTTTTGAACTCTTCAATTAATCGGGGACACTCAGGTTGCTTCCACTTGGGAGCTATTACAAACAACAGTAACTGAGGTTCATGGATATCAACACGCAGCACACAGTCCTGTGAAATCTGTGTTACTCTGAGGATGATTCCTCAGAAGTCAAAGTACCGGATCAGGGTGAGAATCATTTTTTAAATGGCCTTTGACACGTGTTGCCAAATTAGTTGTCTATAGGTTGTGCCCCAAGTAACGTCCATAAGTGCCAATTTCACCACACCTTTCCCAGCATTAAGTGTTATTAGGGCTGCCAAGATCATAGCCAAGTAATATGTTGTGAATAGAAGTATCACAAAGAGAACTTGAGATGTCTTTTTCTTTCTTCTTGGAAATCACAGCCATCTTTGATTCTTCTTTCTTTCTTATATCCAACTTTCAATCATTTACTAAATCTTATGGTTTCTTCTTCTTAACTTTTCTTGTGTATTTTTTCCATTCCTGTAAGTTCATCCCTAGGTCAGGCCCGAAACGTCTCCTGTATGCACTGCTCTAACAACCTTGCCGAGGGTCTCACTTGAGTTTCTCTCTCCTCTGGGTTTTCCTGCCCACTCCTTTCTTTTTTTTTTTTTTGCGGTACACGGGCCTCTCACTGTTGTGGCCTCTCCCGTTGCGGAGCACAGGCTCCGGACGCACAGGCTCAGCGGCCATGGCTCATGGGCCCAGCCGCTCCGCGGCATGTGGGATCCTCCCGGACCGGGGCACGAACCCGTGTCCCCTGCATCGGCAGGCGGACTCTCAACCACTGCGCCACCAGGGAAGCCCCCCACTCCTTTCTTAAAGCAAAGTTTTCGATGGTGGTGATGGTTGCACAATAATGTGAATGTACTTAATGCCACTAAGCTGTATGCTTTTTAAATGGTCAAAATGGTAAATTTTATATTATGTATATTTTACCACAATTAAAAAAAAAAACTTTGGATTGTTTCCCTGCTCAGAAATCTTCAGTGACTCCCTGGGCCTACCAGACACAGTTCAAAGTGTGCAGCCTGGGCTTTTAAGATTCTCTGCGATTATAACACAGCAACCTTATGTGAGCCAACGCTGGGTTGAGCAATTTATAGGCATTGGCTTGTCAACCCTCACCCCAATCTGATGAAGTAGACATTATTGGTATTCCCATGTTCAGATGAAGAAATCAGGGCACAGATTTTTTTCCATTTAAAATCAACTTTCTTGTGGTGTAATTCACATCTAATAAAATGTCCATTTTAAGTGTACAGCTTGATGAGTTTCGACAAATGTACAACCTATCTATGCAAGTAAGACTCCGATCAAGTTGAAACTGAGCAGGACCCTATGTTCCCCCCGGTCAATTACCTCTGCCTGCCTTTTGTGTGTAGAAAAACTTTAGCCAAAGAATAAGTTTAATCGGAGAAATGAGAAAATGCAGAAGCAAAGGAAAACAGTCAAACAGAACAAAATAATAATAGTTTAGTCATTAAGCAAAGTCAAGGACTTTTAGTTCCTCTTCAAGGGCTATAGACAATATTCTGAGCCATATCCTGCGAGCTGTTTTGTAGATACTGAAACCCTCACCAGGTGGAAGAAGTTAACTACATGATGACCAGACTGTAGCCATGACATAAGCGGCCACGATTCCGAGAACTGGCCTCAAAGAAATGGGAACCAATAGACCCTGGAACTAAAGGCTAACTGTACTTAAAACAAGATGACGCTGGTCAGACCACCGCATGACCAATTTTGAGAAGACTGTCAGAGCTGACTGTGCTGTTTCTGCATGTAGCCCCCTCCCTCCGCCTATACACACCTGAAACTCCCCTTTAAAAGCTCTTGCCCACTGATTGTCAGTGGGGGAATTGGCCTTTGGACACGAGTCTACTCTCTCCCGAGTTGCCAGCCTCTGAAATAAAGCAAACTTTCCTTTCCACCAACCTTGCCTCTCTAGTATGGGTTTTCGAGCGGTGAGCAGCCGGACCACACTTTTGGTAACAAAGTCATAGTACATTTCTATCATCCCCAAGCACAAAGATTGAAGTTGTAAGCTAAGGGTATGAAGCTTGCAAAGGAACTGGTTGAGAGCAGAACCCAGGTCTGATCCCGAACCAAGCTCTTAGCCACTCTAGCCCCCCAAATCTCCCACCGCCTTCCAGCTGTACCTCCTTGGATGTGTCCCCCTGAAGCCAGCCCCTTGTACCTGAACCATACCTTCTACCTGCCACTCTGCACCTTTGTAAACGCTGCTTCCCACACCACAATGGCGTCCCTCCTGCTTGGTCTAGACCTACTCCTCCCTGGGAGCCTGGCTTTAATCCTTCTCTTCTAGGAAGTCCTTCTGCCCTGCCCCAGCCAGCCCAAGGGCAGGCCACCTCTCCCCTGGATGTCCACCACCTTGTTATCTGTGTCACCCTTTGCTCGCTGCTCAAATAAATACTCAATTGATGGTGATCAAATACTGTTTGTATTTAGTTGATTTTTTAAAAACTGTCCCTTCCCTCCAATGGACCAGATGATCCCTGAGGGTTTTTCTGAAAATGCCTGTGGTTTTGTGAATGCAAAAGTGTACCTGGGGTCTTTGTCAATCAACTCGTTTCCTCAAAGATCAATCTCACTGGAATGAAAGGGGGTAAATTTTTAAAATTTTTGCTGAAATATTTCCTGGTGCCAGCAGAATTTATGCTGACTTATTCCTTAAGTGCAATCAGTGAGAAGGTGGCCAGATCACATTAAGCACCAGTGAACATGGCAGGTAACATCCTTTCCTTCTCTGAGGATGCTCCCAGCCAAGTTAAACAGACTCTGGCACAGAGGTGCGGCTGACCTCTTCCTAACAGCAGTCAGTCTGAAAGGTAGAGGCCTCAAGCCTCAATGGCCAACACCGTGTAGAAATGATGAGCTGAAAAGAATGAAGAATATTCTGGAAAAATTCCTTTCTTCCTTGTCCCTTTGCTGAGCCCACTTCTCTGAGGAAGGCACAGTGCTGGGCACTGGGGATCTGGTGATAAATGACATGACCTCCCTGGGTCTGAGGGGCTTACAGTCCAGAAAGTGACCCCATCTAAGCCTTTACCCACTGAGCACCTGCTGTGTGCCAGGCACTAGGGTCTGGGGTGAGAAAGAGCGTTACTCTGCCCTCGAGGGAAAACTGGGAAGATGCAGATGTGGATGCACGTTATTATAACACAATGGAATATGTGCTGTGTAACAGTTTTTGTTTACATCTGTAAGATGGAGATAATAACAACATCTATGACAAAATGGTGAACAAACTGGCCTCTGGAGACAGACTTCCTGGGTTCAAACTCCAGTTCGCCTTTTTACCAGCTGTGTGACTGTGCGAAAGTTACTTAACCTCTCTGTGCCTTGGTTTCCTCATCTGTAAAAAGGTGATAATAAAGGTACCTACCACTTAGAATTGCTATGAAAGTTAAGTTAGTCCATGTGACATGCTTAGAAACAGTGGCTGGCACATGGTGTTCTATGAACATCAGTGATTATTTGCTATTCAAAGTCCCTTGGGGGCCTGAGGAGGATGTGGTTAGCTTTGTTTTGGGCTTGGGTGGCTACAGAAGCTCCTCAGTAGAGAAAATACTACAAGTTGGGCCGTATAGTATGCATAGGAGTTTGCTAGATAAAATTCGTGTGTGTGTGTGTGTGTGTGTGTGTGTGCGTGTGTATACTGGATTAGAGCAAACGTTATTTAACTTGTCCTGTAAAAGGCCAGACAGTAAATATTTTCAGCTTTTTGGATAACTACTCAATTCTGCTGTTGAATAGGAGTGGTTGTGTTCCAATAACACTTGATTTACAAAAATAGGCCCTCCGGCCATAGTTTGCCAATCCCTGAATTAGAGGACTAACGGGACACAAACCCAGATTTATGGCAGTACTAGACCTGGCCATGTCCACTGAGGTTAATGGTGTCTTTTGCAGAACTGATCCTCAGGCATGGCTCTTTTACACAGTTGACTTGTAAACATTTCTTTCAGAATTCTTAAAACCAACTAGAGGGGAAATTAATGCTCAGATAAACATCCCTGTGTGTGTGTGTGTGTGTGTGTGTGTGTGTGTGTGTGTGCGCGCGCGTATGAGAGAGAGAGACAGACAGAGAGAGAGACCTGCATCCCTGGCCATCCCTGGAAAACATCCCAACATCTTTCCTTCCTAACTCACATCATTCCTGGGAGCCATGGATTTCAAAATGGTAGCTGTGTATGGCATGAAGGCCACCTCTTCCAGAAGTCCTCAATACACACCCTCTCGAGGAGGGAGGCAGGACGCAGGTGCTCTATAGCCTCTGCTGAGAAAACCCCTTCATGGCCCAGCTGGTCGTGGGACCCCGCAGAGCTGCTACGTGGAAAGGCTGGGCCTGGGGGATAATGTGTGTGTCCCCCAGCATCAGGGCCACTCACTGTGTCCCCTGACCCCACACCTGGGTAGAATTTTCCAATGTCATCCATGGAGCCTGGCTGGGATTTATAAATGCAGTGCAGTAGAAAAATCACAGGCTTTGGAGCCAGATTCAAATTCCAGCTCTGCCATTTCCTAGGTAAGTGATCTAGGGCTCCCCTGAGCCTCATTTTCTTACCTGTAAAATGGGTTGTTATGAGAATTTAATGAGGTAATGGATACCAAGTAACAATGTCAAACACATTATTGAAAATCTGAGGATGTCGGTTATCTTTATGCTCTCGATATACACCTTCCAACCAGTTATTTTCCTGCTCCACACTCGGGTATCTGCCCTCCACGGCTCAAGTATTCTATTATTAGGAACTTGGAATCAGAAAAATCCCTGCCACCTCAGCATGCTCAGAGAAACATTTAAGAGAGTAAGACAGATACATAAAGTCATTTCTTCAGGTTAACCATAGAGACAATATATTTTCTTTCATGTTTCAGTCCTGGAAACATTGCCTTCCAGAAAAAGTTATATTGTATGTCAAGAGAATATGAAAAAATAAAAGAAATAAGAAGAAGAAAACAATGATCTCATTTCTTGCCCTACAGGTGTAATCCCTCTTGGGCTGGTAGAATAGTTGATTTATTTGCAAGGTTGGGTTATTCGTTTCCCAAGTTCAAGCATTCTGCTATTTTCACTGTTCTAGCCTACAGTGTACAAAAACAGATACAGAGACACAGACAGACATACTCAGGGTCCCCAAAAAGAACTTCCTTGTCAAGAAGCAAGTGGCAGAGAGCCAGAAGAAAGAGGCATTAAAGGAAGAGCAACCATGTGAACCAAACAGCTCCATTACTCTGATCTCGGGAGTGGTGCCTGTGCCCTTGTCACCCACAGCCCAGACTGCACCAGACACGGCAGCAGCAAGGGAGGACTGGGGTCTTGAGGTGCAGCTGGGGGTTCTTCTCTCTTAGCTCGAGACAATGATGACATTCACTGGTCATGCTTTTCCCCACCAATTTTTAAAATCTCCTGGAAATCTGGAGGGAGCAGAATGACAGAAAGGAAAAAGGAAATGGATTTGAAATCAGAGGGGCTTGGCCTGTTTTGCTACATAGGCATCCTATGACCTCTGACTAGTTATTTACCCCTGTGACCCTCAGTTTATTCATCTCTAAAATGGGTATAAACTGATCTACCAGCCGACGATTCTTATCTGCATTAAAGGAAAGAACATGTATGAAGGTCTTTTGGTAAGCCCTAGAGTATGCCTCCTGTAGCCTTCTCCATCTTGGTGGATGCCGACTGGACATCATCCCTTGATGTTCAAGGGCATCTCACAGGTAACACATCCCACACTGACCGCTGATCAATGTCCACCCCCCAACCTGCTTCTCCATCTCAGTAAACAACCACTCCATCCTTCGATGCTTGGGACAAAGATCTGGGAGTCAGCCTTGACTCCGCCATTCTCTTCTACTCCACATCGAGTCCATCAGCAAACCCTGTGGTCTCTTTCCTCAGAATCCAATTGCTTCTCAATATCCCCACTGCTGCCCCCAGTCCTGCCATCCCACCTCTGACTGGGGTTACAGCTGTACCGTCAGGAGTGGTCCCCCTGCTTCAGGGGAGAATAAACCCTCACCCAGGTTTATTCTCAACACGGCAGCCAGAGTGATTCCGACAAAAAAAAAATCAGACCAGGTCCCTCCTCTGCTCAAAACCCTCCAATGGCTGCCATCCCACTGGGGTAAAGGCTGAAGTCCTTACAATTCCTTTGGGAAGAGGGTTCATTCACCTCTGGGGCACGGCTGCCACCTCCCGAACTCACCCTCAGGCAGTGACGTGGGCTCATCACTCTGCCTGGAGCCTCTCCCCAGACATCACACGGCTCTCTCCCTCCCCTCCTTCAGGTGTGTGTGCAAACGTCACCTTCTCACAGGCTCTAGAACTCCCTGTCTGAAGTCGCAGCTTCTGTCTCTTTATCTTCCGTCCTCAACCCACTTTGTTTTTCTCCACTGAGCCTTTCTGATCTGACATGCTGTCTACCTGACACCTTAACATGTTCATGGGCAGCTCCACGAAGGCATGGAGGGATGTCTCGTGTTTCCATCACCACCCCCAGAGCCTAAAATGATGTACGGCACAGAGTAAAGACTCAATGGACACCCGTGGAAGGACTTACAGATGTTTCTTTATGAGGTGGAAGCACCCTTGATATGCCTGTTTGTATTGGATTGTAAGCAAACCTGGACCCATGTCATCAATGCCCTCTCCTCTACATCAGGAAGGAGCTTCAGGCAGGCATTTTGGAATCCGAGCAAACAAGTTTGTTCTGCTTCTAGTTGATCCCAGTCAGGGAGCTGCCAGGGGTGTGTTGGGGCAGGGGAAGAGGCTGCAGGACAGAGGCTGGGGGGCCTGGCACCGGGCAGCGGGCCGGGAATGGGCGGGAAGTATCTGTAATGCCAGAGGGTCCGACCACACACAGGTCCCGGGAAGAGCAGGGGCCAAGGAGACCACAGGTGGGAGCCGTCCCCTCCGACTTGCCTTACACATGAAAGGGGATTAGAGTGAGCATCAAAGAGAGCTCCGGAGGGGCTGCTAAGAGGAGGAGATATCCTACACTGGACCCCCGGCCGGAGGGGAAGGTGAGGGAGCAGACGGTATGCGTGCAGTTTGTATTTACTGGAAGGAAGGCCATAAATGACTGTGAAGTCATTTCCCAAGTCCGGGACCCAGGCCCTTCTGGTCCTCTGTCTCCCCGAGTCACTGCCTAATCACAGCCACCTGCCCCTATTCCCTTAGCCCCAGTCCGAGCCTTGAAGAGAGTGGGGCCAGACCTCAGACTCCACTGGGCTGAGCTCCCAGCCCTGGACCACCTTCTCACCCTCTCCTCTAACTCCGCTCCCCTGGGCCAAGCGTCAACGCCGTGGGTGGGACCTTAGGAGGCAGCAGCTCTGCCTTAGGAGGCAGCATAGCAGAGATGAAAGACCAGGCAGATAACAGGACACCTGGGCTGAGTGCCCACTCGGCCACTTACTGGCTGGGGTGGTGACCATGTGTCATTTCAGTCCCCCAGCGTCCACCCCTACTGCTTCTGGTAGCAGCATCCCTGAACTTCCCCTGGAGGAGCACCCCTCTCCCACTCCCTGTGCAGGCACTGTGGCCAACCTGTTTGGTCGTTCAGAGTATCCTTTCCCTCCAGCAACAGGGGTTGGATCAGGGATGGATGTGTTCGCTAATTCAGAGCCAAAAGGTACATGTAGGGACAGCTGAGAGAGAGGCACGTTATTTCCTCCTCACTGGGAGCTGTGAAGGTATAGCCTGTAAACCCAGCGACTATCTTGCCGCCCAGAAGGGCAAGACTCAGAATGTCCCAGGAGAGAGCAGAGCTGAGGACAGGAAGGCAGAGCCAAGAGGTGGGCAGCGGTGGGATCTAGTGTCAGGGCTCCTGGATCCAGCTGTGTCTGAAGCTGTAACCCTGAATGCTGTGGTTATTGAATGAAGACACCTGAATCAATCCAGTCTGAGCAGGATTCCTCTGTGCCAGAGGAGTCCTCGTGGATGCACAGCCACAGGCTAGGGCGAGTCGGTTCACTTCCCCGGGATTCAGTGCCTTCCTCTCTCAGTATTGGGTGCGGGTGAGGGGAACCTGATGACCTCCCAGCTCCCCTCCAGTTCTGCCCTATGGGTCTGTGCAAAGGGCCACCACTATCGGCTCAAGTCCTGAATTCCCAACGATGAGGGGGAGATGTGAGCTGGTGTCCAGAGGGAACCAGGCCTGGGTCCTGCATGGTCCCCTTTTTACTGAGGGTTAATGGATAACACAAAGCCTTCCAGGTGCCTGCTTCTGATATAAGTCTGTCACTCCAGAGGAGGTCAATTAGCCCTCAGCCTCTTCTGGAAGCTTACAGGGGAAGGCATGAACCCAGTGGTCCGGCTGAGCCTCTGTGCATAGTTAAAAGGAAAGACTTCTTTTTCCTCTAAAGCAGGGCTTCTCATCCTCAGCACTGTTGACATGGGTTGGATAATTCTTTTGTTGGTGGCTGTTCTCTGCATTTTAGTGTTCAGCATCATCTCAGATCTCTAACCATGACAAACCAATAGCACAATCTCCCCTAGTTGTGACAGCCCAAAATGTCTTCAGACATTGCCACATGTCCCCTGGGGGTGCAAGGTCACCCCTGGTAGAGAATCACTGCTCTAAAACATGTTGACAGACCAGAGGACAACTCTTGGTTCCTAAGCCTGGAGTGTTCATTTCACCTCTAACCTTCCTTCCAAAACCTACCTACCTATCTATCTATCTATCTATCATCTATCTATCATCTCTATTCTCTTTATCCTTGCTTTTGGATTCCAGGAATTGTTCCTGCAGAATCCTGGGCTTCACCTTTGGGTGTGATCCCTGAGGCATCCCAGCACGTCAACACTGTTTTTGTGGTCATGGATCATGGATTCCTCTAAGAAGCTGATGCAATGGACCATCTCCTGAGTCAAATGCCACCTGTGTGCACATTCCCAGGACACACACACACACACACACACACACGCGCACACGCACACGCGCGCGCGCACACACACACACACACACACACACACGCCATTCTGCCTACGATGTCAGGTAGTCCTCAAACCCCTTACTGCAAGAGCCATGACCCTTCAGAGTTCAGGGGACTTAACCCTTTCAGACCTAACAGACTCAGCCATGTCTTTGCCTGTTGCAGCAGAATAAACACAGAATTTATAGTCAGAAGACCCGGCTGGAGTTTGGGCTCTACTACTTCATTAGATATGTGACTTTGGACAAGTCATCTGACCTCAGTTCTAGAAAACTGGGAATGCCTCATTGCTTTAGGGCTGCAAGGAAAAATAGGCACCATCAAATCCAATGATCTCCCAGTGTCCATTCCCTCCACCTTTCATTCCACTTGACATTCCTCTTCCAGGTTAATCTTCCTAGAGCACAGCTGTGGGCATATTCTCCTCCGCTCAAAAGCACTCCATGGCTTGCTACTTCCTAGAGGCTAACATCCTTTTTTTCATCCAATGCCCTCCACAGTCAGGTCGTGTGTTAGCTTTCTACTTGCCTAAATTCTAGCTAAAGCTAACTATTTCTGCTTAAACAATTTTCTGGGGTTTTTACTTTCGTATCTTTGTTCCTGCTGCTTCTTCCACCTGGAATTCTTTTCTCTACCCATCCTTTTTAAGGCCACCTCCTCTGGAGGCAGACACGGCTTACTCCTGCCCCAAATTCCTATAGCACTTGGCATCACTTGTTCTGCCTGTATCCCACACCAATGCTTCTTACCTAAGGATCCCACTCTGCATAGTGGCTGAGAACATGGGATCTGGCGTTGACTATCCTGGATCAAGTCCTGGATACCACCTGCTTCCTCAGTTCCTCAATCACCCTTCTTTTCCACAGTTGAAAAACAGAGCTAATAACATTGCCTACTTCACAGAATTATTGTATGCGTTAAACTCTGTGTCAGGCACTGAGCCGAGGTATAGGATCTCATATAGGATATATATGTCAAGTAAGTATATACAAAATGCTTATATCACAGTGCCTGGCACAGAGGAAGTACTCAATAAATTTCAATACAATCATAGCCATCATTACCAGCCCCTGGGGAAGGATTAGGAAAAAAGACCATTCCACAGGGCTAAGGTGATAACGACCAATTAGAGGACATGGGCCAACTTCCTCAGTGGCCCCCGGAGAAGAAGGAAATTAGAAATAATAACAGCAAACACCTACTTTGTGCTGAGTATGGGGCAGGCACTGTCCTAAGCATTTTAATGCATTTACTCTATAATTCTCACCATGGCCCTATAAGGTAGAGACTGTTAGCTCTCCTTTGGAGATGTGAACACTGAAACACAGAGAGGGCAAGTAACTCACCTGAGATCACACAGCTGAGCTGGGATTCAAGCCCAGGTCATGTGGCTCTTCAGCCCCTTCACATTTGCATCCTAACAGGGTGCATTTGTGATGTCTCTTGGGACAGAGACCTTGGGAGGCTCTTCAGGGGCATCCCATAACTGGAGAAGGCAGTAGCAAAGGCCATACATGAATCTGAAAGATGCCTTTATGCAGGGCTATGCACTGTTTAGTCTGAGCTCTGTCCACAACCACCTGCGATCAGCTACCACTCTGCAGGGCTGGAAAACATCTGGAGCCCAGATGTGTCCATCACTCCCTGGGCCAAGTAAATGTATGCACAATTTTCAAAACTTGTCGGTTCTCAAAGTATTTTAAATACTTTGTAGGAAGGAGGAAGAAGGAGGGTGCGGAGCAGAGTTACAAAGAACATCTTCGGGAAGAATCTCAAACAAATCTCATTTCCCCTGTTAGTTTCAAAGTTCTGGAGGACCAGGCAGTTCAAAGGTTGCTCCCGGGTCAGTGTGTCTTAGGGCAAACCTAGAAGTTGGCTGAGCTCACGCCATTCTGAGGGGTCAGAGGCTGAGAAGGTGGGAATCCAGGGCCGCCAAGGCAGGAGACTACTCTGGGATTCCAGACGACGATGCACCTAGAGTCCCTTCTTTTTTTAAAAATTTATTTATTTTTGTCTGCATTGGGTCTTAGTTGTGGCACGCGGGATCTTTGCTGAGGCATGCAGGATCTTTCGTTGCAGCACGCAAGCTTCTCTCTAGTTGTGACACACGGGTTTTCTCTTCTCTAGTTGTGGCGCGGGCTCCAGGGCACGCGGGCTCTGTAGGTTGCAGCACGCAGCCTCTCTAGTTGAGGCGCGCGAGTTCAGCAGTTGTGGCACGCAGGCTTAGTTGCCCCGCGGCATGTGGGATCTTAGTTCCCTGACCAGGGATCGAATCCGCATCCCCTGCATAGGAAGGCAGATTCTTTACCACTGGACCACCAGGGAAGTCCCTAGAGTCCCTTCTTTTTTTTTTTTGTTTTGTGGTACGCGAGCCTCTCACTGTTGTGGCCTCTCCCGTTGCGGAGCACAGGCTCCAGACGCGCAGGCTCAGCGGCCATGGCTCACGGGCGCAGCCACTCCGCGGCATGTGGGATCTTCCCGGACCGGGGCACGAACCCGTGTCCCCTGCATCAGCAGGCGGACTCTCAACCACTGCGCCACCAGGGAAGCCCTAGAGTCCCTTCTTTAAGAGGTGAGATGAGAGGGGTTTCAAGCTCACTTCACAAATATATTAGTTATATAATATATAAAAATGGGGGGAGGGATGAGACTAGATTATTTTCTGAGATGCAATCCTTCCTAAGTTTAAGTCATCGTCCCTTTATTCAGACTCTTCAAATGATGGAAAAGAAAAAGCGTTCAGCAGTTGTCCACTGACTGTCTTAATGTGACTGGATTAATTAATTCTTCTCTTTAGACAGTTACTCATTTGTTTATTCAAGCCATGTCTCCACCCATTCATTCTACAAACACCTCCTATGAGCACCTACTATGTGTCACATGCCAGACTAGGCGTGGGAGGCACAGCAGTACACTGGACCCATGTGGCCCTGAGTTTCGTGGGCCTGACCATGTGGTCTGGTTTGATGGGCTCCTAGCTCTATATCCCCCTTCTAACTCCTCTCCATCCAAAAGTTACAACTTTCGAAATTCAAAGAAGATCATGTCTTCTTTAAAACATGTATGACATATAACTAAACACTAATAGTTTCAGCTTTGGGACAAGAATACCTGTGCTAAACCAGCCCAAGTAATTTAGCAAGAGTGGCAGAGTTGGGCATCTGGACCATGACATATCCCTCCGAATTGTGCTCTGAGGAAGGTCAAGACTGCACATTACCACAGTAGAGCTATTTAGTGCAATGTCAGGCTTTCTGTAAGGATTCTTCTAGGAGGCTGGAGAAGACACTGGGTCTTCTCCACAAAGGGCTCAGAGGAGATCCCCTCAGGTCTCAGTATCAGCCAGAGTTTTGCTTGTCCTGATCAACAGGTTTGTTTGATCATCACTGGGACAATGTAACTGACTGCATTTCCCTTTTCACAATGCCTTCTTGGAAGCTCGGGGCCCTGTTTATAGCTCGGCAGAACAAGCATATGGAGTGGTAGAACATTCATTTTAAAATTCAGCTCATTCCTGGTACCTTCTGGTGTCTTCATCCTTCTTTTCCTTTTATCTCTGTCATTAAGTTCACATTTACTTTATCCTGCCATACATTATATAACCTTGAAAGCAAACTTTAGTCTTTTTCGGAGCATGATGGTGCATAAAATGGAGTGAAGTGGAATGGAATGAAATAGCATAAAGTAGAATAAAATAAAATAACGGTTTTGAGTTTGAAATTTTGAAAAATTCCTGGTCTACCCTAACCCTAACCTCTGGAATTCACACTAAAATACAGAATATATTCTAGCATCTTCTTTCCAAAGGCCCATCAGTACTGATGGGTTAATATTCCCATCTCAACTGATGCATTTGGCAGGAGCAAGTTTTAGTGCCAGTGTGTCTGCTTACCCACATGACCTTCCCAGCCCAAGAAAAGCTAGCTTTCAACACCATTTTCCCACTAACAAGCATTAAGAGGTAGTCAGTTTTCTGTTCCTTTGCTTTTCACAGTGATGTCTCTCCACCTACCCATTGAACTCTGTATCATGGACACATGCTAGAGGCAACAGCAGGAGAGAGGCCACAGGCCCCCTTGATCATACTTTGGCCAGAGGTGAGAGACACAAGTGGCCTTTTGCAATCTTTTAAGGCATGAGCGCCAGCGCCTCCGTTTTTAAGCACAAAGGCCCAGCATATTCAGACACAGGGCACAGTTTTATTTAAACGCCCCTGAGTTGCCAGCGCCAAGCACCAGCAGTCCTGCAGACGGCCGCTGATGTGAATTTCTTCCAAAAGCCGACCCCCAACTGGAAAACAAAGCTGCTTTTCTGTAGTTCCATTCAACAAATATTTCTTGAGCACCTACTATGTGAACATCCTATTAGACATAGGCATACAGACATGAAATGAACAAGGAGTACAGATGTGTGTTTGTGCATGCACAAATAAGCAAACTAGCGAGTAAATCCCTGCACGCACACTTCGTGCATTCCCTCATGCCTACACACGTTCCCCTGCCTTCAAGGAGCTCACCATCCAGTTGGGGGCAGGGGGATAGGTACCCGCCTACAATCCTTGCTCTCTATATTCCGCTAGTTTCTACAGAGACTCTAGAAGGTAGCTTAAGCCTCATTCCTCCTGGGAAGCCTGTTCTGATACCTCGGCCAAGTCTCCTCCCAAGCAGGTCAGGTGTCGTGTGGGTCTGGTGACAGTTTACTGATGTTATGGGGTACATCTGACATGCAAGTTACGCTTAATAAATATCTGCAGAATGAAGGAGTGAATGAGTGAGTGAATAAATGAGTGAGTGAATGAATGATGTTGCTGTTTCCCTAGCAACGTTGTACCAGAACTATCGTTTTTGATACTGTGAGTCAGGCATGGTGTTAAATGCTTTTCACATATTATCTTATTTAATTCTTATCTACAAGAGCCTTATGAACTGGGAACTATTATCATCTCCATTTTGCAGACGGCAAAACTGAGATCCTAGGAGATTGTCTGACACGTCCAGGTTTCACTTCCAGGCAAAGGAGGAACTGGGACTGAATCCAGGCCTCCTAACACTGAAAGGTTAAAATGAGGGATTCAATGAGTAGATGGTTTCCAAGGTACTCACCTCTGGCTTTGGCCAGAACTTTTGGTTCTGTGATTTTTTTCAGGAAATCGAAGTCTCAGATCACAATTTAGAAGGTTTTGGGGGTGGTGGAGACCCAGCTGGGTAGCTCCCTGCTCACATCTGACATCTCACCATGCCCAGAAGCCCCTTCAGGGAGGGGCAGGCAGTGGGCCCAGCATCCTGAGTCAGCCCTGAGCACAGTCTGCTGGGCCTGGGCCAGCCAGGGGCCCTCATTGGCCAGCCAGTGAGGCTGCCCTAGCTCTCATGTAGCCAGGTCCCCTCCTTTGCTTGTCTCTCTCCTTAGCCTACTGAAGGAAGTGGTGGTTTGACACTGCAAAGTAGGCAAATCAGGGCTGCAGCTGCTGGGAGAATGTTTGCATCTTGCCCCCTCCTGCAGAAATGTCATCTATGGCTTTAATCCCCAGCCATCTAGAACCAACAGCTCAGGCGCCAACACGGTGAGCTCCAGGGACCTGGGGGCTGTAAGAATGTTCTCTGGCCAGGCCAGGCGGTCCTATCCTGAGGCATTTAGTAACCTTCAGCTGGCGCGGCATGTGCTGCTGTTAACATTCACCCACCGTGGCCTGTGTACCCAGGGAAGGCCAGAGAACCAACCTGCATAAAGGCAAGAACATGGGCTTTGGTGTCAGAAGCCTTGGGCGCAAGGCCTAGCTTTATTGCTGACCTCTTTGTGTCTCAGTTTCCTCATTTTTAAAAACGAAGAGAACAATAATACTGTCTGGAGACGTTTGCTCTGAAGAGGAAATGCAGTAACCCATGTAAAGTCCCTACACCACAGGGTCTGGCCTGTGGATGCTGTAGGATTCACCCTAGTTCTCTTGCTCCTGAGGGGCTACAGTGCAGGAAGGGTCTGGGTCAGATCTGGGTTCTACTAGGATCTCACTGGGAGCTGTGTGGAGGAGGACCAGAGGGGACAAAACTGGACACAGGGCTACTGGGCAGGAGGCTGGTGAGACAGGAAATGGCTCACACTCACTCTTGGGTTCTGTGGGCTCCTGGCTGCTCTGAGTACCTAACTGATCAGATAAACCATGCCTGGCAACTTATGTCCACTGTATTCTTTGGAAATCATGACAACTTGCTGATCTAGGTCTTTTTTTTCTATAGGTGAGGAAACTGAGGCCAAAGAAGATCTAGGTCAAGTCAGATTTCCATTCCGAACCCAATCGCACGCAGATACTGATTCCTGACCTTGCACCCAGGGAGATACTCTCCCATAAAAGGTACCAGAGAGAAGTCAACGTGAAGGGGTGTTGTTATTTAAAAGTGCAGCCACTATGGAAAACAGTATGGAGGTTTCTCAAAAAACTAAAAGTAGAACTACCATATGACCCAGAAATTCCACTCCAGAGTATTTATCCCCCCAAAACAAAAACACTAATTTGAAATCATACCTGCATCTCAATGTTCATAGCAGGATTATTTACAATTGTCAAGATATGGAAGCAACCTAAGTGTCCATCAAGAGATGAATGGATAAAGGAGACATATATATATATATATATATATATATATACACACACACATACATATACCTATGCATATAAAATGGAATACTACTCAGCCATAAAAAAGAATGAAATTTTGCTATCTGCAACAACATGGATGGACTTGGAGGGTATTACACTAAGTGAAATAAGTCAGTGAAAGACAAATACTGTTTGATATCACTTATATGTAGAATCTAAAAACAACAAACCAGTGAATATAACAAAAAGAAACAGACTCATAGATATAGAGAACAAACTAGTGGTTACCAGTGGGGAGTGGGAAGGAGAGAGGGGCAAGATAGGGGTAAGGGATTAAGAAGTACAAACTACTCTGTATAAAATAAATAAGTTGCAAGGATATATTGTATTGCACAGGGAATATAGCCAATATTTTATAATAACTATAAACAAAATATAACCTTTAAAAAATTGTGAAGCACTATGTTGTATACCTGAAACATATAATATTATACATCAACTATATCTCAGTAAGAAAAACTGTGGTATAATCAGACAATGAAATATCACTCAATAAAACAAGAATGAACTTTTGTTACAATTGGAAAAAAAAAAACAGCCTCAAGAAGCTAAGCTGGGATGGAGTTTCACTGCAGAGTTGCACTAAAGCTGCAGTCAGATATGGCACAAGGTAAAGAGATCCTGAAAGTGAAGGGTAAACTCGGTGTCAGGAGAGCTGAGAAAATCGGGAAGTGAGCTGAGGCTGTGAGTTGGGAAAGCTGTTCTCTCTGACATCTCTCACATCTCTCACATCTGTTCTCTCTGACAGCAACAATCTCTTTGTGATGGGGCCCAGTGTGGGCCAAAGAGACTGGTATCTTAAAACAGTAGTCTCCAGATGAGAATCAGAATGACTACTGGGACTTGTACAAAAATGTTGCATCTCTGGTCCCAGCCTGGGAGAATATGATTCAGTGGGAAGTGGTGGACCAGATGTCTGTGTTAACCTCAACTCTGGGGTGGGTGGGGAAGGGATTTCTGCTGCTCTGGGAGGCTGGTACCAAGCACTGAGTGGAGGGTTGGTAAAATGGTGGTAACAAGTGGAGGTTCACCATATTAGTCTCTCTAATTCATTTTATGTTTGGCCATCACCTTCTTACCTGTCCCCCTAGGGCCAAGGGCATCCTAACTTTTAACCTTTCTGGATTTCTCTTGAATGCCCCACCTCTTCTGCATGGCTGACCACTCTCCTTCCCAACATCACTGGTCCAGCTACAGGTCCACGGTCCCATCCTGTTTGCCCCAGGGCTGAGCCATTTAAGAAAACAGGGTCTGATATCCTTGCTCAAGTATCCCTGCCGCCCATAGCTTTTAATCATTTGAAAAGAGCCTGCTGTTTGCAGGAAGTGTCTCCCTTACATGTGTCAGTATCTCCTTATAAACCTTCCATGCTGCTCCGTCCCAGGGGTCTGACTCAGGGTCACACCCTCATGAGAGAAACAGTGAGCTGAGGTGGCTCTCAGATGCAGTGGATGGATGAGAGCCCTGCACAGGATTTAGCTTAGAATCTGTGTCCAATAAATGTGGGCTGAGGGGCTGTCCTTGAGTCCCATGCTAGAGGTCAAGTCCAGAGGGCTCAGCCATCCCACTTCCAGGAACATACCCAGCAGGACAGCAGGCAAACTGGCACTAGAAACATATTCTAGAATGTTCACAGCATTACCACCCATGGGAGCCCCAATATGAAACCACCTAATGTCCATCAACAGTAGAATGGATAAACCAAAATGTGGTTTCTTCATCCCATGCAATCAAACACAGCTACACCCAACAACATGGGTGAGTCAAATAAACACGATACTGAACGGAAGAAGCCAGACACAAAAGAGTACGTATTGTGTGATTCCATTTATGGAATCACAGAGCGGCGAGACTCATCTATGCTGTAGGAGTCGGGACAGCAGCATACAGGTCTGCTCTGCTGGTGAAAATGCACTGAGCTCTACACTTCGGATATGTGTATTTTCTGTGTGTCTATGACACTTCAAGTGAAAAACATCTCACCCCAGAGATGTTCATGAATGAAAAAAAAAAAGGTACAAAGGATCCCAAAAACTTCCACGTGGTACTCCTCTGTCCTCTCTTGGCTACTGGCTTGCTGTGGCCTCCCCTCGGTCCCTAGGTCTCCCAGGGCCTGAGTGTCATCTTTCATCTACAGAGCAGAGGCACTGGGATGGGATGACCTCTGTGGTCTGGTGGGGACTGTCTCTGCTGATGGTGCTAAGGGAGCTCAAAAGGTCAAGGTCAAACCCCAGAGACCTCTGACGTCCTCTGACAGCTCCACAGAACATCCCTGGAGTCAGCTAAGCCGTATGGGCTTCCTGATGCTCAATTTTGTTTTTATGTCTCATCCCACCAGCCTGTGAGTCCCTCCGAGGAGCGTTCCTCTGTGCTCCGTGAGGGCCCAGCTCTAAGTATAGGATCAGATAAACTTGTGTTGAACCTGAACTGCTGACGTTCCCACTAGGTGCAGTAACAGTCACAGCAACAGCCCACGCACATACAACCCTTCCTATGTTTGTGCCAGGCACTGTTCTAAGCCCTCTCCAGGCAGGTTTTATCTACCAGCCCATTTTACACTCGTGAACTGAAGAACAGAGGGGCTGACTGCACTGCCTAAGCTCACGCAGCTAGTAAATGTCAGGGTGGGGTTTCAAACTCAGGGAGTCTGGCTCCAGAGTTCATGTGTTTTACCCTCTCCCTAAAGCTGGCTGGCCTTTGATTTGTCCCAGCCACTGGCAAGGCCAAGGCATCTACTGTCCTGTTTGCTCCCTCCACACTTTCCCTTCCACCTTGTATAGGTGTCCATCATTGCCCCTCTTGGCCTTTATCCTCCTAGACTGAAGAGGCCTTTAAGGTTTACCAGTCCACACCCATGGCAGCTGCTCAGAGCCCTTCATTGTTTAAGTTCCTTGCTCTGTCTCTGCTGCAGAAATGACAGGAATGGATGCACAGGCTGCGTTCTAGGCTCCGTCGCACGAGACATGTTCAAGGGCCCCTCGGTGTCTTCTCTTTGGTCCCAACAACCCTCCTGGTAATGGCCAGCTATTTTGTCTTTAGGTTCAAGAGGTGTTGAGGAGTGCTGGGTTCCAGTCAGCCCCTGAGTCTCAGTTTCTGCACCTGAAAAGTGGGGAGATTATGTCTGCTCTGTCTACTGCAGGGGGCGCGGTTATAACCAGGTCCACCAGGACAGTCCAGGAGCCTCAATGGCTAGGGTCAATCTGCAATGGTATGGAAAGCTGTAAGGCAAGGGAATCAGCTCTTTAGAACTCCAGGTGCTGGGGGCAGTTAGCGCCACTGTGCCATCGAGCCTCACAGCTTTGTGAGGGAGGCATTCTTAGTCCCATCTCACAGATGGAGATACTGAGGCATAGAGAACTCACTCACTGTGGTGTCAGGATGGCTGAGCCCAGGGAGCCCCAGGGGGCCACCTTAAAGCCTGACCTTCTGGATAGCAGAGGGAGAAGCTGCTGCTGTATCTCCTTTCCAGGGTCTCCAGGGCCATTTGCCATGTGTCCCATTTGTAAAAGCTACACTACACACTGGGGGCAAAATTCACACCAACTCAAAGTATTGCTGCTCTAAGGATTAAATAAGATGAACCAGCTCAAGGGCTCAGTATAGAACTCGGCACACAGAAAAGGCTCAGTAACTCCTAGGTACTTTTTTTTTAATCCAACTACTTCCTATCCTCTACACTCTTTTTTTTTTCTTTGCTCCCCTTGAATTGCAGTGGGAGCCCCTATTTCTGGTCCCAATCCTAAGATTCCAGGTAAATGAAAAGCAGATTCTGGAAGAAGTCTGGAAGAATTAAGTCTGGAAGATTAAGTTCACCCAGACAATCCTTCTAGATCCCTAAATATTGTGATCCCTCTCTTATCCCTAATACTTCTTAGTTGAATGACTTTATGCTGGCTCCTTAACTTCTCTCTGCCTTAGTTTCCTCAGCTGTAAAATGGGGTAATAATATCTTCCATAGAGTTCTTGTGAGAATCCATTGAGTGAGTAAGTATGTAATTAAACAAACAAATAAATGCTTAGCTTAACACCTGACTCAAAGCGCCAGATAAGGGTTTGCTGTTATAATTTACACAGAAAACACAGAGGACCGGCTGTGTGCTTATAGCCCCACCATCCATGCATCAAGCCATTCAACAACTTATTATTTATTAAATGCCTCCTCCGTGCCTGGCACACTCAGTACTTCACATCTGTTCTCTCTGACAGCAACAATTCCCAACAACTGTTGTAAGGTGCTGGAGATACGAATGGGAATAAGATGCCCACATGCCAGCCTCCCTCCCCTGTCACTCCCGTTTTAGACCAAGATCTCATTTCACCCAGGTGGCCAGTGAGGCATCGGGCTATCCACAGCTTCCCAGATGGCTCGGTGCTTTCTCCCCCGAGCCTCCATTCTGGGTGGATTTCCTCCTCTCTGGCCACCATCCCAAGTAGCAGAGGCAACCTCTCCCAGCTGGGGCCTAGCCAGCCAGAGCCAGGCACCGGGAGAGGTACCACCAGACCAGGGTCGGTTAATCTTGCCTTTAATTAGCAGACGCACTAAGTGACCTGCAGGGGCCTGCGGCCCCGGGGTGACCCGCAGATGGCTGCCTGCTCGGCTCCGAGTGATAAATTGGGAGCGTCCAGTTCTGCCAAGGGTTGCATCCACACTGCTTCCTGTGACTGCACTTCTCACACCTGCTGTTCAGGCACCACAGCACTGCTGGGTGGCAGGGCCGTCCTCAGGGCCCTGGGTCAGGACCCCGAAGATGACACAGAACAACACCATTCAGATCACAGAGTGGCTGTGAGGGTTAAATGTTATACATCCTAGTTTCAAGACTCCTAGAAAACTGTTTGATGCAAATAGTCCATTAATGTTAAATATCAGAGAGACAGAAACAGGAAGAACACCTACCCCTCCTTCGACCCCCCCCCACTCTATTTTTGCCATAGTACATGTGGTATTTATGGATTTCTTTACTTACTTATTATTTTCCTCCCACCAAGATGTAAGCTCCACAAAGCAGGGCCTTTTGTTCATCTCTCTACCCACGTTGCCTAAAAGAGTGCCTGGCACATAGTAGCTACTCAATAAATACTCATAGTTTATTAATAAATGACCACGCCCTTCCCTTCACCGAGTATGAAGCATCACTCAGCTCACAGTCCATAGCCCAGAGCAGCTCATCTTACAGATCATCCCTTCTCATCCAGCCTCATCCACAGTGGGTCTTTGAAGAGGTGCTGTTTGTTTTCAAGGTCACCCTCCAAGGCTCCCTGCCCCGGCCCGTAGCTCCCCCCGAAGCACGTTGGTCACACTCGCTTTCCTGGCTGTCTGCAATTCCTGTGGCCCTGGGGGTCCTCTGCCAGAAGCCAGAGCCCCCTTCAACTCAACTCACTCACGAGGTCACTGTCTGGCCAGCTTCCCTCTCTCCCAGCAAATCAGCGCCTTTCCCTTGCCAGGTCCACAGAAGTGAAAAATAAACAGCCCGTGCTGGCTGGCTCCAGTTCCACCTTCACTGCTGCCAGGGAGCGCTTGCTCTCCAGATTTTCCCCTTCTTTGCTTGATTAATAGAATGCCAATTCCCTGCTGCTCAGTCTTCTGAGGGGCGCGTGTTTGCTTTTAATGCAGCTGACCTCAGCTCCTGCAGGAAGGGCTCATATGCAAAAATCCAGGGGCAGAGGCTGGATTGGACATGTCCTGGTTGTAAAAAGTCTGGATGAGTTTTAGCAAAGCCCAAGAATCTTTCAAATCAAGGCAAAGACAAGAGGGGAAAGGGTCTCTGCAGGCACGTCCTTTTGCTTTTGCACACGGTGAGGGGGGCCACTTCTGGCCTGGTCACGAGGATCCCATCTGGAGGGATGGTTGGTGGCCACTTCTGGAGCGCCTGGAGCCAGCCATGCCTCTGCTCTTTGTGACTGGTGGGCAGCGGGCAGTGAAGCGGCTCCAGAAAGGGAAAGTGTGCAAGGAAACAGTTACCATAAACAAAAGGAGGGGATGACCTTTGATGTAAAACAAAGCATGGTCCTTTCTCTAAAAGTCTCTGATAAAGAAAAGCAGGAGGAAAAGGAGTGTCGCTTCAAGAAACTGGTTTCTCTGGAGCCCTGGATGCAATTCAGTGAACAATTATCAAATGTCCCAGCTGGTGCTGGGGACAAGAGAGTGACAAGACAGCCCGGGGCTGCCAGGAGCTCACAGGCTGTCTGCCACACGCCAGGCCAGGCCCAGCCTGCTGCAGGCACAGGACACCCACTGGGAGCGCTGGCCAGAAGTGGGCATGCCTGCTGGTCTCCGAAACAGCACTGCACAAAGGCCTGCTTTCATTTGGTCCCCTCGAAGCTGAGGCCAACCGCCTGTGCAGTTGGCTCTCTTTCCCTACCTGGCTGCTCGCTGCACCCCAGCTCTGCAGACAGCGGGCTCTGGCACCAAAGGATGTTAGAGTTTGATAGTTCATCCAACTAATGACACAGGCAGCTCCCATCTACTGTCACCCACGTGCTGTCAGGCGCTGTTCTCAGTACTTCACTTGAATAAACTGATTTTTATCCCCCTCGGCAACCCCATGAGATAGATGCTACAGATACGCAATCGCTTTTCCACGGCCCTGGGGCCCAGATGTGTTTTGGAATGGAGAACTTTTTGAATTTTAGAAAGATGATATCGCGGATGGGCCGTAGATTACTAACACTCAGAGGATCCATCCCCTTAACGCTCCTGCAGCCACTCGTAGGACTCTCCCCACTTGGAACAAGAAGACTACAGACAGCCTCATGACCCCTGGGCCGGGTTCAGCTGCTAAATGAATTTGTGCCAAGTTTATGAAAAAAACCTCTGGTTTCCAGAGCTTTGGGGGTTTTGCATTTGCAGATAATGGAATATGAAGCCCTGTTTGCAGAGCATAGTGAAACTTGAGAGGTAAAGCTGGTGAGCGTAGGGGCCAGCTTCACACCCAGGCCAACTGGCTCTGGATCTGGGCTCTCAGCCTCACACACGGCATGGCCTCCCTCATGTATACGTGAGAACTAAAAAATTACCTTCAGAGATGCAAAGGCCTGCAGGTTCTGCTCCCACCTTACCTCCCCAGCAGACTGCTTTTCATACACTTCTTTTCCTACCCTAGGAGCCAATCACACAGGTTTCTGAATACACCAGGATCTTTCCTTCCTTTCATCTTTTGCAAATACTCTTCCTACTGCCTTGAATACCCCCAACTTCTTTCACTGTTTGGCCAACTCCTATTCATCCTTCAAAAGCCACTCAAATACCCCTTCCTTGGTGAGGCACATGCTCATTTCACTTGGCCCAGAATGAATTGCTATATCCTTCTCGGCCCTGCTCAGACCTGCATGGCTCCTTGTTAACTCGCCAGAAACACTTTCCACTGAGCATTAACCAGATGCCAGGGGACCCTGTCTGCTCTTTGGAATCTGGACAAGCCAGGCACCAAGGCCCAATTCCATACCACTCAGAAGACACTCCCTCAAGCTGTCTGCAAGATTCCCAGGGGTGGGTCTCATCTGTGATCACTGCAGCCTCCAGCTCCTCTTCCTCCGAGTGGTCCCATTCACATGATAACCAGCCCTTTCCACGATGCCCACCTGAACCCACTACACAAAGCATATGTGAGAAGACAAGCCTTTGCTGGACATTTGCCGTTGGGGTGGGCGGAGCAGAGGGGATAGTCACACTGTAGAAATACGACCCACCTCAAGCTGAATGTGGGGTCCTGTTCTTAAATGTCCCCACAGGAGAATTTTCTGGTCCTCCCCCCACCCCGGGTCCCAAGCCTCCTTATCTCACTGGTCCTTCCCCTCCTCTCCTCTCCCCTCCCCTCCCCTCCCCTCTACTCTGCCTTCTCGCTCCTGCTCCACCCTCTTAGGAGAAGGCCCAACTCCTGTTTCCTCCTTGCAGAGAAACTGACCAGCTTTTCCCTTTCTAGACCCTCCTAATACCCTCCCACCCCATGCCCTGGGCCTCAGGCTCTACTTCCTATCACAAGCAGCTCATCAAGGCTTTTCCTCAAAGTGATCAGCATCCGCCCGGGGGATGCTGAAGTCAGCAGCTAGAATTACAAATATGGTTCAGCTTATTAGAGTTGTTTACTTGTCTGTCTTCCCTGCACTGGTCTGCTTTGCTCAGCTGAGTGTCCTCAGTCTCTAACAAATGCTGGACACATAGTAGGGCTTCAATAAGCGATGGTGAAGTGAACGAATTAATGATGAACGAAGAATAGCTCTGAGAGGCAGAACAAAATGCAGAGAAGATTTATTTCGTACAGGAGCATAAAAGACATAAATAGAAGCCTGTGTGTGTGTGTGTGTGTGTGTGTGTGTGTGTGTGCGTGCGCGCGCGCGCACGCACGTGTGTGTGTATTTTCTGGAAGTTGGGTCATGGATGTCAGGCCTGGAAATTTGAGGTAGGAAGAGACGAGACAAGCCAGGCCCATGAGATCAGGTGGGCAAGCCTAGCACCTGAGGTTTGAGTCAAAGAAGGTGGCCTAGTGATCAAGGGACACCAGTGCTGAGCCTGACCCCAGGGCAGTGGCCCTCGTTGTGACTTTTTCCACTCTGGTATGCAGATGAGGACAGAGCATCATCAGGTAAGTCTGTCCACCAGCACCCCCTTCCCCTTAGAGGGATGCCTACACTTTTCAGATGATGGGACTCTGCCTTTGTTTTTAAATTTAAGAGCTGCATGTCCATTTGCATCCAAAAAGCCATTACTGAGCACACCCATGCCGGGGAGACAAAGGTATCACGGGGCTTACAATTGTGGGGTAGGGGAACCCAGACAAAAACAAATGATCCTAACACAGAGAGTGCAACCTAGTGGCCATGAACTTGTGCTCTGGAGCCAGGTTGCCTAGTAAGATGCTGGTGTGGACAAAGAATGTCACCTGTCCTATTGGTCAAGGATGTTGCAGCCATCGAGCCGTCCTCCACTACAGCCGCCCCTGAGGTGCACCTTGAGGCGATTCAGGACAGAGAAAAACAGGAACTTGGCCCTAGATAGGAATGATTTCATTGAGCCTAGATTCTTGCATCTTCCCCATACATAGAAATCTGCTAAATTCATAAACATGAAATGTCTGGTTTTCTTTAATTAGCAGTAATCTTTTGATGTTCAAACTACCTGGGTGTTTTGTTTTTGTTTTTGCAAAAACACCTATATGTGCTGGCTCCTCCCTTACCTCTTCTGAATGATCCCTCAGGGCTACCTGAGAGGCTGCATCCCAGGCTTAAGTCCTCAGTAAGTCCTCCAAATAAAACACAATTTTCAACTTTTAAGTTGTGCATTTTTTCCGTTGACACTGGGCTCCATCCCTTAAATGCATGATGTTGCAAAAATCATTTTACCTCTGCGCTTCAGGTCCTTTGATCCTGATATGCGCCTAGTAATGATGCCTCCATCACTGGGCCCTTGGGAGTTTCAAACAAGTGAGTATGTATCAAGTCTTCAGAACACTGTACGGTTTGCAGCATGTTCTGCATGAGTGTCATATTCTACTGCAACTAATGATGATAGTAAATAGTATTACCCTGGGACAAACGCTATGGCAGTTGTTGCTATGTGACCTAGCCCCTCTCTGACCTCAGCTCTTAACACCCTCTCCCCACCCCACTCGCTCCAGACCAGGGTTTCTCAACCTGAACATGACTGGCATTTGGGATTAGAGATGAACTTGGGTGGTGTGTGCTTGGGGCTGGGGGTGGGGCTGCCCTGTGCACTGTAAGGATGTTTAGTAGCATCACCAACAATGCCCCCTCCCCCCTGCAAGCTGTGTCATCCAAATATGTTTCCAGGTATTGCCAAACATCCCCTGGGCAGGTAAAAAGGACCCAAGCTGAGAATCACTGCTCGAGACCTACTGATTTCCCTGCTGTTTCTCAAATAAATAAGCCTACACAGACCCCAGGGTCTTAGCACCTGCAGTTCCCTCTACCTGGGATGCTCTTCCCCCAGATAACCAGGTTGGCTCAGTCCCTCTGCTCACATGTCACCACATCCTCTGAGAGGCTTCTGACCACTGCAACATGCAACACACACACACACACACACACCCCCCATACACATTTCATGGCTCTCAAGCTCCTCTTCACCCTCCACCTTGTAGCTTATCTACATTTGACCAGAGTTAGAGCTGTCCTGCCTCAGAAGGCTGAGGGTCCGATGCATGGCAAAGTGCAAAGCTAGGCTGCAGCTGCCCCCAAACGTGGCTCCAGTGGGGCCCCACTGTGCTTCCCCTCCCTGGACCGAATCAGACAAGCCATGGAGATCATCTGTGTCTCCCCCTCGTTTTCAGATGAAATGACAAGAGGCCCAGAGATGGGGCAGATTTTCCCACAGTCCTACAGAGAGTTGGTGGCAATCCAGGGACCAGAATCCCCATCTTCTCTGATCCCAGGCAGGAGTGGCGGTCTCCAGAAGCAAAAGTGAAAGAGAGGCTGGTTGAGGTCCCTTAGCACAGCATTAGGGAAAGCTCTTGATCTGATAAATGGGGACAGAAGCCCCTTGAGGGGTTGTTGAGATTAAATGGGAATGTTTATGAAGAGCCCAGCACATGCCTTGTACAAAGTAGGAGCTCAACAGATCACATTTGTTATTGCTGGTGTCGTCATCATTGTTGCAAGCACTTGTCTCACACCAAGTTTATGTGGTTTAGGTACAGGCTTTGGAGTCTGAGTGTCTTGGTTCAAATCCCAGTTCTGTTGATTACTGGCTGTGTGATTCTGGGCAAGTTACTTAACCCCTCTGTGTCTCAGTTATCTCACACATAAAATAGGGGTAAATCCTAGAACCTACCTCATAGGGAGCTTGTAAGGATGAAAGGAGATCATGTGGGCAAAGTGCTTAGCAGGGTGGCCAGGACAATGACCAGTCATTAAAGGTTATGATCACCATCATCATCATGACCATGACCATGACCATCATCATCACCATCACCATCCCCGTCATCCCAATCACCATTATCACCACCATCATCATCATCACTATTATCGCCATCTTCATCATCATCCCATCAACCTTATCACTGTCATCATCATCATCATCACTATCATCATCATCATCATTCCCATTATCACCATTCTCATCATTCCAACTTGACATGAAATGCAGCACAGTGAAGGGCTCCACAAATCTACTTGTTGACTGACTTTCAAGTCCCCACCCATTGATTCCCAGGGAAGCTTTTGCTTCTCCCCAAACGTTTGCTTAGAGGATTTCTCAACACTCAAAACAAAACAAAACTGTTCCAAAGATAAGAGAAATCACAGGAAGGCTGAAAGATCTACGCTATCTAGTTTTATTCATTGAATATTAAATCAATATTAAAATCTCACCTCTTTTTAAAGGCATTAATAAAAATAGACTTTAAATTTTCTGCAAATAAAAAGTCAGTGCAGAAAGATTCCCAGGGCTGCAAAGCCCCACTCTCTCCTCTACTGAAGAGATTTCTAAACTGAGGCAGATTTCAATCTCAGGATTCTCCCTGGGGGCCCAAAGGGAAACAATCAATCAGGAAGGGCTCAGTCTCTTCTCCCCATGCAGACATCTTCTCCTGGAACGCCCTCTGCTCTGTCCCCACCCACAATGCAAAATCAATGGAACTCTCCGGAGAAACCTTGGTTCCTGTTGGCTCTCCTTATTTATGCATTAGCACACTTTTAAGTCTAGCTGACTTTGGAATCTCACCAGGGGGATCACTTGATTTTGCCAGGGGCGCCACACTCAAGATTCCCAGCTCCAAGCCTGATTTATTTTCTTTCTCTGGAAGCTGTGGGGCTGCTGTGAATCTCTGAAGTTTGGGTTTCTTACTTCCAGGCTAATCCATGTCCTTCTTCTCCCCAACTTCCCCACTTGAAAAACTGTCTTTCTTTTGCTGTGCAAATCCGCCAGAGAAGCCTCAAGTAGAAAGTTGATTATTCAGAAGCCACAGAATCAAGGATTTGAAAAACAAGGAGAGCTGGGCTGTCTGTTCCCCAGGGCT
The DNA here is from genome assembly GCF_963455315.2 of Globicephala melas. Lineage (NCBI taxonomy): Eukaryota > Metazoa > Chordata > Mammalia > Artiodactyla > Delphinidae > Globicephala > Globicephala melas. Next base: position 14,894,491 of record NC_083323.1, read on the forward strand.
ACCGTCACGAATTGCCACCAACTGGGAGGCTTCAATAACAGAAATCCATTCTTTCCTAGTCTGGAGGCCAGAAGTCTGAAATCAAGGTGTCAGCAGGGTGCTCCCTTTCCGAGGCTCTGAGGGAGAATCTGTCCCAGGCCCCTCCCAGCTTCTGGGGGTTCCCAGCAGCCTTGGCCTTCATTCCTTGGCTGGTAGCTGCATTTTTCCCATCTCTGCCTCCGTCTTCACATGGCCTTCTCCCATCTGTGTCTGTCCTCTGTGTGTCCACTCTTCTTATAAGGACACCAATCATATTGGATTAGAGGCCCACCCTAGTCTAGTATGACCTCATCTTAACTCATGACATCTGCAATGGCCCAATTTCCAAACAAGGTCACATTCTGAGGTTCCGGGTAGACATTCATTTGGGGGGGATACTATTCAACCCAGTAGAGGGGGCAAGAATTTAAACAAATTATTTAGTACCTTGCCCACACTGGGACCCTCTCTGAGTGCCTTGCACAGTCTCCAGCCCCCCAGTGTAAGATGGCAAAAGGAGATGTCAAGTTAGCAACAGAAGCAATGCTGTGGCCCCACTGAGGGAGAACTTGGAGTTTTCAAACAATTTCCCCCAGCTAGTACACCAGTGTAACCTCATAATGACCACAGAGGGAGAGTGGACTTTCTCATCATCCAATGAGGAAACAGCTCAGAGAGGTTGGGCCACTTGCCTAAGGTCACACAGCTGCTATGTGGAGAACTGGGCCTAGAACCCAGGCCTTCTCTCCCCAGTGCAAGGCTCTTTCTCTTTCCCCATTTTCTTACCAAGGAAAGAACAGGGCTGGTGAGTTGGTAACAGAAAACAGATGGCTTGGAAACCTGTTGGGGGTCTGGGGAGAAATTGCCTCTTGAGACACTAGCCACTTTCCAGACACAATGGCAGAGCACTGGCAGGGTGAAGGGAGCCAGGCTGTCTTCCCTTGATGTGGCACCTATACACAATGGAATATTACTCAGCCATGAAAAGAGATGAAATTGAGTTATTTGTAGTGAGGTGGATGGACCTAGAGTCTGTCATACAGAGTGAAATAAGTCAGAAAGAGAAAAACAAATACCATATGCTAACACATATATATGGAATCTAAGAGAAAAAATGATTCTGAAGAACCTAGGGGCAGGACAGGAATAAAGACGGAGACTTAAGAGAATGGACTTGAGGAAGCAGGGAGGGGGAAAGGTAAGCTTGGACAAAGTGAGAGAGTGGCATGGACATATATACACTACCAAATGTAAAACAGATAGCCGCATAGCACAGGGAGATCAGCTCTGTGTTTTGTGACCACCTAGAGGGGTGGGTTAGGGAGGGTGTGAGGGAGACGCAAGAGGGAGGAGATATGGGGATATGCGTATACATATAGCTGATTCACTTTGTTATACAGCAGAAACTAACACAACATTGTAAAGCAATTATACTCCAATAAAGATGTTTAAAAAAAAAGAATTTATGAATAAACAGTTTCTGAAAACTTTAAAAAAAGAAAGAAGAAAATCAAGAGAAGTCAGACGTTGCCGGGTCCCCTTTCCCATCGATCTCTCAGATTAGCTCTCCTCAAAATCCTGCTGCAGGTTCATTATGCTAACTCTTTTGATTCCCCCAGTGCAGCTTAAAAATCTACTGAGAGATGAAAGTGAGGGGCTGATGTGCGCCTGGAGGGTGGGAGGATCTTGCTCAGCCAGCCAGCCTGCAGGGGGGTGCTCTGGGGTCTGGCCGCATCCCTTCAACACTGCATCACACAGGCTGGACCACAAAAGGCCACACGTGCCATCCAGCAAGCCCAGGTTTCCCCCTGAAGGCAGAGCAGGCATAATCCTGTGGTTTAATGAATGGCTATAGGCTAGAGTTTGATAACTTGCCTCTTTGCCCCCACCTGCCTTGTGGTTTGCTGCATCTGCTGTTCCCTCGGCCTGGAATACTTTTCCCCTAGACAGGCATATGGGCACTTCCTCACTTGATTCAAGGCTCTGCTGAAAATCATCTCTTCTTGGAAGCCATCTCTGACCAGCCTTCTTAAAATTGCACCCCCAGCACTCCCTAGCTCCCTCCCTGCATTTTTCTCTTAACATCCTATGTATTTTAGTTTTAAATTTTGTTTATGGTCTATCCCTCCAGATTGGCAGGTCCATGAGAGCAGGGATTTTTGTCCATTTTATTCACCGTTGAATCTCTAGTGTCTGTCATATTCCCTGGCACTCAATAAATACTTGTTAAATAAATCAACACACGGATGAAAGCATTTACGACAGGATTCAGGGCAGCAACAAGAGGTCCTGGATTCAGATTCTCTAGAAATTGAATCTAACTCCTTACTGCCTGGCATGGGACCTGAGCAAATCACTTACTGTTTCTGGGCCTCAGTTTGCTCATCTGTAAAAAGGGGATAATAACATTGCTACCTCATAGGGTTGTGAGGAGGATCAACGAGATGAATCTGAAGTGCCTGGTACACTGCCAACCTCCAACATATATATCAGCTATTTTTATTACTACTGGATTTTTATTACCATTTGGGGTAGAACATTGCAAAGTTTTGCAGGAGAGGATGAGGAAAGGGAGACATGCCCCCCATCCTCAGGGACCTTAGAGCTTCCAGGCACCCACCAAGCTGCCATCATCTATCCCAGTGCCTAGCACAGAGTGGGCGTGGAGGAAGTGGCAGATGAATGAACAGAAGTGCATCATCCCAGGACCCCTGACAGAGGATGGTTCTGTATTCCATGGCCTCAACCTTGGAAGACAGCAGATAACTGGGTGGTGAGGGGAGTTGGAGAGGGTGTGTCCAGATGGAGTAGGTTGTCCGTGGGCTCTCCCTTGCCCTACAGAGCCCTCCTGGCTACAGAAGCTTCCTGGGACATCTCGGTTTAAGTCCTGGCCCTGCCCCCAGCTGGCTGCATGTCTCTGGGACAAGTCCCTTGACAATTCTGGGTCTCAGTGTCCCCATCAGCAGTGTGAGGCAGTAGAGCCCCTTCTAGCTGTGACACTCTCGGGTCCTTGGTGGTCTCCATTGACCCAACCATGCTGAGTTTCCACCTTGAAGACTTTCAGGAGGAGACCCATCCCACCAGATTCTGTCCTGTCTCATTAAACAAGTACTGTTGAGGTTGCTGATCTGGGTCCAATCCTACTGCCAACTGCCCAGAGAGTGTGGACCTTGGTCTTAGCATGGACTGGGCTCCAGTCCCAGCTCTGCTCCTGCTTGCTGAGTGACCTGACAAAAGTCACTTAACTTCTCTGATCCCACTCTCTTTGCCTGTCAAACCGCAATAAAACCCCTATATCCCACAGGGAACTGTGACAGTGAAATAAAAGAGCCTGCATGAAACACTCACAACACTGCCTGGCACACAGTAGGGACTCAGTACATACTACTTCCCTTCTTATCCAGCCTGGGAGGAACAGGTGGCCTCAGCAGTGATGAGGAGGAAGAAGCGAATGAAGACAGCAGCAGAGAACCTTTTGCAAAGTTAAATGTATCACCCATTTCAATCTTCACAGCACTATTATTCCCATTTCACAGATGAAGAACCTGAGGCTCGGCAAGGTCAAGCAAGCTGCCCAAGGTCATATAGCCACTAACGGACGTGGCAGGACCCCAACATCATTTTTTTCTGTTGCCAAAGACCTTGTTGTAACTGTCACGTCCTGATTGCCTCTCATGGGGTGAACACTTGAGCCATGGGTTCTCTTGGTCCACATGGCTAAGCAGAAGGTACAGAAGGAGGGACAGGGCATGAGGCTTGGCATACAGCAGGCAGCTGAGGCCGTGCTTCCAGGGCTGCAGGTGACACTGCTGCCTTTTATCGGGCTAAGGAGGGCCATGTTACCACTGTCTGCCCCGAAAGACTCTAGCTCTGGGCTGGGAGCTGGGATGGCTCTAAGCTTGCAGAATTCTTTCTGCTCTAACAAGATTGAATGCTGTGAGTCTGTACCTGGAGATCCTATCCATTAGTTGATTAAAAGCTATAGATCAGCCTGCCTGGGACCTGCCAGCGCCATTATGAATAAGAAGTGTCAGGAAATCTTTCGGCATGACCAATGTCTTTGAAATTGCCACGGTGACAGATAATAAAACTTCAGAGTCTTTTGGCAAGCCAGCTCTGCTGCCAGGCAGTAAAATTTGGGACAGCCTTTGAAGCAGTTTGTATTTAAATGAGCCGTGAGTGCCATATCTCAAAGTTCCACACCCTCGGATTAAAAACAACCGCCACCAAAAACAAGCTTGTCAAACAATGATTCCAGGCTAACGTAAGTGGTTGTGAACAATACTAAGGGCTACCCAGGATTATGCAGAGGCAGTAAGACTACCGTAGTGGCCACATACACGGTCCCTGGAGCCAACTAACTGCCCAAGTTCAAATCCAGGTTCTACTACCTCCTAGCTGTGTGACGTTGGGCCAGTTACATAACCCCTCCATGGTTCAGTTTCTTCACTTATAAAGAGGGGATAACATTTAGTAACTACTTCAGGGGGTTGTTGTCATGATCAGATGTGTTAATATGGATGTCTTAGTCCATTTGGGCCATAAGACAAAATACCATAGACTGGGTGGCATAGAAACAGAAATTTAAATCTCACAATTCTGGCAGCTGGAAGACAAGGCACTGGCAGATTCAGTGTCTGGCGAGGACCTGCTTCCTGGTTCATAAAGGGCCATCTTTCTGCCATAACCTCACACGGCAGAAGGTGTAGGGGAGCTTTCCTGGGTCTCTTTTATAAGAGCACTAATCCCATTCACAGGGGCTCCACCCTCATGACCTAAGCACCTTCCAAAGGCCCCACCTCCAAACATCATCACATTGGGAGTTTAGGCTTCAACATAAGCCATAAATTTTAGGGGGGACACAAACATTCAGCCTATAGCAATGGAAAAGGCTTAAAATGGTCCCCATAAGTAAGGGCATATCCATTTACTTAATAAGCATTTATTGTGCATTATGTCTCTAATTTTTCATATCTCTGATCCATACTCTCTGGGAGTGCCCTTCCCTACTGATTCTGAGCCAGACCTTGTGACTTCATTAGAGAATGCAGTAGATGTGACGGTGCTCCAGTTCTGAGCCTGGATCTAGAGAAATATTGTTCAATTCCACTCCCTCTCTTGGAGCCCCAGTGTAGCCAAGTAAACGAACCTAGGCTAGCCTGCTGCAGGAGGAGTGACTGTGATGAGGGCTCAGGTGAGGCTCTGGGCCATCAGATGTGCCATCGGAGCCATCCTAGACCTGCCTGCAGCCAGCCAGCTCCCAAACCTGCGAGACAGCCCAGTCCAGAAAGCAGAGCTGGTGCACCAAATGACAGCTGACTCTGAGGATGTGTGAGACCAGAAGAACCATCCAGCTGTCCCCAGACTTGTGAGTATCAATAAATGCTTTCATTTAAGTCATTTGGAGTTTGGGAATAGTTTGTTACACAGCAATACCTAGCTGATACAGGACCAACTACCTACTGAGAGCTGTAGTAGACACAGAGGAAACAGTATTGAATAAGATGTTGCTCACACCTTCAGGAGTCTGCTATCAAGTTGGGGAAACACCACCAAAAAAATAATCCCATCATAACTGGGCCTTGAAGGATCCCTCCCAAGGAGAAGGGGCATTCCAGGCAGAAAGACCAGCATGGGCAAAGGCACAGAGGCATAAAAGTATCTCTCTCCCACCTATTGCCATTCTCCAATGAGCAGGGGATCTGAGCATCCCATACCTCAACAGTGAAGGAATAGGGAGGAAAAACAAGTACCAAATGACCTTCTCTGTGTCAACACAAGAGCTCGGCACTTTAAATGGAGTCATGTAATCATCTCAACAACTTAGGTGGTAAGATTTTTCAGAAATTAGGAGACTTGCCTCAAACCACAGAGTTAAGAGGTGGTACAGATCATCTCCCACCGTGCCCCAGCTCTGGAATCAGAGACAGGAGTTCAAACCCCTCACTAGTTTTTGTTTTCTTTTTTTCCCCTCACTTGCTAAATGACCTGCAGATAAGGTGACACATACCAAGAGCTGAATAATTAGAAGCCATTTGTTATTATTATTTATAATAGTGAACAATTATAATTCAAAGCAACCTAATTTAACAGAGATACAAATTTTACAGGGAAAAAGAGACTAAAGGAAAGGAGTGAAAATGCAGACAGGCATGGCTGAACTGCTTCCCAGGACTTGCAGGCTGCACACAGTCAGTCCCCACTGGGCTCCTTGAACATCTGGGCTCCTTCTGCTGGCTCTCAAAAAGTTCTACATCAGACTTTAGCTCAGAAACCCTGGATGAACCGACATTTGTCCTCAAGTGTTCGCGGCTTCCTACCTAGGAGCAAGGCCTGTGCAGTCACACAGCACTTCCTGTTTGGTTTAATGCTCTCCTGTCACCATCTTGAATTTCTTAACAATTTCGAACAAGGGGCCTGCATTCTCATGTGGCAGTGGGCCCTGGGAACCATGCAGACTGTCCTTCTCGGGCCTATGCAAGTGTGGATCCTCTGGGAACCCCCAGACAGATCTGCATCAGCAGGGACCAAAGCTGTAGCCTTACTGGTTAGGTAGACTTGGGTGTCTATTCATTCAACAAGCACTTATGAGCACCTACTGTGTGCTGGGTACAGGGCTAAGAGCTGGGGTATGTATAATGAATAACACAAGAACTTGGTGTTTCAAGAAGTTTGCATACCCCAAGTGCACTCTTGATTTCCCTTAAACCTGCTCCCTTCTTCTGCCCCTGTACCTCTCCCACTCAGTAAGTGGTACCACCATCCTCCCAATCTCTCCAGTTGGAAAGCCAAAAGTCATCTGGATTCTACCCCCCTGCCCCCCTTGCAGAACAGTAGCAAGTCCTGTGGGTTTTACCCTCCAAATTTAGCTCCAATCTCCATTCTCTCTATCCCCACTAGTACCCCTCCTCCAGGCCACATCCCCTCTTATCTGGGGGGGTCCCACTTCCATTCTTGCCCCAGGCCAACCATTCTTTCTTACCAGAGGAATTAAAATGAAAATAAGATATCACTCCCTTGTTTAAAGCCCTCTGATCACCTTCTCTTGCCTGTGGCAAAAAATCTCAGCTCCTAACCTTGGCCTCAGAGCCTCAGGATCTGGTCTTCCAACTCCCCTTGCTCATGACTATACAGACAACCTGGCCTCCTTTCAATTCTCTGAGTACATCAAACTGTTCTGCATCTCAGGGTATTTTCCCATGCTGTTCCTTAGACCTGGGTCATGTTCCCCTTGCTGTTCCATATGAGCTGGTCCTTTCTGAACAGAAATGTCATAGCCTCAGAGAAGCCTTCCCTGACCACTCTGTCTAAGGGTGTTTCAGCCCCACCCCATTATCCCATATCTCATCTTGGTTTTTTTTTTTATCCATCACTTATCACCGTTGGTGATTATTTTATTGATACATCTTTCTAAAGATTTAAGAATCTCCCTTCCATGATCCACCCCTGGAGACTGTAAGCTCCATGAGGGCAGAGACCTTTTGATCTCTCTGTGTGTCATTCTTAACGCTGGTAGCAAATACAGTGCCTGGCACATGTTTGGTGCTCAATACTTGTTTGCTGAGTGAATGAATGAATGAATGAATGAGTAGAAAGCAGGGAGGCAGGAAAGAGCACATGTGTCCGGCTATCTGGAAGGAGCACTGGGTGGGTAGAGGGACAGCAGCAAGGGATGGGGCTGGGGAAGCCGGCAGGGGTCAGATCCCAAAGGCCTTGTCAGCCACGCTAAGGGGCCCGGACTTTGAGGGCAGTGGGAAACCTACGGAGAATTTCAAGCAAGACAGGATCTGTGTCTAATAGTGTGCTGTGGCGGTTGTGTGGAGGATGAATTAGAAGGAGGCAGGCGAAGACAGTTATTTACGAGCTCCAGGGAGCACACGCATCCATTTCGCGCAATCCTTAGGAGTATTCAGGACCACGGGAGGCGGCGGGAGGGTGGCAGGCATCGCAGACAGCCCTGCCTTCAACATGCTCTAACCAGGCTCACCTTCGGAGTCTCAGCCCCCAGCTGAAAAAGAGGTTTCCACCTTGCACATTGCAAGGAAGAAAGCGAAAAGAGCTATCAAAGCTCACCAATCTTGTCTTGGATTACGTCGTGAGCACGAGGAAGAAAATCCATCCTCTCTGGTGCCATAGTTTTCTTTCTTTAATGTCACTTCTTTCAAACCTATCAAAGCAAAGCATGCTGTACATGACGTTGCATAATATCTCGGGGGCTGCTATATGGGCTCCATCTGCTCTGTGAAAGGGCACCATTTCCAATATTGAATTCCTTGATGTGAGAAACTGTAGAAATATTTCACATGACCCCCTACTGTTTAGAAAACATATCTTAATCCAGAGGGGGAATTAGAATTTTCTTCCCCCCTATTATGGGAAGAGAAGAAAATGGAAAGGAAGGAAGGAAGGAAGGGAGGGAGGGAGGAAGGAGAAAGAGAGAGAGAGAGAATCAGTAAGAATAAGGTAGACCAGAGACAAGTGATCCCCAAGAAATCCCTCAGATCGCTTCCCACCTGTCCCCGTGGGCTGTTCATGAGTCAGAATTCCAGCAACCACACTTTAATCATTTGGACAGTGAAGATTTACTATTAAGAGAAGAAGAGCGTTGACATTTATTGAGCACCTACTGCATACCAGGCACTGTGCTAAACATCAGTTCAGTTAAACCTCATGTCTTTCCTTCAGAAATGAAGAAATCTTATTACCCTTATCTTCAGATGCGAAAACAGAGGTCTGAAAATGAGGGGATATGGCTTACGTATGCAGACTGCACAGGACTGTGGATGTTATTATGCTCCATGGCCAACGCAGTGGGCTACTTGGAGGGATCCCAACGAAGTGGAAGGTGGGGCCCCTCACTCCCGTAGCTCAGCGTCTCCTGGGCTGGGAAGGAAGAATAGGCAGAGAAATGAGAAGCGGGGGAGAGGTTCCCTGCAGCCTTACATTTCTACATTTTGGGATGTCCATTTGTTACTGGTCCCACATGCCATCTGGAGATAAGATGCTGACATGAGCAGTTCAGATTTAAGAGTTCTGCTTCATCAGAGCAGTGTGGCCTGTCCCTGCTCTGGGAAACAGACCCACTACAGGACAAAAAGAAATCCCATGGCAGAGGCTCTCCCTGTGGTGCTGTCCGGGCTTCCTGGATGCAGACAGTGGGTCCAAAAGTGCTGGAGTCTAGACTGCCCCCAGCTGCAATTTTACAAGCAGGAAACCTAAGGGGCCAGGCACATGACTGCCTCACCTGAGGTCACATGACTGGCAGGTGGCAGCACAAGGGTGGCCCAGGGTCACCTGGCCAAGGCCTCCTTCTTAATGCCTCTTACTTCTCAGAACTGGGCTTTCTCATGCTCCTCCAGATACTGCTTGGGTTCATTCATTCATTCATTCGAGAACCCACCACTGAGCTCCTATCCTGTGAGGTCCTAAGGCCCTACAATAAACAAACTGTAGGCCCTTCCCCAGCCCAGGTGCTCCTTGCAGACATAGCAGATGCTGGGTGCTTTGAAGGCCTTGCTTTGGGTTCCGTTTGGAGTTTTGCCTTAAGTTTAAATTATTTTGTTCCCATCTGTTCTAATTTCTTTGGAAACTGCCCTCCTTTCTTTCTGGGTGCCTTTTACGGAGACAGGAGTGGGTGTTAGAACGAAGGCTCTGAATGACGCCCCCTGGGGGCAGAGCATGGAACTAGTGGTCAAAGATGGGGGCTCCACAGAACCACGAGATTCAGGCAGGTCAATCACACAGCTGCCGCTCATGGAGTTCCCACCATAATTACACACCTTCATTCATTTATTTCTCACAGCAACCGCTCAAGTCAGTAAATGATCCCCATTTTTGCAGGTGAATAAGCCGAAGCTGAGAGGGCCAGGATCAGTGCAAGTCCCTCGCCTACAGAGCCTGGTTTGGGAGATGGATTTCTAACTCAGGTCAGTATGATTCCATTTCCATCTGGGCCTCATTCTTCCAATCTCTGAAATGGGGATTACAGAGCTTGCTTTCACAGGGTTGCTCTGAAGTGCACTGAAGACAGTTACGGAGAGGCCCTTAGCCCATGCTTGGCCCATCAATTCCTTCATAAATATTTGGGAGGAGAGGACGATATCCCGAGCCTGGGCTGAGCATGGGGCCCCTGAGGCCTGCCCTGGCCAAGAACCCTGGGCCCACCTGGCCGTGGGTCAGAGGTTGAGGTTCAAGTTCTCTCTGGGCTTGAATAAGCAAGTTCCAAATCTCGTTTTTAGCTTGCAGGACGCCTTAACGAAGAGGCTGCCCTGATCTCCCCTTCTCTCAGCAGAGGGGACCTGGGGCGGGCTCCATAATTCATGGAGACAAAACCATTACATGGTCGACCTGTGAGTTCTGTCGGGCGACTTTCTCCCTGGTAATCGTGAAAGTTAATACAATGTAGGAAGTGCTGCAGCTATTTGAATTTCAAATATGGCAAAGCTGCTGGAAGCATGCCCGGGTGCAGGAGAGGGTACATTTCACTGTCTCACTTCCTGGACCCCCCAACCACTGGCTTGGGGTGCGGGTGTGGAGGACCTGGATTCTCAGGTAACCTCCAATATGAAGAACCAGGCAGGGCTCAGGGAGGGGGAGAAAAAGTCAACCTTAAGGGTCTCCACCTCCTCTTCTCAGCCAGGGGACAGATGCCTGGGACCATATATTCTGTCCCCCCATAATGTCCTGGAACACACTGCTCTGGAAAACAGAGTGTTCTGGTTAACTGAGAGGGGCTATGGGATCCTAAGAGGATGAACACCTTCCAAGTTAGAATCCACTTCCAAAAACTCTACACTTAAAAAAATTATAAAGCTTTTATTTGGAAGGCACTTTCCAAAGCATTACATTATCAAATCTTCCCAACAGCCCAGTGGAGTAGAAGTTATTATCCATACTTTCTAGATGAGGAAATTGAGACTCTGAGAGGTTAAGTAACGCCCAGGTCTGCTTCGTCTGCCTGCAAGACAGCTGGAATCTGTACAAATCTTCAGAATTTGGGTGCAGCCTCTTCCTGTGACCCCATGTCTACTAGATACTCCATTTGACAGAGGCAATTATCTTCTCTGGGATTAAGTACTTTGTTGGCATCAGTGGTCACTCTGGGAACAGACACAGAGGCAGCTGGAGCCTGCGCTGCAGCTCTGCCGACCCCAGGAGGGACCCAGGAGCTGCTCTGATCTCCTCATGGTCTCCTGGGGTTTGCCTCCCTGCCCATATGGTGGGGGACACGGGAGGAAACGATCCTGGCTTCCTTGGTGTCTCACTTATTGTGTCCATGCTCTAGCATACAGTGGATTTCCAGTCTCTGTAGCTTATAAAACCTGACATAGATGTACCCACTCTCCCTCCCAGTCTGCATGGCATTAGGCCCTTCTTAATCTCTGAACCATCCCTCCCCCCACACCATTAAAGTAAAGACAGCGTGCTTGGCACACAATATGGTAGCTTCAGAACACATCCCCTGGCTCACGGTTCTACCTAGACTAACCCCCCAGCCCCTCCTATCACAGAACTCAGAGCCAACAACCGCTTCTCACCTAAGAGGAGGCCCCGAAATGCTCTAATTTTTCTTCCCACGCATTCATATAGCACTTGGCACTATGTTTATTATGCCTTTGTTTAAGCAGTTTCTCCTGTCTGAAATGCCCTCCCATCTGTGGTAGGCAGAATTATAGTCCCTGAAGATGGGGCCAGGACCTGTGAATATGTCCCCTTACAGGGCAAAAGGGACTTTGCAGATATGATTACATGAAGGACCTTGAGATGGGGAGATTATCCTGGATTACCTGGGTGGATCCAATGTGATTACAAGGGTCCTTATAAGAGGGAGGCAGCAGGGTCAGAGACAGAGGAGGAGAGGGAATGACAGAAGCAGAGGTCAGAGAGAGAGATTTTGAAGATGCTATGCTACTGATCTTAAAGATGGAGTTAGGGGCCGCAAATCAAGGAATGCAGGTGCTCTCTAGAGACTGGAAAAGGTGAGGAAGTAGGTTCTCCCTAAGGCCTCCAGAAGTTACAAAGCTCTACCGATACCTTTACTTTAGGGCTTCTGATGTCCAGAACTGTAAAGTAATACATTTATGTTATTTAAAATCACGAAATTTGTGACCATTCTCCATGAGTCTCAGAGTTGGCTTTCCAGGAACCTAACCTCCTACAAGGTCTTTGCTCAAATGTCACCTTCCCAAGGAGACTTTTCTGGAGTGCCCTATTAAAATGTCCACTTCCTCTGCCCCAGAAACTCTCTGCCTCCCCGACTTCTTGCTTTCTCTACATAGAACTTATCGCCATCCAACAGTCTGCAATTTATTTATTTATTTATTTTTTTAAAAGCTTATTTTCTTACATATATTCTGTCTCCCCCACTAGAATATAAGCTCAGTGAGGGCAGGGACTTCGTTATGTTCATGGCTGTATCCTTTTCTAGGCACTGAGGCTACAGCAACGAACAAAGCATAATGGAATGGAATAAACAGCTGTGGAATGAATGAATGAACGAACGAGTGAATGAGCGAGTGCCTGTCCTCCTGGTCACATGCTTCCCAAGGCGGCTCCTCTAGTTTCTGGCTTCCCCGATGGGCAGTGTGGGGCATCCCAGTCCCTCCACCCTGCCCACTGCCTGGTCCTCCCAAGTTTCTCCTTTGCTCTTGAGAAACCTAAGAAGACAAGCCATGCCATGTCATTTTCTCCAACTCCTTCTGACCAAATGCATCCCAATCCTTTGCAGATTTTTTTTTTTTTTTTTTTTTTTTTTTTTTGCGGTATGCGGGCCTTTCACTGTTCTGGCCTCTCCCGTTGCGGAGCACAGGCTCCGGACGCACAGGCCCAGCGGCCATGGCTCACAGGCCCAGCCGCTCTGCGGCATGTGGGATCTTCCCGGACAGGCGCACGAACCCGCATCCCCTGCATCGTCAGGCGGACTCCCAACCACTGCGCCACCAGGGAAGCCCTTCTGCAGATTTTTAATAGCAGTGTGGCTGCCCTGGGGATCAGGTACACCAAGTCAAGTTGAGAAGATCCAGGATGGTGAGCAGGCCAAGTGTCCCGCCCCTCCTCCATGCTCTTTGCCTAAGAGTCCTCCTGGGCGTCCACAAAGCACAGCTATCTCCCAGGATTTACATGCTTTAAGCTTTTCATGAGTCCCTTATCACCTATCCTGGAACTATGACTGGCTGGGAGGAAGAGAAAGGAAGGAAAAATGGGAGAAAGGAACCCCCCCCCCATAGACCTCTTTATTTGCTACTCTATTTCCTAAAATTTTGGAACCTCTTGAAGAAAAGCTAGCAGATGTTAGGCTATTTGGCCAAATAAATAATATCAAAAAAGCCTTCAAAATCAATCCTCCACCGTTAGCAGGACACAATTAAACAGCAACCAAAAGGTGTTTGGCTTCCAATGGGCAAAAAAGGAAATGAAATCTACAGTTTTCTCTACTTTTCAAACATAAATTAGGTTACAGCCTAGAGAGGGGGAAAGTGATTAGAGCTAACACCCTATTAAATTTCAACAGGACCCGAATTATTTTCAAAATTTCTGACTTAACTGGGGGGAAAAAAGGATCCAAAATGAAATCGCTTACTTATTCATTCATTCACTCATCTATTCATTGAGCTAATGCTTACTGAACACCAGCTACATACCCCACGCTGGACCCTGGAAATGCAAAGGTAGGATGAGCCCTCGCTGTCCTCAAGAGTAAGAAAAGAGGGCTTCCCTGGTGGCGCAGTGGTTGAGAGTCCGCCTGCCGATGCAGGGGACACGGGTTCGTGCCCCGGTCTGGGAAGATCCCACATGCCGTGGAGCGGCTGGGCCCGTGAGCCATGGCCGCTGAGACTGCGCGTCCGGAGCCTGTGCTCCGCAACGGGAGAGGCCAGAACAGTGAAAAGCCCGCGTACCGCAAAAAAAAAAAAAAAAAAAAAAAAAAAAGAGTAAGAAAAGAAAAGGCTGTACACCAAGGTTGTCAAAAAAAAAAAAAAAAAAAAAAAGTGATTCTAGGGCCCCCATCTCAGACCTACTGAAATCAGAACTTCTGGGGTGAAATCGGAAGTCTGCATTTTAAGTAAACACTACAGGTAATTCTTAAGCACTTAAGAAGCTTAACTTAATGTTTGAGAACCACTGGCCCGCCGTGGCTGAGCCTGGCTCTGTCTCTTCCTCCAGTACCCAGCTCAGGGGGAAAGCAGCAGGCCGGCTTTGGACTGACCCCTAACCTCGGCACTGCCTAGCTGTGGCTTTGGGCAAAAGCCACTTCCAATTTGGAGCCTCATTCTCCTCATCCATAAAATGGGAGAAATACTAAAAACTTGCAAAGGTCATTGTGAGAATCTAAGGGGTGTGTCCGTCACGCCTTTGACTCAGGGTCCAGCGTGGTGCAAGCGTTGTGTGCAGCTGTCACCTTCTTGTCTTCCGTCTGGTGGGGTCCCACCCCTTCCACTCACTTCCACTGTCTCTCCCCCTCCTTCCTTTCCCTGTCTCCCTTCTTTACTTCTTCCATTTGAGAGACTCGCCCTGTGACTTGTGGGATCTGGCACTGTGTTAGGTAGTTGGGGAGTTCAAGGGTGGTCATCACAGACAAGGTTCCTGGCCCAGTAGAACATACATTCTCATGGGGAAGAGTTTATAGGAGTGAACACACAAAATAACCAAGGCTGGGCTAACTTCTATAAATGAAATAAGGGTGGCACAGAGACAGAGCGTGAGAGAGGAACCCTAAGGAGGACGCATGGTAAAGGAAGGCCTCTTTGAAGAGGCAACAACAGCCAAACGGAGGCTGGAATGATAAGAAGGTCTTGAAGATGAGAACCTTCCAGGCAGAGGGAACAGCAGGGGCAAATGCTCAGGAAAGCAGGCATGAGCTTGGGGTGTTTGGAGAGCTGAAAGAGTTCAGTGTGGCTGGATGGAGAAGGCAAAGGTATGAACCTGGAGCGGGGAGCTGGTGCAGAGCCTTAAAAGCTGCGTGATGGGTGGAATATTTATCAGGTCTCCACAGCATCAGAAGGGATGCTGACCACAGTGCTGAAGCAGTGCCTGGAGGCCCCAAGGCACCAGGTGTTAACCCTTCACTGATGGATTATGCAGAGCTGTGGGAGGGTGGAGGGGTCCCTAGGTAATGAGCCAGATAAGACTTCTAACAACCGGGATCACCTTAACAACGAACACCAGCTGAGTATCAGGCTGTCAAATAAATCATACGAAGGCATTTAGATTTTATTCCAGGCACGACAGGAAGCCACGGATGAGCAAAGCAACAGGGGAATAAGACCAGCAGGAGGACATTTTTAAAAGCCCGCTCTGGTTGCTGTGTGCAGATGAATGGCAGGGGCAAGAGTGGGAGGGGAAGCAGGGAGGAGGCCTCTGTGCTGGTCCAGGAGAGATGGGGGGCCAGAGATGGGGCAGTGGAGGAGGAGAGGTGGGGCTATTGGGTAGTCTCAGCCCTGCCTGTGGGGTACCCAAGGTGCACTGGAGCCCACCCCACCGATGGGCTCCGGGCATCCACAAGGGCTCAGCAGAGGGGAATGTGTGGCCTGAGCATCCCAGCCAGCAAGCGAACAGACAGGTGGAGGTGAGATTTCTGACCTGCAGCTCCCTCCCCGGGAGTAAGAGGCCTAAGGTGAGAAGTGAGAGGCTAAGTGATCTGAATCCTTCCTTATTCATTCCGAACGTTTCCCCAGCCAAGGTTCAGACCCAGCTAGTGTCAAAACGAGACAGTCAACCTTATTATTAAGCCAGGCATGTCTAGCTAAGGTTAAATCCTGGAAGAATTAAAAACATAGACATTTGAAGTGCTGTTATCTACAAATTACAGCACCATTAAAGATGCGCAATTATTAGCACTTCACATGCGTGGGTGACGGTCTTTATGTTCAAGCCCCAAACAAATAGTTTGTTCTTCCAGAGACAAATATTAGCCACACTTCCATGGCTGTTAACCACCACAAGAATAAAATAAAACGGGGGATGCCTTACGTTTGCAAAACGCATTTCCATTTGCTAATTGCCTAATATTGGCACAAACGGGTGCTTTCTTCAGCTAAACAGATATTAAATCAGACTTTTTGGAAAGGTGGTGCCGTTGCTCGGCATTCAAAGTCATTTCACCTGGGGCAACTGCTTTCTGAGCGGCAAGCAGCTGTATGTAGCCTTCTGAGGCTAGAAGTTATTTTTCCACCAAGATAATCACTACAAAGGATCTGGTGCTAATGTGTCATTTTGTTCCATCTTTGGTGAGAACTTGGGGGTCACTAAGTGGAATGGCTCCAAGAATTCATGGGGGAGTAGGGACAATCCTAGCAGTTTACTGGTTTAAAAAAAAGAGAGAGGGAGAAAGAGAGGGAGACGTTCTCAGAGGGCTGATGCCTTTTATCTGCTGGAAGATGTGTTTCCAGAAAGCACGGATATTTGCATTTCCTGAGGACAAAGCATTAAGCATGTAAAGAATATTCCAACGTCTCTCAAGGCTGCAGGACTCAAGTTTCTGACAGAGCAGCGAAGCAGGAGAAGTGCAGGCTTCTTCTGAGAATTGATTCATTCACACAGCTGCATTTGAGTTAAACGCCACACCCCCACTAAAGGAATCCATCGCAAGGTTGGGCAGAGTTGATCTAAGACAACTTTTAAAAGGCAATCTTGTTTCTGTGGCCTGGAAAGGGAGGACTTGATGACTCCCCATCCTCAGGAGAATGGCTTACAGACAGTCTCATCCATGCTTGCCAATGCACGAAAAGGGTGTGCTATGTGAGCCCCCCAACTCAATCCCCCTTCGTGTTTCCAGAAAATAACGTCACATAGAGGGCTCACAGTGACTGTGACCCAGAGCAGAAACAGGGATACAGGAGTAACTCAGTGCCTTGAGCCTGGCTGTATCACCTTAGAGCTGAGCCTAACCCAGCTCAGGGTCTCTGTGTCACCTCTGAATGGCCTCCCTATGGGAGAATATCCTCAGGAAAGACCAGCTGGGACCAGAAGAAACAGGAAAAATGCAAACCAGTGTCTGTGGTTTCTGACTGAACAGTTCCAATCAAGGTCAAGGCTGTTTGGAGGTAGCCCTGGGACAACAGTAAGAAAAGGCAAACAAGCCCCCATATTCACTGGAGCCGGTTGAACGGTGGCGCCCCAAACAGATATGTCCACATCCTAATTCCCAGATCCTGTGAATGTGACCTTCTTTGGGGAAAGGTTCTTTGCAGATGTAATTAAATTAAGGATCATGAGATGAGGAATCCTCCTGGATTATCCAGGCGGGCCCTGAACCAATGACAAGTGTCCTGATAAGAGAAAAGCAGAGGGAGCTTGGAGACAGACAGAGAACAAAGAGGTAATGTGACCAGGGAAGCAGAAACTGGAGCCATGCAGCCACAAGAGAAAGAATGCCGGCAGCCACCGGAAGCTGGCGGGGGCAAAGAACTGATTCTCCCCCTAGAACCCCAAACGAGTGCTGCCCTGCTGACACCTCAATTTTGAACTTTCAGTCTCCAGAATTTCGTGAGAGAACAAATTTCTACTGTTTTAAGCCACCCAGTTTGTGGTAAGGTGTTACATCAGTTACAGGAAACTAATACACACAATCAGAGGACATTACCCAAAGGAGCTTAGCACCGTCTACAGCCCAGCCTTTCCCAAGAAGGATCCATGGACCCCTACGAGCTCAGGGATGGCTTTCTACCCCGAAATCATATACATATTCTGTGTGACTAAACAGTCGTGCATTTTTGAGGGGAAAGTGTCCACAGTTTTCATCAGATTCTCAAATGGGACCAGGACCCCAGAAATTACCAAACACCACAGATCTCCCTGACGGCCCAGAGCTGTGCAGGGTCACACAGCTCATCATTTATTCACTCACTTATTCTAGAAGTCATCCTGCAAAGATTTATAAAGCACCTAATGTTCCAGGTGTGCAGCTGTGACTATATAAGCAGAGCTGATAGATTTCCCACTACACGCTGGGAAAATACAGACACAGAGAGAGGCCAACATCTGGATTTTCTGCCACAAATCCCTTTAGGGCTTGACTGCTCATTGCATCTGGAAGCGTGTGGCGGGCAGGATAAGCCTCCCGGATGCTCTGAGTCAGTCATAGGCTTGACTATGTTACCAGGTAAAAGCCCTCACACCCTTACAGGCCTCCAGAAACTCCACTATGGCGACCATACTCCCGACTGCCTGTCTCACGCAGAAGTAGTCCCTAATCCTTGTTCAGACCATGTGACCCAATCTTGGGGTAGAAAACACAATGCCAGAGCTAACTGGGGGCCAAACTCAGATCCCCAAGCCCAGTTTGTCCCTCCCTCCTCAGTACTCCCATCAGCCTTTAATTAGGCCTCTTTTGTGTCTGTCACATCATTCCTAAAAGGAACAGTGTTACTCACTGATAAGCTGCTTGAGGGAGGGGTTGAGTGTCAGTTCTGAATTCTCATCTCCCAGTACCATATCTGGCACCTCGGAGAGTATTCAGTAGGTGTTTCCTGAATGAAGAAGTGAGCCAGTGAACTTGTCCCTGTTCCCATTCCTTCCACCTTGGCTTAAGATGAACCATAAAAACTCCACGTGGGCAGCTGTGGGTATGTGGATGCACATGGACAGTGCTGGTGGCACAGTGCCTTGGCTGCTTTTTTTTGAGGAGAATGCCCTGGACATGCAGAGAAAGAGTTGAAAACAGACTACACTTTCACTGTCCAATGTGGCACCCACATGGGCTAGTTAGGTTTAAATTAATTAAAATTTTAAAAAGTTAAAAATTCAATTTCTCAGTCACACTAGCCACACCTTAAGTACTTAATAGCCATATGGGGCAAAAGGCATTTGCATTGGACAGCACAGCTATAGAACATTCCCGTCGGAGCAGAAGGTTCTATTGGACAGAGCAGGGCTATGCCCTCTGGCCCCATAATTCCACTTCAGGAATTACATCCTGGGGAAACAATAAAGGAAGAGCAAAGTATCCTGTACAGAGGGCACCATCTTTTTTTTTTTTTCTAATTTTTTTTAATACAGCAGGTTCTTATTAGTTATCTATTTTATACATATTAGTGGATATACGTCAATCCCAATCTCCCAGTTCATCCCCACCTGCACTTTCTCCCCTTGGTGTCCATATGTTTGTTCTCTACAATGTAGACTCTATCTGTGTCTCTATTTTTGCCCTGCAAACCAGTTCATCTGTACCATTTTTCTAGATTCCACATATATGTGTTAATATACGATATTTGTTTTTCTCTTTCTGACTTCCTTCACTCTGTATGACAGTCTCTAGGTCCATCCACGTCTCTACAAATGACCCAATTTCGTTCCTTTTTATGGCTGAGTAATATTCCATTGTATATATGTACCACCTCTTCTTTATCCATTTGTCTGTCAATGGGCATTTAGGTTGCTTCCATGTCCTGGCTATTGTAAATAGATCTGCAATGAACATTGTGGTACATGACTCTTTTTGAATTATGGGTTTCTCAGGGTATATGCCCAGTAGTGCGATTGCTGGGTCATATGGTAATTCTATTTTTGTTTTTTAAGGAACCTACATACTGTGCTCCATAGTGGCTGTATCAATTTACATTCCCACCAACAGTGCAAGAGGGTTCCCTTTTCTCCACACCCTCTCCAGCATTTGTTGTTTGTACATTTTCTGATGATGCCTATTCTAACCAGTGTGAGGTGATAACTCACTGCAGTTTTGATTTGCATTTCTCTAATGATTAGTGATGTTGAGCATCCTTTCATGTGTTTGTTGGCAATCTGTATGTCTTCTTTGGAGAAATGTCTATTTAGGTCTTCTGCCAATTTCTTGATTGGGTTGTTTGTTTTCTTGATATTGCGGTGCATGGGCTGTTTATATATTTTGGAGATTAATCTTTTGTCTGTTGATTCATTTGCAAATATTTTCTCCCATTCTGAGGGTTGACAGAGTGCACCATCTAAAACAAGGGAAAACTGGAAACACCCCAAATGCTTCCACGTAGGACACTGGCTAAACAAACTGTATTAACATGAAGAAAACAATAACGACCCTCATATTTGTATCTGTTCACTCATTCAACAAACATTTATTGAGGACCTACTGTGCACCGGACCCTGTGTCAAGTGCAGGAGGTAGGTGACATCTCTGTCCTTGTGGTCTTTTTATTCCAGAGCAGGAGAGCCAGGTGACAAACAAGTCAATGAATGAATCAAGAAGATTATTTAAAAATGTATTAAGTACATCAAAGAAATAAAAAGCTGGAAGCCACAGAGAGTAATGGGGGCTGACAGGGGGAAGGTGCTATTTATAAAGGGTTCTCATGTGTATCGCTTCCCTCACCCTGTGAGGATGCAGTGGCTTCTCTTGGGGAATGTGGATTACAGTCAGGGCCTGGGAATATGTGCACACACTGTCACGTGTAAGCAGCAGGAGAAATGGCCAGCATGCAACAATTAAATTTCCAGAGAAACACGTGTGCATGGAGCAACAACACGGCAAGAGCATTCAGAGGTGCTTACGTGTTTTTGTTTTTTAAGTTTTTAAAATTTTATTTATTTTTGGCTGCGTTGGGTCTTCATTGCGGTGCGTGGGCTTCCCATTGCAGTGGCTTCTCTTGTTGCGGAGCACAGGCTCTAGGACCGCAGGCTTCAGTAGTTGTGGCGCATGGGCTTAGTTGCTCCGCGGCACGTGGGATCTTCCCCGGGCCAGGGATCAAACCCATGTCCCCTGCATCGGCAGGCAGATTCTTAACCATTGCGCCACCAGGGAAGTCCCCAGAGGTGCTTATGTTTAATTAACATTTGGCAAGCATGGTTTTGGTCTGTGTTTTTGCAATGCTGTTGAAGTTCATAGTTTCAAAGAAGAAACTTCAGCTGAGTATAAAGGGCTCCAAAATTAGGGCCATGCTGACATGTTCATGGGGCACATGGTGGCCATCTAGGGGTGGCGCTGGTCACATTCCGGAGCCAACTTGCCACTTCCTAGGCTACCCGTCCTGAGCAGAATGAATTATTTTCTCTTCCATGTTCCCATCAGCCTTTATTGCTAACACAGATTTGATTCTCGGACACTGAATTATAGTTAGCATCTGTCTCCTGGGTCTGCTTTAACTATTTGGATGGAGCATCTGAGATTGACAGAAGCTGGTGTATAAATACCCCAGGTGCCTTGCCCTGCAGGGAGGATAATTCTGAGATATATGTTCTACATTGGCTGCCAGTTTCCCTGGTGGGAATAAGTCCCAGGCGCCCACCGTGGTAGCTGGCTTGCTAACACACCCTTTAGTGGTGGTCTTCCCTTCCTTGATTCAGTCTCCACTCCTCTACTTTCACCCCCATATGAATCTCTAGCACTCAAATCCTCACTTAGGATCTGTTTCTGGGGGAAACCCAACCTAAGACAAGGTTAGGTTAGAAACCTACCCTATGTAAGGCTGTTATGAGCATTCAGAGGAGAGAACAGACATCGCACACCCAGAGTGGCACACAGTAGGCACTCAGCAAATCAGACGTCCTTTCCATGGGGACCGCTGCTCCCCTTAGTTCTATCTGTTCCCTTCACCACCTTGTCCGTCGAGCCCCACAAAGCCTTCCTGGGATGCCCATGTCATGCTCTACTATTTCCCCAGCAGCTGATGGGTAATTACAGATTCTAATTGTAACTCATCTTCGTGATTTGGATAAATCCATTAGAGCCACCTCTGACAAACCTCTATTCCTCGTCTTGTCTTGAATGTTAACCACATTCTACTGTGAAAAAGAGGCATGCAAAGAGGTGCGCTTGTTAATGAGCGGGCTGTGAACAGGAAGCTTTCCACAACACAATCTCATTAAGGAAGATCACCTAGAGCATGGATCTCAAATTGAAGGGTGTATCAGAACCTCCCAGGGTTAACTTATTATAAATGCATATCCCCGGGTCCCTCTGTAGAAATTCTGATACAGAACATCTGGATGGAGCCCAGGAATTTGCATTTTAGCAATTTTCCCAAGGGATTCTGAAGCAGGGGAACTCCCAGGACACACTTGAAGAAACAGGGTCCCTTTGTTCCTTCTGGGCACCAACGTTCCCCAGTGTCCAGCGCCTGGATCAGTGTAAACTCCCATCCACTCATCCATCCAACAGCTCTCATTGCACACCTCCTCTGTCCCAGCCACAACACTGTGCACTGGGACTACCGTATGTTTGCCAAATGAGAACAGGAGCCATACCTGCCGCTTTCAACACATTGGGAACCAGCATCAAACACACAGGAGGTCCTCAACGAAGACTCAAGGGCTGCCAGGACCTTCCCAGGGTAAAGAAAGGAGTCTGGGGGCCTGCCTCGCGGAGGACTTCATAGTTTTATGGAGACTCCAAGACGTTAAAATGTACCAGAGGGTCTTCTTCACAAAATCAGCTCATAACCCACTTTCTTCACACACTTTATCCTACTCTCACAAACAAAAACGGCTCTTTCCTTCTCTCCCAACCCCCGTCAGTCCCCTCAAGCCTCAGAGTGACTTCTGCTTCTAGGGCTTTCCATCCTCAGGACCACCTCTGGCTACACAAGGGAGGGAGAATCGGGTTGGAGGGAGGCAATGCAACCTAGATGTGTCTGAACACAGGGATCTGACTTACCTACTTGTTGCCCAGAAAAAAAGTCACCATTTATAATTCTTTGGGTTGACTTTTTTAAAGCACCTACTATGTGCCAGAACTCCCAGGGGTGCAGAGGTGACTAAACAAAGCCTGCTTATGGGACAGAATGAGCATCTGTGCAATCCTTTGTGCACTGCCACCCACTGGTCAGCCAGGAACAGGAAAAGGAATCAAATTGAGTGAGTCATTTTTTCAGCACAGAACAATACCCCCTTCTCCCCGGGGTCTGCCAGGCTTCACCTGCTACTCATCCAGGTCAGGTAGACCCTGATTGATTTACTGGAAATATCCAGAAGGAGCACAAGCACTTACATGTTCACATGCTTCTGGTGAGTGTCTCTGAGACCGGACAGCCAGGAAGATTTTCCATTTATTTTATAAAGTTAATCTAACATCACCTTAAAAACATACGCAGTTGTATGTTCTAAAAATCATAATAGGGGCTTCCCTGGTGGCGCAGTGGTTGAGAGTCCGCCTGCTGATGCAGGGGACACGGGTTCGTGCCCCAGTCCGGGAAGATCCCACATGCCGCGGAGCGGCTGGGCCCGTGAGCCATGACCGCTAAGCCTGCGCGTCCGGAGCCTGTGCTCCACAACGGGAGAGGCCACAACAGTGAGATGCCGGCGTACCGCAAAAAAGTAAATAAATAAAATTAAAAAATCATAATAAGTCTTGACTAAGAAATGTTTATCCCAATAATAAAATGTGGTTTCATGTTAGGGAAATAATATGGTTCAATCACACCGACTGATCCAAAGAGATAAACAAAGGATTTTCTCTGTGGATGATAAAAGGTATTTTGTAATCTGCTTTAAGATTTGAAAAACTAAGAGCACAGAAAATATTTTTTTTTTACTGTTATGGGGAATGTCTCTGTAACTACTAATCAACATCATACTTAACGGTGAAACACTAGAGATTCCCACTAAATTCAGAAACAAGAATAAGTGACCCTTCACTGTAACTTTTTAAGATTATTTTAGAAATTGTAGCTAATACATTGAGGAAAGGATGATGGAAGGATAGATGGAAGAAAGACAAATATTAGAAAGTAGGGGCCCAAGTCATGAATATATGCAGGTGTGGTGACAGCTGACTTAGAAAGCCAGAAGTGTGGGGAAATGGGTACTCTTAATTTTCAAGTATAATACTGAAACAACAAACATTAAAAGCGAAAGTCTTTTTCGGACCTTTTAATCTAGAAATTTTTCTTCAGGAGAAAAAATCTGAGCTGCATGGGTATATTTATGTTCAAAGATGTACAACATTATGCTATTTATAAAAGCAAAAAGCAGGAACAACTCAAATTTCCAGCAAAAGGGGACTGGGTAAATAAATTATGATTTCCCTAGGAGATAGATGGAATATAAAACAGTACTTTAAAATTATATTTTAGGAGAGCAATACTTATTGCAAGGAAGAGGTCATGATACATCAGTAAATGAAAAAGGCACGATATAAACGGTATGCTTAAGATAATCCGATTTTGTAAATTACAGCTATAAGCATAGAAAACAGACTAGAAAGACTCCCAAGCAAGTGTGAAAACTGATTATCTCGGTGGTTTTGTTTACCTTTTCTTTGTGCTTATGAGTAAGTAATTAGAAAACAAAACATGTTATCTAAGAAATAAGTAGTCTGCCATGCTCTGTCTCAGAAGGTCACACCCACAATGGGAACCCAATGCCGGACATGGCAACCCCTGTCCGTGGCCAGTGACAGGCCAACAGCCTTTTCTGCATCATGGCTGACTCAGGCCCTATATATCTGTGAAGAAAAACCAGATCTACACAATCATAAAACAGACTGTCTTGTGTGCTGAGCCTTGAAGAAAACCTAACCCAGTGACCGAATCTCTCATAAATCGTCATTCACCCAGGGGCAGCTCGTGGAGTTCCAAGAAATCAGCAGTTTCTGAGGAGCTGACCTTGCAATTTGAACCTGGCAGGTGAGGACAAATGCCAGAACTTCCGAGAGCCCAGCCCGCAGGGTGATGAACCGTTTGGCCCGGGTGAGAGGATGAGACAGCTGTGATTCACTGCACACTTCACTTCCCTGCCTCCCAGTGAAGAGGGCAGACTAGGCAAGAGAATGAAAAAATTTATTTTATTTTATTTTTAATTTTTATTGGAGTATAGTTGATTTACAATGTTGCGTTAGTTTCAGGTGTACAGCAAAGTGAATCAGTTATACATATACATACATCCATTCTTTTCTTTTTTTTAGATTCTTTGCCCATATAGGCTATTAGAGAGTATTGAGTAGAGTTCCCTGTGCTATACAGCAGGTTCTTACTAGTTATCTATTTTATATACAGTAGTGTGTATATACAAACATTTTATATACACACTACTGTATATAAAATAGAGAGTGAAAAATTTTAAATGGTGTGGGCTGAGAAGTATAGTCAACCAGGCGGACAGCGGAGAGGTTCTCATCTCAAGTCCAGAGCAAGGAAGAGACCCAGAGGGCTACTGACCTGGGCTTCTGAGGCTGAAGGGAGGGGAGGGGAGTGTAAGCCCCTGGACGGGGGCAGCCAAGGGTCAGCTGGTCCCATCACCTTTCATAGGCACCGCCCAGCCTGGGGCAGGCTGACTCAACTCAGAAGCAGAGCAGAGACAGAAGGAGTGGACACCTACTAGCTGATAGTAAAAGAAGACCAGCGCTTTCTGTGCTTTAAACCAGAAAAACAACCCCACACCCCCTTCCTCCTGGCAACAAGTCCTCCTTGAAGGATGTTCCCTCCCACCACTACCCCATTCCTCTGGACCTCCCTGCCCTGGATGCTGGGACTGGAGGTTTGGTGAAGCAATGTATAACAGCTACGTGACTTTGAACAAGTCTCATTACCTCTCTCAGCCTCCGTTTTCTCATCTATAAAAGAGGACTACTAATAAGGACCTACTGTATAGCACAAGAAACTCTATTCAATACTCTGTAATAACTTACATGGGAAAAGAATCTAAAAAAGAGTTCATATATGTATATGTATAACTGATTCACTTTGCTGTACAGCAGAAACTAACACAACAGTGCAAATCAACTATACTCTAATAAAAATTAAAAAAAAAAAAAAAACAGGACTGACAACAGCAGCCACCTCACAGGGTTGCTGTGAGGATCATACGATATGAGTGCTGGTGGCTAATCACAGTGCCTGGCATGTGATGTTAGATTTTATTATTTTAACCTGATGCTGTCTCTTCGCAGTGTGGTATTTCTGTTTGGAGTCCCCCAAAGCAGACCCTGAGGCAGGGGATTTTGTGTGAGTCATTGATTTGGGAGGTCATTCTGGGAGGTAAGAGAGTAGAGAGGAAAGCCCAAGGTCGCTTTAATGAGAGGGTTGCACTATAGGGAACTGGGTCTCAGCCTTGCTGGGGACCCTCTGAGATGTGTGAATGCACCCAGAACTGTCCCACCAAGAGGGTGACGACGCCAGAGGGTTATCCACCGATTCCCACCCTTCATTGGTGGAGGGTCACTCCTGGGGTGTTAACTCCCCTACTTCCTGCCAGACTGAACACACTCCAGTGGCCAGAGGACACACAGGGCAGACATGCAGGAGTACTCAGGAGGGAGCTGAGGACACAGGTGGGACACTGACAGCACCTGTTACAATGGGAGAGGTGGCATTGGCCAATGCGATCCCTGGATGTCAATTGTGCTGAGATTTGCAAGCCATTTCAGGGCTTAGCCAGGTAAGCTGGTTTTCCTTATTCCATTCATATATTTGTTCATTTCTCGCATCTTTCATCCACCCATTCACCAAGCACCTAATGAGTACCTACTGACTGCTGTGCCAGATACACTGTGAGAGTCAAAGAGGAAGGAGGTGGGTTTTTAAAGGCAGAGAAGAGAGGGAAAGGCATTCCACGCAGAGGGCCCAGCTCAGCAAAGACTAAGAGGAGAAGCCCCCATGGTGTGGAAGAGGGAGCAAGTGGTTTAGCCTGGCTGGACCTGGGACACATGAAAAAATGAGGTGGAGACAAGGAGGGCAAGGGGGTTAAGGCTGTGGAGGATTCTGACTCTTGTGAGGAGAAGCTAATGTGCTGGGGACACACCGGGCACACGTTGAACACTCCATCCACCCGGCTGTCAGAATTAGACTTTGATCTGTAAGCAACTGAGAGCCACCACAGATTTCTAAAGGGAGAATGGTGAGTATTTTAGGAAGATAGCTGTGGTGGGCTGAATAATGACCCCCGACCCGCTGCCTCCAAGGGAACCCCCAACCTAATCTCTGCAACCTGTGAATATGTTACCTTACACCGTAAAAGGGACTTTGCAGATGTGATTAAATTCAGAATCTTGAAATGGGGGAGGTTAACCTGGATTATCTCGGTGGGCCCAGTGTAATCACAAGGGTCCTTATAAGAGGGATACAGGAGGGTCAGAGGTCAGAGAGGAGAAGGCAATGTGATGTTGGAAGCAGAGGATGGAGTGCTGTAGCCACAAGCCAAGGAATGTCGACAGCCTCTAGAAACTGGAAGACGCAAGGGACAAATTCTCCCCTGGAGAATCTCCAGGAGGAACCAGTACTACTGACACCTTGATTTTGGGCCCATAGACTCATTTTGGACTTCTGACTTCCATAACTATCAGAGAATACGCCTGTGTTGCTTTAAGCCACAAAGTTTATGATAATTCATTACAACAGCAACAAGAAAACTGATACAAAGGCTCTGGGGGCACTGGGGAAAATGGATGAAATTGAGAAAAGAGCAGGAGAGTAAGGGGGCTGCTGCCAGGTCTCAGGGGATGGTGACCTAAGTGTGAAGCCATAGGGGCATGGGGGAGTGGGTGACTGGAAAGGAATTATGAGGATAGGACCCCCAGGGCTTGGCAGAGGTGGGAGAGTAGGGGGATGGTGGAGGCAAAGTTATGCCCAGGTTTCTGGTTTGGGTGAGGGAGCAGAGGATGGTGGGAGGAAGAGAAGGCTGAGGTCTACCCGGGGGAGACTCAAGTTCCAGCCCTCTTGCCCCCAGGGGTCAAGGCAGCGCTGACCCTCCCTCTCCATAATGGCTGCCTTTCTTTCTTTGCACCCTGACCCTCAGCAAGGCCACTGCATGCCAGGGAGCTAATCCAGAAAACCAACCCAGTCAAGCTGTGCAAGACACCCTAGTGGGAGGCTGCAGGAACAACATCTGGATGTTGCCTGGGTGACCAGGGAAGGAAGGGGAGAGGATGTGGGTTGGGAGAGCAGGAAGAGAGGCCAGCAGTGCCCCTGGACCCAAGCTTTGGAGCTGACCCTGCACAGCAGGCTGGGAGCCCACTACAGACCTCTAGCTGGAATCAGTCCATGCGTCGATTCGCAGGCTGTGTCACACCAGGGATGGGGAAGGCGGCCCGGAGGGATCTGCGCTGACTCACAGCAGGCTCAAAGTCCCCACCACAAGCACGGAGTCACCCCTCCCTTGTCCCCATCCATCCACCTTCAGCCTGGCCAGACACAATGTGGCCAGCGGGCCACTACTTGGCCCTAGTTCTGTCCTTAATCAGTTTAAACTGCTCCAAAAAGTGGGAGGGAGCTCTGCTGTGAAGTGCTGATGGCACAGAATTGGAGAGAATAGTAAATAGAAAGGAAACGCCTGGGAGAGGAGGCGAAAAGGAGATGCCAGCATTTATGCAACTAGGCCAGAGCTCTGTGAATCCCCCTGCTAGAGGGTGGGAGGGAGATGGGCCTGGAAGCCCGTGTGGGAGATGCAAATGCCTTCTCAGTGCAGGAGAGATCCTTGGAAGTCTATATTCTGGGCATCTCCTGAGGCTGTGATCAATGGTCCGACCCAAGCGGGCAGAGGGCGCCTCCCCTCTCCAGAACAGGAGGACTTGAAAGGTTACAACCTCCTGGGAAGACAAGGTGGGGTAGGAGGTTCAACATCTGAGCATCACCTGGTGCCTGGCCCTGTGCTAAAGCAGAGGATGCAGGCTGGATGGAGCTGGATGGATGCCCTCAAGATGCTCACAGGCCGCCGGGGGCACAGATGTGGAAATAAATGAGTGCAGTGAAGTCCTGCGGGGGGAGGGGATCTGATAAAAATCTAGACGGCATATGGTGGGCATAGGGGCCACCCTGGAAAGAGGAGTCTGTTTCACCTGGGTGGTTCAGAGAGTCTTTATAGAATAGGAGATTCTTTTTGTTTGTTTAATTGAGGTGAAATTCACACAAACATAAAATGATCTATTTTAAAGTGAATGATTCAACGGCATTTAGTACATTCATAATGTTGTACAACCACCACCTCTATGTAGCTCTAAAACATTTCCATCACCCCCCAAAGGAAACCCTATACCCATTAAACAGTTCTCATTCCCCCCACCTCCAGCCCCTGGCAGCCACCCATCTGCTTTCTGTCTCTATGTATTTTTTTACCTTTTCTGGTCATTTCTGTAAATAGAATCAGACAATAGGTGACCTTTTGTGTCTGACTTTTTCCACTCAGTATAATGTTTTCAAGGTTCATCCACGTTGTAAAATGTATCAATACTTCACTCCTTTTCATGGGTGAATAATAGAGGAGGTGATTCTGATTCTTGAGCCGATCTTGAAAAATGAGTAGGTGCGAGTGAGCCAGGGAGACCAAGGAGGGATGGCCGTTCATGGTGGAGGAGGGGGTATCAGCAAAGGCATGGAGGCATGTAACAGCGGGGTATCCTCCGGGGACCGCACGGAGGTCAGGATGGCTGGAGGGGTGATGTGCAGCAAACGACGAGGCTTGGAAAGTAGGCAGGGCCGAGCAAGCTAAGGGGCTCTCTGCTTGGGTAACAGGGGCCATGGAAGGCAAACCAGGCTGTGACATGACTGTGCTTGCGTTTTAGAAAAGAAGTACTGGCTGCAGCATGGACCACTGATGCGGGGAGACCAGTTGGGCGGCTCCCGGGAGGTGATGGGGCCAGGACCAAGGCAGGAGCTGTGGGGACACAGAGGCAGGACCAGCTGCCAGTGTGTTAGGCAGGCAAACGTAGCAGACTTGGCCCACCCACCCTGGACCGTGAGATGCAGGAGTCTCAGATGAGTTCCAGGAGGAGATGCCCTGAGGGTGGAAATGAGAGGAGCTGAGGTGATCTGCTGTGGGCGAGTTGGGTTTCAGGGTTCTGTGGGTCGTCCAGGTGGACCCTTCCTGCAGCAGTTGGGTGGCACCTGGGTCTGGGTCAGGAGAGGAGCCTGGGCTGAGGAGAAACGTTTATGAATCTTGCTCCATTGATTCCTTACAGAAGTCTGCATTACAGAATGGATGGGATTCCCATTCTACAGACGGGAAATCAGAGACTCAGAGAGATTAAGCCACATACGCAAGGCCACAGAGCTAAGAAGTGCGATTCGGCTTTTTCTCACATAGCAGAGCTGGGGTGTGAACCCATATTTGGTTGATTCGAAAGCCTCTGAACTTTCCGTTAAGCCCAGCTGCCTTTCAATCCTTTCCTGGCAGCTCCCACTCCTCTCCTCAAGCTCTAAATCCACTCAGCACATCCATGGGAGATGGAATATGGGCCTGACCATACCACAGAGCAGCAATTTTTCCATCTTGATGTTCAAGTGCAGTGGGTGGGGGGAGGGTGGTGGAGAAAGGAAAGACAATGGGGAGGACAACGTTTTCCCAGTAAACACTTAAAATCTGCCGGGATGCACTGGAGATGCTGCTGAACCTGAATCAGACCCCAGAGTCACAAGGACGAAGCAGCCTCAGATAAGGTAACCAGGCAGACGTCCCCAGGCTGGAGAGTCAGAACTATGTATGTTTTTTACACCACTTAAGTGCCCACTCTGGCCTCTCAAGGTAATGGTGTTAGCTGATTCCCTCCCCCTGTCACGTGGCTCAGCTTACGGTGCCATGGTGGGGAGGAAGACGCAAGTTAACAACTTCATGGGCAAATTTGGAGCTTTGGGGAGCTTCTTAACTGGCACGAATAAAGCAGTCCCAGAAGCAAACAAAACCTAGGCAAGAGCAAAACTACCCAAAGAAGGCAACTTGGGGATGTGATCAGGTATCATTCAAAGCAAGAGAGGCAATGGGGGAACTGTTATTTTAATGAAGCAAAAACAGCATCTTCTCGGAATGCTTCTTTAAATGAGTCCAGCTTGCATTCTCAAGGCCAAACAGCCCAGGCCTCCAAGGGCCAGGCTTGGAATGGTATCAGGTTATCACTGAACTTGCATTTGAATAATTCAAAGTGACTCAGCCATCCTTTTTTTTAAACAGAAAAAATGATGTCCAGGGGTCATTAGGCATCACAGGCTACAAATCTGGACCTCTGTGCAATGGTCCCCCCTGCTGTCTGAGCCAGCTCCTCTCCTGCCCCGCCCCTCCCCCGCCCCACCATGGCGATTATGATTCTCCACTCTCCTTATACAATACAGTGTTCTGTCCCTTCAGAATGCAGGAAATACTGTGCTTCTTTCTGCTCTCACTGGACTCGTCAGGTGGCTACAGAACATGTGACCGTCAGCCTTCCAGTCTCAAGCTCCTTTCCTGGCATGGAGCTATCATGCCCTGCAGCTGGATCCTACGTGAGGAGGTTCCTTGAAAACTGGAATCCAGCATATTGTAGTTCTCATGGCTACAATTACTTTCTGTGTCTCCAGGAAAGCATATTCTGTGACCCAAGAAAAACGAGAAGGCAGAATTCTCATTTATTTAAAAAAAAAAATCTCATTATGCCTGGGTTAGGGTTAGGGTTAGGGCTAAAGTTAGGGTTAGAGTTAAGGTTAGGGTTAGGGTTAGGGTTAGGGCTAGGGTTATTTTTGCCTACACAGCATTCATCTTCCTTCTCCTAGTGATGCACAATTATTTTCTCGGGGAAGGGAGAGTGTTCTTCTCTGCCACCAGCCCTGATTCCAGGTTGAGCACAAGACACAGGGCACCAATCAGTGTATTTTATTTCCTTGGACAGAGTGATGTGCAGATGACTTAAGGTGGGTGAATTGTCAATTCTATTGAAACCATTGAGCAAAAAATACCCCTTTCCTACAGCAATTGTTATCTGTAAGGTTCATGTCAGCCTGGAGCTGCTGGGGGCCACCATGTGAGAAATGAAGCCAAACTAATATATGAAAAGACAGAAGTGACTAAATCCTGAAGATATCATCCATGCTCCTGGAACCAGCCATACCTGAAGCCCATGTACAGCTTCAGTGATTGGAGTCAGTGTGAGCTGGTTTTCTGCTCTTACAAAGCAAGAGTCCTGACCCATATAACATACTACAGTGCTTTGCACAGAGGAAGTGTAAGGAGTTATGTCTTCATTCATTCTATTAGCAAATCATGCTGGATCTGTCTTCAAAATCTATCCCAAATTTTATCACTTCTCGTCACCTCTGTTGCTACCATCAAGGTCCAAACCACCAATATCTCTTACCTAAACTACCGTGAGTCTCCCACTGGGTCTTGCAGTTTTCCTTCTTATTTCTCTATAGACTATTCTCCACTTCGCAGGCAGGCAGGCAGAAAGAGCCTTTTAAAATCTCAGACCACGTCACTCTCCTGCTCAGAACCATTCAATGGCTGCCATCCCACTTTGGATAAAATCCAAAGGCCTTCCAGCACCTGTAGGACTTTATCACGACCTGCAAACCCAGGCAGAGCTAGCCCAGCTTCCTCTTTGACCCTTCTCCCATCCTGGTCCTCCAGGCTGGCCTCCCTGCTGTTCTGTGTTTGTACACCTGCTCCTTCCTCTGTCTGCAACCCTCTTCTCCCCATATTCTCCCGCCTCCCTCTCTTTGCTCAAATTTCACCTCCTGGAGGACTTCCTTGACCATCTCATCCAAATTAGCCCCCCTCACTCCTACTCCCTTGCCTTACTTTACTTTATTCCGTAGCACTTTCTACTGTCTGACATAATCCATTTTTCCATTTGTATACTGCTTGTCTTCCCCACTGGAGTGTAGGTTCCATAGGACAGGGCCTTGACTGGTCCTGCGCGCTGCTGTAGCCCGGGGCCCAGAACAGTGCCCGGCACACCACAGGTGCTCAATAAGTCTTTGTCAGGAGCCTGAGTAAGTGCTGAACGTGTGCTGAATGACCTTGGGCAATTAGCAGCCTCTCTGGTCCATTCGTTTTTCCATGTGTGAAGGAAGAGATCAGATGAGATCTACGGTTTTCAAAGTATAGTTCACTTTTAGACTGAGTGGGGTTGGGGGGCACTCTGGGGCCACCTCCCTGCTTCGACGGAGCCCCTCAATTTTTATTTTTATATATTGGGTTCCACAGAAGAAACAAAAGTGTACCACTATTATGAGGTGGCTGAGAAGGCTGGATGACTTCAGTGCTGGGCCTACAAGTCCACAGTTCCCATTTCTCTAAGTCATTTCAGCACTTTTTACATTTTCTCGTAGCAGAAAAGCTTTGCAGGCTTTTTCTCTTTGCCTTAAACTCTGAGAAAGTCTAAGCAGATTCTCTTTCTTTTCATTAAAGTAGCACAGAGGGGTTACTGGCTTCTGGTGCCAATATATTATCTGGCATACAATATAATGTCAACCAACCCCCTCTGCCATGGAAGGTCTCAGCAGAGAGATCCCCGTGTTATGGGTGTTTAAAGGAAATCCCTTCCCTCCTCTTTACTGGGCAAAATAATCTCTCCTTTTTCTTTTACCGCATGCAATTTAGAGAAATTGGCAAATTTCTCTAAAACTGCAGAGACGTTAAGTTTAAACAGGAAGAGAAAATCGATCCGTGTATGAGGCTAATTAAAAAGCCTCTCAGTAGGGCTGTGCTTCTTGCCTATTCTTGCACCTTCTCTTTGAGGCAAAATTTTCCTCCATAGACTCAGCATATTGAGCACACGAAAAAGAAAAAAGAAAAACAAGGCGATAACCTTGTTAACCTTGTGAACCTCAGGCAATAACCCTTCAGTGGCCTTCTCCCAGGAAAGGGGCTCTGAGACCTCACTCCTCTTTCACAATAGCTCAAAAAGCTGGCAGAGAAGACAAGCAAAATTGGGAACCAAGGCTTATGTAATTTGAACAGTATTGATTCAGGCAGCTCCCTTGGAGAATACCCGCATTTGGTGGCAGGAGGAGAAAGGAATGCCGGAGATGGAAGAAAACGGGGGCTGGGGAATGACTTCTATTTACTTCATGTCAATCCCCAGGCAGTTCTTTTCATCTCCAGAGAACAAAGGAGCTTCTGAAGCAGACAGGTAGGGGGTTTGCCTGAGTCCCACAGCAGAGACAGGGATGGGGCCGTGATTCCACCTCAGGACCAAGGTCAGAGTTCTCTCCAGCACCCTGCACCACCTCCCAGGAAACCTAGTAAAAGGCCAGGGATGCCAAGAATGTGGAAGGCTTGGGAGGAACGGCGTGTGGTCAACCATCATGTGCGGCAGAAAGATCAGGAAGGACATCACTGAAAACCCACCGCTGGATTAGCAAACTGGGGTCCCTGAGAGAGCAGTGAAGTAATGGCGACCCTTGTCTTGGGTTTCATCCTCGTGTGGGGAAAATGGTGCAGAGCCATCATTCCACACACAAATGTGGCCACAACTTACCCTGCTGAAAACCCTTCACTGGTTCCCCACGGCCAACCTCCCAACTTGGCCGACAGGGGCTTCGAGGACTCCCCCACCCTCGTCTCCCTTCTCCCTCCTCAAACACTCCACTTTATTAATATCACTCACTGGGCTCTCTCAGCTCACGATGCTGCGTCTTGCCTTTGCTCATGCTCTTCCCTCTGTCAGGCAGGCCCTTCCCCCAACTCCTCACTTAACTCCTGTACCTACATTAATACTCTTGTTCTTGCAGCATGTGTTCAAAAAAGCGTTCTTTGAAGCCATAAGTCAGGGTAAGTCTGGACTGGAAATAATGATGAGAGTGACGATGAAATTAACTAACACTATGGAATACCCACTCCGTGCTAGACTGGTCTAAGTGTTCATCGTGTAGTAACTCATTCAATCCTTATAACCATCCTGGGTGGTAAGGTGTCACTAATTCATAGGTGAGAAGACAAGGCACAGGGGAGTTAAGTAGCTGAGGGTAACAGGATAGAGAGTGACAGGGTGGTAATGGGGGGTATTATGGACTGAATGTGTGTGTACCCCTAAAATTCATATGTTGGAACCCTAATCCCAAAGTGACTATATTTGGAGATAGGGCCTATAAGGAAGTAACTAAGGTTAAATAAGGTTATACAGGTGGGGCCCTGATCTGATAGGATTAGTGTCCTTATAAGAAGATACACCAGAGTGCTCCCCACTCCTTTTCTCTCCCTCCTGCCATGTGAGGACCCAGCAAGAAGACAGCTATCTGTAAGCTAGGAAGAGAGTTCCTACCAGAAACTGATCAGCCACAACCTTAATCTTGGACTTCTAGCCTCCTAGAACTGTGGGAAGATGCATTTCTACTCTTTAAGCCACCAGGTCTATGGTATTTTTTTAGGGCAGCCTAAACTGACTAATATAGGGAGCAGCAAAAATAGAGCACTCCAGGCAGCCCTCTCAGAGGAGGTAACATTTCAGCTGAGATCTAAATGAGGAGTGTGGGGTGGTCATGGGAATATCTGGGGAAAAACAATCCAGGCAGAGGGAACAGCAGGTGCAAAGGTCCTGTGACACGAATCATCCCACATGTTAGAGAAACAGAAGTGTAGTGAGCAAAGGGAGACTGGTACTAGGAGGGTCTGGAGACACAGGTAGGGACCAGACTTCTTAGGCCATTAAAAAGGATCTGGATTTTATTCTAAGCGTCTCATTGGCCTACTAGGAGACCAAGCAGGTCGTGCTCTGAGGAGTGGGATGGGAGAGGAAAAGGTCTCGGAACAAACATCTTTCCCTCCATTGCAGGCCACTGCACATAGCCACATAGGCCATGCTCCACACCACATTGTGGGGGGCTGTGCACCTGGGCTCTGCTGTGAATGCAGCCCCTGGGACTGGGAAGCCCAGTGACCTTGCTCACCCTGTCCTCACACTTGTCTCTGAGAACAGGCATTCTCAAAGTGTTTTTGTTTTTTAATTAAATTTCAGTGACCTGCTCCCTGTAATGGCATTAAATTAGCAGGCCATCTGCTACCTGGGAACAGAGGAGCGGGGACGCAGCCTGAGTTGGGGGAAGTGGATGTCCACAGTGTTTCCTCCTACAGTTATTCTCCTTATGCAAATCCAACCACTCCCACCCAGCAACGCAGGGAGGGAGAGAAAAAACTAATCCAGACAGTGTGGGCAGATTTATCCACAATCCCAGTCGATGTGCAGATGCCAGGGAATACGGGAGAGATGGGAGACAGGAACCTGGGGTTTCCACGGGCTCAGCAGAAGGGGAGCATCTTAGATCCTGGGTGTGATTCTGCCGTGTCAAGGGTAATTTTGACTGTGACACCACTTTTGAACACAATGCCTGGGTGAGGTGCGGCTCCACTGTGTAATCAGAGGCTAGAAGAGGTTGTCAGCTCTTCCGGATCCATTGGGCCTTGGCTCTGCACCAGGATGTGGTTAGTGCTGGGATTCATAAGAGGGGAAAGTTCATTTTAAAGGGAATGGAAGAGCATAGCGGGGGAGGTGGCACATGAGATGCCTCTTGAAGGAAAGACAAATGCAACGAATTCCTTAAATATTTGACTATGGAAGACACTGAGTCCCAAAGACGATGGTCTCAGGATTCTGCCTCCAGTGGGCTCACAGTCTGCCAAGGCAGCAAGACTGCACACAAGGAACCATAATAGCAGGCAGTACATGATCCAACAGAATGACGCTCAAACGCCATGGACTAAAAAAAAAGATGAAAGAGTAATTCTGTCGAAGAAACAGAGGATGCTATAGACAGGAGAGAACACTTGAAATGCCACTAAAGGGCTAATTCAACAGACAGAAAAAGGTGGGTGGAATAGTAGAATAACGGCCCTACAAGGATGTCCATGCCCTAAGCCCAGGAACCTGGGATTATGTTCCCTTACAGGGCAAATTGGACTTTGCAGATGGGATTAAACTGAGGATCTTGTGATGGGGAGATCATCCTGGGTTATCTGGGTGAATTCAGTGTAATCCTAAAGGTCCTTATAAGAGG
Organism: Globicephala melas; assembly: GCF_963455315.2. Lineage (NCBI taxonomy): Eukaryota > Metazoa > Chordata > Mammalia > Artiodactyla > Delphinidae > Globicephala > Globicephala melas. Next base: position 14,931,099 of record NC_083323.1, read on the forward strand.
AAGACAGGAGGGTCAGAGTCAGAGAAAGAGATGTGAAGTCAGAGTGATGTCACGTAAGAAAGACTAGATGGGCCTTTGCTGGCTTTGAAGATGGAGGTAGGGGCCACCAGTCAAGAAATGCAGGATCCTCTTAAACCTGGAAAAGGCAAGAAACAGAGTCTCCCCAAGAGTCTCCAAAAGGAACACAGCCTTGATGACACCTTCATTTTAGCCCAGTGAGACCCACCTTGGACTTCTCAGACCCAGAACTGTAAGATACTAAATCTGTGTTATTTTAAGCCACTGAGTTTGTGGTGATGTGTTACGGCAGCAATAGGAAACTAATGCAGTAGGGAAGGGCATTCCCAGGCAGGAGGAACAGCACACACAGAGGCACAGAGGCCTAAAAGGCACCGTTGGGTTTAGAAAACCAAGAGGGGGCTTGGCCATAGGGTACATGCAGAGATTGGCCGGAGGTGACACTGAAAAGTATTTGGGGCTGGGCTTTCTAGGCCTTTGATGCCATGTCTGCAACTTGGGAATATCTCTGTGGGCACTAGGGAGTGCCAGGAGATTTTTAAGCCTGATAAGTTAGGGCAGTGAGCTGATCAGATCTGTACTTGAGAAAGATAACTCTCGTGGTGGTAGTGAAAGCAGTGTGAAAGAAAAATGGGAAGAAAGGAGGTAAAGCACAAGGAACCCCAAAACCCATAACTTGGGGATCACGGCCCATAACAAGGAGAAATCCTGTTCCTGACAAGCTGTGGAGGTCAACTTGCAGCCCTGCAGTGTGTCTGCCCCACACCAGTCCGCATTCTCCCATTCACGAATGGGAGGGCAGAGAGGTTTCATCTGAAGGGCCGGCTCCAGGACCACCTGGAGGGTCGTGTTCACCACAGTCAGGGTCTGTGGGAGGAAGTACTATGATAGATTAGTCACGTCTGCTCTGGGCCTGTTGGCGGGGATGGTGCAGGGGTAGAACAGCCCTGTGGGCGACCAGGGAAGGAATGTGTCAGTTCCCTTGGTAGTGGTGGTGCGGGTCGGGAGTGGGGATGGTGAGGGGATGTTGAGACAGGGGGTGATGATGGGGCATTAAGACAGGCAGTAGAGAGAGGAAAAGGGTACGGGTGAGGCATGTGGAGGGTGCCAGTCCAGCTCGGGCCAGGATGTGACCCCTTCTCATGGCCCTCTTTCACCTTCAGTAAAGTCCACAGAAATTCTCAGAGTGAGGGGAGTTCTTGCCAGAGAGGAAGGGAGGTGAGTTCTGCATTCTGATATCAAGGAAGGTACTTGCAAATGAGAAAGCAAGTGCGGACACTTGAAAAAAATCATGGGGAAACCAGTGGACTCTCACAGGGGGTAGGACTGAGGCCAGGGAGCCCCGAGTGGACATCTGGTTATGCAAAAGGGGATTCTGGGAAAGCTTTTAAAGCAGCTTTACTGCTTTTTTAAAAAGCAGAAGAACTTCCGCTCTAAGGCAGCCCCAGTACACCTCCAGCTGAATATCTGGGCCTTAGAAGTTCGGAATCTTGCCCAAGGTCATACAAGGAAATTGCAGAGCAGGCTGAACACTCCTGCCAGCTCTCCATCAGGCCAACTCCTTCTCGGCTGTCCAGTTTCTAGGCTACAACATGCTGTTCCTGCTCTCAGAGTGTTCACAGCCCTGTCATCTGTGCCATACCCACCAGGTGGTGGATGAGAAGGGCCCTCATCAATTCCAAACACGGAGAAGAGACCCTCGGGGCTAGGGTAGGGGGACAGGATGCAGGGCTGGAATGACTTCCAAAAGCCAAGCATTGGTTTCCTCTGTCCTGACAATCCCCAGAAAGGTATCCTACGATAAGTTGAGGAATTTTCTAGAACTGTCCCTACAGGTGGGGCCGTGGGTCATTCCACACGGATACAGGAAAACTGGGTTTTGCAGACCTTCTGGGCACTCGCGTAACTGGGAAGGCCTTGGATGCACGTAGGAATTAGACACAGGTTCTTCAGACTGTATCAGAAAGGGGTGTCGGGAGACCGTGTGGGCCCAGCACAACATCTCAGCATACACCGGACACTCAGTAAGTAAGAGTAATGGCCATCGATGGAGTGTGAGCTATGAGTGGGCACTGAGAAAGCTTTCCACACATTATTCCTATGAGGTATATAGCAGGGGCACCTCCGTTTCACAGCTAAAGTTATTGAGGCTCAGGAAAGTTGAATAACCTCCCTAAGGTTGAACAGTGGGTTGAATGGTGGGACCTGCGAATGGGACCTTACTTGGAAAAAAGAGTCTTTGCAGAGGTAGTTAGGTAAGGATCTTGAGATCATTCTGGATTTTCTGGGAGGGCACAAAATCCAATGACAAATGTCCTTATAAGAGGCAGAAGAGAAGACAGAGAGGAGGAGGCCATGAGAAGACAGAGGGAGAGCTTGGAGAACTGTGGCTACAAGCCAAGGAGCACCTGGAGTTGCCAGAAGCTGGAAGAGGCGAGGAAGGATTCTCCCCCAGAGCCTTCAGAGGGAGTGCAGCCCTGCGGCGACACCTCGAGTTTGGATGTCTAGCCTCCAGAACTGGGAGAATACATTTCTATTGTTTTAAGGTAATTTGTCACAGCAGCCCTAGGACACTAATACAGGTCACAAAACTAGTGGGTGGCAGAGGTGGGTCCGTTTGACCCCAAATGCTGTGCTTTTAACCATGAATGAATGGATCCACGGTTTGACGAATGAATGAAGGAAGGAAGGAATGAGGAAACCTCACTACAGCAGAAGATCTATATTGTTTCAGTGACAGGATAGAAAGGAGGGAGATCCAGGCCAAAAAAAAAAAAAAAAATTCAATTGCACTTCTTTGCCTTCAGGTGTCAAATTTAACACTCTTAATTCTGCCTGTTCATTCGCCACTAGGGCTCCCCGTGCTCAATAGAAAGAGAAGAAGGGAACAGCAGGTTTTGCATGAAGAGGCCATGAAGTGAAATAAGATGAACACCAGCCCGAGTCAGGCAACCAACTGCTTTTCAGCTCAAATGTGAGCGGGTCACACCTGGAAGGAGAGAAGGAGGTCGTGCAAAGAAGTGACAGGTGTCTTAACACGCATACCTAACTAGGCATCACGAGGAGCCGTTCATTCTTCCAAAGGTCAAGGGCCTCAGGAGTTCATCCTCTTTTCTACTGTCTCCTTCCCCAGGCCTCAGGGATGGGCGCGGTGGCTTCCAGTTAGAGGAAGGGCCGACCAGCTGGATTTCCAGAACCTGGTACATGTTCTCAAGCTGCAGTGCTCAAGAAGGAAGTGGACGTCCAATACCTCTTTATCTAGGGCTCAGTTCTTGACATCACACTTCAAAACTGCACAAGAAACAGAAGGGAAGATGGAGGGACTTTCTTCTCACTGCAACAAACACATGGATCCCGGCGCCTCTCCTCCCATTCTGGGCTTCGCATGACACGCGGAACAGACATTACTTCAGGCTGCGTTTACCTGCTGCGGTTCCTGACCACAGTCTTTCCAGTTTGCTGCTGGGCCTGCCTGAATTCTTTCAGACTCTGGAATTTTTTCCAAACTCACATTACTGGCTGGTTGTGAAACAGAGCGTAAAATGCCAGTCATTTTTTTTTTTCTCTCTTTCACATTCCATAGTCGTCTGACATAACAGATTTCAGACTCAAACTGTCAGAATCTGGGCTCAAACAATGCTCAGCCAGCCTCTGAAGGACAAGAGGCAGCTTGGTGTGATGCAAAGAACCTTGAACTTGGGGGCACACAGGTTGGAGTTCAAAGCCTAGCCCCACCGTTTACTGACAGCAAGGCCTAGACCAGTGTTCTAACCTCCGAGTCTCAGTCTGTGTGTTTATTCAATAGCTACTGAGCTCTCACCCTGTGGCCAGCACTGCTCCTTTCTGCGGAAGGAGCCAGGCCATAAACAAACAACAAGAAAAATCCCAGATGGCGATAAATGCTATTCAGAGAATTAAAATGGGCAGGGGCGGGCACAGTAGCGGAACTGCAGCTTTAGATGGAGTGGTGGCCCCTCGGAGGAGGTAACATTGTAAATAAGATCTGAGGGACAAGAAGCAGCCAGTTACACAGAAAGCAGGAGGAGAAGCGTTCCAAGAAGGGGGAACGGCTCGTGTAAAGGCCCAAAGGCTGAGCCACACTTGAAAATTTGGATAGGAGCTGTGGGGCTGGAGTATAGTGGGCGAGGGATAAGGTGGGGAAAGGTGATGCTGGAGAAAGGAAGGGACCAAACCACATGAGGGTTCCAAACTGGGGTGCACGCTATGATGACCGGGTGTAGGAAAAAATAAGAACTTCCGGCTACACTGATTTGCGGATCTAACAATCTAAGAGATTAAACTCAACGAATTTCACTATATTATTGTTGGTAGTACAGGTATGTAAGTTCTAAATGAATAGGCATATAAGGAAGGTGCGTGCTCAAATTTTGGGGGCGGGGTACGTAAAAACACTTTAGACATCGCTAAAGTAGAACTTTGTGAAAAAGCGTGTGGAGTGGGATCGTGAGCCTTCCAGGAGTTTTTTTTGTTCGTTTGTTGTTTTGTTTTTTTTCTTCCACGAGTTTTAAATGGGGGAATGAGAGGAGCTGGTTGATATTTTTAAACTTTAAAATTTAAAGCATCACTCCTTACAGAATGGAGCAAATTGCCCGGCCCATAGACCCACCCAGTGTGTCTGGAGGCCCCAGCAAGATGATACAGGTAACACTGTGCTTATCGCTTACAGAAAAGCTGTCTGTATAGCGTAAAATGTATTAGAACCGTTACCAATTACCAAATTATCCCCATTACACAAAACATTCATGCTCATTTGAGTTCAAAAATTCTACTGGCCTGTTAAGTTTCACATGGCCTACCATCACCTCCTCCTAACACATACTCTCTCCATATTGAAAAGGGCCCTTCCTTTTCCAGCCACGCCTTCTTTTCTCTCCTATGCCCCTGATCACCAGATCAGAAAATCCTCTGTTTATTTCTCTTTTTGGAGATCCACAGTGCACATTGGGTATTAGAGGCCCTGAGCAGTTCTGAAGTTAAAAAAAAAAAAAAAACCTGTCTAACTTTGTCTAACCTAGTGGCTGGGGAGCCTTATAAAATCCTCATGCCTGAGTCCCGCCTCTAAAGAGGGACTCAGGGGTGTAGCCTGAACAGGAGCAGATGTCAAAGCTTCCCCGGTAGTTCCAATGTGCAGCTACAGTTGGGAATCACTCCTTTCACTCAACAGTTTCCAAACCTGCTTGCCCGGAAATTTGTTTGTTTGTTTGTTTTACATATACTTATTCATCTCCCCATGGAACTGAGCTGAGCTGGTGTTCTGCGAAGCACATTCTGAGGCATGCTGGACTGAGGCGGCAGCAGTTCCCAAATTTGACTGCATGTTAATATCAGCGGGGCCTTTAAAGGCGCTCCATTTCCCAGAGGCAAGCCCAGACATACCGCATCTGGAGCCCTAGGGCCGTAGCCTGGGAGTCTGCAGTTCTAACCGGTCTGCCAGGTGATTCTGATGATCCATGAGTTTGGGGGCCATCCATCTAGATAATTCAGGCACCAGATGGGTAGGGTGGAGGGTGGAGGCCACCAAGTGAAGGTGAAGTCCCTCAACTCAGAGCTTCTCTAATATGGGGGTCTCTGACCTTCCTACCACCTCAACCCCATGCTGCTGCCCCCAGCAGGAGCACCCTAACTGAGCAGGGAGCTAGGCTTCGAGTTTGACCGTGGTCAGGGAAGGATGCGTCTTCATTAATCTGTGTATATCACCTTACAGCCCTTCATCAACCTGGGCCTTGGTTTTCTCATTCGCAAAATAACGAAAGGATTTCTGAGGCCCTGTTCCAAGCTCCTACATCTCTGCGTTCCTCTGTTAATGCATTTTCATGAATGCATCACCCCTTGGAAGATGCTAAGCACAAATGGCTCCTCTCCACTGCCTCTTTCAACCTTGTAAGACTGATGTGTCCTGCTTGGATGAATAATATCCAACAGGAAGAATGCTGGCTCAGGCATCTGGGCCAGGCTCAGACCACGAGCTGTGTGGCCTGGAGCAGGTAACTTGAACTTGCCAAACCTCAGCTTCCTTATCTACAAAATACAGAAAAATGCGTTACGCACACCACACAGGCGGTTGCAGGAATACAAAGAGGGGTTGTATACAGAGGGTTAGCAGAGTGCCTGGCAAACATGAGGAGCTCAATAAATGTCTGCTGTTGATGGTGGCAGTGAGGTAGAGTAATAGAGGGCCGCCCTCTAAACATTGCCAATGGCTGTCATAAGGCCCACAATTCCTAAACGACACTGAAGCTGCTCATCTCTCCTGCTGAGTCAGGGTTTGCTGGGGCCCTGGCATTCTTGACACAGGAGCAAACACTCCCAACACAAAGTGAGTCACTGCTCTGTGGCTCCCAGGGCTACAGGCCACAAGGGGACTCGCTTGCTCTCCGCCGCCAGAACCACCGGTTGAGCAGGGCTAGATGGAGCTCAGATCAGAAACCACGCCATCCATTCGTCAGTGCAGTTAAAATGCACCCCACTGGGTACCACTGGTCAGTCAGTCCTGCAGGGCTGAGGGATGAGGTAAGGGGAAGCCAGGGGCAAAAATCTGTCCGGTTCCATAGGACCCTGCAGCTGACGGACTACAGGATCAGAGATGGTGGCCCAGAGGCTGACAGTCCTCCCACGGATGGGGAAAGTGAGGACCAGAGGGGTAACAAGACTCACCAAGGCAACAGAGCTTGCCAGTTGCAGGCTCCGAAGGAAAGTAAGAAAGAAGGGGATGCTAATGTTTATTGAGTGCCTACCGAGTGAATATCCCACATTCACTCAGGCAACGTTTAAGGACGGCCAGGCACGTACCAGGAGCCTTACACGTATTATGGCATTTAACGCAATTAATCCACGCACGAGGTAGGTATTACTATCTACACAGAGGAGAAAACTATGCTCAGGCAGCGAAATGGCTGGAACGCCTGGTTCCAATGCCAGCTCTGCCACTTAGGAGCTGCATGACCTTGGGCAGGTTATTTAACCTTCCAGTGTCTCATCGCCCTTATCTGCAAAATGGAAATCACAGGTTTAATGTAAAATAAAATATATGTGTAGAACACATAGAGTAATGTCTGACACTAAGTACTCAGTAAGTGTTAGCTCTTCCCAAGTCTCCCTAAATCCAGCCCAGCTCTCCCTGCCCCGCCCGTACCCAACCGTCTTCCCAGAGATGCTCTCCTCACTAACAGAGCTCCCCAACGTGTTTAAACCATTTCCTGACAATCTTTAAATGTGCAAATTAGAAATGTCAACATGCACCTCCAATGAACTAGATAAGGATGGGACAGCAGTCTGCAGGACTGTGGGTTTTAATAAAAGAAAAATAACCAACAATATCAATTTTTTAAAAGCACCTGATGTACAATTTCCAAATTACCGCTCTATGCATGTCTTTCCTTTATGCGTGTTGCAGTTAAATTACCTTTCTCAGAAATCTCGGCCACACAGAGCCTGCTTGTTTCCTCACCAAGCTGCATACATTTTTAGCATCTGCTTGGGGTTTTATCGTGGAGAGTACAATACACAGCTAGAGACAGTTTATCATATTTGGTCGGCTGGCCCCTCATTTTTCCAGCTGACAGTTTTATTCATTTTGTGGCGAAGACAGGTTGGTCAGAGGGTGGCATCCCGGGGCTTTGCAGTCCAGCTTCCCTGTACCCATCCTCCACTTCTGCACAACATTCCTGGGAAAAAAATCCCAGGCTACAACCCCAGGCAATCTGGGTGCAAGATGGGAGCAATTTTCTGGAGCGATGATCCAGTGAGTGTTTCAGGGCTATTGTCCCCATGTACAATTGAAAATGTAAAGGACTCCCCAAATCACTGCCCCTCGCTGCAGTTCTTACACTGGTCCTCTCCTGGGGGTTCTTGGGAGGCCCAGCAGAGCCCATTAATGTCCCTGAGATTCTTCACACCCCCTGCCATGTGACTGCAGTTCCTTCCACTAAAAGACTGGAATCTATTTCTCTACCTCCTGACATTGGGTTTGACCATGTGATTGCTTTTACAGGCAGAATGAGGTGCAAGGGACAGTATTGTTCCAGCCCGAGCCCTCAGGGGCCTTGCATGTTTGCCCTCTTTTACCTTTGCATTGCAATGAGAAGCATATTCTCTGGGTAGCTACTGTTCTCTGAGACAAGCCCCAAGATGGACCACACGTGGAGCAGATCTGAGCCCAAACCCCAGCGAGGAGCCAAGTCCTGCTAGATCTGTGCTTTAAAGCATAGCAGTCCAGTCTAGCCTAGAATAATTCAGCTGCCTTATCTCACCCACAGGTATGTAAACAATTATAAATAGTTGTTATAAGCCACCCCGTTTCAGGGTGATTTGTTATGCAGCAATAATTAATCAATACAGGAGAGGAGGAAAAACCACCACTCTGTGCTAAGCCAAGTGTTTCACATACATTATCACATCTCGGGCTTCCACTGTGAGTTAGGAACTATTTTACACCCATTTTACAGATGAGCAAACTGAGGCTCCAAGAGTAACTTGCCCAAGGTCATACAGGGGCAAGCAGTGTTCTAAATGCTTTACATGTATTAACTCCCTGCATCCTCCTGACAGTCCTAGGATGTGGGCGATGTTATTTTAAAGATGAGGAAACAGGAATGGAAAGGTCAAGTGACTTGCTCAAGGTCAAGCAGCCAGGGATTGGCAGAACCAGGACTCAAAGCCCAGGCCGTCTGACTCCAGAGCCCAAGCTCAGGAGGAATAATGGAATGAGAGCTTAGTTTGGAGGAGGGTGACTCAGAACTCCCAGAGGAATACAGTAGGGGCTTCTAGATCAATGAGTCTCAACCGGTGATGGGGATGGTAGGAATCAGAAAGTCACCTATGGTTTTTCCAAAGCAACGCATGGAGATTCCTGTTTATATTCTACTTGCTTATTTGTTGGGTATCTGTCGTCCCCCACGAGACTGCAGGCTCCATGAGAACAGGTATTTCTGCCTGTTCTGATCACAGACACATCTCCAGTGCCTAGAGCAGGGCCTGGCACACCCCAGGTGCTCACTAGGCAGCCCTGAACGAATGAATGAAGGAGTGCTCGGTGAATGAAGACCGTGGATTGCATGAGACCACCCCAGCATACTGAGCTGACTTAAGGCTGGCGACTCCTGGACTTAACAGCAACTAGATCCTGAGGCCTGGGACGGTGGGACTAACTCTTCAAGTAGGAAAACCAGGGGATATTTAAGGAGCAGCCTGGTAAGTAACTAGCTCCAATGGTGGAGCGCTGCTGGTGCCAGGCATCATTCTAAGCACCCTCATAATCCTCACAACAAGCCCCTGGGATAGGTACTATCACAGCCTCACCACCAACCCATTTTACAGATGAGGAGACTGATACCCAGAGAGGTGAAGTAACCTGTCCCCCAGCTAAGAAGTGGCAAAACCAGAATTAGAACACAGGAGTATGTATGACTCCACTTCACTTAACCACTACCCTATGCTGCCCCTCAAACAAACCAGAGCAGGGAAAGAAGAGAGTTTCCAAGGTCATCTGGACCACGCCCTCACTTACTGATGGGGAAACTGAGGACAGAGAGTGGGAGCATCACACCCAAGTCAGGGCGCTGGTCAGGAGCAGAAAAGGGACCTGCACTGGATCTCTAAAGGCCCAGCTCAATCCCTCTTTCATGGGACATGCGGACGATGGGCCCTGGGAAGGCAGGGAAACAGAGGAGCCAACTCCACCAACTCCAGGCAGGGAGGACTTCCTTGGCCAGCGTCCATGCCAGGCTTGTGTCTGTCTATAGCACAGCACCCCCCCAGGGACTGGCTTCCCCTCCCAGCGTGAGCTGGCGGGTCAGACGGCCGCTGTGGCTCTGGCCCAGACTTGAGGATTTCCACCTCTGCTGTTCTGCGGCTCTCCTTCAGTTGCCCGGCAGGACAGCCCTGGGCACCCTCACCAGCACTGACCACTCACCTGTGCCCACCGCTCAGATGGTGGTTGCTTTCAAGAGAGGATGAGGCTAAACAAAGGAGAAGGTGTGCATGGATTTAAAGAAAAATACAAGTAAATAAAAATAGCGACCATTTCGACCATTTAATGATGACTTTCTATTCGATCCTGACAAAGACCTGATAGGTTGCCTTCATCATTATCCCCATTTCACAGATGTGGAAATAGAAGGAAAGAGCCAAGGTCACATCACTTCAGTAATAATCAGCACTAACAGTGGGCCCAGTACTGTGCCAAATGCTTTGCATGTCTTAAATCACGAGAACACCATGGACAGGCCCTACTATCATCCCCATTGTACAGAGAAGGAAACTGAGGCTCAGAGAGATTAAGTACCTTGCCCAAGGCAGCAGATAATAAGTAGATGACCCAGGGAGCCTGACTGCTAACCATCAGGCTATACTGCCTCTTGTATCGGAGACGCAGCAAAAATCATGGCTTAGCGCTCAAATAACTGGAGCTGGGGAAACACTGCCTGGGTTTGTTGCGGCCACTCAGGTGACTCCACCACCTCAGGGTCATCCTAAGACCTGTCTTGTCCCAGCCCGTTCGTGGCTGGCCTCTTTGGGCATGCTGCACCCTCACACCAATGCAGCCCCTCCGAATGGGACAGCCCAGCATACCGGTCCAGTCTCCCCAGGAGCTTGCTGGTGGGGAGTTCAGGGCTGCTTCTCTGAATCTCAGGTAGTCAAAGCTGGGAAATTCCTTAGTATCTAGTTTGGAGATTTTTTAATGCTTACTTATTTGTTTATTTATAACTACCAGAAGCCTTTAATTAAAGTCTTCCTCAGAAATCTGATAAACAAAACAAATAACACGGGCAGTGCTCTAGTGTCAGCGGTCTCTGAGTCCCCATAGGATCCTTGGGGGTTGGGGAACCCACTTTGAAAACCACTGCTTGGGGCCAAACCCTCATTTTACAGATGAGAAAACTAAGGCTCAGAGAGGAGAAGTGATTTGCCCAAGGTCACACAGCAAATGAGTAACCATGCTGGGGCCAGACCCAGGCAGCCTCCTGGCCAGCCGGGCCAAGAGCAGGCTGGCAAAGCCTTGGGCGTGGCCAGGGTTGCAGAGGGAGGAGGGGGTAATGACTAAGGGGCTGGGGTGAGGCACCCCATGGCCTGGGTCCAGATCGCAGCACCACTGCTTCTGCTGCCTTAGAGGAGCTGTTCCCAGGCGCTCAATTTTCTCAGCTGTAAAATAAAATGAATGTTAACCCCACATAGGGTTGTTTGTAGGGAATAAACGAGATGTGGTCATTCCTGAGACACGTGACACAGTAGGCGTCCAACCAATGTCAGCCGTTACGATGGCCTCTGAGCCACAGCCTGAGCCTTCTCTAGGTAGAGCCCACGTGCATTCGTCAGTTGGTTTAGGGTCTATCCGTTTGTCTGTCTCTCTCATATACACACACACACACACACACACACACACCCCCCGTGGGCCAGTTCACCCACCCTTCAAGGAACAGATCACCTTCCCTTCACAACCTCAGATGGATCCTTTGGAATCTGTGATCCTAAGCTTGTCCTGGGCCAAGAAGCTCAGCGCTGGGTCTGGAGGAATCACCAGTGTTCTGGAAGGGGCCTGCTGCCCTCCCCACCTGGTGGAAGATTTGGCCACAGCGCGGTCCTCTGCCTGTGTCTTTTTGCACGGGCCTCTGACATTGCGTGACAATGTACACGGTTGTCAATTCTGCCCAGACCCCACCTTGCCCTCCTCTGGACCCTGATGACACTTCCTGCACTACGCTACCAACCCTCAGCCTCTGGCCCTGCATCCCCTACTTCAGAAAGAAGAGTGAGCCCCCTTCAGATGCTCAGTTCATGTCACCATTGCCAAGACAGAGAGTAAGCCACACCTAGCAGAAGTCTCTGCAGCCCTTGTCCGTCTTCATAAGGTTGGGTCATATACACTTGTCGTCATGGTGTCTGCTGAGCACGGGGGGCCCTCCCTGCCCAGAGCTCCTGTCTGGCAGAGCTGCTTCACTGCTTGCTGGGTCACAGTTGGCACTCCCGGCTGGGACAGATACTTGGTTTCTTCCACCCCACATCAATCCTTATGAACACTGGCAGGTAGCAGCCTGAATGTTGGGCTTTAGGTGGCCCATGCCTGAGAGGCCCAGGATGCTGGCTGGGGTGGCCCAGGACAAACAGGGAAGAGCACCCCCATCCGTGATTGCTTGGGGACAGGCTGGAAAGGCATGAGTTCTCTGGGAAGAAGAAAGGGGCATCTTTCATTAAGTGGATTTGCTCACTTCACAGAGGCAGCCACGGCCAGGCAGCGGCTTGGACATAAGCTTCAAAGACACAGAAGTGTGGGTTCGGATCCTACCCGTGACAGGTCCTTAAGCACGGCACTCGGCCTCCCTGAGACCCTCACTGAGCTTTGTGAAGATGAAAGGAGATAGCTGACAGCTGATACCTACCACCCAGCACAGAGCCTGGCCCCTGCGAGGCAATCTCAATCAAAACGTCCTCCTTCTCACCACTCTCTGCAACAGTCCCTTTCACACTGTTCTTCTGAACACGTAGAAATGTCAGGGGCAGTATGAAAAGGGCACACAGAATATTCATAGCAGCGTTATTGACAATCACCAAAAAGTGGAAACAACCCAAATGTCCATCAACTAAGGAAGGAATAACCAAAATGTGGCCTATCCATCCAATGGAATATTGTCCAGCCATAAAAAGGAATGAAGTTCTCATACACGCTGCAATACGGATGAACCGTGACATACTGCCAAGCGACAGAAGCCAAACACAAAAGGCGACATACTGTATGATTCCACTTATATGAAATGTCCAGAAAAGGAAAATCCTTAGAGACAGAAGTCGATTAGCAGTTGCCAGGGGCTGGGGGGAGGGGAAGATTATGATGAACTGCTCATGAGAATGGGATTTCTTCCTGAGGTTATGAAAACTTTGTGACTATACTAAAACCAACTGAATTCTACACTTAAAAAATTAAAAAGAATTCAAAAAAGAAAAATAAGATGAGGTGAAATAAATGACAGCTGTTTACATTTTAAAACAAAAAGGAAAAGGTATATGGTTGTGCCCATCATATACAAAACTCCAGCTGTTAGGTTACCATTAGGGGGATATTAATCTATTCATTTAACTAAAAATGCAAACCATTTATTAAAGACCTACTATGTGCTAAGCCTGGGCAAAGGTACTGTGGGGACTAAGATGTATGGCCAGATCAACCGGTCATGTCCTCAACCAGCTCAAAGCCTGGTGGGGGAGACACCTCACACAGGAGGCATAGCTGTGATGTGATCACTGTCAGAGACAAGCAAGTTATATGATAAGAAAGCTTAGAGCAGGGGAGGGGGGATCAGAGAAGGCTTCGTGCAAGAGGCTGTACCCGAGCAAGACCTTGACAGTAGAATTTGGACACGGTAAAAATGAGGAATGGCATTCTACATGAGGCAAGTAACATGAGCAGAGGCACCGAGGTAGGAAAGTAGAGGAATGTGTGAGGAAATTCATTTGCCTAGAAGGTGGGTAGAGAAAGGGACGGTGGGAAGTAAAGTTGTGCAGGTTATAAAAACAACAGCAAACATAAGCAGCCAACATTCACGGGGCGTTTACTATAGGCCAGGATTGTCCCAATCACTGTACATGGATGAACTCACGTAATCGTCACACCAACCTCCAGAGAAAGACAGTGCTCTCATTCCTTATTTCATAGATGAGAAAACTGAGGCACAGAAGGGTTAAGGAACTTGTCCTAGGTCACACAAGTGGAAGCAGAGAGCCAGCTGTCCAACCCAGACCTGATGGGATGGTGTACGTTCTCCTGAGCCCACCTATGAGTAAACAGCTGAAAACAGCTAGAATTCCAGGGCCACTATTTTGGTTGCGCAGCTTGTGCACTGCACAATTCTAGAGGGTGCTATTCACAAAAAACTACACTGTGATTGATACCCTCTGTGGTTGTGCAGTGTACAGCCTGGCCAACTGTATGCCACGGCCCAGACAGAGGTGCCTCCTAAGGCAGCTAAATCAAACCAGCACTTTGTCTACATCACTCCCAAGATCTGCTCACTGAAGCAGAGCGTTGCAGCAAAACAGCAGGGCCCTGGGCTCGTACCAACCTGAGTTTGCACCGTGGATCTGCCACACTATACGGATGCGAGGCCTGGGGGAGTTCCTAAACCTCACCAGACCTTACTGTCCTCAACTACAAAATAGACCATAATAATAGTGCTTTCCCTGTGGGTGATTATGAAGTTTACAGGAGCACAGACACAGGAACAGTGCCTCCAATGCAGCCAGCATTGGGGCCATAGTAGCTACTGTGACGAATAAAGCTTGGAATGAGGAGAGGGAGCCTCGATTGAGGTCACCCCAGCCAGGGAAGAGGCTGTGCCATCCATCAGGGCCAGCTGAGCAGTGAAAAAGCACCTGCTTCCAATGAGCGTCACGGCTCCATTAATCAGTGCTCCCCAAGCAGGTAGGAAAACTGGGTATGCATCATTCCTAGAAGCCAGAGGAAGCCCCAGGAGAGTCAAATCCAGCAGGCAGTTTCAAAATACTCCATCTTTTGCGGTGCTACGTGAGAGGCTGGCGCTGCTTTCAAAGGCAGTCTTGAGCAGATCTGTCTTGATTACGCATTTTAAAGAGACGGGAGGCAGTGAGAGCTCGTGAGAGGCAATGGGGAGACAGCACAACCGCCACACTGCCTGTCTGGAGCAGAGGCCGTGTCTTCATGGAGCCAATTTCCAAAACTGCAATTTCTTTGGCCCCTCTCACCCTGCTCAGGAGAGCATAGAAAGAACTTGTGGGAACAAGTTCTTTCCAACAGATGGGACGTGGATCATTAGAATAAAATCTGGTTGCCATTGACTTTGGTTTATCCATAAATTCCAAAGACTTCCAGGCATCTTATCTGGTCTCCTCTAACCGTGCACTTCTGATTTGGGGAGGAGACCTGGAAAGGAGGGTCTCTCACTGGTATCCTCAGAGTTTCGAGTAAACGGGCAGCCTTTGGAGAAGTGGATTCCTTGCCTGGCATTCCCTCTGCCCTCTGGGATCTGTGATTGCAAAGGGCTCCCTGACCACCCAGTCTGTGCCCTCAGAGAGCTGTATGTTTGTTTGTTTGTTTTTAAAACAAGAATGTTGCTGGAGGATGGAGGATTTTATCAAGAATAAGGAGAATAACATTAATTAAATGTCTGCTGTTGGTGAACACTTTGCAGACACAATCTCATTTTATTTTCCCTACAGCCCTAGGAGGTATTATTAGGCATCTGTAGACCCACTTGAGGGATGAGAAAACCAAGACTCATTGGAGAGGTGAAGGCATACCCTGGGCAGATGGAGCTGGTAGGGAGCTGGGGCCACCCATCCCCCAAGCTTTCTTATGGATTCTGGAAATTGCGGGAGCCTGGTTAAACACCCACTGCATTTCTGGCCTGTGTCATATGAGGCACAGGGATATTTAGACTGTGCAAGGGCAGATCTATCACGAATGGGCTATGAGCGATATGCACATCTCTCTCTGCCCTTGCCAGGCCTCGGTGTGTTCATCTGTCAAATGGAACCAATGAGACCCACCTCACAAGCAGTCAGGAGAATTCACTTACATATGTGAGCTACAGACCACGTCTGAGGCATCACAGGTGCCACACTAAAGGGCATCCACGCAAACAGATGCATGACTTGGACCCAAGGCCTGAAGGAGCCCTCTCAGCAACGTGCAGCAAAGCGGGGAGAAGGACCTAGGATCTGTGCCTAAGGTATGCTGCGGCTGGGGACCACCCCTCCCCAACTCCCAACAGCGCAGCTTGGGAAGGGAACAAACCCAAGAGCTACAGTTACCCTCCTGGAAACTGCTGGCCTCACAGGTTTCCAACCCACTGGGCCAGCCACAGAGATGTAAACCCAGGAAGAGGAGGAATTTAGGGGTTAGCAGAAGTGCAAGGATGTCATTAGCTAGAAATTCTGTCTTCAGTGGGGTAAGGCAGGGTTGGGGGCCGTAGGAAACAAAGCAGGAGGAGCCAGCAGGAATCAATCCCTATGCGGGCATTACCTACTGTGTAAAGAGCAGAGGTCAAGGCTAAAAATGCTATGCACGTGGGTTAAAAAAGGAGAGAGGTTGCTTTTATACCTTATTATTTCGTTTGGTTTATTACATGACACTATTCCTTTCTATATAAAGTAGTGATTCTCAGACTTGAGGATTTCATAGATCAGGAATTTCTCCCCAAAGTAGAAACCATCATTAGGGCCCAACTTTGTGTCGTATCAAAATGACAGAGGCAACCACAAATTATTATCACCATCATTTTGGATTTCTTAAAGGACATTCTGACATCAGCTCAAGATCAAGCACCAGCCTTTAAGCTGTATATATTTTGCAGTATTCGGGGGCAAACTCACTACTCTCCCCTTATTTCTCTCTCATTTTGCCACAGATGGTCGAGACCTTGGGTAGGGGACCAGTGTGTGGACCAGCGATCAGGCATTCCTGGTATTGAATCTCCCCCAACCCGCCACTTGGGAATGCTGGTGACTAGAGAGGTGTCTATTTCCTATAATTACTGAGTGTTAATGTAATCACCAAAGCAGAGAGCCAGCTGGAAAGGATGGAGTCTGATGTCCCGCAAAGACAGACAGCTAAATAAGTCATACGGCTTGCAGACAGCCTAGCTGCCGGGTTATGTAATCATCTCTCCTTGGCTCCCTTTCCGTTGCTCTACTTCTCTGTTTGGCTTTTGTGTGCTTTTGCTTTTGCTTTCTGAGGCTGAGCCTCTACAATAGGCAGGGAAAATACTGGACATGAAAGAGAACCCATCTGGGAACACGGTACAGACAACCACCTCATTTGTCTCCAGGCTCAGAACCAAACCCCAGGTTTCCATGGGAGCCGGGCTACAGCCACAGGAAAGGTCCTGGAACTGCGTGATCCTGCATGTGAACGTGGACGGTCGGTGGCCTGGCACAGGCAGGCGGGGCACGGGCCTTCCCAGATGGCTGGTGGCTCCTTGACAAACGCAGTTAATGCATTTTAATTTGACCGGGACCTTTTGAAACGTGGCTGCTGAGGGAGTTAGGAAGTAATCAACTCTCTGCCAATCCATTTTCCTCCAGGTGCGAGATCCACATGTGAGAACCGGAGAAAGGAGATTAGCTTGGGCATATCCTGGCAGTAAACTGGGTAAAGGCCACTCCAACCGGTAACACTGATGCAGGGGTGTGAGCCTCTCTTAGGGCTCTGTACGCCTCTAAATAATAGCAATAACAATGGTAGCGCTGGCCACTTCCCAGGTACCAGACCTCAGCTTTGAATGCTTCATCTCTACTTCATCTCTTCATCTTCATCATCTACTGGGCAGTAGATTCTGTTACCATTCGAATTTCACAGAAGAGGAGACAGGCTCAGAAAGGCTCAGTTCAGGGGAACAGGCACACGCGTGGAAACTGACACAAACTTCACCGTGCCAGCTCAGCAAACAAACGGAGAGAAATAATTCTGCATTTCCGAAACCAGCCCGTATACAAGCATTCCCTGGAGTACTTGTTAAAAACACAGATTTCCGGGCCCTGACCCAGATCTACTCAATCAGAAATCCCAGCAGAGAGGCCTGGCAACCTGTCTGGTGAATGAGCACCCCAGGCGATCTTATCACGGAGCACACTGCAGTGTTTATCACATACATATTATTAAGTAAGTTAATACAGAGAGAGCATTTACAACAGTGCTGGACACAGAGCATTAGCTGTAATAATATGAGTGGTATGATTTCATTACCATTTTGGGGGCAGGTGATTCCACCCACTCTTCTAATCGATAAGCTCATGCCCGGAGTATAGGGGAGATGGGGGTCTTGAATGTTCTGCTTCCCTCTAGGGCTCCCCTCTCCCTAAATGGGCTCCCCTCCTGGCCCTGAGTGTCAGCCCAGTGTTCAAAGACAGAGGCGGAGCCAGGTTCTAACACTAGAGGGAAGAGGCTTGGGGATGGGGAGCTGTGCCCCTGCTGGGGAATCTGGGGCTCCACCAAAGAAATGGTGGTCTGTTCCAATAACAGAGGAAAAACTAGCTGCGGCGGACCTGCGTTGAGAATGGATGTCTATACGTCACACTTTGTAGATAATGTAAGGGATTTTTCCAGCATAGTGTCGACTCTCACTTAATGCACTGACGTCAGACATAATCCCCCTGCCCACACACCCCACGCAAGATGGGACTTCACTGTAGCTTGTTTAGGATCACACAGAACTCAACCCTGGTCTGCTGTCCAGAGCCCAGGCTCTTAACGTTTTACTGATGGTACTGATTCTTAGAAGGTACTAGGAAGCCAGACTGTGCCTTGTGAATTGTACAGAGCTCCCTGGAACTCCCTGCTAAGTCAGTCCTGCGAGAGTTTAGACCCTCAGTGTAAAATATAAATAACCACCTTCCCCCGCCCCCTCCAAGTCCCCGTCAGCCCCACTTTAGTGGTCTCCTAAATTGCACGCACTGGATTGTAAAGTGAGATTGAGCAGCGTGAGGACTGCGTGCGATGCAGCGCCCTGGATGCAAGAGCCAGAAGCGGGAAATGAAGAGATGGTTCTGGACACCCCGGGGCCAAGGCCAGTGCTGAGGGAGGGACGTGGCACATGAAATGCAGCCTCCGCACGGCCCGGGCAGTCAGCGTGCTTGCTTTCCAACTGATGGGCTCTGCTCCTGGGAACCGATGGGAGAACCCATCCTGGGAGTTTACCTCTGGCCTCCTCATTCAGTCGGAAGATGCCCACTTGTCCTGCCAATGAGCTCACAGACCTTAAAGGTTTCTGTGGGAGCCAATTTGTGCTGTCCTGCGTCTGTGTTATCCAGTCTCTGTGGGGACAGGCCCGTGGCCATGGTTAAATTGCTCTGAAAAATTACTCTATGGCAGTGAGGACAGGTGGGCATAAACACCAGGCTTCTGCAAACAAACTTGGACCTTGCCTGCACACGGCCACCCAGGCTGGTGTGGCATCTGTCACTGCTCAATGGGTCAGGCTTTCTTCTCCCATCCAGCCCCACCCCCATGTCAGGGCAGACAGTTTACATAAGGCGATCAGGCTGTGTAATGAAGAGGTCTGTAACTCATATAAAAGCTAAGAAAGCAGCAGAATAGAGCAAAGGAATGAAGGGCCTGCCAGTCCCCCTGCTGTGTGTTCTCATAGCATCCTGGGCTCTTCTACGATGACATTTGCCCCAATTATGATTAAGTAATACTTTACGTCTAGATAGAGAGAAAAAAACAGTGAGCCTAGAAGAAGACCACATAAACATATCAACTCAGTATAGAACAGAGGTGGTGTTACAGAACAGTGCTGGGACAAACGGCTTTCCTTAGGGGAAAAAAATTAAATTAGATCCCCACCTCACACTACACACGAAAATAAGTTCCCAATGGATCAACCACCCACACGTGAAACTAAAACAACAAACTTCAAAATTATGAGGAGGAAACATAGGAGAGTAACTTTACAATCTTAGGTCTTAATCAAGACAAGAAAGTTGTAATCCTAAAAGACTGATCAATTTGACCATAACAAAATTAAAACCTTCTGCATGACAAAAAGCCTAATGAATAAGGCTCAGCGATAAGCAATACACTGGGAAAAGGCATTTGAAAAATACACAACAGATAGAGAATCAGTCCCCAAGATGTATCAGGAACGCCCACAGGAAAAAAAAGTGGGTAAAGAATATGAACAGGTATTTTGTTGAATAGGAGACCCGAATATTCAGAAAGCTTAGAATCATGTCCAACTTGCTAGTGATCAGAGATGTGACCATGAAGACAGGGATGAGATGCCATTCCACATCCGATCAGATTGGCACAAATTAAAAAGTCTAATAATACCAAGCACTGGTGAGAATGTGGAGAAACAAGAACTCTCATATGTTGCTACAGTAAATCGGTACAAACACTTGGGAAAACAAGTTGGCACTGTCCAGCCAAGCCGCAAACGCGCACGCCCTGTGATTCAGCAATTCTACCTCTAGGAATACCTCCCATGGGAGCTGGAAGAGAGGCACACCCGCCTGATCACTGACAGCCCTGGGAGAGAGCAAAGGTGGGGAATTGACAGAATAGCATGTAGCAATCCAATGAGTGAACTCAATGTTTCAACATGAATGGATCTGAAACACAATACTGGGTGAAAACGCTGAGTTGCAGAATATCACCCACAGTTTGATGTTATATATTGTAAATATAACACAGAAAAGACCATCCATGAATTATGAACACAGAGAGAGAGCGCAAAGTATAAAGACAGATTGGAAGACTTGCCCCAAATTCAAGATCGTAGTTGCCTCTAGGGAAGGGGGAAGGACTGGGGGTGTGGCTAACAAAAGGGATTTCAGCTCTTACTAAAATGTGTTCCTTCTTTTATCTGAGAAACTCATGCAAATATGAGAAATTATTAACTACTGTTAATTCTACTGGTTTTTTCATATACTCTGTTGTTAATTACTGTAAAGAACATTAATCCCAAAGCAAATAAAATTAAAATTCATCGTGTGAAAAAATCATCCATGTCACACTATTTAGTTCGGGTCCACCTCCCCGGAGGGCGGAGCTTGGGATCTCGTGTTTTGGTACAAATGCAGAGCTCCGCAGAGTGCTGGCCACAGTCTGCGGCGCTGGCTGAACGGACCTTTTTAATGCATTACCTCATTTGGTCCTCACAGCAGTCTTTGAAAGCGTCCCCATTGTACAGATGAGAAAGCTACAGTTTGGGAAGGTGAAGAGATTTGCCCAAGCCCACAAGGCAAGCAGACTTTGAACTTGGATCTAACTCCACACAGGTGGGCAAAGTTCAGGGCATACACTTACACGAGAAGCAGGAGGCTGGGGAGAAGGTGGGGCAGAGCACATGAGCTGCAGGCATTGTTCTAAATTCTTCATATGCAGTAACCTATTAAAACAAGACAACAGCCCTACGAGGAAAGTATTATTAACAAGCAGAGGACAAAGAGGAGAGGCACAGAGAGGTTGGGTTGGGTTGTAAAGTGTCTGAAATGCGAAGGCTGGGCACGCTTGGCCCAGGACCTCCCAGGTTGTAGGCAGGATGAGGTCCGGCTGGAGTGGGGAGCTAAGAGGAAACACCTGCTTGCCCTGGCCACGCCTGCACCTTCACGGCTCCCTGCCCACTTTGGGAGAGTGCCCAGGTCCTGGTCCTATCATTCCCAGCATCCTTCCCGGCCCAGCCCTCTGGTGCCCATCACACCGTGATCTGAGTGTCTCTGGTCACCATCCATTTGCCCCACACGTGGTTTCCGTGCTGCCTTCTGTGAATTACTTACACTCTCTGTGCCTTGGCTCCCTTGTGGGAAAAAATGGGAACTGAAAGGACACTGGGTATGAGAGGAAAGGCAGCTTGGGATGGACGGGCCTGGAGTGAGGGAAGGGACTAGGGCTGGCCCTGCTGGGGGTGGTCGGCATCCCCACGGCACCTGGGAGTATGGCCGGTTAGGGAGGCCATGGACATACACAGAAAGATCCTCTGATGGGTGGGTGGCAGCACCCACCTGAGCAGGGAGGTGCTTGCAATTGAGGAAATGCTTGGACACAGCTGGCACAGACAGTTGGCTTCAAACAGTGCACCGCGTAGGTGTTCAATAAACACGCTTAACAAACCAGTTTGGAGCTACTGGCTAGGCGTGCAAGCAGCACAGGTGAATCCCAGGGGTGTGTGTGTATGGGAGGGGGTGTCACGGCCACAGGCAAATAACCTAGACCTCTAGACAGCATTAGCAGGTGACCTAAGGGCCAAGCCAGGAAGCCCCAGCATATGAACAGGTAAACCAGTGGGGCAGGGACTAAAGCTCAATGCAGGTGCAGGTGGGTGTTTGGGACTCCGACAGGTGAGGACAACAGGAGCACTTCCAGATGCCACCTGCTGATGGGGGGCCGGGGGGCTGCAAAGGCAAATACCTAGGTCAGAGACTGGGCTGGGCCAGGTGTGTAGGTGGGCGGAGCTCAGGGCTCCACAGAAAGGCCAGAGGAGAGTAAAACATAATGGTAAGAACAAGAGCCCTGGTAAAAGCCCCCGGACCTTTGCCCAGAGCAGCCTCCAGGGCTGACCGCAGGGCTGCGCTGGCTCTGCTGGGAGCCTTCACGCTACCCCAAGGGAGGCCCCGGCCCACCTGTATTTTGAAGAATAATAATGTTCTTGATGATCATGATGATGGTGAAGGTGACAAGGGCTGCCACTTACTGAGAGCTTGCTCTGTGCCGGGAGTTGTTCTAAACGCTTCACATGCATTAACTAACTTCAACAGCCTCACGAGGAAGGTAGTATTATCATGCAGAGGAAGAAACGGAGGCACAGGTTAAGTAACACCGCCGGTAGCAGAGCTGGAATGTGAACCCCATGGTTCGGCTCGAAAGCCCATTTTCCGACAGTCAGCCTATAAAAACCAGTTCACATTGAACAGCACTTTAGTGTTAACAGAAGCACATCGGTATTCATTTCCTCATTCGAGCCTCAAGTGGTCTTAATGCAGTGATGCTGTACCCACCAGTACCTGGCTGGCTGGGGTCAGAACAGACAGAAATTCTGGTTCAGGAGGAAGAACTAAGCTAACAGGATGCAAACTTCCCTAAAGAAATGTCTTTATAATACTTGGTTCGACTCTGGAATTCTATCACCAATTACTGTGTGACCCTGGGTAAGTGGATGATCCTCTCTAAGCCTTAGTTTTCCCGTCTGAAAAAATGAGCCAGTATGGGCCTTGTCCCATATGGTTAAGAACCCTGGCTTTGGAGTCTGGCGGCCCTGGGTGAGAATCTGAACCCTGCTGGCTGTGCAACCTTGAGGAAGTGAATTCACCTCTCTGAGCCTTGGTCTTGTCATTCATTCATTTGCATTTACCGAGCACCTACTATGACCCTGACACAGGACAGGTGTGATTTTGTAAAGTGGGGTGGACTGCAGTGAAGATTAAATGACATCACCTCCGCGGAGGGCTTCCCACCTTGCCTGGCCACAGTCAGTGCCGTTGGGGAAACTATTGTAAATGCTAGAGCCCAGGGTCCCCGTCATCACTCAGAGCTCTTTGTCTCCTGCCCCTGTTGCTCCACAGTGCATGAGTTGGGGGAGGCCTAGATGCTTCTGGATTTCCATCTCCCCGACACCTACACACCCCTGTGCGCCTCTGCCTGAGGTGTGAAATGAGACTCAGAGATCGTCTTCCCTGCCCTGCTCACCCTTCCTACTAGAAAGCGCAGAGCATTCTTCCTGTGACCTCATTAGAAAACCACAGAAGATTTATTTTTAAGACGAGGAATGATGGTTGCATTTTGCTGAGCAGGAGCTCCCGTGGCTGCCCGATCGCCCCCGGCGTCCCTCAAGGAAGCATTTCCTGAGTCACCTACATGCCAATCAACATCTTTTTCAACAGCTGCTGCAGAGGCACCAAGGGGGACCTGGGATGGGCACGTCCTGCACACCTGCCTCCTCTTTCACCTCACCAGCGGTTCTTGTTCTGAAGGCCAGATCCAGAAAGAACCAAAGCACCTCACAGTTTTCCATCCGCCATCTTCCTTGGACCTTTTGGTGACCTATCCACCGTGAGTCTGTAACAGGGCTCCTACTGGGAGGAAGACCTCCCCCGGATCAGAGAAACTCTGATACCCGAAAAAAGGACTGACCTTTTCCCTGTGAACACAGCCTATACTTTACACTTCCATTCACTCTAGTAAACACGTATTAAACGCCTACTCTGTGACCAACGCTGGACTCGGCTCATCAGTGGATGTGATTCCTGCCCTCAGGGAGTATACGGTCTTACAGAGGAGACAGGCATTAATCAGGAATTAAGCGGACACTATTTAAGTGCTGAGTATGGTTCTGCCCATTCCTGCCCTATAAGCACTTAATATTTTGGTCAAGCTGGTTTACTCACGACCCCCCCACAAGGACCTCCCTCTAAAGCCAGCCTCCCTTATGAGAGGCGGTAAAGCCTGATGATTAGGATCCCGACTTGGGTGCCTGACTGGGTTTGAATCCAGCTCCATGATGTTAGGAGCTGTACGTACTTGGCCAAGCTACAACTTCTCTGTGCCCCAATTTCCTCATCTGCGAAGTGGCAATAATGGTGGCACTCAGTCCTTTGGGTTGTTTGAGGGTTAAATGAATTAATTCATATAAAGCTACAAGTGCCCTATGTAGCACATGTAAGTTCAATGATCACCACCCTGGACTCAGACTTCTTTCCAAATCCCGATCACTTTTTAAGGTCCAGTGTAAGTCCCACTGCCTCCAAGAAGCATCATCTGAGGTCATCAGTCCTTGGACTCTCTCTCCATCCTCAGAAGTACCATGTCAGCACTAACCAGCCTGACCAGGCTAGCTGGGCTCCAAAGGTGACCCTGGAAAGACCATCCCTCCCAATGTCATGCCCTTGTTTAGTCTCCTCCCACAACGAATTAGACAGGACTTTGGCCATAGACTAAGGCTTGGCGGCTTCTGCTTTTGAGCTTTTGGGAGCCTTGAACCACCATGTAAGGAGGTCAGTTACTGTGCTAGAAAGACCATGTGGAGGGACCACGTGGAAAGGCCACATGAAGAGGCCTCTATGAGGGGATGGAAACAGACAGACACACACCCCAGGTGTCCCAGCATCCCATTTGACCTCAGATTTAAGACACTGGACACATCAGTGAGCTGTCCTAGAGATGCCAGTCCAGCAGAGCCCCCAGCTGACCACAGCCCCAGCTGACATCACTGAAGCAGAATATCCACCCAGCTGAGCCCAGCCAACACCGAGAACTCCCAGAGATGAGACACGGTTAAGTCACTATAGTTTGCGTAGTTTGTTATGTAGCAATTGATAACCAAAATATTCACTCTGGACAGGACCATGGGAGGAGATCCAACTCAACTGCCAGTTGAGGAGAGACAACTGCCATGCCAGTTTCAGAATCTGTAAGCTAACAGGTTCTTGTTGGGGGGGCAGAATGTCACTGTGGGGAAGTGTGGAGTCTCAGGTGTCAGGCTGCCTGGGTGTGAGTCCGGGCTCTGTCATCTATATGCTATGTGACCCTTGGGAAGAATTCCTGCTTATATCTCAGTTTTCTTACCTGTAAAACAGAAAAACAGGGTTTTTGGAAGTATAAATGAGATAAAAGATGCAAAATGCCTGGTACATAAGAAATAAAAATTGTTAGCTATTATGGGGAAAAGACTGGAGGAGGTAGGGAGTTACAGCTTGAATGATACAGCTTCTTTGAAGAGTCTTTGTTTAATTAAAAAAAATTTCCCAAATATTGTTGCAAATTTATTGAGGTCAATCCCATTACCCTCTGGCTCCATTTTCCATCCCCAAGCATGCAAACAGAGCTGGCTTGTGATGTCCAAGGTACAGAGGTGTAGCCCTAATTACCATGGGTTAATACTCATCTGCAGCCCATGCCTGTTTCTTTGAAAAAGGAAATCCCAAAAGTTGAACTCTGATGTTTAATGTTGATTCACTCCAACATGAAAAACATAAACACTGAATGCTTTTCCCTCAAGGAACACAAGATCTGAGAAACCTATTTGATCTTTGTTAAAGGAACGTATCCATGAAAGAACTGAAGAGGAAACCTTGGTTCCTAATAACCAACATGATCAGTACTGACTATGCGCCAGACACTGAGCAAAGCACTTTATATCTATTAATAGAGCCCTGGGGCCATCCAGGATATGGACATTGGGGAGATAAGGAACACTCAGCAAAGGAGACCCTTCGGTGCTACACAGATGACACTCACTCAGCCCCCAGCAGAGGCCGTCAAGAGCTCAAGAACAGCTGGGCCAGGACTCCAGAAGAAGGGAGGATGAGGGGGAGAAAAAGAGGGGGAGGGGCTTCCCTGGTGGCACAGTGGTTGAGAGTCCGCCTGCCAATGTGGGGGACGCGGGTTCGTGCCCCGGTCCGGGAAGATCCCACGTGCCGCGGAGCGGCTGGGCCCGTGAGCCATGGCTACTGGGCCTGCGTGTCCGGAGCCTGTGCTCCGCAATGGGAGAGGCCACAACAGTGAGAGGCCCGCGTACCGCAAAAAAAAAAAAAAAAAAAGGGGAGGAGGGAGGAAGAGGAGAAGGGGGAAGAGGAAGAGAAGGAAGAAGGGATCCTCAAACTCTTTGGTGGAATAAAAACCAAACCTACGAAAAAGGCAACAAAGCTCTTGTACAAGATGCTGGAGGACAGGAAAGGCTCTTACACATCTTCATCTCCCAGAACTTAGGGCCTGATGTGTTGACTGTTCTCAATATATATGCATGCTTATATCAGTGCTAAATCAGTGCTAATTGGCAAAGTCAAAAGTTCCCACATCTCAAATGGGAGATGCAGCTGATGTGGGCTATTCAGAGGAAAGGGCGTTATTCCTCTGGCCTGGTGGTCTAGGAAGCTTCCAGAAGGAAATGTGCTTATTAATTATCTAACACACTTCCTGGCAGAGTGGGTGCTTCAAGAGATTGTTGAACAAATGAACGGATGAACTTAAAAACAACGGACCTACCCTGTAGCCTTTCTTTGCAGTACCTGGAACACTTGATACCTTGAGACCGAATCACAACTACATCTGGTGATTCGTTTAACATCTCTCTTCTCACTGAATAGTCCCCTGCAGGCTGGCAAGAATCCTGCCTGTGTTGTCACCAGGGAGTCCTCCGCACCTAGTCAGGC
Organism: Globicephala melas; assembly: GCF_963455315.2. Classification (NCBI taxonomy): domain Eukaryota; kingdom Metazoa; phylum Chordata; class Mammalia; order Artiodactyla; family Delphinidae; genus Globicephala; species Globicephala melas. Next base: position 14,957,748 of record NC_083323.1, read on the forward strand.
ACCTGACACACAGTACTCACTGATACGCACTGACTTAGGGACAGAGACTGCCTAATATTAAGAGGGGCAGAAGAGCCCTGTCTGCAGGATCGGGCTTGCGAAGATGTGAAGGTTTAACGTGGGTTTGGAATGCAGCTGCGTGTCTTATCCATACCACACCACACCACACCACACCACACCACACACACACACACACACACACACTTTCCATTTCCTTTGACTTCTCAGCCTCCCACCCCGGGAGGCCCAGGCTGCTGTGACATACCAAGGATATCACTGTGACATGATGCAATTAGAAAACTGTGTGTGGCAGCTGCAGTCAAAGGATGGAGTAGGGAGCGGCTGAGCAAGCCGATCTGCCAGGGCCTCGGGAACACCTCCCCTCGCCTGGTCTGCAACAAGGGCCAAGGAATGATTGGTCAGTACTGTCAGCTCACTGAGCACAGGCTGACACAAGACAGAGTTGGACAAGTGTTCTTTTAGGTTCTAGACGAATTACCCAAACCCCTGAAGCTACTGAGATGCTTCCCCCAGGTCGATGTTACCGTCCTGTTGATAACACACCTCCCTTTTGTTTAGTGTTTTTCATTTACAAGGGTCTTCATCTACATAATCTCATCTGAATAGGCATTCAGCAACAAACATTTATTGGGCATCTACTATACGCCAAGCACTCTGCTGCATGCTGGGGATATAGCCACGGACAAGACAACAAGGTGCCTGCCTTCAATGGGGCAAATAAGGATGTCACTGATCCAAGAATCCCACAAACAAATGCCGGCTGACAACTGACCAGTGACCAAGAGAAGGAATGCAGCTCTGTGGAGGCCCATGAGAGTGGATAATGGGGAACTGACCCGGTTAGGCAGGTGTGATGATTGACTGAGACATGAAGGAGGAATGGGATCCATTAGGTAAAAGGGAAAGGGGTGAGGAAGAGCATTCTAACAGAGAGAAGAGCCTGTGCAAAGGCACTGAGGCAGGAAAGAATACCTTGGGAGGCAGGTAAGGCTGTGTTCACCTTATCCCCATTTTACAGATGAGGGACTAAAACCCAGAGAACCACACAGCAGAATCAGGATCAGAACCCAGAGTTCTGACTCAAAACCTGGTTTTGTGAAACTCCATGAAATCTTCAAAGTCCCCAGGATCCCCTTTCCGGGTCTGCCATGGTCCTGGCTCAGGCTAGGTTGGGCGTGCTGGTGGGGATGGCAGCAGCGTAGGGGCAGGGCTGTTCTCACAAGGCATTCCAGGCCAGCGAGAAGCAGGAAACAGCAGAGAACGCCCATTCTCACAAGATTGCCCAACTTGTGTTTGGCCTTGGGGAGGGTGGTAGGGAGGGTATGTGTCGCCATCAGGCCCCAAGAGCTGTCTTCATGGCAGAGCTGCTCTGATCCTCACTTCTGGGCACTACATGAGGCATTGGGCAAGGACCGAGGTGGGAGGTTTTCCAAGGAGCATCTCAGCCCTGCCAGGCAGAGGACAGCCCAGTGAGCAGGCACCACACCCCCGGAGCAGCTTTGTGGAGCCCCACCCCAGCGAGCAGGAAGGAAAGACAGGCTTCCCAGCCTTGACAATGGCAGTTAAGCCAGCCTGTCATTCAGCTACACTCAAATGCTGAATATTTATCATGTAAGGGGAGACTGCATTAGGCAGCAGGGAATGCAAAGATGTGTAAGCCACAAACTTGTCTCTGTCACCGAGAGGCCCTCCAGTCACTACGCCCAACACCTTGCTTTATTTTCATCACAGCACTCATCACTGCTGGAAATTATCCCACGTGTTAACTTGTCTGCCAGGAGAAGGTAAACGCCCTGAAGACAGCCCATATTGCCTGCCTTCTCACTGCTGTATCCCAGAACCCGGCACTTACTCTGTAAATAGCTGTGGAATGAGTGAACAATAAAAAGAAAGAGAAAGGAGGGAAGGAAGGAAGGAAGGGGGGAGGGAGGGAGGGGGAGGGAGGGAGGGAGGGGGAGGGGGAGGGAGGGGGGAGGGAGGGAGGAAGGTTGCCTTCAAGGAAAGAAGAAAGATAACTAGCGTGGAGTTTGTACACGTGCCAGGCCCTGGGCTGGGAGAGCTTTATACATTATCCCACTAACGCGCATCACCCCCCGAAAGGCTGGACTTATTCCCAATGCCCAGTAAGCTTCGGAGCCTACGTCTAGTCCAGGGAGAAGTGCTGAACCCAGCCCAAGGATGGTGATGCGGAGGAGTGGCGGCAAGGAAGGATGTGCCCGAGGAGAAATGGCATGACTTGGTGGTGCAGCACAGGGCTGAGAAAGACACGAAGTCCAAGCTATTGTCTTGGTTTCTGGTTATGACTCCTGATTCCACAGTGACTCCATAGTGAATAAAAGATACAAAATTGGTCAGAGTCAGTAATGCCTCATGTAGTAGATAGAGTCTGTAGGGCTTCCTCCCAAGGCCCCCTTTTCAGATTCAAGGCACCCTGCCCCCAGCTGCTGAAACCCTTTCCAGGAACTGCTCAGCGTAAGGAAGGGCCTTGCCCACGATCATGTCCCAGCACAGGACAGCTGTGTCTAATGACTGGTCCATGTGGAGGTACAATGGCCTGGCCCCCTTCCCTGAATTGGGGACAGCCCTGAAGGGACATTCCAGCTTTGGAGCTCCCCAGGGCACTAGCAGAGACCTCTATTGCAGTTCAACCTCCGCATCTGTCCATTTCTGCTTCCCCATGCCGATCCCAGGAGCACGCCCCACCCATCCTCCTGAAGGCAAATCCGAGAGTCTCCTTGCCAGGAAACCCAACCTAAGACACCTCCCAAGATGCACTTTGGAAACCAAGGAAACCCGACCAGGACCTCAATTTTGGGTCAGTGCCATGGCTCCCAGGCAACCCGTTCCTCAGCCCACTGAGACCTGGGGGCTTTTTGTTTTTGGCTAGAAATGGCCTTGGGCTAGTTAAGGACATAGTTGCCTCTGGAGCCAGGCTGCCTGAGTTCAAAACCCAGCTTCACCCTTCCTGGCTACATGAGCCTACGCCTAAGTCTTTTCTGTCTTCTCCTTTGTAAAACGAAATCCTCTGTCACGGGATATTGAAGATCACACACATCAATACATAAGAAGTCTTCAGAACACAGCCCGTCACACTGCAAGCGCCCCAGACACATTAGCTCTTAGCTGTGGCCAATTCTATAAGGTGTATGTTTGTCTTTTCTCTCCTAGAGGGACTGCAGGGGTGCAGGGGTGCCAGTGTGCAGGGGTGCAGGTGTGCAGGGTGCAGGGGTGCCAGTGTGCAGGTGTGCAGGGTGCAGGGGTGCCGGGGTGCAGGGGTGCAGGGGTGCCAGTGTACAGGGGTGCTGGTGTGCAGGGGTGCCGGTGTGCAGGGGTGCAGGGGTGCTAGTGTGCAGGGGTGCCGGTGTGCAGGGGTGCCAATGTGCAGGGGTGCAGTTATGCAGGGGTGCCGGTGTGCAGGGGTGCAGGGGTGCCAGTGTACAGGGGTGCTGGTGTGCAGGGGTGCCAGTGTGCAGGTGTGCAGGGGTGCTGGTGTGCAGGGGTGCTGGTGTGCAGGGGTGCCAATGTGCAGGGGTGCAGGTGTGCAGGGTGCAAGGGTGCCAATGTGCAGGGGTGCAGGTGTGCAGCCCGACAAGCCCACCACAGCCTGGGCCTGACGCTCATCACTGGGTGGATGGTAAATGGATGCGCGCATGCCTAGATGCTGGGAGTGATGCCTAGATGCTAGGAGCGACGCTTGCATGGGTGTCCTCTTGCTGTTCCTCCTTAGCAGCCTTCTAGAAGCTTTCAGAATGAAAGACCCGGAGCACATGGAAAATACTGTTATTTGAACTGTCTGAAATTTGCTTATCACTGATTCAGATCAACTAGGCACACGCCATTTCCATAAATCAACCAACCACACAATCGGCCTGTCCACAAAGCATAAAGATGACAATGATAATCATGTGTATTTATGCAGTGCCTTTGTTCTGCAAACCTCCAGACAGTCAACAATCATTATCTCATTAATCCTGTAGCCATCTCTGAAAGGTAGGCAGAGAACAGGCGCTTCTCCCCTTGAATAGGTAGGAAAATAATACTGACAGTAATGGCAAATACAATACTCACCGACCACTTATTCTGCGCTGGGCCCTGTTTCAAGGGCTTTGTAAATTTTAATTCACTTATAACTCTGTGAAGTGGTTACCTCTATTGTTATTCTCACTGTACAGAGGCAACTAAGATCTAGAGAGGTTAAGGAATTTGCCGAGGTCACCCAGCCAGCAGGAGTGGAAGCAGGCCCTGACCCAGGGGACTGCTCATTTACTCCCTGCAGCTGGTGGCCTCCCCAAACCCAAGAGGCAAAGTGTCACCAGGGACAAATGCAAAAGTCAGAGCTGTGGATAGAAGACATGCCAGGGAGGGTGACAGTCTCAGACCAACTATCCATGCAGGAGCAGGGGAGTCCTACGACCCCAGCTTCAGGACTGGGTCTGTGCCCCAAACGTGGCTTTCACTTGCCGGCTGATCTTGCCTCAAACCGAGAGCCACTAAGTAGGCTACTGCCGACATTTAGATCTTTGCCTGAATGAGCATCAGAGCATGACACGGGGTCAGGGAGACAACACACGGGCACTGGTAGCAATGGCAGGCCAAGTGCCGTCGCAAGAGCGACACAGATAAACACATTTTTCTCTCCATCTCATCTTTGCTTCCCATTCTGCAATGAGTCCAGGCAGCAGCCACAAGCATCTTTTTAAAAGCAGCCAAAAGGACAGGAATAAAGAATCAGATGTAGAGAATGGACTTGAGGACACAGGGAGGGGAAAGGGTGAGATGGGACCAAGTGAGAGAGTGGCATGGACATATATACACTACCAAATGTAAAACAGATAGCTAGTGGGAAGTAGCCACATAGCACAGGGGGATCAGCTCAGCACAGGGAGATCAGCTCGGTGCTCTGTGACCATCTAGAGGGGTGGGTCAGGGACGGTGGGAGGGAGACGCAAGAGGGAGGAGATATGGGGATATGCGTACACATATAGCTGATTCACTTTGTTATATAGCAGAAGCTAATACAACATTGTAAAGCAATTATACTCCAATAAAGATGTTAAGAAAAAAGGGGGTAGGGAGGACTGACTAAACTGAAATATTTAATAGCTATTATAAAATATATGTGCTATTTTCCTTGTAGTAAAGTTTTCATACTTAAAAAATATATATATTATTTTACAGCTAAATTTCAACTTAAGACATGATTAGTGATTTTAAAATGTACTGAAGAGGGCTTCCCTGGTGGTGCAGTGGTTGAGAGTCCGCCTGCCGATGCAGGGGACGTGGGTTCGTGCCCCGGTCCGGGAGGATCCCACATGCTGTGGAGCGGCTGGGCCCGTGAGCCATGGCCGCTGAGCCTGCGTGTCCGGAGCCTGTGCTCTGCAGCAGGAGAGGCCACAACAGTGAGAGGTCCGTGTACCGCAAAAAAAAAAATAAATAAATAAAAATGTACTGAAGAGTCTGACAATGTTAATATTAGACTCTATTAATTGATAAAGTCAAATGTGAAACCTGTACTCATTTCTACATGAGAATACATATGCAAATTATTCATTAAATAACTTCTAAAATGGAAAGAAAATAAAAGGAGTCAAATCCCATCACCTCCTAAGCCCTCCAGTGCATTTCTACCCGAACCCCTTACTTTCACAGACCAGGTCCTGGCCTCCCTCCCCGTCCCTTGCTTCATCTCCAACACTCTGATTCTTCTGGGCCCTCGCATATACCCAATCTCACAATCTCACTGCAGATAAGTCACCTCCTCCGGGAGGCCCTTCCTGGACACCAAACCCAAGGGAGCCCCCTGCACCTCTGTACATCCCTGCTCTAATTCTCCCCTTAGTCTTATCGCTGGCTGATTTGTTCCTGTTCATTTATTTATTCATCTATTATTTTTCTCCCCTAATTAGAATGCAAGCTCCATGCCACGATGGTTTATGTATAATTTGGTCACGATGTAACCCCAGCCTGGAGAACGGTAGGATATGCAGTTAATATTTGTTGAATGAATTATAATAAGACTTGCAGAGCAGTTATTCCACGCCAGGAACAAGCTCTGTGATGAACATGAATTAGCTCATTTAATCCTCACGTCACCCTGCTGCAGCTGGTCTTAATTACCTCCCCATTTTACAGATGAGGGAGTGGAGGCAGAAGGGGTTAAATATCTTGCCTAAATGACAGAACCAGGATGAGAATCCAGGCAGTCTGCTTGCCAAGTCCTTGCTCCACACCACACAGGGGTTCGAATAGTTCTCACTAGCCCTCAGGATGCAGCCTCAACTCCCTGACACGATGAGGAAGCCTTTGGTGATCAGATCTAGTCTCCGTTCCAGCCTCATTCTGGCCATTCCCTGATGCACACACTAAGTTCCAGTCCCAAGGAAACTTCTGGAAGACCCTGTCCTTTGTTGTTTCTGCCATTTGCCTTTGCCGTTCTCTACCTGGAGCTCTCATCTTTCTTGACCAACTCCTTTCTTACTCTGCAGGTTCCAGCTCAGGGTTCCAGCTTAGCAAGCTTCCCCAAAGGCTTGGGTCAGGTGCCCCCTTGGCGTCCTCCTAGGACCCTGCACTCCCCCAAACCCTGTGGGTAGCCCACTCTAGTGGGCATGTGTGTTCACCCATCTGCAGTGGCTCCCCAACCATTCATTTGTTTCAGCAGATATTTACTGCATGCCTACTACATGCCCAGCCTTGCAGGTGCTGGGGAGACAGCAGCGTGCAAACCAAAATCTCCAACCACGCAGACCTGACGTTCTAATGCAGGAGACGCATAAGAAAGAAACAAAAATATAATATAATGTCAGGGAGAATGATGGAGACAAAGGCAGAGGAGAGGGAAAGAGAGTAATGGGGTGAGGCTATATTAGCATAGTTGGGGATGGCCATCCACTCACTAAACCAATGGTCTCCAAATTTTTTTGATCATATACCCTATAATTCTTCTTTTTTTTAAACACCTTTATTGGAGTATAATTGCTTTACAATGGTGTGTTAGTTTCCACTGTATAACAAAATGAATCAGCTATACGTATACATACATCCCCATATCTCCTCCCTCTTGCGTCTCCCTCCCACCCTCCCTATCCCACCCCTCCAGGTGGACACAAAGCACGAGCTGATCTCCCTGTGCTATGTGGCTGCTTCCCACTAGCTATCTATTTTACGTTTGGTAGTGTATATATGTCCGTGCCACTCTCTCACTTCCTCCCAGCTTACCCTTCCCCCTCCCGGTGTCCTCAAGTCTATATGGAATCTACCCTATAATTCTTGAGGGTACCTCTCCAGTATATGAACACATATTTAATCATAGACTATCCTAATCACTGCCGTACTACTCTGTTCTACAGTGCATTATAAAATAGACACAAAATATAGAAATACCACAAGGATGAGAAAAAAAGACGAGGAAGAGGCGTACTGGAACGTTCTTCCTTCCTCCTGGTGCCTCATCCTGCACACTCACGCGCGTACCCTGATTGAGAGACCACCGTGCCAGAACGTCAGCTCCACTTAGTGTTAAAAAGGAAAACCGCAAAGTAACGAGGCCACTCCCTGATCCTGGCTAATTCAACGTAGCAGACACCCCAAAATAATCTGTCAGGTGACTCAGGAAATGGAGTTCAGTAGACGCTAGGTAAGTCAGCCCCAGACAGTCATTTCCTAATTCTTGATCTCAGTTTCCCCATCTGTAAACGCAGGGTGTGGTCTAAATCCCTAAGGGCCCAGAGACCCAGGCTCAGGTTCCCTCAACCTGAACCGCACCACTGTTCTCCGACCTAGAAGGGGGCCCGCTTGGTCCTGAAGCAACACTCAACCAAGCTCTGGTGTGGGCAGGGCTTTCATTTGCTGGCCTTTTGTTGATTTTTACTGGTTTACACAGAAAGGGAAAAAAATGCAAACAAAGAAACAAAGGCACTCCATCTCTAACCCCAGCGAATTATGCAGAGATTCAAGAGAGTAATGAAAACCATAAAGCATCCGCTGAAATAAGAGCTCCCAATCTTCCATAATTCTTTGGTGATAAAACGCAAAACAGCAGGCCAGTGACGCCCATTCAGAAATCCCAGGTCCGTTTATTGTCGTTCCGTTCAGAGCACATTTGCTGGCACCGAGAACCCGTTCTGTTGTTCTGCACGCCCGCTGGGGTTAAGGGCAGGTCCTTTAAGTGTCACAGGTGAATCTCAGCATCGTCAACGCCAGGGATGCCAGGGGCTTGGGAATTCTGTTGCTGCAAAGTATGTAGATGGTGGAGGTTTGCTGGATCCCTGGACTGTGGCCAGACAGTACTGTGAGGGATTAGGGTGGATGCGAGTAAAGCCCATTGTTAGGTTCAGGAACCTGGGGCTCCAAGAAACCAACTTGTCCCAGAGTCACACAGCGAGGAGTGGAGGCGAGACTTAAGGCCAAGGCTTCCCGGCAGCCTGACCCACGAATCCTCATTCTCCTTGGAAGGCTCTGTAAGCCCAAGGCTGGGTTGGTCTTTGTCATCTCTGCCTCTCACTCCCCAGCACAAGGCTTTGCTGGTAGAAGGAGGTGACTAACGTTGAGGAAGGGATGGAGGGAGATGAGAGAGGGAAATTCAGTTTACGTCTTGTCTGCCAATACTAAGAACAGTGCTAAAAACAATTGTTCACAGAACCCTTACCTCACATCAGCTGGAGCAACCAGTGCTTTAAAAGCAATGTCTCTGCTACTCTTTCCAGCAGTCTCTGGGGAGGGTACTGTTGTAATCCCCATTGTTTAGAAGGGGAAGGGGAAATGGAGGCACAGAGAGGTTCAGTAACTTGCCCAAGGTCACTCAGCAGGTAGGTGGTCAACCCAGAACGTCAGCTCTGACAGCTCCGATGCTTAACCACCACCCCACCCTGCCTGCCACTGGGAGCAGAAACCGTGCTTCTTGAGTTCTCTCCGGCACCCTCTGCTACTCTGTGCTGTAAGGGTGGGAGCAGCTCTCACACCAGGTGGAGGCAGCAACTCGGTGACTCCTGGGATACCCCTGGGGAACCCCAGTGTCTGTCTACAGGGCAGGGCGTGCAGCCAAAGCCCTGTCAGGGGACATTCTCACAAGTGACAGAAGATCCACTCTCATTCCCAAAGGCAAAAGGAGCCAGCGCAGTTGTAGATTTGGGCATGAACAGTCAGGACGCAGATGAGAAAGGAAAAACAGGGAAGACAAGCCAGTGTGTGGAGCTGGAACCAGGAGGTTCAACGGATGAAGAAGCACCAAGAGAAGGGGCTACATCAATTGGCCGCTTACTTGCTGTGAGACCTTGGACCTCCCAGAGCTTCAGGCGCTCATCTATAAAATGGGGATAATAATAGCACCTACCTTACAGAGTTGTTGTAAGGATTAAATAGTGTATATAAACTGCTTCAAGCACAGGAGCTGGCATATGGGAAGTGCTCAACCAGTAACAGTGGTGGTGGTCCCGTCATGTAACTGGTGTGTAAAGGAAGGGGAGGCAAAGGCATGAGCAGGTGAGATGGAAGAAGGTGCAGTGGCATCACCCCCCGAGCTTTAAGTGACATGAGGTTAACAGACGACGTCTGAATACAGCCAAGGCAAAGACCGTCATTAAGGAACATGCCCAAGGCTGAGTCACAGCATTTTCTGGGCAGGGACCGCGGCTGAATCATCTGATATTCCAGCCCCTGACATCGCCTTTGCAGAGTGAGCACTCCACCAAGGTTTGAGAAATGTCCAAGTGGTGGGTCTCCCAAAGTCCATGGTGAGATTATATTCCCTACTTTCTCCCTTGGCTTGGTCTCCCATGACTCCCCTCCCTGCTGATTCATTGATCTTCTTCCCACACTTCTTGAGCATCTATTGGTGGTGGAGACCAATAGATGCTCCCACACCATCTATTGGTGTGGTACTGCTGGAAACTAGAAGAGTATTAAAAGGAGTCTGGGACAGGGCTGAAAATGAAGCAACCGGACATAAGCATTGAACAACCAGAAGGTGACCTATGCATTCCACTTGGCCACATCCCACTGCCCACCCAAAATAAGGTCTTTCCCTCTCCTGTGCGGGCTGTGTGTGAAATCTTAAAAGAGCAATTTCATTTCTGCCTCTCTTGTTCCCTCAACAAGCATTTCCTAAGGAGACCAAAGTATGGGCTCACAGTGGCTCACAGCAAAGAGTTATTCATCTCATCAGTAGACCATCACAACTCAGAACCGCAAGAGAAACTATGCTGAGTCTTACACTCGACGGTCCCCTCCCTCTGGTCATCGCTACCAATGAACAGTCCCAAGGCTTCAACCAGCACATGCTGGCCCTCCAAGACTCAAGACACTTCTGAGGGGATGCAGGGGGGAGTCACGTAGCAAGGTGGGTTCCCTGAGAAGCAGAAAAGCAGATGGAGTTGAGCATGTGGAGGTGTATCTGTAGGACTTAGGCGCACAGAGACAAAGCAGTGCTCTTGGGCTCGGCCCCGCGTAAGGGAAGGTGAGAAGCAAGATTGGGCAGTGGCAGAAGTTGGGCTGTGATGCGGTCTCAGCGGGGGCCTCAGCCCAGCCCACTGGGTGCTCAGAAGCTGGGGTGACCCTTCAGAGCTGTCTTGAGCTGGTGAGTGGCGGCCCAGGTTTTAGATCCCCGACATAAAACAAAAAACAAGCAGACTCACGGTCGCTGAGTGAGGGCTGCCTACAGAAGGGACATGACTTTGGCCTAGATACTCTTTTTTTTTTTTTAAATTGAATGAAAGATTCTTTAAATTCTTCAGTGCTTTACAGTTTTCAAAAGTTTCACACGCCTGATTTCACATAATCCCATAATAACTCTTTTCTCCCCCACCCTGATATTTCCCCTCCCCACTTCCCTCTCCCCACTGGTAACCACTAGTTTGTTCTCTCTGCCTGTGAGTCTGCTTCTTTTTCATTATATTCACCAGTTTGTTGTAATTTTTAGATTCCACATATAAGTGATACCATGCAGGCCCAGATACTCTTCTGAACAGAGGCAATTTCCAAAGACGGCTGCAAGCCCAGGGCTGTACCAGCAGCACTTCAAACAGCGAGGAGTGGCCTTCAGTCCTGAAGGGGTCCCCAGTAGCACACCTCTGGTCTGAGAGCCCTAGGGACAGCCACTGACTCTTTTTCCCCATTGAAGAGCAGAACAGGGCAGTGGTTGAGATGTTGAGCTCTGGAATCAGACAGGCTTGGGCTCCAGTGGAGAACCTGCCCGTTACACCTCTAAGCCCCTCACCTGTAAAAGGGGGCCACTAATAACATCTCCACATTCAGCTGCTGTAGGACTGGATAAGACAACACACGTGCCTGAAAACAGCAATCACTCCATAAAAGGCAACTCTGGTCATTGTTACAAGCCCACAATGGAGGCAGACACTGCTTACTTCAGGGCACAGCAGTCGTGTATTTCTTAGTCTCACAGGGTCTGCAGCATATGTACAAATCCATCAGAAATTTATTCAGGGCCTACAATTATATACAGGGAACAATTCTAGGTGCCAGGAGTACTGTAGTGACCCATGGAGAAAGCCTGGCCCTCATGGAGTTGAGTGGAACAAAAGAACCAATACAGTAAGTCCCCTACACGTGAACGAGTTCCGTTCTGAGAGCATGTTCGTAAGTCCAACAATGTTAGCCTAGGTACCCAACTATATAGTAGTATACTGTACAGCTATATAGTCCTGTACTGTAATAGATTTATAATACCTTTCACACAAATAATACATAAAAAAACAAGCAAACACAAAAAATAAAGAAAACTTTTTTTTTTGCGGTACGCGGGCCTCTCACTGCCGCGGCCCCTCCCACTGTGGAGCACAGGCTCCGGACGCGCAGGCCCAGCGGCCATGGCTCACGGGCCCAGCCGCTCCGCGGTACGTGGGATCCTCTCGGACCGGGGCACGAACCCGCGTCCCCTGCATCGGCAGGCGGACTCCCAACCACTGTGCCACCAGGGAAGCCCAAGAAAACATTTTTAATCTTACAGTACAGTCCCTTGAAAAGTACAGTAGTACAGTATAACAGCTGGCATACAGGGGCTGGCATCCCGTGAACAGGCAAGAAGAGTGACTGACTGTTGGAGGGAGGGGAGGTGGGAGATGGTAGAGCTGAAGGATCATCAGCAATAGGAGACAGAGGGCAAGCTGCAATTCCACTCACACCTGACGTGGATGGCACAAGTTCTGGTTCCTTGCTGGATTCAATTCTATCCACCCTCTTGAAAAAATGACCCAGTGATATCTGGGTAGTAGCTCTTTTTCTCGTCATAGATGACACAGTAGCACTGGATTGCATTCTGAATGGCTGCTGCAACCTTCGTGCACTGTTCTACGTTCGGATCCTGTGCCTCAAAAACTAACAGTGCCTCGTCAAATAAAGAAAATCCCCTCGCCATTCCCTGCGTCGTGAATCTCTTCAGTTCTTCAGTTATCTCTTCCTCTTGTCTCTCTTGCCGCTTCTTAGCAGTACCAGCTACGTCACCGCTGCTTTTACGCTTGCTTCTGGACATCCTGGGCTTGAAATAAAGATACTGTACTCCTGTACTCTATACAATACTGCACAGTAAAGTATACAAAAGCACAACCACTGGTAGAGGATGCACACATGTGACAATGTACACCAGACACGTGAACTAATTTATGTGATTGTACACCAGACACGTGAACTAACTGTGATTATGTGATTGGACATGTGAACGCACGTTCGCATCTTTGAACGTTCGCAACTTGAAGGTTCATACGTAGGGGACTTACTGTATGTTTGTAACACAGGCCCTAAGAAGGAACACATAGCCAGGCAAGAGGACAGAGGGGGCTGGCTGGGGGCGGAATGGTGGGGAAGGGGAGGACTGTTTTGGACAGAATGATCAGGGAAGCATCTCAGGCAGTGAGCAAACTCCAGACGGAAGTGAGGAAGGGAGCCGCAGGGTGTCTGGGGGACGCCTTCCTGGTGGTTGGGAGCTGCCTGTCATATTCGGGGAATGTCAGAAAGGGCCCCCGGGGCTCGGAAAACCATAAACAAGGGGGAGGGCCCTGAGGCTGAAGAGGCAGCCTGGCTGGACCATACAGAGCCTCAGGCCGGGTGAGAACTCTGGCTCCTCCTCCAAGGGTGACGGGAAGGAAGCCCCTGGCAAGTTTTTGAGCAGGAGAGGAACCCTGCTGGGGTGCATGGGACTCCAGGACACAAGAGAAGTCCCATAACTAAAAATCACCCGTCAGTGGAGGAAGAAGAGAGAGGATTCCAGATCCCAGAGCAGTAAGAAGTCTCCTGAGAGCATCTGGCCCAGCTGCTTGCCTTCCAGCAACTAAGGGATGAATATCGCCATGTGGTGGAGGAGTAACGCCCAGAGACGTCAAGAGATCTGCTGAGGGTTCTGTGGCCAGTGAGAGGCAGAACGGGGGCCAGGACTCTCTCTTCTCCTCTGGAAGTGCTCCGCCAGCCAGCCCACGCTGAGGACAGAACGGGTTTCGGTTTTTGTTGCTGTTGCCGTTCTGTTCTAAGGCAAGCCCTAACACTAACGTAAGCTGTAAAAAGAAACATTTCAGGGAGGTTCCTCAGTCACAGCAGCTGAGGTGCCAGTTAAATGGTTTCTCTGTGGCCTCTGACCAGACACTCTCTGTTCCAAACATGGGAGGAGCCAAAAAGACTTAACCTTTCCCCAGAGCTGCCTGCTTCCTCCATCCGTGGGTCCAGCCCAGGACCCAAGAGAGAAAACAGCCCAACTCTCAGGTGAGTGTGGCTACCAGAGAGTCTCCAACGTATGAAATAATCAGACAATTCACCATGGAGGGGCTCTGCTCCTAACTGTTCCAGCTGAGGGGTGCCTGCGGAGAAAGGCATGAGAAGATTCAGGGCCATAAGCCATGAAGCCGCTCGTTTGAGTCCATCTTACTCTGCCAGGGCCCAGAAAGCAAATGCACCCCTGACGTTCACTTTCTGTACATTAAGCATCACTTGCAAGCAGGGCAGCGGAGAACCCCTGTCCCAACAGAATGGGAGGGGCTACCATGTCAGGGACCGGGAACACAGCAGCTCCTTTGGAGAAGGCCAGGAGGAAGGAGAGCACTGAGGAAAAGTCCACCCGTCAACACACCCCCCTCTCCCCGCCCAGCCCACCCACGTGCAAAGGTTTGAAAGCCCAGTCTTGGGCTCAGGGTGGGGAGGGTCCCAGCCCTGCAGGGCGAGGAGCAGGGAAATGATGTGAGGATGTGCGCAAGGCCTCGGAATCTACCCCGCACTGTGGAGCAGGGCAGAAATCATTCGCAGCTCCAGGAGGGGCCTGACAGGTGCGCGCAGCAGGGGAAGGAAATGTAGGTTAGGCATCTAGGGCAGTTCTGAAGCTGGGGCTTGCCTGTCGGGAAGTCAGGCAGCGGCCGTAAGCGACAGGAAGTAGAATGCGCTAAAGGACCAAGCGGGACTCAAAGCTTCTGATTTGGAAAAGGAGCAGAGGGGGAAGAATAAAGAATTGCTCTGATGAAGCAGGGGGAGGGGTGCTGGGGAGGCAGGCTGAGCAGAGGCAGAGTTGCCAGCAGCCCCTCCCCTGCCCACGCCCACAGACACCGGGGCTAAGTGGTACAGGAGCCGAGCATCCCTTCCTACCGTGGAGACACACGGAGACCCGAGGCCAGGCTGCTGCCCAGGACACTCACTAATAATTCACTAGGGCTTCCCTGGTGGCACAGTGGTTGAGAGTCCGCCTGCCGATGCAGGGGACACGGGTTCGTGCCCCGGTCCGGGAAGATCCCACATGCCGCGGAGCAGGTGGGCCCGTGAGCCATGGCCGCTGAGCCTGCGCGTCCGGAGCCTGTGATCCGCAACAGGAGAGGCCACAACAGTGAGAGGCCCGCGTACCACAAAAAAATAATTAAAAAAATAAAAATAATAATAATTCACTACAAGTCCTCTCTGCCAGAATATCTCCCTCCCGCGTATCCTGAGCTCCCTGCATAAACTCCACTCCAGCATTTATCCTGTCTGACTTTTATTTGCTGAGTCGTGCACTCAATTCTTCCACAAATATTTATTGAGCATGAATAAGGCTCTGGGCTGGGGGCTGTGAAGGAGGCTGAGTTACAAGGTCATCTCTCTCTCAAGGAGGTACAGCCCAGGCACCTGGGATCCAAAGTCCAGCTCCAAGACTTCCTAACTGTGTGACCTTGAAGAAATTCCTCCAGCTGTCTCAATTTCAGTTCTTTTTCTGTAGAATGGAGGGGCTTGGAGGTGGGGATATGGAGTGATAAGCCTAAAGGGCAAATAGGGGTCAGGTCAGGGCCATTGCACAACATCATAATTGCCATTTATTGAGCACCTACTAGTAAGTGTCCAGAAACTGTTCCAGTTGCTTTATGGATATGATTCCTAAACCCTGCCATCACCCCACAAAGTGGGAATTGCTCCGCCTGCACACAGACGCAATGGTAAATGGGAGTGATCTTGCACGGTGCTTGGCACATGGTAGGAGTGTGAATAAATGCTGAATTAATTCATTCTCTAGACACATACTCATGTTTACTATGTGCGACATGTTTCTAGGCCAGTGGTTCTCAACCAGAGGTGATTTTGTCCCTTTTATTTGCTGGGTTGTGCACTCAATTCTTCCACAAATATCTATTGAGCATGAAGAAGGCACTGGGCTGGGAGCTGTGAAGGATGCTGAGTTACAAGATCATCCCTTTCTCAAGCACGTACAGCCCAGACACCTGGAATCCAAAGTCATGACTTGGAGGGGGCAGTGCTACTGGCATCTAGTGGGTAGAGGCCAGGAATGCTGCTCAACATCTCACAAAGCATAGGGCGGCCCCCCGACAACAGGGAACTATCTGGTCCAAAGTGTCAGTAGTGCTGAGGCTGAGAAACTCTGCTCCAGGCCCTGGGGATCCAGTGGTGCACCAAACAGGCCAGTGTTCCTGGAGCTCACGTCCCAGAACAGTGGACAGAAAATGGGGTCTGTCGGCACAAAGCGCTAAGGAGAAAAACACAGTAGGACAGGAGGGAAGAGTGACACGTTCACCAGGGACAAAGGGGACATTGAGGAGAGACCAGAGGGGAATGAGGAGTGAACCAATAGCTGCCTGATGTGATGGGCAAAAGCCCCGGGTAGGACACACGAGCAACCTCAGGTGAAGCAGGAGGCCCGTGAGCCGGGAGTGAGTGGTCGGACATGAGGTCAGAAAGTGACTGGGACAATTGATTTAGTTGTGTGGATATCTTCTGGTCCCCAGGGGTGGTGCACTCCTTGAGGACAGAGGTCATGCCCTTGTATGCAACCTCTCAGTGCCACACACTTGCTGGACCCAAGCTGAGGAAGACGCCAAGCTGAGTTGTATTTTGGCTCAGGGAAGGCAGTTTCCTGTATTGTGAAATTTGCATAAGACAAATTGCCCCTACTTTGTTCTGGTTTGGGCAGGAAATGAGTTTAAATGTGCTTTTAGTTTTCATTTTGTGATTGCTGGTTGGCTTTCATTCATTTCAGGAGAGAGAATATAATGATAAGTATCACTGAGGAGGGAGTCACAAGCCCCAGAGCTGGTTGTGAATAGAATTTCTGCACTGTCCTCTTAGTCCTAATGAGAAGACGTATCTATCTATTCACTGATCCAACAAGTAGTTATTGGAGATAACCTCAGGGCAGAGCTGGGGTAATGCAACAATGAATCACGCACAGATTCTTCTCTCCAGCAACTTATGGGGTAGTAGAAAAGTTAAAATGTATATCTAATTAATAATATAAGGTACAAAGTACCAGTTGAAGAGAAGTAACAAAGAACTATGAAGAACAGATGACTACATATAAAGCTGGATAGCATAAGCTTTCATCTCACTTGCCAACTGATCAACAGAGGTGCCTAGAACAGTGTTAAGAAGACTTCTGATATCCTATATGAACTCAGTGAGAAAAAGTGCTGTGCTTAATTACTTGGGTCTGCTATGAACAAGGAAGCCAGGTGGCAGACAGTCCAAGTATTTTTTGTCATCCAAGCTTAAGTGGAGACCAAATAAGTGGAAATGTAGCTTTAAAAGTGAATTATGTCCTTCCTTTTCATGATGAACACAGAAATATAATTAATATGCTACACTACTGAGGTGGAAATAGAGGAGCATAAAAAACTCAATTTCATAACACTGAGTGTACATTTATTTACCTCTTCAACTCTAGGAGTATTTAAGAAATAAGAGAGAGAGCAAGGAATTCTCTGCTACTAAATGACTAATTACAAGTAAGACTCGGCCAAGGTGTCACCACTTAAAATCAGGGGGCCGAGCTCTGGACAGAGGATCCCTCCCCAGACACCTCACCCTGCCACCTCTCCTCCCCAGAGCTCCACAGGAGGCCGTACTGAGGAGTCTGGCAGGAAAGCAGTGAAATCTCTTCTGAGAACTGGGTTTGCCAGTCAAATCCTTCCCTCCCAGGGCCTGGAGAGACAGGACAAGATACCCTGCTACTGCCTGGTCCTTCACAAACTTGCTCAGCAACAGGTTTGGGGCCAACTTCCCAAGTTTCCTATCTCTGGGATTCTGTCCACTGCCCTTTTTTCAGGCTGTTTCAAGAACAGCAGCCCAGGGCTTCCCTGGTGGCACAGTGGTTGAGAGTCCGCCTGCCGATGCAGGGGACACGGGTTCGTGCCCCGGTCCGGGAAGATCCCACATGCCGCGGAGCGGCTGGGCCCGTGAGCCATGGCCGCTGAGCCTGCGCGTCCAGAGCCTGTGCTCCGCAATGGGAGAGGCCACAGCGGTGAGAGGCCCACGTACCGCAAAAAAAAAAAAAAAAGAACAGCAGCCCAGAGATGGGATTGAGTCTGATTCTGACACAACAAAGCTCCAGAATGATATTCCCACTTGCTAGGCAAGCTGGGACTGAGCCAAAGGCAGCACACGGGTCTCAGGATCCAGAGAGAGATGGAATTGCTTTATTAATATCGCAAAGTGAAAGGGGAAAGAGAGTGTTCTGGCTCTGCTGTGCCAGCGGTACTTCAAAACACAATGGGGAAAAAAAAAACACACACACACACACACAATGGGAAGGGAGGGGAGAGAAGGGTCAGGGGGATCCCCCAGAGGCACGCCCTTCGCCCTCCAAGCGCAGCCGTGCTGGGAGGGGGCAGTCGCCCTTGCTGGCCAGTGCGCCAAGTGAAGAGGAACCATGTGTCCTCTCACCTAGAGGGACAGCCCTCCAAAGCTCAGGAAAGAAGGGGACAGAACAGAGCCACAACCAAGGGATCAAAAGCTTAAATCACAAAAGTTTTTTCAAAAAGTCCTTTTTTGAAAGGCAGCCCAAAAAAAGTGCCTTCACAGAGCCAGCTCTGTGCCACCTTTAAACCAAACTATTTCCAGAGGCACAGGCTGAGCAGCCCAGAGCCTGGGTGTGAAGTCGTTGGTGCTGCTCTCAAACCTGTGGCCCAGAGACCCTGCTTTATTTTGTTTCTATTTTTATTTTCATTTCAGGAGAAAGGGCTGAGAGGGGCAGGGGAGCCAAGCAGAAATACTACGTGTTCCTGAAGCCCACGTGCAGAAATAGCCAGGCAAGACGAGCATCCGGATGATTCATTCCACGGGCCCAGCTAAGCATCTGCCGTGTGCCAGGCCCTCGTCTCAGAGCCCCATGGGGCTGGACAGAGCAGGTGCTCTGTGGAGGCCTTGGCGGTGCCCACAGACGTGCTGGTGGAAAGGCCAGCGGAAGCTTTCACGAGCCCACGTGGGACAACATGGGACACCAGAAATAATTGAGTGGAAGTCATGGATTAGCAGGTGGGGGCAAGAGGCAATGACATTGGGGGGATTGAGGGTAACATGCTCCCCCATTTATACCCACACCTTGGTGAGGCCTGGGGAAATAGCTCAGAGCACCCTTAAAGGCACTGTCTGAGATGAATGGATAAAGAGGATGTGGTACATATATACAATGGAATACTACTCAGCCATGAAAAAGAATGAAATAATGCCATTTGCAGCAACATGGATGGACCTAGACAGTATCGTACTAAGTGAAGTAAGTTAAACACTTACAGAGAAAGACAAATACCATATGATATCACTTATACATGGAATCTAAAAAAATGATACAAATGAACTTATTTACAAAACAGAAATAGACCCACAGACATAAAAAACAAACTTATAGTTACCAAAGGGGATAGCAGGTGGAGGGATAAATTAGGAGTTTGGGATTAACAGATACACATTACTGTATATAAAATAAACAACAAGGACCTACTGTATAGCACAGGGAACTATATTCAATATCTTGTAATAACCTATAATGGAAAAGAATCTGAAAAAGAATATATGTATGTGTATATATATGTATATTATACATACGTATACACACATAATAAAACTAAATCACTTTGCTGTACACCTGAAAC
This sequence comes from Globicephala melas, assembly GCF_963455315.2. Classification (NCBI taxonomy): domain Eukaryota; kingdom Metazoa; phylum Chordata; class Mammalia; order Artiodactyla; family Delphinidae; genus Globicephala; species Globicephala melas. The sequence goes on from NC_083323.1 coordinate 14,977,103, forward strand.
TAACACAACGTTATAAATCAACTATATTTCAATTAAAAAAAATTTTTTAAGTCATTGATGATGATGATCTGAGGGGAAATAACATTTATTGAGTGTTATGCATTCGTATACATTATAGCTTTTAATTCTTACAATAATCCTAGGAGGTGCATATTATCCTCCCTGTTTTACAGATGAAGAAATGGAGGCTCAGAGGGGTTGCTCAAGTTCACGTGGCTGGGAAGTGGTGAAGCCAGGGCTGAGGGCAGGTTTATCTGACCCCAAGAACCCTGCTGCTTTCGTTATGCCTCACCACCTCTCAGCATTACAGGAAATTGTCAAGGCTCCCTTGCTCAGGACACAACGTACAAATTGTGCAAAACAAAAACCTCATTCTTCTTTAGTTTTCAAATGGTAAGGTTCAGAGATCTCAGAAGAGAATAAAAAGCTCAGAAACAAACCCATGCACACAAGAACCTGATTTATGATAAAGTTGCTTCTTATATCAATGGAGAAAGGACCGACTCTTTAATAATGTTGAGAAAACTGACTCACTAAATGAATTTGGATACCTCCCATACCCCACATATATAAAGGTAGACTCCAAATGAATAAAAAACATAGATGTGGAGAAAGAAATCTATAAGCTAATAGAAGAAAGTGTGAGAGACTATATTCATGAACTTAGGGTATGGGGGAACCTCTTAAACAAGATTCCCAAAGCACAATTCATAAAGCAAAAAAAAAAAAAAAAGATGGATTTGATTACATCACAATGAAGGGCTTCCATTCAACAAAAGGCACTATGGATAAAGTTAACAGAGAAGTGGCATAGTATAAAAAGATATAGATTTTTCAACATCTACACCCAACAAACGATTAACATTCAGCTACTCAAGAAACACCAATAAATCAACAGGAAACAACAGAACAATGGTCTGTGAATATGAATAGGCAGTACAAAAAAGTGGAAACTAGAATTCTAGCTTGCTCAACAGATATATAGAAAATGCTCAAATTCATGGTAATGAGAGAAATGAAAATGAAAGCAATGACGAGACTCCTCATTACACCCAACAGATTGGCAAAATTAGAATGTTTAATACTGAATGTTGGAGAGGGTATGGGTAAATGGGAACCCACGCACCACTGGTGGGCGTCTAGATTGGTGTGACCATTCTAGAGACTCATCTGGCAGTGATTACTGAAACCAAGTGCGTATAAACCCTATGACTAAACACACACACTTGGGGATAGAGCTCAGAGAGATACCTGCACAGGTTTATAAGGGGACAAGCAAAGGGTATTTGTGATAGCACTGCTCGTGGTGATGGGGAATTGGAAGCAACTAGTTGCCTATGGCTAAAGAATGGATAAACGCAAAATATGGTGGGCACCTACTTTGTGGTAGTTATCAGCACCTTTCACCAATTATTTCCAGGTTTCCTCCTTCTAGGTTCATGGTAGGATTATACTTCCCATCCCTTATGAAACTGGGAACGGCCATGTGACTTGTTGTGGCCACCTGTGGACCAGTGTGCTATCTGCTACCTTCTGGACAGAGTCTTTACAAGTCAGTGTGTTATTTGCCACTTTCTCCTCTCCCTGCCATGGTGAATGGTGGAAGCGCCATCAGCCTATGACCTGAGTGAGATGTGAAGCAAAGTTCGCGCTGACCTGATGGACACGTAGTATGGCCAAGCAGTAAACCTTTAACATTTTAAGCCATTAAGAATTTGGTGTTGTTACTGTACCATAACATAGCCTACCTTGATTGAGACAACTATGCAGCTGTTAGAAGCAATAAACTAGATGTACAGCCAACAACATGGATAGATCTTAAAACCTGAGTGAGAACATGGGTGAAAATGGTAAGAACAGAAACAAGGTCCTTGACAGAATATCCTTTCTATAAATCATTAATACACACACACAAAACAATACTGTATTTTTTCAGACACAGGCCCTTTTGAGGGCATATATTAGACACCTTACATGGGTACCTATAGCGGAGTGGGGATCACAGATGAAGACAAAAAAATTAAGAACTAAAACAAGAGAGAACTTTGCATTGATCAAAATGAAACTTCCATAAACTTATGAGTATGAATTACTCAACTCTCCATTATATCTGAGATCAAAGGAGAAAAGGCAAGGGGAAGAGGTGTACAAAACTTTCCTTATTTAATTTCTGTATGCATTTTATGCCAATCAGTCTTCATGCCAATGAGACTTGAAAGCACGGAGTTTCCCTTTCCCCACCAAGTTTTAATTGACCCAGACAGACTTTCACTTCACAACCTCCACGGTTACTACGCTTCCTTGGTACAAAGATTACAGCCACAGCAGCTACTGCCAATACCTCATTTCACCGTGATCTAAGGAAAGGCACCCCTGTGAGGGAACAGAGCAGCAAACAAGCGGAATGGAGAAGCAAGACCCGAATGGCACAAGTCGATGGCTTTGATGGGCTCCATCCCCCCGTGTGGGGAGTGATCCCGGCTCCTGAGAGGATCTCAGCTGAGAACAAATGGTCAGCCAGTGGGTGAGCCAGCAAGTCATGCTCAGGTGCGCACCGGCAGGAGATGATGCAAGACTTTCAGCCTGAATTTGCTGGGTCCCAAGAGGAAGTGGGGTTCAGGAGTAGGCTGGCTTGGAAATCCACTCTGTAGACACATTACAGCAGTGACTGTGCAACAAACACAGCTCAGCCCAAACAGTTCATCGTTTCTTTCCTTGGAGTACTGTAAAGAAGCTGGGCTTGGAGTCAGGCAGACCTGAGTCTGAATTCAGGGGGTGCCCCAGAAAGAAGCTGTAAGTCTCTGCACCAGACTGTTGGCTCTCTGGGGGCAGGGACCAGGGATTATTTGACTTAACATCCCTAGCACCTCATCAAATGTCTATTGAATGAATAAACTAATGAATGAGCAAATGACTTGACTGATTAACAAATTAATTTTTCTTCCAATGATCTCTAGTTTACACATCTTCTTTCCCCCTAGGCATCCAATTAACTCAGGACATTGCAGCTATTCATCTCTATGCCTAGCACTGTGTCAGGCACACAGCAGAAGCTTATACATATTTGCTGAATTGAACTGAACTGTTTGTATGCTTCTAATTCATTTTCTTTTAGAAACCACCAACTTAGATAAATGCATTCATTTTATTTGAGGCACCCCCCCCAAAGAATGTAAATAATAGTAATTCCTTTCAATTGTCAAACATGTGATACAAGGTTCTTCACTATCAAGATTAATACTTATATCAACACTCTTTTATTATGCTTTTTATATAGATAAGTAGAGTAAAGCTCAAAGAGGGTAAGTAATCAACCCACAGTTTTCTGGAATGTAAGCTAATCAATGTGGAAGAAATAATAGAACTAGAAAAATCACCCTTTTGCAATCTTCAGCGTAATCATTGACTCAGGTCAGAATCATCAACAGAGGCTAAGACTTCTGGGAGGAAAACTGTTGGAGAACAGGATATTCACATGCTCTGAAAATATCACTCACAGGTTAATAGTTACAAAGGGAAATGTGTCTTTACAGTGGCGAGCTCTTGCTGTCGCTACCTTTAGCCAAGAAATCAAACTTAATGTCTCCAACTGTGGGACAACCCGATGCTATGTGCTCCCAAAGGGATGTATTAACAAATACAAAGCAACACCTGTGGGTATTCCTGCCAAACGTGTTTCACGTTACTATAACCACGAGGAAACCATCAGACAAATCCAGAACGTGAGACCCTCTACAAGACACGCGGTCTGTTCTTCCTCAAAAACAGCATCATGAAGGGACTTCCCTGGAGGTCCAGAGGTTAAGACTCCGGGCTTCCACTGCAGGGCGTGCAGGTTCAATCCCTGGTCGAGGAACTAAGAGCCCGCATGCTGTGTGGTGTGGCCAAAAAGTAAAAAAAAAAAAAAAAAAAAAAAAAAAAGTGTCATGAAAACATAAAAAGGCAGGGGAGGTGTTTTAGGTTTAAAGAGACTAAAGAGATCTCATAATCAAATGTAATACGTTGCTTCCTAGATTTGTTAAAAATTATAAAAATCATTCTTGGGCCATTTCAGGAAAATTAAATAAAGACTGAATAGCAGATGACATGACTGAATGAATAATTTTCATTCAGTATGAATAATGAATAAATAATTTTCTGAGGCATGATAATATTGTATTAATGTTAAATCTCTTGATTGTGGTAATGGTCTTATAATTATGTAGGAGAATATCCATGTCGTGAGGAAAAGCAGCTGAAACATATGCAGTGAAGATGAGGGATAAAGTGTCATGATACCTCAAACTTACTTTTAAATGGTTCAGCAAAAGAGAAATGTGTGTGCGTGTGTATGTGTAAAGAGAGAGAAAGGGAGGGGGGCATACAAATGGGACAAAATGCTAACAGTTTGTGAATCAAGCTAAAGATAAGGGGTATACAGGTATTTACTGTACTAGTCCTTCAACTTTTCTGTAGGTTTGAAATTTTTCGATTAAAAAAAAGTTGGGAGGAAAACATAGGTGTTGTGATTTTAAGGCCAAGGATAACGTGGGATACTGACCCACCCCTATAGGTGGCTATTGGTGTACAAGCAACATTCCTCCTCCCTGTCCCCAGGACTATCATCAGATCCCTTTCTAGCCAGAAAGAATAATCAGTCATTCAGATATAGGGGGCTGCATTCCTTCTCAGAATCTTTTCTGTTGATAGGGTACCAATATATACTCAAAATGGATTATAAAATGAAGTTTCTTTTCCACCCCATTTTCATTCTAATAGTAAAACACATTTGTTAAATGTCCCAATTAAACATTGAAGGAAAGGCCATACTTCACTGTTTAAGCTGCATTTTCACTAATTTGGTCACTAGTTAAAGGTTTAAGAGAGATGGCATCTGTCAGGCATGAATGCTGCCCTCCTCCCTGCCCTCTCCCCAGCAGGCATGACTAATCAATCACTGAACCTTTTCCGCAGCCTCAAATGGTACCCTGCAGAGTTTCCTGGTGGTAAGTTTTCCTTTTTTACTTTCATTTTCTTCCTTTTTAAAAAAAAAAAAAATTAGATGAGAAGGAAAATATTCACTCTTCTCTTCTCAGGAGACTCATTATATCCAAAGGGCTTATGTAAGATGTTTTCTCTGGAAAATCGCTGTTTTCAAGGTCCCTGATTTCCTCCCGTAATTATTCATTCAATAATCATCTGTTAACTGCCTACTGTGTGCTAGTGTCTGGGGTGCCAAGATGAATGAGATCCAGTTCCCCTCCAGAAGGCTCACTGATGGATACTGACCAGATGTTTAAGTAGGGCACAAAGCAAGGAGTGGCCGACTGGCCGGGAAGGGGAGGAAAGGGCTTCAGAGAAGCGGGGAACATTCTCAGAAGCCTTCTAGAAGACACAGTGTGGAAAGGTGCTGGTGGTAGGAATGTTATCAGGGATGTGTGATGTGTTCTCACATTACATGATCCTCACTCTGGCTTCATCAGCTCCCATGGGTACCCGTGGGCACCTCAGCCAACTACTGGTCAGTCTTAGTGTGAGGTGGTTGCTGGCTGCCAGTATTCTTTCAAAGGCAGTCGAATTCCATGAATGCCGCCCATTTGTGAGTGAAATATAACCTTTCACTTTGTGCTGGGTCAATTCACTGCAGCAGGTGGAACGGGCAGTTGTCTGGTGAGATGTGTGCAGTGCCAAGCTGGACTCACCCAATGTCGTGAAACATCTCCCTCCCTGATGTTTGCAACTCCATCCCATTGTGGGAAGAGCATTGTAGTAAGAGGACATGATGGGACGGAGGAAAGTGATGGAAAACAACATCTACTGAGCAGCTGCTATGCACCCACACTGGTAAATGTTTATATCAGCTCGTTTACCCCTCAGCAACCTTGAGAGGCAGGGAAGAGTTGCACATGTCCCAAATGGCTCGCCTACAGCTAGATCAGGATCACAGTCTGACACAATTACGAAGCAGGTGGAGAGAGAGGGAAAAAAAATTTTTTTGGTGTTCACTTTGTGTATTAAGCGTCCACGTATGTGATCTAAAAAGCTCTAAACTGTTAGTGCTATTATTCTCATTTTGCAGATGAGCAAGCTGAGGGTTCAGGAAATTGTTAATCTGTGTCCTGTATTACCTCTGTGAACTTCTTTGCTGTAAACATCTTTGCTGCCAACATTTTTGCCACCAACATTTTCACTGCATAACTAATTGGCTGTAAGGCAATTTTGCCATAAAAGATAAAATAATGAAAAATAAACCAATGAAAAATAAAAGACAGATATTAAAAAGGACATAATGAAAAATGAATAACAAAATTAGAAAGACGACCCCATTTAACTGGGAAGTCACTGAGTCCAGGAAAGGTTAAATCACCTTGTCAAGATTACATTCAGTAGGTGTTAGTTCTGGGATTCAAATGCAAGTCCACCTGACGCTAAGCCCACGTTCTCAAACACAACTAATGCTACCTTTCAAATATGTACCACCTACTAAGTGACAGGACACTAAAGCAACCACTGTGACAGTAGCTACACCCACTACCTCCCAGGGGAGTCTATTTGGGCCTCTTTGAGTATGTAGAAGTCATTCCTTAGACCAAATCTAAAAAGAAAGATAAAACAGCCTCGGGACTTCCCTGGTGGTACAGTGGTTAAGAATCCACCTGCCAATGCAGGGGACACGTTCAAGCCCTGGTCTGGGAATATCTCACATGCCACAGAGCAACTAAGCCCGTGCACCGCAACTACTGAGCCTGTTCTCTAGAGCCTGCAAGCCACAACTACTGAGCCTGCATGCCACAACTACTGAAGTCCATGCACCTAGAGCCCGTGCTCTGCAACAAGAGAAGCCACCATGATGAGAAGCCCATGCACCGCAACGAACAGTAGCCCCCGCTCACTGCAACTAGAGAAAGCCCACCCGCAGCAACAAAGACCCAATGCAGCTGAAAATAAATAAATAAATATATATATATTTATTTTTTAAAAAAGAAAAAAACAGCCTCAATAGAAATTAAAATTATATTTTGCCAGTGCTAGCCATTAGCAATGACAGCTTACTCTTATTTCATGCTTATTTCTAACCAGCGCTATGCACATGGTGGTGGACATACCGCTGCTCACCCATGTCCCTGGTTTTCCTCTGCTTCTAGCCCCTTTCTGCCACCTTGAATTTATGTATCACCATACAGTTTGCTTTCCCCAATGAAACACAAGCAGAAATGATTTGTGTCACTGCCTGTCAAAACCTTTGAGAGCCAGTACATAATTCCCCATCTGTCTTCTCCACTGTAGCAAGCATGGAAGCATGTTGATATGAAGGGGCTGTAAAACTGAAGCGGCCTAGAATATGTTGAGCCAACACATGGACAGCAACTGCACTGAGAATCATCCAGATCTTTGGAGGACTCTGCAGGAGTGAGAAATACACTTTGGTAGCATCGAACTTCTGAGATTTGAGATTTGTTACTGCAGCATAAGCTAGCCCATGTTGACTATCTTGAATCCTTGTAACAACTATGATGGGGGTGCTGTTGCTATGCCCATTTTATAGACAAGAAACTAAAGCACAGAGAAGTTAGGTCACTTGCCAAAGATCACACAGCTAATAAAAGGTAGAGCAGCTGTGAACCTCAAGAATGGAGGTTCTTAGTCAGTACCCTACCCTTCCTCACTAACATTTTTACCAGTCAGATATACTAATGCATAAAGATCAAGGTCTATAAGTTTCTTGGTAAATCTTAGCCAATGTTTAAAGAACAAAGGAATTATAAGAACATATAATTAAAGAAGCACCAAAATTGCTTGCTTTAAAAAAGAAGAAGAAGACAAAAGCCTAGCTTCTGCTTGTAAAGCAATTAAAACCAAAAATGGGTTGCAACAGAGGTGACTGTTCTTTAGGGAATTGCCTGGAACGATCGTAAGCCACTTAAAGAAAAACTCAGTTTCTCTTTCTTTACCCAATTCCTTAGAGTTTACCCTAAAGGGCAATAGATACAATTAAAAGTATAATTAGTGTTCTCACCCCATCCCCCCAAATTACATGTTTTCTTTCTGATTGAAAAAATTTTTCTTTAACAGATTCATTATTTTCTCCCTAAATCCAAGCAAATCCTTAACGAATTGCTGAGATCCTTAAGATAGAATGGAATCATCAGAAACCTCACATCGTGAACTTGAATGTGTCTGAGTTCTCTGTGAAAAAGGACACTTGTCAAGGTCCTCTCTGTCCTGTGCGGTCCATCATAATCGCCGTTCGTTGTAATTCAGGACACTTGGTTAAGTGGTTCTCTCAAAAGCAATTAATGAATTCCATGGGAACAGGGCTGGTCAGAAGGTCTGCCAGTGAGGGGCATGCCTTTTCAACCTGGGGACACTCACAGGCTGGCAGGTCTGGCTCTTAGCTCACTCTCCCTCTAAGTTTAGGGGTTGTCAACCTTTCAAAAGTCAGGTGATGCTGATGGTGGGAAGCAGATTCCTAATGACTGGTCTCTGGAGTCGCACTGTCTGGGTTCAAATCCCAGCTCCCCCTCCCCCTCAGCTAGAACACTGGGGACATCTTACTTAATCCTCTAAGCCTGTTTCCTCATTTACAAGGTAGACATGGCCAGAATGGCTATTTCATTGTTAGAAGGATCGAAGGAGAAGATGCATGCACAAAGCCTAGCGTAGTACTCAACACAAATGAGCTATCATTTTTATAATTATTACTAGAGAATGGTTATTGCCCTCCCTTGCTCTTTTCCTGCCATGTGAAGGGACATCCATTTGTATAACAATCTTGGCTTTTCTTTACCCTCTTACTCCTTCCCTGGGGAGGTGGAATGACTCATCCTGTTAGCAAGCGTGGGAGGAGGTGCTGGGCAGGCCTTGCTTAGCTCCTCCTACCTTCTCCCGGAAGCCAGCTGCCTACAAGAAGGGAGTGGTCCTCTGAGCTCCTGCTCTGCCATAGTTTTCCAGGGTGAGGTCTGCAGTCTTCCAGCACAGCCCACGAGTAGGTGCTCACCTCTGATGAGTGGCAGGGTCCAGTATTAGAAAGCCAATCGTAGCTGCACATCTAAGCCACGTTCTCCTAACTAGTCTTTATTAATAATAAAAGCAGCATTTTCACCTCCATCTACCTGATCTCTCCCGTGTCTATCTCAGTTATATGAGAACTGGTGTAGAGAAAGAAATGCTGTTTATTGGATTGCCTCCAACCTCGATTATGGTCACTGCAATCTTTCTGGTGGGCATTCAAGGCCTTTTATGAGCTGGCTGGTTGGATCCAGCAATCCCACATTTAGAAATTTAACCTTAGCATATAAGCAATCCCACGTGAAAGTTATATTACAGGGCAATTCACGACAGAGCTGATTATAGAATCGAAAAATGGGAAACAACCTAAATGTCCAACATTAGGGAACTGACTGTGAGATAGCACATCATACAGCCATTTAAAGCGATGCTACCAAACAGTATGTAACAGCATGTAAAGATGTTCATAATCTAAGTGAACAAAGCAAGTACAGAACAATATGTACGAGATGATTCTATTTTGTAAGGAAAACATGAAATGCGTAAAAACGTTTGGAAAGGATATACAACAAGCTGTTAACACTTTCTCTCTAGATGGTGAGATGGTGGGTCATTTAAATTTTTTCTTTTATTGCTTATGTAAATGCTTTTTCCCCTAACGTACATGTGTTTCCTTCAAAATAAGAAAAGAACGTATTTTTCATTTTTCAAAAGCCAAGGGTGCAGTGGCTGGTGGCAAGAACTCCTTCAGAGAGCTCAACCTGTACTTCTCAGCCACAGATGGACATGGCCTCGTTTTGGAAACAGAGCCATTAGGTAAACGGGACTGTGCTCAGATCGTCTGGGGTCCTCCCTGACTTATCAGTTGAGGTCTGGTTGTTCTGACTGTTCTGATAGAAGTCGGGGCAGGGTTCCGTAGGAGCCCTGTGGGATAGTCAGTCGTGGCCGAGTAGGGGAGGTGGTGACCCAAGCAAGGGGCTGAGAACAGCCTGGAAACAACTATCAGGAAAGGGGCACCTGGGACTTTGGGGCCTTCACCGCCAAAGGTTAAAGTCCCATCCATTTAGCACGACATTCGTGGCCTTTGGATCTGGCCCTCATCCTTACCCCACTGGCTCAGCTCCACAAAGCTCTAGCCATTCCTCAAATGGTCCAGACACCGGTCCCTCAAAGCCCCTGACGCAGTGTTTCTTCTCATCATCCTCCACCTCTTTCTGATCCCGCACCACCTACATCCCCTACACTTACCTACACCACTAATGCCCCCTACAGCTACCTACACTGCTGACATCCCCTACATCTATCCAGCAGCAATGGTGTCTGGGTGCCACAAAGCTCTGAGCCTACAGGCACAATTTGAAACGGAGCAGGTGCCCAGAAGTCCAGAGGGCCCTCAGGAACCCACCGTGTATCCAATTAGCAGTCCTTTCCCCCTTCTAGGCCTCAGTCTTTTCTGACAAATTTGGGGACAGGACCGGATGTCCTCAGGGTCTCTCCACCCTGACAATCAATGATCCCAGCGCAGAGGCACTGGGCCACCCATCCCTGCCTTCTCTTCCTACCTTCTGTCCCTCAAACTCGCCTGACCTCAGTTTGAGCACAGGCGCAGCGTCTGACTTCTTTTTACTAGTCTCAATGTCAACGTCCAGACACTAAGATGATGGCGTTTCTGGGGGTGAGGAGGGCAGGTCAGTGATGATTACCCCCTCTGTTTTATACCGCACACTGGAGGGAACGGTAGACCATGCGGGGATGGTCACGAGTGGCCCAGATGTTCGCTATCAGTGGCTCTCACGTTTCAGCGGGCATCAGAAACCCCCTGGAGGGTTTCTTTAAACAAAGATTGTGGACCCCACCCCCAGAGTTTCTGATTCAGTGGATCTGGGGTGGTTCAGAGACTACACTTTGAGAACCATTAATTTGGATAGAATTCCCAAACCCTTGCAAGGTCTGGCCCTCATCCCTCATTACCTGCGTGAAGTCGTCTCCTACACTTTCCCCTTGTTCCTCCTCACTATTCTTCAAACATGCCAGGCACAGGGGCCTTTGCATGTGCTGTCCCATTGCCTAGAGGGCCCTTCCTTAGTTACCTGTATAGCTCATTCCCTAACCTCTTTAAAGGTCTTTACTAAAATGTCACTCTGTCAATGAGGCTTTCCCCTGCCGCCCTATCTACAATCACCATCTCCCAACATTTACTATCCCCATTCCCTGCTTTGTTTTCTCTGTAGCACTTATCCCCGCATAACATACTATTTATTTTATTTTATTTTATATTTATTTATTTGGCTATGCCATGTCTTAGTTGTGGCACACGGGATCTTTAGTTGCAGCATGCAGATTCTTAGTTGCGGCATGCATGCGGGATCTAGTTCCCTGACCAGGGATCGAACCCAGGTCCCCTGTATTGGAAGCGTGGAGTCTTAACCACTGGACCACCAGGGAAGTCCCCATACTATATATTTTATACCATTGATTTTATTTATTTTTGTATCACCCCACCAGAATGTGGGCTCCATGAGGGCAAGGGGGGTTGTCTATTTTATTTACTGCTGTATCCCAGAATAGTATCTGGTATATTGTAGATAATCTAGCATTTGTGGAAGGGAGAGAGAAAAGGGCAAAGGGATGCAAGGAAGAGAGGAAGAGAGAGAAGAGAAGGAAGGAGGGTAAAAGAGTGAGAAGGGAAGAAGGAAGCAAAGGAGGAAGAAAGGAATTTCACAGACAAGTAATATTCTTGTAATAGCTGCAGATCAACAGTGTGGGTACTGACTTTGTTATTTTGCCGAGTAAGTGCTTTAAAAGCCCAGAAACATCAATTACCATCTCCTATCCCTTCAGGACCCCGCAGGGTGGACCAGAGGCTGCTGAGCACATGGTAGCCTGAGTGAATAGTGCCCCAGGAATTGGACGATACACAGCACGCGTGGTGCCACACAGTGTTCTGAGCACCATCATTTCATTAAAGAAAGGACATTTTAGTCCCAGCGCCTTTCAAGTATCAGAGAAAGGGCTGTAGATTTCACTTCAAATACCAACTCTGAATGCCTGGGGTACTAAAGGATGCAGAGGCCACCTCCAGGACCCCCACTGTGGGGCAGATGGTGACAATGGGAGCACGCGTGAGCCATACACTTGCCAGAAGATGCCCCGTAAGTGTTGGTTGAACCCATGAATGACATTTGCCTGTTGAATGTGCCCATAATATGCTGGCTGTCTAAGGGTGCAAGTATGATGACATTTCAAGACACTGCCCAACACACATACAACTTCCCAAGCTGTAAGTCAACAAGATTCCTCAGGCTCCTCTGAGCTCCTTGAGGGCGGGTACTTATTATCTTTGTATTCTCAAGTCTGAGTTCAGCCTTCCCACCCCCATGCAGTTGGGCTTCAATAAATATTTGTTGAGCTGAGTTTTCCCTTTTCAACCCAGAAATCAAGTTCTGGCTTCAACGTCTATGCCTAGATGGTCTGATCCTAAAGTAGGAGAGAATTAGGGGCACTTAGCCCAGTGCTTGGCACATAGTAGGTCCTCAATAAATGTTGGCTGAGTTCACTGACAGATCTTCTGACTCATCCAGATATCGAACAGGACTCTGTGGTCTCACCAGCTCTTGAAATAGTTGCTGCTGCATTTTCCGCTAGGGGGGATGGTGCAGAATCTGCCTGGAGCTCTGTCAGACTTTGTGAAGAGGCTGGAGGAGGAAGGAAAGCAGCCAGTGGTACACAGGGTGGGAACTCTTTTGGCAAGAGAAACAGCCAGAAGCAGGCTGATCCTTCCACATCCAGAGATCAAAGCAGCTGGATGGACTGGAGGAAGATGACAGTGTCCACGGTCCCACAAACCAAGAGCTTGAGAGAGCAGGAAGGACTTCACATGGAGAATGTCAGCCTCCCAACACCTCCGTGGTGACACAGGCATCATAGCTTCTAAGCACTCTTGTACCCCTGGTGCTAAGGCTCCAGCTCCCTGCAGCCTCCCCATCTCATCAACGGTCAGGGAAAGAGGCTTTCTTCCGGTGTTCTCCATAAGGAAGGGGAAACGCCACTCACTCTTCCCCTTCCTCTTTATGGCTCCATTCATTCTGTCATGTACCCATTATTCATGTAGCAAGCGCCTATAATGGGTCTGTTACGGCGCTGGATGCTGAAGATGCCAAGATGAATAAACCCCAGGCACAGCCTACTTGTCACTCCTCATCGAGGGGGAAAGACAGCCCTGTAAGCAAATCACTGCACATCATGTGTTTCTTTCCCCAAAGTGTGATCCACATAGCACTGGTAGACATGAGCTGGTTTCAGGTGATATATGGATGAACATTTTTATCTTGAGTTATGTGTTTGTTTTCATGTAGAATCCCCCCAAAGCACAACGAGCACATCAAACCCTCTGTGTTATGTGAATTTGTGCACTGGCCTTGTTTCTGATGAACAAAAACCGTTCTTGCGAAGTTGATGATAATAAAAATGTTAGATAACTAGAGCGCAGGTGGTAGAAGGAACTCACAAAGGTGGGATGCAGATGACTGAGGGCTGAAACCCACTGGGAGTGGATGAAAGCGCAGATGGCGGGTTCAAATCCCAAGTCTGCTGCTTACCAGCAGGGTGATTTTGAACTTGTTATTTACCCACCTGGGACCTTGATTTCTTCCTGCATAAAGTGATTATGTCTACCTTGTGGATTCTGCTGTAGATAATAAACCTGGTAGGTGCAAAGTCATTATTAGTTTATTATCGTTACATCATATTCTCCCTGTGCCTACAACAGAGAGTTGGGAAGCTGTTGTACTTGGGGCAGGGGGCTGGCAAATGCTACAAGTTGTGCACCAGCCATGCAGACAGATAAGGGAACAAGAAAATGGCTTTATTTATGAGCCCGAGGAGCTTCCGGGGCTCCCTGATGAGAAGGGGGACAGCTGGGCAGCGGAGGCCCAGGGTCCGCAGCAGCAGCTGCCTCAGTGGTCGAGGCCCACCTGTCTCACTGGGCTGCAGCCCCCATACAGAGGCGTCGTGCCAAGAATGGCATGTCAGAGCCACGATACAGAAATTCTAACCCCGGGTGGGTCTCCACTCCCTAGCGGCTCCAGCTCACTGGACTCAGCTCTGCAGCTCAGAGGGACCTCTAAGAGGAACAGCCTGGGTGTCCTGCAATGCTGGCAGCCCAGGGAGGCTGGGAAAAGGCCTCCCAAACCATAAAAGGCCCTGGCAAGGAGTGAGGCTTAGTCTTTGATTCCCTGGGCAAGGGGTCCGTCTAACTCTACTGTGCATAGGGGCAGGGGTTCCTATGGTGGTACATCCATGCGAGGGAAGGAATGCAATTCAGCCATGAAAAGGCGCACAGCCACATGGATGGATCTCCAGTGGCTTATGCTGGGGGGAAGAAGGAGAGTCAAAAGGCTACATCGTGTATGATTACAGCTATCAGCTTCTGGAAAAGGCAAAACGAGAGGACCAGAGAGTAAATCAGTGGTTGCCAGGGAAGAAGGACATGTATGGGGAGATTATACACTGAGACACCACTTCACAAGCACTAGGATGGCTAGGATAAAAAATACAGATAATAACAGGTATTGGCAAGGATGTGGAGAGGTTGGAGCCCTCATACACTGCTCGAGAGACTGTAAAATGTTGCAGCTGCTGTGGAAGACAGTGTGGCAGTTCCTCTAAAAGGTTATACATAGTTACCCTATGACCCAGCAATTCCACAGGAAAACATAGGTCCACATAAAAATTTGTACACTAATGTTCACAGCAGCATTATTTATAATAGCCCAAAAGCAGAAACAACCCATGCTGTATATCCATATAAAATAGAATATCATTCAGCAATAAAAAGGAATGCAGTCCTGATACATGCTACAACATGGGTGAACCCTGAAAACTATCCTGCTCGGTGAAAGAAGCCAGTCACAGAAGACCAGATAGTGTATGATTCCCTTTATATGAAGTGTCCAGAGTAGGCAAATCCATAGAAAGTAGGTCAGTGTTTGTCGGGGGCTGGGGCAGGGGAGGAGGGGAGAGCTCACAGGAAAGGACTGTGACCGCTAAGGCGTCCAGGGTTTCTTGTGGCAGCGATGAAACTGTCCTAAAATTGTGCTGATGGCTGTACAATTCTGTGAAGGTACTGCAAAACCACAGAACTGTACACTTTAAATAAGTGAACTGTACAGTGTGTGAATTACATCTCAAGAAAGCTGTTGCAAAAACTAAGAGAATAAATTATCACAAAGAAAACAAGAGTGGGGGAGGGTTTACTACAAAGGGATAAGACAAGGGAATCTGGAGGGAGGTCGTAGAATAATGTGTATCTCGTTTGTGGTACTGGTTACATGATTATGAACTTGTCAAAATTCAGAACTCTACACCAAAGCTACAAAAAAAAAAGCCTAACCTAATCGGTATTAAAACTGGTTGCCCTCTAGTAGACACTCTGCTAAGTACCTTATATGCCTCGAATTATTTAATCCTCAAACCACTGAAGTATTACTATCCCCATGTTACAGGTGGGCAAACTGAGGCTCAGAGAGGCTGTGTGACTGGCCCAGGATCACAACTAGGAAATGTTTTCAAAGCCAGATTCTGAACTCAGTTCTGACTCCAGATCCCACGTGCTCTGCCCGCCTGCACACTGATAATCTGGAACATTCCTTGTGCACCTCTCAGAATTCTCATTACTCCCCACTGGTGAGTCCTTTGAGGGCCAAGACCGTGCCTCTGGACTCTGTATCCCCCACTGCGCTGGGCACACAGCCAGGCACTTAGCAGGCAGTGCACGAATGTTTGGGTATAATCAGGGGATAACGAAAGACAGGCAGGGAAAATGCCATTCAGAAATGTAGAAGAGCTACGATGAACCCCATGCCTGGGTCCCCTGGCACTCGGCCTTGAGTCTGGCCACTAGACCACACAGTCACCATCTGCTGGGCCTTCTACTGTTGGATCAAATACCTGAGTGTGAGCTGGAGAGCAGGGGACCACACCTAACTCTGGCTCTCTCAGGAGCCAGGGGGCGACACACTAATCCTGTAGGCTGTGTTCCTTCGTGATTTAGTATTTCTGCTCCAGAAAGAATGTCCTCATCTCGTTAAGTCATAGGAGGCAATGAGAACCAGGTGGTTCGTACAGGCCACGACTTCTGCATCTCAGACCCATTCACCTGTTTCCATCCTAACTGCCTCTCATGCTGCCACCATCTCTTCCATGCCCAACCCTCCCCCCACCCCACCATTCTCCCCCTCCCTCCTGATCCATCAACCAGCAAATGCTGCAACCAGAGAAAAGGGTCAAAAACACAAATCTGATCACATCATTCTCCTGATATCAAGAAAAGCACCGACCCTTAAGGTTCCTTGATAAGAATGAGAAAAAGGTGCCCTCCTCAAGGCAGACACGGGCCCTACACTGGGGACCATGCCCTGGTGGGTGGAGGGGCTTCCCTTAGCTGGCACCCTTGTGCAGGACACAACCTGGGAAACCGCCCAGGGCGGCCCTGACCTACAGTGTCTGCCTACTGCTCTGAAAACAAACACCAAACTCCTGCCAGGGGATCCTGAGGTCCTGCACAATGTGGTCCCTGTCTATTTCTGCATGCTCTTCCCCCTCCAGTCTGTTCCCTCCCCACTGCACTCCATCCTCCATCCAGACAGTCAGCACAGTTCTCAATCCCCCAAGCATTCCATGCGTGCCCTCCCTTTGCACAAACTGTTCCCTCCAAGCCCGGCCAAGTCCTGCACATCCCTCAGCCCTTACCTTAGATGTCCCCCACTTCACTAGAGCCTCCCCTCACCCCACCAAGTCCTAGATGGGTGACCCCAGGGCACCTGGCACCTCCCTCCTATAGCTCTTTTCACCCAGTACCACGATAGCCTGTTTACTCTGCTGTCTCTCCCCCAGACCCACTGCTCTGCAAGGGCGAGAACCAGCTGCTTATTCACCAATTCACCATTGTATCTGGGGCACATACTTGGCACAAGGGAGACATTTACTGAATAAATGAATTCATCAACTAATGAAGAGGTAAGTGAATGAAACAAAATTGCTTGTCATTGGTAGGACACGCCAGGATTTTGGATCAGAAGACTCCTACTAACTCAGCCTGACCCATCATTTTATGGAGAAGGAGGCTGACGCCTTAGGGAGGTTCCACGTCTTTCCTCAGGTCACGCATGTGCGGTCCATTGGGAGAGGGCATTAGAAGCCAGGCCAATCCTCCACCTACCACAGCAGACAGAGACAGCAGAAGTACCTGAAGCACACGGAACACTCCTTTAGAGAAACTCTGATGGCAAAATGCAGTAGAACACAGTGGTTAAGCACAAGAGCTTTGCAATCAGAAAGCCCGGGGCTACTTATTAACCATGTTTCCTTGGGCAGCTAATTTGAACACTGAGTCTCCACTCTGTAAAACGGAACCCAGGCACCTACTGCATGAGGTATGAGTGGGATCAAAGAGATGCTGTATGAAAAGCACTTAGCACAGTGCCGGACACTTACTAGTCAATTAAAACTATCTGTGAATCCTGTAACGGAACAATGCTTTTTATAACCCCATGATGCACCCTCCCTCCACCCCGGACTCAACCCCAGGCCCTGCTTTCTCCCCTTTGCCAATCCCATCAGCACAAATCCTACCTTTGACTCCCTACCATCCCTCACCGTGGTACGGGGGAAAACTCAAACCTCACAGGGGTTCGGTTTCTGAGGGCAGCTTCAGGCAACTGAGGGGACTCCAAAATGGCCTTGAGGCTTCCAGGGTTTTCAAAAAAAAAAAAAAAAACCCTCTATCTAAAATATCTCCTGCTGGACAGGAAAAAAGACGCAGATGTAGAAAATGGACTTGAGGACACGGGGAGGGGGAAGGGTAAGCTGGGACGAAGTGAGAGAGTGGCACGGACATATATACACTACCAAATGTAAAATAGATAGCTAGTGGGAAGCAGCCACGTAGCACAGGGAGATCAGCTCGGTGCTTTGTGACCACCTAGAGGGGTGGGATAGGGAGGGTGGGAGGGAGACGCAAGAGGGAGGGGCTATGGGAATATATGTATATGTATAGCTGATTCACTTTGTTATAAAGCAGAAACTAACACACCATTGTAAAGCAATTATACTCCAATAAAGATGTTAAAAAAAAAAACAGCAAAAAAAATTTTTAAAAAACTAAACTATCCCCTGCCACATCTGGGAAAGAAGAGGGAGCCTTCAGTAATGCTGATCAGACCACGTTCCAGCCCAGGCGGTGCATCTGCAAGGGGAGACAAGAATGTGTCTGGCAGCTTCACCTTCTGCAAAATATTCCCAAACTCTCCTCCCCGCATTTTGATGCTTGCAGCTTTACCCAGAGAGGCTTTGGGTAGACTGTAGTTTGGAGCCAGACTCCAATTGTGTGTCTCCTATTAGATCCCTGGGTGGCGCATGGCAAATTTATCTCTAGATCTGCAGGGAAGCAGAATAATGAATTATCAGCATTTTATCTGAGAGATGCACAGACCATAAAGTTGGGCAACAATCCCCTCAAATTAATTTCATTTTATTTTTAAATAGCTTCTAGAAAAAGAGTATAAGTAACGGATTGTCTGTTTCCTGATCAACAAAAATCACCCTTTGCTTTGAGAGGGAAGAAGAGTTCATCTTCCCAATGACTTGATAGAAAAGCAAACTTCAATTGTCCGTCTCAGTTAATTGCTCACACCCTGTGCTCTCGTGGCGTCAATCCTACGGTCACTGTGGGGGCTCAACAAGCAAGGCAACAATCCGCAAGGGTGAGTGAGTCTGGATTTCTTAAGAGCCCAGAGGGGGATGTCTGTTTCCACCGCACTCTGTCTGTACCTCTGACATGACTCACGTCACCCAGCACGGCAGTGACGTTCTTCATGCCTGTCCGACCACTACCACGGGCTCCTCAAAGGCAGGCATTTTTTTTCCCGTCATCTTTATCCCCAGGTAGGGTTGCTGGTTAAAATACTGGATGAACAGTTAAAAGTGAACGTCAGATAAGCATGCAATATTGGGCACATAACTTATACTAAAAAATACCCCTTGTTTATCTGACATTCAAATTTCATTGGCATCCCATCCTATCTATTTGCTAAATCTGGCAATCTTATCCCCAGGGCTTCTTCTCATCTGATCCTCACAGCTCTGAAAAATAGGTATAATACTCATTTTATCGTTAAAGAAACAAAGGCTTAGAGAGGCTAAACAACCTGCTGAGATTCCACAGCTAGTAGGTGGCAGAGCTGAATTTGAACCTCTAACTTTCCATCTACATGCTCGGTAGACGGTTTGGAGAATGAACGAATGAATGCACACCTGCAGAAGATGAGTAGCTAGAGAACCTGTTATGCGCCTTGCTCTGAGTCATCATTCCCTCCCTCTCTTGAATCCCAGCCACACTTCCTTATTAGCAAGATTGCTCACCGCAATGACCCTGCCCCACATTCCTCCTCTTGGGAAAGGGCCAGCTTCCCGAGAACAACACTGATGCTGTAGATGAGGTCAGGTTCTCCCTAAGTGAAAGCAAATCTCCTGGTGCCAGAACAGCGGGGGGCGGCAGGGTGGAGTCGGGGGGGGGTGTCTGGACAGAACAGGCTGCTCACTACCCTGGGAAGCCATCGCCCTGGAGCTCGAGGCCTGGAAGCTGACCATCCCCCACCTGCAGCTGCCCTCTTCTGGCTCAGAGCAGCAGAGCTCCGGACAGGGGTCCCCCGCCCCTCGCTCTAGCCTGTGACCTCAGAGAGCCCACGGTGCAACAAGGCAGGTTTACAGAGAGAACCAGGGTGCGAGGTGGACAATACGTGCCGAAGCAGTTCACACAGGCCCTGTTGTTCCCTCTTCCCGGAATTCTCTGCCAAGAGCATCCCCACTTTTGCTTAAGTGTCACCTCCCAAGAGAGGCTTTCCAGCTGCTCTAAAACAGATAAGATCTCCACCTTATGGCTCAGCACTACCCGAAATCACATCACGATTGAAACGTCCACTTGTTGACTGCTGGTCTCCCGCATAACATGTAAGCTCCAAGAACAGCCTCTTGTCTACCGCTTTTGTTTTCCTCACCACCACATCCTCAGCATCTAGAACACTGTCTGGCATACATTAGGCGCTCAGGACATGTTTGCTGAGTGAAAGACTGAACGGAGGTCTCGGTGTAAAAAAAATTTTAGGTATATATATGTATATATATATATACACATATATATACACACACACACACTTATGTGGGTATGTGTATATGTATATATATTTATATACACCTATGTAAATATACACATATATTTATATATAGCCACATACACACACATATAAAACATTAAATACAAGTAATGACGTGTTAAATTTTCCCCAAGTTAGGAGGACTACTTCAATAAATAAAACTAAACTGTCCTCAGCAATGAGCTGAAGCTACTACCTGGCCCGTGTGAAAAATGAATGGGTAGCATTTATATGGAGATTTACAGGATATTATTCACTGCTCTAAACAAAAGACTTTTGTAGGGATGAAGTAAAACCATGATTACCCCCAGTAAGTTTTAGGAATATTGCCGGTTATGACAGTTACTATAAAAACATCGCATAAAAATACCCCATTTTTGTGTCTGGTACTAGGAAGCCCTGACAATTTCTTCATTGCCTGCAGGACCAGAATGGAGATGTGTTCCTATGGCCTTGGCTATTTACTCCAGGCATTCAGAGACAGAGTCTGTCTGGCAAGTCAGGGTGTCTGCCTCCAGGAAAATTGCATTTGCTTTTTGTTTGTTTGTTTTTTGCGTTACGCGGGCCTCTCACTGTTGTAGCCTCTCCCGTTGCGGAGCACAGACTCCAGACGTGCAGGCTCAGCAGCCATGGCTCATGGGCTCAGCCGCTCTGCGGCATGTGGGATCCTCCCAGACCGCGGCACGAACCCGTGTCCCCTGCATCGGCAGGCGGACTCTCAACCACTGCGCCACCAGGGAAGCCCTGCATTTGCTTTTTATTGGTAAAAATTTAGAGGCAGCCTCAATTAGAAGGGCTTCCTGTCATGGGACACCGCCTGTAGCTGAGAGATCTGGATACAGGATGCCTTTGTTGGACCATCACAAGGCCATGCTCTGCACCAGCATGCCTCCCAAGTCCTCTCAGTTCAGCCCCACCCAAATCCAGGCCTTCCATCTTCCTCCAAATCATAAACTCAGCAACAAAAGGGCCCTTGGGGCTCCCTATGCCAGGGCCTGGTCGAATCCTTGCTCAGGATCCCTGGCCTTTTTCAACCAGACCCTTCTGGTGTGCTGGACTGCAGAGGGAACAGGTACAAACTCCATCTCAGCAGCCCCAGGTGTGAGTCCCGATTCTGCTACTTACAGACGATGGAACTTGAGACAAGTCACGTGACCTCACTGGGTCCATGGGGGCCAAGGACAGCTCATACCTCAGGGGACTACTGTGAAGATTGCGTGAGATAACGTCTTGTGAAACGCTTAGAAGGTAGTAAATGTTCAATGAAAGGAGCTGCTCTAGCTGAACAGACGGCACAGACCAGGAGTGGGAGACCATCTCCCCGCTTATGAGCAGTCTGTCCAGTTCACCCTTCATTTTCTTCTCCCAAGTGTTCCTGCTTAGCTCCCTCTGCGCTCTGCCCACCCCCCAAGGCCCACCCCCAATACCTGCCCAATGTCAGTTCAAATTAGGGGGGAGAAGGCACCCCTGCCCTTCTGCTTCCCTCCTCAAAGCCTGATTGGTCTAATACAGAACTTCCTTCATCCCGCCACCCCCCACCTCCCAACCTCCCTTTCCATACTCCTAATCCACACTTTTGAGTCTCTTATCGCACTTGCCCAGGTGCCCTGTCTCCTCCACTTAGCTGTAAGTTCTCAGAGTCAGGGAATGAATGTTTCATCTTCATAGTCCCAGAGCCTAGCACAGGGTCTGGCCTGAGCAGGGGCCCAGCATTTGTGTGGGGCAGGGCGGTGAATGAACAAACAATTGAATGAATGAATGAATGAATGGACACGCTGGTGAGAACAGAGCACACGACACCCTGAAGGAACGGCTTTCTTGCTGCAGGCTCTGGGGCCCCACAAAACTTCCCTTCTTGGCCATTCTAGATCCCAATTCCATCTTCTGGGATTTCTGGATGTTAGAACTGTTTGGTCTCCAGCTCTCTGGGGCCACCCTCCTTTTGGAGGAAACCTCATTCCAGCATGGGTAACCCCTCTACCACACTGACTGGGTCAGGGATGGGCCCAACCAATACTCGGTCAGGACCAGTGAACACCAGATGTTTATCAGGATGTCTGGGGAGGGGAAGGTCATTCTCTCCTCCTGATATGATAGGAGGGAGTCAGGTCTGGGGTATTGACAGCCATCTGGCTAGCACGTGAGAAGACGAGCTGAAGATAAACCCACACAGGGAGGAAGGGGCCGCTGAAAGGTACCAAGAGCAGCTGAGGCCCGAGGACGTGATGGAGCCTCAATCCAGCAGCCCCTGAACCAGCCCTGTCTCTGGACCTCTCATTTACATGAGCCAGTGTCTCCCCTACATGGATGTTTGGGTTGGATATTTCATCACTCGCATCTGAAAGAATCCGAAGACACAAGGCCCTTTTTATCCAAGGACAAAACCAATTCTCTTTGCCGGACAAATCCTATAGAACTCTTCCTTCACAGAGAGCTCTAAAGCCAGGGAATGAAGCATCTACGTCTCTTACAAGTGGCCTCACAGATACATTTTTCAGTCCCACCGAAGTGTCTGCTTGTTTATAAAGGATCTCTTGCCTCCATCACACTTGATTTCGCCCATCTTTTCAACCTTGAGACAAACCATGGTAATCCACAAACAAGATACTTTACTCTCATCTCTCAACACTAAACGCCCTGCAAACAGAAAACAGAGATGGGTAAAAAGGGTCTCTCCTTCCAGGCAGAGAACATAATAAGCAATGGTAAAAGCAGGGGTGGGATCCAGCTGAAGGCTTATTCGGTGAGCTGGGATGAAACGACAGGCTGGAAGATCATTGTCTTCCTTTGGTAATAAACAAGGTCTGACCATAAAATCATGAGGTGGGGTGCTTTCTGGTCCAATGCTAATTTCTTTTAGAGTCCCTTTACCCAGCAGAGTGATTTTAAAAGCAAATCGATCATTTTTAAAAATCAAAATTTACTCTCGTTCATCAGATTTTAATTTGTCAAATTAAAATCTACAGAAATATTAAAGGAAATCTTTGTTGAAGCTCATAGTTGTGTGTAATCAAGATTCTGCTCATAATCAAGGACTAGGGACAATGAATTTAATGTAGAGGGTGTGGCCTGGCTTTAGCAAATCTTTAAAGTGATCCAGAACACCAGGACCGTTCCTTAGTGCTAAAGGCTGAGCCGGCCATGACAAGGGTGTCCGCCATCACCCCTTTACGAGGGCAATTACAGTTCAGTGACTTTGGGGGCTCAGGGTGAATCATTCAAGAAACACTCATCTGAGGATGAGGTTGTGGAGAAACCCAACCTTTGCAGTCCTTGGATTCACTGGCAGAAAACTGCAAAGCACGGACTGGAAAAATCTGTTGCCTTCTTTGACAGACAACTACTCAGCCTGAAACACAACAGTGTCATTAACCAGCTACAACAGCTGGCTGCCAACCCAATCAATATTCCTCCCTGCCTTCTTCCTTACTAAGAGAACTCCGATTGAGTAGTGGTGGTGAGAAAAATACGTCCAGCTAAAGAACTACATTTCTTAGCCTCCCTTTGAAAAATGGTGGCTGGGGGGCTAACTGTTGGCCAAAAAGATAAAAAGCAGGATTACTGGGTGAGGCATCGGTGAAGTTCCTTAAAAGAAGGGCTGACTCCACCGGCAGGCACCCTTTCCCCCACCCTTCATCACTCTTCATCCTGCTTAAGATGTAGAAGTGATGACTGGAGCTGTAGCAGCCATCTTGGGACCACGAGGATACCTTAAGAATGCAAACCACATGCTAAGGATGGCAGAGAAGAAAGACAAAGGATCCTGAGATGTTGTAGAACCACCTTCCCGATCTTGGACTGCCTACATGCCTTGGACTGTTATAAAAGAGAAAACCACCTCGCTGTCTTGTTTAAGCCACTGTTAGTTTGGTCTCTGACACTTAGCAGTCAAATACAATCTGACATCAGATTGGCCAGTTAAAATCAAGTGTTCTTATTGGTCAAGGATGGCACCTTCACCTCTGGTCACCTGTAGCAATCAGAATGCTCTAACTGAATACATTGGTTTGTGCTCCAGTTCAGGGCGAGCTGATCAAGTAATAGCTTCAGTGAGTATAGGGCAGAAAAGGGGACGAAAGGACTGGAAGATCCAGACTCTTCCCTCAACGAGTTTATGGTCTAATGGGAGAGGCAGGTCACAGTCACAGCAAAAGATTTCCAACAGCATAAGGACCTGTATGACCCACAGCCGACGTGTTTCAGACAGTAAGCAAATGCTGTGGGACTTCAAAGACAGGGAAAGCTGCTTGTGCTGGGGCAGCCCCAGGACCGAGGAAGGGCTTGGCTTGGAGAGTGCAACTGAAAGGAGGGTAGGAAAGGAGCCATTCCAGGTGGACAAACAGCCTGAGGAGAAGCTTAGAAGAAGGAATGAAAGTGTTCACGGGAGGATGAGAGTAGCCCTGGAGGCTACAGAGGTTCCACTGAGGCAGGATTAGGGGGTGCCAGGATGAGGAGCTTGGACTTGACCGTGCAGCCAAGACGGAAACCATACTATCAGAGCAAGGCTAATCGGGGGTGTCAGGAAGAATAGACTGAGACGAGGAGGAGGCGGAAAACAAGACTAAGGTGAGGCTCCAGTAAGGAGGCTGACTGTGGTCTGTGGGCTCCTGGGACATTGTGAGTAGGGGTGGGGCCAGTGTAGCAGACGGGATGACAGGAGCAACGGTACCACCACGGTCTGTCCGGCTGAGGGTCACTCTGGACAGCTAGAGGGACAGAGCAAACTGACTGCACATCATCCCTCTTCTCCTCCCCTGCAGGCAGGCTCCTTGGATGGAAGCTTTGACATTCATACTCCTCCAGTCCCCCAAGGAAGAATAAAGAGTGTGAGTCTGGCATCCATACAGAAAGAAAGATGCTAGCCAGCCCTGCTCCAACTGACAGTTCAGGATTCCAGACACAAGATCGTGATGACTTGGAATGGAAGGGACCTCATCTGTCATCAAGAAGTCACAGAATTCTAGAATAGCATGGGCTCCTGGAAGGCTCCTGAAGGACCATCTCACCCACCAGTTTTCAAAGTGGGTTCAGTACAGCAGTAGGGTCCCCTATACACAAAGCAAAACAACTCTGCTTTTTCCTGTTTCACGTCCTGATGTTCCCCAAAAAGCTGTATTCCAAGCCAAAGGGTCACCACCAAGTCTGAAAGCCACCGACAAACAACTCTGGTCCAATGCTAATTTCTTTTAGAGTCCCTTTACCCACCAGAGCGATTTTAAAAGCAAATCCCTCATCTTACTGAAGCCCACTGAACTGTGCACTCCCTTTTTTGTCACCCCCATTGAACTTGTAATGACTCAGCTAACATTTACATTTCTCAGACAGCCTCACAAGTTTGGGGCAAGGCTATTCCCATTCACTGCTGGACCCCCAGCTCCTGGCACAAAACCCACCACAAGGTAGGTGCTCCATAAGCATCTACTAAACAGAGCTATGACTGAAAGGGGCTGGAGACGGCTTTCAGTGCAACAGTGGCAGAGCCACGGTTACTCAAGCCTGGACCGCGCCCAGTCATTGCAGGCGACCGAGCTCGGGCACGTGGTTAACAGGGCATCCTTGGCTCCTTGACTCAGAGTTCCCAGTTACCTATGGCAGGGCTTGGAGTCTGTGCCCCAGGCCTTCCCACGCCACTGTCTCCAACCTGCATTACAGCTCACGGCATCCTATGCTTGAGTAATGGTTCAAGCTCGTCAAGGGCACCAACTGCATCACATCCATCGTGTCTCTCCAGCACCAAGCCTGGCCGAGAACAGGCACTCAGCACTGCCTTTCTGCTTCTCTTCACCAAATTCGTGATCTTTTACAAACATTTGGCAAGTCTTTGAAAATGCAGTTGAGAATGTGCAGATGGTAAAGTTACTAAGCTAGAAAAATTCTCCATCCTGGGAAATCTCTGGTGAATCTCCCAGGAGTGGTTTTTTGTTTTGTTTTGTTTTGTTTTTTTTTTCCTACCTGAGTGTTCATTTCTCTTCTTCTCTCTAAAATGGGAAGGTTGGCCTTAATCAACCCCTGAGGGCAGCATCAATGCTCCATGTAGTTGTAGGAAAAGAGCCCGGTGAAGTGTATAAACAAGGAATCACATTGCAGGCACCAACTGTGTTTTCATTCCACATCTCTGAGCCCAAACACCTGTAGAATGAGACTTCCTATCCAGATTTGTAGAAGACACGCCGCACCACCCACAGGGAGCGGGAGATGCAGGAGAGGACTCACTATTGACTTTGCATGAGATTCCAATGACCTCAACAACTATATAGCGTGTGTGTGTGTGTGTGTGTGTGTGTGTGTGTGTGTGTGTGTGTGATACCTCAGTTGGGCATTGAAACTCTCAGAATGACCTTTCTGAGGCCAATCTCAACTCAGTTTCTTGATGTCACCGCACAGGGCCTTTTCTTTCCACTGGGCAACTCAGTTTTAGGGCCTCTTCTTGGGCCTACTAAACTATCTGATGCCTTATAAGTTAAAATTATCGGCTATAAAACATGAAAAGAAAACTGCAAGGCCATAATTAATAACTGTAATTAAGTGTAATTAAGTGACTAAAATACGTACCATGAAATCAACATCATGAATTGCTGACTTCAATATTCTTAACAGTCTCATTACTGTTGGGGTGAGGGTAGGGAAGCTGGTTAGGTTTTTCTCATTTTGTGAGAATTCCTGAGGACACGTGACGATGGGAGAGAAATCAAAGCCCACGGTAAAACAGGTAAGATACACACAGAGCAAAATAATTCTCAAAGCAAAACCAGTACAATTTTTTCCAGCCATAACACACACTTAACGGGTATGTTTGAGGGTGACACGGGATGGTCCCTCCAAAGATAGGGTGGCTAGAGTTTTGGAAAATGTTAAAACCACCTATATGACAGTCTACAAAATGTTAGCTATCAAAACTCAGAAGATATGGCAAATGTTTGATTTCTGACAATTCTGCTGAGCTGATGTAGGCACTTGTGCGTGTGCGTGCGTACACACACACACACACACACACACACACACAGTGGCTGCCTGTTTCCCGGGTCTCTGCTGCAGTAACAACTACTTTCCTTCACTTTATCCAAACGAAAACAAACTTAAGCTTTCCTTGATGTACGACGCATGATCAATAACCTCCCACTTCTCTTTTCATAGAAAACTCATTTTACTTTAAGGCAAACATGATGAGTGATTAAGATCCATAACAGAGACCCTGTGGATGGAATACATAAGGATTTCTGACTGTGACAGTCCTTGCAATGGAAAACTTTTGGCAAATTGAAGACCTAGCCGGCAGCGTGTCTACCACAGGGCACACCCATCTTTCCAGGTAGCCAGGAAAGACCTCTTTGGTGTGGGGACGGAATGGATTTTACAGCTGAGCTGAGCACCCTGGGCTTTGTGAGCCTCTACACGCGTTTTCCTTCAGCAAGAGTGAGCTCAGGCTGGGCCACCTGTTCCTCTAGAAAGTTCCACTATGGGGGAGGCTCAAGTGGCCCACGATGGAGGCCCCTTCCTTTGGGGCCAGTGGGAAGTTGGTGAAGGGTCCATCTGCAGTCTGCAGAGCCCACAGAAGCTTTGATAATCCAGAGGTTACCTCCTCCCACGGTCCCTTCTCTCTTCTTTCTGAGTGGACACTCCACACACTTAATGACCTTCAAGGAGCAGCACCTGAAGCCCAAATCAGAATGGTCTGGGTGGGCCCTCCTACGGCTGAAAATGGAAAGGTGGGAGCCAGGGTCAGACTCAAGGTTCCACTGAGACCTGAGAGGATGCAGGGGAGGGAGAGAATAACTCCATACATCCAAAGGTTGGGGGATCCAAAGGCTGGACTAATCTCTACCTCCTGATGAGTCTTCAGGTGGGGCCGCTGTGTACTATTCACACATCCCCTTGGGATAGTCAATCCAAGTTCTCAAAATACTTGAGCGCCAAGAATGCTCATGGAGTGGTATTGGGAAGCACAGAGAGAGCAGCCAACAGGGTTAACGGGAACGCCTGAGGATAACGCACAGGTGACTGGGGTAGGAATCCCAGTTCCTGCTCCCCCAGTGCGTGGCCTGGAGTGAGTCCCTGAGCTTGTCTGAGTCGGTTTCCCTGACTGAGGCGTGGAACTAACAACGCTGACCTCAACGGCGGGGTTGGAGGGCTTAATGAGAGAATACCGGGAAATTGCTCAGCACAAATCCTGGCGCGGCAGACCTCCATCAATGGGACCCGGGGTTACTCACAACTAAGGAAAGAAAACAAAGCCGTGTTTGTTTTGTTCCTGGGGCAGCATGGCATCGTGGAGAGATGCCAACCTGGGGGTTCGGGGAGCTGAGGCTGGCCCCACCATGAACTCAGAACTTTCTACCTCTAAAACTCGGGATCTTGTCTCACCCACAGAGCTCGCTCATCTGCCGGTGGCTGCGTGGCCTCACACACGTCTATTCATCCCTGTGGTTCTCAGGTGTCTGCTTTGAAAAATCCGCCTGATACCCAGACTATGCTGCATCAGGAGAGCTGGGCAGGCTCCTTCCAGTTCTAAGATGCAAGGGTCTCTGCAGACACAGCTTTCAACTTTGAATTAGAGCAAGGTGCCATCTCACAGGAAGAAACCGGGTATAAAGGAATAACGAGCAATCATTTCTTTTCTGTTCTTCAAAGAGAAGGAAGCTTTGAAAAGGAGAGATTTTCAGTGCGGAGAATTCAGAAACAGAGGAAGACACCCAGCCAGTTAGCCAATGGTTAGCACCGGCCTTCCTGTCCATGAAGTTCCATTGATTCATGGTTCATTTCACAGACCACAAGTATTTATTCCATGCCCACTATATGCCAGGTGATTGTGGTGAATGAATCAGACAAGCTCCCCTGCTTGAATGGAGCTTACATTCTATGGCCTCCTTCATTCATTGAACAAATATGTTTAAGTGCCTACTATGTGCCAGATGTGGTACCAGAGATGCAAAGATGAAGAAGACATAGTCTGACTTGTAAGGATTAACAGGCGAGTGAACTATTCAGTATAACCTGACGAGTGCAATAATAATAGAGGTTTCAGATGACTGGGGAATGATAATCCCAACAATAACAGCTGACATGCATCGGGCACTCACTACCCCAAACTCAGTGCATAGAAATGTCATGTCACTTCATTTTTTATCCCCAAGATACTCCTACGAGGTGGCCACTCTTACAGAGGAGGAAACTGAGGCTGAGAGAGAAGACCTTGTCCAAGGTGGCACAGCCAGTAAGGGATGGCACTGGGATGGGCACCCAGGCTTCTGGCCTCAGACCCTTGGTTACATGACACGATACACCATGTTGACTGCTCTCCAAACCATCAACCAGATTAGACATGTTGGTGAGTAAATAACTTAATAGCCCGTGAGTCACAATATCCTAAAGTCACCATCTCCTATGTCGGGGTTTAGGAAT
This sequence comes from Globicephala melas, assembly GCF_963455315.2. NCBI lineage: Eukaryota > Metazoa > Chordata > Mammalia > Artiodactyla > Delphinidae > Globicephala > Globicephala melas. The sequence goes on from NC_083323.1 coordinate 15,006,700, forward strand.
TCGGGACTGATCCTTTCTGTTTATGTAAAATTGGTTTAGCCACAAAACCCCTTAGAAAAAAAAATATATACATGTTTCTTTAATACAGAGGCAAGCCAGTTTGAACCTCAGACCTTTGAAAACCACAGGTGAATGTGCCGACTTCAACAAATGAAAGCAAGCCCTTTGGCGTGGAAAGTTGGAATGTGTCTGGCTGGACAGGGTTATTTTGGGTAACAAGACAGCTTTGATAGCAGAGTTCTACCGCTGCTCCCTCATATCAGAAATGCCACCTGGGAGGTGAGGATGCAGCAGTCAGCGGAGGAGGAACAAAAAGAAGAGCTTTGCATCAGGCAGCACGCAGAGCTGCAAATAATTGTGAGGATGGGGAGAGGAGAGTCACGTTCGACTGAAACATCTGGTTAGTGGACCCTGCATTCTACCAGTTCTGTCTCTTCCCAGTATTGGTTCCCCTCATTCCCTTTTTCTCTTTTCCATCTCTTTTGGGTCCAGGAGCTCTACACGATTCCAAGCACAGCACTTAGCTTTCTCCCCTCTCGCCACCCAACCTCGCTCCGTGCTTCTCCAAGCCTCAGCGGGACACGCTCTCCTGGATTGTCTCCACAGCCAAAGCCAAAGCACACTGTGTGATCCCTGCTCCCTGGGTAGCCTGAGCCTCCTGGGATGTCAGAGCAGCAAGGACTTGCTAATCCTCCAGGCCAGTGCCTTTCAAACTTGATCTGGCAACAGAATCCCTTTTTCAAATGCATCTTACGCAAAAGTCCGATATAAAAACAGATGAAAGGGTAGCAACTCTGATGAAATGTGTGTGTGTGCGGGGAGTCTCCCCATGTGACCCCTACAGGACTCCCTAAGGCCCTTTACAGGAACCTAAGAATCAAGAAAGCCCAGACTGAAGTCACCAATTTGGCCTAATTCCCTTAATTTATAGATGACACACTGAGGCCATTTTCCCTCCATCCCTTTGAGAAAACATCCAAAACATCCTTCTGGTTCACTATGGTTAGTGTGATTCCCATTAAGCACATCAATGATGCTTGTTCACTGGGCCTCAAACAGTGCCCAGGGGTAGCAGGCAGAAATACTCCCACAGCTCGGGGAGCAGTGGTGGGAACTACCTCTCTTGTCACATGACACAGTTGATCACTTCCTCCTCCTAGATATTTTCTTCTGTTGACTTTTAGGATATTTCTGGCTCTCCATCTTACTGGCTGTTCCTTCTCAGTCTCCTTTGCTGGGTTCTCCTCTTCTGCCCAGGTCAAGGAAGGGCTCCATCCTTGGTCCTCCGGTCTCTTCTACATTCACTCCTTAGGTGACCTTGTCCTGTCTCATGGCTTTTAAAACAACTCACATGCTCCCAGCTCCCAAATATATCTCCAAACCATCCTCTCTCCTGAACACCAGCCGTGGCTATCCAACTACTACCTGACATCTCCACCTGGATATCTGAAAGGCACCTCAAACTTAGTACATCCCGATCTGGACTTCAGATCTTTCCACTATTCCAAACCTGCTCTTTCCAAGGTCTTTCCCACCTAGTTTATGGCAACTCTACCCTTCCCTTTGTTCAGACTGAACCCTGGAGACATCCTTTTTTCCCCCCCCAAGTTATCCCCCCCTCCCTTTGGTAACCATAAGTTTGTTTTCTATGTCTGTGAGTTTGCTTCTGTTTGGTAAATGAGTTCATTTGCACTATTTTTTAGATTCCACATATAAGTGATGTCATATATTTGTCTTTCTCTGTCTGGCTTACTTCACTTCGTATGATCATCTCTAGGTCCATCCATGTTGCTGCAAGTGGCATTATTTCATTCTTTTTATGGCTGAGCAATATTCCATTGTATATATGTGCCACATCTTTATCCATGCAGCTGTTGATGGAGACTTAGGGTGCTTCCATGTCTTGGCAATTATAAATAGTACGACTATGAACATTGGGGTGCGTGTATCTTTTCGAATTAGAGTTTTCTGTATATATACCCAGGAGTGGGATTGATGGATCATATGGTAACTCTGATTTTAGTTTTCTAAGGAAGCTCCACAGTTTTCCATAGTGGCTGCACCAATTTACATTCCCACCAACAGTATAGGAGGTTCCCTTTTCTCCACACTGTCCCTGGAGGCATCCTTGACTCCTCTAGTTCTCTCACATCCCACACCCAGTGCGGCAACATCTTGCTGACTCTTCCTTTCCATAATGACCCAAATCCAATCACTTCTTAGCACACCTGCACTGCTACCACCCTGGTCCAGGCCACCATCATCTCCTGTCTGGATTACTGTAAGAGCCTCCACACACCGGCCTCCCTGCCTTCCCTCCTGCTCTTCTAGAGTCTACTTTTTGACCAGCAGCCAAAGTGATTCTTTTTATTTTATTTTATTTTTAAAGGAAGAATGGGATCTTCTTTTATTTATTTATTTATTTTTGGCTGCGTTGGTCTCCATTGCTGTGCGTGGGCTTTTCTCTAGGTGCGGCGAGCGGGTGCTACCCTTCGTTGCGGTGCGCGGGCTTCTCATTGCGGTGGCTTCTCTTGTTGCGGAGCACGGGCTCTAGCACACAGGTTTCCGCAGTTGTGGCGCGTGGGCCTAGTTGCTCCCTGGCATGTGGGATCTTCCTGGACCAAGGCTCAAACCCGTGTTCCCCTGAATTGGCAGGTGGATTCTTAACCACTGTGCCACCAGGGAAGATCCCAAAGTGATGCTTTTTAAATCCTAAGTCAGACCTTCAGATCCTGAGTCAAAATCCTGCAGTGGCTTCCTAGTTCACTGAGAGCAAAACCCAAAGTCTGCAATAGCCTATGAGGACCTACCCAAGCTGGCTCCTAGGGACTCTCTGTTTTCCTGTCTTATCCCTCTTGGCTCACTCACTTCTCTCCATCACAATGGCTTCTTTGCTATTCCTGCCTCAGAGCCTTTATACTGGTTATTCTCTCTGCCTGGAACACTCTTCCCACAGATACTCACATGGTAAATCCCTCAGCACCTTCACCTCTCCCTGCACCAACATCACATTGTCAGTGAGACCACCCTGACCACTCTATTTATAATTACAACCAACCATCACCAGCCCTCCAGATCCCCCTTACTCTGATTTATCTCTTCCATGGTAGATATCAACTTCTAACATCCTATATTATTCACTTATGTTGATTGTTTAGGGCCTCCCTCCACTAGAATGCAAGTTCTATGAAGGCAAGAATTTTTGTCTGTTTGTGCACTGGTGTATGCTCAGTGCCCAGAACCATGCCTCTTCCATAATAGGCTCTCAATAAACATCTTTTGAATGAATGAATGATTATCTTGCAGCTTGCAGATCACTTTCACATCTGAGGGCTCCTTTGAGCCTCAAAACTCTGCTGGTGATTAAATCCTCCCAGTAACCCAGCAGGACCCTATGGGGCCTTCCCAGGACAGGGCCCCCCCCCCCCCCCCCCCCCCCGCCCTGCCATATCCTCTGCTGTAGCTCCTCTCTGAAGTACCTAGATAATAGTATCTGATGCATATTTCCTAAGTTTTTCAGATGCTAAAACCCCCCACCAAATGGAAGAAATTAACTAGTTGATGATCATGAGCCCCCAGGCCTATTGGTGCCCAAAGATTGTTAAGGTTAACTCCCTGTTACCTCACCATCAACCAGTCAGAGAATTGTGGGTGACCTGTTCACATACCCTGCGACCCCCCTCCCCCTCATCTGGCCTTTAAAAATGCTTTGCTGAAACCCTTTGAGGGAATTCAGGGGTTTTTGTGCACGAGCCACTCGTTCTCCTTCCTTGGCCCTGCAATAAACCTTTTTCTGCTCCAAAAAAAAAAAAAAAAAAAAAACTCTGCTGGTTTTTTCCAGATAAGAAAACAAGCCCAGAAAGACTAAATCGCTAGCCTAAGATCACACAGCTTGTTCCACAGTGGGTCTCATGCCCTCCTCTTCTGTCCTTAAACCCTCAAGTGCATCTGATCTGACCACACTGGTGCCAATCTCTCCAAGGCCCAGGCCCCACCTGCCTCCCCAAACTCATAGCCCGGCTTGCTGGGGACCACATTTACAGGCTCAGTACACAGGATGCTTCCCCCCACCACCACCCAGAGGAGCATTTGTACACTTTCACTCAAATGAACTCATATCTGGTTTCTAGGGACCATGTGACAGAGACATCAGCTTCCAAGGCCAGATTCTAACCCCAAGACCCTCCTCCCAAATACAGGAGGGACACTGATACGCTGCCCACCCCCAGGCTTCTGTGAAAACACATTATCACCACAACTGGACATTCTGTAAGGAAGGAGGGAGGAGGTGCGGGCAGCAGGGAGCGGAGAGAGACACTGCAAAACAAGAAGAGGTCCTCCTTGTTCTTTCTTACCAATCAGAGGCTGAAATGTGAGGTCACAAGTACAACTTAATAACTGCTTCTAGCCTCCTGCTGAGAAATTTCTTTTGGGCCTGAGCCCCAGGAACAGCTACAGCAGCTAGTTTATCTCTCTCTCATCCATGACACTGAATTGTGTATCTGCTCACGACGGCTCCTTTTTTGCACAGGCTACTGGGAAACCGGAGGGCAGCAAATCCTGGTTTTCAGGTCTTCAGACTCCAGGACCTATACCAGAGACCCCCTGGGGCCCTGGTTCTCTGACTCGCAGATGGCAAACTGTGGGATTTCTTGGCCTCCATAACCACATGACTCAATCAGTGTTAGCTTTTACCATTACTAAGTGCTGGTAATGGTTTTCCAAAGTGTTGCCTCTTTTGACACGTAACTTTGTATGAATACCAGAACCTGGTAGTATCATGATTTCCCATTCTTACATGAGAAAACAGGTTCAGAGGGATGGCAGCCTGTCCAAGGTCGCACAGCATGGGTACCCCCTGCTACACCTGAGCCGAGGTCTTCCCGCTCACTGGAGGACTCACCTCCCCTCCTGTACCCCCTCCTCCCCCCTCCCCAGGCTCCCAGAAGCCCCCAGAGGTTCCACATGATGGAACCATCAGAGGCCATGAAATCACCAGCTTGCTCTTGGTCTGTTCCTTAATCCACAGCTCTCGTGCTGGGAGGAAGGAGGACTTAGAACAGCAACCAAATCAGCAACAGCAGTGGAAGCAGGTGGGGAGGCGTGGGGGAGGTCGCGATGCAGAGAGAGGCTGGGGCCCCACCCTGGCCCCTGGAACTGAGCCTTTGGCCCCACACCTGCACCAGCCTGCCCCCGTGACCTGAATATGAAGCATCGAGGGACTCATAAACTGGCCCCCAAAATGGCAGCTGCAGGACGGAGCGAGCAGGAGTGGGGGTGAGGGTAGGTTTCTAAAGACAGAGGAACAGATGCAGAATTCGGAGACACCGACCCGCGGAGGAGATGCCCGGTCCTTCTCCCCTGCCGGCCCTGATGGCAAACTCCAACATGGGAAGAGAATTTTGAGTCTTAACCCCAACCCCACCCCGGGCCCCAAATGTCTAGTCTCCCTGTGCTGGCCACAGCCATCCCAGAAGCACAAGGGAGGGGCAGCTGGACTCAGCCCGCATCGGAGGGGGCTTTGTCCTCGGGCCCCATGAACCGCTCCTAAGTAGGTCCTGCCATGGGTGCAGTTTTACATCTGGGGGATACTTTGTGAATAAACTAAACCTGCCTCAGGCCTGCAAGCTGCATGAGGGCAGGAACCATGTGTAGTTTTGCTCACAAGGGTGAACACAGGCCCTAACCCTCAAAGTGAAGGGGCTGAGGGAGGAGGCCGAGGGAGGGAAAAACCATGTATCCATGTATGCTCCCCAGTACTTGACATTTTAGAGGTATCGAGAGAGAGACAGAGGGAGAGGGAGAGACAGAGACAGAGACAGAGAGGCAGAGAGAGAGTGGGAGACAGAGAGGGAGACGTGGCGGGGGGGGGGGGGGAGGCAGGAGGTGATCTGTGTGTGCGCGTTTGTCACACACATCCTGCGCCCCTGGGTGGCACTGTGAGCTGGGATTAGGAAGAAACAATGGCACACGCTACCCAAGAACCCCCGCTGAATCCAAGCAACCTCAGCCTCCTTAAGATTCCACTCACCCCGTAGAGCTGCCTCTCTGATTTGCTTTCAGACGTTAACGCGCTGGGGAACAACTAATTTGATTCTACCTTCGGCTCACCTGATCTGCACAGTAATTGCTTTCCCTGGCTCAAGCTATGGAGACCTCTGCAAGCTTCCAGACTCGCATTCCCTTCTGCTGTGAGACGTACGTAGAGTAAAACCCGCAATGTTACACCCAGGTGGCAAATTAATCTCCAAAACTGCTGTCTGTCGTCAAGGCAGCCTCTCACCCCACTCTGCCTCCCAGGAGTGATCCGGTTTGGAGGAGACAATGCATCACAGTGGAGGGGAGATGGGCTAAGCATCCAGAAACCTGGGATACTGGTCCAGATCTGCCATGTGACCTTGTGACCTTGGGCAAGGCAGTATCCTGCTCTGGGCCTCAGTTTTCCCATCTGTAAAATGTGAGAGTTGAACCAGAAGCTCCGTTGGGACGAGGCGTGGCACGGGTGGGAGGAAGGTGGAATGTGAAGTCCCTCAGGCTCAAGTTCAAATCCCTGCTCTGCCATTTATTGTCTTAGCAACTCTGGGAAAGCTACTAAATGTTTCATAGCCTCAGATTCTTCTTGTGTAAGATGGAGGTGATAACAATACCTGACTGCCCTTCCCACATTCACCCTTCCCTTCCTGTCTGCTTTCTGTACTGCAGCCAACATGAGCTTTTTAGAACACAAATCTGATCACAGCATCTCCCTCCTTAAAAGCTTCCAAAGGCTCTCCGGTGTCCTTGGGAAAGACAGACTCCTTAATCTGGCAGACGCTTAGTCCAACCTCTAACCAGCTCCACTCACTTGGTTCTCCCATTCCAGCCACACTGGCTGCTTTCCTCCTTACCGAGCTCCCTTCTGCCACAGGCCCTTTGCGCATTCTGTTTGCATTCATGGAGTACTCTTCTACCTTTTCAACCAAATACACCATTCTTCAACCTCATTCAAGCCTCACTCTTCCTTGCTTCCTTTCCTCACTCCTGACTACATCCAGAGCCTCATTAAGACTCTTACAGCCTCATTCATCTCTCTTTTGTAGCTACTGCCACAGCTGTAAATTTACATCTGCATGATTGATTGTTTGATGACAAAACTAAGTCCACTACAGGCCTGCAATCTCCATGAGGGCAGAGACCATGTTGCTTAACATCTAACACAGTGCCTGTAGAAAAAGTCTTCACGAACATAATAAAATCCAACAATGCCAACATTTATTAAGCAATTTCTACATGCCAGGCACCTCCCCAAAGCTCTAAGAATTAGGTTTTATTATTTTTCTCATTTAACAAAAGAGAAGACTGAATAACAGAGAGGTTAGGTAACTTGCCCAATATCACACAGCTAGTGAGTGGTCAAATCATGTAAGTCTGGTTACTGGCAAACTACTTAAAACCTTTCACTCAATAAATGAAGCAGGGGACAGGGGACAGGTCTCTAAGCAAGGAGGCTGGTACTTCTTAAGCATTTAATAAGAATAATAATTGCTAACAGACAGTGAGTTTTTATGATACGTTCAATATTATTCTGAGGATTTTACATAAATTAACTCATGCTCCCAGTGACCCTCAGTGGTGGAGGGGGGAGCACTACCATTATCCTCATTTAACAGATGAGGAAACTGAGACTCAGAAAGATTAACTGGCTTGCCCATGGTCACCCGGCTTATGGGTGGTAGAGACTTGGTCCACCTAATTCCAGAGTCTGGGAAAACTCAGTCTGTGATTCTCAGGGAGGACAGATTCCCCACCAAGCCTCAGATTTCTACATTCAGTTCTGGTAAGAAGGCCTGAGCTCCTTCTGGCACTGAGCCTACCCAGCTAGACAGGATATGGAAGGAGCTGTCCCCTGGAGGCCACAAAGCCACCCGCTGCTCCGGGGTCTCGGCTGAAGAGGCCACACAGCAACGTCATGGACAGCTGGGCAGTGACTCACGGGGCAGCCAGGGAAGAGGACGCCAGCAGGGGCTAAAAAAGGACGTAGGGCCACACATTATACAAAGGAGCATCATCAACCATGACCACCAGCGCCAGGGCAAGCCCCGGTTCCACTCCACACACTCCTCAAGCTGCCCTGGAGTCCATCTGGGATCCTCTCAGAGTCTCATTTGAACTGGATTTCACCACTGTGCCATAGCTGTTCAGAGCACAGGCTCTGGACCCCAAATTCCAACTCTACCCCTTAGTAGCTATGGCATCTCGGACTGGTCACTGAACCTGTCTGAGCCTCAGTTTCCTCCCCCAATAAAATGGGGATAAGAAACACCCACCTCACAAGAACAGTGTGAAGATTAAATGAGCTAACGTGTGTGAAAGGCCCCATGCAGTACCTGGCTCAGCAACTGTTAGTTCCCCGAGTGGATGAAATGCAGGGGGTGGCAGAGGGGAGAAGACAGGCGTGTAGTACAATTTGCCTGGAGCACCCACTCTTTTGGATTCATATTTTAACCATGCCTGAGAGCTTCACACCAATTCGTTGTTAATCCATATAGCATCCCACTTCCAGAACAGGATGATCATAACAAGAATAATAAAGATAAAGGATAACAGTTGTTAAGTATGTACCATGTACGAGACACTGGGGAAAACACGTTGCACCCACCATATTATTATTTTAATATTACTTTGATCTCCATAAACATTCCATAAGGCAGTCCAGAGCCAGACTGCCCCGGTTCAAATGTGACCCAAACACTTGCTAGCTGTGTCGCCTTAGTCAAATTCTTGAATTTACTTCCTAATTGACTTCCTAACCTGTAAAATGGGAACAATAATAATAATAGCACCTATTTCATATAGTTGTGGTGAGGATTCAAATAGTTAATATATGATGGCGGAGATGTCTAGCACTCTACCAAAAATTGATGCCCCTCTAACAGTACAGAATTGTGGCTGGGAGTGGCTGCCTTGCCAGAGACCATAATTCCCAGCCTCTGATATCTAGTTGAGGCCACGTGACTCAATTCTGGTGTCTGGAATGTGGAAGCAATTAATATACCCACATCCCAGACTCTCCTACAAAAACATCCCCATCCTCCACACTGGAAGCTCCTGGGAGTCACGTGTTCCAGAGGGCAGACCCTCCATCAGATTCCATGGAACACAGCGCCTCCCTCCCCTACCTTCAACGGGACTCAACAGGAATGAGAAAACAACTTTGATTGTGTTTAGCCACTAAGATGCTAGGGTTTATCTGATGCCACAGCTTGCATTACCTTAACTAATAAAGAAATTGACACCGTGAGTGGGCTCCTTACATATGTGGCATTGGCTTAGAAGTCAGATGGTGGGTTATGATGCTTGAGGCTGGAAAACTGGAGCACCATGTTATACAGCAATAAAAGGTTTGCTTAAACTGTCACCTATCACAACTTAGAAGGCAGAACTCATGTCTACTGAGCCTGTAAGTGCTAGAGGAAAAAGGACTGAAAAATAATGGTAGGAGAGTTTGCTGCTCGTTCCTGGCTGAGTTTAGCAAGGTATTAGGGAAAGAGAGGATCTCAGGCATGAATTAGTCAGTTTGCAAGTAAAACTGGAAAGGAATAGTGTAGACATGAAGAAGACGATATTCCTAGATCCCAAACAATAAGAGTAAAGATTGAGCAGACTTCTAAGTGAAATAAATATCAGATGAAGTGTCTAAGCTTCCCACCACATAAGCCTGATGGCCTCAAGGTAGCTGTCATTAAGTTGAGTGAGAAATTGAGGTATGGGGTTAAGAAAGCCAAGAAATAATCCAGGCTTGAGAATTAGGTCTAGGAAATAACTTTGACTGCTGGCACACTAGACGTCATAGATGAAAATCCTACTAAGGTGTTGTGGGAATTGTTCTGGCAAAATCTATAAGCTTGGATTTTAAAAACCTTTTACTGTTAAAGCATTAAAACAATCCTTGGGCCCCTTAAAGTTCAAGGGCAGGAACTAGGTTACACAAGATTTAGAGCCTCAAGGAGGTCATATTCCCCAAGACCCATTTCAAGTGTGGCCGAGAGGAATAATGGACAAAGAAAATCCTGCCACAGGGCAGAGCCACGACCATGGAGGACAGTGAACCAGGAAACTGCTTCCAGAGAGCAGAATCAGGGCTTAAGCAAGGAACCTCACCCACTTCCAGGGCATGGTCACACAGTGTCTGCTTGGCAAGATTTCATAACTACTAAGGGCCGGTGACTTCTGTGCGTCTTCCACTGTTGCCTTTTCCTAATGGGTTATCCTCCAATATGGTATATGGGCACAGAGGGGAAGATAATGAGTCTCTTTTAGCTCATGGGTCTCTGAACCATAAGAAGCCATATTCAATCCCATGGATAGGACAGGAATTCACCCAAAGATCTTGCACTTTAAGTTGGAAGCACTGATTGGCCAGAACATGAATATCCTCCCTCAGGGGAAGGGAAGCATGTTTTGTGTGTGAGAAGAAGGAGGCACATAGATATTTGGTGGCCAAGGGGGCCAGTGACACATCTGGCCAATGATATATGGGCATAGTGATGAAGGTTCCTTTCAGGCTTAGCCCATAACACCTTTCTTAAGATCCTCCATACTCTCCTTCTTTCTCTACCTACGGGCTGGATAAATGTCCAAGGAAGGCCCTAAAGTCCACATATTGAAGGTAAAGAAAGCACTCTCTCCATCAGTCGTGGTACTTAAATGACCCTCCAGCACCCTCCCACCACACTCCTCCCACAATCAGACTTTAGTGAGTAAGAAAGGACCTTCTATTGTGTTAAGTTCCTAAGATTTGGGGGTTGCCTTCTATAATAGCTAATGTAACGACAACAATTATAACATATAGCACTCTTCGAACAGTACCTGGCACATAATAAGCACTATACAAGTGTAGCTATTATTATTATAATACTCATTTTACAGACAGGGAAACTGCAAGTTATGGGTGTGTCTGACTCCAAAGTCAATTACTATTTTATATTTACCTCTCGGTAAATGATAATCAGACCCATTTTATAGGTAAGTTTGGTGTCTGGCTCAAGGTCACAAATAATAACAGACCCAGAATTAGAGGCCTTTCTTCTATTCAAAGGCCATTAGCCACCCCGCCCCTGACCCCAGATCTCCAGGTTGGTCCGCCATTGTTTATTTTGTTGTTATTTTTATGGTGTGTTTCAGGAAACATTCTACTTACAAATGCCCCAGCACTGAACTGGCAAATCTGAATAGAAAACCAAATAACCCTCCACTGACCTGAATTCCAAGTTTTAATTTACATTAAGCTAGTTAATTAAAAACATGCTCTGTGAGCACAGACACTGACATGGCTGGCTGCTGAGATAGCTTTTGCAGTTCTTTGTAAAAAGCTGGGTTTCTTCTGTGATGTTTTTGTCCAGCACAGCAACACTGTACCATGGAACAGTGCGACCAGCTCCGGGGATGTGGACGGGGTGATGGGCGGGGCTGGGGGGCAGGCAGCAAAACTGCTGAGTAAGCATTTAGTTTATGAGCAAAAGACCTGAACACCAACTTACCCACCAAACCAGTGCTGGTGAGGCGAGGGCTCATGTTAATTAAAATTTATAAAGTGATTGGGGATCCCAGCAATGAAAGAGACTATTCCAAATCACCTTATTATTGTTATCACCAGCCTGAATAATCTGTTTTTTAAGGAAGAGCCATTATTATCGAGTGCCTACTATGTGACAGTGGTTTTCACATATCTGATCTGATTTAATGCTTTTAATCACCCTATGTGGTAGGTTTGGGTTTTCTTCCTTTTTCATGTCTTTTTTTGTTTTGTAATCCTTACTGTGCAGATGAGAAAAACAAATTCAGCAAAATTAAGTCACTTGCTAGAAAGTGGCAGAGCCGAAATTTGAGGCTAGATCTCTCTAAGTGTAAAGCCCTTCTCCCTTTCATCACAGCACACTGCCTCTTGCAGTCTTCCCTTCAAATTCTTTCTGCATTTAAAACAAAATTTCATCCAAGGATGCCTATGGCTTTTTTATGTTTCCTTTTTTTACTGAAGTGTAATTTGCAATACAGCGAAACACACATATCTTAACGTTACAATGCAATGCATTTTGACAAATGCAAGTACCCCTGAACCCACACCCCTATAGATAGAAGAGACATTGCTATCACCCCATGTGTCCCATGTGATCCGTTTCCTGATTCCTCGAGCCATAGCAGCAGCAAATTAGAAAGGCGGACAGGTGCAGAGATGGCAGTAAGAATGGGCAACCAAGGTAAAAAGACTTGAAAAGATGATTCAAGGAACTCAGAATTCAATAGTTTCTTTCAGGATATCATTGCACAATATTACACAATAGATTGCTCAACTCAACAGGCATCTAATAAGCTCCAACTGTGTACCAGGCCCTCTCAGACTTGACAGAGGATATAAAAACGTGAAATCCAGTACTGCCCAGTTCAGTTTAATAGGAACATATGGTGTGTTAGAACAGAAGGACTGTCAGGCTATCAAGGGCCTTGGTCAACTGAGTAGGTAATGAAGGGCAGGGAGGATGGCCTGAAGGCAGGGAACTCATCTGTCACTAAAGAGAAAAACAGTTAAGTTGCCTGTGCCTCAGTTTCCTCCTCTGTATCATGGGGATAATAGCAGTACTTTTTCAAGGGAATGTTGAAGAGTAAATGGGTCAATATATAGAGTAGTGTTGGATGCATGTTAGCTGTTATTAGCTTGTACGTCAGTACTTGAGCAGCCCCTAGATTTAGTAGCTGCTCAATAAATATTGATGAACAAATGAATTCACGAATGAATAAGTGAGGCTACTGAGTTAAAGGGGGAAAAAGGTTATGTAAAGCATGGGCTCCTTAATAAAGCTTGCATATCAGAAAGAATGTCATGCAAAGTAGTTGAAGAAATAGGTTTGATGTTTAATGTATGTTTCAGATACCTAAGAAATTAACTGTTCATTTCTTACTGCTTCCTGCCATTTTTAACAAGCCCAAGGAAAAGAGATGAAGAGATCACAATGAAATTACAGTATATCTCATACCAAGAGATGGCGAAGGGGCCCTGAAACCCAGGAGTTAAGCTCTGTGGTGTGGGAAATGCTGTGATGGCAGCAAACCCTAACCACCACACATTCACCCTGCCCCAAACCAGCTCTGCGGTCTTCTCCTTCCTCAAATTATACTTATTTCAAAAAGGATAAACACAAAATCTGTCTTTAAAAGATGTTAAAGATCATAAAAGTAAAACCAATTTGAAAAAATGCAGAGGCTACTAACAAAAACAGACAGAGCTACAAGAGGACCTGGGGGTGTATCACAGATCTAGGCCCTTATTTTATAGATGAGGAGACTGAGACCCAGAGAAGGAAAGTGAGTTATGACCCACAGTCATAACTTCAAGAGAACGGCCAAGGCAGAGTTGGACCAGGGCACCCAGCATCCCAAACTGGAGCCCAAAGGGGAATGCTCCTTCTTCCCAAAGGACACACAGGAGTGGGAGGAGATTCCAGCAGGTAAGGGTCTGGGGGGCCAGTAGATTGTAATGGGGAGGTAAGAACAGGGGTGGTGGGCGCATGCGGAGGGAAGAAAATTACGCCTCTCTGCACTTTTTATTGGGGTAGGGCTTCAAACAAAGAACTGTCCAGTCCAAAGCTCCTGGGTTTTGCAGGTGAATCCGACTCCTCCTCCGGAAGAAGCACACACAAAGACCAATGCCTTCTCCCAGGTGTTTCCATTTCATCAGGAGTTCACGGGTGGAGGTGGGCAGGCACGGGGAGCCTTACAGGCACCCTCCCTTTAGAGGTTTAGCCCTCTACTGGCAGCAGAGGGGGAAGGGCTCTGCCAAGGAGGCCAGAGGAGTCTTGGCGATCAAACGCAGAAGTCGCCAGCCTGCCCCCACCACACGAGCACGCGCGCGCGCGCGCACACACACAAGCTTTGCTTCTTCCTTCCCCTCCCCCAACGATGACCAAAGCCAGGTGAGGGGATTGACAACTGGAGGTTCTGTTTCCGAAGGGCTTCTGCGGGAGCTGCTTGCTTCTGCGCACACTCACAGGCACACTTACATACACACGCACGGACGCGCGCACACAGACTCTCACAAATACGCACACACTCCTATGCACACACTTGGCACCCACAAGAGGCCGGGCCGCGCCCGCCGCATCTCTGCTGCAGCCCCGGGGAAACGACAGGCAGCAACATGAATGAAATCTGCCCAGAAAGACTGCATTTCAGCTCCAACCACGCAACCTCCAGCCAAACCGCCGAATATGCAACAAAGTTTTATTTCGCTTTTGGAGTCTCCAGTTACGCTTCTACCATTTCCTGTGGAAAACTGAAGCTTTGAAGTGTCTAGCTCCGGCTTTCGCAGACACGCAGGACCGCCAGCTGGAGCTCTCCAAAACAAGAGCCCCGGGCCCCACCCCTCCGCCACCAGAACTGCAGGTTCAAACCCACCCAGCTCCGGCCTTCAAAACAAGGGGTGCGGGAAGGAATGACAGAACCTGCTGGAAACAACCTCTTAAACTGACAGTCCCTTCGGAGCCCCGCCCCACTCCCATCCTGACCGGGTCCCTTGTGGCGCTCCTTAAGCCAAGTGGTGACGCCTGCACCTCCTAGCCAACCGACAGAGGCAAGAGGTCGGAATCTGGGGGGTCTGCCTATTGCGCAGCAGCCACCAGCTGTGAGCTCTGGCCCTCAAAAACTGCCCCGGAAAAAACTCGGGACCTATAAGCCTTCCTGCATATAGGTCCCACCTCTCCCTGACTGTTTCTAGGCCAAGCGAGCTCTCAAACATTCTGCCTTTACGGCCGCAGGGCCCTGCCTTCCTGCGCTCACCGACGGTGTCCCCGAGAGCTCGGGGAAGTATGCTAACTGGGCGGCGAGGGCGGAATGCGCCTCCTCCTGAGTTCCAAGGAGCCAAACTCCTGCGCCCGGGTATGTGGCATCTTCAAGGTCAAAAATAAATTTAAATAAATAAAATGTTTAAAATGAAAAAAACAACAACAACGAAACACAGGGCTCTGGCAGAAATATGTACTAGGCGCAAATGATCGCACACCTGTGCCTCCAAAGTGATGCTGGGTTCTTCCCACCGCCTGCCTGAGGCAGCCGCTGTCCCGCCCCGAATCCGGGGCGGAACCGCGCCCTCTCGGACTTGGGACCCTACCATCGGCGTAAAGTACGCGGATCCCGAAAGCAGGAGGGACCAGGGATGTTTCTAGCCGCCTCCAGCTCGGCGGTTCCCTCGGAGGCTTAAGACAGCAGCGAGCAGCCGGAAGGGCGCGGGAGGGGGCCGGGAGGCAAACTTACGACGAGAGTTGGCCCGGTTGGGTGGGAGGGGGCAGCACCCGCGCAGCCACTTACCGCTGGCATTCTTCCCGCAGATGAGGTGCTGGTAGGGCTGCAGCAGCCCCCAGATCTCGGAGTCGTTGTTGACCGTGTGCTCCAGCGTCTCCACGGTGAACTTGGGCGCCTCGTGGAGCGCGTGGTGGTGGTGATGGTGGTGGTTGGCGGCGGCTGCCGGTGGGGCTGCGGCGGCGGCGGCAGCGGCGGCCGGCGGGGCGCAACAGCTGCTGCCCCCGCTGGCGCTGCTGGCTGCGCTGCAGGCGCCGCCGCTCGCCGCTCCCCCTCCCGGCGCCTCCCGCTCCTTATCCGCCACGGGGGCTGCTCCGGGGCCCGAGCCCTGACCCGGGCCGGAGCTGGAGCTGGAGCCCGGGCCCGGGCCGCTGCAGCTCCTGGGCAGCCCGGAGGCCACGACCCGCGCGTAGATGTCCCGGAAAAGGCTCTCCATGCAGGCCGTCAGGTAGATGGCTGCGTGCTCGTGGATGCGCAGCGCCACGCGGCTGTCCACCATCCAGCGGTACACGCGGCCCACGGAGAAGGTGAGGCCGCAGCGCGCCGATTTGCCGCGGCCCAGGCGGTCGCCACCGGCACTGCTCATGTTGTAGAGGGACAGCGCGGCCAGCGCGGCCGCCGTGCAGTGAGCCGCTAGGCCCCAGGACAGCACGATCTCCATGGCGCTCTGGATCTCGTACTTGGTGCACTTAGCGAAGCGCAGGCTCAGGCGCTGCGCCTCTTTGGCGATGCGTACCAGCGCCCGGCTCACCAGCGTCGACAGCTTGGCCAGCGCGTCTTTGGGTAGGCCGCCGGGGGGCACCGAGCCTGCCCGGGGATCCCGCGAGCGCAGTAGCAGCGCCTCCAGCTCCTGGAGGGTCCAGGGGACCTCGTCGAGGTCCGGCAGCAGCCGCGAGCAATGCTGGCCGGCGCAGTCCAGCCCCTCGGAGTCTTCCACCAGGGCAGTGTTGACAGTGTCAAAGCTGTTGTGCCGGCTGTGCATGGAGTCAGCTAGAGGCGGCCAGCAGCTCCCGCCATACGGGGACGCCGGGTGCGAGTCGGAACAGCACAGGGACAAGTTGGAGGAGCGCACCGAGTCCGCCGCGCCACCATAACCCGAGTCCAGCGTCAGATCCTCCAGCGTCCGAACCACGGGTTTCTTACCTCTCCTGGCCATCGCTGCGCCACTTCATGCTGCGGCCGCCGGGGAGCCGAGGGGAAGCAGCAGCGAGGAAAAGCGGGCGCCGGGGCGCAGGAAGAACCGAGTCCGCGCCGCCTCGGCTCACTTTTCCACCAGACGCTACTACCTACTGTTACTACTTTCGGATGCCTCCCCGAGCCGTCGCCGCTGCAATACGCAGGGCAGAGCAGAGAGTCATCTTCCAGAGCCCGGGCCGGAGCTGGGACACGCTGAGGAGCGAGCCAGGCCGGGGAAGAAGCTCACGCCGGACTCGTCCCTTTCTTCCAAAATAAAATAAAACTGTCTGACCCGCTCCCCACCGGGCCGGGCTGGGCGCAGAAACCACTGGGCGCCGGCCTCGGTGTTCGTAGGACGGAAATCGACCCAGATGCCCGCGGCAGCACCTCTGCCGGCAGCTGGCTCTCGGCTCCCCGGCTCCCGGTTCCCGGCCCGGGGTTCGCTCGGCGCTCGCCCGCCCGGCACTGAAGCGCAGCAACAACCGCGACAGCTGCAAACCCTACAAAACCCCGCAAGCCCCGGGCAGCCCGAGGGGGCGGGCGTATGTAAAGCAGGGCCGGCGGAGAGCCAATGGGATTGGAGGATGCTAATTACCTTTTTTTTATTCCTCAGCTCCACGCAGCCCCGCCCCTCATACATGCCCCCGGCCCGTGACCGAGGCTCCATGAAGTGGGGAGCCAGGGCTTGAGAATTGGGGGACCTGTGGGAGCGTAGAGACGCAGATGCTACCCCACCCCTCCTCTGCTGTCCCTGCCCTTGAGCCTTCGGCTTTGATACGAGAACAGGAGAATGGTAGGTTGGGCGTGTGACCCACCCACCCACCCACCCACCGAGTTGTGCTCCCCCCAGCGGTTCACAAAGTGTCTGCCTGGGGTCGCTTTCTGCCCCTGCGTTTCGGATTTCACTTTCCTTTTTCTTTCTCTAGTACACAAAGCATATTTTTTCTCCCTCTCCAGCCTCCCCCACCTTCGGGTCCCCAAACCAATTAATACGGTCCTCTTTCAGCCCCAGTTTGCCCCAGAGCGGAGGGAACTAAGAAACCAGGCAAGCAGAGGGATCAGGGAAGTGGACATCACTGGAAGTCTGAGTCTCTGGACGTTAGCCGTCTGCCACCAGCACTCATTAACTACGTTCCTTCAGTAGCAAGGAGGACGCTGAGGCCATCCTTCAAATGCCTGGGGGTACACTGGAGGGAAGGCTTATGTCCCACTTTGACGTTCTGGTGGGTAATGGTCCAGAGAGCTCAGCTTTAAAAAGGATAAATTTGCACAGAGGAGAGTTTTCTTTTTTGAATAAAGAATGGTATATATGTATGACTTAGTTGCATTTATGTCCAGTGGCATTGTCTTATTTATTTGTCCCCATCCACCAGGGCAGAAACCATATCTTATTCACCTGGGGATCAACAGCTCCCACTGTCTCTGCCTGTAGGGGACTCTCCTCTGAGTTTCCAGCTTAGAAGTGCCATTCTACAAGGTAGCCCATATCCTTCATGTTAAAAAACAAAATTCAACTGAGTAAATTTTAAAGCTCTTTATTGGCTTTATTCAACAATTCACGAATCTGGCAGTATCCAATCTAGCAGATAGAAGGGAGCTTGGAGGAGCTGTACAAAATGAAAGACTTTTCATAGACACAATGGAGAAGGAACAAGGAATTTATACTAGGTTAAAAAGCAGGCTGCTTATTGCAAGGTTACTTTCCTCTAGGAGATGGCAGGGGTCTATAAGGCAGATTACCTAACTACTGCTGATCAGGTGATTCCTGATTGACTAGTTTAAGATTCCATTTCTGGGAGAGCCAAAACTGTAATTAAGTGTCTCAGTTTGGTGAAGTGGAGCTTAGCATAAGTGACTCCATTTGGGGCCTGGTATCTTGTTAACACTCAGTACTGTCCTGGGTGTTTCAGCTGCCTCCCCCACTTCCGAGGCTGTTGATTTCTGGCCCCTTGTAACACTAGGTTACTACAGTCTGCTTACTTGTTAGATTCCACACTGAACTAGGGGTTCCCCATGCATAGGCCTGACACAGAGTAGTCAGTCAGTAAATATCTGTCGTAAATGCATGAAAGGAAAGAAGGACATGAGTTTGAACTGTTGGTTTGATGTTCAACAGTGGATTTTGCCAGATAACCCAGGAGATTGTCTGATGTTTCTCATCTCTGTCAGCCCAAATCCACCATCACCCATCCCTTCACCCAAGTATACTACCATCACCCTGTAGCTATCATCCTAATGCATATGCTCATCACCTCTCTCTATTGACTATTATAATATTCTACCAACTGGTCTCCTCTCCTGCCTCTTCCTTCTCCAAACCATCCAGCCCGAGAATCTTCCAAAAGCCCAATTCTCATCTTGTCATTTCTCTCTTGAAAAAAATTCAAAGGTTCTCGTTTGCCTTCCAAATAAATAAAGTTTATACTGATTAGTGGCCTTCAGGATCTCCACCCTTTGTTCCCAGACTTTTTCCATAACATTCCAAACCTTTTAAAAGGGACTGTGATGGTTAATTTTGTGTCAATTTGAATGGGCCACAGGTGCCCAGATTAAACATAGTTTCTGGGTATGTCTGTGAGGGTGTCTCCAGGTGGGATTAGGATTTGAATCAATGGACTCAGTAAATTGCCCTCCCAAACGTGGTTGAGCATCATCCAATCTGCAAGGGACTGAATAAAACAAAAGGTGGAGGCAGGAGGAATTCATCACTCCCCACCCCCCATCACGGACTGAACTGGGACATCTCATCTTCTCCAGCCCTCAGACTGGAATTTACATCACCTGCTCCCCTGGTTCTCAGGTCTTTGGACTTGGACTGAATTATACCAGCAGCTTTCCTGGGCCTCCAGCTTGCAGACATCAGATCGTGAGACTTCTCATTCTCCATAATCATATGAACCAACTCCTCATAATAAGTCTTTTTCTATATGTATTTTTCATATACCATCGAATACAAGGATACACAGTCTTTAATGATCTGAACCCTGCTTCCCCCTCTAGGCTCTCCGTCATCACCCTAGCCTCCTGAACACATATTCACAGTCACATAAACACACAGATGCACTCCCATACCCACACAGATACCTGCACACTCATGAACACACAGACACACAGACAAACACACACACACACACACGCTTATGTTCTAGCCATACTGAAATCACTTGCTGGTTTTCCAAGTTAACATGTTGTCCCTTGCATCTGATAAGTCTTTGCAGATGTTCTTTCCTTTGCTCACTTTGCTCAAAGACCTTGTCTTCCTCTTCTGAACCTGGCAAACCTCATCCTCTAAGATTCAGCTCCAAGGTTACCACCACAGTGAAGTTTTCCCTGATGTTGCTTCCTGTCCACCCAGCCCAGACCTGGGAGGGTGTCTCCATCTGTGTTGTTTGGGATTTGTTCCCAGAGCCTTTTCTCTTCTCTGTGTGTTTCCCTGGTGATCTCGTCCACTTGTATGCCTTCAGTTCCCACCTATGTGCCGATGATGCTTGAGTGATGACCACTCAGAGTGTAAGCAGCAAGAGAACCCAAGAAAAGCTCATGCACAGGGAAGAAAAGAGACTGAAAGCAATGGGCTTAACATTGATTGATTTACTTTTTTGATGGCACCAGGTCAACTTGGGTTCCATTACTGCCTCTGCCAGTTTTCCAATCATGTGTATTCAATCGCTTTTATAGTCTCTTCCTTTGCCTTTGAAATGCACAAATAATCACACCCATCTTTTTGGGTTGCTGGGGGGTTAAATGAGATTTTTCTGTATATAGGATTTAGCACAGTGTTCCACACATGATAGTAACCCTATACATGTCTGTTATTATCTTATACATTTTCCTATTTTCTGTAATAAACACATTTCTTATAGAGTCAGAAAAAAATGACAAATGTTACATATAAAATCCAAATGATCCTTCAGGGCTGGGCTGAAATGCCACCTTGTCTAGGAGGCTTTGCCATATCTTAGTAGACATGCTGTTGCCTGTTGTGCTACAGATGTGCAGATGGCTCCTCTCCCCTTTCAGAAGTCACACTCCTTGAAGGACAGGCCTTGCCCCCAACACAGTTCCAGTACTAATGAGCATGTCCCTTAGTTAGTTTTATGGATAAACCAAAGCATATGTCTGTTTAGTTTACTGAAATAGATCATTAATGATAATGCTAAGTGACTGAGGGCAAGTGAGCCCAAGCACTGGGAATAATAAACACACCAACCATGTGTTCAACATTAGCCCCATACTATGAGAAAATTTGGCATCTGCAAAAAAGTCTGAAGAAAATTCAAATCATCCCAAATTCCATCTTACAGAGATCAACATTAATGATTTGTGTTTCCTTCAAGTCTAATTTTTTCCCATCTTTTTCTTTTAACATATATATTTTAACAGAGTTGGAATTATTCTGTAAATCATTTTGCATTTCGACTTTTTCCTTAAGAAGTTTTCTCAAACTTGATACTATAATCATTTCCCCATGCTAGTAAATATTCATCCAAAACATTCTTTTTTGTCACTATGAAATATTCCAACATATGTTTATACCTTAACTGGTGGGTTGATTCCCTATTTGGTTGTTAACTGCTGTAAGTAATGCTGAGATGAACCTCTTTGTACATAAATAACTCTCTTCTTCAAAACTAGAAGTTTTATCTATGTTATCCTTGGAGAAATGCAGATCAACAATAAACATATACTAAAGATTTTTTGAAAACAGAAATAAATTACTGGGGTTATTTTGCCTATCAGATTAGCAAAGATTTATAAAGTCAGTCGTGATGAATGTGTGTCACAATGGGACATAAATTGGGGCAATCTTTTGGGAAGGCAGTTTGTCAATATGTATCAAAATGTCAGTGTGCACTCCTTGGGACTTCCCAGAAGCCATATCTTCTGATATTATCTAAGGTGATCCTTGTAAATTTTTCAAAAGTATACACAATGTTCTTTGTAATGCTGCTTTAACACAGGACTTTGGGAAACAACCTAAATGTCTTTCAATAAGGCCTGATGAAATGAATTATATTAATTCATACAAGGAAATATTTAGCAGTTGCAAAGAATAATGATGGTGATCTTTATTTCCACAGCATATTGGCGAGTGAAGAAGTTTTTAAAAATAGGTTTTGGAATTGCACATATAATATGATCCCATTTATGTAAAATACTTTATGTAGAGCTAAATACGTATATAAATATGTAAACTTGCCTCAAAGGGTGGAAATAATAGCTATAACTAGTTTGTTGGATTTCTGGTGATTTTTTTTTAAAGGAGCTTTATTGATTCTAGTTCTATCCCTGATGTTTTTTTCTTTTTCTTTTGTTTTCTTATGATCTTTTTTTAACTTTCTTCTTCATACTTCTGAACTTTTTACAATAGGGATCATTTTTACCAGAGCCGGAAAGCTATTTTCCGAAGAAAATTATATAATTTTCTGCCCATTATTCTGAAGCCTACCTGTCAATCAAAGTATTAATATAATCTTTCGTCCTTCAGCATTCTAGAAACCAAGCAGCAAGCATAGCAACCAACCCGACAACCATAATGTGAGCCGGCCTCATTTAGCTAGGGTCACACGCGTTGAGAGCTTCGTCACGTGCTTGCTATGCGTCTACTGTGCAGGAGCAAACAGGGCCGCTTGGGTTTGAAGCCTGGCTTCACTACTTTCTAGCTATGTAATCCTGAGCAAGTTTCTTAGCCTCTCTGTGCCTCTCCATGCCTCCGTTCTTCATCTTTAATTGGGGATAATAACAATACCTTGACCGGTTGGCTGTGAGGACTAAATGAGATCATTAGAACAGTGTCTGGCCAGCACTGTAAATGCTCAACTAGGGTTGGTTACTTCTATTATGGGTCAGGCACAGTGCTGGTTGTTGGGGGCAATGGGGACTCAGCTTTCCTTCTGGGTCCTGCCCTTGTTGAGCTTTTAGTTGAAAGACAGATGTTAATAAAAGCTGCAAGTGCAATGAGTTTCAGGAAAGAGGAAGTTCAAGAATTACACACACAAATTAAACAGATTGTGTATGTTTCACTGCACCATTTCTGAGCAAGCCCCTGGCAAATACCAGCTGTTTCCTGGATGCACAGTCAGTGTGTATAAAGCTCTGCAATGAGCCCTTTGCCATGTGAGTGTCTTTGTGAGTGGAAGACTCTATCACTGGGTAGAAGACTACTGATGAGTCCAACCCAATTTCAATCTGCTCCACATCAGAAAGGGACGTATGTGCCTACTTCTTCTGAACTTTGTCCTGAAAGAAAGAATTACAGAGTCAACGTAATGGCTTGCTCATTTGCAGAGCAGATAGGTCACACAATTCAAGGAGCTATAAAGAGGTAACTTTTAAGCAAGGGGTAGACTTGCACCTCTTAATACAAGGCAGCTCTGAGAGCAGATCCCAGTGCAAGCATGACCCTCATGGCAGTGAGTCTTCATGTCTTAGGGTCATACATCCTTTGATAAACGGGTAGAGCTGCATGCGTGTGCATAAACATTATTCGTATTCAACTGGTGTACAATATCTGGGGTTCACTGACCCCCAAGATTACACCTGTAATTGTCCTAATTGTCAATTAATATGATAATCATTATAAACTCTAACCCTTATTGAGAATGTACTTTGTGCCAGACAACTGTTCTATGCACCGTTCATGTACCTTCCCCACAGAATCCCCACTTTATAGATGAGAAAGTTGAGGTGCAAGGAAGCTGAGCAACTTACCCAAAGTCAAAGAGCTACGAAATGTGGACATAGAATTTTAACCCAGACATTCCAACTCCATTCCACTTCCTGAATCAGTACCACGGGGCTGTGATAGGGGACATTTTGTATGCCAAGGGAGTTCTGAGGAGGGGATCCTAACCCACAGTGGATGAGTCAGAGATGGATTTCTGGAAGAAGTGACACAGATGGTCAGACTTTAAGAACGAGTAGGAACTTACCCACTATGGGAAATATTCCCGAAAAGCAGAAATGGCACATACAAGGGTCCCAGGGCAAAAGAGAACTCAGTCGTTTGGAGGAACTGGCAGAAGGTCAGTGTTGCTGAGCTCAGAGGCAGAAAAAGGGATTTGTAAAATGAGACGGAGAAGGAAGGCACAGGCAAGCGTAAAGTCCCAGAAGGTATTTTACGGAGTTTGGACTTAATCCTGAACCAATTTCAGACCACGGTTGGCCAATATGCCCTGCCTCCCTGAAATCCAAAAATCAGTAGACCTACAAGATTAACTATGAGAAGGAAGGCAGGACCACAATCATTCAGAACCAATTCGCCTTACGCCCATAAGAGCCCAGAGATTTTAGGTAAAGCTGTAAATGGCCTTACCCAAGCCAAAGGTTTTCCCTTTTCTCAGCTCCATAAACCCCTTGCCCTTCTTCCT
Source organism: Globicephala melas (assembly GCF_963455315.2). NCBI lineage: Eukaryota > Metazoa > Chordata > Mammalia > Artiodactyla > Delphinidae > Globicephala > Globicephala melas. The sequence goes on from NC_083323.1 coordinate 15,030,573, forward strand.
CAGGAGCCAGGTGATACTGTAGGGTCCTGTGTGCAAAGCCCAGTGGCAGCCCTATCTGTGATGGCTCTTGACTTCCAGCTGCAAAACTGGGAAATATAATGCTTACCTCAAACTGTTAGAGTTAGGAGAGTTCATTAACATAAGGTACGTAATATGCCTGGCTTGTCTGTTTGAGAGCAACTGGTCACTCATCACTGAGAAGAGGAAAAGAAAATACACAAACAATCCTGTATCAGTCTGGATATACTAGGTTATGCTTCAGTAACAAACAGTCCCCAAATCTCAGCAGGCTAAAAGAGCAAATGTTTCTTTCTTGCTCAGGCTCCAATGTGCAATGTGGGTCGATAGGGTTGGCTACACTACTTACAGTGTTCACTTAGGGACCCAGGCTGCTGGAAGCACCATCTCAACACATGCTTCCAAAATTGATGAGGCAGGAAAAGGGGTGAGGACATAAGAGTAACACTCTTGACTTTCAAAGTTTTCACCTGGAAGTTACACACACATCACTTCCGCCCATGTTTCATTGACTAACACCATTCATATGACTGCATCTAATTGCAAAAGAACTTGAAAGCATAATCTCACATGTACCCAGAAAGGAAACTGGAATATTTATGAACAATCATAATGGCTACCACAAATGCAGCTTTTGCTCTACTAGGAGTGTTATTCCATAGGAGGACAGTTTAATTGACAGACTCTGGAGGAGATGCTGATCTTTCCAAGTTCATTATTTGCAAGCAATCTGGTCTGTTAAAATCTGAGAATGTTGGTGACAAGCCCTTAGAGAGCAGTAAGAAAATAGGAAATTGCTTCTCGAGTTTCTGGACCCTCTGATGGCAGTGTTAAATGAGATGGCAAATGAAAACTGCTCCAGAACACTTTCTACCACCCAACCCACTGGGCTCTCAAGGCTTAGCCAAAACTTGACTTCCCTGGGGGGGCCTTAGCTGACCACCAGTACCCCTAGGCTAGGTCAAGTTCCCCTATTATCAGCTCTCATAGCACATTTACTTCTCCTTCAGAGCATGTGCCCTAATTTTAATTATATATTCACCTTACTATTTGCTTAATGTCTTTCATTGCAACTAGACTATATGATCCAGAGGGTGTGGACCTATTTGTCTTGCTCACTTCTGTAAACCACATTACCTATTACATAGTGGGTACTCAAGAAATGCTTATTGGATTGGATGGATAGGTGTCTTAGCACAGAATCTGCCCCCCAAATGATATTACTGTTATTTTTATTTTCTACCTGAAAGTCTCCATCTCCTAACCAGATTATCTGATGGGGGATCTCCAGGCAGTGACTAGAAAAAATGAGCCAGCCCCTTCTCCCCAGTGGCTTATTGGTGCATTAAAGTCCTCTACTAAAATGTAAACTCCTCAAGGAAAGGATCATTGCTATATCCCCAGCAGCTAGGAAAGTGCCTAGTACTTGCTAGGCACTCAATACATGTTTGTTGATTGGATGAATCAATGAATGGGTGGAAACTACACCATAATTCAAGCTAAGCACCTGGAAGAAGGAATTAGAACTCATTTCTTTCGTGTCTTCTCTTTTCAGATCCCACACAGTGAGCCAATGAGGATTACTGTTGGGATCCAAGGCCAGGTATCAATCAAATATTTCTTGAGTAATTCTATCTTTCTCCTTGTAGAATTATAAAAATGGAGAGATGCAGTGCCTGTCCATTAGGAAATTCTGCTCTGGGTGGGGAGTCTAGCCAGGAAACAGAAATACTCTATGTGTTTCAATCTGAAGGAATCTAATGCAAGGAATCAGTTCCAGAGAGGATGGGAGAGCTGAGGAGCTAAGTGGGACAGGAGGGAGACAAGGGGGAAAGTAGCATCAGCAAGAAGCTTCTGCCATGCTCAGGGCTGGAAGGACAGAGAGAAGATGGTGTTACCAGAGCCCAGAAGCCAAGCCGTCTGTTAGGATCTAGAGCTGCAGTGGAGACCAAGCAGGAGAGGTAGCTCCATGTTGGGAGGGGCTGCCCAGCAGGATCTGGGCTCATGGATGAGACACAGCTGCTGCCAGGAACACGACCTGTAGCAGACAGACAGGAACAGAAAAGCCCCGGGCTCACCCCTCCTTCTGCCCCACATCTTCTGCCAGTGTCTCCCGCTGGCCAAACCCACCAAGAAGTTGGAGGGTGAGGGAGTCCGGGAAAGGTAGTTCCTGTGATACAAACTAGATGGATATGAGCACAAACAAGCAAAGGACCAACTCAGGAAGATAAGATGATATTTCAAGACACGTATCTATTATGGCATGTCCCCGAGTAATACTGCAGACTTTCAGAGGAGGAAGCTTCGATTCTGTCCCCTCTTCATTCCCACTGTTCTTACTCTGGTAGAATTGTTCATCACCTCCTATTGGGATGGTTCCCAAAAGCCCCTCGCTTGGTCTCCCCAGTGACAGTCTCACTTTCCCATCCGGACTACTCTGCTGCCTGGGTCATTTTTCATAAGCACTTCCCCTCACCATCAGAAGGGAGGAATGCTGGTCCCTGTCCAGTCTTATAAGTTGCCATCTTCCCTGGTTAACTGCCCCTACACTCCCTACAAACTAATTCTGGTTTTCTTAAATACAGTGTCTTTACTCATGCTGTTCCCCCTATTGTACTCCTATGGATCCTTCAAAGCCCATCCCAAATGGTACCACTGTAGTAAGTACTACACTCCTCCTGTCCTCCTGCCCGATAGAACTAGCCTCTCCCTTTGCTTTTGCTTCTTTAAAACATTGACTATGTATCTCCATTACAGCCCTTAGCAATAATTATTAGCCATAATCAATATCACAGTCAGCAGCTCCAGCAGCCTCCTGCTCTTTGTGCAATAGCGTGGTAGTTAAGAGTGTGGACTTGAGCGAAATAACCCAGACACAGAGAGACAAATACTGTACGATATCACTTATATGTGGAATCTAAACAATACAACAATCTAGTGAATAAAACAGAAAAGAAGCAGACTCACAGATATAGAAAACAAACTAGTGGTTACCAGTGGGGAAAGGGAAGGGGGGAGGGGCAAGATAGGGGTAGGGGGAACAAAAGGGTTGTTATGGGATTATATGAAATCATGTGTGTGAAACTTTTGAAAATTGTAAAGCACTATAAAATTTAAAGAATCGTTCATTCAATTAAAAAAAAGAGAGTGTGGACTTGAGGTCATAAAGACCCACGTTTGAGTACAAGTGGCTGGCCATGTGATTTTAGTAAGTTTTTATTTTTTATTTTTATTTTTTTTTGGCCATGCAGCACAGCTTGCAGGATCTTAGTTCCCCAACCAGGGATTGAACCCGGGCCACAGCAGTGAAAGCACCAAGTCTTAACCACTGGACCGCCAGGGAATCCCCTTTAGTAAGATTTTAATCTCTGAATTTCTATCTGTTAATCTTTTACGTAGGGAAAACCATAATGTCTCAGAACTTCATAGGGTTTTAGCTACGTGAGACAATGCACACTTAACACAGTGTCTGGCATGTGGGAAGGCTCCAATAAATACCAGCTAATCCTAATCTTTCAACAAAAAAATTGAGATCATATTGCATATACTGTTTTGTAAACTACATTTTTCCTTAAAATATATCATTTCTTCCTGTCCTTAAATGTTTTCTTACATTTTTCCAACTTTCTATTTTGAAAAATTTCAAACAGACAGAAATGTTGATAGATAAAATAAACATCCTATCTACCCTTCACCCAGATTCACCATTGCTTTCTCTCTCTGTGAGATATTTATGGATATATATATGATGTGTGTGTGTGTGTGTGTGTGTGTGTGTGTGTATGGTGTGTTATGTTCTTTTTTTCCTGAACCATTTGAAAGTAAGCTGTAAACATCATGGCATTTCAGCATGTATCCTACATTTTCCTACAAAGAGCTATAGGACCATTATCACACTCAAGAAATGGCACTGATAAAATAACATCATCTAAGTCATATTTCAATTATTCCCCAAATGCCCTTTTAGTGGGTCTTTATGTCATTTGATGACTACGTAGAATTCTACCTAATGGATGTCCAGTAATTTGTTCAATGAATCTATTGTTAGACCTTTAAGTTCTTTCCAGCATTGCACGATTATATCCAGATCAGAAGAAAAGTCTTTACGGCAGCTTTTTCTTTATATATTTGACCTCTCATTTCCTTGGGGAAAATGCCTACCATGGAGTTTGGCACAGGGCAATGTAGCATTCTAAGAGCTTAATGCACAGTGCCAAATTGCCCTCCAAGAAGATTGTACCAATTTATACCCCCCAGCAGTGTACAAGAGTGCCTGTCTCACTGCTTTGATACCACTGGCTATTATCATTCTTGTATTTATCAATTTAATAAGAGAAATAATAACTAGCATTTATATACCACTCCTGGTATGCCAGGCACTATTACAATTGTATGATATCAATGAGGAGACTGAGGCAGCAACCCAGGCAGCCTGAATCCAAAGACTGTGCCACTATTTGCCTTATGCTCTTACCTTTCAATATAGAGTCTAACATTTACTTAATCACCCCAGAAGTTGAATTTTTTCACTTGTTTGTCTTTTATATCTTTGCCCATAAGAATTCCCTGTTTATGTCATTTCTCTTTTTGGAGTGGGGAGGGGGCATCCTAAGATGTTTGTCTTTTTCCTAATGACTTTTAGGAACCACTTACAGAATAAAAATACTCTCTCTGTCATATACACTGCAGGTAGTGCTCCATGGCTTGCCATTTGTATTTATTTATTTGTTTGTTTAGCATAAGATTTTAATTTTCTCACAGTTAAAACTGTCAATTCTTTTTTTTTTTTTTTTTTTTTTGCGGTATGCGGGCCTCTCACTGCTGTGGCCTCTCCCGTTGCGGAGCACAGGCTCCGGACGCGCAGGCTCAGTGGCCATGGCTCATGGGCCCAACCGCTCTGCGGCATGTGGGATCTTCCCGGACCAGGGCACGAACCCGTGTCCCCTGCATCGGCAGGCAGACTCTCAACCACTGCGCCACCAGGGAAGCCCAAAATTGTCAATTCTTTTATTTAATGTTGGTAAGTTAGAAAAGTCTGCCTTCCTCCCAAGAGGATAAATATTATCCTATCTTACATCTTCACATTTTACTTTTAAATCTTCAACCCATCCCATTTCTCTGTGTCTTTGCCAACACCGGCATTGCCTCATGCCTACCAGGGATAGAAATGGGACACAGTTTGCTGAGGGGTTGGTCCCGGGACATCTCTTACTTCATTAAATCTGGAAATGTCACGTGCAATCCCAAGGAGCGGTGCACCAAAGACAAAATAGGATTGCCATTTCAATCTGTTTCATAAATGAGGTACCTTTTTTCTCTCCTGCTTTTCACCTAAAATATGAAACACTTGACACATGTTTGACAATTAAGACAAAAGCCCTGCTTCCACAGGCTTCTCTGCAGCAGGCTATTGTGTGGAGAGCGGTGGTAGTTGAGGGGAAAGCATGCCAAGAATTCATTTCAATTTGAAAGAACTTTTCAGGGCTTTATTTGTTCCAAGAGTTCCTCAAACATTTTAAATACAGTCCGATGAAGTGTTTCAGGCACTGTTTCAATACCGATTATGTCTTCTCTCCTTGAGCACAATGCTTTGCTTCAATACACATTACAGTTTTCAGCAAAGCTTGATTTTAACATTAACCAATCCCATTATTTCTCTCCTTGGCTCTTTGTCCAAATATTGTGGCTGAAACCATTACTCACAAAACAAAACAATTAGTGCATTTCCAAATACATTTCAGGAGAAATACAGCAGCCCCATCGCCCAAGTAACTATTCGGTGCCTGCAGTAGATAATCGGTCAATGTTTGCTTAAGTAAATTAGTGAAAATGTGCATGGGGTCCAGGAAAAGAAGAATAGCTATTAAGTCTATAATGAACAAAGGGTGTCATACTCTGAAATTTTTGCAGGGGAGCTTAAACCTTTAAAATTACAACTTTAATTCATTTACTCATTTAGCTAATAAGAGAATTTTCCAGTGTGTATTCCATAAAACATTAGCCCTATGAAATGCAGAGCAAAAAAAAAAAGAGTTTAAAAGTAAGAGACCCATCCTCCCCCTCTTAGAGATTGATGGTGTACACTTGCATATTAAAGGCTCTGTCTATTCCCGCAGCATAGAAACACATTTAAATTAATTTAAACTCCATAAGGGCATAAGTCAGGTCTGTTGTGCCCATTAATGTGACACAAGAGCTTCACATACTGCTGTTAGATATTTATTGAATTCTTTATCTGTTGCTGATAAAGAATTACCCCCAAAACTTAGTGGTTTAAAACAACAAACAGTTATTAGCTCACAGTTGTGCATCAGGAACCCAGGCACAGTTTAGATGGGTCCTTAGCTCAGGGTCTCCCAGGCTGCAATCAATGTGTTGGCTGGGCTGCAGTCATCTCAAGCCTCGTTTGGGGAGGACCCACTTTCAAGATTAGTTACAGCTGTTGAAAGCCTGCAGGTCCTAACTGGCTATTGGCTGGAGGCTTCAGTTCTTTGCACATGGGCAGCTCACAACATGACAGCTGGCTGCTCTCTGAGCAAAAGATCAAGATACCCAGGACGGAAGCCACAGTCTTTTTATAACCTAACATCAGAATTGACATCCATCACTTCAGTCATATTCTGTTTGTTAGATGTGTCAATAAATCCAACCTACACCCCAGGGGAGAGGCTTACACAGGGTGTGATTATTGGGAGATGGGGGTCACTGACCAGCTTAGAGGCTGCCTACCACAAAGAATGACTGAAAGAACCCTGCATTTTCCACACTTATTTGACCTCCTAACTTTTTTCAAGTAATAGCTTTTAACTTAGAAAAACACTTCAGGAAACATGCAAAACTAATATGTATTGAGTGCTAGGTCCTAAGGCATAAGAATATATAAGACGATTCATTTTAAAATTTATTCCTTTTAAAAATATATGTTTTGAGTATGTAGCACTGCCTCCTTGAAGAGTTCAGAGTTTAGCTCATATTTGAGGAGTCCCTCTGAGAATGCATCATCCTAGAAGAAGCAGGCTTAATTGATCAGCAGTACAGATTCCAACCGAAAAAGATGGGGAAGGATTCTGTCATGTTGTAGCCTTCTGACTGACTAGCATGTGCCCTCCCTCATGTGCCTTCTTGATGGAGCACTGAACATGACCTTACCTTGGCTGGTGGGATGCTCCCACCAGGATTTTGAATTCTAAATGAGTCACATAAAGTGCAAAGCTAGTGAGCAAGTGTTCATGGTAGAAGTGGTATTGGAACAGTCAGAGTCATCAAAGCTGATGACAAATATAAAAATTCTCAATCTGGGTGCTTAGTAGAATTGTATTTTCTCATCCTGTAAAAGATTAGGCCTCCCTTGCTTTGGTCAGTTAGATGTGAGGGAAAGTAGCATGTGCTACATCAGAAAGAAGCTTTAAGAGCTGTTAGGTTGGCTAGCTGAAATTGGCTTCATGCCTTTCCCTTTTCCAGTTTCTGAGATCATGGAAGCGTGAGGCATCCGCTGGCCTGGGTCCATGATTGTAGACATATAATGGGAGTGAGAAATGAACCTCTGTCATCTAAGCCATTGAGATGTTGGGGCTGTTTGTCACTGCAGCATAATCTCACTGATACAGTAGTCCAGCAGTGAACATCAGCATTCAGTGTCCAGCAAATGGTAGATTGAGTGTCCAGCAGTGGTGCTGCCAGTGGTAGTAGCTTAACCAGCCATGATATTGGCTGTATTTTTTCTACCTACACTCACTTCCTTCCTGCTTTCTTCCTGCAAGCTATATCCTTCCAATAAATCCCTTTCCTGCATAAATCACTCAGGACAGGTTTCCATGGCTTGCAGCCCCAAACCTTGCCTAATACTAGTTAGTTCTGTTTCATGCAATAGGAGTCTATTGAGCCCAGAGTGCCTATCATTGTCTTAACTTCAGGCAAGACACACCTCATCTCAAGTAACCTACAATCTCTTTAAACAAATAATATGCATACAAGTTGAGAATTAAATGAAACTAGTTAAGAAATTTAAAATAAGTCATGTGACCCTGAAGGCACATGGGTGGGTTCTTTACCTAGAAATGTGCAGAAGAAACACACAGATAAAAAAGAGATAGGGGGCTTCCCTGGTGGCGCAGTGGTTGAGAGTCCACCTGCCGATGCAGGGGACACAGGTTCGTGCCCCGGTCCGGGAGGATCCCATGTGCCGCGGAGCGGCTGGGCCCGTGAGCCATGGCCGCTGAGCCTGCGCATCCGGAGCCTGTGCTCCGCAATGGGAGAGGCCACAACAGTGAGAGGCTGCACTTTACTTGACAAAATTTGTCTTTTGATTTGAGCAATATTTTCTTGACACAGGAAATATGATTATTACAACAGTACCTGGCGCACAGGAAGCAGTGAGTATATATTTGTTGAATGATTCACTGAATGAATGTGATCAGGGGCACATAAGCTTTAGATTCAGTGACTTAGGGTTTGAGTCTTGCCTCTAACATTTATTAGCTGTGTGCTGCTGTACACGTTCCTTATGGTTACTGAGCCTTGGAACAGAGACACCTCACCACAAAAATGGAGATGCTATTATTGGTTTCCCAGGATGGTTGGCAGAATTGAATATATGTGACGGCATATAGGAAACATGCAATAAATGAAATATAGGCATTCAGACACCCACATATATGTACCTATGTGTGTGTATACACTCCTCAGGGTGTATACACATTTCACTTCATTTATTAACTCATGTAGAAATAGTTCTTGAGCATCTACCTCATGGGACACACACTGCTGAGGACATGCTTACTGGCGAGCGTGACATAAAGCTCACAAGAAGTAGGATGACAAGGGACGTTCAGCAAGCTAGGAGACTACACTACAGGGAAAGTTTGGGCTGAACTCTTATAAAATCAGCAATCAGAACTTCCAAAGTCCTGGAAGTTCTCCCAAGTCCCACCCTCTATATTTCTCCCAGCTGAGAAAAAAAAAATCAAAAGGCAGATGAGGCAAATGCTATAAGTCACCTCTCCAATATCCATTTCTCTTTTCTCCTTACTCCTAGAAACTTGATATGTTCTTTAGGATAGTCATGTGTCCTGCTGTAAGACCACATTTCCTAACCTCTCCTGCAGCTGAGGGTGGCTGTGGAACTTGGTTCTGGCCTAAGAGATGTCAGCAGGAGCATGCTAGGCATTTCTGGGAAAGATTTCTTTCCTGATGTAAGTGTCACCTCCTCTTCCCTGTCACCTCCTACTTTAACCAGCGTGGAGCATGAAGGGGAGGCCTGAGTGGAGTGAACATCCTGTGTTCAAGAGGACACCATAGGGAAAAGAAAGCCACCCACCAAAGATGGCAGGGAGGGGAGGTGGAGGAGGGGCCAAGGGGTCCTGATGGCGAAGCCGCCCTACGACCTGAATAAGCCACTATATTAAAGATATATATTGGAACATTACTCAGCCATAAAAAAGAATGAAATAATGCCATTTGCAGTGACATGGATGGACCTAGAGATTGTCATACTGAGTGAAGTAAGTCAGACAGAGCAAGACAAATGTCATATGATATCACTGAATAAGCCACTATTGTTTGGGTCTTCTGTTGGGCAGCAGAATTATGAGCCTTTGATGTTATATTTATCCATCTGACAAACATTTAATGAGCACCTACTATGTGCCAGGCACTATTCTAAGCCCTGGGGATAGAGCAGAGCAAAAAAGACAAAAATACTTGTCTTCAAGGAGCTTACTTTTGGGGTCAAGGGTATAAACAAGACAAGCAAAGAAATATGTATTACGTTAGTGCACAGCTCTAAGGAGGAAAGTAAACCACGAAAGGAGGATGGAGGCTGTTGGGAGAGGGAGGGTTGCAATTTAAATGGGGTGACCGGGAGAGTCTTTGGTGAGGAGACTCATTGAATCAAGACCTGCAGGCAGTTAGGGAGCAAGTCATGAGGATACTGAGGGGAAGGATATCCCCAGAGATGTGGACCAGCCTTTCAAGGCTGAGGTGGAAAGATGTGTCCTAAGTTAGGGGACCAGCATAGACCCGAGTGCGTGGATGGAGCAAAGTGAGCAGGGTAGGAGGACAGGGGTCTGAGAGGTGACCGTGGGGAGTATGGATGAGGCAATCGTATAGGGCAGGGGTTGGCAAGCCTTTGCTATAAAGGGCCGTTTGATTTTAGTCTTTGCAGCCCACATGGTCTTTGCTGCAACAGCTCAACTCTACAAGAAAGCAGCCGTAGACACTAAGTAAACAAATGGGCGTGGCCACGTTCCCAAACTTTATTTACGAAAGCAGGCAGCAGGCAGCTGGATTTGGCTGGAGGGTCATAGTTTGCTGATCTAATGCAGGGCCTTGTAGATCAGTATAAGGACCTTGGCTTTTACTAGAAGTAACTGGTTAGCGATTGGTAGGAGCATAGGAGTGACATGATCTGAATTGCATCTTACCAGGATTGCTCTGGGTGTTGAGTAGAGAATAGAAAATAGAGAGTGGGGGGTAAGAGTGAAAGCCTGGAGACCAGTTAGGAGACAACTGCAATAATCCAGGTTTGTGCCACATAAAATGTTTCCTTGCTTTCCAAATTATCGACAAGAGTATGACAACATTACTCAAATGATTTATTCAACCCACCACACCTCATGCACAATTAATGATACCCACCTCCCCTCCAAAGGGGAGGACCCCAAGTGCTTTGCAACCTGACTTGTCAAGCAGAATATGAAGAAGTCCTTATCTAATTGAAAGAGTGGGGGAGATTTTAAATAGGCAACATGCAATCAGCCAAATTAGAATAGACACAGGACAACAAGGCTCACACCCCCTACAAAAATCAAAAACAAAAGCAGCCCAGCCCCAGACGCAGGTGATCTGCAGAGAAGACCTGGGACCAAGGCTTTTTGTTGACTTCATGATAGAAGGGGTGCATAACAAATATTGAGATTTGGATAGCCAAAAAGAAGAGATATTTTCCCCCTTCTACTGCACATATTAAGCTGGCCCTGGGGTCAGGAAAGTCTCCTGATAATTGGCAGTCATATCTGATTGGGTCTGGCTGAGGCAGATGTACTCAATGGCCATCTATTGGTACCAGAGATTTGTTGAGTGGTGGAGTCGGGGGAAGAGGTTGGCAGACACTCTTTTTTTTTTTTTTTTAAATTCAAGTCTAGTTGATTTACAATGTTGTGGCAATCTCTGCTGTACAGCAAAGTGATTCAGTTATACACGTATAGACATTCTTTTTTTAATATTCTTTTCCATTATGATTTATCCCAGGAGATCGGATACACTTCTCTGTGCTATACAGTAGCACCTTGTTGTTTATCCATTCTAAATGTACTAATTTGCACCTACCAACCCCAAACTCCCAGTCCATCCCTCTCCTGACCCCCTCCCCCTTGGCAACCACAAGTCTGATCTCTCTGGGCAGACACTCTTGTTGCCTCCCCATCACCTCTCCTCTCTTCCTTCCACTAAGGGGAATCCTCACCTTTATCCTCTCTGCTCTGAATGGCCAAGTCCCTGTGCAGACCGGGCCCTTCTCTGCCCCAGGGATGACTCTTTATTGGTCTTTGACAGCTGTGGGTTCTTGTTCTCCTTGGTAACTGTGGTGGCCATGAGAATGCATCTCTTAGATCCTCTAATGCAGGGAGCATAACTGGACATCGGCCCACCTGCTGTGCTTGAAAAGCCGTCATTGATTTGGTCATGACTCATGCTTCCCATGGGCTGCTCCCAGCCAATGACAGTATGTGGCAGGGATATTAAGGCAGGCTTGTTCCTGGGAGACACAGGACTCCCCAGCAGGTCACTTCACCTTGAGTGCTCCCCAAAGGTTTTGCCAAGCTTTCCTTAGGCTTCGCTGCAGGGTAAGATGCTTTCACCCAACCTTCCTTGCTTCTCTCCCCTCTTCACTCAGGGTCAGACCTACATTTCTATCTGATGGCTCTCCCAGACTCCAGCTCCCTCCCCATTTTCTCTCACAGGCATTTCCCCTAATAAATTTCTAGCTTGTTTAATCCTGTCTCAGCATGTGCTTCTTAGAGAACCTGAACCAACACACCAAGTAACAATTAAAGTGTAGGCATGTGATACAATTTTGGCCAATGCAATGCAAAGCGAAGTTGGGTGGGAGGAGCAGCTTCCAGGAAGCTTGTCTTTGTTCTTAGAAAAGGGATTCAGGGTAGGACAATTTTTTTTCTGTCTTAGCACTAGGGATAGGTCCAGATTTTGTGGAGCATAAAGCTTACATAATTTGAAACACCTTCTTTATGTAAAAGAATACATATACTTTTTATTTTTGAAAATTTCACAAAAGCATATGGTCATTTGAGTACATTGCTAAGCCTTGAAGGGTCCTATGAAAGTGAGGGACACTGAAGCTTAAGTTTCATTAGCTTCATGGCAATCTGCCTCTGCTCTTGATGTTGCCATCAACATGTGATGACTGGAGCTAGGGCAGCTATCCTGGGACCATGAGGGGAGCCAGCCCAAGAGAATGAGCCAACACAACGGAAGGAACACATGCTTGTTGATGTTTCTGAGCTACCTGAGTTTCCAACTCTGGAAGTACCCTATCTCTGCATTTAGGGTTTTAAGAGCTAACAAACTAATAAATGTTCTTATTCCGTAAGCCAAATTTAGTTGGGCTTTCTTTTATTTGTAACCCAAAGTGTTTTAACTGATACAGATTTATTTCTGAAAAGGTTTCATCTGCCAACCCCATTCTCTGCTATGCATTAGATGAAGAAGATCGGTCTGGGATAAGAAAAGAAAGGAAAGGCAAGGTGGTAACTGCAGAACAATTGGGTCTGCACAGCTGATGTTTCCTTGGAAAATCCAGCCATTCTTCTAAGATGAGGTGAATGAATGAATGAGTTGCAGAATTCACTTGCCTCTGGGAAAATGGTGAGGGTCCTAAAGAAGAGGAAAATGATCTAGACTTTGGTTGTGACATGGAGCCATGAATTGGTGGAGAGACAACAGGAATGCAGCAATGAGAACTTTGCAAGAGAAAAAGCACTGGCATTGAACCATAGGCCTTCATGGCACACATAAAATCCTCTACCTGGACCAACAATAAAAACTGGTATCTTGGTGGCTGTCAGCTAATAATAGCCAATGACATGTATTGAGCCCTGGGTTTATGTCAGGCACTGTACTAGCACTTTACACACAGGGTTTCACTTAATCCTCATAGAAAGTTTGTGAGGGTTGTTCCTCCTCCTGTTCTCTGATCCCACCTCCTGCTTCCTTAGAAGAACTGTTATCCCCTTTTACGGATTAGGAAATTGAGGTTCATAAAAGTTGAATAACTTGCCCAAAGTCACATAGTTATGAAATGATGGAGCCAGAATCAAATCTCAATAATTTGAATCTAGCGCTAGTTTCTTCTTGCCTCATTTTCTTCTATTTCAAGACCTTCTTAATTTTCCCCAAACTTTTAATATAAAAGGCCAGATAGTCAATATTTTCAGCTTCACGGACAAGTCTCTGGTACAATGATTCCACTCTGCCATTGCAGTGCAAAGCTCACCATGACAATGAGTGTAGCTGTGTTCCAATAAAACTTTATTTGCAGAAACAGGCAGTGGGCCTGACTTGGTTTGTGGGCCATATAGTCTGCTGACCTCTGCACTATGTCATCACTCACTTGCTTCTCCTATTAGCTCTCCTATCGCTTCTACCACCTGTTACAACCATGCCCATTCCTGGTGACATACAGAGTCCAGATGACTCCAGTTCAGTTGTGACAGCACAGGAAGATTACTATGAAGCTATTGAAGCTTCAGCTACATCAGGGCACTTGTACAGGCTTCTTCTAAGGCCCTACGTGGGTCTCTAGCAGTGGAATTGCAGAGGGAGATATATACAGATATAGATATATTTGATTTGCATAAGAAATATATTTTAACAATACCTCCTTTTCCTCCTACTTCCCCTCACGCAGGAGGCATTGAAATGGTCATGGGCATTTTGGGGGTCTGGCCTAAGAGGAACAATTTAATTTGGTTCCAGGGGTATATTTTTGCGGTTCACAGTCTTATATGTGTGTGGTTAGGCTATTGCCTGCCACCTAGTGTGGGAATGGCTTCCAGAGCACTCCTATGACCCACTGTGGCACCCGTCCATCATCGTAACCTGAAGGTGTAGAGCTAAAGATGACACAGTGCCAGGAAAGTGTCCTACAGAGCCTGGCACTGGAAGCAAGTGGGTGGCAGGGAGAAACAGGCTTAAAATGTAGCAAGGCATTGCCCTGTCTGCGGAAAATTCCTTAAAGCAGCAGACATGTCAATTTCTTAGTGGAGGACTGGGTTCTCAGCCAAGTCTAATCAAACCAGAATTTCTCTCTTTTCAGGAAAATACTTGATCATGCAGCGTACGTGACTGTGAATGCACACACATTTTTTACGGGTAGTGCACAGAACAGTAAGGCGCTTAATGAACGTTAGCTACTTTATTTCATTTTGCCCTCATTGTTCTACAAAAATGAGTGGAAAATAGAAAATTGATAACATGGGTATTAGTACTAAGAAACATGGCTCTCAGAAATGCAACACAATATTAAGAACCAAGAGGGAGAACATGGAGCAGACAAATCAGTGGATTTTCAGCCTCATGTTGACGCTTACTGACGTAAGCTGACCAACCATATCCATTGGTGAAGGAAAAGAATAAGATGAAAGAACACGTACAAGGTAAGGGACCCACATCATCAAAGATGATGCATGACTAGAAATTCCACTGTGTTTCTGCAACTGGGAGGAAGCCTCCTCTCCTTCACCTCTTATGACATTTAACTTAACACATTTTCAGCAGGTCATTTGTATAAAAGTTGGGCAGTGACTAAAGACACCTGATGTCCCCAAGCCTCAGCTTCTTGATCTGTAAAATGGGGATGATACTAATAGGATTAGTGTGAGACTTGCACTAGGAAATGTGTGTGAATGTGTGTAGCAGAGGGTCGGGCCACCAGTGGGTGCTCAATATGTTTAACTCTCTTCCCCACACCCAGTTGTTGGACATGGAGGGATCAGCAGGCCAACTTTAAGGGCCTTGTTTGCCAGTGTTTGCCGATGTTCCTACCATTTCCCCAGTCTGTCCACGGGCTTAGGGATGGTGCTGAGTAACATCCTACACTTGCTCAGAAATGACTTCAATTGTCTGCAGTAGGTGCAGCTCCCTGGTCTGACATGAGAGTGTTTGACAACCCTGTGCTGCTAGGAAATAGATCCAGAGTGATGAGTGCTCCAGAGAAGGTATGAAAAGGAAGGGAAACACCCTGAACCTTTGCAGGGAAGAAGAAATAATGGAGAACTGATCCTCATTGAACTGGCCCTGAACTTGATCCTTGGAGAGAGGTGCCTATGCCATGAGCATTTCATCCTCGCATCTATCCTGCAAGCTGGAGATTCTTATTCCCTTTTCACAGATGAGGAAACTGAGGCACACAGGTTCCAAGGGACTTTCCCAAGGACACATGGCAGGACAGGGGCAGAGCAGGGCTAGAGCTCCAATTCCCTGAATCCATCTCTAGTGCTCTGTGGTACTTACCCTCCCCCATCACAGATTCCATGGCTCTCCCCCCCTGCTCATGGCCAAGGATTTGGGATGGCTCCTCTGGTCCTGCTCTACCCCTACCACCTACCCCTACCACACAAGAGGAAAGACATTCTGTGTTGTTGCTCTCCCTGATAAGCCAAGCATCTAGAAATTCTGTCTAAGGTCATGGGGGTGTCTCTGAGGACGCAGGACCTTGAATTCCAAGTCCAGACAGCTTGGTCTCTATTTTTGGGAGTTTGTCAGAAAGAAAACACTCTATTCAAGATCTTCACTCATTCATTCATTCCAGTGTGTGATGAGGGCCTGCTATGTATCAAGAGCTGTGCTGGGTGCAAGGATACAATGGTGAACATGATAGAAGTGGTTCCTGTCGTCCTAGGCCTTGTGGTCCAGTGGGGAAGACAGACAAAAAGACGGGCATACAAATAAAACATGTTACTGCAAAGGGTGATGAGGATTAAGTAGGAGTCCAAATAGGAGGCTGAGAGAGAGACTAAAACTTTGGTTCAGGAGTTGCAGGGAGGCCCCTCTGGGGAGGTGACATTTAAGCCTAGTCCTAAAGGATGCAGAGGAGGCGGCAAACAAAGGGTGAGGAGTGGGGGTGGGGAAGGTTCCAAGGTAAAGGGAACAGCACGTGCCAAGCCCTGAGACAGGAAAGTTGGGCCTGTTTGAAGAGCTAAGGAGGCCAGTGTGGCTGGAGCACAGGGAGAGACGAAGAGAGTGGTCAGAGCTGAGTTTGCAGAGGTTGTCAGCCAGCTAATGGAGGGCCTTGTAGTCATGGGAAGGAGCCGGCTTTTGCTCTGAGTGCCACAGGAAGCCACTGAACTTGGAATGCATTGCTTTCTAGCTGTATTTTGATGTGATAGTAAATCTGTAGAAATGTGAAAGTCTCAATTTGGACATTCATCTCATGGTAGGCTGATTGAATTAATAACCTCAATTCTTCACCCCTCTCTATATCCATGTGTTTTTTCATGTGACTTTCCAATTCTCAATAAAGATTTACCTGAAATCTGGGCTGGACGTATGACTTACCTTGAAAGGACTGTTAGCAAATGTGATGCAAGCAGAGACTTGGACAAGCACTTTCATGTTTCTACTTCCTCTGTCATCATAAAACATATCTGGGCTAGCTGGAAGGAGAAAGACATGGATCAGAGCTGGGACCCAGTCATCTCAAGGCCATCCTAGATCAGCCAACAGCCAGCCAGTTCCCATACCTGGAAGTGAGCTTAGCAGAACTGATTAGCCAAAACACAACTGATCACAGGCACGTGAGTGAGCCCAGCCAAGATCAGCCCAGCCCAGAACAGTCTGACCGTGCAGACTTGTTAGCTAATAAATGTTTATTGTCACATGTCATTGAGGTTTTCTGGTTATTTGTTACACAGCATTATAGTGGAAATAGATAAGTGACATACACTTCAAACTGAAGCTGCTTAAATCTAAACTCCTGAAACCTCAAAATCAATCATTCAGATGGAGTGTCTGGATGGTTTAGCTCCTTCCAACACGAACTCTGGAACCCGGTATCTTGTATTCAAATCCCAGCTCTGCAATTTATTACCTGTCAATGATTGCACAAAATATTTCACTTCTGTGAGCCTCAGTTTCCTTATCTGTAGGATGGGTTTAATGATTATACCCACCACATAGGTTGTTAGAAGAATCAAGTGAGAAAACACTTCGTAGGTGTTAAACACTCTCTCTGCAGCTTTTAGTTGTAATCACCAACATATTCATATATGGAGAACAGAGAATAAAAGCAAAAAGGAAATAGAAGCAGCCTGGAAAGCATGGCCTGGTAAGGATATATAAGAACTTTTATAGAGCCTTGTGTTGACAGTCTGCTGTGGTTAGTAAGTTGCATCTGTTGTAGGGAAGAACCAGAGAACATAACATGTTCCATGGGGCATGACGTGCTTTGGTTGGACATCACTTTTCAGGTGATGGATTGAAAAGGATAGCCAGAAGCTAAGAAACTGTCAGGCTGGTGCTACCAGCGCCCCAGAGATGGCCTCCCAGGCTGGCATCATCCACAACAGCACAAGGAGGCATCAACCAACAGCACTCCACTCAGCAGAAGTAAATGGTCAATGTGTCCTACCTGTTAGACATGGTCCTGAGACCAACAGTGGCTGATCTGGATAAGGGTCACTCTCACCAGCCAGGCAGCATCTGAGGGTTGTTCCTCCTCCTGTTCTCTGATCCCACCTCCTGCTTCCTCCAAGGCCCTGCCTCATTGATTCCTCCCTCTTGCCCTGCCTCTCCCTGAATCCAAACGTGCTCAAGCACCCCTATTACAAAACCATCTCTCCACCGGGCCATGCTCGCCCTCCTTCCTTTCCTGCAACACTTCTTCAGAGAGTTGCCTACATGTCCCACTTCTTCCTAACTCTCCATGTTTGCCTTCACTTCTCAGAAGCATTCGATTCTAGTTGTTTCTTGGTCCCCAACAACCAACTGTTTATAAAAGCCCAGAGACTTTACATCCTTAATATCTCTCACTTCCATTGTCTTGTTTGGATGTCTATGACCTTGGTTTTGATACTTTTTTTTTTTTTTTTAGGAAGTTGCAATAATCTCCGGTCGCTTTCTTTACTAATCTACATTCCATATCATTTCTGAACTCTTCTCTCTGAATCCCAGTTCTGAGCCTGGCTTTCTCCTGCTCAAAACCTCTCAGTGGCTCCCCATTGTCCACAGAAATCGTTTGAATTCTCTAGATTATCTCAAAGACCTTCATGCTCTGGTCTCATCCAGCTTTCCAGTTTATTTGCCACAACGTTCATTCATGAGTCCTATGTCCCATCAAACTTAACTATTCTTTATTCCTTGTGCATACTGAGTACTTGAATACCTCCGTGCCTTTGTTCATGCAGTTTCCCCTTCCTAGCAGTCCATCCCGGCAATTTCTACACACCTAACTCATACCAAATCTTCAAAGCCCAGCATAAATACTTCCTCCTCCATAAGGCTTATTTTATCTTTTCAGGAGAAAGCAATCTTTCCCTTCTCCATCCCTAGAAATGGATACTTTTGTAGCTTTTAGTATAGTTTTTGTACGTATTATATCTCTCATATTGGACTAGGACTTCTTGAGAATACAATGCATCTTTGTATCACTGCAATATGCAGCACTGTGCGTTGCACATAACAACTGCCCGATTAGCATTTCTTGAACAAATAAATGAGTGTATTTCAAATACCATTGGCATAAAGATGATAACCGTAAGTCATAATCGCCAACAATTATACCATATACCGAAGTCATGTTTATCGTAAGTTAATCTAGGGGTTGCAAACTCGGGAGACTATCAAGGCCAAGAAAGTAGTGTAAATGGTAAAACAGGGTTGGGTAAGTACAGTGGCCAATGCTACGATGTCTGCCAGATCTCATGGAGGCAGCTTCTACTCAGCGGCAGCCAACCGCTGCCAGTTGGAAATGTGGGCCCAGCATTACCAGGTCATTTGATTATTAGAGCGATGCTAGAAATATAAATGTTTATATGAAGTCTTCCAGTTTTTAAAAATTGGCAACTAGCTCAATTTTTTAAAGTTGGGCTGCAAGTTGGAAGTGTGGGATTGGAGAATACTGTATTCTGTTCAAGTGAAAAATGCTAGTTAATTGACTTACCAGACACCAGACTTATAGTCAGTCAAAGATGCCTGGCTCTCCAAGAACTACAGCATCCTACAATGCATTTAAGGCTGGTTCTGGGGTTGATTCAGAAGGCACTTTGTGGCTTTGCCATGTCTAGGCTCCCCATTTCTGGCATCAATCATCATCTGGGAAAAGAGGGAAGAGCTTTCTGAGAATGGGAACCCTCTGTTTGTCTGTATTCTGGAGACAGTGGCATTGCTTTTTTCTGAGTACATCGATTTCCGAGGCTGTTCTCATTTCCTCTGTCTCCTGCACTGAGCAATCACTCTGCTGGCCTCTGGGCAGGTAGCAGAAAACTCCGAGGCCCAGTCTCCCAGCTTCTTAAACTTCGTATAATCTCAGTGGCTTGGCAGGGCCCACACTCAAGGAACTGAGGGCCAGACAGGAAACCACCATGTTCCCCTGAAGCCCCAGATCTTTGTTTGGCACCATTCTTATAGGACTTATTAATAATCTTAACAGTAACAAGGGGACCATGTATTGAACACCTAAGCTAGGCATTTCACAAGCTTTCTCACAACAATCATGCAAAGTAGATGACTGGATTAATCAGGATAAGTTTATGGTTATAACAAGACAACCCCTAAAATTCCAGCAGTTGAACACGATGAAAATTTATATCTTGCTCACCTCACAAGGGTTAGGTCATTTGGGTTAAGAGGGGAAGCTCTGCTCTATGCAGTCATTTAGGGACCCAGGATCCTTCCACCTTGTGGCTGGACCCTCCTTTAGGGTATCAGGATCCTCTCTATTCAGCTGCAAGATGGGGAAAGAGAGAGAATGAGGACAGCACATGGGAGAGTTACATCAACCAGTCCTGGAAGAGCTCACATCACCTCCACTTACATTCTAGGGACCAGAACTCAATCAAGTACAGTCAGGCTGTGTGCCCAGGAAGGAGCAGAAGCAGATACTGGTAAACTCTAGCAGCCTCAGCCATAGTCGTCATTCCCATTTCCCAGAGGAGGAAAATGAGACTCAGAGAAGTTACAGCACTTCCCTAAGATCATATACTACTAAGTGGCACCTCAAACCTAGGCTGGTCTGGCACTGACATCCACTTTTATTCACTGCCCCACTTGGCTCTATTTGCATCTCCTATTCCATCTTGTACTGTGGGCATTAATGAATTTGAAGTACCCACTCCCATAAGACCACTTGCATCTGCAGAATATGTTATTGGCATATCCCCATGGGATTTTGCCTAAAAAGGCTCTCAACTCCCAAATCTTTGGGCACACACACTGCTTTCTCCTAGGATAGAAAAGGGAAAGAAAAGAAGCAGGCCACAAGCGATGTGTAGCTCACCTGTCCATCAAGGTTTACCTGGGACACTCTGAGACTAATAGTATACCACTTCATATTGTTAAATTTGCATACTGCTTCCCCCAACCCCAGTAGCTAGAGACCACATCAAATCTCATACTACCTGAATGCTCCAGAGCTCCGCCATAGACATGTACACATCATCAGTATCTATTCGTGTATTTTAGTTGTTCTCCTTCTTAGGGTTAAGATAGCTTAAAACGTTCGTACAAATGCAACAATGTCAACTATCTGAAGGAATTTGACAGTATAATTAGTTAGCTACAGATAGGAAACCTCAGTGTTACTCTTTCTAGAACTACCTTCCACCTGGGGGAAAAAAAAAAAGACTTGGCTAGATGTTCCTGTTACACACTCTTTCAGCACTATGTATTCTAGTGTACTTCCTTCATGACACTCATGACAATTATAATTTTTAAAATTGCTTGTGTAATAATTGGTTTAATGTCTGCCTCTCCCTCTAGACTATAAATTCCATGAGGGCAGAGATCATGTCTTTTTCATTCACCACTTGTATCAGTCAGCTAATGCTGCATAATAAACAATGCCCTAACATGGTAACTTACAACAATTATTTATTCTCACTCATATAGCCACAGGTTGGCTGCAGTTTGATACATTTAGGCTGGTCTCCACTGAACTTAACTCCAAGCTGACAGTACATCTTATTCTTTAGAACCACTGGCGTGTTTTTCTCATGGCACTGGCAGAAGTGCAAGAGGCATTGAAAGCAAACAAAGTCTCTCAAGGCCAAGTCTTGGAATTGGCACACAGTCACTTCTGTCCACACCCCATGGGCTAAAGTGAGCCACATGGCCAAGCCTGACCTCAGTAACATGGGGAGCAACATACTCCGCCTCTAGTAGGGACAGTTGCAAAGGGCACAGGTACAGGGATGGGTGAAGAATTGGGAACAATAATGCACTGCATTACATGGCTGTGCCTGCAGTAGACAGCACACTGCACTGCACATGAGATGCTAATATTGCTTGAATAAATATATAGGGTATTCTTAGTAAATTAATCTCTCTAGGCTGAGAAAAAAAACTACTGGTTGGTGAGGATTACCTAATGTGGCAGGATCATATAGCAAGAGATGAATTTGTGTTTGTTCTTCCTAAACCTTTCCCTCTTTGCAGTTACAGCAGGGAGCCAGGTGGACTTGCGTGCTTGCTTATGGGGTGGAAGAGCCGAAGCAACCTGGAGCTGAGAGCTTTTCCAATCTTTTATTGAAGCCTCAGCCACTTGAAGAGAAAACGCCAAGGAGGACAGAGAGACTTTGAGAAGGGAGGATAGAGAGACTCTGGAAAGAGGATGACTTGCCCAGCCAGGGAGGGGAGTACTGACGTGGATCCTCCATGCACGGAGCCCCACGCACTGTTCTGTGGCCTAGTCTAGAAGATGGAAGAGCTTCAGAGAGGATGACTGTTCGGTGTGCCTGAGGCAGGGAAACCCTGGCCCCATCAGGAAAAAACCCCCAAACCCCATGACTGGCCCAGAAACAGGGACTTCTGGACCTCAAGGTCCCCTCTCCCCCACAAGCTTGGACAGTAAGGACGTCCGACCACTTCAGTCTCCCAGGTCCTGTTAAAGCCTTGGAACTTGAAGACGTTCCAATAAAGTCTGAGATTAAATTTTCCACATCCCAGGGGAATAAGGGTCTAGTGTCATAATGAAGGTGATTTAAAGGAAATTAAAAAATGCTATTTCCTGTATACCCAAGTTAGAGAACAGTTTATTCATACCTGTTAAAGTATAAAAATTATAGCTGGGAATTGGCAAACCAAGCCTCTTTGAAAGGTTAGTGTAATAATAGTATTTAAATATTTTGATCGTTAGCATTTTCATGTGAAATCTTATAAATCCATACAAAGGCTTGTGCAGAGCACTAGGAGAAAGATTCTGATAAGAAGATAAAGGACTTTCCTCCCCACCTTCCAGGGTTGGAGGTATCTTTTGTAAAACCCACACAATCCCAGATTGTGAAGTTAAATGAGCAATCGTGGTTAAATTATGCAGGCTCCCAGCTGTGCTGTGATGTTTGCACACTTTCTAGGAAGTGACTAATTATAACTCGTGCTTAAATACAAAAGACATACTGTCATTAAAAGAAAAGGAGAAAAATAAATCTTACACGTTTAGACCTTGGTCTCCCAGCACTGGCTGTCTCCGTCTGCGCGTGCTGGGCTGCTATAGCTGAAACGACAGGAGGGAAGTGACTGCTGCTTTCTGAACTTCATGTGAGAAGATGGGTCTAGACGTTCATGGGTCAAACGAGGACGCCAGACACAGAACAACTCCCAAGACTAAGAATCTGATGTCACCTGGTCACCTCACCAGGAAAGCAGGGAGGAGCAGAAACAAGGAGCAAGCCATGAGCAGAGCCGAGATCTCCTCCTGGTTATGTCCCTTGTTATTTGCGGAAGGTCATTTAGTGTTTCTGGGTCTCAATTTCGTGATCTGTAAAGTGGATCAACAATGCCTGCCCTAAATGTTTGATAAGTTTGTGTGTGTGTGTGTGTGTGTGTGTGTGTATTTTTTCCCCTGCAACAATCAATAGCCACTATTATTTGAGTGTTTATGAGGTACGAGGCCCTGGGCTGGAACCTGTGGATTTGGGGGCAAAGAAGAAATACAGAGCTTCCTCTCCTATGCTCCCCCAGCCACCCTACTTGTCTTTATTATGGTGGTTTCTTCATTCATCTCCCTCACTCACCCTCACCATTGGGTCTTGCTTACATCCCCAGCACCTGTCATTGTGTCTGCAAGTAGTAGACACCTGATAAGTATTATTTGGAAGAAGGAAGGGAGACACCTTGTCTCATGTTGATAGAAAAGGATTTAAATATATTAGTCTTGCCTCATCTGTACCATAAAGTCTTTTGAAACAAGGAGTGTGTCTGACATTTCGCTTGGTATTCACTACAGTGCCCAGCAATTCTGAGCATGTAATTATTCATACGTTCTCATGAATATTTATTGAGCCCCGACTTTGTGGAAGGCACTATAACAGGTGCTGAGGACACAGCACTGAACAACACAGCCGCCCATCCTGCCTCCTGGGACTTAGGCTGGAAAGGATAGTCAGATCATTAATGAATTGTCAAACCGACAAATAGTCAACCATAAATTGTGAATAGTTAATGCAACAAACACTAGTAGTTGCCTGTTGAGATCATCGCTCCCTTCTTTCTTTTGCTAACAGAGCCCTGCTTTGTTTGAGAGGCCATATCCCCGGTTCTGAGTGACTCAACATCATTTAGTTGAATTGAACTAAACTGTCATGATACTTCCATTTCTCTCTGCCAGTCATTGGTCTGGAGTGGACATGTGACCAAGTTCTGACCAATAGGTTGTAAGGGAGAGTCTACTGGGGGCTTCTAAGAAATATTTTCAAGAGAAAATCCCTTTTGCCCCTTTCTCCATCCTTCTTGCTTGGGATGCAGTCATGTGGTGATGTGATATTTGCAGCTGTAGCAGTCATCTTGTGACACCAAGGGGACACATTGTTGACAGACTGATGATGGCAGAGCAGGCAGACTGAACATAGCTTGGTTCTTGATAGCATCTGTTTGAACCCAATGAATAGCTCCCTTTCTGAGTTCTGAACAAATTGAGAAATCGGATAATGGAGGCAGAGATGAAGGGGAAAATATCACCTTGGTTGCTGATAAATGCTAACTATGAGGACGTAACTTAATGCAAGAACCAGTTGGGTCTGAGCCCCCAGGTTAGGCAGACTTAGCACCAAGTTAGAGCTCACACCCAGAGCAGCAGAGACCAAGGGCTGTGTGTGGTACGTTCCGTCCCAAGAGGAGCTTGACCAAATTTACCAAACAGATAAGCCACTTTTCCCCACCAGGGACAGAGAGAATAAAGGGGAAGAAAAAGAGCAGGAGTTACAGTGATTAAGCTTCCTTCAAATGGAAGGAAACTTCAGGAAGGGGCACAAGGCACCTGTCCCTCATCCCAACCACACAATTGAGCCACTGCACCAACCCTAGTATTGTTTGTAAACCTCTTATTACATGAGACTCATAAAATGCTGTTATTGAAGTTACATTTAGTCAGGCGTTCTGTTCACTGCAACCTAACTTTTCTAGGAACATCCTGATTGTTCTGTTCAAAGCATCCTAACTGGTCCAAGCACAATGAAAGAAAAGCAAAGGATAGTGAAAGGAATTGTACTTTCACTACAAAAGGGGATTGAAAGGGGACTTTCATTTTTATTTGGACAGAGATGAAGGCAGTCAAGGAAAAGACTTGCACACCTTGAAAACCTGCACAGGTACAAACCCAGAGGCCACCTCCACTGCCCTTTAACCTGCTCACAAGCTGATTATTTACTGGAACTTGATGAGTTTTGTGAATAAAAGCAAAATCACATCCGCAAAATCTTCCCAACTTCTTGCTAAACCGGTTCATTGTCTTCCCTTCTGGCATTTTCCTTGGGTTTCTTGTCAAGGCTGACTCAGCTATTGCCTTCCTTCAGAATTCTCCACCCAGCTTTGGATTCTTTGAGTCAGTCCCCAGCACATATTCTCTGAGTCTGTATTAATATGCATTGTATCAACTTCTGCTCCTACAAAGAATTAGCTTCCCACTGGCTTTTTCTTTTCTGAACCGTTTCCTCTGTGGCAGGAAAGAACTCTCAGAATTAGAAGGGATGACAGACACTTAGACACCGGAGGCTGGGTTCTGTAGTTGGCAACTAATGGGGGTTTGGAGGTCTCCACAGTTCCCCTCTTTCAACTGATAGATGTTCCTCCCTTTTTTGAGGGACCACCCCTTGACAGAGGTTACTAGCCATGTTCCATACTCTGGCCTCTGGGGTTGCCACAGTCACACAAGATGGACCAATAAGAAGGCCAGTTTCTTCTGGTCATAGTGATTGGTTCAATGATGAGCATGTGACATCAGCTGAACCTATCGCCCTTCAGCTTCATTCGCTCTGGTCATAGATTCGGAACCTGCAGCTGCTGGTGGCTTGATGCCCCACTCGGGGAGAATAGAGCCCACACAAGGAGAGACAGCAGAACAAGAAGCAGAGAGACATAATAGCATTTGAGCCTCCTTGGGGCAGATGTCTTGGAGACTAAGCCTGTACAACTCCTTGATTATTCAGGGCCAAAAATTACATATCCCTCCCTTACCCCATGCATTTTAAAAATTTTCTTAAACTAGTTTTAATTGAGTTTCTTCTACTTGCAGGGAAATATTCTTGACCAACACAGATTAATTAAGCCTTGACCCCCATATCTATAGCAATATCAGATATTAGAACAGAAAGGGATAGTTGTATTCACTTATTCATATGATCATTAAATGAAAATCTATCAAGTGCTTACTAGTCCAAGCAAGTATAATAATGATTAAGGGTACAGTTTAGGAGTCAAAACTGTGTGTTCAAATCCTGGCTGCACCTCTCTGTGGCACTGGGTAAGTAAACTTGTTGAGGCCTAATTTCCTCATATCTTCAAATAGAAGTTTAAAATATCTACACTATCAGGTTGTTGTGCAACTTAACCTATTGTAACTCGTTTACCATTTAGCCTGCTATATTCTAGGTGCTTAGAAAATGACAGTTCCAAATGTATATATTATACATCAGAGAAACATAAGATTTTCCAGGTTACCCAGCTATCTAAGGACTTAATCTATCCTTAACTTACTCAGATTTATCAAATTCCCTTAGAGAATCAAAGAATTTAGATCTAGCTCACCATCCATTATTTTGAAGGGGTTGTCATTAATTTAAATTTGGCCAAGTAGAGGGTAGGATTACCAGTGCTTCAGAATTCTCCTTTTAATATCAACTGGTTTGCATCAGCTTAAACAACAGAAATTCCAAGTTGTGGTAGCTTAAGCACACGATGTTTACCTTTGTCGCACAACTGAATGTTGGAAGAAGGCAATTCCAGCTGTGTGGAGACTGCAATGCCATCAGGGATCCTGGATCTTCCTGTCTGCTCTGCTAGCCATAGATGATTAGCGTTCATTCTCATGGACACAAGATGGCTGCTATAACTCTAGCCATGACTTCTGCATTCCAACCAGGGAGTAGCAGAGGGAAGCAGGAAGAGGTGGTATCTATATCAGAAACATAAAAGCTTTCCCAATAAAAGTTTATACATTCTATGTCCAAATATAGCTGCTGGAAGTCTAGGAATGTAGCTGTTTTCATCTGGGTGTGTTGCTACCCTGAAGAAAATCAGGGTTCTTTAGTAAGGAAGACAGAGAATGAATATTAGACAGGAAACTAGCAATGCTTGCTGTACTCCTAACCTCCATTCGGCAGGTTTACCTGAACCCCAAAGGGCCTCACCTTATATTTCCTATCAAACTCTTAGTTACAGACAAATATTAATTAATCAGTGAATTCATTAATTAAGTTGTTTATTCATTCATTTACCCAGTCAATGCATTGCCAGGTATTGTGCTAAGCAATGTGAGATTACAGAAATACTAAGAGATGATTTCTGCACAGAAGGAGCTCTCAGGTTAATGAAGAAGATAGACCAAAAGAAACTGTTACAATATAAATCTGGTGAATGGGGTTTTAGCTGTAGGTTCATAGAACAATAGGAGCATGGTCCAGGGAGTGGTAGCTAACGCCACCTGCACAGGGGAGTCAGGGGAAGCTTCAGAGAGGAGGTGACCTTTGGCCTGGACCTCGAAGAGAGAGTAAGTGTAAGTCAGGATAGGGTGTGCTGTGCAGTGGTAACAAGTAAATCCTCAAATCTCAGGGGACTAGCACAAATAGAAGTTTCACACTCACGCAGAAGCGAATACAGACATAACTGGTCAGGAGGCTCTCCTGGGTACCTCTCCATCACCTGGTGACTCAGGGGGTGACTCAGGGGGTACCTCTCCATCACCTGGTGACTCAGGGGGTGCAGGCTCTTCCATCTAGTGGCTCCACTGTCCCCTGAGGCCTCAGAGTCCTTTCCAGATACTCTGAATCCAGTGGCCACTGAGTGAAGAGAAAGTGTGCAAAGGATTGTGAACCCCAAACGGAGACCACATCAGCCTGAAGTGTTGTACATTTCTGCTTATATTCCATTGGTGCTAGTTGCATGGTCCCATCTCCATGGGCAGCACCTCTGCAGTATGGAAGGGTTATGCCATTTCTGTTGACCAGCTAATCATCTCTGCTACTGTAGGACTTTACTAGGCAGAGAAGGGAGATAAAGGGCATTGAAAGAAGAGGGAGGGACTTATGCAAAATCCTAGAAGTGTGGTGTATTAGGGGCACAAAGAGTAAGTTTCTGGGGTTGGGTTTCAGGTTACAAGGGAGATGCGAGTAGTATCTAAAGAGGAATCTGAAATGGTAAATATGATGGGCTAGGGAAGGTCCTCAAAGGAGCTTGAATTTCATGCCAGGATTTGACCTTGTCTTGTAGGCAGTGGGGAGACGTTAGAGGTTTTATACGTAGCTGAGCAGAGGATGGATTAGAAGATGCAGAGACAGGAAGCAAGGATCACATTTAAGAGATGAAAGCAAAAGTCCAAGTGAGAAATTATAAAAGCCTGACCTAGGGCAGTGGCTGGAGACTAAAGAGGAAAAGTCTTTGGGAAACACTGCAGAGGTAGAGTTGATTGGACATGCCCACGATGGAATAGGGGAGGTGGACGCTCCAGTAAGATACAGTCTGCACCACTCAAATAGAATTCCCTTCTGTACTCCCATCTTCTTCCCTCCCATGGCAACCTACACTGATTCTCTAGGGAAATCAAAGAGCTACTTTTCTTCACTTGTCAATCTGGAACGAACCCATGCATCCTGGCATCACCCTGTCCCCCACCCTCAGAATGAGCTACCCCACCCCAGCACTCTTCCTGCTCAGCAATTCAATAACAACACAAAAATGCTTGGGGCAGAATAGTAAAGTGCTTAAGAGTATGGCTCTAGCATGAAGCTGCATAGGTTTGCTTCCCAGCTTTTCTAGTTACTGGCTATATATGACTCTGAGTAAATTAAAGCCGTTCTGTGTTTTAACTTCTAATGAAATTAGGCAATTAATATTCTCTACCTTATAAGGCTGTTGCAAGGGTTAAATGATAGAATCTTATATAAAGCACTTAGAACAATGCCAGGATCTTGGTAGGCACTCTAGAAATATTGGCTGCTATCCTTGCTGTTGTTATTATTACTACTGAGCATCTACCACCGGGCAGGCACTGTACTAGACATCATCACACCAAAGCTCTCTCACCAAGATAAAACAGAAGAAAAGATTGCTACACACCCTTGCACGTCACCCTCCACTCTTAATTCCAGTGCTTCTGTTAGGCCTGGCCTGATGGGACCTCTGCCCCGGGCCCTGCTCCTTGGAAGGTTTCACATAACACGAACATAAAAAAATACATTTATTGAAGGGCACACCCTCACCTCTGTCCCTCAGGATTAAGTCAGCAGTGGAAATGGATTGTGAGCCCAGGTAACCTGACTCTGAAGCCAACAGCAAGCGTAACCACTCTGCTCTGCTAACCCTGTGAGTCAGGTATGTTACCACACTTCATGCTCACCATAATCCTAGGAAGCAGGAAATACTTTTATCTTCAATCTACAGATAAGGAATCTGAGACTGAAAGACATTAAGTCATTTGCATGAAACACAACAGAAAGTAAGTGCTGGTATGAGAATCCAAACCTGGATTATTTGGTTCCAAGTCTCCTGTAGTCGTGCTTAAGCAGTTAAGACAGGGGTTTGTCAGGGCTCTTGATATATCCTTGAGATTTAGAGATTAGATAGAGCTGTACAGTATGGATGGTAGTTGGATTAGGTGGATGTATAACTGGCCAAATGACTGTGCCCAAAGGATATTGATTAATGGGCTGCAGCCCCTCCTTTGAGGAAGGTTTCTAATGCAAGGTCATAGAACTCTGGCTGCAGCACTGTACAAGCGTAGAGGCCTGTGCCATCCATGTCTAGTCTGGTCTCCACGTGGATCTCTAAGGAGTTGTACCTGGACAGTCAGGGCTGGGCTCAAAAGACGAACTCGTGTGTTGTATTTCTCAACATCTGATGAATCTCGAAGACCAGCTCGGTCTGCCAGAGGAGAGGGGGATGCCAGAACTAGCCCACAATGCTTCAGGCTCTGCAACCAAGACCACAGTGAGAGCTACAAAGAGACCATGGAGATTCAAAGTCAGGAGGAACTTTCTTAAAGTCAGAACAGTTTGTTGATAGAATGGACTGTCGTAGATCCACGTAAACCCAGCGGCAGGAGCTCTGTGGGGGTGGGGCTGCCTTTCCTACAACATCCCAAAATAATGTCTGACTGTCCTAGAAGGAAAAGAATGGTAAGAACTGGATATTCCATAGACCTGTCAAAAGTCTGCCAAAGCAAACATGGAAACTATAAAGCAGTGTTTTCTCTTTGTTCCACAGTAAAATAAAATTGTGAAAATTTCAGCAAAGTAGAAGGTAAAAACAAACACTGTGGGCATTATCTTCTAGGGAGCCCCATCCCATCTAAGGTAGATAGCCCCACCCCAGCCATTTTCTCTGCTGTGTCTGTGCTATGGGAGATAGTGAGTTTCCTGTCAATGACACATCCAAGCAGAGGGTGAATGGCCATTTTGCAAGGATAAGATGCTATAGATATTTTCAAGCATTGATGGAAAACAAGATTCAATGAGTTTTTGGGTTTCTTTCAATCCTGACATTCTAGGGTGGAGGTTTCCATGTCCTTTTACCCATTCTGTTAGAGAATCTTCCCAACCTAATTCTGATTCTGTCCAGTTCCAGTTTGTGGAACCAGGGCATTCTGCATGGCAGCACACAGTAGGTGCTCAGTAAATGGTGCATATATTTTAAGTGGGAACCTCCTTTCCCCTTGCTTCATGTTTCCAAGTAGAGGGACCACCATTCAAGTAACAGTTCTTCCCTCTTCTCCCAGATGAGGAGTGCCTTATCTGATTGGCAAATTTAGGACAAGGAGGTGAGCATGCTCAGTTTCATCTCTCTCTTTCTCCGGGGGCCAGATGCTCATCAGCTCTAAGCAGGTCTGTCCCTGTAGGAGACGCCTGTGTTTGGGAATTAAGTTCAGTACTAGGAAGTGTTAGCAAGCAATTTGGCCAGATCTAAGCCATGCTTATTGTTTCATCAGCAATAAACCTGACATTTTAATTTCCATCTGGATGACTTCTTTGGGTTTTTCTCAATTAATTAGGAACCTGGGCAGGGAACATGGGTGTCATTTATTAGTGCCCTAAGTCCCAACAGTAGAATTATCTTACTTGCAGACAGGCCCTCCCATTTGGTTTACCCACCTCATCAGCTTCATCTCACACTGCCCATTGCCCTCCTTTTATCCTTCAAGGACGTCAGGATGCTTGTAATTTCTTTCATGCTCCTTGCTATTTCATACTTTTATGTCTTTGCTTGTGTTATTCCTTCTGACTGCATATCCATTCTCCCCCACTCTACTGCCCAATCTGCTAACACTTATCCACCAATCTGTTCTTAATGCCTCATCTTAGGGACACCTCATCCAGGAAGTCTTCCATGAATGGTCACCTTTCCACCACTCCAGGCTCTGTTTGGGGCTCCCTTATGAATAAAGCTCTGAAATGAATACACACGTCACATTGTCTTAAAATGTCTACCTCTCACCACCAGATTGTGAGCCTACTGAGGTGGGGACTAAGTGTTCTTCATCTCTGAATCCCTCAGAATTCAGAACCTCTCACAGAGGACATGCACAGTACATTTGTATTGAATCAATGCACAAATTAGCCAATAGTGGGCAATACCGATTCCGGAGGCCAGGCTGAACTGGGAAGGGTATTTACACCAGCCAGAGGTTAGGCGCAAAATCAGTTATAGCCAAGGAGACAGGACAAACCATTTAGTCCACAGGGCAAGGCAAGGCAAAATGTGACAAGGAGAGCAGAGGTAAAAACAGACAGGAGGAAGAGGAGGCCAAAAAGGACTACAGTGCAAGGAACGGGTCAGGGCAGCTAATACAGAAAATGACTGTGAAGGGCAAATGAGTCTGGTGCTCACCTCTTTCGTGGTGCCAGGTGCATGGTTTAGGGAGGGAATGAGAATACCTAATGCTACTGGCAAGGATTTGGTGACAGTGGAGGGCAAGGGAAAATCATAGGAGTGAGCAGGAGATGTAGAGCCTGATCCCAGCTCTGCCACTGAATATGTGGATGAGCTTGGACAAATCACTTCCTTTTCGTGGGAGAGACTTTCCTCATCCGTAAATCTGAACAGCACATCCTAGCACACCTCTAAGTTCCCTTCCAGGTCAAATGTATTGTGATTCTTCAGATGCTACTCCATAGTATGATTGCAGAGGATTCTTCTGTTACATCTATAACATTTAGTCTCCATTTCATTCTTTATATTCAATCAACCCAAAGTACTTCTTCTGTTTTGATCTCAGTTCTTCTGAAATCAAGGAGATTAGACTAAATTATTTTTGAAATCCCTTCCAGCTATAGAATTTTTACTGTGCTGGAATTTTCTCCATTCATTGAACATTCGTTCTTTGTTCCTCTCTGTTCTTAGCCCCATGGTACTCTCTGCTCTGAATGCATTTATAATCTAGATGAAACTATAAGACTAACACCTTAAAAGTGATTGAGAGAAAAATCCAAACCATTGTATAATTTTGTGTGAAATTTTATGCTACAGACTATAAGGAATTGTCAGAAATGAAGAGAATCAAGAGGGGTTGAAGATATCATTGAAGATTTCCTAGAGGACATAGAAGATAAAAGGAAGATAGAGATGGAGGGAGGGACGGGTGGATGGAGGGATGGACAGAGGGACGGGTGGATGGAGGGATGGGTGGGTGGGTGGATGGAAGGATAGATGGAGGGAGGGATGGGTGGATGGAAGGATAGATGGAGGGAGGGATGGGTGGATGGAAGGATAGATGGAGGGAGGGATGGGTGGATGGAGGGATGGATGGATGGAGGGATGGGTGGATGGAGGGATGGATGGATGGAGGGATGGGTGGATGGAGGGATGGATGGATGGAGGGATGGGTGGATGGAGGGATGGACAGATTGAGGGATGGGTGGATGGAGGGAAGGGTGGATGGAGGGAGGGGTGGATGGAGGGAGGGGTGGATTGAGTAGGATATCCTTACTGAGAGGTATAGTCCAAGTAAAAGTGAAAACCTAAAGTTAATCATAAATTTGTATGGGGCTCATTATGGAAACCTGCTCTGG
This sequence comes from Globicephala melas, assembly GCF_963455315.2. Classification (NCBI taxonomy): domain Eukaryota; kingdom Metazoa; phylum Chordata; class Mammalia; order Artiodactyla; family Delphinidae; genus Globicephala; species Globicephala melas. The sequence goes on from NC_083323.1 coordinate 15,063,311, forward strand.
TAGAGTAAGGAGAGGGGAAAGAGATGGAGGATAATGTTTGTTGTGCAAGATGCATCTGAAATGTTTTGGTGTCTGCACTCCTGCAGGCCCTGTCTCTAGGAATCACCCCCATACAGAGCTGAAGGGGTGGGCTAGCCAGGGCCATGTTTATACTACGTGACAGTCTCACATCCTGGTCACAGATCATTGGACCAGGGGTGGACACTGGACCTAAACTCAGTTGATCCAGTTCTTCTCCCAGAAATATAGCATTGGTCACCAGAAAGCTGAACAGGACTTTCTGTGGAAAGGCCGGGGTGTAGAAAGGTCTAGAGAAGGGGGAAGGAGTGAGAGGTGGAAAGGAGCTGAGGAAAGCTAAGGACACCAGTCTGTGGAGAGCAAAGAGGGGAGAATGTGCAAAGAGGAACAGATGGAGACCCCATAAGGCAGACTCTGTGGCTCCTGGGAGACGGAGCATGTACCTGGATTCCAGCAATCCAGTTCTTGGTTACTCCCCAAGGACTATTTTATTTTCTGTTCCCTGATTTCAGTTGAACTAGCTTCAGTGGTTTCCTGTTCCTTGCAATAAAAAGAGCCTTGGCCAGGATGGTCTGTTCACAAACATTTTTCCAGCTTAATCCTCACAACAATTCATGAGATAAGTATTATATCTCATTTTTTTTTTTTTGCGGTACGCGGGCCCCTCACTGCTGCGGCCTCTACCGTCGCGGAGCACAGGCTCCGGACACGCAGGCCCAGCAGCCATGGCTCACGGGCCCAGACACTCCGCGGCACGTGGGATCCTCCCGGACCGGGGCATGAACCCGTGTCCCCAGCATTGGCAGGCGGACTCCCAACCACTGCGCCACCAGGGAAGCCCCTATTTCTCATTATTAATGTACCAAATACCAAAGCTTAGAGGGGCAACATGATCTGCTGAAGCTCTTAGCCAGTAAATGGTTGATCAGGGATTCAAACCCAGGCCTGTCTGGCTCCAAAGACTTCTACTTCACCACACACCCCCATAGGGGACCTTGTCAGTGTTGGCATCAACAGCTGATCGCAAGAACATTTTCTTTGTAACCTGCACAAGACATCTCCACTCTGGGGATTACGCTTTGTTTATACATGGGCCAATTCAAGAGCTTTCAGTGATTCTGAGATTCTCCTGTGGAGGTTCAGGCCTAAAAAGTGTATTTAGAATGCACTAATTCAGAATTGATGAAAAGTCAGGCATTGTTATTTGTGACTCATATTGGGTCAAATTCAAAGCAGTCTTGTCCTTAGAGAATTATTCGAAGTCTAGTGAAAAAAGAGAAGCTGATCAAAATTAGTGGAAATTTTCCAAACCAAGAAGATGAAAAGAATTTCTTTAATTTCAGCTAAGTAATTCATTCATCCTAAGCAATATTCATGGAGTGGTTGCCACACCTAATTCTTCGATTTTAATAACCCATTACAAGTACACCTTCACGCATTCTACATTCTAGTCAGACTCAACTCTTACAGTCCTCTCAAATACCATATTACTCACCCTCTATGCCATAATGCATGTGAAAATTCACTTCCCTCCACCTGTTCATCTGGAAAACTTGCATTCTTCCTTCAGAATCCAGCTAGAAAGGCGCTTCCTCCGTAAAGCCGCCCTTGGCCTTTCACTCTCTGCCCCACACAGGTCAGTAGCTCTTTCCTCTATGGCCCAATAAACCCTGATGTGAACTCTCATCACTCTTTGCTGTTGAGGTGAGATGTTCTTCTCCTTCCCATGCCAGGTCACTCTTTTCTAATTCCCACCTTTTCCCCTCCCCCGCCTAATGGGAAAGTAATTGCTAACTTGATGCACCTGAGATATTGACTCGGCCACATTTCATTAGCGAGTGAGGTTGCCATGGTCAAAAAATCTTTATCCTTCCTGAAGAGGGTCAGGACTTTTCTGGGCTTCCCCTGCCACTAACAGAGAGAGGGTCTGGGAGGTAACTTGGTCAACGGTCTCTTTCTTCCACTTCTTCTCTTCTGTACAGTTGGTAAAGTAAGAGAATGTGCAGCCCTGGGTACGACAGAGACCAGGCAGCCCTGCCCTGCAAGCCCAGCCATCCTCCCATCCCTGTGCCAGCCTCTTCACCTGTACCCACGTAGGTCAGCCAGGTGGGGTGTGCTCTGTAGGCTATATTATCTTTTCAGGGGCAAAGAAATAGGAAGTACGAGTTGGGTTTCCCAGCTGAAGTTCAGCTATTGGGCTCTGTTTACCAGAAACGGCTAACTTGCATGACTGACCGTGGGGTAATGGGGCACCTGCTCATCCATTAATAGAGTGGAACTTTATTTTTCATTTAGGTCTTTTTCCTTGTTATCTAAACTCTGGATTCTCACAGTCAAAATTCTGGGATGAGGAGACTCCTGGAACAGGATTTGGCACTACAATCTCACCCCATCATGTCCACAGCACACTTCTGAGGGAAATATTCTAACCTAGTGATTTGCAACCCGGGCTGCACGTGGGAAGCACCTTCCCCACCTGAAATCACTATGGTTCTAATGTGTGGCTACATTTGAGAACCTTTGCAAAGGAGAGCTTAATAATGTCTCCTACCCCATTCCACCTGAGGACGTGAGTTCTGTTATGAGGCAATAAAAAGAAGCTTCAGGAATCAGTAGATGTAAGTAGAGCTCTGAGTGAACTTGAATTACTTCAATTCCTCCTGCTACACACCTCCCATCTGTGAAACAAGAGTTGTCACTGACAGCTCTGCTTTTGACATTTTGGGAGTCATGGACACCTTAGAAATTGTATGAAAGCTGTGGACATCTCACCAGAAAAATGAACATTTGTACACCCAGATTTGCACCCAGCTTCTGGGGTGCTTGGATTCCCTGAGATGCTTGCCTAAAGGACAAATAAGGGCCTTTCCAGGTTTCAGGTCTGTAATCCCAAACTCTTCAATCTGGGTCCAGCAGACTTCACCCCCTTTTCACTGTTGTTCAAAATACTTGTGCTGTGTCTTTAAACACTGGCATTAGCAAGATGCTGACGCTAGAAGAAGCACCTGATAACAACTGAGGGAAATGCAGATCCATTTTTTGGTCAAATATTTATTGAGTCCTACCAGGAACAGGCTCTGGGTGCATATAGCAGTGAGAAAAATGAATCAAAAATCCCCATATTTATTGTATTTATAACCTGAAGGGAGATTTGTATCAGGACATATGCTTATTGAGTGGTATACCCCATTCTACTTAGAAATCTTTTTCTGCCTCTCTCACTGTTTCTCTCTATATGTATGTTTATCTCTGTCTCCCTCTATTTCTTTAATGGTTGAAAATGCATAGTTGGCTTTTTATAAGAAAATGCACTATTTCCCTTACAACTGGGCAAGAGACTCTACCCTTGGCCCACACTTTGGAGGGTCCTGTTCTGACCTTCCTCTGCCCATGCGCCTGCACACCGAGAGAGGAGTCCATGAGGCCAAGGACATACATCCAATCCAAAGCTGCATGCTCTCCTCCTACACCATGCTCTTGGTATCCCTGACTCTGTATCCTCTGCCACAATGTCCCTGAGTCTGTCCCCAGGGCCTTGCAGGCTTCTTCAGATCTGTCCTCCCAAAGCTGAGCCACGCTGATGGTTTATGTACCCCTGGACCTGAGGGGTGGCCATGGGGTAGCTGTTTGCTGGGAGTGTGGAAGGAGCTTGCCTGTGCAGGCTGGCATGTCCACGGGAGTGCACGAGGTTCCTTGCAGAGAGTCAGAGATGGGAAGAGAGGCAGAGTGGGCTGGAGGCTGGGGACTGAGGGCTGCCTCTCCCTGGGCTGTTATTGACAGCTCTGAACTTGGAGGAAACTGAGAATTCTAAATTCTCACCCAGCCTTCAAGGGCAGTATAAAGGCATATTTCTCCAAGTAGGAAGATAGAGCATATTTTAGTGAACAGTCTCAGCCTGATCTATAACTTTTAAATATTTATATAAATGGCATTTGGATATACTCTAGAGGTATCCTCATTCCAGGCCCCTCAAATGTTAGGGGAGGGTCTGAGGAAACATATATAGTATGAATTAACCCTAAGCTGCTTTCCTCACCAGTCCCTTATAATAATAATGACGATGATAATAGCTAACCTTTTAAAAATAAAATTCTTATTGTAACATAACATACATACATAAAACTCTTATTGAAGTGTAAGATACATACATAAAAGTGCACAATCATAAACACATCCATGTAATAAGCAACTAAATACATAGAACATTACCCAGCATCCATGCCCCCTTCCAATGACTACCCCCTCCATCCTTTCCAAAGGTAGCCAACATTCTCTCTTTATTTTGCCCATTTCTGAACTTCATATAAATGGCATCATATCATATGTATTCTTTTACATCTGGCTTTTCCTCCTCAATATTATCTTTATGATGTTCACCCGTGTTACTTCACGTAGAACTAGTTCACTCAATTTCATTTCTCTCTAGTATCCCAGTGAATGAAAATACCACCTCTCATTTACTCATTCTATCACTGGTAGACATTTGGATTGTTTTTACTTAGAGCTACGAAGAGTAATGCTGCTGTGACTATTCTTCTTTGTGTCCTTTGGTGTCCATATAAACTCATTTCCGTTCCGTTGAGTATATGCTCCTAGGGGTGGGGTTGTTTATGGATGTCTTAGTTTATGGATACATTCAGCTTTAGTAGACACTGCAGGAAGTCTCCCCAAGAGGTTGTACCAATTTCCATCCCTATCAGCAATGTATGAGAGTTCCAGTTACTCCATATCCTCAACAACTACTTGATATAGTCGGGTGTGTTTCTTTTTTCATTTTAGGCATTTTGGTGGGTGTTTATGGGTGTCTCTTTGTGGTTTTGATTGACATTTCCTTTGTGGATAATGTTAATGATTATTAATAAATTGTTATAATAATGCTTTCATATACTTGTTAGACATTTGAATATCCTCCCCTTTTGTAAGCCATCAGTTTTAAAAATTGGGTTCTCTGTTTTTTTCCTTTTGGTTTGCAGTTCTTTATGTATTGCAGATACAAGTCCGTTGCTGATTACATCTAATATATATATCTTCTCCTGCTCTTTGGCTCGCATTTCACTCTCTTAATGGTGTCTTTAGATGAACAAAAATTCATTTTTTTCATATAGACCAATTCATTAATCTTTTCCTTAGGGCTCTGAGAAAGGCCCTAGCAATGTGTTTACCTGAAGATGTACTATGTTAAATGTGAAAAAGATATACTCACTACAGTCAGTTAAGATCAGCGTGTTTTTCCATTCCAGCTTGCTCTCATTATACTTCCCTTTATGGCAGGTAGCATAGAAGTGGCCATGAGCATTTGTGGGGATGTAGGGAAGGTAGCAATTGAGTTTGGAATATACTTAGTGTTTAATGGGATATTTATGTAGTTTTCAGTCAGATCTGTGAATAGTGGAGTCATTGCTGCTGTCCTACTGTAGGAATGACTTCTGAGAATATGCCTATTGATTAATGAATGTCATCAAGTCAAAGAGTTCTTTAGAAGAGCCACTACAGAAGAAAAATTCATATGCCCTGTAATGTCAGAAATTTTATATGAAAGAAATTTGATAGATTTTCCCCACATTGACAGCAATCCTAGGTATTTACATTTCATTGCTGATAACAAGCTTTAAAGATAAAATACATTTTTTCTAAATAAGTAATAAAATTTTTAAAATAAATCATGCTAGAAAAAAGACCAAGTTATCTTTTTATTTTCTCTACAGAAAGTATTGCACAAATAATTATCATAAAAAGGAGTGACCAAAGATTTATTCAGCCAAAAAATGTAAGGAAAAATATTGTAGAGTTATGTCAGACAGATAATCAAAGTAATTTGAAATTTTTCCGGGCTCTGTGATGCCTGTGGGATTTGTCAGCTTTTTACTGTTTGTAACTTGTTGGGATTTCTTTTCTCATGCTAAATAAACCTTCACTTCCATGTCTTTTGGTTTTTGCTGGTAATTTTATATCACTTTTATTAATATTAGAAATTGTACCAGCTTTGGGCCTTACAAAAGCCTGATGTGCTCCTGGATGTTTTAGCAAATATCCTCTGTAACTATTTCATGCTTATGATTTTTCCTCTTTGTTCTGTGAATATAATGAATTATATTGATTACTCTCTACTGTTAAATCCACTGTGCATTCCTGGAGTAAATCTAACTTAGATGTAATGTATTTTCCTTTTAATATGTTGCTAAATTTGATTTGCTAATATTTAGCTTAGGATTTTTTTTAAAGATTTAATTTTATTTTTAATTTTGGCTGTGTTGGGTTTTCGTTGCTGTGCTCAGGCTTTCTCTAGTTGCGGCGAGCGGGGGCTACTCTTCCTTGCAGTGCGCAGGCTTCTCCTTGTGGTGGCTTCTTTTGTTGTGGAGCATGGGCTCTAGGCACGCCGGCTTCAGTAGTTGCGGCACGTGGGCTCTAGAGCGCAGGCTCAGTAGTTGTGGTGCATGGGCTTAGTCACTCCACAGCATGTGGGATCTTCCTGGACCAGGGATTGAACCCGTGTCCCCTGCATTGGCAGGTGGATTCTTATCCACTGCACCACTGGGGATGTTCCAGCTTAGGATTTTTTTAGATCTACAATTATTAGATAAATTCATTGGTGATTTTTCTTTTTTGTAACAAAGAAGCTGAGAGGTGTTCCTGCTTTGCCTATTCTCTTGTTGATGCAAATAGTCAACAATCTATAATAAGAATAGAAGAGAGTTTTATTCAAGTCAAACTGAGGACTATAGTCCTGGAGACACAGATTGAGGAAGCACCTGAATTGTGTTCCACCAGACTACAAAATGGGGGAGGCTTATATATATGCAAAAATCTCAAAGCTACATAAGTTGTTTGTCAAGAATTAGGATTGGAGCTGGCAAGAAGTAAGCGTGCTTGTTAAGCAAGGATTGTTTGGGGTCCTAAATGGTTGCATAGTTACAAGAGGAGACCTTAAGACCATAAAGGTGCAGCTGGTAGCTGCTAGCAGACATTGTTTAGAAAACGGCTGGTGGTATCCTTGAATTTGATACAGTTCAGAAAACTCAAGTTCTCAGTGATTCAGGAACGTGTCTGAAACCACATCTACAATGGCCACCTGGTTCCATTTTGAATGCCTGAACCACAATTACTCCATTTTGATTTTTAAATTCATTCTTTTCTTTAATGGTTAAAGCAGATGCACAATGCATAAAGTTCAAGCCAAATCAGGTATAAGCAAGAATGACTTCCCTGTACCTCAATACGTGAAAATTTCTTCCACCACTCTCAACATTAAACTGTCTGGGCCTGAAGGTTAAAGTGTAGGAAAATTATAAATCATTATTTATATTTCTTTTATAGGTATAATACTGTTCATATCTTTCATTTCCTCATATGTCAATTTTATTAATCTTTGTTTTCCTAGGGATTTGTTCATTTCCTTTAAAACTCCAAGTTTTCAAATAGTCTTGAGTTGTTTAGTATGTTCTTAATACTCACAGAATCTGTAGTAACATCTCCTTTTCTATCCCTGAAATCTGTACCTATTTTCTTCTTTTCTTTTCTTCTTCTTTCTTCACATGATTTATTGATTTCATGAGTCTTCTCAAATAACTTTTGGTTTTCTTGATTTCCTTTATTGTACATTTCTTTCCTTATTTTAACGATTTTTTTTGATGTGGACCATTTTTAAAGTCTTTACTGAATTTGTTACAATATTGCTTCTGTTCTAAGTTTTGGTTTCTTGGCCATGAGGCATGTGGGATCCTAGCTCCCCGACCAGGGATCGAACCCACACGCCCTGCATTGGAAGGCGAAGTCTTAACCACTGGACCGCCAGGGAAGTCCCTGTACATTTATTTTCAGTTTTATTAATTTATGCTCTTATACTTATTACTTCTTTCCTTCTACTTTCTATGGGTTTAACTTGCTGGATATTTTTAAATTTCTCAAAATGGATACATACATAATTGAATTTCAACCTTTCATCTTTTCCAATATATGCACTTAAGGTTACATATTTCCTGTTAAGCACTTCTTTAGTTGTAGTCCACAAGTTTTGATATGTCATATTTTCATAACCATCCAATTCTAAATGTTTTCTGATTTCCAGTGTGATTATTATCTTTGATTTATGGACGACTTAGAAGTGTGTTGTTTCATTTCCAAATATTTGGTGATATTCTAGTTGCCCATTGTTATTTATTTTGAGCTCAATTCCATTGTGGCTAGACAATATATATATATTTTTAATTTCAATCCTTTAAAACTTGTTGAGAATTGCTTTAAGGCTCAGCACATGGCTAATTTTGGTAAATGTCCATGTGTACTTGGAAAGAGTTTGTATTCTGCAGTTTTTAGATGTAGAGTTCTAGATATTTCAACTAAGCCAAGCTTTATAATCATGTCAACTTTTTTTTTTTTTTTTTTTCTGTACGCGGGCCTCTCACTGTTGCGGCCTCTCCCGTTGCGGAGCACAGGCTCCGGACGCGCAGGCTCAGCGGCCATGGCTCACGGGGCCCAGCCGCTCCGCGGCATGTGGGATCTTCCCGGACCGGGGCACGAACCCGTGTCCTCTGCATCGGCAGGCGGACTCTCAACCACTGCGTCACCAGGGAAGCCCCATGTCAATTTTTTGTCTGCTTGTTCTGTCAGTTACTGAGAAATGAATGCTGAAATCTCCAAGTATGCTTATAGATTTGTCTACTTCTTTTAGTTCTGTCATTATTGCTTCATATTTTTTGAGGTGTTGTTAATGGGTTCATACAAACAGAATATTTACATTTTCCTGTGGATGGACTGTTTTATCATTTTGAAGTACTCCTCTTATCTCTAGTAATTCTTCTTGCCTAAAGTCTACTTACTTAGTCTGCTACTAGTATAACTATGTCAGCTCTCTTTTGGTTGGCATTACATGGTATACCTTTTTTTCCTGACATTTTGCTTTCAGTTCTCTGCATCTTAGTGTTTAAAGTGTGTGTTATAAGAAGAATATGGCTTTATTTTCTTTTTTAGTCTGACAACCTTTGGCTATTAATCAGAGTAGTACGTCTTTTGTATTTCATGGAATTACCTACACATTTGGGTTAATTTTTAAATTTGACTATGAGTTTGTTTTCACTGTTTCACCTGTTTTGTGTTCCTTTTTCAGTTTTTTCCCTTCTGGATAAATTATGTATTTTTAATTATTCCACCTATCCATTAGCATAGTTTTACACATTTATTCTTTTTTCTGTCACTGCTTGTCCTGAAGACAATTATACAGAAAGACTTCCCAAAGTCCAGTATAAATTAGTAATTTTACTCCTTCCTGAAAATTCAAGGAACTTAACACTTTAATTCCATTCACCACCCTCCCACCTTTAATGCTATTATTGTCATATACTTTAATTCTATAATTATTTTCAAACATATAAGATATTGTTTTAAATGTTCAACATTCATTTAGATATATATTCATATTTTGCTTTCCATTCATCTTCATTCTTTCCTGTTTTCCCATGTTTCCCTGTGATATCATTTACTTTCTGCCTAAAGAACACCCTTTAGTATTTCTTTAGTGAGGGTCTGCTGGTGACGAATTCTCTCATTTTTCTTTGTCTATAAATGCCTTAATTTCACTTTTATTTTTAAAGTTATTATCAGTGGGCTCAGAAGTCTAGATGCCAACTATTATCTTTCATCACTCTGAAGATGTCATTCACTTGTCTTCTTCCACTGTGGAGCTTCCATTGCTCTTGTGAGAAGTCATCTATCAAATTATTGTTGCTTCTTTAAAGGTAGTATGCCTTTTTCCTCTGGTTGCTTTTAAGATGTTTATCCTTGATTCTGAGTAGTTTTACTATGATGTGCCTATGTGTGGTTTCCTTTCTACTTATCCTCCTTGGAGTTCATAAAAGTTCTTGAATCTGTGGTGCAATGTGTTTGATCAGTTTTGGAAAAATTTCATCCACTATCCCTTTTTCATACATTGCTTTCCCCCATTCTACCCCTCTTGTTCTTCTGTGACTCTAACCACTTATTTGTTCAACTTTTCACTCTGTCCCATGTTTCTTAGGTTCATTTCTGTATTTTTCATTCTTTCATCTCTCCATGCTTCAGTCCAGATGTTTTCTTCTGTCAAATTCTTCAGTTCACTAACCTTTCCTCAGCTCTTTCTAACCTGCTAGTAACTCCATATATTGAGTTTTGTTTTTTTTTTAAATTTTGGCTACTGTATTTTTCAGTTCTAGTATTTTAATTTGGCCATTTTTAATAGTTTCTTAATCGATGCTGAAAATTACCACTTCATCATCTAACTTCTTGACTACATTAATGACAGATGTTTTAGTGTCTGTGTTAACTCCAATATTTTTTATTTCCTATTGGTTTCTTTATATTGTCTTAGTTTCTTTCCCTCATAGTTTTTGGACATTTTGTCTTGCCTCCAGGTGAGTCTGGTAATTTTGGATTGGATATGAGATATATAAGGCTCTGGATGGTGTTATCTTCCTCTGGAGAGGATTATTTTTGCTTCTGGCAAGATGGGCCCACTTTAATTAAATCAGTGAACAGATTCAGAACCAGGCTTCAGTCTTTATGAGGGTTGATGTATTTATAGTTCATCCATATTTCTGGATTATAACCCTTGGGAGTTCTAACTGAAAGAGTAGGGTAAACACCATGGTTCCTCCCCTTTGGTAGGCCCTAAATTTCATTGGTGTCTCCTCCACCCCCATAAAACTGCCAGAAGTGATGCTCAGCTTTTCACCTGTCAGTCTTTTCTCTGCAGCCTCTCAGTATCTTAGGTAATGCTTGTCAGCTAGCAAACGCCCTGGAGGAAAAGCAGCACAGAATTTCAGGCTCATTGTTCTCTGTTTCCTTCTCTCTGAGATCTTAGGCTCTTAAAGGCCTCTCAGCCTTGATAGTTTTCCAATATCTTTGGAATGATTTTTGACATTTTCATTCAGCTTTTCTCATTGTATTTGGTGAAACAAGATAGCTATTATGGAAATCCTCTATACCTGACATTTATTAAGAGCTTAACATGTGCCAGGCACTGCTCCATGTACTTCATGGGTATCTACTCACTTAAACCTCAACACAATTCTAAAATATAATTCTTATTTCTTAAATTCTTATTTTCCCTCACTTTACAGAGAAGAGAACTGATGCATAGAGAGAAAAGTACCTTGTTCAAAGCCATACAGAGTAAGTGATAGATCCAGAATTTGAAACCAGGCAACTTCAGTTAGAAACCTACACTTAGCCACAGAACTATAAACCTCTTAATTCTCAGTTCTTCTTTCTGCATTTGGAATCCATGAGGTGTACCTAATGTCTTACATGAGAGCCACATTTTACTTGAGTTAATCTGAGTGGGTTTCTGGCACTTGCAATCAAATGATTTCTGACCAACCTCTTGGGACAAGCCACTTCTCCCACCAAAATGCTTCATTAGAATAAAATGTACTAAGATCCTTTCCCCAAATAGATATAATTTTTCTTCCCAGAGCTTCTCATTTGTTAACATCCTCATGATCTCATTTACTCTCCTTGTTTTTAAAAAGAAACTCACTGGACAATTCCCTCACACCCATGTTTCCAGCAAACCTATCTATGAGAAGTAAAGGATATATTCAAGCTAGAAGTAGGCAGCCTCAGTGAAGGAGCAAAGTCCTCCAGCAAGGTCAGAATTCCATCAGACTTGTGTGCCGAGGCCGACAGCCCAACTCGAGCAGGAGAGGTAATTGAGCCAGCTGCTGGGAGGCAGGAGCCACACACCCCAACCCGTTAATCTGCCTCCCTTAGCCACAAAAGGAACCCAGGGCTTCCATTTTAGCAGCATGAGGAAGCATACCATTCCCATGCATCATTCCATTAAAAAATCCCCTCCTGGAGCCCTTATCTAAGGGAAAAAAAAAAAAAATACTCAAGGGAACATTCTCTGCAGCTTCACAAAGCTCTTTATTTAGCAAATCTTGCCCCATAAAATCCACCCAGCTGTTTATTTTTTCCACTGTCAGCCAAACATGGCATTCAGTGGTGGTTTTTTGGTTCATTCTAGCCTACACTGAGGCCTAGAATTTAGAAGAAGCCCAGGGAAAGGTGTTTGCCTTGAGGGGCATTAGAGGTAAGAAGGCTCTTAGGGAGAATGACCCTTCCATCAGGGTGAAACAATCCCTCTTTGTCAAGACAGAATGTGGAAGAAGGTGGCAGATATTCATCTTGTCCAATCGATCTGCTGTTCCCCAGTATTCAGAGAGAAACTCTGAGTTTCTGGTGAGAAAGTAAATAAGAGACCACTAGGAAATTAGCAAGGGCACCAAAAAGGATTTATCATACTTGTCTCAGAGGATTCCAACAGAAACCCTTTCCCAACTCCTGTACTAGGATAATGATGATGATGATGATAGTTCATTTGATTGGCTATTATGTCAGACAATTTATATGCATTATCCCTAAGCAACCTGAAAGGCAGGTATATTTTTATCCCAACTTTACAGATAAGAAAACAAAGTTAGAAAGGTCAGTTACTCTGTAAATGGCGAAGCTGGGATTCTAAATTAAAGCCCACGCTCTTTTCAAAACACTACCCTATCTTCTGACTTCTCTTCCTTGTCATACCAAATAATATGAATATTTTTAAATGAGAGTGAGTCTACACTACAACAGAATAACTATTCTCCCACAAAGGAACAAAAATAAATACTGTCCAACTATTAAAGATTATTTAATAAGATATTAAGCAGGAAGCTTCTTAGTTCCTGGAATTGATAACTAAGATGGAATGAAGGTTCCACATACCCAACCTTCTAAATAGAGCCACAAATAACTGGGCCAGTTAACCACCCAGGACTTCATAAGAGCCACAGAAGGACTGGTTCTATACCGGAGGGGAGGAGTTGTGGGAGGTTTGGGTAGTTAGTCACAGGCCTAGTGGGTCCTACTGATTTGGGATCAGAGAATTTTTCTTCTACAGTGGATGGGAGGGGTGCTTCCTCATTTCCTAGCACAGTAGTTAACAAATTTTTTAGACTTAAGACTCCTTTATACTCTTAAAAATGATTGATGACCCTAAGGAGCTTTTGTTTACATGAATTCTATCTATGAATATTCACAGTATTAGAAATTAAAACTAGAAAATTTTAAATTATACACTTATTAATTCATTAAAAAATAATAAATATATTACATGTTAACATAAATAACATTTTAGTGAAAAATAATTTTATTTTCCAAAAATAAAAAATTAATGACTGCAATCCCACTCTTGGGCATAAATCCAGAGAAAACCATAATTCAAAAAGATACGTGCACCCCAGTGTTCATTGCAGCACTATTTACAATAGCCAAGACGTGGAAGCAATCTAAATGTCCATCAACAGAGGAATGGCTAAAGAAGATGTGGTATATATATATATATATATACACACACACACACACAATGGAATATTATTCAGCCATAAAAAAGAATGAAATAATGCCATTTGCAGCAACATGGCTGCACCTAGAGATTATCATACTAAGTGAAATAAACCAGACAGAGCAAGACAAAAATAATGATATTGCTTATATGTGGAATCTAAAAAAAGACACAAATGAACTTATTTACAAAACAGAAAGAGACTCACAGACATATAAAACAAACTTAGGTTTACCAAAGGGGAGAGCAGGGGGGAGGGATAAATAAGGAATTTGGGATTAACAGATACACACTACTATATATAAAATAGATAACCAGCAAGGACCTACTGTATAGCACAGGGAATTATACTCAATATTTTGTAATAACCTATAAGGGAAGAGAATCTGAAAAAGAATATATATATATAAAAATATATTATATATATTAAATATATATTATATAAATATATAAATATATATATATATCATGGTGCTATATACCTGAAATGAACATGATATTGTAAATCAACTATATTTCAATAAAAAAAGAAAAAATTAATGAGAAGTGTACCATTGTTTTACATTTTTGAAAATCTCTTTAATGTCTAGTTTAATAGCAAACAACTGGGTTCTCATGTCTGCTTCTGCATTGGATCTGTTACAATACATTTCTTTGATTAAAGAATATGAAGAAAATCTGGCCTCATACAGATATGTAGCTGGAAAAGAGTAATATTTCATAGCCTTTTATATAACTGTGGATATTCTCCTTTGATATTACACCAAAACTCAACACGTGGTAATTTCTTAAGTGGAATCTGAAACTGTTTCAATCCTTTTTGTACTTTGTTATATTAAAATCCACTGAGTGAAAGGGGTAAGTTTGCCAAAAGATACAAATTTCCAGTTTTAAGACAAATAAGTCCTGGGGATGTAAATGTACAGCATGGTGACTATAGTTAACAATACTGTCTTGTATATCTGAAAGTTGCTAAGAGAAAAGATCTTAAAAGTTCTCGTCACAAGAAAAATGTTGTCACTATGTGTGGCATGGATGTTAACTAAACTTATCATGGTAGTCATTTAGCAAATAGATATTTGAAAGTCACTAACGGAGTAATCTTCAAAATTCAAAAGAATTTTGAAACTACGTGTGGTAATGGATGTTAACTAGGCATATTGTGATGACCATTTTGCAATAAATATATCAAATCATTGTATTGTACACCTGAAGCTAATATAATGTTACATGTCATTATATCTCAATTTAAAAAATTGTTTTAATCCACTGGTCTATCTTCTACCAGGAATGGAGCTTTTGCCAATTTTTTGGAACATCATTCATGGATTGGTCATTTGAAAATATTAGTTCACTGAGTTATGTAGATCTTTCAAATAAAAACATTACACCTACTATTTAAAATATCACATTCATTATCGTCACTAGCAGTGACATCAGAGAAGTCTTTTAAGTAAAGGAAGCTATCAAGTTCATGGTTTCAGATGCAAGTTTTTGCAAAATTCCAATTACTGTTTGAAAACTCAACTTTTACCACTGGTGACAAATACTGTCAGATATTTTTTCTGGAACTGACAAGGTCTCTTTGTACATTTTCAGGAAAATTACTGCCAACTACCCAATTCGGAATAACAATAGTTTATGTGTCAGTATTTCTTTCAAGTAAAAAATGGTGTTCCGTGAAAGAAGAGGCTAGTTCAGGCCACAACCCAGTTGCAAAAGTGTTCATTTCTTAAGACAACCATCATACTTCAGCATGTAGCAGAAATGTTTTTCATGTACTTCCCATTCTGCCACACAAAATATTATTATAAAGACATACTCAAGGGCTGAGATTAAATTTAATCATTTTTACTGCTTCATCAAGACCTTCTTAAGTGACACTGGAATTTTTTCTACTGCTCCATGCGTGGTGGTGAAGAATCCAATGACAACTAGAACATTCAGGTGCCACTGCCTTACTTCATGCTAAGGGACCAGCAGTTTTACACACCAATTATTTTTGTACTATTAGTGCAAATGTCAACACAGTGAAAGGGCAATAATATTTTATTATTAAAATAATTTTGACCTTGTGGACCCCATGAAAGGGTCTTGAAGACCGCCAGGGGTCCACGGACCACACTATAAGAACCACTGTCCTAGTAAATTGAGAGAAGGTGAAACATCAAGAAAATCACTGAGCAGGGGGTGCATGCAAGAAGTAGAGACTGGCTCCCTCTCTGGATGCTTGAGGAACTGCAGTCAGTAGGCAAACTGTGGGCTGCCATCAGGGGTGAGGGGATTCTTGGGAGAACTTGGTGTGTGTCCCCCAGAATTTGCGAAGGCTGCAGTATAGGATTGTGCATTTTTGCCCTGCATTAGGATGCCTGGCTGAAGGAGTGAATAGGGGCTGAGGAGCAATTGGAAAGGGAAACTTTTTGGTAATTTGTCCACTCAGATGGGGTGCCCTTTTACGGTCTGCATAAGGCAGAGTGTGTATTTAGTGGAAGCTCTCGGTGGTGGTGGTGGTGGGGTCTAGCATGCACCCAGGGGCTTCTTGCCTGGAGATCTCTGAAGGCAAGAGGCTTGTTGGAGTAGCCCGTGATGGCTGAGAGAGAAGGAGCCATGGATAATGAGCACAGGAAGAGAATGGGGCATCCTCTACCCCAGCCCACTTTCCTGCAGCCATCTGAGAGTGTAAAAGAGGAAGTAAGAGACTCCCAAGGCACCCTGTCAGGCAGCAGGAGTTAGAGGAAAGGGTAGGAGACGTGGGCTGTCCAAGGGTGCCAAGAGATCCCCACAGGGCAGCGGGGATCAAGATGAGGCTCAATATTGCCCCTAGATAACCACCCATATCCTCTACACAGAACACGTCATCAGACAGAGGCCACAAGGATGGACTTGTGACTCAGGCTTGGCCAACCCCAGCTCCTTCTTACAGTGATTCATTGTAATGGGGTGGGGTGGGGGGACACAAGACCTAAGGAGAGCCCCTCCAAGTGCATACAATCCCTGACTTATGGTGATTGGACTTATGACTTTTCAACTTTATGATGGTGCTAAAGCGACACACATTCAGTAGAAACTGTACTTCACATTTTGAATTTGATCTTTTCCTGGGCTAGGCATATGCGGTCCAATACTCTCACGCAGCTCCGAGTCAGCATGCGATCCTGATGGTAAACAACCAGACACACTTACAACCATTCTGTATCCAGACAACCATTCTGTTTTTCACATTCAGCACCATATTCAATAGATTACATGAGATAGTCAACATTTTATTACAGAATAGGCTTTGTGTCAGATGATTTTGCCCAACTGTAGGCTAATGTAAGTGTTCTGGCACGTTTAAGGTTTAAGGTGGGCTAGGCCAAGCCATGATGTTCGGTAGGTGAGGTGTATTAAATGCATTTTTGACTTACAATGTTTTCAACTTACGATGGGTTTATCAGGATGTAACCCCACTGTAAGTCAAGGAAGATCTGTAATTCAATCTGTGGTGGCCAGCAGGGAGAGTTTCTTTGTTTCTTCTAGAGTCATGGAGCTCTAAGGATGAACTACGCCTGTTGCTGATAGAGGCCATCAGCAGTGGACAGAGCCTATGGAAGACTGAAGAGCTGAGAAGGAACCAGAGCTGAGGTGTGGAGAGGGAGGCACAGAATGCTGATGCTGTCATTGGACCCCCAGGGCCCAGCTGCACCTGGACTGAAACCCAATGTTTGGGGCCCATTGCTCTTTTCAATTAAGCTACGCTGACTTGGGGTTTTGCTGTCCCTTATGATCCAAAAGAGTCTGAATTTACTGAATTCTAGATTCAGCTGTTCCACTTACTAACATATGAGCCTGGGCAAGTTATTAAACTTTATTCATTTATTCACGTATTTGTTGAGCATATATTAAGTGCTAGACACTGAGCTTGGCACTGATGCTGAAAGATGAAACTATTTGATCCCTGTCTTTTTGGGAGACAAAAAAATAAATAAAAAGACCAAAAAACAGTGGAAAAATTGTTTTAAAATTCAATGGGAAGGCTTCCCTGGTGGCGCAGTGGTTGAGAGTCCGCCTGCCGATGCAGGGGACACGGGTTTGTGCCCCGGCCCGGGAAGATCCCACATGCCACGGAGCGGCTGGGCCCGTGGGCCATGGCCACTGAGCCTGCATATCGGGAGCCTGTTCTCCACAACGGGAGAGGCCACAATAGTGAGAAGCCCGCGTACCGCAAAAAAAAAAAAAAAAAAAAAAAATTCAGCAGGAGTATAGAGAAAGCACAAAAGTCTGTCTGGCGGACTATATCAGGCAATGCTTTGAGCTTGAGACCTGCTTCTAGAGAGATAAGGGCATTCTAGACAGGGAAGAGCATCTGCAAAGGCATGAAGGGTGGAGAGGAGTAGGCTCAGGACAGCTCCAGCATAGTGTAGGAAGCCGGGAGTGGCCACCATGAGCCGGGAGGGGTGGATGGGGCCAGGTCATGACTATGTCATGCAAAGGAGTTGGGCCTTTATTCTAAAAGTCATGGTGAGCCACCAAAGAATTTTCAGGAGGGGAGAGATTGGCTAGGAGTTGAAAGATTTTAAAAACCCAACCAATAAACTAATAACAATTCCAGATGATTGAAAGAGGGCAAGATGGGAGATGAAGGGATGAAGTGGTGGTAGGAGTGAGGGATTGGGGGAAGTGGCTGTTGAAATTGTCCAGGAGTGAGATGGTGAGTGACTGAGCTAAGGTAGTGGATGATACAGTAGTTGAATGGACAGAACATGGTGGTTCTTTGGTTATGGACAAGCAGGGTGAGAATTGTATATTACCTTATGGGTTTCTGATGAGAATAGCTCTTGCATTTCCAAGATTCTTAACCTTTTGGAAGTCATGGATCCCTTTCAGAACTTCTGAAATCTGTATACTCTCTTCCCAGAAATATTAGCATGTGTGGACATAATAGCTAACATTCGCTAAATACTTAACTATGTTCTAGCAGCTTCATTTATTTAATCATCACAGCAAACCTATGATTTGTTACTAACTCAGAGAGTTTAAGTAACATGTCCAAGTCACACAGTAAGCAGCAAGGCCAGAATTTGAACCCAGGTCATCTGACTTAAACTCAGTGATTTAACGACGATGCTTCACTGCTCCTCATACAGGGGTACCTAGACTGTGCCTACAATTCAGGAAAGTCACAGATTTATCCCCCTAAAGCCCATCCACTGTCACTTAAAAGTCCACAGATCTAGAGTTAAGGACACCCGCCATACTCAAGAGCCCTTGGTAAATTCTATGGAGTAAGATCAATATATGGGATTCTCATCATTGATTTTGGGTTCCCACAACCCCACCTTACAAGACTGTGGCCAGAAGAGGCCAGCTTTCTGCCTTAACCCAGTGTTATTATGGCCCTCCCCAAAGGAGCATTTGAAAACATTTTTTTCTAATAGCTTTCCCATGAAATGTCAATAATACAGATATACTGTCCATCTGGTTAGGTTCTATGTATGTGTCTGTGCTTTATATTTACATAAAAAATAAGTAAGATTTTTCTCTCTCCCACCAAGAATCAACTTTCTTCTAGTTGGGGGCATCCAAACCAGATGAAACAGATGGGGGTATACATTTACCACCAACGTAAACCCCAACATTTACCACCCACCAACTAGAGCTGCTCTCTGGTGTTCATGACCTTGTGTTCACATATTCATTCCCTCCCTTGAGTGTGGGCTGACTTTTTTCCCCTACCAGTTAAAAAAATGTGGTAAAATATACTTCACATAAAATTTACCATTTTAAGTGTACAGTCGAGTGGCATTACGTATATTCACATTGTGGTGCAACCATCAACGCTATCCATCTCTAGAACTTTCTCATCATCCCCAACTGAAACTCTGTACCCATTAAACACTAACTCACCACTCCCCACCTCTCCCCCAGCCCCTGGTAACCACTGTTCTACTTTCTTTCTGTCTTTATGAATTTGACTATTCCAGATTCCTCATTTCACTTGGCATAACATCTTCAAGGTTCATCCATGTGGTAACATATATTAGAATTTCATTCCTTCTTAAAGCTGAAAAATTTTCAGTTGTGTGCACATACCACATTTTGTTTATCTGTTCATTTATTAATGGGCATTTGTGTTGTTTGTACCTTTTAGCTGTTGTGAATAATGTTGTTTGAACATGGGTTTATAGATAGTATTTGAGTCCCTGCTTTCAATTCTTTTGTGTATATAACCAGAAGTGGAATTGCTGGATCATATGGTCATTCTAGTTTTTAATTTTGTGAGGAACCACCATTCTGTTTTCCACAATGGCTGCACCACTTTACACTCCCGGTGCACAATTTTTCCCAGGCTGACTTACTGACTTGCTTCTAACAAATGGAATAAGGCAGAAATAACAGGCTGTCACCTCCAACGTTGGTTATAAAAGGCTTGTCTTGGGCACACTCTTGGTCTGCTGACTCTGACGGAAGCAAACTGCCGTATTGTGAGCTGCCCTATGGAGAGGCCCACATGGCAAGAAACTAATGGGTCCAGCCAACAGCCAAGAAGCACCCGAGGCCTGCCAACAGCCAAGTGTGTGTGCTTGGAAGCGGATCATCCCCTCTCGAGCCTTGAGATGACTGTAGCCCCGTGGACATCTTGACTGCAGCCTTGAGGGAGACCTTGAGCCAGAGACATCCAACTAAGCCATGCCTGGATTCCTGACCCAAAATAACTGTGAAATAATAAGTGTTTATTGTCTTAAGCTGTGAATTTTGGGGTGTAATTTGGTAAGTAGCAATAGATACCTAATATAGTGGGGCTAGATAAAGGTTTATTAAGAAGAGAGAAAGAAAACAGGTTCGTATGCTGTTATAAATGATCTTGTAGAGGGAAAAATCCAGGAGAGAAAGGAGAGAACTGCTGAAATGATGCCCTTCAATACAGGGGATGAGATTTTGTGTACAGGAGGAGGAACTGGCTCTAAATCGAAGCCAAAGTTCATCTACATTTCACTAGAGACATATCATGTGAAGTTTGTGGTCATGAATTTAAAGTGAAACCAGCAAGAAGTCTGTGTGAATTCTCTCCAGCCACATTTAGCTGCGTGGGTTTGGACATGGAGTCAGTGGTGCTGGATTTAACCAGGGTTTCATTTTGCCCAGAAAGGATGACAGAGCTAAAGGGGGCAAGGGAGTTGATACTATACTGTATACAGTATATACTATACTATATATGCTATATATATAGTATATATACTATACTGTAAGTATATACTGTATACAGTATATACTATACTATACTATATATGCTATATATATGTACCATTCTATAAGTATATACTGTATATAGTATATACTATATACTATAAGGGTGGTAGTACATGTAATAGTATGTAATATATAGCATATATGTGTGTATATACTATATATATGGTATTTATATACCACATGACATACTATAGTACTATAATTGTTGGCCATGGGTAGTGACACGGTAGGATCAATAAACTGGAGGTCCCAGTGGGGACAAAGTGTTGTTGGCATTGGGGAACTTTAGAGAAAGACCATAGTGGTTAGAGAGTAGACACAGAAATCAAGATTAGGGATGGAGTGCGGTTACAGGATGTGGCTATGAGAGTGACTGACAGAGGGTGAAGAAGAAGGTTGTTGGAGGAAAGAAGTTCAAGGAATTGAAACACCAAGGTGTCGGGTGGTGGGGAAGGGGGATGGATCATCCGTATTGAAACTGCAGCACTGAGCGGTAGTAGAAATAAATTAATAAATTATAAGTAAAGAGGTTATTAATGAAAATGTATGTTTTATTGGTGAAGTGATTTTTAAAAATCTAGAACCAAATAGCAAAAAAAAAAAAATCTTAATGGCAAATACTCTCTGTTCGGCACTATGTTAAGTACTTCATGTAGATTAATTCACTTAATCCTCACAATATTGTTATTATTCCCAATTTACAGATGAGGAAACTGGTGCAGAGAGGTTAAGCTGACAGGTGGAGCAGTTGAGATTTGAGCCCTATCCATCGAGTCTGGAGTCCTTTCTTTTTATCAGTAAACTGTACTGCTTCCCTCTGCTCCCTTCATCAATTCCCCCTTCTCTAGAGAGTTCCTAAGGTACTAGGGGAAACTTGTCACCTAATAGTATTTTGTCTTGAATTAGTCACTATGCTGGCTGGCATGTTAGTCTCGCCTCCACAACTCAGAGCTCAGACACATCTGTAATTCTCACTGTCCTCCACCTCCTCTGATCCCACGTGCATGCACACACACACTCACATGCGTGCACACACACACTTGCACATCCCTCTGCTACACACAGGTCTGGATACATAGTTGAGTGCCTTCCCAGTGGAGGTAGAATAGGGCAGTGATTGTGAATGGGTTCTGGAGCCATCTTTTGGGCTCAAATCCTGGCTCTGCAGTCCTATGTGGGCTGTGTGACCTTGGGCAAGTTTCTTTGCTTTGATGAACCTTAATTTCCCAATTTAAAAATGGGAACTCTAGGGCTTCCCTGGTGGTGCAGGGGTTGAGAGTCTGCCTGCCGATGCAGGGGACATGGGTTCGTGCCCCGGTCCGGGAAGATCCCACATGGGATCTGGGCCCGTGAGCCATGGCCGCTGAGCCTGCGCGTCCGGAGCCTGTGCTCCACAACGGGAGAGGCCACAACAGTGAGAGGCCTGCGTACTGCAAAAACAAAACAAAAAGGAACCCTGATATCCCTGTCCTCAGAGAGGAGTTGTGAAGATGAGTATGAATCATCTAACCCTGAGCAAGTGTTCCGTAAAATTATTATCATTGTTGTTATTGTTATTATTACTATTACCATTACCCCCTCATTTCTTATCACTCTCCCCCACTACCAGGCCACTGGCTTTCTTGTAATTCTTTGAATATGTTAAGTTCTTATCTGCCTCTGGGCCTTTACATTTGCAGTGTCCTCTGCCTGCATCATTTTTGCTCTACATTTTCATGAGATAAACTCCTTTGATTCAGGTCTTTGCTCAGATGTCACCTCCTCAAGGAGACCTTAGCTGATTATCTTACCTAAAGCTCACATGTGCACACACACATGCATGCTTCACTCTTGATCCTTTTACTATCTGCATAGCATTCATCACTATCTGAAATTATTATGCATATTAATTGCTTATTGTCTGTCTCCCTCCCTAGAACATAAGCTCCAGGAAGACAAGGACTTAGTGTTCCTTGTTCATGGCCATAATCCAGGGCAGGCCTGAGAAAACACTCAATAAATCTTTGCCGAATGAATGTTGAATGAGTAACCATGACTGCTTATAATAAAGACCACTATAAACTGAGTGTTTATTCTGTGCAAGGCATTAGGCTAAGTACTTGATATGAATTGCTTCATTTAATCTTCACAAATGGCCTAAGAAATCAGTGTGATGGTGCCCACGGGGAGGGGCAGAGCAGCTAAGTGACGTGCTCAAGGTCACAGAGTAGGTAAATGGAGGAGCTGGGCTTCCAGTCCACCATTCTGTAGGCAAAGCCTGCAGTCAGGTGAAAGATTTCTCCTGCCTTTCCTTGCCAGAACTTTCCCTCTCACATTCCAATACCGCTGCTGTATCTGGCACTCAGACAGGCTGCCTTCAGGTTCACCAGAGAACATCTTGGAAAACACCCAATTTAGCTCCTTGGAAAGGAGCCCCAACTGGGCTGGGAGCGCCAGGCCCTACGGGCCACTGCTGGCTCACACCCTGCCTGTTGGCATCGCCACATATTGGTGAGGATTCCAAGGAGAAGCCACCAGGTGCGAGGAGTTGCTGAGCCAAGGGTCTCAGCAAGCTCCTCATCTACACAGCCTACCTTTGCTGGCCCCCTACCTTCCAGCTGTACCAGAATATTTGGTATTTCCAGAAGAAGCCAAGTTGCTTCTCCACCCCTTGCCTCAATATTCTGCTTCCCTGCCTGGCATGTCCTTCTTGCCTCCTTGTCCTCAAGCAAACTCCTGCTCATCCTTCAAGACCCAGCTCAAGAGTCGCCTCCTCCATGAAGCTTTCTCTGACCTTCCCCAGGCCAACTGGACTGCTCTTCCTCTGTCTTCCCTCTCTGTGTCGTACAGCAGAGGGATTAGGCAAGTGGGCTTGGAGTCAGCTGAGTTAGATTCACACATCTCCTCCTCTACTAGTAAACTGTGTGACCTCAGCCAGTTACTTAAACTCCCCAAGCTGTGGTTTTCTCATCTGTAAAATGGGGTCGATGATAGTACCTACATCATGTATTGGTGTGAAGCTTAAATGAGATAACCCATGTGAAGAACCCAGCACATACCTGGCATATATTGAACCCTCACTAAATATTAGCAATTATCATTACTAACTCTTTCTTAGAGAACCCACCAGTTGGTATTGAAACCTGTGTTTATCTCTCTCACCAGACCGTAATCTTGACACACCCATTGTACTCCTAGCCTTGCCCTGCGCCTGGAACACAGGATGTGCTCCATAAAGGTTTGTGGAATGAATCTGGCAACTTTTCAGGAAGCATGCATTGAGGGAGGGGAGGAGAGGGCTGTCCTTAGGCTTAGAAGCAATATGCCCATAACTGATTTTCCTCTCTCATTTTTTTTTTTTTTTTTTGGTAGGGCCAGGGTTGTCTTGATGGGATGAAAAAGTAAGGGTCAGGTGGCAACCAAACTGTACAGCCTCTGCCCACTCTCAGACTGTAGCCTCAGTTCCCCTCATCTCCATTGCATTTACAATGGGAAAGCTTTTTGGAAGTTGGCTGCTGCAGGCATCTCGAAAAACCCAAGACCAAGAGAAAGTTTTTGGCCCCTCTTCACCGGGGTCATGTGCCCAGATTATTTCCTAAGGATTTCCTGAGGATGTGTGTAACCAGATCCTTTATGGCCCTGTGCTGGGGGGCAGGAATAACAGTCACTATAGCTTAATGCTGGGCGGTCAGGTTTCTGCTCGACTTCCTGTACATTTGGTGGTCGTGGCTTAACTGCTAATGAATGATTCCACGACTCAAAGTGCCACTTTAAGGGGGGGAGGGTCCTGGACTTACAAGGGCGATCCTTATTCCCTCTCCTCATCTCCCTTCCTGCAAGGGGCCAGTCTCCTGACTGAAATGGGGGCCCTTGCCTGCTACCATTTCTTGCTCCCTCTTTCCATTTCCCCTGCCTTTCCTTATGTTTACTTTTACTTGAAAAGAGGTCCCACCTTGAGTCAAAGCGCTTTCAAGAGAACTTATAATAAATGCCCTACATTAAGATAGTATATTAGTGCCTTCCTTTTCTTTTAAAAAATAATATCCTCATTATGAAAGTAATAAATGCCCCTTATAGAAAATGTGGAAAATTCAAGAGCATTTAAGAAAGAATATTTACATCACCCATAATCTCAGAGCCCTGAGGAAACCATAAATAGCATATTGGCACATTTCCTTTTAGACTGTTATTTATGTATGCTTATACATACATTTGTACATAATTAGTGCCGGACTTCATATTAAACAGAGATGCATGCCATATACTTTACATATGTTTAGATCTTGTGACTTTCCATGACATAGTCCCATCATTTCTTTTTCTCTGTCCACCATCATAAAAAGGAAAGCAGATGTTCGTGTCCTGGGATTCTGCATCCAGGGAAACTATGACCCAAAGAAGTAAAGTCACTTTCTCAAGGTCACACAGATTTTGCTAGCACAACTGGGATTGGAGCCTAGGTCTCTTGGGTCATGGCCAAGTCTTCTTTCCACTGAACTGGAAATCTGTCCCAGGGGCACCAAAGAGAAGAGTCTTGAGTACTGGTGCCAAGTTTGTAAAATGTGGAATCATAGTTCTCAGGTTGTTGACATTTTTACCCAAAGTCCAAAGATAGAAAGTGCTGAAATGCTTTCATGAAACAAATTTGAAAATGTTTTGTGGTCATTGAGGGACATGAGAGACCCTCTCAATGGCCTCGACCTTGGCACTCTCATCTCTTTTAGTCAAGGTTTTAAGTTGCAAATCAACACATGCTTACTCCTTTTATTAAGCAGAAAACTTAATTTCTTCAAGGATATTAGGTACATCACAGAGGTCCAGAAAGGCTAAAGAACCAGGCTTAGAAGCCACATAGCCAGGGACAACTGAACCTAGGGATGATTGTCAAATATTTGACAACCATCTGACATAGACTCCAACTAATCAGAATAGTGGAACATGGTAAATAACCTCTACAGCTGTTCTGGAACATAATCACTAGATATCAGCCCTGTCCAAATCATACTTTGGACACATTCCAATAGGAACATTGTATTAGTCAGGTTTCTTCTATGATAATGCAACATAACAAATTATTCTCCAATCTCAACAACAAGCATTTTATTTTATCTTCAGCGGATCAGTTGTGGTTTGGCTCATCTTGGCTGGGCTCAGCTGAGCTTAGTTGGGATTTGGGTCCAGATTTCGGGTCAGGTTCAGGTTTGTTTCAGGTATCTTCATCCTAGGACCCAGGCTGAAGGGACAATGGCTACATGGAGCATGCTTTTCTCATGGTGAGGGTGGAGGCTCCAGTGGGCTAATGGAAACTCATCATGCTTCTAAAACCCTCAGCCTAGATAGAATTAAGACACCATCCCTCCCATCTACTTTCCATGGCTCAAAATAAGTCATATAGCCCAGCTCAAGGCGAATGGGTCTGGAATGTAGACTTTGTCTACTGTCATGGGAGGCACTGCAAGTTACCGGTCCAAAGGCACGGATTCTATGATAGGGAGACAGTGAAGAGTGGAGACAGTTTTCCAGTCTATCATACTCCCAATACTGCCACCCATGGGCATATCCTCTTCAGTTTACACCACCAATGCTGGGCCCTAGATGCTACTCCTGGAACCTCTGTCCTTACTGCCTCTTGTAAGTGGAGGTGTTTGCCAGCATTCTCATCAGAATGGATTCTACCCAGAAACTGCTTTTCTGCTTCACTAGTTTCCAGTTTACTATTTAGAGCAGGTGCATCCCATTGACTGTATCCTGGCTACCAAGGAGGCTGCAAAAGCAAGTTTCTGGCTTCTACCTAGGATGAAGGTGGGGAAGTTGACTCATTAAGTATAGAATTTCTCAAGCATAGGAAGGATGTTCAAGGTATTGGGTGGCCATAAAGAATGGCAAACGTCCACTACACCCACCTTCAGGGAGATTCCAGGGAGCTCAGGGAGATGTGAAAATCCAGCACAGCCTTTGACTAATCCATTCACCTGTGACTTCCCTTATTTCCTCTATATTCTCACCCCTCTGACTCTCCTTTTCCCTGAATTCATAGTCTCATACTCTAACAGCTCCTCTGCCTCCTTTACTCTGACGCTTATCACAGAGACTGCTGGATGCGCCCAAAACCCATTCTCCACTTCTTCCCTCCTGTAAAGAACCCTTGAGCTTTAGCTGGGCATGTGGACAACCACAAGATGACATTCCCCAGCTTCTCTTGCAGCAAGATGTGGCTCTGTGCCTAAGTTCTGGCCAAAACTTGGGAGCAACCAACATGTCCTTCAGTGGGTGAATGGATAAATAAACTGTGGTACATCCAGACAACGGAATATATTATTTAGCGCTAAAAACAAATGAGCTATCAAGCCATGAAAAGACACAGAGGAAATTTAAACGCATATTAACAACTCAGTGAAATAGCCAATCAGAGAAGGCTACATACGGTATGATTCCAACTATACGGCATGATTCCAACTCTACGGCATGATTCCAACTATACGGCATTCTGGAGAAGGCAAAACTACAGAAATGATAAAGAGATCAGTGGCTCTGGGAGGGTAGTGATAAATAGGCAGAGCACAGAGGATTTTTAAGGCAAGTAAAAATACTGTGATATTACGATGATGGATAATTGTCATCATACGTTTGTCCAAAGTCATAGAGTATACAACACCAGTAGTGAACCCTAAGGTAAACTATAGACTTTGGGTGATTATGATGTGTCAATGTAGGTTCATTCTTGGTAAAAAAAAAAAAAAAAAGTACCAATCTGATGAGTGACGTTGACATTGCAGATACTATGCACGGGGGGGAAGGAGGGGCTTATATGGGTAATCCTCTTGATTTTATCGTAAACCTAAAACTGCCCTTCTAAAAAAGTCTTTAAAAAACAAGGAAGAATATTGCCCTCAAGTACCTTACAATTTAGTGAGAAAGAAGGAAACAGGAACAATCAACTAATCCACAGCAGAATAAAATAAATGTGAAAAAAGAGTGTAGGCTAAATGATGGGAGTGAGAAGAGATTGTACATAAATCCAACTGAAGTTGAGTTACCAGATAAAAATATAGGATACCCAGTTAAAGTTTATTTTCAGATAAACAGCAAATAAAATTTTAGTGTATGTATGTCCTATGAAATAGTTGAGGAATACTTATAAATTATTCATTGTGGATCTGAAACTCAAATTTAACTGGGTATCCTATATTTTTATTCGCTAAATCTGGCAACTCTAAACTTGGGAGGATCAAGGGAGACTTCAGAGAGAAATTGGCATTTGAATTGTGCCTCGAGGGATAATGAATAGGATTTCAATAGCTGGATTATTTAAGACTATTCCAGGCTGAGAAGACAGCAGGAACAAAGGATGAGAGATTGAAAATGTCTGGCATACCTTGGCACCTAAGCATTACAGTCTGGCTCTTCATTTAATGTGGCTCTTGTGTGGGTGGACCTAGCTAATACTGAGCCTAGAAAAATGTGCAGCCATGTTGCAGAATTCAAAACCTAGGATGTGGAATCCTTAGCATTGTGTCCATCTAACAGTAGATGCTCTGAATTCTGAAAGTACAATTAAATCAGGAAGTGGAGAATTTAAAGAAGGAAGATATAGTGTTAGAGATGTGGTGTTCTATTCTAAGAACAGGAATTGCTATCCAGACTTTTCTTGCCAAACAATCATAGTATATACTATTTGCATGTTCTCCTCAGCTCACAAGGATCCTAGTTTGCCCCTCACTTACAGGGATGGGCCCAGGCAGCCATGTGTGTTCTATGAGGCTTCTGTCACCCTACTCAAAGTTGATTGGACCAATTATGAATACGTGACCCATGCTGAACAAATCAGAATCCATATCCTGGGTGTTTGGGATTGGGACTAGAAGATTTTAGTTCATTCCGAATGTCTCTTGAAAGGAGGAGATTTACATTTATTAGCAATCACTGACTATTACAGCAAAGTCTTATCCCCATAGTGGCCTCAAGAACTCTGCTCACTGGGTGTGATGGGACTGGAAGCAGGAAGCCTGGAAGATTCTTCTCTTCTGAGCTTGATGGTCATAAGTTGGAAAAGTCCTCTGCCTTGTGCTAAAAATTGAGATGGTGTCATACTGTGACGTGCAAATAGGCTAATAACTTCTTTCTGTTCCTCACTACTTAGCTACTGTCGGGGTCAGCCTGGGCCCTTGGTCAAGGTGCTGGCTGCAGCCTGCTCTCTTGATACACGCTGGCCCCCCTTTTCCATATTTATCCTCTGGAACAGCGGTAGGGATGCCTTCTGATCCTTAGGAGTTATCTGTTCTGTGCCTGCCCTAAGCTGTGAGGGCTGCTCTTTGCATTATTGATAAGATGGCAGAGACTCTGAAAGGTCAGCACAGTGAGCCAGCCTCTACTGCCTCATTCGAGCAGGCGCTTGTACATCACGCCTGGCCCCATGATTCTAATTTGGTGAGTCTGGGATCTAATGAGACTGATCGTGGGCTTGAACCGACTTCGGTCCTTTGGAATTACCACAGAAAAGGAGCCAACAGAATTCTCAGGTGAGTGATAAAGTGAAAATTAATTGGCTACAGTGTCTTGCAAGCATGAATAGTGGTCAGGAAAAAGAAAATGCGAAAGAATTAAAGGTGCAGAATGGTTTCTCTAAATATGCTATCTAAATGTGGCCTTGAGCCCTATCAGCTTTATTATAATTGTGAACAGAGGATACTTTGAATTGAGAAACAGGAAAAGACCATAAAGCAAGGATTCACTAGTTTCCTGGGGCAGGGAGCAGGGCGTGTGATGTACGGGATGGGGTGTCTTTCTCCTGAGCCCCTCTAGCATCCCGTTGTAATTGGATCCTGTTTCAAAAGTCCTCATTAAAGACTCTCATTCCAGTATTGTTTACAGTAGAAACACCAAACTAGGGAGGATGTAACCAAGCTTCAAATCACCCAAGGTGCTGGGTAGAAATGATTTTCATGGCTGGAGCCTAGGAAGGCAGAACCCACAAACCCAGCAACCCTGTTACACAACGGGCCCAACCAGACTTGCCAAGGTGACATGGGCTCTCGTAAAGTCCTGAGTTATCAGCTCACCCCAAATTTAGTCCCCGCCTAACTGGCAAAATCCGAGAGTAGATTCATGATTAAAGTGGTCAAATGCCTTCTTATAGCAATGCTATCAGTTGTAAGGAAAAAGCCCCAGTTCTCTGAAAGAAAGTAATCTTTCATCAGTGTCCATGTTTAATGCCTTTCTGGGACGATAGGGACTTTTAATACTTTTTATTTCATGTATGAGACTAATCTGATGTTCCATTTCTCACACTGGGCTCTAGGGAACAATAGTAATTTTCCACTTTGTAAAGCTTTCTCTCACTTTTCATCCCACTCAAAGGCAGCTGTTCTAAATTCTGAGTGTCTTTTTTTTTTTTTTTTGCGGTACGCGGGCCTCTCACTGTTGCGGCCTCTCCAGCCGCGGAGCACAGGCTCTGGACACGCAGGCCCAGCCGCCGTGGCTCACGGGCCCAGACGCTCCGCGGCACGCGGGACCCTCCCAGACCGGGGCACGAACCCGTGTCCCCCGCATCGGCTGGCGGACTCTCAACCACTGCGCCACCAGGGAAGCCCTTGAGTGTCTTTTTGAATAACATGGGCATTCCTGGGGCTATTATGGATGGCATTTTAGAAAAAGATATTGTCAGTTGATTCTAGGTACATGAGGGAAACACTTACCATGTGGAGTTACGTTCCTTCCGAGGGCTGATACTCCATGTTTTATAGATGTAACCACAAACCCTGTGCTTAATCAACTTTCCGTTATATGCCTGTACATTAGACAGCAAAGCCTTCTAAATTATCGATAAATCACTAAAACAGAACAATGCAGATGAACCATGACATTTTATTCATTCATGAATTTCCAGGGAGAGGAGCTTCATGAGAAAATGGCCTGGAAAAACTCCCAGAAGAGAAATAACACCAAGATACCAAGAGGTGCCTCTCCTCAGGTTAGGAACTGGCTAGAGAGCATAAGAAGAGGTTTCTTAAAGCACAGTGAGTGGGAAGATGGTTGTCTTACCTAATCACACATGTCAAAACCAGACTGAAGACAGATACTTCTGGATTCATATACTGGCTCCACCACTTACTAAGTATCTGACTGGAGACAAGTGACTTAACCTCCCTCTGCCTCAGTTTCCTCACCTATACAATGTGGATAATAATAGCATTCACCCGATAGAGTGATTATACAGTTAAATGAGATACTAATATTAACATTAGCATCTGACTCTTCCAGCAAGGAAACATGAACCACTCTAGGTCTTTCAATCAACCGGAATTTAATACAGGAAATAAGTGATCCAGAAGACAACAGAGCTGAGACACCTAACGGATGCCCATAAAGCAACTCAGACATTAGAAATAGTGGGACACTGTTAGGGCTGGAGGGACAGTAGGAGGCTGTCCTGCAGGGGCTGAAACCACAGCAGGGTCTGAGCTGGAGCCGTGGAGGAGATGCCACAGGATGCAGATAGAAAGAGGAGAAATACTCTAGCCTCTCCCCAAATCCTGTCTTCCGGTTTTCCACCAAAATCTTTCATGGCTGAACCTCCCTGGGAGCTATAGGGTCAAAGAGCTGGGAAAATGTTGTTCCCTGAAATACAGAGCAGAGCAAAAGAAGGGCAGGGGGGAATCGGAGTGCAAACAGGCAGTTAACCAGCAAATACTGACATTACTGAGCCCTCACCATAAGCCAGGCACTGGGCTGAGTGCTTTTTATGGAGTAATTCATTTAAACCTGTTAGCAACTCACAGAACCAGGGTCTGAAGCACCCGATCAATGTTAGACCTATTATTGAAGTAATTGAACATAATTGAAGCAACCCAAAGAAAATAATGGTATGTGGGTGCAGCCACTAGATTGAAAACAAATTGCCAAGAGGAACCATGCCTCACTCATCTTTGGGTCCCCAGCACATTGCAGGTGCCCTGCCCTTAGGGATCACTCAGTTCATACTTGTAAAGCCAAATGACATTGACAGCAATGAAAGTGTGAATTGGTGAAGCAGATCTGGTGTGAGTAAAGGATTGTCTCCCATCCTTCTAGGAGTTTGGGTTTTGTGGTTACTGTATAATCCCATCACCTCCCATCAATATTTTGGCATTTTACTTGTAAAAATATGAATATTTCAATAACCAACCCAGTAGTATTGAGCATCCCTTATACCTATATTGTGGGCCCTGATCGCCATTTCCCATGAAAAGGAGCAAGGCTACTCAGAGAAATGGCTGATTCTTTGTCTGAGGCAAGACATATATAGATGAACCTGGAACATTTTGTTATGCCAAAACACAAGAAATCTATCAAAGACAACTGTGCTATGTCTAAAGGACTCAGGAGTCAACTTTAAGAGTCTTCCACTAGTCAAAGATGGGACAATTTAAGCACCAATTAGAGTAATAACCACAATTAATTAAAGTATATCAAATACGTTAAAAGCCATGAGTTCATAATGATACTAGGGGGGCGGATTCTCACTGGTCACCTCTGGAGAATGATAGGGAATCAACTGTTAGGGGCTGAATTGCGTCCCATATGTTGAAGTCCTAACACACAGTATCTCAGAACATGACCATTTTTGGAGACAGGACCTTTAAAGAGGTAATTAAGGTTAAATAACATCATTGGGGTAGATCCTAATCCAATATGGCTGCTGTCCTTATGAGAAGAGGAGATTAGGACATAGACACACACAGAGGGATGACCATGTGAAGACACAGCAAGAAGACAGCCACCTACAAGCCAAGGAGAGAGGCTTAGAAGAAACCAACTCTGCCAACACCTTGGTATCAGACTTCCAGCCTCCAGAACTGTGAGAAAATTAATTTCTTTTTTTTTTTTTTTTGCTGTACGCGGGCCTCTCACTGCTGCAGCCTCTCCTGTTGCAGAGCACAGGCTCCGGACACGCAGGCTCAGCTGTCATGGCTCACGGGCCTAGCCACTCCGCAGCATGTGGGATCCTCCCGGACCAGGGCACGAACCCCTGTCCCCCGCATCAGCAGGTGGACTCTCAACCACTGCGCCACCAGGAAAGCCCCAATTAATTTCTGTTTTTTAAGTCACCCAGTCTGTGGTACTTGTTGTGGCAGCCCTAGCAAACTAATACATCAACTCATAATTCTGAAATTTGGTAAATGAAGGGAAAGAATCAAGCATTTAACCTGCCTTTCCTATATACCTCGAGGTAAACAAATAGTTGATGAAGAAAACTATGTTATATGGATATGGATATTATATGGATATTTTCCATATAATAAATCAAGAAGGGATGAAAACATTTTTTAAATAACTATTTTGCAAAGCCCTTTAGGAAACAACGTTTCCAGGCAATGGTCATCAACAGTAGCTACCATCACAAAAAGAGAGAACTAGACGTCATGGCTCCTAACGGACGTGTACAATGTCATCTGTAAAGTACTGTTTGCCAAAACTCAAACCTGAACCAGACCAGTTCTCTCGATCTAATTACTAATTCACAGAAAATACGTAGGACAGAGCAACGTTGAACAGCAGAAGGATGCAATTAGCAAAATTCAGAATATGGGAAATTCTGTAGGACAAGTGACCTGTTTTCTTAAAAAAATAAATTGCAAAAACTAAAAAAAAAAAAAGAGAGAGAGGGGGAGAAATCTATAAATTTAAGAGGCTTAAGATACACATCAAGCAAATTCCACTTTAAAAAAATATTCTGAGACAAGCAGGGAAACTTGAATATTGACTGGATATTGAACATTAAAGAATATTTTAGTATTAACATTATAATAATATTTTAGGTGTCATAATGGCTTTATGGTTATATTTTATAAAAATATCTATCTTTTAGAGGTACATTCTGAAATATTTATAAGGAAAAGATATGATGTCTGGGATTTCCTTAAAAATAATCTAATGTAGGAGGCAGAGTAAGCAGGTAATAGATGAAATCCATCCATCCATGGGTTGGATGTCATAAAGCTGGATGATGGGTACATGGAGGTTCACTACAATATTCTCTCTACTTTTCTGAATGCTTTATGTTTTCAATTATAAAATGTTTTTTGAGAAGAGAATGTTTGAATGTTGCAGGCTATCAGAAAGAGGCAAACATGCTCATTCTTGCTAGTAATTCAAGAAATGTAACGAAAGATACTTTTTTGGCCTGTCGAATTAGCAACCATTTTATTTTAGTGGTAATTTCTAAGGTTAGGTGAAACAGACACTTGCATACACTGTAGCAGGAATATAAATTGGTCGGCACAACACTTTGGGAAATCAATTTGGTAATATGTACTGAGAATATTAAAAGAAACATTTCTATCCTATTTAGAAGAGGGAAACATAGATTTTATGTTCATACTTTTTTTTTTTTTTTTTTTTTGCGGTACGCGGGCCTCTCACTGTTGTGGCCTCTCCCGTTGCAGAGCACAGGCTCTGGACACGCAGGTTCAGCGGCCATGGCTCACGGGCCCAGCCGCTCCATGGCACGTGGGATCTTCCCGGACCGGGGCACGAACTCGCGTCCCCTGCATCGGCAGGCAGACTCTCAACCACTGCACAACCAGGGAAGCCCTATGTTCATACTTTTTAAACCAGTAATTTTATAGAAGTTTCATATTCCCGATTGTTGAGATAAAGAAGGAAAAGCTTCATAATTAATAAATATGTTCATTGCATGATTGTTTATAGTAGGGAAAAAAACTAGAAACCAAATATAGGTCCAAAACCAAGTACAATTAATTAGAACAAAATATTATTGGCAATTAAAATGTTTAAAAGGGTTTATAGTTTGAGGGGAGGCTTATGTTATAATAAATTTGCTAATACAATTAATTAGAGCAAAATATTATTGGCAATTAAAATGTTTAAAAGGGTTTATAGTTTGAGGGGAGGCTTATGTTATAATAAATTTGTTAAATATAGGAAACATTTTATGATTATAACTTATAGGCACTGGATTTTCCAAAGCTGGGGTGGGGGGGAGGGAGAGAGAGAGAATGGATGGATAGACAGATAGATGATGGATGGATGGATAGATACTTTTTTCACAATGTTACATTAACCCTCCTCCCTTGGTGGAACTTTGTAATTGCCTCTACCAGTAAAAGTGACAGGAATGCTATTGACTTCCAAAACTAGCTCATTAAAGAACCTTGCCTGGTTCTCTCTCTTGAGACAACTACCTTTGGAAACCTGAGCTGCCATCTAGATGTCCACCTTGTCCCCCAAGCCCATGCTGGAAAGACTATGTGGCCAGACCACAAAGAGAGAAAGATGCCTGAGGAATCCCAGCTACTTGAGTCTTCAAGCCCAGGCACCAGACTCATGAATGTAGAAGCCATTGAAAGGAGTCTCGTCCCAGCCCCAGCGAAACTGCAACCACATGAACGACCCCAGCCAGAAGTCCCAGGTGAGCTGCTCCTGTATTCCTGACCCACAGATAATAAATGACTGTTGCTGTTTTATGGCACTGAGTTTTAGTGCGATTTCTTATTCAGCAATAGGTAACTAATATATAAGTATACAAAATATATAACTATATAAAGTAACAGCAAAAAATACATTAAAAAAATAAGAAGCAGTTACCCCAAAGTATTAACAGTGATCATCTCCAGGGGGATTATGTGTATATGTTTTCTTCCTTCCCCTTCCTTCTGAATTTACTGAATGATCATATATTTCCTTGAAAAACTGAAAAAATAAATTTTATGTTGAAAAGCATTTAACTGTGACTTTTGTGGCATCCCGGCTCCTTCAGTCAAGTTCAAGGGTGTCCATCAGGCTTTCCCGAGGATCATTTGCTGGTACATGAAACCAAATACAGCCAAAGCCTTGAGGGGTGCTAGAGACCGTCCCGTCCAGCCCCCCAGCTGCTCTAAATCTCCTGTATGCAAGCCCATGAGACAGCTGTTGCCCAGCTTTTCTGTGAATGAAAGGTCTCCACGACAGGGGATTTATCCCATCCAGAGCCAGCGCTTTCCATCTTCAGCCTCCCATGACACAAAGTCTTCCACTCACTGGTCTTATTCATGAAATAAATATTCATGAAGTCTTTGTCAAAGGCCTACTACGTGCCATGCGTTGTTCTAAGTCCTGGGACACAACAGAGAGCAAGACAGATAAAGACTTATTTCCAAGGAGCTTAGATTCTAGTGGGAGAGATGCACAGTTTATATATAAAGATAAAAACAGATAGTACTAAGAACTATGAGGAAAATAAATCAAGGCAAGGAGATTGAGAGTGAGGACAGTACAATTTTTAAAAAGATGGTCAGGGAAGGCCACCCTGGGGAGGTGACCCTGGAGGCCCGACTGAAGTGAGAGAGGGCGTCTTATAAATATCTGAGGGAAGAACATTCCAGATGGAGGAGCATCAAGGGCGCAGTTCTGAAGCAGAAGCCTGCTCAGCACATCTGAGTGAAAGCAGGAAGGCCAGGATGACTGGACAGTGGTGAATATGGGAGAGAAAGGCAGGAGAAAGACGTCAGGGAAGATTGTGAGCGCAGAGCGTGAAGACCTTGAAGGCCACACTTTGGACTTTGGATTTCACGCTAAGAGTCATGGGAAACTGCCAGAGGCTTTTGAGCAGAGGAATGGCATGAGCTGATTGATGTCTTCAAAGCATCACCCCAGCTGCTGTGTGGGAACAGAAGGGTGAGGAAGAGGGAGGGAGGGGAGACCAGTGCAGACGTTGCTCTAGTTGTCCAGGAAGCAAATGGGTTAGAAGTGGTTGGATTCTGAATGTATTTTAAAGGTGGAACCAACAGTACTTGTTGGATTAGATGTGGGTATGAAAGTGAGAAGAGAGTCAGAGATAATTCCACAAGCAACCTTACGTCAACAAATATTCGTGTAAGATGGTGGGGATACCCTATGAATAAAACACAGTTGGTTTATGTACTCCCCAGAAAGAGACAGACACATTCCCAGATCATTTTTATATATTAGGGCCTAATATATTAAAGACCCTGCAAAAAAAAAGTTTTAAAAGTTTCTATTTTCAAGATTAAAAAACAGTAACATTAAAGACTATTAAATAGGTTAAATATTAAAATGAATATACTTAGAAACCCAGGAAAAGGGTAGGAAGGGCTTCCTAAGGGAGAAACAGCTATATGAAGCTTGGGTTTGTAAGGTTGGCAGATGAAGATCTTTCCAGGGAGTTGGACTTAGCCTGGCTGAGGCCTGGAAGCAGGAAAATTAGGGAGGTGTTGAGGAAAACACTAAGCACCAGGTATGACAGAAGTGAGTGTGCAAGGACGTGGAAGGAAATGAGTTTGGAACAGTGCACAGAGCACAAGCCGGGAAGAGTCTTGGCCATTCTAAGGAGGTGGGGTTTTATCCTGAGAACAGTGAGGGGCTGTGGGTAGGTGTTAAAACAAGAACATCTATGGTGAGGTGTGGACTTCAGAAAGATCATTCTGGCAAAGTGTGGAGAAAGGAGTTGCAATTAGATCGGAGGTCAGTGTAGAAGCTATAATAGTAGTTCAGGTAAAAAAATGCTAAGGGACTCAAGGAACACAGTAGATAGAGGCAAAGAAACTGAGGGAGGTTGTGTTGAAATAGAAGGTAGGAGGGACCTTGAAGGCATTGTGCTAAGTGAATAAGTCAAACACTGTATGATATCACATATATGTGGAACCCAAAAAACTCTAACTCATAGATACAGAGAACAAATGGATGGTTACCAGAGGCAGGGGTCGGGGGTGGACAAAATGGGTGAAAGGGATCCAAAGGTACAAACTTCCAATTTTAAGACAAATAAGTCCTAGGGATGTCATGTACAACATGGTGATTGTAGTTGACAAAACTTTATTTTATATTTAAAAGTTGCTAAGAGAGTAGATCTGAAAAGATCTCATCATGAGGAGAAAAAATTGTAACTACATGTAGTGATGTTAACTAAACTTGTAGTAATCATTTTGTAATACATATATACATACATCATATACATATATCAAACCCTTATGCTGTACACCTAAAGCGAATACAATGTGATATGTCAATTATATCTCAATTTGAAAAATTAAAGAAGAAGAAACAGAAGGTAAAATGGGCTTGACGGCTGATGGGATTTGGGGTGACTGAGTGTCGTCTAGGATGGTTCAAGTTCCTGATGTGGGTGACTGGGGTGGGAAATCAGGGGAAAGTCAATGGGTGTACATGGACACATCGAGTTAGAGTTGCCTGAGGGACACACCCAGGGGGCTGGTCCTGTAGGCAGTTAGACATAGAAGTCTGAAGCTCAGGGGCAAGGTCAGGGATATGTCAGTGTCGTTCTGACCCTTGGGGCTTATAAATCAAGTCTGATTTGCTTTTCACACAGAGGTCCTTTAAATACTTGAGGACAGCCATGACCTTCTTCAACCCTACCTACTGAGCTGCCTGAAGGCTAAACTCTCTTGGTTCCTCCCATCTCCTCTCACCTGGGGGGCAGTAAAGCAGAGTGCTACTCAAAGTGTGGCCTGTAGACCAGCAGCATCACCTGGGAACTGTGAGAAATTCAAAATCTCAGACTCACCCCAGCTCTACTGAATCAGAGACTGCATTTTTAACAGGATCCCCCCGTGAT
Organism: Globicephala melas; assembly: GCF_963455315.2. Taxonomy (NCBI): domain Eukaryota; kingdom Metazoa; phylum Chordata; class Mammalia; order Artiodactyla; family Delphinidae; genus Globicephala; species Globicephala melas. The sequence goes on from NC_083323.1 coordinate 15,101,467, forward strand.
TTGTGCACAGGACTGATTTAAACTACAGGTTGGATTCACACTGCCAGGGTTTGCACTCTGGCCCTGATACTTATTAGCTGTGTGTGGGCAGATTATTTAACCTCTCTGTGCCTCAGTTTCTTTTTCTATCAAATGGGAATAATTTTAGGACTTACTCCACAAGGATGTCATAAAGGCTTAAATAAATCAATCCAGGTAAAGCACTTCATATAGTCAGGCACTAAGTAAGTGTGAGTTTTTTTGTCTTTTTTTAATGGTACGCGGGCCTCTCACTGTTGTGGCCTCTCCCGTTGCGGAGCACAGGTTCCAGACGCGCAGGCTCAGCGGCCATGGCTCACGGGCCCAGCCGCTCCGCGGCATGTGGGATCTTCCCGGACCCGGGCATGAACCCATGTCCCCTGCATCGGCAGGCGGACTCTCAACCACTGTGCCACCAGGGAAGCCCGTGAGTTTATTATTGATGACAGGGCTCCAGCTTCCTTACTGTACTAACCAGCCTTCTCCGAATCACCTCCAATTAGTCCACGCCTCTTTTAAAGTAAATCACCTAGCGCTGAGCCTACCACTGACTGCGGTCTGGCCTGCTCAAGTGAATCGGACTAGTTCATTCTGGATGCCAAGTTTTACACCTGCTGCCTCTGGGTACCATAGAATAGAGCTGATAGCATATAAGGGCTATTTAGACCTGAGCTAAGGAGCCAACCGCCTGTATTTGAATCCTGTTTCTATAACGTAGCAGCTGGGAGGCCTTGCGCAAATCATGCAACCTCTCTGTGCCTGTTTCCTCATCCGTGAAAAGGAGATAGTACCTAATTCAAGGGGTTATTTTGAAATTTACATGACAAAGTACTGGAATAGGGCTTGGGGCATATAAAGTATTCAGTAAATGTGATAATCCGTAAAATCTCCATATAGTGCACCTCACAAAATCATGACATTTTGTAGGTCCAGAAAAGTTAAGAGTCTGCGCAAGCCACACCAGCTAGGAAGGTGTAAGCCCAAGACGGGCTCAGAAATCAGGTCGCTTAACCACATCTGTGACCCCTCCTCAGAGCAGGTACATCACAGGCTATGGGAATGGCATCCTCATCATGCACTGCTCAGCCTGCACAGCTGTGTACAATGGACCTGCCCTTTCTGTGTTCAGAGCATCAGAATCTAGCTGTCTTCATGTAGGGTATGGAGGGAGAAAGGGACCCATCGTATACACTCACAGAATCTTAATGTCTTTCGATTTTGCTTTAGGTCAGTAATGAGTTCTGTAATTATGACTTAAATTGTGGAGTTAATTTCAGTGAAAATAATGTTCACTTTTCCCCCTCCTTTATTGCCTTAAGTCTTAAAAAGTGTTGATGGTGGGGATTTTGCTTAGGAGCCCGGTGCTGAATGTATTCATTTCTTCATCTTCTCCCGGAAGTGCCAGCAAAGTGGCAAAGAAATAATCATCTCTTTTTGGTCTGGTAGTGGGATAGAGGGTTGTTTTTTACTAGCTTAGTTGCCACCAGAAGCAAATTGCCATGCCGGGGCAGTGGGACAACCATGGATGAGAGTGATAAGAGGATTGTCGATATCAAACTCCTGTGAACATCACAGCTGTCCTTCCCAAGCCCCTCCCTAGAAGGCTGATTCAGTGGGTCAGTAGCGGGTCCAGGAGCCAGCAGTGAATAAGCACCCTGTGCTTCTCATAAAGAACATTCACTCTGAGAAACAGTGCAGTTCAGTGTAGATTGAGGGAATAGTCTTTGGAGTTAGAGGAGGGTGAAGTTTCCTTGTGAGACTGTAACTTCTCTAAGCTTTGGTTTCCCTTAGCATGGACCAGTAATTGAATCTACTTCACAACGCTGTGAGGATGGAATGAGACAAAGTGTACAAAACACTTAGATGTTGTGCCTCGATAATCTCTGAGCTCAATAAAAGTTAACTCACTATATTTTAAGAAGCAGAATAACCTTTTGGTTATAAGCGCAGATATTGGAATCCAGCAGATCTGGTCTTGAATCCTGTTTGACCATTTATAAATCATGAGACCTTGGTTTCTCATATTATAAAAAATGAGACTAATACAGTTCCTCCACCATGGAGTTGTAAAGATGGAGACATGAATCAAGAGCTTAACATATTGCCTGGTATAATCATTAGTGCTACTCCCCAAATATTTTTCTCTCTCCTCCTTCCAAGCACACGATAAGTGTGTGCCTTCCCAATTTAAAGTAAGGAGTGACTGTATGACTTGCTTTGGCCAATGAAATGTGAGCAGGACTGAAATGTCACTTCCAGGCAGAAGTTTTAAGCAATGCTGTACAATCTTCCACATCCCTTCGCTCTGCTGGGGAGCACAGGTCCCTTTGTCAACCTGGATCCAGGGAGTCTATCTGGAGCAGAGGTTGCCTGATGACCCCAGTGGACATACACAATGAGCAAGAAAAAAACTTTTATTGTGTTAAGCCACTGAGATTTTGAGGTCATTTGTTATTACAGCATAACCTAGTCCACCCTGCCTAACAAACCTGGTACACAGCAACCTCTCAAATTACTATCAGCTATCATTATTACAATCATTGCCCTTGAGCAGCTTATAACTCCTGTAGAACAGAAGCAAGACTTAAGAAAAATGAAATATTAAATAAGTCTTCACTGCTTATTAGAAGTGCTAAATAAATGAAAAATTTTAATATAGTACATATTCTAGAAGGCAGTGAAGAGAAAGAGATTGTCCTACAATAACTAGAAAAGGTCTGGTTTTATATTAAACCGAAATTACCAAGACTTTAATTTTTGTTCTACCTAAGTAGAAAGAAAATTTAATTCCTGATGTGTCTGGTCATATAACCTAGACCTTGAGTTCTTGGGAATAATCTTGAATTGAATATTTAAGCAATTTTAGCAACCAGGTCCTCCCCGAGTATTACCTGCTTTTATTAAATCTCAATTTCCAAGACAGATGTCTTCCCTTTTCATTAAAGAAAATAATCTGTTTTATATATATATATATATATAAAACTGAATCACTTTGCTGTACACCTGAAACTAACACAACATTGTAAATCAACTATACTTTGATGAAAAAATATATATAATTCTTTTAAAAAAGAAATAAAGGAAGAAAGAGAGAAGAGGAAGGGAGGGAGGAGGGTGAATAGCTATGGGATAAATTGATTTTTGTCCTTTCTTACTAACTGCATTTCTCCCTTGCCTCCTCCCTGGTTTGAAGCAGTCTGGGTTCTGTCTGCTGTCCAGGTCACCAGGATCCAAGGAGGTCTAGGCAGTAGGATTGGGATGAGAAGGCTACAGTGGGGCAAACTGTGACAGGGATCACAGTTTCCAGCAGCAGGTGCCAGCACAAGGCACCAAAAGACCAGGTGGGAATGGCCGGAGCCCAGAGTCCTGGAGCAAAGTCACATCTGTGAGCCCAGAGGGATAAGAAACACCCACGGTGGGAGGACACCCAGCGTGTGCGAAGACCTCTCCCTGCTACCATGAGGCTGCCTCAGCTCCCTCTAGCACCAGATGCCATCCTAGAAAGGTGGTGAGGGGAGGACAAAATACTTCCCCAACAGGAGTTTGAACTTTTAATTGATGAAGTAAATCAATGAGCTAAACTGAAAAAGACTTTCCCCAGAAGAATGGGAACTCCAGAGCAAGATGAGATCAGTTTTAGAAAACGGAAGTACTAGTTTTCACACCTGGATAAATTTTGACTCCACTATATATTTATTTATAATCGCATGCAGTGAAATTATGATGATTGTATACTGGCCACGTTAGAACACGTGTGAAAAAAATTAACCCACCGGCAATGTGGCTCCTTTCTTGCAAGTCACTAAAGCAGCGTTCACGAATTCAGTAGTTCTCAAATTTAAAGTGGGCACCAGAATCATCTGAAAGGCTTTTTAGAATACTGATTACAGGACCCATACCCAGATTTTCTGTTTCAGTAGATCTGGGGCGGGGCCTAGAACCAGCATTTCTAACAAGTTCCCAGGGGCTGCTGATCATGCTGGTTCAGGGACCACACTATGAAAACCACTGTACAAATTCATCTAAAGTCCAATGTCCAGCTAGGTCTTCTATGGTTTCTCTAGTTGATATTAAATACTGGCAGATGAAAGACTATATAAAGCAGCTGCAGCTGCTGTGTTATCATTGTCTCCTCCTCCTCCAACATCACCATCACCATCACCACGACCACCACTGACACTAAGCGTTTACTATAAGCCAAGCTCTGTACTAAGTGCTTTATACAGCTGATCTCATTTAATCCTCACAAATACCATTACTTTCATTTTCCAGGTGAAAGAACTAAGGCTTTGAGAAGTAAAGGAACTTATTCAAAGTTACAGAGCCCCCAAGTGGCATAGCCGGGTCTCAAACTGGGCAGCCTGACCCAGAACCCAATTTCTAAACCACTGGTGCTTCACTCTGTCACTTGAACAATGCTCTTTATAATGGAGCGACCGAGGGGGGCTAGAGTCTCAGAACTGATTCAAAAACAAAACCACTGAATATAAAATACACTTGGTTTTAGTTGTCCTTAAGCCACCTTAGACACTAGGACCTTTCCAGGCATGTTTCTCCATAGCTTCTACCTGCCACCATTTCATTTTTAAGCTCTCCCTTCTCCATGTCCCAAAGTTTCTATTCATTTCTTTTTTTTTTTTACATCTTTGTTGGAGTATAATTGCTTTACAATGGTGTGTTAGTTTCTGCTTTATAACAAAGTGAATCGGTTATACATATACATATGTTCCCATATCTCTTCCCTCTTGCGTCTCCCTCTATTCATTTCTTATCAGAGATTTAACTCTCTCTGCTTTCTTGTCACTTTCTCAACCACCCCTGGTTGGGGCAGGAGGGGGCACAGGGAGGGGTGCTTGCTTGAGCTCCTAATTAAATTGAATTTTGCTAACCAAAAGGCCACCTGCTCTAGAGAGAATGTATATCACTGCGAGCAGAAACAGCTGTTAGCAACTGTGTTTTAAGTAGGGTCTGTTTTTCTGTTTGATATGCATAGTTTAAAAAACTCATTTGTATGCCCAGTGATGGGCTTGAACAAGATGAACAAGAAGAGCCCAAAGTAAGTCCACCTTCTGAGATCGGTTAGCCCCAAAAGGTGTTTATCACAGTCTCCCTTTACACCAGCCCCGCAGTGTGCTGATTTTTGAGCTACACCTGCCCACCTGGCAGACGGCCTCAGCGGTGTGAGCCAACCTCAGACCCAAACTATAAAAGAATTAATCAGATTAGTCAGCTACCGAGAACATGCTCCCTGGTTTTTCTCCACGAGAACTTCCAATCTATGTGTCACATGGGGCAGGACAAAGTCATCTTCTGAGTCCATCTGAGCAGGAGAATGTGTGTCCTTGTTTCCCTGGGGTCTGGCTCAGCTCTGCTTCCTGTGAAATGGAGGAGGAAAACCTGAAGGGAACCCCACTGTTCCTTCCTTCTCCTCCTCCTCCCTGGGGTCAAGGGCATGTTCCATCTGGGTCCGACTCAGCACAGGTTTAGGGGGGCACCTTCCCAAAGATCAGCAGGACCGTCCCCCACTGCCAGGAGAGGGGGAAGCAGGGGACCAGGGAGGGTAGGAGAAAAGGAGGGGGAGGGGGAGATGGAAGACACAATGGTGTCATCACTGGTTGGTCACTGATCAGCCATGGGTGGTCATTGGTTAGTTCTGGGCTTTCAAGTAGAGCCTTTTGCACCCTCCAAGACAGAACTGATAAATGTGCACTTGCTCTTATCCCATCCACAGCCTCTCATTCTCTCTCTCATACACATTCTTTCCTATTTTCCTGATTGTAAAATAAATACATGCCTACTGAAAAAAATAAAAGAAAATAAATAAGGAAATCAAGATCCCTCCATCCAAAAATCATCACTGTTAACAATTCTACATGTATCCTTTCTCATATATCTAAACGTATAATTTTTTAATAAAATTGCATCATACCATATGTACTGTTTCACAACCTGCTGGTTTTTCTCTACTTCACATTAAATTGTGGATCTCTTGCTATGGCAATCGATATGCATCTATGTCATTATTCCTAGTGGTACATTATATGGCAGATTATAATTTATTTAACAGTTCCCTCTTGTTGAACTCAGTGCTGGACTAGAGTCCTCTTCCCTCCCCAACCCTTACCCCCCAGCAAACTAACAACTTTGCCCCACAGCTGATACTCGTTCTCACTTACCCCTTGTGTTGGAGTCCTCAGGTATTTCTCCTGGAGCTCCCCATCTCCTTATAAGCTCCTTGTGGGTGGGACCATGACCCCCAAACATCTGACATTCCTACAGCCTGTACAACACTGCCAGTGACTGACTGATACACGGACAGACAGGCTGACAGCCAGTCTCTTAAAGGAGTATTTGCTCTTAAATTGGGCCTCTCTCTATCAAGAGCTCCCCCAGCTGTGCTTTATTCCCCCTCCTTCCTCCCACACATTCTTACCTGCTCTCTGTTGCTGTCTCACTTTCACTCTACCGCTTGTGTTCCCCTTTAGCTTACTTTGCTGACACACATTCTAGAATTCTTCCTTTTTTTTTTTTTTTTTGGCTGCTCCGAGGTTCATGCAGGATCTTAGTTCCTCGACCAGGGATCAAACCTGTGCCCCCTGCAGTGGAAGCACAGAGGCTTAACCACTGGACCACGAGGGAAGTCCTTCTTCCTCTTTTTCTTTCTCCTCTTTTTCTCTTTTCCTCTTCTCTTTCTCTCCTCTGTACAATACACAGACCCATTTCACACCCTCACCCACACCTGTTGTACACACTGCACCCAAATCCCCTCACACATACACCCCTAGAGCGGAGTGTCTATCACACTCTGCATCCCTCACTCTCTTCTTTGTTTCTCCTCTTCAGTGAAGAAAAGCCAGCCTTTGAAATGCCAGGCTGAGCAGCCCTGTTGACGGCTGCCCATCTGATCTCAATGCTGTTGTGAAGCTAGTTCATCCGGACCCTAGAGCTCATGGAATTCCTCCAGCCCTTCAAGCAGCATTGAATTTGAGCTGAGAAAAGTAGACAGAAAAGGAGAAAAAGCAGTGTTATCTTGGGTGCTAACAGGAGCAGGAATTTCTGATGCTTCCAGTAACCTTTTACAGGTCAGTTAACAGAGACAAGACTACAAGACTGATTAGGAAGGATACCTTCAGGTGTGTCAGGAGGATTTGTAGGAAGCCTGGAAATGACTAGGGGTTATTTTGGAGTGCTTCTACAAGTTTTCAAATGAGCATGACTGTGCTTTATCCAGGTGGAAGGTTTTGTCTGTGTTCTGATTAGCCTCATCTTCAATGATTTTCTAAGGAAAATTTTAGAGCTGTCCAGATGTGTTGTTAATTTTCCTACCATTGTCCCCCACCAAAAAAAAAATGGCAAAGGAAGGGGCTTAGGTGGAGAAGGACTTATATCCATCTGATGGGGTGGAACCAAACTACCCAGGTTGAAGTCCTACCTCTGTTACTAACTATTTGAGTGACCCTGGGTAAGTCACTCAGTTTGAATCCCAATTTATCCATCTGTAAAATCAGAGTCTTTTCTAGCTCCAAATTTCTATGTAAATAATGGCTTTGCTTTAAAGGGCAGAGGGAAGAAATAAAAAAGGAATAAAACTTGCAAAAAACAAGAGACAACATCTTTTTCTCAGCAAGATATAAAGCAAATAGCAAAAAGGCTATCTGGTCACTGGTGGTTGAATGTTGATTCATAGGAAAATTCAGAATCAGAAAGACGAAAACTATTCCTAGGGGGACTGTGATGGAGCCTGTAACCATTCCCAGCAGACTGTTTCCCCCTTTTCTTTTAGGTTAGAGAACCTCATCCCCATTCAAACAAACACGTCAAATTTTAGCTGGGCACTTGATCATCCATCTAAAACCAAAATCTCCCAGAGTTCCTTGTAGCCCTTGAAGAATGGGCTACAATGGTCCATTCATCACAATGATATATGAGCAGTAATGTTGTGTACAATTTCTACACCCTTTCCTTAAATTTACTTGTCCTTGATTGACTTTTTCTTTCTCCCATTTCCCACCAGCTGATCTATGGTGATGAGAGAAGCTATGTGATGAGTGCCAAAGCCTTCCTGCTGGCCCAGACCACTCAAGGCTACACTTCTTCATGAGAGAGAAAAAACACTCCTACATTGTTAAAGAAACTGCATTTTGCAAATCAAAACTACAGTGAAGTATCACCTCACACTAGTCAGAATGGCCATCATCAAAAAATCTACAAACAATAAATGCTGGAGAGGGTGTGGAGAAAAGGGAATCCTTCTACATTGTCGGTGGGAACATAAATTTGTACAGCCACTATGGAGAACAGTATGGAGTTTCCTCAAAAAACTAAAAATAGAATTACCATATGACCCAGCAATCCCACTCCTGGGTATATACCCAGAGAAAACCATAATTCAAAAAGATACATGCACCTCAGTGTTCATTGCAGCACTATTTACAATAGCCAGGACATGGAGGCAACCTAAGTGTCCATCAGCAGAGGAATGGATAAAGAAGATGTAGTATATATATACAATAGAACATTACTCAGCCATAAAAAAGAACAAAATAATGCCATTTACAGCAACATGGACGGACCTAAAGATTGTCATACTAGTGAACTAAGTCAGACACAGAAAGACAAATATCATATTATATTGCTTTTATGTGGAATCTAAAACGAAGGGTACAGGGCTTCCCTGGTGGTGCAGTGGTTGAGAGTCTGCCTGCCAATGCAGGGGACACAGGTTCGTGCCCTGGTCCGGGAAGATCCCACATGCTGTGGAGCAGCTGGGCCCGTGAGCCATGGCTGCTGAGCCTGCGCATCCAGAGCCTGTGCTCCACAACAGGAGAGGCCTCAACAGTGAGAGGCCCGCGTACCGCAAAAAAACCCCCAAAAAAACAGAAGTAGAGTCACGAATGTAGAAAACAAACTTAGGGCCACCAGGGTATAAGGGGGGGAAGGGATAAATTAGGAGACTGGGATTGACATATACACACTACTATATATAAAATAGATAAGTAATAAGAACCGGCTATATAGCACAGGGAACTCTACTCAGTACTCTGTAATGGCCTATATGGGAAAAGAATCTAAAAAAAAGAAAAGAATGGATATATGTATAACTGATTCACTTTGCTGTACACCTGAAACTAACATAACATTGTAAATCAACTATACTCCAATAAAAATTTTTTAAAAAAGAAACTACATTTGGCTCTCCCTGTTACAGCAGATTAACTTTAGCCTAACTAACATGAAGGTCTTTAGGTAAAGCTCTAAGAAGTGAGAAAGTAACAATCATCAGGGAAAAAGTTAGAAACAGTAGTGGGATTGTATTGAAAGAAGACAGCCTATGGAGCCTGACAGGCCTAGATTTGAACCCTGGCTCTGCTGCTTACCAGCTCTGTGACCTTGAACAGACCATTTTCCCTGAGTCTGTTTCCCCATCTGTAAAACAGGGAAATGCTATCTTGTTCGGGATTATTGTGACGACTAGAGGTCACGACAGTAAAGTGCCCGGATGCTTAATAAATGGTAGTTGTGGTTATCACTCAAAAGGCATCATCATAAGAGCCAATTCAAGGAGGACTTGAGTGTTGGGACTCTTAGGAGGAAAGGCATTTTTATTATTTTCATTTGTGGGGCAATAGCTCTCAGCTTCAGAGCTGTCAGCATTCCCAAGTGCCACCCAATATGAGAGAGAAGGCAGTTAGCAAAAGTGATTAAAAGGGGAACTGGAAAAGGAAATACCATCATATAAAGGAGTGACTTTTGTGTGGCTGGGATCAGGGGACGTTTCTTTCTGGTCCTAGAACCAAAAAGAATTGCACCTAATGGACACTGTAAATTTTGTAGCTGATCAAGTCTCCCTCTTGGCCTTGACTACTGGAAAACTGGAAGCCAGATGTGTGGGTTTACATCTAACAACATAAAGGCTGGTAAGACAGGCCCTTTTGCATTTGCCTAACTCCTGACTTCATTTAATATCTATAGCCTGGCTTATTTTGTTTCTATTTCTCACTTCTTCTAATTTGTGTTCTCTTGTGGCATTTTGTAAATTCCTGTAAGATTCTTTTTTTTTTAAATTTTTATTTAATTAATTTATTTTTTTTGGCTGCATTGCGTCTTTGTTTCTGTGCGTGGGCTTTCTCTAGTTGCAGCGGTTGGGGGCCACTCCTCGCTGCAGTGAGCAGGCTTCTCACCGTGGTGGCCTTTCTTGTTGTGGAGCATGGGCTCTAGGCACATGGGCTTCAGTAGTTGTGGCTTGCGGGCTCTAGAGCGCAGGCTCAGTAGTTGTGGCGCATGGGCCCGGCCACTCCGTGGCATGTGGAATCCTCCCGGACCAGGGCTCGAACCTGTGTCCCCTGCATTGGCAGGCGGATTCCCAGTCACTGCGCCACCAGCAAAGCCCCCTGTAAGATTCTTAACATTTTTCTTGGGACAAAGAAAGAATGGATGGATGGATGGATAAATGAGTGAATGAATGAATAGAATCTTAGATTAGAAGAGGATCTTGGAAACCATGTAATCCAGTGCAGATGTTTCCTCTTCAACATCTTAACAGTTGGTCAGTCCAATTTCCTGATTTTGATTTTGCAGTGATTAGAAGCTCACCACCTTCCATTCCAGCTTTACTATTGGAATATTGTAGCTTATAGAGAGTTGATATCTGCTTCCTTTTAGGAAGTAATGCTAATGTATATACTAAAAATCATTGAATTATACACTTTAAATATGTGAGTTGTATGGTATATAAATTATATCTCAATAAATATGTTATTTTTAAAATGAGATACAGATGCCGTATCAATCATTGTTCTTGGTTGCAAACAACAGAATCTACTGTTGATGGTTTAAGCAGAAAAGGGCATCTTAAGGCTATTAGGAATCCCACAGACTTTCCAGGAGAGTCAAGATGTCAGTCCCCAAACCACACCTTGGGAACTCCTCCAGGGCAACCACCACTCACCACAGACTCTTCAGCTCTCACTAATGAGGTTTGGAACTGATGTTAGTTTCCTTTTGCTGCTACTTGCCAAGATCTGGACATCTTTGTCTCTAAGGTTTACACAAAGCTTCCTCATGATGCTCTCTTCTGAATAGAGGTCTAGAAAGAAGCCATCTGATTGGCTGAGCCTAAGTCACATGTCTGCATCTACGCTGCAGAGGAAGCTAGAAAGTGAATTCTGTCTTCTGTCATAAGGGGCAGGTTGTATAATGTGAGAAATACTCCAGTCAAAGGAAGGGTGTTTCTTTTTATCTTGCTTTCCTGCTTTCCATTGAATAGAGTGAGTTTTCTTCTGCTGGTTTAAAAATCATATATTCTATTTTTGTCCTTATGAAGGTTCCATTAACTAGAGGCCCATTTGTAAGTTTTGTTATATAACAGTGTGCTTCAGACAACTTGTACTCATCTCTCTCTACTTTGCATTCATCGACTTCACCTTAGTAGCTTGAAATCTGTCATGGTGGGAGTATTTACACCACGGATATCATCAAACGCTAAAATCAGGGGATTTCCCCCCCAGAGAACCAGTTAAACATTTACTAGCACACTGTCTTTACCCTTAGTGATATCTAAATTGTCGCTGTAACAAGACAAGTACTTACAACAGTCCTACCCAATGTGGGATCCATAGACCTGTGCTGGCCTATCAACTATTTATTATGATTATGCAATAACTTCAGAAATTTACAGTAATTTATAGCAATTTGAAATTGCTGTGACATCCCAAGGCATAATTTTTAAAATATTTCACAAAAGCATCAGTCTAGCATGGACTGGAAATTTAAAACAGATCCATCACCACAGGTGATTTGAGAAGTACTGCTCACACTCATGGTTCGTCGTTCCACACTTCTCTCCTCCTACTACAGATACTGATATCATCTTTCCAGGTATGGAACATCTCATTATCTAAGTGTACATAGATTCTTCATCAGCATCTTACCACATGGGCTTTAAAAATTGATTCTAAAAAAAAAAAAAAAAAAAATTGATTCTGTGTCTTAGCTCGGGTTCCACTGTTCTGACTTCTCCTTGGCAGCCTCCTCTCCCAACTGAAGGGCTAAAAAGAAGTGCAGAGTTAAAAAAAAAAAACTCACATGGATTATGAAATATCTCTTCCTCTCTTTCCTTTTCCCATATATAAAACCAAGAAGGGTATATACAAACTTATAACAATAGTTATCATTGGGTGACAAGACTGTGAATAGATGTTGTGTTCTTTTGCATATCTGAATTTTCTGTGTTTTCTACAATAAAAATATATTATGTTATAAAGAGAAAGAAGTCCATGCCCTCATCTTCCAGGTTTTATGGACTTTCCAAGGATTTTCCTTCTTATTCCCTTTTCCCTTCAGAGGAAATGGTGAATGAACTTCCGCTTTTCATACACCATTCCTGGAAGGTCATAAGACACTGTCATAGAACTGTTGTCTTGACACTTTGATATGTTAAATCGATATCAGAACTGGTCTGCAACCTCTGAGCTGTCAGGGGGAATTGTGGTTTGTTTTCCCTCCCCCTATTTCCTGCCAAATCCTGCAGTTCCTGCATTTACTAAGAAATTATTCTAGCCTTGGTTTTCTGGAACATCATCACTAGTGTTCCCCAAGGATGAGTATGATTCATGCATTAAAGCCTGAGTTCTCCATATATATAGCAAGGATCTTTCTGGGCTTATCCTAAGTATCTCGAACACAAGGATTTGTGAGAACAATTTGGTTTGCGGTCAGACTTTAAAGTATTGCAAGATAACAGTATGTGCTTTGCATTTCTATAGAAAATTTTTACATCCAGAGGATTTTAACACATATAATATCATCTCATCTTATTCTTGAGTAAGATCCTTGATGTAATAGCAATTAGAGAAATTTAAATTAAACTTGTAGTATTGTAAGATTTTCACCTATAAATTACGATAGGTTTATTTAAAGCTATTATCCAATCCTGGAAAAATTATGTGGAAATTGGCACTCTCACATACTACTGACAGAAGCACAAATTGGTGTCATTCTTTCTGGAGAGAAATTCATCTCTCTGTGTCAAAAGTATTAAAAAAAATGCATGTGTAGGCAAAACCTCTGGCTAGGACAGAGAGAATAGGTAGGTAAATTCTCACCCCCCCAAAAAAAAAACAAAACAATAAAACTGGACAAAATTTTGGAAAATGATCATCTCAGAGTTCTGGAAATTGACTAAAGGCAAATAGGAAATAGAAAAACTATTTATTCATGAAAAACTGGTGAACATTGCGTAAGACAGAAGGACTCTATGGCATTCTTGCCTGGAGCTGCACCTCTCCTCCCACCTAGCTCATGGCATAGTAGTGCTACCATGGCAGGGTAGTCTGTAAATACCAGCAGCTTTGCTGCTGGAGGAGGCTTGATTTGGAGTGGAGGAAAAGAAACTTGTGACCAGCACATTGTCAGTAAAAGTAACAAACTTGGTAGGAAACAAACAGGGAAAGCCCACAGTTACTATAGTTTGAAGTTGCATTGCTGGTTGGGGTGAGTGGCAGAATGGGGGACTACCCAGAAATTTAATAGGGAGCTCCTGGAAATGAGTCACAAGAGCTAGATAAGTTCTCCACACATCCCTGGCTAATTCAGAGCCTGCGTGCTTTAATCTTTAGATCCGGGAAGTTGTAAAACCCCTGAGCCAAGCTACTGAATGCCAAAAACAAAGATAAAATCTTAAAAGCAGCAAGAGGAAAATGACATCACCTACAGTAAAACAGCAGTACGATTAATGGCTGACTTCTCATCAGAAACAACAGAGGGCAATTGGCAGTGGAATAACACATTCAAAGTGCTGAAAGAATAAACTGTCAAAAGAGAATTCTATATCTAACAAAGCCATCCTTAAAAAATGAAGGCAAAATAACAATATTAGCAGATAAACAGTTTGAGGGAGTGTGTTGCTAGGAGACTTGCCTTAAACTAAATGCCAAAGGAAGTACATGAGACTGAAAGAAAATGACACCAGATGATAATTTGAATGGACAGAGACAAATGGTAAATATAAAAAACTGTATAAACATATTTTGTCTCTTCTCTTCCCTTAGTGTCTTTAAAAGACATAAACTGTGTAAAGCAGTAATTATAACACTGAATTACCTGGTTTATAATATATATAAGTATGATGTATATGAGAATAATAGCACAAAAGGGGGGAATATATTGAAACAAATTTGCTATATGTTACTCAAATTAAGTCAGGAATAACCTCGAGTAAAATATGATAAGTTAAGACACATAATTCCTAAAGCAATCACTAAGAAAACAACTAAAAATATATAGAGTTACAAAATACGATCTCATTAGGGAAATACAAATCAAAACCACAATGAGATACCACTTCACATCCACTAGGATGGTTATAATGAAAAAAGAAAAGAAAGTAACAAGGTTCGGTGAGGATGTGCAAATTTGGAGCCCACATACATCGCTGGTGAGGATGTCAAATACTGCAAATGCTGTGGAAAGCAAGAAGTTAAACATAAAAGAATGTCTGTATGTGTATAACTGAGTCGCTTTGCTATATAGCAGAGATTGGCACAGCATTGTTAATCAACTATACTTCAATAAAAAATACAATTATAGAAATAACTTATAGAAATAATTTATAAAATTATAGAAATTAAACACAGAATTACTATATAATATGTTGATTCCACTCCCTAGGTGTATACCCAAAAGAAATGAACACAGGGACTCGAAGAGATACTTGTCACAAGTGCTTATGTGCAGCTGCCAAAGGAAACAACCCACATGTCCATGAATGGATGAATGGATACATAAAATGTGATCTATACATACAAAGGTCTATTATTCAGCCTTAAAAAGGAATAAAGTACTGATACATATTACGATGCAGATCAACCTAGAAAACATGCTGACTAGACATAAAAGGTCACATATTGTATGATTCCATTTATGGGAAATATCCAAAACAGGCAAATCCATAGAGACAGAAAGCAGACAGTTGCCAGGGCCTGGAGGTTTGAGGCGGGAATGGGGAGTGACCGCTTAATGGGCATGGGGTTTTCTTTGAGGGTGTTATGTTTTGGAAGTAGATAGGGGTGGTAGCTGCATAACAATGTGAATGCACTAAATGCCACCAAACTGTATACTTTTAAATAACTGATTTTTATGTTATGTGAATTTCACCCTAATTTAAAACATAAGATCTTGTATGTAGAAAATCCTAAGGAATCCACCAAAAATTTTTTAAAAGCCCTACTAGAACTAATATATGATTATAGCAAGGTCACAAGAAACAGGATCAATATACAAAAATCAGTTGTATTTCTATATACTGATAGCAAACAACTTGAAAATGAAATTAAGAAAACAACTCCATTCACAGTAGCATCAAAAAGAACAAAACACCTAGGACTATAAAAAGGTAAGCTATAGATTGAGAAAAAATATTTACAAATCACGTATCTGTTGAAGAACTTACATTCAGAGTATACAAAGAACTCTTACAGCTCTAAAAAGACAAAATTGGCAAAATATTTGCCAAATTGGCAAAAATTTTTTTTTTTTTTTTTTTTGCGGTACGCGGGCTTCTCACTGTTGTGGCCTCTCCCGTTGCGGAGCACAGGCTCCGGACGCGCAGGCTCAGCGGCCACGGCTCACGGGCCCAGCAGCTCCGCAGCACGCGGGACTCTCCTGGACCAGGTCACGAACCCGTGCCCCCTGCATCAGCAGGCAGACCCTCAACCACTGCGCCACCAGAGAAGCCCTGGCAAAATATTTGAATAGACATTTCACCAAAGGAGACATACAAATAGTTAATATGTAAATAAAAAGATGCTCAATATTACCAATCATTATAAAATGCAAATTAAAACTATAGTGAGGTACTGGCACAAAAACAGACACATAGATCAATGGAACAGAATAGAGAGTTCAGAAGTAAACCCAAGCATCTATGGTCAATTAATGTACAACAAAGGAGGCAAGAATATACAATGGAGAAAAGACAGTCTCTTCAACAAGTGGTGTTGGGACAGCTGGATGGCTACATGTAAATCAATGACATTAGAACACTCCCTCACACCATATACAAAAATAAATTCAAACTGATTTAAAGACCTAAATATAAGACATGACACCATAAAACTCCTAGAAGAGAACATAGGCAAAATATTCTCTGACACAAATCGCAGCAATATTTTTTTAGATCGGTCTCCCAAGGCAAAAGAAATAAAAGCAAAAATAAACAACTGGGACCTAATCAAACTTATAAGTGTTTGCACAGCAAAGGAAACCATCAACAAAACAAAAGGACAACCTATGGAATGGGAGAAAATATTTGCAAATGATGCAACTGACAAGGGGTTCCTATCTAAAACATATAAACAGCCCATACAACTCAACAACAAAAAAACAAACAACCCAATTAAAAAATGGGCAGAACAGCTGAATAGACATTTCTCCAAAGAGGACATGCAGATGGCCAACAGGCACATGAAAAGATGCTCAACATCGCTAATTATCAGAGAAATGCAAATCAAACCTACAAAGAGATATCACTTCACACCAGTCGGAATGGCTGACATCAAAAAGAACACAAATAACAAATGTTGGCAAGGATGTGGAGAAAGGGGAACCCTCCTACACTGCTGGTGGGAATGTAAGTTGGTGCAGCCACTGTGTAAAACAGTATGGAGGTTCTCAAAAAATTAAAAATAGAACTAATATTATGCACCTGTAACTTATAAAATATTGTACATCAACTATACTTTAATTTTAAAAATTACAAAAGAAGTTCCTAAGATGTTAGACAATAAATACTAGATGCAAGATTAAAAAAAAAACTATAGTGTGATACCACTACACATCCACTAGAATGGCTATAATACAATCTACTAGAATATATACATTATATATACTAGTAATTAGTATATATTTATGTATTATGTATATACATACAGTATGTAGTATATATATTATATATACTAATTACTAGTATATATAATATATAGTATAAATATTTTATATATATATATATATTTCATTTAGTCTTCTAAAGGGTTGAGGTATGGCAAAATCACATAGCCAGAAATATGCAGAACCAGAACTTAAACTTTCCATGAGAAAAATCATTATTATGAGGTCCTATCCAGAATCTTCTGTATTGTTTGAATGCTGACCTTTTTTGGAAGTGGGTAAATAATAGGTGTTGGCACATGGATTTATTTTAGTGCCAGTAACAAGTAACAAAAGTTAAAAGAAATGATGGATCCCTTCTAACAGTTTGTCCAGCAGGTGCTTGGCCTACTTTCTCTCCTCATGGAGTTTGGTTCTTTAAAAAGGCGATTTTCTTTCTTCAGATTTAGATCTTAATTTGGATTTTAGTAAGTGCAAGCCACAATGCTCTGCTCATGTAAAGGGCTTAACACAAATGGGTCAAGTCAATCTGTTGCTGAATTTAAGGCAAAAACTGTAACATTAAAACATACCAAACATAAAAGCATATTCCTTGGAATCTAAATGCTGCAAACATTGAAATATATATTTGAGTGTATTCAACATCTTACAATGCCTTTTAGGAACCAGGCAGTAGAAATATGTATATGTATTATGAGAAGCCGAGGAAGGTACAACAGGTAGTAGCTGCTCATGAATCCAAGGTTGTTTTTACAGCTGCCAAATCCAGAACACTGCAATAATAACCACTTTCATGCCAGCATTGGGCTTAGTACTTTGTATGCAGTATCTTATGGAATCCTCCTTCCAACAACCATCTTTATCCCCTTTATATAGATGAGGAAACTGAGGCTTAGATACAGTAATAATTTACTCAAGCTCACATGGCCAGCACTTGGCATAAACAGAATTCAAATTTGTTGGATTCTTAATTTGGATTGTCCTATACAGTAGATTCCTTCTATAGGGCTCATTCTACCCCTTCTGAAAATGGGGATCATAGCTATCTCTGCCTCTTTGAAAGTTTAACTACATCAGCTAGGTGTATTCTCAGAATGTTCCCAAAGACCTCTAAAGTGGTAAGACATACTGCATTGGTATATTATACCAATTTCAGCTAAAGTCTCTAAACATGAAGGAGGTAACTGCTTTCTGAAGTTGGAAATGTTAACCGGCTGGTGACTGTTAGAACCAGAGCTACTTAAAGTCCATTAATTCATTCAACTCAGATTTCCAGATAGCTGTGGAGTGACAGGCCTTTTACTAAGCCCTTGGGCTCTGGATTTGAATGGACATGATCTTGACCTCAAGGGGCTCCAGGTCTAACAGCAGATACAGGAACATAGAAAATTAACCATAACACAATGTTAGATATATTACAGTGACAGCAGGGTGGTGTTTTACATTTTTAACCTCTACTATCGTGTGGGCACTGACCAACCAAGTAGAGTGGACCCTAGCTCTAAATTACTGGTATGACTGTGAATTCCTACCAGCGACTGTCAGCTTTGAAAAGTAATACCTAGGAGAGAGGGAAAGCCTTAAAGCAAGGTAGTATTTGATGATCCCAATTGAAAAATGAGTTGCATTTCACTAAGTCAAGAAAAGCCAAAAGGGCATTCTAGAAAAGAACAGTGTGAAAAAGAAAAGACAAGGAGGCAAGAAGGTACCTGACAAATGGACCAGTGAGACTGGGAAGTGGGTGCCTAATGGGGAATGGCAGAAGATAAATTGGAAAAGGCCATTGGAGCAACATTCTGAAGGGCCTTGAACATCACAGTGAGTAATTTGACCTTCCTTGACATTGTTATGGAGGCTTCACAGTATTTTTGAGCAGGAAAATGGTATAAGTATAAATGGATAAGAATCATTAGATATTTCCTAGTCCATCCTCCTTAAAAATGCAGCTGTCTGTCTCTGAAATTCAAGCCAACCATTCCTTGAATACATTTCAGAATAAGCAGCTCATTCTTCTCAAAGTAGCCCAGTTCTTTGCTAGGGGAAATACGTTCTCAAATGCCTTTTTAAGGAAGTTACACTTAGGCTATTTTATGAATGAATGAACAAATGAATTTCCGTGGACCAGCTCTTCAGAATGAGACAGACAATGAGTCTGTTTTACATGCTGAGTTTTTGAAAATTTGAAGTTAGTTAAATTTGCTCAATAATTCCCCCTGTGACCTGATTCACAGCCCCCTCCAGCACTGTGATCTCACGCCTCCTAAATATGATACTTAAAATTATTGATGTCCCTTGGATACCCAAGACTAGACAGTAGACATCCCATATACTCTATCTACCACATTCCTGTCCTTCATCTGGATACTCTCCTTCAGCTCCAGGTTTTGTTAATCACTATTTTTTAAGTTTTTAAGATTTGCTTACTACAAAATTAAGAAAGTATTCATCATAAAATAAGTCAAGTAATACAATATCTAAATGTCTAAAGTAAAACGTACAGCCCTCTCTTCCTCTTAGTTCTACTGCCCAGAGATAACTACCATGAACAATTTTATGTGTCCTTCAAGAATGCATCCATATACTAACACAACGTGATTGTGCCATTATTAGAATTTAATTAGGTTTGTAAACATCTGGCTGGCCACTGTCTCTGCAGACTCATATAGAGATTGCGGTCAGCCAAACCCCATCTGTTCCATATCCTCAGGTTATTAGAGAGCCTTGCTGGTTCTGCAGCTGGAAGCAGTGCTTTATCATTACTGTTTGTTAAGTTTTATCATGCTGGTTTGTTCAACCTATAATGGAATCTGAGTCTTCGCTTTGTCTCACCCATAAATTTAATAAGTGAGTTCAACAGAAGAGCCCTGTTGGCCCATCCCTGTTTTAAATCCTTCAGCGTCTTCCTATGACCCTCCTGAGCTTCCATTTCCTCATCTGTAAAGTTAAGGAGTATAATTTGATGGTTTTTGAGAGCCCTCTCTGATTTAAAAGTCTCTGATACCATTCGAGATGTGACATGCCCTGCTGCGCCTCTAGCAGTAGCTAAAGCTTTGCATCCTGGGGGGAGTCCACGTTCCCAAGATACATTGCAGAAGACAATTATCCTGGGAAACCCATCAAGGTCAAAGCAAATGGCGTTGATGAAATTATTCAGGCTTTGGTTTTGAAAGATGGGACACAGTAAGGTCAACTGGATGTGAAAACATTTGCAGCAATTCTAAAGAGAGGAATCTGACTTAGTACTGTTTCCAAGTGTCAAGTGCTAGATATATTTTTCCTGGAGGGGAGTTTGATCTTTTAAAAAAATCAAACCTGTGAGTTATAACTGCAGCTATGGCTTCCACAAAAGTCAGCTGGAAGTTAGTAACTTCTGAAAGTGACTTAATTGCTTGGCTGGGCAATTCTTTTGGTTGGGAATCTTCGTCTAACCAGACTTGTGAGGCTTTTCTTGAACTGGAATTCAGTGCCTCAAAAAGCTTGTCCTCACTTAACCCCAGGAAAAAGGAGAACCCCACAAAGCAGGGCAAGGAGAGTCTTGAAGTGTAATTAATACATGAGTACACTTTAATTATTTGGCTGAAATACACTATGGGAATAATTTTCATTTTTAAACGATTTAACTTTTCCCCTTCCAGGGTAAAGGATTCAGCAGTTCCTAATTTTTTTTTTCTCAAGGGCATATTTTCAGGGTTTTGTTGGAACCAGAAACCATCATTCTTCCCCTTGACACCAGAAGCCACAGTAGGGAATATTGTAGCACCCAGCCTTGACTGATTTGGGGGAACAGAAGCACAGAAGGACTTTCAGGAAGAGGGGAGGTGATGGAAAGGGAAATCTAGTGCATAAGAGGTCACCAAGATGATTAGAACAACTTGTACAACTACTAGAACAGAAGGTGTCTGAGCATGATTTGGCAAAAGCAAAGATTCCGGAACCAGACTGCTGAGTTCAAATCATCACATACAGCTGCATGACTTTAGACCAGTGTTATTCAACCTCTATGTGCTTGCGTCTATAGATTAGATTAGAGGTCATGCTAATGCCTGCTTCAGGGCATTCTTCCCTTCTATAGATTAGAGGTCATGCTAATGCCTGCTTCAGGGTGCTGCTGTGCACATCACATGAGTTAAGACATGTGAAGTGCTTAGGGCAGTACCTGGCTCATGGTAAGTCTCAATAAAGGTTTTATATACAGTGTGTATATGCCATGTACTTATATACATATTCAAATAATAATGAGACTTTCACACCCATTAGGATGGCTATTATATAAGTCAGGGTTCTCCAGAGAAATAGAACCAATACGATATTACATATTTGCTCTGGAATTGAGTCATGTGATTATAGAAGCTGACAAGTCCAAAATCTGCAGGGTGGGCCAGGAGGCTGGAGCACCAGGACAGCTGATGCTGTTCCAGTTCAAAGCCTGTCAGGCTGGAGGACCAGGAAGAGCCAGTGCTCCAGTTCTAGTCCAAGAGCCAACTGCTGGAGAATTCCCACTACTTGTAGGTCTTTCTGTTCTAATCAGGCCTTCAACAGATTGGATGAGACCCAGTCCCATTATGAAGGGAAATCTGCTTTATTCAAAGTCCACCAGCTTAAATGTTAGTCTCATCCAAAAACATCCCCACAGAAACATCCAGAAAAATGTCTGACCAACTATCTGGGCACTGTGGCCCAGTGAGTTCACACATAAAATTAACCATCACAGCTCTTATAAACAAGCACACACACACACACACACACACACACACACACACACACACACACACAAAACAAGATAGAAAATGAATGTTGGCAAGGATGTGGAGAAATGAGAACACCTGTGCATTGCTGGTAGGAATATACAACAGTGAGCTGTTGTGGAAAATAGTATGACAGCTCAAAAATCAATAATTAGCAAATCGAATCATCAAAAAATTAAACAGAATTATCATTTGATTAGCAATTCCATTTCTGGGTATATACACAAAAGAACTGAAAGCAGGAACTGGAACAGATATCTGTACACTCATGTTCATGGCAGCATTATTCACAAAAGACAAGACTCCCCTGGAGTAATATGTACCCCTAATATCTACTCCAATCAGGAGCAGGGCAGCTACCAGCCTTGGACCCTCACTCTGGCTTACAAATCTTGATAATAATAATAGCTAATATCTATATATAATCAGGCCCAATTACAGTGTATTAACATGTATTAACTCATCTTTTTACTACAATCTATGAGTTAGATACTATTATTATCACTCCATTTTACAGGTGGAAAAAATGAGGCACACACCAATTTCCTATACCAGAAGAATGACAATCTGGGATTCTAACCCAGACATACTAACTCTAAATTCCAGGCTCTTCACCACTGTACATTTTTCCCTGAAGGGCTGTAGACAAGTGATCCATGACCCGTGACTATAGAGTGGCTGTGGAACTAGTACAAAATGTCTGTGAATCCGTATGGCAGGCAAGCATAACCTATAAACAGATACATAATACTTGAGACATTTATGTACAAATATTTTTCAAATTTATATAGATGCTGTTATGAAGAGAAAGATATCAGTTTTAAAGTATTGAATACATTGTGGCTTTTACTCATTATAGAGTTTCTTGATTACAGATACAGGGGAGAAATCAAAGCCCATGGTGATATATCTAATTACAGTCTTCTTTTGTTTTATTTCAAGACACTGATAGATTTGCTTTTCCCTAACATTTTAGAGAGACGTAAATCAAAAGAATAAACAAGTGCAAATTCTAAACAAAAGTGACTTAAAAATTTTTTTCTATTGAGGCATAACATCCATAGAGAAAAGTGCACATGTCATAAGGGAATAGCTGGATGAATTCCCATAAGCTGAAACCACAGTATAACCAGCACCTAGATCAAGAACAAGAACATCACCAGCACTCCAAAAGATTCTTTGTGCTTCTTACAGTCACTCTTCAACTCCTCTCAAGCTTTGCCATTTGTAGTGGGTAGAATTGTGTCCCCCATCCCACATAAATATATATGAGTCCTCACCCCTGGTACCTGTGAGTGGGACCTTATTTGGACATAGGGTCTTTGTAGCCATAATCAAGTTAAGATGAGGTCATCCTAGATTAGGATGGGTCCTAATCCTTGGTTTTTCAGGCTTTCTTTCTGGGCATGTCTGATAAACTTATTATGGAGTTAAATTTTCTGTGCTTTTCCTTTGCCGGTTGAATTAAGTAAATTTATATAATAAGCAAATAATAAAATAAAAAGTCCTTATACTTGAAAGGATGAGGAGCCATTAGAGAGAGTGATTGTATTAGCTTTGCTGGGGCAGCCATAACAAAACACCACAGAACTGTGTGGCTTAAACAACAGAAATTTATTTACTCAGAGTTCTGGAGACTGGAGGTCCAAGATCAAGGGGCTGACCATGTTGGTATCTTCTGAGGTCCCTCTCCTTGCCTTGCAATGACCACCTTCTCCCTGTGACCGCAAATGGGCATCCCTTGTGTCTCCGTGTGTCCTAATCTCCTCTTCTTATAAGGACACTAGCCAGATGGGATTAAGGGTCAACCTAATGACCTTATTTTAACTTAATCACCTCTCTTTAACGGTCCTATTTTCAAAGACACTCACATTCTGAGGCACTGAGGGTTAGGGATTCAACATATAAATTTTGGGGGCACACAATTCAGCTCACAACAGTGATTTAATATTGTTTTCATTTTTTAATGTCTATGATCACTCTGTCCTCAACACAGGGGACTTTTGCACAAGCAGGCTTTAGATAGTAAAGCCTGGGCTGAGAAGATTGTTGGTAAGAGGCCCTAACACAGAGGTTGTTTCCGAGACTGCAATGTCTGTGGTCTTTTTTCTTTTTTATGTAAAGAAGTTCTGGTTTCAGAATATGGAAGGAAATGCCAAGTGAAGTTTTAAGTCATCTTCCATAATGAGGTTTGACACCAATATTTTCATATGTAATAGTTGTCCTGCCCAGGACTGACAGTGATTGTCTTAGAAGGAAAAGTTTTCCACTGTCAGTAACTTTCTAGGCAAGCACTTTTCAGGTTTGTTTTTCTCTCTGTTCAAAAGATGTGCCTCAAGACCCTCACTGTTGTTGTCGTTGTTTACTTACTGCATGTTGTTTTGCAGTGTTCTGAGAGGTTTGTAAACAGAGGTTTCCATGATCATTTATATCTGGAAGCAAATGAGTAAATGCCCCTTCATTCAAGGAGTCTTTGTTGGGGGTCCACAATGTGCCAGGTGCCGTGCTTGGCACTGGAGCTATAGAGATTAGCCCTCGGGGGCTTATGGTCTAGTAGAGGAGCCAAAAGAGTATAGCAAAAGATTTCTAGAAAGTGTGGTGGGCATTATGAAACAGTTAACCACAGTATGTTCAACCCAGGCTCTCATTTCGCTGAAAATTGCCCCTTCTGATCCACAGGAATAAGACCTGGCAAAGATGTGGGACAGTGATCCTGCCATCGGTCATAACAGATGGGATAAGAGGTGGATAACTCTCCTAGGCTGGATGACTTTGGTTTCTCCCCTTTGGAATTGGGGTTCAGGGATGCTCGTTAGTCTTTACTGTTCACTTGAACTAAGAACCTGTGAATTTAAGAGCTGTGGGAGGTCACCCTCTACTGCTGCTTAGAGAAACAGACAGCCAGTCTGTAAACAGGGGAGAATAAAACTCACTGCCAGAGAGATGCAAAGACAGGCTACTACATGGAGAGATAAGCCAGAGATTGGGGCGGGGGGGGGGGGGCGGGGGGAAGGGGTGCTGGCGCTATTGTGCCATAGACTGGCTCTACTGGCATTGGGGGCTGGATAATTCTTTCTCGTTGAGGACTACCATGTGCACTGTAGGATGTTTTGCAGCATCCTTGGCCTCTACCTGGCCTTGACCCACCAGATGTCGATAGCACTCTCTATTTGTAATAATCAGAAATGTCTCCAAACAATGCCACATGTCCTTGGGGGATGGGAGAGGTGGCAAAGCTGCACCTCCGTAGACAACCACTGTGCTAGAGTGAGTGAGCTTCTATTATTTGCACCCCAAAGGGCTTTGACTGAGATCCTTCCTGGAGGAGGCTGGGTGCTCCCTAAGCGTTGCCAGATCATTGACAGCGGAAAGGGTGTTCCAGACAGAAGAGCCAGGCTGGACTTGAGAAGACACAAAATTGAGAGAAACACGGCCTCTGCTGTTAGAGGCTACTAGAGAGAGAATAATTTTAGAATGAACAGCTCCTTAACATTCGAGGTAGAAATATGGTCATATTTCTTTTATTTTTTTAAGCTTAAATTTAACTAGCTGGAACTCTCATTTGCCACATTAGCAGAAATACTCACTCTTTTGGTTCCCTTTTCCACCTTGAGTATCTGAAATTAACAAACTCTTGGAATTGGGCAGCCCAAAAGGAGAGTCAATTTAACTTTTAACTCCAAGGGAAAGAGAACATTTGTTCTAAAGCAGGAATCTTAAAACACTGTTGATTGTGAACTCCTATCAGTAAAGCCTTTCTGAGGTTGTATGAATATATGTATACATTTACTTATTTATAAATCACAGATGAGTCCTTCTATATTAATATATTAAATTATATATTAGTACAGTGTGTCATATTATAAAACACAAAAAAATCAACTATTTAAATGATTAAAAATACATATAGTCCACCAAAAAAATGACTGGATAAACAAAATGTGGTATGTCCATAAGTGGAAAATTATTCAGTCATAAAAAGGAATGGACTACTGGTGCATGTTATACATGAATGAACCTTGAAAACATTATGCTAAGTGAAAGAAGCCAGTCACAAAAGACCACACAGAATGTGATTTCACTCATATGAAAGTTCAGGTTAGGAAAATCTATAGAAATAGAACGTAGGTTAGTGGTTGCTTAGGACTGGTGGGGATAACACTAAAGAGTATGGGTTCCTGAAATTGACTATGATGATGGTTGCACATATCTATGAATATACTAAAGACCACTGAATTGTATACATTAAATGAGTGCATTTTACGGTATATGAATTATATCTCAATAAAGCTGTTTTTAAAATATACGCAGGGGGCTTTCCTGGTGGCACGGTTGTTGGGAATTTGCCTGCCAATGCAGGGGACACGAGTTTGAGCCCTGGTCCGGGAAGATCCCACATGCCGCCAAGCGACTAAGTCCGTGCTCCACAACTACTGAGCCTGCGCTCTAGAGCCTGCGAGCCACAACTACTGAAGCCCGCGTGCCTAGAGCCCATGCTCCACAACAAGAGCGGCCACCGCAATGAGAAGCCCGCGTACCGCAACGAAGAGTAGCCCCTGCTCGCCGCAACTAGAGAAAGCCTGTGTGCAGCAGTGAAGACCCAATGCAGCCAAAAGTTAATGAATAAATAAATAAATTTAAAATATATGCAATAGAAGTTATCTTTCCTCCTCTTACCTCTTGTTTTGTGCCTTCTTAGGGAAGCACATCTCACTTTGAGGACCTCAAGGGTAATGGGCCAGACCTATTCTGGCAATTACTTTCCACTGCTACACTGCAGTGCTATTAAAAGCTGGTCATCCTACCACACACAGTATAATGGCCAAGGTTTAGAAGTCTTCCAACCCCAAGTATTGGCAATGCTGTAGAGAAACTGCTATGAAGAAATGGATACACTCATACGCTCTTTGTGAGAGTATAAATTAGCACAACCACTTTACTATGAAAACTAAACATATGCATTCCCTAAGTCCCAGGATTTAATTTCTTGGTATTTACCAAGAAATTGGTATTTATGCAAAGGTATAGGCACCAAAAGGAATGTACTAGAATGCTTATAATAGCATTGTTTACAATAGCCCCAAACCAGAAACTTCCCAAATGTCCATTAACAGTAGAATGGGCAAACTGCGACATATTCATATGGTAGAATTCTATTCGGCAATGAGAATGAATGAAATAATCTTATACTTAATAAATGAATGAATCTCTTGAAAATAACTTGAGCCAGAGAAGTCAGACGCATAAAAACACATTCTGTATGATTCCATTTAGATGAAGAACAGGCAAGATTAATCTATGCTCTCGAAGTCAGGCTAGTGATTCTTTCTTGGGATGGAGGTGGAGACGAGTGACAGGGCAGAAGGGTTCTGGGTTGCTGGTGATGATCTATTTTTTGACCTAAGTGGTAGCTACAGGGGTGGGTTCACTTTATAAAACTTCACTGAGCTGTTATACTTTGATCTTTACACTTCTCTGCATATGTATTACACTTTCAAAATATGTTCATTTAAATAAATGAAATGAAAAAAAATGTAAATAAATAGGGTTGGGGCAAGGCCTGCCAGAGTCCTGACAGGACAAACCAGTTCACTCCCATGTCAGTGCTGCCTCTGTGGCCCAGCTCAGCTCCCGTGTCAGAAGGCTGATACGGTCCTCTGAGTGATGCCAGCTCCACTCTCTCCCCTCCCCCAAGCTAAGCAGGACCCAGGATGCCTCAGCCTCCCCCGGTCCTCAGCTCCCTGCACAGCCCTCTCTCTCTCATCCTCCACCTTCCACGGTCCAGCTGCCCCGTAAGGGTTTTTTCGAAATCATTTAAGCATCAACTTCTTTCTATCCAGAACCACTTGCCTTTTCCTGGGAAATACAGAGGGGACAGACCAGTTCCTTTTCAATCTTAGACAAAAGATGCATTTCTCAATTCACACCCTTTCCAGTCTATCTGCCCCACCTATTTGCTCCACCTTCCCATGCGAAACTCCCCTCGTGGGAGCCATGCATCTACCTCTCAGAGGGAGGTTCTCCTCGGTGGCCATGGCAACAATTCCTCTTTACTCTTCACCACATCCTGTGTTCGGTGACTGCGATACATCATCATCTCATTTAGTCTCCACAACAGTCTTCTGAGGTATGTACTGTCATTATCCTCACTTTCCAGAGGAGGAAGCAAGAGACAGCAAACCATTTGCCAAGGCGATTTATTCCTGTAGAAGAACTTCACAAGGGATTCCATCCTTCCAGTGGCTCCTAGGTGACTCCCTAGAACATCTCTCAGAAGAGTGTGAGGAAAAAGATAGTTCTTGCTAAGTATCTCACTTCAATTACAAACATGTAATCATGGCTATATGACGGAAGTGTGTTAAATGCTAAAGAGAGACATAAACAAAGGAGGGACAAAGGAGAGGTGAGACACAGAGCAGTAAGGAGAGCAGGACCCACTGCTTGGAGGAGGTGGCATTTGCCTCAACAAGTGGGCAGGAGCTGGACAGGCAGAGACGGGGGCAGGGACCCCTCTGGACCAAGGAAGGGAGGTGGGCCTGATTAAAAAGCAGTTGGGAGTCCTGTTCAACTGGGGCGTAGAGTGTATACAAGAGTGACTGAGAGATGGGGCTGGAAAAAGAGGTGGGGGGCACCCCAACAGTAGTGTGATGGTTAATTTTATATGTCAACTTGACCGGGCTACAGGGTGTCCAGGTATTTGGTCGAATATTACTCTGGATGTTTCTGTGAGGGTATCTTAGGATGACTAACATTTAAATGGGTAGATTGATTAAAGCAGATTGTCTTCCCTAATGTGGGGGAACCTCATCCAATTAGTTGTTCTTGAATAGAACAAAAAGACTCACATGATTATGGAGGCTGACAGGTCCCAAGATCCACAGGATGAGTCAGCAAGCTGGAGATCCAGGAGGGTCAATGGCCTCATCCTAGTCCAAAGGCCAGCAGGCTTGAGACTCAGGAAGAAAAAACAGTTCAGTTCAAGTTCTAAGGCAGGAAAAGCTGAGGTCCCAGATGCAAGGCAGTCAGGTGGGAGGAATTCTGTCTTACTTGGAGGAGAGTTAGCTTCCTCCTGCCTTCTACCCTTGCTGTTTCCCACACACCATCTATTCCGCACACAACATCCAGAATGATGCAAAAATAATAATCAAGTAAGATCGTTCTCCTGCTCAAGACCCTCCACTTGTTTCCCATAACCCTCAGAACAGCAATTAAAGTCCTTACCGAGGCCTTCAAGGCCTCACACGATCTGACCTCGGCTACCTCTCCAACTCCCCTCTCGCCTGGTTCCACCTTCTCCAGCCACATGGGCCTCTTTGCTCTTCCACAAACACACCAAGCTCCTTCCCACCTCAGGGCCTTTACACTTGAGACTCCCTCTAACTAAGAGATCGGCATGGGCTTCTCTCTTCCACAACCAGGTCCCTGCTCAAAGGTCTTCCCAGAGAGGACTTCGCCAACCACTCTACCTAATGTAGCGCCTTCTGTCACTTTTAATCCACTGACCCCTTTCTATATTCTTCATAGCACTTACTCCTACCTGAAACTGTATATGCGTTTGCTTGTTTTTCTACCTCCACAATAGAACATAATCTCTGTGAGAATCGGGAGTTTGTTTTTGCTCATGGCTATATCCACAGATCCAAGAAGAGCAACTGACATATAGCACATGCTCATAAATATTTGTTGAAAGAAGGACAGAATTGTAACACTTGCATTTTCCCTTAAGGGAGGTACCAGTTCTCCTTGGCTCACCAGTGTCTCAATCATTGTAGCAAAGTGCCTGGCCCATCAGAGGAGTTCAGGGAATATACATTGCATGGTTAATTACCTGCATTTTGGTTATTTCTATACTTAGTTCTCTTCTACTCTAAATGGTAAACTCTCTGAGGGAAGGGACCACCTACACATATACCCCATATCACCTGTTAGAGTTTTGTGCCTTGTAGGTCATGTCCATGCTGAACTGTGTCTCTAAAGTGGATAGATAGTAGCTTTGCACCTACCAGGCACT
Organism: Globicephala melas; assembly: GCF_963455315.2. NCBI lineage: Eukaryota > Metazoa > Chordata > Mammalia > Artiodactyla > Delphinidae > Globicephala > Globicephala melas. Next base: position 15,131,125 of record NC_083323.1, read on the forward strand.
CCATCAATATTTTTAAATTGCTACTGAACATTTCCATTTAAACCTTCCATTACTGGGTTCATTATGAAGAAGGAGCACAGACATTAAACAAGAGAATGACTACTTGGGGAAGATCTGACCCTCATTTCGATTCATTGGATGATTTTATGTCTACGGCATTAGCAACCTGCTATTTGACTGTGCCACAATTATTTTATTGAATACAGGACGAGATCCACTTACAATGTGATTGGGTTCTCTTTAAAGTGCCACTTTTGCCATTTTTTTTTTAAGGAATGCATCTTTGAACTATCATTTCAGGGCATCTTGTTTTCAGAAAGTTGCGTCTTCAGTGAAATACAATAGCTTTGATGAGAGGCACTTTATGGAATAAGCAAGTGAAGGAGAGAAGAGACGTTTTGATCAGAGGGTCACAAGAGAATGAAATTGTCAAGCGCTTTGCCCCTGCCAGAGAGCTAAAGTGCTGAGCTTAAGCTGTTTCATTACAGGGGGAAGTGAAGAGTGGAAAGGAGAGAAGGGAAAAAATGTGAGTGTTATTTAGTTGACTTCCTAGGGAAAACCCCACGTGTGCTATACCAGCAAGCCCAAGCTGCAGTGTCCATTTGGAGCTTGACTCCTTTCAGTTGGATCAGGCACGGAACTCAGGCAGCACCGAGGTGATGCAGGTTCTTGTTTCATTCACACGTTCACTTGTCACACACAAAGCTCAGAAGAATTTGTGTTCTCTCTGATTCTTGGGAAATCAAATTTAGAAACAGGACAAACAGGGAATTTTCTAGAATCTAATGACTCCCATTATAAGCCAAAGGCAAAATGTTAGCTCAGGGTGGTGTGATTATGAAGTTGGTCATTAGCAGTTAGGAAACACCATTCCTGCAGCTCTTGCTCTGGTGAACCACGTGAAATTTGTTGTAGGATTACAGATTGCCAATTTATCCTGCTCTCACTGATCTGTCACATAATGAGAGCTGAGAGTTGTCACCAGTTGCCTGTTTGTATGCAAACAAAAGAAGCTGAATAAAGCTGAAAAGAGTCTGTAAAAAAAAAATCTGGAAACAATATAGAAGGGTGATTAAAAAAAAAAAAGGTGATCAGATTCTAAGGGTGTACACACCCATTTTAAAGGAAAAAGCTGTTACTCCCCTCTCCCCCCACCAAGAATTTATTCCCATAAAAAACTAAAGCCTTTTTACTAAATGGCTGCGAATCATGCGCAAATTTTACCTTTATCTTTATAACTGATAAAGTTTTTTTAAGAAAATATGTACTACATTTTTTAATTCTGGTGGAACATGCAGACCCCAGTTTGAGAAATACCGTGCTGAAGAAGATCTGGCTTCCCTCAATTTTAGCTTCTATCATATGGTCACTGGCTTATAACTGACATTTCTGGAATCAGCCTAAAAGTATGTTAACTATTACTTAGAGGTAAAAGAGGAAAGTGCATACAAATTTAGTGCATTTCTTTAATATGACTTTGCTTCTATTTCTGCGGGTCACGAAACACCAGGTTTTACAGGCATGTCTTCCCCCAAAAGATGGTTTGTTGAGTTAGTATTACAGGTTAAACCCTTCAATTAACCAGAACACTCAAGGATGCATGTCATCCAGGAACTTTGGTCATCACACTCAAAAGTCTAAGCGCAAAGGTCCATAAACTCAAAGGCGTAGAAGCAGGGATATGCTCTAAGTTGCTAATACTGGTTCATGAAAGCTAACTGTTAAATATTCAGGAATTTTGTGAGCTACTTTTTAAAATGATAGTAGCCTGAAACCTGCTGTGGTGGGAATATTTACACCATAGAAATTGGCACTTACTACATAGTTTGCCCCCACCCCCTTTTTGAGGGCCATTTTACCAGTGCACCACACAACATAGAAGGGTTTGGGGAGGCATGCACAACTAGTCATTCAGGACCTGGCAGGGGAAGCCCAGAAGCCCAGGCTAACTGAGAGGTAAATAGTGGTTAAGAACACTGGCCTCAGGGTCAGGCAGACAGGTTTCTGATCTCAGCTTGCCACTTATAGTTGTAGGACTCCGACCAAGTTATTTACCTGAGCCTGAGTTTTCTCATTTGTAAAATGGGATAATGATAGCCACAGCATAGTTTGTGATGATTAGGTAAAACAGTGTATGCATAATCATAGCCTCACCTGGCACACAGTAGTCGTAGTAGTAGGCACACAGGCATCAAATGCTATGTTAATTTCCAAGTACATACTGTTAGCTCAATTGATTCACAGACCTCTAGATCCAAACCACTTCTTACCCAGTTCTGACCACTCCTGAGGTCTCATCTGCTGTCTCTATGCCTTGTTTTTAGCCTCCTGTTTGCTTATTCCCTCTCTCTGTCTCTCTCTCTGTCTCTCTCTCTCTGTGTCTCTCTCTCTCCCTTTCTCTCTCTCTCTCTCTCTCTCTCTCTTTCACTTAGTGATCTTGTCCTGACCACAGAGGGTGGCTGAGGTGAGGTGGGGGATGAATTCAACTGCGGTCAGTATGTTGAACAAGCACAACTTGTGACATAATCAAAACACAATTTTATATTTGTCTCCTGTCTGGTAGTTCCTCAAAAGGTTACAACACAGAGTTATCATATGATCCAGCAATTTCACTCCTAGGTATATATACCCAAGAGAAATGAAAACATATGTCCAAACACAAACTTGTACACCAATGTTCATAGCAGCATTATTCATAATAGCCAGAAAGTGGAAACAACCCAAATGTCCATCAACTGAAAAATGGATAAAGGAAATGTGGTACATTCATATAACGGAATATTATTGGGCAAGAAAAAGGAATGAAGTACTGATTTATGATATAGCATGGATGAACCTTGAAACCAATTATGCTATGTGAAAGAAGTCAGTCACAAAATACCATGTAATATATGATTCCATTTATATGAAATGCCCAGAATAAGCAAATCTATGGAAACAGAAAGGTAATTAGTAGTTGCCTAGGGTTGAGGTGCTTGGGGGAAAATGGAGAGTGACTGCCAATGAGTATGGGGTTTCTTTTTGGGGTGATGAAAATGTTGTAAAATTGATTGTGGCTGTGACTGACTTAAACTTGTGGTGAAGAAGGTTGAACTCCCTTCCCCTCCTAGGGAGATAGACAGGACTTGCACAGTACCTCCCCAAAGTACCTTCTCAACAAACCTCTCCCACACTCTGGCCCTTTTTTATACCCTTAATCTGGCTGAGGGATTCAAGGATCACAATTCAGAATTGTCCTTGGAAATTTGTTTTGTAAATTCTGCAATTGTAACGTGACCCTTGGAGACACTGAAGCGTCTGGGCCTGGTAAGCACAAACACCGTGCTTACTTGTCACCTGACCTGGTTCCTGGGCAGTCTCTGCTCTCAGGGGATGGGCCTACTCAACAACTGTCCTTTAGACCACAGTGAGAGACCCTAGGGGTGGGGGGAGAAACTAGATACTAACTAAGCTAGTCTTGTATGTGTGTGTTTAATAACTTACACTGTTTCCGAATCTTAGCCAACTGTGAGGCTCAATACACAGACTCAAGGCCTCTTCAACAGAATAATTCTGGACACGTGGCCTCCTGGGTGGCCACCACAGGGGATCCAAACCACCGATAATGGTGCAAGCCCATAAAAGTGACATAGCAAGAAGGACTCACCTTCCAGTACTCTCCAGCCAAATTCTCTGTGTACCTGAAGGCCCTGGCCAGCTGGACAGCTGGCATTGGCTCTTGTGAGCACATTCACTGTCCCCTGCCCCCAGCCGGTCCAGGCTGTGTCCATAAGTTACACACACACCCCAGGAGGGGGCAGACATCTCATTGCTCCAGCCATATTGATGCAATCCCCAGCACAAAGCCAGCCTTTCACTGAAGTAAATTTCAGATTTAGAATTTTGTATAGAAAGAAAACAATGACTATTGATCTATATTCGCTGGGAAAAAAGCCAGACAGGCCTTTGATCCACTTATATTTTATGAAAAACCCTCTGGTCTGTCAAAGCAGTTTGTGTCTTGACCCCTGAGAGCCCATTAGATCCTCTCCTGGAAATCTCACCATCTTCCTTCCTGGCACCCAGATATTTATTATATTAGCTCCTCTCCCACCACCTCTGGGAAGCTTCTGTGGACCAGGTCAGTTTGAGGGGCTCTCGCTGCCTCTGAATCCTGATATCACTTCTGTCTACCCCTTCCTGGTGCTCAATTCACATTGGCTTTTATTGTTTTCATATTTTATACATCTTGTCTCCTCAAGGTCAGGGACTGTGTCTTCTGCTTTGTACCTTTGCATCTCTTTTCTGGCACATGGTATTGATAATTATTGCTCTTTTGATAATTATTCTGTTATTTTGATAATTTTTGACAGTTTGTTCTTTTGATAATTACTGTCATTGCTACTATTCTTATACTTAACGCTTGTCAAGGACATACACCTTGTGTCAAACACCAAACCAAGTGTGCTCACATATCCCTTCTTAATCCTTACAGCAACATTAGAAAGTGGGCACAATTATTACCGGGTTCATAGAGGAGGACATGGGGGCTCCCAGAGGCTCACTCTCCAGCATGAAGCAGCCAAGCTGAGTCTTAGCTCCATCTTCCCCCAAACCTGCACTCCTGGTTCCCAAGAGTTACCATAGGTCGGATTACAGAGTAGAGAACGGGAGATAAGGGTTACTTCCCCAACATTTCTTTTATAGGTGAGCAATAATCCCAGGCAAGACTCTGACACCCAGAAAGGAGACTTGCCCCCAATGCAATAGTTTGCCCAGGGCAAAGGAGGGTGTACATGTAGGACTCCTGACCCCCAAGCCAGCAAGCATCCTTTCTTCCACGCCCTGGTGCTCTGCTATATGACAAAAATACTCCGTCTGGAAACTTAGTCTTTTTGAACTTCTCTACTGTAGAACAAACTACCCTTTAGCAAAAACCAAAACAGTAATTTTCTATGGAGTAGATAATCACCCACTCCAGCAAACTAAAACAACATTCTGTGGTTAAAGCAGGAGAAATGGGAAAAATCTTTCGCTTTGTTTCTCTCTGTATATAAAAAGGATACATGTGTGTCTGTGTGCATACACCATGTACAAACTTCCCAGTTCACCTAACTTATACATCAGAGCCACTCCTCCTCTGGCCACCCACCCACTGCTGTTCTGAATTCCTCTCACAGACTAGAGCAGAGCCAAAGAGAGTCCACTTCTGTGACTATTATTTATAATCTTTAGTTTTAAAAATCCACATCCTGGAAAACTTTTGAACAGTGTGGCATTGACGAGGCATGAGGGAGGCTGACTGAGAGAGAGGGGAGGGGAAGGAAGGGCTGAGGCTGCACTCTGCCTAGCAAGCCCCTCCCAGCTTTGTTCACATTTTAACAGAGGTCAGTTCAGTAGACGTTTACTGAATGCTTATTACCTGCCAGGCTCTGCTAGATGGTGGAGATTCAAAAATGAATAAGACTCCATCCCCAGCTTTAAAGGCTCATAGCGATGAGATAAACAGATATATCAGAACAGATACTCTTATGTAGATAGGGAAGATTAAAAGGAAATTTTAAGAAGCTTTCCAGTACCAAAGGAATCATATAAAGGAGGAATTTTCTAGGGGCAGTGTAGTAATACGTAGTAGTCAGACTGTCAGCTTGGGCTCAGAACCCAGTTCCGTTACGGAGTTCCTGCAATTCAGTTGCAAATGGCATAATGTCCATATTTATACCCTGGAGTTGTTGTCAGGATTAGAAAAGATAATGCATATCAAACACTTATTGCAGTACTTGGCATGTAGTAAGTGGTCAATAAATTGTAGTAAAACAAAATGTTGGTTAAAAAATAAGAGTTCCTGGTAACTGAAAGCATAAAAGCAGACAGCCACTTGGGCAGAGATGTAGAGGGACTCACAAATCAGATGGTAACTTGATGGGCTCTAAGGGATCTTCCATACCTAAGGTGCTATGTTTTTAGGAATATTTCTTAAGAATAGGTGCCGTGTGTGTGTGGATCCAGGGATGAGGAGGGGGGCGTGAGAGGGAGAGTAAGGGGAGATGCTAGCTAGAAGGAGAGTGAAAGTTTCAAAGTATAATAAAAAGTCCCTGGGGAATTCTGTGCTGGTCCAGTGGTTAGGACTCTAGGCTTCCACTGCAGAGGGCACAGGTTTGATCCCTGGTTGGGGAACTAAGATCCCACATGCCATGTGGCATGGCCAAAAAAAAGTCCATGTCTTCTACCAGTTGACAATCCAGCTAGAGAAATAAGACATATCCTTGGGGGAAAGTTAGACAATAAAAGGTAGGATATGATAAGTATTCATTAAGCAGTAAAACAAATTCATTAATTCATCAATAATGGTAGAGTTCAAGATACTGAGGCTGGCTGTGTAAGATGTTTGTGGACAGGTAGGCCTCATGTCATCATTCGTTTCACAGATTTTTTTTTAATTTAGCAAATATTTGCATACTCCTATCATGCATTAAGCACTGTTCTAAGCACTTTACAAACATTAACCAATTTAATCCTCATAATAACTACCTTATATCTACATGCCTGTTATTATCCCCACTGTACAGATGAGGAGAAGTTAAGGGACTTGCCTAAGATCTCACAATGGAGGGGAAGGAGCTTCAAACCTGGGCCATCCAGCTCCAGAACCTGTGCTCCTCATGTGTGGGTGGCCCACAGTGGATCAGAGACAGTGCTAGAGGCTGGAGGTTCAGCAGTGAAGCAAAGCCCCGACCTTCTTGGAGCTTATATTCCACTGCAGGGAGACAGCAATCAACAAGCAAACCAATAACTATGGAATGCCATGGGATTATAAGTGCTATGAAAAGAAATAAAGCAGGATAAAGGACTAAAGAGAGATGGATTGGTGACCTTTTTTCAAAAGAGTAGTTGGGAAGACCTCTCTGTGGGGGTGAGTGGTCGGAAGACTTTGAAGAGATTGCCAAAGGTTATCATGTATAGAAAGACTTTGACTTTTGTTTTAAGTGTGATAGGAAGCCAACTGCAGCTTTTCAAAAGGAAGTGATATGATGTGATATCCCCTTATGTTGCTGGGTGGAGACTAGACCTTAGGGAACCAGGAGTGGACACAGGGCAGCCAGTTAGGAGGCTGGCTCAGTAACCAAGGCCAGAAATGATGGTGGTTTGTACACTGGTATCAGGAAAGGCAGTAGCCGTGGTCAGATTTGTGATATAGTTTGAAGATACAGTCCCCAGGACTTGCTGCCATGGTATTCATTTACTTGTTTGTTTATTGTCCATTTCTGGTGGTAGGAAATGACCTCCAAAAAGGCAAGAACTTTGAGTTTTTGTTTTGTCTGACTTTTCATCACTTTTTTCCAAGTTCCTAAAATAATGCCTGCCATACAACCGGCACTCAATATATACTTGTTATGTATTTGTTTAATGAATAATACATTGAATATGAGGTGTGAGGAAAAGAGAGCTATCAAAATGACCCCATCATGGGGCTGGCTTTGTGCATTTCCTGATTCATTATGGAATCAGCCTTAATCCTATGCTCTTCTCAAGACAAGTAGGTGAATATATATATATATATATATATCCATCCAAGAAAAACATAACCTTGGAAGGTCATCTAATGCAGTCTGGTACCCTCAGATGAGTACAAATAGTCATATTCCTTTTGACTTATGAGGCAAACTGAGGCCCAGAGAGCCAAGGTAACTTACCTAATGAAAATTAAACATAATGATGATAATAGATACACTTATTTTGCACTTACTACTTCACAAATCCATTGGAAAGTGTTTTATAATTCTCATACTTCTTATGTTATCCCTATGTTACAGATGAGGAAAATGTGACACTGCAGAGATGAAGCAGTGAGCCCCAGAGCCATACAACCAGGAAATAATGGAGCCAGGACTCAAATCCAGTTCTAGTTTTATGTTAAAGCCACAACTCTATACAATTTCCAGGGTCACATAACTCATTGTGTTGTAATAACCAATACTGGTCTACCATCCTCCTGAGTTAGGTAGATAAGAGCAACACAAGGGCTCATGAATAATTGGTTTCTGCAGGTTCTTCCACTGACTTTGTTGTTCTTGTGTCCTCTTGAACTTGACTCCTATTAAACTGAGGAAGTGGAGTGAGAGTCAATCTATTGCTTTTTCTGTCCCTGGTTTTAATCTCCACAAATAGATTATCTTTAATGAAACCCATATCAGGCTAGCTTGAACACGTGTGTTATTAGAACAAAGACTTAATGGAATTGATTCTATTGTCAATTCAAAAGATTCAAAAGTATTGTAGTTTATCTTCTTTTTATGTTCAAATCAGCTATAAATGGCTTAGAAGTTGGATAACCTTTCCCTATAGTACATAGGTCACTGGTTATCATCGGTTATCTTTTCAATGTTCCCATGCATTTTAATGACATATTGGTTAAGACTCAATCTCCAGTGCTTACTTATGAGATTTTTTTTAAAATATTATTTATTTATTTATTTTTGGCTGCGTTGGATCTTCACTGCTGCGCGCAGGCCCCCTCCAGCTGCGGCAAGCAGGGGCCACTCCCCGCCGCGGTACGCGGGCCTCTCATTGCGGTGGCCCCCCCACTCGCTGCAGAGCATGGGCTGCAGGTGCACAGGCCTCAGTAGCTGTGGTTCGCAGGCTCCAGAGCGCATGCTCAGGAACCGTGGCCCACAGGCCTAGTTGCTCCGTGGCACGTGGGATCCTCCCAGACCAGGGCTCGAACCCGTGTCCCCTGCAATGTCAGGCGGACTCTCAACCACTGCGCCACCAGGGAAGCCCTATGAGATGTTTTATATGTAGCCAATAGCTAACACTGAATCACTAACTGAGAAGTTAAAGCTTCAGTTGAAGAGGAGTAAAAATTCAAAGCACTTCATGGTACACTAAGTTTTCAAAGGCTAACAATTTGCGTTTTCTTCAACTTCTATGAGAATGTAGTTTTTATTCACACAAGTGTTAGATGGATTTTAGAAACGATTTAACACTTTTGGATACTAGAACATGTGAAGCAGTCACAAAACCAAACATTTCATATGAAAAAACATTTATGTATATATAATCAAGGATAGGCATATAATTTTAATACAGAATTGATTATGAACCTATTATTAATATCAAGCACTGAACAGAGAATTAAAAGACACAGCAAGAGTAAGCTGCATGTAGAAAACCAGAATAAAGATTTTCCCATTTTCTAACATGAAGAACTCAAAAGGGCCAATATAACTTGGCTTATATTGAGTCATGATGGCTATTAGGTGCCATGCTGCCACATTTGAGAAAGAGATGGAATTAGGCCAAGGGAACTTAAAACTTCTACACTAATAGCTAAGATTTTTGGGGTGCTTAACTCAATCCTCAAAACAACTTCGTGAAAGAGTTAATATCATTATTGTCATTTTGCAGATGGGGACAACATGCAGTGTGAGAGTGGAGCAATGTGTAATACACAGTGACATAAAAAGTAAATGGCTGAGCAGGGATTGGAATACAGGCGGTCTAGGTTCTTAACCTCTGCACTCTGAGGTCTCTCAACAACAGCATAATAATTTAAATAACATCATTTTTAAGCTCTTATTTTATTCTAGGCCCTATTGTGAGACCATCTTACCTTTTATCTCATTAATCTTTCCAACAACCCAGTGAAGTTGGGTTTGCTGTTGCCATTTTAAAGGTGAGGAGCTTAGACCTTTAAAAGGCTTAGATTTATCTTGTCATTTGTTATTGCTTTCTTTCCTGTCCCCATTGGGTTGTTGGTGTTAGGAGGGAGAAACAGGATGAATGCTTGAAAACATAGAATCTCAAGAATGAAAGGGTTTTGAGCAATAACTAAAGCCTAAGCCCGAATAGGAGCCTCAACCCCATCCTCCACTTTCTCTGACTGGCTTGAACCTCCACTAACAAAGTCATTACTTCTAGACCTTCCTCCCTGGATGGAAGATTAGTTCTGTTTAAGATTTTAAAGAGGAAAACCTTTCCTCATTTTAAAGAAGCTGAAGTAAAACAAGATGAAGCTATTAGCTAAAAGGAATCCATGGGAAAGATTTAAATTAAAAAGCTATGAGAGGGCTTCCCTGGTGGCGCAGTGGTTGAGAGTCCGCCTGCCAATGCAGGGGACACAGGTTTGTGCCCTGGTCCGGGAAGATCTCACATGCCGCGGAGCGGCTGGGCCCGTGAGCCGTGGCTGCTGAGCCTGCGCGTCCGGAGCCTGTGCTCCGCAACGGGAGAGGCCACGGCAGTGAGAGGCCCGCATACAGCCAAAAAAAAAGCTATGAGAGTTCAAGACTACCCCCACAGCTATCAGTTTTCTAAATCATATGAAGCTAAAGGGGGAAAAGATGGAGGTATTATTTCACAATCCAAACAACTGGCAAAATGACTAGCAGGGATGGCTTTGCTTTAACCTTGAGACCCCCGTCAAGAGTACAAGAGGTTTTACAGGACTTCCCTGGTGGTCCAGTGGCTAAGACTCCATGCTCCCAGTGCAGGGGGGCTAGGTTTGATCCGTGGTCAGGGAACTAGATCCCACATGCCGCAACTGAGAGTTCACATGTCACAACTAGGAGTTTGCATGCCGCAACTAAAGATCCCACATGCAGCAACAAAACTCCCACATGCCTCAACTAAGACCCAGCACAGCCAAATAAAAAAATAAATATTTTTTATTTAAAAAAAGAGTATAGGGCTTCCCTGGTGGCGCAGTGGTTGAGAGTCCACCTGCCAATGCAGGGGACACAGGTTCGTGCCACAGTCCGGGAAGATCCCACATGCCGCGGAGTGGCTGGGCCCGTGAGCCATGGCCGCTGGGCCTGCGTGTCTGGAGCCTGTGCTCTGCAACGGGCGAGGCCACAACAGTGAGAGGCCCGCGTACCGCAAAAAAAAAAAAAAAAAAGTATAATATGTTTTACAGCCAGGTCTGGAAATGGCATACACTAGTTCTGCTCACACCCCATTGGCCACATGCCAGTCACATGGTCCAACCTAATTGCAATTGCAAAGTAGTCTGGGACATGGAGTCTTCCTATGTGACTAGGAAGAGGAAAATAAATAGACTTGAGAAATGTATAGGTTACCTCTTTCCCCAATTACAATGATTTCTATAATTTTACCCCTAGATTTCCATTTAATATTTGAGGAGGCAATTATGAAAATGAACCAAATGAACTGTATCCCTAGCACCTACCACTATTCCTAACATACTGTAAGAGGAAAATAAATATTTGTTGAGTGAACGAATGAAATAACTTCACACATTGGGACATGACAAGTTCATCACCCTATTAGTCTTAGACTTAGAAATACAAACAGAAATTCCCCTTGACCTGGCTGCTCACTGACTTCCATTTCTTCCCCAGAACTTTTATGGTAAAGAGCATACGATAGAGAAATTAACTCTAGAACATAAAACCAAGGGTTTGGTCTTGGCTTTGATATTTTCTAGGTACGTGGTCATTAACAAAGCCCTTCACCTCAGTGAACCTCAGATTCCTCATCTATAAATGGTGGTGGGAGAAAATATATGCCTATCCAGCAGTCCTTTCACCTTCTTCTTGAACAACAGAACCCCAATCGTTTGTTGGTGTCAATGTGCCCACCCTCAGGGGATAACGATTAGCTTAAGCCAGCGCTGGCACTAATTGATCTAAAGGTAAGGTTGTGATCAGGTTATGGCCAATGGAATTAAGAGGAAATCTACTGGAGGCTTTCAGGAAAAATCCTCCCTGATAAAAGAGAAAGCTGCATGAGAAGGACCTTTTGGCCCTATCCATTTCCTTCTTCTTGGAATTCTGAGATGTGAGATTGTACAACCTGGAGCTGCTGCAGCTTGTCTGGGTCCTTGAAAGGAGACATTGTATGCACACTAAAGATCCAGCACAGCAAGACTGGAGGAGCCAGGGTCCTCAATGGCATTTCTGAGCCTTTGAAACAAGCCCAGGACAACCTATTTCCAGTCTTGGAAGTGCCTTTCAAGAGTTACTTGAAAAACATGAACCCCTATTGTTTGAACCAGTTGATTTGCATATCCTGTTACTTACAGCCAAGAACATTCCTAACAAAGTAGGTAACTTTCAGAGGTGTTTCCAGGCCCCAAATTATCAGAGTATTAAACAACATTTCAAAAGGGGGGAAAAAAAGGCAACTGTCCTGGAATATATGAAGGGATAGGAAAAGTTTAAAAAGAGGAAAAAACAATTGGAGGTGGCTAAACTTAGATGTATCAACCAGGTGACAAGGATAAAGAGCTGAAATGAACATTGGAATGCCCATAGAAACGAAAATTGGGCCAGGTCTCTATGGAGGAGGGAAAGGAGCTGGCACAAGTTTGCAGGAACAGAATTAGAGGGTAAATAGAACCCGAACAAATGTACAGCTTTATCAAGAAACAAATCACCATAAAAAAGCCTTTTGAAATTATATTCAAAGTAAGTGCTGTCCTTGGATAAGTAAAAGAGTTCTGAAAACAACTGACTTCAAAATGATCCCTTCCCATCTAAATTTTATGTGCCTATGGTTGATTTTTAAAACTGCCATCTTACTAGAAAAGATCATCTGTGGGTCAGATGGTTAGGATAAGTTGCATGTCAAGCCAGAATAAGGAATAAAAGAGTTGAAGGTTATCTACAGTACTACAAAACAAAGCGACTCATTATTTGTGTCTGATTCTGTGGTGGCATTAACCTTTTTGGTAGAAAATCTATGAGCAAAATACCTGATTTTAGTACTCCATGAATACTGATTGGATCTGATTCTGCATAACATATTTTTAGTGACTATTCTCTATTCAGAGCAATAACCAGAAGTAATTAATGGGCAGCAGTGGGCAATGAACAAACAAGAACACTTATGGGGTCTTCTGGAAGCAATAGAAAGACTTCAGGTCCCACTTTGAACAACAGATCAAATTTACAACCCTGTATTTGAGTGACATGCAGAGGGTTATAATAAAAAAATGACCAAGGTTTATTGAGTGATCACTATGTGCCACACATCGTACATTCATTTTCTCACTGAATCCTCATAACAGTTCTCTAAATTTAGAATCTTTATATCTCCATTTTATAAATGAGGAAACTGAGAATTGGGTTAAGTAACCTCCCCAAGGTCACTCAGAAAGCAACAGAACCAGGATTCAAGCTTAGTTCTCTCTGACTGAAAAACCCTTTTGTTTACCACTGTACTACACTGCTGCTCAGGAGAATAAAAAGAAGAGGAAAATGAAAAGGAAGAGAGGGTTCAGTAGAGTCAAGGCTAGAAGAAAGTTACTTCTCAGCTAGGCAGGATCAAAGAAGTGTAGGCTAGGAGCAGGAACTGGAAATTGAACAAAATCTTCCTTGGAGATTTGAGAGAATTGGGGGAGGGAGATGACTCAGTTTGGAACTGGGATAGAAACAGGTAAAACTGAAAAGTCAAATACAGACTTCTAAAATAATCAGGGAGAAAAAGAACTGGACAAAGCACAGCTGAATTCTGGTATCCAATGTATCTGGATTTCTCTGGTAACAGGAAATCTCAAAACAAGTTTTTACCTCCTGTACTGGGTTTGTCCTAATTCAGCTTTTTTTTCATATCTGATGGAACTCTCATTCTGCAAAAAGCAAAATATTTGATGAATGTTTCACTTGCCTTGTTAGCAATTTCTTCTTTTAGAAGATCCAGGGAGCAATGATGAGAGACATGTGACTGGATGGAGAGTGTGCTGATGAGCTCATATTTTCAAAGGGCATGTACAAGAGGAGGGATGAGGGACACAGAACCAATCTGAATGTACAAAGACTAGCAAAGGCCAGTAAGAATAATGTCCATAATGTCCGAGAGGCTAAAGCCCCAAATCTCTAAGGCTTATTTAAAAATGCTAAGAACAATAAAAAAGGATTCTTGCAGTTTATACAGAGAATAGGCCTGCTGCTTGGGGCTGGAACCACAATGTTAACAGATAAAAAAAGAAGTAACAAATGGAAACAAATGGTAAAATAAAATTAGAATAATACGTTTACAAAGAAACTAAGAATGAAAATGTGAATGGGATCCAGGGGGACCACAAAGATGGTGCAGAAATCCTGGCGCTAGCAACAGAGGAGTTGTTACCACACCTAGGACTGAAGGGACCCGAGGAGAGATGACAAGAACCTGGAAGAAGAGAGGGTCATATAGAGCAAGGAGCCTTGAGAGAGAGCAGTAACCTTCAGTAGAGGGACCTTGCAGGAATAGGGTGGTGGTAGGGGTTGCATAAGTCCCTGTCCCTTCCCTCCAGTCTCCTGCAAGGACTCCCCTTGGCCAAATCCATCTAGGATGCAGAGGGCAATGGAACCATTTAACGTAGAACATATAGGGAAGCTCCTAGGGCACAGAGCAGAGCAGAAAACGGTGAGAGTGAACTAGGGGGTGCACAGGAGACGGTTAGCATGCAGCCTCAATGACACTGTGCTTCAAAAACTACCACATGAAGCGGGTACCAAATGGTAACCACCAACACATCTTTAAAGCACAGACTTCTCAGCATTGCTCTGGCTCTAGCTACTTTTGCTTTGCTTATTTTATCTGAGCCAATGAGGATGGTGCAATACACCTCTAATTCTGCAAATATCCCTGGTACAAAATGCCTTCTTTCTAGATTGCTGCAATGGGACAATGTTTTTAGGCCTCTCTAGGTTTTAGTAGGGTGAGAAGAACCACATGCCTCATTACTTTGAAGCCTACATCAGAGACGGCTGCCACCAAAAATCCATGTTTCTCTTCCATTATGTACCCTTGGTAGTGGGAAGCGGCCACCCAGCCAGGAACTACATTACCCAGCCTCACGTTCCTCTAGATGGGGATCAGGTGACTAGTTCTGGCCAATGAAATGAAAGAAGAGGTGATGTGTGTCTCTGCAGAGCCAAGACTTAGGTATGCAGTGTGACCTATGCTCACTCTCTTTCCACAGTGACATTGGAGATCAGGTGCAAAGATTGTGGTGTCATACAGGAAAGACCCTAATATCTAAATCACTACTCACATAAAAAACATCCAGTCACGTGACCAGGAAAAGCCACATTTTGAAAGTGACCAGTAAACTTTTATTTTGATAAGAGTTAATGGTTCTTTATTATAGCAGTTAGCCTATCCTGATTAATGTAAGGCACTTTTCTCTGTAGTTACCTCCTGCAATTCCACTTTCAAATTCCCCACTCTTGGCTTCAAATTATAATAGCTGTAATAAAAGGCTGGAGTAGAAAATTGTCTACTTGCTTCCTTAACCAAGATTTTTGTTTTGACCATTTTGTGTAGGAAATATTTGCATGGATTTTTTTTTTTTTTTCTGTTAGGGGACATCCAAATTTTTTCTTTTTATGCAGTTCTGGAATCATATAAAAATACAGTATTTGGAGTATGAGTTCAAGTTCTACCACTTACTTATGCTGCCTGACCTTGCTCAGATCCCATCATCTCTCTTCTCTGTCTAACAAGGATATTAATAATGTCTTTCTGTCAGGTTGTTGCGAGGATCAAATAAGATAAGGGATATGGAAACATTTTGTTCACAATAAAGCTTTAGACAAGATTAGTTCTCATCTCCAGTAACAGAGAGTCAAAGTTGCATTTGCCTTCTTAAGTTCCTTCTCTCTGGTCATGGTGCCGTCAAGTTAATTCCCCCCTCCTTTTCTCTCAGGTGGTCAGGTTCACTTCCTTCCATTCTCTCTCACCTCTATTAAAAGGAAAGTAGTTTTTTTCACTGTTTGGAATTTTTGCAATTTGAGTTTGGCCCAAGGAAGAATGATTTTAAAAAATGAGTCCAAAACAAATTAATAGAAATGACTTCTGTACATCTTGGGGCCATGGTTTGCAATACAGCTCATTCTTTGCCCTGGCTCC
Organism: Globicephala melas; assembly: GCF_963455315.2. Taxonomy (NCBI): domain Eukaryota; kingdom Metazoa; phylum Chordata; class Mammalia; order Artiodactyla; family Delphinidae; genus Globicephala; species Globicephala melas. Next base: position 15,146,959 of record NC_083323.1, read on the forward strand.
CAATAGAATGTGTTTTTGTTGTTGTTTTCAATTTCCTCTGTGTTTATGATTTTTTTTAATCACTGGGGTTTTTTTTAACTCAAGACATAAATAGTGGATCTAGTTCATTCCTCTTGTTTTATAAATGAGGAAAGAGAAGCCCAGAGATATTTCATGACCCAGTTTAAGTATCACCTCCTCCAATAACTTTTCTCAGTTTTCTCTTCTCCCTCACAGGCTGAGCAGTACCCTTCCTCTGCCACAGAACTTGGTAATAGACAGAACAAGATTCTGAACTCCTTGTAGGAAGGAACCAATTCTTCTCTGCATCCCAGGAACCTCTGACCTCCATGTAAATCTCCAGCCATCTTCTGCTTCTATTTCATTGGCCCAAACTGTGTCACATGATCACCCCTAGCTGCATGAGAGGTTGGGAAAGAGATTTTTTTACCTGAGCACATTACCTCCCCTCAAAAACCCAGGGATCTGTGAGCGAGTAAGAAGAGGGGATGAATATTGAGTTGGCCACTCACAGTGTCTGCAGCAGTCTGTGACATAGTTGAAGCTTGATAAATATTTGTAGACTGAATGTCAGCACTAGGCATTCAAGGCTGAATGAGTAAACTAGCTCATCCTAGTGGGAGAACAGGGGCCGGGACTTAGGTCTGCTGAATTCCAACCCAAAGCTCTTTCTACCACCTAGTACTACCTCAATATCATAAACCCAGTAATACCAGTATTTGGTTCTACATTCTCTTCAAGACTCATTGTTCTCTCTCTCTCTGCAGTATCTGAATACCTCTAAAAGATATGTAACCAATCCTATTATTGGGGGTTTTCTCTCCAATTCCTCCTTAGTATTCACTCAAAAACCTTGGTAACAGGAATGTGACATTGATGGAAATATAATAAAAATAGGCTGTTGTGGGTTTTGTGGGGTTTTCCCAGTTTTTGACTTAACTTACTTCCAGACTCAAATTTATTATGACAGGTAACTTCCTCTCACTCAACACTACAGAGTTATTAATAACTTGCCCTGCTGAATAAATCAGAGACCCTGAAAAAATGTGGAGTAAGCATTTGTTATGCATATATGGGATTTACCAAGTTTCCACATTTGAAGGTCTAATATTAGGATTTACATATTGTGCAAGGCTTTGCAAAGCAAAAGACATTTCACATCTTCTCGACTTTGAAAATAGGGTATACTTTGCATGCAAACAAGTCTGAGTATAGTGATTTTGAATAAATCACCAAGAGACAAGGTTTGAGTAAACTATAAGAAACATATTTCCAGGATAATTTTAAAACCAGAAAATAAAATTGGATGCAAGAATTTATATGGACTAGTGTGTGAGGAATTAGTAGGCTGTGCTTTAGGTTGGGATCTGCTCATAATTAGTGGTGTGACCTTATGGAAACCCTTTAACATTTAGGGGCTTCAGTTCTGTAAGAGGAGAGGGTTGTACTAGGTGATCTTCAAAGCCCTGTTCATGTCTAAATTCTGTGATTCCATTTCTTATGCAATGAGATCAAAAGAGCTAATTTATGAAGTTATATGATGGCCAAATCCTGAAAAGGGCACACTAACCTTTTGCCACTGTTACCCTTGGATTTAAGGCTGATATATATATATATTAATTTATTTTATTTATTTTTGGCTATGTGGGGTCTTCATTGATGTGTGCGGGTTTTCTCTAGTTGTGGCAAGCGGGGGCTACTCTTCGTTGCGGTGGCTTGACTTTGTTGCAGAGCACGGGCTCTAGGCGCATGGGCTTCAGTAGTTGTGGCACTTGGGCTCAGCAGTTGTCTCTCGTGGGCTTTAGAGAGCAGGCTCAGTAGTTGTGGCGCACAGGCTTAGTTGCTCTGTGGCATGTGGGATCTTCCCGGAGCAGGGCTCGAACCTGTGTCCCCTTCACTGGCAGGCAGATTCTTAACCACTGCGCCACCAGTGAAGTCCCAAGGCTGATAAATTTTTAAATAAATTTTATTTATCACAGAATTATTATTATTTTGGCATATTACCACTTGTTGGCGATGTACAGATTTGGAATCATCAAAAACATACTGTTTCGGAGCTTTCCTGGTGGCGCAGTGGTTGAGAGTTCGCCTACCGATGCAGGGGACACGGGTTCGTGCCCCGGTCCGGGAAGATCCCACATGCCACGGAGTGGCTGGGCCCGTGAGCCATGGCCGCTGAGTCTGTGCGTCCAGAGCCTGTGCTCCGCAACGGGAGAGACCACAATGGTGAGAGGCTCGCGTACCTCAAAAAAAAAAAAAAAAAAAAATACTGTTTTGAATTGTACTCTTTTCACTTAACATTTATCATAAATATTTTTCCTATTTTCAGTCTTCATAATTATGGCTTTAGTGGTGCCATATTATTCCATGTGGCTGATAAGCCATAAATTTGGAGTCATGACTCTCTTCCTCTCGTATAATCCAGCTCCACAGCAAATCCTGTTAGCTCTACCTTCAGATTATATGCAGACTCTGACCACATCTCACCATCTCCATGGCAACCATCCTGTCCAAGCCACCATTATCTGTTGCCCAATTTACTTACGTGGTCCTCCATCTGGCATCTTTGCTTCCATGCTTACCCACTACAGTGTGGATGCCACACACTGCATTGGAGAGATCATTTCAAAACATTGTCATATCTTGTCCTTCTTTGTCTCAAATCTCCCCAATGACTTCCCATCTTACTCAGACCAATCCAAATCCTTCCCATGGCTTTGATCTGGTTTCCCTTCTACTTCTCTGGCCTCATCTTCAGCCACTGTTCCCCTTGCTCACTTTACTCCTGCTATACAGGCCTCCTTTATGCTCTTGCCAAACACGCTCCTGTCCCAAAGCCTTTGCAATCACTGCAACCTCCCTGACATATGCCATTTTCCCACATATCCTCATGGCTCCCCCTCTCGTTATTTTCAGGTCCCTGTTCAAAAGTCACCTCATTAAAGAGGTCTTCTCTGACCACCCTATGTAAAATAGCAACCTCCCTCCAACACTCTTTTGAGTCTCTTTATTTTTGTTTATGGCACTTATCACCACTTGACATGTTATTTATCTGTTTATGCCTTTCACCACCACTACCATCACCCACCAGAAATGGAAGCCTCATGAAGCCAGGGATTTTGTTTTGTTCACCGCTGTATCCCCATACCCAGGACAGTAGGTGGTCAATAAACATTCATTTGATGAATGAATTAAAATATTTGATAAATGTAGGACTTCAGTTATAGATTTGGTGGTGGAACACTCAGGAGAGACTCTCAGGGGATTAGGCAAGACAAGGAAAAGAGATCATATCATGAAGATCCCTGTGTGCCATGTTACAGTTTTAAATTCCATCTTTGCCTAAGCAGGAGCCAAAGAACATCTTTAATCAGGGAAACAACAAAATCATATTTGCATTTAAAAAGTAAACTCTGTCAGTAGTGGGGAGAATGCATTTGAGATGAAGGAGAGAAGGCAGTAAGGGAGCTACTACAAAAGGCACTGAGAAAGGGAATTCCCTGGTGGTCCAGTGGTTTGAACTCTGCTTCCACTGCTCGAGGCCCAGGTTCTGATCCCTTGTTGGGGAACTAAGATCCCACAAGCCAAGGGAGCAGATGTGGCCAAAAAAAAAAAAAAAAAAAAAAGGCACTGAGAAAGACCATGCAAACCAGAGCCCAGGGAATGAAAGGGGAAATAGGAGGAGGGACAGATTCAAGAGATATGAAGGAAATCAGAACAGTGGGATTTTAAGATTGGTTGTGGAGAGGGAGGACAAGAAAAAGAATAGTTTCCAAGTTTCCGCATGAGTACCTGGAGTGGGTGAGGTGGCCCTCAACAGAAAAAGATGGAGGAATAGATTTGAGGGGAAAGATGATGAGCTCGGTTTTGAACTTAAGCTAGAGGGATCTCTGAGTCTTCCAAGTGGAGATGTCCAATGAGCCTTTGAATATATAATTCCAGATCTCAAGAGAGAAGTTTGAGCTCGAAGTACAGATTTGGTAGCTTTAGCATATGGTCATTGGAATGACTGACATTCTTCAGGAAGTGTGTTGGAGGAAGAAGAGAAGAGGGGTTTGGGATAGGACCTGGGGGTCAGGGAGACAATGAAAAAAGAGTTGAAAGCTAGAAGCAGGAGGGAGTCAATGATTTCAAGACCACAGGGCGGTCATTGGTGCCAAGCTATAGGAGTTCAGGAAAGATATGTACTGAAGTGGAACCCTTAAATCTAGACAATGGGAAGATCAAAGGAGACCTTGATAGGAGCAACTTCAGGTGTAAAAACCCAAATTGCAATGAAACTACCAAGAAGGAAGTAGAAACTAAAGGCATAGCTAAGAATAGTGGGAGAAATTTACATCTTTTTTTTTTTCCCCTTCATTTCCTATAATCCAGACCTTTGATATAGCTGAAAGAAAACTAATCAGCTGGGGGAAAACCACTTATTTTTGGTGCTGACCTAACTCTGACAAGTGAGTTTGCATGCCTACCCACTCAGCCCTAAGAAATCAAAACAAAACAAAGAATGTTTAAAAGAAATTTTATCTGTGTTAGAGACAGCAGGTATCTACCCATCATCCTTTCTCACCTTCTTCATCAGTAACAGAATTCTGATCTTATTCAGGGCAGCAATATGTTTAGCTAAAAGTCTCCTTCTCCCAGCCTCCCTTGCAGCTAGGGATATATAAATGTAAATATTTGGGTGGGGCTTTCAGGAGAGCTGCTTAAAGAAGACAGCTCAGCAGGATGAGGCCTCTCTCTTGACCCTTGCTCTCCCTCTTCTTCCTTTCTGGAAAGAAGATGTGATGGCTGGACCTCCAGTAGCCATACTGGGCCCATGGAGCTACTTTGAAGAGAGAAGTTGCAGATGAGGATGGAATAGCAAAAAATACACTCAGGTCCCTAATGCTGTCACAGAGATACCATCTCTTCTCTAAAATGTTTGCCTACAGATTTCTTGTATGTGAGAGAATAAACCCCTACTTGGTTGTAGTTCGGTCTCTGCTATTAGCAGCTGAACACAATTCCTAACTGATATGTCATCTTTTAGTACCCCTGACTTTGAATTCCTATTCTGTTCAGGCCTGCCCTTCTCCAAGAGCCACCACCAAAGTACTGCACCATTAAGAGCCCTGAAGAAGCCAGGTGCTTGAGAAACATAGCTACCTGGTTGCTGATGTCTACAATTTCTGGGATAGTGGCCAGAGCCTTGTTTTACCACTCAAGATAGGGTTTAAGTTGCAAACACCCTTGAGATAGATGTCTCATGGACTAAAATTTATTCTCTGAGTTTGTCCTGGGTTTTGATTGGGGCTGAGGAAAGAACATATGGATGAACACCTGGGGAAGAGGGAATATCAAAGGGAGAGGAGTTCATGGCAGAGACAGGTGAGTGGGCACTAGGGCCTAGATGACATATTTCCCAAGCTTTATAAGTTTGCGTTAGGGTGGGCCCAGGTGAAGGACCAGTAGTAACATTACTAATGTTTATAGAGCACACAGTCTCTACCATGCACTTTACTTACATTATTTCATTTAATCCTCACAACATTCCTGTGAGGTTAGGTGGTATTGTTATCACATCATTTTATAGATGAGAAAACTGAGGCACAGAGACATTAAGTAAACAAGAGACCTGACATTTGAACCAAGGTCTATCTCACACCAGAGAGTCAGCTCTACCTAGAAATAATTTCTAAAATAATAATAGCCAACCAATATCAAGCACTTTTCATGTGCCAAGCATTTTACATGTATTACTTTTTAACAACCTCATGAGGTAAATACAACTAGTGTCTCCACTCTGTAGATGAGGAAACTGAGGCCAAGAGAGGTTAGGGGATTTGCCTATGATCTATGTAGTTAGAAAGTGAGAGACCTGGAATTTGAACCCAAGTTTGTCTCACTCCAGAGCTAATAAATATTGAGGGAGTTTATTTTTTCTAAACTTTTTCAAGGCCCCTGAATTTTTAACCTACTAAAAAGTCAGAAAATAAATGACAGCATGCAGTGCACCTTAGTTGTTCAATGCTCTATTCATTGTTAGAAGCAAACACTATATAAATCCACTCATAGAGGTATTAATGACAGCCAGTAAAGTGATACCCTTTATTCTCCTTATTTTACAAATTTGGAAGCACAGAGGTCATGAGATTTACCCAAATGCAATAAAGGAATCAAAATACACTCTGGTGGGGAGCCATAGGATCCAAGTCCTCACAAGTTAGTGGTGAGATGAAGGATGGAATTCTACATAATTCTGAGTTTGTAAAGGTCCCATAAACTGCAGACTTAAAGAGGAACTTTTTTTTTTTTTTTTTTTTGCGGTACGCGGGCCTGTCACTGCTGTGGCCTCTCCCGTTGCGGAGCACAGGCTCAGGACGCGCAGGCTCAGCGGCCATGGCTCACAGGCCCAGCCGCTCCGCTGCATGTAGGATCTTCCCGGACCGGGGCACGAAGCCGTGTCCCCTGCATCGGCAGGTGGACTCTCAACCACTGCACCACCAGGGAAGCCCAAAGAGGAACTTTTAAAGATGAAACTTTATTTCCCTTCCTCCTCTCTCCTTTTCAGAATAAAGGTCCATTTTTCACTCCTAAGGAATGCACTCACTGCAGCGGATAGTCTAGGAACAATGTTCATGTGTTAGGGGGTCAGGGGCTGCTGGGTCTAGAGTTGCCTGGAATGGAAACAGGCCCCATGGATCATACTGACAGCTGAACAAGTGCCTTGGAAGGAGAAGGGGCTGAGCTGGGATGACCTACAGTGTTGCCACCATCAGCTGCTGCTTTCCATGGCCTCTGGCATGTTCTTTCAACTGACAGCAAAAGTCAGTGAGGTGAACGGAGGACACAAAAAAAGAAATCCCAAGCAGAGGCTGAAGTTTACTTTCTGGTGCATTGAGACGGGCTCCCAAGCATCTGCTTGGTCTCTTCTCTTTGCTGAGACCCTGAGGTGGATGGAGTTGCCCTGCCTGTGCTCTCCAACAATTCAAGCTGGAGGTTTGTAAAAGGAGACAGGTCTCTGAGGCTGTGTTTAGAAACATTCCACTGCAGAGCTGCAGGGGGGGGGCGGGGGGAGTTGCTGAGTGGCGGCAGCATCATTCAGTTCCACCATGTTCAGTGAGTGGACTGTTAGAGCACGTGTTGGTTAACGCTAATTTTCACTTGGATTCAACTTCGCTGATAAGCTAATCTTAGTAAGATCAAAATAACAATGAGAAACTATTTTCCACTTCTCAAATACTTGAGTTTTTTGCAGTAGTCAGTGCTGAGATGGGAAAGGAGCATGGAATGATTTTCTAATACTTAGCAGGTGGGCATGAAGATTGGCAAACAGCTTAGCAACAGCCTTTAAAACATATATACACTACCAAATGTAAAACAGATATCTAGTGGGAAGCAGCTGCATCACACAGGGAGCTCAGCTCGGTGCTTTGTGACCGCCTAGAGGGGTGGTTTAGGGAGGGTGGGAGGGAGACGCAAGCGGGAAGGGATATGGGGATATATGTATGCATATCGCTGATTCACTTTGTTATACAGCAGAAACTAACACAACATTGTAAAGCAATTATATTTCAATAAAGATGTTAAAAAAAAGTTTATATTCTTGGACCCATTAATTTCACTCAGGAATATATCCTAAGAATTAGAACTGTAAACAATGACTGGTATTCAAGGATGTTGTAATAAACACCTTTTTTGGAAAACTGTGCAGAGCAACTACCACAGACTCACCTTTGTGGAAATTCCCCTCCTGTGGTTGAAATGCCATCTTATCACTCATCTCAGCCAGGACCGATTGGAGGAAGCAGGACTGGGCACCTTACCCAAATGGGGCCAGTGAGAGTTCCCGCTGAAACCCAGCAGGACCCTGTGGGGCTCCTGGACACAAAAGCCTTTCTTTGTCCCCCATTTCTTGTTTGCAGGAAATAGGCTTCATTCAGCCTCCATGAACCTATCCCTGCGTTCCAAAGGGCAGGTTCAAGCAATTGCTAATCAGGGAAGAGAAGGATATGGAAGCAAGGGAGGAGCAGTCAGGAAACAATAATACAGCCTTGGGGTAGGTGCTGGTTCCCCCTCAAGGGATACACAGAACAATACCTTTGAGCTGATTTGCAGATACTGAAACTCCCACCAGGTGGGAGAAGTTAACTGTATGCTGCCTACAAGCATGTAGACCCCAGACTGGTTGGAACCAAAAGGTTGATGATGATCACTCCCACTTACCCCACCACCAGCCAATCAAAAGAATGTCCACGAGCTGATCAAGCCCTTCTCTTTGAACCATTACTATAAAACACCTCACTACCCCCTCCAGGTCAGGACACACAGTTTTGAGGGCATTGGCCCACTGTGGCCCCCTTTGCCTGGCAAAGCAATAAAGCTATTTTCTACTTCAGTCAAAACTCTGTCTCTGAGATTCAATTTGGTATAGGTGTACAGAGGCTGAATTTTGGCTACACTGCCTCCTTGATCAATTATCATTTATTGGTCCAGGGACAGCCAGTAATTTTTCAAGTTGTGTTTCACTTGCATCTGAAATAGTGTAAATGTTTACTGCAGCATTATTTATAATAGCAAAAGTTGGAGACAATTTTATGTGTTCTAACGCAGGACTGGTTAAGTAAACTATGGTACATCTATAAATGGAGTACAGTATTATGATCATCACCATCAGTATTCAAAAGTGTAATATCTTCCATTTAAGTGACTTTCCTGGTGGTCCAGTGGTTAAGGCTCATGCTTCTACTGCAGGGGGTGCGGGTTCTATCCCTGGTCGGGGAATTAAGGTCCTGCATGCTGCAAGGCCAATCAATCAATCAATCAATAAATCCTCCTTTGACCACCATGTCCTCTTCCATCCCACATTCCATCTCTCTCATCCCTTTTCTGCAAAACTCCTAGAAAGATTTATCTAAACTCACAGTACCAGTCTCTACTCCCATTCTTTCCAGAATCCCCTCTAAGCAGGCTTTGCTCCACCAAGATTGTTCTTGTCAAAGTCACCAATGACTTTCATGTCACCAATTCCATTGGCCAATTCTCAGTCCTCATTTTCTAGACCTTATCAGCAGCATTTGACAGAGTTGATGGTTTACGTCTTCTCGAAATTCTTCCTTCATTGGCTTCTGAAACCTGACTCTTTCTTGTTCTCCTACCACACTGTTCACTCTTTCTCAGTCATTTTTTGCTGGTTCCTTCTCCTTCTCCCACTTCTAGACATTGTAGAGCCCCAGAACTCTGTCCTCAAATCTCTACTCTTTTCTTTTTATACTCCCTTGGTGACCTCTCCTGCCCGTGACTTTACATTTTACCTATGTACTGATAACTTTCAAGTTCTAGCTCCAACTTGGGTTTCTCTCCTAAACTCCAGATTCCTAGATCAAACCACTCACTCTACTTCTGCACCTGGATATCTAACAGGTATCTCAAACTTGTCAAAAACTGGATTCTTCATTTCCCCTAAACCCTGACACCCATCTCTGAAACATGCTCTTCCCCCAGTTTTTCAATATAAACAAATGGGCACTACCATTCACCTTGTTGCCCAGGTTTGTATATTAATAGGAGCTATCCCTGAATAGTACGTAAATCACAGGTGATTTTTCTGTTTTTCTTTATACTGTCGAATAAGCAGCATTGATCAGAGGAAGAACCAATCATATTAGAGAAGGGAAAGAATTCAAGAATAAAGTGTAGGTATGACACTGAATTTAAGGCAATGGTTACAAAATGCAAAGACCTGATGGAAAAACAGGTAAAATAAGGAGGTGGAAACTGGAAACTGCAGAATTTTTGCATCCTTATGACCAAGAAGGGAAGGTAGCCAAGAGCACCTGGAGTTTGACTAAAAGGAGCACCAGGTCCATGTGAGACGGACAATTGTAGGACTTAGCATTACTGCATATGCTTGGACCATAACATTTGGTCTGGGTTCTAGACTAAGTAAGCATGACACCTGAGACTCAGTTCAAAATTCCTTCTCCTTAGGATTACTCCTGAATTAGCACAGAGTATAAATAGGACAAGGGTGCAGGAGAGTGAACTTGGCCCTCTTCTTTTATCCAGAGAGGTGTACCTAAACTTAGCCCATTCTGAATGAGTCTTTGCCAGGTCAGAGGAGCACAGAATCACAGGCTCAATGCTTTCTGCACCCCATGGCAGCAGCTAGAAACAACTAATATTGTCACATAAGGCAGTAACTCTGCTTCTCAGCCAGTCAGGTCATCTAAGCTTAAGGTCCCGGTTCCAAGACTTGAAATTTTGCACTGGGGTGATCTTCCATTATCTGTACCTGCACTTCAAGGACAGGAGTTTGTTTCTCTCTTCCTAGGAGCTTTCTATGTGCAAGACTAACCATGGAAATCTATATTAGGGCTCTCCAGAGAAACAGAACAAACAGGATGTGCATATATAGAGAGAGACTGATGTTACGGAATTGGCTCACATGATTATGGGGGCTTGGCAAGTCCAAAATCTGATGGAGTAGGCCCATAGGCTGGAGACTCAGGGAAGAGTTGCAGTTCGAGACTGAAGGTCATGTGCTGGCAGAATTCCCTCCTGCTGGGGGGAGGTCAGCCTTTGTTCTATTCAGGTCTTCAATTGATTGAATGAAGCCCACCCACATTATGGAGAGTAATCTGCTTTACTCAAAGTTCATCCATTTAAATGTTAATCTCATCCAAAAAACACCTTCACAGAAACATCCAGAATAATATTTGATCAAATATCTGGGCACATTTTAAAACATAATAATATTTTTGAGACATAAAATTAGCCATCACAACAGCCTTACTACAATTAAGGTATCCCTACTTCATAATGAGGCAACTCCATACAAGTGAAGTCAAAAAGCCACACATGGTATCATTGGCTACATGTTGGGACAAGATCAGGGAAGGGGTCTGGGAGAGGTTTGTGTAGGAGAGAGAACATGTGTGAGCTATGTATAAGTGGCTTAAATTGAGCCTGTGCACTTCAGAGCTTCTGGGTTCTGAATGATGTTCTCATTTCTCCTACTGACTCAGATGGAGTCCATGTAGATAATAGATCATGAGGTTGTATATTTGTGATGTTCCATCTGCTCCACCAATTGGCATCACTGCCTGGAAGGAACCTTGAAGTGGAGAGTGTCAGGAGCTCATTCACCTGTTGACCTGGGGCCACAGCAATTGTAGCTACTAATTAGATTGCTATAGTGCAGGAAGGCACAACACACCTGAACATGATCATTGGAGAACAAGGAAACAATACATACTTTCTTATTTTATAAATTTCCTGCAAAAAAACAGAATACATTTTTACTTAACAAAAATAACAAATATAGAATATATATTTATTAGGGGGAGAGGAAGGAGAGCAGAGAGTAGGGGTCAGGAAATAAGAGAACACAAACAGCAGAACTAGGAAAGACACAAAACTCAGTTCACCTTTTTTTTTTCCGGAACAGCTCACGGGACCAGCCGCTCTGCGGCACGCAAGATCTTCCCAGACCGGGGCACGAACCCATGTCCCCTGCATCGGCAGGCAGACTCTCAACCACTGCACCACCAGGGAAGCCCTAGTTCACCTTTCAGAAGTGCTTTCCCCTGTGCCTCACCTGTCACTGGTTGGACTTGATCTCTTTGTTCTTGATTGCTGCCATGAATCCAACCTTGAATCCTGGATTCTGATGTTACCTGTTATTTGATTCTCATAGTCTATTTTTCTGAACTCCACCTATGAGGTGGAATATGATTAATTTTATAATAAATGTTATGGGGAAAGTCTGAGCTTTTTTTCCTAACATTCAATTCAGGTTGCCTTTGTAATATGGATTTTTTAAAGTTATTTTGCCATTTCTTATTTATAAAATCACAAATTGCAGGGCTGGATGTTATCTTAGAGAGTTGGGAGGAAACTGAGGCCCCAAGAGGATTAATGGCTTGCTCAAGACCAACGTCCCCATGAGACGAGCCTCTGCTCCAGCTCACCTGTCTTCCAATGCTCCCTCCACTGCATCACAGGGAGAAAAAGCGAGCTGTGTTACAAGGGAGAAACAGAATCCCTTCCTGCCAACAGAGGCACTCGACACCTCGCACATATTGCACGTTACTCTGAGAATTAATAGTGCAATTTGCTATTAAACAAAATGGCTCATGTGGCTGATCTGGCTCCAGTGAAGAACCAGCAAAATGGAGACCAGAGCTTCTCTGGATGGTAATCGGGAGCAGTCCCCAAAGGGGTAGGACAAACGTATTAAGCCTTTCTGCAAAGCCAAGTGTGGGTGATGGTCTGATTGCTGAACAAATCATACCAGGAAATTGAAATGAGTGGTGAGGATGGCACAGGCAGGGTACATTATAGGGTAGCAAACAGTTCTTCATGCCTTAGAGAAATCACTCCATCAGAGGTGGAGAGGAAGCATGCAGCGTGTCCAGGGAAATAAGGAGAGACGAGGAAGAAATTAAGAGCATATATGAGATACACAAATCAGAAGGATAAACTGATGTTAGAAGCAGTATGGAATTAAAAGAAAGTAAGAAACTGATGGCTAAAGAAGAAGCTGAAAGGGGACAGAAAAACTGCAAGGGAAACAAAAGCCAAAAAATATACTTACCTCTCAATAGTTCATGGACTTGATGACTTATTCATAGTATATATTTTTATAATGCCAGTTTAGACTGACATAACCATGAAGTACAGAACTACCGTCCTCTCTCTTGGCTAGCCCATACCCAGAGAATGAAAATTAGTGTGATGCTAAGTAAAGCATGAACAGGAGATTCAATTTATTGCAATTGTAGCTATCAATCATTTATTGAATTATTCAATTATTCAAACATATTTATTGAGCATCTAATATGTACCAGACATTGTACTAAGGTACAATAATATGCAAGATTGCTGTAGTCCCTGTCCTCATTGAGCTAACACTCTAATGGGGGTGGGGGGTTGGAGGGGAGTGATGTACTACGAAGGCACATAGAAGGGATTTAGAGTATTAGCTACTGATGGCTTGGATATCAGGACTGACTGTATTCTGCTACATATAGCAGAAACCCTAAGCAACAGTGGCTTAAATAGAGATTTATTTTTCACACATAATAAGAAATACAAGTAAATAGAGATATCTTTTTCATATATAGAAATATAAATATAGGCTGTCTAAAAATGGTGCAACTGCTCAAACATGACACCAGGACACACACTGGGTCTGTTTATCTAGACAGGGAGTATGGCACAGTGGTTAAGTACGGGCATATTGGCATCAGGCTGCTATTTATTAGCTCTTATTAACTCATTATTAAATCTTGGCTCTGCTACTTATTAGCTGTGTGACATTGGCAAAGCTACTTAACCTCTTCTCAGTTTTTCAGTTTTCTCATCTGTAAAGCAGTGATGAAAATAATAGCCCCCCACATAAATAGAGTCAATTGATCATTGACGAAAAAGCAAAGGCAATACAATGGAGTAAAAGTAGTCTTTTCAACAAATGGTTCTGGAATAACTTTTTCACATCCACATGTGAAAAAAGTGAATCTAGATATAGACCTTATACCCTTCACAAAAATTAACTCAAATGGAGTACAGGTGGAAGTATAAGATGCAAAACTATAAAATTCCTAGGAAATAACATAGGAGAAAGCCTAGATGAACTTGGATATGATGATGCCTTTTTAGATACAGTACGAAAGACATGATCCATGAAAGAAATAACTGATTAGCTGGATATCATTAAAATTAAAAACTTCAGCTCTGCAAAAAAACAGTGTCAAGGGAATGAGAAAACAAGCCACAGACTGGGAGAAAATATTTGCAATAGACACATCTGATAAAGAACTGTTATCCAAAATGTATAAATAACACATACAACCCAATTAAAAAGCAGGTCATGTCTTCCCTGGTGGCGCAGTGGTTGAGAATCTGCCTGCTAATGCAGGGGACACGGGTTCGAGCCCTGGTCTGGGAGTATCCCACATGCCGCGGAGCAACTAGGCCCGTGAGCCACAACTACAGAGCCTGCGCATCTGGAGCCTGTGCTCCGCAACAAGAGAGGCTGCGATAGTGAGAGGCCTGTGCACTGCGATGAAGAGTGGCCCCCGCTTGCCACAACTAGAGAAAGCCCTCACACAGAAACGAAGACCCAATACAGCAAAAATAAATTAATTAATTAAATAAACTCCTACTTCCAACATCTTCTTAAAAAAAAAAAAAAACAGGTCAAAGAACTTAACAGACAACTCACCAAAGAAGATATACAGTTTGCAAATAAGCATATTAAAAGATGCTCCACATCACACGTCATCAGGAAAATGCAAACTAAAACCATAGGATACCACTACACATCTTTTAGAATGGGCAAAATCCAGAACACTGACAACACCAAATGCTGGCGAAGATAGGGAAAAACAAGAACTCTCATGTATTCCATTGGGAGTGCAAAATGGTAAAGACACTTGGGAAGACATTTTGGCAGTTTCTTACAAAAGTAAACATACTCTTACCATACAATCCAATAAACGAGCTCCTTGGTATCTACCCAAAGGAGCTGCAGGCTTATGTCCACATGAAAACCTGCACACAGATGTTGGTAGCAGCTTTATTCGTAACTGTCAAAGCTTGGAAGCAACCAAGATTCTTTCCATAGGTGAATGGATGAATAAACTGGTGCATCCAGACAATGGAATAGTTTTCAGTGCAAAAAGGAAATGAGTTATCAAACCATGAAAAGACATGGAGGAATCTTGAATGTGTATCACTAAATGGAAGAAGCCAATCTGAGAAGGCTACATACTGTATGATTCCAACAATACAACATTCTGGAAAAGGCAAAACTATGGAGACGGTAAAAAGTTCAGTGGTTGCCAGGGCCTAAGGGGAGGAATGAATAGACAGAGCACAGAGGATATTTAGGGCAGTGAAATTACCCTGTATGACACTATAATGGTAGACACATGCCATTATACATTTGTGCAAACTCATAGAATGTACAACACAAGAGTGAACCCTAATGTAAACCATAGATTTGGGATGATTATGATGTGTCAAGGTAGGTTCATCAATTGTAACAAATGTCCCACTCTGGCGGGGGATGTTGATAATGGGGGAGGCTGTGCACGTGTGGGGGCAGGTGGGGGAATTTTTGTATCTTTCCCCTCAATTTTGCTGTGAACCCAAAACTTATGTTTAAAAAAAAAAAAAACTGTCTTTCGGGAATTCCCTGGTGGTCCAGTGGTTAGGACTCCACACTTCCACTGCAGGGGATACGGTTTGAACGCTGGTCAGGGAATTAATATCCCATAAGCCGTGTGGTGCAGCCAAAACAAACAAACAAACAAAAGACCAGGAAAAAAAACCCTGTCTTTCTAAGGGCAAAGCTATTTTATGAAACTTTTAGTTACACACATAAACACATACATGATTGGTTGTTCTCAATCATATTTCTGCTGTGGATCACTAACAAAGTCACTGATTTAGTCTATTTGTCAGATGGAGAAATAGGTCCAGTGAGATTAAACCACTTGGCCCAGGCCATGTCTATGCCAATAGTGTCTTAATACAAAACAAGGTTATGGGACTTCCCTGGTGGCACAGTGGTTAAGTATCCGCCTGCCAATACAGGGGACAGGGATTTGATCCCTGGTCTGGGAAGATCCCACACGCCGCAGAGCAACTAAGCCCGTGTGCCACAACTACTGAGCCTGAGCTCTAGAGCCTGCAAGCCACAACTACTGAGCCCGTGAGCCACAACTACTGAGCCCACGTGCTACAACTACTGAAGCCCGTGCACCTAGAGCCCGTGCTCCACAAGAGAAGCCACCGCAATGAGAAGCTCGTGCACTGCAATGAAGAGTAGCCCCCGCCTGCCACAACTAGAGAAAGCCCGTGCACAGCAGCGAAGACGCAACACACCCAAAAATAAATAAATAAAATAAAATAAAATAAAAACCAATAATATCCTTCACCTCCTATTGAAAGGATTAATAGTTTAATATGTACGAACTGCTGGAACAGTGAAGTAGGCAATGTGTAAGTGTTATCTCAGTTGTTAATATTCATGTCTTACCAGCCTTAACTAGTTACAGTTTGTTCTTATTCTTTGGCCTCTCATGATCTCAAGAAGGCTGCTGCATTCTCAGGCATCATGTAGTGTTCTGGACAGGAAGAAGGGGAAAGAAATGAAAATGGCCCTTTTAAAATCAAGAGCACAAAAGCTTCTCTGAGAGTCCTGCCCAGGAGACTTTGCTCTCATCTCATTGGACAGAGCTGTGCCCTGTGGCCACACTTGGCTGGAAGGTGGTGGAGTATGGAGTTGTAGATGGGTTAAGGAGATCATGAATGGGGGTTGGGAACTGGATTATGGGAAACCGACAGTGTCTGCTGTGGCTTCCAGAGACAGTTGCTGTTAACATTGGACACATATCTGTTTTGTTTTGTTTTTATAATTTTTTATTGAAGTATAGTTGATATACAATATTATGTTATAGGTGTACAGTATAGTGAGTCACAATTTTTTTTTTTTTTGCGGTACGTGGGCCTCTCACTGTTGTGGCCTCTCCCATTGTGGAGCACAGGCTCCAGGACGCGCAGGCTCAGCGGCCATGGCTCACGGGCCCAGCCGCTCCGGGGCATGTGGGATCTTCCCAGACCGGGGCACGAACCCGTGTCCCCTGCATCAGCAAGCAGACTCCCAACCACTGCGCCACCAGGGAAGCCCATGATTCACAATTTTTAAAGGTTATACTTCATTTATAGTTATAAAATGTTGGCTATGTTCCCTGTGTTGTATAATATATCCTTGTAGCTTATTTTAAACATAATAGTTTGTACCCCTTAGTCCCCTATCCTTCTATTGCCCCTCCTCCTCGCCTCTCCCCACTAGCAACCATTAGTTTGTTCTCTGTATCTGTGAATCTGTTTCTTTCTTCTTATATTCACTAGTTTGTTGTATTCTTTTAGATTCCACATATGTGATATCATATAGTATTTGTCTTTCTCTGACTTATTTCACTTAACATAATGCCCTCCAAGTCCATCCACGTTGTTGCAAATGACAAAATTTCATTCTTTTTATGGCTGAGTAGTAGTATTCCATTGTGTGTGTGTGTATATATATATATATATATATACACACCACATCTTCTTTATCTATTCAGCTCTTGATGGACATTTAGGTTGCTTTCATATCTTGACAATTGTAAATAATGCTGCTATGAACATTGGGGTGCATGTATCTTTTCAAATTAGTGTTCTGGGGGGCTTTTTTTGGATATATACCCAGGAGTGGAATTGCTGGCTTATATGGTAGTTCTTTGAGAAACTAGTTTTTTGAGAACACTCCATACTGTTCTCCATAGTGGCTGCACCAATTTACATTCCAACCAGCAGTGTAGGAGGGTTCCCTTTTCTCCACATCCGCACCAACATTTGTTATTTGTGTTCTTTTTGATGATAGCCATTCTGACAGGTGTGAGGTGAAATCTCACTGTGCTTGTGATTTGCATTTCCATGATGATTACCGATGTTGAACATCTTTTCCTGTGCCTGTTGGCCATCTGCATGTCCTCTTTGGAAAAACGTCTATTCAGGTCTTCTGCCCATTTTTTAATTGGGTTGTTTGCTTTTTTGATGCTGAGTTGTATAAGCTATTTATATATTTTGGATATTAACCCCTTATTGGTCATATCATTTGCAAATATTTTCTCCCATTCAGTAGGTTGTCTTTTTGTTGTGACACGTATCTGTGTTTATGTCCACTTTTCCCCTTAATTACATGGATCAAGCTGGTTGAAGTGAATAGTTTCCACTTCTCATCCAGCCAGTATGCACCTGGGTTTCAATTCCTCCACACAAGACAAGGCACTCAAGTTACTCAATTCCAACCATTCCAATCAAGTCAACTATTTACTACTTTCCTAATAGATATGCAGAGCTATCCCCTGTGTTGCAAAAGGACCTGGGAATTTAGAAATGATATCTGACCCCACAGATCATATAATCTCTATGGCAACAGATGCCCAAAACAAAAGAATTTGAGATCACTGTAGAAAGAAATCTAGCATTAAGTATGAAGAGCCTTAGAAATGTTCATACTTTTAACCTAGCAATTTCATTCCAAGAATATTCTAAGTCAACAATTAGAAAGCCAGATAAGAATACATGAAAAAAGATGTTGACAATGTGCTGTCTTTTCAATAGCCAAAAGGTCATACAACTAACTGTTAAACAGTCACAAAATTTATGTTTATGAAAAGTTTTTATATTATGGGAAACATAATATTATATGTTTATGTTTTTAATGTTATGAGAAACATAATATTATGAGGAAAATGTTCATCATATATTATGCCGGGGGGGGGGCAGTTTACAAACGTGCATACAGTATAGTGGTTAAGTACATAGATTTTGCGGTTGAATGGACTAGTTCCAAGTTCCTTCTGTGAAACTCATCGGTTATTCATTCATTTATTTATGTATTTATTTATTTAAATTTAAACTAACTTCTCCAAGTCTCTAAAGCTAGTATGGAAAAATAGAGAGGGAAGGAAAAAAATTTTAAGAGGAAAGAAATGCCTTAGTAAGTTACCATAGAGCAAAAGGTGCCAGTTTTGAGTGGAGCACAGAACAAGAGAACGTCTGGCACAAAAAACTCTACCAGTTGGTTCATACAATCCAGCAGATCCGATGGTGTTTGGAGCAACAATGGCAGATAGGAATGCTTTTTGGAGCCTTTGGCAGCCCCTATAGGTGAATCACAGCATGGACTCAGGATTTTGGAGCAAAACCCTGCCATCATCTGCAGATAGATTCTCTCCTTTTGAGAAACAGGGCTTTGCCTTCTACTGGGCCTTAGTAGAGACTGAATGCTTAACCATGGTCCACCAAGTTGACATGTGACCTGAACTGTCCATCATGAACTAGGTATTGTCTGACCCAACAAGCCATAAAGTTGAGTGTGCACAGCAACACTCCATCATCAGATGGAAGTGGTAAATATTCAGTACATGATCAGGCCCAAGCAGGCCCAGTATGCCACACTACATTTAGTTAAAGATCTGGCATCCTGGGAAAGAGACTCAGGGTGAAGAGACCAATTAGATAAGAATTGTAAGAATCCAGGTTTAGGAATCTAGCCTAAAGAGATGACATTAGGAACGAATGAGGAAGTGGGTTACATTGATGAAGAAAAAATCTGTACTTGATAAAAATTTATAAATAATCTATTGGTCTCCTTACTGTTTCTAAAAATTCCAAGCCTGCTCCTGACTCAGAGCCTTCACACCTGCTGTTCCCTTTGCCTAGAATACTCTTCCTCTCCATAGCCTTACAACTAACTCCATCCCTTCCTTCAGTCTTAGCTCAAAAGTGACTTTCTCCAAACAGTATAAAAATCTTATTTTCTTGAATAATAATTATGTTTCAGAAAGTAAATAAATAAATTAAAATAAATAATAATATCTAATGGGGGGGAAAAAAAGTGACTTTCTCAGTGACGCTTCCCCTGACCCAATTTCCACCCCTTCCCTAACACTTCATATCCCTATTTCCTGCTTTCTTTTTTTTTTTCTTCCTTAGCATTCATCACTAACATGCTATGTAACTGATTAATTTCTTTATTTTGTTTCCTTCATGAGAGTAGAGATTTTTGTCTGTTTTGTTCACGTCTATACCCTGGAGTCCAGAACGTTTCCAAACACACATTGAATCATGCTAAAGGGACTAGCCAATAGAGAACCTTGGTTTTTGAATCTGGGCGATGGGGGAAATGATGATTTGGTTGGCAGAAATAAGATACCTGAGAAAGTTAGCATGGAGAGAAAGACAGCAGCTGACATTTGTAATGAGTCCTGGTAGAGTGGCTATATCATGAGTGTAAAGAGAGGCTGGTATCTTTTCACTCTCTATGCCCCCATAATGTTCATCAATAAGCCAGGAAGCACTGGACATGGAGCAAGCCAACTAGGGCTCTTGTCCTGGCTCAGCTAAGAACTAGCTAGATGACCTCAGCTAAGAACTAGCCGGGTGATCAGTCCTTCATGTCAGGTCTCAACTTCCTCATCAAAGAAACGAGAGAGTTGAAGATGATTTCTAAATTTCCTCCAAGCTTTACAGATCCTGTGATCCCAGGACCAAAAGGCTGCAAGCTAAGCCATTACATAAGAGGTCCTTTCTAGCCTTGAAAGTCTGTGGTTCTAAGAAGGGTACTATGTGGACATCCTTTTGTGCAAACAGCAGATGCAGAGATAGACAGCTCAGGAAGAGGAGCCCTCTCACGAGGCAGGTCAAAGCTGTTTCCTTCAAAAAGGTGCCCCAGAAAGGGTGGAATTTTGCTTTCTAGACTGACTTCATTGTCTCCACAAGATATAATCTCATTCTTAGAGCGCCACCTACTGATAAAGGGCTTTTCAGCAGCAGATAAAATGTGATCTCAAAAAGGCTTGTTACCTACCTCTTCCTGATCTCGAGCTTTAATAAGTGTGTTTTAGGAAAGAGCATCGGGTAATATTTAAAAACAAAAATTCTCCCATAAAGACACTTCTTTAACAGCTTTAACATTCAGAAAGGAAAAGGAAATAACGCTTTGCAGACCTTCTTTAGTATTTCTAAGAAAGAATCAAACCTTTAATTTGCTCTTCCGTACAAGGGATCCTTTGCTTAATAAAACAGGCATTTTCCTGAAAGGTCAGGAGTGTTAACCAAATTTGAATAGAGAAATTTACATCTTAATTGTAGTAAGGGAGAGCCCTGCTTTAAAGTGTCCCAAGGGTAATCCTGTTCTAAAGCAAAATAATCACTCCATAATGTTTGCTTTGGTAAATTCAGACTCTCATTTATTTTGTTTTCAATCCAGACCCACCTGTTCTTGTGACATGAGTTCTGGGCAATTTTAAATGACAGACTTTAGCTCACACTCTCTTTAAAAGCAAACCAAATACATTCAAAACCCTTTTTGAGCTGGCAGTGAAGCTTGTGTAAGAGGTTATTTACGACGTGGTACGCTTGCCTGGATCTGGTGGGCAGCCCAGACGGGCCCCATACTCTTGTCTTTCCCAGGCAAGAAACCTCTGCCCCGCCATCCCTGGCTTTTTAAATGCTGTCTTTAGCAACTACCAATCTAGGGTGCTTGAAATCTTTGTGTGGACTCCGTTGTGGTTTTGTAACTAGCGCATCCCCCAAAGAGCAGAATTTAGTGTAAGATGGACTAAGGGGGGTTAGTTACCTTACAACAAAAAGGAGCCTCTTTTAAAAGGATTATATTCTAACTTGTGGGCAGGGAGAGAGCATTAAAATGAGATCCTAGGGCCTGATAATGATGCTGATATGTCAGGTGGGATAACAAGCCTTCAAGGCCAAGAGCCTTTAAAAGATACTTTTATATCTTTTGGTAAGAAAAGAAGGTTCTGAGAAATCCAGCCATAGTGCCAGATAGTTCAAAGCTTGGGTTCTGGGGTCAGAAAGAATTGGATTTAAATCTCATCCTGCCTTTTACGCACTGTCATTTAAAGTGTTGGGAGAGTTACTTATCCTCTCTGGGACTCAATTTTCTCGACTATAAAGTGGGATAATAAGAAGATGTACCTCACTGGGCTGTTGTCAAGACTGAGTTTGATACACAGCATCAGGCACCTACAAAGGGCTCTATAAATGGTAGTGATCATTATTAATAATGATGATATCTAATACAATAGTCCCTTAGCCAGCACTGATAAGGGGATTAGAAGGGCAGAATGAGGCAGTGGGAAAGGCATTGGGTTGGAGATCAGGTTTTTACCCAGCTCCGATAAGAACTACTCATATGACTTGGGGCCAGTCCACTTGGTTCTCTTGGGACCTCAGTTTCTTCACTTACTAGATAAAATCGCTAGTGTACCTGGTTTTCAGCTCTGAAATTAAAATCAATGAGATCCGTTGCTTTTAAAGTAGCTTTAAGGTTCTGAGTAATGGAAAGAATTTATTACTATAAAAATGACTATTCTGGGGCTAAGGAGAAACTTTTCAATCAAATCTTTAGGTTGAGTTTTTCCTCCCAAACTAGAGCTATCATAAATGAGAACATTTTGAAGTACAAAGACTTCCTTGTTGATTGCTCTTAAAGGTTTGAGTTGAAATTGGGGGAGAGGGGGAGCAGGGCCTGAGTACCACCAACCTGGCTGAGCAGAACTCTGGGCAGCCTTCCTCAGGGCACCTGGAGACCCAGTTGGGACAACCCTGAAGTTTAGCATGTCAGGTTCCCTGAGGAGCAACTTCCCATTGGATTGAATTATGTCAACTAGAGGAGCTGCTTGTAAAAACGAGCAAATATTCCCCAAGGATCAGATTTGAACCAACACATTGTACCTTTCAAACGGCTGAATACAACATGTGGGAAAATGACCTTGTCATCAAACCAGACTGCCAATGTGAGGTCAGCCCAGAATGGAAGTGATTTGGGATATAGAAATCAAATTTATGACTTTATACCACCAGCTTTTATTGATTCTTTGGCTAGGCTGGGGGTAGGTAAAGTTAATGTAGCCAGTCTGAAGGCAGCTAGCCTGCTGAGCAGTGGACTCCTTTTTTCCAGAAAATTTAACTTGGTCTCAATTATGAATCAATCCAAGGGTAAGGCCCTGAAGAACTATGTAAAGGTAAGTTGTAGAACTCATATACTAACCCTTGACCAGCAAAGCATTCTAGAACTGGGGGATTTTCCAATAAAATCTAATATTTCTTCTGCCAGGTAACTTTTTTGATTGGCTTTGTCTTGTTTTAAAATAAGTGAATTATGTTCACATGGAATTGTTTAGGACAGAGAACTATTATCCAGGTCCACTTAGAAAACCAACACCACACACATTTTTTTTTTTTTTTTACAAAACTAATATTATAAACAGAAAAATGATAACAAGAAAAAGAAAAGCTTCCCTTAATTCCAGAACCCAATGAGATCCATAATTAATGTCTTATAGTATTTTTCTATGTATCTGTATGTAGATGTAAATAAAATTGGTATACACACTTCCCTGGTGGTCCAGTGGCTAAGACTCCACGCTCCCAATGCAGGGGGCCCAGGTTCGATCTCTGGTCAGGGAACTAGATCTCACGTGCTGCAACTTAAGATCCTGCACGCAGCAATGAAGATCCTGCGTGCCGCAACTAAGACCTGGCGTAGCCAAATAAATAAATAAAATATAAAATTGGTCTAAAATCTATGACTTTATTTTTTTAACAGCTATAAAGAAAGTTCTGACAAAAAAAAAGTTCTGGCATACTTTGAAAATCAAAAAGATTGACAAGGAGTGGATAATGGTCAAGTTAGAAAACTAGAACTTAAAATGTTCAAAATTCAGGAGGGCATGTGACTGATATCCTGGAGTAGAGTATAATTTCAGAAAACAAAAATAATTTGTAATTTAAAAGGTGTCCTCTTCTTTTCAGAGGTTTTTTGTTTTGTTTTTTTCGGTCAGGTCTACTTGCATATTTTGCAGTTTTTTGCTCCTAATCTCTACAACAACCTGAGACCATTCAATTATGCCCTGTACATCTTTTTTAGTGCTCCCTTTATTGGAAAGAGACTTCAAAGCACTCCCCAAAATTCAGCTACAAAGATCCTCATTAAACAGTCAAGGAAAGTTATGTGACTTAAGATACTGTGCAGCTCTGAGACTGATGGGATTATATTGTCAAGTGAGATGAAAATGCTATTAAAACTGATTGGATATAAGACACTACAAAGAGCTGTGCCTCAATAACTTTGAAATAAGTCTGTGATTTGCTATTTTAAGATTCAAGGACTTTATTTCTATCAATGTGGCCATGTTATCTATGGAATTTCTTATGGGATTAGAAAAAAATTATATTATACAACTTATAACTACATTATATGGCTTGGAGTTGTACATCTCACATTGTCATGTGAAATTTAGCCAGATTCTCCTGTGCTGTCTACACAAGACACATAAACAACAATCAAAGCCAAAAAGTGGCTGTGTTTCAGAAACAAAATTTAGCAGATTAAAGTCCACTGAGGTAGCACAATTCTGATTCACAGAGAATTTTTGAACCTGAAAAATAACTGAGGCGCAACGGATATTGCTGAATATTCCAGTGAATAACAATAAGGGCCAACATACATTGAATGCTTACTTTACGCCAGACACTTACATAAGTTAACGCATTTAATCCTGACAATAGCCTAGTGAATCAAGAACTGTCACTTTCCTGAGAGCATAGCTCAGAGTCTATGAGTTTAACAAGACCCTCTCTCTTCTCTCTTCTCATTACAAGAACAAAAACTTGCTTAAGATAAATTACAGGCTCTCTCTATGGTTCCTGGTCTACTTAACTCAGATATCTTTTAGAACTCACTAGAAACCTTGCTTCCCTGGAAGAATTTCCCTGGTTCCTTAGGTTACTTTTGGTCCATTTTCTTACACTTACCCTCCTAGTACCATGTACTTCAACCAGCATAACCCAAATCATAATTTTTGAAAATAATTCATTGAATTAATTGTCCTCCCCAGTAGAATTCTTCAGGAAGGCAGGGATTATGTCTGTTTTGCTTAACACCTTAGTCTCAGTACAGGGCAGACAGTAGGCACATGATACATCTTTACTGCATGAATAAATAAATAAGCACATAATAGTTGTCCTTGATCATGGGAGGTGATAGAGAAAATGTGCCCTACGTATAAGAAGCATGCCACATATGGAAAAACATTGTTACGAAAACAGTTAACCAAAAGCAGACCGCAGGATCACCACAGAGATCAGGCCTGACCTCTGCTGGTGGTTCTCGGTATACAGGAGAGGCTGGTTCTTAAAAGCACCCATTCATTCATCCAGGCTGTCTACCTTTAGGGGACTCACATGGTGCTGTTCTCAGAGGGATACGACATAAAATAGAAACAATCATTACCAGCCTGACAAGTTCTGCCTACTAACCCTTGAAGGAAAAAGGGGAAGAAAAAACAAAACAAACAACAACAACAACAAAAGACTTCACTTACACTGACTTAGAAGCTAGCTTCAATCTATTCAGGCTTTTTGTTGTTTAATGGCTTTACACAAAAGAAGCAGACAATTTCCAAAGACTTTGTTGATTTAGTATAAATATTATCTCTATTTTATCCTGGGCTTCTAATGGTTATAGCTTATCCTACTAACTTGACCTTATTCATTTGATTTGGGACTCTAGCCTTGCAATCTAATTCCAGTTTAGTTTGTTTGTTCATTTCATACATTTTTTTTTGAAGGCTATTATATGCTAAATGTTGTGCTAGTCCCTGGGACACAACAGTGAACAAAACAGATGCTACCTGACCTCACAGTGTAGTCTGGTGGAGAATACTGATGTGCTAATAGGCCACTGCAAAAATAGCAGGGACCTATAGCTCATGCATGATATTCAGGGAGTTCTTAAAAATTCCCTTCAGTGGTAAGCACAACTGGGTATGTGTGTTTTTCATTGTTTTCAGCAGATTCTTAATCATCTTCAGTCTAATAGTTGGGGTGAGACAAAACTACATGAAGAAGGTACAAGAGCATGTATAACCAAAGCATAAACAAATCATCCAGCTCAGCTATTTTGAACTGGATATAGCATATAATTGGGGCCAGGCAGGGGCAGCTCTGAATTAGTTACCAAAAGATCTTGTTTAGAAATTCTATGTAGAGACTATTCAAAAAAACCAAAAAGGCAGGTGTTGTAGATTGTATTATTGTTCCCTATCATTCTCTCTTCTCTCCCTGTGATTTGATTATACTTCTCCACCCCCCTGACATCAGACTTGGCCACATGGTTTGTTTTGCCTATTGCAATGTACTTGGAAGTGTTGTATGCACCATCCAAGCAGAAGCTTGAAGAGCTTTCCAGCAGTTACGCATTGCTCTTTTTCCTCTGACACACAAAATAGCCTGTCCCAGGAATGGACTCCTCCTCCAACCTAGATCCCAGAATGAAGATGTGTAGCAGACTGACCAGTGAATAACATGTCAGATGAATAAGAAGTAAACCTCTGTGGTTGTAAGCCACTTAGACTTGGTGGTTGTTTGTTATTTCACATAACCCAGCAAGAGTAGACTAGATCACCAAGTTTCAGACACCCAGTAGGATTCAAACAGAGGCTCAAAAGGAAATACAGAGTAAACGTAGAATAGGCACAACTTCCTAGAGCAAGACAAGAAATTAAACATAAAATAAACATATAAAGAAGTTTATAGTCAACTGAACAAAGAAGCAAATTAAGGCAGAAAAAGAAGTAAAGATATTAAAGTTTAAAAATTAATAAAAGAGTTAGCAAAGTTTCTGGCTACAAAATCAGTATACAATAGAAAATTGCATTTGTATATATAAGTAACAAAGAGGATATATAATAACAACAACAAACTTAGAAATAAATCTAATAAAAGACATGTAAGACCTCTATAGAGAAAATATAAATCTAATATTAAATATTAAATTAAATTAAATAATATTAAGGAAGACTTAAACAAGGAGGACATCAGACAAAGGCGACATTAGTGCCTTAGTAGCCTCTGTAAGCAAACCAGAACCTAAGCCTGTAATGCCTCAAGGCTAAGAAATTGAAACCTAACGACAACCAATCACAAACAGCCAACTAGCCTTTCCAAAATAATGCAAACTCTTAAGCTATAGCCAGTAATTTCCTTGCTTTGCTTCCACCTCTTCTCTATAAAAGTCTTTTCCCCTAACTCCTATTAGCAGAGTGCAGATTCTAACCACGTTTGGTTTAATGGTGCTCCATTCAAACCTATATTTGCTCAAGTAAATTTCAAAAATTTTAATATGCCTCAGTTTACCTTTCAACAAGACCATATAAATGGAGAAAGATATAAAATATGTAAGAGTGCGCGTGTGCGTATGTGAAAACTAGTAACTAATCCTATTATATGAAAACGTGAAAAAGAAGAACAAAGTAGGAATACTTGCCCTATTATATAGTAATTGAAACTAACTGACCAGTGAAGCTGAATAAACAATCCTGAAACAGACTCTACATGAAGAATTCCAAAACATCAGTAAGGCAGAGACAACACAATTTTTAAATGGGCAAAAGACTTGAATAGGGACTTCAGAGAGGAAAAAGCATAGCCAATGGAAAGAAATATATGAAAAGATTCTCACCTTCATTATTATCCAGGAAACTGCAAATCAAAGCTAACATGAGGGGCTTCCCTGGTGGAGAAGTGGTTGAGAGTCCGCCTGCCGATGCAGGGGGAGTGGGTTCGTGCCCTGGTCCGGGAGGATCCCTCGTGCCACGGAGCGGCTGGGCCCGTGAGCCATGGCCGCTGAGCCTGCGCGTCCGGAGCCTGTGCTCCGCAACGGGAGAGACCACAACTGTGAGAGGCCCGCGTACCGCAAAACAAACAAACAATCAAAGCTAAAATGAGATATTTTACATCCATCAGATTGGCAAAAAATTTAAATCCTCGTAATATCAAATTTGATTGCAGATGAGGAACAAGGGATACTCGTGTACTCTTCGAATGGAAGTAGAAGTAGATACAACCTATTTGGAAAACAATTTGACATTAATTAATAATGTCAAAGATGCACACAACTTATGATCCAGCAATTCCACTTCCAGTTGTATTTGCTAAAGAACTCTTGAATATAAATATCAGGAGGCAAAATGTTTATAGCAGCAATGTTTGCAACAGTAAAAAACATGAAATTTACCCAAACCAATTGATAAGAGAATGGATAGATTGTGGCTTGTTCTTTAAATGGAATACTAGGTATGAATATGAAGTTGGTTGCATTTCAAAAGCACAAGGTGAGCAAAAAAACAAGTCACAGAAGACTAGACTCCATGTAATTCCACATATATGACGTTCAAAAATACAGAAAACTAAACAATATATCGATTAGAGATTGATATGTGATAAAATCATAAAGAAAAATAAGAGAATAACAGGCATAAAATTCAGGATTGCGGTTATGCCTGGTAAGACAGAGGGATGAGAGCAAGGAGGCACACAGGGTGGGCTTGGCTACAAAGGCACTGGTAATAGTCCTTTGTTAAACAAGATATTGAATTCATGGGTGTTCATGGTATTGTTATTCTTTAAGCCTAGCATGAGTCAGTAGGGAAGGCCAAAAAATAAAAAATAAATTTAAAAAAAATGCACGGAATATAGTGAATGATGAGTGTGCAATAGCAGAAATAATAAAAGTTTAAAATTTGAAAACAGGACTTCCCTGGTAGTCCAGTGGCTAAGACTCCACGCTCCCAATGCAGGGGGCCTGGGTTTGATCCCTCATCAGGGAACTAGATCCCACGTGCCGCAACTAAAAGATCCCGGGTGCAACTAAAGATCCTGCATGCCACAACTAAGACCTGGTGCAGTCAAATAAATAAATTAATTTTTTAAAAAAGAAAGAAACTTAAAAAAAAAATGAAAACAGATTTAATTCCCTTTTCCTCGTTTCCCAAAAAACTAGAACAAAGAGCAACTTGGGTTTATTTTTCAAACCTTCTGGTTTTCAGCAGTAATTTTTTCTCTCCATCTTCAGCAGGGACGTGAACGAAATGAGAAAATAAGCCATGCAGTTATCTGGGAGAAGCTTCTGGAACCAAAGGGTAGAATGGAGAGGAAAAATATAAACTGACCTTTGTTCCAAAGTTAATCAGACCCATTGAGAAGGCAACAGTAAATCCCCTTAGTGGCTTGCATCCGATCTGTGTATGACATTCACCCCACCTCCCACCACTGCCTCTCACCCCCCATCTCAGCCTTACTTTGATCTTATTATGATAAAGATACTGGGTTGCATTACAAAGCCCTCATCCATTAACCTGGCACAGTAGGCTCCATGTCTAATCACCACTTCCTAATTCCCATGATCCCTCACCTGGCTCTGAAGGACTGTCTTTGGTGAGAGAAGAGGGTCCCACATTTCCATACTTTTCAAATTTGCTCCTTTTTCTCTATCTTCACTCCCATCTGCATCATTATTACCTACCTAGAGTGGTCTCCCTGAGTGGCCCAGAAGTTAAATTTGACAAGTACTGAGTACATTTACTAGTTCCCTTACTTTGGGATTCCTAGTCCAGTTTATTCTAAATTTAAGTCTACCTACCTGGCTCTCAGAAGACTCTACAGTTATCAATCCATTTCTAAAGAATGATGAACCATGCAGTTGTGTAAACCATACTTCCTGAGCTCTTCACTTACTCTGAGGTGTTGGGCAAGTTACTGAGACTCTTTGTATTCCAGTTTCCTCTCCTCTAAAATGGAAGAAACACAAGACTTATATGACAGAGCTATTGTGAGGATAAAAGATGGTATACATATAGCAGACCCTTTGGGGCTACTTATTGATATCCCAACTCTCTCCCAGAAAAGACTGCCTCAGAATCACATCGGAAACCTGTGAAACATGCAGATTCCGGAGTTCTGCTCAGCTCTGCTAAACCAGAATCTCAGAGAAGAAGAGGGATGGCCGAGAATCTGTAAATTTGATTCTGATCAAAGTGATAATTCTGATGCCTATGTGGTAGGCACCATTCTAAGAATGGCCCCCAATGACCCTCACTCTTGCATAATCCCATCCCTTTCGAGTAGGGATGAAACCTGGGATTATGATGAGATATCATTTCCCCAAAAGGAGATTATCTGGGTGGGTCTCATGAGCACTTTAACAGCAGAGTTTTCTCCAGATAGTAACAGAAGAGAAAATCTGTGAAACCCTAAGGAGAGAGCCCAGTGGAGCTTACCTGGACTTTTGACCTATGGAATTGTGAGATAATAAAATGGGGGTTTGAAGCCACCAAACTTGTGGCAACTTGTTATGCAGCAACAGAAAACCAGAACAACATCCAAACTTGGGAACGGCTAGAAATAATATCCTATTCTCAGCCCCCTATCCTCTATACACACTAGCATTGATTTGTCTCTGTCAACATTTGGAGGCATTTTTTTCTTTTTTTTAAACTGGAAGAAGGTGGGCGGATGTTTCTAGGAGAAGGGCTGAGTAATGGGGAAAAAAACCAGGAAGTTGAAAGGTGATAGAATAGTGACTAGTTTTCAATCTCTAAAGAGACTGAAAGTTTAGAGTTCAAGGGGGATTTGAGGGGCTTTCAACATAAGGAAAGTGGCTTTGGGAGGAAACCACATCCACCACTGCCCAAACCCTTGGCAAACACCATTCAGTTGGAATCTGAGTGAACCCAGAGGCAGTGCCCTTGGCAGAGTCCTGGGCACCCCCCTGCTGGGTGTGGGTCTTTTCCCAGCAGCTGTATCGACGATGTCTACGGACACAAGGTACCAACCAACAGAAGGAAGATGACAGTCACACCTTTGGGTGTCTTCTGGAAATAACTGGGGTCACTGATGAGAGTGGGGGCAGGTTGTGGTATAACTACTAACTAGCAGGGCCCATCAAACTAGCAGACATCTGGGCTGCATGTAGAAAATACATACCATAGGTATGATATTTAGCAGACTTTTCATAAAGGGTGGGTCTAATCTAAACTTCCCCTTAATTGACAAGAATGTTCTATAGCCCTGATCATCAAATCTGACTCCTGGCCTAATTCTCTATTAATTATATTAATATATTCTATATTAATTATATAATGTATTCTATATTAATTATATTAATATATTTTGTATTAATTATATTAATATATTCTGTTATATATCAATTTGAGCAAAAAATTACTTCTTTCTATTGTAGCTGTCTATGGTAGCTACCCTTTGCTGCCTGCCTACATGCCTGTACTTTTCCTAGGAATGAGGGTTGTATCAAAGCTTGACTTCAGCCACAATACTTGGCCAAAATCTGGTTTTG
This sequence comes from Globicephala melas, assembly GCF_963455315.2. Taxonomy (NCBI): domain Eukaryota; kingdom Metazoa; phylum Chordata; class Mammalia; order Artiodactyla; family Delphinidae; genus Globicephala; species Globicephala melas. Next base: position 15,177,719 of record NC_083323.1, read on the forward strand.
GCATTGGCTTTGATCTTTGGAAGGTCAAAAGCTTTCTGGCATTCTGAGTAGCAGAATGCCAACTTTAATGTCATTTCTAGCCTCCTGAACTTGCATATGATCAATTTGCAAGTGACTGCAAAGCTAACCATTAAAGCTACTCAGCTTAACAATGTCAGTGATAGAACAAGACTTATCATTCAGAGTCATTATTAATATCTGAATACATACTTTCAAATATAAGTAAGCATTTTAATGTAACTCAGAGCAAAAAAAAAATTTGTGTGCTTTGGATTTTTAATTCCTATCACTCAGTTGAAGTCTAAATGTATATTTTTAGTTTGTAGAGTAAAATGTTACAATAATTAATGAGGATTTTGAAAGCTCTATATGTTACGGAAAAAAACTAAGAAACTTCTAATATAGAGAGATCATTAACTAGAAAATTTTAGGAAGACTATCATCTTTTTTGAATCAACAAGCTTTATAAAACTTTAAAATAACAAGGCAGAATAATGGAGATTAGATTATATCATAATTCTAATCTTTGTAGAACTGTGTTCTACAAAGAACTGTGTTCTTAGTGTTCTAAGATTCATAACATTAAATAAAATACTTCTAAAACTGCCTTTGGGTTTTAGTTATTTAATTCCATTTAGGCCATGAATCTTCGGTTGTGTTTTCTGAACGTAATTAGCATGCAGCCTAATGAAGCAGAATTACTGACTGTAAACAGAAAGATAACAGGCCACTTTCATCATTTTCCTTCAAGCAAAGACAAACCACAAGGCAGACAAAGGATTCTGGAGTTGCCTTGTCGTGTACTTATACAAGATGTTCAAACAAGATGAAATAGCAGCAATTACATTCTTAAAAGACTGCTTGAATGAAAGAAAGACTTCTTTAATGCAGTACTTTGCAGATTAAAATACCAATATAACAGGGCTTAGAAACCACCAGTGGTTGCCTGCAGAGAAAGTAGTTCATATGACAGAAACTGCCAAAGAAATAGCCAAAGCAATGTTCCTTAAGAGAGCAAGTGTTTTTTATCTGTAAATAAGCCAGGGAAGATGCTAAAATTGGTGTGCATGCCACAAAAGCCAAACTGCAGATGGAAATGCAGGGAATTGTGTTATCTTAGAAGCCAATTAATTTGGTCCATTGCCACATTTATGGACCCAAGACTTAAGAACAATTTTATTTTCTCCAGTGATGGTGTGAGACAGCAAGTATGTGCAGAAATATTAAGAATAAAATATGGAAACGATGGCAATAATTTTATGTTTACTTCAGAGAATACAGAGCATCTTCAGATGGTGCACAGAGCTTTCATTTGTGGCCTCAAAAACTAGTATCCTCACCATTGTTAGCAGATAGGGTAGGGGGTCTCCAGAGAAAGAGAAATAGGCGTGGCTTTCTTGACATAAGAGAAGCCATTTTTGCCTAAGCCATTTTGTGATCTAAGCCTGGCCACAATGCTTGCCCTTGAACAGGTCTCAGTAATGACCTTAAGGGAAGTGAGGGAATCCAGGAACAAAAGGAAAAGCAGTCAAGAAACAATAGTTCAGTGATAACACCGAGTCCCAGCTCCTCCTCAAGGGATATACTGTGTTGGCCAAAAAGTTTGTTCGGGTTTTTCCAAATGAACTTTTTGGCCAACCCAATACCTACCAATCTGATACATATCTTCTGCAGGAATTAAAGCCCCCACCGGGGTGGAAGATGGTAACTACATGCTGAGACCCCAGACTGGTTGGAACCAGAAGGTTGATGATTGAGATTCCTAGAACACCACCCTGTTACCTCATCATCAACCAATCAGAAGAAAGTCATACACCCTGCAGCTGCCATGCCAAATATTGCCTTTAAAAAGTCTTCCCTGAAAACCATCTGGGAGTTTGGGTCTTTTGAGCACAGGTCTCCCATTCTCCTTGCTTGGCTCTGCAATAAAACTTTCTCTGCTCCAGACTGGCATTTCTGGACTCACTGTGCCTCGGGCACAGGGGCTTGGTTTTGTCAATGATCTACGTTCCAGGCAAGCTGGCACAAAAAATCATGTGACCAGTCACCGTAATTTCAGCGAGGTCCCTTCTCTCTGCCCTTTTAGAGCCTGACAAGCATCTTGCATGAAAGGTTCACACAAAGGCAAAATGTAACATATTCTGACACTGGAAGCTTTGACGGCAGAGCTCTCCAAAAAAAATATTATGTGCGTCACATATGTAATTTAAAATTTTCTAGTAGCCACATTAAAAACAACAACAACACAGGTAAAAAGGAACAGGTGAAGCTCATTGTTGGTTTATTTGTTTTTGGCTTTTATATTATAAGAAAAAAAAATGAGACCACAGATACTGAAAACCACACAGAAAAAATGTATAACTTAATGAGTTATTATAAGGTGAGCATCTATGTAACAACTAACCAAGTTAAGAAATAGGACTTTGCTGCCTACCTCAGAAGTCTCTTCATGTGTCCTGGCCCAGTTTCAACCCAATCCTGCCTTCTATGTGTTATCAGTCTCCTGATTTCTTTCTTTTTTTTAACTTATAGACATTACTATTAGAACAATTTTAGATTTACAGAAAAAAAATGAGCAGATGGTACAAGAGTTCTTGTATGCCTCCACAGACATACCCAGTTTCCCCTATTATTAGCATCTTACATTAATTGGGTGTATTTGTTACAGTATTGATACATTATTATCAACTAAGTCCAACGTTTATTTAGATTTCCTTTGTTTTTAACCTAATGTCTGTATTGTTCCAGAAGCCAATTCAGGATTGGATTCTTTTCATAGGGGTTGAGGAGAGAGAACACTTTAATTAATACTTTACAATATCACCTTGCCAACACTTAAATTAGCTATAGTCCTTTAAAAGCTCTAGTGAGAGCAGCAACACTAACATACACTCGCTCTCACAGGCTCTAAAAGTGTGCCATATACAAAAGGATGCATCATCAGCTTTCAGGGAAAGTCATTTGTAGCTAATTCACAATACTCCGCCTGGATATTCTTGCATTTTTCTCTCATTTGTGAGTCAATATTTGACCTCAAAGTTACAAATGTTTCACTTTTTAATAGTTCTAAAATGTTATGGAATTCCCTTCCAATCAAAACAATTTTGTCAAATAGTTTCCAGGCTAGTTCCCTAAGCCTGTTTCATTCATATTGTAGCAGAAATCAATTACATTTGAACTGAAAATTGTTGGAAACAATACTGTTACATTATGTAAGGGAGCCCTGGGCACAGAAAGATACAACACACGTGCCCCGTAGGAAAAGCTGATCCAGCTAAATTGGCCTAATGGTCTCAGAAGCTCTCCTTCCCTCTCCACTCTCCCAGTTTTCTTCTCCTTGGGATTTCATCACAGCTCTCTTTTTTCCTTTTCATCAACCTTTTGAATAGTAAGGACTCATAGGGAAAAAATGAAGACTGCTCTTTTAGCTTGAGGTCCATGGAGGAGAGGTGGAAGGTTGGTGATATGTAAAGAAAAGATGATTTTTAAACTTATATTCAATTTTTTAAATGATAAAATTTAAAGCCATATTCCTTAAGCCTTTAAATTCAACATACAAATCTCATTATTCTATTAATAAGTCTAGTACATTTTAATAAGGGGGCTTTGATTAATATTCTCAAGTTGAACAAACTAAACTTCCTTCAACCAGTTATGTTTACAAGCTTAGTTTAATTAAATTTTCCCTAAATGCTTTAAACTGCATTAATACATTTAACATTTTCAATTTTCTTTTTTTTAAAGTATGTTTATCACCTCTCCTGACAAGCAAAATATTCTCAGTACTTACAGACTAAATTAAATTTGTAAATATAACAAATCTCTTAAAGATTCCAATACTATACTGCTTGCAAACCATAAAATCCTCTTACATCTTTCAGTGATAAATTACAAATCTAAAGTCAGTTACCCCGTTACACATTTCAAGTTGGAATCGGGAGGCTAATCTCTCAGCCATTCTCCTACACCCAATTATTTCAAACATTATAAAAACTGTGAATACCAAATATACAGATTGTTGTTCTTAAATTTAATACAAAAGTGTTAATACTGTGGATTTGGTGTCTTGCTTGTCTATATTTAATTCTAAATCTTCCCATGGCTAAAATACATGAGCACACTACAGCTAAGGGAACTGTTATAGCATCTCAAAATGAGTTGATGTTCCCATCCTAAGCAAGTTGCATTGATTTCTTGCCAGAGATTTCTGGCCCAAGGCAGGATCCAAATTCCAGGGTTATTTTTCTAGCACCAAAAATAGATGCGCTCGCCTTTTTAAAAGTTAGTCACTTATTCCAACTGGGAACTTTAAATCCAAATCTTTCCAAGGGAAATGGTTGGTTTTGCTGAACCCACGTTAGGAGTATAAATTACACCATTGTCTAATTCTTTGAGTCTGCAACCCACCCCATCCCTCATGTTACCTCACCTCTTTAAGTGGATTCAACTAGTCCTTTTACTGCTTGATTGAACTGAGCATTATTTTCAAATTTTTGTCTTCGTCTACTATCTGTTCAGTCTCTAAGTCTTATGGATGATGTAAGCAGTTCTTTCGCCCGTTTTCTATTTGTTCATCTCTGTTTTCCTCAGACCTTAATCATAAAGATGAGATCACTAGGCAGCATTTAACCTAACTCCAGATTTTTCCTTTACTGAATGTACACAACGCCTTGCCTAACCTGTTGATTCCTTTCCTGGATTAAAAGGAGTTAAGATAAATAAATAAATACATATTTTTTTTAAAAAAAAGGAGATAAGAGTGAAGAATTAAGTAGTTAAAGAATGACTGACTCTACCTGTAGCTTCCCCTTAGAGAATCTGCAGGCAGACCACACGGGCAAGACAGCATCCAAAGGGAGATCAGAAGAAGTCAGCAGGTCTACACTCAATGGAAAAACGGTGAAGAATCTGATCTCCTACCTTAATGGTTAACTGAGATTGTTTCCCCCTTTTCCCTTTAAAAATTGTTATGGCCGGGGCTTCCCTGGTGGTGCAGTGCTTGAGAGTCCGCCTGCCGATGCAGGGGACACGGGTTCGTGCCCCGGTCCGGGAAGATCCCACACGCCGCGGAGCAGCTAGGCCTGTGAGCCATGGCCGCTGAGCCTGCACGTCTGGAGCCTGTGCTCCGCAACGGGAGAGGCCACAACAGTGAGAGGCCCGCGTACCATACCACAAAAAAAAAAATTGTCATGGCTGAGCAGAATCTTCAGATTTGGTCTCTGGATGTGAGAGACCACCTTCTCTGCAGATTGCCGGCTTTTCTGACTAAAGCACCTTTCCTTTCTACTGACACTTGTCCCTGGATTATTGGCTTTTGAGAGGAGAGCAGCTGAACTTGAGTTTGCTAACAATGATGTGTATTTAATTCAAGGAAAGACTGAGTCCCAGGAACACTTTGAGACTACATTCTGTTTAAAGAAGGAATGGGGAAGGGGAGAGAGCATGCTCTAGGGAAGGGAAGACCATGGCCACCTGTGTGTGATGGGAGAGGAAAGAAGCTAGCTGGACATTAAGAAGTGCATGCCTGGGAAAGAGAGGAATCACGAATAACAATGGCCCAAGGCACGGAACCTCTGTACAGTGATTCCTGACCTCTCCACTTCGAAATCCTGTACTCGATTTGCTATAACCTCTCACCCCTTGAGGTGGTGGTGGTAGCGGGGGAATTGGTAGGGTCCCATCTCACTGCTGTATGGAGGTTATTTCTGACATCCTGTTATCCCAAGGGGAACCCCTGAGTGTAGATTTTGTTCCCTAGAACTTCTTTGCAGGCAGATCTGAAAGCCACTGATAACCACTGATAAACTTTTTCCACCGGAAAATTCGTTCTTGAAATGTGGTCTTTGCTGGCCTGCTTTATCTCTTTATGCCCCTAGCCTCCTTTTCGACCATTCCCTGCCTTGCCCTCTCCACTTTTCAGCATGCTTTCACTTCTGCTTTGTCTCACTGCAGAACCTTTACCCTTGTCATTTCTTCTGCCCAGCTCCCTCTCCTCCCCTCACCTTTAATCTTCAGGTCTTAGTTTCAATTTCACTTGGGTTAACTCCTTTCTTTATAAGCTTCCACATTCTAATGAACTTCCTGTTGGGAAGGACCCACATCTGGGTTGTGATACCTTTTCAATGTGGTCCGTCCCACAGGGCTCCACCAGGGCAAGGGCTGTGTTTGTGTTTAGTTTTATTCTCAGTGCCTAGCACATATCGGGCATATAACTAATTGTTCCACAAAAATTATTTATAATGCAGCTTTGAATTCGAATTGGAACTCTAATCTTTAAAATTGAAGAAAATAATGTATCTTGAAATTTAGCATTTGAGAAAAACGGGTTTAATGAGGAGTTAAAGATTTCTAAAGATTTCACAGAGGGCGTGGATAGCAGAAGGATGCATAGTTAGATGCAGGTTATTAGTGATGGGTTGTATGGTAGGTTTAGGATTACTTATTATATTATGCTTTACACCTAGTATATGTTATAGAAGTCTGTATGAACTAAATATGTTGTACTTAATGTATTAAATATAAAAATAATAAAGGAAAAATGGAATAGTATGAAAAAACGATTTCTGAAGATTTCAAATTTGACATATGTAGCGAGAAACTTTACACTGAAGTATAACATACAGAAAAGTGCCAGAGTCGGTGTACGGCTTGAGTGTTCACGTAACCAGCTCCAGATCAAACAGAACATTCCCAGCACCCCAGAAGATCCTCTTGTGTCCCCTAACAGTCGTTTCCATATTTATTCAACTTTAATTTTTAATCTGATGATACTTCATTGCTCCAAAACTTAGTGGCTTAAAACAGCTATAATCATTAATTTACTCACAAGTATGAAATTTGAGCAGGGCTTGGGAAGAACCGCTGTCTCTGTACCATGTGTCAGCTTGACTAGGGGCAAAGAAAACACTTGCTCACCCCTATATCACTAGTTCTAACAGGACCAGGAACATAGAAATCTACTTCAATCAATTTTTTTGACTGACCAAATCCCAACCTGAAACCAGGCCTACATCTAGATTTTCAGTCATTTGAGCCAATATGTTTGCTTTTAAGCCAGTTTGAACTGTATTTTCTGTTGCTTACAACTATAAGATTCTTAACTGATAAGAGGGAGATTAGGGTGTAAAGGGAGAATAAAGTTATCTCAGAGAAGCAAGAAGAGGGATTCAGATTACCAGGGTCTAAGAAGAGACGTCCAGGCTTCCCTGGTGGCGCAGTGGTTAAGAATCCACCTGCCAACGCAGGGGACACGGGTTCAAACTCTGGTCTGGGAGGATCCCACATGCCGCAGAGCAGTTAAGCCCGTGTGCCACAACTACTGAGCCTGTGCTCTAGAGCCCACGAGCCACAACTACTGAGGCCACGTGCCACAACTACTGAAGCCTGCGTGCCTAGAGCCCATGCTCTGCAACAAAAGAGGATACTGCAGTGAGAAGCCTGCTCACCACAACTAGAAAAGAGCCCCATGCACAGCAATGAAGACCCAACACAGCCAAAAATAAATAAATAAATTTCTTTTAAAAAAGAAGAGATGTCCCTAGCAGTGGAGGAGAAGCAGGGATCCTACATGCCTCTTGGTGGCAGTGCCCCAAGGAGGTGGCAAGGCCTCAGAGGGTTGGAGTGGTAACCTAGGGAAGTGGCTGCCTGGCCAGGGTTGGGGGAGATTCCAGCAGCAAAAAACAAACCATCATTCTGTAAGTGAAGCACAAAAATTGGTAGACAGCACCCAGATCTGAAAGGACCACATGAGAGCGACAATAGCCATCTCTGCAGAAGCCAGTATGGACAGTAGACTGAGGACCCCCAAAATGTGGGTCCTGCATGAGGCCACATAACCTTGCCATGACTCCCAGGAAGAGATATGAAAGCTCCAAGAATGACTGTGATAAATTTCCTGTCAACTTGGCAGAGTAGAAGCATGACATGAGAAATCAAGCTGATTTGTAGAAAATCATTTTTTCTGTACACATGGCTGTGTGGTCTGAGATTCATAGCAGCTAAATAAGCGTGATAAAGAGCTTGCCTGAGGTGGAATTAAGTTTCGAATACTGGAGGAAATGTGAGCATGGGAGCGGAGTGTGGGGGATTGATTGGTGGGGAGAATGCTCAGTAGGTGAAGCTCTCCTTGACTGTTGGGGAAGGGAAAGTGACTTACAAGCTCTTCCACTACAAGTGTTTCTGACATGCAAATTAGCCTATATGTGATTGTCTAATAGAGAAATGATATCAGTGATAGGCAAAAGTTGTGTTGACTCATATGAAATTTTACCCAGTAGGTTAATGTTTTCTTCCACGAAAATTTCTCCACTTTGTTCCACTAAGTAACAACAGACGAATGGCAACATAGATGCACACGCAAGCCACAGAGAAATACAGTACTGTATAGAATACTGATGATTCATCCCATGTTTTTCTCTTGCCTTGATTTAGCCACATCCTCAGTCTAAGAGGTGGAATTCTACCTCAGTTTTGTATATTGAATTCTTGTCTTCATAAATCGATAGCCTCAACCTGTTCCTTATTTTTTTTAATTTTTATTGGAGTACAGTGTTGATTTACAATGTTGTTAGTTTCTGCTGTACAGCAAAGTGACTCAGTTATACATATACATATATCCACACTTTTTTAGATTCTTTTCCCATACTTGTCATTACAGACTACTGTATAGAGTTCCCTGTGCTATACAGTTGGTCCTTATTAGGTATCTATTTTGTATATAGTTGTGTGTATTCAACCTGTTCTTATACCCTTTACATCAAGCTAGCTTCATTTTTTTAAAAGTAAAGCCCAATATTTAATTACTCATTTCATTTTTTAATATTTATTTATTTATTGTGGCTGTGCCGGGTCTTAGGTGCGGCACTTGGCATCTTCGCTGCATCATGGAGGATCTTTAGTTGCAGCATGTGGGCTCTTAGTTGTGGCATGCATGCAGGACCTAGTTCCCTGACCAAGAATGGAATCCGGGCCCTCTGCATTGGGAGCACAGAGTCCTACCCACTGGACCATCAGGGAAGTCCCTAATTACTTATTTCTTTATAGGTGTTAAACTTGTCTTTTAATTGTATTTTTATTAGGATCGGGGTTTTTCTGTCGTTGTTAGTGCTGTGGTTATTAAGTTGCATACGTTTTAAGTGGTCTGGCTCAACCAAATATTTTCCATAAGACGTTGTTTTAACTGTGCTTCTTTGCAGAATGGAGATTTTTCTGAACATACATATGGATTCTTGTAGAACTGCCTGTAGTTCTTGCACTAGCCACCAGCTGGCATCACCAGGTGGTTGCCCCAGGCAAATTTGCTTTCCAGTAATTCTGAGAGGTTGGGGTCAGGGAAGTTCCAGGTTGGGTAATGCCTGTTCCCACACCTTGCCTCTTCCCACTTGCCTCAATCTTGTCTGCTAACTATTCTTACTTAAAAATCTAGCTTTAAGGACAAAAGACTTGCTCTTCCCTCTTCTGCCTTGAGTTCATAACACTTGTCATTTATGAGTATTTTCTTTAAAGAGTTCCTACCAGAACTTTTTTGGCCTTGATTAACTTATGAAGCAACTCCTAAATCCACTTTTCTACCCTGACCCTTCTCTAAGTGCTACCATCTCAACACAGCAACCCCAGGAGTGGCTGGATTATTCTTCATCAAATGCTAAAGAATTGTGGAGATGGGTCCTTTAAAAGCACATTGATAGCTCTGAGTAATATGCAGCACAATTCAGTGCGATCTTTCTGCCCTTTCTTTCCATCTCTGCCCTCCTATGCTGATGTTGCAGTTATAGCAAGTACCCTCCAGGTTTCTGTCACTGTTCACTAGGTTTTCAATTTATACTTGACAACTGTTTTTCCTCTATACACTTACTTTACCACATGAACACTGTATTTATTTATTTATAACATCTTTATTGGAGTATAATTGCTTTACAATTGTGTGTTAGTTCCTGTTTTATAATACAGTGAATCAGCGATACATATACATGTATCCCCATATCTCCTCCCTCTTGCGTCTCCCTCCCTCCCACTCTCCCTATCCCACCCCTCTAGGTGGTTGCAAAGCATCGAGCTGATCTCCTTGTGCTATGCGGCTGCTTCCCACTAGCTATCTGTTTTACGTTTGGTAGTATATATAAGTCCATGCCACTCTCTCACTTTGTTCCAGCATACCCTTCCCCCTCCCCGTGTCCTCAACTCCATTCTCTACATCTGCGTCTTTATTCTTGTCCTGCCCCTAGGTTCTTCAAAACCTTTTTTTTTTTTTAGATTCCATATATATGTGTTAGCATACGGTATTTGGTTTTCTTTCTGACTTACTTCACTCTGTCTGACAGACTCTAGGTCCATCCACCTCACTACAAATAACTCAATTTCATTTCTTTTTATGGCTGAGTAATATTCCATTGTATATATGTGCCACATCTTCTTTATCCACTCATCTGTTGATGGACACTTCGGTTGCTTCTATCTCCTGGCTATTGTAAATAGAGCTGCAATGAACATTGTGGTACATGACTCTTTTTGAATTATGGTTTTCTCAGGGTATATGCCCAGTAGTGGGATTGCTGGGACGTATGGTAGTTCTACTTTTAGTTTTTTAAGGAACCTCCATACTGTTCTCTATAGTGGCTATATCAATTTACATTCCCACCAACAATGCAAGAGGGTTCCCTTTTCTCCACACCCTCTCCAGTGTTTATTGTTTGTAGATTTTTTGATGATGGCCATTCTGACTGGTGTGAGGTGATACCTCATTGTAGTTTTGATTTGCATTTCTCTAGTGATTAGTGATGTTGAGCATCCTTTCATGTGTTTGTTGGCAACCTGTATATCTTCTTTGGAGAAATGTCTATTTAGGTCTTCTGCCCATTTTTGGATTGGGTTGTTTGTTTTTTTGATATTGAGCTGCATGAGCTGCTTGTGAATTTTGGAGATTAATCCTTTGTAAATATTTTCTCCCATTCTGAGGATTGTCTTTTCGTCTTGTTTATTGTGCAAAAGCTTTTAAGTTTCATTAGGTCCCATTTGTTTATTTTTGTTTTTATTTCCATTTCTCTAGGAGGTGGGTCAAAAAGGATCTTGCTGTGATTTACATCATAGAGTGTTCTGCCTATGTCTTCCTCTAAGAGTTTTATAGTGTTTGGCCTTACATTTAGGTCTTTAATCCATTTTGAGTTTATTTTTGTGTATGGTGTTAGGGAGTGTTCTAATTTCATTCTTTTACATGTGGCTGTCCAGTTTTCCCAGCACCACTTATCGAGGAGGCTGTCTTTTCTCCATTGTATCTTCTTGCCTCCTTTATCAAAAATAAGGTGACCATATGTGTGTGGGTTTATCTCTGGGCTTTCTATCCTGTTCCAGTGATCTATATTTCTGTTTTTGTGCCAGTACCATACTGTCTTCATTACTGTAGCTTTAGTATAGTTTAGTATAGTTTAGTCATATAGTTTAGTCATATAGTTTGAAGTCAGGGAGTCTGATTCCTCCAGCTCCGTTTTTCTTTCTCAAGATTGCTTTGGCTATGCGGGGTCTTTTGCATTTCCATACAAATTGTGAAATTTTTTGTTCTAGTTCTGCTATTGGTAATTTGATAGGGATTGCATTGAATCTGTAGATTGCTTTGGGTAGTAGAGTCATTTTCACAATATTGATTCTTCCAGTCCAAGAACATGGTATATCTCTCCATCTGTTTGTATCATCTTTAATTTCTTTCATCAGTGTCTTATAGCACATGAAATTTCTTTCATCAGTGTCTTATTTTAAATAAATATATTGCTTTATATTGCACAATTATCTACTCCTTTGGAATCCTTTATTCATTTCTTTAATTTTTTTTCCCCGTGCAAATGCTACTTTCTACAAAAACCCTACCCAGATTCATCTTAACCAGAAATACTCAGCCTTCTCCCCATACTCTGATAGTCCTTGTCCTGCATCTATATGAAAGCACCTAAATGCCAGGGCAGTGAGAGCAGGAGAGTATGATGGGCAACCCACAGCCTCTGGAGTTGGGAGAACTTGGGTTTGCTTCCTGCCTTTTCCACTTTTGAGGGCAAGTTATGAGGCCTTAACTTTGGGCCCCAGTTTTCTCATCTGTAAAACGGGAACAGTGATATCTACTTTATACGGCTGTTGTGAAAATTAAATCACATACCTAAGGCTCTTAGCACAGTGCCTACTATAGTAGTTCTGTGTCTGGCACATATTAAGGACTGAATTGATCTTGGATATCATTAATATTGTTTAGGGTATTTATCCATTCATTCACTCTATAAATACTGTGGGGTGTCTTACTTCCTTTGGGTTGCTATAACAAAATACCACAGACTAGATAGGTTACAAACATCAAAAATTTATCCCTCACAGTTCTAGAGACTGGAAGTCCAAGATCAGGGTGCCAGCACAGGCTCTGGGGGAAGGCCCTCTTCCCACTTGCAGACTGCCGACTTTTCACTGTGCCCTCAGGTGGTGGAAGGGGTTAGGGAGCTCCTGGGAGCCTCCTTTATAAATCACTAATCCCATTCATGAGGGGGATTAGGATTTCAACATATGAATTGGGGGGCAGGGAGGGGGGAGACACACACGAACATTCCAGCCCACAGCATGGGGCTTACTCTATAGAGTGGACTGAAATGTGTCCCCCCAAAATTCGTAAGTTGAAGCCCTGACCCCCAAAGTGTCTGTATTTGGAGGTGGGGGTAGGGTCTTCCTGGAAGTATTTAAGGTTAAATAAGGTCATAAGTATAGGGCCCTGAACCAATAGGATTAGTGTCCTTATAAGAAGAGACACCAGATAGTTCTCTCTCCGCATCTTTCCATCTCCCTCTCTCTCTCCCTGCCATGTGAGGATACAACAGAAGGTAGTCTGCAAACCAGGATGAGGGCTGTCACCAGAACCCGACCATGCTAGCACCTTGATCTTGGACTTCCAGCCTCTAGAATTGTGAGAAAATATATTGTTTAAGTCACCAGTCTATGGTATTTTGTTGTAGCAGCCCAAGCTGACTAATATGGACATGTAACCAAATAGATAAATATATAATTCATATACCGATGAGTACTAGAAGAAACATAAATGTGGGTGAGGGGATTTTAGAATGATAAGTATAGTTACAGTAGACAGGAAAGGCCACCCCAAGGAAGTGACACTGGGACAGACACCTGAAGGAAATGAGGAAGGATTTATGAGAATATCTTGGGTCACAACATTCCAGGCAAACAGCAAGTACAAAGTCCTTGAAGCATTCTTGGCCTGCTTGAGGAACAGCAAGGAGAGAGTAAGTGGGAGAGTGAGAGGAATAGGGATGCAGACCAGATTCCACGTCCAGATAGCTTGTGTAAGGTCTTTGGAGTTTCTATAATAATTGGCTGGATTTTGTAGCAAGTATAACATTTTTTCAGTCCACAAATCATGGTCCAAAAGTAACTGTCTTTATTTTTCTATAGCTAAACGTAGTTTCTATCTTAAGGTCTCAGTCTGCTCACTGGTTGAAAACTGGTCTGGTCAATTCCAGATTTTCTTGGTCAATTCAGGATTTTCCTGTCATCCCAAGTTTAAAATCAATCAATTCTAAAAAAAAAAAAAAATCTCCTTTTCTCTGCTTCTCTTTAGGGTAGCATTTAAGTTCCCAGATATTTAAAGGACAGTGCAAAGGAGTGTTGATCTGTCATTCCTTACTTGCCAACACTGACATCTGCTGAATGTCTCATCCTGTCTGGTCCTCAGATGTCGTTATCTCTCCAGGATGACATCTGTTGAGATGCCCACATCCCCATCTAGTCCTTGGTCACAATATCTTGTGACATTTTGCACATGCTGTACCCTTTAGCAAAACCCCTTGGTTAACTGGTTTTGTCTTTCAGCTAACTCTAAGGAAGCCCTCTAAGGAAGAGGGGATGTCTAGAAAACTCCAGCTGTTCTCTTAGCCAGCAGGATGCTTGGCAGGGCTCCCCAGGCCCTCTCTGTCCAATAGCATCCCTCATGGGCTTTTGGGCTGGGTCACAGTAAAGTGGTAATGGGACTTCCGTGAGGGGTCAGCCTCCAGATTTCAGATGGAAAGTTGGCAAGTCTCTTCTACTCTCAGATCACTCTAAGCTTATCTAGGAATCTGGAGTTAATCCAAAAAGGGTAGGTGAGATATTATCTTCTTATTTTAGAAAAGATAGATAATTATCTTTCTCATACGGCACTCATTTCCCATTTGCCCCCTGCCAGGATACCAAAATCTGCAGATGCTTGAGTCCCTTCTATAAAATGGTGCAGTATTTGCATATAACCCACACACATCCTCCTGTATACTTTAAACCAGCTCTAAATTACTTACAATTCAAAGTAAATGCTGTGTAAATAGAAATAAATACAGTGTAAATTATATGTAAATAGTTGCCTGTGCACAGCAAATTCAAGTTTAGCTTTTTGAAACTTCCTGGAATCTTTTTTTTTTTTTTTGCGGTACGCGGGCCTCTCACTGTTGTGGCCTCTCCCGTTGCGGAGCACAGGCTCCGGACACGCAGGCTCAGCGGCCATGGCTCACGGACCCAGCCGCTCCGCAGCATGTGGGATCTTCCCGGACCCAGGCACGAACCCGTGTCCCCTGCATCGGCAGGCGGACTCTCAACCACTGCGCCACCAGGAAAGCTCTGGAATCTTTTTTTTTTTTTTTTTTTTTTAAATATTTTTGATCTGCAGTTGGTTGAATCTGTGGATGTGGAACCTGTGGATACGAAGAGCCAGAGAGCCTAAGAGCCTGATGTATGTTCCTCCCCCAAGTGCCTGCGGCATCAGTGGAACAACAAAGAAACCAAGCATACCAGAACCAGGAAGAGAAGCCCCTTCCTCTTTCAGTTTCCCTCCAGCACCCTCTACTGGCAATGTTTAACATGGTGCCAGTGGTGAAGGAGAAATCCTTACAGAGTTTAGTTCCATTAACACAGAGGAAGCACAAAAGGTGAATTTGGAGCTGAGAGGCAATAAGTTGATAACTGACATGTGGATGATGTACAGCGTTCATGTGATCAACTGGGTGTTATCACGGTCTGTAGAAGAACATTGATTGAGAGTCTGTTGGGTACTGGGCACTGTGGCATATGCTAAGGGTATAATGAGGAACACGATAGACCAAAATATCTGCCCTCCTGGAGTTTGCATATGGGATTGGGGCAGGCATAGATTGCCTGACAATAAATAAGTAAACAACCAAAAAAATACAGATAACAATCGGTGCTATGATGAAAGTAAACAGGGGACTATAATAGAAACTAAGAAGGGGTCCTTTTTAGAATGGGCTGACAGGGGAGACCTCTTCCAGGAGGTGACAAAAATTATGAATGACTTTGAAATGGGCAAAAAAGATCACTAGGTCTCTTGTCTGGGACACCCTTCAAGTTATTCTCTGTCTGTCATTATCTTTAAACTATTTTACAGCTCTGTAAATTGTAGATAAACGATGCAATGCAAAGGAATGTTAACTATGGACATGTAAGTGGATTTTTCCTGTGAAAGTGAAATTGATTTCCCTCCCCCCAACGCCTCTGTAGAAGTGTTTTGCATATATTAAGCAAATTTACTTTTAGCATTCCTGATGGCCTACATGTATAACTGCTCTTTGGAATGTCCTTTTATTTCATTGTAACATCGTACTGGTTCCCTCATTAATTAACAAGTTTAGTGAAATCTTTGACATGTGTTCATTTTATATTCATATGAGAATGACATTAAAATAATGACGATCCTGGGGGAAGGCAAAATGGGTAAAGGGGGTCAACTGTATGGTGATGGATGGAAACTAAACTTTTGGTGGTGAGCACACTGTAGTATATATAGAAGTCAAAATATAACATTATACACGTGAAACTCATGTAATGTTATAAACCAATGTTACTTCAATTTAAAAAAAGATCCCTTAACACATTTAAATTCAATCCCCCCAAAGACTCCAGTGCTGGGGGGGGTCACTCAGCCAGGGACTATTAGCCTAATATTCACATCACATCAAGACTGAGGGAGCTGATCACACTGTCTACTCCTTCATTATTTGTGTGTTGATAACACACGCCCAAAATCACCTCTACAAGACAGGGTCAAGGGAGAACACAGCCTTACAATTTAGAGGCTGACACAGTTTTATCAAGGGTGCTTACGAAATCAAAGAGATACTGATTTTTCTAACACTGTGGGCAGTTAAAAGAACGTTTAATAGGACTCTTCATAGATATTTTTGAGCCCATGACAGGGCTGTGCTTATAGAATCCTAGAATTTTAAAATAGTATAGCAAACTTAGAAATCTAGTTCAATCCCCCCATTTTACATATGAATTAAGCAAGCCAGGAAAGCCTAGACGACTAGCTCAAGATCATTAACTAATTAGCGGCGAGCTCAGATATAACCCAGTGTCTTCCTCTTAGTCCCATACTCTTTCTACCACCAGGATGTTGGAGCCAACCAGAATTTCACAAGAGATTCCCAGCAATGCTCCCCATCCCTTCTTTCCTTCTTCATACATATACACTCACTCTGAAAAAGAAAGGGAGTGGTGGTGTCAGTGATGGTATGTGATAAGGAAAGAGCTTTGGGCTCAGAAACAGTCTTGGTTTTTCGTCTGGTTTTACTACGTATTTGTATTTCTGAGCTTTAGCGTCTTCATCTGCAAAGGCACAAATAATAAGCTGCCTTATAAGATTATTCTGAGGGTTAATAATAACCTATATAAAGTGCCTGGCATATAGTTGGTAATCAATAAGTCATAGCTTTTATTAAATGCTTACAAAAATATATTAAAGAACAACCTACATGCCATAAAAAACCTTTACTCTTTGAGGAATGCACAGTTGACAGTACTGACATTTTCATAATAAGTTAGTACTTTCATGTGTAAATGAAAGTTATACACCCACCCACATACAGCCGTCTGTTAAAAAAAAAAACATCTATTGAATGGACAACTGGCAAACATAAGGCAACTCCACACAAATCAATATTCTCTCTCTACCTCCCACTGTTACACTTAGATGCTTAAAATAATTCTTACATCTCTAGACAAAATCTGCTTACTTTTTTTCGTTTGTTTTTGTTTTAATATTTATTTATTTATTTGTCTGTGCTGGGTCTCAGTTGTGGCATGCAGGATCTTTAGTTGTGACATGTGGGATCTTTTTTAGTTGCAGCATGCGAGCTCTTAGTTGTGGCATGCAGGATCTAGTTCCCTGACCAGGAATTGAATCCAGGCCCCCTGCATTGGGAGCACGGAGTCTTAACCGCTGGACCACCAGGTTAAGTCCCAGAATCCGCTTACTTTCAAACTGCCTAAAATGAAATATGAACTAGAAACACTGTAGTTTTACAAGTACAATAGGCCCTGGAGTATGAGGCAATCCAAATGAGTGCACAGCTCTGTTTGCCACATCCTCTGCAAAAGTGATGGGACCCTGGGTGTGGTAATTAACCGAGGCTCATCCCCACTGATAAAAATAACTGTTTAATACTTCATAGTGAACAACAGGTTTTCATATACTATATAATTTTAAATGTTAAGAAACTAAAAAGAAGATGCTATGCCCTCCCTACGGCAACAAAAGCAGGGTTAGGGAAGTCTATCCAGACATATTGGCTCACTGGAGGACTAAATTTACATTACAGCTGTATTAGTTTGCTAGAGCTGCTGTAGTGATGTACCACAAAATGAGTGGCTTAGAACAACAGGAATTTATCATCTCACAGTTCTGGAGGCCGGAAGTCTGAAATCAAAGTGTTGGCAGGGCCATTCTCCCTCTGAAGGCACTAGGGAAGGATCTGTTCCAGGCCACTCTCCTAGCTTCGAGTAGGTCTTCGGTTTGTGGCAGTATAACTCCAATCTTCACATGGCCTTCTCTCTGTGTGTGGGTCTGTGTTGCATCCAAATTTCCCCCTTTTTAAGATACCAGTCATTGGATTTGGTCCCCTAATGACCTCATCTGCAAAGACCTTATTTCCAAATAAGGTCACATTCACAGGTACTAGGGCTTATATGAATTTTAGAGGTACACAACTCAATCTATAACAACCACCTCAAAGGTGGTTGTAGTGAGCAGCAGATTCTAAAGAAGAGCATTTTATAGAGGGAAAAATAGAACATATAAAGGTTAAGAGACAGATTGTGAACTCTGTGAGGGCTGAGATATTTGTCTCTTTCTCCCTTGTATCTGCAGCACTTCGAAAAGTGCCAGTTTCATTCAGTAAGTGATTGTTGAATGAATATAAGGTCATTGCATGTCTAAGGAATGGCATGGCCTTAAGTTCATTGTCCCCAGGAAGGTAGGCAAAGATTCTATTACGAAGAGCCCTGCAAACCACACTAAGTGTAAGAAACTAGGGCTGACATGTTGACGATATTAAGGAATTCCACGGATGCCTGGCACCCGCCAGCTACTCCTCTTCCCCAGAGCACATGCAAGGGTGCCATGCCGCGAGGGCCGCAAGAAGAAGGGCGCCAGCTCTACACACTCCAAAGTAGAGCTGGGGTCTCCAGCTAAAGCTGGATGGAAGCTCATGGTTTGGGCTCCAAGTCTACGTGGAGCCTCCTACTTTGCTCTTTCCAACCCATCCTGCCCTCACTCCCCGCCCGGCTGCCCCGCCGACTCCTGGAAGACACCAGGCTGTCTCCAGGGCTCCGTGAACCCCGCGGGAGGAATCCCGGACCGCGCTCCAACCACCCCCGGCCCCGCCCTCCTTCCCACTGGAACGCAGCGAGAGCGCAAGCGCGCCTTCCAGAGCAGAGCGCGCGCTCGCGAGCTCCCCGCATACCCGTGCTCATCCGGGTCTCGGCGAACCTCAGCCAATGGTGGACGTTCACGGCCCTCGAGGGCGGGGCTAAGCCTTCTCTCACATGGGGCCTCTGCTCACAGTGGGCGCTTCCAGGCAACACCAACCAGTCAGCCGAGAAAAGGGGCAGAGGGAGAATGTCTAGCGTCTGGGCGAGGATAGGCCGTTTTGAGATGGAGCAGCTGTCGCCCCGTAGAAGCGACTGAAGTGCAAGCAGATTCCCCAGAGCTGCTGTAGTAAACACACTTCAGAAACGTGAGGTGCCGGTGGTCACGTGGGGAGTGCCCCCTCCAATGAGGAGCCGAGGGCGGGGCCGAGGCCGCTGACGCGGCGGTGGCGGCGGAGTCACCCGGCCAGCCTCGGGACCGGTCACCGGCCGGCAACCGTCCAGCGGCCTCGACCACCGCCTCCGTGCTCCGTCCTCACTCCTCTTTCCCGGGCCGAGAGGCAGCGTGGCCGACAGTGGCTAAATTCTCTCTCATTCCTGTCGGCGACTCGCCTCAGGCGGGCCGTCTGCTCTTCGGGGGCCGCCTCGGTGGGGCTAGGTTTCCGTGACGAACCTCCTGGGGCTGCCCGCGCCCGCTCGGGCCGTCGTGTCGGCTCGATTTTGTTGAACTTGCTCAGCCTCCGCCGCCGGTCCGGGGCCCTCGAAGTTATGCGTCTCGTCCAGGAGGTGGCGGCGGGTGCCGGCTCCTAAAGGCGTCATACCCGGACTCCGCTGACTGGGCAACCTCCATTCATCTTCCAGCTGCGCCGCCAGCGCCCTCTCCCTCTCCCGTCCCCTCCTCGGACTCATTTTTTCCTTCCCTCCCCTCTGCCGCCCTTTCCTCACTCCTTGGGTGCGGCGATTCTCCTGCGACCGGAGGTGTCGGTTATGAGCCGGACGCCCCTGCCCTGAATTTCTCCGCGGAGGAGCTCGGCGGCTCCCCGCCACCCGCCGCGTCCCCGGGATGGGGGTGAATGCTGTGCACTGGTTCCGAAAGGGGCTTCGGCTTCACGACAATCCTGCCCTGAAGGAGTGTATTCAGGGCGCCGACACCATCCGCTGCGTCTACATCCTCGACCCCTGGTTCGCCGGCTCCTCCAATGTTGGCATCAACAGGTGGCGGTGAGTCAAAATCCCGTGGGAAATTGGTTTCGCTGTTTGCTGAATCAAGACTTGACATGCGATCGGCCAGACCTGAGAATTTAGACCTGGCACCGGCTTGCCTATGCCGTTTTAATTACTGCAGGTGCTTTAAGTATTAAATAGAACGGATTTAATAGTCCTCTGGACAGAGAGTGCTGTGCTGGCAGCCTGGAACACCTTGGCCTTAAGGTGTGAGTTCCGTGGCTCTGCACTAATGGGAACTCTTACCGTGGATTTATGGAGTGCTTAGTGCTGGAGTTAAAGAAACACCCGTCCAGTTCTCAGTGGCCCGTGGGTTGATTTCCTTGGCCTCTTTGTGGCGTTTGAAGGGATTGCGGTTTTTAATGTTTACGTTTGTGTGTGTCTAGTTAACTCATAGTATGGAGAAAATCATTCAGTAGAGTCGCCTCCAAATCCGGTTTTCTTCCACCATGAGGTTGCCACAGGCAAAGCAAGGGAAACATTTCTCTTTGCTCGGCTCTCCCTCTCCACTCCTCCTTGTGGTTGACTAGACAAGCACAGTTTTTCTTTCTAGGCAATGTATAATCCTTCTAGGATTCAGAGCACTGGAAGAAATCGTAGAGAAGCTTTATGATCTTTTCCTGAAACGCCAGGCTAGAGGATTGTTAGGCCCCCTGGTGGAAATGAAACCGTTCTTTCAACAGATTATTGATCACCTACTGTATACCAGGCACTGCTTTAAACACTAGGGATACGGTAGTGAATGAAACAGATAGAACTTCTTGTGCTTTTCAAGCACATGTCCCAGAAAGCATATAGTATTTAGTGGCGATAAAGGATTTGCAGAAATAGAGATAAAAGGGATGAAAAATACAAGGGGTCGGGGTTGGAGTAGCAGTTTAAAATATGGTGATAGGGAAAAACTCAGAGAAAGTCACAGTTGAGCAAGATGATGAAGCAAGTAATGGATTACAGATATCTAGGGAAAAGCATTCCAGGGAGAAAGAACAGTAAGAGAAAAGAACCTGAGTTGGAAATATGCTTAACCTTTGGAAGGAACAACAGAAGAAACCAATATGGCTGGAGCAGAATAAGTGAGAGGAAAAGTAGTAGATGAGGTCAGAGATGTAATAGCGCCAGATTGAGTAGAGCTTTATAGGCAGTTGTCACGATTTGGGCTTTTACTCACAGCAAAGTGGGAATAATTGTAGGATTATGAGCAGAGAAGTGATGTGATTTGACGTAAGTTTTTAAAAAACTTCTCTGGCTGCGGTTCTGAGAACAGACTCAGATTGTGGGATGGAGGTGGACAAAAAGCAGTAAGACCAGTTAGGAGTCCATTGCATTCATCCAGGTGAGATATGATAATGACTTGGACCATAGTGATTGTGGTGGACGTGGTGACAAGTAGTCAAGTGCTGAGTATATTTTGAAGGCAGGATTCACAGAATTTATTGACAGATTGGATATATGGTGTGAGAGAAAGAGAAGGAATTAGGAATGATTTCAAAATTTGACTTGAGAAACTAGAAGGATGGAACTGCTCTTTGCTAAGTGGTCAGTTGAAGAAGCCATTGAGAGGGTGATTTGAGTTCTCTTTTGAACTTGGTTAAGTTTGAAATGTTTATTACACATCCAGGTAGAGATAGCAGATAGGTAGTTGGATATATCTGGAGTTAAGGACAGAGATCCAGGCAGGAGGTATAAATTAGAGAGTCATCACTTTATAGGTACCTTTTAAAGCCATTTATTAATCCATTCAGTCATTGAACAGGTATATTGCATGCATGTACTACATGTCAGACACTTTTAGGTGTAGGGCATTCAGTATAAACAAAATAGCTAAAAAATCCCTGTCTTGTTGAAGCACATTCTGGTAGAGCCATGAGACTATATGAGAACATTAAGAAAATGAGTGTATATAGAGAAGAGAGGCGGTCCAAGAACTGAGCCTTGGGTACTCAAATGTGTTGAAATTGTGGACCTGTGGAAGAACCAGCGTAGGAGTTTGAGAAGGAACATCTAGGAAGATAAGAAAACCCAGAAGAGTATGGTGTCTTGGAAGCCAAGTAAAGAAGGAGAGAGAGTGTTTCAAAGAAAGTGTTTTACCTTTGTCAAGTTGCTGGTCAAGTGAGATGAGGACTGAAAATTAAAAATCATATTTAGCATTTGAGATCATTCATAATCATGACTAAAGTGGTTCCAGTAGTGTCGGAGACAAAAGCCTTTTGGGAATGGCTAGCTCTTTTTTTTTTTTTTTTTTTTTTTGCGGTACGCGGGCCTCTCACTGTTGTGGCCTCTCCCGTTGCCGAGCACAGGCTCCGGACGCGCAGGCTCAGCGGCCATGGCGCACAGGCCCAGCCGCTCCGCAGCATGTGGGATCTTCCCGGACTGGGGCACGAACCCGTGTCCCCTGCATCGGCAGGTGGACTCCCAACCACTGCGCCACCAGGGAAGCCCTAACTAGCTCTTCTAAGAAGTTTTCCTCTAGGGGGATCAGAGAAATGGTGTAGTTCCTGGAGGAGAACATGAAGTCAAGAGAGGATTTTTTTTAAGATGGGAGAAATTACAGCATGTTTGTGTACTGATGGGAATTATATAGCAACTCTATATAAAACACTTTCCTTAGCAGAATTGGTGTCAAAGTTGATTCTGGAAAAAGATAATAAATGTTATATATTTTAATCTATTAATATCTTAACAATATAGTAATGATTCCCTCTTCATAAGATTGTTAGGAGGATTAAATTAGTTTAAAAATGTTAAATGCGGGCTTCCCTGGTGACGCAGTGGTTGAGAGTCCGCCTGCCGATGCAGGGGACACGGGTTCGTGCCCCGGTCCGGGAAGATCCCACATGCCGAGGAGCCTGTGCGTCCGGAGCCTGTGCTCCACAACGGGAGAGGCCACAACAGTGAGAGGCCCGCGTACTGAAAAAAAAAAAAAAAAAAAAGTTAAATGCTTAAAATGTGAGTGGTAGTAGTAAGTGCTTATTTGCTGTTTGCTCTTAAATTGGAAGTCCTAGGTAAATAATATCTAGTTAAATGCCTACAGTCAGTTTCTTCTAGAGTACTTTATAAGTTTATAAAACCTAAACTATAAAATTCTGTAGATTAGGGGTTATATATTGCTTTACTTTGTACATCCAACAACTCACATTGTTAAATAATGAGTGAAATAAAACTTGTAAGCATAATAGGAATAGTCCCATATTTTCCTTTTTAAAAAGGATTTTTTTAACTACTAAATATTGCCCTTGATGAGTAACAGATAAAGATGTAAATAATGAAGAGAGACAGTTTTCCACTGAAGTCTGTTATAAAAAGGAGGGAGAGATTTTATTTAATTTGTTCTCATAGCACCAACTACAGTGCTTTTCATATAGTAGTAACTCAGTTAATGTTTGTTAATGAAGTGACTTCCAGGAGTCAATAATTTTATGTTTAAACAACTTTATTAATTTACTCATTGACCATAGAATAAGGTGCAAATTCCTTAGCTTGGCATTCAGGCTGTCTTGTGGGTTTCTGTCTTCTTTCCTTTGTGCCATTTCCTTTAATCAACAGTATTTCCTAGATTTTTGGATTTAACAGAAAAACAAATTTTTAAAAATTTATTTTGCCTAAGTAAATTAACAGAACCACCTTTTGATGTTGCCATCATTTCATTTAAGCAACTAGAGAAAGAAGAACAAACAAAACCCAAAGTTAGCAGAAGGGATGAAATCATAAAGATCAGAGCAAAAATAAATGAAATAGAGACTAAGAAAACAGTAGAAAAGATCAATGAAACTAAAAGCTGGTTCTTTGACAAGATAAAATTAATGAACCTTTAGCCAGACTCATCAGGAAAAAAAAGGGAGAGGACCCAAATGAATAAAATTAGAAATGAAAAAGGAGAAGTTACAATGGACACCACAGAAATACAGAGGACCATAAGAGACTACTACAACCAACTATATGCCAATAAAATGGACAACCTAGAAGAAATGAACAAATTCTTAGTAAGGTGCAATCTCCTAAGACTGAACCAGGAAGAAATAGAAAATATGAACAGACCAATTACAAGTACTGAAATTCAATCGGTGATTAAATAGCTCCCAACAAACAAAAGTCCAGGACTAGATGGCTTCACAGGTGAATTCCACTAAACATTTAGAGAAGAGTTAACACCTGTCTTTCTGAAACTATTCCAAAAAACTGCAGAGGAAGGAACACTTCCAAACTCATTCTATGAGGCCACCATCACCCTAATACCAAAATCAGAAAAAGATACCACACACACAAAAAAATTACAGGCCAATATCACTGATGAACATAGATGCAAAAGTCCTCAACAAAATACTAGCAAACTGAATCCAGTCGTACATTAAAAGGATCATACATCATGATCAAGTGAGATTTATCCCAGGGATGCACAGATTTTTCAGTATCCACAAATCAATCAGTATGATACACCACATCAACAAATTGAAGAATAAAATCCATATGATCATCTCTGTAGATGCAGGAAAAGCTTTTGATAAAATTCAACATCCAGTTATGATAAAAACTCTCCAGAAAGTGGGCATAGAGGGAATATACCTCAACATACTAAAGGCCGTATATGACAGACCCACAGCTAACATAATCAATGAAAAGCTGAAAACATTTCCTCTAAGATTAGGAGAAAACCAAGGATGACCACTCTTGCCACTTTTATTCAACGTGGTTTTGGAAGTCCTAGCCACGGTGATCAGAGGGGAAAAAAGAAATAAAAGGGAGCCAAATTGGGACAGAATAAGTAAAACTGTCACTGTTTGTGGATGACATGATACTATACATAGAAAAT
Organism: Globicephala melas; assembly: GCF_963455315.2. Lineage (NCBI taxonomy): Eukaryota > Metazoa > Chordata > Mammalia > Artiodactyla > Delphinidae > Globicephala > Globicephala melas. The sequence continues at coordinate 15,202,419 of NC_083323.1, forward strand.
CCTGAAGATGCCACCAGAAAAATACTAGAGCTTATCAATGAATTTGGTAAAGTTGCAGGATACAAAATTAATATGCAGAAATCTGTTGCATTTCTATATGGTAACAGTGAAAGATCAGAAAGAGAAATTAAGGAAACAATTGAATTCACCATCACATCAAAAAGAATAAAATACCTAGGAATAAATTGACCTAAGGAGGCAAAAGACCTGTACTCCAAAAACTGTAAGACCCTGATGAAAGAAATTGAAGATGACACCAACAAATGGAAAGATGTACTGTATTCTTGGATTGAAAGAATCAATATTGTCAAAATGACTATACTACCCAAGTCACTCTACAGATCAAAGTACCAATGGCATTTTTCACAGAACTAGAACAAAAATTTTTTAAATTCGTATGGAAACAAAAAAGACTGCGAATAGCCAAAGCAATCTTGAGAAAGAAAAATGGAGCTGGAGGAATCATGCTCCCTGACTTCAGACTATACTACAAAGCAACAGTAATCAAAACAGTATGGTACTGGCACAAAAACAGAAGTATAGATCAATGGAACAGGTAGAAAGCCCATAAATAAACCCACACACCTATGGTCAATTACTCTACAATAAAGGAGGCAGTAACGTGTAATGGAGAAAAGACAGTCTCTTCAATAACCGGTGCTGAGAAGACAGGACAGCTACATGTAAAAGAATGAAATTAGAACATTCTTTAACACCATACACAAAAATAAACTCAAAATGCATTAAAGACCTAAATGTAAAATTGGATATCATAAAACTCTGAGAGGAAAACATAGGCAGAACACTCTTTGACACAAATCGTAGTAATATCTTTTTGGATGTGACTCCCAGAGTAATGGAAATAAAAACAAAAATAAACAAACGGGACCTACTTAAACTTAAAATCTTTTGCACAGCAAAGGAAACCAGAAAGAAAACAAAAAGACAACCTACAGAATGGGAGAAAATATTTGCAAATGATGTGACCGACAGGGAATTTATCTCTAAAATATACAAACAGCTCATACAGCTCAATATCAGAAAAAACAAACAATCCAATCAAAAAATGGGCAGCAGATCTAAATAGACATTTCTCCAAAGAAGGCATACAGATGGCCAAAGGCACATGAAAAGATGCTCATCATTGCTAATTATTAGATAAATGCAAATCAAAACTACAATGAGGTATCACCTCACACCAGTCAGAATGGCCATCATCAAAAATTCTACAAACAATAAATGCCGGAGAGAGTGTGGAGAAAAGGGAACCCTCCTACACTATTGGTGGGACTGTAAATTGGTACAGCCACTATGGAGAACGTATGGAGTTTCCTTAAAAAACTAAAAATAGAGCTACCATATGATCCTGCAATCCCACTCCTGGACATATATCTGGAGAAAACCATAATTCGAAAAGATACATGCATCCCAATGTCCGTAGCAGCACTATTTACAATAGCCAAGACCTGGAAACAACCTGTATGTCCATTGACAGATGAATGGATAAAGAAGATGTGAAACACACACACACACACACACACACACACACACACACACACACACACACACACAGGAATATTACTCAGCCATAAAAAGAATGAAATAATGACATTTGCAGCAACATGGGTGGACCTAGAAGATTATCACGCTAAGTGAAGTAAGCCTGGCAAAGACAAATATCATATGATATCACTTATATGTGGAAGCTAAAAAAAAAAAATTATACAAATGAGCTTATATGCAAAACAGAAATAGACCCCCACACATAGAAAACAAACTTATGGTTACCAAAGGGGAAGGGGGGAGGATAAATTAGGAGTTTAGGATTAACATATATACACTACTATATATAAAACAGATAACCAACAAGGACCTACTATATGGCACAGAGAACTATACTCAATATTTTGTAATAACCTATAAGGGAAAAGAATCTGAAAAAGAACATATATATGTGTGTGTGTACATATCTATACACACACACACAAACACACATATATATAGTTATAACTGAATCACTTTGCTGTATACCTGAAACTAACACAACATTGTAAATCAACTATACTTCAATTTAAAAAGAAGGGTGCTCTACTATTTACAGTAGGCAAGACATGGAAACAATGTAAATTTCCATCAACAGATGAATGGATAAAGAAGATGTGGTACACACACACACACACACACACACACACACACACACTCATATACTGGAATATTACTCAGCCATAGAAAAGAATGAAATAAGGTCACTTGCAGCTACATGGATGGACCTAGAGGTTATCCTATGAAGCAAAGTAAGTCAGAAAGAGAAAGACAAATAACATATGATATCATTTGTATGTGGAAGCTAAAATATGACACAAATGAACTTATTTACAAAAGAGAAACAGACTCACAGACATAGAGAACAGACCTGTGGTTGCCAAGGTGGAGGGGGGTGCAGGAGGGGGTTGGATTGGGAGTTTGAGACTAGCACATGCCAACTACTGTATATAAAATAAAGAAGAAGGTCCTACTGTATAGCACAGGGAACAATATTCAATATCCTGTAATCATAATGAAAAAAATATGAAAAATAATATATATGTAACTGAATCACTTTGCTGTACACCAGAAACTAATACAACATTGTGAATCGAATATACTTCAGTTTTTAAAAAAGGAGTGCTTTAACATTAAAAAAAAGTTTGAAGGACATTGTTACAAAATAAAAGACAGTTCTTTGATTTGAATAAATTAAGCTTTATGAAAATTCACTTTGCCCCATTTGATCTCTCAGACCAGTGAAAATTTTATCGTGAATTTGTCATCTTTGGATTTGAGTAGTTTATAGTATTTCAATTCCTTCCTTCACTTATTTCTTGTTGAAGTTATGTGACACAAAAACTTATATGTGAATGTCCATAGAGTTACTATTATTCATAATAACCTAAAGGTAGAAACAACCTAAATGTCCATCTGTTGATGAATGGCTAAACAAAATATGATATATCTGTACAATGGAATATTATTCAATCATAAAAAGGGGTACTGATACATGCTACAACATGGATGGACATGCAAACATTATACTAAGTGAAGAAGCCAGTCACAGTATCCCACATGCTATTTGATTCTATTTATATGAAATGTCCTCAACGGGTAAGTATGTAGAGATAGAAAATAGATTAGTGACTTCTTCGGTCTGGTGGGGGAGGGGTTGTGGGAGTTGAGCTAAGGGGCATGGGGTTTCTTTTTGAGGTGATGAAAATGTTCTAGAAGGTGATGGTTGCACAACTTTGTGAATATACTAAAAACCATTGAATTGTACATGTTGAAAAATAAACAAAACCCCAGAACCCTACTCACCTCTTTAAGGCCCAGTCCAAATGACGCCGTTTCCAATATACCTTTCTTTAACATCTTGTCTGGTTGATGAACAGTTTTGTGAGCTCTTATATCATTTTTTGATACTACTTATATCATCCTTAGTAATTACTTCTTTCATTTGTAAATATTGATATAGTTCTCATATATTCATTTCTCCCCTGTTTAACAGATTGCACCTCTTCTTCCTAAAGAGAAGATACTATTCATTTAATCAGAGTTTATTTGGGGTTCATATTCATGGCAGGCACTATTCTTGGTGCTGGGGATACAACAATGAATAAACAGAAAAAGTCCCTGCCTTGAGAAGCTTCTAGTATAGGAGGAAAAACAGACAATAAAACAAACATATCAGCTGGTGGTAATTGTAATGGAGAGAAATAAAGCAGAATGTGAGAACAGAGACCTAAATGAAGGAGAAAAAAGCTATGGAAATATCTGGGGGAAGAGCCCTGTGTATTCTTCACAATGTCTAGCATCATGTCTTGTACAAAGTAGGCATTTGGTAATTATCTTCTAAATTTTCTTTGTGAAGTCTAGGATTTGGGAGAGGGGCAGTTACTTCCCTTAACTTAGATGCTAACGTGTAACAAACTCATAATTTGGAAAAATAATTTTTAATGAAGAGATTACTTTTGATATTTAAACTTAAACATGTTTATGACACAGTTGATGCTGTCACATGAGAGTCTCTTAATTTTCAGTAACCGAATCTATAAATGTATCCACATCTTTACTTATTCTTTCCTTCTACTGTATGACTTCAGTGAAAGAGATATTGCTTACCCTATTCAAAACCAGTATCTTTTCTCCATTGTATATTCTTGCCTCCTTTGTTGTAAATCAATTGACCATAAGTGTCTGGGTTTATTTCTGGGCTTTCTATTCTGTTCCATTGATCTATGTGTCTGTTTTGTGCCAGTACTATATTGTGTTGATTACTATAGCTTTGTAGTATCATCTGAAGTCAGGGAGCATGATTCCTCCAGCTCTGTTCTTTCTCAAGATTTGGCTTTTCAGGGTCATTTGTGTTTCCACACAAATTTTAAAATTATTTGTTCTAGTTCTGTGAAAAATGCATTGGTATTTTGATAGGGGTTGCATTGAATCTGTAGAGTGCCTTGGGTAGTATGGTCACTTTAACAATATTGATTCTTCCAATCCAAGAACACAGTGTATCTTTCCATCTGTTTGTGTCATCTTGAATTTCTTCCATCAGTATCTTATAGTTTTTGGAGTACAGGCCTTTTGCCTCCTTAGGTAGGTTTATTCGTAGGTATTTTATTCTTTTTGATGTGATGGTAAATTCCATTGTTTCTTTAATTTCTCTTTCTGATCTTTCTGTATTAGTGTATAGAAATGCAACAGATTTCTGTGTGTTAATTTTGTACCCTGCAACCTTACCAGATTCGTTGATGAGCTCTACTAGTTTTCTGGTGGTGTCTTTAAGATTTTCTAATTTGAAAAGATACATGCATCCCAATGTTCACAGCAGCATTGTTTACAATTGCCAAAATATGGAAGCAACCTAAGTGTCCATCAACAGCTAAATGGATAAAAATGGATAAACAAGATGTGGTGTGTGGTGTATATATATGTATGTGTATACACACACACACACACACACACACACACACAATGAAATACTATACAGCCATAAAAAAGAGCGAAAATTTGCCGTTTCCAGCAACATGGAGAAACATGGAGGGTATTATGTTAAGTGAAATAAGTCAGACAGAGAAAGAAAAATACTATATGATATCAGTTATATATGGAATCTAAAAAATACAACAAACTAGTGAATATAACAAAAAAGAAACAGACTCACAGATACAGAGAACAAACTAGTGGTTACCAGTGAGAAGGGGGAGAGGGATAATAGAGGGGTGGGGGAGTGGGTGGTAAAAACTGTTGGGTGTAAGATATGCTGCAAGGATGTATTGTACAACATGAAGAATATAGCCAATATTTTGTAATAATTGTAAATGGAGTGTAACCTTTAAAAATTGTATAAAGTAAAATAAATGCCTTTAAAAATCCCAATATCTTCATCTGTACTCTATAAACTTTGTTAGCTTTATTGAGGTATAATTGACAAATTGAAATTGTATATATTTAAGCTGTAAGATAGATTTTTTGATATATGTATTCATCGTGAAGCTCATTTTTGATTATTCACTTTCACCTTTTCTTTAACGCTGTCCTCTTTTTAAGTTGCTTCCAACCAACATTTAAACATGCTTAAAACCAAATTCTATAAACAAACAACAACAAAAAACCAAACAGGAACGAAACCTACCCTTGACATTCCTCTCCTGAAACTATGTTTCTCAGTTCCTTTATAGTCACACTTCCTAAACAAGGTGTCTAAATACTGACTGACTTCATTTCTTTATCTTCAACTCACCCTTGAACCCACTCCAAATTTGGTTTTACCCACTCCCCATCCCCTTCTCCACCAAAACTGTTTTCATCCAAAGGATACTTTAAAACTTTTCATTCCTGGACTTTTTACTGTTTGACACATTCCTCTTCTTCCCTCTGCTTTGGTTAGAGGATTCTCCTACGTTTGTTTTTCTGCTAGAGCTATTAGTGTTCTTCCTTAACTTCTCTTTTTCTGTTCAACCCTTAAATGCCCCTTAAGTCTGTAATCTCCACCCTCTTTTCCTTATTCCTAGGTAATCTTCTCTCTTCATAAAGTCAGTTACCAATCTATATGCCCAGAATTCACAAATTAGTATTTGCAGCCCAGATCTCTCACCTGACCCCCAGATATGTGTCCACTATATATAGATTCCCTCCATATTTGAATGTATTATATTATCTTAAACTCAATTTGTTCAAAACAGAGTGCATCTTTTCCCTTACCTCTTTCTCAAAAACAAAGAAAAAACTCCAAACTGACTTTTCTTGTGTTTCTTATCTTCATAAATAATACTGCCATTTGCCCAGTTGCTCACAGAGTTTACATATTAGGTTAATTGTGTATTCATTTATTCTACAGATAAATGTGTGTCCCTACTGTGTGCCAATCACTTTGCTAATTTCTGAGGATAAAATGGTAGTCAACAGATAAATTCTCTGTCCTCAGGGAGTTTACAATGTAGAGACAGATTTATTCAGAAATAAAGTAATCATGGAAGTACATTCTTCTGTCTCCATTGCCACTTTAGCCCATACCACTATCCTTTTTGTGTAGATTTTTCATAGTTTACAAATCATTGTTCCCCTCGCCCTCCTCTAATTCATCCTTTACACAACAACCAGAGTCATCTTTTAAAATTGTTAATCTGATCATGTCCTTTGCTATTTTAAAATCCTTCAGTGACATTTATTTACCCTTATGTAAGGGTTCAAAAAACCATAGCATGGTTTAAAATCTCTGTGTAATCTGGTCTTCTGCTTCTTTTCCCAGCCTCCAGGGATTGCCTCACTGAGGCATTTGAACTAAGCATTGAAGTATGAGATGGATCTTAATAAACAGAGAAAAGAGGGAAGGGAATTCCAGCCAGAGGGAAGAAAATTCCAGACTGAGGAGAAAACGTGAGGGGAGGCACTGTATTCTGATACTGGTGAGGAGGTTGATGTAACTGAATCATATCATGCATAAAAAGGTAGGCGGTGTTGTTTAGCACTCTTGGTTCAGTGCTTTAGATGGTTGCCTGACTCAGACGAGCTTAAGCAGAAAGACAGTTTATTGGCAGGTGTAATTGAACAATCCAAGGGAAATTGGCTTCAGACATGGGTTGATGCTAGGGCTCAGAAGGGCCAAATTCTCTCTGCATCTCCAAACTTCACTTATTCTGCACTGGGTTTTCAGACAGGCTGTCCTCTGGTGGTAAAATATAGCAATAACAATAGCAGGTATATAGTAAAAAGCATTTGCTTCTGCCCCAGAAGTGTCAGCAAAAGTCTGTGGCATTTCAGTGGCTCTGTTTGAGCCAATTCTGAACCAGTCATTATGAACCTGATTGTCTGAGCTGGAGTTGTTTGCCTCATGGGTGGAATCAGCTTGACTGGACTGAAGTAACTGAAGTAGAATAAGTAGGAAGTAGGTGGATGTCCTAAAACAACAGATGCCTATTATATAAGAACTCGGATCAGAAAGTGGGATCAAGTCAGAAAAACTTTGACCCCTGTTAGGGAACTATAACTTTGGCATCTGAGTGAATGATAGAGAAAAGAGACAATATAGCAGTGTGAAGCTTTATCAACAGTTCAGTTGAAAGATAATATAGACTTGAATTAGGGAAATGGCTGTGAGGAAGGGGAGGGATGCAAGAGGGTAATTGTAGAGGTGCGATGGATAGTTTAGGTGACTGTAAAAGGCAGTTACGTAGAGGAGGGTGAGGGAGAGAGTAAAATGTAAGATTCTCATGCTTTATGCCTCTTTGACAATTAAACATTAACTAAGTTAGGGATAGATCATATTTAGATGATGACAAGAGTGAGTTTAGTTTAGGTCATGATGAATATGAGGTGCTGCTAAGATATCAGTATGGGAAATGGAGAAAATAGAAGTTCAAGTTCGGGGAGTATAGACATTAGAGCTGTGGATATGGGAGTAATTCCTATATAATTAATAGGTGAAGCATGACTGCTGATATTAGATAGAATAAGACCCATCAGTACCTTGGAGAATACTGTATTTAAGATGAATAGGAAGTGGTGAAGGAGACTGAAGAGAATCAGTCAGAGAGAAAGGGAGTCAGGAAACCAAAGGTGGCAAGAATTTTCCTTCATTGTGCTAAAGAAGGCAGGTTAGGATGAGTTTTGACAGTTACGCGGGAAAAATTTGTCAGAGACTTGGAAATGGGCAGAAGAAATTACTGCGTATCTGAATGCTGGGCATTGGACCCTCCAGAACCTAGAGGACCCTCCAGGAATTATATTATTTTGATTTAGAGATATATATTTTTGTCCTTGATTGACTAGACTGTTTTACAACTCTGCAAAAAGGCGACAGAAGTTTCGTTCTAGAAAACTGGTAACAACAAATATTTCCTGCCTATACTAATGCAATTATTCCTGTTCATGCCATGCAAATGAATTTTATAGACTGGGCAATATAAATCTCTGAATGTCAGATTCTCATTTGAACCAGTTTTAACATCTTACTGGTTCCTTCATTCATTAATAAGTTCATTTCACATTTGTATGAGAGTCGTGATTTAACCATTTTAAAAATTATACTTTAACTATTACAAAGGCCTTTGGTAAACTTTGGGAAAGCAGCTTCAATGTAGTTGTAAGGACAGAAATCAGGGTGTTACAGAAAGTGTGTCTGTGTGTGTGTGTGTGTGTGTGTGTGGCTGGTGTAGGGGAGGAGGGTGATGATTGAGGGATTGGTGAAGAGAGTTTTTATGGGAGAGGTAAGACATAAGCTGGATGCACAGGTTCTGGACAGGCTGAGGGAAGGTGAATTTTGGGTAGATCATCAGACTTGTAGTCCAGACAGGATGACAAATAGAAAATAAAATATATAGATAAGGTGAGGCCCGAATGTGTAGTCCTTTTAATGACAGCCTGAAGTGAGTTTAGAACATCTGACTGTCCTAAAACCTAGATACTAATCCCTGCTTTCCTGTTCAGTAGCAATTGGGCTGACTTTGGGTAAGTCACTCCTTCATTTTATTCATTCAGTAAATGTTCATTAAGAGATTGTTATCTGCCAGGCACTTTGCAAGGCACAAAGATGAAGGTCATAGTTTCTGCCCATAAAGAAACTTTCACACCACTCAAGGACAAATAATTAGAATATAGGATGTTAAATAGGACTTCTGTAGAAATATTCTGGAACTCCTCCTCTCTCAAACCAGTATCTTCCTCCCTCCTACTACACTTTCCCTCCCCCCAACTCACTCTCTCTCTCTCTTTCTCTCTTCCTCTCTCCCTCTCTCTATCCCTCTCTCTCTCTCTCTCTCTGTCTCTGTTCTCACACACACATACACACACACGCACACACCACCTCTACTCCTAATCCCTCCTCCTCCCCCAGGGTTGTCTCTCTTCTGTGCTCCTAAGATTATCCTAATATGAAAAGGAAGATACTAAAAAAAAAAAAAAAAAGCCCTCTTATCTGATATCATTGGGACTAGCAGTTAGTTATTTGAAAAAGGCAAGTGTAAAAAATAACATATAAATGTACATTAATTTGACAGCTTTTGATGTAGGGTGGAATTCTAGGTCTGGATTCTCTGTCTCTCTTCTTTATCCACGTTTACTCCTTAGGTGATTTAATCTAGTCACATACTTGAATACCTCATGCATTTCCTGCCCTGACCTCTATCTTGAGTTACAGACCTAGGTATCCAGTATTTTTACTCAGATTGCAAATAAGCATCTTAAACTTAATTTTGCCTCCTTCTCCTCCACCTCCCACTGTTTCTCTATGTCACATATGGCAACATTCACCTCATTGCTCTGCAAAAACCTAGGAACCATCTTTCCTTCATTGCTTTTTTTCCCTCACAACCCCATCTCTAGTCCTTCAGCAATTACTGTTGCTTTTCTTTCAAAATAATTCCCATATTGATTCAAATCTCACATTTCCACTGCTATCATACTATCCAAGTCACCAACATTTCTTGCAGGACTACTGCAGTAGCCTCCTAACTTCTCTACTTCCATTTTTATAACTTCCTTCCCAGTCTCTTCCATGTGGAAGCCAGAGTAGTATTTTAAAAAACCTTAAGCAAATCAGGTCATTCCCACGCTCAGAATCCTCCAGTGACTTCCAGGGTATTAGCATTTCTACTTCTCTACCTGAACATTATATTCCCTTATAACTTAACAGGGCTCATTCCTTCAGTATCTCTCCTTAGAGAGGCCTTTTCTGACCATCCTATGTCATTGCCCCTACTCCTTCCCTGCATCTCCCACTTTTCACTTTCTTCCTCCTTGCCCTGTTTTATTTTTCATGGCATTTATTACTACCTGAAATCATTGATTGATTGATTGAATGACTGATTGATTGATTGTTTTATTCCTTCACCAAATTACACAAGAGAGGGGTTGATTCATTATCGGTTCCTCAGTCCTGTAACACAGTTCTCACTGGTTGGTCTAGGGACGTTTTGGGTTCCCAAGACTCTTTCAGGGTATTTGTGAAGTCAAACTATTTTTGTAATAATACTAAGACATTATATGACTTTCTTACTGTCATTTTCTCATATCTGTACAGTTGAGTTTTCTAAAAGCTACGCGGTAAGTGATGACATTATTGGCTATGATGGCTAATGGAATGTGTGCTGGTGTATTCTTGTGTTTTAAAATTTTTTCAGCTTTAATTTCTCACATGAATGTTGGTTGATATTACCTATAAGACAAAGCTCTTCGGGGTTACTCAGTAATTTTTAAGAGTATAAAGGGTCCTAAAGCCAAAAAAGTTTGAGAACTACTGCCTTAGAACAGCACCTGGCACAGGGTAGGTGTTCATTGTACACTTGTGGATTGAGTGTCTAAATGAATATTGTTCTGCTGAGTTTGCTGATGGAGTTTCATGTTGGCTTTCATGCATAAATTACACTCATAGTATGATATTGCCTATCATTTTCTTTAAAGTTGATTAAAACCTTAAAGACGCTTGTGAAGCAAAGCAGTATAGAATTCCTTTAGTACATTTTTTTCTTCTGATCTATTATAGCTATCTTATCCACAGATAATTAGAAACTTTTTTGGTGATTTGCCGTTTATCAAGCCTTTTTGAAGCATTCAATTTAGTTTTCTTTTTACACTCATTCAATCAGTTTATATAAAATGTAATTATGTGATTACAATAAGAAATTCAGCTGGAATGAACAGGTTTAAATAACACAATTGACTCTTGACATGCCTAGAAGTTTGATTAGAACAATAATCGGTTGTAACACAGAGCAATAGCTTGCTTTTCTTAAGCTGACTTTAGCCATGGCCATCAGTCAGTCAGTATGGCTTTGTATGTTTCACAGGAGTTATGGAGAGATTGTATGATGTCTATATGGAAATAGCAAAAATAGTTATTAGTAATATAAAAGCTGTAACTTTTCTTTTTAACTTGATATTTTAAAATTAATTCTGACATTTTTATTTGGTTTGGATTGCATATTTGTTTTAATCGGGCATTAGAGTTTCCTAGAGATGAAAGAAGGAAAAATGCAGTTTTAAAAATGGGATTCTATTGACTCTAGTTATTTTTGCCATTTTTATCTTATCGCAGCTCTCTCCCCTCAGTAGCAACAATAACAACAAACTAATATCTTAACATTTGTGGTTTTATTCTAGTTTTGCTGTTTTAAGTGATATAAGCCGGCAGGAATTAAAAGGCTATAAATACAATGACTTAATATTAAACTACTGTGCTATAGTGTGTATGTACTGGCCAATCTTTTTACTGTTATTAACATATGATGGGTGGTCAGATTCTAATTTGGGGGTTAAAATACCTTTTTTGTTATAGGATTTAATGTTATTATTTTTTGTAGTGAGGGTCATAATTTTGGATGATATAATGGGAATAGAAAGGAAAGATTGAATGAAAGGGAAATACTAAAAATGATTTGGCAACATATATGAGAGGTTTTAGAAAAAGAAACAATGAAGATTCTAAGTTTTGAGATCCCAGAAAGGGAGATATGAAGTCAAAAGGAGCTAGTTCAGGAGTTAGGATGATAAGCTTGTTTCAAGGTGTACTGTAGTTAAGGAAACAGTAGGATATCCAGGTACAGGTACAATTGGTTAACAGGGACTGAAGCTGGGAAGGGAAGTTGGGGCTAGATGTATATATATAATTGGAAATAATCCTTTTTGAGGTGGTAATTCAAAATAGAAAATTATGAAAATACTAAAAGAGGGACATAAGAGAAAACAAAAAGGAATGACAGTCTTTATGATTTTTGAAAAAATATACATGTTAAAATCTTTGTACTCAAAAATTTCAGTTTATAGCAGTAATAATAAGCTTCAAAGGGCCTTTCCCACCCAAAGATGATATATTTATCTATATGCTTTTCTAATACATTTATATTTTCATTTATACATAAAAATATCTACAATTTATATTGACACTGAGGTTGAACTTCTAACTTCTTTTTCCCCAATTGAAGGTCATTTCCCCCAAATGGTGTTCAGATGTTCCAACAGTATTTATTGAATAATATCCCCACTGAAATGATATCTTAACCATACACTAAATTTTTAAATATTTTGAGGTCTGTTTCTAGGCTATTTAATTTTCAAAATATGAAACTTTTTCTGATGAAAAATAAATTGTAAACAATTCAAAAAATATGAAGAAAATATCTGGTAATAGTTTAAAAGTACGAAAATATGAATGCATATGTATATTAAAACTAAGCATATTTATACATAAACTTTGGTGTCTCTATTCAAAAATGTAAATGATTCATTGGGTATTACTTTGGGAGCTAATTTTGTTAGGTTTTGATAATGGGATCATGTTAGCCTTGTAAAATACTTCATATCCTTTTTATACTCCCTAACATTATAAAAAAGATGAATTCTCTGTTCCATAAGGGTTTGCTAGAATTCACCCATAAAGTCTTTTGGGTTGGGGTCTTTTGGGAGTAGGCAGATTCTTTTTGTAAATATCTCAGGGTACCTGTGCAGTCCGCACACTGTACTGCCAACATCAAAAACTTTGCTAAAAGGATGAATTTTAGCTTCCATTTTAGTAGTTTATGACTCTCTAATCTACTTTTCCTATGGACCGTTTATTGGATTTAGAGTCCATACCTGACCCAAACTGTTCCAGTTTGGAATTTGGAAGTTTGGAAAAGGGATACACAAACTCTAGTTGATTGATACTGTGCCTAGACACTGAGCAGTCATAAAAAGCTAGGTATCTTAGCATAGAAAGGTGATTGTAGAAAGAGAAAAACAAGACCATTCATTTCCAAAAAGGAGCAGGTATCCTGGGTTCCTAACATTCCAGAACCCTTAGACTTGACTGTATTTCCTGAGCATAGGTTACCTGAGATACTCCAGTATTCTTCCAATTTTCTTTCTTTTTTTTTTTTTTTGCTTGACTTAGTTTCTTTTTGGTCACTTTGATAATTGAATTTGATAATAATTCATATTTTCTTAAAATGTCTACCACTTAATCTAATCACATTTTCATATGTATTGTCAAAGTTGTATACTATATTCTTTTATTTTAATAACCACTGCTGTTATGGTCCCTTTCTTATATTACTAATAGGTATTTGTATAGTTTTCTTTTTTTATTTTTTAGTGAGACTTGACAGATGCTTTTCTATCCTATTGATCTTTTGAAAGCATAGCTCTCACAGAAGGAAAAAAGAATATTGCCAAGAGTTACCTCCACAAAATGCATCGACTCAGATAGTTGGGTTCTACCAAACTTTTAAGAACATGTAGCTTCAGTGCTATAAGAAGCACTGTTCTGTAGCATGGTAAAAGAAGAGGGAACTATAGTCCAGTATTATTTAGGAATAAAATGTACAAATTTATCAAATGGAATACAAAATCATATTTTAGAAGTATACTCTATTGCATATAGAAAATGCAAGGATAATTCAATATTGGAAATATTTTAATATAAATCTATATTTAAAGAACAAAGAAAAATCATAAGATCATCTTCATAGATGCTGAAAAGACTTCTGATAAAGTTCAACATCCATTCTGAGTAAAAACTAGCGCTAAACCAGTAATAGAAGGCTGCCTCCTTAATACAGTTATATTAAAAAAATCAGCTCAAAAGCCAGCATTATGCTTAATGAGTAAATTTTGGAAGAATTTCTGTAAAATTGAGAACAAGATACAAATGCTTGTTACCATCACTATTACTATCATTGTGCTAGAGATACTAACCAGTGAAGTCTAAAAGGCATAACAATGGAAAAGAAGGTAAAAGTATTGCTTTTAGATGATATGATTTTACATCTGAAATGTCCAGGTGAATCGACTGAAAGTGTTATAAATAATAAAAGAATTTAGTAATGTGGCTGGGCACTATTTTTCTTAACCTTGGGTGCAGAGAGTTAAACTGATCTTTAGATCAAGACACATTGTTGTCATGGGTGTATATAAAATCTCTTGCTTGATTTCTTTCTTTCTTTAGTCTCCTTTATATCTATCTATTTGAATTTCCTTTCCCTCATAAAGAAATGTCTTAATACTTGTTTATGTTATATTATTTTTCATAAAATAATTATATAGTATGTTATTACCTATATTCTAGTATATTTGTTTATCTTTTTGTAACTGTGTATTCTTGAAAAAAAGGGTATTATTGTTTTCTGTACATTTATTTTTTAAGTTATGTAAAAGTCATAGAGTAGTAAATCTTATTCTGCTACTTTCTGTCACTAGGCACTAAAATATTAAGATTTACTCATGTTGGTACTTCTAATTCACTGCCTCTAATAGCTGCGTAATACTTTTGTGGGACGTTTACCTCATTTTACCTACCTGTTATCTTAGTGATAGCTACTTCCAATTTCCTGGCATCACAGATTATGTTGCAGTGAACATCCTGTACATGACTCTATGTAAGGATTTCTTTGGAACATGTATAAAAATGAATAGAATTGCTGAGTCATAAGATAACCCTATACTTGGTTTGACTAAGAAGTGCCAGGCTGCTATCCCCAATAGCCTAACTAGTCTATATTCCCACAAGCAATGTATGAGTATTCATATATTCATATATACCAACATTTAAAAGTTATCCAGGTTTCTAAATTTTACCAGTCTAATAAGTGTAATGTCTGATTGTTTTGTACTTTTCTGATTATAATAGGTTTGAACATTTCTTGTTACCTTGGCTTTAGAGGCTTTTTTCCTTCTATTAAAAATTACCTTTTAATAGTCTTACTCATTCTTCTATTGATGTTTCAGCTGTCTTTTAAAATTTTATTTGTAGGAGTCTTAAATATATGTTAAAAAATACCAACAATGACTAACAAGCACGTATAAAGATATTCAACATTGTTAGTCATTAGGGAAATGCAAAGCAAAACCACAGTGTAATACTACTTTACACCCACTAGGATAGTTATCATAAAAATTCTTTTAAAGGAAAATAAGTATTGGTGAGGATGTGGAGAAATCTGAACCCTCATACATTGCTGGTTGAAAGTGTAAAATGATGTAGCCATTGTGGGAAACAGTTTGGTAGTTCCACAAAAAGTTGTAAACAGAATTGTTTGTGGCTGTGTTATGGTTCATACCATATGACCCAGCAATTCCACTCTAAGAATTCCAAAAGAATTAAAAACAGGTATTGAAACAAAAATTTGTACATGAATGTCCATAGCAGCTCTGTGAACAATCACCAAAATGTCTATCAACTGATGAATGAATAAACAGAACGTAGTATATCCATACAATTGAATGTTATTCAGTGATAAAAAGGAATAAGGTACTACAACATGGATGAATATCCAGAATAGGTAAATCCATAGAGACAGAAAGCAAATTAGTGGTAGCCAGGGATAGGGGAAGGGAGAAATGGAGAGTGATTGCTTAATGGGTACAGTGTTTCCATTTGGGGTGATGAAAATTCTTTGGAACTAGAAAAAAGATAATGATTATGCAACGTTATGAATTGAAGTAAATGCCACTAAATTGTGCACTTTAAAATGGTTAAAATTATGTGATATGAATTTTACCTCACAAAATTACAAATAGCTTTCTTTCATATTGGAGATTGGCAAACTTTTTGTGTAAGGGCCAGGTGATAAATATTTTAGACCGTACAACTTTTGTCACAGCTACCCAAATCTCCTGTTGTAGCATGAAAGCTGCCATAGACAATTTGTAAACAAATGAACATGTCTGTGTTCTAATAAAACTTTATTTACAAAGCAGGCAGTGAGCTGGATTGGCCCATGGGCCATACTTTGCTGACCCTCTGTTACATATAAACAACCAGTTAGAAAGTATCATAGGAAGAAAAATCCTTTTTATAACAGCAACAAAGAGAGATGACAATACCCAGCGATAACTTGAATTCAGGTACAAAGAGATTGGTGATTGGATCTTATTCTCTGCCTAAACTCTTGTTCTCAAATAAGGGAGGAGGGAGATGTGAAATAGCTAGGAAATTAACTCCTTCATGACCCATGAGACTTCCTCAGTTGAGAACGTTCTTTCAAGATTGAACAAAGAATATAGTTTTAAGTTTTCCAGTGAGAAGAGGCAGAAAACCTATAATATCAGTTATCAGTCATTTGTAAGGTTTCAGCCTACATACAGACTCTTGCTCATTTTCCTCTTCCTCTTTTCTAAACCTTTCCAACATCTCCCTTCCCCAGTTAGCCTGCAGTCTGGTATCCTGCTATGTAGAGTCTCTTCCTTTTCTCCTAGAAAGGCCTCAGGAAAGATACAGTAATCTGTGTGTCTCAGTGGTTTAAAATATAAAAAACAAAACTATAAAACTTGTACAAGAAAACTTGGGAGGAATTTTTTAAATACTCTTGAAGTACAGGGTATGTCTTTCTAACATGCAATTTAGAAACTAAAAAGAAAAGATTGGTAAATTCAGTTAGATAAGCATAGAGAAGTTGTACATGCCAATATAATCATAAAGTCTGAAGACAGCATGCATACGGGAAAAAGTCAATATATATGATAAAAGTCTGGTTTCCTTAATATATTAAGGCCTCCTATGTATAAGTTTATGCATTAGTGTAGATTGTACCTTGGGTCAGCAGATTAAAGGGCTAGATGGTAAATGTTTTAGTCTTTGTGACCCACACAGATAGTCTCTGTCTTATATTCTTCTTCTTCTTTTTAAAAATATAACCCTTTATAAATGTAAAAGCCATTGTTAGCTTGTGAGCCAATATAAAAACAGGCCATGGGCTTGCCTGGTGGCGCAGTGGTTGAGAGTCCGCCTGCTGATGCAGGGGACACGGGTTTGTGCCCCGTTCCGGGATTATCCCACATGCCGTGGAGTGGCTAGGCCTGTGAGCCATGGCCGCTGAGCCTGCGCATCCGGAGCCTGTGCTCCGCAACGGGAGAGGCCACAGCAGGGAGAGGCCCGCGTACCGCAAAAAAAAAAAACAAAAAAAAAAAACAGGCCATGGGTCAGATTTGTCCCATGGGCCATAGTTTGCTGACCCTTATTGTAGACAGTTCCTTCTTTCTTTTGTTAAGCATTTTTGGGATTTTTTGCGTTGTGTGATGTTGTTAATGTTGTGATTCCTGCTTTCTCTTCATTTTGACTTTGACTTGTCTGCTCTATCTTTGCTTTTATTTTTTGTATGACTCTTATAAACAGTATGTACCTGAGTATTTTTAACCTGATTTGAATTTTTAATCTTCAATAGCGAGATGTGATCCATTCACACTTGACGGATTCAGTTCCCTATTTCAGAGACATTTTCTTCTAACATAGTTTTGAATACTTTTTCTATTCCATGTGTTGTGTTCACTACTTGAAATTTACTAATTAAGTGGGATTGGCTTTGACTTTCCTATCTTTATGGTTTCAATCATTTCATTGTTTTTCTCTCAAATTGTTGTAATCTACATGTCATCTCCTACAGTTCCTACGTGTTATAGTCATTTGGTTATACTGTGTGGATTCTGCCCTTTTCTATTTCTAATATAATTCTGTAATGGGGGCCTATTATTAGTTTTTATTCTTACGTAGCTCTGCAATCTTTTTATCTCATTTTTCTATTTTATCATTTTTGTCTCTAAGCATTTGGCAAATTGATTTGATGTTCTTTTTCTTTTTGTGTGTGTGTGTGATACACGGGCCTCTCACTGTTGTGGCCTCTCCCGTTGTGGAGCACAGGCTCCGGACGCGCAGGCTCAGCAGCCATGGCTCACGGGCCCAGCCGCTCCGCGGCATGTGGGATCTTCCTGGACTGGGGCACAAACCCATGTCCCCTGCATCGGCAGGCAGACCCTCAACCACTGCGCCACCAGGGAAGCCCTGTTGTTCTTTTTAAGTTCATCTGAAGGTGCAGATCTTTTTGGCAGATTTTTCTACTTTTCTCATGTGTTCTGTTTTCTTCTGTACTGGATTTTGTGGGCTTTTTGCCTGCTGTGGAATTATTTTTGTCTTTTATTTGCATTAACATTGCGATGTTATTTCTTTTCATCTTATTCATGCATAATGTGGGGACGGTATTTTACTTTTTTAAAAATTTAAATTAACATGTAGTAAAATTCACTTTTTTTGGTATACAGCTCTGAGTTTTAATGCACAGAACATTACAATCACCACCAAAATCAAGATACAGAATGGTTCCATCATTCCAGAAAAATTCCCTCATTCTATCCCTTTGTATTCACACCCCGCCCCCTCCCCTTTAGCCCCCTGGCAACCACTGATCTATTTTGTGTTTTCTAGAATGTCATAGCATGTTGCCTTTTGAATTTGGCTTCTTTTACTTAGCATCATGCATTTGATATTCATCCATGTCACTGTAGGTAGCAGTAGTTCATTTCTTTTCATTGCTGAGTAATATTCCATTGTATGGATGTTCTATGGTTTGTTTATCCATTCCCCAGTTCAACAAATATTTGGATTGTTTCCAGTTTTTGACAATTACAGATAAAGCCACTGTGTAGAAAAGAGCTAACATAACAGACCTGAGATTGCTATCCCTGGAAAGCCTGTTTGCAGGGTTGGCTCTTGGCTATTGTCTGGAACTCAGATTTCAAGAGTGTTCCCACCATTCTCTAACTGATAAGTGTGGTTTATGTGCCTAAGCTGTTTATGCGAAATACATTCATTCCTTCTGGAAGTATGGAATTTTGGTACGTACTATAAGCTATGGTGACTGTATGACTAGCCCCCCAATAAAACCTATACTCCTAGGCTCAGGGAAGTTTCACTGGTAGATAGTACTTCACGTACACTGTTGTAATTAATTGCTGGAAGGATTAAGTGCATCCTGCTGGGAGAGGACTCTTGGAAGCTTTCTTCAGGTTTCCAGTTTTACCCCATGTGCCTTTTTCCTTGGCTGGTTTTGCTTTGTTTCCTTTCTCTGTATTAAATCTTAATTGTAAGTATGACTATATGCTGAATCCCGTGAGTTCCTCAAGTAAATCATTGAACCTAGGCATTGTCATGGGGACCTCCCACATAACCATTATAAACATTCACACACAGGTTTTCTTGTGAATGTGGTTTTCATTTTGCTTGAGCATATATCTAGGGGTGAGATTGCTGGGTCGTATGGTAAGTATATGTTTTAGCTTTATTAAAAACTGCCAAATTGTTTTTATACCATTTGCAAATGCAAATTTTACCATTTTGCATTTCCACTGGCAATGCATGAGAGTTCGAGTTGCTCCTCATCCTTGTCAGCATTTGGTATTATCAGGGTTTTTTTTTATTCTTATTCTAATAAGATGTAATGGCATCTCATTGTGGTTTCAATTTGCATTTTTATGTACTTCTCATATCTGTATCATCTTCAGTGACATGTGTGTTCTAATCTTTTGCTTACTTTTTATTGGGTTGTTTTTTGTTGTTGAGTTTTAAGAGTTCTTTACATATTCTGGGTACAAGTTGTTGGATGTGTGATAAATGATTTGCAAATATTTTCTCCCAGTCAGTAGCTTGTCTTTTCATTCTCTTAACAGTGTCTTTCAAAGAATAATTTAAAAAATTTTAAACAAAATTCTGTTTATTAATTTTTTTTGGTATGGATTGTAGTTTTAGTGCCATACATAATGTCTTTGCCTAATCCAAAGTTACAAAGATTTCTCCTGTGTTTTCTTCTAAAACTTTCATAGTTTTACATTTTATATTTAGGTCTTTGATTTGTTTTTAGTTAATTTTTTTTTTTTTTTTTTTTCTGTACGTGGGCCTCTCACTGTTGTGGCCTCTCCTGCTGCAGAGCACAGGCTCTGGACATGCAGGCTCAGCGGCCATGGCTCACGGGCCCAGCCGCTCCGTGGCATGTGGGATCTTCCCGGACCCGGGCATGAACCCGCGTCCCCTGCATCGGCAGGTGGACTCTCAACCACTGAGCCACCAGGGAAGCCCTTTAGTTAATTTTTGTGTGAGGTGGTGGTATGTGTCAAGGTTCATTTTGTTGCATATGGATCTCAGGTGGTTCCAGCACCACTTGTTGATAAGACTATCCTTTCTCCATTGAATTGCTTTTACATCTTTGTCAAAATTCAGTGTGTGTATGTGTGTACTCATATATAAATTAATTTATTTGTGGACTCTCTCTTCTGTTCCATTGATGTATGTATCTGTCCTTTCATGAAAAACCATACTGTCTTGAAATCAGGTAGTGTGAATTCTCCAAATTTTTTCTTTTTCAAAAAAATTTTTTTTTATCTATTCTTGTTCCTTTGCTTTTCCATGTAAATTTTACAATTAATTTGTCAATATTTACAAAAAATCCTACTGGGATTTTGACTGAAATTGCACTGAATCTATAGCTCAATTTGTAAAAATTGACATCTTAACAATATTGAGTCTTTCAATCCATGAACATAGTATATCGCTCCATCTATTTAGGTCTTTTATTTTTTTCATGTGTTTTGTAGTTTCAGCATGCAGAGCCTGGGAACTGTTTTGAAGCCCTCTGTTTTGTAATAGTATGTGTGTGTTCTCCCTAACTCCTTTCCTATCTATCGAGACCTTTTCAGTTTTTCTCTGGAAACTATACTTGGAGCTAAAACATTGCATTTAATCTACTTCTCTTTACTTGGTGGCATTGGTGTGTGTGTGTGTGTGTGTGTGTTTTGATTAGACTACAGCTTTTGCTTTAGAGCTGAACTCTGCTCTGTGTTAACTTGTGTTAAAGTTCTATACTAGTGTTCTTTCCATCTAGATTAGGAAACACCCTTTTCTCATGGGGGCATATGCTCAGGTTTTGAATTGTGAATCTTCCTCAATTTGGGGCCCTAGAGCTATGTTTTCAACATTTAAAGTCTGCCATGGTTGTTCTCCAGGGGTATTTGTATCTCCCCAGGCAAAAAAATGATAAGGGTTCCTGTGGGTTTGGGCCCCAGTATTGACAGTTGATGAAAATGGGAGTGGCGAGTTAGAGAGGAGCAGTTCACTCTGATTTTATTGTAGGTTTACAGAATTTTAATTGTTTTCTCTTTTACTTCTAGCTTGCTAAATAAGACTTTGTTGATAGAAGTAAATAGCTCTAAGTAGTTATGACCATTGAGTTTTTCCTTTTGGCTTTTCTCCTAACCTAGGGGGACCAAAATGGCAATCTCTGATAATTCCTCCCTCTTCTGCAGAAATTCTGCAGTCCTGCAGTGGTTATAGGGGTTTCTAGTCTCAGTAGTTGTGTGCATTTCTTTATAACACTGATCATCACACTTCTTTACATGCTGATACCAATAAAATGTTATTTTTGTGACTGCCAGTGGCTTATTTATTAAGTAGTGAATCTTAATGACATGTTACAGTTTCTTGGGTGGGGCAAAAATAGTGATTTTTAATGTTGAGGATAAGATAAAAGGATTTCTAAAGACTGAATTGTAGTACAAATGGCTTAATAGTCGAGTTTGACTGTTTCCTAGCACTTGATGATTTTGTTCATTTGTTTAGAGAAAGAAATTAATGACATACTAGTGGATATATTAACAGAACATGTGTATGTTTGTGTATAGCAATAGAATTTGAAGATACACTTTGAAGTCCAAATGCAGGTAAAGAGTAGATTAGCAATCCATTTGTCACTGTTTCCCCAATTCAAGCATTTAGCTGTCAGCTTTTGTGGGGGTGCATGGATTTAGTTTCTGAGTTCTTAAAGTGTTCATGTCCCATTTTTGGTTATGAAATCAATTTTGCAGGTTGTAATGGACATTAAAAATAATGATACAGAATTACAACTATCAGAGGGCACTATATTATAACGGTAAGCCATTTTATGAAACTTTCAGTTATACACATAAACGCATACATGATTAGTTGTTCTCAATCATATTTCTTGCTATGGATCACTATCAAAAAGGTCACTGATTTAGTCTATTTGTCAGATGGAGAAATAGGTCCAGTGAGATTAAACCACTTGCCCCAGGCCATGTCTATTCCAATAGTGTCTTAATATAAAACATGATTATTACATTCAAAATCCTTTTTTGTGTAATTGAAAATAATGATGAAATTGTCAAGAGATATATGAGTACAGACAGATAGCCTCACAGGGTTTCATATCAGAGTCCTTGCTCCAGGTTAACGTTAACTAATTCAACAGTTCCCTATTGAATACAATTCATAGTTAAAAATCTTATCAAACCGTTCAGAATTTTCAATATTGTCCACAAAAAGCATCATTAACTTTGTCATATATCCCATCAGTCTAATAGTCCTGTCAGAAAGTGAAAAGAAATTGTTATCTTGCTGTTAACTTACCAGCAATACTGTTTTTGTTTTTAGAACAAGCTTTGTTTTCTATTATTTTCCAGGGGTGAATAAAATTAAACTTACTAGCTTATACTTTTTGAATCTTCCCTACACATACACACCTGTTAAAAAAAAAAAAAGACTTATTTTCTCATCTACCGTCCTCTGACTCTTCTCATTTTGAGCTTGTTCATTATTCTTGCCAAGATTCATCTCTTGGACTTCGGTTCTCTCTTTAGGTTTGTACATCCCTATCTGATGTTTGTTGTTAGGGTATATATATTTACCAGGGGCTAGTGGAATAGGACATTCTGTATTCTCTGTCATCTATTAATATTATATTATTATCCTGAGTATAGACTTGAATTTTCTCTGTTAATTTTCTTGGCTTGAGCATGATTTTTAAAAGGGTTGTGTTGTCATATCTAGCATTTAAAACAAAACAAACAAATAAAAACGTCAGCCTTAACATTGCAGACATTTTTTTAAAGGTTTTTGTTTATTTTTGCAATTTTACTTGATTATACACCAGTCTTCTCACTTTTGAAATTTGGGCTTTTGAGAAAACTCCTTTAGGTAGAGAGAGAATTTTTTATCCCCTCTACCCCCAACTTAGTTTCTTTTCTCATTGCACTCATTCATAATAGCGTAGTCAGGACTTCATCATTTTAAATTCCTGTGCTATATTGCTTCTTGATTTGCCAACCCATCATGCAACAATTGTCATTTATGCCTGTTATGTAATAGGTACTTTGTAAATCTTTTTACTTGGCATTTTTTGTTCTTTCTTTATACCATTTTCTTTTTCTCTGTTTCTTTTTTTTTTGCGGTACGCAGGCCTCTCACTGCTGTGGCCTCTCCCGTTGTGGAGCACAGGTTCTGGACGCACAGGCTCAGCGGCCATGGCTCACGGGCCCAGCCGCTCCGCGGCATGTGGGATCTTCCCGGACCGGGGCACGAACCTGTGTACCCTGCATCGGCAGGCCGACTCTCAACCACTGTGCCACCAGGGAAGCCCGGATAATTATTTTTTTAAGAGTCAAGGTGAGACCTAAATCCATTCAGCCATTCATCCAAAAGCAACAGTTGCTTAAAATTTTTGTTTTTCCAGCCTATTGAAAATATACTACTGTCTTCTAGTTTCCACTGTTGCTCCTTTGAAGGTAATCTGTAGTCTACCCCTACCCTCGATCTGCCTTGGGGATTTTTCTCATTGTCTTTGAAAATTATTGGTGGGAAATTCCTGAGGGTTCCTTTCTTCGGAGAGAATTTGAACTTAATTCTTAGTGGCATTAGAGTCTTTGCCACTTGAGGGACACTTAACTTTTTGGTCTGAAGTTTCTCAGACTATCCTGATGATTTGAATTTGGGCTGCAAATCTGCCCCAGGGCTGGTCAGTGCTTACAACTTACAGATTCATTTCTTTCTGTTTATTTTCTTCCCTCCTTTTCTGCTGAATGCCAAGGCAACCTCACCACAGTGTGGTGTGAAGGATTTTGTATCTGGTTTATTCATTTCCTAAGAATGTGTGTAGTGTTTTGGCATCTTGACTTAATATTTTTGGGTATCTTCTTTTAGACTTTCCACCTTGGACTGATCCTAGGCTTTGTCTTCTGTTCCCCTTGCATCATGAGGTGATCAAAACCGCTCTTCAGATGCTTTGGGATTAGGAAATGCTCTTAGGGTAAAAGCTGATTATGTGTTCTACTGAGCTTCTAGTTTGTTAATTTTTATTGTCTTGTCAGCTCTTAGCTGCTTTAAGAAGATGTGTTTTTATATATATTAACCAATATTTTTATTTGTTTTTAATGGGAATGTTGATCTAAATAATTAGGCCATTACTTGGAATTGAAACCCACTTATTTTTGTGTGTGTGACCCAAATATATGTAGCATCTGTACTTATTTTGCCCTTTTCATTTTTGATATTGCTTATTTGTGTCTTCTCCCTTTTTGTTGTGATGAATTGATCAGAGGTTGATTAATTTTATCATCTTCAGAGAACCAACTTTTGTTCTTACTGATCGTCTTTCTCTGTTGTAGATTTGTTTTCAATTTCATTAATGGCTCCTGTTACTTTTATTTCTTCCTTCTGATATCTTTTTCTTACTCTAACTTCTTGAGATGCATACTTAGGCTAATAATATTTAGCCTTTTTTCCCTAATAAAAGCATTTAGGTGTGTAAATATACCTTTAGTATTATTTATTTATAATATTTATATATTTCAAGCCTGTAAAGTTTTTCTAATTATCTTTTTAGTATTAATTTTTAGCTTAAATACACCAAGGTCAGAGAATATGCTCTGCATTGTTTAATTACATGAAATTTGTTTAGACTTTTTTAATGTCCCAGTATATTGTCAGTTTTTAAAAAATGTTCCATGTTCATACTGTTCTTCCAGCAGTAGTAGTCTACTACTGTGATTGCATGGAGTATTTTTTTTTCTCATTTGGTCAAAGTTGTTAATGTGTTGTCCAAATCTTCTGTAATCATTTTTGGTCTGCTTGTTTATCTCAGTTATTATCAGAAGAGTATTAAAATCTCCCCCAATTTATTTATTTATGTATTTTTTATGTATTTTATGTATTTTTTATGTATTTTATGTATTTTTATTTAAAAAAAACTTTTTTAATTGGGGTATAGTTGTTTTACAATGTTGTGTTAGTTTCTACTGTACAGTGAAGTAGAGTACCCTGTGCTATACAGCAGGTTCTCATTAGTTAACTATTTTATACATATTAGTGTATATATGTTAGTACCAGTCTCCCAGTTCATCCCACCTCCGCTTGATGTCCATACATTTGTTCTCTACATCTGTGTCTCTATTTCTGCCTTGCAAACCAGTTCATCTGTACCATTTTTTTAGATTCCACAAATATGCATTAATATACGATATTTGTTTTTCTCTTTCTGACTTACTTCACTCTGTATGACAGTGTCTAGGTCCATCCACGTCTCTACAAATTGCCCAATTTTGTTCCTTTGATGGCTGAGTAATATTCCACTATATATATGTACCACATCTTCTTTATCCATTCGTCTGTCAATGGACATTTAGGTTGCTTCCATGACCTGGCTATTGTAAATAGCGCTGCAACGAACATTGGGGTGCATGTGTCTTTTTGAATTATGGTTTTCTCTGGGTATATGCCCAGTAGTGGGATTGCTGGGTCATATGGTAATTCTATTTTTAGTTTTTTTTTTTTTTTTTTTTTTACAGTACGCGGGCCTCTCACTGTTGTGGCCTCTCCCGTGGCGGAGCACAGGCTCCGGACGCGCAGGCCCAGCAGCCATGGTCCACGGGCCCAGCCGCTCCGCGGCACGTGGGATCCTCCCGGACCGGGGCACGAACCCGCATCCCCTGCATTGGCAGGCGGATTCCCAACCACTGCGCCACCAGGGAAGCCCTATTTTTAGTTTTTTAAGGAACTTCCATACTCTTCTCCATAGTGTCTGTATCAATTTACCTTCCCACCAACAGTGAAAGAGTGTTCCCCTTTCTCCAGCATTCATTGTTTGTACATTTTCTGATGATGCCCCTTCTAACTGGTGTGAGGTGATACCTCATTGTAGTTTTGAAAATCTCCCCCAGTTTAATCGTGCTTCTCTCTGAAGTTCTGTCACTTTTTACTTTATACATTGTGAGATTATTATAATAGATATATGTCCTCCTGATTAATCGATGCTTTTAGTTTTTATCATTATGAAGTGTGATGAGTGTATGTGTAAAATTTATATATATATATATATATTTATATAATATTTTCCTGGTGAATTGAAGTGTTATGAATGGTGCCAAGTATTTTTCCTTAAAGTTAATTATTTGATAATTGATACGGCTATGGCAGGTTTCTTTGGTATTTTTATGGTGAACTTTTGTTTCAGTTTTTCTGGAAACTTTGTTTTAGATGTCTCTTGTAAACAGTATATATTTGTTTTTTTGGTTAATTGGTCTGACAGTTTTTATTTTTTAATTGAAGCCTATTTATATTTGTTATAATTGCCTATGTGTTTGTATTTATGTCTACCATCTTATTTTGTGTTTTCTTTTTGTTCTGCTTGTTTTATTTATCTTTGCTTCTTTTAAATTTAATTAATTGTTTTAAATTTTATTCATTTCTTTGTACAAGCTTGGGAATTATACATTATTTTAACTATTATTCTAGCATTTACCCTAGAAATTACTGCAACTATACTGATCAATGTCTAATCAATGACTTTGTCCATATATTGGATCATACCTTAAAACACTTAAACTTTTAAACTCGTTAGTTTCCTCCTGACATATATTCTAATTCTGTCTGGTTTTTGTTTGTGTATTTGATTTTAAAAAAGCCAAAATGCATTATTTTTATTGTTTTATAAAACTAGTGTTTATTTACCTACATATTTACTACCTTCTGTGTTTTTTATTCTTCCTAGCACCTCAAATATTCCACTTGGAATCACTTTTATCTCAGATATATCTTTTAGAATTATCTGTAGTGCTAGTGGCAAACTCTCTCAAGCTTTGTTTGAATACTGTGTTTCTCTCCTTACACTGGGTACAGAATTCTAGATTGACAGTATTTTTTCTCAGCATATTGGAGATAATAGTTATAGTCAGCCACCATTTCCACTGTTACTTTTTTGAGGGTAATATGTTGTTCCTTTTTGTCTAATTTTAAATCTTCTCTTTCTGTGATATATTCTTCAGTTTTTCAATGATGAATATAGGTGTGAGTTTCTTTACATTTATTCCTCTTGGATTTGTAAGGCTCTTTGAACCTGAGAGTTGGTATCTTTCATCAGTTCTGATAATTTTTCAGCTGTTACCTTTTCAAATATTGCCCTTACTTCATCTTCCTTTCTCCTTTTGGAACCCTATTTGTACATGTGTTAGATATTTTCACTGTGTTCTTAAGGTCTTCTCCATAATTTTCATCTCTTTGCCTCTCAGTATTTCATTTTATAAAATTTCTTTATGTCAGCTTTACATTTCATAAGATCTCTTTTTAACTGCATCATTATGTTTTATTTCAATTAGTTTTTAATAGAAGTTTTCCTTGGTTCCTTTTCAAACATGCCATTTCTTACTCCCTAAACTTTTTGTCTTGTTTTTGTTTTTTGCTTGTTTGCCTGCTTTTATTTATACTTTTTTACTTTAAGCATATTAATTAAATTATATTTTATCTGCTTTCAAAACGTATCCAAACTCAGACCATGTTTCATACCTCCATATTAACTACCTTGGCCCAAGACACTACATAGAATATTGCAATAGTTTCCTTTTAGACTTTGCTGGTTCTGCGTTTCCTCCCATTTAACCTATTATGATTCTTTGTGACCATAAGGTCAGTCTTCTAGTGACTTAGTTCTCAGAGTAAAAGACAACATCCTTACAATAGTTTATAAGATATTATGTGAACTGGAACTTGATAACTTGCTAACCTAATCTTTTACTACTCTGCATTTCACTCTGTGTGCTGCAGTCATACTGGCCTTTTTTCTTTTTACAATATTAGGCATATTCCCCATCTGGACTGTACATTTGCTGTTCCCTCTGCACAGAATATTCTTCTACCAGCATGGCTTACTCCCTCACTTGCCTTCAGGTCTCTGCACAAATGTTTCATTGTCACTGAGGATTTACCTGACAGTCTTATATAAAACAGCAATCTCCATTCTTTTATTCCCTAAAATCCCTATTCCCCCTTGAACCTTGTATTATTCACTTATTACCATTTGACTGATTTCTTTTTTGTTTCTTTATTATTCTGTCACCATCCCTCCCCCACTAGAATGTAAGCTATGCAGTAGTAAGAATGTCTTTTTTAAAAAAGTCACAGCTGTGTCCCTAATGTTTAGTACAGTCCCCGGTGCCTAGTAGGTTCTCAATAAATACTTGTTGAATAAATAAATGATTATATAGCATTGTTGAAGCCACTGTCAATATGGTGAGTAGGTACCATCATTTTGGGAAAGTCACAAATCATATTACATTAGAATACTGTGGTTTACCTTCTATGACTTTTTAGATTTCTTCTTCTTTTATTATTATTGTTGTTTTTGGTGTACTTATTTGGTTACGATTGGAGAAAGCTTCTGGCAAACTTGAGATAATTGTGTTTAATTTAGGTCATGGATCAGAAAAATAAGTATAATTTTCAGCGTTTTTTAATAAATATTTTCAGAAAAGAAATTTTTTAGGCTATCTGACTATAAAAACCCATTATATGTAGCTCTCTAAAACAGTTTGCTGTTTACAAATGTTTAATAGATTTTATTTAATTCCATGTAAGTCCCCTAGAGCCCCGAAATAAATCTCCTACCTGATTTTGCCTGTCCTTTTGAGGTTACAATGCAGTGCGCTCTAAAAATAGACAAAGATTAGTAGGAGGCCTAGATTACAAATACTTCAATGTGATTTTTGAAATGAGGACAGCATAAGTTACATATACTTGTACTAGTGTAATTCAATTCCAGAAGGTATATGATACTTGTATTAAAGATCATCTTACATTCCTAACACAAAGTGAAATGCTGTGCTATTAAAAGACCTATATCAAACATCATCTGTGTGAAACTTCATGACCCTCCCTTGACAGATTTAACTCCTCCATATTTTCTTAGTACCATAAAGTTTGATCATACAGTTTAATAAGAAATTGTTTATTTTTATACCTTATTTTCATTAAATTTGGGAGGCCTTCAGGATGGGAGTTCTGTGTTTTTTATCTCAAGAAAATGCCCAAATGTTGATTTAAAGAACGAATGAATGAAAATGCTTCAGATATACTTTTCTATATTATGTCACTGGTTATTAGTATTAAAAATTATAAAAATGGTGTGGACCATACCACCAATGGACCATAAAGATAGTAAAAGTTAATACATGCCTAAATATGATTTTTTACCTAAGTAAAATAATGTACTTCACACAGTTAGTTCATTAAGTACATTTCTGTTGTTGCTCTTTTTTCATCTACTTAGATTATGTTTTGTCATATAATTATGTAATATCTGTATGGTCAGGGAACATTTTTTATTTTAAGATGTGCAAACACATGCAATTGGAGTTTGTTTGTGGTCCATGGCAGGTCCAGACACTCTTGTTTGAATTTTTTTTTTTTTTTTTTTTTTGCGGTACGCGGGCCTCTCACTGTTGTGGCCTCTCCCGTTGTGGAGCACAGGCTCCGGACGCGCAGGCTCAGCGGCCATGGCTCACGGGCTTAGCCGCTCCGCGGCATGTGGGATCTTCCCGGACCGGGGCACGAACCCGCGTCCCCTGCATCGGCAGGCGGACTCTCAACCACTGCGCCACCAGGGAAGCCCTCTTGTTTGGAATTTAAGAAATGTCTCTTTCTCTCTCTTTCTCTGTCATTGGAAACTGCATGACACAATAGACTAGTTGGATTTAATTGATATCTACAGGACATTACATCCAAAAAACAGCCCAGGATACACATTCTTTTCAAGCACTCATGGAATGGTCTCTAGGATAGACAACATACTAGGTCACAAAACAAGCCTCAGCAAATTTAAAAGGATAGAAATTATTTCAAGCGTCTTTTCTGACCACAGTTGTATGAAACTAGAAATCAACGACAGAAAGAAAAACAGGAAAAGAATTAACACATGGAGACTAAACAACATGCTACTGAAAAACCAATGGGTCAACAATGTGATCAAAGAAGAAATTAGAAAATACCTTAAGACAAATGAAAATGAAAACACAGCCTTACAAAATCTATGGTATACAGCAAAAGCTGTTTTAAGAGGGAAGTTCATAGGGATACAGACCTTGCTCAAGAAACAAGAAAAATCTCAAACAACCTAACCTACCACCTAAAATAATTAGAAAAAGAACAGACAAAACCCAAAGTCAGCAGAAGGAAGGAAATAATAAAGATCAGAGAGAAAATAAATACAATAGACATAAAAATAGAAAATATCAATAAAATCAAGAGCTGTTTTTTTGAAAAGATAAACAAAATTGACAACCTCTAACCATGCTCACCAAGAAGAAAAGAGACTCAAATAAACAAAATAAGAAATAAAAGAGGAGAAATAGCAACAGATACCACAGAAATACAAAAAGATCATAAGAGAGTACTATGAAAAGTTATATGCCAGCAAATTGGACAACCTAGACAAAATGGAGAAGCTTCTAGAAACGTACAGCCTGCCAAAACTGAGTCAAGAAGAAATAGATGAATTGAATAGACGATCACTAGAAGTGAAATAGAATCTGTAATTTAAAAAACTCCCTCCAAATCAAAGTCAAGGTCCAGACAGCTTCACTGGGGAATTCTACCAAACATACAAAGAAGAACTTATACCTATCCTGCTCAAATTATTACAAAAAATTGAAGAGGAAGGAACACTCCCAAATTCATTCTATGAAGCCACCATCACCCTGATACCAAAACCAGACAAAGACACTACAAAAAAAGAAAATTACAGGCCAAAGTCCTTCATGAATATAGATGGGAAAATCCTCAACAAAATATTAGCAAACCAAATCCAACAATACATACATACCATCATCAAGTTGGATTCGTTCCAGAGTCACAAGGATGGCACAGCATACCCAAATCAATCAATGTGATACACCACATTAACAAAAGGAAACACAAAAACCACATGAGCATCTTAATAGGTGCAGAAAAAGCATTTGACCAAGTTCAGTGTCCATTTATGATAAAAATTCTCACCAAAGTGGGTATAGAGGGAACATATCTCAACATAATAAAAGACATTTATGACGCATCCACAGCTAACGTAATTCTCAATGGTGGAAAACTGAAAGACTTCCCACTGAATTCAGGAATAAGACGAGGATGCCCACCCTCACCACTTTTATTCCACATAGTATTGGAAGTCCTAACCACAGCAGTCAAACAAGAAAAAGATATAAAAGATATCCAGATTGGAAGGGAAGAGGTAAAACTGTCAGTATTTGCAGATGGCATGATATTCTATGCGGAGAACCCTAAAGTCTCCACACAAAAACTATTAGAACTAATAAATGAATTCAGCAAGATAGCAATATATAATATTAATATACAGGAATCCATTGTATTTTTTTACACTAAAAATGAAATATCAGAAAAAGAATGTAAAAAGAATCCTGTTTAAAATAACATTAAAAAAAATAAAATACCTAGGAGTAAACCTAACCAATGAGGTGAAAGACCTATACACTGAAAACAATAAAACATTGATAAAGGAAATTGAAGATGATTCAAAGAAATGGAAAGCTATCCCATGCTCTTGAAAGGATTAATATTGTTAAAACGGCCGTACTATCCAAAGCAATCTATGAATTTAATGCAATTCCTATCAAAATACCCATGACATTTTTCACAGAACTAGAACAAATGATCCTAGAATTTTTATGGAACCACAGTGACCTAGAATTGCCAAAGCAATCCTGAGGAAAAAGAACAAAGCTGGAGGCATAACCCTCCCAGACTTCAGACTATACTACAAAGCGACAGTAATCAAAACAGCATGGTTTTGGCACAAAAACAGATATATGAATCAATGGGACAGAATAGAGAGCCCAGAAATAAACCCACACACCTACAGTCAATTAATCTATGACAAAGGAGGCAAGAATATACAATGGAGACAAGACAGTCTCTTCAGTAAGTGGTGCTGGGAAGGCCAGACAGCTGCATGTAAATCAGTGAAATTAGAACACTTCCTCACACCATATACAAAAATAAGCTCAAAATGGCTTAAAGACCTAACTATATGATATGACACCATAAAACTCCTAGAAGAGAATATAGGCAAAACATTCTCTGAGATAAAGCATAGCTATATTTTCTTAGATCAGTCTCCCAAGACAAAAGAAATAAAACAAACAAACAAACAAAAAAACACATGGGGCCGAATCAAACATAAAAGCTTTTGCACCGCATAGGAAACCATCAACAAAATGAGAAGACAAAGTATGGACTGGGAGGAGATATTTGCAAATGATGTGACTGACAAAGGGTTAATATTTAAAATATACAAATAGCTCATACAACTCAATATTGAAAAAACAATCAATGTAATCAGAAAGTGGGTAGAAGACCTGAATAGAAATTGTTCCAAAGAAGACATACAGATGGCCAACAGGAACGTGAAAAGATGCTCAACATCACTAATTATTAGAGAAATACAAATCAAAACCACAATGAGGTGTTACCTCACAGAGGGCAGAATGGCTATCTTCAAATGCTGGAGAAGGTGTGGAGAAAAGGGAACCCTCCTACACTGTTGGTGGGAATGCAAATTGGTGCAGCCACTATGGACAACAGTATGGAGGTTACTTAAAAAGCTAAAAATAGAGCTACCATATAATCCAACAATCCCACTCCTGGACATATATCCAGAAAAGGCAAAAACTCTAATTCGAAAATATATGTGCACCCTAGTGTTCATAGCAACATGGTTTACAATAGCCAAGACATGGAAACAACTGAAGTGCCCATTAACGGATGACTGGTTTAAGAAGATGTGATATACGTATACATACGTATGTATATGTATATGTATACATATGTATGTATATGTATACATATGTATGTATATGTATATACACACACACACACACAATGGAATATTTACTCAGTCATAAAAAAAGAATGAAGTGTTGTCATTTGGACCTAGAAGTATTATACTTAGTGAAGTAATTCAGACAGAGAAGGACAAATATTATATGGTATCATATGTGGGATCTAAAAAATAATACAAATGAATACAAAACAGAAACAGACTCACAGATCTAGAAAACAAATTTACGGTTACCAAAGGGAAAAGGGAGGGGGGAGGGATAAATTAGGAGTATGGGGATAACAGATACAGACTACTATATATAAACTAGATAAGCAACAAGGATTTACTATATAGCACATAGGATTATGTTCAATATCTTGTAATAACCTAAATGGAAAATAATCTAGGAAAAAAATATATCTGAATCACTTTGCTATATACCTAAAACTAACACAATATTGTAAAACAACTATACTTAATTTTAAAAAAGAGACATTTCAGAAGGATTCCAGTCAGTGGCTAGTAGATCCTCCTGGCTAGACTAAAGAGCTGAAAAATCTTAAGGCTGTTGTCCGATAGAACTTTAACATTCTGCGCAAATTGGAGAGAGGCCTGTCTAGAGGAGAATCGAGGGTGTGACCTCTCTTGAATGGAGAGGACTAAAGTCAGACTCATAGGAAATTCATTGTTTTAAAGAGAGTTCTACTGGTGGAAGCACCACAGTGTGAACTGAGATGGCTCTAGTTACACAAAGACTTCTGGGGGCCCAAGTTTCTTTGAGTAGGAACAGAGTGAGAAAGCCAATCAGCTGCCACAAGGGCCATTTCTCATGGAAATGCAAAGACCCCTCCAAGGGCAGAGCTCTGAAGAACAAAGGACTGCAGTCTGTTCTACTTAGTAAAGCACACTTTCCTGACTTTTCTCTTCCCTGTCTCCTCACTGTGCTCCCTGAGATGACCGTCAAGTAAATTTCCCACTTTCAAGTTCTTGTCTCAGGGTCTGATTTTGGAAAATCAGACTATGATGCCAGGCATCCTTGTTTTGTCCTCAACTATAGTGGAAACTCCACTAGTGTTTTCCCACTACGTATGATGCTGGATAACTTTGGAGAGAAGGGTTGAGTGACCAAGACCTGGCAAGAAGACACATGTATAGGGATAAGCTGAGGAGGATGAGGAGTCCCAAGAATAAGATAGATTTGAGGGCCAGCAGAGGGTCATGGCCAGTGAGAAAGTTGGGGTAGGGAATAGCACTAGTGCTTTAGGGTGGAGATGTCTAATATTCAACTTTTAATTGTTACCTGTCTTGTAGTGTCATTTCCTACCACTACCCTAAACTTTCAATAAGAGCCTGCTGTCCATTAAAAAAAACGGTGGTGAAAGATAGGTATGAAGTGTCCAACTATTTTTTTATCACTGTTTTTATTATAGATTAGTTGTTGAATTCCATCAAGTTCCTTTTATGAACATTGTGACTCATCCATTCTTCTCCAGAATGATCATTATGAATAAAGCTACTGTGAACATTTTTGTATATGTCTCCCATTAAACATGTCCACACATTTTGGGGATATATATACATAGAAGTGGCATTGCTGGGTTATAAAGTGGGCATTTCTTCACTGTTAGTAGACACTGCCGGTTTTCCCAAGTGGTTATATCATTCACATTCCCACCAGCAGTCCATGGGAGTCTGAGATTACCTATGTTGTTGTCAACACTTGTTATTGTTAGTTTTTTTATTTTCAGTCATTCTGATAGATGTGAAGTGTTATTTCATTATAGCTTTAATTTTCACTTCATGATTACCAAAGAAGTTGAGCATTTTTTCATGTGGTTAGTAATCATTAGATACTGTCTTTCGGGAAGTGCCTGTTCAGCTCCCGTGTCCGTTTTTCCATTGTGTTAATATTTGGCTCACTGATTTATAAAATTTCGTTAAACACATTTTTAAAACAACTTAAATATGGGGGTTAAGATGGGCTGAAGTAAAAGCATGGGAAAAGATATACCAGGCAAAGGCTAACAGAAAGCTGGTATTGCTTTAGTAATATCAGATAAAGTAAAGTTTAAAGCAAGAAGCGTAATTGTTAGAGATAAAGAGGGATGTTTCACAGTCATTAAAATGGACAGTCCTCCAGAAAGATATAGCAATTCTAAATTTGTATGTGTAAAATATAGCCTCAACATACAGAAAGCCAAAGCTGATAGAACTAAAAGGAGAAACAGACAAATTCAAAGTCACAGAGAAATATTAATACACTTCTTTCAGTAACTAATGGAACAAGCAGGCCAAATATCAGTAGTGTTATAAAGGATTGGAACAATATGATTAACAACTTTGACTTAATTCACATATGTAGAGCATTTTATCCAACACCTACAGCGTACATATTCTTTTCAAGGGCACATCGAAAGATTAACAAAATTAATTGTATCCTGGGTCATAAAGCAAGTCTCATGTTTCACAACATTGAAGTAACAGAGAATATGTTCTCTAATCACAATGAAATAAGCTCAGAATTAATAAAAAGATAATTAGAAAAGCCCCAAATACTGATAGTTAAGGAATATTCTTATAAATAATAAAGAAGAAATCACAGTGGAATTTTTAAATATTTTGAACTAAATGACAATGACATACCAAAATTTGTGGAATACAGCTAAAGACATTTATGGCCCTAAAAGCATCAAGTTGAAAAGAAGAAAGACTGAAAAATCTGAAACATAAGCATTCTTTTCCAAGAAGTTGAAAAAAAAATCAGAAAAAGTAAACTGCAAGAAAGTGAAAGGAAGGAAATAATAAATATGAACCAAAATTAAAACTGAAACAAACAAAATTAAAATTAAAACAACTATACTTAAAACAAACAGAATAAAACAAAAAAAATCCCCAAAGCTCTTTGTCCTGTATTTTCCCATTTCAGTAAATAGAAATTTTATCCTATCATGTGCTCTGAATTTGGAATCAACCTTGACTGCTCTCTTTCTCTCACACCTCACATTTATGAGGTGATCCTATAGATGGGGGGTCCCCAACTCCCAGTCCGCAGACCAGTACAGGTCCGTGGCCTGTTAGGAACTGGGCCACACAGCAGGAAGTGAGTGGCGAGCGAGCATGCCGCTCCCCATTGCTTGCATTACCGCCTGAATCATCCCCCACCAACCCCCGTGGAAAAATTGTCTTCCACGAAACTGGTCCCTGGTGCCATAAAGGTTGGGGACCGCTGCTATAGGTTATACCTTAAAAATATATCCAGAATCCAGTCACTTCTCATTCCCTTTGTTGATTACAGCCTGACCTAAGCCATCATTATCTCTTACCTGGATAACTGCTGTAATTTCTTAATTGATCTCTGTATTCCCTCTCTTAGCCCAGTTCTTCATATGATAGTCAGAATTACCCTGTAGAACCTTCATGTCACTCTTGCTCTCTTATCTTTCCAGTCCCTTTCCATTTCTCTTGGCATAAAAGCCAAAGAAAGCCCTTACAATTACCAAGGAGACCCTGAATAATTTGCTCACCTTGTCTTATTTTTTGCCTTCTTCCTGTCCCTCCCTGAGCTTCAACCATACTGGCCATCTTGCTGTTCTTCAGACATGCTATTGAATCTCTAGGCTGTCACACTTGCTGTTCCTTTTCCCAAATATCCACTTGGCTTACCTCACTTCAGAACTCTGCTAAGTATCACCTTATTAATGAAATCTTCTCAATCAACCCATAAAACAGCAATCCCCTTCCCCCATACTTGGCACTCCCTACTTTTTTTCTGTAATATATGCCTGGCACCTAGTAGACGCTCAAGTGTTTATTTGTTAAATGAATAAATTCATGGATGGAACTATTCAAGTGGTTACTACCGGAAGTGATGTGAAAGTAATATCTATGTAGGAAAAACTTCGCAAACCTGTTTATTTCAGGATACAATGCTCTGATTCTTCTGTTTTTTTGTTTTATCTTGAAATAAGTTTAGGCTTACAGAAGAGTTGCAAAAATAATGCAGAGAGAGGGCTTCCCTGGTGGTGCAGTGGTTAAGAATCCGCCTGCCAATGCAGGGGACATGGGTTCAATCCCTGGTCAGGGAAGATCCCATATGCCGTGGAGTAACTAAGCCCGTGCACTACAACTACTGAGCCTGCACTCTAGAGCCTGTGAGCCACAGCTACTGAGCCTGCGTACCACAACTACTGAGCCCATGTGCCACAACCACTGAAGCCCATGCACATAGAGCCTGTGCTCCACAACAAGAGAAGCCACCGCCATGAGAAGCCCATGCACTGCAGTGAAGAGTAACCCCTGCTCGCTGCAACTAGAGAAAGCCCGCATGCAGCAGTGGAGACCCAACACAGTGAAAAAATAATAATACAGAGAGTTACCGTATACCCTTCACCCAGCACCTCTTAATGTTAATACCTTATATAATCATAATACAATTATCAAAAGTAAGAAATTAGCATTGGTGCAATGCTGTTAACGAAAGTACAGACTTTATTTGAATTTCGCTGATTTTTCCACTAGTAGTTTTTCTGTCCTAGAGTCCAGTCTAGAATTCCCTATTTCATTTAGTCATCATGTCCCCTTAATTTCTTCTGGCCGGTAACAATATCTCAGTCTTTCCTTATCTTTCAAGACCTTAAGACTTTAAAAAATACTAGTCAGGCATTTTGTAGGATCTCCCTCAATTTGGACTTATCTGATGTTTTCTCATGATTAGATCAAGGTTTTGCATTTTTGAAAAATACCACAGAAGTGATATGGCCTTGTATCAGGGGAGACATGGTATCAGTGTGTCTTGTTACTGGTGATATTACCTTTGATCATGCGGTTAAAATAGTGTCTTCTGGGTTTCTCCACTGTAAAATTACTATTTTTTTCCTTTGTAATTAATAAATATTTTGGAAGAGATATTTTGATAAATATTCTTTTTCTCGTGATACTTTCAGATATTAATTTTAGTATTCATCAGTGGATCTTGCTTGAAGCAATTATTATGTGCTATTCCAATCATGATTTTTTTCATTCCTTCTATATTTATTAGTTGGAATTCTTCTGTAATGAAGACTTATTCCTTCTCCCCCCATTTATTTATTCAATAATTTATTTATAAAAGTGTGGGTTTGTGAGTATTTGTTTTATTCTTTGGGTTATAATCTATTACTGTTACTGTTTATTTTGTTTAAATTGGTCCAGCTTTGACATCCATCTTATTTTTAGACATGCACCCATCTTATTTCTCTTGAGCACTTCCTTACTTTCTGGCACCATGAGATGCTCCAGCTCATCTTGTATTTTTCTTGCTCTGCCCGGAAATCAGCCACTGCTCTGTGGAATCCTGGTTCTTCTAATTGGAGAAGGATATTTAGAAACCAAGATCTGGATACTGTTTCATCTTTTATAGCCTTTTTTTGTGTCCTGGCACTCTTTTTTTTCTTCTTCTTTTTTCATAGTCCTACCACCATGAAAACCTCTGAAAAACTTGACTTATATCTAGAGGAAAATTAACATTATTAGAAGAGAATTTTCTGATAGGAATATCAGAAAACCAATATGTGTAACTCTGTCATTTGCTTTTGTACATGTGTTGAACAGATTTTATTTAGTTCTATTTTAATCCTCTAAAGCCTAGAAGTAGATTTTAAATATGATTTTTGGCCTATCCTCACAGTGTTACAATGTAATCGTTTCTAAAAATACACATGGGGTAGTAAAAGTCTTAGATTTCAAGTACTTTGTGATTTGGGGATTAGGCAGGCATAAATTACATAGCCTTATACTAGTGTAAATTAACCTCAGAAGTTAAAATATATTTCAAGTAAAGACTGACTTAAATTGTTATCACAAAGTGCTGTGATAGATAATAAAGATCCAGGTCAGTCATACCTGTAAAATTTTAGAGCTCTTCCTCAGCATAATTACCTTCCTTCTACATGTCCTTTAACAATAGGGACTTCAGTAATACAATATATTAATTACTAGTAATGAATTTGCACATCTTATTCTCA
Organism: Globicephala melas; assembly: GCF_963455315.2. NCBI lineage: Eukaryota > Metazoa > Chordata > Mammalia > Artiodactyla > Delphinidae > Globicephala > Globicephala melas. The sequence continues at coordinate 15,241,633 of NC_083323.1, forward strand.
TTGAACTTGGAGGCTCCAAGGACTGGAATTCTGGATGTATTTATTTATTATTTATTTTTATTTTTGGCTGAGTTGGGGTCTTCATTGTCGCGCACGGGCTCTCTCTAGTTGTGGCGAGCAGGGGCCACTCTTCGTTGCAGTGCATGGGCCTCTCATTGCAGTGGCCTCTCCTGCTGCGGAGCACAGGTTCCAGGCGTGCGGGCTTCAGCAGTTGTGGTTCACAGGCTCAGTAGTTGTGGCTCGCAGGCTCCAGAGCGCAGGCCCAGCAGTTGTGGCTCACGGGCCCAGTTGCTCCGCGGCATGTGGGATCTTCCCAGACTAGGGCTCGAACCCGTGTCCCCTGCATTGGCAGGCGGATTCTCAACCACTGCGCCACCAGGGAAGCCCTGGATTTATTTTTTTGTGTCCTATTTAGATGCCCAGATGTTGGTTTATGAATGAAAGAATGTACCTCAGAATATGTGACTCTACATTTTATTAGATTACTAACAATTAATTCTCAAATATCTCTAAAGAGAGTAAAAGTTAATGTGAATCTAAATGAGTCTGTTTACCAAATAAGAAGAGATATGATAGTACTTCGGGTTTATTTAGTTTCATTTATGTTTCTCTCAGCATAGAACAAGTTCTGTATGTAGTTATATAGAATCTGTAAAGATGAGACGTTTCTTATTTTCAACTATGAAATTAATGGGATGTGTTTGAGGTCCATGACTAGTTCATAACTCACTTATTAATAATTAAGTAAAATTGACCCTTTTTTGTTATTGAGAACTGCATCAGACTCAGGATTCTAAAATTTCAGTTTGATTTCCATGTTATCTTCTTCTCTGCCTTTTTTTTTTGACACTTTACCATCTCACCCCCTACTCTATCCTTCTTTGTTCATTCTTGCTTCTCTGTCCCGTCAGTCTTTGCTTCTCTGTCCCATATAAGACATATAAGAGTATATGTTCCATATACTCTTGCTTCTTTCTATCATGTGTCCTTCTCTCATGTGTTATTGCATCTTTATCCCCCCTCCCTCCCTTCCTTCCATCAGTCATTCTTTCCATATTTCCTTCTAGGAGTACACATATCTATCCTCTGCTTCCGTATATCCAGACCTCATTCCATCCTTCCTTTTCTTATTCCTTCTCTCTCTCCAGCATTCTTTCTGTCCTATCATTCCTTCTGTTCATTCAAAGCGAAGGTCCTTTCTTCCATCAGTTCTTCTTTTCCTTTATCTAGTCTAATGACTACCATATATGTACTGATGAATTCCAATTTTATATCTTCCACGCACACACTTCTACCTTGGACTCCAGATTTAACAATCCCACTTCCTGTGCTATATTACCTGCTGAATTCCTACCCAGATACCAACTGCTCTTATCATTTTCACTATTACCACTGTTATTCATGCCACCATCATCTCTCCTCTAGAGCAGTATAGTAACCTCCTAAGTGGTCTTCCTATTTCTGCCCTTTGCCTGATACTCATTTTCTACCCAGCAGTCCAAGTGATTATTTTAAAAGTTAAGTCATGTCATGTCCCAGTCTCTGCTCAAAACCTTTCAAAGGATTCCTATCTTTTTTTTTATTATTGTTGAGGTAACATTGGTTTATAGGTTTCATGTGTAAATTATATTTTAATTTATGTGTACACTGCAGCATGCTTACCACTAATACAGTCACCGTACAGTTAACCCCCTTTACCTATTTTGCGCTTCCATCCTCTCTGGTAACCACCAATCTTATTTTTCACAGATGAAAATAGAGATCTTATTTTTTTCTTTTTTCCCCAGCTTTATTGAGATATAATTGACATGTAACTAGTCTTTTTCTGAAGGAGAGAAATTTCAAATAAGACCGTTAGACTACTGAAAAGCATTACACATAGATCTGGGAAAGCATGCTTTTGAACACGTTAGACATTTTATTTAGTTATGTGTAAATCCTTTAAAGCCTAGAAGTACATCTTGTACTTGATTTTGGCCTAACCTGGTAGAGTCACAATGCTGTGGTTTCTAAAATTAGACAAGGAGTAAGAGTTCTAGATTATACATAGCTTTGTGTGAAATCAGAGAGGCTCAAGTTACATAGATTGTATTAGTGTAAATCGATTCCAGAGATTGAGTGATCTTGGCCCTTTTAAACTCTATTATTAATTTTAATAATTTTCTGTGTATTCCTTTTTTTATATTTTGATAGTGTCAATACCCATATCATCTGTAAATAATCATGTTTTTGTTTCTTCTTTTCCCATGCTTATACCCTTTATCTCTTGATCTTATTACTACACTTGTTAGTCCTACTAGTACCAGGTTGAATAGAAGCCGTGGCAGGCATCCTTGTCTTCTTCCCAATCCTAAAAGAAGTACTTTCAACATTTTACCATTAAATATGATGTTTTGTGTACTTTTTGTGAATGCCCTTTTTCACATTAAGGAGGTTACCTTCTAGTCCTGGTTTGTTGAGGCTAAAATGAAATTGAATTTTAATAGCTACACTTTCTGCATCTGTTCAGTTGGTCATGTGAAATTTCTTTATTCTATGAATGAGGTGAATACACTAACCAGTTTTTAAACATTAAACTAATCAACTTTCTGTGGATAAGCCCAACTTGATCATGATGTATATTTTTTAATGTATTGTTGTATTTGGCTTGCTAATATGGTATACTTGTGAGTGAGATTAGTTTGTGATTTTCCTTTTGTACTGTCCTTGTCTGATTTTGGTATCAAGGTAAATCTCACCTCATAAAGTGAGTTAAGGAGTGTTCCTTTTTTGTCTATCCTCTGTATGAGGTTAGAATCCTCTGTAAAATTAAAACTGTCTATTTCATGAATGTTTGGTAGAATTCATCTGTACAGCTGACTGGCTCTTGTGTTTTCCATATAAGGTTTTTAACCACGAATTCAGTTTCTTTAGTAGCTATGAGACTGTTCATGTTCTTTATTTGCTCTTGAGTCAGTTTTGGTGAGTTTTAAATTTCTTCTTGAGTCAGTTTTGGTAAGGAATTTATCCATTTTATCAAAGTTTTCAAATTTATTTGCATAAAATTTTTCATACTGCCTTATTTGCCATTTAATCCCTGCAATATCTGAGATTATATCCTCTTTTTTATTCTTAATATTGCTTATTTTGTCTGCTCTCTATTTTTCCCTTAATTTACCTTGTCAGAGTTTTACAGTATTGTTTCTTCAAGTAATAAATTTTGGCTTTGTTGTTTCTATTATGTATTTGTGTTCTCTTTTCACTAATTCCTGCTCTTGATCATTTCCTTCTTTCTTTTTCTTCTTTAGAACATAGAGAACAATAGATGAACAATAGAACAATAAACATCTTTATTACTTGAGCTAAGATAGGAGGGAGGAGGATTTGTTTGCTTTTCCGGGCATTGATTTTCCTCAGCTAGAACTCCAGCTCCTTGCATTCTAGCACATAGCCATCTGCTTGGCCACACTGGCCTGGTTTTGAAACAATGCATGCAAGGAGCTTGCCCTGCTGGAGCCTCCAGAAGGCTGCTGATTTTGGCATTCTTTTTCCTTTCATCATATTTCTTCTGAATTTTCTTTTATCGTTTTTTGTTTAAAATCCCTTCCTCCTCGGAAGTCAGCTTGGCTCCCTTCTTGCGGCCCCGGGGCAGTGCATAGTGGGACTCCTACCACTGTCAGAATAGTGTGCTGTCAGTGAGTACAATGCAGTTCTTCGCCAGGGTCTTGGTACTGACCAGTTCATTGTTGGAGGCACTGTAAACTATAATAAGCCTCGTTTTGCACGTACAACACTCCAAGCCTCAGGGGAAGTTCCCCATGTCCAGCCTCAAGTTCCCCACGTCCAGCAACTTCTTGTTGCCTCCCTGCATGTGGAATGTGTGTATGAGGCAGGGTCAATCTTAGTGTTGGCAGCGGGGATTCCCAGCTCATACTTCTGCTTCTTGTAGTAGGTTTTTCTCTCGTTCCTAGTCTTGTGGCGCTTGTGCCAGTTGTTCCGAGATATGGCTATTGCTCAGTGCTGGCTGGAAAGAGATCATTTCCTTCTTTATATTTTTTTAAAGATTTATTCTGCTGTTTTCCTAACTCAATTTCAAGTCTTTTTTTCTAATGTAAGGATTTAAGCCTATATATTTTCTTCTAATACCTCTTTTTTGTTGTTTTTCATTCTGTGCATTTTAGATATATTTTTTTCATTATCATTCAGTTTTAGGTATTTACTAAAATCCATTGTGATGTTCTTTGTCTGATAAATTGTTTGGAGAAGTGTTTTTTTTTTTTTTTTTTTTTGGTACGCAGGCCTCTCACTGTTGTGGCCTCTCCCGTTGCAGAGCACAGGCTCCGGACGCGCAGGCTCAGCGGCCATGGCTCACGGGCCCAGCCACTCCGCGGCATGTGGGATCTTCCCGGACCAGGGCACGAACCCATGTCCCCTGCATTGGCAGGCGGACTCTCAACCACTGCTCCACCAGGGAAGCCTGGAGAAGTGTTTTTTAATTTCAAAATGTATGATAGATACCAATTCCTTTAAATCTGTTGAATAGTATTATGACCTAGTACAGGGTCAATTTTCATGAGTATTCCATGTGTACTTGCATAAATGTTCTCTGCTTATTGGATATAATGTTCTCTGACTGCTTTGTATCTTATGTCTTTGTCTTTGGTTTTGTGTAGTTTCTAGATGTGGATGTATCTAGATGGTGTATGGTGTATCTAGATGTGGATCCTTTCTCTGTCTCTGTCTCATCTCTCCTTCTCTGTATCTCTGCTTATTTTTATCTGTTCTTTATTTCTGTTTTTATTTCCCCTCCTCTCCATCCCACCTCCCAACCGTATCCCCATGTACCTCTCTTTTTTACCCTGCTTGAGATTCATGAGCTTCTTGAATTGATATCTTTCAGTGGTTCTGGAAAATTCTCAGTAATTTTCAGGTCTCTTATTCTGCAACTCAGATTAAGTTCTTGTTTCCTTGTGTATTTTATGATTGATTGATTGATTTTTGGTGGAACTTTTTCTGTAGAAATTGAAGCATGGGTTGAAGTTGAGAATCCAGAGAGGATTTATAATTTCTTTTAACAATTATCTCAGATCACAACCAACCTGGGACCATGTTAAATGCAATGATATGCTTAAGACGTTTGGTACCGTTTAAATTCCATGAATTTGCATTGAGATTATGCATGAGGGGGGATGCACAAGAATTTTTTAATAAAATAAATAATTTTAGATTTATAGAAAATGTGCAAATATAATACAGAGAGTTCCTGATTACTCTATACCCAGTTTCCCCTAATATTAACATCTTACATTACCACCGTATTTTTGTCAAAACTAAGAAATCATAACACTAGCTAAATTCCAGACTGTATTCAGATTTCCGCTAATGTTCTTTTTGTGTTCCAGGATTTCATCCAAATTACCACATTGCATTTAGTCATGTGTCCTTAGTCTCCTCTGTCCTGTGACAGTTCCTCAGGCTTCCCTTGTTTTTTATGACCTTTTTGATGTAGAGTACTGGTCATGTATCTTGTAGAATAGTCTTCAATTTAGTTTTGTCTGATGTTTTTCTCATCTGTAGAGTGGGGTTATGGGTTTTGCGGAAAATATCACAAAGGTGAAGTGTTTTTCTCATCATATCATACCAAGTTGTACATGATACATGACTGACTTATCACTGATGAGGTTTGCTCCGATATGTGGTTGCAGTACTGTTTGCCAGTTTTCTCCACTGTGAAATTACTATGTTTAACCTTTCCATTCAGGAAGGGAGATTTTATTTTCTTTCAGCCCAGACTGAGTAGAGACAGGCAAGTTTCCTTCCTGTCCTATTAAGATTTATGTCTTATTTACATTTGAACTGTGGATGGAGCTCTTTAAAGCCCAGGTTTTTTATTGAGGATCTATTATTAGTTTCCTCAGTTGGATGGGCCTTGGGTTTTATCTCCTGTCCTCCTCAACCTGGATTATATTTAAGCTTTCCAGGACTCTGTAGAAATCCTCAAGGCTAAAGCTGACCTTAGCACTCTGCTTAACCTCTTATGATTCCTTACTTTTGGGACAGTCCAGTGAATCATGTTTAAAAGTTTCCTTTTGTTGTTTTTTGTTAACTTTTTGTTAGTTACTTCCATTAAGGTATCTTAATCCAATGTATTGTCAGCAACAGAAGTTAGTAGGTTTCTTTTGACATTGATTTTGAATATTTTTAAAAGTGTTAACACTTGTGTTGGGGGGAAATACAGCTTAGACTTAGAAAGTATGTTACTTGTAGTCGTTCTCCCAATTCCTCACTCCCCCCGACCCAAACAACACAGTTCTTATGAGTTTCTTAATTTAAGGATACTGTTTTCTCTGCTTTGATTGATCTTTCCTACTTGATCCTCATGATCAACACCTATAGATTCCAAACTCTGTTCAAGTGTTTTCTTCCTCATGCCTTCTCCTGTCTCCTTTCCCCTGCCCCCACACACAGAGTTTGATTTCTTCTGTGCTGCCATAATATACCCTTCATTAAGAAATATGAAGACATATATATCAATGTTGGTTTGAATATTATGGTAGATGTTATTATTGTTCACCATTATTCACCTGCAGGAAGTTTATGCTTCTGCCTTCTTGAAGTTTGGCTTGCCCATGTAACCTGCTTTAACCAATTAAATGTGAGCAGAAATGCCTTGCCTGCAGTAGATACATAGCATGAGTGAGAAATAAACTTTAGTTATTTTAAGACACTGAGCTTTGAGAGTTGTTTGTTATCTCAGTGTAACCTAACATATTCTGTCTTAATTGACACACATGCTCATCCCTCATCTTGAAGGCAAAAGCTGTATTTTAGTCGTCTTTATGTCCTTAAAGCTGCCAGCCTAATTTTCCTAAAACATTTTAGATTATTATATATCTTTCAGGAAAGTAACATGGGTTTAGAGTCAGACACATCAAAATTAAAAAATTTTTTACTTGATTGCTTAGCTGAGTTACTTTGGAAGATGTCCTTGAGTTTTAGATTCATTTTTAAAATGAGATACCTTATAAAGTTGTTGGGAATATAGTATATGTAAAGTACCTAGTCCAGCAGACATTCTTTCCCTCTCACATTTCTTACTTCTCCATTGACTATTGAATCAAGTCTTTAAAAGTCCCTTTCTCCTGCTTTCATTAATTTATTTATTTGGTTAGTCATTAGATAAATATTTTTTGAACTGCTACTATATGTCAGGCATTGTCTAGTTACTGTGAAGTGGTGGACAAGGCCTAGTCCCAGACTTTAAGGTGGTTACAGTCCTATGGCCAATAATTCTCCCTTCCTGTCTTCAGCTATCAAGTAAAGTTATATTAATACTGCAAGTCCTCTCTACCATCACCTTGAAAATTTTGCCTAAATTTCTCCCCATCTCAAAAAAAAAGAAAAAAATCCAGAAGTGATTGTTCCCTCCTGATTGTTCAAAGCAAATTACTGGTATTCATATGTGTCTCTTATAATATATATTGCATTCTGCCATAACAGATTCTGTTATATTCATATACATCATGTACATTTTCAAGTTTCTTTTCTAAATGTTACACTCGAGTGTTGGAATTTCATATCATTTATTTTGTATTCCTCAAATCAAGAATATTATGTGGATAATGAATGTCATTCGTTAGAAGGTGTTTTGGGAATTTATGGGGGCATTTTTGGTAGTCACAGTGATTGGAGGGTCCTAGTGGAATTAATGAGGAGAGACTGAGGATGGAAAACTTGCAGTGCTCAGGACAGTCTCTCAAAATAAATAGTTGTCCTGAGTCCCACATAACTTTCAAATATTATACTAGATGTTTCGTGAAACATCTAGTAAGTGAAAAACTTATTCATGATTTTCAAAATCTAGAGCCTAAACCCATTTTTATGTGTAAACACTAGGTATTTTTTACACAATTTTAATATACACTGAGTGTTCCTAAAATATATTGATCACCAATGTGAATCAAGGGAAGATTGAACTTTGTCCAGACCTCTACTAAATCTTGCTCAACATTACAGAAAACCAAAGGCAGTAACACTTATGGTATTTGAGTCACCAATAATACAACTGTATCATTCTGTTTTTGTAGCTGTTGAATTTAAAGTGATTCTGTATGTAGGTGCAGGCATCCAACTAATTCATTGTCTTTTTGTTTCATACCCAGATATTTACTTATGGTAAGTAAATGTTGCTTTTTTTTAAAATATAAATGACTTTACTTAAACTTCTCTCATATATTACATTGGAGCGTTATATTAATGCTTTAAAATTGTATATAAGGATATGTTATCTATGAATTTCATTTCAGAATTTAAAATAAGGCAGTGAAAAATATTTGTTATAAAAGGTGACGTTGTGTCATGGTTTAGAGCCACTGATTTATGAACCATTAGAGCCTGGAAAAAATATAAACTTTGCTTTTAAAATACATATTTAATCCTGTTCAACATTAATATTGAACAACATGAATATTGAACACAAATATTCTGATAATTTGAATAATGTTAGATAAGAGCACTAAAAATTTGCTACAAACCATAAAAAAAGCATATGTAAACTTTATTCAATTTATAAAGAGACAAATTGCTATTTATAATTTTTGAACTTCTAATGAAGCACCAATGACTGCTTAATGACTGAGACTCTCCATTTTTTCCTTTATTATAGTTAGTATATCCAGAACTTTTATTTAAAAAAATTTAACTCTGTTGTTTCACAAGGAGGAAGGGTAGAAGAGAAGATATTTTGCATGTGATTTAATGATCTTAATTTATAGTCTGTAAATCACTTCTCTAGGGTCAGCAATGAATTGTTTTGGTTTAGCTCTTCTAAGTGTAGTTTTCATTGTTGAGCATGTGATAAGATATATTTTATAAACTAAAGTGCAGAACCAGATGGCTTTATTCTGGTATGATACGTGTTAATTCATAATGCCTTGTTTTTAGCAGGAATGGGATTATGTCGTATCTTACTGTTGCCTTTTTTAGACTATTTTATAGACAGAACTAGAAATTCTAGTTATATAAAGCTGTACTAGCATAGGCTGGAAAGTAGGTCATTGTTATGGGGAGTATACCAAACTGCCCACTGGTTGCTATAGCAATGACCTACTTTAAGAAACTATTTCTGTTGATTCATGTTGAAATCATCTTTTGGAACCAGCATAAAGAAACACACCGCATGTAATTTTTCCTAATAGCAATAAGGTAGTGATCGCTGGAGGTAAAAAAAAAAATCCTTAAAATGTTTAAAGTGAAGAAATATATTTTCTCACCTAACCCCTCTTCAATTTATTTTGAAGTGCTGCAGTTAGTATTGTAATTAAATAGTATAAGAACTGTTCTTCTCTGTAGGCAATACAATTATGCAGAGGGATATAGTGAGTTTTACTACCCTTTGGCCTATTTAAAAATCAACCTGTTACATGTAGTTAATAGCATTATTAACTGAGCCTTCAAATGGGTATGGTTTCAAGAAAACAGTAAACATGCCAAATTGGATAAGGTCTGAAAATAAGTCCCTATTAAAATTGTACCTTATGCGGGAGTTCCCTGGTGGTCTAGTGGTTAGGATTCTGGGCTTTTGCTGCCGTGGCCCTGGTCAGTCCCTGGTCGGGGAACTGAGATCCCGCAAGCTGCACGGTGGGGTCAAAAAAAAAACGTACCTTATGCAATTTCAATATATTGTATTAAATCATTCCATTCAATGTTGGATTCCTGTTCTTAGGTACATGCATTCGTAATATATAAAGTTTGAAATTGGTGTGTTCTCTGAAACACATTGAATCTGAACTCTCGCAGAACTCATTCTCTTCCCAGTTGAGGGTAAAGGATGAAAAGTTAGACTATAGAGTACCCTTTGAAGTAACATTATTCCTTCAGCACTAAAAAGAAATCTTACCTGTCAATGAGTTGATATTTTGAACTTGGTGTATTGGAGATTTTATGGTATTATCAAGGAAGAGTTATATGCTTAGAGATTAGTTGATTCAGGGTCTTAATTGCACTGTATCTTGTTGTATATATATTCATATTCACATTTGCCTTGCCTTGTGGGAAAGATTTTCATCAAACCTTTGTTCAAAGTCACATTCAGAGAAAGTTAAGAGATCAAGATGATTATGTATATAGATGTAGGCATTAACTAATTCATTATCTTCTGTTGTCATGCCCCAGTATTTACATATAGAAATACATGTTACTTCTTTCAAAACTATAAATTTTTCCCAAGGGAGAATAATTATAACTTCTGCTGAATGAATATCTACCAAGTACTAGTTATTTTATGCTCTTTCTATCCTTTCAGCAGATTTTCAAGACAACTCTATAGGTTATTTTCTACTATTTCTGATCTTTTCAACAAATTGTGTAAGGCACGTGATGAGATTTGTTTGCCAAATGTAGAATCCAAAAGACAGGTAAAGAAAACTGTGTAGTTAGGAGTGAGACACAGATACTTAATTTGAAATCCTTGAGGAGGAGAAGGTGATCTATATATTATAGCTATCATATAACGTACAATCTGAAAGCTTCTCTAGGATGAGGTTATGTCCTTTGAGGGTTTAGGGGATGGAGAAATTACTTTCAGGTGGAAGACTGAAGATTAGTAGAATGTGAACTTAAAGACATGGGAATTGGGAAAGGTACTCCAGGCCAAGGGAAGAGCATGGAGCAAATTCCAGGAGATTGAATGTGTGGGGAAAAGAGAAGTAGTTTGGTTTGGCGGGAGGGAAAGAGGAATGGTAGGAAATGAACCCTGGAACCCTAAGTTAGTCAAACAAAATAATTTGTTCTTTATTCTATAGAGAATGAATTTTTGAAGACCTTTTTACAGGAAAGTGTGCCTCAGGAAGATTTCATATTGTGTATAAAATGGATAAGAGTGGAGAGAGATTGTTGGTAGGCAGAGCCATTTTAAGGCATTGCAGCAAATAATACTGGCAAGAGATAACAAGGGATAGAATTATTGTAGCAAGAATAGAAGTGATAGGAAGGAGGAGAGTAAAAAAATAAATAAATAGCAGTTATATAATCATGCTTACTATGGGTCAGGCACTGTTCTAAGAGCTTCACTTATGTTATTTAATTCTCACAACAATAGTATGATATGGGCCCTGTTACTATTCCAATTTAACAGATGAGGAAATTAGAACTTTTCAGGATTGATTGAGGGATAGTAACTTGTTGCTATCAATTGTTAAATTATGGGACATCTATGGAATGGAATAGTATGAAACCATGAAAATTGATGCCATAGAAGTATGTCTGTTGCTTTGAAAATATGTTCACTATGTGTTAAACCAGGTTTACAGTAAATATAATATTTCTGTTTTGTTCTACTTTGAATGAATATGCTAATTGTCAATTTTATAACTCTTATGACATTTAAAAAAAGTGTATGTTTCTCTCTTCTTTACCCCCACCCCAAACTCCCTCTCCCCAAGGGTAGCTATTATTAATAGCTTGGTGAGTATCCTTCCAGTTAACAAGTAGATATATGCAAAGTAAATTTTATTTTATCAAAATAATATATGCAACAGTTTTAAAAGTCATAGTGCAAAAAGCCTTATAACAAGGACAGCATCACTGATATGTTCTCCTCCATCCTGCTCTTTTTCTCTTCTTCACAAGTCTTTTCTGAAATACCTATTTGAGTCCACTGTATCTCTGCAATCTTTATGTGAAATTATAGTGATATAAACAATAACATCCATGGAAGAAAAACACCATCAATAACATCTATGGGAGAAAAACATCATACCGCAATACAGCTTCTGTTCCTTTGTTTTATGAAGTGCCAAAACAAAATTAACTTTATGGTTGCAAAACTTTTTCCATTGCTTCAGCCCACGTCATTCTGTACAATGTTTGTTTGGTTCATAGAGTATTTATTGAAAAGCATTAAGAACGCTTATTCAGCTTGTGAACAAGAAAGGGAAAAATAAAGGGCTAATTATTAACTAATTCAGGCTTACTTGTTCATTTTATAAATGAATCAGATCCTTTTTTTTTCTTTTCCCATCTGTTGTCTATCATTGACCTGCTTGTACTACATAAAAACTTTTCTACCAAAAAAGTAGAATATGGTGAACTCTTGCTACTTACTACCAGCTCTGGTAGAGAAGATACTGAAACTAATACTACAAAAGAGATTTGAGGATTATCTCTGCCTTGGATTATCCTCCCAGGACATTTTAGTTTTGTACTGTTTAAATTTAAGAAAACTTAAAAATTGCTAGTTCATTCAACTTCTTAATTTTTGATCTGAATACTACAGGCTCTAAAATTTCTTTTGCCAAGCAAATACAGAAAACTAGATGCTTCCCAATAAACATTTATCACCAAACATGATAAGTTATTTATAGTTACAGATAATTCTACAAAACTTAGATACTTTTATATTGCTCTAACAACAAACAACAACAACATTCTCCCTAAAGTATTTACACATTGGCAGTGGTGGGTTGGGATGGGGATTGGGTATTGGGGGGTAACTCCAAACCAAGACAGAAAGGGGATGTGGTGAAATATAAATGTGAGTATATATTTGTTTACGGACAACTGTGAGACTTCCTAAGGTGAAATGGTGGGATGTCTTTAACATCCTCGTGAGTATAGCACTGTGACTTCCCAGGCCCGTAGAGATGATGATTCCTAAAGGGAAAGGAATATCAAACTTGACTAGGTATACTGATGTCACTAATAACTACAGTTGTAGAAAATTAACAAGACTTTCTTGGTGAAATTATGGGATCAGAATGGGCAAAGACAACAAAATGATCTATTCTGAATAATCTTCTAGAAAAATGCTGTCCAGTAGAACTTTCTGCAATGATGGAAGTGTTCTTCACCTGTGCTGTCCAACATGGTAGCTACTAGGCACACATGTAGCTCTTGAGAGGCCTTGAAATGTGGCAAGTGTGACTGAGGAACTGAATTTTTAATTTTAATTAATTTAAATGGCTACATGTGCCTAGTGGCTACCATATTGAACAATGCAGTTCTGAAATATGCCTTTCCATTCATTTTAACCACTCCTTCTCATAAGTAAGACACAATCATTATTCTGAAAGAGCACATGGCCTGTAGAAAAGGCAGATAGATATTTAAGATGAAAAACAAAGAAGAAACAGAGTAGAGAGGAAATAAGATATATCCAGCTGAGAGGAACAGAATCTAGATGAAATATTAGAGAAAATTAACATGAGGCAAACAATGAGGTTGAACCTTCCAGGTATCTGATATCTCTTTTGGATTTGCTCTTGTGGGCTACTCCATTTCTTCCCAATGGAAGATGCAAAGTAAGCAGTCTTCTGCCTCTGCCCCAGAATTTCCCCAGATATCTATTATGCATAAGACTTACTGATAATTATTTCATTGAAAAAAGATCTATAGCTCCACCTGCATCATGAAACCTTTTTTGAAAAAATTAGTCTGGCATTCTCTACACTCAGAGAGTTAATGCCACATAATTTAACGTCTATTTATTATCAAATTCTTTTTCTTTAATTATATTAGAAATTTGAAAATGGGCATTATACTTTCTCTCTCGTACATAGATAATTACGATTGCTCAGAGTGATTAAATAGGATGTTACCTTTTTTTCCAGTAGAAAATGTTCTAGATTTTACAAGGTGGCTTTCCTATATGAACTTGAATTTATTTCACCAAGTTTCAACAATGAGATAAGTTCATTTAATTACTTTATTTCGTTTTTTAAATATTTATTTATTTTTGGCTGTGGTGGGTCATAGTTGTGGCACACGGGCTTCTCTCTAGTTGTGGCGCTCTGGCTCCAGAGCACGTGGGCTCTGCAGTTGCAGTGCATGAGCTCCAGGGTGCTTGGGCTCTGTAGTTGTGGCACGCAGGCTTTCTAGTTGTGGCACACAGGCTCAGTAGTTGAAGTGTGCAGGCTTAGTTGCCGCGCAGCATGTGGGATCTTAGTTCCCCGACCAGGGATCGAGCCTGCATCCCCTGTGTTGGAAGGCGGATTCTTAACTACTGGACCACCAGGGAAGTCCCTACTTTCTTTATATGATTTTTTTTTTTTTTTTTTTTTTGGTGGTACGTGGGCTTCTCACTGCTGTGGCCTCTCCCGTTGCGGAGCACAGGCTCCGGACACGCAGGCTCAGCGGCCATGGCTCACGGGTCCAGCTGCTCCGCGGCATGTGGGATCTTCCCAGACCGGGGCACGAACCCGTGTCCCCTGCATCGGCAGGCGGACTCTCAACCACTGCTCTACCAGGGAAGTCCCTTTATATGATTTTTATGTTTACAAATTAAACTTTGCTAACAGTCACCCGTATTTAATGAAAGTTAGCAATTTAATTTAGGAACTTTATTAAAAAATACTGAGAAATTTGTGCTGTAATTAAAAAAAATTATATGATTTCTGGAAACAGTAATTTCTATATAAGCTGGAAATAATAAGATGATAAGAGGTAAAAAAGGTGATGGGGTGGCATTTCAAATTTTAGAATAACATGATTTTACATTACTTTATATCTTCTAAATATATATTTTGAAGAATTTAAATAATATTTTCCTCTCTCTAGATTTTTGCTTCAGTGTCTTGAAGACCTTGATGCCAATCTGCGAAAATTAAACTCTCGTCTGTTTGTGATTCGTGGACAACCAGCAGATGTGTTTCCCAGGCTTTTCAAGGTTATTGGAAAAATCTTTGCATAAAAAAATAATCTTTTGTCAGAGAAGACACGTATTTGGGGTAAAGTATGGGAAATATAAGTGCTTATAAATGAAATATTGTGGATATTTTCTCTATTTAATAAAAATGTTACACAGTGTAAAATCAGACAGTGAAAAAAATGATTTACAATGAAAAGTTTCTTTCTTCTACCTTAAACTGACAGTTCCCCTCTCAGAAGCAACAACTACTACCAGTTTGTGTATTCATTAGAAGTATTCTTTGCACAAATAAGAATGCATATGTGTATGTGTTTATATACACATATTTGTGTTTGTGTGAATGTTAACCATCCCCCCTTTTTAAAACCAAGGTGAGAACACGCTATGTTATACCATTCTACGCCATGCTTTATTCACATAACCATATATTTATATTTTGGAGATTGTTCCATGTTACCTTCTCAGTCTTCTTTTTTTTTTTTTTAATTTATTTATTTATGTTTGGCTGTGTTGGGTCTTCGTTTCTGTGCGAGGGCTTTCTCCAGTTGCGGCGAGCGGGGGCCACTCTTCATCGAGGTGCACGGGCCTCTCACTGCCGCGGCCTCTCGTTGCGGAGCACAGGCTCCAGACGCGCACACTCAGTAGATGTGGCTCACGGGCCTAGTTGCTCCGCGGCATGTGGGATCTTCCCAGACCAGGGCTCGAACCCGTGTCCCCCGCATTGGCAGGCAGACTCTCAACCACTGTGCCACCAGGGAAGCCCCACTTTCTCAGTCTTTTAAATGGCTTCATAGTACTGCATTGTATAGATATGCTGTTAATTTTTTTTTTAAATTAAAGTATAGTTAACTTACAATATCATTAGTTTCAGGTGTACAACATAGTAATGCAATATTTTTATAGATTACACACCATGCAAAGTTATTATAAAATATTGACTATATTCCCTGAGCTGTATATTATATCCCTGTGACTTATGTATTTTATAACTGGTAGCTTATACCTCTTAATCCCCTTCACCGGTTTCACCCCTACCCCTACCCCACTCCCCTCTGGTATCCACTAATTTGTTCCTTTTTGGTTTTTTAAAATTTATTTATTTATTTGGCTGCTTTGGGTTTTTGTTGCTACGCCCGGGCTTTCTCTAGTTGCAGTGAGTGGGGGCTACTCTTCGTTGCAGTGTACAGGCTGCTCATTGTGGTGGCTTCTCTTGTTGCAGAGCACGGGCTCTAGAGTGCATGCTCAGTAGTTGTGGCACACGGGCTTAATTGCTCCACAGCATGTGGGATCTTCCCGGACCAGGGATCGAACCAGTGTCCCCTGCACTGGCAGGTGGATTCTTAACCACTGCGCCACCAGGGAAGTCCCCACTAATTTGTTCTTTGTATCTGGTGAGCCTATGTCTGTTTTGTTATATTTGTTTGCTTGTTTTTTAGATTCCACATATAAGTGAAAACATACAGTATTTGTCTTTCTCTGTCTGACTTATTTTCACTTATCATAATGCCCTCCAGGTCCATCCACATTGTCACAAATGGCAAGATTTCATTCTTTTTTATGGCTGAGTAATCTTTCAGTTTGTGTGTATGTGTGTGTGTGTGTGTGTGTGTGTGTGTGTGTGTGTGTACATCTTTATCCAGTCATCTGTTGGAGGGCACTTAGGTTGCTTCCATATATTGGATATTGTAAATAATGCTGATATGAACATTGGGGTACATATATCTTTTTGATATAGTGTTTTTGTTTTCTTCAGATAAATACCTAGGAGTGGAATTGCTGGATCATATTACCATATTATCTGTGTTCTATTTTTAATTTTTTGAGGGTATAATTTATTTCACTAGCTTTCTATTGAACATTTAGTTATTTTTCCACAGGCCTTTTGCTAATACAAGTAATGCTGTCAGTGAACATCCTTGTTCACAAAAGAGAAATCTTTGCTCACATGTGCCAGTACATTTGTGGGACAATTCTTGTAAGACTTTCTGAGTCAAAGGGCTGTAACAATTGACATGCTACAAAACTGTAATGTTTTTAACTTGGTAGAATCTTAAAAATCTCCTAATCTTATTTCCCCCTCTTTTTTCCAAATGAAAAAATTAGTCCTAGAGAGATTAAATGAGCTAACCTAGGTCATAAAACTAGCTCATGGAAGTGTTCAGACCAGAAACTGAGTTTTCTGGCTTTGTTAATCTATCCCTTCCTATTTACTACCATTAGTATTCCTAATGTATATCTGTTTTTCTCTTGCAGCTGTTTGATTCATCAAATTTTTATAATAGCATTTTTTCTACTTCTAATGCACAAGAAAACAGTTCCTTTTCCTGAATGAAATATCCACAGTGCTGGGAATCAAACCAACACTACCTAGCCTTTTTTTCAGCAGTGTGAAAGAACCTTTTAATGTTTAGAGTTTGGCTAATACAACTCTAATACAACTCTAATACAAAATTTTCACTAGTTGTAGCTAGTGAAAATTTATTTTATAAAAGTTTTCGGGCTTCCCTGGTGGCACAGTGGTTGAGAGTCTGCCTGCCGATGCAGGGGACACGGGTTCATGCCCCGGTCCAGGAAGATCCCACATGCTGCAGAATGGCTGGGCCCGTGAGCCATGGCCTCTGAGCCTGCACGTCTGGAGCCTGTGCTCTGCAACGGGAGAGGCCACAACAGTGAGAGGCCCGCGTACCGCAAAAAAAAAAAAAAAAGTTTTCTTACTACTGTAGCTACTTAGAGTCAGAATTTAACCAAGGTACATGGAAGAGCTCTGAGAAGAAAGGATATCAAAAACAATGGTGATAGTTTATCAGCATCTCACAAGTATAAAAGTATATGTGAATAACTGCTCAACCCTATCTAAATCCATGTGTTATAAGTAAAATGAATCTTAAGAGGATTTTAAGTACCTTTAAAATAACAAAACATTTACCTGCTTTTAAAAAAATGGTTTAACTCCGCAAGTCTTTTGTGTTCTTTATTTTGAGCTTTCTTCTGCCTGAAGTAACATATTATTGGATCAAACTATCTTCTGTATATAGATGATGTCCTGTCTTGTTACTTTGGCAGAGAGGCAATGGTTTATGCAAGGGCCATAAAATACAGATACGTGAATATACTTTAATATACCTAGAGTGCTTATTATTGTATTCTGATACAGTAGTCTATATAAAATGTCATTTATGAAAACTTTCAGATTTATTTAATATGTCTGAACCATAGAGGGAGTTAATTCCTCTTTTTATTGTATTGATATTTTTATTTTTACTTTTTGTTTAGAGGTACTATATGCATGTGTTTCCAAAAAAGAGCCCAAGAGTATGTACGATAAAAAGCAGGTCTCCTTCTCATCCCTAACCCTTACACCCCCAGCTTCTCTGAGGAGGAAGATTCTTTTGTCAGTAACTAGCTGACTCATTTACATTACTGTCTCTGGTTTTATTATTCTAGTACAGCAGATAGTGAGAACTTTAATAGGTAAATAATCCAGCTTCCCACATTGGAGGTAAAACTGGTTTAGACCTGATAACAGTACCTTTAGTTTACTGGGGTGGAAATAGTGATTTCAGTACTGACGTCTCCTCTAGTGTGCACCTTCTTTCTATAGCATTCACTCATTTAATTCTGTTTATACTAAGTAGATTTAGGAATGGGGCCAGAGCATTTTTATAAACACATTTTTACACACATCTATGTTGGATAAACTTGTTTTTTCTTACGTGTTTTCTACTTAGAATTTTTCTCAGTTAAATTCTAACTTAATATAAGCTGACAACATGGCTTTTTTTTTTTTCTTTTCATGTTCTACTGAATAAATGATAAACTTAGCAGACACTAGCCTAGGCAAAACTTGAATGACAGTATTAATCATAGGTATCTTATATAAATTATTGTTATTATGCAGTTAAATCTTATATCTTCTACATTTGGTGCCAGAGTGATAAGCTACCAAGACCACGCATATTCTAGGGCCTGCAGAAACTTTTTATGAAGAGTTTAAAGTATTGGTTTAAAACATTCCCATTATATCCAAGAGACAGAGACATGTGTCTAAAGTCTTTATAGATGGACACACTGAAGCATAATAAAATGTTTTGTTCAAAATCACAGAATAAATCAAAGAAGGACATATAAAGCCACTAACGTTTCACATGCATAAATTTATATTATGCTTTTTGAGTCATTTTGGATTCTTGCTTTATTATTTCATGGTACATGCTCATTTGAATAAGATAATTCATTCAACAGATATTGATTGAGTGCCTGCTATGTACATGGCAGTGTTCAAGGTGCTGGGGGTATACTGGTGAACCAAACAGAAAAAGTTCCTACCTTCACTGAGCTTACACTATATTGGGAAGCAGGCCAATAATAAGTAAATATGTAATGTCAGGTGGTGATAGGTACTAAAATAAAATGTGGGATAGAAAGTCCCAAGGTGAGGGAAGGATAGTTACTTTATATGGAATCATGGAAGGCCTCACTGATAAGGTAGCCTTTGAGCAAATATATGAAGAGATTGAGCCATGCAGATACCTGGGGTGTGATATATTGAATCCACAAAATTTTGCAGCTTGTTCATCAAAAGGTAGAGTTTATTTTCTCACTCCCTTAAATCTGGGTTGGCCTTATATCTTGTTTTCACTAAGTGCCAAAGGAGATACCGAGTGCCAAAGGAGATACCAAGTTTCAAATCCTAGGCCTCAAGCGACCTTGCAGCTTCTACCTTTGCCCACTTGGAATGCTCCTTGTACCATGTAAGGACTGGGCTAGAATGTCAAATTATGGGAGACCACGTTTAGAGAGAGTGGGCCAACCAACAGCCAGCACCAAGGTCTGAAATGTGTGAGAGAGGTCATTTAGATGCTCTGGCAGCAGCCAAGCTGCCAGCCGACTGCAAGCTTGTGAGTGAGCCCAGGTGAGACCAACAGAAGAACCATCTAGTTAACTGACAGACTTGGAGAATTAATCAGTTGCTTTAAGCTGCTAAGCTACTGCAGTTTGGGGAAAGAGTGTCACAGGCAGAGGGAACAGCAGTTACAAAGGCCCTGATGTGGAAGTGTGCCATGACTTATTTAGGAACAGCAAAGAAGGAGGCCAGTGTGCTCTAGCCAGAGCACAGTGAGTGAAAATAAGACATAAGGTCAGAGAGGTTGCAGGAGCCAGATCACAGGGCTTTACAATGTTAAGGACTTTGGCTTTTAATCTGAGTGAAATGGGATGCCATGGGACATTTCTGAGTAGGGGAGTGACATGATTTCACTTACATTTAAAAGAATCACTCTGACTATAGAGAATAGATATTGGAGAATGGAAATGCTGTAAAGACTTAAGCAGAAAGATCAATTAGGAGACCATGACAGTTATTTGGAAACAAGATGATGGTGACTAGGACTAGAGTAGCAGTAGGGGTGTTGAGAAGTGGTAGGATTTGGGTATATTTTTTAAATAGGACTATAGGGTTTGTTTATATGTGGTATTTGAGAGTCAAGGATGACTGCTAGGTTTTTAGCCTGGGCAAATGACACAGTGGGTTGCCATTTAGTGAGATGAGGAAGACTATATAGGAGGAACAAGTTTAGGGAAAAATCAGGAGTTCACCTTTTTTAACATTTTAAGTTTGAGATGCCTTTTAGACCTCTGAATGTATTTGCTGAGTGGGATTCAAGTCCAGAGCTCAGGGGAGAAGTCTGTACTAAATTTAGGAACCTTAAACATGTAAATTGTGTTTAAAACCCTGAGACTAGATTTATGGAGTAAAGGAAGGAGTAATGGATGGATGCGTGGAAATTTTTAGAGCTTTACCTTTATGTTTGGGTTATTTTGTGAGATAACATTTTTAAATGTAATTATACTACTTTAAATGCTTTCTCCCAGGAAGTTTGTTATTTATAACTTTGTTTTCTAAAAATTTTATGTTTCTTAATTATTTTCACAGTATTACTCACAGTAATACTGTGAGTAATTACTCACAGTATTACTCTTACATTATGGATGTAAGAACTGCACATCCATTTAGTGGTTCATATTATGCCTTCTGAATGGTTAAACAAATAATTGTGATACACAAAAACAGATATGAATCTTAGTGCCTAAAATTGCAAAGTGAATATTCACTCATTTCACATGAATATATTTTAGTACTACATGCAAACTTATTGTTATATTTACTATTGAAATTCAAAGGTTAACCGCGTGTTGCTTAAAATAAAACCGGGGCTAAAGAGTAGATAGGGACTTCCACCTCTGGTTAAGATGTAGAAAGTTGCAGTAGACCAACATTCCTGTCTTAACAATGTGAAGGAAGTAAATATGCCACAATATCATAGGTTTTTTGTTTGTTTTTAACCTATTAGAGAGTTGATGACACAAACCTAAATAAACCAAATTGCATAAAGGGATGAGACTTTCATGGGAAAGAAGAGACCCATGGCTACATCCCTGAAATCACAGCAGGAAGAGAAGGGATTCTACCATAGTTGAGAGTGAAGAGAAACCAGTTGAAATTTTACCAAGCTTTTTGTGGTCATATGTGGGCTGACATGGCAGATTAGAATTTCAGGAAGCCCTAGTCACAGAGTAAGTTTACACCCACTCTCCAGTTCTTTCTTACAGTGCCTTCATGGAGTACCAGTGGCAGTGTGCCAAAGGCTGGAGCGAGGCAGAAGAGAGGAATCCCTCATTGAAGTGCACTGGGCATTCACTTAGTGCAAAGTAGCAGTTCACTGAAGCTGGAGACAGGACATCAGGGTAGAAAGATGCCTCCAGAGGTGTAGAAAATTAGGGGACAGGGCTAGAAAACAGAGAAGTCCTTAGCAACCATAAAGCTGTTGGGTAGACAGCAAAGCAGAGAGAGATGTCCTATAGTTTGTAAAGCTAGTGACTGTGCTGTAAAGCCGAGAGAGACATCTGGAGTCTTGTTAATACTCACATTTCAAGCCCTGTTGAAGAAAAATCTGAATCCTGCCCTCAAAATATTTGAAGCCAGTGGTGAATGAAATTTAATTACAGCAGCAACAAAGCCCAGACCCAGCTCAATTACTGACTCCAGCAATTCAACTTCTATCAGAGCAAAGACGATGCACTTTTCTAGAGATAAATGTTGTTTATTGCGTTTTAGTCTTTTATAACATTGTCTGTTGTATGATCACAAATTATGAGACACATGAAGAAGCAGGAATATGTAACTTGCAATCAAGTAAAAGAAAAACTGTCAGTAGAACCAGTCCCACAGTTGATGCAGATGTTGGGATTAGAATAAAGAAAGGACTTTACAATAATTATGCTGTAGATAGTAGAGGATCTAGTCAACAGGTGAAAAACTATGTAAAGAGATGGTAATTTTAGTACAAAAATGGAAAGTATTAAAAAGAACCAAATGAAACTCCTAGAACTGAAACATGCAATATCAAAAATGAAAATTCATTAATTGGGTTTATCCAGATTGAACAGAGCAGAACAAAAGATCAGTGAAGTTGAAGACAGTATCCCAGCTGAAGCACAAAGAGGAAGAAGATTTTTTTAAAAAGGGAATAGAGTGTCTGAGACTTGTGGAAAAATAGTAAATGGCCTAACATATCCATAATTGTAGACCTATAAAAAAGAGGGAGAGAGAGATTGGGACAGAAAAAAAATATTTGAAGAGATAATTGAGTTTCCAAAATTGATGGACGATATCAACCTACAGTGCCAAGAAGCTCAACAAACCCCAAACAGCATAAACATAAAGGAAACCACATCTTACCACATCATAATCAATTAACTGAAAACCAAAGATAGAAAAATTTATAAGCAGCCAGAAGAGAAAGGACATATTCAGGGAACCACAGTAAGAGTGTTCAATGGTTTCTTATTAAAAAGAAAAGTCCAGAAGACAATGGAATGGCATTTTTAAAAAGCTAGAAATAGTAAAAATATTCATTTTTTTAAAAGAGAAGGCACAATGAAGGCATTTTCAGTCAGACAAATGCAGAGAGAATTTATTTCCATCAGATCTATACTATAAGAAATATTAAAAGGGGACTTCCCTGGTGGCACAGTGGTTAAGAATCTGCCTGCCAGTGCAGGGGACATGGGTTCAATCCTTGGTCTGGGAAGATCCCGCATGACTCGGAGCAACTAACCCCTTGTGCCACAATGACTGAGCCTGCGCTCTAGAGCCTGTGAGCCACAACTACAGAGCCCATGTGCCACAACTACTGAAGTCCATGCGCCACAATTACTGAAACCCGTGCACCTAGAGCCTGTGCTCCACCAACAAGAGAAGCCACTGCAATAAGAAGCCCACACACTGCAACAAAAAGTAGCCCCCCTTTGCCACAACTAGAGAAAGCCCGTGTGCAGCAATGAAGACCCAACACAGCCAAAAATAAATAAATAAATAAATTTATTTATTTTTAAAAGAAATATTAAAGGAAGTTCTGCTAGGTAAAAGAAAATAATTCTAGGCTAAAGACAGAATCTTCAAAGAAGAAGAGCACTAAAAATATGGGTAAATATAAAAGACCACTTTTTTTTTAGTTATGTATATTAATATATCCTATTTTCCTTTAAAAAGACCATTGACAGGTTAAAACCAGCTAATATTGATAAATTGTAGGGAATAATATGAATATAGTGGGGCTTGAAACATATATAGAAATAAAATCTGTAACAAGATCACACAAGGTAGGAAGAAGGTAAATAGAAGTATGTGTAAATTCTTACATTATTCAAGTGTAATATATTATTTGAAGGTAGACTGTGATAACAATACATATTGTGATCTAAAATAACCCAAAGAGCTATTTCTAAAAAGTTAATAGAGGAATTTTAAATGGAATACTAAAAATATTACTCATTCAAATGAAGGCAGGTAGGGGGCACAGAGGAGTAAAAGAAGAGATGGGCAAACGGAGAACTTACCAACATGATAAAATTAAACACAACTATATCAATAATTATATTAAATGTAAGTGGTCTTTTTTAAACTCTCCATTTAAAAGACAGTTTATCAGACTACATAAAAAGACAAGCAAGAACAAACTATATGCTGATTAGAAGAGACACTTTAAATATGAAGAAACATAGTTTGAAATAAAAGAGACTGAGAAAGATGTACTTTGTAAGAAGTAAGATAAAGAAGTAGAATTCAAGACAAAATTACCACAGATGAAGAGTAAAGTCTCACATCAAAAATATATAACCTGGACTTCCCTGGTGGCGTAGTAGTTAAGAATCCGCCTGGCAAGGCAGGGGACACGGGTTCCTTCCCTGGTCCGGGAAGAGCCCACATGCTGTGGAGCAGCTAAGCCCATGCACCACAACTACTGAGCCTGCACTCTAGAGCCCGTGAGCCACAACTACTGAGCCCACATGCCACGACTACTGAAGCCCACGTGCCTAGAGCCCATGTTCCACAAGAGAAGCCACCACAATGAGAAGCCTGGACACCACAACGAAGAGTAGCCCTGGCTTTCCACAACTAGAGAAAGCATGCACACAGCAACGAAGACCCAATGCAGCCAAAAAGAAAGAAGGAAAGAAATGTATTAAAAGAAAAAGTATAACCATCATGAATATGTATTATCTACTAATAGCATAAAAACACATGAATCTCAAACTGATAAAACTAAAAGGAGAAATAGATAAATTCATAATCATAGTTGGTGATTTTTACATCTCATTTATTGATTATACAAAAACTAATAAAGATATGGATGATATGAATAACACTATGAAATCAATTTGATGTAACTGATATTTGTAGAACACTACACCCAAGAACTAGAGGATGCACATTATTTTCTTGTGCATATGAAACATTTACCAAGATAGACCATATGTTCAGTCGCAAAACAGTTATCAACAGATTTCAAGACTGAAATCTTACAGAATAATATTCTCTGACTTCAACAGAATTAAATTAAAATGAATAGCAAAAATGTGTTCTTTCCAAGAAGTTTGATTGAATTACTGTATACATTTACTGTCCTATGTGACAGTTTTATCATTGTTAGAGATTTCAGTAATTAAAATGGGAAACAGAAGCTTAGGTTATTTTCCTTATCAAAACTATGTTCATTGGAGCCACAATATTATGGTTTTTGTGCTCATGTACATTGCATGTCTTAAGCTGAGTGCAGTTTAGGGGATCCTTTCTAATTACAGGAAGGTGCTTCTTTCCTTCAACACTGTGATCTGACATGTGACAAATCTGTACTATACACTATGTAAATGGCTAACAAGTGAATTGCAAACCAACTGAATGTACAAATCTTAGTGCTGGTGCTGAAATCTCTTCAGAATAGAAGAAATCAGAATAGCTGAAATCTCTTCATCATGATCTCAAAGTTTGTTTCAAAATTTGCAGGCATCAGGTGTCAATCAACACTGAAGATGAAACAGTAATGAATGTTGAATTCTCATGCTTTAGGTGTAGTTCCTTATTAGAGTTTTTGGTTCTCTGCTATTTTTACCATACTGTTTCATTTAAATTTCCTATAGGCTAACTTCATTTGTGCGATTGAAATAAAATTGCAGTATATAAAAAATAAGTAAAATTTAAAATAAAATGAATAGCAAGAGAATAGCAAATCTTTGTAACTGAATGATAATGGAAATATGGTATATCAAACATACCGTATTTGAATACGGTATATCAAAATTTATGAGATTCAGCTATAGTAGTGCTTAGAGGAAAATTAATAGCTTTCAATACTCTATTAGAAAAGAATCAAAGAACTAAGTTTCTACCTTAAAAAATAGAGAAAGAACAAATTAAACCAATAGTAGAAGAAAGGAGATAATAAGGAGAGGAATGGAAATCAATGAAACTGAAAGCAGACAAACAATAGAGAAAATAAACATGGAATGAACAATTTCTTGTCTCTCGGCTCCAAATCCACCCTTCTTTGCCCTGCTTTGTGATACTGAAGCTGGATGCTGTAAACTTTCTTCCTTTGCTGGCTGGCTTGATTTTAGGTTTTGTCAGTAGAAATTGCTGTTGGTTCTTTGTAAGGTCACAGCAGGAGAGAAGGGGCTTTCTTTTTGGTATCTTTATACTTTTTTTCCTAGCACCTTAGCCAGCAAATGAGCATGTGGGAGGACCAGTAGCACTTACCTCAGTAGCCCTCACCTCAGTAGCCCTCCTGGACAAGCTCCAGCTCATTCACACCCTCTGGCATATTTCTCTGCCATGTAGTGGACTGATTCTACAGATCAGCTCCAGTCAGCCCATACCCTGCAGGAAGTTTCTCAGCCACCAACTGGGCTGTTCCTAGGAACCAGCTCTGGCCCTAGCCCTCTGGCAGGTTTCTTCGCTACAGGGAAGGTTGTTCTTGAGTCAGCACACCCCATACAATGAGGTGTGAATCTCTGCAGCAGGGAAGAAAGGGAACTTTCTTAATTCATTGCTTAATTATTTTCCCTCCATTTAGAGGTGGTAGCTGCTTTTGGACACCTTAGAACAATACTATCCAACAGAAGCTACATGTGTAATTTAAAATTTTCTAATAGCCACCTTTAAAAAAGGAAAATGTGAAGTTAATTTTTTAGATTTATTTAACACTGTATGTCTAAAATATTATCTTTTCAGTATAAAATCATTACAAAACAAACTATTTTAACCTTTTTTTATATGAAGTCTTTAAAATCCACTGCATATTTTATGCTTATAACACATCTCCATTCCAACTAGCCACATTTCAAGTGCTCAGAACCCACTTCAGTGGCAAGTGGTTATCTACCATATTGGACAGTATATAGCCTTAACTCTTCTTTTACTTGCTGACAATTCTTCAGGTTAAATTTTCCCTGTTCAAATTACTAATGTGGTTTCTGTCTACTGACTGAACTCTGATTGATTCAGAGTTCAGTTTTCTTTTGAAAAGATTAATAAAATTGATAAACTCCTAGCAATACTGATCAGGGCCAAAAAGGGAGAAAACACAAATTACCTTAATCAAGAATAAAAAAGGGGACATCACGAGAGAGTCTCTACACTTTAAAAACATAATAAAGGATATTGTAAACATCATAATACCAATATATTGTACAACTAAGATGAAATGAAAAATATTCTTGAAAAGTGCAACTTACTAAAATTCTCAGAAGAAAGAGAAAGAAAAATTGAATAGCCCTCTCTTAAAGAAATTGCATTTGTAATTATAAAAACCTTCCAATAAGTAAAACTGCAGTTCCCAGGTGGCTTTACTTGTGAATTCTACCACATATTTAAGAAAGAAATAATACCAGTCTTATGACACTCTTTCAGAAAACAGAGGATAATATTGGGCACACTGAACTTGTTTATGAGGCCAGCATAACTCATACCAAAACCTGATGAACTTTTAAGAAAGAAAAAAAAAGTATAGCCAAGTGTCCCCCATAACACACACTCAGATATCCTTAATATATCAACAAATAGAATTTAGCAATATTTTAAAATAATACTACATCATGATCAGTGGGGTTTATTTCAAGAATACAAAGTTGGTTCAACATTATAAAATTAACAAGCCTATTAATGGAGTAAAGGACAGGGTATTATGATTGTCTCAGTAGATGAAGAAAAATCATTTGACAGAAGTCAACACCCATTTATAATTTTTAAAAACTTTATGCAAACTATATGCAAACTAGGAATAGAAAATTGATAAATATCAATTTGGTAAGGATTGTCCACAAAAAGCATAGCTAACATCATACTTAATTGTGAAACATTGAATGCTTTACACCTAAGATAGGGAGCAAAGCAAGGATATTCACTTTCACCACCTACTGAAAAGTCTAGCCAGTGTAATTAAGAGTAGATAATTAACTTACCAGCTCTCCCTCACCCCCATATCCTCTATCATAGCATCCTATTTTTTTTCTAATAGTTATTATATATTTAATTATTTATTTACCTCTGTAAGTTCCTCAGTAAGTTCCAGGAGGGAGGAGTAGAATTGCTTCACAATACTGTGTTTCTGTTGCATGAAAAAGTGAATCAGCCATATGCATACACATGTCCCCATATCCCCTCCCTCTTGAGCCTCCTTCCCATCCTCCCTATCCCACCTCTCTAGGTCATTGCAAAGCACTGAGCCGATCTCCCTGTGCTATGCTGCTGCTTCCCACCAGCCAACTATTTTACATTTGGTAGTATATATATGTCAATGGTACTCTCACTTCACCCCAGCTTTGCCCTCCCACCCCATGTCCTCAAGTCCATTTTCTGTGTCTACCTCTTTATTCCTGCCCTGCAACTAGGTTCATCAGTACCACTTTTTTTTTTTTTTAGATTCCATATATATGTGTTAGCATACAGTATTTGTTTTTCTGACTTCACGCTGCATGACAGTCTCTAAGTCTATCCACCTCACTACAAATGACTCAATTTCATTTCTTTTTATGGCCGAGTAATATTCCATTGTATATATGTGCCATATCTTCTTTATCCATTCATTTGTCGATGGACATTTAGGTTGGTTCCATGTCCTGGCTATTGTAAATAGTGCTGCAATAAACATTGTGGTACATGTCTCTTTTTGAATTATGGTTTTCTCAGGGTATATGCCCAGTAGTGGGATTGCTGGGTCATATGGTAGTTCTATTTTTAGTTTTTTAAGGAACCTCTGTACTGTTTTCCATAGTGGTTGTATCAGTTTACATTCCCACCAACAGTGTGGGAGGGTTCCCTTTTCACCACACCCTTTCCAGCATTTATTGTTTCTAGATTTTTTGATAATGGCCATTCTGACTGGCATGAGGTGATACCTCATTGTAGTTTTGATTTGCATTTCTCTAATAATTAGTGATGTTGGGCATCTTTTCATGTGCCTCTTGGCCATCTGTATGTCTTCCTTGATGAAATGTCTGTTTAGGTCTTCTGCCCATTTTTTAACTGGATTGTATGTTTTTTTGATATTGAGCTCCATGAGCTGTTTGTATATTTTGGAGATTAATCCTTTGTCTGTTGTTTCACTTGCAAATATTTTCTCACATACTGAGGGTTGTCTTTTTGTCTTGTTTATTTTTCCTTTGCTTGCAAAAGCTTTTAAGTTTAATTAAGTTCCATTTGTTTATTTTTGTTTTTATTTCCTTTACTCTAGGAGGTAGGTCAAAGATCTTGCAGTGGCTTATGTCAAAGAGTGTTTTTCCTATGTTTTCCTCCAAGAGTTTTATAGTGTCTGGTCTTACATTTAAGTCTTTAATCCATTTGGAGTTTATTTTTGTGTATAGTGTTAGGGAGTGTTCTAATTTCATTCTTTTACATGTAGCTATCCAGTTTTCCCAGCACCACTTATTGAAGAGGCTGTCTTTTCTCTTTGTCATAAATTAGGTGTCCATATGTGCGTGGGTTTATCTCTGGGCATTCTGTCTTGTACCATTGATCTATATTTCTGTTTTTGTGCCAGTACCATACTGTCTTGAGTACTGTAGCTTTGTGGTGTAGTTTGAAGTCAGGGAGCCTGATTCCTCCAACTCCGTTTTTCTTTCTCAAGGTTGCTTTGGCTATTCGAGGTCTTTTGTGTTTCCATACGAATTGTAAGATTTTTTGTTCTGATTCTGTGAAGAATGCCATTGGTAGTTTGATAGGGATTGCATTGAATCTGTAGATTGCTTTGGGTAGTATAGTCATTTTCACAGTATTGATTCTTCCAATCCAAGAACATGGTATATTTCTCCATCTGTTCATGTTATCTTTTATTTCTTTCATCAGTGTTTTATAGTTTTCTGAGTACAAGTCTTTTGCCTCCTCAGGCAGGTTCATTCCTAGGTATTTTATTCTTTTTGTTGCAGTGGTAAATGAGAGTGTTTCCTTAATTTCTCTTTCTGATTTTTCATTGTTGGTGTATAGGAATGCCAGAGATTTCTGTGCATTAATTTTGTATCCTGCAACCTTACCAAATTCACTGATTAGTTCTAGTAGTTTTCTGGTGGCATCTTTAGCATTTTCTAGGTATAGTATCATGTCATTGGCAAACAGTGGCAGTTTTACTTCTTCTTTTCTAATTTGTATTCCTTTTATTTCTTTTTCTTCTCGGATTGCTGTGGCTAGGACTTCCAAAACTATGTTGAATAAGAGTAATGGGAGTAGACATCCTTGTCTTGTTCCTGATCTTAGTGGAAATGCTTTCAGTTTTTCACCATTGAATATGATGCTTACTGTGGGTTTGTCATGTATGGCCTTTACTATGTTGAGGTAGGTTCCCTCTATGCCCATTTTCTGGAGAGTTTTTATCATAAATGGGTGTTGAATTTTGTCGAAAGCTTTTTCTGCATCTATTGAGATGACCATATGGTTTTTATTCCTTAATTTGTTAATGTGGTGTATCACATTGACTGATTTGTGTATATTGAAGAATCCTTGCATCCCTGGGATAAATCCCACTTGATCATGGTGTATCATCCTTTTAATGTATGATTGGATTCAGTTTGCTGGTATTTTGTTGAGGATTTTTGCATCTATGTTCATCAGTGATATTACTCTATAATTTTCTTTTTTTGTGATACCTTTTTCTGGTTTTGGTATCAGGATGATGGTGGCTTCGTATAATTAATTTGGGAGTGTTTCTCCCTCTGAAATTTTTTGGAAGAGTTTGAGAAGGATTGGTGTTAGCTTTTCTCTAAATGTTTGATAGAATTCGCCTGTGAAGCCATCTGGTCCTGGACTTTTGTTTGTTGGAAGATTTTTAATTATGGTTTCAATTTCATTACTTGTGATCGGTCTGTTTATATTTTCTAATTCTTCCTGGTTCAGTCTTGGAAAATTGTACCTTTCCAAGAATTTGTCCATTTCTTCGTGGTTGTCCATTTTATTGGCATATAGTTGTTGCAGAGTCTCTTATAATCCTTTGTATTTCTGCAGTGTCAGTTGTGATTTCTCCTTTTTCATTTCTTTTTTTAAAAATTTATTTATTTTATTTATTTATTACCTTTGGCTCTGTTGGGTCTTTGTTGCTGTGCGCGGGCTTCCTCTAGTTGTGGCGAATGGGTGCTGCTCTTTGTTGTGGTGCACGAGCTTCTCATTGCGGTGGCTTCTCTTGTCATGGAGCCCGGGCTCTAGAGTGCAGGCTCAGTAGTTGTGGTGCACAGGCTTAGTTGCTCTGCGGCATGTGGGATTTTCCCAGACCAGAACTCAAACCTGTGTCCCCTGCATTGGCAGGTGGATTCTTAACCATTGTGCAACCAGGGAAGCCCCTCCTTTTTCATTTCTAATTTTATTGATTTACATCCTCTCCCTTTCTTCCTTGATGAGTCTGGCTACGGGTTTATCAATTTTGTTTATCTTCTCAAAGAACCAGCTTCTAGTTTTATTGATCTTTGCTATTGTTTTGTTTCTATTTCATTTTTTTCTGCTCTGATCATTATGACTTCTTTCCTTCTACTGACTTTGGGTTTTCTTTGTTCTTCTTTATCTAGTTGTTTTAAGTGTAGGGTTAGATTGTTTATTTGAGATGTTTGTTTCTTGAGGTGAGATTGTATTGCTATAAACTTCCCTCTTAGGACTGCTTTTGCTGCATCCCATAGGTTTCGGGTCCTCGTGTTTTTGTTGTCATTTGTTTCTATGTATTTTTTTAATTTCTTCTTTGATTTCTTCAATGATCTCTTGGTTATTTAGTAGTGCACTGTTTAGCTTCCATGTATTTGTGGTTTTTTTCCTGTAATTGATTTCCAATCTCATAGCGTTGTGGTCAGAAAAGGTGTATGATATGATTTCAGTCTTCCTAAATTTTCCAAGGCTTAATTTGTGACCCAAGATGTGGTCTATTCTGGAGAAGTTCCATATGCACTTGAGAAGAAAGTATATCCTGCCACTTTTGGGTGGAGTGTTCTATAAATATCAGTTAGATATATCTGGTCTATTGTATC
This sequence comes from Globicephala melas, assembly GCF_963455315.2. Classification (NCBI taxonomy): domain Eukaryota; kingdom Metazoa; phylum Chordata; class Mammalia; order Artiodactyla; family Delphinidae; genus Globicephala; species Globicephala melas. The sequence goes on from NC_083323.1 coordinate 15,273,089, forward strand.
ATTTAAAGCTTGTGTTTCGTTATTTATTTTCTGTTTGGATTATCTGTCCATTGGTGTAAGTGGGGTGTTAAAGTCCCCTGCTATTATTGTGTTACTGTCGAATTCTCCTTTCAGGGTTGTTAGCATTTGCCTTATTTATTGAGGTGCTCCTGTGTTGGAGCATAAACATTTATAATTGTTATATCTTCTTCTTGGATTGATCCTTTGATCATTATGTAGTGTCCCTCCTTTCCTCTTGTAACAGTCTCTATTTTATCTGATATGAGTATTGCTACCCAGCTTTCTTGATTTCCATTTGCATGGAATATCTTTCTCCATCCCTTCACTTTCAGCCTGTATGTGTCCCTAGGTCTGAAGTGGGCCTCTTTTAGACAGCACGTATATGGGTCTTGTTTTTGTATCTATTCAGCCAGTCTCTGTCTTTTGGTTGGGGCATTTAGTACATTTACGTTCAAGGTTATGATCGATATGTATGTTCCTATTACCATTTTCTTAATTGTTTTGGGTTTGTTTTTGTGGGTCTTTTTCTTCTCTTGTGTTTCCCACCTAGAGAAATTTCTTTAGCATTTGTTGTAAAGCTGGTTTGGTGGTGCTGAATTCTCTTAGCTTTTGCTTGTCTGAAAAGCTTGTGACTTCTCCATCGAATCTGAATGAGAGCCTTGCCGGGTAGAGTAATCTTGGTTGTAGGTTTTTCTCTTTCATCACTTTAAGTATATCCTGCCACTCCTTTCTGGCCTGTAGAGTTTCTGCTGAAAAATCAGCTGATAACCTTATGGGGATTCCTTTGTATGTTAGTTTTTGTTTTTCCCTTGCTGCTTTTAATATTTTTTCTTTGAATTTAATTTTTGTTAGTTTGATTAATATGTGTCTCGGTGTGTTTTTCCTACAGTTTATCCTGTATGGGACTCTCTGTGCTTCCTGGGCTTGGGTGACTATTGCCTTTCCCATGTTAGGGAAGTTTTCAACTATAATCTCTTCAGATATTTTCTCAGAGCCTTTCTTTTTCTCTTCTACTTCTGGGACCCCTATGATCCAAATATTGGTTCATTTAGTGTTGTCCCAGAGGCCTCTGAGATTGTCTTCAATTCTTTACATTCTTTTTTCTTTATTCTGCTCCTCAGCAGTTATTTCCACCCTTTTGTCTTCCAGCATACTTATTCGTTCTTCTGCCTCAGTTATTCTGCTATTGATTCCTTCTAGTGTATTTTTCATTTCAGTTATTGTGTTGTTCATCTGTTTGTTTGGTCTTTTAGATCTTTGTTAAACATTTCTTGTATTTTCTCAATCTGTACCTCCTTTCTATTTCCGAGATTCTGGATCATCTTTACTATCATTACTCTGAATTCTTTTTCAGGTAGATTGCCTATTTCCTCTTCATTTATTTGATCTTGTAGGTTTTTACCTTGATCCTTAATCTGTGACATATTTTTTTGCCATCTCATTTTTTTTTTTTTTTTATGAGTGGGATTGTGTTCCTTTCTTACTGGTTGTTTGGCCTGAGGCTTCCAACACTGGAGTTTGTAGGCTATTGGGTAGAGCTGGGTCTTGGTGCTGAGATGAGGAACTCCATGAGACCTCCTCACTCGGATGAATATTCCCTGGGGTCTGAGATTCTCTGTTAGTCCAGTGGTTCGGACTCGGAGTTCCCACCACAGGAGCTTCAGCCTGTCCCCAGGCTCATGAACCAAGATCCTGCAAACCTCCTGGGGCAGCAAAAAAAATAAAAAGATAAAAAATAACAAAGTAAAAAATAAAATTAGACTAGGAAACTAAGAGATATTTTAGGAAGAATATAAAAGTAAAAATATAGATGAATCAACAACGAGAAGGTACATCAGTACCACAGTAGTAAAAAAGAGGAGGAGGGAAAAGAACAAAAATAGTGGGGGTGCCAGGAGAGGCCTTGGCTCTGGAGGGTGGGGCCTAAGCAAGGGTGAGGTTTGGATGGTGGGCCAGGCCAATGCACAGGACCCACAGGGCTGGAAAAGGCCGTGGGGGGTGGAGCTTAGGCTCAAGGAACAGAAGGGGCCCAGGCATGCCCCCAACCCCTGGTCTCAGAGGTCAGGGGACCTCACCTGGGAGCCCAGCAGGCTTCCTGGGCTCGAGTGGGTGGGGCAAATGCCCTCCTCTCCTGTCCTGCTCCTCTTGTCTGGGAGGGCCCCTGCCGCCTGCCTCTCCTGATCTCCCCGGCCTCCCTCCTATGCCCCCAAGGACCTGTGCAGCCTGGAAGGGGCTTTGGAGGGCAGGGGACTGGCCTGGGAGCTCAGCAGGCTCCCGGGGCCTGAGTGGGCGGAGCAATCACCCTCCGCTTCTCTCCCGCTCCTCCCAGATGGCCCCTCCCGCCTGCCTCTCCTGATCGCTCTGGCCTCCCTCCTGCTACTCCAAGGACCCATGCTGTCTGGAGGGGGCTTTGGAAGGCAGAGGATTGACCTGGGAGCTCAGCAGGTTCCCTGGCCCGAGGGGCAGGGCTATCGCCCTCTGCTCCTCCCCCACTCCTCCTTCCTGCCTCTCCTGATCTCCCTGGCCTCAGGGGCCCTGATCCTGTCTGACCTCCACTTCTCCTCCCTCCTCAGTCCCCCTATGTCCTACTGGTTCACTTTCAGGTTCCTCCTGTCTCCTTTGGCATCAGAGTCCACCACCAGCGGCCGTCAGGCACCCTAGGTGTGGGGAGATGCTAACTCCTCGTCTTTCCACACTGCCATCTTGACTCTGCCCTGAATACTTTTAATGTTTGGGGAACCTTCTCTTCCCTAGCTTTTCATTTTTTTTCTGGAGAGATGTTCACTAATTTATCCCCAGGGAAGAAGTGAATGATCTCACTGGTGAGTTAATAGAAGGAGTTAGGTGAGTATCACTCATATCATACCTTTTTGCCTATTCAGTTGCAGAGAGCACTTATCCTAGTCCCTTCTTCCATGTAATAAATTTTGTAGGGGCAGCCCACACTGCAAGGAAGGTGCTGCTTATCATTGGGTAGCTAAATCTGTTTAATTCAGGGGTAAAAAATTAGCAAGCTTATCTGTCCTTAAACATAACATGTTTACTCCAATTCAACTTTACTAGTAATGTGGTCTATATATATATATATATTTAAATTGAAGTATAGTTGATTTACAATATTGTGTTAATTTCTGCTTTACAGCAAAGAGATTCAGTTATACATATATACATTCTTTTTATATATTATTTTCCATTATGGCTTATCATAGGATATTGAATATAGTTCTCTGTGCTATACAGTAGGACCTTGTTGTTTATCCATTCTATGTATAATAGCCTACTTCTGCTAACCCCAACCTCCTACTCCATCCTTCCCCCCAACCTCCTCCCCCTTGGCAACCACAAGGTTGGTCTCTATGTCCATGAGTCTGTTTCTGTTTCATAGGTTCATTTGTGTCATATTTTAGATTCCATGTAAAAGAGATATCATGTGGTATTTGTCTTTCTCTTTCTGACTTACTTCACTTAGTATGATAATCTCTAGTTGCATCCATGTTGCTGCAAATGGCATTATTTCATTCTTTTTTATGGCTGAGTAGTATTCTGTTGTATATATGTACCACATCTTCTTTATCCATTCATTTGTCAGTGGACATTAGGTTGTTTACATGTCTTGGCTTTTGTGCATAGTGCTGCTGTGAACATGGGGTACATGTATCTTTTTTAATTAGAGTTTTGTCTGGATGTATGCCCAGGAGTGCCACTGCTGGATCATATGATAATTCTATTTTTAGTTTTCTGAGGAAACCTTCATGCTGTTTTCCATAGTGGCTGTACCAACTTACATTCCTACCAGCAGTATAGGAGGATTCCCTTTCCTCCATATCCTCTCCAGCATTTGTAGACTTTTTAGTGATGGCCATCTGACCATCATAATCAGTGCAAAGTGATACCTCATTGTAGTTTAGATTTATATTTCTCTAATTATTAGCGATGTTGAGCACCTTTTCATGTGCCTGTTGGCCATTTGTATTTCTTCTTTGGAGGAATGTCTATTTAGGTCTGCTGCCCATTTTTTAATTGGGTTATTTGGTTTTTTTTCTGTTGAGTTGTATGAGCTGTTTGTATTAAGCCCTTGTTAGTTGCATTATTTGCAAATATTTTCTCCCACTCTGTAGGTTATCTTTTCATTCTGTTTATGGTTTCCTTTGCTGTGCAAAAGCTTGTAAGTTTCATTAGGTCCCATTTGTTTATTTTTGTTTTTATTTCAGTTGCCTTGGGAGACTGTGTGATCTATATTTTTACCTTTAGTTTTCTGACTTACATTCCCTTCCTTTTCAAAAAGGGAAAAGGAGAGGGAGTGTTATTGACTTGTTCTAAATTCCAACATTTACTAACTAAAAACTAAATATTTATTTGTCAAAAAAATCATAGAATTAAATTACAAACTATTTAGGAAAAAAAGTGACACAGGTGATAGAGAAGGTTTGCTATCATTAAAATATAAGGAGCTCTTACAAATCCTTAAGAGAAAAATTATCTGCGATAGAAACCCAAGAAAACATAAGCTGCAACCCACAAAGTAAGAAATATACAAATGGCTAGTAATAATGACAGCTGTCATTCACTGAGGACTTACTATGTACTATGTCCTAAACAATTTATATGCATTGACTCATTTAATCTTTCAGCAACTTGGTAACATGTTATTTTTTTCCATTTTACCATGACAAACACTTATATATAGTGTTTGTTATATACTAGGTAGCATTGGAGCTTTTCACTTTTTTCCAGCCTATGTCATTATAATAGAAAAACTAATTGTTAAAATTTATGTATGTTTTTGCCCCTTTCTTTTATTTTAGGAATGGAACATTACTAAACTTTCAATTGAATATGATTCTGAGCCCTTTGGAAAGGAACGAGATGCAGCTATTAAGAAATTGGCTACTGAAGCTGGGGTAGAAGTAATTGTACGAATTTCACATACATTATATGACCTAGACAAGTAAGTTTTTTTTAATGGTAAAATACTATAATATTTTTCATCTTAACCACTTTTAAGTGTACATTTCAGTGGTTTTAAGTACATAGAAAATGTACTGTGGGAATGTACTGTGGGACTAGTTTATAAAGTGGAAATAAAAACATACACAATAGACTTGTGGTAGAATTAAGTGAATATATGTCAAACCTTTAGCATTTTATTTAACATCTGTGATTTTTGTTTACCCAGTGACAGATACCAAAATTACAGACATAAGTACATAAGATAAACATACTCAGAATTTCAATTTCAAAACTATTAAAAGCATCACACAGTTATCTTTGACTGTTCTAACTCAGCCTACTAACTTGCCTTTCTGGGCTCTTAGCAATGTTAATTTTATAGTTTATATGACATACATAGCCACAAACTGCCTTGATATATTTTACATGATTGTCATAAGTTATTTTATTTTATGTGTATATATCTAGTCTCTGGATTTTAAGTCCATATGCACATTTTATGTAATATTACATAGTCTTCTGAACAATGGTATAATATCTTATTTCTCAAAGCGTATTTCCTGGACTATCAGTTTTTGGTGATGCTTTGTCCAACAAAGATTCCGTGGTCAAGTTTAAATTTAGAAAGCTTTATATGCTGTAAGATTTGAAGGTTCATAAGATTTGTTAACATTAACCTTTAGCATACTATCATCCTTACAAGTGCTGAAATCTCACAATTTACGTACCTTTTAAATTATTTTACTTTTTTATTTTCACATTTTGTCAAGTTAATAAAACTAATTCTGTAAGTAACACGACAGGCTAGTTAATTTTATTCCAAGTGTATCAAAATATTGTGGTTCGATTCAGTCAAGGGTCTTACTTGATATTAAGCCAGAAGTCATATATCCTTCGATAATAAAGTTGCCTTCTAGTTTACCAGATTTCTTAACTTTAGAGAGCTGATAGCAAGGAGACAAAACAAGATAAGAGCAATTGCTTTAAGTGGGAAACTCAGTGTTGTGCATAAAATTGGAATGTTTGTTAGATTGAGTGTGAGTATTTACCACATATAATCCATCATATAAAAATGTAACATATAGAAAACATTTTTTCTAAGATTTTTATTCTGCTTCTGTTATGTAATTAGCAGTGTCCTCAGTAGTGCCATTGTAGTATCATTATAGTGGACAGATTTCATTATGACCCTATATATAAACTCAAAGTATTATACCAAAGCAAAATTACTAAAAGCAGAGAGCATAGTTTTTATGGTGGTTACTTTCTGTATGTACAACTGATACATAATTATATGTGGTATAATGAAAACTGTACTGTATTTGGATTAAGAAAACCTTGATTTGCTATTTATTAGTTATGTGACCTTGACTATTAAATTCTCTTGAGGCTTCAGTTGCTGATGCATAAAACGATGGAGTTGGATTTTACCAATAATTTTTTACTAAGGCTAAATGCTAGTAAGCAAATGGCCATAGTGAAAAAGAATAATTGGTATTTCCAAATTGTGTCTAATTCAGACTACCATTGGTAAGACTTATCTTTCCTTTTAGTATTACTTAATTGAGAAATTAGTGATCAGAATTAAATATAAAATATATACATGAGATACATATGCTGACATTTAACAAAAACATGAGCACAATAGAAAATAGCAAGTGATTATCATGACAGTAATATAGAATCCTAATTAATGAGACTTGCTGATTGCTCCTTGGTATAATATGGGCCTGGTTTAGTTTTTATTGATGATTAAGAGATTCTTTGAGCTGTGTTGTGGTATGTTTTTATATTTCCATATATATTATTTTTTGTTTTTGCCTTTAGGCTTATTTAGCCACTTGTTTTTCCACTCATAGGTGCTTAATTCCCTTTGTCTTAAAAGTTTTGATATTTGCATACACTATATTTTTGATACCTAGCAGATGTCTATAAAATGAAGAGAATGATTTTTAGATTTGTTAATTATTTTAACAAGTTTCTTGGTCCTTAAGCCTTTTCAGAATTTATCAATCAAAATGTATTGTCCTTTTTTTAATACTAACAGCATTTTACTAACTTTTGTAATAGGATCATAGAACTAAATGGTGGACAACCACCTCTTACTTATAAAAGATTCCAGACTCTCATCAGCAAAATGGAACCACTAGAGATACCAGTAGAGACAATTACTTCAGAAGTGATAGAAAAGTGCACAACTCCTCTGTCTGATGACCATGATGAGAAATATGGAGTCCCTTCACTGGAAGAACTAGGTAGGTGTAAACGGTAATACATGTGGAGCTTAAGAGTTAATAAACCATTCAGAAAAATCCCACTTCTAATTTGTCATGTAAAGTATTTTGCACTAAAAGGAAAAGAAAGGAGAAAAAAGAAAAGAAACTCTGAAACTAAGAAGTGATAAATCTGTGCGTTATTTATGTGTTCTATAAATATGTGGTCTATCTGTTATCACCTTAAAATGTACATCTTAAAGAACAGAGACCATGTTATATATCATCTATTTTTGAGGACCTATCCAGGGCTGTCATTTCATTTTTATGCGACTGTCAATTTTTTTTCTTTTCTTTTCTTTTTTTTTTTAGGTTTTGATACAGATGGTTTATCTTCTGCAGTGTGGCCAGGTGGAGAAACTGAAGCACTTACACGTTTGGAAAGGCATTTGGAAAGAAAAGTATGATAATACAAATGATGTTTATATTGTCAAACTGGCATTTTAAAAATAATTTCACTCTTTTTTAAAAACAGAAAAACTGTTGAAAAAGAAGGATTGAGAGAAATAGTTAAAATAGAGCAATCCTAATTGTTTGAAAATTAACAACTATCTCTTCATTTAAATACCCTTCTTCCTCCTCTTCTGATTATTTCCTCTTTAGCTACTATCAATACTACCCCTTCTATTCTTACTTTGTAAGCTGGTATCTGATGACTATAACTTTGAAGCTAGGATAGAGTTCTTCTATTTCATATTTTTCTCAGTGTCAGAGAGACAGATTGAAGGTGCTCTCAGCCTTGTGTTAGGAATTTACTGCATGAGGATGGCTAAAACAAAAGAATGATCACTTTTATCTTGCTTGTTTTTTATTAAAATGTGTCATTTGTGGCTAGAAAAATGATATTTTATTTTCCAAGCCCTATGTAACTTTTAAAAAAATCTCAACTTTAAACAATCTTTTAAAATGGAAAAGGCAATTAGTTAGCATAATTTTCTCTGTGTGTTTTCAGGCTTGGGTGGCAAACTTTGAAAGACCTCGAATGAATGCGAATTCCCTGCTCGCTAGCCCTACTGGACTCAGTCCTTATCTCCGATTTGGTTGTTTGTCATGTCGACTGTTTTACTTCAAACTGACAGATCTCTACAAAAAGGTATTATCTGGAACTGGAGCTTATTTTTCAAAATACTTTTTTCTTAAATTGCTGATAATACTTCTTTGCTTTTTAATCTTAGGTAAAAAAGAACAGTTCCCCTCCCCTTTCCCTTTATGGGCAACTGTTATGGCGTGAATTTTTCTATACAGCAGCAACAAATAATCCACGCTTTGACAAAATGGAAGGAAATCCCATCTGTGTTCAGATTCCTTGGGATAAGAATCCTGAGGCTTTAGCGAAATGGGCAGAAGGACGGACAGGCTTTCCATGGATTGATGCCATCATGACACAGCTTCGTCAGGAGGGTTGGATCCATCATTTAGCCAGACATGCAGTTGCTTGCTTCCTGACACGAGGTGACCTGTGGATTAGTTGGGAAGAAGGAATGAAGGTAAGTGTTCTTCCAGCTAATGTAGTATGGCCTTATTCTGAAGAACTCTGTACCTTTATAAAACAATTCCTAAAAATTGTCTGCTATGTAGATTCATTTATAGTCTAATTTTTTCAATAGAAAAGCATTTAATTCTCATCATACAGACACACTTTTGGGGAGCAGAATGGCATAATCAGATAGGAGAACTGGTGAAAAATGGTTCAGTTAACCTGAAGTCATTTCAATGGCTAAATCAGCCTAGCCATCAAGGGAGCTATAAGATTTAATACTCTGGACTTATTGGGTCGATATATATTTATAGGTGATCATTTCTGTCACATAAAGGATTCATCTGAGTTCTTAGAAATAGCAAATTTGTTTTATAAATTTTAAGCTATAAATCATTTCATCTCACTTCAATACCATAGCTTTTTAGTCATAATTATATTATGTAATGTGAAGCATACAACATTTTGTGACATCTTTTGGTTATATATAATGGGACTTAAATATATGTTTTACCTTCCTGCCTATATCATAAATTTCCCCTATCCAAAGACCATTTCTGATCCTGTGTTTTTTTACATCTCCTGTATTTCCTAGTACAAAGTTGTGCATGAGGTAGATGTACAGCACACAATGAATTTATAAAAAATAATTTATTTTAATTCTATTTCTCTTTTGGATCAAGGAATCCCAAATTTAAACTGTATAATACTAATGAATTTTTAAAGGTCATTTGTATTTGATTGTTCCCATTATGTAGGCCATTGTACTAAGCTTCCAAGTTTTTGTTGGTGGTTAATTTGGTAGCATTTTTGCATTCTTGAAAGTGTTTACTGCTTTTTCTTCCAGTTTTTTAATCTTCTCATATCCCATCTTATCCTTTTAAATTGGTGACTTTAATAACTTTTACTCTCCCCTCTTCCAGTAACACTGCAAAGATTAGAATAGTAAATTCTATTCAGAAATCTATATATTACTAATATGTTTCTTTCCCTGAAATAACTCATTATAGAATAGAACACAGACAAGGAAGCTAACTTTGGAATGTTTAAGTTTACAGCTCTGTGCTAGATTTTCTTGCCTTGACTTTTGATCTACAGAGACCTGGAAAAATGCTTGCTTTGAGAATTACGTGTGTGCAGACTAATTGTGATTACTGTTACTTCCGAAGGTATTTGAAGAATTATTACTTGATGCAGATTGGAGCATAAATGCTGGAAGTTGGATGTGGCTGTCTTGTAGTTCCTTTTTCCAACAATTTTTTCACTGCTATTGCCCTGTTGGTTTTGGTAGGAGAACAGATCCCAATGGAGACTATATCAGGTAAATCAAGAATGATTATTATTCAGTCTGGAATAGCTAATCTAGGAAGAACTTTTCATGTTTAAGCAACATGAAAAGTGGGTATTCCCCACTCATCATGGGCAGCAGAGATGAGCAGAAGGGTAACAAATCATTTAAATGGTATTGATTTGATTTTGGTCATTCATAGCTAATAAATAGTTTGTTATAATTTGCTTATAGTTCATTTTATTAATAATTTTTCTTCCTTCTCCCAAAAGACGTTATTTGCCTGTCCTACGAGGCTTCCCTGCAAAATATATCTATGATCCCTGGAATGCGCCAGAAGGTATTCAAAAGGTAGCCAAATGTTTGATAGGAGTTAATTACCCCAAACCAATGGTGAACCATGCTGAGGCAAGCCGTTTGAATATTGAGAGGATGAAACAGATCTATCAGCAGCTTTCACGATATAGAGGACTAGGTATGTCAGTAAATGCCTTTGATTTGTTTCTTTGGCAGCTGTTTATGTACCCATCCTTGAACTTGATCTTGATCATAACTTAATAGGAAATTTTTTCCCTTTAGGTCTTCTTGCATCAGTGCCATCTAATCCTAATGGGAATGGAGGCCTCATGGGGTATTCTCCTGGAGAAAATATCCCAGGTTATAGCAGCAGTGGAAGTAAGTGAAAAGGAAATTTCTGCACTTAGTAACATAAAGAGATTAATTATAAATATATTGTTTATCATACCTCACTATAATATGTTTTTTAAAATCTATCTTTAAATTGTGTAATAGGTTCCTTGTACACATGCATACATGTACATATACATACACACATACCCTCACTCCATTAGTGACATTTTAGAGATAGAAACATCATTATATATAGTGGAATTGGGTCAAGGTAAAGATCTTGCAAACTGAATGAGGTTAGCAATTTTTAAGGATAAAATGAAACTGAAATGTTATATATTCAGAATGGTCATTATTTTTTACTCCCTTTAAGTATATATCAGCTATAAGGTAATTAGTTAAGAAGGTCAGAGGCCCTGTGAACGTGGCCAAAAGATTTATCACGCACATGCATAGGGCCTCTAGTCCTTTTGCACGTGAGTTTTTTCTTACAAAGCCTGGTCTATAATGGTTTTCTTTGTGATATATATAGTTAGTTGCCACATATGTTCTTAATATGTGTCAAGAAGTCAGTATGTATTGGAAATTTGAATCATATCAATTTTCAAAGTTTCTAACCAAAAATAGCATGAAGCTAATTAATTTGATTAAAAACAAGGCTGAATGGCTGGACTTATTACTTTCTGTTTGGTCGTGTAAGGGGATAAAAACATCCATATTCTAAATTCTAAAACGTCATTTTGTGGTTTGGAAATAAGGTTTTTTTGGTATTTCAGTTATAGGTAGTAAAATAAATAATTCTGCATGGTTACTAAAAGGCAAAAAAAAAACCCACCAAGGCTGCATTAGAGGAAAGCTTATTTTTTTTTAAAAAAAGAAGTCAGCTATTCAAAATTTGATATTAAGAATAACACCTTTAACAAATTGAACCTTTCTGAATTCAGAAATATTTTGCATACTTTTGAGAGCATCAACAATTAGCTTAAGGAGAAAGAAACGAAAGCACTCATATCTTGACTGCCTACTTTGTGCCTAAGTATGAGGGGATTTTGGCCACATACTCACAATAACCTTGAGGGATGGTGGTAGGCTTCTCATTTTATGATTGGGAAAATTAGCCTAGAAGAGTTAGGTAACTTAACCAAGATCCCACAGTTAGTAAGTAGTTGAGCTAAGATTCAGATCCAAGTCTAACTAGTCCTAAAGTTCATACTCTTTCCTGTATCACTGGGTCTCCCCTGCAAATGTAATGCCAAATGTAGTGTTCATAAGACAAAATATTTTATTACTGGAATGTGTTTCACCTGCATTCAAATTGTTGCTAATGATGGCAGTGTACTTCAAAAATGTTCTTTCTCAGCGTCTCCTACAATTTGAAGTAAACTTTAACAAGGTAGCATTTCAAAAGTTCTATCAGATTTATTATGCAGTTCACAGACTGCCTCTTTTGCCCACACATGAGTTTGAGGGACAGAAGTTCTGTGAAGCAGTGAGATAACAAGCAGGTGGCAGAGGGTGGAAAGCAACAGACTCCAGTTACCTAGCTAATGGATAATGATGGTACATACTGTTTCTTAGTCCAAATCTGTATTTATCTGCAAAACTAATCATGTTAGCAAGTTAAACTGGAATAATTTTGCTTCACAAATTTATAAACATGATGTTTTGTGATAGGATTAATAAATCTTGAAAGTAGTCTAATCATGTAAATATTTGCCTATAACACACTTTGTAGCTAGGTGCTTAGAGGCTTTCAAAAGACATAGAAGACATAAAAGCTACATAGAGCTTAGAGTCTAAATGGGGGTGTGGAAGGGGTAAAAAGAAAATGAAAAAAGTGATAAATTGTAAGACACTGCCTCCTCATGCAATAGGAAAAAAGGGAGTTGAAGGAACTAGGAAACTTTTCTTAGAAGATGGTGGGGGACTTCCCTGGTGGTGCAGTGGTTAAGAATTTGCCTGCCAATGCAGGGAACATGGATTCAAGCCCTGGTCAGGGAAGATCCCACACGCTGCGGAACAACTAAGCTGGTGTGCCACAATTACTGAGCCTGTGCTCTGGAGCCCGTGAGCCACAACTTCTGAGCCCGTGTGCCACAACTACAGAAGCCCACGTGCCTAGAGCCTGTGCTCCGCAACAAGAGAAGCCACCGCAATGAGAATGAAGAGTATCCCCGACTCAACCACAGCTAGAGAAAGCCCGCAGACAGCAACAAAGACCCAATGCAGCCAAAAATAAATAAATAAATAAAATTTTTTTAAAAAAGAAGATGGTGGGGTGGGTAGCATTTAAGTAGGCAGATGAAGGAGAGAGCATTGTAGACCTGAAAATGGGAGTGATTATGGCAAGATCCTTAGGTTACTATGCTGTTAAGAATTTCTCCCCTCAGGTTTCTGTTCCATTTGAAAGGATTTACATGGGGACTTCCCTGGTGGCGCAGTGATTAAGAATCTGTCTGCCAATGCAGGGGACATGGGTTCGATCCTTGGTCCAGGAAGATCCCACATACCACAGAGCAGCCAAGCCCACACGCCACAACTACTGAAGCCCGCATGCCCTAGAGCCCGCATGCTGCAACTACTGAGCCTGCGTGCTGCAACTACAGAAACCGGCACACCTAGAGCCAGCGCTTCACAACAAGAGAAGCCACCGCAACGAGAAGCCCACGCACTGCAACAAAGAGTAACTCGCGCTCACCGCAACTAGAGAAAGCCTGTGCGCAGCAATGAAGACCCAACGCAGCCAAAATATAAATTAAAAATTTTTTTTAAATGCTAGAAAGGACTTATACTTCAGAAGCGTATCCCTTAATGCCCCATACTTACCCTATTCGTAGGCTTTTATTTACAGTGTCTTAAAGGCATTTCAAAGGGCAAGATTCTTTATGATTTAAGTTTTTTAATGACTGTGCAAAAATTCTTAATCTCTGCAACAGAAACTGCATTTTTGTCCTCTCATTTTTGTAGACTTTTTGTGCTCAGGAAAGGAATAAACTAACATACAAAGATGTCTTGAGGTATTTTTGTTCTTATAATAAAGCAGACTACTAAAATTTTTTCTATTATAAAATACCCGTTCAGCATTATTAGTTATTGGGGAAATGCAAATTAAAACTACTAAGAGATAGGACTTCACACCCACTTAGGGTGACCAGTTATCACTGATTGCCTGGCATTGAGGAGTTTCTTGGGACACAGGACTTTCCATGCTAACACTTGAAGAGTCCCAAACTGGGATGAGTTGGTCACCCTATAACCACTAGAGTGGTTGAAATAAAAAAGACAGACAGTAACAAGTGTGTGGAGGATGTGAAGAAACTGGAACGCTCATACATTGCTGAGAGGTAGGGTGTAAAACAGTGAAGCCATTTTGGGAAGCAGTTTGGCAGTTTCTTAAAAGCTAAACATAAATTTAACATACAACCCAGAAATTCCATTCCTAAGTATCTATCCAAAAGAAGTGAAAATATATGTCTACACAGAGACTTATATGTGAATGTTTATAATAGCTTTATTCATGATAGTCAAAATGGAGTATATCCATATAATGGAATATTAATTCATAAAAAGGAACAAAATGCTGATATATGCTACAACATGGATAAATCTCAAAAATATTATGTTAAGTTAAAGAAGCCAGACACAAAAGACCACATGCTGCATGATTCCACTTATATGAACTAGTGAGAAAAGTCATGTTTTTAAAAGAGAAATTAGATTAGTGCCTACCTTAGGCTTATAGGTAGGAATGGAGAATGAAAGCAAATGGACATGAGGGATCTTTTGGATGTGATGAAAATGTTCTAAAGCTGGATTATGCTGGTGATTACACAACTCTGTAAATTAACTAAAAATTATTGAACTGTACCCTTAAAACAGTTGAATTTTATGGTATATAAATTACTCCTCAAAACTGCTTTAAAAAACTATTCACTATAGACAGTTTAGAAAATTCAGAAAAATAGAAAATAACAATAAAAATCAAATAAATACGATAATTGAAAAATGTATTTGTTGAAGTTTTTTTAATTGTAAAATATGCACAACATAAAATTTAGCATTTTAACCATTTTAAATGTACAATTCAGTGGAATTAAGTACCTTCACATTATTTTGTGAAGATTTCAGTAGAGTCGTGCAAAGATGCATGATGACAAGTATCGCTACTAGGGGAAGCCCTGATGATGGTAAGACCAGTAGCAGCACCATTCAGCGGTGAATTTGCCACAGTCCTGAGTCTGGCCTTCAGCCTTACAAGTCTAAAGCCTGAACGTTTGCTATAATTAGTGGTGACCATTCTGTGAATGACAGACTAGAAATTTTAAAATCATATGAATTAAAATATCAACAGGGAACATTAGTTTATTAGCTTATGGTGGAAATATTCCTTTCCAGAAGTCCTCATCCTTGATCAGGGCATTCACTTTCCCAATTTTGAGTACCCGAAAAGCTGAATTCTTTATCCAGAGAAATGTGATAAGTATGAAGTTACACTAAAAATAAGTAGATTGTCTTGTTCGGGCCATCATGCAACCACTCCTAGGGGTAGGATCCTCATATTTTTCCATAATGTTTTCTCTAGAATCTACTTTTCTGTGCTAACCCATTCTCCTATAACATTTTTTCTTTTTAGGAGAGTTGATACAATTTTACAGGCTAGGTAACTGCTCCATTGTTTAACTCTCATCTGGCAGGACCTTATTCCCTTACTGTATCTCCAAGGACATATGTTTTAGATAGGTGCTGAGGGAGGAGGAGGTGAAGGAAGGATGTATATCTCACTGATGCCCTATGTTTTGACTTCATGATCAAGTGTCTAATTGTCATCCAGTAAAGAAGTGTTTTTTAGAAAATGATTATTAGTGATTTTGCCCTTGAACAGTCAACATTCCTATGACCTTAAATTTAAGGACAAGTTAAGTTTTCCTGATTTGGGTATGAGTTTTGGTTCATATGAAGGGTTGTGGATTAATCCTAAAACGCACAATACAAATACTAAAAATTAGATTTGTAATCGTAATACATACAACTTGAAATTAGTTTAAGTAATTTTACTATGTTTAACATACTAACAGGTTGCACTCCAGGGAGTGGTATTTTACATTATGCTTATGGAGATAGTCAGCAAACTCACCTATTAAAGCAAGGTAAGAATGTAGCATTTGAGCATACTCTTCTTCTCACCTTTCTTATCTTAAACATACATTTTTTTTAAATGTGTAGGAAGAAGCTCCACGTGCACTGGTCTCAGCAGTGGGAAACGTCCTAGTCAGGAAGAGGACACACAGAGTATTGGTCCTAAAGTCCAGAGACAGAGCACTAACTAGGTAAATATTTTAGAGCTTTATTTCTTGCTTTAGCGGAGTATATAATCAACATAAATTAATATAATTTCCAAAATGGAGCTAATCTCTATTTTCAAACCAGAGAATCTGAGGCATAAATTTTTCAGTGATTGTTACAAAATCAGTTAATTCTTAGACAAGAGAAATGTATCTGTACTGGACAAAGTGCTGTACTCAGTTTTATGGTCGTCTGAACTGATGATCTTCAAATTTGAAAAGCTTATGATGTCATGCTCAGGTTTTTCCTCAGAAAAAGCCATCCTTTTCATTTCCTTCCTGTGTGACCAGGAGTCTAAAACAATTAAAGTGACTTTTTTATTTTAGTGGTATTAATATAATCCCCTTATGAAAATTTCCCCAAATCTTCTCTTGATTTTATAAATTTCTTTTATTTATTGTGATACTTCTAAAATCTAAATTATTTCCAGTTTGGGAATAGTTTAAGTTTTTTTAAAATGTTGGCCCTTTTTGGAAGTGTCAGAAAGCCATGCCTGTATTCAGTTCAACTGGTTATGGGATACTATTTTGTGATTTAAATTTATATGAAAAGTATTCATATAGTGCATTTGCCGGTTTTTAAAGACTGCTGTTTCTTCAGTTATCTTGAACTGTTTACGTTTTTTAATCATTGCTATTTTTTAATACCAATATAATTAATCTGTAAATTTCTTGAAGATCAATAAACAGTCATCAGATTTTTGTCATTCCTTGCAATCAAGCTTTACCCAGTTTTTTTTTTTTTCCTTAAATCACAGAAAACATTCAGAAGGAATACCGTTGCAGCAGAAATTGGTGGGCAGTTCAGTACTTTTTCAGTTAAATTATTTTAAAATGTTCTTCATTAATGGAAAACAGTTACATATTGAAATGCATTATTTCTAATAACATTTCTGTAGTTTTTAACTTTTTAATGAATTTGACATAGGACAAATGGTAATTTGTATATAAAGAACTTGGTAAAAGAATTTGCTTAATGTAAATATGAATAGTCACAATTAGTATAGACCCATCAATATATTTTTGATAATCTTTCATGTATGGTAAAAATTAAAGTGGCAAACTGATATTCTGATATAAAAATCAAAGTTTTGAGAGTCAATGTGAGAATATAGGATTTTAGACTTTCTTAAAAGACTTTGTTAAAATTTTAAGACAGAATTTTTCTTGACATCATTATTTGGTCTAACTTTGAACTCTTTGACAATAATGTTTCAGAAAACATGTGTAATCAAAATTGGTAGTTGTAGCCTCCATTAACATAGACAATATATATTTTAAAGCTTTATGTATGCCTGTTTTGACCCAAAGTTGTGGATATCATAGTATCATGTGTTAAGTTCTTCTTGTCTCCCTTTCTTTGTTCAGTTACAGCTAAAGTGACTTTGTTATTAAAGTATATGCGTATATGGAATCCTGTGTACTTGGTGGTTGCTTTTTTTTTTTTTCCTTTCCTTTTTTAAAAATTTTTTGTTTGTTTTAGGTAAGGGGGAGAGCATTGGTATGTGAGATGTGATCACAAATTAGAGACAGATTCTGTAAACTACATGTCACCATTCTGAATGAAGAAACAGCTAATATATATTTAGTAAAATACTTTTCAAAATTATTCCAAGTAAGAATACTATCTTCCAAATACTTCATACTTTTAAAAATAAAGTTATCTATAAGAAAGATTTAAAATCAAAGAGATTTTTTTCAAGTAATTGGGCTTATAACTCTGAGTTAGTCAGTATGGGGTAGCAGTTAAGAGTGTGGGCCCTGGAGTCAAATGCCTGGCTCTGTCACTCATTAGCTTTGAGATCTTGGGCAATTATTAACCTTTTGTGCCTTCTTTTTTCTCTTCTATAAAAAGTGAGGATGAGAGTAGTATCTGCTTCATACTACATATGAAATGGTCATAACAGTGCCTGGCATGTGGTAGGATGCTCAGTAAATATTAGCTACAGGATTGCTGTTCTGTGTAGCTAGCTCCCTGGAATGTGCAGTGCATAGTCTGCATAACTGCCCGCTGCAGCTCTGGCTAGCTGCCATTATTGTTATCATTATTATTATCCCTTTACTGTTCTCCAGTAGGCCAGTTCTTACCATTTGGAATTATAAACATTGGCTTTTGTTTTCCCATCTTTATTAGTGATGTTCAGTGTGGTAATTGTATTTAAAGGTAACTCAAAATAAATTTGAGTCAGAAATCCAGAAACAATCATTTTTATTTTTAGATGATACACATTTTAAAAAGTATCCTGGATAATGAATTAATACTGATCAATAAATTCATTACTGAGAAAGAAATGAGATGAAAGAAAATGAAAGAAAAAACTGCCTTATCTTCTTTTATCACTGTTAATAAGGAGTAATATTTTGTTTTTCACACCTGTACTTTACATCCTGCTCTTTGGACCTGATTGTACTATACAGAATTGAGAAATTCATTGACTTGGAATTTATCATCACCATTTGGGGAATAAAAGATGCAGTTTTCATATGAATAAATCAGTATTTTAGTAAAAGAACACTATTTCAACATAGGCACTGATATTTTACTTTTAAATGTAGAAGGATTTTCGTATGTTTGGGGGGTGGGATGGGGAAAGCTTTTTTCAGTTTGGTCTAAATTGTGACTAAAACAAAAAAATCACCAAAAGGGAAAGAGAGGTATCAATCAATGTGCTCCAACTGAGCAAATGCACTATGTTTGAATACAGTGTTGTCCCCCTAACTGGAAGGGTTAGTGTTCTAAAAACCCTATAGGTGGTTGAGGGATTTTAAGATATTTTGTTCATTCAGCAGATACTTCTTGAACTCTTATTACCAAAAACTGTGCTTAGCAACTTGGAAAAACTGAATTGAGGGAACTACGTTTTTAAGTTTTTCACATTCACTTAAAACAGTTACTAATTTGGGGTATAAAAGACTGATAGCAATATTACTTTTAACCATCTCTTGTGTACTAGAAACTTCAGGATCTTCCCACAATTTCAAACATATGTTTGTAATTTTCTTGTAGGTAATATGCCTAATACTAGGTTCTAGGTTCTTTGAACCCCTGTTTCTCCATCCAAGTGTTTTTCTGATTGTATGGTTCTAGAAATGAACTCTTTAAACTAGGATGGAAAAAACTTTGGGTAGCATTTATTTAAGACAACTGGCATAGCTAAGTTGGTCAATTTCAAGTGTGATTACAATGCACAGGGTTATATGTATTGTCATTCCTCATACAATTATGTGGAGCCCTGATATAAGCTGCTAGCACCTTAATGCACATCTCTGCTCCCTCCCTCCTGACCAGTGACTGCCGCATGCAGTTCTAAGGCCCTAGTTTACATTCCTTAACGTCCTTCTCCTTTCTGTATCCTACTTTAATTCCCTTTTCCTAGATGCAGGTGACACACTTTGGTTAGTCTGGACCCCAAATCCTTCTATTTCAGGAAAAAGAGTGCGATAAAGCCATGAATAATGGGAGTTTTGTATACGGGTAACTCAGAGGGAGAAGGGTTACTGGGCAAACACTCCCCTACCTCACATACATTAGCCACCCAGTTAATTCTAGAATATCCTGGAGATCAAAGTTGACCTAGAGACAAGGAGCCAGGATTCTTGCTGCTACTCTGTGGAATTAAAGTGCAACTTGTCAGTCCCTCTCAACAAAGCCATTGAGCACAAACTGGGTAATAAGGCTAGACTCAAAGATTTGGTTAGCATTTTCTGAGTCCCTACCATGTGCCAAGCACTGTTCATAGGAAAATTAATTCATCAGTATCCACAAGGACACTCCACAAGGAGAGAGGGCCATCTTGAAGAATTACAGTGCTGCGCGTTAAGGTGTTAGAACTGTGCACTGTATACTATGAAATACGCAAAGTGAGGGGACTACATACAGGCTGGGAAAATCACAGCTTTCCTGACCCCCAACTGCACACCCAGCATAGGACAGCTAGGCCAGTCAGGGCACCCTGTCCTTGGAAACATTCAACTCTAGTTGTGATTAATCATGTCATTGGTTGTTAATGTCTTTGTTCTCCACTAGAATGTAAACCTCATCAGGATAGGGAATGTACTTTATTCCCTTTTGTCTTGTGCACCGCTGTTTTGTCATTGCAGCTTCACATGCTTGACACTTTAACAGGCATGCCATAAATATGTGTATGGATAAATATGAGAATAAATGGGACAGACATTGAGCCTGGCTTTAAGGAGAAATTTGTTAGTCTATGAGGTTGGCATCACAGGTAATAAATAGAATGTAAAGCACCTAGCAGTTTATCAGAAAAGGTGAGTATTTGGGTGAAAGCAGCAGGAGGGAGGCTGTTAAAGACGCATCAGACACTGTAGCTGACTGCTGGATTGGGGTGGGGAGGGGGCAGGAAAGCTAGATATGTACCGGAGAAGTTTCGGGATTTTTTAAACTACGTTTCTTTTGTAACTTAGTTCTTTACCTATCGACTAATTTGGGGAATTCTGACTGGCTGTAGCTTAAAGATATAGCGGTTTGAGTTATTTCTACCCTTTTTTTCTCCCGGGCTAGTGACACTCCCCAAGGGACAAAAGGACTGAAACTCCAAGTTCTCTAAAATACTGGCAGGGAAAGGGTGAGAAAATGCCGGAAGCAATAGCTGCCGGCCAGAGGCGCTGTTCCCCGGACAGCCGACTCGCACGCTGGCCCCCTCCGCTCCGCCTGGCCCCGCCCCGCCGCGTCAGGAGGGTCCCGTAGCCTGCGACCCGCGCCCTGATTGGCTGCGTTGGGAGCTCTAGGGCGTGTCTGTGGGTTCCGCGAAGCGGGGCCGGAGCTGCTGAGGGGAATTGGCTGGCGGCTTGGTACCCTGGCCCCTGTTCCCAGGCCTCGGGAGAACGCCAGGCTGCGGGGAGCCTCGGCCTGGGGAGGCGGGTAGGACGGAGCCAGAGACCCGGAACTCGCGCCTTGTGCAGAGTGGACGCCGACAGGTGAGTCGCCCCGGTCCTGCGCCCCTGGGGGTGATCGTCTCCGGCCGCACAGCGGCCGAGAGGCTGGAGTCGGGAGCTGCCCACCGTGAAGCCAGACTTCCCGCCAGCTGCTCAGCTCCGCCTGGCTGGCTCGGGAGCTGGGTGGACGCTGGGGCGCGGCAGGTCGGAAGTTTCTCTGGATATGAGCGCAGGCCCCACATGATGGATGTGCGGCTTTCGATCGCTCCCCAGTATCCTCTGCTTTGGGCCCTCGTTTTTCCTTTCTTACAAACATTGGGGTTAATTTGAAACTGTCAGCAGGTCGTACATGTTATAAAAGTAGAAGTTAACTGAATTACCGGTGTTTGTCGAGGGAACCGTGTTATGAAAATTGTGCATATTACAGAAGTGGGTTTCACTCCTCAAAAACGCTTACGAAACATGAAGTATTAGAAAATAAACCACGTTGTGATTTAGAAAACATTTACCTGGATCATTGCTATGTGCAGAGCACAGGGCTAAGAGCAGGACTCAGCTAAGCTGTTGGGTTTGAATCCAAGGTCTCCCCTTTATTAGCTGACCAACCTTGGGCTACTTTACGTGCATCTGTTAACTCATCTTTAAAATGGGTTGCTGTGGTGGTTTAATGAGTTTCTGAATGCTTTGTCATTTATGGTATTAATTAATTTAACCTTCACAATCACCCAGGATGTAATCTTCACGAACACCTAGTGATGCCATTTTCCTGGTGCTTAAACTGAGGCACAGAGAGGTGAAGTGACTTCCTCAAGTCACAGCACAACTAATGACCAGGAATTAAGCCCAGGCAGCCCACTACATTAAGTTGTAGTGAACTTGGTTTGTCATTGAGTTTCAGTTGACAGATACTGATTTTGTTTCTGTGGACCAAGTTCTTTGCTGGGTACAGGGGATAAAGTAGAAGAGCACGCAGACCCTGCTTTCCAGGTGCTTGCAATCTGGTGCAGGTTGTTCATAGACTGCAGGGTGCTCATGAACCCTGCTAAAGTCTTTTGCAAAATGTGAGTATGGGTCCTTTTCTGGAAAAGAGAGAGAGTGTGGCTCACACCGTGTTCTCTGGTGGGTCTGTGATTCAAAGGTATGAAGAAACATTTTAGCAGAAAAGCTAGTATCTAGCATAATGCCTGACACACAGAATGAGCCAAACAAACAAAAACAAAAAATCTGGTTGAATGAATGAAGAACTTACAGGAGTATAAGTGCCACAGTAGGGTCAAGAGCAGGGTGCTGTGGAAGAGCACACATGAAAGTCACCTGCCCAGGAATGCCTCCTAGAGTCAGCAGTGCCAGCCAGGTGAAAGGTAGGGAAGCAATTCATTGGAACATGGCAGTAAACGTTTCTGCCCTCACGGAGGGTGAGACAGAAACCACTCATGAACAGCTGCAGCTATGACAAGTGGCACATAGGAACAGTCCATGGTGATAAGAGAGCCTGTCAGGGGGACAGGAAGCCTCATCTATTCATGAAGGGCAGGGAACTTTCCCTGAGAAAGTGACACTTAGACCTAGGAGTTAGGAGCATTGTGGGCATAGGGGTTAGCCCTCAGTCTTCAGAGACCCAGTGATGGGAACAGGTAAAGCACCAGGGGCAGAAAGGAAGCTGGTGCAGCTGGTGTAGGCAGAGGGGGACAGGAGATTTGGGTGGTGACAAAGCCTAACACAAAGAGGCCTTGCAGGCCATGGTAAGGCTTTTTTACTTTGTGTCTTTATCCTAAAGTGCCATCGGAAAGTTATTGCAGGGAGGTGACAAGATCACATTTTGAGAAGAAGCTGGAAAGAAGCCCAAGTGGATTAAGAAGCCCCGGATGAGGACAGGATCTCTGGGGAGAAACTCTAAGGTAAGAAGAGGAGAGGGCCTAGAACCAAGCCTTGAAGATGAGCCTGCAGAGGAGACAACTAAAGGACAGTCAGGAGTGTAGGAAGGAAGGAGGAGAACCAGGGGAATGGGAGGTTTTGGAAGTCAGGTATGAGTATTTCACAGAGAAAGTGGTCACCTATGCTGAAAACTGCCGGTGTCAAAAGAGGGAGGAACTAAAACTACTCATTGGCTTTAATCACATGAAAGTTGTCTTTATGGGAAGTTGTATACATAGGAAGAGAGGAAATGGAAAGAAAGAAGGAGCTGCAAGAATTAACCTGAGGGGAAGAGAAAAACGGGATTTTAGTTGGAGGGGCAGTGAGAGAGCCACTGAGGTGAAGGGTGGGAACCTCAGAGAGGAGGATGCAGCTGAAGGAGTGAATACATGAGAAAGAAGGGCTCTAGACACTTCAGGCCAGAGAGGCTGGGATCAGCACGAGCAGGAATTACCCTGCATGATGAAAAATGTCATTGTAGGGAAGGGGAGATAGCAGAAGGTTTATGTTTGGTATGATGAATTGCACTCCTTTCTTTGTACAAGTTAGAGGCAAGGATATTGGTTGAGAGTGAAGGAGAGAATGGGTGTCAGGGGAAGCTGGAGGTCTGAGTTGAGAAGATTTGACATAGTTGTTGGGGGATGTGAAAGAGTGAGTTGACCAGAGATTGTTTTAGGATGGTCTGGCAGAGGGAGCCAAGTAAACAGCAAAGGCCGGAAATTAGCCACCTGGCTCATTCAGGGAATTGCAAAAATAGTAGGGGAGTGAGGACAGAGGCTAGCTAGAAACAGAAACTACATTAAATACAGTATAACAAAGGAGGCATCACAAATCATGGGGAAGGAAACGATTGTTCAAACATGGTGCTTAGAGATAGCTAACCTATTGATAAAATCTATTTACATTCTTAGCTCACAATCAGAAATTTCAAATGAATTAAAGGAGCTAGCTTTTAAAATTCAAACAAAGGTCAGGTGCCTTCAATGTGGCAGAGGAGTAAGACGTGGAGATCACCTTCCTCCCCACAAATACATCAAAACTACATCTACATGTGGAACAGCTCCTACAGAACACCTACTGAATGCTGGCAGAAGACCTCAGACTTCCCAAAAGGCAAGAAACTCCCCACGTACCTGGGTAGGGTAAAAAAAAAGGAAAAACAGAGACAAAAGAACAGGGATGGGACCTGCACCTCAGGGAGGGAGCTGTAAAGGAGGAAAAGTTTCCACACACTAGGAAGCCCCTTCACTGGTGGAGACAGGGGGTGGGCACGGGGGGGGAGCTTCGGAGCCACAGAGGAGAGCGCAGCCACAGGGGTGCAGAGGGCAAAGCGGAGAGATTCCCACACAGAGGATCGGTGCCGACTCTCACCAGCCTGAGAGGGTTGTCCACTCACCCGCCAGGGCGGGTGGGGGCTGGGAGCTGAGGCTTGAGCTTTGGCGTTCAGATCCCAGGGAGAGGAC
This sequence comes from Globicephala melas, assembly GCF_963455315.2. Lineage (NCBI taxonomy): Eukaryota > Metazoa > Chordata > Mammalia > Artiodactyla > Delphinidae > Globicephala > Globicephala melas. The sequence continues at coordinate 15,297,325 of NC_083323.1, forward strand.
TGGGGTTGGCTGCGTGAATACAGCCTGAAGGGGGCTAGTGTGCCACAGCTAGCTGGCAGGGAGTCTGAGAAAAAGTCTGGAACTGCCTAAGAGGCGAGAGACCATTGTTTTAGGGTGCGCAAAGAGAGGGGATTCAGAGCACCGCCTAAATGAGCTCCAGAGATGGGCGCGAGTCGCAGCTATCAGCACGGACATCAGAGACAGGCATGAAATGCTGGGCTGCTACTACAGCCACCAAGAATCCTGTGTGCGAGCACAGGTCACTATCCACACCTCCCTTCCCGGGAGCCTGTGCAGCCCGCCACTGCCAGGGTCCCGTGATCCAGGGCCAACTTCCCTGGGAGAACACTTGGGCACACTTCAGGCTGTTGCAATGTCACGCCGGCCTCTGCTGCTGCAGGCTTGCCCCACATTCCATACCCCTCCCTCCCCCCCAGCCTGAGTGAGCCAGAGCCCCCTAATCAGCTGCTCTTTTAACCCCGTCCTGAGTGAAGTACAGACGCCCTCAGGTGACCTACACACAGAGGTGGGGCCAAATCCACAGCTGAACCCCAGGAGCTGTGCAAACAAAGGAGAGAAAGGGAAATCTCTCCCAGCAGCCTCAGGAGCAGTGGATTAAATCTCAAGTGCACATGGAACATTCTCCCGGGTAGATCATATCTTGGGTCACAAATCAAGCATTGGTAAATTTAAGAAAATTGAAATCGTATCAAGTATCATTTCCGACCACAACGCTGAGACTAGATATCAATTACAGGAAAAAATCTGTAAAAGATACAAACACATGGGAGGCTAAATAATATACTACTAAATAATGAAGAGATCACTGAAGAAATCAAAGAGGACATCAAAAAAATACCTAGAAATAAATGACAATGAAAACATAATGACCCAAGACCTGTGGGATCCAGCAAAAGCAGTTCTAAGAGGGAAGGTTATAGCAATACAATCCTACCTCAAGAAACAAGAAATGGGACTTCCCTGGTAGCGCAGTGGTTAAGAATCTGCCTGCCAATCCAGGGGACACAGGTTTGAGCCCTGGTTCGGGAAGACCCCACATGCTGCAGAGCAACTAAGCCTGTGCGCCACAACTACTAAGCCTGCTCTCTAGAGCCCGCAAGCTACAACTACTGAATCCCACGCGCCTAGAGTCCATGCTTCATGACCAGAGAAGCCACTGCAATGAGAAGCCCGCCCACCACAATGAAGAGTAGCCCCCGCTTGCCACACTAGAAAAAGCCGGCACGCAGCAAAGAAGACCCAAAGCAGCCAAAAACAGAGAAAGAAACAAGAAACATCTCAAATAAACAACCTAACCTTACACCTAAAGCAATTAGAGAAAGAAGAACAAAAAACCCCCAAAGTTAGCAAAAGGAAAGAAATCATACAGATCAGATCAGAAATAAATGAAAAAGAAATGAAGGAAACGATAGCAAAGATCAATAAAACTAAAAGCTGGTTCTTTGAGGAAATAACCAAAATTGATAAACCATTAGCCAGATTCATCAAGAAAAAAAGGGAGAAGACTCAAATCAACAGAATTAGAAATGAAAAAGGAGAAGTAACAACTGACAATGCAGAAATACAAAGGATCATGAGAGATTACTATAAACAACTATATGCCAATAAAATGGACAACCTGGAAGAAATGGACAAATTCTTAGAAAAGCACAGCCTTCTGAGACTGAACCAGGAAGAAATAGAAAATATAAACAGACCTATCACAAGCACTGAAATTGAAACTGTGATTTAAAATCTTCCAGCAGACAAAAGCCTGGGACCAGACGGCTTCACAGGCGAATTCTATCAAACATTTAGAGAAGAGCTGACACCTATCCTTCTCAAACTCTTCCAAAATATAGCAGAGGGAGGAGCACTCCCAAACTCATTCTACAAAGCCACCATCACCCTGGTATGAAAACCAGACAAAGATATCACAAAGAAAGAAAACTACAGGCCAGTATCACTGATGAACGTAGATGCAAAAATCCTCAACAAAATACCAGCAAACAGAATCCAACAGCACATTTAAAGGATCATACACCATGATCAAGTGGGATTGCAACGATTCTTCAATATATGCAAATCAGTCAATGTGATAAATCATATTAACAAATTGAAGGAGAAAAGCCATATGATCATCTTAATAGATGCAGAAGACGTTTTCGACAAAATTCAACACCCATTTTTTGACAAAAACTCTCCAGAAAGTAGGCATAGAGGGAACTTACCTCAACATAATAAAGGCCATTTATGACAAACCCACAGCCAACATCATTCTCAATGGTGAAAAACTGAAACCATTTCCACTAATATCAGGAACAAGACAATGTTGCCCACTGTCACCACTATTATTCAACATAGTTTTGGAAGTTTTAGCCACAGCAATCAGAGAAGAAAAAGAAGTAAAAAGAATCCAAATCGGAAAGGAAGAAGTAAAACTGTCACTGTTTGCAGATGACATGATACTATACATACAGAATCCTAAAGATGCCACGAGAAAACTACTAGAGCTAATCAATGAATCTGGTGAAGTAGCACAATACAAAATTAATGCACAGAAATCTCTTTCATTCCTATACCCTAATGATGAAAAATCTGAAAGAGAAATTAAGGAAACTCTCCCATTTACCACTGCAACAAAAAGAATGAAATACATAGGAATAAACCTACCTAAGGAGACAAAAGATCTGTATGCAGAAAACTATAAGACACTGATGAAAGAAATTAAAGATGATCAAACAGATGGAGAGATATACCATGTTCTTGGATTGGAAGAATCAACATTGTGAAAATAACTATACTACCCACAGCAATCTACAGATTCAGTGCAATCCCTACCCAACTACCACTGGCATTTTTCACAGCACTAGAACAAAAAAATTTCACAATTTGTACGGAAACATGAAAGACCCCGAATAGCCAAAGCAATCTTGAGAAAGACAAACAGAGCTGGAAAAATCAGGCTCCCTGACTTCAAACTATACTACAAAGCTACAGTAATGAAGACAGTATGGTACTGGCACAAAAACAGAAATATAGATCAGTGGAACAGGATAGAAAGCCCAGAGATAAACCCATGCACATATGGTCACCTTATCTTTGATAAAGGGGTCAAGAATATACAATGGAGAAAAGACAGCCTCTTCAGTAAGTGGTGCTGGGAAAACTGGACAGCTACGTGTAAAAGAATGAAATTAGAACACTCCCTAAAACCATACACAAAAATAAACTCAAAATGGATTAAAGACCTAAATGTAAGGCCAGACACTATAAAACTCTTAGAGGAAAACACAGGCAGAACACTCTGTGACATAAATCACAGCAAGATCCTTTTTGACCCACCTCCTAGAGAAACGGAAATAAAAACAAAAATTAAAAACGGGACTTAATAAAACTTAAAAGCTTTTGCACAGCAAAGGAAACCATAAAGACGACGAAAAGACAACCCTCAGAATGGGAGAAAATATTTGCAAATGAAGCAACTGGCAAAGGATTAATCTCCAAAATATACAAGCAGCTCATGCAGCTCAGTATCAAAAAAACAAACAGCCCAATACAAAAATGGGCAGAAAACCTAAATAGACATTTCTCCAAAGAAGATATACAGATTGCCTTCAAACACATGAAAGGATGTTCAACACCCTAATCATGAGAGAAATGCAAATAAAAACTACAATGAGGTATCACCTCACACCAGTCAGAATGGCCATCATCAAAAAATCTACAAACAATAAATGCTGGAGAGGGTGTGGAGAAAAGGGAACCCTCTTACACTGTTGGTGGGAATGTAAATTGATACAGCCGCTATGGAGAACAGTATGGAGGTTCCTCAAAAAATTAAAAATAGAACTACCATACGACCCAGCAATCCCACTACTGGGCATATACCCTGAGAAAACCATAATTCAGAAAGAGTCATGTACCACAATGTTCATTTCAGCTCTATTTACAATAGCAAGGACATGGAAGCAACCTAAGTGTCCACTGACAGATGAATGGATAAAGAAGATGTGGCACATATATACAATGGGATATTACTCAGCCATAAAAAGAAACAAAACTGAGTTATTTGTAGCGAGGTGGATGGACCCAGAGACTGTCATACAGAGTGAAGTAAGTAGAAAGAGAAAAACAAATACCATATGCTAACACATATACATGGAATCTAAAAAAAAAAGAAAAAAATGGTTCTGAAGAACCTAGGGGCAGGACAGGAATGAAGACACAGACATAGAGAATGGACTTAAGGAAACGGAGAGTGGGAAGCTGGGACGAAGTGAGAGAGTGGCATGGACATATATACACTACCAAATGTAAAATAGATAGCTAGTGGGAAGCAGCTGCATAGCACAGGGAGATCAGCCTGGTGCTTTTTGTCCACCTAGAGGGGTGGGATAGGGAGGGTGGGAGGGAGATGCCAGAGGGAGGAGATATGGGGATGTATGTATAGGTATAGCTGATTCACTTTGTTATACAGTAGAAACTAACACATCATTGTAAAGCAATTATACTGTAATAAAGATGTTAAAAAAAAAACAGGGACTGAAAAATAAATTTCAAACAAAAATATAGAAGCAAATAGGGATGAATTTTTATCTTTTCATCTGATGCATAAAAGCAGTAGGAATCCTAAAGGAAAGGGAAACTTCCTTGATCCTTTGACCAATTAAAATTAACCGATTTGTCCTGACACATGCTACACAGTGTATGAAGCTTGAAGACATTATGCTAAGTGAAATAAGCCATGGTCACCATTCCACAGCTAACCTGATTTTCTATGGCTTCACTAGGGCAGTCACATGGCATTCCTCATTTTACCTGGCTGAGACTTATTTTAATTCTAGATTTATAAAAAAGTTTTTCACATAATTCTCATAAAAAAGCATACATTTATTCACTCATTTTAGAGAAAACAAATTCACTGACTTATTTTGATAATAGTTATTTAGCAAAAGAATATTTACTCTAAAATATAAAATTAGAGTTGACACCCCTCCTTAAAAAGTATTTGCTTCAGCTAAACATCAGCTTGAAAATGTAAAATGTTAAAACAAAAAAAAGTGGGTGTGTGTAAATAGCGTATGTGTCCTAAACCTGAACGTATCAGAGTTGAAAGGGAGTGTGTGTCAAAATAACATTTGAGGTTTGTGAATCTTTGAACTCCTTGTGGTTTTGCTACTGGTTTGTAAAATGGAACTAACTACTGCACGAGGTTGTTGCAAACTCAGACAATGTATTTATAAAGTTTAAGATGTGAAGCAGTGTATTACAGTTACTTCATCAATTATTTAAGAGGCTCTATTTAATATACTCCACGAGTTGTCTAATTTAAGTCCGTTTTATTTCCATGCTTACTACTTACAGCTCAAATTTGTGTTTGTATTCTGAAAGTCAACACCCTTTATGTTAAAAACCTGTATTTTCTTTGATATAGGTATGATGAGTACCTTCTGAGTCTCAGGATGGTGGGAATTAGCCAGTGGATTGCAGGCATGTTGTGGAAGTTGCTGATGAGATCCCAGCCCTGCAGGCTCTGTTCTTTCAGAAAGATGCTATCAGCTCCAAAATACACACCTTTTCTAGCATCCTTCACCTATACAACTGATAATCAGTCAAATAGAGAAAATAAAAAGACAGTAGAAAAGCTCTATAAATTGTCAGTTGACATCAGGAAAATTCGAAGATTAAAAGGATGGGTACTTCTGGAGGATGAAACCTATGTTGAAGAAATTGCAAATATTTTACAACAGCTAGGTGCCGATGAGACTGCTGTAGCCAGTATCTTGGAACGCTGCCCAGAAGCAATTAAATGCAGTCCACCTGCTGTTAACACCCAGAGAGAACTCTGGCAGTCGGTTTGCAAGAACGAGAAAGAGTTAGTTAAGTTAATAGAACAGTTTCCAGAATCTTTCTTTACTGTTCAAGACCAGGAAAACCAGAAGCTGAATGTCCAATTCTTTCAAGAGTTGGGATTCAAAAATGTGGTCATTAGTAGGTTTTTGACAACTGCATCTAATATTTTTCACACTCGTATTGAGAAGAATAAGCAAATGATAAATGTTCTTCAAGAGAGTTATCTAAATTTAGGTGGCTCTGAGGTCAACATGAAAGTTTGGCTACTAAAATTATTAAGCCAAAACCCATTTATTTTGTTAAATTCTTCTGCATCTATAAAGGAAACACTAGAATTTCTCCAGGAGCAGGGTTTTACAAACTTTGAAATTCTCCAACTTCTCTCCAAACTCAAAGGATTTCTGTTTCAACTTTGCCCAAGAAGTATACAGAACAGTATGTCCTTCTCTAAACATGCTTTTAAATGTACTGATCATGACCTGAAGCAATTAGTTTTGAAATGTCCTGCCCTTTTATATTATTCCGTTCCAGTTTTGGAAGAGAGAATTCAGGGATTATTGAAAGAAGGAATTTCCATAGCTCAGATAAGAGAGACACCAAAGGTTCTTGAATTAACGCCACAAATAGTACAGTACAGGGTAAGGAAACTGAATTCCTTAGGCTATAGAATAAAGGATGGATATCTAGCATATCTAAATGGAACAAAAAAAGAGTTTGAGGCTAACTTTGGTAAAATTCAGGCCAAAAAAGGTAGGCCATTATTTAATCCTGTGGCACCACTAAATATTGAAGAGTAACTTGCTGACTGATGCTTCTTTTTATCAGTGCTGAGTAAAACCGAGTAGCAAAAACTTAAGTGATTCAGGCATATTGTGGGCACCAGTAATTTTAAGAACCTACTTAGCTTCTGAGTTGTGTTTAAATGACCTCTAAGTAGAAAATCTCTCACTTAGTTGCTGTACTTAAAAATATAAATTGCATTTATTTTAAATAAAGTTTGTAATTTTGACCTTGAGCTATTTTAAAAAACTATTAAATGGTCTATCAGTGTGATATTTTATAAGTGAGTAATTTCTAAGAAACTGACAAGTGCACTCCATTCAAAGTATGGATACATTTTTACTCATATAGCACATTTCACCTGGGATGCAGACCCAGCCTTCTTTCTCACCACCAGCTCTGAAACATCACTCTACTATGGTGTGAATTCTGTAGCTTAGTGTTTAGTGAAACATTAGCAAACTTCTAATACATTTTTGTGGAGAAAGTTGATTTCATCTCCAGGTTGGAATATCTTTGAGAACCAAGTATTGCCCATCAAAAGGAATAATTAGAGCTTATTTGTGTGGTTTAAAATTGACTATTTTATCTCATGAAACACTTTTATGTGCATTTATTACTTTCCCCTTTTTATAGATGAGGAAACAAGCTTAGAGAGCCATCCAGCTGCCACATGCCAGAGCCCAGATTTACTAAGATCTCTCTTCTGTTCAAACCCTGTGAACAGAAAAAGGATTGCTTATGAGTTGGCATAAGAAAAGTCACTCCTACCTGACATGCTAAAAGAGTACCAACTACAAATTTAGGGATTTTTATGAAAACATCTCTGTAAAATTCCTTAAATTTGAAATGATCTAATTTGTATAAACTTTCTGAAAATCCAGGTCTGACTGTAAAATATGAAAGGTAAAGTGTGTGATGGTTGGTACTGATTTTAGTTAGGTTTCAAGTTCCAATTTCTAAACTTTGTTCCAAGATAAATATTATGCAAAAAAGACTGGCTCACTTTCAGCTGTGGAGTTTGAACTCTAACAAATACACAAACAATTAACTCTTCACACTCAAACATCTGCGCTATGTGTGCGTGGCCTTAAGTGATGAAAAAATTATGAAAAATGCAGGCCACATCTTCACTCTATTCCTTCAATCAGCAAATGCAGGCAACTCTCACTCTCCACATCTGTTAAGTTCCTTAGTTAGGAAAGCGAAAGGTATCTCTGTGCAGCACCTACTAAGTGCTGGGCACGTTGTGCTTTACAACTCTAAGAGCTGAGTACCACTTTATTGTTCTAACAGATGAGGACATTCAGGCACAGAGAGGGTAAGTCACTTACTCAAAGTCACACAGAAATGTCTGTTCAAGAGAAAGCATGGCAGCCAGTATAGTCGGGGCAGAGTTAAGTGATGGGAAGAGTGACACAAGATGAGCATCACAGGTCCATCTAAGGAACAGGATCTCATTCTAAATGTGATGGGAAACGCTTTGGCAGATTTTAGTTTATGCTGACGAAATTATCAGCAGTGCTTTCACCCTCAAAAGTATCTCAGTTTGGAATACATTACACATTATATGGTCACCTTGGTAGTTCTATGTTAGATGTCAATTTTGAGATGCCTACAAGAATCTGAGCAGAGATTTCAAATAGAAAAATGGTGAAGTCTGGAGTAGTGAGAAATCAGGACTGGAGATACAGATAATCAGGGATCATCTGCATATCTATGGTATTTAAAGCTATAGCTCTGGGTGAGACTGCCAGAAAGAAGATAGATTTGGAGTAGTGGCTGACCAAGCCTAGAAAGGATTGACCAGAGTAAGTCTGCCAAGAAAAGAGGGCATTTTCAATAATATTGAATACCATGGGGAGGTCAACTAAGATAAGGAGAAGTGACTAGTGGATCTGGCTAAAGGGAAATCATTGGTTGGCCCTATCAAGAGTGATTCTGGGGGATTCCCTGGTGGTGTACTGGTTAAGAATCTGCCTGCCAATGCAGGGGACACAGGTTTGAGCCCTGGTCCAGGAAGATCCCACATGCTGCAGAGCAACTAAGCCCGTGCGCCACAACTACTGAGCCTGCCACGAGCTCATGAGCCACAACTACTGGAGCCCACGTGCCTAGAGCCCATGCTCTGCAACAAAAGCCACCGCAATGAGAAGCCCACATACTGCAACAAAAGAGTAGCCCCCACTCACCGCAACTAGAGAAAGCCCACACACAGCAACGAAGAGCCAATTCAGCCAAAAATAAATAAATAAATAAATTTTTTAAAAAAAGTAATTCTGGTGGAATGAGAAAGGTAAGAAGGCAGCTAGAGTGGGTTGAAAGAATAGGATATGAGGGCTTCCCTGGTGGTGCAGTGGCTAAGAATCCGCCTGCCAATGCAGGAGACATGGGTCAGAGCCCTGGTCCAGAAAGATCCCACATGCTGCGGAGCAACTAAGCCCATGCGCCACAACTACTGAGCCTGCGCTCTAAAGCCTACAAGCCACAACTACTGAGCCGATATGTCGCAACTACTGAAGCCTGCGTGCCTAGAGCCCATGCTCTGCAACCAGAGAAGCCACCGCAATGAAACCTGCACACTGCAACGAAGAGTAGCTCCCGCTCGCCTCAACCAGAGGAAGACCGCACGTATCAACAAAAACCCAACGCAGCCTAAATAAATAAATATATTTAAAAAAAAAAAGAATAGAGGAAGAGTCAGAGACTATATAGTTTTTCAAGAAGTTTTGCTGCAAAAGGAAGCAGAAAAATGGAGATTATGAGATTAATTTTTCTTTAAAGAAATAGTGGAAAATGTTTATATGCCGATGGGTATGACCCAAGGAGAGAGAGATGGATGAGATGGAAAATCAATTAATTTTAAGGATTAATATCCTTGAGGAAGTGAAGGTGGACTGACTTCGGATAAAAGCAGAGCTACCAGTCCTGGTCCACAGAGCATGGGAACAGATGCAGGCAGGTTGATAGAGTGTGCATTGTGAGAGGCAGGAGTCTTACTGTCTGGTTGCCTCTTTTTACAGAGATTTAGAATGGGAGGAGGGGAGTATAGCAGGAGAGATGGAAAGAGGAGGTATGAAATAGTCACTTTGAGGAGTAGGAAAGTAAACAAACATGAAGGTATATAGGAAAGTTTAGCAGAGTTGAGTGGCCATGTGTGCTTTGTGGCCATGAAGAGCTTTGTCAGTACAGCAGCAAATGGGGCAGTTATGGTTACAGAAATGCATTTGTAGCTTACTCTAACTTGAGAAGTTTAAACTAAAATAAATCCACATTCATGGTCAAACATGCAGTATACTGACCTGTCCTTTAGACCAAATCCTAGTCCGTTATCTTTTAGCCCTTGTACCTCTGCCTTTTTCTATTCTTGCATTCTTACTCAGATCTTCCTACAAATAAAATTTTAGATTTTCAAAAACAACGTAACAGGGGGAGATATCCTTACATAAAACACTAGAGTCAAATTTCATTTCCTCTGTGAAAAAACGGCTATAACAAAATACATGATTTCCTTTAAACAGTTTATGTATAAATTCATACCTGTGGCAAAATGTAATTAGCTGCCAAAGTAAATATGATCACCCAGAAGACTTCCAGTGAGCTCAAATCAGACAGCCTGGTAAATCAAGCATACAGGCAGCACTAATGCCAGCAGCGGAATGAAGGACTAGCTACTGAGTAGTCCCCTTTGTTTCTGGACATAAGATGGAGAGGTTCTGACTTACACAAATTCAAAAGTGTTACGGGAAATTCAACACTGGAACTGTGCTTGCTCCATATTTGTAAAAAGGGAATAAAGATACTTTTCCTCATAAGGTCCTCATACTGATTAAATCAGAGAATTTATGGACAGTACTTGGTAGGTAAGTAGATGCCCAGTAAATATCAATTTTCTTCCTTCCTCCAACTGGTTCCCATCCCTTTGAGTCACTTCTGGCCAGTAAGAGGTCTAAGTTGGTTCCACAGCTGCTTAGGACAGAGGGAAGTGTGCTCCCTACTTTATAATTCCTCCATCAGTTCCCAAGTTTTAGACTGCAAAAGAATCACCTGCAGAGGTTGTTAAACTGCACTCTTGGATCCCACCCTGCAGAGATTCAGCAAATTGCAGTCAAACCCAGAAATCTGCATTTTTAATCTTTATTAGAGTTGTTTAAAATATATTTGTATTTCATTGTTGTGTTGGCATCAAAATTCATATTTGGAGATGTTCTGTCATGTTGCATTAGTATAAAAAAATTTAAAAACTGGCTACAGTACTTTCTGAATTTCTATATAACTAAAATTTTAAGACTACCCTGTTTTAAAATTTCCTTTATTTCCTTAGATCTTTATGAAACAGTTCATCTTTTGCAGATCATAGTGCTTTATTAAAGATTCATGTCTTCTTTTCCCATTCCTTTAATACAAAAAAATTTATTCAGTCATCAGTTATTTTCATCTGACATTTCACTAAGTACAGGATTCATAATGTCAACATTATTAGATCAGTCATTCAAGTGGGTCACACAAGTTTATCCTCATTGTGTTGAATACCCACTCAAAAGATAAGCTGAATAACAGATGCCTCCAGGTGTATACAACAACCACCTTATTAGCTTCTTGAAGTGAACTAGTACTGTTTAACAGGTCAGATTGCTAGTCTACGAAATAAACAGAAAAAGACTCAAGTGTACAGCTTTACATATCATCAAATGGCAAGTTCATTTCAACAAGAACGTCTACAACTAACTTCATTTGTACAAGTTCTCTGCTATCATTGCAAAGCCTCTCCTGAACAAAGTTATAATTTAAAATTTAAAACAAACTTGATGAGATAAAATGTACCAGGTGGCTTTTCTGTAGCAGAAATTAATTACAACCATTTTTCCTCAAGCAATTTTAAAGACAAGCAAAGTTGAAAATAAATATTCAAGCATACAGTAAACTAAAGTCTATATTTAGAAATTCAGGTACAAAGCACGGCAGAGCCGATGAAGATAAGAAGATAATTTAGAAATATAAGCTAGCAATGAAGCAATAATTTCTTTCAAATAGCAGGAAACAAATTCTCCAATACCATTACTTAGATCATTATTTAGTGTTCATCCGTTAATTTTGTTTTTTTTTTAAATCCCCTTGCTAATTATGACATTTGACCAGATATACGAACAAATATACGTTTAATCATACTGGATGAAATAAACAACAATTTAATTTTTGATTAACTCCCTAATGACTTTCCAGTGTTGTATATGGTAGAAAGGTTCAAGAACCTTTGTGGATTTACTTCAATCCCTGCTGGTATTTATGAAAGCTTTTAAAAGCTAAGTTTTGTTCTTACCCATTTGTTGATCCACATTATTAATGCAAAACTCTTAGTGGGTTGCAAACAAACACTTAAGCTTTGGGTGTTGGAGTGATCTAAGTTCTCAGGAATGCTGTTTTGACTTACTCCAGAGCATCACCTCCTTTCTTCCCCTTGCTCGTTAAAAAAAAAAAGTCTGCAGAATGGTGGCAAATTTCCAAACTTAAGTGAAGGAAAATTAAGATTTTTCAGGCTGGGATTAAACCCTTGGTTAAGAGAAATGCCACTTTTAAAATTTTTATGAAACAAAAAAAAGATGAATTCGGGCTTCCCTGGTGGCGCAGTGGTTGGCAGCCCGCCTGCCTATGCAGGGGACACGGGTTCGTGCCCTGGTCCAGGAAGATCCCACATGCCGCGGAGCGGCTTGGCTCGTGAGCCATGGCCGCTGAGCCTGCGCGTCCCGAGCCTGCGTGTCCGGAGCCTGTGCTCCGCAACAGGAGAGGCCGCGGCAGTGAGAGGCCCGCGTACCGAAAAAAAAAAAAAAAAAAAAAAAAAAAAAATGAATTCCAGCTAAGTCATATTCTTTTAGAATGAATGAGACATGATGAGACGTTAATGAGACACAACACACTTATCATCCGCAACCAAAAAATTCAATTTCCTGCCTGAAGTTGACTTGGAAAATGGTACAAAGTTTACAGCTTCTTTAAAGGAGTGTAAGATGACATTTTAAAAGCCTGTCAAACAGAAAGCAGTTACATATATTTTACATTCAAAACTAATCTATGGAGCCCATTCCGTTCAATTTAAGAGTCAGCCCCCACACATCTGTGGCTGCTTTCACTGTGTTTTTTGAAAGGGGTACTGCTAGTAATTTAAGCCATCCTGGAGACAAAATAGGTGTGAAGAATTTTTTATATCTTGGATGCTTTAGGTAATTCTTAAGAACTTAAAATGATTTATGTTTTCCTCCTTAATATGAAACTCTTTTATTAACACAGCTTCTGACCAGCAAAGAAATGTTCCTTAGGCACTGTGAGGTTTATTAATGATGGAGCATGAACCCAGGTTGAAGTGTACAATTTGGTTATAACTACTGACAGTTATCAAACACTTATCCTAATCTGCTGAGAGCAAGAAATGCCTTTATGTCACTAATCCTGAGATTCTTGAGGGAAAACTAATTTCACAAACAACTTTTGAAAGAATCCATATATAATAATAATCCTAAGAACTGCACATATTCAGGGTATTAGAAAAGATGTTTTCTTTTGTAAGGCATCAATGATTAAATTAATATATGCCTATCTAACAAAAGATGGTTAATACTCATAAAACCATGAATCTTTTCTTTTAAACTTCTCTAGTTCCTGCTACTTTTACCATCTTAAATAAGAAAAGAATGCCTCTTCGTCTAATCAACTATGGTTATTAAAAAAACTAAGACATCTGAAACTATTAGGCACATCAAAGGTACATTTATGTAGGTCAAGGTTCCCTTCTTAAGGGGCAGATGAGTTACCTGGCACATTATACATATGGAACTGTAAAGATCATCCACTAAATTCAACTTTCACATTTTTAGTTAAACTGAAAGACTTATGTAGTAAATATTCAAATATACCTTATCTTTAGTTACAACTAAATAAGTGTAACATTTTACCAGATAAAAAGCTGGAATTTAAGTATGAGAAACCTTCATACACTGTGCTAGTATTGGTCTCTTCCTTTTAGACAAAAGCCAGTCAGTCATCAATACTTTCAACACAGCAGTTAGAAGATAAACGTCCAAAACAGGTGACTTGGTTGTAGTCTGTAATTTAGCAATTCAATGCCACTGGCATCATAATGCTGTGGAGAGCAAGTGTATCTCCGTATTTTAGTCAGATTTGTCTTTCTTCTTTCCTGTTAAGGGCACTTTGTTTACAACAGCAGAGCCAACAGCTGTAACACCTCCAGCCACAGCAGACACGCCCCCTTTCACCAGCCCTATTCCCATGGAAGGCACAGTTGTAACAGCTGTTTTGGTCACCTCCAGACTCTTTCCACCAATCCAAGCCACACCACCAATGGTGGCACCAACGGCTCCCTTTGTAACACTGAAGATACCCCCAGTCACACGGGACAGCATGCCTGGTTGCTGCTGTGGGTGATCTTTCATTGAACCTAATAAGAGAAAATATCATAAGACAGTCAAATGTAAGTCTTTATAAGAACAGTACAAATCACTGAGTAACCTTCCTAACAACCAGCAGATTGTATTGAAAAGGTCAACCACATAAATACATATCTGATCAAGACATCAATAGCTCTTCCCTCAAGGGTATAGTTGTACATGTTTTTAAAACATCTTGGTCCAATGCTAAGTCTTAGTATCTATGAGAAGAAATGCTTTAGAGACTAGACAACTTTCATAAAATAGAAGACTATTTTAAATGTCTCCTTGATTTATAGTTTTATTGCTTTTAATAAAAACATCTTTATTTTATATCCTAAAAGGAGCATGAAAAAATAAAAAGATAAATATATTTAGCCCTTATTTCCTTGATAGAATTCAATCAGTCATTACTGAAACAACCTTCTTCATTTAAAGCACTGGTTCTCAGGTATGGTCTGGAACCCTTGAGTATCCCCAGGACCATTTCGGGGTAAAAACTGCTTTCATAATAATATTAACATGTCATTTGTCTTTCACTTTCATTCTGTCACCAGTCTAAAACAATTTTCCAGAAGCTAAATGACAGGCAGTAACACAACAGACTAAACACAGAAGACTAAACTGTGAGAATCTAGCTCTCTTCTATTAATCCAAATATGAAAGAGATTTGCAAAAATTTTAAAACCATGTCAGAAATTCTCTGGTGGTCCAGTGGTTAGGACTCTGCACTTTCACTGCCAAGGGCCTGGATTTGATCCCTGATCGGGAAACTAAGATCCCACAAGCCACACGGTATGGCCACAAACAAACAAATCACCCTGCTCACAATTTTTTTTTTGTTTTGGAAAATAGTTTCATATTTTTCAAAAAATATGTTAATTATGTTAATATGTAATGGGCCTACCGAGTTCTTTTCATAATAAAATACTTAATTTCTGTTTTTATTGTTAATATGGCAAATATCAACAAAGACATAAGCTCTGTGGAATCCTCTTTTTTTTAAAGTAGAAAGCATCCTGAGACAAAATAATTTGAGAACCACTAACTTAAATATATTTGGGTTTCTATTCTATGTGCTCCTTAATAATGTATTTAAAGAGCTAATATTAGGAAATTAGTAATTATAGGAAATTAGTAAAAATAGGAAAATTATTCATCACTTAAAATCCTGTTACCTACATATAATCTTTTTTGTAACATGGAGAAACCAGAGCTATGGTTAATACTTCCACTGCCTCAGTAATTTTTATAAAAGAGAGTATGTGATTTAAGTATCTATACTCCCAGAAAAGGTAACATCAGTATGAGATATTCAGATTTATTGTCACAAGTCTTTTCTCTTTGGTTTCTTTGTTTGTTTAATAGAGGCACTCAAACTGGCATGTAACCCCAAACTCCAGCATAAAATGACTAGCAGGAAGATTTCATAAAAATTTGCTTCTGCCAGCCTCAAACACACACAGACCTTTTCTCCTTCATAATCTAATGACTCAGGCGGCGACAACACATAAGCAATAGTGTTTTTATTTTTTTAAACTTCATGAAAAAATACTTGATAACTATACAGTTCAGGCTATAACCACTAAAAGGTATAATCTCACACAAGAAAGGTAAATTCTTGGGTACGTAAGTTCAACTAAGACACCCAAAGCTACTATAACCTAGCAGAATGTGGTTATCAGAGAAGGTAACATTGGAAAACCAACAATATTTGAAAGAGAAAAAAAATCTGAAAATTGAGTTTCTTTAAATACACAGACACAAATTTACCTTGAGTAAGATTTTCTTTTCACTGTTTGGAGATTTTACATCCTTTCACAGGAAGAAAGTCTCATTGATTAGTCAAAATAGCTCACTGATGAAGATATAGCAATGGCTAAATTTATAAAACCAACTGTTTAATTGAAACTGAGTAATAAACATAGTTAATATAAAAATTTTAAAATAGCTGAAATAAAAGGCTTAAGACATAGATAAGCATTTGAATATATTAATTATAAAATTATGATGGAAAGGATTACATAAGTGGTCATTCTTTTGTAATCAAGGTTAGTAACACTAGGAAAAGGGGAAAATCTTGATTTGAGGATAAAACAGATAACTACCTCATGCTGAATACCTCATTAGTATTATCCTGCTATGCCAAATTTGGTGTACATGCATTTAATGAAGGCAATTTTTCTTAGTGAAATCAGATACATACTAATGCTGTTGATCTCTTAATTACAGTGTACTCTTTTTTTAAAAATTACAGTGTACTCTTAATTACCACCATATAAATTATCCACTTTGCAGACTACTTTTAACAGGTTGCCAATATAAAGACATTCCTGAGGCTGTTCTCTTCCTTAACAATCATGCTCCTGGACAGCCTTTATCTCTTTCCTGACTTCTTTCTCATAAGTCCTTCCTAACTTTCTCACTGAGCCCTAACTTTTCTTTTCAAAACTCTAGACTACTAGTCCTTAAAAATAAAGGGAGAAAATAAAGAAAACAGCTACTCTGTTTCTGTACATAGTGAGGACATGCATGTGTGCATTTAGTGTTTCCAAAGATTTTTGAAGGTAAGAATAAAATGATTCCTGATGTCACAATTTTCACACCAAAAAATAAATTAAGCAGACACTAAAACCATGTATTAAAAAAGGAAGAGTTACCCATTATAATGTAATGAATAACAGGAGTTTAACAACAAATCTCAAGTGCCTCTTGAAGTGAGTTTTCGTATGCATGACATAACCTAGTCCATCCTTCCTCTGCACCTCACCCAACTCTTTACAAGTGAAAGGATACTCGTGAAATGGTCTTAAAAGAGTAGCAGAAAAATATTGATAGACCTTATATAAAAGTTACATTATGTCCCCATTTACCAATATCTATGCTTTCTTATTAAAAGCTAAAAATGTTTAAGTATTTTTGGAACACATTTACTGACAAGGAAAACAGGTTATGTTACTTTAAAGTTAATGAAAACAATCAGAAGTTTAATTCACTAGGATTTTTTTCATTCTTAGTATTACAGATGCGTACTTACCTTCTGGTGGTTCATCACTAAGGTATGATGGGATTTCTTGTTGATTTTTATCTGTCTGATTCATGATCTCCTAAAAAACACACACATTTCATTTTAATTTCAACATCTGAGACTACCTCTTTTTATATGCTTGATCAAGACTTAATCAACTTTATTCAGATAAACAACATTTTACTTATTTTTTTTTATTTTGGCTGAGCCGCACAACCAGGGATTGAACCCCGGGCCACAGCAGTGAAAGTGCAGGATCCTAATTACTAGACCACCAGCAAACCCCTGATAAACAACATTTTTAAAACAACCATAACAAGACTACTTCACCTTGTCTGTCTTCTACTTTGTGGTGTTTGAGAAATACTTTCAATTATACTAGTGGACAACATAAATCTTATCTCAAATCAAGCAAAGATTGGCAGGCATGGTACAAGCTTTCCTATGTTGTTACTGCTGCTTCAACTGAAATTGAAAATTACCAACTGAAAGAAAGTTGGAAGGTGGGGGTTAGCAGACAAAAATTTTAAGTGCCTCCTCCTACAGAATTTATTTCACAACAGACTCAAAGAAAAACCTATACTATGAACTAAAAAACATGTTCTATCTGAAAATTTCCTCAAAAACATGACATTCTTCTCCTATAAAGATGACAGCACCAATCTGAATCACTAAGAGAAGAGAAGGATTTTGATTACTTTTTTTTTTTTTTTTTCCGGTACGCGGGCCTCTCACTGTTGTGGCCTCTCCTGTTGCGGAGCAACAGGCTCCAGACGCGCAGGCTCAGCGGCCATGGCTCACGGGCGCAGCCACTCCGCGGCATGTGGGATCTTCCCGGACCGGGGCACGAACCCGTGTTCCCTGCATTGGCAGGCGGACTCTCAACCACTGCGCCACCAGGGAAGCCCATGATTACTTTTTTATTGTTACTTTTAGAACTCGTATGAACAGAAGTAGCAAAAGAATTCAAAATCTACTATAATATATATATATACTATAGACTACGTCTAAGTACAAGTAATAACGGAAACTAAGAAATAAAATAAGTTATGTTGGGATGAAGAACACATAAACTTTCTTTTCCCAATCTCCTTACTATCTTAAAATATTTGATTTTATATTCCATTGACTAAGTAAAGACTAAAACAAGTCAAGATTGGTCTAAAAGCTTTCTTGCTTGGCCAGAAAACTAGGGTTGTGATCCCAGTAGTCAACTAAGTATTTCTTAGTCATAAAACCATGAAGCCTAAATTATTGTATCTGTACATATATAATACAACAGATTTTAAAGGATATTGTAAAATCCTGCCATCTGCAAAACAACATGGATGAACCTTGAGGACATTATGCTAAGTGAAATAAGTCAGACATAGAAAGACAAATACTATATTATGTCACTTATATATATGGAATCTAAAAAGGCCAAGCTCATAGAAAGGTGGTTGCACGGGGCGGGGGGGGGGGGGTAGGGGAAATAAGACGTTGGTCAAAGGGTACAAGCTTCCTGTTACAAGAGGAATAAGTTCTGAGGACCTAATGCACAGCATGATGACTGTAGTTAAAACTACTGTATTGTATACTTGAAAGTTGCTACAAGTAGATCTTAAAATATTCTCACCATAACAACAAAAGTAATTATATGAGTTGAAGGATGTGTTAACTAACCTTAATCTGGTAAACATTCTGCAATATATATGTGTATCAAACCATTACATTATACACCTTAAACTTACACAATGCTGTATGTCAATTATATCTCAATAAAGCTGGGGAAAAAAAGAATATTGTGAAAACTACCAATGTACTTTAATACGCTGATTAAAAATTTATTGAGTACCTACTAAGGGTCATGTTTTAGGTGCATAGGATATAGCTGTGATCAATACAGACCAAAAAACTCTCTGCCATCATGAACATTCCATATTGGCTAGTGGGGAAGACAATAAATACATATTCAAAGAATATACTGTTTATCAGATGGTGTTAAATGCTATGGAGAAAAAGGCATGAAGGGGAAGAGGATGTGATATTTTAAATGGGAGAGTCTGTGAAGGCTTCATTATGGTGACATCCCAAAGGAGGTTAAGGATATAAGGTATCCTTTCTGCCTTGAGGGCTCTTGGGTCAAGAGCCCTCAAGACAGAAAAAACAGTAAATGCAAAGGTCCTGAGGTAGGAGCTTACTACAGACAAGAAGGAACAGCCAGAAAAATGTGGCAGGGGCTGCAGCAAAAGGCAGTAGAAGAAGAGGTCAAAGAGTGAGGTCTGGATGACATAGGCCCATATAGGCCATCGTGGCAATTAGTTTTTAACTCTGAGATGGGGAGCCAGTGAAAGGCACTGACCAGAGGGGTAATGTGTTCTGATTTACACTTTTTAAAGCTCATTCTGGCTGTGTGGGGAGAACAAGCAATCAGAAAGCAAGAACAGAGACAGAAGGACCAATTGGGAGACTTAATGTTTTCAAGGCTCACACGTATTGCAACGTTTATCAGAACTAAATTTAAGTGGTCAAAGAAGGGTCAGGGAAGTTCCCCTTTCCTTTATGACTCCTACTGCTTTCAGCACCAGATGATCAGATAAAAAGTCATGCATATTTCCTTCTATATTTCAATAATTCAGGCAAAAAACACTGGTGGCAAATGAGGGTGGCAGAGGTAGCAGTGTGAGAAGTGGGATTTTTCAAAGGTAATTTAACTTCATGTAATTCAACTTGAAACATCTTTAAAACCTAAACCCTGTGTAACATGGGACCTCACTGCACCCCACAGCATCCAGCAGCATACGTCCTGTGCTTAAATAAATATCTTTTAGTTGCTCTAGTGAAAACCCTGACTCAGACCACTGATCAAGAGCACCTAATCTTATGCTGGTCTGGTTTGTCAATTTAGCATTATCATCCCATATACAGTTAAGATTTTAAAAGTAACAGTAAAGATATGTCATCTCTGACAATAAAAAAACCAAAACCTGAGAGTATCAGCTGATGCATTACTGGGAGAAAGAGTTCCTGATTAATTTGCCTTAATTTTAAAACTCCCTTAAGCCAGAAATTAAATTAATTAAATTTATTTCCATTCATATTTATATTTCTTTAATTTATCATCATGGTAAGATCATGAGAAATTATACAGTGTAGTGTTTAAAGTTCTGGAATCAGAGAGCCTGCAGCTGAATCCCAACTTGACTATAAACTATATGGCTGAGGACAAATAACTTCATCAGATCCTTGCTGTTCAAGAAATAGAAATTAAAGATATTCTAGCCCTAACTCTAAGATGAGAATACTATTTAACAATTCAAAACAAAACATGCAGAAGCTCCTGGCAGAATGGCCAGAAGTGTGTGTGTCCCTTCCTGAAGAATAACTATTTTGGAGTCACTTTCTTCCCCATTGGACTGTTAATTCCAAAAGGAGAGACACTTTGTCTACCTTACTCAGCACTGTGATCCCAGTATCTGTATACCAAGAGATCATCTGGCTGATCAACTAATCAATAGATATCACAGTATTCTGTACAGAAATATAGGGATACTATATACACACATACATCTTACATATTTTAGCTGGAGTTTTAAAACAGGTGTGCTAGTAACTGCATATATTTTAAAACTGCTTTTCTGTATATATCCCACAAATCTCTACCAAAAGTCTTAACCTTTTCCTCCTAATACAGAATCCCTTTTTTTAAAAAAATAATTTTTCCACATATATCTATCTTGTAATTTAAAAAAGAAAAAGACCATCATTTTAAAAGAGTAGAGCTGCAGACAACTACAAAATCTCTTAACTGGCCTCCAAGCTTCCGCCTGTGCTCTTTCTTCAGTCTAGCCATGTCATACTCTGCTTAAAACCCTCCAACTGCTTCCTATTTTGCCCAGAATAAAATCCAGAGTCCTTCCCTTTGCCTTTGAGGGCCCAACATCTAATACCCCGATAGCATCTCCTACCACTCTGCCTCTTGCTCAATCCAGCTTGACAACATAGGCTTCCTTGCTCATCTTTTCCTGAAAGGCTCTTCCCCAGTATATGTACCTGACTTGATTCCTTACTTCCTTCAGGTCTTTGTGCAAGTGTCCCCTTCTCAGAGGTCTTCCCTGACCACCTTATAACAGATTAGCACCCTCCTTTCCCTATCATTTTCTCCTAACACACTGCTCTATTTTCTTCATTGCTTTTACTGTCACTTGATATATATGTTTACTTTGTGTCACTCACAATTAGAATGTAAGCTCTATTGGAACAAAGCTTGGTTTTGTCACTGCTCCATTCCCAGAGCCTTAATTAATGCCTGATGTGTGGGGATACTCAAATACTTGACTTTTTTGTATGAAGCAGAACATAACTTGGGTATTAATGTGAGATAAAAGGAGAATATAGGGTGTAAATTTTCTAGCATGAGAAACTAAATAGAAATGATGATGAAGACAGGACTGGAGAGGAGAAGATGGACATTTTTTTAAATGTTTATTGCGGCAAGAACACTTAACAAATAAGTGTACACAGTATTGGTGACTATCGGTTCAGTGAAAGGACTTGTTCTTGAACAGCCCTTTGAGATGCCTTCAGGCCATCTACAGCAGACTTTTAGCAGGCAATTGTATTTAAAAGGGCCTGAAAGTCAGCATAAAGTGAGAGTAAGAGTTGAGGTCCTGAGAATGGTCTGAAGTGATACCTGAAGCTGCAGGGGGTGAGTGATATGATCAAGGAAAAGAGTAGTAAGAGAGCAGACCGATAAGCTTATATAGACTGTTCATGTTTAAGAGGTGAGCAAAAGAGAAGCCAGCAAAAACAAACATAATACACCTGAAGATAAACAGTCAAATGAGACAGCCTCATGGAAGGCAAGAGATGAATTTATAAGCTTCCTAAAGATACATACAATGCAAACATTAAAATAATTTATGAAGATCAAATACTATGGATAAATGTTAATGTTGTATTTAGAGGATATAAAAGACATGTATCATATGATACTATTTTTTTTTAAGTGCACATAAAAAGACTGAAAGTAAATATACCGAAGTGCTAACAAAGATTGCCACTAGAGGGTAGAAATTATACATATGGGGGGAATAGATATATAGTATTTCTACATAGAGAGAAATATATATACTTAACATCTACATTTTAATATTCTACCATAAACATGTATTGATCTTGTAATTAAAGAACAATACATATTTTTAAGTCTTAGAACTATCAGTGATACTCACAAAGGATATTTTTAAAGATGATACAGTTCATCTACCTAGTTACTGTAGGTAGTTATTGTTATCCTCAAATCAAGCTGATCACCTAAAAAACAATGTTCCTGAATGTTCCCCCACTCTCCCCCAGCCCGCTCCTGACAGCACACAAAGACCTCCACTCTTACAGCTCTTTTCCCTGATTTACAGTTTGAAAATCTTATTTATACTCTTACCATTTTTTTCTTAAGTACATGTTTTGGTTGTAAGCTGACACACAGTATTTGTGTAATAAATGGGATAAAAATATCATCTGTATCCACATTAACTTGAAGCATCATAAGATGCATACCAATAGATGGTCCAAATTTTTGGTTTAAAAAACAAAAAAGATAACTTCAAGCTAGATTCATGCTCTTCAAATGTAGTTCTTTAAGAATAGGCAGTGCTATTCCAGGGGCTTCAAGAACCACAGGAGAGACATGAATTTTACTACACAGTAATTTAAAATAGTTTTGCTTTTAAATACACACTAATTAAAAAGTTAAATGAAAAGTGCTTGGGAATTTTTTAAGACAACTAGACTTCCAAGAAATTTCGTTCTTGCCTGGAGCCTCTTTAGGGTATACTCTCACATTCACCAGCTCTCTCTTCCCTGCCCAACGACGCTCCCACCTCCCCTGAGTTTATGCCGCTCTTAAATTACATTCAGTTACGTTTACTAGTGTTACCAAGAGTTGCAAACAGGATTATCAATAAAGTAGAAAATCTGGAGTTGTGTAGGCCAGAAGCCTGGCTACCTAGACCAGAAGAAATTGGCTTTGAAAGCCCTAAGAGGCCACAGAGATTGATTTTTGTTTTGTATACATATATTTTAATGTTTAAGTTTCTTGTATATCACTCGTATTAACAGCAAGTATGTAGTATTCAAATTCCTACAGAACTCTTAGGGTAATAAAAATTATGCAAAAGCTCTAAGTATATGGAATATATTTTTCTGAATCCCTAATTTGATCATAAGACACCAAGTTACCTTATAAAGGTATTTTTGCTAAAATCCTTAACTATCTGTAATGCCATCTATACTTTTTACTCACATAAACCTTTCCCAACCTCTACATACATATATGTGCCATATTTTTAGTGATATTACCTCTTTAGGATACTATCACTTTATCACTAGGAGAAATGCTTTTTATATTACCATGCTGTTCATTATCATCATTACATTTTTTTTCTCTTAAATTAGGAATTGTGAAGACAAATATGGCCCTAATCTCCTAAAACTGGAAGAGGTAAATAATCTGCTTAGTAAAATTTTAAAGCACACACGTAAATAGAAATAACAACTGACAGTAAAAGTATCAAAAAGACCATTTAAAAATGTTACCCCCTTAAACAACATTATTAAATTCTATGCAAACCATCTGCCCTAAACTCAACATATACTTGGGTCCCTGCTATGTGCCAGGCACCCTGATAGGCACTAAAGGTTTGAGTGTGATTAAACACACAGAGGACTACACTAAGCCAGAGTTTACAATCCAGTGGTTATATACTTTACCAGCGTTTATCAATTTAGTTGCATTCAAAACCAAAAAAAAGTCTGCTCTATAGGAGGAACTCATAATGCACAGAAATTTCTATTAAAAAACATAGTTTCTTAAGGAAGGCAATAAAAACAGAAAACAGCCTTGAGATCAGGACAAATAATTTAACTTACTCTGTGGACATAAATCAGTTTTACCATTTGGTCCTGACATGTGAACAAACCATTACAGTACCAACGAAAACTGGTCATGTTTTTTTTTTAAAGAAATTATGAAATGTGAAAGAGTTCTTTGCTATAGACTGCAATTCATCAGCAGTTCCTTTAAGCATTTTAGGCCAGGGAGAAATAATTCTTGTCCAGCTGGTAAGTATATTGAGCAAGGATTTATAACAACACTATTCCCTAGAGGGTAATTTCTTCTAATAATAGAAATAAGTAAACAATGGACCCCCCCTTTTTTTAAAGGAAAACAGGTGAATCAATGTTGTGGATATCTGTAACATTTTATATATAAAGTTTTCATTAATAATAAAAACAAAATCTGAAAACAGTACTCAAGTGTGCCTATGGCAACACCTCTCTGTGTACCAAGGGAAGTTAAGAAGCACTAATACATTGTATATGAAGCCTAACTACAAAATACAATGCACAACAGTTTACCTTCAAAGCCACTTCAAAAATTTCTTATTAAACAGTAACTGCCAATTTCCCTATAAGAAAAAGACTATAAATGAATTAGCTAAATTTTTCTACATATTTTATATATAGGAACTTTGCCACATCCTCACTCCTATGCTTTAGCTTCTTTGCCAAATAACTATAAGGAGCTTCAAAAAATACATTTATACAGAGCTTTAACTCACATACACCAACAAACTGCGCATATTAAAACACCAGCTTACTGTTTTTAGGCTTCTCTAGTTAACCAACTATCCTGAACAGGCTGCTTTTAAAAATGGCCCCTGCCCATTAAATCAACAGCAAGTGAACTACAAGAAATGCACTGAATGTGGCAGGAAAGAAAAAGTAATCTGTCAGTAAAACTTACACCTAGTGACAAGTAACAACTGACAGTATCAAAATGGCAATTTTTAAGTGTTGCCCTTAAATGAAACATTAAGGAGAATTACAATAACCTATCAAACCAAATAACCAGTACACCAGTCATTTTCACTACATTATACCTCATTAGTTCAACAGATATTTGTGTCCCTACTATGTGTCAGACACTGTGTTAGACACTGAAGTTTCAGCCTGAACGAGAATGTCAAGGCCCTACTCTGAGGGTGTTTATATATAAACCAGTAAGATACCTTCAGGAAGTAGCAAAACAACAACTACTCAATGACTGAAACAAAGAAAGGTAAAGATTTTCCTGGAGTTTAAAAGAAAAAAAAAAAGCGAACCACACACAAGAACTACTTATACTTTTCTAACGATGTTCTCTAAATAAGGGCATATTTTTACTGAGCTTGCTTTCTAGTACATATGTTATAAAAAAGACTAAAGAAATGAAAGTGAAAAAAATCAAAATAGGATGCATGAGTTTATTAAAAGTTACTTCCTTCTTTCTTTAAAAAAACAGACATGGACACATAACACGCAGACATATACCTGTTGATGTGATATCAATATTCCTCGGGAGCCCTTTAGAGCACCCAAACCAGTAGAAGTTTTAAAGGTTAAACAACAGTATAGAACAAATAATCACAGATAGTAAATAAAGTGTTTTCATTTGGAATTAGTTCACAAGGGCAGAATAAATCAAATAAACTCTCCTCCTTCTCTAGGTGTTTCTAAACCTTTGCCGGTGGCCCCTTCCGGAGCCCCCCCTGCCTCCCACTCATCCCTTTGGGCACTAGCAAGTTTCCTTTTTTTTTTTTTTTTTTTTTAAGCAGAGGGAGTGACGTGGCAGGATAGGCAGAAAATGACCCTGTAGGAGCCCTGGCTAGGGCTGAGCTCAGCACCTCCTCCCTCCGCTCCACGCTGTACACCCAGCAAACCCCACTCCCACAGGGTTCCAGAATTCCTATGTCTTCTAACGTACAAGAGGCGATCTGTTTAGGAGAGGGGACCTGATCCTAAGTGAGAGCCTGGGGACCAGTCTTGAGGCTGCGTGTGCATAGCAGGCACGGTTTTTATTTAGACTCGGGAGGCAGTGATGGCATTGGTGGGTGCTCCAGCAGTCCCCCAGTCACTCCCTGGCGCAGTAAGCGCCTCTCTCCACTGCTACACTTCCCAGTTCAGGTTAGGTGTGGGGGTAGGGCTACCTGGGAAGAACACTGAGACTGTCCACTGTTGAAGGATCGTGTACTTGAACCCAAGAGAGTGGTTTATCAACAAGTTAGGAGTTAGCGGGGCGGGGAAGCCCAGCACGCAGCCCCTCTGCCGCATCCCTCTCCTCTCGCAGGCTGCTGGCGCCCTCCCACCCCCATTTCCCCGGTCTGATACCCCAGGAGCTAAGAAGTCAGGCGGAAGCGTCCAAGGAGGGTCCCCAATCTCAAACCACGGCGGGTGAGTCAGAGACACGTAAAAGGGGGTAACCCGGCCAGCGAACCTCCACCCGCCCCCAACATCGTCCAGCCCCTCCCCCTTCCCCGCTAAGCAGCAGCCCACCCCCGCCAAAAAAAAAAAGGCCCCGCTCCGGGCACCCAGGCCAGGGCAGGGAGACGGTGAGGTGCAGAAGAGCTAACAGAGCTAACGGAAAAAGGCAACAGAAAGGAGGGCAGGAAGAAGCCGGGACGGCGCTCCCTACCCTCCCGGCCCGACTTACTCACCGCCGGGTCGGGGGCCGGCGCCGGGGCCGGGCGGAGGAGCGGGCAGCACCTAGGAGGGCTGAGGCGGCCTGAGCGGCGGGCACAGCCCGGGGTAACTGCGGGCTCCGGAGACGCCTCCTCTGGCAGTGGAGCCAGAAGACAAGGTTGGCGACGGTGCCTTCTGGCTGCGGACGTGGCGCCGGACGCGACCCGCCCCCTCCACCGCCTCCTCCGCTCCCGCCTCCTCCCGCGACTCGCGCTCCGACGCGCACGCGCACCCCGAGCCCCTCCCGCTCCTATCCGGCACACGCCCACCCGTTTCTCGAACTGCCCAGCCCTCCCAGCCACCCCCAGCCTGTCGCCTCCCGATGTGCGCACGCGCCAGGATACCTCCCGCCCCGCCGGCCAACTCCCGCCCCTTCGCCTGCCTGGTGGCACCGCGAGAACCCAGGGCCGGCCTGTGCGGACCTCCTCCTGGGCCTCCCGCCCCTTTTCCCCGCCGTCCAATCAGATCGGGCGAGGGGCACGGAGCCTCGAGAGCCCGTAGGCGGCGGCCCTGCGGACCGAGCAGTAACGACTGCGGCTTCCAGAAGTCCCCGCGAGTAACGGTCGATCCGAATTCTGAGTCTTCGCTCTAGGGAAGATGAGACGGTCGCCAGTTTCTCCGGCTCTTCGTCCGGGGCCTCGACATTCCCTTACCTGCTTCCCCTCAGGGGAGTGACGAGCTAGGCCTGCTCTCCGCCCTTCTCTTCGGGGCTCTCTATGAGCCTCTGTACTGTCCATGGTGACAGGAGAGACAGTGCTCACTTATTGTTGTTGGATGAGAGACATTACTCATTTATTATTGTTGTTGTTACCATTATTATTATTTGAAATCTCCTCTGCCCTAGAATGAGCTTCTTGAGAGTAAGAACTACGGTTCGTCGTCGTCACCCACCGCTTACCGCAGTGCTGAGGGTTCGCCAGGCGCTAGCTGTTTGCTGAAGAGAGTGGGTGTTTATAGTGAAAGAGAAGTGAGTTGGAAATAGAAAACCTGGCTTCGCGCGCCTCCCTCGCCATCTGCCGCCTGGCGCGGCGCCTCTTGAGGTCTCCCCGCCTAGGCCGAGCTCTGCTCGCCGTTCTGAAAGGTGTTGAGAAGAGTGTAGCGGTAAGACGGATAGTGTCTGGACCTAAACCCCTTGTGAGGTGAGGCATCTGTTAACTTTTCTCTGCCTCTCTTGCACACCTATAAAACGAAGATGACAGGAAGTCCATCATAGGTTTTTCGAGAGAATCAAAGGAGATGGTGGGTGTGAAAGGGGTCTGTAAACAATTCCTGTGTAGGTGTGAGATCTTCCTTCACAATTCGGTTAGCAAGACAAAACATACCCTCATGTGTGTAAATAACCTTACAAAGTGTTTCTTCGAATGCAGAATAATCAGGGAGGGGCAACTGAAGGATATGTATTGACAAGACCCAGAAAAGGACATGTTAACCAGGAAAGAGCTGCCCTGAGCCAGGTCTTAAATAGAGTGGACCAAATATAGTCTGTGGTTCCAGCCCAATGACCGATTTTCAAAGCAGCGGCTTAAATCCACTTAGACCCATTGTTCTGAGACTGTCAAGATATTTCAGTTTTCCAGACCTTAAAGGAGAAATGAAATAATCTTGTTACTCTATGATTTGGATGGTTAGCAGGATCTATGGTTTGTTGTGTTTACCCAGCATGTGAAGAGGTACGAAGCAACTCTATTTTTCTTGTTATCACAGAAACCACTTAATATATGACCTTTCCAGCATGAATGCTAGGCAGACTTTACTGACACCATTACCTGGACTATTTTTGGTTTTCTTTTTTCTGCCCCAATCCTTCTTAATCTTTTCTGTGATATAATAATGATAACTAAGACTTATTTAACGTTAAGTTTCTAACATGTACTTCCAATAAGCCCAATGAGGCAAGTACTAATATTATCCCCATATTCATATAAGAAAACTGAGGCATAGAGAAGTTAGATAATTTACTCAAGGGCCCACAGCTAGTGGAAGGCCAGGACCCTGGAATCAAACAATTTTTTCTGACTCTGGGGCCTTAACCACTATATTCTGAGAAAGAGAAAAGCAGTCCCTGACATCGAGTAGCTGGAATGGTGCTATCAGCTAGGTCTTTCTGTTGGCTAGGAGCTGGCCTGGCACAGGCTAGGCTTTGGTATCTTCTGTTGAATATAAACTGTTTCAGAGAACATCAGCATCAGAAAAGGCCATTTCATGATTATGATGGATCAGGACAAAATAAGACTACTCCATAATCATATCTGAACACAGACAAAAACATGAACCTTATCTAAGCCAACAAATGAAATACACAGACTGAAAATATCAGACTATATGAGGGGCTGTTACTTCTTCACTAATTACAGCTTTATCCTCATTTCTAGTCTTCCTTTTTCTATATAATATTTATTAAGGGGACTTCCTTGGTGACATAGGGGTTAAGAATCCTGCCTGCCAATGCAGGGGACACGGGTTCGAGCCCTGGTCTGGGAAGATCCCACATGCTGTGGCACAGCTAAGCCCATGCACCATAACTATTGAGCCTGCACTCTAGAGCCCACAAGCCACAACTACTGAAGCCTGCGTGCCTAGAGCCCGAGCTTCACAACAAGAGAAGCCACTGCAATGAGAAGACGCACACCGCAAGGAGAGTAGCCCTGCTTTGCCGCAACTAGTGACAGCCCGTGTGCAGCAACGAAGACCCAATGCAGCCAAAAAAAAAAAAAAACCTCAAAGATTTTATTAAGGTACCCAATTATAGAATTACCCCTGCTTCCTGACAGCATCCAATTTAGAGCAATCACCCAACAAACCCAAATCTTAATGTAAGTCCTTTCTAACACCCTCATATTGAGATGCCTCATGGTTCCCCATAGTGTGTGTTCTCCCTTGCTGCAGTGAGTAGTAAGCTTAGCTTGTTCAGCCACCGGTGTGTTCCTGGTGTTTGGCTAGAGAGCATTGATAATTCTTTCTGGACTGTCTTATACCACTCATGTATATGGAGTGGAAAGCATACTGCTTAGCCATTTCTCGCCACAGAAATTGGGAACTGCCCTCCATTTCCATCCATTTGATTTTCACACCAAAGCTAGAGGGTTACCTTTCTTTTTGTAGATTCTACATAGATTCTCTGCTAAACAGACCTTATCAAAAGATAGTGAAAAGAACCAAATGATGCTAGAATAGTTGCACATCATTTTGCAAGAAGAAAAAAGAACTTCAACCTGTTAACCCATACTGTGCACCATATGCAAAAATAACTCAAAATAAATTATAAATTTAAATGTAAAATTATAAATGTTTAGAAGAAAACTTGGAAAATTTTTGTCATCTCTGGTTAGGCAAAAAAATTTCTTAGCTACAACACCTAAAGCACAATCCATAAAAGAAAAAAAAATTTAATTTATAAAAACTTCTGTTCTTTGGATGATAGTTAAGAAAATGAAGCAGCAGACTAGGAGAAAATATCTGCAAAACATATCTGATAAATGACTATATACAGACTATACGAAAAACTACAACTCGATAAAAAAAGGCAAGTAAACTAATTTTTTAAACATCGGCATAATTGAATGACCACGAGAAATGGTGCTCAGTGTCATTAGTCATGAGGGAAATGCATATCAAAACACAATGAAGTATCACTACGTAGTTAAAATAATTCCAAATGCTGTTGAGGATGTAGAGCAACTGGAATTCCCAGACATTACTGGTGGGAATACAAAATGATAGAGACAGGAAGACAATTCGGCAGTTTCTTTTAATGTTAAATATACACTTGCCATAAGACCCAGCAATCCCACTCCTAGATATTTACCCAAGAGAAATAAAAACTTCACAAAAAACCTGGACACACATTTTCTAATAGCCAAAACCTGGAAACAATCTAAGTGCCCATTAATTGGTGAATGGATAACAAATTGTGGTACATATATACAGTGGAATCTACTCAGCAATAAAAGGAGCAAACTACTGATACAACAACATAAATGATCTCAGATGTATTATTCTAAGTGAAAGATGTAAACTCAAAAGTACATACTGATGCTTCCATTTATAGGACATTCTGGAAAAGCCAAAATTATAGAGGGGAAAAAAACAGATCAGTTGTTGCCTAGGCATTGGGAGGGGTTGACTGCAAAGGAGCTTGAGTGGGCTTTATGCGGGTGATGGAACTTTTCTATATCTTGAAGTGTGATGTGGATTATATAATGTGTGCATCTTTCAAAACTCATAGAACTGTACACTAAAAAGAGCAGTTTGGTTGTATGTAAATTATATTTCAGTAAGCCTGACTTTAAAAAGAAAAATGTTGAATGGGAAAAAAGTTGGGATGAGGCAGGGCCACCCAGTACCATGAATATGAAGACATTAACAGTAGCTCCCCAGATACTAAATTCTAAATCTAAAAAAAGAAAAGATAAATTATTAGTGGATAATCCACATCATGAAAGAATTTGTTCTTTCCTTTTTGTGCAGTAACAAAGTTTATAGAACATTGAAATTTTTTTTACAAATGAGGAACTCCTTGGTTTATAGTGGAGTAACTTAAAACTGAAGTTGAAAGTCACTGCTGGCTGATGGTCAATCACAGATGAATATAAAACATCTCTGATATCATCAGAACTGTGGGAAAATAAAACTGCATTTCAAAAACTCTTACAGTTTATCAGGAACATGTTTATTGCACAAATGAGGTTCCTGTACTATACTGTAGAGGTAAGGGCATTTGAGAGCAGAAAGTAACCAATAGTGGTAAATAGTGGTGAGCAATTAGGCAAAAACGTAAGAGCAAATAGAGCATCTTTAAACTCAGGTCATAATTACTTAAATTACCATGAAGTTGTACCCTTTAAGAGCATAAATGACTGCTCTGCTTTAGACCTTGGGAAAGGGAATGAGGATGAGAGGGAATAAACTAGAATGATTTAAAATGTGCAAATATATTTTGTAACCCCTATCACGTGATTTAGAGATCTAGCAGAGATACAGGTAGATTAATTTGAGATTAATTTCACAGTTCATGCTAATAATTCTACTATTGGAAGTCTATAATAATCTCTGCCACAGTAGACAAAGTTCTCTCTGGCTAGTAGAAACAGCCATCCTGGGCCTTACCCATCAGTTCTCAGAAGGCCTGTTGTTGATGGACTTTCTAATTTCCTGTTTCTCTAGTGGCAGTTGTGGCCACAGTCTTCATTCTGCTTAAGTGCCCCAGGCTCCTAAGAGACCCTTAGAGAAGACAGCATAGTACCTGGAAACCTTCCAGTTTCAATTAGAGAATTCAGTCTCACTCATAGTTCCCTGGGTGAGTACGAAACTTCATCAGACATGCCATAGAACTGTCTCTCTGCTTAAAGGGTCTCAGTGAGCCAGGTTGGTTTATCTACCAACTCTTCTAGCATCAGTAGCTACTGTTGTCTTTGTTTTCCTGAAGTTTCTTAAGGACTCTGCCAAGGTAACTTTTTCCTGATGCAGTAAAACTTTGGGGTCAGGGAT
Source organism: Globicephala melas (assembly GCF_963455315.2). Taxonomy (NCBI): domain Eukaryota; kingdom Metazoa; phylum Chordata; class Mammalia; order Artiodactyla; family Delphinidae; genus Globicephala; species Globicephala melas. The sequence continues at coordinate 15,329,458 of NC_083323.1, forward strand.
TGCATATCTAGGATGTCTTTGGGGTCAACTGGTTGCACTTTCATATTTTTCATATAGCCATCTTTAATTTGTATAATCCTAGTCAGGGACTCCATACCACCAGATTTCCCTAGCATCTCTTCCCCCTGCTCAGCCACAGTGAACTGTAAAAAACTGCATCTTATTTACCCCCCGTTTTTTAGTCATGAGTTCAAGTTCATCTTTGGCATTAGTTCTGTTTCCAGCTCTGCAATTCTCTCCAAGTCTCCTAACCTGGACCTGCAACAGAGAGTCTATAATTGTTGAAAGATTCTATCTTATCCTTTCTGTCAATTGCTAAGTTTGGTCTCCTTTTCTTCTTTCAGCCATTGAAAGTTTGTCTGACTCATCTCTCCCTATGACTTCGAATTTTCTCAAGCTGGGTGTAGTCTGCATTTTTCGCATTCCCTCCTCTAACCCCTCCATGGTCAGAAGAGACAGTGCAAGCTACAGTGTGTACACTGAAGGTGATGTTCTCTCTTCTCAATAGTTCCTAAAAGGAGGGATTTCAGTTATGAAAGGTAAAAACCAATTTTAATAAATATCATGGTTGGGTTGAAATAATTTGGGTGCTTTAATAGACTAATGCTGTATTGTGCTCTTAATAAGGAACCATTTTATAGTAGGGAATTGGTTTATAGAAAGGGATCATTTTATTGTAAGAAAGAGAAACCCATTTCAGCTAGAGTCAAAAAGGAGGTGGAATTGAGGGGATGACTGTAGATGTCTCACTGAAGGCAAGGGCACTAAGTGCAACGAGACCTCATGAGCATCTATAATCATGAACCGGTAGGCGTTCCATGATCAAGGAAACTAACCTCAGCTTTTCTCAGTCTCACTCCTAGCTTCTCTTTTGAGAATTCTCTCTCATTCCCACTGTCATTATCTTTCCATATCCTTTACCGTATCAGCTTCAAACCAGCTTTCCTGCTAGAATCATTGGGACCCAAGTCTGTATGCCTGGGAGAAATAAACCTAAGTACCCCAGTTTGTATTTGGTTTTTACCCTTGGTCCTACTTTCTACAGTGGTAGAATACTAAATATCCTATAGCCTGATTCTACTACAGACCCTGCTCTTCCTGTGGGCTATTTCGCTTTGTCTGGTTTTTCTTTCAATAGTCTCCCTCATTACTTGAGGGAACTGTAGCCTTTGTTTCTTGTAGGCAGGAGAATCTAAGCAAAACACTGAGCATTTCTTATATACTATTCATGTGTCTAGCACTAGAAGATAGGTGACATAAATCTTATCCTTTAAAGAGTTTACACTCTTAAGAAAGACATGCACATCAAGCATTTATATATCATTCAAGGATAATATATATTAAGTAAGTGCCAAAATGAGTGGTCAGAAAATGAGGACTGATTGAATGCAGAAAAGATAGATATGGATATGGGCTGCAGAGAGCATCTGAGACCGGAAGGGAGGAGGAAGTTATCTTTTAAATAATTATTAAGTACCTACTTTTATAAGGTCTTGAGCTGGATACTTAGAGTAGAATGATTACTATTTTTCACCTATATCTAGTATAGGTGTTAGACCCATGGAGGGGACTAGTAAAAAACTTAAACTACTTCACCTTTTGGGGCAAAGCACCCAAAATGATAATATAGGTCACCAGGCATAAGTCTTTTCAATGGTAAAGAGTTAAATGGAGATTAGTGAAGATGGGCAAGGTAGAGCTTTAAAAAAAATACAAAGTAGAACCCAGAGTTGAACCATAGGGTCTTTATTGTCATCTGGAATAGTCGAATTGAAAGACCATGTATGTTTAGCATGAGATGGGAAACTTACTGTGTTAACATTTTTCATGTGACCCCAGAACACAATATGGTTTGCCTGGGATTTGTGTGAACTACACTAAGGGAACCTCTCAAGTGGCCTATGTTTGGAAACAGTTGCCCACCTATGATTTAGGCAATGCTGTATGTGTTCTAAGGGGTATGATCCCTCTTTTTTTAGGTGAAGAGAAAGCCTGAGGATACCTAGCATCGTAAATCAAGTCCTCTGTAACCAGGGTAGGTGGATTTCTCCTAACATGAAATGCTGATATCAAACAATGTGCAAAGGCAAATGAGTTCTAGGAGGGGAAAACCTGTTTTAGGGCAACTTTTAAAATCTGTCCTTTATACTAACATTGAATGTGAGGGAAAGAGCCACAGATATTTCACCATAGTGTAAAGGAGCCAACATTAATCACTTACTAGATCTAAAACTGTCCAGCTAAAATTTATCATCAGTGACTGCTTGACCTACTTTCCTTCCCTGATTTGAGAGCACATTCTTACATGGGGTCTAATCATTTATTTGCCAAGAGATTAATTAGCTTTTCAGAGCCTCTGTGCTAGTTAATAGTCCCAAAATAGACCACTAGTCCCACTGCCCATTGCTTCTTAGGAGGACTGATTGTAGGAGTGACAGAATTTGAGCAAGATATGTCTGTCAGTGCCTCTATACTTGTGGAAGATGTGACTTGCAACCCTCCTGACTCAGTTGGTCTCTGTTGGGTCACCTTAATTTTGCCCCTCCCCCCTTCCCTCAAGATTCCTGGAGTCTTGAGTAGATTAAACCTGAGTTTCAAGGTGATGTGACTAGGCAATATGATATGGTGAATCAAAGTCCAGGTGCTATAACCAGACTGGGATTTTAATCATGACTCTGACTGCTTTGGTCAGGTTACTTGTCTGTGCTTCTTTTCCCTGATCTCTAAAATGTGGATTAATAATAGTCTTCATCTCCTAAAATTGTGGTGATCATCAAGTAACATAATGTATTAAACTGCTCACCCACAGAGTAAGTACTCGGTACATGGTAGCTGTTTGTATTGTGATAGCTCGTTGAAGGCACAACATCATCTCCCTTCAAGCTGTTGAGGCCTGTGAGTAAATTAGATCTTCTAGGGCTGTCAGAGATTCATAGGGCCTAAGGAATATGGATGTCTTGGATCACATAGTCAATTAATATAGAAGAATATAAATTTTGCATACTATACTTAAATGTTTAAAACATATAGCACCCTATTTTCTGTAACTTGCCTTAATGCTCCCATTCCCTTTGATGGCAGGGGGAAAATCACAAATTTGCCAGTCATTAAATGTAACCTAGTCTCTTTCCATTATAAAGAGTCTTGTTAGAGTCAGTTCAGCCTCTTTAGGGATACTTAGTCTTTCAGGGTAGCCTTCCCCACCTTTCCCCTTCTCGAGAGACTATCCTCTTATTGTACAGGATCTCATGGCAGTGTAGAAGAGGAGGCTGCTCTGTGAATGAGTTCTTGGGCTCTCCACTGGGTCCTCACTGGTGTTTCAGGTTCCATCTGTATTTCATGTTTTAGTGCCTTTTCTTTCTGACTTACTAAACATTTGTGTCCCAGGGCTCAGGCTTCAGACATCTTAATGGAAAGTAACTCCCTAGATTGAGTAACTAAAGTTACTCATCTAATTTTAGTATTATGGCTTTAAATATTATGAAGGTACTGATTACTTCTAAATATATAACTAGTCCAGACCTCTCCCTTGAATTCCAGACTATATGTATAATCAGTTGTCTACTGGAAGTCTCCACTACAATGTATGACAGGCATACAAACTTGATTTCCAAAACCTAATTCCTGATGTTGCCCCTCAAACCTTGTCCTCCAGCAGTCTTCCCCCAACTTAGTTGATGTCAACTGCATTTTCTAGTTACTCAGTTCAAAACCCTTGGAGTCATCTTGAGCTCCTACTTTTGCTTATGTCCCATATCCAATCTTCGGGGAAATCCAGTTACTTATACCTTCAAAGCATATTCTGAATCTAGTCATTTCTCACCACTTCCACTGCCTATAAGTGTGATCCAGGCCTCCATCATTTCTCACCTGAATCATTGCAGTTGCCTCCTATCCAGTCTCCTTACTCTCACCCTTACACCCTTATAGTCAGTTCTTAACAGAGTGGTCAGAGCGATCCTTCTAGAATTTAAATCAGGTTGTCAGCTCCTCTGCCCGCAATATTCCAGTGGTTTCCCATTTTATTCAGAGTAAAAGCCAAAATGCTTTCACTTCCTACAAAGGCCTTAATTGGAACTATATTCCTTCTCCCTTGCCTGCACCTTGACTTCATCTTCTATACTTTCCCCCTTAAACACTCCATTCCAGCCAGATTGGCCCCCAGCTCTTCTTCAAACATGTCAGGTGTTATCCTTCTTCAGGGTCTTCATACTTGCTCTTCCCTCTCCTAGAATGCTTGGGATTTCTGGCTTGCCACTTCACTTCCTTCAGGTCTGCTCAGATGTACCTTTATTAGGGAGATCTTTTGGGACAAACCTGTTTGGTACTGCAAAATCTAGAAGTTGCCTTCCTCTACCCTCCTTAGGAATCTATAGCTAATAGATTTTTTCAGAAAATCAAATACAGTTTTAAAAAATCCTCACAATGAAGCTGTAAGAAAATGATGGAAAGGGGCAACAAAATGTCCCTGAGGACAAAGAAATTCAACAGAAAAATGTTGACGTAAAGAAAAAGAAAATGGGGGCTTCCCTGGTGGCACAGTGGTTGAGAGTCCGCCTGCAGATGCAGGGGACACGGGTTCGTGCCACGGTCCGGGAAGATCCCACATGCCGTGGAGCGGCTGGGCCCGTGAGCCATGGCCGCTGAGCCTGCGCGTCCGGAGCCTGTGCTCCACAACGGGAGAGGCCACAACAGTGAGAGGCCCATGTACCGCAAAAAAAAAAAAAAGAAAAAAAAGAAAATGAAAATGATTAGATTATCCAGCATCCCAACATGAACTTTGAAACTTAACGTTTCAATTGAATCTAAGAAGGAAAATCACACAGCAGAAGTAAAAGACCTCAGGAAAGAAATGGCCAGGTAATAGAAGGTGACAGCTAGATGATGGAAGGGGGTGAAGCATAAAACAGTAGATGTCAAAGGAAAAACAAGGAAAAAACAAAGCCACTTCAAAAAATAAAGATTAAATTATAAAAAGCACAAGGAAAACTAAACATAACCAAAAAGCAGTTAGGGACAGAGTGGTTAGTAATGAGAAAAAAGAATATCCAAATATCAAAAAAGGATTATAGAGAAAATAATAGAAGATAGGCAAAATATTTAACTGAAGTCCCCTACAGAGAAAAGCAAAACAATGGAACATACAAATATTTATAAGCGAAATTTTTAAAAATATTATTCCTGAAAAGAACATTTAAAATTCTACATTTTGACTGGTATGTCATAATCTAGGGGAAAATTTGCTCAATAATGGCCAACATAATATTCTCCTAAAATCATTGGATTGTAGATAAAGACTATAACTTCTAGGAGAAAATTCTCATGACCTTGGGTTAGACAAAGTGCTCTTAATTACAACACCAAAATCACATTCCAGAAGAGATAAAACTAGACTTAATCAAAATTTAAAACTTTTGTACTTCATTAAACACCATTAAGAAAATGAAAAGGTACAATAGCCAAGACACGGAAACAACCTAAATGTCTATCAACAGATGAATGGTTAAAGCAGATGTGGTACATATATAAAATGGAATACTACCCAGCCATAAAAAAGAACGAAATAATGCCATTTGCAGCAACATGGATGCAACTAGAGATTATCATACTAAGTGAAGTAAGTCAGAAAGAGAAAGACAAATACCATATGATATTACTTATATGTGGAATATAAAATATGACACAAACAAACCTATCTATGAAACATAGAGACATAGAGAATAGACTGGTGGTTGCCAAGGGGGTGGGGGTGGGAGGGGGTTGGATTGGGAGTTTGGGATTAGCAGATGCAAACTGCTATATATAGAATGGTTAAACAAGGTCCTACTGTATAGCACAGGGAACTATATTCAATATTGTGTGATAAACCATAATGGAAAAGAATATGAAAAAGAATGTATATTTATTATAACTGATTCATTTTGCTGTACAGCAGTAATTAACACAACATAGTAATTCAACACTACTTCAATAAAAAATAAATTAAAAAAAAGAAAATGAAAAGACAAGCACCAGAAAAAATATTTGCAAATTATATATCTGATAATGGACTTGTATCCAGAATACAGAAAGAGCTCAATAAGAAGACAACCCAATTTTAAAGTGAGCAATATATATATATATATATATATATATATATATTTTTTTTTTTTTTTTTTTTGCGGTACGCGGGCCTCTCACTGTTGTGGCCTCTCCCGCCGCGGAGCACAGGCTCCAGATGCGCAGGCTTAGCGGCCATGGCTCACAGGCCCAGCCGCTGCGTAGCATGTGGGATCTTCCCGGACTGGGGCACGAACCCGTGTCCCCTGCATCAGCAGGCGGACTCTCAACCACTGCGCCACCAGGGAAGCCCCTAAAATGAGCAAAATATTTTAATAAACATTTCACCATAAAAGATATATGAATGACTAATAGGCACATGAAAAGTTTCCCCAAATCATTAGACATTAGGGAAATGAAATCAATACCGCAGTGAGATACTACTTCACACCCACTAAAATGGCTATAATCAAAATGTAGGCTATAAAAAGTGTTGGTGAAGATATGGAGAAACTCAGACCCTGAGACATTGCTGGTGGGAGTGTAAAATGTACAACCACTTCAGAAAACAGTTTGGTGGTTTCTTAAAAAGATAAACTTACCATATGACCTAGCAATCCTACTCTTACGTATCTGCTAAAGAGAAATGAAGGCGTATATATCTACACAGAGACGTGTATACAAGTATTCATAGCAACATTATTCATAATAGCCCAAATGTAGAAACAATCACAATGTCCATCAACTGATGAATAGATAAAATATAGTACAGTCAATTCTCATTATTCATGGATTCCACATTTGCAAATTTGCCTACTTTCTAAAACTTACTTGTAACCCCAAATCAAGACAGTGATTTCCTGGTCATTCTCAGACATACACATGTGCAGAGAAGCAGAAAATTTGAGTCACCCAACAAACGTTCCCATCTGAGGTCAAACAGAGTGACACTCTGCCTTCTTATTTCAGCACTTTTGCTGTACACAAGTGTTTATTTTGCGGTCTATTTAGTGGCATCTTTTTCACATTTTTGTGCTTTTTGTTGGTGATTTTGTTTAAAATAGCATCCAAGCATAGGGCTGACCTGCCGTCTACTGTTCCTAAACACAAGGTTGTAAAGTACCTTATGCAGAAAATACATGTGTTAGATAAGCTTCATTCAGGCACAAATTATAGTGCTGTTTGCTATGAGTTCAGTGTTAATGAATTAACAATATATATTAAATAAGGCATCTTTAAACAGAAACACACACAAAACTAGGTTATGTATCGATTAGTTGATGAAAATGACATTTTGCAGGAACCTAACCCTGTATTTCCTCTAGGGGCAATAATTCAGGATTCACTAATTCAGTGTTTGAAGCAACTTTATAGAACATAACTACCAGGAATAATGAGAATAGGTTATATATCCTTACAATGGAGTACTGTTCAGCAGTAAAAAGGAACAGACTGCTTATACATGGTACAGAATACATGAACATCAAAAACATTATGCTGTTTATGTAGGAGAAATAAGAGATTGAGACCCAAAGAAACATGCCAGTTCATAAATATAAAATTAGATAAATTTATTATTGAGCAAAAAAAATACCAGAGTGTATGCAAATTACTCAAAAGTGGCCATAAAGCTATAGTGGATTTTCAGTTCTGGAATTAAAGGTACAGTTATTACACATCATCCGATTTTTAATAAACAGAAGCAGTTACATAGAGCTTACTCTGATATCATCTTTTTCATAATTCTTTATCAGGCTTACTCTGATGTCCTGATTTTCATAATTTATCAGCCTTACTCCAATATTTTGTTCCTCATAACTCTTTATCAGTACCTCCTGTTTGCCTCTGCATCTAGGACATATGATTAGTGACATGCTTTGGCATTGTTCAGTAATGTTTTCCACCTGTGAAAGAAGCCAGATGCAAAAGACTGTGTACTATATGATTGCATTTATGTGAAATTTCCAGAAAAGGCAAATTTTTTTATTTTTTTATTTTTATTTTTTTTGCGGTATGCGGGCCTCTCACTGTTGTGGCCTCTCCTGTTGCGGAGCCCAGGCTCCGGACACGCAGGCTCAGCGGCCATGGCTCACGGGCCCAGCCACTCTGCGGCATGTGGGATCTTCCCGGACCAGGGCACGAACCCGTGTCCCCTGCATCGGCAGGCGGACTCTCAACCACTGTGCCACCAGGGAAGCCCAGAAAATGCAAATATTTTAAAATTGATTGATATATAGCATTGTATTAACTTTAGATGTACAGCATAATGATTTGATATATGTATATAATATTGCAAAATGATTACCACAATAAGTTTAGTTAACATCATCACACATAGTTACATGTTTTTTCTCGTGATGAGAACTTTTAAGATCTACTCTTAGCAGCTTTCCAATGTACAATACAGTACTGTTAAATACAGTCACCATACTGTATATTACATTCTCAGGACTTATTTATCTTATAACTGGAAATTTGTACCTTTGACTACCTTCACCCATTTCACCTACCTCTCCCACCCCACCTCTGGCAAAAAACAATCTGTTCTCAATATCTATGGTTCAGTTTTTTTTTTAAGATTCCACATATAGGTGAAATCATACAATATTTGTCTTTCCCTATCTGGCTTATTTCACTAAGCAGAATGCCCTTAAGGTCCATCCATGCTGTTGCAAATAGTAGGATTTCCTTTTTTATGGCTGAATAGTATTCCATTTTGTATATATACCACATTTTCTTTATCCTTCATCCATTGATGGACACTTAGGTTGTTTCCATGTCTTGGGTATTATAAGTAATGCTGCACTGAACATGGGAGTGCAGATATGTTTTCAAATTAGTATTTTCTATTTTTTGAATATGTACCCAGGAGTGGAATTGCTGGATCATATGGTAACTCTATTTTTAGTTTTTTGAGAAACCTCAATGCTGTTTCCCTTGGTAGTTGCAACAATTTACATTCCCCCCAAGAGTGTACAAGGGTTCCTTTTTCTCCCATCCTTGCCAGCATTTGTTATTTGTGTTCTTTTTGATGATAGCCATTCTAACAGGTGTAAGGTAATATCTCATTGTGGTTCTTTTTTTTTTTTTGCGGTACGCGGGCCTCTCACTGTTGCGGCCTCTCCGTCGCGGAGCACATGGCTCACGGGTGCAGCCGCTCCGCGGCATGTGGGATCCTCGCAGACCGGGGCACGAACCCGTGTCCCCTGCATCGGCAGGCGGACCCTCAACCACTGCGCCACCAGGGAAGCCCTCATTGTGGTTTTGATTTGCATTTCCGTGATCATTAATGAGCACCTTTTCATGTACTTGTTGGCCATTGTTTGTCTTCTTCAGAAAAATGTCTGTTCAGGTCCTCTGTCTATTTTTTTTTTGGCTGCACCTCGCAGCTTGGCGAATCTTAGTTCCCTGATCAGGGATTGAACCTGTTCCCTTGGCAGTGAAAGCGCAGAGTCCTAACCACTGGACTGCCAGAGAATTCCCTCTCTGCCAGTTTTTTAATTGGATTTTTTGTTTCTTTTTTCTATTGAGTTATATGTGTTCTTTAAATATTTTGGATATTAACCCGTCATCAGGTATATGATTTGCAATTATTTTCTCCCCTTCAGTAGGCTGCCTTTTCATTTCGTGGATCTTTTCTTTTGCTCTGCAGAAGCTTTTTAGTTTGATGTTGTCCCACTTGTTCATTTTTGCTTTTGTTGTCTTTGCTTTTGGTGTCAAGTCCAAAAAATCATCACCATCATCATCTTTTTTTGTAATAGAAAAGACTGGAAGCAATCCAAATACCCAGCAATAGGAGACTAGTTGAATAAACTTTGGTACATCTACACAATGGAATCATAGGTACCTGAGAAAAGGAATGAAGATGATCTCAGTATACTAGTATGGAGAGATTTCTAGAATAGGTCATTAAGTGAAAAATGCAAGGTAGAGAAAAGTGTACACTTTAATATATGACTGTTTAAGAGAGAAATACAATTAAACATTTACCAAAGACTGCTAGTGTCCTGTCAGAAAGACTCAGGAGGCAGACTGAAGAGGCTTGCAGTGACCAAAGGTGAGACAATTTGAGCATCAGTAAAATGACAACTGCAGTGGAGTAGAACACGTCAAATACCATTAAATCTGTGAGGTTATCATGTTATTCAAACCAAAAAACTCATAGTTGTTTTTGGAGGTTGCTAGTGAGCCAACTAATCTTCTTGAAAATTAGTAAATAAGGAGAAAAAAATCAAGCATTTAACCTGCGTTTGTTATATGAGCAACCAAATAGTTGATGAAGGAAAGCTTTTCTTTATCCTGGCTAAGAAAGGAAGGATTGATAGAAATTAGAATATCACCATTCTGCAAGCCATTAATAAAATAATGGGTCTACCAATGTTGATCATTAATGGCCAGTAACATTACAAAAAAAAAGACAACAAGCATTAAATGCCTGCTGATGGAAGTATACACCTCCACCTGTGAAGGAGGATTGTTGCCACATAATCAAACCTGAATCTGATCAAACCTCCAGTTCTTGCCAGATGTTTTCAAGAACAGGAACATAGAAACATGTTAAACAAAAGCACATGGATGAGATCAACAAATCCAGACTGTGAGAAGTTGTACAGGGAAAATGACCCATTTTGTCAATTTATTGCAAGGGAAAAAAGAAACTGAGTCATATCAACCAAATGAAGTTATGGACCTTGTTTGGGTCCCATTTTAAACAAGCCACTGTTTAAAAAATTATAAGACCCTAAGGGGAATTTGAACACTGACTGGATATCTAATAATATTAAGGAGTTACTAATTTTTAAGTTGTGATAGTGATATTGTGGCTATGTTTTTAAAAGCCCTTAATCATTTCACAATACATATATGTATCAAATTGTCACATTGTACACTTTAAGCTTGCACGATGTCATATGATAATTATATCTCAAGCTGGAAAAAAGAGTCCTTATAACTTATTACCTCCTATAATTTTTATGAATTAAATAATGTATATAATGTCTGGGATTTACCTAAAAGTAATCTGTGGGTAGGGGCGTCCTGGGGGTGTAGATGATACTAGACTGACCATTAGTTGATAATCATTAAAGCTGGATGATGTGTACATGAGGGAATGTGTTCTATTCCTTCCACTTCTGTGTATGTTTGAGATATTTTATAACCATTTTTTTAATTTAGAAAGAATTGGAAGTCAATTTAAAGTGATTCTCAATGGAAAAGATAGGACAATTTGAACATCAAAAAGATTAAAACTGTTCATATGTTCATTTAACCTGATTCTAATAAAAATATCCACCATTTTTTAAAGTCTAGGCAAATTGAATCTGAAGTTAATACGAAAAAATACAGAAAAGTTACCAAGAAAACTCTGAAAAAGAAAACAATGAGAGGAAACTGGTCCTATCAAATATTAAACATGTTATGAAGCATCAGAAACCAAGGAAAGAAAGAGTTATAGGAGTGTGGGAGAAAGAAGCAGATAACAGTAGTAAATGCTACAGAAATAGCAAAAATGACAATTGTCAGCTTCCTTTGCACACTGGTAGCTTAAAACAAAGCAAAACAAAACCCGAGACCCAGGTACTGCCCAAGGCTGCTTAAATCTGAATTTCTGAGGCTAAGGGCCAAATCTCTGGTGATTTTAACATACAGTTAGGATAGGGAACCAGTTGTGCAATTGTTAAGCAGACCTTTTTCTGTCACCCAGGAATTGACAGTAGGACCTCAGCTGAAAACTATAGACTCTAGCTCTCCCCTGACAGAGGCCCCCCAAGTTGGGGCTAGACCTCTAGATCCCTTCAGTGGTAGGAGTGGAAATGCAGTGGTTGTGGGGAGATGCTTTCCTCGTCCTAAAACCAAGAGAGGGGTAGTCTCAAAAACCACTTGTAAATATCGAGGTGCCTGCAGTAAGAGAAGAATAAAATCTTATTCCCACTCTTTCACCTGCTTAGGGAAGGCTTTACCGATCCTTCCCTGGGCCTACCTGACAGTGGGAAGAGAATGGAGAGGGCAGGTTTTCCCCTCCATGAAACAAAGAATTGCTTGGAAGTTTAGTTGCTGGGGTAGGGGGAAGAGGTCCGTGAATTGTCCACACCTTTCCAAGCATCACTTCCTCAAGGAAGCCTTTTGTGTTCCCCCCAGTGTCGACTAGCTTCCCTTGTCACCTGTTCTCCTGGAACAATTTTCCTCTGGAGTATTTATCTCTTTATGATTATTTGTATGTTTCTTCTAGACTGTTAGCTTCACAAGGGTGGTGATCATGTCGTTTTTGTTTCTGTTTTTGTTTTTTAACCTCATCCATTGTATCTCTACGTGGCACAAAGAAAGCATTTGCTAAATTTAATTGAATAAATGAATGAATTCTAAAAGGAAAGGAAATCTATTGTTTTGACAAAAGTTATATATAAAAGTACAAATATGTACACAATACAAGCACTAAAAATACTTGACAGATATGCACAAAATGTTACATTGATTTTGTTTTAGTTGTAGGATCTCAAGTTATTTTTATTGCCTTTGTAATTAAAATTTCTACAAAGACGTTAAGTACTTTTCTAATCAGAACGGAAATTAAGCAAAGAATACACCAGCTGCGGGCCTATGTTAATGTTAATGTTTAGGCCCTGGAGCCAGGAAGGACTGGACTTGAGTTCTGCCTCTGCTACTTACCACCCATGTGACCTGGAGCAGGTTATTACCTCAATGACTATCAGTTTCCTTATCTGTGAAGTGGGGATCATCAAAGAACGTTGGCTTAAGGTGGATGTGAGGATTTAAGTTGGAGAACACATGCAGCACTTGGTAATAAATGCTTAAGAGTTGACTGTTATTATTACTTTGGAAGAAAAGACCTCTTTCCCTTGGCACTATGATGAGTTTCTACTGTAAATATGTGTGTAAATCCATTAGGTTATAGTTAATAATATTTTAATACTTAACTTCAGCTTTGTTTAAAATTTAAAATAATTTAATGCATCACCAACAGGTGGCAGCATATCATGGTTTCTTCACAATATTGGGCCTGCCTTGGTGTACCTTGCTGGACAACTTTCCTTGTTAGAATCTGTTTTAAAAGGAAGAGACTGTTGAGTTTATCTCATTGGACTCCTTCAATTTACATATATGGAAACCTGGAGATGAAGTAAAAACAAAGAGCACGACCTATTCATTTGCCAAAAAGGGTGGGTTTGGGGGGAGAGATGGTGAGAACAGTCTCTGTGTGTACTTCACACTGAATTTGGGCTATTTCCACAGTATTCCTTTTAGCTAGTCAAATAATCTTAGAATATATGGCAGAAAATATTTTTTTCTGTTCTCAAATGGAAATATGAATTTGGGGAGTAAAGAATATGTTTCTTAGTCATGCAAAATAAATGGTTGATGAGCCTCAAAATATGGAGATTCCCCTATCCCACCTCCTTTAAAAAATATTTTCCAATTGACAGAGGCATTGCCCTTTGTTAATCAATGGACCTTCACAATAAGGGGGAATGGTTATCATTTCTATTTTACAGACTAGGAAATGGAGGCTCAGAGAAAAAAATGCCCTCATAGGCAGAAGACATGAATTCAAATCCAGCTCATTCATTCATTCATTGAAAAGAAGCATTTATTAAGCTCCTGGTTTGTGCCAGTACTTTGCTAGCTTCTGGAGGTGCATAAGCTAACAAGGAATACACCTCCAAAAGGTCTTGGTCTCTGTCCTTATAGGACTAGAGTGTCTGAACTTCAGGACACCAAATTTCTGCCTTTTTCCACCACACACACATCTGCACATCGCCCTGCACACATAGTTGACACCAAACAAGCAAATACTTGTTAACATTGAGCAGCCTGTTCACGCCCCCCAAAGACCCTTGAGGCCAGTGAATTGCAGTGAGGGTTTTACCGTTAGTCAAACATTACAGGCTCAAAACTATTTTTTAAAAAAATTGTATTCAATTTACTTAAACTAAAAAAAAAAAAACCCCAAAACAGTTCACTCATTTCTCCCACCCCCCACTCCCCACCTCTGGCCACCACCCCCCACCCCCACCAGTCTATTCTCTGTATCCATAAGCTTGGTTTTTGGTGGGGCTTCTTGATTTGTCTTTTTGTTTTTAGACTCTACATATAAGAGAGATTATATGGTGTTTGTCTGTCTCTGTCTGACTTATTTCATTTAGCATAAGATCCTTGAGGTCCATCCGTATTATCATAGATGGCAAGATTTCATTCTTTTTTATGAATATATTTATACATATATATGTGTATATATATATTTACAAGTTATTTATCCGTTCATTCATCAATGGACACTTTGGTTGTTTCCACATATTGACTGCTGTAAATAAAGCTTCAGTGAACATGGGAGTGCGTATAGCTTTTCGAATTAGTATTTTCATATTCTTCAGGTAAATACCTAGAAGTGGATTGTATGCTAGTTCTGTTTTAAATTTTTTTTTTTTTTTTTTTTTTTTTTTGTGGTACGCGGGCCTCTGACTGTTGTGGCCTCTCCCGTTGCGGAGCACAGGCTCTGGACGCGCAGGCTCAGCAGCCATGGCTCACGGGCCCAGCCGCTCTGCAGCATGTGGGATCTTCCCGGACCAGGGCACGAACCCGTGTCCCCTGCATCTGCAGGTGGACTCTCAACCACTGTGCCACCAGGGAAGCCCTGTTTTTAATTTTTTGAGAAAACTTCATATTGTATTCCATGGTGGTTGTACCAATTTACATTCCCACCAACAGTGCACAAGGGTTCCCTTTTCTCGACACCCTTGCCAACACTTGTTAGTTCTTGTGTTTTTGATCATAGCTGTTCTAACAGGTGTGAGGTGATATCTCATTGTGGTTTTGATTTACATTTCCCTAATGATTAATAATGTTGAGTATCTTTCATGTACCTGTGGCCATCTGTATGTCATCTTTGGAAAAATGTCTATTCATACTTCTGTCCATTTTATAATCAGATTGCTTGGGCTTTTTTGTTTTCTCTATTAAGTTGTATGAGTTCTTTATATTTTGGATATTAGCCCCTTAGCATATATATGATTTGCAATTATTTTCTCCCATTCAGTAGGCTGCCTTTTCATTTTGTGGATCTTTTCTTTTGTTGTGCAGAAGCCTTTTACTTTGATGTAGTCCCACTTGTTTATTTTCGCTTTTGTTTTCTTTGCTTTTGGTGTCAGATTCAAAAAATTATTGCCAAGACCTATGTCAAGGAGTTTACTGCCTGTGTTTTCTTCTAGGAGTTTTATGGTTTCAGGTCTTACATTTAAGTCTTTAAGCCATTTTGAGTTAATTTTTTGTACACAGTGTAAGATAGTGATTCGGTTTTATTCTTCTGCATGTGGCTGTCCAGTTTTCCTAACACATTTATTGAAGAGACTCTCCTTTCTCCATTATATATTCTTAGCTCCTTTGTTGTAAATTAATTTACCATATATGCTTGGGTTTTTTAATCTATGTGTCTCTTCTTATGCCAATACCATACTGTTTTAATTACTACAGCTTTGTTATATAGTTTGAAATCAGGGAACATGATGCCTCCGGCTTTGTTCCTTCTCAAGATTGCTTTGGTTATTTGGGGTCTTTCATGGTTCCATACAAATTTTAGGATTGTTTGTTCTATTTCTGTGAAAAATACCATTGGAATTTTGATAAGAATTGCATTGAATCTGTAGATTGGTTTGGGTAGTGTGGACATTTTAACAATATTAATTATTCCAGTCCATGAGCATGGAGTCTTTCCACCTATTTATGTCTTCTCAGTTTCTTTCATTAAGGTGGTGTTGTTTGCAATATACAGGTCTTTCACCTCCTTGGTTAAATTTATTCCTAGGTTTCTTACTCTTTATGATGCAATTGTAAATGGGATTACTTTCTTAATTCCTCTTTCTGATAGTTTCTTATTAGTGTAAAGAAAAACAACTGATTTTTGTGTATTGATTTTATATACTGCAACTTTACTGAATAAATTTATTAGTTCTAACAGTTTTTTGATGGAGAACTATTTTTTTTAATATCTAATGATTTATTTATATATAATCTCTGCTGCTCCAGAAAGCACTTAGGGACTGCAGGATACCTGTATATCCCATGAAGTCTTTGCATGTTTTTTTGTGTGTGTTTATTTATTTATTTATGGCTGAGTTGGGTCTTTGTTGCTGTGCATTGGGATTTCTCTAGTTGCGGTGAGCGGGGGCTACTCTTCGTTGTGGTGCACAGGCTTCTCATTGCGGTGGCTTCTCTTGTTGTGGAGCATGGACTCTAGGCGCGCAGGCTTCAGTAGTTGTGGTGCTCGGGCTCAATAGTTGTGGCTCACAGCTCTAGAGCTCAGGCTCAGTAGTTGTGGCACACAGGCTTAGTTGCTCCGCGGCATGTGGGATCTTCCCAGACCAGGACTTGAACCCATGTCCCCTGCATTGGCAGGTGGATTCTTAACAACTACGCCACCTGGGAAGTCCCATTTGCGTGTTGAATAATGGCCCCAGACTTCTTTTTAAATGTGCAGGAAAAGCTGGACCCACACGGTCCCAGTCGGACTGCTAGATGGCAGTAGAAGCACACGCTGTCTTTAGACTCTGGTCAATAGATCTCACAGAGCGGAAGGGGCTTTCAGGGGTAGCTGGTTCATTCCGTGCCATTTTACAGGTAGGAAAGCTAAAGCCCCAGGGAAAGACACTGACCAAGGCTAGGTAGCCAAACAACCTAAATTGTATACAGATTGCTGAATTTTGTGATTTAATATTTGTAGGAAAAATTTCCTTATGGATTCATTTGAAAACTATTTAAAATATCTGGTGTAAAAAAATTTTTTTTAAGTAGCAGTACAAACAAATAGAAATGAGATTAAAAGTAAGTCTTCCTCCCACCTGAACCCCATATTCCCACAGGTGTCTTCCCCAGAAACCCTGCTGCTGGCAAGTTCTTGAACAACTATCCAGAGATACATTTAATTACACACACACACACACACACACACACACACACACACACTTGGCTGTGGCACATTTGTAATATCCAGACTGTGTGTGTGTGATCAAATGGATATAATGTGTGCATGGAGTATAAAATAATATGAACAAAAGTGGGGAAGCTGTGGACCCCAGGAAAATGTCTCCTTCACCTTCTCAATCTTGCTGGAAAAAAAAAAAAGAAAAAGTTCATGAAGTGGTTTCTAAACTCTGGAGTGGCTTTATTTTTACCATTTCTCTGTTGATTTAACAGATTAAAACTCTGCCAGAGACACCTATAGTATCGATCTTGGTAAATCCTGCCTTCTGAAGCTCTCCCTGATGTAATTAAATTACTGTAAATACAATTAGAAGGCCCCTCTAGGTGGTCTGTGTGACACCAGCCTTAAAGGAATTGTCTTGAGATATTTGAACCAAAGTAAAGAGCAAAGTGGCGGAATCCCCTTAATCTTTGAGGGTCAATCCTTTGAGGATTTGTGGCCATGAAATAACAGGCAATCGGTTTTAGACGTGGAAAGCAGCCCTTTCAGGAGATATTTTTCACAGCCCTCACTGGCCTTCAGGGTCAGTGTAGGGGCTCCAGCCCCTGTTGCCAGCTTCCTGACTCCCCCAAATCCCTCCACCAATGATTTGCAAACTCTGCATCCAATCTGGAAGAGGAAAGTCTGAGTAGTTAGTACTTTGCATCCAACACCTTTTGCATAGCGTTGGAAGCTGTTGCTATGTGGTCCACGTGTGTTGCTCAACAAGCTTAAACTTTGCATAGCCCGTGCTAAACTAATTTGCGTCAATTTGTCTACATCATGCCAACAATCGTTCTGAGAGTCTTGAATAGAACATACAAGGCTGCTGATAAAGGCCCTCGGAGCAGATGCCGCCGGCCATTCTATGGGGCCTCACTGTGGCTAGTTCTTCACCATGGTTTCTTCATATCCTAGTGACAATGTTAGTTTTTCCACCCTGGGGTTAAAACTTTTTTTTCCCTAAACAATGGACAGCACTATACAACTGGCACTCCAACTGACTTTTTTTTTTTTTTTTTAAAGAAAGACATGGCTGTGGCTGAATTCTAGCCCTAATGTTTCCTAATCACTTTCTTTCCCCGAAGTTTCAGAGAAAGCAAGTGGAGTTAAGTTATTTAGAAAGGATTTGTGCAACTGTGACAAGGTGCTTTTATTGTTTGTCATTGTTTTGGACTAAAATTTCAAGCTAAAAACATCACTTGTAACTAAACTTGTATCACTGATACAAGACAGCCAAAGTAATTTGTGCTATATGAACTCTAGGAAATAATCTCACATTTAGGAGAAACTTAGATTTTTTTTTCAAAGCCAGGTCTGGAAATGTATTGTTTTGGTTGGTTGGGGAAGGCACCAGAGACCCTGGGGGAGCTAATTGAATCTGTCTATGAAATCCACTCAGTCTGTGGTTTATTCACCTGTTTGTGGGTTTTGTCATTTTGTAATGCCTCTTCCCACATTAACCCATTTATTTAATGATCTAAAAACTACCCTGCAAAAACTAATAAATGTCTAAATGTTTGCAATTGTGTTGTGTCAATATGTCTAGATAGGAGTAACCAGTAAGAATTTATTAAATTCAGTAAGTTATTATTGAGTGCCTACTGTATGCCAGCCACCCTTCCAGGCACTTTGGATATAGAAGTGATATAGTCTTTGCTATTGCGGCATAAGAAACAGAAACTAAACAGACTAAATAACAGGCAGTGGGAATGCCAATTAGTGGGGATTGTTAAGAAGAAAACAACACAAGAGGGAGGAGATATGGGGATATATGTATATGTATAGCTGACTCACTTTGTTATACAGCAGAAACTAACACACCATTGTAAAGCAATTATACTCCAATAAAGATGTTAAAAAAAAAAAACGAAAACTTAAGGGCAGAAGGTGGGCAAAGAGCTACTTTGGTTACAAAGGACAGAGAAGATATCACTGATGAGATGACGTTTGAACAGAAACTCGAGGGAAGGAACACATTTTGAGAATGTCAGTGGTCCTGGCAGAGGGAACAGTGGGAGCCAAAGTCCCCTAGGTGTGGAATGGCTTTGCATGTTCATGACCAGTGCAGCTGGAGAGCAGGGAACTAGGGTGCAAGAAGGCAGGAGATGAAGTCCCCAAGAGATGAGGATAAAGAGAAATGGCAAATGCTGTAGCATCATGGATATCTCCACTATTCAGTGTCACAGTGAGTCTAGATATCAGCAGACTGATCCCTGGTCTCTCAAGCTCTACTTGCAGACAACTGTAGAAAAAGGTGGGCTGGCTGACAGGATCTGGAGCTGATTATAGCTATTTCAATTTGAAAAAAATTAGATTTGAGCTGCTCACAATCATTAGTAATTGTTATGAACTGAATGTGTCCCCCATAAAATTCACATGTTGAAATCTTAATCTCCAGTGTGATGACATTAAGAGGTGAGGCCTTTTGAGAGGTAATTAGGTCATGAGGGTAGAACCCTCATGAATGGGATTAGTGCCCTTATAAAATGGACCTCAGAGAGCTTTCTGCTGTCTCCACCATAGGAGGACCCAATGAGAAAACAGTCATCTGCAACACAGAAGAGGGCCCTCACCAGAATCCCACCATGCTGTCATCCTGATCTCAGACTTCCAGCTCAGAACTGTGAGAAATAAATTTCTGTTGTTTACCAACCTATGGTATCCTGGTATAGCAACACAAATAGGCTAAGACAATAGTTAAAATTTTCTTAAAGTTAGAGCAACAATGAGATATAACTTTTCTACCAGTGATCTGGCAAAAATTAGAAAGCTGAATAATGCCAAGTTTCAGTGGAGACAAGGGGACAGTGGAACCCTCCTGTACATCTCATGTGATGGTAGACAAGTACAGCCATTCTAAAGAACAATCTGGAATTATTTAGGCAAATTAAATATCTGAGATATCCTATGACGTAGCAGTGCTGTTCCTAGTATTCATACATTCCATAGAAATTCTACTGTGGAAAAAAGACGAGAGCCTAGGAATTTAAAAACAGGACTTTGTAAGAATTGCATTGCAGGGAGAAGGGAAGGAAGTGCTCACCAACCAGGACCTGGGGGGCACCACATCCTGGTTTCATATCACATCAACATTGTATACTTTCTTTTAACCATAAATACAGCTTGTGATCCCTCCAGGAATTGCCAGTGCAGATCTCATACATACTGGAGGGCTGGGCCACTCACCTTCCAGCAGCAAGGTTGACTACTACCCCTCCTCCCTGACTCCATCAGGGGTCAGCCCACCTCCACAGCATGCTCAGGGCCAAGGCCAGGGTACAAATGGAGGCCTACATACTATGAATAAATCTTTAAAATTTATGAAGAAAACAGTCAAATATGTTCTATCCTCCTCCCTTGACAAATATTCCTTCATGACAACCTAGAAGGTAACATTTGAATTTAGAATTCTTGGATTCCCTGGAACACAGAGGAGCCAGCTCCCAGCCTGCAGCCTGCTCCTCTGCTCTATCCACTCTGGACTAGCCTGCACCAGGAGGAGAGTTGAGTGCATATGTGAGGACATCCAACCTGCACGTCCAAACTCCAACCATACTCCCACTTCCCACTGAACAGCTGCTGCAGGGCTGCCCCTCAGGCCTAGCAGCACTATTGGTTTTTTTTCAGAAAGACATTAAGGAAGAGGATTTCACAGGCCCCATAGGTGAACTTGGGATACTCTGAGGTCCAGAGGGAGCATGTCTCCTTAACCCTGTGGACTCTTTGTCCCATGAAGTGTGATACAGCTAGAAAAGGATCAGAGTGGAGCCCTGTAAAATGAGGGGACCAGGGCATAGGCCCCACTTTCCTGGCTATGAAGGTAGTACTTTTAGAAAAGTAGGTGGGGCCAGGTTGTGATGATAGGGCCTTGAATGCCATGTTATGGAATGTAGACTTTATTTCTTGAGCAGTAGGGAACCATGATGGGTTTTTTATTTTTGATTAATTTATTTTTGGCTGTGTTGGGCCTTCATTGCTGCGCGCGGGCTTTGTTTAGTTGCAACGAGCGGGGGCTACTCTTTGTTGCGGTGCACGGGCTTCTCATTGTGGTGGCTTCTCTTGTTGCAGAGCACAGGCTCTAGGCACTGTGGCTCGCAGGCTGTAGAGTGCAGGCCTAGAGTTGTGGTGCACAGGCTTAGTTGCTCCATGGCATGTGAGATCTTCCTGAACCAGGGGTCAAACCTGTGTCCCCTCCCTTGGCAGGCGGATTCTTAACCACTGAGCCACCAGGGAGGCCCAACCATGATGGTTTTAAAGTAGCGCTTTATGATAGTAAAACTAGACATAATAGTAGAACCATTTTGAGACAATTAAAAGTCAAACTGCCCAAAATACTAAGATACCACTTACTAGCTATGGAGCCTTAGGTGATTCTGCTTAACTTCTCTGGGCTTCAGTTCCCCATCTGTAAAACAGGTGAATTGGACAAGATTAACAATGTCAAAAGTCCCTTCTGTCAGGACCTCAGTTTTTCTTATCTGTAAAACAAGTGGGTTGAAGCAGATCAGGGATTCTCAACATGGGCTCCACTGAGGGGTTATGCCCTTCCCCCACACCAGACTTTGTAAATCAGGATCTCATTTTTTTTTAATATGTATTTATTTGGTTGCACTGGGTCTTAGTTGCAGCAGGTGGGTTCCTTAGTTGCGGCTCGCTGGCTCCTTAGCTGCGGCACACAGGCTCCTTAGCTGCGGCATGTGAACTCCTAGTTGTGGCATGTGGAATCTAGTTCCCTGACCAGGGATCGAACCTGGGCCCCCTGCATTGGGAGCGTGGAGTCTTAACCACTGCGCCACCAGGGAAGTCCCAGGATCTCATTTTTTAAAGTTCCTCCAGGTGACTGAGAACCCCTAGACCTGAAGATACTCTCCAAGGTCTCTCTTCCCTCTCCACCTGAATTTCTCCATGTGAAAAAGAGCACTTTGGGTAATATCATCAGTCTTCTCTTATATATAAAGCTTCTCTTACTTTAGGGACTCAAGACCTTCCTGAGGCTCAGTGATTCAAACAAGCTAGGGCTTTGTCAGAGGAGGAACCACGGCTCTGAGGGGGGCCCTTCTGATCATGGGGTCACCTGCATTAGTGTGAAGCAGCAAGTGGGAGCTGGGGTTTGAAGCCTAGGCAGACAGGTGCTGCTCATGAGAACCCGTGGATCGAGCTGCCAAGGTTGGGACTTGGCACAGGGGAGGCCACTTCTCAACCAGAGTGAATGGCCTGACGTTTCCTGGCAGCTCCTCGGTTCGGCCAGGCACCTGCAGGCCACCCCTTCTTGGCAGGTGAGGAGGAGCAAGGAGAATAGGGCTTTTCTCAGGCTGTTCCCCAGAACAATATCTCTTGACATCTGGGGAGACAAGGGGTGGAAAAGATAAGCCTCTGCATGTTCCTCTCAGCCTGCAAAGTCCTTGCTGGTGAGGTTGGCAGGAAAGGGAGTTTGTGTTGAAGTGCCACTTTCCAGCTCTACATCCGGAGCTTAGCATGTTCCAGGCACCGTGAATGAGTCTGGCGGATGCTTTGTATCAAATGTAAAGTGGCCTCTTTTCACACGGTTGGCACTGGGGGCCAGTGACTACTCGGTAGAATCCAGAGCTCGCCGGGAACTTGACAGGGCCGAGCATGGGGCCTGAATTGCGTCTCTGTGGGGCCGCAGGGACAATGCCGTCACCATAGAACAGGATTCTCAAGCCTGGAAAGGATGAAGTCCTTCTGTTAGAGACCAGTGAGTTCCCTCTGTCACCGTCCACCCCTCCTGGAGCGCAGGCCTCAAGTACAAGGACCACAGATTGCACACAAGACTCTGGGACATGACATCTCAGTTCTGGAGATTGGATACCAAAATATCAGAATGTCCGGGATAATCTCACAGCTTACGTGAACAAGAAGAAAGAATACTATTTTAATAAAGATTGTCCCTGGAAATCTGAGGTTCACATTAAAGTAATATTTACCTCTTATTTTTTATGAATTAAGGAGAAATTTTATTTCCAAGATCTTCAAAGATTATTACAAACATAAACTATCCTTTTAAAAGTGTGTCGAGTTAAATCAAAATGACATCATCAAAGTTAAACACTTGTGACATTAAGAATTCTTTTAGGTTGTAATATTTTCATATTACTTTGTTTTAACCATGTGCAGTGTTCTGCAGGTCACATTTTAAACATTTTTTAAAGACATGACATAATGTAGTATTTTCTAAAAGTACAACCACAACCATAAAGTAGAGGAACTTGAGAAGACCAAGATCAAATCTATTTCATATACCACATGGGACAATCTAATACACAACACAGCATTAATCTTTCCAAACATGTTTTCTAAGAAATAGTTCCCATGTTTAGTGTTAAAAATAAAATAATCTTCTCATTTATAAAAACAAAAACATCATTTGATTAGTAAAGCCTATTCTTCCCCCAGTTTTGTTTTTGCTTGCCTTCGTTTAGAAATTGTAAATTCATGAGAAAAGAACAAATTTTTGTTATAGTATAAAAAACTTAGGAATAATTACAGATATTTAATTTTTAAAAAAATAAAAATGTTTTCCTTAAAATGTAACCATTCAGTAAATAAAGCATATATAATATTCCAGGTATAGAAACACTAGTAATTCACTTGTGAAAGAGATGTACTTTAATATATTTCATTATAATTGTTTGGTTTGCCTTAAGTATAAAGCACTTCACCAAAAGAGCCAGGTCATTATTATTTAAAAGTTTACTCCTTCACTCAGTTTCCTTATTTGAATTGATTCATCGATTTCTGTAGAATTTTGGCCAAAGGTAAGGTCTGAAATATCTAAAAGTCATTTGGCTAGAGAAGAGTGTTAATTTTGATTTGTGGAGGCAGTTATTCACTACTTTGTGCTTGAAAGTATTCCTCAGCGAACTTCTTCCCCACAGTCTTCAGAGCAAAACCCAGGATGTGGGCTCCCAGAAGGGGTTGACTCCACCTGGAATTTGGACCAGCAGGGCAACCTTGCAGGCCTTCTGCAAGCAGTACTGCCTGAAGCCTTGATCTTCTCCACCCTGGCCTCCCATGTGAGCTGCTCCACCAGGGGAGTGCCAGGCTTCCAGGGTGGATAAGTGGGGCTGGGCTGAGCCTTGAGGTCTTCACCCTTATTTATACCTTCTCTGTGCTGGTTCATCTTCTAAGATCCTTAAAAAACAACCTACAATGGTGTTATGGTCTGAATTATGTTCCCCCTGCCCGGCCAAAATTTTATGTTCAAGTCCTAACCCTCAATATCACAGGATGGGACTGTATTTGGAGATAAGGGTCTTCAAGAAGTAATTGAGTTAAAATGAGGTCATTAGAATAGGCCCTAGTCCAATATGACTTGTGTCCTTATAAGAAGAGGAGATTAGGACATAGACAACACAGACAGAGGGACAACCATGTGAAGACACAGCCATCTACAAGCCAAAGAGAGAGTCTCAGGAGAAACCAACCCTGCTAACACCTCGATCTTGGACTTCTACCCCCCAGAACTGTGAGAAAATAAATTTCTGTGGCTTAAGCCACCCACTCTGTGGTGTTTGTTATGACAGCCCTAACAAATTATTACAGATGGAGATACTATTATTCCCATTTTACAGCTGGGGAAACACTGAGGTTCAAGGACGTGAAGCTGCTTGCTCACGTCTGCGCATCCCTGATTCAAACTCCGCTCTCATACTGAAACCCAAGCCTCTCCCACTAGGCTGTGCTTCCTGTAAATCCAGGAAGCAGGTGGGAGAGAGTGTGTATACAGCAGAGCTTGTTACTAAAAGAAGACAAGGGTGGAAGAACTTGTTTGTGCTCCTCAGTTTGACCAGCTATAGAGACATTTTTGGTGTCTGAGACTTCATAAATATCATCATTAAGACTTCCAGGGAGGGTTTAGAAAAGTAAGAGATTAAAGAACTGGATCAGTTTGTTTCTATCTTAATCAGGGTTCATGTGATTGCTAGAAAAAAAAACCTATTCTCCCTACTTAATCAAAAAAGGGGTGGGAAGGATATGGGGGCATCTCATGGCCTCCAATGACAGGAGATGCAGTCAAGCCTCAGAAAGTACCAGAACTAGAAACTGTGTTAGTCCCTCTCCCACCTTGCATTTGATAGATGCTCAGAGCTTTTATGGGGAGATTCTCCAATTCACTATTGACTGAGGGACTTTGTGAAATTTCCCATTTGTAGAGACTCCTGGTCTGGCAGTATGGAATCAAGAAAGTGTAGTTCTAAAACTGAACTGGAGTGAAAAGCCTCTGGCTTCTGGAGCCAAGATAGACTGAGGTGTGCAAGCAGACCCTGCAGCCTACTTACTAGCTAAGTTATCTTGGGAAAGCTTTGTTGCTCAGAGACTCAGTTTCCCCCATTGGAAAGTAAGGATAATAAAGCCTGTTTCAAGAGGCACACTGCCTGCCACATAGTGTCAAATGTACGTACCTTCCTGCCCCCATCACTTCCTGAGATAGAGGTGGCATCTGCTAGAAAACTCCTGTGGGGTTACGATCAGCCAGGAGTTCTCATTGTCTGACACTAAAGGGGCACCCCACAGCTGGAACTAGGGGATTGCAACTGTCACTTAGGAATGGTGATGTGGACTTTTTCTCTTTATATATTAACACTTGCCTAGGGTAGGAATCTATACCACCTTCTCTTCACCAGAAAGGCTTTCTTCCCTTGCTTGAAGCCCCAGAGGCTCTCGCTGGGCTTCAGGGAGAACTAAGAAGTAAAATATCCATCATACAGTTTTTATAGGTAGGAGGAAAAAAAGGGAAGAAGTGGTTTTGTATATTACTCTAATTGGCAAAATCAGGAAGTAATGCAAACCACAATGTGACCTGCATTTTAAAATTCTTTTCTGGTACCCTATTTTATTTTATTTTATTTCATTTCATTTCATTTTATATTTTAACATCTTTATTGGAGTATAATTGCTTTACAATGGTGTGTTAGTTTCTGCTTTATAACAAAGTGAATCAGCTATACATATTCATATATCCCCATATCTCTTCCCTCTTGCGTCTCCCTCCCTCCCACCCTCCCTATCCCACCCCTCTAGGTGGTCACAAAACACTGAGCTGATCTCCCTGTGCTATATGGCTGCTTCCCACTAGCTATCTATTTTACATTTGGTAGTATATATAAGTCCATGCCACTCTCTCACTTTGTCCCAGCTTACCCTTCCCCCTCCCCGTGTCCTCAAGTCCATTCTCTATGTCTGTGTCTTTATTCCTGTCCTGCCCCTAGGTTCTTCATAACCTTTTTTTTTTTTTTTTAGATTCCATATATATGTGTTAGCCTACGGTATTTGTTTTTCTCTTTCTGACTTACTTCACTCTGTATGGCAGACTCTAGGTCCATCCACCTCACTACAGATAACTCAATTTCGTTTCTTTTTATGGCTGCGTAATATTCCATTGTATACATGTGCCACATCTTCTTTATCCATTCAGCAGTCGATGGACACTTAAGGTGTTTCCATGTCCTGGCTATTGTAAATAGAGCTGCAATGAACATTGTGATACATGACTTTTTTTTTTTAATCTTTGTTTGAGTATAATTGCTTTACAGTGTTGTGTTAGTTTCTGCTGTATAACAAAGTGAATCAGCTATATGTAAACATCTATCCCCATATTCTCTCTCTCTTGAGCCTCCCTCCCACCCTCCCTATCCCACCCCTCTAGGTGGTCACAGAGCACCCAGCTGATCTCCCTGTGCTATGCACCTGCTTCTCACTAGCTATCTATATTACATTTGGTAGTGTATATATGTCCATGACACTCTCTCAATTCATCCCAGCTTCCCCTTCCCCTTCCCCGTGTCCTCAAGTCCATTCTCTACGTCTTTATTCCTGTCCTGCCCCTAGGTTCATGAGAACCATTTTTTTTTAGATTCCATACATATGTGTTAGCATACGGTATTTGTTTTTCTGACTTACTTCACTCTGTATGACAGACTCCAGGTCCATCCACCTCACTACAAATAATTCAATTACCTTTCTTTTTATGGCCAAGTAATATTCCATTGTATGTATGTGCCATATCTTCTTTATCCATTCATCAGTTGATGGACACATTGGTTGCTTCCATGTCCTGGCTATTGTAAATAGAGCAGCAGTGAACATTGTGGTACATGACTCTTTTTGAATTATGGTCTTCTCAGGGTATATGCCCAGTAGTGGGATTGCTGGGTCGTATGGTAGTTCTATTTTTAGTTTTTTAAGGAACCTCCATACTCTTCTCCATAGTGGCCGTATCAATTTACATTCCCCCCAACAGTGCAAGAGGGTTCCCTTTTCTCTACACCCTCTCCAGCATTTGTTGTTTGTAGATTTTCTGATGATGCCCATTCTAACTGGTGTGAGGTGATACCTCATTGTAGTTTTGATTTGCATTTCTCTAATGATTAGTGATGTTGAGCATTCTTTCATGTGTTTGTTGGCAATCTGTATATCTTCTTTGGAGAAATGTCTATTTAGGTCTTCTGCCCATTTTTGGATTGGGTTGTTAGTTTTTTTGATATTAAGCTGCATGAGCTGCTTGTAAATTTTGGAGATTAATCCTTTGTCTGTTGATTCATTTGCAAATATTTTCTCCCATTCTGAGGGTTGTCTTTTCATCTTGTTTATGGTTTCCTTTGCTGTGCAAAAGCTTTTAAGATTCATTAGGTCCCATTTGTTTATTTTTGTTTTTATTTCCATTACTCTAAGAGGTGGATCAAGAAGATCTTGCTGTGATTTATGTCAGAGAGTGTTCTTCCTATGTTTTCCTCTAAGAGTTTTATAGTGTCCAGTCTTACATTTAGGTCCCTAATCCGTTTTGAGTTTATTTTTGTGTATGGTGTTAGGGAGGGTTCTAATTTCATTCTTTTACATGTAGCTGTCCAGTTTTCCCAGCATCCCTTATTGAAGAGACTGTCTTTTCTCCATTGTATATCCTTGCCTCCTTTTTCATAGATTAGTTGACCACAGGTGCGTGGGTTTATCTCTGGGCTTTCTATCCTGTTCCATTGATCTATATTTCTGGTTTTGTGCCAGTACCATATTGTCTTGATGACGGTACCTTTGTAGTATAGTCTGAAGTCAGGGAGTCTGATTCCTCCAGCTCTGCTTTTTCCCCTCAAGACTGCTTTGGCTATTCAGGGTCTTTTGTGTCTCCATACAAATTAAAAATTTTTTTGTTCTAGTTCTGTAAAAAATGCCGTTGGTAGTGTGATAGGGATTGCATTGAATCTGTAGGTTGCTTTGGGTAGTATAGTCATTTTCACAGTATTGACTCTTCCAATCCAAGAACTTGGTATATCTCTCCATCTGTTGGTATCATCTTTAATTTCTTTCATCAGTGTCTTATAGTTTTCTGCATAAAGGCCTTTTGTCTCCCTAGGTAGGTTTATTCCTAGGTATTTTATTCTTTTTGCTGCAATGGTAAATGGGAGTATTTCCTTAATTTTTCATTCAGATTTTTAATCATTAGTATGTAGGAATGCAAGAGATTTCTGTGCATTACTTTTGTATTCTGCTACTCTACCAAATTCATTGATTAGCTCTAGTAGTTTTCTGGTAGCATATTTAGGATTCTCTATGTATAGTATCATGTCATCTGCAAACAGTGACAGTTTTACTTCTTCTTTTCCAATTTGTATTCCTTTTATTTCTTTTTCTTCTCTGATTGCCATGGCTAGGACTTCCAAGACTACGTTTGAATAATAGTGGCGAGAGTGGACATCCTTGTCTTGTTCCTGATCTTAGAGGAAATGCTTTCAGTTTTTCACCATTGAGAATGATGTTTGCTGTGGGGTTTTTGTATATGGCCTTTATTATGTTGTGGTAGGTTCCCTCTATGCCCACTTTCTGGAGAGTTTTTATCATAAATTGGTGTTGAATTTTGTCAAAAGCTTTTTCTGCATCTATTGAGATGATCATATGGTTTTTATTCTTCAATTTGTTAATATGGTGTATCACATTGATTGATTTGTGTATATTGTAGAATCCTTGCACCCCTGGGATAAATCCTACTTGATTATGGTGTATGATCCTTTTAATATGTTGTTGAATTCTGTTTGCTAGTATTTTCTTGAGGATTTTTGCATCTACGTTCATCAGTGATACTGGTCTGTAATTTTCTTTTCTTGCAGTATCTTTTTCTGGTTTTGGATCAGGGTGGTGGTGGCCTCATAGAATGAGTTTTGGAGTGTTCCTTCCTCTGCAAGCTTTTGGAAGAGTTTGAGAAGGATGGGTGTTAGCTCTTCTCTAAATGTTTGATAGAATTGACCTGTGAAGCCATCTGGTCCTGGACTTTTGTTTGTTGGAAGATTTTTAATCACAGTTTCAATTTCATTTCATGTGATTGGTCTGTTCATATTTTCTATTTCTGCCAGGTTCAGTCTTGGAAGGTTATACCTTTCTAAGAATTTGTCCATTTCTTCCAGGTTGTCCATTTTATTGGCATAGAGTTGCTTATAGTAGTCTTTTAGGATGCTTTGTATTTCTGCGGTGTCCTTTGTAACTTCTCCTTTTTCGTTTCTAATTATATTGATTTGACTCCTCTCCCTCTTTTTCTTGATGAGTCTGGCTAATGGTTTATCAATTTTGTTTATCTTCTGAAAGAACCAGCTTTTACTTCTATTGATCTTTGCTATTGTTTTCTTTGTTTCTGTTTCATTTATTTCTGATCTGATCTTTATGATTTCTTTCCTTCTGCTAACTTTGGGTTTTGTTTGTTCTTTCTCTTATTCCTTTAGGTGTAACGTTAGATTGTTTATTTGAGATTTTTCTTGTTTCTTGAGGTAGGCTTGTATAGCTATAAACTTCCCTCTGAGAACTGCTTTTGCTGCATCCCATAGGTTTTGGATCATTGTGTTTTCATAGGCATTTGTCTCTAGGTATTTTCTGATTTCCTCTTTGATTTCTTCAGTGATCTCTTGGTTATTTAGTATTGTTTAGCCTGCATGTGTTTGTGTTCTTTACGTTCTTTTCCCTGTAATTGATTTCTAATCTCATAGTGTTGTGGTCAGAAAAGATGCTTGATATGATTTCAATTTTCTTAAATTTACTGAGGCTTGATTTGTGATTCAAGATGTGATCTATCCTGGAGAATGTCCCGTGCACACTTGAGAAGAAAGTGTAACCTGCAGTTTTTGGATGGAATGTCCTATAAATATCAATTAAATCTGTCTGGTCTATTGTGTCATTTAAAGCTTGTGTTTCCTTATTAATACTCTGTTTGGATGATCTGTCCATTGGTGTAAGTGAGGTGTTAAAGTCCCCCACTATTATTGTGTTACTGTTGATTTCCTCTTTATAGCTGTTAGCAGTTGCCTTATGTATTGAGGTGCTCCTATGTTGGGTGCATATATATTTATAATTGTTATATCTTCTTCTTGGATTGATCCCTTGATCATTATGTAGTGTCCTTCCTTGTCTCTTGTAACATTCTTTATTTTAAAGTCTATTTTATCTGATGTGAGTATTGCTACTCTAGCTTTCTTTTGATTTCCATATGCATGGAATGTCTTTTTCCATCCCCTCACTTTCAGTCTGTATGTGTCCCTAGGTCTGAAGTGGGTCTCTTGTAGACAGCATATATATGGGTCTCGGTTTTGTATCCATTCAGCAAGCCTGTGTCTTTTGGTTGAAGCCTTTAATTCATTCACGTTTAAGGTAATTATCATTATGTATGTTCCTATTACCATTTTCTTAATTGTTTTGGGGTTGTTTTTGTAGGTCCTTTTCTTCTCTCGTGTTTCGCACTTAGAGAAGTTCCTCTAGCATTTGTTGTAGAGCTGGTTTGATGGTGCTGATTTCTCTTAGCTTTTTTTGTGTGTGTGGTAAGTGGGCCTCTCACTGTTGTGGCCTCTCTCGTTGCAGAGCACAGGCTCCGGATGTGCAGGCTCAGCAGCCATGGCTCACGGGCCCAGCTGCTCCGTGGCATGTGGGATCTTCCCAGACTGGGGCACGAACCCGCGTCCCCTGCATCGGCAGGTGGACTCTCAACCACTGCGCCACCAGGGAAGCCTGTCTGTAAAGCTTTTGATTTCTCCATCGAATCTGAATGGGATCCTTGCCGGGTAGAGTAATCTTGGCATGCACTCCCTTCCGGCTTGTAGAATTTCTGCTGAGAAATCAGCTGTTAAACTTATGGGAGTTCCCTTGTATGTTATTTGTTGTTTTCCCCTTGCTGCTTTCAATATTTTTTCTTTGTCTTTAATTTTTGCCAATTCGATTACTATGTGTCTCGGCGTGTTTCTCCTGGGTTTATCTTGTATGGTACTTTCTGCACTTTCTGGACTTGGGTGGCTATTTCCTTTCCCATGTTAGGGAAATTTTCGAGTATAATCTCTTCAAATATTTTCTCGGGTCCTTTCTCTCTTTCTTCTCCTTCTGGTACCCCTATAATGCAAATGTTGTTGCGTTTAATGGCGTCCCAGAGGTCTCTTAAGCTCTCTTCATTTCTTTTCATTCTTTATTCTGTTATGCAGCAGTCAATACCACCATTCTGTCTTCCAGGTCACTTATCCGTTCTTCTGCCTCAGTTTTTCTGCTATTGATTCCTTCTAGTGTATTTTTCGTTTCAGTTATTGTATTGTTCATCTCTGTTTGTTTGTTCTTTAATTCTAAACATTTCTTCCATCTTCTTGATCTTTGCCTCCCTTCTTTTTCCGAGGTCCTGGATCATCTTCACTCTCATTATTCTGAATTCTTTTTCTGGAAGGTTGCCTATCTCCACTTCATTTAGTTGTTTTTCTCGGGTTTTCTCTTGTTCCTTCATCTGGTACATAGCCCTCTGCCATTTCATCTTGTCTATCTTTCCGTGAATGTGGTTTTTGTTCCACAGGCTGCAGGATTGTAGTTCTTCTTGCTTCTTGTATTTAATTTTTGACAGTTTGATTAATATGTGTCTTGGCATGTTTCTTCTTGAATTTATCCTGTATGGGACTCTCTGCGCTTCCTGCACTTGATTAACTATTTCCTTTCCCATATTAGGGAAGTTTTCAACTATAATCTCTTCAAATATTTTCTCCGTTCCTTTCCTTTTCTCTTCTTCTTCTGGGACCCATATAATTCGAATGTTGGTAAATTTAGTGTTTTCTCAGAGGTCTCTGAGATTGTCCTCAATTCTTTTCATTCTTTTTTCTTTATTCTGCTCTGCAATAGTTATTTCCACTATTTTATCTTCCAGGTCACTTATCTGTTCTTCTGTCTCAGTTATTCTGCTATTGATTCCTTCTAGAGAATTTTTAATTTCATTTATTGTGGTGTTCATCATTGTTTGTTTGCTCTTTAGTTCTTCTAGGTCCTTGTTAAACATTTCTTTTATTTTCTTCATTCTATTTACAAGATTTTGGATCATCTTTACTATCATTATTCTGAATTCTTTTTCAGGTAGACTGCCTATTTCCTCTTCATTTCTTTGGTCTGATGGGTATTTACAATGCTCTTTCATCTGCTGAGTTTCTCTGTCTTCTCATTTTACTTAACTTACTGTGTTTCAGATCTCCTATTCACAGGCTGCAGGTTTGTAGTTCCCATTGTTTTTGGTGTCTGCCTCAGTTGGTAAGGTTGGTTCAGTGGGTAATGTAGGCTTCCTCGTGGAGGGGACTGGTGCCTGGGTTCTGGTGGATGAGGCTGGATCTTGTCTTTCTGGTGGGCGGGACCACGTCCGGTGGTGTGTTTTGAGGTGTCTGTGACCTTATTATGATTTTAGGCATCCTCTCTGCTAATGGGTGGGGTTGTGTTCCTGTCTTGCTAGTTGTTTGGCATGGGGTGTCCAGCACTGTAACTTGGTCATTGAGTGGAGCTGGGTCTTAGTGTTGAGATGGAGATCTCTGGGAGAACTTTCGCCATTTGATATTACGTGGAGCTGGGAGGTCTCTGGTGGACCAGTGTCCTGAACTCGGCTCTCCCACCTCAGAGGCACAGACCTGACACCCAGTCGGAGCACCAAGACCCTGTCAGTCACATGGCTCAGAAGAAAAGGGAGAAAAAAATAAAAAATAAATAAATAAATAAATAAAATAAAGTTATTAAAATAAAAAGAATTATTAAAAATTTAAAAGTAATAATTAAAAAAAAGAAGAGAGCAACCAAACCAAAACACAAATCCACCAATGATAACAAGCGCTAAAACCTCTACTAAAAAAAAAAAAAAAAAACCAAAAAAGCAAAAAATGGAGAGACCAACAAACCCTAGGACAAAATGGTAAAAGGAAAGCTGTACAGACAAAATCACACACAGAAGCATACACATACACACTCACAAAAAGAAAAGAAAGAAAATATATATTGTTGCTCCAAAAGTCCACCGCCCTAATTTTGGGATGATTCATTGTCTATTCAGGTATTCCACAGATGCAGGGTACATCAAGTGGATTGTGTAGATTTAATCCTGAGGCTGCTGGGAGAGATTTCCCTTTCTCTTCTTTGTTCGCATAGCTCCCGGGGGTTCAGCTTTGGATTTGGCCCCGCCTCTGCTTGTAGGTCTTCTGAGGGCGTCTGTTCCCCGCCCAGACAGGACGGGGTTAAAGTAGCAGCTGCTTAGGGGGCTCTGGCTCACTCAGGCCGGGGGGAGGGACAGGTACGGTTGCGGGGCGAGCCTGTGGCCGCAGAGGCCAGCGTGACGTTGCACCAGCCTGAGGCGCGCCGTGTGTTCTCCCAGGGAAGTTGTCCCTGGATCATGGGACCCTGGCAGTGGCGGACTGCACAGGCTTCTGGGAGGGGAGGTGTGGATAGTGACCTGTGCTCGCACACAGGCTTCTTGGTGGCTGCAGCAGCAGCCTTAGCGTCTCATGCCCATTTCTGGTGTCCGTGCTGAGAGCCCCAGCTCATGCCTGTCTCTGGAGCTCATTTAGGCGGTGCTCTGGATCCCCTGTCCTTGCGCACTCTTAAAACAATGGTCTCTTGCCTCTTAGGCAGCTCCAGACTTTTTCCTGGACTCCCTGCCGGCTAGCTGTGGCGCACTATCCCCCTTCAGGCTGTGTTCACGCAAGCAACCCCGGTCCTCTCCCTGGGATCTGACCTCCGAAGCCCGAGCCTCAGCTCCCAGCCCCCACCCACCCCGGCGGGTGAGCAGACAAGCCTCTCGGGCTGGTGAGTGCTGGTTGGCACCAATCCTCTGTGCAGGAATCTCTCCACTTTACCCTCCATACCCCTGTTGCTGCACTCTCCTCCGTGACTCTGAAGCTTCCCGGCTACCACCCTCTGTCTCCGCCCACAAAGGGCCTTCCTAGTGTGTGGAAACTTTTCCTCCTTCACAGCTCCCTCCCAGAGGTGCAGGTCCCATCCCTATTCTTTTGTCTCTGTTTTTTCTTTTTTCTTTTGCCCTACCCAGGTACATGGGGAGTTTCTTGCCTTTTGGGAAGTCTGAGGTCTGCCAGCGTTCAGTAGGTGTTCTGTAGGAGTTGTTCCACATGTAGATGTATTTCTGATGTATTTGTCAGGAGGAAGGTGATCTCCACGTCTTACTCTCCTGCCATCTTGAAGGTCTCGATCTCTGGTCTTATCTATCATTTTGTGATGCCCAGACGTGCCCCCACCTAGGAGGTAGGCAGGTGTTAGTGGTTCCCCCCTTCCAGAGGAAGAAGCGGGTATACAGAGGCTAATGGGTGTGTCCATGAACAGAGCTAATTAGTGGCCATGCAGAGAGAGGATACAGACGTCCTAAATGCTGGCCCAGTTTTCTGAATCTGCCAATTCTGCCTTCTCCTGCCCTTGCTCCCTCCACAACTGGGTTCGCCTGGACTGTCCAGGCAGCTTTCTTTCACTGTCAGTCCTCAGGAAGGGCCTAATGCTAGTTAGGAAGTGGAGTTCCAGAGTTTGCTGCCCTCTGGGCACTACAAGCAACATCAGGAGCACAAGAGTTTGGCCCAATAGCTGCCACCAAGGACTGCCCTCTGCTTCACCTGGGATGGGGTCCAAGTACCTCAATGAACAAAACTGGAAGCCTTTGGAAAACACGTTAGGGAGAAAGAGAGGTTGAGAACAACAAGAACTTATGAACTGCTGTAGAGAGTGTAGATTGATACATCCACTTTGGAAAACCACTTGCCATTATCTGCTCTTTTGGAAATATCCATATCCTATGGTTTAGCATTTACACTCACATGTGTATAGCCTACAAAGTGAGCCTCAAGCCAACAGGAGACATGTACAAGAATGTTCTTGGAGCATTATTTGTAATAGCCCTAATCCAGAAACAGTTCAAATGTCCATGAACTATGGAAGGGATAATTGAATTGTGGTAGTCATGGAATGGAACATTACACAGTAATGGAAATGAACACATCACAGATACATGCAATGACATGGATCAATCTCACAAACACAATTGAAAGAAGGAAAGAAGCCAGACCCCAAAGAATTCCTACTGTAGGCTTCCATTTATACAAAGTTCAAAAATAAGCAAAAGTATAAATCACTGTTTAGGAATGCACACTGTGATGGCAGAATTATAAAGAAAAGCATGGAAATGATTACAGTAAAAGTCAGTGGTAATCTTCCATAGGGGATGGAAAGGGTATGGTTTACAACTGGAAAGAAGTATGAGGGAGGTCTCTGGACTGCTGGCAATGTTCTAATCTTTTGCTTTAGAGTTTCACAGGCATGCACTTGATGATAATTCATTAAGCTATACCTTTGTGTTTTATGACTGTCTGTATGTGTGTTATCCCTGTCCTTCCCAGCACATAGATTCTCATAGGTGGCAATTACCCAAACTAGAATTTGAATCTGGGTCTCCCTGATCCTTCCACAACACGGACTCTCAGCCATGGTCTTGGGACCCTCTGTCCAGCCTTCTTCACCTAAATTTTCTTATCTTCTAAGCTAGGGGTTCTTAACCTGGGGTCCCAAATCCATTTCAGGAGTCTGTAACTACCCTGTTGATCTTTGTCAAATTGTGTGCACGTGTGCCTTTTTCTGGGGCATGGTTCCTATGTCCTCTTAGGATTCCTAGAGTGGTCTGTGGCCCAGGAATTGTTAAGAACCATTGCTAGAACCCATACAGCTGGCTTAAACAAACAAACAAATGGATAGAAGTACACCAGGCCTTAAGATCCTGCAAAGTCCTGGCTGTGGTGACTCTCTGGCACTCCAGAGCCACGCAGTCTTTGTTTTCCTTCCCATTCTGTGTCTGCACTTCACCCTTGTCTGTGCCACCTCAGCTGGGGCCAGGGCTGATGGGCACAGGTGTTACCAAGAAAGCTCTGCATGTAGGTGGAGTGGGAGCAGCTCATAGGGAAGCAAGAGGAGGCCAAGTGGGCACGGAAAAAGTGTCTGCTACAGCTACAAGTGGGAGGACCGTTAAATGAAGAGTCCAGAAAGCCTGAGATTTGAGGAGATTGTCCTTTGAGCTGGGGTTTTCCCAGTCGATTCCCAGGCCTCTTTCTCAGCCCATTCCAGTTTTGTTCAGATTCAAATGAGGGTTCCAGGGCTCACACCCACAAACTTGCATGCTTGCTCTCATTTGCCCCTCCCACCCCAGAGCTCATTTGCCTATGTCAGCTTCTTTCCCACTTTGTTCCACCTCTCCAGGGCTGCAGGGCTGGCTTCTAACACAGAGCCCACATTTTTACCACACTTGTCCACACTCCTTTTTTCAAATTAAAATGGCTTTCTGGTTTTGTTCACATTCACTCTCCTGAGACCCTCATAATAGGAGACCTTGAACTAGGACTTCAGAAAAGGAGTCTTTATTAGCTAACTTCTCAGCATGACCTTCTCAGGCAGAGCCAGAGTTGTGGCGTGGGCCCCTGGAAGTCAGGATATCTGGGCGCCTCTCATTTGGGTTCTTTTAGTAATTTTCTAAAGTTGCTCTGGGCAGATCACTGCTCTCAGGATGGGATCTTTAAGGTTTATCCCAGTTCTGATTCTCTGTGCTTTTAGGGCTCTTCTGGCACTCAGTATATGGTGGTTTGTGTAAGTTTTATAGCATTGCCTGAGAAGCAGCCCAGAATTTTATAGGTTCATGCAACTGTGGGAAACAGGGGAACAGTTGAGCCTCAGGGACACCCAGAACCTAGATTATCACCACCCTCTCTCCATCCCTGCCTCTCTCTATTGGTCTCATTTTCTTAGATCAGCTTTCTCCACTGGGCTGGAAGCATGGCTATTAGCAGTCTATATGTTTCATATCTTTTCTGCTGGAGAAAGATTAGGTCTCTCTCCTCACTTCCACTCAAGAAATATTAGGGGTGTATTATTCAGGATAAGCTAGAATATACTGCAGAAACAAACATCCTCCACGATCTCAGTGCCTTAAAACAATGGGGTTTACTTCTCAACACCTGTTCCATGTCTCTCATGACACTTAGGGTCAAGGGGCAGAGATGGACCAGCGAGCCTGCTCTCAAAACCAGCCTGACTGGGGCTACTCAGATGGAGATGAAGTTGAGATGCTATGGGAGAAAACAGCACCTATCTTAGCCTTGGAAAGTGAGAAGAGAGTGACATGGATGCTTCCTTAAAGGAGCTGATGCTTGAACTGAGCTTTAGGATATAGCAGAAATGAGCAAGGTGGAGGTGGGGAGGGAGGGTTCTGGCTCAGGTAAAGGAAAAAGCATCTGTAAAGGTTTGCATGCAGGACAGACATGGAACATCCTAGGGATTGTAAACAATTCACTGAAGCTTCCCCCGGTCCTCTGCTGATGAGATGTGTGATCTTGGACAAGCCTCAGCTTCCTCTTCTGTAAATTTGGGACACTAATAGTATCTATCTCCCCAGGTGGTTATGAGGATTCAGTGATAATGCCTATATATCTCTAGCGCTGTTAGTTGTAAGCTCCTGATAAATGTTATAGATATGACCAGCGTTGAGAGGCAAGCAAGTGTCGTGGTTAAGAGCGTGGATGCTGGAACCTGATTCCCTGGGTTCAAATCCCTGCTCTGCCATTAATCCCTCGGTGTAGGAGTAAAGTTAGTAGGTAGCTCACTGGGTTTGTGTGAAGATTAGGTGCGGTAACACACGTGCAGTGCTGGTGCTTGGAACACTCTGGGTGTGTCTGTGTGGCTGTGGATAGAAAGATAATTCAGTGTGGTTGATCAAAATTTGTTATATAGATAGTTTGGAAATATTTATTTTAACCCCACAGCAAGTGTCATAAACCAGTGATGTCATATAAGTTTTTTTAGGACTGTTGTCATGAATGAACTGTAAGATTTCAGGGCATTTAAAGTTTTCTTGCACAGTGACTGCTATTGAATTTGATGGTTCCCATTCGCCGGCATGTCCTTACTGTTCTCATGGTAGTGTGTATCAGGCGTTTTATATTATCTTCATAGTTGTCAGTATTTGACAAATCAGTAAATAATTCTATTCTCAATACGTTCCTGTGATTCACTCTTCTTCCTTAATTAGATTATTAATCCAAAGGCCTAATTATTATTTCTATTTGAAATGTGTCTCTCCTTCTCAATCAATTACTGTTTTGGGTATTATGTAAAATTGATTTTGTTAATCTTCTCAGTGTCAGATAATTTTCTTTGATTTCTTTGTTTTGCTTATCTTTATTTCTTTCTGTTTCACGTCATTTTTTTATGATATGAATTTTCTCTAGAGGATTTCCTAAATATATTTAAAGATGCAAAAGAAGGTATTCTTATATATCCATATCAGGAGTCTGTCAATTTCTCACTTCTTTTATTTAAAAGTTCTCAAAGCATCTTTCCAAGTTGTGATTAAAACAGAATATTCCCAAACTCAACCTTCTCTTAGCAAGACCCCAAAATGCCTTCAGCCAGGACAATGCCACCAAATGGAAGGAAAATGTGATAAAGGCAAGATGGAGTGAAAAGAAATAGCGATTTTAATAGATAGCCATTACAATATCTTAAATTTTCAAATTTTACAGAAACATATAATCACGTGACCCTTTGCTAGGGTCTGTCCCAGGGCCTTAAAGGGGCCCAGAAGCTTAATCTTCATTGCCTTCAAGGTAAGCCTGCCTCTGTCAGGCTACATCTTTGCCTCCTCCAGGAAGCCCCCTCTGATTGCTCTCAGTGAACCCATCCTTTCCCTCGCTCATTGCACTGATCACATGGACTGTATTTGTGGGTTTACTCTTCTGTGTGCTCTTGCCATCTCCCTGAAGGCAAGGTCCTTGCCTTCCCAGAGCCTAACACTGGTAAGTGTATTTATTAATTTAGGTGCTGTACTGTGGCCTGGGAATTAATTGAAATTCATTTGTATTATGTACAAAGCCCTGGCTTAATCACTACCTACTATTACAAAAATTAATCAGACTCGATTTTTGCCCTCAAGCACCTTCAGTGGGCACAAGGTATACATAAAAATAAATTTTTTAAATAGCTTATTAGAAACGATTTTCTGTTACATATCCAACCTGAGTTGCTTTTCAAAAAAATTTTTTTGAGGTAATCCTAGATTCATATGTATAAGAAATAAAACAAAACATCTTGCATAACTGTAGTATAATATCACAATCAGGAAATTGATATTAATACAGTCTTTTGAATTGATAGATTTCACTAGTTTTACATACATTAATATGTGTATTTAGTTCTATGCAATTTCCTCACATATATAGGAGTTGCTTTTTCTTTTTAATTAGTTAATTTTGTTTACTTATTTTTGTCTGTGTTGGTTCTTCATTGCTGCGCATGGGCTTTCTCTAGTTGCAACGAACGGGGGCCACTCTTAGTTGCGGTGCGCAGGCTTCTCATTGTGGTGGCTTCTCTTGTTGTGGAGCACAGGCTCTAGACACGCGGGCTTCAGTAGTTGTGGCACTCAGGCTCAGTAGTTGTGGCTTGTGGGCTCTAGAGCACAGGCTCAGTAGTTGTGGCGCACGGGCTTAGCTGCTCTGCAGCATGTGGGATCTTCCAGGACGAGGGAGAGAACCCATGTCCCCTGCATTGGCAGGTGGATTCTCAACCGCTGCGCCACCAGGGAGGCCCCTAGGTGTTGCTTTTTAAAGTATCTTAATGCTTAAATATTTTTAGAAAATACTACAAGGTAATAATAAGAGTTGATTTGAAATAGTAATGAATAAAGGTACTTATAATCTTGAATTTAAGATTCAGATTTTACTCTGAAGGAGAGGAAGCCACTACAGCAGTTAGAATGTTTTATTTGGTTTTTTTTTTTTTTGGCCTTGTGGCATGTGGGATCTTAGTTCCCAGACCGGGGTTGGAACCCACGTCTCCTGCATTGGAAGCGTGGGGTCTTAACCACTGGACCACCAGGGAAGTCCCAGAATGTACATTTTTGAAAGCTTAGTGTCTATATAGTGGAGGTGGACTGATTGGAGGGGGCTACCGGTTAGACATGGGCTGTTGACCCTGCAATGTCTTAGACCCTCTTAGAATCTCTGCGTGGAGTACTAGGAGGAGATGCCTGCTGAAGCCGGTACCTCTCTAGGTGCTGCCCCCTTGACCAGGACCCCACCCACCTATCATCAGGCCCCTTTCCCTTCTTATCCAGAGCCTATTCTCTCGCCCAGGGCCCCGCCCTCACACTCTGGCCCCGCCCATGGTCCCCCCCACCCCCAGCCAGGCCTAGGCCTCCCCAGTAGGCACTGGGCCCACCAAACTTGGTGGATTTGCGGAAAACACTGAGACCCCACTAGTTAAGAAAGCCCATAAGCTCAGTCATTGGCGCTCCCCTTCCCTCACTTAGCAACTCCTGAGGCTTCCCTCCTGCTCCTGCTGGCCTGATGGGCCCTTTTATGTGTGAGCCGCTTGGGCGGCTGTTGCCTTTCATTGCTCAGGATTGGGTTTCTCCTTCAGCCCTACAGTTTGAACCCAGGGGAGCTCTCTGGGGTAAGAGGTTTCAAGGCATGATGAAAATCCCCGGGGTCCTGGACCTCCAGCTGTTCCCAGACTGCAGGCACCAGACCTGGGCCTTCCGCGGTGGGCAGGTGGCAGAGGGGGTGGGGACAACAGGAGAGGCTACCCTCAGAAGAGGGCCTGGGGTAGCTAGGCTGAGTCACGCTGTGGTGGCATCGCACTGTGTGCTGCAGGCACGTCGGGAGGGGCTGGGCCCAGCTAGGGAGGGCAGGGTCGCGTGTAGGGACGGAGCTTGGGTATGGGGTGTGCGGGCCCCAGGAAACCCAACGGCAACATTTGCTGAACCATTCCTGAGAGCCTGACCCTGAGAATACAGTGGTGAGCAAAATGCTGACAGCCCAGTTGGGGAGACAGATGGTAAACACATACTCACAAGAGTATAAATATGTAATTACAAATTGTGAGAAGAGCTGTGAAAGGAAAATACAGGGGACTACATGAGTCTCCTGGGAGCTGGCATAGACTTCCCTCTGGAACCTTCCTGGTCAACTCTAAACCTGAATCTTGGCACTGCCACTTATGAACTGGGTGTCCTGGATAAGGTGGGTGGTCAAGCTGAGCCATGGACTTGTTGGGTCAGAAAGGAAGTGTGACCCTAAAGCCTTGTGTAAGCTGGCTTTAGAAAGTCAGGGAAGTCTAGAAAGGTGGGAGCTTGGCAGTTACTTGGAATATGTATTTATATTTATTTATACAGCTCCAGTCTGTGTCCCCTCTGCTATGCTCTGAATATTTGTTTCCCCTCAGAATTCATATATTGAAATCCTAATGCCCAATTTGATAGCATTAGGAGGTGGAACCTTTGGAAGGTGATAGGGTCATAAGGGTGGAGCTCTCACAAATGAGATTAGTGCTCTTATAGAAAAGGCCTGAGAGAGCTCCCTTGCCCCTTCATAAGGAGAAGTCTGCAACCCAAAAGAGGGTCCTCACCTGCCCATGCTGGCACCCTGATCTTGACTTCCAGTCTCCAGAACTGTGAGAGGTAAATTTCTGTTGTTTATAAGCCACCCAGTTGGTGGTATTTTGTTATAGCAGCCCAAACAGACTAAGACACCCTCCTTGGAGGTATTTTCTGACCTCTTCCAGGACCTAAACTGGATTAGAATACTGCCTCAGTGATCCCACAGTGCCCTATGCTTTATTACAAAGTACTGCTGCACTGTCCTGCGATTTCTTGTGGGCCTTCCTCAGCAGCTCCAGACTTCTTTTTTTTTTTTTACTTATTTATTTTTGGCTGCCTTGGGTCTTTGTTGCTGCACGTGGGCTTTCTCTACTTGCGGCGAGAAGGGGCTACTCTTTGTTGCGGTGTGTGGGCTTCCCATTGTGGTGGCTTCTCTTGTTGTGGAGCACAGCCTGTAGGCATGCAGGCTTCAGTAGTTGTGGCACACGGGCTCAGTAGTTGTGGTTTGCGGGCTCTAGAGTGCAGGCTCCGTAGTTGTGGCGCACAGGCTTAGTTGCTCCACAGCATGTGAGATCTTCCCAGACGAGGGATCGAACCCATGTCCCCTGCATGGGCAGGCGGATTCTTAACCACTGCACCACCAGGGAAGTCCTAGCTCCAGACTTCTTTTTTTTTTTTTTTTTTGGCGATATGCGGGCCTCTCACTGTCGTGGCCTCTCCCGTTGCAGAGCACAGGCTCCGGACACAGAGGCTCAGCAGCTACGGCCCATGGGCCCAGCCGCTCCGCGGCATGTGGGATATTCCCGGACCGGGGCACGAACCCGCGTCCCCTGCATCGGCAGGCGGACTCTCAACCACTGCGCCACCAGGGAAGCCCCAGACTTCTTGAATCATGCGTGGTGATTAGTCATCTATCTTTCTGACATCTAGCGGCAGCATCTTTATCCCCATTGGCATCATCATCGTAGCTAACACTTAGGCAGTGCTTTCAGTGTGCTCTGCACTGTTCTAACCTCTTTACATATATTCTTTCACTCCAATCTTCATCATGGCTCACTGTAGCCACTTTAATAAAAAAGTGTTGAGTAAATAAATAAACACAATGGAAGGAGAAAATCACTGATTTTTTTTTTTTTTCCTCAGAGCTCTTGGAAATCTTCACAGTGGAGGTGACTTAAAGGTGGGTTTTGAAAGCCAAGTTCACCAAGCAGAGAAGTGGGGAATTCATCATTCCAGAGTAGTTCAGGCAGGTGTGAAGGAGCATATCAGGTGTTCAGGGAATTCAGGCAGTTAGGTAAGTGTGGCTTGATGTTGGGTATAGGGGGTGAGAATGGGGGTATAAGGATTGGAACAACATTTACTTGAATATGTAACTTTAAGAATACTTCTTAAGAAGGCAGTTTTTTGTGTTTTTGGGTTTTTAAAATTTATTTATTTTTGGCTGTGTTGGGTCTTCGTTGCTGCGTGCGGGCTTTCTCTAGTTGTGGCGAGCGGGGGCTACTCTTCGTCGTGGTGGGTGGGCTTCTCATTGTGGTGGCTTCTCTTGTTGTGGAGCACGGGCTGTAAGCGCACAGGCTTCAGTAGTTGTGGCATGCGGGCTCAGTAGTTGTGGCTTGCAGGCTCTAGAGCTCAGGCTCAGTAGTTATGGTGCACGGGCTTAGTTGCGCCGCGGCACGTGGAATCTTCTTGGACCAGGGTTCGAACCTGTATCTCCTGCAATGACAGGCAGATTCTTAATCACTGCACCACCAGGGAAGCCCAAGAAGGCAGTTCTTTTTGTTTTTGTTTTTTAATTCACTATATGTATCAGATATCTAAAGCAATGATCTCTAAAAAAGGGGGTGGGTTGCATGCCTCCTGGGGATGTGCTAGATGATCTTTAGGAGATGTAGGAAGAAAACATTGGGAATTTCTATGTTAATTTTTTCTTACTCTTTAAACATTTCTATTTTGGTATAAAGTTTAGAACAGTACTGTCCAACAGAATTTTTTGTGATGATGGAAATATTTTATATTAGCACTTGAAATGTAGCCATTATAGCTGAGGAACTGAACTAAAAAAATTTTTCGTATGTAAATTAATTTAAATTTGAATAGCCACATGTGACTAGTGACTACTATATTGG
The DNA here is from genome assembly GCF_963455315.2 of Globicephala melas. Taxonomy (NCBI): domain Eukaryota; kingdom Metazoa; phylum Chordata; class Mammalia; order Artiodactyla; family Delphinidae; genus Globicephala; species Globicephala melas. The sequence goes on from NC_083323.1 coordinate 15,373,274, forward strand.
ATAGCACAGGTTTAGACTGTCCATTGATACCGTAGTTTATGTGTATAAATTAATAAATAAGTGAAAAAACATATGTGCAGCTCAGGTTGCTTATGACATATGCAATCAAAAATGTTTGCAGACCACTGGTCCAGAGACCAAGATTAAAATAAAGAGCTGGAACAAAAGTACTAAAAAATTACAGGGATATGGTAGCCCTGGGGGATTATTCAGAGATGGGATCTTATAGGTCCCTGGTTTTCTTGAAGAAAGTAAGCCTTGGACCAAGAGGGGAGGGCCTGAAACTCACAGCTTCAGTCTTCTGCATGTGACAGGCTGTCTATCGCATACCAGCCTTTCCCTGTCCATCTCCTACCCCCTGACCTGATTGTTCTCTCTCAAGCGCTTTTGCAGTTCGTGATGACACAGTTGTTTACTTGCTTATTGTCTGCCTCTCCCAACAACTGGACTGTAAGCTCTGTGGAGACAGCACCATGCCTTTTTGTTTACTACTGTATGCCCAGGGCCTGGCATACAGAAAGTGCTCAGAATGTATTTGCCCAATAATGGCTATTGAGGAGGAGAGTAAGGCTCACACTGGGAATAATGAGAGATCAGACTAAACAGATATTGGGAGATGAGGAGAGAGACTGATAATGGGCCTTGAAGGCCTCTCTGAGCAGTTAGTGTCACAGGCACAGCCCAGCAGCCCACACTTGTGGTCAGTAACTGTCGGCTAATGGTTGAAAATCAGTGTGCTTTGAGTCAGATGGACCTGGCTTTGAATTCCAGTTCTACCACTTACTGTGGTATGACCTTAGAGAATTTACTCAAGTTCTCTCAGTATTTAGTTTCCTCAGCTGTAAAATGACGAAAATAACAATACCATTTCTTAGAGTTGTTAGTTGGATCAAAGAATGTAATGTATGCAAATATATGTGTATTAAGCATTAGTACATAGCATATATGTACATAGACTATATACTATACAGTAAAGATACTATATAGAGATATAGAGAGCTTTTATTCAATGTTCTTTGAATTAATGAATAACCTGAATGATACACCCTCTATAGACAAAGGATGGGAAAATGACCATGGACTAAAAGGACTGGTATTCTTTGATGAAACAAATTGTTAGAGCCTCAAATATAACTAGTCACAAAGAATTTGATGCACTAAATTGTCCCTTAGAAAATATAGGTTTACTTGCCGCAAAGCAGTTTGGCTGGTTGTAACAAAAGCCTTAAGAACGTTTATTCCTTGTTATCCAATAATTCCACTTCTAGGAATCTCCACTAAGCAAGTAATAAGAGATTAAAAGGTTTACTTACAGAACTATTCACTGATGCCTTTATAGTATGGCCCAAAATAATAAAAACCTTAAATAGTAAGCAACCTAATCATCCAGTAGTAGGGAGATTGCTTAAGCTAAGGACAGTATGGCCATGTGAAGCAATACTATTCAAGTTACTAAACAACCAAGTGTTTCCGTGGTGGTCCAGTGGTTAGGACTCCGCGCTTTCACTGCTGAGGTCGAAGAACTAAGATCCTGTAAGCCGCATGGCCAAAAAAACCCCCAAAAAACCCAAAAACAAAGACCAAGTGTTTCAGTATATAATTTCATAGGGGAAAATGTTTGTGTTACAACAATAAATGAAAAGAGTTTATAAAATTCTATACTATATGATCACAATTGCAAATATGTTTTTTTAAAAAAAGACTATAAAGACAACACTAAACTGTTTGCTGTGATTATCTTTGGTTGGTGGGTGAGTGGCGCACGGGTCTGCCCACTGATGTTCCATTCCCATCACTGGTCTTAGCTCCTGGGTGAAGTTCAGCCACCACAGCCATTCTGCTCCCTGTGCTCCACGAGGACACCCAGAGTGTTAGCACTTAGATGCACCCTTGAGACGGGAAGGGTCTTCTGCCAACCCTCAGTGGGACTCTTCCACCCATGAGTGGACTCAAAGAAGGCTCTTTCTGAGGATGGCAGCATGGAGGAGACCGCACAGGACTTGAGAGCTAGAGAATCTAGTTTTAAATCCTGCCTTGGCTGCAAAAGAGTGGTGAGACTTCGGGCAAGTTCCTGTGCCTCTCTGCACCTCGAGTTCCTCATCTGTAAAGTAAGGAGAGTGGACCGAGATGACCTCTAAGGTACCTTTGGGCTTCAACATTCTCTAGTCTCCTTTCATTTGACCAGTATTGTTGAACACCTTCTCTGTTCCAGACACTATTCCAGACATTGGGAATAAATAGGAAACAAGGCAAAGGTTTGTCCTCTTTCTATAAACTGTAAGAGAGTTTTAGCAGTATTTTTTTGACTCATCATTTCCTAAAATGAGTTTTTAAATGCCCTTGCTTTCCCTTCAGCTCTTTTCTCCTTACTTCCACTTTTCAAACTTTTATTTTTGTGTTGTCAAGATTGATACTTTTAAATTCTGTTAGGTAATGACACTTAACCCTTCCATACTTTCTCTATTCATTGATTCTAAAAATTTTAAATCAGTAACTGTTCATCACAGAGTCAAGTTATTGCCTTTTATTACATTTCCTTTTGGGCAGAGCTTTTTATTTTCTGGAGTTTCTAATTGCCTTTCTTTTTCTTTCTTTCTTTTTCTTACACAATTTACCTGTCTCACATTTTCAATTTAAAAAGAGAACTCCTCCTCATGGCAGGTATAGCAGTCAGAGTTGAATCAGGGAACAGAACCACTGTGCATGTTATGGGAGACGGAATTCATTATAGGAGCTACACACATTATATCTCTAGATCTGTCCCCACCATGAGTGGGAAAATTACCCTCCCTCACTCCAAATTTCTCTCAAACTCCTCTGACTCATGCGTTCTCCAAGACCTAGAGCCCTGCTATTCAAAGTGTGGTCCCTGCTATTCAAAGCATCATCGGCTCCACCTAGGTCTTTGTTAGAAAGGCAGAATCTGAATCTGGCCAGGGTCCCAGGACATTTGTATGTCCAGTAAATTTTGAGATGCACTGGTCTGGGTTACCTTGTGGAGCCTGCCATTTTCCTCCTGGCCTTCTTTAGCTCATTGCAGTGAGGCCTCCTGTCACCAATGACCCTAAATTTGCTAACTTTATTCCTGAGGTCCTTCAGAACCAGTACGCTCAATGCCTGAGAAGGCACTGTCATTGTTGTTATCAGTAGTAATAATAAAAATAATAGATACTATTTATTGATTACTTACTATGTGCTTGATGTTGTGCTAAGCACTTTATATTCATTGTCTCATTTCTTGTTCACAATCCTCTATTGCATGAGTATTATAATTATCCTCATGTAATAGATGAAAAAATGAGGTTCAGAGAGGTGAAGTCACTTGCCCAAAGTCATACTGCAAGGAACTGATGCATCAAGGATTCACATCCAAGCTTGTATGACTCCAGAGTCTGTGTTTTAACATATCGAGATAGGAACTTGACTGGCAGTCCAGTGGTTAAGACTTCGCCTTCTAATGCAGGGAGTGTGGGTTTGATCCCTGGTCAGGGAGCTAAGATCCTACATGCCTCATGGCCAAAAAACCAAAACATAAAGCAGAAGCAATATTGTAACAAATTCAATAAAGACTTTAAAAATGGTCCACATAAAAAAATTTTTTTAAATAATAATAATAAAAAATATCGAGATATACATACAGGCGCATCTCAATGTATGAATGCCCATCAAGCCCTCTTCCTGCTCCCTTCCAGGCACTAACATTCCAAGGGTAATTTCTACCCTGACTTCTACCTGTATAGATTGGTTGCCTGTTTTGCACTTTGTATAAGTGGCCTAACATAGGATATTCTCTTTCGTTATCATAGAGCTACGTATCAACCACCTTGGGCTTCCAGTTTTTGTGAGGTAACATATTCCTTGGCTTCTTTTGTTCAACAGTATGTTTGTGACATTCATACACATTGTCGCATGTGGTATAGATTGTTTATTCTCATTGCTGTGTGAATCTGCCTCGATGTATTTACCTTATCAACTGTTGATGGGCATTTGGGTGGCTTCCCAATTTTAGGCTCTTATGAATATATGAACATTCTATACATGTCTTATGGTGAACATAAGGGATGGATTTCTCTGGGTTCAATCCTAGAAGTAGAATTGCTGGGTCATGGAGTACACATATATTCAGCTCTTCAGTGCTGAAGCTCTTCATACTACCATCAGCTATGTCTGCGAGATCTGGTTGCCAACTTTAATCTTTTGGGACATTTCATCTTTTTCATTTTAGCCATTCGGGTGAGCATGTAGTCAAAGCCTGTGTATTTCTTACACCTCTTTAGAGGATACTATTTGTTTAGTGGCCACTAATGGTTGCCTACCCATTCAGTGTAAGCCTGTCTTTTCTTTTGTCTCCATCCCTTGCCATGGGCTTTGGGGAAGCTGACCTTGGCCTTGTTTCCATGTATGGGCTTTATTTAACTGCAGGTAATCCTACTCTCCTTAATAGTAATTGGTTCAGGAATGGGCGGGTGACTCAACCCTGTCCAGATATTCTTCAGGAGGTCTATTGGGAGGACTTGGGAAAAGTTTCCTTAGTCTTAAGAGGCAACCACAGGGAAAGGTGATCTTAGATATTGTTATATCTGGATGTGATGTCATGTTTGGGATTTCTGTCATCTTGCTACTAGCTTTGGGGTGAAGCAATGTTCTCTTTAACATTATGAGCTGTCGAATAAACTACCTTGGACTTCTGGTCTTGTGAGATAATTTATGCCCTCTATTTAAGTCAGATTGAGTAGAGGTTTCTGTTTCTTGCATCCTAATGGATACAACTTACTTTAAAGCTGGTGCCCATCAACATCTGTAGGAAGAAAACTCAGCTGCTTCTTCCTGGAGGTCTTCCCTATGGGCTTCCTGTGAAGGAAAGTCTCTCTCTGCATTCACTGAGGCCAGTGGGATAGAAAAGGAAGAGCATGAGCTCCAGAGGCAGGTGCTCCTGGAGACAAGTCCTGCCTCTTGTACTTGTTACAGTGTATAGAGTGTGACCCTAGGCAAGCGCTTCACCTCCTCAAACCTTAGTTTTCTCATCTGTAGATTGGGGGTCAAGGATCCCAACTGGCCTTACAGGGTGTTTATGAGATTCAAATGAGATGATGGAAGGGAAAGTTTTCGTAAACTATCAAGGGCTGCAGAGATGCCAGGGCCAGCACCCCCTCATAGACACACTGCCCTTTCAAAGCCAGTTGGTGCAGAGCTGGGGCTTGATCTGGTCTGACCCCCGATGCAATGTGTTCACTATCATAACACGACCCAGCCTCTCCCCTGAGGGGTCATCTTATGCTTTTCTGCCTTTTCCCCAAATGCAAGGCCTGACTGAGCCCTGAAGCAGGACTGTGTCAGTGTCCTGGGGCATTTCTGTGAACCAGACCATCCCCACCACCAGCCTGGAGGTGCTCCCTTGAGCTCAGCTTTGCCAGGCCTGGTGTCATAATGTGTCAGCTGGACGGGTTTTTATTGTCTCTCTGGGCTACACACCACCCTTGCCTATGGCTACTCTTGCTCATTTTTCTTGGGAGCTGCCTAGCTGCAGAGAAAGGCCTTTGGCCTTCTCTTTTCAGGCAGCCTTTATTGAATTTCACCTCCATTTTTTTTTTCCTTTCCAAATAGGAACATCATTTATCTTGGACTTTAAGTTGCAGAGCTCTTTAAGAGCTTTCTCCTTTCCCAGCTGCATTTGTTGACACACAATCTGTTTCTTGCCTCCACTCCCCTCCTCCCTGCTCCACCGGGCAAGCAGGCTATAAAGTGTCTACAGCTGTGCCTTTATTACCCATCCCTTTCTATGCCCACAAGGGGCACTAGCTGAAATATAACACAGCCATTACCACTGACAAAAGGGGACAATTTAAAAACATTTTTGCTTTTCTTTGGGAAGCCGATGGCACAAAAGAAAGTGCATCATTTTATTGTAAATGATTTTTAAATATGGGTCACCTGGCCATAATCAGCCCCAAAAGATGGAAAAGTTCAAAGCGTGAAAGCAGGCACACAGATATCCAGTTTTTCCCCCTTGTCTTTTAAATTATGTTAATTGACACCAAGAAAAACAAGGATGGGTACCTCCAACCAACCCAGGCACTGCTTCATCTCCAATTCCCTCCTTTCCTTATAGTGAAGAGTGCATATAATAAGTTTGCCAGACCAGGAATGGCGGCCTCCAGACCAGCAACTTTTTACTTTTTGCTTCTGTTTCAGCAAGTGTTAAGACCAGGAGGCTTGTGGCCTGGTCTTTTAAGATGAGGTAGTTTTCTCAACTCTGGTGCACAGGAAGCTCTTACTGTGTTTGCTGAGGAGTTTCAAAGGTGGAGGGCTGCCCAAAGGCTACCTGTGTGTGTGTGAGACCAGGTGAAGGGAGAGAGTGCAGAGGGCAGGAGGGCAGTGTGCAGGGCAGGGTAGTGGTTGCTCTTCTGAGAGCTGCACCCCTCCACAATCGTAAAGGTGTTATATTAACAGAGGCTTGTTAGGATTATGACGAGAGAGTAGAGGTAGAGAATGAAACAGACAGGCTTCAGGGAAGATGGCCAAGTGGTGTCCCCTTGACGTCCACCCCTAGGCAGCTCCCTCCTCTTATGATCTGAGTTTGGGATTGACTATTGGGCCTTAGGAAATAGGACCACGTTTTGTAATGCAACTGGAATGAGGGCTGTTAGAAAACAAAATTCAACGGAGTGAAGTTTAAAGATCAAATTGGCTCATCCAACAAATCGGGCATCCCATCTAGCAAGTAGAAAGGAGTTCTGAGAAGCTGTACAAAATGGAAGGCTCTTACAGGCAGAAGGGGGAAAGAGTGAATTGTTTCAGGCTTAGGTAACCTACCTGTGGGGATGTAAGAGGGCTATGTGGCTGATCACCTCATTGGTGCTGACCAGAAAAGTCCAGACTGACCGGTTAAAACTACCTTCCCCGGTACAGGTCTTTTACCTCCTTAGGTAAGTTTATTCCTAGGTATTTTATTCTTTTTGATGTGATGGTAAATGGGATTGTTTCCTTTATTTCTCTTCCTGCTATTTTGTTGTTAGTGTATAGAAATGCAACAGATTTCTGTATATTAATTTGGTCTCCTGTAACTTTACCAAATTCACTGATGAGCTCTAGTAGTTTTCTGGTGGTATCCTTAGGATTTTCTGTGTATAGCATCATGTCATCTGCAAACAGTGACGATTTTACTACTTTTCCAATTTGAACTCCTTTGGTTTCGTCTTCTTCTCTGATTGCTGTAGCTTGGACTTGCAATACTATGTTGAATGAAAGTGGTGAGAGTGGGCATCCTTGTCTTTTTCCTGATCTTAGAAGAAGTGCTTTCAGCTTTTCACCATTGAATATGTTACCTGTGGGTTTGTCATATATGGCCTTTATTATGTTGAGATATGTTCCCCCTGTGCCCACTTTCTGCAGAGTTTTTATCATAAATGGATGTTGAATTTTGTCAAAAGCTTTTTCTGCATCTATTGAGATGATCATACAGTTTTTATTCTTCAATTTGTTAGGATGATGTATCACATTGATTGATTTGCAGATGTTGAGAAATCCTTGCATCCCGGATAAATCCCACTTGATCATGGTGTATGATATTTTTAATGTATTGTTGGATTCAATTTGCTAATATTTTTTTGAGGATTTTTGCATCTATGTTCATCAGTGATATTGGCCTGTAATTTTCTTTTTTTGTGTGATATCTTTGTCTCGTTTCAGTATCAGAGTGACGTTGGCCTCATAGAATGAGTATTCCTTCCTGTGCAATTTTTGGGAATAGTTTGAGAAGTATAGGCATTAACTCTTCTCCAAATGTTTGGTAGAATTCACCTGTGAAGTCATCTGGTCCTGGACTTTTGTTTGTGGGGAGTTTTAAAATTACTGATTCAATTTTGTTACTGGTAATTGGTCTGTTTATATTTTACATTTCCTCTTGGTTCAGTCTTGGGAGATTGTACCTTTCTAAGAATTTGTCCATTTTTTCTGTGTTGTCCATTTTATTGGTATATAGTTGCTCATAGTAGTCTCTTATGGTCCTTTGTATTTCTGTAGTGTCAGTTTTTTTTCATTTCTGATTTTATTGATTTCTGATTTTACTAATTTGGGCCCTTTCCTTTTTTTCTTGATGAGTCTGGCTAAAGATTTATCAATGTCATTTATCTTTTCAAAAACCATCTTTGGTTTCATTGATCTTTTCTGTCATTTTTTTAAGTCTCCATTTCATTATTTCTGCTCTGATTTTTATGATTTCTTTCCTTCTACTAACTTTGAGTTTTGTTTGTTCTTCTTTCTCTAGTTCCTTTAGGTGTAAGGTTACATTGTTTATTTCATATTTTTCTTGTTTCCTGAGGTAAGCTTGTATTGCTACAAACATCCCTCTTAGAACTGCTGTTGCTGTGTCCACAGTTTGGTTTTTTTTTAATAGATCTTTTTTTTTTTTAACGTAACAGCTTTATTAAGCTATAATTCACATATCACACAATTCACCTGTTGAGTGTACAATTCAATGTTTTTTAGTATAGTTACAGAGTTTCATATTTTAATCATCTCCAAAGGAAACCCTGTGCCCATTAGTGGCCACTCCCCAGTCCCCTGTCCCCCAGCCCCAGGCAACCCTAATTTACATTCTGTCTCTATGGATTGCTTATTCTGGTCATTTCATATAAATGGAATCATAGCATATGTGGGGGTTTTTTTGCGACTGGCTTCTTCCACTTAACATAACGTTTTCAAACTTCATCCTTGTCGTATCAGTGTTCCATTCCTTTTATTGCTGAATAATATTCTGCTGTGTGGATATACTGTATTTTGTTTATCCATTCATCAGTTGATGGGCATTTAGCTTGTTTCCATCTTTTAGCTCTTGTGAACAATGCTGCCATGAATATTTGTGTACAAGTTTTTGCGTGGTCATATGCTTCATTTCTTTTTTTTTTTCATTTTAACATCTTTATTGGAGTATAATTGCTTTACAATGGTATGTTAGTTTCAGCTTCACAACAGAATGAATCAGTTATATATATACATATGTTCCCATATCTCTTCCTGCTTGCGTCTCCCTCCCTCCCACCCTCCCTATCCCACCCCTCCATGTGGTCACAAAGCACCGAGCTGATCTCCCTGTGCTATGCGGCTGCTTCCCACTAGCTATCTACCTTACCTTTGGTAGTGTATATATGTCCATGCCTCTCTCTCGCTTTGTCACAGTTTACCCTTCCCCCTCCCCGTAGCCTCAAGTCCATTCTCTAGTAAGTCTGTGTCTTTATTCCTGTTTCACCCCTAGGTTTTTCACGACATTTTTTCCCTTAAATTCCATATATATGTGTTAGCATACGGTATTTGTCTCTCTCTTTCTGACTTACTTCACTCTGTATGACAGACTCTAGGTCCATCCACCTCATTACAAATAGCTCAATTTCGTTTCTTTTTATGGCTGAGTAATATTCCATTGTATATATGTGCCACATCTTCTTTATCCATTCATCCGATGATGGACACTTAGGTTGTTTCCATTGCTGGGCCATTGTAAATAGAGCTGCAATGAACATTTTGGTACATGACTCTTTTTGAATTATGGTTTTCTCAGGGTATATGCCCAGTAGTGGGATTGCTGGGTCATATGGTAGTTCTATTTGTAGTTTTTTAAGGAACCTCCATACTGTTCTCCACAGTGGCTGTATCAATTTACATTCCCACCAACAGTGTAAGAGGGTTCCCTTTTCTCCACACCCTCTCCAGCATTTATTGTTTCTAGATTTTTTGATGATGGCCATTCTGAATGGTGTGAGACGATATCTCATTGTAGTTTTCATTTGCATTTCTCTAATGATTAGTGATGTTGAGCATTCTTTCATGTGTTTGTTGGCAGTCTGTATATCTTCTTTGGAGAAATGTCTATTTAGGTCTCCTGCCCATTTTTGGATTGGGTTGTTTTTTTGTTATTAAGCTGCATGAGCTGCTTATAAATTTTGGAGATTAATCCTTTGCCAGTTGCTTCATTTGCAAATATTTTCTCCCATTCTGAGGGTTGTCTTTTGGTCTTCTTTATGGTTTCCTTTGCTGCACAAAAGCTTTTAAGTTTCATTAGGTCCCATTTGTTTACTTTTGTTTTTATTTCCATTTCTCTAGGAGGTGGGTCAAAAAGGACCTTGCTGTGATTTATGTCATAGAGTGTCCTGCCTATGTTTTCCTCTAAGAGTTTGATAGTTTCTGGCCTTACATTTAGGTCTTTAATCCATTTTGAGCTTATTTTTGTGTATGGTGTTAGGAAGTGATCTAATCTCATACTTTTACATGTAGCTGTCCAGTTTTCCCAGCACCACTTATTGAAGAGGCTGTCCTTTCTCCACTGTACATTCCTGCCTCCTTTATCAAAGATAAGGTGACCATATGTGCGTGGGTCTATCTCTGGGCTTTCTATCCTGTTCCATTGATCTATCTTTCTGTTTTTGTGCCAGTACCATACTGTCTTGATTACTATAGCTTTGTAGTATAGTCTGAAGTCAGGAAGCCTGATTCCTCCAGCTCCGTTTTTCGTTCTCAAGATTGCATTGACTATTCAGGGTCTTTTGTATTTCCATACAAATTGTGAAATTTTTTGTTCTAGTTCTGTGAAAAATGCCAGTGGTAGTTTGATAGGGATTGCATTGAATCTGTAGGTTGCTTTGGGTAGTAGAGTCATTTTCACAATGTTGATTCTTCCAATCCAAGAACATGGTATATCTCTCCATCTATTTGTATCATCTTTAATTTCTTTCATCAGTGTCTTATAATTTTCTGCATACAGGTCTTTTGTCTCCTTAGGTAGGTTTATTCCTAGATATTTTATTCTTTTTGTTGCAATGGTAAATGGGAGTGTTTTCTTAATTTCACTTTCAGATTTTTCATCCTTAGTGTATAGGAATGCCAGAGATTTCTGTGCATTAATCTTGTATCCTGCTACTTTACCAAATTCATTGATTAGCTCTAGTAGTTTTCTGGTAGCATCTTTAGGATTCTCTATGTATAGTATCATGTCATCTGCAAAGAGTGACAGCTTTACTTCTTCTTTTCCAATTTGGATTCCTTTTCTTCTCTGATTGCTGTGGCTAAAACTTCCAAAACTATGTTGAATAATAGTGGTGAGAGTGGGCAACCTTGTCTTGTTCCTGATCTTAGTGGAAATGCTTTCAGTTTTCCACCATTGAGGATGATGTTGGCTGTGGGTTTGTCATATATGGCCTTTATTATGTTGAGGAAAGTTCCCTCTATGCCTACTTTCTGCAGGGTTTTTATCATAAATGGGTGTTGAATTTTGTCAAAAGCTTTCTCTGCATCTATTGAGATGATCATATGGTTTTTCTCCTTCAATTTGTTAATATGGTGTATCACGTTGATTGATTTGCGTTTATTGAAGAATCCTTGCATTCCTGGAATAAACCCCACTTGATCATGGTGTATGATCCATTTAATGTGCTGTTGGATTCTGTTTGCTAGTATTTTGTTGAGGGTTTTTGCATCTATGTTCATCAGTGATATTGGCCTGTAGTTTTCTATCTTTGTGACATCCTTGTCTGGTTTTGGTATCAGGGTGATGGTGGCCTCGTAGAATGAGTTGGGGAGTGTTCCTCCCTCTGCTATATTTTGGAAGAGTTTGAGAAGGATAGGTGAGAGCTCTTCTCTAAATGTTTGATAGAATTTGCCTGTGAAGCCATCTGGTCCTGGGCTTTTGCTTGTTGGAAGATTTTTAATCACAGTTTCAATTTCAGTGCTTGTGATTGGTCTGTTCATATTTTCTGTTTCTTCCTGATTCAGTCTTGGCAGGTTGTGCCTTTCTAAGAATTTGTCCATTTCTTCCAGGTTGTCCATTTTATTGGCATAGAGTTGCTTGTAGTAATCGCTCATGATCTTTTGTATTTCTGCAGTGTCAGTTGTTACTTCTCCTTTTTCATTTCTAATTCTATTGATTTGAGTCTTCTCCCTTTTTTTCTTGATGAGTCTGGCTAATGGTTTATCAATTTTGTTCATCCTTTCAAAGAACCAGCTTTTAGTTTTATTGATCTTCGCTATCGTTTCCTTCATTTCTTTTTCATTTATTTCTGATCTGATTTTTATGATTTCTTTCCTTCTGCTAACTTTGGGGTTTTTTTATTCTTCTTTCTCTAATTGCTTTAGGTGCAAGGTTAGGTTGTTTATTCGAGATGGTTCCTGTTTCTTAAGGTAGGATTGTATTGCTATAAACTTCCCTCTTAGAACTGCTTTTGCTGCATCCCATAGATTTTGAGTCGTCGTGTCTCCATTGTCATTTGTTTCTAGGTATTTTTTGATTTCCTCTTTGATTTCTTCAGTGATCACTTCGTTATTAAGTAGTGTATTGTTTAGCCTCCATGTGTTTGTATTTTTTACAGCTCTTTTCCTGTAATTGATATCTAGTCTCATAGCGTTGTGGTCAGAAAAGATACTTGATACAATTTCAATTTTTTTAAATTTACCAAGGCTTGATTTGTGACCCAAGATATGATCTATCCTGGAGAATGTTCCATGAGCACTTGAGAAAAATGTGTATTCTGTTGTTTTTGGATGGAATGTCCTATAAATATCAATTAAGTCCATCTTGTTTAATGTATCATTTAAAGCTTGTGTTTCCTTATTTTCCTTATTTATTTTCATTTTGGATGATCTGTCCATTGGTGAAAGTGGGGTGTTAAAGTCCCCTACTATGAATGTGTTACTGTCGATTTCCCCTTTTATGGCTGTTAGTATTTGCCTTATGTATTGAGGTGCTCCTATGTTGGGTGCATAAATATTTACAATTGTTATATCTTCTTCTTGGATCGATCCCTTGATCCTTATGTAGTGTCCTTCTTTGTCTCTTCTAATAGTCTTTATTTTAAAGTCTATTTTGTCTGATATGAGAATTGCTACTCCAGCTTTCTTTTGGTTTCCATTTGCATGAAATACCTTTCTCCATCCCCTTACTTTCAGTCTGTATGTGTCTCTAGGTCTGAAGTGGGTCTCTTGTAGACAGCAAATATATGCGTCTTGTTTTTGTATCCATTCAGCCATTCTGTGTCTTTTGGTGGGAGCATTTAGTCCATTTACATTTAAGGTAATTATCGATATGTGTGTTCCCATTCCCATTTTCTTAATTGTTTTGGGTTCGTTATTGTAGGTCTTTTCCTTCTTTTGTGTTTCTTGCCTAGAGAAGTTCCTTTAGCATTTGTTGTAAAGCTGGTTTGGTGGTGCTGAACTCTCTCAGCTTTTGCTTGTCTGTAAAGGTTTTAATTTCTCCATCGAATCTGAATGAGATCCTTGCTGGGTAGAGTAATCTTGGTTGCAGGTTTTTCTCCTTCAACACTTTCAATATGTCCTGCCACTCCCTTCTGGCTTGCAGAGTTTCTGCTGAAAGATCAGCTGTTAACCTTATGGGGATTCCCTTGTGTGTTATTTGTTGTTTTTCCCTTGCTGCTTTTAATATGCTTTCTTTGTATTTAATTTTTGACAGTTTGATTAATATGTGTCTTGGCGTATTTCTCCTTGGATTTATCCTGTATGGGACTCTCTGTGCTTCCTGGACTTGATTAACTATTTCCTTTCCCATATTAGGGAAGTTTTCAACTATAATCTCTTTAAATATTTTCTCAGTCCCTTTCTTTTTCTCTTCTTCTTCTGGAACCTCTATAATTCGAATGTTGGTGCGTTTAATGTTGTCCCAGAGGTCTCTGAGACTGTCCTCAGTTCTTTTCATTCTTTTTTCTTTATTCTGCTCTGCAGTAGTTATTTCCACTATTTTATCTTCCAGCTCACTTATCCGTTCTTCTGCCTCAGTTATTCTGCTATTGATCCCATCTAGAGTATTTTTCATTTCATTTATTGTGTTGTTCATCATTGTTTGTTTCATCTTTAGTTCTTCTAGGTCCTTGTTAACGGTTTCTTGCATTTTGTCTATTCTATTTCCAAGATTTTGGATCATCTTTACTATCATTATTCTGAATTCTTTTTCAGGTAGACTGCCTATTTCCTCTTCATTTGTTAGGTCTGGTGGGTTTTTATCTTGCTCCTTCATCTGCTGTGTTTTTCTGTCTTCTCATTTTGCTTATCTTACTGTGTTTGGGGTCTCCTTTTTGCAGGCTGAAGGTTCATAGTTCCTGTTGTTTTTTGTGTCTGTCCCCAGTGGCTAAGGTTGGTTCAGTGGGTTGTGTAGGCTTCCAGGTGGAGGGGACTGGTGCCTGCATTCTGGTGGATGAGGCTGGATCTTGTCTTTCTGGTGGGCAGGTCCACGTCTGGTGGTGTGTTTTGGGGTGTCTGTAGACTTATTATGATTTTGGGCAGCCTCTCTGCTAATGGGTGGGGTTGTGTTCCTGTCTTGCTAGTTGTTTGGCATAGGATGTTCAGCACTGTAGCTTGCTGGTCGTTGAGTGAAGCTGGGTGCTGGCGTTGAGATGGAGATCTCTGGGAGATATTCGCCATTTGATATTATGTGCAGCTGGGAGGTCTCTTGTGGACCAGTGTCCTGAAGTGGGCTCTCTCACCTCAGAGGCACAGCACTAACTCCTGGCTGCAGCACCAAGAGCCTTTCATCCACACGGCTCCTTAATTTGGGATGATTCGTTGTCTATCCACGTATTCCACAGATGCAGGGTACATCAAGTTGATTGTGGAGCTTTAATCCGCTGCTTCTAAGGCTGCTGGGAGAGATTTCCCTTTCTCTTCTTTGTTCTCACAGCTCCCAGTGGCTCAGCTTTGGATTTGGCCCCGCCTGTGCGTGTAGGTCGCCGGAGGGCGTCTGTTCTTTGCTCAGACAGGACGGGGTTAAAGGAGCCGCTGATTCGGAGGCTCTGGCTCACTCAGGCCGGCAGGCCAGGGGGGTAGGGAGGGTCACGGAATGCGGGGTGGGCCTGCGGCAGCAGAGGCCGGTGTGACGTTGCTAGCCTGAGGCGCGCGTGCGTTCTCCCGGGGGAGTTGTCCCTGGATCCCGGGACCCTGGCAGTGGCGGGCTGCACAGGCTCCCCGGAAGCGGGGTGTGGATAGTGACCTGTGTTCGCACACAGACTTCTTGGTGGCGGCAGCAGCGGCCTTAGCGTCTCATGTCTGTCTCTAGGGTCCGCACTTTTAGACGCAGCTCGCGCCCGTCTCTGGAGCTCCCTTAAGCAGCGCTCTTAATCCCCTCTCCTAACACACCAGGAAACAAAGAGGGAAGAAAAAGTCTCTTGCCTCTTCGGCAGGTCCAGACTTTTCCCCGGACTCCCTCCCAGCTAGCCGCGGTGCACTAACGCCCTGCAGGCTGTGTTCACGCCGCCAACCCCAGTCCTCTCCCGGCGCTCCGACCGAAGCTGGAGCCTCAGCTCCCAGCCCCGCCCGCCCCGGCAGGCGAGCAGACAAGCCTCTCGGCTGGTGAGTGCCAGTCGGCCCCGATCCTCTGCGCTGGAATCTCTCCGCTTTGCCCTCCGCACCCGTGTTGCTGTGCTCTCCTCCGCGGCTCCGAAGCTCCCCGACTCCGCCACCTGCAGTCTCCGCCCGCGAAGGGGCTTCCTAGTGTGTGGACACTTTTCCTCCTTCACAGCTTCCTCCCGCTGGTGCAGGACCCGTCCCTATCCTTTTGTCTCTGTTTATTTTTTTCTTTTGCCCTAACCAGGTACGTGGGGGGGTTCCTTGCCTTTTGGGAGGTCTGAGGTCTTATGCCAGCGTTCAGTAGGTGCTTCGTAGGAGTTGTTCCACGCGTAGATGTATTTCTGGTGTATCTGTGGGGAGGAAGGTGATATCCGCGTCTTACTCTTCCACCATCTTCCCGGAAGTCCTCCTAATAGATCTTTATTGGAGTAAAATTGCTTCACAACACCATGCTAGTTTCTGTTGCACAACAAAGTGAATCAGCCCTATGCATACACATGTCCCCAGATCCCCTCACTCTTGAGCCTCCCTCCCATCCTCCCTATCCCACCCCTTTAGGTCATCATCGAAAAGCACCGAGCCGATCTCCCTGTGCTATGCTGCTGCTTCCCACCAGCCAACTATTTTACATTCAGTAGTGTATATATGTCAATGCTACTCTCACTTCACCCCAGCTTTGCCCTCCCACCTATGTCCTCAATTCCATTCTCTATGTCTACCTCTTTATTCCTGCCCTGCAAGTAGGTTCATGAGTACCTTTTTTTT
Organism: Globicephala melas; assembly: GCF_963455315.2. Lineage (NCBI taxonomy): Eukaryota > Metazoa > Chordata > Mammalia > Artiodactyla > Delphinidae > Globicephala > Globicephala melas. The sequence goes on from NC_083323.1 coordinate 15,389,378, forward strand.
TCAGATTCCATATATATGTATTAGCATACAGTATTTGTTTTTATCTTTCTGACTTGCTTCACTCTGTATGACAGACTCTAGGTCCATCCACCTCACTACAAATAACTAACTTAAGTTTCTTTTTATGGCTGAGTAATATTCCATTGTATATATGTGCCATATCTTCTTTATCCATTCATCTGTCGATGGACACTTAGGTTGCTTCCACGTCCTGGCTATTGTAAATAGAGCTGCAATAAACATTGTGGTACATGACTCTTTTTGAATTATGGTTTTCTCAGGGTATATTCCCAGTAGTGGGATTGCTGGGTCATATGGTAGTTCTATTATTAGTTTTTTAAGGAAACTCCATACTGTTCTCCATAGTGGCTGTATCAATTTACATTCCCACCAACAGTGCAAGAGGGTTCCCTTTTTTCCACACCCTCTCCAGCATTTATTGTTTGTAGATTTTTTGATGATGGCTATTCTGACTAGTGTGAGGTGATACCACATTGTAGTTTTGATTTGCATTTCTCTAATGATTAGTGATCTTAAGCATCCTTTCATGTGTTTGTTGGCAATCTGTATATCTTCTTTGGAGAAATGTCTATTTAGGTCTTCCCATTTTTGGATTGTGTTGTTTGTTTTTTTGATATTGAGCTGCATGAGCTGCTTGTAAATTTTGGAGATTAATCCTTTCTCAGTTGCTTCGTTTGCAAATATTTTCTCCCATTCTGAGGGTTGTCTTTTTGTCTTGTTTAAGGTTTCCTTTGCTGTGCAAAAGCTTTTAAGTTTCATTAGGTCCCATTTGTTTATTTTTGTTTTTATTTCCGTTTCTCTAGGAGGTGGGTCAAAAAGGATCTTGCTGTGATTTATGTCACAGAGTGTTCTACCTGTGTTTTCCTCTAAGAGTTTTATAGTGTCTGGCCTTAATTTAGGTCTTTAATCCATTTGAAGATTATTATTGTGTATGGTGTTAGGGAGTGTTCTAATTTCATTCTTTTACATGTAGCTCTCCAGTTTTCCCAGTAGCACTTATTGAAGAGGCTGTCTCTTCTCCATTGTATATTGCCTCCTTTATCAAAAATAAGGTGACCATATGTGTGTGGGTTTATCTCTGGGCATTCTATCTTGTACCATTGATCTATATTTCTGTTTTTTTTCAGTATCATACTGTTTTGATTACTGTAGCTTTGTAGTATAGTCTGAAGTCAGGGAGCCTGATTCCTCCAGTTCCATTTTTCTTTCTCAAGATGGCTCTGGCTATTCGGGGTCTTTTGTGTTTCCATACAAATTGTGAAAGTTTTTTTCTAGTTCTGTGAAAAATGCCATTGATAGTTTGGCAGGGATTGCATTGAATCTGTAGATTGCTTTGGGTAGTATAGTCACTTTCACAGTGTTGATTCTTCTAATCCAAGAACATGGTATATCTCTCCATCTATTTGTATCATCTTTAATTTCTTTCATCAGTGTCTTATAGTTTTCTGCATATAGGTCTTTTGTCTCCTTTGGTAGGTTTATTCCTAGGTGTTTTATTCTTTTTGTTGCAATGGTAAATGAGAGTGTTTCCTTAATTTCTCTTTCAGATTTTTCATCATTAGTGTATAGGAATGCAAGAGATTTCTGTGTATTAATTTTGTATCCTGCAACTTTACCAAATTCATTGATTAGCTCTAGTAGTTTTCTGGTGGCATCTTTAGGATTCTCTATGTATAGTATCATGTCATCTGAAAACAGTGACAGCTTTACTTCTTCATTACGATTTGGATTCCTTTTATTTCTTTTTCTTCTCTAATTGCTGTGGCTAAAACTTCCAAAACTATGTTGAATAATAGTGGTGAGGGTGGAAAACCTTGTCTTTTTCCTGATCTTAGTGGAAATGGTTTCAGTTTTTTACCATTGAAAACAATGTTGGCTGTGGGTTTGTTATATATGACCTTTATTATGTTGAGGTAAGTTCCCTCTATGCCTACTTTCTGGAGGTTTTTTATCATAAATGGGTGTTGAATTTTGTTGAAAGCTTTTTCTGCATCTACTGAGATGATCATATGGTTTTTCTTCTTCAATTTGTTAATATGGTGTATCACGTTGATTGGTTTGTGTATATTGAAGAATCCTTACATTCCTGGAATAAACCCCACTTGATCATGGTGTATGATCCTTTTAATGTGCTGTTGGATCCTGTTTGCTAGTATTTTGTTGAGGATTTTTACATCTATGTTCACCATTGATATTTGCTTGTAGTTTTCTTTCTTTGTGATATCTTTGTCTGGTTTTTGTATCAGGGTGATGATGGCCTTGTAGAATGAGTTTGGGAGTGTTCCTCCCTCTGCTATATTTTGGAAGAGTTTGAGAAGGATAGGTGTTAGCTCTGCTCTAAGTGTTTGATAGAATTCGCCTGTGAAGCCATCTAGTCCTCGGCTTTTGTTTGTTGGAAGACTTTTTTTTTAATTAATTTATTTTTGGCTGTGTTGGGTCCTTGTTGCTGCGCGCGGGCTTTCTCCAGTTGCAGCAAGCGGGGGCTACTCTTCGTTGTGAGGGCTTCTCATTGTGGTGGCTTCTCCTGCTGCAGAGCATGGGCTCTAGGCACGTGGGCCTCAGTAGTCGTGGCATGTGGGCTCAGCAGTCGTGGCTCACGGGCTCTAGAGTGCAGGCTAAGTAGTTGTGGCACCAGGGCTTAGCTGTTCCGCGGCATGTGGGATCTTCCTGGACCAGGGATTGAACGCATGTCACCTGCATTGGCAGGCGGATTCTTAACCACTGCGCCACCAGGGAAGCCCCTGTTGGAATATTTTTAATCACAGTCTCAATTTCAGTGCTTGTGATTGGTCTGTTTATATTTTCTACTTCTTCCTGGTTCAGTCTTGGAAGGTTGTGGTTTTCTAAGAATGTGTCCATTTCTTTCAGGTTGTCCATTTTATTGGCATATAGTTGCTTGTAGTAATCTCTCATGATCCTTTGTATTCCTTCAGTGTCAGTTGTTACTTCTCCTTTTTCATTTCTAATTCTATTGATTTGAGTCTTCTCCCTTTTTTTCTTGATGAGTCTGGCTCATGGCCTATCAATTTTGTTTATTTTCTCAGAGAACCACCTTTTGGTTTTATTGATCTTTGGTATGGTTTCCTTCATTTCTTTTTCATTTATTTCTGCTCTGATCTTTGATTTCTTTCCTTCTGCTAACATTGGGGTTTTTTTGTTCTTCTTTCTCTAATTGCTTTAGGTTTAAGGTTAGATTGTTTATTTGAGACGTTTTTTGTTGGATGATCTGTCCATTGGTGAAAGTGGGGTTTTAAAGTCCCCTACTACGATTGTGTTACTGTCGATTTCCCCTTTTATGGCTGTTAGCATTTGCCTTACGTATTGAAGTGCTCCTATGTTGGGTGCATAAATATTTACAATTGTTATATCTTCTTCTTGGATTGATCCCTTGATCCTTATGTAGTGTCCTTCTTTGTCTCCTGTAATAGTCTTTATTTTAAAGTCTATTTTGTCTGATATGAGAATTGCTACTCCAGCTTTCTTCTGATTTCCATTTGCATGGACTATCTTTTTCCATCCCCTCACTTTCAGTCTGTATGAGTCCCTAGGTGTGAAGTTGGTCTCTTGTAGACAGCATGTATATGGATATTGTTTTTGTATCCATTCAGCCAGTCTGTGTCTTTTGGTTGGAGCATTTAATCCGTTTACATTTAAGGTAATTATCAATATGTATGCTCCTATTACCATTTTCTTAATTGTTTTGGGTTTGTTATTGTAGGTCTTTCCTTCTCTTGTGTTTTTTGCCTAGAGAAGTTCCTTTAGTATTTGTTGTAGAGCTGGTTTGGTGGTGCTGAATGCTCTTAGCTTTTGCTCGTCTGTAAAGGTTTTAATTTCTCCATCGAATCTGAATGAGATCCTTGCTGGGTAGAGTAATCTTAGTTGTAGGTTCTTCCCTTTCATCACTTTAAATATGTCCTGCTACTCCCATCTGGCTTGCAGAGTTTCTGCTGAAAGATCAGCTGTTAACCTTATGGGGATTCCCTTGTATGTTATTTGTTGTTTTTCCCTAGCTGCTTTTAATATTTTTTCTTTGTATTTAATTTTTGATAGTTTGATTAATATGTGTCTTGGCGTGTTTCTCCTTGGATTTATCCTGTGTGGGACTCTCTGTGCTTCCTGGACTTGATTAACTATTTCCTTTCCCATATTAGGGAAATTTTCAACTATAATCTCTTCAGATATTTTCTCAGTCCCGTTTTCTTTCACTTCTTCTTCTGACACCCCTATAGTTCAAATGTTGGTGAGTTTAATGTTGTCCCAGAGGTCTCTGAGACTGTCCTCAGTTCTTCTCATTCTTTTTTCTTTATTCACTCTGCAGTAGTTATTTCCACTGTTTTATCTTCCAGGTCACTTATCCGTTCTTCTGCCTCAGTTATTCTGCTATTGATTCCCTCTAGAGAATTTTTAATTTCATTTATTGTGTTGTTCATCATTGTTTGTTTGCTCTTTAGTTCTTCTAGGTCCTTGTTAAAGGTTTCATGTATTTTCTGCATTTTATTTCCAAGATTTTGGATCATCTTTACTATCATTGCTCTGAATTCTTTTTCAGAGGTAAACTGCCTATTTCCTCATCATTTGTTTGGTCTGGTGGGTTTTTACCTTGCTCCATCTGCTGTGTGTTTGTCTTCTCATTTTGCTTAACTTACTATGTTTGGGGTCTCCTTTTTGCAGGCTGCAGGTTCGTAGTTCCCGTTGTGTTTGGTGTCTGCCCCAGTGGCTAAGGTTGGTTCAGTGGGTTGTGTAGGCTTCCTGGTGCAGGGAACTGGTGCCTGTGTTCTGGTGGATGAGTCCGGATCTTGTCTTTCTGGTGGGCAAGACCATGTCTGGTGGTGTGTTTTGGGGTGTGTGTAACCTTATTATGTTTTTAGGCATCCTCTCTGATAATGGGTGGGGTTGTGTTCCTGTCTTGCTAGTTGTTTGGCATAGGGTGTCCAGCACTATAGCTTCCTGGTTATTGAGTGGAGCTGGGACATAACATTGAGATGGAGATCTCTGGGAGAGCTTTCTTTTTTTTTTTTTTTTTTGCGGTACACGGGCCTCTCACTGTTGCGGCCTCTCCCATTGCGGAGCACAGGCTCCGGACGCACAGGCTCAGCGGCCATGGTTCACGGGCCCAGCCGCTCCGCGGCATGTGGGATCCTCCCGGACCGGGGCACGAACCCGTGTCCTCTGCATCGGCAGGCAGACTCTCAACCACTGCACCACCAGGGAAGCCCTCTGGGAGAGCTTTTGCCGTTTGATATTACGTGGAGCCAGGAGGTCTCCAGTGGACCAATGTCCTGAACTCGGCTCTCCCACCTCAGAGGCACAGGCCTGACAGCTGGCCGGAGCACCAAGACCCTGTCAGCCACATGGCTCAGAAGAAAAGGGAGATAAAAATAGATACATAAATAAATAAATAAAATAAAATAAAGTTATTAAAATAATTATTAAAAATAAAAAAAAGTGTAATAAAAAGAAATAAAGAAAGAAGAGAGCAACCAAACCAAGAAAGAAATTCTCCAATGATAACAAGCGCTAAAAACATACTAAAAAAAAATGAGGGGGACAGACAGAACCCTAGGACAAAATGGTAAAAGCAAAGCTATACAGACAAAATCACACAAAGAAGCATCCACATACACACTCACAAAAAGAGAAAAAGGAAAAAATACATATATATCTATATATAAAAAAAGAAAGAGGAAGAGAGCAACCATATCAATAAACAAATCTACCAATGATAATAAACTCTAAATACTAAACTAAGATAAACATAAAACCAGGAACAAATTAGATGCAGAAAGCAAACCCCAAGTCTACAGTTGCTCCCAAAGTCCACCGCCTCAGTTTTGGGATGATTCGTTGTCTATTCAGGTATTCCACAGATGCAGGGTACATCAAGTTGATTGTGGAGATTTAATCCGATGCTCCTGAGGCAGCTGGGAGAAATTTCCCTTTCTCTTCTTTTTTCGCACAGCTCCCGGGGGTTCAGCTTTGGATTTGGCCCCGCCTCTGCTTGTAGGTCACCTGAGGGCGTCTGTTCCCCGCCCAGACAGGACGGGGTTAAAGTAGCAGCTGCTTAGGGGGCTCTGGCTCACTCAGGCCGGGGGGAGGGAGGAGTGCGGATGTGGTGTGAGCCTGCGGCGGCAGAGGCCAGCATGATGTGGCAACAGCCTGAGGCGTGCCATGTGTTCTCCCAGGGACGTTGTCCCTGGATCACGGGATCCTGGCAGTGGCGGGCTGCACAGTTTCCCAGGAGGGGAGGTGTGGATAGCGACCTGTGCTTGCACACAGGCTTCTTGGTGACTGCAGCAGCAGCCTCAGCGTTTCATACCCGTCTCTGGTGTCCACGCTTATAGCCATGGCTCACACCCGTCTCTGGAGCTCATTTAGGCGGTGCTCTGAATCCCCTCTCCTTGCGCACCCCGAAACAATGGTCTCTTGCCTCTTAGGCAGGTGCAGACTTTTTCCCGGACTCCCTGCCGGCTAGCTGTGGCACACTAGCCCCCTTCAGGCTGTGTTCACGCAGCTGACCCCAGTCCTCTCCCTGGGATCTGACCTCCGAAGCCCGAGCCTCAGCTGCCAGCCCCAACCCGTCCTGGCGGGTGAGTGGAGAAGCTTCTCAGGCAGGTGTGGGCTGGTCAGCACTGATCCTCTGTGCGGGAATCTCTCTGCTTTTCCCTCTGCACCCCTGTTGCTGCACTCTCCTCCATGGCTCTGAAGCTTCCCCCCTGCCACCCCCTGTCTCCACCAGTGAAGGGGCTTCCTAGTGTGTGGAAACTTTTCCTCCTTCACAGCTCCCTCCCAGAGGTGCAGGTCCCGTCCCTATTCTTTTGTCTCTGTTTTTCCTTTTTTCTTTTGCCCTATCTAGGTACGTGGGGAGTTTCTTGCCTTTTGGGAAGTCTGAGGTCTTCTGCCAGCGTTCAATAGGTGTTCTGTAGGAGTTGTTCTACATGTAGATGTATTTCTAATGTATTTGTGGGGAGGAGGTTGATCTCCATGTCTTACTCCTCTGCCATCTTGAAGGTCTCTCTCCCAAACCGCCATCTTGACTCCTCCCCTCATTCCACAGTTTTTTGATCATTGTATTTTTTTTCATTTGTCTGTAGGTATTTTTTGATTTCCTTTTTTATTTCTTCAGTGATCCATTGGCTGTTTAGTAGCATATTGTTTTGCTTCCATATGTTTGTATTTTTTACAGTTTTTTTCTTGTAGTTGATTTCTAGTTTCCTAGTGTTGTGGTCAGAAAAGATGCCTGATATGATTTCAATTTTCTTAAATTTACCAAGGCTTGTTTTGTTGCCTAGCATGTGATCTGTCCTGGAGAATATTCCCTGTGCACTTGGAAAGAATGTGTATTCTGCTGCTTTCAGATGGAATGCTCTCTATATATCAATTAAGTTCTTCTGGTATAATTTCTCATTTAAGGCAAGTGTTTTCTTATTGATTTTCTGTCTGGATGATCTGTCCATTGATGTACTTGGGGTGTTAAAATCCCCTACTATTATTGTGTTACTGTCGATTTCTCCCTTTATGTCCGTTAATATTTGCCTTATGTATTTAGGTGCTTCTGTGTTGGGTACATATATATTTACAGTTGCTATATCTTTTTCTTGAATTGATCGCTTGATCATTGTGTAGTGTCTTCATCTCTTGTAACAGCCTTTATTTTAAAGTCTATTTTGTCTGATATAAGTATTGCTACTCTGGTTTTCCATTGATTTCCATTTACATGGAATACCTTCTTCCATCCCCTCACTTTCCATCTGTGTATGTCTTTAGATCTGAAGCGAGTCTCTGGTAGGCAGCATATATATGGGTCTGATGAAAGAAATTGAAGATGACACAAATAGATGGAAAGATATACCATGTTCTTGGATTGGAAGGATTAATATTGTTAAAATGACCACACTAACCAAGGCAATCTACAGATTCAGTGCAGTCCCTATCAAAATACCAATGGCATTTTTCAGAGAATTAGAACAAATAATTTTTAAATTTGTATGGAAACACAAAAGACCCCTAAAAGCCAAAACAATCTTGAGAAAGAAGAACAGAGCTGGAGGAATCATGCTCCCTCACCTCAGACTATACTACAAAGGTACAGTAATCAAAACAGTATGGTACTGGCACAAAAAGAGACACATAGATCAATGGAATAGAACAGAGAGCCCAGAAATAAACCCAAACATTTATGGTCAATTAATCTATGACAAAGGAGGCATATTCAATGGAGAAAAGACAGTCTCTCCAATATGTGGTGCTGGGAAACCTGGACAAGTAAAAAAATGAGATTAGAACTTTCTCTAACACCATATAAAAAATAAACTTAAAATGGATTCAAGACCAAAATGTAAGACCAGAAACCATAAAACTCTTAGGGGAAAACATAGGCAGAACACTCTTTGACATACATCACAGCAAGATTTTTTTGGATCTGTTTCCTAAAGCAAAATAAATAAAGGCAAAAATAATTAGGTCCAATGGGACCTAATTAAAGTTAAAACTTTTGCACAGCAAAGGAAACCATCAACACAAGGAAAAGGCAACCTATTGAATGAGAGAAAATATTTGCAATGATGACTGATAAGGGGTTAATATCCAGCATATATGAACAGCTCATACAACTCAACATCAAAAAACAGCCCAATTGGAAAATGGGCAGGAAACCTGAATAGACATTTTTTCATAGAGGACATGGTGGTCAATAGACACATAAAAAGATGCTCAATGTCACTAATCATCAGAGAACTGCAAATCAAAATCACAATTAGATATCACCTCACATCTGTCAGAATGGCTATCATCAAAAAGAACCTAAATAACAAATGTTGGCAAGAATGTGGAGAAAAGGGAACCCTCGTATACTCTTGGTGGGAATGTAAATTTGTGCAGCCACTGTGGAAAACAGTATGGACGTTTCTCAAAAAGCTGAAAATAGAACTACCATATGACCCAGCAATTCCACTCATGGGTATATATCTGAAAGAAAAAAACACTAATTTGAAAAGATACATGTACCCCCATGTTCATAGCAGCATTATTAACAATTGCCAAGTTATGTAAGCAACCTACGTGTCCATCAACAGATGAATGGGTAAAGGAAATGTTCTGTATATACACAATGGAATACTACTTAGCCATAAAAAAGAATGAAAGTTTTCCATTTACATCAATATGAATGGACTTGGAGGGCATTATGTTAGTGAAATAAGTCAGACAGAGAAAGGCAAACACAAATATTTGATATCACTTATATGTGGAATCTACAAAATAGAACAAACTAGTGAGTGTATCAAAAAAGAAGCAGACTCACAGATACAGAAAACAAACTAGTGGTTACCAGTGGGGAGAGGGAAGTGAGGAGGGGCAAGATAAGGGTAGAGAATTAAAATAAGTTAAAAGGTTAAATTGTACAGCAAGTACTATATATAAAATAAATAAGCTACAATGTATCAAATAATCTACAAGGATATATTGTACAGCACAGGAAATATTTTATAATTATAAATGGAGTATAGCCTTTAAAAATTGTGAATCACTATATTGTACACCTGTAACATATAATATTGTACATCAACTATACTTCAATTAAAAAAAAAGACTACATTCCTTGGGGAGGTTGTAACTACAGTTAGGTTCAGTATTAGGTCTTGGTTTGCTGACATGGGGCTTAGCACAAGTGACTCCATTTTGGGCCTGTTGTCTCCTTTTTAAGAAGGCTGGATTATCCACTTCTGAGACCTAGCTGTCTATGTGGTACAAATAACTAGACATGGAATCCAAAGACCTGAGCTCATGTCCTGGTTTTGCCCCATACCAGCTCTGTTAACATACCTCTCTGAGCCACAGAGCCCCTGTCTGTGAACCAAGGGTGGTAGTGGAAACACCACACAGTGTTGCTGAGAGCAGCAAATGAGATCATGTGTAGGATGTGACTCTGGCAGACAATAGATGGCCCATGACAATGTTTGATGAAACCAATTCTGAACCAGGAAGTGGAGTCCCAGGATATAATATCTGGGCTGCAAGGATAGCTAGACAGTTTTCTAAGACATTCAGACTCAAAGCTAGAAATGAATTGGTGTCAAGGGATGCTGAGAAAGCCTCCCTAAATGAGATACACAAAGAAGAGGCATATGGGTTCATGGAGCTGAGTACACTGCGCTTCCCTTGATGGGTAGATGGTATCACGTAGGGTCTGCCTATCTTGAGCCCAGCTTGACTGCTAACTAGTTAAGTGACCTAATCTTTTGGCCTCCATTTCCCATCTGTAAGTTAGGAATAATAACACTGGCTATGCCTTCAGGTTGTTGTGAGGACTTGAATGAGGTTAATTGTATTGATACAAAGCCCTTAGTGTCATAGAGTAAGTACTTATTTCATCTAGTTCTTATTATTCCTGAAACCTCAGAGGTGAGAAAAAGAGGCTGGTTGATGATGGCCTCCCTTCCCTCCCTTTCTTTCATCCTGTCTGGCTGGCAAATACATGGAAGAGAGCAATTATTTAGCACTGGTTTCTTCAGAATTGACTGTAAATCATTTTTTTAGTGTTGTATAGTAACATAAAACATAATTTGGGGGTCATACAGAGAGGCATGAAATTCTTGCTCTGCTAATTCCAGCTTTGTGACTTTGGACAAGTTACTTGTCTTTCTGAGCCTCAATTTTTAAAAGGCATAGGAATCCTTCCTTGTTGATGTGAGTATTGAATGAGATAATGTATGTAATGTTTACATCTGTTCTCTCCTGAGAATCCGTCTACCTTGTGTTTTGCACTGGAGAAAGCAAGAGTGTACAAATAATAGGATATCAGTATAGGAGGATGATGAAAATATAAAAGAGGATCTCTAGGATTTAACTCTGGAAAATTTTCCAGGGGAGAGAAGCTACTGCTAAGTACTTACAACACTGTCCTGAGTTTTACCTTCACCGTTCTCACAATTTGGGTCCTACTGTTACCACTTTGCTTGATCATGATGATGATGATGAAAGCAAGCTGAGATATCCCAATTTATAACAAGAAATACGTATTTGGTCTTCATCCAGTTCCTGGCCCAGAGCTCCTAAAACCCTTGGAATTGCCTAAGGGATGAGAGCCAAAATGGTGTCTTTTTTTACGTTAATGAGGTGACTTTTGGAAAACACCTAAGGATGGGGGCTGGTTGCTGGAGGAGTCAACCAGGTGATTAGAGGGTTGGAATTTAGTCTCACTCCCTGACCTCTGGGTAGGGAGTCAGGTTGAATCAATCACGAATAGCCAATGATGTAATCAATCACGCCTGTGTCATGAGGCCTCCATAAAAACCCGAAACGACAGGGTTGAGAGCTTCTAGGTTGGTGAATATATGGAGGTTCGGGGAGAGTGCTGTGTTCCGAGAGTATAAGTTCAGGGCCCTTTCTCCATATCCGGCCCTGTGCATCTCTTCCATCTGGCTGTTTCTGAGTTATATATCCTTTTCTAAGAAACTGGTGATCTGGTAAGTAAAATATTTCTCTGAGCTGTATGAGCCTCTCTAGCAAATTAATCTAAACCCAAGGAGGGGGTCGTGGGAACCTCCAATCTATAGGCGGTTGGTCAGAAGCACAGGTGACAACCTGGACTTGCAATTGGTCTCTGAAGGTGGAGGAAGACAATCTTGTAGGACTGAGCCCTTAACCTATAGGGTCTCCTGATAGATGGTGTCAGACTTGAGTTGAATTGTAGGGCACCTAGCTGGTGTCAGAGAATTGCTTATTTTGGGGGAACCCCCCCACAACCTGGTGTCAAAAGTTGTTGAGTGTAGTGGTGGTATGAGAGGAAAGGGGGAACCCAGGAGGAGGGCTGGGGTTTTCCTACTCACTAGCATTTTTGGTGCAAGCTGGGAAAAAACTCCCTTCCCTTGGTTCCCCCCAAATACAGCCAAGACTGGCGAGAATGTAAGGTTTTAGGGTTTTTTTAATTAAAAATAAGGGTAAACAAAGTGGAAACACACAAAGGAAGTGCAAGAAGCCTGATGCTCTATGATTTCAGTTTTCTGACCCTTCCATTGTTGGCTTGCTCCCTGATATATTTCACACAATATTTGTAATATTTATACTCTGGGTTCCATACCAATATGTCATCAATTTTTCTAAGTAACCTAAGTATACTTTAAAACAAAGTGTCCAGCTACCAAGCCTACTGCTATCAGTTAATTTCTATTTTACTTAGCTATATTGTTCAGCTCTAGACTTACTTATTTTGGGTTATTGTTTACTTAATCTGCTCTATCCTAATAATGGAGTTGATGTCTACAATTATAATTAATTATAGTTTTGTAGAAGTTTTCCTTGGCTCTCTGCTTTTCTGTTTGCTTTGGTCTCTGTTTTTCTTTTTAAATTGAAGTATAATTGATGTAAAATACTGTGTTAGTTTCAGGTGTACAGCAGAGTGATTCAGTACTTTTGCAGATTATATTGTTATAGGTTGTTATAAGATAATGCATATAATTTCCTATGCTATACAGTATGTCCTTACTGCTTATCTATTTTATATATAGTAGTTTGTATGTGTTAATCCCGTACCCCTAATTTGTCCCTCCCTACTTTTCTGTTTCCTTTGGTAACCACAAGTTTGTTTTTTCTGAGTCTGATTCTGTTTTGCATATACATTCATTTGTATTATTTTTTTTGATTCCATGTGTAAGTGATACCATGTAGTATTTCTCTGTCTGACTTATTCACTAAGCATAATATTCTTTAGGTCTATCCATGTTGCTGCAAATGGCAGTATTACATCCTTTCTTATGGCTGAGTAATATTCCATTGTGTGTGTGTGTATGTATACCACATTTTGATTAATCCAGTTGTCTGTTGATGGGCAGTTCCCATGTCTTGGTTATTTTAATTAGTGCTGCTAGGAACATTGGGGTACATGTATCTTTTCAAATTAATGTTTTCTTTTTTTCCAATAACTATCCAGGAGTGGAATTGCTGGCTTATGTAGTAGTTCTATTTTTATTTTTTTAAGGAACCTGCCTACTGTTTTCCATAGTGACTGAACCAATTTACATTTCTACCAACAGTGTAGAAGGGTTCCCTTTTCTCCACATCCTCACCAACATTTGTTATTTGTAGACTTTTTGATGATAGCCATTCTGACAGGTGTGAGGTGATAACTCATTGTGGTTTTGATTTACATTTCTCTAATAATTAGTGATGTTTGATCATCTTTTCATGTACCTGTTGGCCATTTGTATGTCTTCTTTGGAAAAATGTATATACAAGTCTTCTGTGCATTTTTAATTGGATTGTTCCTTTTTTTTGATATTGAGTTGTATGAGCTGTTTGTATATTTTAGATATTAACCTCTTGTTGGTTGCATCATTTGCAAATATTTTCTCCCATTCTCTAGATTGTCTTTTCATTTTGTTGAAGATTTCCTTTGCTATGCAAAAGCTTTTAAGTTTAATTAGGCCCCATTTGTTTATTTTTGCTTTTATTTCTTTTGCCTTAGGGGACTGATCCAAGAAAATATTGCTATGGTTTATTTCAAAGAGTTTTCCACCTATATTCTCTTCCAGGAGTTTTATGATTTCAGGTCTTACATTTAGGTCTTTAAACCATTTTGATTTTATTTCTGTATATGTGTGAGGGAATATTCTAATCTCATTGTTCTATATGTCCAGTTTTCCCAGCACCACTTGTTGGAGAGACTGTCTTTTCTCCATTGTAGTTCTTGCCTCCTTTGTCGTAGATTAATTGACTGTATGTATGTGGGTTTCTTTCTGATAAAAACTCTCATCAAAATGAGTATAGAGGAAACATATCTCAACACAATAAAAGCCATTTTATTAAACAGCCACGTAATACAAACCCACAGCCAACATAATACTCAACAGTGAAAAGCTGAAAGCCTTCCCACTAAATTCAGGAACAAGACAGTGATGTCCACTCTCATCACTTCTATTCAACCTAGTATTGGAAGGTTACAGCAATCAGACAAGAAAAAGAAATAAAAATATCCAAATTGGATGCAAAGAGGGAAAACTGTCACTATTTGCAAATGACGATGATACTCTATATAATGAGCCCTAAAGTCACCTCCCCAAAACTGTTAAACTAATAACAAATTCAGCAAGGTTTCAGGATTCAAGATTAATATACAGAAATGTGTTGGCTTTATATATGCTAATAATGAATGATCAAAAAGAGAAAGTAAAAAAAAATCCCATTTAAAATTGCATCAAAAAAATAACTAGGAATAAACTGAACCAAGGAGATTAAAGACATAGATGCTGAAAACTATAAAACATTGATGAAGGAAATTGAAGATGATTCAAAGAAATGGAAAGATATCCATGCTCTTGGATTGGAAGAATTAATATTACTAAAATGGTCATATTACCCAAAACAATCTACAGATTTAATGCAAACCCTGTCTGTCAAAATAACCACATCATTTTTCACAGAACTAGAAAAAATAATCCTAAAATTTATATGGAATCACAGAAGACCTCAAACTGCCAAAGCAATCCTGAGGAAAAAAGAACAAAACTGGAGGTATACCCTTCCCAGACTTCAGGCTATACTACAAAGCTGCCATAATCAAAACTGTGATATTGGTACAAAAACAGACACATAGGTTAATGGAACAGAATAGAGAGCCCAGGTCTCTCTTTTTCATTATGAGAGGGTTTCCTCAAACATCTATTGACCACTGACTGTGCCTTCATATTTAAGAATGAGACACTGAAAACCTCATTGCAGACTCTGTGTGGGCTTACTGTGTTTACCCTCCAAGGCCTTTGTGATCTGGCCTCACCGTATCTCTCTGACCTCATCTCCTACTGCTCTCCACATTTCTTCCTCCAGCTAAACTACACATTGTAGTTCCCAAGGTGAACTAATATCAAGATTGTTATCACTTTGGGTCCTTGGTACTTACTTGCTATTCCCTCTCTCTAGAAAGAATAACTCCTAGATGTTCACTCAGCTTATTTCTTCACTTCTTTCAGGCCTCTGCTCAAGTAACACTTTGTCAGAGAGGCCTTCCCCAATGACCTTCTATAAAACTTCTACCTGGGCCTAACTCTGCTTTAGTTTCCATTGGTATTATTGCCACCTGACATGGCATCAGGGATCATATGCTTTGTTAGGTTCACCAGTATACTGTATTTATTTATTGTCTATCTTTATCCAGAAGAATTAAAGCTCCATAAGGTCAGGATCTTTATTTTGTTCACTAATTTGTCTGTTGTACCTGAAGCAGGGCTGGGACACTAGCATGTATTCAGTGCATATCTCTTGAATGAATGAATGAATGAACGGTGGCCTCACTGAGCATGAATAGGCCGGTATCTGGCCATTGTGTTGGAAGATACCTAACTTTCATTCTCTTCAGATCCTTCTTCTGGGCCATTTTCCCTGCCAGAAGGGTCCTAGCTGCTAGTGTTCTTGGGATTGACTGGGGGAAGCAGATCTTTCACCTCATCCTTCTGTTTTCAGCAAGATATCCCAGTCATCTTCAGTGCTTGAGTCCTCATGTGCAGAGACCTTTGAAATAACTTCTTTGGAGGGAAATTCCTGGTTTATTCTGGTGAGGTAGAATAGGAATCACCTGGTTGTGTAGGGGCAGGTGACGGAGGGGAACCCGGTTGCCTGTTTTAAACCCCACCCACACCCTTATTCTTAGATGTACTAGGTATCTGATTCCTAAGCCATTATGGGGTTCTGTAGGGTATTTCACTGTGATGTGCTGGTAAATGTTTAATTGGCTCTCTGGTGGAAAAAGTCCTGATTGGTAGTGTTTGTTCATTCCCATGATGTAAATATTCCCACCATAGCTGAATTCAAGCTACCATCACAACCTCACTGAATACAGAGTTGGGAAGGGTTGAGCAGCAGCACACCATTCTTCTTACCTTACAGATACGAGATGTTAATAACTTCAAGAGCATAGATAATAATAAAATGTAGTAAAATAATTAGGAATGAGGAGTTTTTTTTGTTTTTGTTTTGTTTTTTTGGCTGTATCGGGCCTTAGTTGCAGCACGCAGGATCTTCTTGAGGCATTTGGGATCTTTCATTGCAGCTCGTGGGCTTCTCTCTACTTGTGGCCTGCAGGTTTTCCCTCTCTAGTTGTGGCGTGCAGGCTCCAGGGCGCGTGGGCTCTGTAGTTTGTGGCACACAGGCTCTCTCATTGCGTGCAGGCTTAGTTGCCTTGCGGCATGTGGGATCTTAGTTCCCCGACCAGGGATTGAACCTGCGTCCCCTGCATTGGAAGGTGGATTCTTTACCACTGGACCACCAGGGAAGTCCCAGGAAGTGAGGAATTTTGAGCATTTATTACTTTTGTTTTAAATATAACTTATTAATTGAAATTTATATAATTTAATGTTTAATAATGATTAATTTTAACCAGCTTGTAAAATTCTTAAAAATTTAACAGTATGCTCTTGAGAGCTGCTATAAGCCGGTTCCAGCACATGTCATCTTGCTTTTGGCTTCCCTTGCCTCTTGTAGGCTTAATTTTTCGATACCTTGTGTCTTCTTTCTCCATTAATTATCTCTTGCTCATCTAATTTCCAGTTTCCAAATTTTGTTGATAGCTCTTTTCTGCTGTCATCTTCTTTCTCATTTGCATTGTCTTATTGGGCTTAAGCTTTACTCCAAAACATCCATCTAATGCCATTTTAATAGGTTTTCAGGAGGTGGTCAAGGTAAATGCATGTGATCAGACTGCTTTGTTTAACCAGAAGTGTCTCCAATTAGAATTACTTTTAATTTCTTCTTGCATGTACGTGCTTGAAAATGTACATTGTGACTACATTCTTTGGCCTATATAGATTCTCTTCTTTTTTTTCATTTTTACTATTGAATAGTTGGTGACTTTGTATGGCTCACATAAAATTTTAGTATAAAATTAACTTCATTTATTTCTATTGCTTAATGTACTTTTGGTATGAAAATTGATTCATTTAATACCACAATAATAACTTATAACCACAAATAAGTCACAGACATTAAAACATAGTAAAAGTTTTAGTTTCAAGAGTGTTTGTTTTGGGTAAAATAAGGTAGTAGTGTTTTACATCTATCAACATGTATTTTTCTTTACTGAGTTAGTTCATGACTTTATTCCTGGTGAGCTTATCATCTGTCTTGAGGTAGAGGGGTGGAGGAGGAGGGAATTATTACAGCAGGAAAGAAAAATAGCAAGAAAAATTGTTTAGTTTGTTTAACTTTGAAGACAAAATATAGGCTTGAAAGTCATAATTCATTGTGGGGAAAAAAAGGATTTTATAAATTCCTTTATCTTACCCCTGTAATACAACAAGACTCAGGTTTTGGTTGTAACTGAGACCCCATGATGTCTCCATCTTTGCACAACTTGGTGGTTCATCTCCTTCCCTTATAAGAGAGATCCCAGTATTCTTTCATGACCAAGATAGTTCAATTTGACTTTCTGAAACTAGTTGCCAATAGTTCTAAGTCTTTTCAATTTTGAGGGTTTTTTTTAAACCTGAACTCTGTGGATCTCGTTTCCACACATGATAGCTGTTTATCATTAATATATTTTGACTGAGAAAATACAGATGGTCAAAGGGATATTATGAATTGAGGAATGCTTATGAATGAACTTTTATCACATCAACATGTGATACAGTATTTGTAAAATAGATGTACTTGATATCCAAGACATTTTTTCATTCATTATGTAAATGATGCTTGGTGGCCCTACAAATTTGCAGATTCCTTGAAATAATTCTTAGCTTCACCCTCCTGCTCCCAAACCCAAAGTTGCTTAGTTCACGGTTTGGCCGAGCCAGTATTTCAGATTATCTTTTTCCCAAAGTCATTCCCATCTGAGTTTTTAAATGAGCTCTTTCTTGCCTTTCCACAATGCCAAATTGTGTTTATTCCAGCTTCTAAGCATTTCTTGACTCCCTCCCCTCTTTTTTTACACCTCCTGCCACTACTCCAGTCCAGGCCCTGCTTACCCCTCATGTACTGATGCAGCAGCCTTGTCTGGTCTCTTTTCTTACTGTCTGTCCCTTCTCCACTCCATTCTCCATACTGCAGCCAGAGTGATCTTTCTGGTTGTGTCCTTTGCTCGCCTGAAATTCTGCTACTCATGTGTCCTATCATGAGACATGTTTGTGTTCTGTAAACACATCAAATGCACGAGCTTTTGTTGGAGCCAGTTCTTTTGGTGGGAACAGTCTTTCTCCTGTACATGGCGAACTCAAGCTCAGCTCAGATGTCCCTTACGAAGCTTTGTTACTCAACCCCCATATTCCTCCTGGCATCCTGTAGCACTTTGTACAGGCTTTGGTTATGGACTTCTCACACTGCGGGCACTTTGGGGATAGGGACTTTCAAGTTGTGTTTGTATCCCCAATCACCTTGAACAGTGCCTGGTACATGGTAAATGCCCAGTGAATGTTTACTGAACACACTGATGTGGATTGGTATGCTTGTGAGCATGGGCCTTTCTTTGAGACTAGCAGGAGTACGGGATTCTATGTAGTGGGGAGATATGGAAATGGAGTGAGGAAAAATGTGTTAGTTATTTCCCAATTCTGTTTTTCCCATTTCAATCTCTTCTGAAATTTTTTCTCTCAAATCAGACTTTATTGAATTTTTCTGATCGCAAAAGCAACACATAGCATAGTATTTACAAAGACATCATACAGGTTTGAATTCAAATTTTGCTACTTATTGGCTGTGTGCCTTGCACATAGTACCTAACATCTTTATGCCTTAGTTTTCTCATCTGAAAAGTGGGAGTTATTCTAATAGTACTTACCTCATAAGATTGTCATGAAGATGCAATTGGAAAGTGCACGCAAAGTGCTTAGCACAGTGTCTGGCACAGTAATTGCTCAGTAAGTATACACAGCTGTAATTGTTATGTTCAATGCAGAAAAGGTACAGGTCCGTGAGACCTGGATACAGCTGGAGCCCTAGGGCCCAGGATCTTCCCTGTGTTACATTAAAAGAAAACACAAATCTGACTGTAGAAGCCTTGCAGAATAATTTTGACCTTTTAAGATAGCCTTTCTCAACCAGGGTTCACCTGAACCACAAAACTCTGCACTGGAGTGACTATTTTTTCTCTCCATCGAGGATGCTATGTAGCTAACACTATTCTAGATGCACAGGAAAGTTAATTCATTATGTACAATGCATGATGTAGGAACTGAGGCTCAACCTCCCCACCCTTCTTTAAGAAAGGCTGCTCTGATGCTTCTTGAAGACTTGGTGCAGGGACTCGGCAGAGTGCATCAGAGTCACATCCTCCTAAGTCCTCTCTAGAAACCTCTCCCTTTCCTTGAATCTTCTCACTTATGGCAGTTGTTAGAAATCTCTCCCTCCTTCCTCCCTCACCCATATGATTTGTTCCTAGAACACCATTCATTTGTTCCTTCTCCATATTGTGCTCGCCACATACCCAGTAGTTTCTGACAGGTGTCCCCTTAACGTCTTTTGAAAGACTAACATGTCTCTCCCCATCCCTGTGTACCCTCTTTCACCTCTGGAATTGCAGTGAAGAATACCTCCAAGAAAATTAATGCCAGTAACTGGATTACAGAGTAGTAAACATGACTGACATCTCTTTTCTTCACATGCACTTTTTAAAGTCATCTAGATCCCTTGCTATTGTCAAACGCCTCTCCTTAACAAAAATTATAGAATTATCTAGTCACTTAATCTAGCTGTGTCATATTTGTGCTGCCGAAGCTCCTGCTAGACTGTGTATGGCAGAACAAGTCTGCTCTTCCTGGTGCCATTCCATTTCCTGCTGCTCTTCAGTGCTGACAAGGCTCATGCTGCCTCCCAGGAAGGCAGCGGGCACCTTTTTTGTGGGGAGGAGGGATAGGTCATGATGTCTCCTCTGTTAGCAAGGAAGAAGAATACTGGGTAAGCAATTACTAGTGTTTACCACAATTTATATAATGGAATATCATATAGCCATTAATTTTTGAATAATATTTATTGACATGGGAAAATGCTTACAATATGTTAAAGAAGAAAGCAGGGTACAAATCTGTAAATACAGCATGATCCCAATCTTGTAGTAAAATAAATTATATATGCATAGAAAAAACATAGGACGGAAATACACCAAAACATTAACAGAGATTATCTCAGGTGGTGGGTTTTGGGGTGAATTATTAACTTTATTATTTCCTGTATTCTCCAAACTTTCCACAGTGAACATATATTACTTTTATAATGGGGGGGGAGGGCAAGGGAGGTCAATATAAGAGACACCTAGTACTGGGAGGCGGCAAGACTGATGGTAGTAAGGGGATGTTGAGTACTTGTACTGCCTCTGCCTATGTCTTCATTTATAAAGGAGGGACAATAACACCCATCCTGTGCACTTGCTAGGACCACCCGGTGTGTGAAGGGGCCTCAAGTGTCTGTTGACTGTTATTCTAAAGCAGCAGCTCAAGTGCCTTATTTTAGAACCCGCTCCTCCATACCCTGTTTTAAAGGTTGGGAGGGATGTGGACACAGGGGCCTGCAGAGTGCAGTTGGCCAGTATATTCTCACCATCCCCACTGCAGGCCACCGAGCCAGGTAGATGTCGAGGGTCAGGGTGGTTGGGGCACGGGGGCTGGGGGAGAGCCTGCAGCCCTCATCTCTGACCTAAAGGATTCCAGGTCCTTCCTTATTTGAAATCCAGTACTAACTGAGCAAGTTTCCTACTCACACTTCAACTTCATTCAGGTCACCTCCCTGTTTAATAAGTTCTTTAAACCAGTTCTGCTGAAATAGTTATTGCTTAAAATGGCCTGAGAATTACCACTCTCCCAGCATTCCAGAGTCATAAGGGGGCACAACATGGACCCAGGTGGGCAGCATGAAGGGTAAGGAGAGGTGCTGGGGGTCAGACCAGCCAGAGTTGGATTTTTACTTGCTCTGTGATGTTAGGTAACTTACTCTGCTTTCCAGAGATGATCTCTTAATATGAGATGTGATGACTTTACACAAGATAAGATACATAAAAAGCCCAGCACAGAGCAAGCAATCAACAGATGTTAGTTCTCTTTTCCGTGTGCAAGATGAGGTCACTTTCATCTTCTCCCTCTGCAAATTCTCTCTTCAAAACAAAGCTTAGTGCCCAGTATGGGGAAACTCAAAATGAAACAGAACTCATTGAAAGCAGAAGAGCACAGCTACTTAAACAGGACTGTTCAAACACTCTGCATAAAGCTGGCAAGATGGTATTTCATTAAACATGTCTTCATTTAGGTAAGCCGACACTCATGCCAAAGCTATTTAATTGCAGAAATTATAAAAATACTTTAAAAATGCATTTGTAGAATGAAGTAACAAAAATACTTAAATTCTTTTTTCTAAACTTTTTTTCATTTAATCTAAAATTATGAATTACCAAGTTTCATTTTATTTACTGTTAAAACATGGGTCACACATAACTTATACTCCCAACTATTTTGGATAAAAAATCCTAAAATGTATTCTTCCTAGTCTTTTTATAGAGTATTCTTATTTTTTAAAAGAAACACAAGGTCATCGTTATGAGAATAGTTTATAGGCCATACTGTTGTACAGATACTTTCTGGGTCAACTAGAATGTCCTTCAGGAAACAGATGGTCCCAGACTTATGACGCCTTGAGTAGTTTTCATTCTCCCCACGTTCCTATCCGGTTTTCAGTTGGCTTTTTGCTGCTTTCAGTAGGTCTGCTTTCTATCTAACAGCCGCCTCCTTTGCCATTTTTTTGTGGGCTTGGAAGTCAGATAACTAAACATGTTAGAAGTATATGCAAATTTTAGTAAAGAGGCACAAGGTGAGATTCTTGAGGATCTCTCCTATAAATAAATTGTAAGAAACTTTGCCATCTCTTTTGGCAGCTCTAAGGCTTTTTAAAACTGAATTCCTGATTTGTACTTTTGCCAGAGAAGTGACTTCTGGATAAATGACATTTTCACTAATACTTCATGTACTTTATCCTTAGAAAGGCTATTTATTATAAGTGAGATAACAGATGTAAAAGCACTTTAAAAAAGCATAAACTGTGAAATAGGATTGTTTACCCCACGTATCTATAAAGAAACACACACAGATAGCTAAATTGAATCAACCCCAATGTTTTATTTAATTTAAAGTTTTAAAAGGCAGTGGTTAAGCACATTATGTGTGTATATATATATATATGTATATACATACATATATATATAAAAGGAAACCAACCCCTTTTCAACTTTAGCCATTGATTAACTAGGCCCACTGTCTATTTGCATGATTCATTTTCTACTTCGTCATATGACCAATTCTAAAAGTAAAAATAAACAGGCTTAATCAGTTTAACAGTAACTATTTGTGTTTCTTTTTTAAATAAATAAAGTTACCATTAAACTGATCACATATGGTAGAAAGGTAGGACACACACACAAGCACACACAGTCCCCAATTTAAAACATGTGACATATGAGTGACCTATATGTACAAATGGGTGCTGCTGACTCCCCCACCCTCAGCAGAGGGCTCAAAAGGCCCCCCCGTACCCAGGGGGTCCCCATTCCCTCTACCAGGTTGGAGGCACTCCTATGTTAGACCTCAGAATGCATGTTCCCCATGCAGTGATACAGATGGGGGTTCAGTTCTATGGTACTAGTGTTCAGGTTATTAGGGAATAAATAGGCATTTGTAGCTGCCTCAGAACTAAACCATCATTTATAACTTTATAGGGAGAAATGTATTCTGAAGTTCTAGATAACTGACATACAAACTTTTTGAATGTAATCAGTTTGCAAGTCTGGGGCTGTTGTGTGTGTGTGCGTGTGTGTGCATTTCTATAGATTTATACAAAATTGAAATGAAGAGTGGGGCTATGTTTATGGAGCAGCTGCTGCTTGGCTTCCATTCACTCAGTCCTGATCTAACAAGTCACTTGCCTCAGCCCCTTTTTAGCAGCTTGTTCTGCTTCTCACATGCCTCTGTCTCTGGAGAGATTCAGAAAGGGCAGCTCACACAAGTGAGAGGAAGGACACGGCTAAATCTTCTTTAGAATCTTGGCAAACAGAACTGCCAGATTCAACCAGGGCTGCTTTATAGAGTGAAGTCCTTCAGTTCCATCTTGACAAAATGGAATTTTTTTTTTCCTGTTCCTAGTCTCTGCAACTCCGTCTAACTGCAGCTCTGTATGAATGCCTCAATATCGCAAAACACAGGATCACTTCTTAAATATGCTGGATTCTCAATGAGTAAACCAGTTAATGTGTTTCTAGCCAAAGCAAGGGCATAAATGTTTTAGAGAAAAGATTCCCCTGGAGCTACAGAGAAAAGATGCTGATAAAAGCAATACTGAGAGTTGAGCAGGTGATGCTTTTAGTCTGTGTCAGAGCTGGTCTCCTCGATGACAGAGTACTGGTTGAGTGCTTCCTCCAAAGGCGTTATTGTCCCATCAGGTTTTAGTCCCATTGGTTTAAGCAACTCCTCTCTGGAAAAAAGAGAGAAAAGAAAGAAAAAAAAAGTATTCACCAGCATCACACACACCCCCTCCCCCCACCCAAATCCACTTCCTTTAAAAAAAAGAAAAGTCTTTAAAAACCAAAGTATTTTTCCTCAAGCTCTCTCTGTGTGTTTGTAACAGGAAAGATGAAAGAGGTATGGAAAGAAAAAGAGGGAGATAAAAGACTTCATTCACACAGGCCAAACCTACTAAGCCAATTAAAAGTATGAAAAGTCAAGGTCTAAATGGGCTCAGGACAAGGAGCTGGTCTCTTCTGTTTTTAATAATTTTTTTCCTTTTGTGGATTTGTTTTAGTGAAGTTGAAGCTGCCAAAATTTCACCTGTCCCAGTGGACCAGGCATATAATTAATGGCTAATTTGATATGTATGGATTTCGTTTAATGGAATAAATCATCATTTGATTTTTGCCTCTCCAATCTCTAGTGATACGTAAGTACTTATTGATTTCAAATCATTTGGCCTTCCCCAACTTTCTCCCTCCCTTTTCTTTCCTCTCTCTCTTATTCTTCTTCTTTTTTAAAAAACACCATTGCTTTTGTTTGTGGCAGTTTAATTATGGGATTGACAGCCATTTTAATCTCTTCAAAGCTCCCCAACTGCCTCTTTTCAGCTAATCCAATTATATCTACTCCACAAGTTACAGCCTCATCTAAAGATGATTAATTATTGATTAAGCCAATCAAAAAGCATTAAGA
The DNA here is from genome assembly GCF_963455315.2 of Globicephala melas. Taxonomy (NCBI): domain Eukaryota; kingdom Metazoa; phylum Chordata; class Mammalia; order Artiodactyla; family Delphinidae; genus Globicephala; species Globicephala melas. The sequence goes on from NC_083323.1 coordinate 15,413,548, forward strand.
AAGATTTATTTAATCTTTCCATAGGCTCTTATTTATTGTATAGAGATTATGTCAAATGTACATGTTGAGATGCTAACTCTAGTCCTCCTCCCACCCCAATAAGTCAGCAGTGTACTTTAAAAGGAGCCTTGAAGAGGCACATGAACTGCTTAAAACTTACTTCTCACAGAAACGGGCATCACCCCCTAAAAACATGTCTACAACAGGAACCAACATGGCAGCAGTTGTAATGCTGGTGGGAGTTGGAGTGAAGGAAAATGATAAAACCTCCTCTCCCTCTGCTTCCTTGCTGTTGTCCCTTAGGCCAGAAGGGCTCCCCTCGGAAGGGCCGGCCACATAGCAGTGTGACGGTGTTATAGCTGCAGAGAAACTTCCTGGGGAAGGGGAGGAACAGCTCAGTGGTCACTGGATAAGTCAACAGGAACCTAATCAAGCAGCTCTGGCTGGTACCAGAAGACTATTGCTGGGAGTCTGAAAACTCTCTTTGAGTAATGTGGATGGTTGACTGGTTGAGGCTGCTAAATATTATAAAGTAGGAAATGTGTTTCCTGATCCAAGAAATGGGGTCAGAATCATAGAACTTAAAGTTGAAGGGGCCTTAGAGATCATTTAGTCCAACCCCCTTGTTTAATAAAGGAGACTGAGTGACTTACCCAAGGTCACATATCTAGTGGCAAAGTTGGACCTGGGACATAGGCCTCTGAATCCCAGTCCAGTGCTCTTTGCAGCACACACATCTGGATTAACTGCTATAACTGTACTGAAGGAACACACTCTGAGTTCAGCTGTTCAAGGACTATGTGCCAGGAACTGTGTCATATACTGGGAAGAAAAGGAAGACTAGGCACAGCTGCTGCCCTTGAGGAGTGAGTGAAACATATACATGAAAAATAACTTAGAACATAATGGGGTAAATGCTGTAACAGAATCATGAACAAAAGAAATAACAGCTCCTGAGATGAAGCATCAACCAAATTGCCTGGGGAAGGTGGGAACGGCACCTCCAACGAGGTGTCCTATGCCATGCGAAGATAGTACAGAACTTTTCAGGCAAAGGAGTCTGTGTGGAGGGCTCTGTATAGTCCCAACTACTTGTGATTTTTTTCTGTAGACCTCTTTGGATTGTGTCAATTTCTTTCTCGGCTCCCATGAAGCTGGGACAGGGCCCAGTGTTTGGGGAGTGGCGAGGTTCAATGAAGGAGCAGGAGGAGGCAAGGCTGCAAAAAGGGTAGTTGGGGGTCTAGAGGTCAGGTGTCTTGAATGCCAAAGCAAGGAGCTCGAGTCTTAGCCTGTAAGGAATGCCCTATCAGGTTTGCTTTATAGGGAAATATCTCTGGCAGCAGTGCAAAAGACACACTGGAATAGGGGAAACTGCGGCGGGGAGACGAGCCATGAGGATGTCACTGTAACAGTAATGGCATGAGAGGAGACAGAGAGCTGGATCATGGCTGTGGCTGTAGGAAGGAAAGGCCTTCCTTCCAGGGCAGAGCTGTGGTCCGCTGGAAGGGTGGAGGTAGGGGGTGAGGAGCAGAGCGTGGCTGTGGCCTCGCTCCGATGACCACGTGGGTGGCGACCCGCTCGCTGCGGCAAGAGCACAGCAGGTGCAGCAGCTCGGGGGCGGGGGGCAGACACTGACATCTTTCAGGACAGCAAACAGCTCTGCATGACAACCAGGGAGAAATGCTTAGAGGAACCAGAAAACAGTCTGCTTCCACTGAAACTTCTCTTCAGCACGCATACATACTATACATATCTATACTTCAGTAACAGTTTCCTAGTTCTGATGGTGCTGAAGGACTCTGTGATACTGGACACTGTTTACTAATAATCGATACCAAAGGAGAAGGGGATCACCTTCTGGGGTGAAACATTAAGGGATCAGAAAGTTCAAAGGTCTGAAGGGGCTGGTGGACTGAGGGTACAGTAAGGTGGGGGTGGGGTTGAAGGGTTTGGGTAGGTAGAAGTCTGATCAGCAGATGAGACTATAGGAATTCTACCAAGATAGTGAATTGCTGGGTGGATATGCCATCACTCCTAACACTCCAGCATTTCTTTGGTAACAGGATGATATTGGAGCTAGCTGCCAGCTTGCACAAAGTAGCTAGCACTTTCTCATCCAAACCCAGGAGGAATATTTTCAAATCAAGTCCATCGATTTCACCCCTACTCCCTAATCCAATTTTATAATAGAAATAATTAAGAACATTACAAAAATTTTATGGCCAAATTATGGGAATTCATCTATAGAATAAAGGGGCTCATATTTTAATTCTCATTTGTGAACTATTCTTCTCAAGGCTTTATTTTTTAGGTCTTCTGTATCACCCCTCTACTAACATAGAAGCTCCTCTGAGGGTATGAATTGTCTTTTCCACATGGCTCCATGCGATGCTTGGTCTTACTGACATTCCTGTAGGAGAGGTGTCAGTGGTAACTGGCCACATAATCATGCATTCGTGCAAATAAATTAAGGCAGCAATGTGATATAGTGGAAAGAACAAAAAGATCTAGAGTCAGGAAGTCTGGCTGAAGTCCTGGCTCTTCCACTTACCAGTTGTGTGATCTTGGGCAAGTCTCTGAGTCTCTGTATTCCCATCTGTGAAATGGGGATAATGATACTAGCACTACCTACTTCCTAGTGATGACTTAAGGGGTAATAGTACTAGCAGTGGTAGTAGTAATTGCAATAATAATAGTGCAGATGAAAGAGCTCTATGAACTGTAAAGGAGTCCTAAATATTAGTTATCATTATTGTGGTATAGTGAAAGGCATATACAGGTTTTGGAATCAGACAGACCTAAGTTCTAATCCTGGATCTACCACTCACTAGCAGTAAGACCTTGAACTCTCTGAACTTCAATTTCCTTATCTGTAGAATTGGGATAGGAATACCCAGTTCACTGAGTTGTCATGAGGGTGAAAGGTCATTCTACATAAAAAGTGCATAGTGCAATGGCCGAAATGTAGTTGGAACCCACAAGATGCATTTCCTGTCCCTTATGTGTTTATGGAAGGAAGGTTTCCACAAGATTGTTAGGGTACTCTTTGGGAATAAGTGGGAGAAGAATATGCAGAAGCAAATAAAAGACATGGTCCCTGTCCTCAAGAAGCTTTTAGTCAGTTCAGAAGGTAAAACACACACACATTAAACAATATTAAAGGAATTACAGAACAGCAGATCAACAAGCTTGAGATGATTAACAGGCAGAGCCCTGCTTTCCCTAGCTTGACAGTTCTGTACACCCTTACTGTATCTGAAATGTGTTTAAAGGTGATTTCTCATACTGTTTGTTTGGGAGTGGAAGGAGAGAGGATGACTTACAGATATGTTACTGTTTTTTGCTTATGGACTCCGGGCTTACTTTTCAAACCCCCATCTTAACGATTCTGATCTTCCTCTCTATCATATAACAGCCCACAAATACCAAAATGAAGTCTTTGATATAGAGACTTACTCCTAAAAGGTCTGATAAATGACCTGGTTATACTAAACTGTTTCATTTAATAAGATCTGTTGTATCTAGATCAGCAAGATGTGGACAGAGAATGGGAAGCATTCATGAATACCACAGAACCGTTATTCCACCAGTCATATGGGCTATGTACACGTGGGAGGGACGCGGAGGAGATGGGGATGCTGATCACAGGCTCCCGGCAGGAGATGGACTCAGGGCCAGACTGTAATGGCAGTGATGGACATGGATTCATGGGGAGAAAGGCATCCCAGAAGCAGAAGATTAGTCAAGCAAAGGCACAGAAGCAAGAGTTAGTTGTGTGCAGGGATTGGCAAGCAGGCTGGCTTGGCAGAGGTAAAGGAAAAAGAAAGCTCAAAACAGATATGGGGTACAAAAGAGGATTTGGATGGAGACTTTGAAATCCTGGGCTGACAAGTCTGGATTATAGTACAGAGGTATTTTTGTCTTCTAATTCAAGGGTCCCATATTTAAGAATATTTATTAAAAAGTAATTCTCATTACAAACATTGAAGGCTATAAAACAATATTCCTTTGACATATTAAAAAGAAAATGTTCTATGCTTTATTCATTTTCATATCCCTATGTGTCTAGCACAGTGCCTTGCAGATAGTAGATCCTCAATAAGTGTTTATGAACTCAATTTTGCTGCAGTTGGTATTATCTTGCATTTTCACAGAAAGAAAAGGTATGGTGTTTTATGGGACTCCTAATAAACAAACCCTGACCAAGAGAAAAGCTGGATCTTTGGGTAGAAGGTTCACGTTCATCACCAAGATTTACAGTTAGGAAAAGTATTAGCATTCTACAGGAAATTCTGCATAATGCTTTCCAGGGATTTCTCGTTCTCTACTGGACTGTGAGCAACTTGAGGGCAGAGTCCATGTCTTACCTGGCTGTGATTTGCAGTATCTAGTATAGGATGGGCGCATAGTAGGTGCTCAGTAAATGTTTATTGAAAGAATATAATACATGGGTCATAGCATAAATGGACAATGGTAGAGAACCATTTGCCAGGAAACATCCTCATATTATTTTAACTGCAATTATTTCCCTGATGAGTCAGTGTCATCAGACATTCTGACAGTCCCGAAGTCAAAGCCTTCTTTGTACCATACAACCTGGAATTTCCAACCACTAATTAGTATAGACTCAGCTGCTTATATATGGGGCATCAGTGGGTCTAGATTCTAGTGTCCGATTTTCCACTGACTTGCTGGGTGTCCTTGGGCAAGTCATTTCCTTCTCTGGGCTTGAGTCTCCCCATCTATATAAAATGAAGGGGTTGGACAAGATGATCCCCAAGATTCTAATTCTAGGAGTCTAAATATTAGGCCGCTAAATAATTTTGATCTACTTAAAAAGCTGCTAGGTTTTTTAAGACACTAAAACTCAATACTGCTAAACTTTTGTTTCTAATCAAGATCTTATAAATCTAAGAGTCAAACACAGCATCCTACCTAATTGTCACTGACATACACCAAGACCACAAGTCCTTCCTGCAAAACTACCAGCAAATGATTAGAATGATTCCGAAAGTAAATCAAAGCAATGGCAAATGTTACAAGGAAGGATCTAAATTCATTCATGGCCCTCAATAAACAGGCCATTTCATGAAGAGTTACTGGTCCTAAATTATGAAGGTCCCATCTAAAAAGGATGGCTAGGTGTCAGATATATGTAGATCATGGTTAAACGAAGATACTGTATATTGAAATGTGCATCAGGATTAAGATATTCACATAGCAATAACTCCTTCATACTTACCTTCAATGCTATACACAGGCCTTAACACAAGTTAAGACTGCCCTCGTTATCATCAAAAAGTACAGTGATGTCTACTGGATAAAGAGCCCATTCTAGGCACTGTGACAGTATCATGGCGGGCTTCTCATCTGATCAGGCATCTGGCCAGGGAAGAGATAAGCCTCCAAGAATGTTCAACTGGAACGAAACATCATTTAGAAATTTGATCTTACTAAACGATAAGGAACCATAATCTTTAAGGGCTTGGCCAGGCACGAGGACACAGATAAAGCACGTCCAAGAAAGGAAACCTTATTTTGCCCCAGCCTAACCCTTAGGACTGCTAATGGAAACCAAAAAGTACTTTCTTAAAGATTTAGGGGTGGGAGATTATGGGATTTATACCATATTTAAAATTTTATAGTCTGTCTTTTTTTTCCCCAGATATAGTTCAACATTTTCCTGAGCCACCATTTCCCTGTAAGTATGGTCCTCTGGGATGCCTGGGCTTATGTAACCTCTCAGGACCTTAGAGAAAGTTCCACTTTTTAGGCTTCTGGTTCCTACATAACTCTTTCTCCCAGAAATGACAGTGCAATATTGGGGCTCAGATACTAACATACCCAATAGCACATTATAGAATAGGCCAGATGTGTATGTGTATAAAACACCTTACTTGACCTGGAAACAAGAGAATACTCTTGCCCACAGCACATGTTTTTGTGCAATACAAACAAAGCATTCAATTCAAGTGTACTTGTTGAAAAACAGGACATAATTAAGCAGTTGGTAAAATGCATTCTTGTTTCCCACTTGCAGATCTCCCAAGAGTCCCTTCGAATTTACCTATACGAGTTTCAGCTTCCCGCTTGCCACTTAGCTTGATAACGACTCAAAAATCATTCCCTTGTTTTCAAGGGCTCTTCTTTCTTGTCTGCTCTGTGTACTACAGGGCAGTATTGACACATGGAATTAATGACAGGGTCTGTAATGAAACAACAGTCATGCAAACACCAGTCTGCTCTTTTGATAAAACAGCATGTTAGAGACCTATTCACCTCCCTCTAATTGAGTACTGCATAATAGTTCCGATCCTTTTATGTAACATATTTTGTTCTATGATTAGAAAAGAAGAAAAAGGGGGAGCCTATGAAGCATTGCTTCCTCCAATCACCCCCCTGATTAATTCTCTGATTTTAATGAGGGTGGCTGCTATTTAGGCAGGTCCTGTTACCTACTTGTTTTGTTGACTTCTGTACAATGTATAACAAAACCCATGATGGGATAATTGGGAACCATTTCTTTGGCACAGGGATTCCTGTTCTTAATGTAAGGTTGGCTTGGAAAAAAAAGAACCCTGGCATTTAAAATTAGCCATTTCATATTTAATTCCCTTTCACATTTGAAAGATAGGATGAAAATTAGTATATAAATAAAGCATTTTAATTAACAGAGCTTTTCCAAAAGTGCCTGCAGTAATGGAGCCTGTGAGAGCCCGGAGAAAGCAGCTCTGTAATCTTTGCTATAATTCCAAGTCTGAGAGTGCATCTTATTTCAAGATTTCAGCATCAATGAAACAGTCCATATCCACTGAAGTACAATGGATTTCCCAATAACTTGTGATATTCTTAAGTGTTTTTAACGCTTTTTTCCTCACAGAAATTAAAACAACCTTTGGCACTGGTTAACATGTTCAGTTATATACTATGGAAGAGTGTCCTTTGCTGGTCCTTCATCTTTCAGTTAATCTTTCATCTAATGGCTTCCTAGTGCTGACTGGTTGGTTTTACTGTTCTTTCACTAAGCCACTAACCCAGTAGGCAGGAGAGGTGTGGTGACTTTTCTATACCAAATTCGAGGTCTTCAAGCTGCATTTTTCAAAAGCATTTCTGAGATCCTTCCCTCAGCCTCACCATTATGCTTTGGGATTGGGTACAGTTGGGAAGGTAAAATACGTAACATAAAAATATCAATCCCAAGACAAATGGATATGGCATGTTATCTACACCATGTCCTTCCACTTTGGGAGTTGCCTAAACAGGCAACAGTCCTGTAAATAAGGAAGTCTTTCTAAAGTTAATTTTCTTGATATGATCACACTGAATGTAAGAATTTGTTAGAATACCTATAATCATTCTATTTTCAAAATAATTAAAAGACTTTATTAACATAGAATCATAGCAGTTTTACTGGTTTCCTTCATATGAAGTTGTTTCTGTTTATTTTCTGTTTTTGATATAAGCTACATAGGACCTGACTTGATATTTGAGAAAAGCTCAACTATGGAATGAAAAAGCAGGAATGAATGGCCTCCAAATCTTAATTTTTTTGTCAGGTAAATATGCTTACTCTTTGTCTTCGTGCTTTGCATCTATTTAAAATTTAGAGCGTATTATTAAAAATAATCAGACTGACAAATCTGAGAGCTGTTTGTTGGTAATTTTTCAAAATAACATAAGATCTGGAATATGAAGACTAAGAACCAAATCCTGACTATGTCATTAACCAGATGCCTGATTTTGGTTCAGTCACTTCATCATTGGTCCCATTTACTCCTCAATAAAATATCTCTTGCCCTATCTAAAATTCACAGGGCTGTTTTAACAGTCAGTGGAAGTACTTTTTAAACTTTAAAGCACTATATTAGTCTTTCATTATTCTCATTTCTGTTAGAAGATCACATGCAAAGCTTCTAAAAATTTGCTATCCACCTCACATTAAAGAGCATGGTTAAGAAAATATAGAGAAAGAGGTTAGGGATAGTGCTAGAAAAATAAAACTCAGTTTTGTCCTTAACTGAAGGTGATCTTTATTTCTTGGTAATTTCTCTACAGAACCTTTCTTTCCTGTTGTCCAGAATTAGCAAAATAAATATTAATAAGAGGTCAGCATGCCAGCTGACACTGTTGAATAAAGCAGTAGAAATGGAAGTTCGTACATGCTCTTCTCAATCAGAAAGTCTTAAAAGTTAAAGGAGGAGGGTGACTCAGAGCAAATAGTCAATGGAGATTATTCTTATTTGATGTTTCTCTAATAAACAGAAGTCATTTCACCTAGTGCTTAAACCAAGAGCTCCAAGTAGGCATTCCTACTACAGAGTTAAAGGACAATGACTACCGATAGGCAATACAAAGTTTGCATGACGTCCTACTAAGAGATGTCTAGCCAGTTTCTCAAGTTAATCCTCCCCTACCACTTTAAGGGTATATTAGTTTAACTGGATCCAAGTTCCCTTAATTAAGCTTCTAAGCAACACTGCAGTGTATTTTAATGATGTAGAACAGTGCTATCTAATACAAATATAATGTAAGCCATATATGTAATCTTAAATGTCCTAGTAGCCACATACAAAAAATAAGTAAAATTAATTTTAAAATAATGTTTAATCCAATATATCAAAAGTTATTTCAATATAAAATCCATATTAAACAACTGAGATATTTATTTTACATTCTCTTTTTTGTACTGAGTCTTTGAAAGTCTGAGTATTTAACACTTACAGGACATCCCAATTCAGACTAGCCATAGTTATATATGGGTAGTGGTTACCATATTGGACAGTGCAGATCTAAAGGATTTTCTGATGTAAACAATTAAGATCTTGACACTTTCGTACCTAAATAGATCTCACAATGCTATAAAGACTGGATCATATTTCTGAAATGTACCTAAAAAGCATTTCCTTGATTAACTCATCATAAAGGTGGGAGTAATCACAGTTATTTTTGTAAGTAGAGTAAAGTAATTTAGTTACAAGAAAAAAATTATGTAGTTATTACTTTTCAGTCATAAATTACCTGTCCCAGCTTCCATAAGTTTAAAAATAACCTTTGGATTAAAGGGGAACTATTACTATATTTGATACTTGCATTTATTAAGAAAGCCATGTCCCAAATACTACACAAAGGCTGGCAAAATATATACATTGGATAAGGAGGAGATAAGAAAAGGAAGAAATGGAAAACAATTACTTATATAAATGTAAATTTTAGAAGATTTTGATAGAATATATAAGCAATAAAGGCAATGTACCTTGTTAAACAGTGATGGGGTAAGGGTAGAGTAGAAGATTAATCAGTCCTGGTTCCAATTAAGAAACTAAAGGGGATTAGAAAAGTCGAAACTTGAAATATTATTTCCCTTGGTTAGCTTAGGCTTAAGCCAGTCAATCCTCTCTCCCCTTTTGTGGAGGAGGCCGCGTCACTACATGAGGCTCGTATGCTGTAGCTGAGGTGAATGCAGTTGTCTTAGCCACGCTGGACTTGCTTAACCACATACAATCCCCGTTCTAATCTCCCGCTTAAATTGCAGGGGCTTATTTTTTTTCCAATTCAGAAAAGGAAAGAGGAGGTGGAGAGGCAGGCAAATTTCATCCCCTTTTCCACCTCTGTTCTCACATTAAAAAAAAATGTCAAAGGAAGCTTTCTATAATCTTATGCCTCAGGCCTTAATGCTTATGTCTGATAAATATTACAATTATTCTATATTAAAGAAGTTAGGTATCCCAATATTTAAATTAGCCAGTCGTGGGCCAAAGTACCTTATAGAATTCCTTTCCAGACCTGAATTTTATGACATCTGGCCAAGAAATGGAACTGACAAAAATATACTTTCAAGTCTTTAAACCATGTAGGCTATTTTATTGAGCAAAACATTAACCTTCGATTTGGGGATCTGCTTTATACATTATTTCATCATCACACACTGGGGAAACCACAGGGTACAAGGCACTGTACTAGCTAGACATGATGGGATTTATGGGGTTCAAATTATTCTCAAACTCTTAAGACCTCTAGGTCCATTGCCAATCCCCTTACCTACATCTGTCACAAATACAATCCTTACTAAAAAAAAAAAATCACTTGGAATATACTGTCAGTTGGTGGTCAATGGGAAGAAAATGTTTGAGTGCTAATCTCTCCAGTATCCTTAAAAATCTAGCTGAGATAAAGCTGCTAAGGTGGTGAGCAACTTGAGGCAGTGGCTATGTCCAGCATGGAGGCAAAATGGAAATGTCATTTTAATTTTTGCATTGGTGGTTTTACAGTTTTGGTGGTAAATAACATCTGTACCCTACACCAGGCTCAGTAACAGTACTTGGCATGACCAACCTTAGTCATCACTTTGGTAAGTGCTTTGGCACGGGCCACTGTTGCTAACCACCATCCTGGTGCAGGTCGTTCACATCTGCTCTCCTATGGATGGAAAAAAGGAAGTGTCTAGCGTCCATTCATTGGCCACATCACCTCCAATCCTATCCTTTACTCTCACGCCTTTCAAATCAGGCCCAGGAGAAAATGATTTCACTTTTGGAAAGAAAGTTAATCAGACAAAGCTACAGTACACTCTTGGCACAGCAAGACTTGGTGGGATGCGGAACATCCTTGGAGTGACAGTTGAAGGAACTAACCAATAGCACACTGCTGAAGAGGATGATTAGGAAATGTTCTGGCAAACACTGACTCTAACAGACAGACACAGTAGCACAGTGGACAGAGCAAAGGTCTTGAGTTCTGGAAAATGAAGTTCTTAGCCTTACTTTAGCTAGAAAGACAATGTATGTGAAAGTGTTTTGTAAACTGTGAAAGGAAATGGATTTTCACCAGTCATTAGCTTGGAAATGTTTGGGGCAATTCTTTGGGCCTTGCTTTCCCCAATGATAAATCTGATAACATATTACTCAAATAATGATAACCTGAGCTCTTTGGAAGAAAGATGCAGTATGTGAATAAAAAAGATTTATCTTATTAACAAGAGTAAGTTTCCCTCTACCTAGAATGAATGGTCATTTCTCCATTTGTCAATTCAATACCTCTTAAACTTCAAGGATCAGCACAAATGCTACCTTCCCTGTGAAAGTCCCTGATTTATCCCAACAGAATGAACTGCTCCTTCTCCTGGGTGCTCACAGTTCAACACAGACCTTATTTTGTCATTACTTCCTTCTATTCTAGAACAGATTACAGCCATATCCCACAGTAATAAGAAGTAATCATTTCCAAAGATACAGACTACCACATTCACCTCTGAATCTCCCTCATCTTCCTAGCACAGTGCCTTGCACAGAGCAGCTGCTTAATAAATGTTCCCTGAATTTACTGAATTTAGTCTACTTTGGCTTTATGGCATCTTTTTAACCTCAAAAAACCAAACCAAAAATGACAGTGAAAAGTGAGAAGAAACTTAAGACAAACACATAAGACACATAAAGAATGGCTTCATTCTTTGCATTCCTGCTTTGGAATGCCCACTGCTGATCTCCATACAGTTTTGTCACTGATTGTTATTAGTGAGAGCAAATGTTAGAAAGCACATAAAGGCAGACAATGTAAAAATCCCACCACAAGTCATGAAAAAAGTCTGTGATTTAGGACTATTCTCAAAGTTGCCTTAGCTTCAACTTTAATGGCAAATTTCATACCATCAAAGCCAACACAAGACATATTTGCTCTGCTTTATACATGTGAAAATCAGTATCACCTTCAGATTGAGCTGGGCATCTGCTGGGTGTTTACTCATCTAGGGCAAATGGGCCAGTTGGATAGCATCTGTGTTATCTTTTAAGAACTCATATTATTGAAATGAAATTTATTCAACCTAACTAGTTCACTGTCTTCACACTAATATGCTCTACTCAGGTCCTTGTTAACATTTCCCCCTCCAGCTTCTACCAGATGGTAGAAGCAGTTGGTTCTCATCCCAACTGCTGTACTTACAGCACTGTTTCATTAGCTACCTCAGATCCTTTTGGAAGTACAAATCTTACTTTTATATACTCATTCAGAACCTTTTACCCTGCCTCCTATAGGTTTGTCCTATCAGCATCTTCTCTTTTATTGTAAATTCATTCAGGGAAGGAACATGTATATTCTATCCAAAGGTATGGAGAATGTCATATGCAAACAGATAACAATGTCTTTTGAAGACTGTGAGCATAGTGAGCTGTAAATTCTAACCTTCTTGGGAAAATGATGGAAATTTAAAAGGACTAACTGGAAGTCAACTAAATTCTAGTCATATTAGCTTTGTAGATGATGAAGCTACTTACTTCTATGTAACTTCCACCACATTACCAGCATCATGTGAAAACTCAGACTCTGCAAAGGGTCTAAATACCCTAACTTGTCACACTCCCCATGTCAGCCTCTTCTTATTTTTGAACACTTCTACTCTAAGCCTCCTGCTGTGCTCTTAGCCTCTGCTTGTTTCTTTATTACACCTTTCCCTTTAATGGTTGGCTTTCTGGCTTTCCCATTCTAGTTGCTACTCCTCTTGATTGAGGGATACTAGCCTTTGCATAGCTGTTGTGAAAAAGGAGATGACCAGAAGAAATTCACCTTCCGGTGGCAGCTGCCACCAACACACAGAAGCACTCACTCAAGATGGCTTAAAGGAGACAGTGACTCAATGTACGACTAGAAAATTGAGCAATTCAGGCAAGTATGAAAGGAATTAATACTTTCTAATAACTCCTCCAAGATGACTAGTTGCTTATTAGTATATATTTAATTATTTTCAAAACTGGCTATCTGGGGAGGGGAAGGAGGTGTGAAGCAAGAAGGGAAGGGGAGATTGTTTTTAGAATCCCTAATTAATACAAGTGCCTGCTTTCAGAAAATCCTTCATTTGAGCTATTCCTTTTCACTTTTTCCTATTGGGTGCGTGACATTTTAGAATTCTTGGTTTTAGCAGCAATCCAAAAAGAAAGAACTGCAAACTTGCACATCAAAAATGGGAGAAAAAAAAAAAAAAAGCATCATGATTTGGAACAAAAACCAAAACAGACTAAAACAAAAAATACAAGCAGCAGCAAAATCATTGAACCTAATTCACAGCATCTTTTTGAAGACAGGGAGGTTAGTTGGTTAAATATCACAATGACCTAGTAGTTACTATCCTAGCTTTGAGAGTTTAAATGTTTAAGAATGCACATCCATAAGCGGCACATGTAGAAGAACCATGGTAGCCAAGAGAGATCTGAACTACTGCTGCCTGGGCCATCCTGTTCCAATCAACATGGATTTCCAGAGTTGCTGTTCTATGGTAACTCTCAGTGAGAGAGACAAAGAAATAGAACATTTTTAGAAACCAAGCAAAAAATGGATGGGAATACAATACCTGGAAAGTTTATCAAGCATGTTGACAAGTTTCATGGCTTCATATTCTTTTTGTTCTTCTGTCATTTCATCTATGGGGTTTGGCATTGGTTCCTCTAAATGACCAGTGATAAGATTAATGCTACAAAAAGAAAAAAAAGTTATGCTGTATGTTTTCAAATTATGCTCTTTCTATACTTTTCTGGTCCAAGTTGTAAGTTATAATAAGAAAGAGTATAATAGCCAAAAAATTGGCAATAGCAATTTTATGATATAGAACTGCTATAGGAATTTTTTTAAATTGACTTTTCCTGCTAATTTGCTTTGGGAAATGGGTGATAGCAAACTTGCCAACTTTTTTTTAAAGGCATGGCTGCTTTTTAAAAATATGAAATTTGATTGGTGCCGTTAGGATAAATATCCTTGGATGCACAGCTTCTTCATTAATTATATAAGGGACAAATGATTTCAGAGAAGGAGAAATCTATTCTGTGATACAGCATAAAACAAATATGTCAAAAAATTGGAAAAATGATGACAGAGAGGCTGGAATCTGAAAATGAAAGCATGCCCATTTATAATCTCAGGAAATTAGTCCATTAGTGAGACCACAGAAGGCAATGAGTGTTTAAATAATAAAAGATAAAGCAAAAGAACAATTTTAATTAGATTTGATCTGACCTAGATTAAAAAAAGGAATGAAATCTAGCCTACCAAAAGACAGGTATACCATCTAGCTTTCTGGAAATAGATTTAATAAAGTACTTAAGATGAATACGTTCCATAAACTTTGTATGAAGTTCTAATACCAAACAAAACTATCCTCTTAATTAAAAGCCACATTATTATTATTTTTTTTGACGAGGTGAAATAAAAGATAATTCTTTCAACGGCTGCCAAATATTTATAGCTTAAGCATCTTTCTGGAGAAGCAGACAAGAGGTTACAGCATTTTGTACCAGCCACGTACACACAGTATGTTTTTAATGATCAAATGAAATATCCCTGCAAAAGGCAAATCGCTGATAAGTTACTTTCTAGGGTCTACAAACACAAATGGTTTCAGGGGCCAGGCCTTAAGGATATGCAAAATTGGTCAAGTATAAATAACATGGAGTATTGGGGACTAGGGTAAAATGGAGAACAGTGCTAGTCTAAACAGGGAAAAAAAAAATCATGCAGGCCAAAACCAAGACACCACGATTAATTACATCATCTGGTGGCTAGTTTGCCAGCCCTGCTTTAGACTTTTACTTGGGCAAGTTAACTTTCTTTACAGAGCAGGGCTTTTCTCACTTGGAGCAAGGGCTAGGTACTATAATCTGTTACAAAAAAATATTTATTTTTCTACATTCCTCAGAGGCTGCCTGACATACAGATTCTTACAGAAGGACTCAATGCTCACCATCCTTAAAAACCGGATCTAAAACATCTGTTTCGCCATTCTTTCATAAGACCTATGTCTATAGCCATGGTTAAAAAACTTTTTCCTTCGAAGTAGTGGAACCCCTCACCCTTTTTATTTTAACAAATGAAATCTACATAGAAAGCTGATTTATGAAATAGATGAAAGTGGAAGTGCTCAGGCAGAAGAGGGGATAGGGATGGCCAAGGAGAGTGCAGGCCTAGAATCCCTTCTATTTGTCTGCACTCACTTGCTTCCTCTTAAGGCAGCCCCTAAGGCACTTTCAGGAACTCTGGGGAAACAGTCTGAAAACCCATAGGCTTCTCAGTGATTCTTAGCCTTGGCTATACATTGGAATCACTTGAGAAACTTGAAAGACAGGCCTCACCTGAAACCAACTAAATCTGTTTTGGTTTTTTTCCAGGTGATTGTGATGCACCTTGAGGTTAAGAACCACTGGGATAGAGTGCCTACTTGAGACATTCATTGTGTGCTACTAGTCTCTCCCTTTTTTCAGGTGCTCATAAAAGAAAAGAAAAAGGCGTCTAGTTGGTGGCCATTAACAAAAATGCCAAACGGGGTCATCACCAAAAGTCAAGAACAAAGAGGACCCAGACGAGGCTTCTGAGAACTATGGCGTTTTTAAGAAGTATACAGATGCCACAGTGAAAATGTAATTCCACCACTCATCTATTATTTGCTTAGGTGTATAACGACAGGACATAGTTTCACTGGTTTCTCTTCTGCTGCCTGCTAAATTAGAAAAAAACATATAGTCTTATAAACAAGTAAGTAAAGGTACTTATTATAGGCACATACCACTTACCAAGCAGACAAAGGCAATAAGGCCTTAGAAGAAAGTATAAGGGAAGGTAGATGTATTAACTATTTAGACCATGCTCATCTGTCTCTTGAGAGAAGGCTTCTCTCCTCAAGCTCAATGGAAGGGTGACTTAAATCAGATCCACACACTGTTTTAGAATATAATGAAATTAGCACAACCCATCATGTGCCTCAGGGAAAAAATTGGTCAGGAGGACACACTGGTCAGCTCTGTGGTATTGTGGATACCACAGCACACAAAGTCAGGACATGCATTCCTGGATCAGGGCATATTTGATTCTTTTCTTGGTTCTTTTAAGGGCTTAGTGGAAATGATGTCTGTTTTCCATAAGCTGACCTCAAGTCCACTGCTGCTAAAATGATTTAATGTCTTGCTGTGAAATTAGCTACTAAAGTCACAAAATCCTTTGCTCACTGAGCATGAAAGCAGCAGCCAGAAATTCACTCTTACAGAGTAAGAACTTACCATCCTTTACCCATGTAGTAAAACATTCCAACCCCCCAAAATCACTCCAGGGATTGAGGTTTCATCTTTTTTCCTTGAAAAAACACCCCCTACCCCTACCCCCACCCCAGTACTCAGAAGAACGTAAACAAAGCCACAGCAAACACAAGTTGCTGAACCATGCTACTCTCCTATGGGAAAAATGCCAGTGTTCTGGGGGCAGGAGGCAGACTTGGACACTGTCTCCCCTCCAGCTCCCCACTTCAAACCAATCTCATGTAGCTTCTACCCAGAGGAAGAGAAAACAAATAGTCACCACCACAGCAACAGAGTGAGGTTTCATAAAAAACTACTTTTGAAAAAAAAAAAAAAGACTATTTTTGGTTGAAAAAACACTTGCCACCTTTATAACCTTGAACAGTATAGTCTGAGATTTAACTTTCCAGGTTTCAGGATCTTAACACTGAAATTCTGGGATTGGTTTTTTGTTCCAAGACTCTGAGTCCTAAGATACTTTAAGTATACTAACTGTTAACTGTGGTGGATATTTTATTGGATAATTTTATACTTATCATAATTTTTCCCACCCTGTCTCTGCTCCCCTCCCCATCTTCTCAGCACTCCAATCCTGTTTTATGTCTTCCAATTAGGTGACAAGTATCCAAACTCTTATGTGTGATATGTCACCAAGACTTTTGTATTATATAAGGTCGTTATATGACAGCAGCTGGAGACAAAAGGATTAAGACTTGCTCTTCAAAATGTTGCTACATTTGGCCAACATCAACAGTACTACTAGTTCACTGAAGAAAAAAAGCTATTAAATGTTCCCTGAGCTATATGAAAGTTAACATCTATCTCTAAAAAATGTGGATTAAATTTTGCTCAAAGCACCCTGGTTAACGAAGAGGCTATAAAGTCAAGTCCCTACAGAGGCTAAGGCAGATAAGATGAACGAAAAAGATACATTATCAGGGGATTGGTTCAAGATGGTCGAGTAGAAGGACGTGCTCTCACTCCCTCTTGTGAGAGCATGGGAAGCACAACTAACTGCTGAACAATCATAGACAGGAAGCCCCTGGAACTCACCAGAAAAGATACCCCACATCCAAAGACAAAGGAGAAGCCACAATGAGATGGTAGGAGGGATGCAATCACAATAAAATCAAATCCCATAACGGCTGGGTGGGTGACTCACAAACTGGAGAACACTTAATACCAGAGAAGTCCACCCACTGGAGTGAAGGTTCTGAGCCCCACGTCAGGCTTCCCAGCCTGGGGGTCCGGCAACAGGAGGAGGAATTCCTAGAGAATCAGACTCTGAAGGCTAGTGGGATTTGATTGCAGGACTTCAACAGGACTGGGGGAAACAGAGACTCCACTCTTGGAGGGCACACACAAAGTAGTGTGCGCATTGGGACCCAGGAGAAGGAGCAGTGACCCCAGAGGAGACTGAACCAGACCTACCTGCTAGTGTTGGAGGGTCTCCTGCAGAGGCGGGGGTGGCTGTGTCTCATTGTGAGGACAAGGACACTGGCAGCAGAAGTTCTGGGAATTACTCCTTGGCGTGAGCCCTCCCACAGTCTGCCATTAGCCCCACCAGAGAGCCCAGCTAGACTCCAGTGTTGGGTCATGTCAGGCCAAACAACCAACAGGGAGGGAACCCAGCCCCACCCATCAGCAGTCAAGTGGATTAAAGTTTTGCTGAGCTCTGCCCACCAGAGCAACATCCAGCTCTACCCACTACCAGTCCCTCCCATAAGGAAACCTGCACAAGCCTCTTAGAATAGCCTCATCCACCAGAGGGCAGACAGAAGCAAGAAGAACTACAATCCTGCAGCCTGTGGAACAAAAACCACATTCACAGAAAGACAAGATAAAAAGGCAGAGGGCTAAGTACCAGATGAAGGAACAAGAGAAAACCCCAGAAAAACAACTAAATGAAGTGTAAATAGGCAACCTTCCAGAAAAAGAATTCAGAATAATGATAGTGAAGATGATCCAGGACCTCGGAAAAACAATGGAGGCAAAGATTGAGAAGATACAAGAAATGTTTAACAAAGACCTAGAAGAATTAAAGAACAAACAAACAGAGATGAACAATACAGTAACTGATATGAAAACTACACTAGAAGGAATCAATGGCACAATAACTGAGGCGGAAGAACGGATAAGTGAGCTGGAAGAAAGAATGGTGGAATTCACTGTTGCGGAACAGAATAAAGAAAAAAGAATGAAAAGAAATGAAGACAGCCTAAGAGACCTCTGGGACAACATTAAACGTAACAACATTTGCATTATAGGGGTCCCAGAAGGAGAAAAGACAGAGAAAGGACCCGAGAAAATATTTGAACAGATTATAGTCGAAAACTTCCCTAACATGGGAAAGGAAATAGCCACCCAAGTCCAGGAAGCCCAGAGAGCCCCAGGCAGAATAAACCCAAGGAGAAACACACCGAGACACATAGTAATCAAATTGGCAAAAATTAAAGACAAAGAAAAATTCTTGAAAGAAGCAAGGGAAAAACGACAAATAACATACAAGGGAACTCCCATAAGGTTAACAGCTGATTTCTCAGCAGAAACTCTACAAGCCAGAAGGGAGTGGCATGACATATTTAAAGTGATGAAAGGGAAGAAATTACACCCAAGATTACTCTACCCAGCAAGGATCTCATTCAGATTTGATGGTGAAGTCAACAGATTTTCACACAAGCAAAAGCTAAGAGAATTCAGCACCACCAAACCAGCTCTACAACAAACGCTAAAGGAACTTCTCTAAGTGGGAAACACAAGAGAAGAAAAGGACCTACAAAAACAAACCTGGGGCTTCCCTGGTGGCGCAGTGCTTGAGAGTCCGCCTGCCGATGCAGGGGACACGGGTTCGTGCCCCGGTCCGGGAGGATCCCGCATGCCGCGGAGCGGCTGGGCACGTGAGCCATGGCCGCTGAGCCTGCGCGTCCGGAGCCTGTGCTCCACAACGGGAGAGGCCACAACAGTGAGAGGCCCGCGTTCCGCAAAAAAAAAAAAAAAAAAAAACAAACCCAAAACAATTAAGAAAATGGCAACAGGAACATACATATTGATAATTACCTTAAACGTGAATGGATTAAATGCTCCAACCAAAAGACACAGGCTTGCTGAATGGATACAAAAACAAGACCCATATATATGCTGTCTACAAGAGACCCACTTCAGACCTAGGGACACATACAGACTGAAAGTGAGGGGATGGAAAAAGATATTCCATGCAAATGGAAATCAAAAGAAAGCTGGAGTAGCGATACTCATGTCAGATAAAATAAACTTTAAAATAAAGAATGTTACAAGAGACAAGAAAAAGGACACTACATAATGATCAAAGGATCAATCCAAAAACAAGATATAACAATTATAAATATATATGCACCCAACATAGGAGCACCTCAATACATAAGGCAACTGCTAACAGCTATAAAAGAGGACATCGACAGCAACACAATAATAGTGGGGTACTTTGACACCTCACTAACACCAATGGACAGATCATCCAAACAGAACATAAATAAGGAAACAGAAGCTTTAAATGACACAATAGACCAGATAGATTTAATTGACATTTATACGACATTCCATCCAAAAACAGCAGATTACACTTTCTTCTCAAGTGCTCATGGGACATTCTCCAGGATAGATCACATCTTGCTTCACAAATCAAGCCTCAGTAAACTTAAGAAAATTGAAATCATATCAAGCATCTTTTCTGACCACAACGCTATGAGATTAGACATCAATTACAGGGGAAAAAACGTAAAAAACACAAACACATGGAGGCTAAACAATACGTTACTAAATAACCAAGAGATCACTGAAGAAATCAAAGAGGAAATCAGAAAATACCTAGAGACAAATGACAATGAAAACACGACGATCCAAAACCTATGGGACGCAGCAAAAGCAGTTCTAAGATGGAAGTTTATAGCAATACAATCCTACCTCAAGAAACAACAAACATCTCAAATAAACAATCTAATCTTACACATAAAAGAACTAGAGAAAAAAGAAAAAACAAAACCCAAAGTTAGTAGAAGGAAAGCAATCATAAAGATCAGAGCAGAAATAAATGAAACAAAGAAAACAATAGCAAAGATCCATAAAACTAAAAGCTGGTTCTTTGAGAAGATAAACAAAATTGATAAACCATTAGCCAGACTCATCAAGAAAAAGAGGGAGAGGACTCAAATCAATATAATTAGAGTGCTTCCCTGGTGGCGCAGTGGTTGAGAGTCCGCCTGCTGATGCAGGGGACACAGGTTCGTGCCCTGGTCTGGGAAGATCCCACATGCCGTGGAGCGGCTGGGCCCGTGAGCCATGGCTGCTGAGCCTGCGCATCCGGAGCCTGTGCTCTGCAACGGGAGAGGCCACAACAGTGAGAAGCCCGCGTACCGCAAAATACAAAACAAACAAACAAAATATATATATGTATAATTAGAAATGAAAAAGGAGAAGTTACAACAGACACCGCAGAAATACAAATCACCCTAAGAGACTATTACAAGCAACTCTATGCCAGTAAAATGGACGACCTGGAAGAAATGGACAAATTCTTAGAAAGGTATAACCTTCTAAGACTGAACCAGAAAGAAATACGAAATATGAACAGACCAATCACAAGTAATGAAATTGAAACTGTGATTAAAAATCTTCCAACAAACAAAAGTCCAGGAACACATGGCTTCACAGGTGAATTCTATCAAACATTTAGAGAATAGCTAACACCTATCCTTCTCAAACTCTTCCAAACAATGGCAGAGGAAGGAACACTCCCAAACTCATTCTATGAGGCCACCATCACCCTGATACCGAAACCAGACAAAGATACTACAAAAAAAGAAAATTACAGGCCAATATCACTGATGAATATAGATGCAGAAATCCTCAACAAAATACTAGCAAACAGAATGCAACAGCACATTAAAAGGACCATACACCATGATCAAGTGGGATTTATCCTAGGGATGCAAGGATTCTTCAATATACGCAAATCAGTCAATGTGATACACCATATTAACAAACTGAAGAATAAAAACCATATGATCATCTCAATAGATGCAGACAAAGCTTTTGACAAAATTCAACACCCATTTATGATAAAAACTCTCCAGAAACTGGGCACAGAGGGAACCTACCACAACATAATAAAGGTCATATACAATAAACCCACAGCAAACATCATTCTCAATGGTGAAAACCTGAAAGCATTTCCTCTAAGATCAGGAACAAGACAAGGATGTCCACTCTCACCACTATTATTCAACATAGTTTTGGAAGTCCTAGCCATGGCAATCAGAGTAGAAAAAGAAATGAATAAAAATTGGAAAAGAAGACGTAAAACCGTCACTGTTTGCAGATGACATGATACTATACATGGAGAATCCTAAAGATGCCAGCAGAAAACTACTAGAGCTAATCAATGAATTTGGTAAAGTAGCAGGATACAAATTAATACACAGAAATCTCTTGCATTCCTATGCAGTAGTGATGAAAAATCTGAAAGGGAAATTAAGAAAACACTCCCATTTACCACTGCAACAAAAAGAATAAAATACCTAGGAATAAACCTACCTAGGGAGACAAAAGGCCTTTATGCAGAAAAGTATAAGACACTGATGAAAGAAATTAAAGATGATAGAAACAGATGAAGAGATATACCATGTTCTTGGTTTGGAAGAATCAATATTGTGAAAATGACTATACTACCCAAAGCAATCTACAGATTCAATGCAATCCCTATCAAATTACCAATAGCATTTTTTATAGAACTAGAACAAAAAATCTTAAAATTTGTATGGAGACACAAAAGACACCGAATAGCCAAAGTAGTCTTGAGGGAAAAAAACAGAGCTGGAGGAATCAGTCTCCCTGACTTCAGACAATACTACAAAGCCACAGTAATCAGATGATATGGTACTGGCACAAAAACAGAGATATAGATCAACGGAACAGGATAGAAAGCCCAGAGATAAACCCACGTACCTGTGGTCAACTAATCTATGACAAAGGAGGCAAGGATACACAATGGAGAAAGGACAGTCTCTTCAATAAGTGGTGCTGGGAAAACTGGACAGCTACATGTAAAAGAATGAAATTAGAACACTCCCTAACACCATACACAAAAATAAACTCAAAATGGATTAGAGACCTAAATGTAAGACCAGACACTATAAAACTCTTAGAGGAAAACAGAGCAAGAACACTCTTTGACATAAATCACAGCAAGATCTTTTTTGATCCACCTCCTAGTGTAATGGAAATAAAAACAAAAATAAACGAATGGGACCTCATGAAACTTAAAAGCTTTTGTACAGCAAAGAAAACTACAAACAAGACCGAAAGACAACCCTCAGAATGGGAGGAAATATTTGCAAATGAATCAACGGACACAGGATTAATCTCCAAAATATATAAACAGCTCATGCAGCTCAATACCAAAAAAACAAAACCCAATCCAAAAATGGACAGAAGACGTAAACAGACATTTCTCCAAAAAAGACATACAGATGGCCAAGAGGCACATGAAAAGCTGCTCAACATCACTAATTATTAGAGGAATGCAAATCAAAACTACAATGAGGTATCACCTCACACCAGTTAGCATGGGCATCATCGGACAATCTACAAATGACAAATGCTGGACAGGGTGTGGAGAAAAGGGAACCCTCTTGCACTGTTGGGGGGAATGTAAATTGACACAGCCACTATGGAGAACAGTATGGAGGTTCCTTAAGAAAATAAAAATAGAACCACTATACAGCCCAGCAATCCCACTACTGGGCCTATATCTGAGAAAACCGTAAATCAAAAAGACACCTGCACCCCAATGTTCACTATTTACAATAGCCAGGTCAGGGAAGCAATCTAAATGCCCATTGACAGATGAATGGATAAAGAAGATGTGGATAAAGAACATTTATACAATGGAATATGACTCAGCCATAAAAGGGAATGAAATTGGGTCATTTGTAGAGATGTGGATGAATCTAGAGACTGTCATACAGAGTGAAGTAAGTCAGAAAGAGAAAAACAAATATCGTATATTAACGCATATAGGAATCTAGAAAAATGGTACAGATGAACTGGTTTGCAGGGAAGAAACTGAGACACAGATGTAGAGAACAAACGTATGGACACCAAGGCGGGAAAGTGGCGGGTGGTGGTGGTGGTGTGATGAATTGGGAGATTGGGATTGACATATATACACTAATAATGTATAAGATGGATAACTAATAAGAACCTGCTGTATAAAAAAATAAAATTCAAAAAGGAAAAAAGATACATTATCAAATCAAAGGAGCTTATGCCTGGTATGATAGGGGTCACAGTCACTCAACTCCATCAGTCAGTTACCATGTGAGAATGCAGGCTTAATGTTATCAGAACTTCCACTTTTTCAAAAGAAGTTAGAAATTCAGATCTTCATCTGAAATATCTGAATTCTAAATTATTTTAAGAAGCCCTATATAAAACAAAAATTAAAAACATAAAACCAAATAACCAACACAACATCAGGCAAGTGAAGCAAAACCTACTTGTGGGCTAAATGTAGCCTATGGACTGACAATTTGTAACCTCTAGGAAAGGGATCAGGGTTTTTAGGAAAAGGCATTTGTGTGCCAGATCATGGAAGAAGGGGGCAGGTGGGGTGGGAAAGGAGACGTTATATGCACATGAAATTAGAAATGTCTTTCCAGGAAAAACTCTCCATAATATCTGCCACTCCACAAAAACAAAAGAGCAGAGTGGAAATTTACCATATCCTGTTTTCTTGAATTCCATTCCCTGGCCCCACTCCCCAACTAGATGTGAAGCTTGATGAGGGCAGGGACCTCAACTGTCTTGGTATCCTAATGTTGAGAAGGGGCTGACCAACTTAAATTTATTCAACAACTCAAAAAAATTAATTTATTCAACAAAAATTTACTGAGTGCCTATAGTATGTGAGGCACTATTTTGGGGCCCTCTCAATGAATATAAAAATTTCTCTCATGGAGTCTATCTTCCAGTGGGGAAAAAAGACTAAATGAATAAGTAAATTATACGGTATGTTAGAAGGTAAAAAGTGCTATGAAGGAAAAAGAGGAAGTGCAAGATGGAGGGGTAAAGGTAGGAGTGTGGCAATTTTTAATATGGGGACAGGACAGACTTTACTAGGAAGATGATAATTGAGTAAAGACATGAAGGAGGTGAGGGAATAAGACATGCAGCTATCTGGAGAATAGGCATTCCAGGCAGAAGGAGCAGTCAGTGATGCAGAGCCTCAGGCAAGAGTGTGTCTGGAGCGTGACAAACAGTGAAAAGCCCAGTGTGGTGACAGTACAGTGAGAAAGGGTGCCTGTACATCACTACAGGGACTTTTGGTGTTTAGCCATTGTAGAGTTTTTGAGCAGTGACGTCTGACTTACATTTTATAAGGATCGCGTTGGCTACTGAGTTGAGAACAGACTGAAGAGTGACAAGGATAGAAGCAACAAGACCAGTTAGGAAGCTATTTAAAATGATCCTGGAGGGAGAGAAAAGTTTAGCTTGGACTGGAGTAGGTAGCAGTGATGGCAGTAAGGGGTGATTAGATTCTGAATGTATTATGAAGGCAGAGCCAGAATTACCTAACAGATTTTTGTGAACTAGAATGAACTGAATAGAACTTTTAGCTTTCAGGGATATCAGGGTTTATAAAAAAACATTTTCTCATTTTCTATTTTGGTTATATCAAAGAAAGATAATAGATGCTCTAAGAACAGGGAAATTATGGGAGAGGCAAATCATCTCTCCCTTTGATTGGCTTTGAAGAATATGGTAGCAGTTAAAACACAAGCTTTGACTTCACACCTGTTAGGATGGCTATTAGATTAAAAAAAAAAAAAGCCAGAAAAATAATAAGTATCGGAGAGGATGCAGAAAAACTGGAACCCTTGTGCATTGCTGGTGGGAATGTAAAATGGTATGGCAGTTCCTCAAAAAATTAAACATAGAACTACCACATGATCCAGCAATTCCACTTCTGGCTATATACCCAAAAGAAGTTAAAGCAGGGACTCTTGAAGCAGGGACAGATAGTTGTACACTCGTGTTCATAGCAGCATTATTCACAACAGCCAAAAGGTGGAAACAACACAGGTGTCCACTGATGGAAGAATGGATAAACAAAATGTGGTAAATACATTAAATAGAATGTTATTCAGCCTGAAAAAGGAAGGAAATTTTGACACATGCTACAATATGGATGAGTCTTAAAGACATTCCAAGTGAACTCAGTCATAGAAGGACAAGTATATGATTTCTCTTATATGAGGTTCTTAGATTCCACTTATATGAGGTTCCTAGTCACATTCATAGAGAAAGAAAGTAGAATGGTAGTTACCAGGGGTTGTGGGGAGAGGGAATGGATACAGAGTTTCAGTTGGGGAAGATGAAAAGTTCTGGAGATGGATGGTGGTGATGGTTGCACATTAATGTATATAATGCCACAGATATGTATGCTTAAAATGGTAAATTTTATGTATATTTTACCCCCAACATAAGAAGGCAAAGTGAAAAGCACAGTAAAACCTGCTTTGTCTACCTCAAAAACAACAACAAAAATCTCAAAAAACACCAGCTCTGGAGTTAGGCCACCTGACCACTCATGAACTGTGTGCCCTAGACAAGTTCTGGAAACCACTGAGCTTTAGTTTCCTCATCTGTAAGATGGGGATAACCCTAGCCCAAAGGTTTGCTGTAAAGATTAAATGAGATAACCCTAGCCCAAAGGTTTGCTGTAAAGATTAAATGAGATAATATCAGGAAAGTTCTTAGAACAGTACCTGACACATATTAGATAATAAATACCAGCTATTATTAGCATAAGTGAGCTACTTGGTAAGTAAGCCAGCCAGAAGGCCTTGGATCCAGTGAGTTAGTCTATTAAGTTAAATCGCCACTATGGAGCTGCATGTGCTAAAGAAGCCACGCAACACTAGGTGTTTCGTGGAGTTTGCTATGGTTAATTCAGATACAAGGTATTCTGAAGAGACACCAGTTAATAATGGTGACTGAGGTGAAAATGTCTCAAGTAATTTGAGAATTACCATATAAATATAAAACTGATTCCACATTAAAAGAGTAGGGTAAATTATGAAACAACATCTTAATCCAAGTTTTTGCATTCTATTAGCAATGTAAAGAAATAGGGTAATGTGGTGTAATTCTTTCACTTATTTATCAACTATTAAGTACCATGTATCATCCATATAAATAGACATACTGAATACATATAGATACACCAAGTTGCACCTAGGCAATTAAAAAAGCTCCAAAATACCTTTTTAAATTATAGTGCTTTATAATGTTTCCTACCTTGGGCTGTTGGATTAAGAGTGATATCCTTGATATAAAGGATATAGAAAACTATGGTTGTGAATCTGTAGGAAATGAAACCTGAAGCAAAGCTCAATATTGTAGGTTCAGGTAACACACCTTTTTCTGGCCATTTACCCAAATTAAAATACAAAAGAAAAATTAGAGAACTCAATTTTGAAAGTGCAAAACTGGTGTGATTGCAAACATCACAAAGGTTGGTTAACCATGGCAGAAGTGGCAAAATTTTATTTTTGATTCCGGTCTTTAGAGATCTGAATTTAGATTTTGTTTCATGATTGCCTACAGTAAATAAATTTCAGTTCCTAGAAAGGCTAGTTACATCCTATTATACATGAGTATACCATCACAGTCTAAACTAGGCAAAAAGAAAAATCTTCAAGTCCTGTTTCTGATTCATCTACTTCAAGAAATATTAAAAACAAAGCTATCTCTTCATCTGTATAGCCCCAACATATGGACACAATTATAATGGGACTTGACTTAAAGCAGCATAACAAAATTTTGACAAAAGAAAATAAAATCTTTTGTGCTGAAGAAACTGTACAGCTGCTGCCACAGCTACTGCTGAGAGATATATGGTCAAGAAGGAAACACCCCTGAGTTGCTTAGTAGAATAATTTTAATCTGCTGGGTGTGTTTACGAACTAGTGTGGGGTATTAAGAATACAATGGGACATCCTAGAGTTCTGCCCACTTTGGCCATTCCGTCCTTCTCCCCTCCATACAGTGGCCCTTTAAATACACCTTTTTGGACCCACAGGCTCCTATATACCACACCTAGCCTGAAAGCAACTGGTCTAAAATGAGCCAAATGTCATTACGTACACATTTTTCAACTGATGTTTGGAATGATGTACAAACCACGGTAATCAGTTATGTTATACCACCTATTCAGTCAAGGGGCCTCCATGCTCAGAGGCATAAAAGAAATGGGTATAAAGCCAGAATTTAGAAATTTGGTTTCTTTTTGATACAGGACCAAAGCTTATCTGAAAACTTTTTACAAACATGGCTAGACATACACCAAAAACCTGTGTGGCATGTACTTGATTCTATGAGTGTATTTTGTCTAAGTGTGTTAATTGCAGAAAGCCATTTCCAGTCCGTTAAATACATTTATTTTGACACAAAAAGGGCTGTTGTGATATTAACTGTCTTTCATAGCCTGAATGTAAGCTCCATACAATTCTTAGTTTCAGATTCCACTAAAGGATTATAGGTTACCTTGGTGCATTAATCGGAATCCACTTACATTTTTGACAATGGGATGAGGGTCAACTGGATGACGGGTAATTTCTCTGCTTCTGCCAATGCTAGCACTGTTTGTGAATAAATGCATCATAAGAGAAGCAGACTGTGATCCTGAGAACACTGACTGGTGAAGAGTAATAAGGGGGTAGGGGACTAAGTCATCCTTTCAAATGCTGACTTTATAAACTTGACTAGATTGGTAAGAAGTTTCCTTTCCTTGAGCTTGTGGATCACTGCCCAGAACACAAAGGATTGTCTTGCTTGCAAAGTACTTTTTCACCACCCCTTCCATGGGGACCATTTTAATAAGTATTTTAAATTAACAAATGAAACATCCCACTACACTGCTGCACCTGAAAGAGGGAAGATGTAAGAAAAAAGCAGATGCAAATCTATCTAAAGAGGGAAGATGTGATGCTATGTGAGAAAAACATATTTATACTTACAATGAGCAATGTTTAAGAAACACAACAAGATCTCACAATGGTGACTATTCTGGCCACACTAACGCACCATTCCTATTAATGATATAGGCCAGGTCCAAAGGCTGAAGAAGATTCCAACCAGGGATGTAATAAGCCTAAGTACAGAATCTTTCTGACAGAAAGCCAAAACAATAATAATATCAAACATCATGGTCCTTGATTTAAACAAACAGTGCTTTCCTGAAATCTAGTATCACTTCCATAATGTAATGTATTTCTATTTCCCGTACTATTGGGAGAGACCCAGTGTGTTCTTGTATTTTTTCTGAGGTTTTTCTTATTATAGTAGCATTCTTGTGTTTGCCAGATATATGACCAATACCATTTTAGAAGTCATTTACCAAATAAAATCAACAACACACATTGAGATGCAATGATATCAACCACTCATGAGTACTCAAGAGTTTTCTATGTTAGTTGACTGTATTCACATACCCTGGGACACAATGAATGCCTAATGTAATTTCTACCTTCATTTAAAAATATGAGACTCCTTAAATGCTATATTTTAATGTCTCAAATGGAGAGGCAGAAAATATTAAACTGATATGGAAATATAGTTTATGGGATGGAAAAATCAAGAGCTAGCAAGAATAATTTAGAATGATGACTTCTATAATTATGGAAAGATTAATGTATTATTTTTCTATCTTAGCTTCAAATACCTGATAGAGGTGCCCAACTTATAACATCTACATCGTGGCAGTCTTGAGAACTTACTGCTTAGAGCCACTGCTAGCTTTTTTTCCTCCAAAGTCTTTTTCTTCTAGGACACACTCCTAGATCCTGTTAAGGCTGATAGCCCTGGGGATGCCACAAGTAACACCACCTACTCAGACCTGATTTGCTAAGAATACAGGCCATATAAGTCCTGTCTGATTAGAGAATGATCTTTTCTTTTACCTTCTGACAACCTATTATTTTCATCTCAACAAAGCACAATCTATACTTTAAAAAAAAGGGTCTAATTTTGCAGATAATGATTTTTCTATCCCTGATCAACTACTACATTTTCCACATCACACTCTAGAAGACTGTGGATAGAAAATAGCATATGTCAATATCATCATCAATAGGGAAGGGCACACCCTTTTAATATTCAGTAATGAAAACCAGAAAACTGAGCTCAAATAACTCCTAATAAGTGGAAACTAAGAAATTTACCTGGGATTGGAGTTGAGAGGGGGATGAAAAGGATGGGGAGTAGAAAAGTAGAGGTGGTTTGTTTCGGGATAAGAGACGATTAGTGTCTTTGACTTGTAAGCACTGACTCAGGGAAAACTTGATAGAGTCTCTGGTTTGCCTATCCAAGTGTACTAATGCCTCTGTTAAAAGATGATTCCATAAGTGTTTGATTAAAATTTACCATAGAGCCAGTTTTCTTTCCTTTTGCTAGTAATGTGCCCTGTTGCTTTACTTTATTGACTCATAAGGGCTTTTACACAAGAGGAACTATCAGAATGTATGGAACCTACATTTAGATTTCTGAGAAAGACTGAAGTATCAAATAACCAACTTAAATACTTGGTCTTGGTTATACCTTATAAAATCTCAACTTATGGAAAGGAGAGCACAAAATAAGCAACAATATCCTTTAAATATATGATGGTAGACATCTAAAAACACTACCTCTCTTAATACTTAGGAGAGGGTAATGAGCACATGCAGCAGAACATTTCTTGCAATATTATCCTTCCTCAATCACTTGAAGTCACCCTCTAAGGCACTAGCTATGAAACTGCCTCTAAAACTATTAAACAGAAAGCTTCCAAATCCACAAAAGAAGAGAAATACTTGGAAAATGAAAGCCAAAGGAAGTGAAAGGCAAATAATCAATTGAAAGGCAGACATAGTTAGGTGAAAAGAAACATGATACTATACTTTGGTTTTGCATTTTTGTATTCTTCAGTGTCTGTGTCCTCGTCCTCTGAGTACCAATTATCTCCTCTTCCTCCAGCCAAGAGGCCCCTGGCCGCCAACAGTCCTGCAGCATTCCCATAGCCAGTGTATTTCAGCAGGCTATCCACTGCAAAAACAGAATAGGTTTTTAGACAGGAATCCTTGAGTCCTCACTATCATCACCAACTACTCACCAACACAGGGAGGCTAGAGATATATGCCATGGTAGTAAATCTTAAAATTGAGGGGTTTCCAAAGTGTGGTAGTAGTGATCCTACATGCTCTGAGGACCAAAAACCTTTTTTCAGGTATCAGAAATTCAAATGAAGCTGTTTTGAATATAGTTTGTGGCAGGAGTGGGGCTTCTGTGACCGCCAGGCCATTGGGAAGGGTGGTGTTTTAAGTTTTTGATCACAAATTTGATTTCTTTATTCAGTTTCAGAAAAATGATGATTAGAAAGTTAATGAAAGCCAGACTGACATTTTACCAATATAGCACATAATGTAAATCTTTCTTATTCCTTTTATAGGAATTAGAGGGAAAGAGAATAAGAAATAAGAAAACCTAAGGATATTAGCAAATAGGATAGGCTAAGTTACTCCTTTTTCAAAGAAGTCAGCAACAATATGTAAGCACATTATACCCACTGAAAGGCAGGCCAGGAATTGCTGGACCTTAATAATGGCTCTATCACTTACTAGCAGGCTCTTTACTCCAGTTTTCAGATACAGACAATTAGAATGATATCTACCTCACTGGTTAATACATGCAAGGTGCTTAGGAAAGTATCTGGTACAAACTAAATGTGTTTTTTTCCCCTAGTAATATGTAAAATGATTATTTTATTTTTTAAAGATTTATTTATTTATTTTTGGCTGCGTGGGTCTTAGTTGCGGCACGCGGGATCTTCATCGAGGCATGCAGGATCTTTTGTTGCGGCGCGCGGGCTTCTCTCTAGTTGTGGCATGTGGGTTTTCTCTTCTCTAGTTGTGGCGCACAGGCTCCATGGCGCGTTGGCTCTGTAGTTGTGGCACATGGGTTCCAGAGCGTGTGGGCTCTGTAGTTTTGCAGCACGCAGGCTCTAGTTGAGGCACGTGAGCTCAGTAGTTGTGACACATGGGCTTAGTTGCCCCGCAGCATGTGGGATCTTGGTTCCCTGACCAGGGATCGAACCAGCGTCCCCTGCATTGTAAGGCAGATTCTTTACCACTGGACCACCAGGGAAGTCCCTAAAATGATCATTTTAGACTTATCTTAACAACAAGAAAAAAAAAGCCCAGTGAAGCACTTGGTGCAGGTCCTGTGTAAGTATCAACTTGTCATCAGTTCATCAATGTAAGGGGAACCCTGAATTGTAGGAATTTTTTTGATTTCTAAGTACCTTTAAGGAAAATACTAAGGAATATTTAGCAGCTTTATTTAGAAACTCTTTTCTTCAGGTACAGTTTCAAGGTGAACACTATTCAATCAAAACATAAAAAATGGCAAAATTTACTTAAGGCTTTCAATAAAATGTCATTCTAAAGACAACTGTAGGAAACAAAACATAACACTACGTATTTTATTCACATATAAAGCGTTAGTGAAATCAACATCTGAAATACTACTGTAATTCATATAACTTACCTCAAAAAAGAAAAAATAAAGCTGGAGAAGATTCAGAAGAGGGCAATTAAAATGACTTTGGGGACCTGAAAGGGGCAGTGGAAAAGGAACTAAGTGGTTAAGGAAAGGGGATATATATAATGAGTATGAAACCATGAAGGGCATGGATAGGATGTAGGATGAATAGTCCAGGATAGAGTTGTTCATTAAATTTTCAAATACTTGAACAAAAGGGTACCTCCCTTGACACTGAAAATAGGTAATTTGGGGGCAAATAAAAGGAAGTCCTGCTTTCAAAGGACACAGCAAACTAGTGAAATTTGTGCAAAAGGAAATACAGATTAATAATATACGTAGACTAAATAAAGTTTTACACTAGTCACTTTTAACTATTTTCTACATTAAAATCTACTGGTAACCATGGTCTCTTTGGTAATAATTCTCAATGGGTGCTGGGTAGAGTCATATTAGAATTTAATGAGGGATCATGGTGGTGTAATCTGAAAACTCTGAATAAATCTGATATGCTCCCTCTTGCCTCCACAAGACGGAGTGATTTTACATAAGTTAATGGATTCTTGATGGGTTATTAGGAGAAGTGAATATCCAGTATATACAGATATTCTTAATATTCATGACCTTAACCACATGGTCAGATACAAAGTCACTGAGGCTGAAGGATCATGTATCTGAACCCACATGACAATAATACTCTTAAGTTTTTGGATAAGGTTTATTTTTTTAACAAATATGATGTTTAGCACTTCCAGAAAAGAAATATTCACTGAAAATGTGAAAGTCTAAACTGAGATGATATAAATAAATGGTTTAAATAAATATACTTAAAAAATAACAGTAAGAAAGACACAAAATGTAAATAACCACCTACAGTGGCCAGACATTAAAACAGCTTAAGAATACAGTTTATGAAAGGCCAAAATAGGTTAAAAAGAAGTCAACAGAACACTAAATAACCTGCTTTCTTATGCAGAAAATCCTCCTGGAAGCTAATCAATAGTAAAAATCTCTAGCACTTTTATGAAAATAGTGCTTACTGCTCATTCACTGGAACAAACATTCTGTGTCAACTCTGTGACAGCTTGGGTTACAAAGACTGTTTCAGACATACCTTGCTTTCAGAATAGTAGACAAGGCTATAGCCAATAGTTTAAAAATCAAATGAACATTTGCTAATGAGATAAAATACTTAAAAATGGGGGTTGGGGAAGAGGAGACGAATGGACTACAAAATCCACACAGTGAGAGGCATTTTCTTTGTGAAGTTCTGATTTATATTATTTGGTGGAGTGTTTTTAGTTACTTTTTAGTCTATTTTCATATATACTGTATAACATCCCGTTTGATATTGTGAAGGTAGTAAGAGGAAAATGGACTGAATTTGGATGTTAAGATAAGTTGCTTAGGCAAACAAAAGATCTTCTGAGTGGTCCTTAAAAAAAAAGAAACACAAATATATTTGTTCTTTGTCACAGTACTCATCCATGCAATTAGATGAAACCGCCACAGAAATGAACAAAACAGCATTCAGTCAGAAAGTTGCAAGAAATATTTCACCATTATTTTATCAAGATGCTAGAAGGCACTATGAACAGAGGAAAGCAACCACAGCAGCACACTGCAAAGTCAGAACTGCGCCGGTAGTAATGGCATTATTGCTTATGTAGACGTGGGTTTTATCATACTCTACCATGAAAACCAAAAAAAGGGGTTTTGCTCTTTTACTATGGAGAAAGAATGGCAGAGCCAGATTCTACCCAGAAACCATTTCCCCCTTCTCTGTTACACAGAGAAGGATTTACAATCATTTTCCATTCAGTTAAATGCTGTGACTCTTTGAAATCCTATACTAGAAGCTTCCTCTAACTAGTCTTCCTACTTCCAGTCTCACACCCCCTCCATTCCTGGTTCCACACAACTGCCTGTTATATCTTTGATATTCTTTTTTTTTTTAATTTTATTTTATTTGGCCACGCTGCAAAGCATGTGGGATCTTAGTTCCCCAACCAGGGATTGAACCCGTGTTCCCTGCATTGGGAGCACGGAATTTTAACTACTGGACCGCCAGGAAAGTCCTGCTGTTATACCTTTGTAAAGCAAAAAATATGATGTTACCACCTTCCTGGATAAAACCTCTAAAATCTCCCCCAAAGGCTAAAGCTCAAGTTCTAAAACAGGGCCTAAAGGAATCTTCATTTTGTCGCACCTGCCTTCTTTCCCAAATTCATCTCCTATTACTCCTGTGCATTGTGGGTTCCTCACAATGAACTAGTCTCTTTTCTGTACTAGTCTCTTTTCTGTACATACCAACGCTGCTTCCCACTCCTTTGTTGTCTTAGGTAAAGACTTTCTCTGACTTTCTCCACACCAACCAATCACTCTTCAGGTTGCTGCAGTACCTGGCACATTCCCCTCATATGGTGCTTACCATAGTATCCTACAATTATTCCTTTGTATGGAGAAGTCCACAAGACAGTGTATTCACCATACTGAATTCATAGACAACACAAATATTTGGCCTTCCATTAAACATTTATGGGGTACCTACTATCTGTAAGGTACTTTGTTGAAACACTGGGGATCCAAAGATGAAGACAAGATTTCTGACCTAAAGAAACTCAATGTCTAGAATAAAAGTTTGATAAACAAAAAGTTACAACATAGCAAATGTCAAAAGTATTAACAGAGATAAGTAACAATGGTACAAAGCAGAGAATGATGAACTCTACCTCAGATGATCTTCACACAGATGTTGCTTAAGGTGATCTTCAAGAATACATAAAGCTCACTATGCTAACAAAGATGGGAGAGGCATTCCATGCAAAAGGAACAGCATCTGCAAAGCTATGGAGATATGCCAAGGAACAGTGCAGTATAATCATGCAAGAGTAAAGAATTTAGTGTGATTAAGCAGAAAGTGCAGGGTAGGGAGTGGATTTCGGATACACTATAGAGGTAGGCCATGGAGGTAAAATTTAGATTTTACCATGTAGGTGACAGGGAGTCACTGCAAGTTTTATAAGGGGGAATGACAATATTATACATGTATTTTAGAACAGTCCTTTTCTTAGCCCTGTGTAAGACAGAATGAACAAAACCTGACCAGAAACAGAAGGATAGGATTATTTTAGTAGTTTATTAAGAGAGACACAGATTTGGAAATCCCCCCAAAGCAGGGTGAAGCAGAAGCCAAGTGAGGGGAAGAGACGGCTCAGGAAGCAATGCAAAGTGAAGATGGGGCCAGAGAGAGCTTTATGGAATGCTGGCAAGTCGATGTGGACAAAGATACGCGTTAGCAACTCAGACTGAAAAGAATGAACAGAGAGGTAAGCTCAAAGGAAATCTAAGAGTGTGTTGTAGCACCGAAAAAATGACAGTGGTCAATAGTGTCAATCGTTATGAGAGATGTTATACAATAAAGACTAAAAAATACACATTCCTTTTGAAAAGTAGTTAATTTGTGACCTTCCTGAAAGCATTTTCAGTGGCATCTGGGGAGTGGGGAATGGTGGAAAAGCCTTACTTGCAGCAAGTTGAAGCCTGAGTGGGTAATGAAGATACTGAAAAGAAGAACAAATCAGTCTTTCAAGATGCTAACATGTGAAGGCAGTGACATGAAGATGTATATAGATTGAGGAAAACATAGGGAGTTAACAAACAAAAGAACAGAGGGTAACAACTGATGAAGCAAGTCTTCTGAGAAGACAGGAAGGGAAAAGATCATCAGGAGAGGGAGACTGCTTAGCTCCAAGCTAAAGAGACGCCTATTCCTCTGAGACTGAAATAAATGAGACAAAAGTAAGTGTGTAACGGTGTGGGGCTATGTGCTGAGACAGTTCAAGCCTTATTTATCTCTTCAACTCAGCTCCTTCCCTACCACAACGCCTAGCACACACTGGGAGTTAATAAATGTGTTAAAAGGCGGGGGCTAGGGAGGAGGGGAATACCCCACAAAGGCAGGGGGTTGTTTTACAAATTATTTTCTTTTATTAAACTATGTAAGGCTTGTCTTTAGGACCCCTTATAAAGTACACAATTTGCAGGGCAGGTAATAAGAATTTAGTTTTGTCAGCGCTCAACAAAACAAGTCGGTAGCATGAGCACAAGTTAACCTGTGGGTTGCTATCAGTTGGAGATGTAGTTTAGCCTGGCACAGATGGCACTTGGATGGCTTTTTCTGTGCCAAGTCTTCCATAAAATTTTGGTCTTTGTATCTTGCCCCATTTCAATTTTCCTTTTTAATCTTGTCTCTGTGTTCCTAACCCAATTTGATTGCTATTTGCTGTCTCTACTTAGTGGTCTGAACTTTGTGCCTTGGTCATGGTACCTTAACTTTCAAACTCAGCTTTGAATATCTTTAAGAGGAAAGTTCAGTCACTCTGATAAATTATCTTAAATTTATTTCATTTTGATATAATCTGCCTCCAAACCCAACCCAAACTCTAAAATCTGATGACTTATGAGTTGAATATGGACTATAAAATTTTTTGGCGGGTGGGGGGCAGAAGGTTTTAAATTAGAATTAGTTGACAGCATTTAAAAACTCTCCTGAAAAATCTAGGTGATTTGGTAACATTGGCCACATGCTCCTTCATGGTAACAATCAGCTGGAGCTAAAGAGCAGCAAGGTCCCTTTTCCAGTCTCCCACATTCCCCTTGTTCCTCCACTCCCAACCCACGATCTCCCCAACAATTAGCTAAGTGTCAGTTTTCATTTATCATCTTATGTTCTGTTCATTTGACTTACTTTATTACCAGCCTGGCACTTTGTAGGCATCTGAGTTTGTAATCCTTGATAAAGAAAGTAAATAATAGGAGGGCAGAGACCTTGCTTATCTTGTATACCTTTGTATTCCCAGGGTCTAGCTCAAAAAGTATTTGTTGAATAAGCAAGCTTTTATTTCAGAAGAATACTTTTACTATTAAAATCAAACTAGAAGGAAAAGAAGTTGAATATATATAGAATTGTTAAAGATCAAATGAAAAAGATACAATTTTGCTAATATGGGTTTGGGGCTCAAAGTTAGGACTATGACACCTCAAATACTGGGTCCCAGGGGGAACAAAGCTAACCATTTCAAATTAAAAACAATTAACAGATTCATTTATCAATGTATATACCATACTTGTTATAACACCAACTCATTAGTAAGGTGATTGATTATATTTATATATATAATTTATGTATTTAGATATGTAAAATTATTTAGATATGTAATTTATGTATTTAGGTATGTAATATATATTTAGATATGTAATTATGGAAGAAATAAACTTCATTTTTCCCCTCTTAAAAATTTTACATGTACACAAGAAATGCATGCTCATTGTAGAAAAATTATACAATACAGAGAACTAAAAAAAGTCACCAGTCATTCTACCACTTAGAGGTAACAATGGATAAGATTTTGATGTATGTATATTTTGATAAATACTTTTTGATGAATGGATACATATGTGTGGTTTAGATTTACATGTATGTGTGTGTATATATGATCATACTTTAAATACAGCTAATTTCTGATCTCAGAAAAATCGATTTAATTCAGCCAGTATTTGCAGACTACTATATGCAAGGCATTATTCCAGTCAATGTCAAGATGTAATATCTTTTTTCATAGTCATGAAATAACTGAATTGTTTAAAAGAGCAGCTGTTAAATAAACTAGTCTATGAGAACAGCTGAAGATAATTACAGTTGACCCTTAAACAACACAGGGGTTAGGGGTGATGGCCCTCCGTGCAGTTGAATATCCTCCTATAACTTTACAGTTGGCCCTCCATATTTTCAGCTCCACATCCGTGGACTCAACTGACTATGGATTGTGTAGTACTGTAGTACATATTTATCAAAAAAGAATCTGCAGGGCTTCCCTGGTGGCACAGTGGTTAAGAATCCGCCTGCCAATGCAGGGGACACGGGTTCCAGCCCTGGTCTGGGAAGATCCCACATGCCACGGAGCAACTAAGCCTGTGCGCCACAACTACTGAGCCTGTGCTCTAGAGCCCGTGACCCACAACTACTGAGCCTGCGTGCTGCAACTAATGAAGCCCACGCGTCTAGAGCCCGTGTTCCACAACAAGAAAAGCCACCACAATGAGAAGCCTGAGCACCGCAACAAAGAGTAGCCCCTGCTTGCTGCAACTAGAGAAAGGCCGCGTGCAACAAAGACCCAACGGCAGCCAAAATAATAATAATAAATAAATAAAATTTTAAAAAAAAGAATCTGCATATAAGTGGACCTGGGCAGTTCAAACCCATGTTGTTCAAGGGTCAATTGTATTATGAGAGGAAATATGGCAGAATGGAAAGACAGCTCTACTGCATGAGCTTGGATAAGACCCTTCCCTCACTTATGACATTGAAATAATAATAATGTTTACCTTAGAGAGTCCTTATGAGAATTAAATGAGTTTATGGCATAGAATGTTTGGCACATGAATACATAATAGTTGTGTTTATTATCATTGTAATGATATTGATCAAATTATGTTGCTAATATACCATCTTAACAGTAACTGAAGTGGTTGTACCAGTTAATCAGAAATGAAGTTTAAGAATTCAATGAATGTGGACTTCCCTGTTGGCGCAGTGGTTGAGAGTCCATCTGCCGATGAAGGGGACACAGGTTCGTGCCCCAGTCTGGGAAGATCCCACATGCCGCGGAGCGGCTAGGCCCATGAGCCATGGCCGCTGAGCCTGCGCGTCAGGAGCCTGTGCTCCGCAACGGGAGAGGCCACAACAGTGAGAGGCCCGCATACCACACACACACACAAAAAAATTCAATGAATGCAACTCAATAACAAAAATCCCCAAATAATTCGATTAAAAATTAGACAAAGGACCTGAATAGACACTTTTCCAAAGGCATACAGATGGCCAACAGGTACATGAAAAGGTGCTCGGCATCACTAATCATCAGGGAAATGCAAGTCAAAACCACAATGAGAGATCACCTCACACCTATTAGGATGGCTTTTATCAAAAAACAAGAGATAACAAGTGCTGGCGAGGATGTGGCAAAGATGGAACCCTTGTGCACTGTTAGTGGAAAGGTAAATTGGTGCAGCTACTATGGAAAACACTATGGAGGTTACTAAAAAAATTAAATATAGAACTACAATATAATCCAGCATCCCACTTATGGGTATATATCCAAAGGAAATGAAATCAGAATCCCTATGAGATATCTCAACTCTCATGTTCATTGCAGCATTATTCACAATAGCCAAGATATGGAAACAAGCTAAGTGCCTATCAACAGATGAATAAAGGAGGTGTGTGTGTGTGTATATGCATGCATGTGTATGCACGCACACACACACACACACACACACAGTTGACCCTTAAGGAACGCTAGGGTTAGGGACGCCTACCCTTCACGCAGTCAAAAATCTGTGTATAATTTGATAGTCTGATCTCTGATTTTGTGGTTCCACATCCACAGATCAAACTAACTGTGGGTCCAACCTACTATGGATCATGTCGTACTGTAGTGTGTATTTACAGAAAAATATCCACATCTAAGTGAACCCGAGCAGTTCAAACTTGTGTTGGTCAAGGGTCAACTGTATATAAAATGAATATTATTCAGCCATGACAAAGGAAATCCTACTATTTGCAACAACATGGATGAACCTAGAGAACATTATGCTAAGTGAATAAGCCAGACAGAGAAAGGCAAATACTGTAGATCTCACTTATATGTAGAATCTGAAAAAAAAAAAATCAAACTCATAGAAACAGAGAGTAGAACAGTGGTTACCGGGGAATAGAGGGTAGGGAAACAGGGAGATCTGGTCAAAGGGTACAAGTTATAAGATGAGTAAGTTCAGTTGTAAGATTAATAAGTTCTGGGGATCTAATATACAGCATGATGACTATAGTTAATAATACTTTATTATACACTTGAAATTTGCTGAGAGTAAATATTAAGTGTTCTCACACCACACACACACACACACACACACACACACACAAACACACGTAACTATGTGAGGTGGTGAATGTGTTAATTAACCTGACTGTGGTAATCATTTCACAATGTATATGTGTATCAAATCATCATGTTGTATACTTTAAATATATATAATCTTATTTGTCAATCATACCTCAATAAAACTGGCAGG
Source organism: Globicephala melas (assembly GCF_963455315.2). Taxonomy (NCBI): domain Eukaryota; kingdom Metazoa; phylum Chordata; class Mammalia; order Artiodactyla; family Delphinidae; genus Globicephala; species Globicephala melas. The sequence goes on from NC_083323.1 coordinate 15,453,342, forward strand.
GGAGAAAAAAATTCAACTGACTGAAGATTTTGAGAGAAGTGAGTGAAGTTTTTCATTTCTAAATTATCTCTCTCACAAAACTAGGGTACTTAAAAAAGTATAATATAAAATCTGCTTATTTGGGACTTTTACACTAGCACTTTTATAAACTAGGAGATGAAGAAAGAAATAGTAAGAATATCTGAATAACTTGGTTAAAGTTCCTTGTTTAGAGAACTTTTGTAGAGCAAAATAATCCATATAATTTTTTTTTTTTTTTTTTTTTTGGCGTTACGCGGGCCTCTCACTGCTGTGGCCTCTCCCGCCACGGAGCACAGGCTCCGGACGTGCAGGCTCAGCGGCCATGGCTCACAGGCCCAGCCGCTCCGCGGCATGTGGAATCCTCCCAGACTGGGGCACGAACCCGTGTCCCCTGCATCGGCAGGCGGACTCTCAACCACTACCAGGGAAGCCCTAATCCATATAATTTAAGGAAATATTTTAAATTGTTAGATGTATCTCAGAAGACAATCACTTTATACATACTTGTAAAATAGTATTTATTATAGTATAGTTACTTTTTAGTTTCTCTCTACTTCTGTCTTACCCTCATCTCAAGGGTAAGAGGTATATCTTATGCATTTATTGATTAAAGAACTTAATGAAGAAACCAAAACTCCATAGCTTTAATTCCAAGAGGAATTAAAAAGTGGAACTAACTCAGGCCTTTGCCTGGTTATCAGGATATTAGCACCTGAATTATTTAAGCAGATTTTTCAGAATGGCTCCAGGTCCTGACTCATCAAGATTAAGAAGCCTGGGTTAAGGAGACAGAAGGCAAAGTTTAAACGTGAGTGTGTTTGGTAGTGTATCTGCCTGCATGTCTCAATGAATTCAGAAGCATATAGAAAATGTTTTTAAATTATTACTTTTTATTATCTGCTCAAGCCCTCTAATGGAACACATAAGAGAATAAGCTCTGAAAAGAGTGGAATGAGATGGCCACTAATAACAGAAACATTTCTCAAATTCCCTCAGAAAGATGAAAAAGTAGAGGGCAAATAGAGTTTAACCTACCTCTCTCTTTGCAAAGGACAAAAAGGAATTCAGCAGCAATTTGCTTGACTCCCAGGTCAACATGTGTCATGAGGCGCACCAGCTTATTTCTCACAGTTGAGCCAACTTCAGGTCGATTTGTCACATCCCTCAATGGTGGTAAAACCTAATGGCACAAATGCAAAACCATCATCAATCGTTTAAGTATTAGAGTAAGCGAGAATGGTACCAACCGAGCTTAGTTTTTTAAGAGTAGAAAAAACATTAAAAACTAAATAGGTTTGCTTCCAAATAGAATAAAGCTAAACAAAAAACAAACCTCAAATAATTTCATGCCTGTAATGAAATTTCATTTGAAGTGAAACATCTCTTCACTGTACCACCATGATATATTCAAACCCATTCCTGAGTTTTTACTCATCTCAGCACCTGGAATGCCCCTGCTGCCTCTATCAAAATCCATGTTAAAGTCTGGGTCAAATTTCTCTTTCTTCCTTAATACCCTGACTCATATTGATTTTTCCCTTCTTTTAATTCCTGCAGCATTTTCATTGTTTACTAAAAAATACCAAAAACCCTGTACATATGTTTTCTAGTTGTTTTATTTTATAATAAAATGGTTATTAATTATTGAGTACTTCTTATGTGCTAGTTGCTGTAATAGATGATATGCATACATTCTCTATAATCAACCCTCACAGGAACCTTGCAAACGAGGTAGTAACATCACTATCACCCCTATTTTATAGACTGATCCTCAGAGGAATTACATAACTTGCTTGGTTTATCTGTTTGTTTGCTCACTCACTCACCCATCCATGCATCCACCCAGACCCCTCCTCTTTTGGTTCTCCACACTGGTTGCTTCATCTTAGCCTCTGTGCCAGTTCTCTTTTATCCTTTTGTGTTTAAGTGCTGGAATATTCAAGGGTTAAGTTCTTGGGCAACATTTCTTTACTATTTTCACTCTCTGTTGGTGATCTCATCCAGTTTTACGGCTTTGTATGGTCTCTATTTACTGATAACTCCCTAAAGTATATGTCTATCTTGATTTCTTCCATGACCTCCAGACTTTTATAGGCTTCTCAAATTTAGCATGTCCTAAGCAGAATATTGAAGCTCCCAACAAAGCTGTTCCTTCTACAGTTTTCCATCTCATTAAATAGCAAGTCTGTTCTTCCAACTGTTTACTGCAAACACCTTGGAAACAGCCTTGATTCCTCTCTTTCACATCCCACATCCAATCCATCAGCAAATTATTCTGGCTCTACCTTTGAATTATATCCATAACCCAACAACTTCTCACTATCTCCTCTAGTATTACCAAATTCAAGCTACCAATATTTCTCATCTGAACTATTACCACAGTCTCCTAAGTCATCCCTGCTTCCATCCTGGTCCTTCTATGATCTATTACATAGCAGCTAGGATGATCCTTTGAAAGTCAGATCATGTCACTCCTCTTCACAAAGTCCTCCAGTTCCCATGGCTTCTCATCTCACTCATAGTAAAAGATGAGGTCCTTCCAAATTCCTTAAGTTTCACATAATGTGGCTTCCTGCTTCTTTTCTGACTTAATTTCTATTATATTCCTTGCTTACACTGCTATAGTCTCACAAACCTCCATGGAACTCTTTATACTCACCGAGCACTTTCCTACCTCATGGTCTTTGCATTTGCTGTTCCCTCTGCCCAGAAACTCTTTTTCTGGAAACTGGCTTGGCTCATTCCCTTACTTTCTTCAGGTCTCTGTTCAAATGTTATTTATAGGAAGACATTCCCTGACCACCCTATATAATTAACCTTCAGCATTCTCTTTTTTTAATCCCCCTACCTCTGCTTTAATCTTCCTCACAGCACTTATCACCACCTAACACAGTATATATTTCTTTCTTTATTGTCTGCCTTCTTCCACAACTCAGTTCCATGGGGGCAGGGATTTCTTTCTCTTTTGTGTACTGCTCTCAGTGCCCGGCATATTACAGGTTTCGACAAATATTTGATGATTGAAGGAAGAATGAATTAATTCAAGTAACTTTTTAAAAGTGCCTTCTATAAGCTAGGCACTATGCTAGGAAATGAAGATAGACACAAAGTCAAATTATAATTTACTATACCAGACTCTTTATGTGTATATTATTTTTTATTTAATCCATTCAGCTGACTTCCTTCCTTCCTTATCTCTTTCTATACGGAGTACCTACCATGTATCAGGAGGTACTGGAGGCCCTGGAGATACAGCTGTGAAAAAAACCCGGAAACTAAATCTCAGAAAACTGAGTAATCTACCCAAAGTGTTTATAGAATCCGTGTTTCAATATCTCTGGTAGGATAGAGCAAAATGCTCTTTGTGATTATCTCCCATTTCTAGAGGAATGAGACATGTAACAAATGATTTCATGTGGTATGTACCTACAGTTCCAGAGTATAGTATCTATTAATAAAGGTTATCACACAAAAATTTTCTTAGCTATGTTTTGGGTTCCTTAACAAGTTTTTGAAGTGAAATTTTATAGTCTTCATTGTTACATATCACGCCCTAACTGCATATGTACGGAGCATTTCTATTTCCCCCCAAATACTACCCTCCATTAAATTTTTTCTTTTCTTTGAGAAATCTTGTCCAGTTCCTCTTTCAAATCCATAGCATCTTCATCTCTTCTATTAGCCTCTCCAGATGAATCCAATCTGAATCAGTAATTTCTACCATCTGTTCTCTTTCTACCTGCCCAAATACTGAATACTCAAGACCAATTTACTTTGGGTATGCACGACTTGGATTTAATCAGGAATTAACTATGGGGCACAATAATTAATTAGCCATGGTTCCATTTACACTATTATCAAAGTTAATCATCTGTTACTTTAAGTTCTGCCCTTCTTGATCCTCATAGTCTATAGTGCATCTTCCTCAGAAAGAAAGTGGATTTCTGTATCGTGCCTTGTATCTTTCTTTAGTTATCTTTTACTTGTCATGTCTCCTTCTTTATCTGTACTGTAGTATTTCTTTGAGGATAAGGAGTGGGTCTCACAATCTTTTGTATCTACATAATGTATAGTCCAAGACCTTCATATAAATAATCTGTTTAACAAACAGATTTTAGGGGGGCTATCCTGGTTAGAGATGGCAAAATCTAAACAGTTTAGTTGAACGTGGATCTCCTCTGTGAAAAAGCTAAAATATAGAACACAAAGTATTTTCATTTATTATTCTCCACCAAGTCCTCCTAGTCATGATAGAATGTCTTAAAATAATCAAACTTGGAAATGACCTTAACTCATCAATTAACTAATTTATTTTGCTTAAATGATTATTCATGCTTTGATGGTAGCTAGTCTTCCAATAGACTATAAATTCTTCAAAGATAAGAGTCCCTACTTTCTAATTTCTCCTTATCAGCAATATCTATTAATGTGCTCTACACACAGTAAAGTGCTTATTAAATCTTGACCATAAACATATGGGGGAAAATGAACCTAGTTAATTTATTAAGAGAAATTCTATATGGCAATAAGTGAACAATGGGGTGAATGGTGGTACCATGTAGTGAATGAGGAAAGAAGGGGAAGACAGGGTGGGGAGGGATGGGAAATCAAGAGATTAGTTTGGGATACGTTAACTTAAGATACCTACTACACATCCAAGGGGAGGAGATGAGTAGGCAGTATGTTATATAAGTCTGGAGCTTAGGGGACAGGTCAAGGGTAGAGACAGAAATTTGCGAGTCATCAGTGAATAGATGACTTTCAAAACCATGGCTGTTGAATGAGACCAACAAGAGAGTAGAAATGGAGACAAAGATAATATTGCCTTGGGGAGCTCAAACACTGCAAAGAAGAAGTTCCCTGTTGTGTCCTAGACACCAAGTGAAGAAGGTACTTCAAGTAGGAGAGAATACTTAATTACATCAAAATGTTACCGGGGAATAAAAAAAAGATTTGAGAACTATTAGATTTGGCATTATCGGGTTGATGATGTTTGACAAACACCTTTGTAGTAGAGTGAAAAGCATGAAAACCTAATTACAGTGGGTTCAGAAGAGAATCAAAATGAGTAAAAGGAAGAGAGTGGGTGAGCACAGAAAACTCTCCTGAGGAACACTGCATAAAGAAGAGAAGAAAAATGGAGAGGCAGCTTGAGAAGTGGGATTAAGGGAAGGTTTTTCTGCTTTTAAGATGGAAGATGTGTTTGGGTGCAGACAAAAATGATCCAGTACATTAAAAAAAAAAAGATTAATATAAGAAGAAAGAGAGGGAGTAAATGCAGGAGCAAAGTTCTTGAGGTGAGAGGGAAAGGTATCCAGGATATGAGTGCAGAGGCTGGCCACAGAAGGAAGCAGGGACAATTCATCCCTTGTGATAGAGCGGGGAGACATAGGACATGGGGGTACAGATAGATGCAGACAGACAGTAGATGCAGAGGTAGAAAGATGACTTCTTACCATGAACTCCAACTACTACCATCTTACTCCGAACCTTCATCATCAGCTCTCTTTTGGGCTGGTCTCCTCACATCTACTCACACTCCTTTAGTCTATCTTATATATAGTAGCCAGAATATCTTTAAATATAAATGAGGTCACATCACGTCCCTTCTCAGAACAGTCCAATGCTTTCCCTTCTCACTTAGAAGAAAATCAAAATTCCTGTACAACCTTACATTATTTGGTTCTTGCTTACCTCTTTTACTTCATCTACCACTCTCCCCCTCGCACAATGTTCTCCAGCCTTCTTGCTTTTCCTTAAGCATAACAAAGCATCCTCTCATCCAGGGACTTTGAATTCGTTCTGTCTGGTACATTCCTCTTCCAGAATATTCTCAGAACTATTCTCAGAGAATATCCTCTTCCAGATATTCTCAAAGATCCTTTCCTTACTTATCCAAGTTTCTGCTCAAATGTCATTTCCTCAGAGAGGTTCTTCCTTATTCCCTTAAGTTTTCCCTTCCCCTGTATCTTTCTTCCGAACAGTTATCACTACTTGCCATTGTATCATATATTTATTTACTTTTTGTCCTCCTACCATAAGGGAAACTCCACAAAGCAAAGACTTCATTTGTATTTCAATGCTTAGAATACAGCACACAGATCTCAATAAATATTTGTTGAGTAAATGAATGAATGACTAAAAAAAATAGACCGGGTCACTTATTTCTGGATTAGGAAGATTTCAAAGATTTAACACTAACTTTTTTGAGTTTCTGACATTCTGAAAGAAAATAACTGTGATAGAATTTGACTCATTAATTTTATGTTAAAAAAACACATATAAGATTAACTTTGAGATGTTAATATGCATTAAACAGTTACCTGATCTTTGAGAAATTTTCTGATGTTTCGATGGGCTCTGGAACATTCTGTTAATAAGCTGAGAACTGGAGTTAGACCCTCTCTATAGCTGCTTCCCTACAAAGAAAACCATACATGCTGCATTAGTTTAGTTTCTAACAGTTTACTTTTCTTCATATAACTGAGTATATTAATACTCTTTTTTTGAGAGGGAGACACCTTTATGTTACCAAAGCTGTACAAACTATTTTAAAAATTATTTTCCTAAAAATATTTCCATTTCATTAGTTATCTTCATGTTTACTAATGCCCATTTTTATCCTTCCTGGATTTTTCTACATTTTTTAGGGTCCTCACTGGCTCAGCAAATGGGCTTAAACAAGGCGAAGGTTTTGATGACCAACCCATCCTAACTTGCTGCCTTTTAATACAGATACTCGACAAAGCAAGTGACAGAAAAGAGAAAATAAGCAGCTTACAACAAATGGAAAATTGACAAATTTCTTTTAAAGATGTCTTTTAGGTGTTATGGAAAGTAGTTATCATCAAGTTTTGGGGGGGAGATATTTTTACTTCTAGAACTTACAAAATACCTACATAGAAAAGTAATTACTTTTTCCTTTGTTTTCAGGCTCTAGTCACAATTTTGGTGTCGCATCAACACAATTTTCAGCTTTAAACAAATAAATTCACTTGGTTTCAGCAATTTATCATTTACTACAGTAAAATGCTTTCTGGAGTATAAATAATTGTTCAAGATGTCAGCTATAAAAAAAGAGCTTAGATTCAAAAATCACATCCTGTGATGCCTGTATGTGTGTACAATTACATTCTTTAGAAGCATCTTTTCAATTTTATCAGTCTTACCTTGTCTATTCTCTTCTCCATAAAACTAAGTAAAACATGAATGGCCTCCATATTCATACCATTGTATACCATGGTATTATTTTTCAAAACTGTTTCTTTCTCAGCTGTTTTATCACTGGGCAGTTCATCTAGCGTCGTTGCTTCTGGGGCTGTTTCTTCATGGGTTAATGGACAAATGAGAACATCCAAACAAGAGACTGGAACATTGCTTAAAAGGTTGACTGCATTGCTGAAAAGCAATTTAAAAAGACAATATTTTAATTTGACTGACTAGTCCTTTAAAACACAAACATAATAAGTTCAGAAGTGACTTTTAGGAGTCAATTAAAATTCTTCTTTTTCAAAATGAGCCTTTAATATTATTTGGCATTTACTGACTAACAGATAATAAAGAGAACTGTTTCAAATACGCACATGACAAATTAGAAAGAACAGATGTTAAATGAACACACAATCATATGATGTCATGTCACTTTCTGAAATGCTAAAATAGGAATTAGTGAGCTTTAACACTAGCTCTTTAATTTTATTATGATACAATACTAGATTTGCAGTTTTTCCTTGGGATTTTAAATCCTTTTGTGGATTCACTGATGTCTTATTATTCCTTAGATTACAACATAAAGCATTTGAGGAACACTGTATATAAGCAGCTTATCACAGAAGCAACAACATTAAAAACCAAATATTGTACGATTAAATTTTGTCCTTTCTAGATACAGAAATACAATTTTTAGATCATCCCTTATTTCATAAGACATTTGCAGAAAATGGTAAATGGTGCTTTTTCTCCTGTCGTCCCCAGATTTCTTTAAAAGAGGCCAACATAGCTACTTCAAATCTCTATCCCCCTAGGCCTTTCTTTCTATGTATTAATGAAATAATGAGCCTGGGATGCACACCAGTAGGGGGAACCCAAACCTTGTATTTTTTTTCCCTAAAAATCTTGTTCCATTCATTGCTCAGTGTATAAGAGATTAAAATTAAAATTGTTAGTGTTTGACACTAACAATTTAAAAATTAGACATGCTCTCAATTCATATATTTTCCTTCATGCATTATTTCATATTTTTTCTTTTAAAAGGAGAGGTGGTGTTCTGTGCTAACTGGATCTTAAAAGTCTGTGCCTCAGAACTTCCTGATAAACAACAATGGAGAGACAGGCATTACATTTCCTAGTGACAGAGAAGCAGATCTAAAAATAACTGCATCCTGACTAAAAATAAACTCTTGCAAATACAATTTAAAAGTCTAACCACTTGGAAACCAAATTCAGGGCTTAATCTAACTGATGCTGTCTTAATTTAGCCCATAGTAGTTCCTTTTAATTTAGATTATAGTGACATCCTCAAATATAAAACAAAATAAACAACAACAAAACAGAAATAAAATACAAAATATTTTCTCTCCTTTACCCTGAAGTGTGGTTGCATTTCCCCAAGAATGAATATTTCTTTTTTTTCTTTTTATATTACGGGAAAAAAAATTCATAAGAACTCAAAGTTGAAAAAGTAGACAATGGAGAACAATAACTGGTAATGTAAAGGGCACCAAAAAATCAGAACCAAGAACAAAAATAATTTAACAAGTCCTATAAATGAAAGGTTCCTGGTAAAATACAAGTTATTTGGTTGTCCCCACTAAGAATCTACTACTGCTGCTGCTGCTGCTATTACTACTACTACTATTCAACAATGTTTCTAATTTTGATTATTTGTAAATAATTGCAATTGGCTGAAATACGATGCTTTTCCCTCAAACTTTCCTTTTAAAATTTTTGCAAACATCTGTAGTTCCTTATCTATAGATAAATATATTGCACTTCTGACTTAAGCATTTGGAAACTGTTATTAAATATCATAGATTCACTGGGGTTAAAAGAAAAAAAAATAGAACTCTACCTTAGAATTACTTTCTAAAACTGTAAAAGCCACTTTGAAATGTTAGATTTTTTTCAACACATAGAGCAATAGGCTGGAGTCCACCAGTAGTATGATTCTCTGAATCTACCATAGAGACCACACTGAAAAGTTTAAGGCAATGCATTTCATTACAAAGGAATGCTTCCCTTTAAATTCATTTAAAATAAGCAGTTTCCAGGAATTTCGTAAATTTAAGAAACCAAATGTAGAGTTTGATTCAACAAATATTTGGAGGTTTTAGGCTTTTCAAGAAAAGTTCCCATTTTCTCGTTTCTTATTAAACAACTGGGTTCCCAAACAACTACAAAATTAATTTTCTGGCTCACTGTGTTTGAGCTATTCTTTTTAAGTAAGGAAAGCCAGCTTTTTGAGCTGTCACTTCTCTGACAGTTTTATTTGTGGTAGAAGAGTGTATGAAATTCTCCAGCTACCAGGAAGTCAGTGACTATGCACAGATCTGCACAATGGTGTTTGCATTCCTACTCCAGGGGGTAGAAGTACTGTGTATATTACTCTCCCCTTTTCAGCTTCCTCGAGATCATTAATCACTGGGACATGACATCCTCCCACTCATACTCCCAGCCCCCTCCTGATATGCAGATTCAAAAGCAGGGCCTATTTAGAGCTCCTTAATGCTCTGATTAAAGCCTTGATAGCTGTGGGAGAAGGAAGGCAACCTAAAATCCAGGCCTGTATCAATCGAGGGGCTAAACAATTTAATACCAGATGACACTAAGGAGCATGATAACAGTACAAGCAGACCTACAGCTGTTGGCAAACTTTCCTGGTCAAATGTATCTTCTTTACATTTGGGGCTCACATATCGTTTTTCATGGCTGGAAAATCTACTTAAATGAACCTCAAGATCTCCAAAAGATTTTCACATGTAAATACCTAAGTTTACTTTAGTCTAACTCAGTTCAGTAATTATTTATTGATTACTTATGCCAGGAATTTTTTAGGCAGGTATTATGAAGAAAATAGAAATAAATCCCTGCCCTTCTGGAGCTTATTTTCTAGCATGTAGAGAACAGTCAATTAAAAGTAAACAAACAGGGCTTCCCTGACAGCGCAGTGGTTGAGAGTCCGCCTGCCGATGCAGAGGACACGGGTTCGTGCCCCGGTCCGGGAAGATCCCACATGCCGCAGAGCGGCTGGGCCCGTGAGCCATGGCCGCTGAGCCTGCGCGTCCCGCAACAGGAGAGGCCACAACAGTGAGAGGCCCGGGCGTACCGCAAAAAAAAAAAAAAAAAAAGTAAACAAACAAAAGAAGTTAATTGAATAGAAGGTAGAAGGTGATAAATGGTCTGAGGGTAAAATTCAGGAGGTAAACAGGACGTGTGAGTTGTAATTTTGAATAGGGTAGTCTGAATAACCTCACTGAGATGGTGTCATTTAAGCAAAGACTTAAAGGAAGTTAGGGAGTGAGCCCTGTGACTACATACGGAAAGGGCGTTCCAGGAAGAAGGGCAGGAGCAAAGGCCCCAGGGCAGGAGTAGTGGCATGTATGAAGAACTGCAATGAAGTTGGTGTGGCTGAACCACCACACACAGGGCGAGGAGTGGGACAGGAGCTCAGCTGGGTAACAGGGGGCCAGATTGGTTTTACAGGCTATTATTACTTTAGTTTTTATCCTGAATGAAATGGGGAACCACTACAGGGCTTGGCATAGTAATATACTCTATCCTTATGTTAAAAGGATCACTCTGGCTACTGTGTTGAGAACAACTAGTAGGATGTCAAAGATGAGGAAGGCCAACCAGTTAGGGTGTTATTATAATAACTCAGGTGAATGAACACGGTGGTAACAGTGCAGTGGTCAGATCTGGATACATTTTGAAGATTTCCTGATAGGCTAGTTGTGGGGTGTGAGAATCCACGGTTCTAGCCTTAGCAAGTGGAAAGCTAGAGTTGCCATAAATTGAAATGGGAAACACTGCAGGAGAAGCAACATTTTAGGGGAAGAGTAAGAGTGTAATCTTGGATATGTTAAGTTTGGAATGTCTGTTATACTTCCAAATGGAGATGTTAACAGGAAGTTAACTGTAAGAGTCACGGAGATCAGGGAGGGAGATCTGGACTAGAGATATAAACTGAGGAGTCATTAGCATGTAGATGGTATTTAAAGACCAAGACTGGATTAGATCAGTAAAGGAGTGAGTGTGGATTGACAGATTATGAGAGATAGGCCTGGGGCACTCTACCATCCAGAGGCTGAGTGGGAGAGGAAGAAATTACAACTAGTGAGGTAGGAGGGAAACCAAGATAGGATGGTATCCTGGAAGAAAGTATATCAGTAAGAATGGAGTGATCACATGTGGTCAAATGATGTGGACAGATCAAGTGACTGGATTTAGAAACACAGAAGTGACCTTAATAATAGCCATTCTGGTGTAGTGGGACTAAAACCTGAGTAGACTAGATTCAAGAGAGAATAGTAGAAGAATCAGATAGTCGATACCTAGAGGAGGTTTACTGCAAAGGGCAAAAGAAGACTGGAACAGCAAATCCAGGTGGCAAAGTGTTAACCCATAGGGACCTGGTCATTGTTCTCTAAGTATGCTGTAGACATAGTCTCATTTCTGTATTTGTCCATGTTTTCTCCTGTTTAGAATGGTCTCATTCTTTAAGATTAGCTCAAGTCTCACTTTATTCTCAACAAATATTTACTATGCCTTGTACTAGATGCTAAGTATACAAAAATAAATAAAATATGCTCCTTTTCCTAAGAGAAGACAGCATAACATAATTTGTAGAGCAATGGGTTGAATTGTAAGTTGCCTCCTAGAAATGTGTGCCTTGGGCAAATTACATGACCTATTCTAGGCCTTGGTGTCCTTAATTCTAAAGTAAAGGGAAATAAATTTATCCCATCAGGTTGATGTGAGGATTAAATGAAAAAAGGCATGCAAAGCACTCTGCCTGGTACATAGTAAATGGCAGCTATTAAGGAGCTTTTGAACAGGAGACATACTATACCATAGGAGGGAACAGCAAATATCTGGAAGAATGAGAGAATATGGTATCTGTGGGGAAATGAAAACAGGTTCCTAAGTCTAAAGCAAAGGACAAGGCCTCTAAAGGACAGGGCCTTAGTAGGCATAAGACAAAAAAAGTGTGTGTATGAGTGTGTAGAGTGGGGAAGGGGGATTATAAAGGGGATTGCCATGATGAGATACATGTTATGGCCAAATGGGTTACTGATGACCTTAAACCAGAGTTGTGCTGGCAAAGGAGTAGGTGCAGAAGCCAGAAAAACACATTTCCCAGATGCATTTGCGGATCATTAATAAATGCATAGTGACAAAATAAGTTTGCTCTTAATCATAAAGACAGAGGGGAGCCACAAGAGGATTCTAAGCAGAGTTACTTTTTGAAAAACAACTCTGCGTGCAGTGGAAAGGATGGACCAGTCTGTCAGGTTAGGTAAAACTTTCCTACAGGACAGAGCAGCTTGAGTTTAGAACTGGAGAAAGAAGGTGGTCTGACAGATCTGGGGTTAGGCGCTTGAACACTGGCAGGACAGGACAATTAGGGAGTAGAGGGAGATGAACCAAATGATGAACCAATGCTTTAGAATAGAGAGGGAAGAAAGGAAACCTTAAGGAGGCTTACAGGTAGGAGAAAAAGGAATCACCAGGGGACCAGAGGTCTGGATGAGGATGGAGAACAGGTACAGTATGAGTGAGGAAGACTTTCCTCATCATGCTAGACCATAGTGAGCATGTTATCTGAATTCTATTAGCAATTATTATTTGGATAATTAATTTACTGGGAAACTACGCAAAAACTATCTTGTGACATCTCTTCTATTCTTTTCTTGATTGTTATTTAACTTTTCATAATATTCATGTCTTGTTTCCCCATTTATACTCTATGTTCCTCCAGACTATGCACTATGGTGTGGAATCCTTCAGGAACCTAGCATGGTACTCAGCTATAGTTCAGATAATATCTGTTCACCTAGATAACTGTTATTCACAGTGAGAATTAGGTTAAAGAGCTAAGAGTTTTAATAACAAAAAGAAAAAAACCCTCTCCCCAATCTCTCCGAACTCTCCTTTTTCTGTATACCTATATAAACTTGTTTATGTCTAACACAACACTCATCAAAACAAGTGCACTTATTCACTTAGCAGCCTCTTTTACCCCCTAGTTGGTGAGCCCTGGAGAACAAAGATTATACTGTATTCACCTTCGTTGCCTCTAGAGCTCAACATAGTGCCTAACACATAGTAAGTTCTCAGTTAATAAATATAAACCAAAATGAAATGTTCAATTTTCAAACATTTTTTAGAAGTCTGCCATGTGTAAGACACGCTTACTTTTTTTACATTTTACATTTTGCAATATGTGTATCAAATCAACACACTGTACACCTTAAATGTATACAATGTTATATGTCAATTATGTCTCAATAAAGCTAGAAAAAACAGACATTATGCTTAGCACTGTAATGAGGTGTCATTAGGTACTAAACTGTCCCCTTAAATATGTGAGATAAAATGAATTGGTTTAAACAAAGAACAACAAAAAAAAGCAGGGAGGTAAGTACTTTTTTTTTTTCCATTTTTCAATTTTATTTATTTTTTTATACAGCAGGTTCTTATTAGTTATCCATTTTATACATTATTAGTGTATATATGTTAATCCCAATCTCCCATTTCATCACACCACCACCACCCCCACTTTCCCCCCTTGGTATCCATACATTTGTTCTCTACACCTGTGTCTCTATTTCTGCCCTACAAACCTGTTCATCAGTACCATTTTTCTAGGTTCCACATATATGCGTTAATATACGATACTTGTTTTTCTCCTTCTGACTTACTTCACTCTGTATGACAGTCTCTAGGTCCATCCACATCTCTACAAATGACCCAATTTCGTTCCTTTTTATGGCTGAGTAATATTCCATTGTATATATGTACCACATCTTCTTTCTCCATTTGTCTGTCGATGGGCATTTAGGCTGCTTCCATGACCTGGCTATTGTAAACAGTGCTGCAAAGAACATTGGGGTGAATGTGTCTTTTTGAATTATGGTTTTCTCTGAGTATATGCCCAGTAGTGGGATTGCTGGGTCATATGGTAATTCTATTTTCAGTTTTTTAGGAAACCTCCATACTGTGCTCCATAGTGGCTGTATCAATTTACATTCCCCCCCAATGGTGCAAGAGGGTTCCCTTTCCTCCACACCCTCTCCAGCATTTGTTGTTTATAGATTGTCTGATGATGCCCATTCTAACCGGTGTGAGGTGATACCTCATTGCAGTTTTGATTTGCATTTCTCTAATAATTAGTGACGTTGAGCAGATTTTCATGTGCTTCTTGGCCATCTGTATGTCTTCTCTGGAGAAATGTCTATTTAGGGCTTCTGCCTATTTTTGGATTGGGTTGTTTTTTTGATATTGAGCTGCATGAGCTGTTTATATATTTTGGAGATTAATCCTTTGTCCATTGATTTGTCTGCAAGTATTTCCTCCCATTCTGAGGGTTCTCTTTTCGTCTTATGGATTCCTTTGCTTTGCAAAAGCTTTTAAGTTTCATTAGGTCCCATTTGTTTGTTTTTATTTCCATTACTCTAGGAGGTGGATCAAAGAAGATCTTGCTGTGATTTATGTCAAAGAGTGTTCTTCCTCTGTTTTCCTCTAAGAGTTTTACGGTGTCCAGTCTTACATTTAGGTCCCTAATCCATTCTGAGTTTATTTTTGTGTATAGTGTTAAGGAATGTTCTAATTTCATTCTTTTACATGTAGCTGTCCAGTTCTCCCAGCACCACTTATTGAAGAGACTGCCTTTTCTCCATTGTATATCCTTGCCTCCTTTGTCATAGATTAATTGACTACAGGTGTGTGGGTTTATCGCTGGGTGTGTGGGTTTATCTCTGGGCTTTCTATCCTGTTCCATTGATCTATATTTCTGGTTTTGTGCCAGTACCATATTGTCTTGATTACTGTAGCTTTGTAGTATAGTCTAAAGTCAGGGAGTCTCATTCTTCCAGCTCCGTTTTTTTCCCCTCAGGACTGCTTTGGCTATTCGGGGTCTACTGTGTCTCCATACAAATTTTAGGATTTTTTTTCTAGTCCTGTAAAAAATGCCATTTATAATTTGATAGGGATTGCATTGAATCTCCGGATTGCTTTGGGTAGTATAGGCATTTTCACAATATTGATTCTTCCAATCCAAGAACATGGTATATCTCTCCATCTGTTTGTATCAGCTTTACTTTCTTTCATCAGTGTCTTATAGTTTTCTGCATACAGGTCTTTTGTCTCCTTAGGTAGGTTTATTCCTAGGTATTTTATTCTTTTTGTTTCATAAATGGGAGTGTTTCCTTAACTTCTCGCTCAGATTTTTCATCATTAGTGTATAGGAATGCAAGAGGTTTCTGGGCATTAATTTTGTATCCTGCAACTTTACCAAATTCATTGATTAGCAGTTTTCTGGTGGCATCTTTAGGATTCTCTATGTATAGTATCATCTCATCTGCAAACAGTTACAGTTTTACTTCTTCTTTTCCAATTTGTACTCTTTTTACTTCTTTTTCTTCTCTGATTACCATGGCTGGGACTTCCAAAACTATGTTGAATAACAGTGGTGAGAGTGGTCATCCTTGTCTTTTTCCTGATCTTAGAGGAAATGCTTTCAGGTTTTCACCATTGAGAATGATGTTTGCTGTGGGTTTGTCATATATGGCCTTTATTATGTTGAAGTAGGTTCCCTCTGTGCCCACTTTCAGGAGACTTTTTATCATAAATGGGTGTTGAATTTTGTCAAAAGCTTTTTCTGCATCTATTCAGATGATCATATGGTTTTTATTCTTCAATTTGTTAATATGGTGTATCACATTGATTGATTTGTGTATATTGAAGAATCCTTGCATCCCTGGGATAAATCCCACTTGATCATGGTGTATGATCCTTTTAATGTGCTGTTATACTCTGTTTGCTAGTATTTTGTTGAGGATTTCTGCATCAATATTCATCAGTGATATTGGTCTGTAATTTTCTTTCTTTGTAGTATCTTTCTCTGGTTTTGGTATCAGGGTGATGGTCGCCTCATAGAATGAGTTTGGGAGTGTTCCTTCCTCTGCAATTGTTTGGAAGAGTTTGAGAAGAATAGGTGTTAGCTCTCCTCTAAATTTTTGATAGAATTCGCCTGTGAAGCCATCTGGTCCTGGAATTTGTTGGAAGATTTTTAATCACAGTTTCAATTTCATTACATGTGATTGGTCTGTTCATATTTCCTATTTCTTTCTGGTTCAGTCTTGGAAGGTTATACCTTTCTAAGAATTTGTCCATTTCTTCCAGGCTGTCCATTTTACTGGCATAGAGTTGCTTGTAGTAGTCCCCTAAGATGCTTGGTATTTCTGCGGTGTCTGTTGTAACTTCTCCTTTTTCACTTCTAATTTTATAGATTTGAGTCCTCTCCCTCTTTTTCTTGATGAGTCTGGCTAATGGTTTATCAATTTTATCTTCTCAAAGAACTGGCTTTTACTTCTATAGATCTTTGCTACTGTTTTGTTTCTATTTCATTTATTGCTGCTCTGATCTTTATGATTTCCTTCCTTCTACTAACTTTGGGTTTTGTTTGTTCTTCTTCCTCTAGTTCCTTTACATGTAAGGTTAGATTGTTTATTGGAGATTTTTCTTGTTGCTTGAGGTAAGCGTCTATTGCTATATACTTCCCTGTTAGAACTGCTTTTGCTGCATACCATAGGTTTTGGATTGTCGTGTTTTCGTTGTCCTTTGTCTCTAGGTATTTCCTGATTTCCTCTTTGATTTTTTCAGTGATCTCTTGGTTGTTTAGTAGCGTATTGTTTAGCCTCCATGTGTTTGTGTTTTTTACGTCTTTTTCGCTGTAATTGATTTCTAATCTCATAGCATTGTGATCAGAAAAGATGCTTGGTATGAGTCCAATTTTCTTAAATTTACTGAGGCTTGATTTGTGACCCAAGATATGATCTATCATGCAGAATGTTCTGTGTGCACTTGAGAAGAAAGTGTAATCTGCTGTTTTTGGATGGAATGTCCTACAAATATCAATTAAGTCTAACTGGTCTATTGTGTCACTTAAAGCTGTGTTTCCTTATTTATGTTCTGTTTGGAAAATCGGTCCATTGGTGTAAGTGAGGTGTTAAAGTCCCCCACTATTATTGTGTTACTGTCGATTTCCTCTTTTATAGCTGTTAGCAGTTGCCTTATGTATTGAGGTGCTCCTATGTTGGGAGCATATATATTTATAATTGTTATATCTTCTTCTTGGATTGATCCCTTGATCATTATGTAGTGTCCTTCCTTGTCTCTTGTAACATTCTTTATTTTAAAGTCTATTTTATCTGATATGAGTATTGCAACTCCAGCTTTCTTTTGATTTCCATTTGCACAGAATATCTTTTTTCATCCCCTCACTTTCAGTCTGCATGTGTCCCTAGGTCTGAAGTGGGTCTCTTGTAGACAGCATATATATGGGTCTTGTTTTTGTATCCATTCAGCAAGCCTGTGTCTTTTGGTTGGAGCATTTAATCCATTCACGTTTAAGGTAATTATCGATATGTATGTTCCTGTTACCATTTTCTTAATTGTTTTGGGTTTATTTTTGTAGGTCCTTTTCTTCTCTTGTGTTTCCCGCCTAGAGAAGTTTCTTTAGCATTTGTTGTCAAGCTGGTTTGGTGGTACTGAATTCTCTTAGCTTTTGCTTGTCTGTAAAGCTTTTGATTTCTCCATCAAATCTGATAGAGATGCTTGCTGGGTAGAGTAATCTTGGGTGTAATTTCTTCCCTTTCATCACTTTAAATATGTCATGCCACTCCCTTCTGGCTTGTAGAGTTTCTGCTGAGAAATCAGCTGTTAACCTTATGGGAGTTCCCTTGTATGTTATTTGTCATTTTTCCCTTGCTGCTTTCAATAATTCTTCTTTGTCTTTAATTTTTGTCAATTTGATTACTGTGTGTTTGGCATGTTTCTCCTTGGATTTATCCTGCCTGGGACTCTCTGCACTTCCTGGACTTGGGTGGCTATTTCCTTGTCCATGTTAGGGAAGTTTTCAACTATAATCTCTCTCTTCAAATATTTTCTCAGGTCCTCTCTCTCCTCTCCTTCTGGGACCCCTTTAATGTGAATGTTGGTGCATTTAATGGTGTCCCAGAGGTCCCTTAGGCTGTCTTCATTTCTTTTCATTCTTTTTTCTTCATTCTGTTCCACAATAGTGAATTCCACCGTTCTGTCTTCCAGGTCTTTTATCTGTTCTTCTGCCTCAGCTTTCTACTATTGATTCCTTCTAGTGTATTTTCATTTCAGTTATTGTATTGTTCATCTCTGTTTGTTTGTTCTTTAATTCCTCTAGGTCTTTGTTAAACATTTCTTGCATCTTCTCCGTCTTGGCCTCCATTCTTTTTCCAAGGTCCTGGATCATCTTCACTATCATTATTCTGAATTCTTTTTCTGGAAGGTTGCCTATCTCCACTTCATTTAGTTGTTTTTCTGGGGTTTTATCTTGTTTCTTCATCTGGTACATAGCCCTCTGCCTTTTCATCTTGTCTTTCTGTGAATGTGGTTTTTGTTTCACAGGCTGTAGGACTGTAGTTCTGCCTGCTTCTGTCCTCTGATGGATGAGGCTATCTAAGAGGCTTGTGCAGGTTTCCTGATGGGAGGGACTGGTGGTGGTAGAGCTGGGTGTTGCTCTGGTGGGCAGAGCTCAGTAAAACTTTAATCTGCTTGTCTGCTGATGGGTGGGGCTAGGTTCCTTCCCTGTTGGTTGTTTGGCCTGATACGACCCAACACTGGAGCCTACCCGGCTCTTTGGTGGGGTAATGGTGGACTGTGGGAGGGCTCACGCCAAGGAGTACTTCCCAGAACTTCTGCTGCCAGTGTCCTTGTCCTCCTGGTGAGCCACAGCCACCCCCCACCTCTGCAGGAGACCCTCCAACACTAGCAGGTAGGTCTGGTTCAGTCTCCTGTGGGGTTACTGCTCCTTCTCCAGGTCCTAATGCGCACACTACGTTGTGTGTGCCCTCCAAGAATGGAGTCTCTGTTACCCCTGTCCTGTTGAAGTCCTGCAATCAAATCCCGCTAGCCTTCAAAATCTGATTCTCTAGGAATTCCTCCTCCCGTTGCCGGACCCCCAGGCTGGGAAGCCTGACGTGGGGCTCAGAACCTTCACTCCAGTGAGTGGACTTCTGTGGTATAAGTGTTCTCCAGTTTGTGAGTCACCCACCCAGCAGTTATGGGATTTGATTTTATTGTGATTGCGCAGCTCCTACCGTCTCATTGTGGCTTCTCCTTTGTCTTTGGATGTGTGGTATCTTTTTTGGTGAGTTCCAGTGTCTTCCTATCGATGACTGTTCAGCAGTTAGTTGTGATTCCCATGCTCTCACAAGAGGGAGTGAGAGCACGTCCTTCTACTCCACCATCTTGAACCAATCTTCAGGGAGGTAAGTACTTTTTAAATAACACTGGCTCTTTTGGGTAAAAACAAAACAAAACAAAAAAAAGCTTTGTAGATGCCAATGTGTTGCATGGAAGAAATTATGCTGAAAAGCTGCAAGAAATTAAATCAGATCTGGTCCTCCCCTCTCCTTTCTTCTCTAGTGTATAGGCCATCCCCATCTTTCCCCTTCTCTCCAAATAAAACAAAATCACAACCACATCCACATGCAACTTTTTTTTGGCTAAGTGTTTATGCATAAGCTTACTGATTATGGACAAGAGGGCTCAAAATACTCTCAGGCAGATATTAGAATTGGACAGAATTAGGATGTCCTTTAATGGAGCCAAAAGGGTGGATCATACCAACAATTTACTTATTACCATAAGTATAGACAAAAGGAAATGAAATAGAACAAATAGATTGTAGAAACTATATAAGATGCTGATTAGTGGAAAGGAAGTCGACATCAAGGTCAGCTATCATCGTGAACTAACTCATTTTATCTCTATGTCCACGTTCTCCTGATTTCTCTAGGGAAAAAAGAAAAAGACACTGTCTTACACAGACAACATATCAGAAAAACTGCTGCTAAGCCATTTTTTGACCCACTCATCTCCTAGAGTACCTTAACAGGCTCCTGACATGCCTACCAAGCATCTGGCTTGAGAAACTCTTAGATTAACAGAAAACAGACTTCACTACACAATCGCAATATATACAAAGAAATAGCTTCCTAAACAAAACATGAAAATTCAGTAAACTTCCACAATGTTCACTGCAGCTCTATTTACAATAGCCAGGACATAGAAGCAACCTAAGTGTCCATCAACAGATGAATGGATAAAGAAGATGTGGCACACATATACAATGGAATATTACTCAGCCATACAAAGAAATGAAATTGAGTTATTTGTAGGGAGGTGGATGGACCTAGAGTCTGTCATACAGAGTGAAGTCAAAAAGTGAAAAACAAGTACTGTGTGCTAACACATATATATGGAATCTAAAACAACATAAAAATGGTTCTGAAGAACCTAGGGGCAAGACAGGAATAAATATGCAGATGTAGAGAATAGACTTGAGGACATGGGGAGGGGGAAGGGTAAGCTGGGACGAAGTGAGAGAGTGGCATGGACTTATATATACTACCAAATGTAAAATAGATAGCAAATGGGAAGCAGGTGCATAGCACAGGGAGATCAGCTCGGTGCTTTGTGACCACCTAGAGGGGTGGGATAGGGAGGGTGGAAGGGAGACACAAGAGGGGAGAGATATGGGGATATATGTATATATATAGCTGATTCACTTTGTTATAAAGCAGAAACTAACATACCACTGTAAAGCAATTATACTGTAATAAAGATGTTAAAAAAAATTCAATAAACCTTAAAAAGGAGTTTTAGAACTAAACATTGGATCTAAAAGCTAATATGCTCATTATAATAATAGTAACAGAAGTAGCAGTGGCTGCAGTGTTGTGGCAGTGGCAGTAGCAGCTCCTCCCCCATTTACTGAGAGCTTACTCAGTGCCAGGGACGGATGGCTTTACTAATTTCTCATTTAAT
The DNA here is from genome assembly GCF_963455315.2 of Globicephala melas. Classification (NCBI taxonomy): domain Eukaryota; kingdom Metazoa; phylum Chordata; class Mammalia; order Artiodactyla; family Delphinidae; genus Globicephala; species Globicephala melas. The sequence goes on from NC_083323.1 coordinate 15,474,450, forward strand.
CATTATTACAACCCTTTGAGTTTGATGACAATGCATAACCATACACCACACTATCTAGGTTTACCTCTTTCATTACCTTTTTCCTTAAAAAAAAAAAGCAAAAAACAAACTTAGATATTAACTTTAAAAAATGGAATGGGGCTTCCCTGGTGGCGCAGTGGTTGAGAGCCCGCCTGCCAATGCAGGGGACACGGGTTCGTGCCCCGGTCCGGGAAGATCCCACAGGCTGTGGAACGGCTATGCCCATGAGCCATGGCCGCTGAGCCTGCGCGTCTGGAGCCTGTGCTCCGCAACGGGAGAGGCCACAACAGTGAGAGGCCCGCGTACCGCAAAAAAAAAAAAAAAAAAAAAAAAAATAGAATGAGATGTTACCTTGAAACATTCTGATTATTTTTAAAATGATGTCTTAAACACACACACACACACACAAACTCTTTTCAGAGTCACTACAAATGGGCAGAATTTAGTAGATATTACAATTCTAGTAAGGTTCTTAAAATAGCCCTTTGAGGTTGGTATAGTATTTTTTCTGCATTTAAATGGATTAGCTTAGAGTCATTACTGCTCAAATGATACTAATCACTTTAATTCTGATTTAAGGGACATGCAGGGCCAGCCCAGATAAACTGTCATGTCAGCAGCAACCTCAATCTCCCAGGAAAGCCTTTTAGCAATACATATAAATCTTGTCTATGGCTCTAGGGGTATTCCTTCTTATTTACAATGTAGCTAACAGATATTTTATCAGAGCAACTTATAGAAGTAAATTTAAAGAAAAATATCTTTTAAATTTATTTAAGAAAAATAAATATTTAAAGCAAATATCATCAGAAAGTAAAATAAAGAAATCTATACTTTAAAAAAATCTGAGTGTTAAAACCTCTTTACAGTTTTGCTCTCTTTTTACGAATACTGGGTACTGTTTTAAAATATTAAATTCACTCTTCAGAGAAAGCCTTAACAATGTTTTTGTGACTACTGTAACAATTCCCATCAAAACACTTTCTTCTCACATCCTTGTATGAATGTCATTTAACTTGTGATATGTAATTTCCAAAATAAATAAATAAATACATACATACATACATACATTTATACCTGGGCTTATAAACCCATTTTCTTGTAGTTTTAAGTTTGAATAGCTAGATTTCTAGTGTCTCTTGATTATAAAAAATTAGTCAGACAAAAATGCTTAATAAAATCTTTTTAGAGGATATGATTTATTGCAGTTAATCTGATTATTTTTAAAGACACAGCTTCAAGAAAATTAAAGGAAATTTTGATCTGTAGCTGCAGAAAGAAGTATACTTTTTAATTTTGAAGAAAACAATCTTTTGAAGACTTGCAGGGCAGAGTACATAAAGATAACCTACCAACAAACTCAGTACAATATCAAATAATAAACTGCCAATCATAACTAAAATAATATGGGTATGACTGAAAAAAGAACAAGGGTATGTTTCACTTTACACTCTGGTTGTATTTCTATAGTTTTATTTAAGCCATATTGTGGAAAACAGAATACTATAAATGCTCAAAAGGTAATTTCTACTAAGAACTCAGTTTTAAATTATTTGTAAAGCAGACTTAATGCCAAAGTTATTTGCTTGCAGATTTGAAATTTATTTGAATTGTTTAAAATGCCATTTGTGTTCTTATAGAATAAAGTGCCACGAGCAATCAATCTCATGTTAAAGTCAGAGGACTTGTTACTAGAAACCTGATACAAAATAGTAAGAGAACTAGAAAGATGCATTAATACTGCTTCAGCTGTTCTCAGAGAATGATAATTTAAAAAAAAGAATTTATTTATTTATTTGTTTTTTTTTGGCTGCATTGGGTCTTCATTGCTGCGCGTGGGCTTTCTCTAGTTGCTGCGAGTGTGTGCTACTCTTCGTTGCTGTGCACAGTCTTCTCGTTGCAGTGGCTTCTCTTGTTGTGGAGCACGGGCTCTGTGTGCAGGGGCTTCAGTAGTTGTGGCTCTCGGCTCTAGAGCACAGGCTCAGTAGTTGTGACACGTGGGCTCTAGAGCCCAGGCTCAGTAGTTGTGGCTCGTGGGCTCTAGAGTGCAGGCTCAGTAGTTGTGGTGCATGGGCTTAGTTGCTCTGCGGCATGTGGGATCTTCCCAGACCAGGGCTCGAACCCACGTGCCCTGCATTGGCAGGTGGATTCTTAACCACTGTGCCATCAGGGAAGCCCCGAGAATGATAACTTTTAACAGCATTCCATAATAGCTCTAATAGGCAAGTCACAAAAATTGAACTATTTTTTATATATTAATACTTGAGACTGTGGCCCAAATCTTATAATAAGTTTTAAAAATTTAATTCATGTTGCTTAAGATATACTTTTTGGTAAATACTCTTACAATGAAAATAGTGAGATTATTAGTTTAAGTGTAGTAATTAAAATCAGGGTTCAACCCCAAGCTCTTTCACTTATTAGGGTTGAACAATCTTGGAGAAACTGCTTGATTTTTCTAGGACTCAGTTTCATCATGTATTGAAAGGGAAAAATAGTACCTACCTCATAAGGTTGGTGTGATGATTAAAAGAAGTTAATCTTTATAAAGCACTTAGCATAATGCCACACACAGTATTCAATAACTGTGTGCTATTATTATCATTCTGGGTTTTATTGTTGAATGCAACAAATGCCAAATTCTCTTCTCTTGTTGGGGCTTAATATAACAAAGTCAAAGAATGAAAATTTCTCATCAGGGCATAGTAATGATTTCTGACCTACCAGCTACCCAGTTTACTGTAATATTTTCACTTTCTTGTGTTTATAACAATTAAAATTAGATGCATAAAAACAATAAGAACTTATTATGTCTTTCACTGAAATATCAGTAGAGGTTACCTACCTGTGTAGCTCTTCTGTTTTGTCTTCAGTTGGACCTACGATTAGTAAACAATGGCGAAGAACAGCTGCCATGACACGAAACTGATGAGAATCACCCTATGGCAAATAAAAGAGAGGTGAGGAAAAATTGGAGATTGAATGAATGCCTTAATGAAGAAGTCCGGTACATTACTACAACCCTGGGAGTCATCCTATGGCCCATTTAACACCCAAAACAGTTATTCTTATGCCATACATAATAGAAGTCAGGATATTCTAGGAAGAATTCCCAAGTATTAACAAAGTATTAACTAAGTGAATTGTCATCATCTCATATGAACAGCTACAGCCACTGCCAGAAATGGCTGAAACCATAAGTTATTGATCTATCCTTCCCCTTATGACATGTCAGGCAAAGAGAAATATGATCAGCATCCATATATTATTACCTACTCTGTTTTACCTGTCCATAAGATTTAATTCAACTAGGGATCTTTTCCATTTCCAGAAAGTCTAGATTCTTTTGTTGGATAGTATACTGTTCCAGTTTACGAGTCATTATAAAAGTTCAAACAGATATAATACTATCAGTATTTTAGAAGCGGGTTGTACATCCTTAATAAAAATGTCTTATCTCTTAACTTTCAAAAACAATGCATTAAAATCTATAATCTATCAACTTCATTTTAATGAATCTTCTTAATCTCCTAGTTCCTCCAAATCTTATTCCTAGTTTCTCCAAAGCGACCAGCAAGTGATGAAAAATAAGCACTCTTGAGTTTAATCTCCTATTTTCCCAATGTTTACTCATTGGTAGTGGTATTAGGCACACATAGAGTCCGAGGGAAGGCAAATAATAGGAAATAAGCTGAGCTCTGAATAATCACTTGGTTTACCTCCTAATTTATCATGAGATCTTGGGCCACTACAATTTTTTTAATCATCTGAATCAAGGCTGTACCTTTCTTCTTCCAAATTTTTAGTAATTAAGAAGACATGAAATTAGTGATAATTATCTATTATAATCAGATCCTGGATATGTTATATTTCAGGAAGGTTCCAATTACTTCAAAAGCTATTAAAATTTTTAAAGCTCTGTATATACATAATTGATTTCAAGTCTGTATGAAGTGAAATATATTCACATATTATACATATATAGCCTATATTTATATATATAACTCAGCCCTTCTAGGAAGATGTCTTTTATAAAATCTAACAAACAATAGCACAGTTTCATTACTCATAATGTGGATAACAATATTTTAAAATAACACCATCATGTGTAGATTTGGAAGAGATGAAGGTCTCAGTGGCATAACAGAAAAAGCACTTTACTTAGAGTCAAGAGTCTAGGTTGTGACCTTAGGCAAGTCATATGGCTTCTCTAAGCCAAAGTTTCCCCATATGCATCTCCACAAACATGAGATTGTTAGGGTTGTAAAAGGATTAAAGAAGATGATACACATGAAAATGCTTAGTACTTTCAGTGAAATATTTGAGGGTGAGGGGAAGGATGAGGCAGGAAGGAAACAAAAGGTAAGACTGATAGAGCTGAAATGAGTGATAACGAAATTATTGCGTGTTGGGGAGGGGGACCGGTGGAATGCTAGAGACACTAAGGGTTTGGAACGAACACTGTTCCACTTGCCATCTATCTTCAAATGCCTGAATCAAAATTCTCTAATATGCAAATATACTTTTACATATCCCACATTATATGAACCACACTGAAATGCATGTGAAACTCACCCATTACTTAACTCTTAAAAAGTTCATATTTTCCTTGTTTTTGATAATTAACTAAGAATGCACTTCCTTTTAAACTAGATTTTCCTTTATTTTAAATATCACAATCATTTTCCTCTCATGCTGATGTTGACAAGCCCCTTGCAAAACTCCATTTTGGTCCTTCCACTATTTGCAACTGTAAGTGAAAATCCTACTTCCTTCCATCCCCTTTCCTCCTGTCCCAATTTTCATGACACCAATTCCCCAGTTGTACCCTGTAGGTCTGCCTGCCCTCTTTTACTGTCCACTAAATTCTATTTCTTTACTCAAAACAACTACTGAAGTCCCGGGATTGTGTGCCTCTACTTTTAGTATCAATGACTCCTTTTCATCCTCCAGGTCTCAGAGAAGCCCCTTCTTTGACCACCTTATTTAGGTAGATTCCTTTTTTCATTATCTCTATCATTGTATCTTGCTATGATTTCTTTCAGGAAATCATAATCTGTAATTCCACATTTGTTTACATACTTACATATGCATTGTTTTCTCCATTCATCTAGCACCTTCACAAGTTTTAGAGGGCATGTGTTTAACAAAGTGTTCAATAATTTTTAATGTAAATGAAAAGTAAAACAAACAAAAAAGTGCTCAAATCATAAGTGTACAGCTAGATAAATTTTCACAAAACGAGCACGCCCATACAACCAGCATGAAAACAAAGCAACACCAAGATTGAGAACCCCAGAATTGCCCTCATGACCCCTTCAAATGACAGATCTGCTCTTCAATTGTAATTCTAACATTTAACATCATGGGTTAGTGATTTTTGTTGTCACAAATTTTAAGTGAATGGAATCATAAAATATAGACCCTTCTGTATCTGGTTGTGAGATTCATCCATGTTGTTGTGTACAGGTGCAGTTTGTTCATTTTCACTGCTTGAGAGTGGTGCTATTCAAAGTGCAGTTTGTGGACCACTACTGGTCCACACCCTGTTTGCCACTGATCTGCAAAGTCATGAGTACAGAAGGTACACCTGAACATTTAGAAACTTTTCAAGCAGTCTGACCTTGTGTGTAATATTGTATTATACAAGAGTTCCATTCTGACAGCTAAGGAAAGAAATCTGGTCCCTCACACTTAGGTTAGGAAAGCACTGCTGGCCACATAGCACAGGGAGATCAGCTCGGTGCTTTGTGTCCACCTAGAGGGATGGGATAGGGAGGGTGGGAGGGAGACACAAGAGGGAGGAGATATGGGGATGTATGTATATGTATAGCTGATTCACTTCGTTATAAAGCAGAAACTAACACACTATTGTAAAGCAATTATACTCCAATAAAGATGTTAAAAAAAAAAAAGCAAGCACTGCTGAATACAGTGAGTATATTACAATTCACTTATCCATTCTGCTCTTGATGGACACTTGGACTATACTGAAGAGTGCTGCTATGAACATACTTTCTTATATGTCATTTGGTATGCTGGGTCGTAGGGCATATACATATGACAGACTTTAGAAGGTACTGCCAAACAGTGTTTCAAAGTGTTTATACCAGCTTACACTCCCACCAGTTGCTCTACAGCTGCGCCAACACTTGGTATTGTCAGCCTTTTAAATTTGTCATTCTCATGGATGTGCAGAGATTTTATTATGCATTTTCCTGATGACTGATAAAGTTGAACACCTTTTCTTATGTCTACTGGTCATTTGGATAGCTCTTTTATGAAGTGCCTGTTCAAGCCTTTTGCATATTTTTCTATAGGGTTAATTGACATTATTTGTAGGACTTGAATATATTCTAGTAGAGTCCTTTATTGCATATATGTGTTGAAAATATCATCTCCCATTTGGTGGCCTGTTTTTTACTTTCTTCTCTTGATGAACTAATTTTAATTTTAAGACCAATTTGTCAATTTTTCCTTTATGGTTTGATCTTTATTTTGTCCTGTTTTAAAAATCTTTGCCTATTTAAGAAATTTTTGACTTGTTTAAAATAAAGTCATGGGGCTTCCCTGGTGGCGCAGTCGTTGAGAGTCCGCCTGCCAATGCAGGGGACACGGGTTCGTGCCCCAGTCCGGGAAGATACCACATTGCGGTGAAGCGGCTGGGCCTGTGAGCCATGGCCGCTGGGTCTGCGCGTCTGGAACCTGTGCTTCTCAACGGGAGAGGCCACAACAGTGAGAGGCCCGCATATCGAAAAAAAAAAAAGTCATGAAGATAATCTTCTGTTTCTTTCCAAAAGCTTTATCATTTTACCTTTTACATTTAAGTCTCTTATCCATCTCAAATTAATTTTTCTGTATGGTAATAAGGTAGGGATTTAAATTCATTTTTAACTGATTAAAAAGCCCACCTTTTCCCCACTGCAATTCAGTGTTACCTGTATCATAAGTCAGTTGACTGTATATGTGTAGGTTTATTTCTAGATTCTTTATTCTATTAGTCTGCCTCAATAAATATTTGTTGAATGAGAGCTATCATTTAAAATGTCTTACTTAACAAAGGTCAGAGTGTACACTATTTCCTACTATTGGTTGTTCTGCTGGGTGACTTTACATAAACAATTTGAACTCTTTGATCTTTAGTGTCCTCATTTGTCAAATGAGATTAATGCTCCTCCTATCTTACACAGATGCTTGAAAGAGTAAATATAATTGCTCTTTTTAAAACAATACACAGTTTATACAACTGTCATTTACTTCTTCATGAGCTAAGTTTTTTTTTTTTTTTTTTGCGGTACGCGGGCCTCTCACTGTTGTGGCCTCTCCCGTTGCGGAGCACAGACTCTGGTCGCGCAGGCTCAGCGGCCATGGCTCACGGGCCTAGCCGCTCCGCGGCATGTGGGATTTTCCCGGACCGGGACACGAACCCGTGTCCCCTGCATCGGCAGGCGGAGTCAACCACTGCGCCACCAGGGAAGCCCATGAGCTTAGTTTTTTTTTTTTTTTTTTTTTTTTTATGAGCTTAGTTTTGATATCTTTAGGGCATCAACAGTCTCTCCTCTGTAATCCTACTATCTCCAAAGGTTGAGAAGGCAAAAAAATCCCTAAGACAGAGGAGGAAGAAAGAGAAAGCAAGCAGGCTTGTTGTGACAGTAGAAATCAAAATGAGATAACACCAAAAGAGAGGTAAAAACTCATGAAACTCTTTGGGATCTTTGTTGGGGGGGAGGGAATCTTTTTATACAGGCTTTGTTTCTTATTCATAGATTCCACTACTGTACTATTGCTTTCTTCTCCTGTGCAACCTGTGGAAGATTTTCACGTTTGTTTGGTAAAGGTATCAATATCCTCATACCTTTTTCATTCAACACTTCAACCAATCTAATCAATGCCTGAGAAAAAAGTCTGAAAGGAGAATACCTCACACCAATGAGTCCTAAACTGGTTTTGTTATCCCAGGGTAGTTCTCATTACTTCAAGAAGGTTTAGGAAACTTGTCTTATGAAAATTCAATTTCAATTCTACACAAAGTAAAACACAAATACACACTCAACCACAAACGTACACATGCACTCTTACTTGGAAATATAGCTATACATCAGGTAGTATTTCACCCTATGTCTTACCCTTGCCATTTTGCAGTTATTTGTCCTACTAAATTGCGTATGTTCCTTGCAGGCAAAGATTAAGTATTCCACCTCCACATCTTTTACATTTAACATGGTGCCGGGCATAAAGTAATAAATGCTTTTTGAATTAACTTACAAAAGGAAATATAAATATTATAAAATAGTGTGCTGTATCTCCAAAAAGGCTAGAATCTGCTCTCTAAACAACGTTATTAAATGTTTTAGGTTTCTAGAAAAATTAGTAGTTTTGAAAATTTAAAAGGTATCATAAACTTTCCCTCCTCCCTGTCACTTTGGCTATTTCTCTTATATACTTCCACTATACAGATAGCAAACTGTATCACATTTTATTTCTCATAAAACAAATATTCATTGAACACCTACTCTGTGCTAGGTATGTTGCTTAGCAGAAAGACTATGCCAGTGAGGTCAGACATACCCCCAAAGATCAAGAATATATGGCATTTGTAGCATCTGTGCACTTCTGAGTTGATTCTTTTTTATTTTCAAACATATAGAAAATATAGAGAAGAATAGTAAATAATGTGACAAACAGTTATATATCCATCTGTTTACATGTCTGTTTTTCCTATGAGACTGTTAGTTCTCTGAGGGCAGAGATGCTTTATATTGCATCTTGTGTGCCTAATACAGAACTTTGCACATATTGGGCACTCAATAATAAATGTTTGTTGAAAAAATGACTCAGTTAAAAAACATGGTACAGCGTGAAGCTTTATTTTTAATTAAATAATGTCAAGTCCTTTTTTCACACTTCCTTCAAAGTCTCTAAAATCATTATGGGGCTAATCTCTTCTGTTACGATGTGACATTCCCAATTAACTCCTATAGATACTCACTGTCTTATCTCACTCAGATAGCATCCTTTGACTACTCAGATACTTGTACTACTTCTCTGTTTGCACTTGGCTGTCTGGTTCTAACATGTGTGTTGGTCCTTGTATTTTCTCATTACATTGCATTGATACCTAGGAAGCACTGCAGAAGGGAATGTGTGCTAAGTAAGGGATCTCTAGAATAACATGCTTTCCTCCATGAACAGGGAGATTTAGCAAAGTGCTGAAGCAAGAAGACGACAAGACCATTCCCATTAACTTTTCTAGAACTGATTTGGGGTCCTATAAAAGGAATAATTTGACTTTTTTAAACATACTACCTTCAGGAAAGGGAGAGAAAGATGGAGGAAGGCAGGGAGACAGACTGACACCACATATGGAAATAAGGCCAGCTACATTTCCTAATGAATGGAAAGGAATCTCTGAATTAATATGCTTGATGGCATTGGCTTCCAGGCAGGAATTTAACATTGAGGGATGAACCTAAAATGAACAAATCACACTAATTTGCTAAACCTCAAAAACCCTAATTTTCTGTTTTTTTGTAAATTGTAAATGAACAGTCATAAAAATACCTACTGAAACAGTTAAAACCAAAACCAAACATCTGCATTTTCTGTGACAACTGAGTTGTAAAGTAGGTAAAGATTTTAAAAAGTGAAATGCCAGGGGTTTGAGAGGTGTAAACTAGCACTATTCTTCTGAAGGTCAGTTTGGTAATACATATAAATTTAAATACATATGATATACACAAAAAACCCTAAAGTTTTGAAAAACCCTTTGGCCCATGAATTTCAGGAATTTATCTACAAAGATTTTACAACAAGAAAATTCACCGTGTATTACTATGTAAAACAGCAAACAACACAAATCTTTACACATAGGGGATTTGTTAAAGGTTGATAGATCCTTATGAAGGAATACTCTTTAAGTATTTTTATACATATACTTATGAGTATTCTTTCATAAAGATTTATTATCTTTATGAGAAGAAAGTGGTTGTTAAAAATTTTTTTTGGTTGCAGAACTCTTTTTATATCCCAAATGAAATCCAGTTATGACCTAAATTTAAAGAAAAACAATAGCAACAGCAACAATCAAAGGTGCTGGGTTTTTTTGGCCATGCTGTGCAGCCTGTGGGGCATGTGACATCTTAGTTCTCCTACCAGTGATCGAACCCCTACCCCCCTGGAGTGGGAGCGCAGAGTCTTAACCACTGGACAGCCAGGGAAGTCCCCAAAGGCGCTCTTTTTAAAGAAAGGGTGGGGAACTTGAAACACTGTCCACTCATCCCCAGAGGTTACTCCTAGGAACATTATGGCTTCAAGGAACACACTGTGTAATCCACTACTCTTCAAGAACATTTATTGTGGGAAAAAGAGCAAGATGATAAAATGACTGCATTTTTTGTAAAAAAAATATATATATATATTATCTTTGAATGGTAGGTTTATAGGTAATTTGTATTTTCTTATTGCTTGTATGCTTTTTTCCTTTAGATCTGCAGTATTATTTAGCATGTATTATTTTCATAAGGAAAATATTATTTTTAAGTCTATATTTTAAAGTTGGATTCTTCTGTACAGTAAGCTTTCCATATCCCTTTATTTCAGCTGGTATTTTAAGGTATTAACAATTCTTTAGATGCTTGCTCAACTAGAGAAAGATGTCTTTTATCTGACAATCAAGGAGATATTAAAATTCAGGTAAATGGACCCTTACTGGCAAGTTTCTCTACATCCTTACTACAGATTTCCCTTATGCTAAGTTATGTATACCTCAGTAAAAAGTACTCTATGTTCTGATTTCTGTGTCTTTTCACATGCTGTTCAATTTCTGTGAAATGTTTCATACTCCCATTCAAATAGCCAAATCATTCTCAGTCTTCAGATCTCAGGAGAGACTTTCAGGGGTCTTCTCTAACTATACTAAGTATTCTCCATCATTGTACTGTTTCTCTCCTAGTACTTAACACAATTTAAATTATATATTTGTTTACTTATTACCTATATCACCAATAAAACTGAAGTCTGCAGAGACTATGTGTATTATTTGCCAATATATTACACAACGCCTAGCATAATACCTGGCAATTGTTCATAAATATTTGTTGACTGATTTACTAAATGCTTGCTAAAATTTGAATTTAGAGACTTATGGAGACTCAAGTGGTTTAAAATAAGCTTTCCCACACTCTTGCCTAAGTGGGTTGGCAAGGTCCTGTTTTCAATACTGTTCACAATTTCTGATAACTTCAATAATAGCCCAGAGTCATATTAACTAGGCACATTTTATAATGCTTGTATAAAGTGATCCATGACTCACGAGAGTTCTGTTGAGATGCCTGCTTCACGACTACTGATCCTTTATCATGTATCTTTTGGAAAATAAACATTCTATGATACAGAATAAGTATTTGCCACTTCAACATTTTCTAAAGCTTCTTCCAGCCCTGCTATAAATTATAATTGAAGCACACTAATTAGGGCTAATCTCAATATACTGATATTTATTACATATCATTCCATACATATGCTGATGTGTGGCCACTGAACTATAAACCCTTTCTGTCAGGAATCTGAAGAGCATAAGCTACTATTTGGGGCACAATTTAAATAACAGGGGCTCCAACAATGGCAAACCAACAGTCTCAGAAGAGCTCTTGCAACTAAATGGAGAACTTAAAAACACCAAAACAAACAGTGTAAGAAAAATAACCATAGAAGGTACCAAATAAGCATAGAGACATAACATTTTAAATACTTCCAAATATTTGGTTTCAAAGCATAAATGGAGCATGTGGGCTTTCCACATCTTTTTCTGCCAAGTCCCAGGAAAAACTGACCATACTACAGTCATCTAAAACAGCTGTTAGGACTGATCTTCAAATATTTGGTTTCAAAATATAGACCTATTTGCACTTTAAAACCCAGATGCCTGCATACTCCTACTATAGCACTGCACTGAGATAATCCTTTCAAAGTAGGCTGCTGGCAAAAACAGATCTTTATTCATGGTAAGAACTGCTTCAAATGGACACAGCAAAATGTTAGCCTAAGTCCTAAAGTCAATTGTCAGAAAAGATAATTTGCTCTGGCACCAAAATACTTTTCTTTTCTTTCTTTTTTAAGGCAGAGACTAAATTTTATGAGTTATTTAAGGTTAAATAGAGCGGGTAAATGTGAAATGTTAAGATTCTAGAAGCAAGGGAAAAAGTTTATGTCCAGTTTACTTAAAATTATTGACTTCCTTAAACTAAGCTTCTTGTTTAGCATATTGTTCTTGTGGGTACTCAAATTTAAACTATCAAATCTGCCTCACTTTGGGTTGCTAGAAGGTCCAAGCCACAGAGAAGGATCTTAGTCTAGCAATAAGTCAAGTGGTTTAAAATAAACTTTCCCATATTCTGGTATAATTATACTTGTTTTCTAGGACTCTGTTATAAGCATGGCTATCTAGTTGTCCTACACTTCTGATAGTTATCTAACACTACAGAGTAACGGGTTAGGAGACTAGGATGATAGGTGATAAACAGTGTCTTTTACTCTACTGAGCAGACATCAATTCTGATTGATCAATTTCAACTTGCCTGAATATCTTTGTTTCTTTAAGACTGCAGGCAATGAAAATGCCTATACCTTTATGAATCACATTGTTTTGTTTCCCTTTAAATCCATCATTTAAACCTTGTTCCTGAAAGAGGCACTTAAAAAAAAAAAGACACATGATAGTACAACTCAGAAAAGGAACTGTATTTGGCGTCTTACAAAACAGTAGTCAATCTTCACCCTATTCTTCTGATAAGTGTTACACAAATGGGAAGAATAAGAGTTATAATGGTTAAGAAATGTATCTTGAGTCATTTAACTGATTAATGAGGGAACTGGAAACTTTTTCCATTTCCCTACTTAGCATTCGTCTCTGGCAGGCAGCTCTAAGGACACCCCAAACCAATGAAATTCCAAGTAGATAAGAATATTCTTCTCAACCTTACCTCTTTATGCACCTTCCAACTGTCTACCGTCACATTGAAGAGAGCTTTGAGGGCCTCAATGGCACAGTCTGTCTCCTGAGGTGAGAGAGGAGGTCCATTACGGTCTATGGCCGATTCATATTCATCGGTCCACTTGATGCTAAAGGCACTTTCCAAGATCTGGGTTAGCAGCGGTAGTCCTTGGAGCTCATAGCGCAATTGTGACCTGATGTCGGTGTGCAAAAGTGACAGGACGAAGAGCAAGCGCAAGTCAAAGCACTTAATGTCATTGATAAACTTTCGGTCCTTGCACTTTCTCAGGAGGTTACAGAGCTTTGCAGCAAGGTTAAGTTCCAGGCTGAGCTGCTGTGCCATCTGACTGTTGAACACTATGTTACAAAGACATTTTAATGACTCCACAATAACTGGGAACTCTGACACCTTCTCCAAAGAATCATCCGACTCATTTAGCTTGGCTAGTCGCAGCAGTATCTGCATATTTTCCTTAGTTGTTACAGGAACTAAAACCTTTTTGTCTCTGGAGAGAATGCGGAGAACTTCAAGGCAGGACACTTGACATGTTGTTGGGATGTCCTTTAAAAGGACTTTAAATATGCCTTCACAGAGTTTCTGGAAAACAAGAATGAGTATGAAAAAATCATTATTTGGCTTAAGTGATTTAAAACAGAATGTTTCTCTATCAGTGTATTTAACTGCAGTTCAAGATCTGGCTAGAAAAGGTTTTTACTTTTTTAAAGTCACAGAATGTTAGAACTGAAAGAGACCTTATATTTGGTGTACTTCTTTTACTTTACAGATATGAAAACTGAGGGCCAGAAAGGTTAAGTTACTTGTATGGGGCCAGAGTGAATTAGTGGGGCTGCAAAAGATAGAGTATAGGTTTCCTAATTTCCAGCCCAATATTCTTTCTATAAAATCACTTATTCTCTTTTAAACTGACTAGTTTCAAATGTCTTATATGGCTTTGTTCTCAATGAATTTTTAACATCAGACTACACATACTATCAGGATAGAAGGTAATCATCTGAATCATAGCTGTTTCCTTCCTGGAAATAAAGATTAGTGCCTTGAGAATTGGTTCACAATTGGCTACAAGTATAGGCTCTCATAAAAAGACTTAAAGAAGTCTGCATTTCTGCCCAGTTTCAGCTGTGCTATTTCTTCTGAGTAGTACTACTGCAGTAGTCCCATGTTTTATAAACCTTAGAACTCTCTTTAGCTAACGTGTAATAACATTTAATCATCAAATGACCCCAGAGATCTTTTGCTGACAACACTGATAAAAATTATTCCAAGTGTTGGGTTCCAAAGAGGGCTCAGCTAGCATATATGATGCCTTTGAGTCAACTGCAAAAAGGTGCCCCTCTCCAGGCTAACTGCAAAAAATGTTCCTACTGGGTGGACAAATTACAAAACAGCCCTCTTCCTCTGGGCAGCCCTGTGCCAGGACACATGGCTTGGGAAGCTCAGAGTGTGGGCAGGATCTTAAGCTTCCCTTTGTTCTCTTGGTGTAGGGCACAGATTACACAAATATATGCAGTAGTCCTGGTTCCAAATTTTGCTACCACTATCTCAGAAACAACTCTTTATTTGGACCCAAAGTGTGCTCTATCTTGAATTTTTTGAAAAATAGTTATTTCTGTCATTGCCAAATTTAAGAACCATTGATAATTCTCTCAAAATTCAATGTCCAGCTTTCTTCTCCATAAACTGCAGATCTGGGTCTCTGAAGCTCAAACCTTATATGTGCAGCAAGCAGATATAACCATTCCACTGCTGACCATTTCTATACCCATTACATTTTATAAAAATAACAGCAGCAACAACTATGACCAATACAAGGTTTTACAAAGTTTCTATTAACCTACCGTCAGACTTTAACTTTTTTAAAAAGAGGCTATCTGTGGGTCAAGCATTATGATCTTGGCAGGAATCCTAGGCCATGTGCATCTTCTCAGTACATCTGAGTCAAACAGCTATGGAAATGTCAATTTTATTTTTTTATAAATTTATTTATTTTATTTATTTAGTTTTGGCTGCATTGGGTCTTCGTTGCTGTGCACGGGCTTTCTCTAGGTGCGGTGAGCAGGGGCTATTCTTCGTTGTGGTACACGGGCTTCTCATTGCGGTGGCTTCTCTTGTTGCAGAGCACAGGCTCTAGGCACACAGGCTTCAGTAGTTGTGGCATGCAGGCTCAGTAGTTGTGGCACGTGGGCTCTAGAGTACAGGCTCAGTAGTTGTGGTGCACGGACTTAGTTGCTCCACGGCATGTGGGATCTTCCTGAACCAGGGCTCGAACCCATGTCCCCTGCATTGGCAGGCGGATTCTTAACCACTGCGCCACCAGGGAAACCCAGAAATGTCCATTTTAAATGTACTATGCTCTCTAGATGGAGGTGGGAAGGAAATTAACCTAACAAGCTAAAAAAAACTATCCCTGGGACTTCGCTGGTGGTCCAGTGGTTAAGACTCTGCGCTTCCAATGCAGGGGGCCTGAGTTCGATCCCTGGTCAGGGAACTAGATCTCGCAGGGCACAACTAAGGCTCGGGGCAGCCCAAAAAAAAAAAAAAAAAAAAAAAGGCACTCTATCCTTTAACATACCTGATAACTGGAAGGGACTTCCATTTAATGTTTTAATATCATTGTTAAAGCATTTTTTTCATGAATGCAGTTTTGTGGTGGAGGAAAGTATAATGTGCCTATTATTAAAAATATAAAAAATGGGAAATTTTCTCCAATTTCAGATCTTTCACACCCAAGACAAAAAAAAAATACCTTCTACATACTATTTCCTATGTGGTATATTCCTGGGTGGTGGAGTGAAATAACCTTTGCTCCCATACAATTTTACCCAAGAGGGAAATTATCTACATTCCTAGTTAAGAAATACATAATAAATATGATATTATAAAATACTATATATGTGAATTTGGAGTTCTACATATCTAATAAAACACAGAAATCTTTTTTTTTTTTTTTTTTTTGCGGTACGCGGGCCTCTCACTGTTGTGGCCTCTCCAGTTGCGGAGCACAGGCTCCGGACACACAGGCTCAGCGGCCATGGCTCATGGGCCCAGCCGCTCCGCTGCATGTGGGATCTTCCCGGACCGGGGCACGAACCCATGTCCCCTGCATCGGCAGGCGGACTCTCAGCCACTGCACCACCAGGGAAGCCCCTAAAACACAGAAATCTTTAGCTCTTTTCTTTCTAAACCAAAAACAAGAGCAACAATAAAATCCAAAAACAAAAAAAATCTGTGGGTAATATGGCTTCTTTCTTCCTCCACCTTCAGACTCAAGAAAGAAAAAAAGCAAAATATGAATACAAACTGGCATAGCCAAGGCTATTAGCCAAATGGACTGTTAAACTCTGGGACATAAGAAGGCTACATAAAAGAAATTAGAGAGGCCTATAAAATTTATAGTTAAAAATTGCCTCATCTAAAGGCTTGTAGGAGATCAGCAACCGAGACTGTTTTAAGCACAGTTTTCAATCATAGTTGTTTTAAACTCATCATAGTTGATGTCATTTCTCATCACAGACTTGCCCCACATGACAACAGTTAGGTAGCTTTTTGCTGTAATGTCCCTTGAAAAGTAATGCCACTTCTTGGACAATGACCTCTCCCTTTTTTGTATTACAACTTAAAAAAAATCAGACATAAAAATATAACAAAGGAATAGTTAACAGACACACTCATCGCTATACTCCATACGATCATTTCTATTCAGAGAATATTACAAAGAACAAATAAACCATGTAACACATCTGGATGAATCAGAAAGTTTTGCTTTGCATATGAACACCAAGCAAGACGAGGTAGCATTCTTTACGATTACCCCATCTGTTGAGTGCATGCGCGACTACTATGTTTCAAAGGTGCTCCTGTTTCACCTTTATTTTGCCCTAATGATATTTTCCTGTGCTATAACTTTTTTTCAGTTGATTTTATTCTTCCTAAAACATGCTCTGTTCTCTTCAAACACTTTCCATAGCTCCCTGTTGCCTGCAGAATGCAGCTGAAATAAGCTCAGTGCCCCCTTTCCTACTGCTGTCTCCGTCACACACATACCCTCCTTCTCCTTTCTTTTCCAAGTGCTCCAAAGGGATTCCCAATCCCCTGACCATATGTCCTGAACCTTTCTCCTTCCATTCTCTCTGCATGGCCTACCCTGTCCCCATTTCCACCAGTCAGGACCCCACTCTTTTTCTAAGGTTTAATTTGAGGACTAAGGGGTCTAGAAGACTCCGCAGCCACTCCCTCCTTTGCTTTCTTTCTATACAGCACTTAGTTCCAACAAGCAGTTAGTTCCTTTTTACAGAGTGAGCTGTTGGGGCATCTCACTCCTTTTCCAGGCTCCCTGAGAACAGAGGCTATGTTTCATCTGTATCCCAGTGGCTGGCCCAGGTGTGCTACAGCTGTTTTTAAGTGCAAGATAACCACAAACTCCCAAAGATTACCAGCTTTAAAGTCTACCACCTGACTCTCCAGCCCCTTCCAAAGAATAACTCCTTTGTATTCCACCACCAGCCACCTCTATCAAGTCTTCTCTTCCTCATTTTGCAAGTACAATAACTCATCATTACATAACATTTTAAGTGCAAACTGTTTTTATTTACTTTCAAAGTATTTATTTATACAAACTTGTTATCATTGTTCAACTGATATATTTTTAAATCTGAAACTATTTTGGTATCTTAGATAACCATGGAACACATAATTTTTTTTTCCATTAGAATGGATGGAAATACCTTCTGAGTTAAAAACTTTTCCCTTAGAGGTAGGTTTTCAGGAATGAACTAAAGTCATAAAGCAAAGCTTAGGTGTGCTTACAAAGTATAATTACTTCAGAGAGGCTGAGGAAAAGCCCTTTTAAAATGCTCGTTAGCTTAGGAGCCATGGCTATTTCCAAAAAGTTAGACTGCAAGACCCAGCAGCAGAGACTCAAGATTGAGATTCTCAATGTTAATACCAGGTATTGTCAAAAATTTTTGGTAGTTTTGGGCTTCCCTGGTGGCGCAGTGGTTGAGAGTCCGCCTGCCGATGCAGGGGACACGGGTTCGTGCCCAGTTCCGGGAAGATCCCACGTGCCGCGGAGCGGCTGGGCCCGTGAGCCATGGCTGCTGGGCCTGAGCATCCAGAGCCTGTGCTCCGCAGAGGGAGAGCCCACAGCAGTGAAAGGCCCGCGTACCGCAAAAAAAAAAAAAACTTTTTGGTAGTTTGCTCCGGAATGGAAACCCTAGAGTATACTACAGTAATGGTTCGCAAACTTCAGCACGCATGATAATCACCTAAAGGATTACTTGTTGTTGTTGTTAATTTTATTGAAGTACAGTTGATTTACAGTGTTAATTTCTGCTGTACAGCAAAGTGATTCCGTTTTATATATATATACATATATATATGTATATATATATATTCTTTTTCATATTCTCTTCCATTACGGTTTATCACAGGATACTGAACATAGATCTCTGCGTCATACAACAGACCTTGTTGTTTATCCATCCTGTATATAATAGTTTGTCTGCTAATCTCAAGTTCTCAGTCCTTCCCTCCCCACCACCCTCCCCCTTGGCAACCACAGTCTGTCCTCTGTGTCTGTGAGTCTGTTTCTGTTTCGTAGATATGTTCTTTTGTGTCGTACTTTAGATTCCACATGTAAGTGATGTCATATGGTATTTGTCATTCTCTTTCTGACTTACTTCACTTAGTATGATAATCTTTAGGTGAGGATTGTTGAAACACAGATTGTTGTACTCACCTCCAGAGTTTCTGATTCAGTGGGTCTGGAGTGAGGCCAGAATTGGGACTTTTAACAAGTTCCCAGTTGATGCTGTCACTGCTGGTTCAGGAGCCACACTCTGAAAACCACTAAACTACAACCAACAATGGACTGACATAACTTGGATGTTCGGGGCCAGGGGTTAACTGACAGTAGCTGACCAGATAAGCACAGAAAAGTAGGCAGAGCTGAAAGCCATTAACACAAATACCTTAACTTCTCCTCAACTGTCCTAAAGATGTATAAGGGTGGCAGGAATAGGAATGGGATGTCATTATCTGGTCACATTACCTTTCTTAAATGTTAAAAATCACTAGAGGTGTGAAGTGTATTACTTAAGATCAGTGGTCCTGGGCCTAAAACTTGTTCAACTTACCATGGATTCTAGAACCAGAACAGTGTTGTGATTAAGACCAGGTGTTCTGGATTTAAATTTCTTGTGTTCAAAGGCTGGCTCTTCTACCGTCTTCTAATGGTGTGACCTTGGCAAGTTACTGACTTCTCTAGGTCTCACCTACTTTAAGACTTAAATGACATCACACATGTATAGTATTTACAACAGTGCCCGGAATGTGTTAAGTGCTCAGTACTGGTTATCATTTATATATTATTATAAGGTAAAAATCTCAAAGTCCTCAGTTTAGCTTTTCCACCCTGCTTTTTGAGTTTTCTTTTTCATATTATTCACCAATCAAACCCTCCTCTCTAGTTGTATTCCTTTCGAATTATCTCATATAGAGCTTTTTTGCTTTCTTACCATCTCCCCTCTACCTGCATGAGTCTTTCTCCCTCTTTGACTATTTAAGTTTTAACCATTCTCCAAAGCTAAGCTTAAAATTAACTTTTGATATAAAGTTCTTCCTAACCACTTCAGCCCCCAATGTTCTTCCCCTCCAAGGAACACCCAAACCAAAATTTGTAGCAATCATTGGTGCTTAGTACATTCTTCCTGTTTTCTTTTTATGAGTTTGCCTCAACTACTAAAAGCTCTCTGAAGGTGGAAAGCACATCTTTCTTTTATGAGAGAAGAAAATGTACTATAGTGGCTTCTGAATCAGAAAAACCTGGTTTTAATTCCCAGCTTCACCACTGTGTGATTCAGACATTATTTTACTTCTCTGAGTCTCACTTTCTCATTTGTAAAATGGGAATAATATCACTTACTTCTCAGAGGGCTGTCGTGAAATAGACTCTGGGACGTAATAAGCGCTCTTTGAATTGTGACTATTTTTGTTTTATTTCTTCATAATCCTTGTAGCCCTCAGCAGAGAAATTAGAACACAGTAAGCACCCAAAATATAAACTGACTGTACTAAGAAGTTCCCTGAATTTAAAGCATTAGTAGAAGTCTATTAATGTTGTCTTGACACTTCTCCTTTCTAAGAAGGAAAGAGAGAAGTAGTAAAGGCTATTCTTGTGATTGTACTGGTTGGATGGTTTGCCCCATGGCATAAAATAGTCTTTTCATACAAGCAGCAGAAATTATTTGTCTTCATATAAAGTTCTTTTTTCTGAAGAGTTTAAATTACTTAAATATATATGTTCTTTAAAATGTAAAATGCATCAAACTACTGAAGAAAATAGAAAAAACATTCATAATTATACTACCTAGTATATTTTATATGCAGCTGACAGAAGGATTTATCCTTAATCTATTTGAGTATCAGTAACATGCATATTACTTCAGCCTACACAGTCACAATCATCATGTGTATATAATCTTGTTTTCTGTCTTAAATTTAATTTTTAATGTAATTATAAGCATTTTCCACATTGCTATAGAGCCCTTATAAACATAATATTAACTTGATGCAATATTAAATACGACTCCTGCTCTCAATAAGTCTTTAGCATGAAATACAGCAGAGTTCAGAAAAAGCAGTGGACTTAGCATCAGAAGGGATGACTTCCTAATTTTAATAATTATAGTAATATTATTTGCTTACGTGCTTTATAGTTTACAAAAAAACTTTCATATATGTTCCTCAATCTAAGGAATGCTTACTGAACATTTACTATATTATTCTTTAAACGACTGCCTAAGGACACAACTAAGAAGTAGAAGGCCAGGACTCAACTGAGATCATCTGACTCCAGTATGATTTCCACTGTAAGTCCATGATCATAATATAGCTGTCTCTCATTTGTTAACTGTGACCTTCAGCATGTCACTTTATTAGGTTTTCTTCTTCCTCTATAACACGCATTAAAACTCTTTAAGGCAATCTTCTTCCAGCTCCAGAATGGTAGGCTTTTCACTATGAATCTGTAAAACTAGGATTAGCTTTCGCTTTAACTATGAAACAAGCAAAATATGCTATGATGTGTATGTGAGGATTCAAATGATCTATCATGATTTATATATTGTCCTAAAAGTATATAATTGATGTATAGAAATAATATTGATTTCTAAAAATATTTATAAAAAGAGAAAAGTCATTTTTGTTTTGTTTTGTTTTTTTCCCATATTTTATTGATTTGAGTCCTCTCCCTCTTTTTCTTGATGAGTCTGGCTAATGGTTTATCAATTTTGTTTATCTTCTCAAAGAACCAGCTTTTAGTTTTATGGATCTTTGCTATTGTTTTCTTTGTTTCTATTTCATTTATTTCTGCTCTGATCGTTATGATTTCTTTCCTTCTGCTAACTTTGGGTTTCGTTTGTTCTTCTTTCTATAGTTCCTTTAGGTGTAAGGTTAGATTATTTATTTGAGATTTTTCTTGTTTCTTGAGGTAGGCTTGTATAGCTATAAACTTCCCTCTTAGAACTGCTTTTGCTGCATCCCATAGGTTTTGGATTGTTGTGTTTTGTCATTTGTCTAGATATTTTGTGATTTCCTCTTTGATTTCTTCAGTGATCTCTTGGTTATTTAGTAACGTATTGTTTAGCCTCCATGAGTTCATGTATTTTATGGTTTTTCCCCTGTAATTCATTTCTAAACTCATAGCTTTGTGGTCAGAAAAGATGCTTGATCTGATTTCAATTTTCTTAACTTTACCGAGGCTTGATTTGTGACCCAAGATGTGATCTATCCTGGAGAATGTTCCGTGTGCACTTCAGAAGAAAGTATAATCTGCCGTTTTTGGATGGAATGTCCTATAAATATCAGTTAAATCTATCTGGTCTATTGTATCATTTAAAACTTGTTTCCTTATTTATTTTCATTTTGGATGATCTGTCCATTGGTGTAAGTGAGGTGTTAAAGTCCCCCACTATTACTGTGTTACTGTCGATTTCCTCTTTTACAGCTGTTAGCAGTTGCCTTTTGTATTGAGGTGCTACTATGTTGGGTGCATATATATTTATAATTGTTACATCTTTTTCTTGGATTGATCCCTTGATCATTATGTAGTGTCCTTCCTTGTCTCTTGTAACATTCTTTATTTTAAAGTCTATTTTATCTGATACGAGTATTGTGACTCCAGCTTTCTTTTGATTTCCATTTGTATGGAATATCTTTTACCATCCCCTCACTTTCAGTCTGTATGTATCCCTAGTTCTGAAGTGGGTCTCTTGTAGACAGCATATATATATGGGTCTTGTTTTTGTATCCATTCAGCAAGCCTGTGTCTTTTGGTTGGAGCATTTAATCCATTCACATTTAAGGTAATTATTGATATGTATGTTCCTATTACCATTTTCTTTTTTCTTTTTTTTTTGCAGTACACGGGCCTCTCACTGTTGTGGCCTCTCCCGTTGCAGAGCACAGGCTCTGGACGCGCAGGCTTAGCAGCCATGGCTCACGGGCCTAGCTGCTCCGCGGCATGTGGGATCTTCCCGGACTGGGGCACAAACACGTGTCCCCTGCATCGGCAGGCGGACTCTCAACCACTGTGCCAGCAGGGAAGGCCCCGATTACCATTTTCTTAATTGTTTAGGGTTTGTTTTTGTAGGTCCTTTTCTTCTCTTCTGTTTCCCACTTAGAAAAGTTCCTTTAGCATATGTTGTAGAGCTGGTTTGGTGGTGCTGAATTCTCTTAGCTTTTGCTTGTCTGTAAAGCTTTTGATTTCTCCATCGAATCTGAATGAGATCCTTGCTGGGTAGAGTAATCTTGCTTGTAGGTTCTTCCCTTTTATCACTTTAAGTATATCATGCCACTCCCTTCTGGCTTGTAGAGTTTCTGCTGAGAAATCAGCTGTTAACTTTATGGGAGTTCCCTTGTATGTTATTTGTCGTTTTTCCCTTGCTGCTTTCAATAATTTTTCTTTGTCTTTAATTTTTGTCAATTTGATTACTATGTGTCACGGTGTGTTTCTCCTTGGGTTTATCCTGTATGGGACTTGCTGTGCTTCCTGGACTTGGGTGGCTATTTCCTTTCCCATATTAGGGAAGTTTTCAACTATAATCTCTTCAAATATTTTCTCCGGTCCTTTCTCTGTCTCTTCTCCTTCTGGGACCCCTATAATGCGAATTTTGTTGCGTTTAATGTTGTCCCAGAGGTCTCTTAGGCTGTCTTCATTTCTTTTCATTCTTTTTTCTTTATTCTGTTCTGCAGCAGTGAATTCCACCATTCTGTCTTCCAGGTCACTTATCCATTCTTCTGCCTCAGTTTTTCTGATATTAATTCCTTCTAGTGTATTTTTCATTTCAGTTATTGTATTGTTCATCTCTGTTTGTTTGTTCTTTAATTCTTCTAGGTCTTTGTTAAACTTTTATTGCATCTTCTCGATCTCTGCCTCCATTGTTTTTCCGAGGTCCTGGATCATCTTCACTCTCATTATTCTGAATTCTTTTTCTGGAAGGTTGCCTACCCCCACTTCATTTAGTTGTTTTTCTGGGGTTTTCTCTTGTTCCTTCATCTGGTACATAGCCCTCTGCCTTTTCATCTTGTCTACCTTTCTGTGAATGTGATTTTTGTTCCACAGGCTGCAGGATTGTAGTTCTTCTTGCTTCTGCTGTCTGCCCTCTGGTGGATAAGGCTATCTAACAGGCTTGTGCAGGTTTCCTTGAAAGCCAAGTTTTACAAAGAAAATGTCTTTGCTTACAATACAGACATAGTTAGTCTACTGTACTCTGGCAACCAAAAGTTAGAAAACACCTTTAAAAAATAATTAATTAATTAATTTTTGGCTGTGTTGGGTCTTCATTGCTGTGTGTGGGCTTTCTCTAGTTGTGGCCAGCAGGGGCTACTCTTCGTTGTGGTGTGTGGGCTTCTCATTGCGGTGGCTCCTCTTGTTGCGGAGCACAGGCTCTAGGTGCGCAGGCTTCAGTAGCTGTGGCGTATGGGCTTAGCTGCTCCGCAGCCTGTGGGATCTTCCAGGACCAGGGCTTAAACCTGTGTCCCATGCATTGGCAGGCAGATTCTTAACCACTGTGCCACCAGGGAAGTTCCCAGAAAACACTTTTGAGACGAGTACTACTGAAAAGTATCTGCAGATTGGTACCAGTTCACATACTGTTTGTTCCCAGACCATGCTGAGATAGGTTCGTAAGTTGAGATAGGTGTAAAAAGTTGAAAGTATGTATTCAGAAACCTTTATAGTGATTTGACTTTGCTATGACATCCAAGGATGTGATTATTTCTTTAATGATTCATTTTCACTGTATTTTTAAAAGTACTGGTCTACCACAAATTAGGGAAAAATTAACAAACAAACAAAAAACTTGGTCCTTCATCACAAATAATGTGAGAAGCACTGTTCTAGCGAATGCATTTTATCCTGTATAAGTTTTCTTCTAGTATATAATAAAGGCAGAAAAACTAACTAAGATCCCAGACTAATGAGGAAATAATATAAAGCCTCATAAATATACTTCCTAAGAGTTTGTTTAATTGTTAGGCATTGTGGTGAAAAGTGATAGATGTTCATCAAATCCATTCTCCCTTTCTTAAATAGTAACAAAACTGTGGCAAGTCTCACGGCTGCCTAGCTACAGCACGCTCCTCAGCTCTTCTTCATGACCATATGACTGAGCTCTTGCCAGAATGTGTGTGGACACATTGTATGCCTTTTTCAGGTTTGTGTCATTAAGACAGCAGGCATGCCTTCTCCCTTTTCTTGTCCCCTTCTGCGCCCAGAATCTGGAAGTGGCAGCCCCAATATAGGCTAGAACAACGCTGAATGGCAAAGAATGACTTGACAAACTTGTAAAGAAACTGGGTCACTGAATAAACTCATGGAGCAGAGCTACTCATCTGCATGGTTGATCACCTCAGGACTGTTACTTGGAAAGGTAATAAACACCTACAGTCCTTAAATCACTTCTTTCTTGGGGTCCCTTTGTTGCAACAACTTAGCTTTAAATTTAAATAAGAATGCACTTTTGAAATATGCCCCATCGATGCCCCATCCAGAACCTCTTATACCATCATTCCATAAGTAACAGAAATTATATTTTGCCTCAATGATTAAGCAACTACTCTCTATATCTAATACCAAGAGTTAGACCAACTTGGCCTGGTCATGCCAAGTTGTTCATTTGCTCATTGTTCAGTTGTTCATCTATTCGCTCATTAAGAACTCACCAAGTGTCTATTTAATAAAGCCAAGATAAAATGGGTATGATAGTATCTACTTCATAGGATTGTTGGGGGAATTAAATGAGATAATGTGTATGTGCTACCTTAGAATAAAATAAATACTAAATAAATTTATGTGCACATACATTGTAACTACAATGTAGGTGCTATATATATAGTATTACCATACACTTTAGTAAGATGCTACGTGGTATAATAGAGAATATGAGTTGCCAAGTGAGACAGACTTCACTTTGCTATTTATTACCTGTGAGATCTGGGCAAGTTATTTGTTTTTTCTGAGCATAAGGTTTGTTACGTGTGAAATGGGATAATACCCTATGTGTTACAGTGTTGTTTATTAAATGAGAGGATGGTACACAGTAACAGGCAAAATTGTACATTTCTAAGAACAAGACCTCTAATTAAACATCTCAGCCAATAGCAGTGTCTTGAAAGAGGCTTGTTTTCTGATTGAAATAATAAGCCTACATGTACATCTGACATCTAGTTCTCTCTCCAACAACAGTGCTTACCAAAAGGATTTAATGTACAGAGGTTTTCAAAAATCTTTATTATTAGTTGGTGAAATTCAGGTAAAGATTCATAATTTAACTTAGAATAAAAATGGGCCAATGACTAGGGACTTCCCTGGTGGACCAATGGTAAAGAATCCACCTTCCAGTGTAAGGGACGCAGGTTCGATCCCTGGTCAGGGAACTAAGATCCCACATGCCACGGGGCAACTAAGCCTGCGTGCCACAACTACTGAGCTCATGTGCCTCAATGAAGAGAGCCCATGTGCCTCAAACTACAGAGCCCATGCGCTCTGGACCCTGTGTGCCACAACTACAGAGCCCACGCGCCCTGGAGCCCACGCACCACAACTAGAGAGAAGCTCGCACGCTTCAATGAAGACCCTGCGTGCCGCAAGTAAGACCTGAGCCGCAACTAAGACCTGATGCAGCCAAAAAAAAAAACAAACAAAAAAAAGGGCCAATGGCTGAACAACCAAATAAAAAATGAAACAACAGTGCACAGAGAAAGTGAACACTGCAAAAGACAAGGACTAAACTAGTGTCTGTTTTATTTATAAGAAACAGGAAAATGCAATAACTTTCTAGTTCAAGTTGGAAAGAGGGGCAGAGTACACACATAGCACAGGCAGTGAGTTCAACTTGGCAGTAACCCTACCATAACTACAGGCCAGAAAAGAGTCAAAGAGCCAAGAAAAAAAATGAGTGTAATTTCCAGAATCAGAATATTAAGAGTTATAAAGGGATGTAATGACTACTTAATATCAACAAACACTAGCAGTGCAAAAGGTTCTACTAAAAAAATGGGTTTTGTGAGAGAATAAGTCTGGGAAACTTATTAAAATATTAAAGATTCTCAGATGAACTATGAAAAAGAAACCTGTTTAACTTTTAAAAGCTGATATTTCCTTTATTTATTTGAATCCTTTCAGAAAACAATACCTAATAACACACACAGCATTAGGGGATATTTATTTTATAGATATGAAAACTAACTACCATGGAGGCTAAATGATTTGCTTAAGGTAGCACAGAAAGCTACAATTGGAAAGGGGACTAAGATTATTATTTGACTCCCAGTCCTACTCTCTTTTCATTGTACTGATATCTGGTGATGAAATAAATAAAAAACGAGTGTTCCAACATTCAAAGCAATTCTGGATAAGCTAGGTCTGTGAAAGGAATTACTGAGGACTGATTTTTTTTCTCCTTAAATAAACAGACTTAAGTCCTTAAACATGGTTCTACTTCTTCTTATTATGATTTAATGTTTCTGTTCTTCTACTGTAGAGGGAGTGAAATACCTATCCTTAGAGTCTACCACTTTCTCTTTAGTAAGAATGGATTCCCCATCCCACCCCCACTTTGTTGTCCATTATGTCTACAAGGTTAGCCACATGCTTGATTTATGCTCTCACTGCAATCAACCAGTGCTCCTATAGTGATGGGATAAGGACCCTGCTCTTAAAATAGGCACATCCGGGAGATATGGCACAGTGCCAGGTATACTTAAAGTCACAGGACAATCCTATGCATCCTCTTTAACCACTGTTTTATGGAAAGATTTATCAAAGGTGGGGGTGGGGAAGTTTCTACATAAAAATAAACAAATGTGTTAAAACTCACAATACAAAAAGTCACATGAATTTTTAAGATAAAAATTCAAATGTGAAAGCAATTTTACAGTTAAGGCAGGATCCCTTGAATGATGCCTCCCTGGCTTCTCAAGGTTATGCCTACATTCTTCTCTGATGGATGTCACTGGATATATAGTCCACATGGATCTAATTTTAGTTCTTAACTGGAGCTGAAGGTCAACCACCTAAATCTGATAGTTCTAAACTTTTGCCCTCTGCGTACAGCAATATTGAGTGTCTGTGCTCGCGTGTGCACACTCGCACAAGACAGAAAAAGACAGAGGTATTAAATTCTAAAATAAGCTTACTATAATCAACAGTTAGAACAATGCTATGAGTTCCAGAAGAAAGACCTATCAAAAAAATTGTATTTTACAAAAATGTTAAACAATTAATGACTTACTGCCAGGATCTACAATGCGCTTTTATGAAAGGTTAGAGAGGATTCTGGAGGTCAAATTTAGAATTTCTTTATAAAAATCTAATGATGAGATTTTCTAAATGAATATTCATGCAGCTGGTTTCATTTATATTTAGTTTAATATTATATCTACACACTTTGGGGGTTTTATTCCTACTTGTAGTATGGGAAGCAACAGTAATTGTCCCTTTTTATTTAATGAATACTGTCCTTGTGAATGGGGTTTTTATCTCACTTCCTAAATTTCACCTTTAGCTCCCCTTCTTGCACATGTACATTTTTTTCAGTAATACAATCCTTCTGGCTATGTTCTATATCATGGTGATCCTGCCAAAAGACTGAAGGGAGAGTTCAGAGTAACAACAATTATGTAAGTTTGGCTCAAGTTTCTTTGCTAATTAGCAATCCTGAGAAAGACATGATGCATCATCAAGAGTTCATTAACAGATGGAAAAGACAGCTTAGGTGTAAATGAAAACTTAAAAACCAATCAGCTACCCTTCCTTTCTTGACTGAGGGCAAAAATGGGCATGTCAAAACTTTTAATTTCTCTTCAAACATAGTACCAGCCAAATCTGCTTCTCTTACTACTTAAGCAGGAGCCTTTATTTTCAGAAAGCCCTCTTCTCCACTACCTATGCAAAACATATATTAAGTTAATACTGACAAATACGTAAGTATTACCATTTCTTGCATTTTAATTAGCCAAATGAGGGAAATTATCTCATTTAATTTTACTGAGTTCTTAGTCAAGTTATAGTTTTTTCTTAGTTCTATTAATTTTACTTTACATATATATATATTTTTTAACATCTTTATTGGAGTATAATTGCTTTACAATGATGTGTTAGTTTCTGATCAATCACAAAGTGAATCAGCTATACGTATACAT
This sequence comes from Globicephala melas, assembly GCF_963455315.2. NCBI lineage: Eukaryota > Metazoa > Chordata > Mammalia > Artiodactyla > Delphinidae > Globicephala > Globicephala melas. The sequence goes on from NC_083323.1 coordinate 15,503,183, forward strand.
ATATCCTCATATCCCCTCCCTCTTGCATCTCCCACCCACCCTCCCTAACCCACCACTCTAAGGGATCACAAAGCACTGAGCTGATCTCCCTGTGCTATGGCAGCTGCTTCCCACTAGCTATCTACTTTACATTTGGTAGTGTATATGTGTCCACGCCACTCTCTCACTTCGTCCCAGCTTACCCTTCCCCCTCACCGTGTCCTCAGGTCCATTCTCTACATCTGTATCATTATTCCTGTCCTGCCCCTAGGTTCTTCAGAAACTTTTGTTTTTTAGATTCTATATATATGTGTTAGCATACAGTATTTGTTTTTCTCATTCTGACTAACTTCACTCTGTATGACAGTCTCTAGGTCCACCCACCTCACTACAAGTAACTCAATTTCGTTTCTTTTTATGGCTGAGTAACATTCCATTGTATATATGTGCCACACCTTCTTTATCCATTCATCTGTCGATGGACACTTAGGTTGCTTCCATGTCCTGGCTATTGTAAATAGAGTTGCAATGAACACTGTGATACATGACTCTTTTTGAATTATGGTTTTCTCAGGGTATATGCCCAGCAGTGGGATTGCTGGGTCATATGGTAGTTCTATTTTCAGTTTTTTAGGGAACCTCCATACTGTTCTCTATAGTGGCTGTATCAATTTACATTCCCAACAACAGCGCAAGAGGGTTCCCTTTTCTCCACACCCTCTCCAGCATTTGTTTGTAGACTTTTTGATGATGGCCATTCTGACTGGTTTGAGATGAAACCTCATTATAGTTTTGCATTTCTCTAATGATTAGTGATGCTGAGCATCCTTTCATGTGTTTGTTGTCAATCTGTATATCTTCTTTAGAGAAATGTCTATTTAGGTCTTCTGCCCATTTTTGGATTGGGTTGTTTGTTTTTTTTTTAAATTGAGCTGCATGAGCTGCTTGTATATTTTGGAGATTAATCCTTTGTCAGTTGCTTCGTTTGCAAATATTTTCTCCCATTCTGAGGGTTGTCTTTTCATCTTGTCTATGGTTTCCTTTGCTGTGCAAAAGCTTTTACATTTCATTAGATCCCATTTGTTTATTTTTGTTTTTATTTCCATTTCTCTAGGAGGTGGGTCAAAAAAGATCTTGCTGTGATTTATGACATAGAGTGTTCTGTGTATGTTTTCCTCTAAGAGTTTTATAGTGTCTGGCCTTACATTTAGGTCTTTAATCCATTTGGAGTTTATTTTTGTGTATGGTGTTAGGGAGTGTTCTAATTTCATTCTTTTACATGTAGCTGTCCAGTTTTCCCAGCACCACTTACTGAGAGGCTGTCTTTTCTCCACTGTATATTCTTGCCTCCTTTATCAAAGATAAAGTGACCATATGTGCGTGGGTTTATCTCTGGGCTTTCTGTCCTGTTCCATTGATCTATATTTGTTTTTCTGCCAGTACCACAACTGTCTTGATAACTGTAGCTTTGCCATATAGTCTGAAGTCAGGGAGCCTGATTCCTCCAGCTCCATTTTTCCTTTTCAAGATTGCTATTTGGGGTCTTTCATGTTTCCATACAAATTGTGAAATTTTCTGTTCTAGTTCTCTGAAAAGTGCCATTGGTATTTTGATAGGGATTGCACTGAATCTGTAGATTGTTGGGTAGTACAGTCATTTTCACAATGTTGATTCTTCCAATCCAAGAACATGGTATATCTCTCCATCTGTTTGATCATCATCTTTAATTTCTTTCATCAGTGTCTTACAGTATCCTGCATACAGGTCTTTTGTCTCCTTAGGTAGGTTTATTCCTAGGTATTTTATTCTTTTTGTTGCAATGGTAAATGGGAATGTTTCCTTAATTTCTCTTTCAGATTTTTCACCATTAGTGTATAGGAATGCAAGAGATTTCTGTGCATTAATTTTGTATCCTGCTACTTTACCAGATTCATTGATTAGCTCTAGTAGTTTTCTGCTGGCATCTTTAGGATTCTCTATGTATAGTATCATGTCCTCTGCAAACAGTGACAGCTTTACTTCTTCTTTTCCGATTTGGATACCTTTTATTCCTTTTTCTTCTCTGATTGCTGTGGCTAAAACTTCCAAAACTATGTTGAATAATAGTGGTGAGAGTGGGCAACCTTGTCTTTTTCCTGATCTTAGTGGAAATGGTTTCAGTTTTTCACCACTGAAAACTGTGTGGGCTGTGGTTTGTCATATATGGCCTTTCTTATGTAGAGGTAAGTTCCCTCTATGCCTACTTTCTGGAGGGTTTTTATCATAAATGGGTGTTGAATTTTGTCAAAAGCTTTTTTTGCATCTATTGCGATGATCATATGGTTTTTCTCCTTCAATTTGTTAATATGGTTTATCACACTGACTAATTTGTGTATAATGAAGAATACTTGCATTCCTGGGATAAATCCCACTTGATCATGGTGTATGATCCTTTTAATGTGCTGTTGGATTCTGTTTGCTAGTATTTTGTTGAGGATTTTTGCATCTATGTTCATCAGTGATATTGGTCTGTAGTTTTCTTTCTTTGTGACATCTTTGTCTGGTATTGGTATACCAATACCAATACCAAATGGTGGTATTGGTATGGTGATGGTGGCCTCGTAGAATGAGTTTGGGAGTGTTCCTCCCTCTGCAATATTTTGGAAGAGTTTGAGAAGGATAGCTGTTAGCCCTTCTCTAAATGCTTGATAGAATTCACCTGTGAAGCCATCTGGTCCTGAGCTTTTGTTTGTTTGGAAGATTTTTAATCAGTTTCAATTTCAGTACTTGTGATTATTGGTCTGTTTATATTTTCTATTTCTTCCTGGTTCAGTCTTGGAAGGTTGTGCTTTTCTAAGAATGTGTCCATTTCTTCCAGGTTGTCCATTTTATTGGCATATAATTGCTTGTAGTAATCTCTCATGATCCTTTGTATTCCTGCATTGTCAGTTGTCACTTCTTTTTCATTTCTAATTCTGTTGATTTGAGTCTTCTCCCTTTTTTTCTTGATGAATCTGGCTAATGGTTTATCAATTTCGGTTATCTTCTCAAAGAACCAGCTTTTAGTTTTATTGATCTTTGCTATCGTTTCCTTCATTTCTTTTTCATTTACTTCTGATCTGATCTGTATGATTTCTTTCCTTTTGCTAACTTTGGGGTTTTTTTGTTCTTCTTTCTCTAATTGCTTTAGGTGTAAGGTTAGGTTGTTTATTTGAGATGTTTCTTGTTTATTTATTTATTTATTTATTTTTGGCTGTGTTGGGTCCTCATTGCTCCATGCGGGCTTTTTCTAGTTGTGGAGAGCGGGAGCTACTCTTTGTTGTGGTGCACGAGCTTCTAATTGCGGTGGCTTCTCTTGTTGTGAAGTACAGACTCTAGGTGCATGGGCTTCAGTACTTGTGACTTTCGGGCTCTAGACAGCAGGCTCAGTAGTTGTGGCGCACAGGCTTATTAGTTGCTCCGCAGCTTGTGGGGTCTTCCCGGACCAGGGCTCGAATCCATGTCCCCTGAATTGGCAGGCAGATTCTCAACCACTGCGCCACCAGGGCAGTCCCGTTTCTTGTCTCTTGAGGTAGGAGTGTATTGCTATAAACTTCCCTCTTAGAACTGCTTTTGCTGCATCCCATAGGATTTGGGTCGTCATGTATTCACTGTCATTTGTTTCTAGGTATTTTTTGATTTCCTCTGATTTCTTCAGTGATCTCTTCATTATTTAGCAGTGTACTGTTTACTCTCCATGTGTTTGTATTTTTTACAGATCTTTTTTTCCTATAATTGATATCTAGTCTCATAGCGCTGTGGTCGGAAAAGATACGATCTATCCGGAGAATGTTCCATGAGCACTTGAGAAGAAAGTGTATTCTGTTGTCTTTGGATGGAATGTCCTATAAATATAATTAAGTCCATTTTCTTTAATGTATCATTTTAAGCTTGTGTTTCCTTATTTATTTTCATTTTGGATGATCTGTCCATTGGTGAAAGTGGGGTGCTAAAGTCCCATACTGTTATTGAGTTACTGTCGATTTCCCCTTTTATGGCTGTTAGCATTTGCCTTATGTATTGAGGTGCTCCTATGTTGGGTGCATAAGTATTTACAATTGTTATATCTTCTTCTTGGATTGATCCCTTGATCATTATGTAGTGTCCTTCTTTGTCTCTTGTAATAGTCTTTATTTTAAAGTCTATTTTTTCTGATGTGAGAATTGCTCCTCCAGCTTTCTTTTGATTTCCATTTGCATGGAATATCTTTTTCCATCCCCTCACTTTCAGTCTGTATGTGTCCCTAAGTCTGAAGTGGGTCTCTTGTAGACAGCATATAGATGGGTCTTGTTTTTGTATCCATTCCACCAGTCTATGTCTTTTGGTTGGAACATTTAATCCATTTACATTTAAGGTAGTTAATCAATATGTATGTTCCTATTACCATTTTCTTAATTGTTTTGGGTTTGTTATTGTAGGTCTTTTTCTTCTCTTGTGTTTCCTGCCAAGAGAAGTTCCTTAAGCATTTGTTGTAGAGCTGGTTGGTGGTGCTGAACTCTCTTAGCTTTTGCTTGTCTGTAAAGGTTTTAATTTCTCTGTCAAATCTGAATAAGATCCTTGCTGGGTAGAGTCATCTTGGTTGTAGGTTTTCCCCTTTCAGCACTTAAAATATATCCTGCCATTCCCTTCTGGCTTGCAGAGTTTCTGCTGAAAGATCAGCCATTAACCTTATGGGGATTCCCTGATATGTTATTTGTTGCTTTTCCCTCACTGCTCTTAATATTTTTTCTTTGTATTTAATTTTTGATAGCTTGATTAACATGTGTCTTGGCATGTTTCTCCTTGGATTTATCCTGTATGGAACTCTCTGCACTTCCTGGACTTGATTGACTATTTCCTTTCCCATATTAGAGAAGGTTTCAACTATAATCTCTTCAAATATTTTCTCAGACCCTTTCTTTTCTCTTCTTCTTCCGGGACACCTATAATTCGAATGTTGGTGCATTTAATGTTGTCCCACAGGTCTCTGAGACTTTCCTCAATTCTTTTCAGTCTTTTTTCTTTATTCTGCTCTGTGGTAGTTATTTCCAATATTTTATCTTCCAGGTCACTTATCCGTTCTGCTGCCTCAGTTATTCTGCTATTGATTCCTTCTAGAGAATTTTAAATTTTATTATGCTGTTCATCATTGTTTGTTTGCTCTTTAGTTCTTCTAGGTCCTTGTTAAGCATTCCTTGTATTTTCTCCATTCTACTTCCAAGATTTTGTATCATCTTTGCTATCATTACTCTGAATTCTTTTTCAGGTAGACTGCCTCTTTTCTCTTCATTTGTTTGGTCTGGTGGGTTTTTACCTTGCTTCTTCATCTGCTGTGTGTTACTCTGTCTTCCATTTTGCTTAACTTACTGTGTTTGGGGTCTCCTTTTTGTAGGCTGCAGGTTCGTAGTTCCCATTGTTTTTGGTGTCTGCCCCCCAGTGGGTAAGGTTGGTTCAGTGGGTTGTGCAGGCTTCCTGGTGGAGGGAACTGGTGCCTGCATTCTGGTGGATGAGGCTGTATCTTGTCTTTCTGGTGGGTAGGACTGCATCCAGTGGTGTGTTTTCGGGTGTCTGTGATCTTATTATGTTTTTAGGCAGCCTCTCTGCTAATGAGTGGGGTTGTGTTCATGTCTTGCTAGTTGTTTGGCATAGGGTATCCAGCACTGTAGCTTGCTGGTCACTGAGTGGAGCTGGGTCTTAGCGTTGAGATGGAGACCTCTGGTAGAGCTTTTGCAGTTTGATATTACATGGGACCCAGAGGTCTCTGGTGGACCAATGTCTTGAACTCGGCTCTCCCACCTCAGAGGCTCAGGCCTAACACCTGGCCGGAGCACCAAGACTCAGTCAGCCACACTGCTCTAGTTTCTTCCTAAAGCAGACGCAGTCTTGTAAATATTTCAAGCTATCCAGAAGAAAGTGCTAGTCTTGTATTGACTAAGCCCTTTTTTTCTTTCCTGATTAAGTCCAGAACTTTCACCTTTTCACTCAAATGAAGCACTTTACGTCCTCTCTCTGGTGTGTCCGAATTGCCAGCTTCACTTCTCTTGCTTTGGAGTAGTTATTAAGTAAAATAAGGGTCATTTGAGCTCAAGTCCTGCGACACCCGAGTCAGTCTGATAACCCAGACAGCCACCAAGTGACTCACAAGCAGGCAGAATGCGCTGGACCAAGGGTGATTCACGTCCCTCCGGGTGGGATGACATGCCAAATTATAGTTTGACTACACAGTACACTAACAAGGCTGATGTATATTCTGTCACAACGTATATGCCATATTTTGGTGGTTGATATAGATCCTGGTCCCATGGATTTCCACAGCTTTTTGCCTTTTTCAGTGTATCAAAGTCTTTGCGATATACAGTCTCTTTGGAATTTCCTTACTTTGTCTCCAGTGCCGTCTACTCCACAACACTCAACTCTTCACTCTGAACTAGTTACTCTATCTCTAAATCCCTAGTTCTCAGCTCTAGTAGCCCAGGCATGTATAGCAGATAGTCAAGGGCTCTGATGGTAAGCTGAAGTTATGGACTAACTGTTTGTATTCCCATTAAATTCATGTGTTGAAGCTCTAAGCCCAATGTGATGGTATTTGGAGATGGGGCCATGATGGAGAGGCCCTTGTCCTATGGGATTAGTACCCTTTTAACAAGAGACACCAGAGAGCTAGCTCACTCATTCTCCACCCCCTTCCCTTCTCTGCACAAAGAGGTCAAATGAGTACACAGTGAGATGGTAGTTGACAACAAGCCAAGAGAAGAGGTCTCAGAAGGAAATCTACCTTGCCAATACCTTGATTTTGGACTTCCCAGTCTCCAAAACTGTCAGACGTAAGTTTCTTTTGTTTATGCAACCTAGTTTTTGGTATTTTGTCACGGTAGCATGAGCAGACTAAGGCAGCCGAGAATACGGACAAGAGTGAAGTTGTCTCAATGAGACAGTTGTGATGTTAGAGGTCTTCAAAGGCACAAGAACACTAGTGGTGTAGCAGAAAAAACAAAAAAGCACAGAAACAGTTTGGGTTCTTTCTAATTCCCAGTTCTATTATTTTCTGAACTTGGATCTGGAGCAATTTACTTATTCTAGCTGAAGTTAAATTTCCTCATGTGTAAGATAGAAAAATATCTATTTCACATGGTTATTGTGAAAGATCTATCTATATTATTAATATTATTATATTATTTAATATGGATAGCATCTGAGACAACATACTGTAAGGTATGAATATTTTCATTTTCATTTCATTTTCAAAATATTAGAATATTTTCATTACCCTAAAAGGAAACCCAATACCCATTACCAGTAAATCCCCATTCCCCTGTCCCTAGATCCTGGGAAACCAATGATCTACTTTCTGTCACTACAGATCTGCCTATTATAGACATTTCATATGAATGGAATCATACATTATGTGGCCTTTTGTGTCTTGCTTCTTTCACTTAGCATAATGTGTTCAAGGTTCATCCATGTTGTAAGTACTTATCAGTTACTTTGTTCTTTTTTATGGCTAAATAATATTCCATTGTATAGATATAACACATTTCATTTATCTATTCACAACTGATGGACATTTGGGCTATTTCCATCTTTTGGCTGTTATGAATAATACTGCTATGAACATTCAAGGACATGGTTTTGTGTGGACATATATCTTCATTTCTTTGGGGTAGATACCTAGGAGTACAACTGTTGAGTCATACAGTAACTCTGTTTAATCCTTTGAGGAATTCCCAGACTGTTTTCCAAAGTGGCTGCACCACTGTACATGCAGTAACCTATCAGTAATGTATGAGGGTTCTATTTTCTCCACATCCCTGTCAATACTTGTTATTATCTGACTTTTTGATTTTAGCCATACTAGTGAATGTAAACTGGTATCTCATTGTGGTTTTGATTTGTATTTCCCTGATGATTAATGATGTTATCTTTTCATCTGTTTATTGGCTATTTGTATTATCTTCTTTGGAAAAATGTCTATTCAGATCCTTTGCCCATTTTTAAATTTGGTTGTTTTTTTATCATTGAGTTCTTTATATATTCTAGATACAAGTCTCTTATCAGATATATGATTTGCAAATAGTGTCTTCCATTCTGTGGGCTGTCTTTTCACTTTCTTGATAGCGTCCTTTGAAACACAAATGTTAACTTTGATGAAGTCCAATTTATTTATTTTCCTTTGGTTGCTTGTGCTTTTGGTGTCCTATCTAAGAATCCACTGCCAAATCCAGGTCATGAAGGCTTATCCTATGCTCCTGCTAAGAGTTTTATGGTTCTAGATCTTACATTTGGGTCTGATCCATTTTGAGTTAATTTTTGCAAATTTCTGCATACAGTGTAAGGTAAAGTTTCAATACATTCTGTTATACGTGGCTAAGTGTCTCGGTGCCATTTGTTAAAAGCCTATTCTTTCCCCATTGAATGGTCTTGGCACCCCTGTCAAAAATTAGTTGACCACAGACACGTTGGTTTATTTCTGGACTCTCAGTACTATTCCACTGATCTACATCTATAACTATATGCAGGTTTTTTCCAGTAAATACGTATTACAAGATCCACAGTTAGTTGAGTCTGCGGATGCAGAACCATGGATATGGAGGGCCAACTATAAAGTTATACCTGGGTTTTTGACTACTCAGGGAATCAGCGCCCCTAACCCCTGAGTTGCTCAAGGATCAGCCGTATTTATGTTTACCTATCCTCATGTCAACACCACATTGTCTTGATTATTGTTGCTTTGTAATAAGTTTTGATGTTGGGAATTATGAGTCTTCCAAGTTTGTTCTTTTCAAGATTGTTTTGGCTCTTCTGCATCCCTTGCAATTCCATATGAATCTTAGAACTGGCTTGTCAATTTCTACAAAGAAGCTACCCAGGATTCTAAAAGGTATCTCATTAAATCTGTAGATCAAGTGGGAAGTGGTGCCATCTAAGCAATAATGTCTTCCAATCTATGAACATGGGATGTTTTCCCATTTCTTTAGATCTTCTTTAATTTCTTTCAACAATATTTTGTAATTTTCCACAAAACAGAGTTACTTTCTGAGTTATTTCCTTAGTTGTTGCTCTAGGGCTTAATTAGTGTATGTATGTGTACACACACACACACATATCTCTTAACTTACCAGAATTAGCTCCAGATTTAGATTAATTTAATTCCAGTGAGATATAGAAACATTACTTCTATATGATGCTATTCCTTTCCCCTCTTTTTGTGGCATTATTGTTATTCATAGTATAACAACAATTATTACTTGATATATAATTTGAAGACACGAAGGAGAAAGGACAGCAAGTATATGTATAACTTTTGTTATATTAGCCTTCTTATTTATAATTTCTGGTTCTCTTGATTTGTTCTTGAGGATTAGAGTTACTATCTAGAGTAACGTCTTTAGTCCAGTACAGCTTTGCTCTCATCAACCTTTGTGCTATTTTTGGCAAATATATCACATTTCTATATGTTATTGGCTGAACAATATATCATACACATGTTGTTTTACACAGATGCTTTTAAAATCAATTAAGAGAATAAAGGAGAAGAAACATGCATTTATATTATATTTTATAATTACATAATTACCTTTACTAGTTCTCTTTTGGGTTTTTTTGTGCGTTCAAATTGCTGTTTGGGGTGATGTGCTTTCTGTCTGAAGAACTTTTAGTATTTCTTGTAAGGTGAATCTAGAACAAATTCATTTTTTCATTTACCTAAAAATGTCTTTATCTCCCCTGTAATGTTGAAAGATAGCTCTGCTGGATATAAGATTCTTGGCTGAATTTTTTCTTTGAGCTCTTTGAATATATTATTCCACTGCCTCTGGCCTACATTTCTGATGAGAAGTAAGCTGTGTATATCACTGAGCTTCCCTTGTAAGTGGTGAGTCATTTTTCTTTCCCAGCTTTTAAGATTTTCTCATTGTCTTTGAGTTTCAGCATTTTTACTCTAGTGTGGCTGTGGATCTCTTGAGGTTATTCTACTCAGTCATTATTGAGTTCTCTGGATATGTAGGTGTTTTCCAATAAATTTGGAAAGACTTTAGACTTGTTTTTTTTAAAAGAATGGGTGCACTTATAAATTTATTTATTTATTTTTGGCTGTGTTGGGTCTTTGTTGCTACGCATGGACTTTCTCTAGTTGCGGTGAGCAGGGGCTACTCTTCATTGTGGTGCACAGGCTTCTTATTGCAGTGGCTTCTTTTGCTGCAGAGCACGGGCTCTAGGCTCGCAGGCTTTAGCAGTTGCAGCACGCATGCTCAGTAGTTGTGGCTCACGGGCTCTAGAGCACAGGCTCAGTAGTTGTGGCGCACTGACTTAAGTTGCTCCACAGCATGTGGGATCTTCCCGGACCAGGGCTCAAACCTGTGTCCCCTGCATTGGCAGGCAAATTCTTAACCACTGCACCACCAGGGAAGTCCCTAGACAACATTTCTTCAAATATTTTTTCTTCTCTTTTCTCTCTCCGTTCCTTCTGGTACTCCAGTTATGTGTATGTTGGTATATTAATGTTGTCTCATATTTCTCTGAGGTGTTCATTTTCTTTATTCTTTTTCCTCAGTTCTTTACCTAGTTTACACTATTGATTTATCTTCAAGTTTGCTTATTCCTTCTTCTGCCAGTGTGAACCCAGTGTTGGGCCTCTTTAGTGATTTTTTTTTTCAGTTACTGTACTTTTCACTTCCAAAATTTCCATTTGGTTCTTTTTAATAATTTCTATCTTTGTATTGATACTCTTCATTTGATGTGACATTGTCACCAAACCTTGCATTACTTCTTTAAATATGGTTTCCTTCAGTTTTCTGAATATATTTATAATGATTACTTTGAAGTCTGTCTGTTAAATCCAACATGTAGTCATTCTCACAGGCAGTTTCCATTGCCTGCTTTTTCCCCAGTGCACAGCTCATTCTTTCCTGTTTCTCTGCATGGCTTTTTTTTTTTTTTTTTTTGAAACTGGACATTTTAGATAATATATTATATCAACATTGGGTAATGCTTATACCCTCCAAGATTTGCTATTGTTATTTTTTTATTTGCTCAGTGACTGGCTGAATTATTTTAGTTAAGTATATTTTCCTCCTCCTCCCTGCAGATGTATAGGGCTCCTCCTCATAGGGCTCACCCTTTTGTATGCCACAGTCATCCTGGGATAACAGTGGCTTTGGCAGGCCTCTCTTTGACTTTCTTTCCCTGACCACACCCAGCTGTTAAGCTCCACTAACTGCAGGCTGATTGATCTATTGTCTTCAACAATGTCTTGGGGCATAAACTGCTCTACAAACTGAGCCAATTTATTAGGGCTCCTTTGAAGAGATAGTTCCTGAGGTAAGTATTTAAGATTTGTTCTAACTACAGGAGGGTTCCTCCCAGCTGTCTTTCCTACTTTCTTTCTAGCAAACTACCTAGCCGTCTGGTTAGCCTTATATTTCCAATGAATCTGTCAATCTCCTCCCAATTTCCTTTCACCACAACCTGTACTTTCAGGCAGGAACTTCACACTGTTGCAAATTAAGTTGGTTCCTTTGGGGAGAGATTCAGAGCTCACTGTTATAAGCTCTGCATGTTCCTCTGGGCAAAATTCCTGAGCCTGGTTCTGATGCTGAGGGCGGAGACAACAGCATGCTTCTTTCTGAGTGACACCTCCTTGAGAGCTCAACTGGAGAGGACAGGGGAGCAGCAGACCCACAACTCCTCAGCTGGCCTCTTCCAGGGTGGAATCTGTGTCCCACCAGCCAGGGCGAGTGCAACTGGGGCCCTAATATTCTCAATGGTGCCCTACCCAAGGTAGAGCCTCTGTCCCATGAGTGGGGATTGGGTGAAAGGAGGGAGACCCCACCTCTCGGCTATATTCACCCAGAATTTTGTCCCAGCGACATGTAGCTCAGGCAGGATGAGAAATGCTGACCTTACCCCTGTCTCTACTGGGTAGACAGCCTTCCAACTGAGAGCTGAGGGAAGTGGGAGCTCCGTGTTCTTGGCTCCATCAGTTTGGAGGAGAGTTTCCATCTCTCTCCACTGAGAGTGGGAAGACAGGGAGCAGGTCTCGGTTCAAATCCCACAGACTTTCACTCTTCTGACTGAGTTTTAGTAGATTGTCCTGAATAAGTGTTCCTTTATTGACTGCATGCTCTTAGGACTATTTCCAGAGACTTTAAATGGCTGTTTTTTAAAAATAACCAGTTTCATTGAGGAGCAGGTCCCTAAAGCTCTCACACTGTCATGGCTGGAAGCAGAACTTCTTGATGAGTTTTTTATATGAGAAAAAGGATCTGAAACTCTAAAGTGTAAATCAGAGATACTACTCTTAACATTCCCAGGCTGAAATCCTAAAAAGTGATCCATACAGAGATCATGTATGGACTGCCACATCTATGGCTTACTAAATCAGAAGAGCTGTTCTGTTTTCTTCCCACATTTAGTCCTTCAATACCTTGGCAAAACATCTAAAATAAAAAATGGAGTCTGAAATGAAGTTTAAATTGTTTCATTTTTGAACTACTGTGAGGCATTCATCCTGGCCTATGATATAATTCAGCCTTCTAGTCAAGTTTTATGCCAGATCCAGCTGGACAGAAACTTTAAAAAGTAAAAGTTTTAGAACGCTTTTGGTAGTGTGTGTGTTTGTGTGTTTTAAAGAAATCAAGATGTTAAAAAGGATTATCTTTTAAAGTTATTGGTTTCTAAATGAGAATTGTACTTGCATCATATATCAAAGTATTCCCTAAGGTGAAGACATCAAATAAAATTTGAGTCAAATTTGCAAGACACACAAAGCTCATTTTGTTTTAGTGAAAACTGGAGTTTAACAATTTCAAATAACTAAACTAAGTGTAAAAGGCTTTCAGAACAAGCATCCATGCCTCAAGCTATTCCTAAGCATGGATTCACAGTATAGGATTGATGGTTCTATCTTGGCACATTTTCCTTGGGGGACTCTAATATGGAAAATTACCCGTTCATTTTCTATAGTCCACAATGGCAACCCTCAGCATGCATCCATAGCTGAGAAAGCACCAAACCAAACACCATAGGAAAATAGCCAACTTAGGAACTAAGGCCTAACGCAGGACCTGGCACACAGGAATTACTGAAAAAATATTTGTGGACTACAGAGATCTCTACTAATATGCCAAGTACATCCAACTTTGGGGAAAAAAAGTAAAAAGAAGAAATATTTCAAATGGTAGAATGGACTTTTGTGTTCAAATAAATTTATTTCACTCCATAAACTGGCTCCACAAGTGATACTACCTCCAAACCTAGTAACATTTTTATGTTCCCCCAAAAGGAATGTGTAAGATAATCACAAAGGCCCAATTTTAAAGAAAATAAATGATTAAAAAGTATATTGGTCTTTGCTTATGCCCCCAATCACACTACTATAAAAGAATATAGTATCACATATAATATATAATTAGCATATTCTTATATCATTATCATTTACTATAACAGGAAAGTTCAAAATACAGAAAAGAGAAATTAAAATATCATCCACAGTAATAATACTAAGCCACTGTTTTAGTGAATTTCCTTGTAGACATTCTTCTTTGCATAGTTTTTATTAGTTTTACATGGTTGTGATCATTCTGTATGAATACTTTTGTATTCTGCTTTTTCAGTAAATAACATTATGAAATGTGCTTGAGATTCTGCTCTCTAGTTAAGAGAATATCAAACTCAAAACCAAACCGTATGTACAAGTTATAGGAATTCTGGCCTCCACTCAAGCTCCAAGTCCCCTTTATTCATTTAACAGGTGCCTATTTTGTGCCACATGCAGTGCTGGGGACTGAAAATACAAAGAAAAGTAAGCCAGAATTTTTGTCCTCAAAGAGTTCTCAACTCAGTAATTACTCTCTGCCTTCACAGAAGTATGAGCTTACCTATGTGAGTTTGAAGTTAATGAAATAAACGCTTGAAATTTATTTTTAACTTCACTCTTTTGAGGAAAATTACTAAATACATAAAGATTTATCTCAGACAACAAGTGAAGTTTTCTGCATTTAATATGGTTGTATTCTTATCTTACAGGTGAAAGAGCTGCAATTCTTTTAATCATTTTATGACAGTATTTTTCAACATTTATTGCAATTAGTTCTCTTTATTGGCCTTGAGATCAGTTGTATTTTAGAAACCAATATAAGAGCTTTCATTTCCTCAAGCTGTAAATTTTCAGATTATTCATCATACCTCCCTCCATCCTACATATTTGCATGGTATATGTGTTTATGTGCTGGTAGATAATCACAGCCACCAACTGAGGTAGAGAAGATGTAAAGCAAACGCTTCAATAAGCACAGGTGCTTATACCCAAATATATCATGAGTCACATGCACCTGGAACTATTTGCATTCTATGCACAAACATTAGCAATTGTATCTGACTTTACTTCTCTGGAAAAATTTAAGCATTCCTAGTTGGTAATTTCCTTTGATATTTTCCAGTTTAAGTCTAGTTGCCTAAATGGTGTCTCAAGGTATGAAATAAGAGATAAAACAAGGTACTGAGTCATAATTTCAAACCTTCTGAGATATACCTCAAGTGGTAATGAGTGGGAGCCATGGAGCACTGAGCAGTGAAGGAGCTGCACACAATAGCCAGAAAACCTGTTCTCTATTCGAGGCTCCACCACTTACGAGTGATATGAGTGTTAACAAGTTGTCATTAACATAAGCCTCAGTTTTCTTATCCATAAAACTGGGATGGTGATATTCTCACCATACTTACAACATTACTGTATTACTAATGAAAAGCAAATCTTTCTAAAAATGCAAAATGCTACGTGTTAGGACTTAGGTCTAAGGATCATTACTTTATAACCAATTCCTACAAAGTTCGTATAATCAAGTTTTATTTTTTGAAAGGCTCTATTTCCTTACATTTACTTATAGGTTGCCACAAGGTTTTACATAAGAGAGGTGTGTTTTTCAGAGCAACAGCACCTGTAGTTTATTGAAAGGGGCGCTGCTGTTACCGAGGAGCTGCTGGTAGAAGGCTCCAGAGACATGTTTAGGAAAGAGAAAAAGAGAACTAGGGCAGCAAAACAAACTGGATGGTAATTTGAGTTCCTCTTATTTTAAGATTGGGTTTAATGTTGGAGACATGCCTACTATTCCATGCCTCTCTACACTGAGAACTTAAAAGGCTGTTAGGATGTAGAGCCTCTAGAGAAGTCCAATAATTTTGATTTCAAAGTCTTTTTAGGGACTTAGGCATGAAGAGTCTCTAATGGTTTTAACCCTTGGAGACTGAAATAGTTTTGTTTGCCAATGTTTTTCCATTAATGAAGATTACCTAGCTAGGTCCCTAATGACATTTGTTTATATCAGACCTCCCAGGAAGCAGCAATCTACACGTAATACTGAAAGTAACACTAGTACAGTAGTTACTGTCACCAAAGATTTAAAAGGCAGTAAAATACTTGGAAAATGTTAGGTTTTGCTACTATCCTACAGGAAACAAACATGCTTTATTAATAACTGTGTGGGAAATTTTTTTCCCCTTAACTGAAAGTCATATGGCGTGGGGGGGATCTCTGTCTTCATGCACTTATTTTGACCAGTAAAAGCACTACCAAAGATTCTAGTGTCAGATTTACAAGGCACCACAGAATCTATATAGTACGGATCCTCCCAACTAAACCAAATAGCAGCTGCCTTCCTAGCCTGAATACCTATCATGAGTATATTAAAAACATGTTCTTTTTAACACCCTGTTTCTTTTTTCTTTTCATGTAACTATCTCTCCCACTAGCACATAACAGTCTTTCTCCTTCTCCCTCTTCCTCCCTCTTTACCACAGCACAATATTCCATTATGCAAATGTATACAAGTTTCTGCAAATATTCCCTAATTGCTGGAGGCTTTATTGTTTCCAATCGTCTGCTACTATGTACAATGCTTCAGTGAATAACTTTGTTTACTTTATTTCAATCTGTCCACAGAATAGATCTAAAAGTGACACTGCCTGGTCAAAGGGCAAAACACATCTGTAATTTTGGTACATACCGCCAGTATATGCAAAGGTAGGAAGTAGGAAACAGAAGGGATGTGTATGTGTATGTAACTGGAAATATTTCATATTGCTAGAGCATAAATTACAAGGGAGAGAATCAACCAATAGGCTGCAAAAAGTAGGCAAACTTCAGATCACTGAGCATCTAGGTCATGTTAAGAAGCTTGAACTTTATCCTATAGACAAAGAAAGTTACTCAAGGGTTTTAAGGCTGGGCTTCACACAGTCAGATTGTTGTTACAGAATTATGGACAATAGACTGAAAGGGCATATAATTGGAAAAAGCAGGGATAGTTAGGAAACTGGTACAGTAATCCAGATGAAGGACTGAACTAGAGCCGGGGTTAAGGAGAGAATGTACTGAGAAATCTTAAGAGGCAAAGTGAGCAGGATGTAGACAGTAAATATGGGGGTGGAGGTGAATAGAGGGATGATTTCAAGGTATGATCAAACCACTACCAGCAAAGCACCGGATTCAAGCTATTTCTCTAGCAGCAACAATACGTTTACACAGATTCAGTCATGCTCTTACCTGGTCTTAGCATTTGTGATGCCAGGGATAGCAGTATAGGGCCCAGCAAACAGACAGGCAGAACTGGTGAGCTTCTCCTTGAGCAGCATGCTCTAATCAACTAAGTAAAGCAACCACAGGCGACCCCAACAGGCCAACATGACATTTCATAGCTCTATCTCTGATGCACCCTCTCATAATAACTCCTCTATTCCTAAGCCTCTTGACCCCATTTTCCTCTTTGCCCATGAAGTCAGTGACCAAGACAACTGCTGACAACATAAATAACTGCCAGTGCAGGGAACAGTATGTGGTTGAGGGGCAGCTGCATGAATAGCTGTTTTTCCAAAACTTAACCCAATGCATTTTTGGCAGCCTGCAGTCCTGCCACCAAACAAAGTTAATCGCTGGAGATGAGAAGATATGGATGAGAGTCCCCTCTGAACCCTTCCCATTCCCCTGATTTATGCAAATGTAATGGTCCTATGGGGATGGAGCAGGAGGGTGTTATGTGTAATCCATACTAAACCTGGCACTTGTCTTTATTCTCAGAGTTTCTAAAAACCAAACTGAAGGGGAACTGAAAAGTAAACTATCAGATGAAATCAAGTCCACTGTTTATCAAGTCCATGAATGAAATACATACACATACAGACACACACACACACACACACACACACACACACACAGTAACACCAAGGCTTACCTTTCTTTTATCTTCATCTGTTGATTCAAATTTGAAAGTAGCCCTATGCTGAAGAGGGAAAAAAGGGAAACAGTGTCATTTTAAATACACAGATTTTTGATTTTGCTATGTTTAAAAATACCTAATGTCTATAAAAAAGTTGTCTTCCCATATCATGTCTCAAAGTTCTTATTAAAGTAAGAGAGGCATGTAAGCAAATAATTGTAAAGCAGTACAAAAGACTAAAGCAAAAATATATACAGAAGAGACATAGTACTGAGCCACTAACTACCGAGGGAAATCTGGAATTCTTTGCATATAGTACAGAACATTTGAGCTGGACCTTGAGGGATGAATAGGAGTTTGCCAGGCAAATGGAAAGCATTCTAGGGATGGAAACAAAGGCTCATCTGTGAAGTGGTATGATGTATTTGTAAAATAAGCAGCTCTGTCAGAGAGAAACACAGGACACATGTTAGCGGATGAGAGGAGTGGAGAAAGATGAGAATGGGAAAGTAGACTGGACAGAGATTTGGAAGGATCTTCCAATGTTGCTGAGGAGTTTGTACTTTCTTTATCATATGCAATAAGAAATCACCAGAGAATTGCAGATAGGGAAGAAATTGATAGACTGGCATTTCATAAAAGTAATTCTGTAAGAATGAGGGTTTAAATCATGGCTCCACCACTTATTAGTTAAGCAAGTAACAAATTATAACTGTATTTCCCATGTGAAAAGAGGGGGTACCTAGTTCACAAAGCTGCCATGAGGGTTAAAACAGCTACGACATATAATGTACCATCTCAGTGCCTGGAAGATAGTAAACACTCAGTAACTATTAGGATGATAATAATGATGATGCCAATGATATTGAGGAAAAATATTTGAAAGAAAAGAATGTCATGACTCTCCTAAAATGACTGGCAACACTATATTTTCCACTCTGTAGCTGAAATAGAGAATGGAGTAAGTTGAGCTGTCCACTGCCAGAGAGTGATGGTAACCAAAAAATAGAGCATAAAGTTCCTCAATCTCTTCTCAAGTTTTATTCAAGAGAACCAAGTGCTCTTACGGATCCTAAGTTTTCATTTAAAAAAAATCTTTACTGAACATCTCTCTGCCTTTCCTTTGTATTTCTCATTGGCAACATGGCAACCCACCAGGAGTTAAACACGGTAAGTACTAAAGATATCATCATTACAGGTGGCTCTGCATTGACAGCTTCGCAGAAGAAGCAATTTTTGAAATTAAATGAGATGGAGAAATGTTGACAGAGAACCAGTTCTGAAAGTAAGAAATGGTCAGAGGGAAGACTTAGAGGTAATGGAGAAGGGCCATTTGAGGAAACCTAAGAGAAGTTGCCTCACATACCGTTTGCAAAACAATTAAAATGGATGTCAGGTGGTAAGGCCTTGGATGTAAAAATTTATACCTGAATTGGCATATAGGTGACAGGCAACCAGGGGAAGACTCTGAAGGAGGTGTGAACTCATTCTGGAAGAATATTTTGGGTGGTAGTTTACAGGCCAGATCAAAGAAGAGCAAGACTGAGGACATAAAGCCCTCTGAGAAATGGGCATCAATAATCCAGGAGTGATATTGCTGGAGGCAGTACAAATTGACACCAACTTCAAAAATGAAAGTGATTTGGCAGCACCTAATAGAAACCATAAAAATATTCACAGCCTTTAACCCAGAACTTTTACTGCTAGAAATTTATCCTAATGAGATCATCCAGGGGAGAGAAAAATTATATATGTAATCATATTTACTGCAGTGCTATCGAGTATTATGGAAGAAAAAAAAGAGACAACCTGAATATCCAACAACAGGAGACTGATGAAATAAATCATTGTGCATTCATCTGAGAGAGTATTATACTGCCATTTTTTTAAAAATATGGCTAGGGCTTCCCTGGTGGCGCAGTGGTTGAGAGTCCGCCTGCCAATGCAGGGGACACGGGTTCGTGCCCTGGTCTGGGAAGATCCCACATGCCGCGGAGCGGCTGGGCCCGTGAGCCATGGCTGCTGAGCCTGCGTGTCCGGAGCCTGTGCTCCGCAACGGGAGAAGCCACAACAGTGAGAGGCCCACATACCGCAAAAAAAAAAAAAAAAGGTTAAAAAGTTCTATAACAACATGAAAAATTATTTATGATGGCAGTTAAGTGGAAAAATAGTAAAACATCAAACTGTATGTCTATGATGACAGTACCTACATAAATGTATGGATGATTTCAAACAAAGGCTTGAGTGTTAAATGCAAAAATAAAAACAACTATATAGGGTTGGTGGAATTGCTGGTGATTCTTTTGACAAAACTCATTGTTGGTATATTATTTTTATAATTAAAAGAAAAATTTTATATAAAAGGTAAATAGACTAATGAATGAGCAAGGAAAGAAAGAAAAGAAGAAAAGGAAGGAAGAAACAACAAAGACTATAACTTAGGAATCTACAGACCCAAGGTTTAGTAAAAACTAACATTGAATAAAAGATCAAGAATTATTAGATTGTATGGTTATAAACTGAAGCTTAGTAAAGGTTCACTACAAATGAAAACACATAATTGCACTTAGAAACAAGAAACTTAATTTTTGCCATTATATGTGAAATATTAATTCCACACATTATCTGGAATAAATGTACCTAGTTGCCAATGTAATAGTTTTCCTAAACTTTTTTTTTTTTTTGCATTTATGGTAAGGGAACAGAAAAAGAAATCGTCTTTTGGAAAGCCCCTTGTTAAGTTATAAAAATATCTTTTAAAAGGTTTCTACATAAAATTATATCTCTCAAGGTGATAATTTAGAATAGTATCAAGGACTAATTTTTATTTTTCTTTTTAAATGCAAGGCTGATCCTGTTACAAAACCGCAACATTTAAAAAAAAAAAGAAATGAAGGAAGGAAAGCAAGCTTTCAAAAGCCCTAACTAACATGAGGGCTTAATTTAATTAGCAAATATACTGGTATTGTGAGGCAGTACAAATTGAATTTAGAATATGCCAATCCATTCAGAAGCAACCTCAAAGTGTAAAACAAAAAGTCCTCTTACATAGTCCAGGATATTTATATATCCTATTCAAATGTGGAGGCTGTACTTCTAGAACTGTCCCAATATTAGGTCCCTATCAATCAGGTTCTTCTAGCACATAAATAAAGACCTCACTGCTATCAGTGTTGTTTTCCTCTCTTATGAGGACTACTCTCAGAGACCTACATGTCTGTCTGTATCTTAAATAACTTTTACCTTTCATTTGGCCATAAACTTGCCACACTTCCATAATGGAATCCTACTGGAGCTTGCTAAGGGGTAATCATATGTCTAGGTGGCCTCTATGGCCACCAAGCCACCTCTCTGGTTATCAACATTGATGATGATGCTAGGCCTCAGTTTCTTCTCCTATTAATTGAGAGTGTTGGACCCAATTATCTTTGAGGTTCCTTCTTGTCTAAATACCCTGGATTCAAGGAACTAAGATACTACTATGCACCCTCAAGGCTCTTGATCACTGTTTGTTGTTGATAATCATAATGATGCCAACCAATCTCTCTACTAAATCTGTTAGCAGAACAAGCCCTAGGAGAGGAGAAGAAGCTTGGACAGCCTAGACTAGAGCAATATGTACTTCCCACATTAATAGCTCATTCTATTACTGGAGTGGGGTGACTGGGACCCAACAGTAGCCAAAGGAAATAGTCCTGAAAACCCTTTCTCTTCTGTGCTCAATAACACAGAATAGACAGTGGAAAGCCAACAGGGCCTTGCAAAAAGAGCCCTGGATATTGAATCGAAGACTAGGTCTGCCACTTCTAGCTATGTGCCCTAAGGCCTGTAGACAGTTACTTTGTCTTTCTGAACCTCAATTTCCTAGTCCCGAAAAAAAGGGAGAATACTTCAGTCACCCTCATAAGTTTTAATATGTGATGACATGTGAAAGCACGTAGGATAATACATAGTACATAGCAGGCACTCAATAAATGCTGTTAGATGAATTGAAAGTGAAAAAGGACAACCACTCTTCCTATTTTTAAAAAATACTTTCCTATGCTGAGTCAACTTGCATTATGCCCTTGAGAAACAGACAAGTTTCATTTTTTTCTAGGATAGATAGATCTTCCTTCTCCCCAAGAAAAGAAGGGTCAGTAAATGAAGGAAGAAATCTTGAAAATTAGAATCTCCTTAACACAGTAGAAATTAGATGTTACCTGGAGCCAGACGGGTAAATGTTACTTTAAACACGGTACAAGTATTTTGCTAACCATTAAAAAGTGCACGGGTCAAGGAAAGAAAGAATGGAGTATATTCTCTATTTTTTTTTTTTATCAGGCTATGTCAACTCCATGCTACATGCTTAATTCCTGACTTTTTTTGTTCAAAACTAACAGTTATGGGTTTTTCTTCAGTGCCAGGCACTGTTCTAAATGATTTACACATATAAGTGATTTAATCCTGACAACAAACCTATGATGTGGGTACTATTATTATCTCTGTTTGGCAGATGGGGAAACTGAGACACAGCAAAGTTAAGTACCTTGCTCTATGCCACGCGGATGGTAAGCCGGGGATCAGAGTTCAGGCAGTCTGGCTCCAGAACCCGTGCTCTTGCCGCAGGACCTCTTGAGCACCTTGACCATTAGTGAATGCCTCCTACATGCATTATGCACAGCGTTCAGCATTATACTTCACTTAATTCAGGTCTCATAATAACTTAGGTGATAGAACCCTATGTTACAGATAAGGAAACTGGGACTCAGCCTTAAAATAACTTGTCCATAGTCATGACACTAATAAATGGCAGATCTGAACCAAGATTTATCTGACTCCAAATTCCACCTTCTTTCCATTATACTTGCTGCCTTCTTTTGAGAACGACGAACCAATCATTCTCTCTCTACATCATTCATTTCCCTTCTTGGTTAGACTCCTCAATGCCCCATAATCACTTCACTCTAAACATTTCCCAAATCCATGCTTCCAGATAAGGAAAATGAGGCACATGGTAATAACCAGGTGCTTTTTCAGGGTTTCAGACTCCATTTCCCATAGAGCAGGGCAATTTAATTCCACCTCCTCATTCTTACTGCCAGACCACTGCAATCATGCTTCCCCTTCTTCTTCATCTGCCTCTAGTGTCTCCTGCCTTGAGGGGCAAAGCCCCACTGCCAACATAAAACTCAGCTATTTTCTTTGTACTCTGGACCTACTATAATCAGCATTAAACATGAGAGCTCTTCTCTGAAGGAGCTGGCCGCGCCGGTGCACGTCAAGACACAGCATTCTCAAGCGTGGTCCCCAAAATACCACCCCAGATGATACACACTGGGCATTACAACTTTAAACCCATTCCCAATGTGAAAGGAGAGCTGGGGATGTCCAGAACTTAAGCTCTGACAGCACTTGGCCAGGAATGGTAAATGGAAACCAACCTGGAGGGAGATCAAGGAGAGGAAGAGATAAACTGGAGGAAGCAAATCTGGACTTCTAATTAGTTTAGCCATGAAGGGAAGGAGAAAATATTGAAGGAGGAGATAAGATCCAGTTCGAGGTTTTTTCCTCCTCCCTTCTGCATAGAAGAAAGTTCCTATTTATTGCTGGATACCTGGGATATAATAAGTGCTAAATAAACACTACTTGATTCAACACAATGGCCAAGTTTTCTGTTGTATTTCCTTCTTTTGAAAATCAGTTTGTAGCTGCCTCAAATCTTTTTTGGAAGGCAATTATAAATCAAGTTGAATGAATATACAGTCGGGCCTCCATATCTGCAGGTTTCACAACCGTGAATTCAACCAACCATGGATCAAAAATATTTCGAGAAAAAATTGGAGAAAGTTCCAAAAAGCAAAACTTGAATTAACTGGCAACTAGCTACAAAGCATTTGCATTGTATTTACAACTATTTACATAGCATTTACATTGTATTATTAGTAATCTAGAGATGATTTAAACTATAAGAGAGGATGTGGGTAGGTTATATGCAAATATTATGCCATTTTATATAAGGGACTTAAGCATCCATGGATTTTGGTATCCATGGGGGAGGTATAGGATCCTGGAACCAATCCCCTGCAGATACCAAGGGATGACTGTAATCTCCACAATATGTACATCTGTGCATTAAATTAATTTCTCCTAAATTACGCAGATATGCAACAGTAAAGCGTATCAGAAAGTGAGGAAGCTAAGATATGAATAGAACTGAATCCATGCATCCTCCCAAAGAAAGCAGCATGGTACTGTAAAAGAGCAGTCAGAAAACCCAGATTCAAATCTCAGCCCCATCTCTCAATGACTGTGTGGACTTGAGGTGACATCATCCTAAATTTTATCGTTTGTGAAATGGGAATACCACCACTTTCCTCATAGGATTGTTGGGAAGATTAAATGGGAGTGAAGGTGCCTTATTTTTTTTATCTTCTCCACATGGAGCAGAAATGGCATACTGGCAGCTCAACAATACAAAGTGTATGGAAGTGCAGTGGTGGGCACACAGCAAACACAGAAACACAGAAAGGGAAATTATGAATGGAGGCAAATGAAAGGAAGAAAGATGTTATATCTAGGGTGTGACATGGTGTTGGGTGTGTTTTCACAGAAGTCAGTTATTTCTATAAAGTGGTCTTCTAAATGGAAGAATAAAGGTGTGGTACGTTACCTTCAAGAGTGAGCATATAAAACTCCTGGAAGGTAAAGTAATGGAGAGCTAACGAGTCTTGCTTGAAGAGACGTTCAGAGAAGTGACTGGGATATACAAGATACCTTTTTCATGCAGAGTTGTAAAGTGGAAAGAATAATACCTAGGTTGGAATCCCAGCTCAGAAGTATGACCTTGGGCAAGTTACTTAACCGATCTAGAATCTCAATTGCAAAATGCAGATAAAACCTCACAGGATTGCTGTCAAGATTAAAGGAGATAATGGATGGGAAAGCTGTTAATGTGATACAAACAACAGGTATTATTAGGAGTTAGTCTGCCCCCAGTTACAACATAGTATGTCCATGACCTTGGCGTGATTTCAGTTCCTAGTGCCTCGGTTTTCTCATCTATAAAATGGGGAGGATGATGCTATCTACCCTGGAAACTCTCTGAGAATCAAGTTGGACCATATATATGAGACATCACGTATTGAAAACTGTACAGTCCTGTACGTATATAAGGAACTGCCATCGTGGCTGATACGTTTTATGCATGTCAAGGCCCGTGTTTATACACAGAAACACGTTATTTTTAAGCTATGCAGGTGAGGAGGACTCGCGTGCATTTATGCATCCATGAGAGGGGCACAGACGCACGCTCACGGATTCCGGGGGTGTGACTTGCACGCTTGGGAAGAGGACCGTGGGACACACTGCTGGGCCGGAATCAGAGGGGTGGGCGCGAGGGTGGGGGCAGGGGGTGGGGATACAGGATGCACGGATGGAAAAGGCTGGGGGCACAAACACGCATGCCCAAGCCGGAAACGTTTTCAGGGGAGAGCAATGCGCATCCCCGGAATGAGGGGGGTTGGGAGGGATGCGATGTGCAAGCCCGGGGGGCGGCCCGAGGGTGCTATACCGCACGCCCGGGGCCAGGGCTCTTTACCTTATCGCTGTAATCCCTCAGGACCCGCTCGATAGCCCCCGCCTCGCCGGCCCGGACGATGTAGAGGGCGCGCTCCTCATCCATGGCCGCAGGTGCGGGGGAGCCGCGGCCGCTCTGCGCGCCCAAGCCGCTGCCTCCAGGTAAACGCCTCGCGCCCCCACTCGCTCGCTCGCTTCTTCCCAGCTTCCTTCCTTCCCTCCTTCCCTCCCTCCCTCTGCTTCCAACCCGCCAGCCTCCGCCCGGGCAGGCCCGACGTCACCGCCCCTCAACTTTCACCCCGCGACGTCACTGGTCCCCCAGCAACCGGCGCCCCGCGGCCACCCCCGACAAGGCCCAGGACTCGGTAGAGGCCTGGCGAACGGCCTGAGGGGGCAGTCAGGCCCGAGGCCCTGCTAGCTCTCCTGCCTCTCCCTCCCTCGGAGAAGAGTCCAGCCTTTTAAATGTGCTTTCACAGACAGAACTGTTCTCTCCTGACCCTCTTCTATGAATCATTCTCCTCAGCTGACGAGAGCGACCCGGTTCTTCCCCGCCCCTCTAAGAGCCAGCAGCTAAATGGACTACAATTCCCTGCGTGCAATAGGGTCATTCCACTCTTCCATCTAACTTACCGGAGTGCCGAATGGCATGTCGGGATTAGTAGTCATCCGGCGGGAAAGACTTCCCTCCAAAGGCATGCTGGGAAGTGTGGTCCTGCGAAGGCCGGAAACTGGAGTCCGGCGGCCGCCTGAGGCCAGCGGCCCAGAGACCGTTAGGGGGAGGGCCTAAGCGTCGGCTCTGCCTCCTTTTTGTTCCTTATGGAGCTGACCGTCCTGCTCGAGCCTTTGCTGGTTGGACTGGTTGACAGCCGCGGAGACTGGCACCCCTTGGTGGGAACTGTCATGCACCGGTTTAATTCCCTCTTTTCTCGTTCAGCGGTTTCGGTCTCTTTGAAATTCTTTCCTTCCTTCCTTGTTTGCGGTCATGCTATGTATTCAGCTACAATAATGTGGGAAATTGCAGGCAGTTCTCGGATAAAAAGGGGACTCGGCGGTTTTTTGCCTTAATAATAATAGCCGCCTTGTATCGCGTGCCGCCGGGACTGCAGACTCGGAGTTAGGTGATTTCTCACGACACTTGAGATTTTTGTGGAACCGTAGGAACCCGAATAGATTAAGTAATTTGTCCTAAGTCACATAGCCAGTAAATGGGGAATTCGAGATTTGTATCAGCGTCTTTCCCCAAAGGCAGCTGCTCTACAACCGCCGGTAAATGTGATAATACGGATATACTAGTAATGATAGTGATGGTGATGATGATGGAGGCTCACATTTGCTCAGTGTTCGCTACATGCAGACATTCTGTTAAATACTTTACCTGTGTTATCTCAGTCAATTTCTCACAAATTAAGTCAACAAATATTTGAGCATCTATGCTGTGCCAGGCACTGTTCAATACCGTTCAAAACTGTTCAGTATGTTTACAGTGGACTCAAAATGAAGCCCCTGCTGTTGTGGAGCTTCCATTTTAGTGCTTAACCCTATGAGGGAGGTACTATTCTCATTTTAATATGAGGAAACTGAGTATTGGAGAGGTTAATAGATTGATTTACCGAGGTTGCAGAATTTGGAAACTGAATTTGAACTTGGAACCTATCTATGCTCTTTCTGCTCTCCCAAGCTAGTTGCTAGAGAGTGGATGAATTCTCCAAGTAACTTTCAGTTTTCCATTCCCAGCAGCCTTTACCAGAATCATCTTTCATGCCAGCCCTGCTTGCCTCTCCCTCTTGAGCTGTGCTAAAGAGGAATTAGAGGGTTTTTTTTTCTATGTGTCAGACATTGTGCTAGGCTCTGAGAACTTAGAAATAAAAACAAGTATGCAATCTGAGCTCATGGAGCTTTTGGTCTTTCTGTGGATTAGACTTTTCACACAGCAAACCTTTATTGAGCATATTTGTTGAGCCAGGTATTGGGGTAAGTGCTGTGTCCATAATAAAGTCAGAAAGATTTTAATCTATCTCTTTACAAAGCACGTTCATGGAAAGGTCACGGTATAGTAAGCTGTATTCCTTAGGTAATAGTAATATCTTCCAGTTATTTTTTTAATCATTTACAAAACATTTTAATATACACCGTCTCAGTGGATCATTGAGGAAGGTATTGTTCCCATTTACATATAGGAAATCAGGCTCAGATTAGTTAGATTACACCAACTGGGACTCACACTGAGAGCTGTAACGTAAAATATTCGGGTGCTTACTCTCTGTCCAGTACTGTACTACGTGCTTTTTGGGTAACCATATATTTATTTTTGGAGCAAGGGCTCCTGCGCAGGATACTAACAAGCATAAAGTATCTGAGTAGAGGTTTCTTTTAAAGAGGGTCTTATACACATGTGTTTGAAATGCCTGTTTACCAGAAATAGGCTATGTTTTTAGGCTCCAACCCTGTACTTCCAAAAAGAGATTTAAAAAATGTGAAACCACATGAATTAATGGCTTGGGAAATTGTACTTTAGTAAATCTTAATTAAGCACCAATATTCTGATTTTATAAATCAAAAGGATCTTTGACTCTAATTCAAGTCATCCTTTGACCACTGACGAGACTCTGGTCCCAGAAAAATTAAATGACTTGTCCAAAATCAATAGTTAAAAGCAGACTCCGGGACTAGAGCCTAGACTAGCTAAATCCTGGGTCACTACATCACTTTACCTCCCTGAATATTTAGTTATGTGATACTTTCAGTGACTAGAGTCTCTGGTCCAGCGGTAACTCCAGTTCCTGTTGATTCTTGCATGGCTTGGTGCCAAGGAATTAGGATTTAGAGCCTGGGTAATCAAAGCAACAAATATTTATTCACAAGTCACTGCTCTGAGATGTAGCAATATAATTCTGTACATATATATGAATAGTGCTTTACTGTTCTCAAAATATCTCCACGTAGATCATCTGATTTAATCCTTGTAATAGCTGAAAAATGCAAGGTCAGTAGGACAGGCACTATCTTCCTTTTTATAAAGAAAAGGGAAGTTCAGTGTGTTGATTAGCTTGCTCATAAGCAATAAGTGTGCTAGTAAGTGGTATAGTTAAGGGCTAGAAACACTGGGCTCTGATAGCATAAAATGTTATGAACTTATAGGTCAGGGCCAATGAAAAAACCCTGCAAATAGTTACTAGTCATTTATTTTCGACTTTGATATATCCTGCGGTGGCATTTCCTCTGCCGTGACAATGGACTAGTTGGAATGTGCCAAATTGAGGGTCTTAAAGGAGCACCTGGTGCTAACAGCTTTTAGAATCCAAATCTTTCACAT
Organism: Globicephala melas; assembly: GCF_963455315.2. Classification (NCBI taxonomy): domain Eukaryota; kingdom Metazoa; phylum Chordata; class Mammalia; order Artiodactyla; family Delphinidae; genus Globicephala; species Globicephala melas. The sequence continues at coordinate 15,531,236 of NC_083323.1, forward strand.
GTAATACTTTTTATACATTTTCTTTAGAAGAAAGCAGAAATTAAAAAACTAAACAGCTTGGTCTAGTCGCTACAGCTCCAGAACTGGAGTTCAGAGAATTTTGCTAATTCAAGATACAAACTGTCACTCAACAACCACTGTGCCACTATGTGAGGCTACTCTCTCAATCTCTCTTAAGCCATGGTGTCCTCAGCTGTAAAATAAAGGGACTGATCCAGATAGAATCTTGGTTTTCTCTCAGTTCTAAAATTTTGTGATTCTAAGGACAACAACAAAACCACATTTGAACACGCTCATTCTTTAGACAAATCTGTTAATGAGAGTGAGGTTGTACATATCAATGTGTGCAAATCAAAATATCAATATGATACATGCAAATCATTGCTTGGGCATACCTGCAAGGATTCTGATTCAGTTGATCTGTGGTGAGGCCTGGGTATTGGTAGTTTTAAAAGCTTCCCGGTTGATTCAAATGAACAGCCAGGGTTGAGAACCACTGGACTAATATTCTGGTAGAATATCCACCACTAAACTAATTTTTTGCTAGACTACCAAACTTAGGTGCACGTGACTCACTAATTAGTCTTTGAGAAATCAGAAAAATATAGCAAGGTAAAAGTTATCTTAATTTCATTTTCTATCAAGAATGAAGTCTCCCTTTTGTAGCAAAGTTAATTAACATGATTTGTACCTTTAACAAATATTTGGTGCTCATTGGAGCACAGCATTGTCTTAGGTACCATAAAAAAGAAAAACAGTAAAATCAATTGATCCTGTTCTTTGGGGATACAAAAAACATCCAGGCAATCAGCAAATCGTTTCTACTGATAAGTAGGAACAAATTAAATGTAAATATTATGCAAATCAAAGTAAGATAAACATTGATGGAAGAAGAGTAATCAGAGAAGCCTTCTTGGAGGAGGAGAACTATACAGAGAATAGTACAGAGAGCTTCGAGGGTTAGCAGATAGGGAGAAATGCCAGGAGAGAAGTTCAGGAGGCCAAAACTAATGAAACACTTGTTGAGAAATAATAATCAACTTGGTTGAATTTGAAAGCCAGCAAGGGAGATTTCCTTAGAGGTCAGTTGGTCAGCAGGATAAGGAAAAATTAAATCTGAGAGACATTTTATTATCACTTTTGACTCTATAACCAGCCAATCCAACTTGAGCTTACAACGTGTTACATTCCTAAAAACTATCTCACAATACCATACGACACAAATAGAACTGGGAGACAGAAAAGGGTCTGTTGCCGACTGGTGTCAAACCCTTGTGCACGTTATTTTAATTTCTCAGGATCTTATTTATAAAATTAGAGTTTAATTAGATGACTTAAGAGCTTTTTTTTTTAACTCTTAGAAATTTATGACTACTTGATCCAGGCTTTCAGCACCTTTATGAGGTTCCTCCACAGTATTCCCAGTATTCTAATTGCTAAAATTGAGCCCATGCTGTTAGTCCTTGGCAAATTACCTATAGTTGTTCAATACTGATTGACTATCCACAGTGGGGCTCTCAAATTAAGCACACAAAATGGGCGCTGCCCTTTAGGAGTTTTTATTTATCCAAGAGCTGGAATGTGGGTCAGACCTATTTGCATCTCGCTGGCTTGGAATCCCATCCAAACACCTCTTGGGAAAACCCAGCGCTTTGGGTGGCAATGCTGTAATGTGGCGAAAGAAGTTGGACTGGGAATTGGAAAACCTGGTTTTTAGTCCAAACTCACTGTGTGAGTCTCAGAAGCCCATCATTTGTCAAATTCCTTAAAACCCTTCTGGCAACCAGTTTTTTGTATCTCAGAGGAAGACTTGAAAGCCAAAGGACTCTACTTGCCCTCTTTGAGCATTGATTTTCTCAACTGTGATGAACATAATAATATCTACTTTGCAGGATGTCTTTAGGGTTAAAGGAGATGGCTGTCAGAGTGGCCAGCACAGCAGACCTGGCATGGAATAGCCACTCAAATGTTAGCTGAACTGGAATACAAAATGCAACCTCCCTCACAATGATGTTGGAAGATGTGGGGACAAAGGTCATGTTATTCCTATCGATGCACAAATGCTTGAGTTTTGTTGTTGCTGATGTTGTTTTTAAGAACACAAAAGTAATTCCAACACACTGCTTTGATCTTTAAACCTTGTAGTTAATGTCTTTAACACTGACACGCTTTGACATAAGACAGTTTGGGGATAGTGACTGTCATATATGTGTGTAGGTAAGTAAGGAGCCTAAAACACTACACACACACACACACACACACACACACACACACACACACACACACACCCCATATCAATGTCTTTGCAATTAAGCTTTTGAGATTCACATGTCAGAGGAAATATATTCTCACAGCCCTTCTTCCAGTCACTTCCTTTTTAGCTCTGTATGCAGTAAAGCGTTAATTTACTTACCAACATTTGACTAAACTCTTAAGGTTCAACCCTAGGAGGAGGTGGCAGTGGACAAAGGATTATTGTCATTCATCATCAACACACTTTAGTCTTCCCCTCCAGTTGCCTATGAAGGATTAGCATTTCCCTGAAAGGAGGAGGACAGAATAAATTGCATCTCCCGCCAAAGAACTGCCGGCTCCTTTCAGCTGGGGGCACATACCGGGAGCTTTTCCCATATTAGTCAGCTCTATCGCAACTTTTGGGCAGTGCCTGCATCTGACTTTCATGGGTTTCAGGGTCAGTCAAAACAGAATTGTAGGGTTGTCGAGGTCAGAGGCCACTGCTGTCAAAGGGTAGTGACCTGAACAGTAAGAGGGAGCCAGCGCCCCCCTCCACCCCCTCCAGTGACTTCATTCTAGTGAATAGTTGGCTCATTGCACCTCCCCTGCAGAGCTTTTTTTTGACCTAGTAATAAAAATCCTCCTGTGACCTGGTATTTTTTTTTACATTATTATTTTCTTTTGTTCCTGTTTCTCTATAGAATGACCAAGTCTTGGTCCTTGATAACGTATTGGTTTGTATGTACCCTGGGAAGTGATGGAGGGAAAACTGGTCTGCTGTTAACTTACAGTGAGTGGATGCCACCTCAGGTGCAGCTTACAATCTGCCTTCATTTAACACACAAAACTTTCCCAGAACTTCTGAAACTCTCGTCAACCCAGCAGATTCTCTTACCACGGTCAAGGTTGATTTAAAAACTGCAAAGCCGCTTAGGAGAGAGGAATGGGGGTGGGGTGGGGCGGGAACAAAAGTAGGAAGGAGGAAGAAGGCAGGGCGCTATAGCAGAAAGAGCGCAGGCTCTGGGAGTGGGGCAACGTAGTTTCCACATCCCAGCTCTGCCATTTACTGTGTATGACTCTGGCAGGGCACTAAACTGCTCAGAGCCTCTGTCTCTCCACCTGTAAAGAGAAATGATTATACCACTGACACTTCTCAAGGAGGTTTTGAGAAGCGGAGATGATGCCTCTGACGGGCCTGGCACGCAGCAGACCCCCAGAAACGGAAACCTCTATGGAGTGAGGCAGAGCTGTTTCAGGAATGGACCATATGTCACTCAGTGTGAGATGAGGAAAGCGTGTCTCATTTAAAGCTTGTCCTTCTGTCTTGATTACATTTCAGTTCTTAAGAAGACATCTTGCAGTTTGTTTCCGAGAGGTGTAGCCCGGGCCAAGACATTTCGGATTCCATCTCTGGTGGGGGCATCGTTTGGCAGTTCTTTGAGAATTCACTCTTCTGAACTTCTTTCAGTGGCTTTCCCTTCTATCAGGAGACTATTTTAAATATCAAGGATCAGCACTGCAGCTGCTTCTGAGGCTGATGCTCTCACCCCTGCTGTCTCGGTCAGACCTCGTTATTTTTCGTAATAGCTCTTAAAACAACTGGTTTTAACTCTGGAGGCATTTATGATGACAAACGGAGGAATAAAACTGGGGAGCCCTATTTCTCCCACCCACCCTCTCTCTTCACCCACACTCTTTTCCTAGCAACAGCTCTCTTCTCAACTCTTGGGCCTACGTCTTCCGTCCCACCTACACCAGTAGCAGCAAAATATGGGGGTGAGAAGGCTGGAGTGGGGGGTGGTCGAGGTGCAGGAGGAGGAATGGGGGAAGAGCTTCAGGGAGGAGGCTGATGAAGCACAAAAGGTTCTGACCTCCTTGGAAGAAGAGGAAACCACAAGGGCTGGCTTAGCTTGGGAGGCTGCCAAGGAACTGAAGCAGAGAAGGGCCAGGTTAGGAGGGCAGGCGGCAGAGTGGTAGGGAGGTGGGCTGGGCTGAAGGACAAACAAAACAGTACAGTCAGGGAGAGGTTTGTCAGCTGTGGGGACACTGTGAACAGTGTGGATGACTGGCATCTGCCAGTCTGTAAAAAAGAAACTTGGGGTGCCTATTAGGGGAAGAGCAGTCCCTGGATCTTAGAACTTCAAGGTGGAAGCGGTGGTGTTTCTCAACCCTGGCTGCATATTAGAATCATCTGGGGAGCTTAAAAGGCTACTGATTCCTCATCACATTCCAGGTCAAGTATTGACTGTGGGTGGGTCCTACCTGTCAGTATTTTTATAAAGTTGACAGAATAACTCTGACGGGCAGCCAGTGTTGAGAACTGCTGAAGTCCAGTCCTACTTAGAGCAGGAATGTCCCTTCTGTAACATCTCTGGTGGAACCAAGATTTAATCTCAGTTCTACCTCACTTTGAAGCCAGTAAGTACATCCACCTTTTTTCTTTTAAGCTTCCTATGATGATGATGTGCATACTTCAGACTCTTGACTAAGTCTGAACTCTGAGCTTCAAGAGATCTACAGCTGCCCCTCCCCACACTCTTTCCCCTGTAATAAAGGGAGACTAGCCCCTTCCCATGATTTTTTAAAAAATCTTTCGATTCTGCCTTTAAGGGGTATGAGAAGCTGGGACAAATAGCCTGTTTGTTTTTGCTCTTTCCTTCTCCAGATTCACTTCAGACATTTTGATTGATGTCACTTTAAAGCAAATATTCAGGACAAGTCTGGAGGGAGGGGGAAATAGCAGGAGACTGCCATCCCCAGTGGAGTCGTGTAAGAGAGGCTGGGGTTGGATACGAGGAAGAGGTGTTGCTTGGTGATGGTGGTGCAGGTATATGGGACTCAGCTCCTGGGCATGAACCGCAGTCCGTTTCTTTAGCACCAGCTGGTGGAGCCGTCGCCTTCTCTCTCATTGCTGCCTTCCTGAATCACTGCCCAGCTGCCAGTCTGTTCTTTGTTTTCCCTAAGCTGTCCACCCTCCTCACCCAGATCTGCCCCCCCTGGTCCATCAGCACACAGACTATAATTCAGGATGTCACAGTCATAGAGGAGGTCCGCTCGAGGTCCAGTGGGGAGGTGACCCCTCCAAGGTCACATGGTGGCAAAGCCACGGCTCCCTTTCAGTTCTCTTTCCATGATTTCGGCCCCTCTCCTCAGTGAGGTTGGGCTCACTCGATGGCAGACAGTTTTGATTGGTCTGTAACTGGGTTGCTGTCTCCGAGGGGCCACAGATCCCCTTTCTTTCCAGACCTGGGCTATACTAGAGGCCTGACAAGGACACAGCAGGATGGGTGCCTAGGACGCCACAGGCCTGTGACGTGGGCGAGCCATCCTGGCTGCTGTTCATGACTTCAGCCAGCTTCAAGCTGGCCAAGTCCTTTTCAGAGAGAGTCCTGAAGAGGGCAGGGTCCCTTTATTGCCAAGACTCCTCTGTGCACCCTCTGACAAGCGGCTGGCCCTGCTCCCAGCTGCCGGCCTTGCCCATTCCCTTCCTGGTGGCTGGCTAGGGGCCACCAGAGGGAGAGAAGATGCAGCTGAGTCATGAGCTCACAGCAGCTGTTGTCTTCTTCTAATCAGATCCCTCTGTGTTCTGAAGTGGAAGCTTTAGAACAATTGGGAACATAAGCAGTATGCTAAACTCCCAAGACATGGGGACCTTGTGCTCTGGAGAGAGCGTCCAGTGGCCACTCGCCTCATCTGAAGCTGCCTCCTTCCTCCTACGGCGCCGATGACTCCCGGTTCTCCGCTGTGCTGTGACGAGGAGGCCCTTGTTCTCTCCTCTGCAGAGTTCCTCGAGCAACTGCTCTATTTTCTGGGATTCAGGCTCTTGTTGATCGTGACTATTTTTGCCTAAACATCTGCGCATTTAAAGAGCTTGTGGTTGTTACTTGTACATGGGTGTTGTTTATTCTGCGCTGCTGCTACCTGGCTAGAGAATCTGGCAATTGCTTAGTTTTTTTGTGCTTAGTAGGTCGAAAGTCAGACTTACTACACCCATTCGTTTGTGGAGCACGAGCTTTGGATTGCAGGAGAGCAATAGGTCCGGTTATTCTCAGGCTTATTTTCAGTGACTAAATATGAAATTTTATTCGTCCTCTCCCTTATTTGCCTCATATAAAACCAACTAATGGACCTTGGCTGAAAGAGCAAACTCATTTACCATCAGAGAGTGAAATCCAACATCTGCTTCCTTTTGGTAGAACAACATAGCTAATTTTTTTTAAAGGGGATGCTATGTAAAATGTATAATTTTAATCCTAAAATTAAAATTTCAGGTATAAGTATGTTATGTAATAGCAAGTAAGAGCTTGGCTTTAAAAATAAATCTTTCAAAATGCAAATTGAGTTGTCAAATTCTCATGCCTTTTAGTTAAAATAGTCACTACTGCCATTTCTGGAAATCTGTGGCTCTGAATTCCTCATAGATCCTAGACTCTTACCATTTGGGCAAAACATTTAATCATTTTCCCTCCTGTGTCCTCACTTCCCAACCCCAGAATCAAAATGCAGTTTTGGAGAAGAATTTGTTGGTACTTACTAAGTATTTAGTACTGTTACTGTTCTTTTCCACAAGTTTATTGGCATTTAAAGCACTGTGCTTGAAATATCTTTACAACCAGTGATCATTAAAGCATAATGAACTAAGTACCAGGGGACCTCTTAATGATGCTGGTATTGAAGAATAATATTCCCTGCAAGAGCTGAAAGGCTCCTGCCCTTTGCTGACACTAGCCATCATGAAAACTTCAGGTAAATCCTTGTATGTAGAACTGGTTCCCTACATCAGGCTGTGGGTGCTAAATCGTCGTTTAAGGACTGCATGTGTGGCCTATCCACATTTTAATGATGACAAGATCACAGGGAGCTGGATAAGCACAACCACAGAAGACCACTTAGTTTTGTTTCGCCTACTTATACCCTAAGTATTCAGAATGTCATTTATATTACACACACACACACAGGTCATTATCAAATACAAAATGAAAATGAAGAAAGCAGGTCATTCCAATACTTTTTATTTGAGTGTGAAACCATTCATATCTTGCACAACTGTACAGATAAAACTATGTCCATTTTAGCTGTAGACATGATTATCACACTGAGTGGTGTGATCAAATGTTTTATTTACAGAACAACTGCTAAAACATCCGATGTCATGTTTCCATTTATTTCTTACCCATAGGGTAATAGGTCCACCATAATTTCTTGGTGTTTTTTATAATACAGAAAGAAAACCTATGTTAATCTCTAACAAACCTCACAAATTGCTACAAATCTAACAGAAAAATGCCTACGAAAAGATTTTCCAAAAGTACAATACATTTTTATTTCCACACATACACAGTATAGTATAGGTTCAAAGGCACAGCTTTGATTTTTTTCTATCAAAGTGTCGGAAATTATTATAGTCTTATGAAGGAAACATGAAAGTCATTTTCACACTTGGTGCTTGGTAAGTTAAAAGTTTGGTCCATTCAGTTTCACAGAGTTAATATAGCAGAGCTGAGTATGATACTCAATGCCATAAATCCACATTCTCTCAGAACTTTAAAAACCCCTTTCCTGCCTTTTGCTGACACTAGCCATTGTGCAAACTTAGGACAAATACTTGCATGTAGAAGAACCGGTCCCCTACAAACCTCACTCAACTTAAGGCATACAGAACAGGCCTCTTCCTTCCCCCTAAACAGTGCTTACATTCCAAGGCAATGCAGGTACTGTGACAGACATAAGTGTAACAGGGAATCTAGAGTTTCCAGATACCTCCACTTAGCCCTGGTGCTCCAGGAAGCAGTGACGACACCACCAGGAAGAAGGGATGCTTAGGACATATCTGAGGGGGCTGTCTGTTGTACAGTAAGATGACAGCCAGATGGAAAGGTGAATGCTCTTGGTTAAATTATGTGCCCATCCAAAAGCACAAACCAGATTCCGTCTCTAGTATCCACCCTTCAAGACTAAAGAGCTTCTGTCAACAGGAAAATAGGTAATTTACTGGCAATGGTTGCCAACATAAAGTGAAGGCATGGAACAGAGGGAAAAGGGACAGGTCGGCCTGCCCGAGATAGTGCTCTATACAAACAGTCAAGTCTGGCTTGGCTACAGGAACCCAACCTCACTGACTTTTAGTGAGTCCCATTTCTGAACTAAAGTTTATCATCCCACACTGAATCCCAGCCTCATATTCATTAGGAAGATGGACGCCTAGGAATAGTCCAGGAGTTATGATGTATTGAGATAAAATTCTTCTGGGGGGTGGGTGTTGAGTTTATTATTATTATTATTAATTATTATTAATATTAAATATGGATTTCTATGAAAGCAGTCACTTAGCCCATCCTGTGGAGGCCTCTCCGTTGATGTAAGCAAAGCCAGGAAAGTGTTGCATGTGCTCATACTCAGAATTCCTGCGCGTGGTCAGGGGTGTGTACATGTCACTAGAGTTTCCATACCTCGTGGAATGCACAGACGGGCTTGTGTAGCACGTGTTGGCTGTGGGCACCTCTGGCCATCGGGGGGTGACTGGGGTAGGATGCAGTCTGGGAGTACTGCTCATCAAACAAGGTTCCATCCGGGAAGTGGGGCTATTAAACGGGTACTTGTTGAGGGGAAAGAAATTCCACAAAGTTAAAATTAGCTTGAAGTTGCACATACACAATATCAGTCATGTTCACAGTTTAAGTTAAATTTCTTAAGACGCTGTTAATGAAAGTTGATGGGAAGTAATCAGTGAAATTCTGAAAGACTGACTCTTGGTCTAGGAAGTATATAACAGGAGAAATGCAAAGGATTTCACAGCCAGAGCTAGGCTGATAGCCACTCAACCAAAAATACTGACTTTTTGTGCTCTTAATCTGCAATATTTGGGGAAGTCAAACCCAAAAGAAGGAATAACCCCACTGTGAATACAGGAGACAGGGGGAGAGGGAGAGGGAGAGGGAGAGAGAAAGAGAGAGAGAGAGAGAGAGAGAGAGTGTGTGTGTGTGTGTGTGTGTGTGTGTGTGTACAGGAGGAACAGCATGTCCAAATAGATACGGATATATGGATGGATGGTTTTGAGCTTTATCATTTTAGGAGATGTGATAGGTCCCACTCCATCAACCCAAGAGAACAATACTGCCAAGAAAAACACAATGACATCATTAAAAATAGCATTTTACAGTTGAATTCAATTATGAACTGCAACCTAAAAGCAGGCTTTTGAAGAGGAAGCAAGTCAACAGCTTCAAAGGTTATTATTAGTGCCTATCATTCAGAGAACATCTCTCTTTTTGGTTCACATTCACTGAAGTCCTAGAAGATATACAAGCAGGAAATGGTAAATTATTGGGCTTGGTGTGAATGTGGAAGAAGGAGTCAAGATAAGCCAAATGGGAGGGGAGGTGCTTTTGTGCAGGCCAGGAAAACAGGTGTTAATAGCTACAAGAAGAAGGGAAGCTGTTCTGGAAAGAATCGGGAATAAGAGGAGGGCCCCTGAAGTGCTGCTTCTTTTACATTCTTTTCAGTTACCGAGACAGCTATGCAAATAAGCCGCTTTTAGTACAATCAGAGGGGAGGAAGGGGAGGAGCTCTGGGCTCCCTTTGCGAGCTCCGGGGTCTGCAGGCCAGGCAGCACAAAGATTTCCTTGCTGTGCTAAGGGCCACCCCAACAAGAGCAGGAGCCAGTCAACAAGGGTGGCAAGGGCAACGAGTAGGGAGAGCGCCTATATGTGCTAATGTCGGAATTCTTCTGCTCCCCATCTGTCTTCCCTGACAGTTGGAGAGTGGAGCCCCGAGGGATTCGGTGGGAAGCTGCCCCCTGTGAGGGAGACAGACAGGCTGAAGCCTAGACAGCCAGGAGAAGGGGTTATGACAACAGTGGTGCCCCCTGTAGTCGAGCGGGCCAGAGGGGAACTGTTCTGCCTCTTTGAGTGGCAGCCCGAGGGGAAGCAGGGGAAGGCTGTTAGGCCCAAAGCATGCAAAGAGAACCAGCTATTCACAGGTCAAGCAGGAGGGCGCCAAGTTCTAGTAGTGAGGGTTTTGTCCTACCTAGGACAGACAACGCGCCTTCCGCAGTCAGAAGAACAGGTAGGCAAGAGGGAGAAGGGCGTAGCTGGTGTCTGGGATCTGGGGGGACAAGGCACCAAGGGGTGTTGCCAAGGAGACCAGGGAGAGCGCACGGAGCCTTTCATAATCCCCAAATCAGCTGCGTGTACGGCAGCCACGGTGGACCCTCAGGCCTGGGCAGTGGGATTCTAGCCTAGGACCCATTCTAAACCCCAAAGAGACCGTACTGAGATTGGGCCCTGCCCAAGATATCAAGATCCCGGGTGTTAAACAGGTAATATTAAGACGTATTATTACAAAATGGTCTCTAATTTTTTCCAAAAGGTGGCTTCCCCCTCCTGACAGTCTCTCAGGTAAGCTCCCCGGATGCATGTCCCCTCCCTGGCACAGAGGCCTCCTCTCTGGTCCTCTGGCCTGCCCAGCTGGTTCCCACCTCAGAGAATTTTGTCCCACCTGTTGCCTCTGCCTAGAACACTTCTTCCCCACCGCTACCCCCAAGCTCCTTCCATGCTTGCCTTTTCATCATTCTTCAGACCTCAGCTCAAATGTCACCTCTTCAGAGAGACGTTTCTGGACATCCTCTCTCTCCAAGCTAAGTGCCTCACCCCCCATCTCTCAGGTCGGGATCTTAGCATCCTGCTTGTCAGCTGTCTCCTTCCACTGGCTTATATTCCTAAGCTCCTGGTGGGGCTTTGTCATGTTCTCTACCATATGCCCAACATCTGAAATGATGCCTGGCACCTAGCAGGTGCTACATAACTTATCTGGTGAATGAACACCAGGACGTTACCGCTAGAAAGAACGTTAGGGCTCATATAATCCAACTCCACGTTGTACAGATGTTGTACAGAAAACTAGGATCCATAAAGTGGGGCGCCACATGGCAAGCTAGTGGGAGAGCTGGCAGAAAGGCCCGGTCCTGAGCTGGTGACTTTCCTCCACATCAATCTGACTGGCCCAAACGAGGCATGACCCACCACAACTGAACTGCAGAGAATTCAGAGAGGAAGACACTCCTTTCCTGGAACACAGCCCATTAAACTTGAATCTCTCTGTCACTCTTCCTTTAAGCCCCCCCCTCCCCTACAGACCACAGGGTCTTACAACCCTGACCAGGCCTCAGCTTGATGCTTCTGACAGAGTCCTACTTGCCTGGCTTGTGTAGGTACCATGTCACCGTGTGGACTTGGAGGCTCCTCCCCACAGAACCCAAGAGAGCGTGTCTTTTGTGCCGAAGCAAGGACCCTAGATGCAGCTGTGCCCAGGGGTTGTGTCACAGGCTCAAAAGAGTAATTGCCTGGAAATGAGACTGGCTCAAAATATCTCCAATGTGACAATAAAATTCTGTTACCACAGAATCCGGCCTGGAAAATTCTGTCCCGTTAGGTCAGCTAATTGCAAATGAGTCAGTGACTCGTCTTCCCCGTGGTGAAGAGACCATTGAGAGCTGAGAGGCTGGAGTGCCGCTGCCCGGCCTGGCCATTAAAGCTGCCAGTGAGGCCTCTCTTTAGTCTGGCGGGAGCACCCGCCTCACCTTTCACACTTCACATCCGGGTTCACGCGGGCTCCTCGGGCCCACTGGGCACAAACCCTGAGGTCCCGAGAGCTCTGCTCAGGATAAAGGCACTTTTTGTTGAGGGCCCCTAACCAGAAGTTAGCCTTTTCTAGGTCAAATCCCACACTGTTGCTACTGATGTGAAAATGGAGATGAGTCACCAGCCCCCACCCCGTGAGAGGTGTGTGAGGGGTGTCTGTGGGCACGTGTAGGTGCACGTGTGTGTGCACAAGTGGGCAAAGGTTCCCTCAAGGGGCCGTGACATGAGTCCATCTCAGCTGAGACTGACCCCGGGCCTCTCTGGAACCATTTTAGGAAGTGCTATTTTGAGAAGTGACTACTCACACCGAGGGCTGACTTTCCTGCACTTGGAGAGGGAAGAATGAGCCCTTTATCCCTGACCCTCGCCAAATGGACTGCTACTTGAGCACGGGTGAAAGGTGGCCCCCGTCGGGCACACAAACTGTTTTCCTATGAAAGGCGGCTCTCACTGACCACAGTTCTGCCAACAGGCACCCCCCACCCAGGACATAGCTCCCCCAAGACTGTGCCAGACGGTCCACATCTGCTGAGCTCTTCGGGTCAGGATTAATTGAGTTAATACATGTGAAACACTTCGAGCTTCCACACAGTAAGTTTTCAAAACGTGGTAACTATTATGGATATTCGTGGTCCACTAATGAAAGGAAGAGCCTTAGTGACTGACCACCTGGTCCTACCTCTCACTTTACAGATGAGGGAACTGAGGGCAAGAGAGGGGAAATGATCTACGTGAGGTCACACAGCAACTTACTACCAGAGTAAGGATCCATTCATCCCTTCATTCATTGATGAGTATGTCCTGAGGACCCAGCAAGGGCCAGGTCTGTTCTGGGTCTTGGGAATAAAATGGTCAGAAAAAAAGGACCTGCCTTCACAGAGCTAGTAGAGTTGAGGAAGATAGAAATTAATTCTATAATTATGAAAATATAATAACAGTGGTGTTACAAAGGATAATGATGAAAATATCCACACAGAGTGTTAACTATGAGCTAGGCCCTGTTCTAACCTTTATTAACTCACTCAAACCTCACAACAACCCTATGAAATAGGTACTAGAATTATCTCCATTTTTCAGATGAGGAGACTGAGGCACAGAGCTAATCAGAGGCAGAGCTGAGATTTGAACTCAGGAAGCCTGGCTCTACAGTCAGAGATTTTATACCGCTATGGTGGGCTTCTTTTATTCCCTTCGGCCCAAGATGCTATCCCAAAGTGGAGCACGCTAAGCAAACTTTGTAGCAGTCACTGGGCCACTGAGATCGAGGACCCACTGGCCCTGGGCTGGTCCACTGGAGTTGCCGTGAGAGCTGTGTGACCGGCTGGCAAGGCTGGGCCTTGGCCATACAGACGAGAAATGCGCAACAACTTTCTGGTCCACCCTAAGTGTCTTTCTAGCCAGTTTGCTTCTGGTTGATCAAATGGCTTTTAAGCTCAAGGGCCCACTTCACATTCATGGCTGCTGACAGGGTAGAGGTTCCATGAATGTGTGTTGAATGAGGCTCAGAAATACTTTGTGGCCATGTGTTTGGTTTGTTTTCTCTTTCTGGTTGGGCATGAGAATGGGGAACCTGGGAAAGGGCAGCTGATACCATCCCTTGTTCACTTATTTTGGTGTGGACACGTGCAGTATAGCTGAAAGAAGGGTGTTTTTCTGAAATAATTCAAACCTTACCCTGTGCAACCTGATTCATCTGGACTCGCTAACTGAGAAATTAAGAGGATTCAAACAGGACTGGAGGTTTACCTTTGTAGTACCATGAAGAAAGCATGTCTTGTATAAATGAGTAGTATAAGCAAGGGCACACGATGCCCTGTTTCAAAAAACAAATGACTTCACGTTATTTTGTGTATATAAATGCTGGGATGTCTGCGATTACTGAACTTCACAGAGGTGTTGTATCCATTCTTTAAGGCAAACCTGGTAGGCATTTACTTGCAGAAGTTAGTTTCTTGTGCTAATGACCAACTGCATTCTTTAACCATATTCTATGGTTGTGATTCTTCTTCCATTCAGACTAATCTTTTCCCCACTGAGTCTGATGTAATGAAGTGTGATATTCAGTATTCAGGAGTAGAACGGCTTGACCTCTGCTCTGGAAAGCTAAAACTAATTAGCCCTGCAGTGGATTTTCCCCTATGTGCTCAACCTTAAACCAAAGTACCAGGAAAGGAAAGAAACACAGTATCTTGGGTGTGTGATTCTTCTCTTTGGGAACTTGAAACTTATTAAGAACAGCTGCAGTAACCTCTCCAATTTACCTCCCACCCTCCAAAACACACACCATGTAGTGTTCAGTGACACCGGCCTGGGGTTGAGATTTGGAGAATTTGCCTTTGAGTCCGCTTTGTCACTTACTGGATGCATGACCTGGGGCAAATTACATTCTGAGGTTTTCCTCGTCTTTAACACCTGGAGAAAATGCCTTCTTCCTGAGGTTGCTCTGAGAATTAAGTGAGCCTCTGTATTTGAAAGTGCCTAAAACAGTGCTTGACCCATAAATGTTAATGAAAAACAAAACGAAGGATTCTTTGTCTTTAGACAGTACCCTCCCCAGGAGAAGTGCTGATCTCACCCTTCTAACCCTAACCCTAACCCATCGACCTGGGCAGAGATGTTTTATAACTAACGGCTCCCCACCCCACTTTACAAATGGAGACAAAGGCATTAAGCACCAAGTGGAGGGCATGAGCGTGTGGTGGGGGTCAGAGGTCGTGAAAGGACCTTGCTTGAGAGCCACAGGACACAGTGGTGACGACGCTGCAGGACCCTTTCACCTCCCACGCCTAGTCTGGGTTCAGCGGGCTCCTCCACAGGCGTTCGTTTAGTCCTCAGCCCTTGGATTAGGACCAGCGATTAAATGATGATGCTCCAGCTGGGGACCGTTGTGGTTTCCGGGGTGGATGCTTCGACCTGTCTTTGATCACCAGGGACCGCACGGGCCTTTAGGAGCCTTTGGCTTCTTTCTGTAGCTAAAGGCTTTAAAAATAACAGCCCAGAAAAACCAGCTCCAGAAATTTCATGAGGAGGAATGAGGGAGTGAAGAAAGAGGGAAGGTAATGCCAGGAGCTGTGGCTGGGATTTTCGCTTGATCTTGCCAGTGTCTCCTTACTGGAGCCGAAGCTCTCCCAAAGCAGGCACGCTTCCGTCTCATTCTCCCCGTATTCTCAGAGGCTAAGCAGTGCTTGCCGCAGAGTGGGCACTCGACAGTCGTGGGAGAGCGACTGAATGAATGAATGAGTGGGCTGCTTAGACTGTGTGTGACCCAGTCTATGGCAGCAGCTCTAAGTCCCTTAGGGGATCAGCGTGGGGGAGCACAGACTCTGCTCCCAAGAGAAGCAGTCCCTAGGGGAAAGGCCTCTCTGTGTGACACAGTTGGGACCTATACTGAATGCCCCAGGTGATGATTTCGAGGAATCCACTTCTTGGCTTGTCCGGGGATTATACCAGGGCTCCCCCTGGTACTGCCGATGGAAATCAAAACAGACGCCTGTTTGCCCCGAGGGCCCGTGGACCGTGGGTACACTCTGCTCGGTGCCCGCCCCCGGAGGCAGGTCTGTGCTGACAGCTGATGTAACTGCAGCCTGCATCCCAGCTCATGTCCTGCCACCTCTGTTCTGGACTCCTGCAAGTGCTTCCTGGCAGCGCTCCCTGTTCTGCCAGGCCCCTTCCTCTCTGCTTCATCGTCCTTTGGCCCTTGCTGCAGGAGCTCTTTCCTAAGCATAGCTCTCATCTTGCCTCCCAAACCTGCCGCCCTGCCTGCCGCACACCACAGTTGTTTATGCTGCCCCACCTCCTGTTCACTCCTCTGTTCAATAAACAGTGGATGCCCTCTATGAGAGGTGACGGAGGCTGCTGCTTAAGAGCCTGGGCAGCCAGGGTCACACTGCCTGGGTTCAAGTCCTCGGGCAAGTTATCCTCGCTTCCTTTCTGCAAGGGTTACCATGGAGGTGTGGAAAGGGCTCGGCACTATGCTTGGCACGGGACAGCATTCAGTAAAAGCTAGCTGTTCTTTTTGATGGGTGCTGTGACCCGGAGATCCTAGACTTAATTTCTGCCTTCAAGGAGCTCTGGGGTCTCCTGTGGCTGTCAGGAAAGTCAGTGATAAGAAGTATGCCAACAGAAGGAAGCCCAACGCACCATGTGAGTACAGAGGAGTGGCACCGAATACGGTCCTGGAGGAAGGACGAGGGCGGTGTCAGCAAGTGCCGCACAGACAGTAGGATGCTTGTCCTGAACAACAAGCAGAAGAGGTTGAGGAAGAGAATCCCAGCCCGAGGCAACAGTATCTGCGAAGACCTGGGGGAACTGCACGTGGGCTGGCATGGCTGGGGCAAAGGTGGGGTATGGCTGGTAGGCCAGAAAGGCAGGCAGAGCCCAGATGATCATGAGTCTTGAGAGACGTGCTAAGGAGTTGAACTTGACTTTGAAAGCGATGACATGCAAAAGAGGGAGGGTGTTATGGCCAGTTGGCTTTTTTTTCCCAAAAGATTCCTCCAGCTGCGGTATTGGGGATGGACCAGAGATGGGGCAAGTTCAGTGGCATGGCAACAGATGGGAAGGCTTTTGTCATCATCCAGGTTGGATAAAGACCTGATCTGAGACAAGGACAGGGAGTGTGCAGAGACAACGAGGATGCAGAATAGGATGGAACTGGTGACCAGTTGTGTTTGGGGCCCAGTGCACAGGAACACGTCTGAGACAAGTGGAGCACCCAACACTGGTGCGACAGGTGCAGCCACTATCCCCACTCACCAAGGCCACAGAGGAGCAATGTGGTTTGTTAGACAGTGAAGGGCCAAAGGCCTGAGAATGATCGGATAAGGGTCCATTTCAGGAGGACTCTTCTGGTAAGGTTGTGTGTGTGGGTTGGACTGAAAAGGAACAGATGTGAAACCAAGAGACCAGTCAGGATGATGCTGGCATGACAGTCCTGACAGGACTCCATAAGGGTCTGACTGCACCAGGAGTGGGTGGTGGGAGAGGACACAAAAGATTCAGTCTGAGAGTGGCTGCCCGAAAAAAAGGACAACAGACATTGCGGCTGCTTGGCTCCTGGGAGAGAGGTCAGAGGGAGGACAGAACTAAAGACATGTGGTCGGCACCCATGTACGTGAAAGCAAGTAGGGGTGAACTCTGGCTGAGCACCCACTGTGGGCAGCCACTGGAGGGAAGAGATGACACTGAGGAAAAGACTGTCCTTTCCTTGGAGACACACAGTATGCAGAAAGTGCTTATTAATTGTGTTGAATTGACTAGACCTGGCACCACGCACACCAAGGCCTGGACAACAAGTGGGGCCACCGACTCACCTGTGCAGAGCTCCTGTGGTACGGGGAGTAGTGGAGCGGTCCCGAGATGGCTGTGTCGTGCGGGAGGGCCGGGTACTGGCTCTGCATTGGGGGAGGATGCTGGTTGCCATAGCTCCCGTAGTTATAGCTTCCCGTGTATCTAAACGCATTAGGCACGTTGAATATTGTGAGTAACAGCAGGGAGAACAAATCAGTTTGACACCTTTAAAAATCAACCTCATCTACTTTTGTTCCTTTTTGTTCTTTTCTTCCTTTTTGTTTTCCATTTTTCTTCTTTCTGTTTCCTACCATCTCCACTCTGCGGCTTTGCTGTGATAGTTTTAAACTCCCAGGTGGGTTTTCCTCCTCCCCTCAGCATACCTCCCTCACCACCCGGCGGATGCGCAGGGAATGAAAACTAGCCCTGAGCAAAACATCATTAGTGATGGAAACCTCTTCTCCTGTTGTGGTAAAAAGCCCCATATTATAGCCTGAAGTCAAATAGGAAAAAAAGAAGAAATTACTTTGGGACTTCTGTTTTTGTATTGTTCAGGCCTTTGCTTTCCCATGTCTCTGGTGCAGGGGGGAAACACCACGGCCAACCAGGCGTCAGCCTCCGGTTCTAAGCCTGGCTCCACCACTTCCCAGCTGTGGGACCTTGGGCTACTCGCACCCTTGTTTCTCACATCTGTACTAAAAATGCTGCACATGACCCCGAGGGTCACTTTCTATTATAAAATAGTCTTGTGGAAACATAGGATACTATTACCGCTATTCTTAATAACATCTTTACAGCAAAGACGCTGACATATGACCATGCGGGTGTCTGTTGTGCCATTTCTGCAGAGTCGGAAGCTCTCTGAAACAATGTCGAAGTCGATTTTAAATGTGTGGGGAACTACTCTAGGAGGCCCCGTGAGGAAATGGTGGCTGCCCCACTGATGGGTCAGGGGCACCTGAGCCTATGGAATTAACCTCAAGTATGCCCACAGCCAGGCCTCAGGCTACCACGTGGAAGGGACCTGAGCGGTCCTCCTCCGTCCCCTCCTGTGTCCCCCAGAGCTGGTCTGTTGGAACCTGGCTTGGGAGGCTTACTGTACCTACATGGCAGAGTCTCGTGACAAGAAGGGCCCTTTTTAACATCATAAGTGTTTTTCAGATAACTGCACATTAGACACTGTGTGAGGAATGTCTTTTAATAAAGACAATGCAAAGTGGCAAAAAGCTGTTACCCTTTTAAATGGATCTGTAGCTTATTCATCACAGTAACATCACTACAGATTAGGGGAAAAAATATGGGCAAAATCAATGATTGATTTATTCAGGCTCCAAAGCGCCACTGGAACCCAGGGGGATTCTCTGAACCCCATGAATGACTGCTGCCCTCCAGGGACCTCCAGCCTCGGGTGAGGAAGCCCTCCTCCTGTCGAGTCATAAAAGACTTGGACCCACCATGAAGCTGTGTTATAAGGCTACAAAGTGCACAAGGACCATCCAGGGGAGCTGCGGAGAGGGAGTATTCAGTTTTCCTTCCTAAAGGAGGCAGACACAGGCTCAGTCAGCCTGACCCTTGCCAGCTGTGTGGCCTTGGGGAACTGGACTCGGTGCAGCCTCAACTTCCTCATCTGTCAAGCGGGGGTGACCCGCCTACCTCCCCTGGTCATTGTGGGGACTGCATGAGACAGTTGTACAGGGGCAAGAGCACGCTGAGAACTCAACAGAGGGCGCAACCTTCCCGTCCTCAGAAAACCACTACCGAGTAAACCCTCCCCTTTCAAATCAAACGTAAAAGCAAGGCAACATCCCGGGAAAGTCACCTACCCGTGCTCGTCTCTGTGGGGATAAACTGGGATCCTGTGTGTGACCGAGGAGGAAGGTACGTGTGTACTCCTCATACAGGGCAGCTGTTGGGAGTTTTCAGCTGGAGATCCTGCCGCCGTTGTCACTGTGTATGTTAGAGACCACGTGTATGACTGCATCGCTCCTGCAGAGACAAACGAAGGTGCACCGGTCAGTAACAGTTCTCACACCCCCAGTTCTTCCTTAGAATGCTAGTGGCTTCCCATTGCTCTTCAGCTGAAAGCCAAAATCTTTATAAAGCATGTGTCTTGGTCCTTGCTGATCTCACAAGAAGCATCCCCTACCCTCTGCCTTTGTGCTACCTGATCCAGCCACGTTTTCCAGCGTACCATGATTCCCGGCAACACAGGGCCTTGGCACATGCTGTTTCTGCTGCCTGGAATCCTCAGTTTTCCCTTAGTACCCACTCGTTCTTCATATCTCAATGCAAAGAAGCTGTCTCCCAACCCCAGACTAAGTCAGATCCCTTACTGCATGGTGGTGCCCACCACAATTTGTAATCTTACACCCATTCATGAATGTGATAGAATTAATGCCTAATTCCCCACACCAGACTGTAAGTTCCATGAGGGTACGAGTCTTGTCTATTTTGCCCACCATTAGGTCCCTGGTGCTTAGTGCAGAGACTGGCGGCCAAAAGATTTTCAATCAAAATTTTAAAAGGAAGAAAAGGGAAAGGGAAGACAGGAAGAAAGAAAAAGAGGGAGGGAAGGAGAGAGGACAAAAGCAAGCTCAGGGCGATGTAGCTCAGACGGGCTCCCCAAATAACTTCTCAGCACTCAACTAAACAGGTGTTAGGGATCCAACAAATTGCTTTAAGCAAAAGATAAGTAGATTATTGGACTCTGCCTGCCCAGGTCTTTTTGAAGATTATTAGACAGTGACCTTAACGGTGACCTATTCCATACATATTATTAATTCCATTAATTTGCTTTTTAATTGGATACCTTGCAAGTGCTAGGGACTGGGAAAAGAAACTGACAAAATTTAGAACCTTCAAGAGGCTTAGGAGCTTTATGAGATAGAATAAAAAATGGTGATTTAAGAAATCACTAATAGTGATAATAAAGTCCTCAACTTAATTTCTGATAAATTTAGAATGTTGATATAATGGAAAGGATTAAACCTATTTTAAAAGGTAGCGGGAATAGGATTCAGCACCTCCTTGTAGGCACATGGAAGACTGAAGAACTGGTTAAGGGAGGTCATTTTTAAGGTGAACTAAAAGAGAAAACTTTGGTCCTCCAATCCTATACCTTCTACGCAGACCACGTTTAATCTTGAAATTCTTGTGGGAAGATAAAGAAAAGGTTTTCATTTAAAAGTGGAACTCTACCATAGTGTCTCTTTGCTCTGGGTCCTAATTCTGCCATGCACTGGCTGTAAGATCTTGAGCCAGCCTCTTAAATTTTATCTGCCTTTTTTTCATAATCTGTAAAATAGGGATAAATTACGCCTATTATATCATGTAAGTCATATAAGTCATGTAAGTCATACCTTGTATGACTGTTGTGAGGATTAACTGAGATAGTATATGTCAAAAAGCCTGGCACGTGGTAGGCTTTTAATGATGTTCAAGCACTCTTCATTATGAATTCAGGTATTCTTACATCAGACTTTCTTAAAGTAGAAATTTCTTTATTTCCCATTTCAGATTCCAAGGAAGAAAAGACAAGTTTCTTGGGTCAGATTCTGTCACCAGGGGTGAAACGTTTGAATAGCAACAATGATTTAACTAATTACAGCAAACTTCTACACCCATGTTCTTCTGCAAAATCACAAATATCCTTATCCAGCAGTATGGCTAAAAGCACCCCTTCTTGGTTTGGATATCCACACCATTATTTTCCCCCCAAAGATAATGACTTTAGCAGGCTGTGTGCTAGGTGTCATTTATAATAAATGCAAGAAGACTAGAAGGAAAAAAAAAAAAAAACCCAAAATGATCATGTCTCAGAGGACTGGATTATCCCTGACTGCTCTCCTCTATATTTTGAACTTCATATGAAATTACATAACTGTTGTAATTTTTAAAAATACCCTTTTTTATTAAAACAGGTTATTGCTGAGGATGGTTTTAACATTTTTTTCATTTTGCTTATCTGTATTTTTATGTAAAGAATGTGTATTGCCTCTGTGAAAAGAAAAACATTATTAAAATGTATTAAACAAATTTCACAATTAGAAATGGAATTGGAGGGGGTGGGAAGTTTGGGAAAACAATGAACCAGCCACAGCAAGCAAGTAATTAACCCTTCAAGGCCCTGGGACCTCAGGAGAGCACAGCGAGGTCAGTGGGTATTTTAAAAGGGGCAGTCGGGGAAGCCAAAGGATTTTCTTCCCCCAGCTCCGCAAGCAGTAGGAAGACACAGTGAGAATAGCCATCACCTGAGAGAATGCAGCACAAGTTACTTTTGTGTGAGTTCCTGGAGCACAGCAACGGTTCCTTATTCATCTCTGTATCCCCAACAGAGGGTTTGCCAAATAGTAGGTGTTCAGTAAATTTTTGTTCCATTGAATTTGTTGTTGAAGGAGTAAATGCTGCTAGAAATAGACGTTATCAAACAAAAAGCTAGTGGAACTCTCGGAAAAATGGGCTCCTGTGGTCTGGGAAACAAAACCCCTAAATGGCCATGTGCCAGCAACCTAACAGATCCACTCAGGCAGGCTTAAGCAGATTAACACCTACTGGCTTGGGTGAGAAACGCTCTCTCCCTGGGGAGCAGAAAAGAACACCCCTTGCATTCCCTTTCCTACCGGTGGGACCTCCAGTGAGGACTGCTGCTTCTTCGTTTTTAAGGAAACTAATAAAAGAAAATCTGTGCAGTTAATAGTTTGTGCTTAATTTTTAAGACAGCTCTAATGCTTTTTATTTGTTGCTAAAACAATAACAAACCTTCCATGTTTGTCTAATTCCCATCTTTCTCTTATTCTCCCCTCCCCATTCCCCCACGTCTAATTAAAAGTCTGAGAATAGTGGTGAAAGTCCCTGATCTCTGAGAATCCTCTAAAGATCCTATAGGATTTGAGAATCCTATAAAGTTGTTGTCCATGTTATAGTATTGAAACTGCTAGAGAGGAATATTTTCTTTCCTTCCCATCCCCAGTAAAACATTCTTCTTCCCTGAGTTTTTGTTGTTGGTGGTGTTTACTTTTCTTCTTTTCTTGAAAGGGGTGCCTCAGGACAGGGAGGATGCTTAGAATATAAGAGGCAATCAATAATGTTTTGTTAAACAAGTGAATGAACGAATGATCATCCAACATAAACCAGTTCTCATACTAGTTTCTTTTTATATATTGACACATTGGATCTTCACAATAATCCTTTTGAGGTAAGTAGTATTACCTCCTTTTTCAGGTGAGAAAATTGAGGCCCAAAACTTGGTCAGGTAAGTGGCAGAGTTGGGATTTGAACCCAGATCTGCCCAACTCCATAACCTTTCCACAATAACAGTTGCTTCTCACACTTGCATGTGCATTTGCATCGCTGGGGATTTTGTTAAAATGCAGATCTGATTCAGTGGGAGATTGGGAGTTGAGCCAGCGATTCTGCATGTATAACAAGCTTCTAAATGATGACGATGCTGTTGGTCCATGGAGTACGCTTTGAGTAGCAAGCCTCTAGGAAACACTGCCTCCTGTCGTGCATCGTGTATGTTCAGGGCCATTACAGATCACAAGCTGTGAGACTCTGGTACAGACTTGTGAACATTTAAACTGCTTCCTAGCCTACCTGGCCATACCCTTCTGTCAGATTTTGGACCAAATCATTTGAACCTTTTCCCCACTAGGATTCTATGGACCATCACAGATGTTGCTCAGGTTTTGGGCCAGCCTAAGCCTTTCTTAGTACCCTCCTGAGAAATAAGCTCCTTTAAGTACGTCTAGATTCTAGAGCTGTCTTTCCCTATACATTAGCCAGTATAAATTTAAATTAACTAAAGTTAAATACAATTAAAAATTCAGCTCCTTAGTCACACTAACCCCCTTTCAAGTACTCAGTAGCCTCAAGTGGCTGGTGTCTACTGTTTTGGACAGCTCAGATTCACAAAAAAACAAAAAAAGTTTCCATCGTCACAGAAAGTTCCATTTGAACAGCTTTGTTTCGGAGTATTTGTTACTAAACAAACATTTCCTGTAACCTTCAAAACTGAGAAGAGAAAGAGGATTTTATATCTATCTCCACTCCCACTGGCTATCATCTATCCTAAAGGTGGCTGTGCTTAAGGAGAATATTTGCTGAAGCTGAAAACCTCATCTGTTTGAGTTACACTTTACCAACAGTTCCATGGCCAAAATCTGACTGACAAAACTGACCAGGGGCAGCAAATGCATCAGGTTCTCAGAGAGATAAGCTGATATGGCATGACCTGGCCCCTGTCCACCTCTGCAGCTTCCTCTCCTGCACCTTCTCCCTTGTTGATATACATCAGTCAAGTCCTCACTATGCCAGGCTCTTTTCTGCCTCAAGCCTGTACACATGCTGATCCCCACTACCTAAAATGATCTTTTCTTCTCCCCAGGCTTTATGTGGCTGGCCCCTTGTCATACTCCAGGTCTCAGATAAATGTCACGTCCTCAGAGAGGCCTCCTCTGACCACCATCTATGATGGGTCCCCATAGCACTTATGACCATTCAAAATTATATATTTACCTGGTGCTTTACTTCTGTATTGACTCTCTTACCCACTAGAATGTAAGGATCATGAGGACAGCAACTGCGCCTGTTTTTCTCGCTTGTGTACCCCAGGGCATGGCACAGATTAGACGTGGAATTACTTTTTGCGGAATGAATGAACAGATGAATGAATGAACAAATCCAGAGGTTCCAACATGAAGCCAAACCCCGGGTGGTGTGAAGTCAGGGGCAGATTAAACAATCTATTTTCAACCCCAGCTTTTATTGCCTAATTTCATTCCTTTGGAGAAAAGGAGGCAGCAGGGATGGACGAGGAGGAATTCACTGGCAGGGACAACTCTGGGGCTCTGTGAGTGAGTCACTGCGGCTCTGTGGCGGGGCCGCAGTGTCCACCAACTCCCACTCACTTCAGCTGCCCTCAGAATAACTGAGCTTTTGTTACTTGGAAAGACTAGCCACCAGTTATCTTTGTTACATCCTCAACTGATGCAGAGAAAACGCAGCTGGGCAGGCCAGATGTTCTACAGTTAGGGCTATTTATGAGGAATTTGCCTTTATATTTCTTTAGGCATCCTAGCATCTCAATGATTTAATTTGCTGGTTTTGTGTTGCAGGGAACCCATGGTGGGAAGTTGAAAACATAAGTTTAATAGTTAACTTTTATTGTCATTGCTGAAGGAGGGAATACTTAAAATGACATCATAAACGAGGTCTTAGAACCCTTCGGGGGCCTGACTTGCACAGAGCGGGATCTTAACGTTTTGCTTTAAAAGACATTAAAGAATTGCAGCCCAGTGTCCTGTGAAGTGGGTTGCTCCGTTTGGAACCACCTGCCATGCTCCTGAAGAGGAGGAGCACCCGTTTTCCTTAAAGAAAGCTAAGGGGCTTCCCTGGTGGCGCAGTGATTGAGAGTCCGCCTGCCGATGCAGGGGACACGGGTTCGTGCCCCGGTCCGGGAAGATCCCACAAGCCACGGAGCGGCAGGGCCCGTGAGCCGTGGCCGCTGAGCCTGCGTGTCCGGAGCCTGTGCTCCGCAACGGGAGAGGCCACGGCAGTGAGAGGCCCGTGTACCGCAAAAAAATAAAAATAAAAACAATTAAAAAAAAGAAAGCTAAGGTTTCTGAACTTGCTGGGCCAGGAGGAAGGTGGCAAGCCCACAACATTAGGAAAAAAAAGGATCAATGGGCCAGATTCTACCTTGTGGAAATCTGTTGAAATGGAACCTTTTACCCAGTCTCTTCTCATGGCATTGCCACAGACTCTGACATACCCAACCAAAACTGGCCATGCATCAGGTGGTTTGGGGTGCTTGATATGCCTTTCCTTTTCCCTCTGACTTTTCAAAACAATTAATAAATACCATCCTAAAACATATTTAGAAATACATACAGGTATGGACAGAGAACTAGATACAGATATAGATGGGTGGCTGTTTTCCTAGTGAGTCATAACTCATTCTCACACTACTTTGTATTCACTAGTCCTTGTGTCAAAGGTTCCCAAAGGTTATGTGCAATGAATTAATTTTCTCTTTGTGCTCACCAGACAGACATAATACTGTTCTCTTTTTCACAGCTGAAAAATGGGGAAGTGTCCATCAAGAGTGAGACACTGCTATGTGGAAGAGCTGCAGATACCTGATTGGCCCTGACTCTCAATGAGCTAAACTTGATGACACGTACATCATCTGAGCAATGATATTCAGAGTCCTAGAAGCCCAACAAAGTCACTAGATCACATAAAATTTCATTTAAGGCGTTAATAAGCTGTTTCAGCCAAGAGTTGTTTTGTTTTGTTTAATTTTCTCTACTACTTCTTCATTTCTTGCTTCCTGGCTTGGGTCCTTTTAAAAAAATTGGTTTTGCTTTTTTTTTTTTTTTAATTGTTAACCACTTTAGATACTTCTTGGAAAGTAATGGTATACAAATCAAGCAGTAATTTAAAGATGGAAATAAAAATTAGCTGGTCATGAAAACCATATGCTGAGTTAACTTAAAAAAAAACACAGCAAATGCATTTTATAAAATTTATAATAATTGTTCTCCAATTTACAACATTGTTCAATAAAAAACTGCACAAATTCCCAAACTTAAGAAGCCTACTATAATAGATTTCCTAAGATTTAGGTGTATATCATGGATAATTTGTGCTTTGTATTGTAATAGCTATAAAACCGTACATGTTGTTAGGAAATTATGTTTATGTTCCCTCCAAGACCATGACCCACAATGCATGCCAAGGTCCAGTCCAATTTAGCAGTGGAGTATTTCAAAAGTGGTACTTGAGAAAAATATTACAGATAGTTTTATACAGGATAACATTTTTAATGCCCCCTGGAGATATCTGAGAACAGAGCTGGAATGTGCCAAAATCTTCAAAGGTTACACTCATCTGAAGAGAACCTGTTTCACATTTGTATTTCTAAGAAGCTACTTTTACGACTCCTGAACACATTGCACAGAAATCTCTGTACACATTCATGATATTCCTGTGCCTCTGACTATCACACCTGCCATAGCGTGAGGCCTCCAAATTGCTACAAAGAAAGCCAGGAGCAGACTCACTAGCTGGCTGAGAATGATCATGAGATCCTAGGAATCTTTCCTTTGCACTCCTCCGTCCCCTTATTTCCTTATTGTCCTCTTGTTTGATCTGTTGCTACACTGGAAGAAAGGTTCCACTCAAATTGTTTCTGCTTCATAATGCAGAACTGTTTCATTTGCATATTTTCCCTGTTTATTTTAGAAGTAAGGATGTTATCACTGACTGACTGACATGTGTGTCTGCTGGGCGGTGGTGGGAGTACGTGGGCAGGATTATTCAGGTAAGTGGCTCCTAGATGCTCTCACTGCCCTTCCTTCCTTAGTGAGGCAGGAGACCCCCAACTCCAGTCTCCGATGGACCCCTGAGCAGCTGCGGAGCTGTGAACAGTGCTTAAGTTCTTTTCCCTTTTTATTTTCAGCGAATAACGTCGTTCTGTACTTTTCTTCTGGAACCTTCTAAACAGGAACTACAACAACCCACTAGGGAGAGAACATGGGAGGGAGGTGGGAGGCGGTCAAGTTCTTTCTGCTCCAAGTAGGAAACTAAATGCGACTTGAAGTGCATCTATGTAAACAAATGCAGGGATGCTCACATCTGAATTTCCACAGAAGAGGAAGACTCTCCAGCTGTGGACCCAAAGTGAAATCATCACTCCATCTAATGCCAGTTGTTGACAACCCTGCTTTTTTTCATCACTGCTCTAAAGAACCCAGTCTCCTGAGCTGTCTCTGACAAAGGGCCACTGGGTTTGTTGGCACGTTTCTGCCCCTGGCAATGTGCAAAAGAGGGCAGGCACCTTAAAGGCTCTTAAGCATCTGTTCATTCCCTCTCTGAGTAGCTCTGGTTCTGGAAACTTTAGTGAAAGAATTAATCAAATGACTCCTGGAGAATGACATGCTCTCTTGCCTCCAGGCCTCTGTACTACTTACTTCCTCTGCTTGGAATACCTTTTCTCTATTATTTGGCCCCCGACCAGACCATCCAAATAGAGGCTGGAAGCCCTGCTTTGTGCTCCCTAACACTCTGACCTTTCTCCCAACTCAGCACTCGTGACATTATATTGTAACTGCTGTCTTGCTCATCAGAACCCTAACCTCTCACAATAAACTCCCAGGGGCAGGGACCACGACTCACTTGTTTGTATCACCAGCTTTTGAAGTGTTTAGCTCACAGAGACCACTTGAGAAATATTTATTAGATAAATGAGTAAACGGATGGACGTGTGAGTGAACGAGCAGATAAAAGATAGCACCTAAATACGACAATCTCATCCTATTTGATCTTCAAAAATACATAATTTAGTTCCCAGCGTATTCTAGTTAGAACTGGGATATAACTAAGCCCACGCTATGAGGGGCTGGAGGAAGATTCTAACCGGGAGGATACCCAGCTTGAGAGTCACTGTGGATGTCCATGAGAGGTGGGGAAGGCCTGAACCAGATGGCAGCAGTGGGCTGGGAAGGAAAGGGTGGGTCAAGATTTGTGTTAGAACAACTGGCCTTGGGAGGTGTGGAGGAGAATGCCAGCTGCCTCTCCCATATCTGTTTCCCCTTCCCTGCCTGGGAACCCTATCCTACACTTCCCCGCCTCTCTTTACAGTTACATGAGGCCATGTGACTAAGTCCTCGCTGATGGAATCTAAGTGGAAGTGACATCCGCCAGCTTCAGGCCAGGGCTTTTCCGAGTCGGTCTTCCTCCTCCAGACCCACTCTCCATTTCCATTAGCTGGTTGCAGACTTGACAAAGCCCTAAGTCAGTGGTCCTCAAACTAGTCAGCCTCAGAATCACCTGGAGGCTTCTTGAGCAAATGGCTGGGCCCCACCCTACAGTTTCTGATTCAGTAGGCCTGCAGTGGGCTCTGGTAATGAGCATTTCCAACAAGTTCTCAGGTGATGCTGATACTTCTGGTCCATGGACCACACTTTGAGAACCACTGCCCTGGGGTACGGTGGAGCCTCATATTGAAGGAACACGTGTCTCTAAATGGTTGCATTAAAGAGAGCCTCCTCTCTGACTGAAACACCCTGCATGAAATAGATTTCCACTGTGTTAACGCCATCCATGTTTGGGTCTATCTGTTACAGTAACTTAGCCTATCCTAGCTAATACAGGAAGAGCTGAGGGAGAGGAGAGCTGATTTCCGGATTTGGTACTTGGGTAAATGAGGGAGTAGAAGATAATGAATTTAATTAGCACAGTCTTAACCAAGCTCTCCACTCCACTCTGGTCTGTTCACCTGCCCCACT
Organism: Globicephala melas; assembly: GCF_963455315.2. Classification (NCBI taxonomy): domain Eukaryota; kingdom Metazoa; phylum Chordata; class Mammalia; order Artiodactyla; family Delphinidae; genus Globicephala; species Globicephala melas. Next base: position 15,559,689 of record NC_083323.1, read on the forward strand.
CTCACCCAGGGCCATCTAGCAGAAGGTTGTTTCTGCCTTTGGTTCCTGTGTGCTCACTCCTCTGTTAGCTGAGTCCTTCTCGTCTTTTAAGGCTGCCTTTGAGACTCACCTCTCTCCTGAAGACTCTCCTCCGCCTGCCCAGGTTCCGGTGGGATGGACAGGGTCTGCTCCTCCCTGAACTCCTATACCCCTCTTGGCTGCAGCCCTCATCTTGTAGGCACTCCTAACAGTAACCCCTGCTATCTGGATAGCAGTGCACTGTTAACAAAGCACTTTGGCTTTTCTTACCTCATCTAATCCCCACAGCAACCATGTGTAAAAACGTGGAGGTGCACACAAACGCACACGTGCGTGCACACACACACACGTGTGCACACACGCACTCTATTTATTATATTAGCTAACACTTACTGCAGATTCCACATCCAGTGTATCATTTCCACAAGTCTTGAGAGCAAGGACATTTGCTGAATGACTGAATGAATCAGTTTGTTTATGGTAACTGCTGACTGTGGTGCCTGGGACCAGGAGTTTAACCCTTCTCCACCCTTTACTTTTCCTCCTCCATAAAATGGAACAATAATTACCTTGCAGTGTTACTGTGAATATCAAGTGAGACAATTATGCAAGGGCCCTTTGTGCATGGTAAAGCAACATTTAGACACTAGTAACTAGCTATTATTACCCTTGTAACATTTCTTCCATTTTCAAACCTTGTCTTGGCATGAAAGATCCTGCAGGATGTGACTCCGACTTACCTTTCCAGGCTTGTAACACTTCTTCATGACCACCTACATTTTAACCACTTTACCATTCCCCGAAAAGGCCCCATACTTCCTGCCCCGTGCGTTTGCACACACTGTCCTCTCCCCAGAGGCCCTTCTGTAATACCTTTGTCAGTTAAAATCAAGTTTCAGCTCAAATCCCCTCTTTTGTGAGGTCTCCAACCAGATGGACTCTCCCCTTCCTTGGGGACCCTGCAGCATTAGCTGGAACCTCCATTATTGCCCCTGCCTTGATTCTGGCTACCATGGCTTAGCATATGACTTCCTGTCTCCCCACTTTCCAGAGATGCCTCTCAGTTTCTGGCTCATGGAGGGCTCCCTTTCTTGTTTTCAAGAATGGCTGTGTTTTATATCATTTTAGTGACTTATCTTTTTTGGGGGGGGCAGTGGGTGGAGATTTTATCATGGACTTGATCTGCCAACTTGAAAACAGAAGCATAAGGAATACATACAAACGAATAAATGGATAACTGCAAGTCATCCATAAATCCAGGAGGATACTCAGATTTTGGCATTGTTTTGGGAGGGGGCTGGAGGGAGAATGTTTTTCCAGATAGCTCTGGCTTTAAACATCAACTCCCCACTCAGAGCCTTTGAGGGGCTGTTCATTACCTGTAGTGCTGAGGCCAGTGTACTCAGGGGATGGGTTGCTGACAGGGGAGGAGGGAGGTGGCACTTCCACGGACGTGGCAGATTTTGCTGGAGAAAACGATGGCACTGGTGAAGGGGTTGGTGGGGCAGCCTCCGTCAAGATAATCTCCTCTCGGACTTCTGCTATGGGTAGAGAAAGGGTGGGTTCTTAGAGCCAAAGGTCAAGGCAAGTTGTCTTTCAGGGACTTTTAAAAAGCAAATATTCTTTCTAATCTGTGTCATGTCACTCCTCTGCTTAAAACCTCTGATGGTTTCCCATCACCGTGGTGGCATGCAAGGGAATTCCCACGTACACACATGCCCACCCTCAAGAAGAAAAAGACATTATTGGTTTCCCACCATTTGACTTGTTTACCATAACTAAATTCTTTGGGCTGCGGAGCTAAAGAAACACAGAGCACAGAAGTAAAGATACAAATCAGATTGACAAGGAGGACGATTCCCAGTGAAATGCCGGCTTACCGGTGCTTCCTTCTCCCTTCATGGCTCGCATGAGCTCACTGGCGCGCTCCTGGCAGTGCAGGGATTCTAACAGGTAGAGCACATAGTCATCAAACATCAAGTGAATTAGGTGAAAAGACCCTGGTGAGAGAAGATCCAAACAGAAAGGTAAGTCATGTCGGCTCGGGTGTGCCCCTCAGCCTGGTCGATAACACGTCACACGGTGCTCTGACCCTCTGTCCTGGACCCTCATTCCCTCTCAGTTACGGATCACCTTGCGGTCAGAGGTTGCTCTCCTTTGTCGTCTCCTCACCTAGCCTGGTGTTTAGCATAAGGTAAGTGTCATTAACACTGCGGCAAGCGAGTCTTTTCCTTGCTCGATTTATTAATAGGACATCATCAAAAATGACACCTATTGAGCCATCTGTCAAAACGCGCCTGGGCTCTCACATTCGCACTGGCGTCATCCTCGTCTGGGCACCCCTCACTTTGTTCAGCATTGCTTGACGTAGTGCCTTGCATTTTTCTCTCTTCCACAAGTTTATCTTATTTCCCCGACTGGACTTAAGGATATTCACGGCAGGGACTTTGCCTTCTAACTCACTGGTGTCTACCAATGTACACAACATAATTCCAGGAGCATAACTGACACTTTAAATTAGCAACAACGGAATTATTTCCTTAAATGTTTCTGAGACTTCCGTTTAGCACATGGTTGTTACAAAAGGTATTATAATGGAAAAGATTTGGTATCCTCAAGCAGTATTCTTCATTTTAAATTTAGAGTAGATTACTTCATAAAAAGGGATGTGAACAATCATTTTAAAAGATTTTTCCCATGTGCCAGCCTTTGTGCTCAAAGTATTATATTCTCTAATTTAATATCTACCACCACCTTGTGAGGCAGGTGCTCTTACTCCTGTTTTGCAAAGTCAAGTACTTGTGCAAGATGACACAGTACATTACTTCAAAACCATCTTTTTTTTTTTTAATATTTATTTATTTATTTGGCTGTTCCGGGTCTTAGTTGCAGCCTGCGGGATCTTCGTTGTGGCATGCGGGATCTTTAGCTGTGGCAGGCAAACTCTTAAGGCATGTGGGATCTAGTTGCCTGACCAGGGATCGAACCCGGGCCCCCTACATTGGGAGCGCAGTCTTAGCCACTGGACCACCAGGGAAGTCCCCCAGACCATCATTTCTTGCACGTCATGCTGCATGGACAGTGGAAGATCCACATACGGAAGGGGCCTTCATGTCTGCTGTCATGAAGACCTCACGGATGCCAGCGTCAGAGAGGCCAAGCCTTCATCTCTAGTCCCATGTTTCCACCTCTCAAGGGACATCTCCACATGGACATCCTGCTGTCCCATGAAGTGTCCAAAACGTCTCACCGACTATTTACAAGCTGCCCTCCTCTTCCCATTTCCCTTGAGTTTGCTTTTTTTAGAAGCCTTATGAGACTCTGGCATTATTTATTATCTTGTGATCCTAACATCATCATCAACACCACTATTATTGTCATCATCATCATTGTCATCTCCCATTTATTGAATGCTTACTATGTGCCAAGAACTCTGCTAAGCACTTAACACAGGTCTTATCCTTTCACCAAACTGTGAGATAGGTGGTATTATCCTCTTACACACAAGGAAATGAGTCTCTCCATTGGAATTAAGTGGGGATTGGCCTCAGTTTGCTCTGGCTCCAAAAATCCGTTCCCATTTCCCCTACAGATCATCTGGTCCAGTCTCCTCATAGCACAGATGGGGAAAATAAAGAACATGGTTCCCAGAAGGGCCATTTGAGTTGGGCTCTATGCCTTTTCAGGTCTCAGAAATAAGGTGATGAGGGCCAGTTGGGGGCTTTTGGATGACTCCTCTTTGGTGGAATTTATTAATTTTCTCCTTTTTAGTTGCACCTGGCTTCTTTGTACACGTGCTCGCGCGCGCGCGCGCACACACACACACACACACACACACATTCATTTCAGATAGATTGATTCTTTTGCTCCAGAAATGTTACAGAAGAAAATCCCCTGCTTAACTCTGAGGCCACTGGATGCCCTGCAGGTCATGCACATCTACACCAATACCCCGTCTCTCCGGAGCTGCCACCACCTATGATCCTTGTGCCCACAGAGCTCCACGTCCACGTCCCCTGTCCTGCACTTTCTTCACATTTTTCCTCCATCTCCAGGGTGCTGTGTCTGTTTTTTGACCCCACTTGGAATTCAGCAAGGTTCAGGGTTTTTTTGAGTCATGGTGAAATGCAGACTTCCAAGACTAAACTTTCCATCTACTTCCCCAAAATGAGTCCTATGAACCGCTGAGGAGGTACAGCATTGTGGGTAACTGCATGGGTCTGGATCAAACTGCCCAGGTTGAGCTCCAGCTCTGCCACTTAGTAACTGGGACCTTGGATGAGCTGCTCCTCGAAAACGTTAAAAATAAAACCAGCCGTTTACTGAGCCCTTGCGCTGTGGCAGCCACTGGGTTAACTGCTGCAGATTTATTATTGCATTTAATTCTCATCACAACCATTTGAAATGAGCGATACCCTCCTTCTGCAAAGGAGGAAACTGAGACTTAGAGGAGTAAAGTAACTGTCCAATGTCACACAATTATTAAGTGGCAGACATGGGATTTGAATCCAAGACTGTCTGATTCTGAAGTTGTTCTTCAATCGTGCAATATGGCTCTCTAAAAGGGAAACAGTCAAACCTATTTTACAGAAGTACCATAATGAGGAAAAGTATATACTAGATGCTTAATAAATAGTAACTAAGGTCGCTTTTGCTATTAATGTTCTAACACCCTGTGATGTGACTGTTTTGTTCATAGAGTCAAAGAAGTCAAAAGATAGCATCAAATACCTAAAAGGAAAAGGTCTCCGAAATGAAGAAGTATTTGCTGAGATGTGGCTCTAAGTCAATAAGGATAGAAAGAGAGAAAGACACTATGAAACCGAATTAGAATGGAAAACCCTAGATAATAAAAATGGCTTTAGTAGTTTTAGCACAGGCAGGCACCTTGGATCATCTATACAGCACCCCTGTCTAATAGATAAAGAAACAAGATCTGAGGTGAAGACACTTGCCTAAGACCACACTGTTAGAAAACATCAGAGCTGGGTTTGGAGGCCAGTACTCCAGGGGAAGTGTTGATTTGGGGTTTCAAGCTCTCTTCCTAATGACTCTCATCATTTACCCAATTGGTCTGATAATTTTCAATCATCTTTCAAACAAGGAGAGTTTGTAGAGCTACTGCTTCTTGCTTATTACTATTGTGCAAAGTGCTCTTAGTACAAAGGAAACTTAAAGTTCAGTCACTGACTCCACAAAAGCTACAGTGTCCTTAGCAAAAATCAATCCTTAAGATTATTAGGTAACAAACAGTTCAGTGCCAGGGTACACAAAGACTGATGAGAGGGAGAGGGGAAGGAGGCAGGGGAGGGAAAGAGGGAGAGGAAAAGAGAAACATCAAAGACAGACAGGATAGAGGCAATTATAGCTAACATTCCTGCTTTATTTCTTCCCTTAGCACTTAACACCATCTGCTATACTATATATTGAAATTATCTTTATCATGTGCCTCCCTACACTAGATTGTAAGCTCCATAAATGCAGGGATTTTTATCTTTTTTTTTTCCCCCACTGTTCTATACCCGGTGTCTAGAACAGTGCCAGGCACAGTAGAGGCTCAATGGTTATTTGTTGGATGAATGAATCAAATGAGCAAGCACTGACCACTTACCATATGCTCTGTGCTAAGCCCTTTTAATTTTCCAACAACACTATGAAGGGTTTTTTTTTAATTTATTTATTTTTATTTATTTATATTTTGGCTGCATTGGGTCTTTGTTTGCTGTGTGTGGGCTTTCTCTAGTTGGGGCGACCGGGGGATACTCTTCGTTGCAGTGCGCGGGCTTCTCATTGCGGTGGCTTCTCTTGTCGTGGAGCACGGGGTCTAGGTGCGTGGGCTTCAGGAGTGGTGGCACGCAGGCTCAGTAGTTGTGGCTTGCGGGCTTAGTTGCTCTGCAGCATGTGGGATCTCCCTGAACCAGGGCTCGAACCCATGTCCCCTGCACTGGCAGGCAGATTCTTAACCATTGCGCCACCAGGGAAGTCCCAAGGAGGTATTATTATCTTCAGTTAACACATGGGGGAAATGAAGTCTCAGAGGATTTTAAACCACTTGCCTAAAGTTACAGAGCTATTGAGCATCAGAGCCCGTTATGGAAAAAGGTACTAGGATAGAGACAAAAGGAGATTGTTGTTGTTATATGGTAACATAGTTAATGGCACCTTATAGAATCAAAGCATTTCTTTTTTCTTATGAAAAGTTTCAAACATATGGAAAAGTATAAAGAATTTTAAGGGAATTCCCTGGTGGTCAGGGGTTAGGACTCTGTACTTCCAATGCAGGGGGCAGGGGTTTGATCCCTGGTTGGGGAACTAAGATCCCGCGTGCTGCACAGCACGGCCAAAAAAAAAAAAGAATTTTAAAATGAACGCCAGTGTACTCAACACCAAGCTTTATAATATTTTAACATTTTACCATATTTGAATCATATTTTTAAATTGAAGATAAAAATGAACCCCCTGTGTTCCCTTCCTTAATCCTACTTCTCTGCTTCCTGTGTTCATGCCCTGATGTAATCACTGCCTCGAATCTGGTATTTACTGTTTACATGCATTTCTATACTCTTACTGCCTATATTTATATATCCATAAAAACACATGATATTGTTTTTTATTTTCAAACTTGATAGAAATGGTACCATACTTTACAGAGTATTCTACAACCTGCACTTGATACTTTGGGTGTTTTTAGGTCTATCCACACTGACACATGTAGGTCTTGTTTAATGGCCATTGTGTGACTATGCCACGATCTATTTGTCCATTCTCCTGTCGATGAAATTTAGGTTATTTACAGTTTTCACTATTGGAAACTGGCTCTAATGAATATTTTTTGTACCTGTTGCCTAGGTACAAAAAATACCTGGCTCTAGGACCAGAGGTGGAATCAATGGGTCCAAGAGCACCTGCATCTTAAGTCTTAATGAGATAGTGCCACACTGCTCACCAAAATCTTCTACATCCTTACTGGTAGCATAGGAAATACAGTATTTGCCATCTGAAGGGTATGAAATGTTATTGTCTTTATAAGTTGCAGTACCCTAATTACTAGAAAGGTCCACCTCTTTTCATATGATATTGCCCATTTGAATTTCCTCTTCTGTGAACTGCCTATTCATATTCTTTGCCCATTTTTCTACTGGGGTATTTGTCTTTTAAAAATGTATTTAGAGGGATTTATCATATATTCTGGATATTAATACTTTGTTCGTTATATGCATTGCAAAATATCTTCCCCCTTTCTGTGGCTTTTTTTTTTTTTTGGCCACACCATGCGACTTGTGGGATCTTAGTTCCCTGACCAGGGATCGAACCCAGGCCCTCGGCAGTGAAAGTGTGGAGTCCTAACCACTGGACCGCCAGGGAATTCCCTCTGTGGCTTTTATCTTTTAATTTCGTCTATGTTGTGCTTATTAAACAGAAATTTAAAATCCGAGTGCAGTCAACTTTGCCAATATTTTCCTTATGATTTATCCTTTTTGGTACTTTTTTAAAGAAATAATTTCCTATTCCAAAGTCATAAACTTACCATCCATATTTTCTTCTAAAAGGTTTTAAGTTTTGGTTGTTTTTTTTTTCATTTAGATGTTTCTTTTCAGAAGGGGAAAATTGTTTCTAGGGAAGGGGTCTAATTTTATTTTATTTATCCTAAAATGCGTGTCCCAGAACCTTTGTCCACTGATTTTTAATGCCATATCTCTGTCACACAGATCATCTGTACAGTCCTCTTGTTGAGACAGAAAGGCAAGAATTTGATGAGGCAAAGACAAGTTTCATGTCAGTCTGTCTTGGGCATCTCTGCTGTTTCACTACTCTTTGTCTAGCACTGTTAGATGACCACATTGTCTTACTCCTTAATAAACCTGAACGTCAGGTAAGCAAGTCCCTATACCTGTTCTTTATGACTTTCAAAATGCCTTTACTATTCTCAGGCTTTTGCTTTTCTATATGAATTTTAACATCAGATTTTCAAAATCAAAGGAAGAAAAAGTTAAGAACCAGATGGAAATTCCAATTGATTTATATATTTGAAGGGCATATCCTTTTCCAGATATGAACAGGGTATATTTCAGTAATATTTAAAAATTTTTTTCCTTGAAGGTCTTAAAATAATTTTTGTTAGAATTTTTTTCTGGGCACATTTCTATTGCTATTGTGAATGGGATATATAGATATAGATCTATAGATACACAGAGACAGATATTTTCTAGTTAATGGTAAGAATGTCAATGATTTTTAAAAAACTGAATTCAGTAACCTGCCTGAATTCTTATTTGTTCTATTAGTTTGTAGATTCTCTTTTTCTTGTCAGCCATCATGACATGTCTAGAAATAAAGACAATTTTGTGTTTTCCTTTTCAATTCTTATATTTCATTTCCTTTTCTTATTGCATTGGCTAGGACCTCCAGTACGTATCTATCAGAAACAGCATTAGAAGGCATTTGTGTCTTATTCATGACGGGAATGGGAAAACTTCTAAAGTTTCACCATTTGGTATATTGTTTTCTGCAGATTTTTGAATGCTCTTTAACATATTAAATAAATTCCCTTCTATTCCTAGTTTGCCAAGAGTTTTTAAAAATTATACTTGAAAGCTGAACTGTATCAAATACATTTTTTCCTTTGTATCTATAGAGATGAACATATGACTTTTCTCTTTTAATTTGTTAATGCAGTATGTTAAATAGTAATTTTCTGACTTTGAATCATACTTGAATTCTTGGCATAGGCCTCATTAACCATGATTTAAAAAAAAATTTGCCCTGGATTTGATCTGCTAGTATTTTATTTAGAATGTTTTCATCTATATTTATGTGTGGTTGAGTCATAATATTCTTTTCTTCTACAGCTCTTCCAAGATTTTGAAACTGAGATTATATTAGCTTCATAAAATTAACTGTACAGCTTTCCTTCTTTTGTTTTCATGTTCATTTTCATAAACTAAGGATTTTATGCTTCTTAAAAGTTTAGTAAACGTTGCAATTTATGCCTGATGTTTTTTGAGGGAAGAGACCTTTTCATTTACTGTGGTTATTATTTGATCTTATTTCTAGCATCCTGTTTCATATTTTGAGTTTACGATCCTTTTTCTAAGCTTCTTTTATCTTCTCAATTCTTGCCATTTAAGTTTTCACATTTTTCCATTTTTCTTTGGTAACTTATGATTCTATTCTTTTAGTGATGATCATATATCCAAACATCTATTAAATCCAAACTATAAATTTTTTTCAACAAAGTCTACAGTTATTTAGTATTTCAAGACAAAGACCTTAGCATGCGTTAACTATTCCTTAAAGATTCTCTCCCAGCTACCCTGTGTTTTATTGTTTCCTGGAATTTGGTTTTACTTTCTTGAAACACACACAAATTAGTTTTTAAATTACAACCAAAAGTTAATTACATTTGCTTATATATTTTAAAATTTCTCTCATCTTAAAACAGGGCTCCCAAATTCTTTGACACTCCTTCCTGGGAAAATTGTGGGGGGGTGTCTATGCACTTCCTTCAATCTTGGTAGGTTTGTGACTGCTTTGATCAACAGAGTAAGGGGGAGTGAAACTTTCACTTCTGAGATTGGGTCATAAAGGCAATGCGGCTCCCCCCTCGGCACACTCACTCATGGGGCCTAAGCTTCCATGTGAGAGGTTCAACTGGCCAGAGGCCACTGTGTGGTGAGGAAACTGAGCCACATGGAGAGGCCACCTGAACACACTCCAATCGGCAGTCCTAGTGTTCAAGTCATCCCAGCTCAGGCACCAGACACGTGAGGGAAAAAGCTTCCAGAGGATGCCAGCCTCCAGCCGTCGATGAACTCCAGCTTTTGAGTCTTCCCCTCTGAGGTCCCAGACATCATAGAACAGAGACAAGCCATCCCCGCTGGACTCTGCCCAAATTCCTGACCCATAGAATCTGTAAGCATAATACTGTTTTAAACCACTACACTTTTGTTAAACAACAACAATAACTAGAATATTGTTGTTTCTTGTATCCCAGACCTTAGCTATGGTTTTATTTTTCTTCTTACTGAAATCCATTCTTTAATTTTTTTTTTTTCGCGGGCCTCTCACTGTTGTGGCCTCTCCCGTTGCGGAGCACAGGTTCCGGATGCGCAGGCTCAGCGGCCATGGCTCACGGGCCCAGCCGCTCCGCGGCATGTGGGATCTTCCCGGACCGGGGCACGAACCCGTGTCCCCTGCATTGGCAGGCGGACTCTCAACCACTGCGCCACCAGGGAAGCCCCCATCCTTTAATTTTATTTAAGTGAAGTTCTATGGGTGCCATATAGTTCTCTTAGTTTTTGTATAACTGAATATGTCTGTGCTTTGCCCTCACTCTTGAATAATGGTTGACAGTTCTTTGTTCTCAGCACTTAAAAGATATTATTCCATTGTCTCCTGGCATCTCTTATTACTCATGATTGTCTAATTATTGTTCTTTTCTCTCATAGCTTAAAAAAATTTTTACTCTATCAATATGGTTTTAGAAAATCCATCAATGAGGGGTAAACAAATTTGTCTAGCCTTTTTGTGCCATGCATCTGAGCCCAGGATATTTGTCTCAGTTGTGGGAATTGAAAAAGCATGGGTTTTGTGGTCATGCACATCTGATTTTGAAACAGGGCTCTGCCACTTGCCATATTGATTTTGGGCAAGAAAATTCTCCAACTCAGTAAAAAGGTACCTATTATTATCTGCCTTGCAGAGTTGATGTGAGAATTAAATGGTTCTATGTGCTTCCTACACATTTGTTATAAAGAGTAGCATTATCCTGCCTTTGCTTCATGTTCTATCACGACTTCCTTGTCTGTTATATTGAGGGCAGTAATAGTGGACCTCATAAGTTGTTGTGAGAATTAAATGGGAAAGTGCCTACTGTTATGTCTAGTGTACACTAGTCCCTGAATAAATGTTACTTTGCTTTTCTTATTACTATTCAGCTGGAGGAAGTTAAAGAGGCCTTGGCAGTGTGGCTCTAGCATGGGATAGATCCCCAGGGGAGCTCAGCTTAGTTTGCTGTGCATCCTGGGCAAGCCCCCTCTCCTCTCTGGGTCTCCTGCTTCTTCTCCCGAATACAGGGAAAGCAATTCCTGCCTCCTGGTGCTTGGAGGGGGCCTGAGAGACATTTTGAATGTCAAGATCCTGCAATTTAGCAGGTTCTGGGTAAGAGAGCCAGGCCAGGACATCTAAACATTGAGAAGCAGTCTGGAGGCTCCGTCCGTCATGGCCACTTGGCCTGGGAGTTGATCCCATGTGGCCTCCCCGGCCCCGCCCGAGTGGGTGAGCTTTGATGCTAGGCCAGAAAACAAGCGTGTAAAAAGGTGAAAACCTGGGAAATGATATGTAGCCCTGCCCCCTTGGCCGTCAAACCCGAGGCAGCCTTTCACAGCATTTCATGCTGAAGCACTTCCAGGAACTATTGTTGCCTTCCGGATGTTCCTAACAGTGAAACAGGGGCATCTGGTAAAAACCCATAGTGAAAGGTAAAGGCACCTGCACTGACTTGGGATCCAGGTATCCTACGAACTAAAATCAGAGCAGTCAACTGAAAATATGTTGTTGTTGCTTTTTTTAAATAGAACCTCTAATTTCCTCAGCCCCATTAGGATGAAAAGTTCATTGCCTGCTACCCTACCTTTGCTGACTAATTTTGCTAGAAAGTGCTGCTGCAGCAGAGAAAGAAAGTCTGGCTACTTTAGTTCACCGCATAGGCTCTTTCAGTGAAAAGGAATTAGGGAGAAAAGAGTGAAAAGGAATTAAGGAGAAGAAAGGAGTCAACTACCTTTGAAAGAGGCTGTTCTGCGAAGAGGTGATAGAGTCCCCCCGTGGGATCATTGTGATATTCCACACGATCATTGTGACGGTCAGCCTGCTACTCGGACATACAAACCCCGCACCATTCACAGCTACCAGGATCGTGTGGGAGTTATAAGATATATAGAGCTGGCCCCTGTGGTTGGGGGAGGGGCCAGGGAACAGAGGGCTCTTTTTCCTAATTAGCTGTTTTTATACAGGGAACACATGACCCAAACACAACCACCAACTGTGTCTTTGACATATACAGGCAGAAAGGGGGAGCTGGGCTTTTGTCTGCCGCAAATTCTTTCAACTTGCCTGTCACCCCAAGCTGTAAAACTCAACAATGAGTCGGATGAGCAGGACCATTTCAGATAGTTTGCTAAATGGACTTGGAGACAGGTATTATTTCCATCTGTTCAGGGTTGAAAAATACTGTAAAAGTAAAATTGGGTTAATATCTTTTTTCTTTCCTTTTCTAAAAGATTTGTGACCATGTTTGCCATTTGCCTGAGTTTCCAGTGTATCCTAGAATGTGCGTGGTTCAAAAAGAAATAAACACATTTTAAGGAATAATATTTCTTAGTAATAAATTCAACCTATTCTAATTGTTCTACTTTCCATAACATTGACTGTTAACTTAGTACATACAAATGGATTTCAAAGGCTATTACAACATAGACTACTTTCCCTGTCTAATGAAGGGTGTTTGATAATATACAGTCAGTATAAGAATCAGCAACTTGAAGAATAAGATATAAAACAAGGAAAGGGTGCTTGCTTTGTGGATGTATATATACTTATTTGTGCGGTATCGTTCTTCTTTGATTTCTGAAGCAATGAAAAAAATCTCGAATATTTTTCACCCATCAGCTTAACTGAAAGCAGTTATGCACAAATGATCTTCCCAGAGCCACAGGTAACATGTGCTAACACTAACTATGCTGAACTGGAAGTCATCAAAATGCCATGCCTGGTGGCACTGCCCAGGTAGCAGTCACCAGAGCATTTCCATATACAGCTCAAAGAGAATTTCCATCTGTAGCCATGGTGCAGGCAGGTTCAGAGAACTTCCCAACGCTGAGATTAAAGAAATCCACAACAAAACGCTTCTCCAATTGGGTAAACACAGTCTTTCATGGACAGAGCTGTTTAGAAAAAATAGTGCCTTCTTTGTTTCACCACATATTCACTGCATTGTATAGCACAACTGGGAAATAGTGACAAGACCATAAAAAGCTAGATGGAAAAGTGTCAAATTAAACCCAGAGCAAAACCCAGAGCTGATTGGCTTAATTGGAGATAATGAGAAGCAAAACCACATCTCTACTTGCAAAGTAAAACAGAGAACTGAAGCAATTACCCAGAAAATTCACAAACAGCCCTTTGCCGAAATGCCTAGAAAACTGAGGCCAAAGTGTTTTGAGATTTCAAATGTCTGGATAATGCCTTAAAGTTCCACCTCACTTTGCTAATGATGACCTGGACTCAATGCATATGCCATTCTTTCCAGTGAAAAATGGCATTCACCCCAAGTCGGTGATTAGGTTCCTGCCCGCAGAGACTACCGTAAGCACCTCCGGTCAGAGATTTCAAGTCCCGTTAAACTGGAAAACAGGAGACAAGGACTTGGGGTAGGGATGTGTCCTGGAGGTGATGAAAACCCAAGGGGTCAGTGAAACAAAAGGGAAAATGAATGCAAAAGTCGTTTACTGGGGATCACACTGGGGCACGTTATCAAAGAAAACTTTACCCACCACTGGCCTGTCAATCAAGCCGTTTGCAAATTTTGCACTCGGAGGCTTCTTCATGTGCCCAGTCTTGGCAAATCCACACTATGAAATTTGGCAAAATAGACCAGTGGAAGCAGCCATGACTGGGGACTTCCAGAAAAAGGGGAGCACAGCCACTGCTATTTACTCCTCTTTAAACTCAAATAATGTTATCTGTGTGCAAGCCTCTCGTTTTCAGATATGTATACTTCTCCTTTAGCGTGCAATGCCATCTTTCTCCCTGAAAGTCCTAACAATATCGTGTCCCCCCAGAATAGAGAATGTTTCCGGGTGATGTCCTTGTGGTCTCAGAGACAGCAAGACCATGCCTGACTCCGGAGAGATGGACTTGGTACATGGAGCCCGGAGAAGACGTGTTTGGATGTGGGGAGGGCTGGGGTGGCCTTACCGAAGCTGGGGGCACTGTGCAAGGTCATGTCCCGGATCACCCTTGTGCCGAAACAGGACCACATCAAGAGGAACTGCTGGGCCACCTTCTTCAAGGACCCTTGCCTCTTGGCAGCCACCTACAAGAGAGTGAACGTCTGTATGCGTGGTTGATTTGACCTTCATTTATTACCGTCTCTTATTGAAATGACAGGAAGGCTTTGGGTCTCTAAGTTCAATGTTATAGACTTTTTATTTTTAACAGCAAAAACACACTTTAAGAAATGAAATCTTATGTTGAGACTCAACAGGTACAACCGCTAGGAGAGATGCTGACCTGGTTGAACCAGGGGAGGGAGACTCTAAGAGTCCTGCCTCGTGACACACCCCTCCCCCACTCCTGAGGGGGGCCCAGGCCTCTCCTTGCATCCCTAGGGCTCCGAGGCTGCCGAGGAAACACTCAGCTAGCTCACTGCGGGGCTCTGTATTACCCAAGCGCCATCAAGGCGAGTGATGGGCTGCCACACCCGGGCCTGCACCTTCCGCTTCAGCTTACCAACCTTCACAACACACCGGTCCACCATGGTGTCCAGCCACTCGATGTAGGACTCGATGGGAGACTGCTCCTCCAGGAGATGGTCGAACTCCTGATACACTGTCAAACAGAGGAGACCCCACACACCATGCAGTTGTGTTTAAACACACACAGGTGTTAAAAGAACAAAGGAATACAACGGAATAAAATAAAAAACTCCAAAGTCTTAGCAGGGTATTCAAGGATTTAGAGAATACACCCCAACTTACCTTTCCAGGCTCATCCTCCGTGCCTGTGAACACTTTAAGCCCTGGCCACCCCGGGTTACTTGCCATCCCCGCTTTTCTCAGGCAGTTCCCTCTGCTTAGACTGTTTAGTCTGTCATGAAACAGCTGAAATGATCCTCCGATGAAATCCTATTTACCCTCCCATGCCCCTCGCCGGCAGAACTGATCACTCTCCCTCTGTACTTTCACAGCACTTTACTATTTGCATTCTACCTTCACTGTATCACTAAGAACACTGCTATAGTTAGGGGTGTGCATGGGCGTGTCCCCCTGCTACTTCTTTGCCTGATAGCTTTATTAGCTGGCACATTACCTGTGCTATAGCTCTTATCCAGTATGCGCTTGCTTGCATGACAGGGGAGATGCACTGCTGCTCTCTTGCTCTCTGCCCCATGGTAAGGCACATTTGACCATTCAAATGTCTCTGAACCACAACCATACTGGACAAGCAGCCTAACCAGCCTCTCAGTGCTTGACACATAGCAGACGCTTAATAAACGTTGGTGTAAAGGAAACCATCACTGTGCCCTCCAGTTTCCATACTGGTCAAAGGAGGATCATCATATCACTTTACAACCTGTCTTCAGGTACAAGTCAAATCATTGAGTATAGAAGGATTCTGTAATCAGTGAAGCACTGCAGAAAGTAGAAACATTGCTGTGGTGATCTCCAATCCGGAACATCTCCTCTTACTACATTTCTTTGTGTTTTTGTATGTGAAGCTCAATAAATCAAACCACGATTCAGGATTCACATGTTCCTACAGTTTTCATTTGTCTGAGCAGCTTTTGTTGTCCCATTTTCCAGGACTGGCCAATCTGCTCTATTTTACTTAACTGATAACTGCTGCAAGAGGTCAGCTTCCAGGACCCGAAAACATATACTTTAGAATGAGAAAGGACTTTACAAAACCCATTTAGTTGATCTGTCTCATTTTATAGGTGAGGAAGCTATGTCTTAGAGATCAGATGACCCCCTCAGAGTCAGAGGGTGAGTTGGTGGCAGAGCAGGAACTGGAACCCAGTCTCTGACTTTCCCTCTGGTGTTCCTTCGCTCTTCACGGCACTGCCTGTGCGTCTGAGCCACTGTGCTTCAATCCGTGATGACAATGATCGAGATTGGCAATGAAAGTGCTAACTGCCAACATTTACTGAGTGCTTGCCGCATGCCAGGCACTCTCCTAAAATGTTTTCTACGGGCACACTCTGACCTTAGACTACCCCTAGAATGTGAATGTCATGAGGCCAGGACCTAGACCAGTGCCTGGTACACAGTAGTTGCTCGAATGTTTGTTGAAAGGATGAACGGCCCACGGAGGTAGGTACTATTATTACCCCCCCCACACACACCCAGCCTTTTGACAAATGAGGCAGAAGAGGCACACAGAGATGAGTGACTTCCGCAGCTGGTTAATGGCAGAGGCAAGTTTCAAACACAGCCTGCCTCAAGTGCTTGCCTCCCAACCTCTTCTCTACACTAGCTCTACGCTGTGTACCATGTATGTGGCACACATTGTCCCATTTCATCCTTTTGCATTATCCCCATTTTACAGATTTGGAAGCCGAGGTCACAGCACACCAGAACCAGGGTTTGAATCAAGGTCTGTCGGGCATCCCAACCACATGCTCTTACCACAGCACCACTTAAGGCTCATTCTAATCATCATGCTCAAGTCCCAATGTGTACTTTTTAATTTAAGGTAAGTCAGGCATCCCCAGCCAGCATCTACATCATGGATGTGATGGTAACCCCCTAAAGCAAGAATCCGCAGACTTGTCAACTGGTTGTAAGGAAAGGAGGGTGCAGCACACAGGTGCCCCTAGTCCTATTCAAACCGACCTTTGGTCCAGCTCATTGTGTTCAGGGACTTACTTCCCAGCTGTCTGGAAGGAGCAAGGATGACACCCGCGTGCCAGGCCACCTGCCTTCAGGCTTCCTCAATCCCCCTCATCCCGGCACTGCATCACATAGTATGTCCTCTTTGGTAAAACACAACCATTTGGAAATTACTTGTTCAACTTCTGATTTGCCATTAGCTCTAAGCTCCACGTGGCAAGGGCAGTGTCCATCTTATTCACTGCTCTTTGCTCAGCGTATTAACACAGTGCTAGACCCAGGACAGGCAGGTGGGTTGCACTGAACCTCATCATGACTCCCTTCCTCTAGAAGAATACAATCACAGATTTAAAGGACAACATTCTTGGCTTCCCTGGTGGCGCAGTGGTTGAGAGTCCGCCTGCCAATGCAGGGGACACGGGTTCGTGCCCCGGTCCGGGAAGATCCCACATGCCGCGGAGCGGCTGGGCCCGTGATCCATGGCCGCTGAGCCTGCGCGTCTGGAGGCTGTGCTCCGCAACGGGAGAGGCCACAACAGTGAGAGGCCCGCGTACCGCAAAAATAAAAAATAAAGGACAATATTCTGCCCCCAGCCTAAGAAAGCCAGAAGAGAAAGCCCCAAAAGGTTCTTTCTTGGAGAAGCAGCAGTGACCTTCGTGCTGCTCCAGCAAAGGCTCAGAGCCTGGTCCCTAAAACAAGCAATGGTGATTGTAGTTTTCCTTATGAGTCTGGGTCACATTTTCTTCCCCCCATGAAAGGTGCTGAGGGGAGAAGAGAGCTGAGTCTAATGCTGCTAGGAGTGGTTGGCAGAACCAGGAAGTTGGATCATTGTGGGCTTCCACCCATCTATTTGGTCCTCTACAAACATTGCTGGCCCCCGCCTCTACCCCTGGCCCTGTGTGAGGCCCTGGGGACATGGCCATCAGGAGTATAGCTAGCACTGTTAGGGGGCTCTTAGCCATGCTTTCCATTGTCTTCCAGAAGGAAAAACACAACAGGAAGCATGACTGTAAGCACTTGGAAAGATCCTGGAACCTCTAAAGCTTGCCCACATCTCGTTATTTTTTTCTCCTCTGGCATGCACAAGTGCATGGCGGTGACACCAAAACTAGACCTGGGTTCCAGGTCTAGCTCTGCTAACTTGGGAAAGGTTCACCACCTCTCTGGGGCTCAGTTTTCTCATCTGTAATATGGGGCTGATAAGTGAATCCTCCCCAAAGGGTTGATGTGGAGATTGAGATCATGACACAGGACCTGGCATAAACTAGGCACTCTATCAGCTGAATTATTATTTGTCACAATCTCTAAAATTCTTAACAGGGGAAAGCAGGCTGGAGGCTGTTGCACAGGAAGAAATAAGAGCCTGAGAGGAGCTCTGGGGTCACTAGGAAAGAAGAAGCCCCAGGGAAGGTCCACGTGATCCAGTGCTTCAGCTGCTCCATTTGTTTTTGAAAAGAGGTCTCTAATAGGAACATCTTAGAGAACTCTGTTTATAAACATGACATGCTTAGGCTGGATGAAGAAAGTTTTCCTTCAGGGCAACAGTGTTGAGGGGGTGTAGTAGAAACCTAAGGGGCTTGGGGCTCTCAGAAGACTGGGCCCCTCTTCTCGGGGCGGGGGACAGCCACTCTGCAGCTTCCTGAATGTCACTATTAGGGCCTTGGGCCTCACCCCATCCAGAAGGCACAGCTGCTGCCGTATCCCCCACACCCAGCACAGCCTCAGCACCAAGCTTTCCAAGAGCTGATGGGGGCGGATGGACTCACCCTCTGTCCTCATGCTCCCTTCCCCCGAGGCACAAGAAGCAACGGCTGAGTAAAATAAGGAAGGAGCCAACAGACCCTGGTCCAGGGGATTCCCTGGGCAGAGGCTGTGATGGGCTGTTGAGGAACAGCACGGATGTGCTAAGAATGGTGGTGTTCTCTGGCCTTCCGTGTCCTCTGCTGCTAAGAAGAGCAACCCGACCACATCAGGATAATACCTGGAGCGGTACTCTCACTATCTTTACCCACAGGGGCATGAACATGTATTCACAGAAGTGAATCACCTTCCATCCCCTTCTCAAACATCTACTACGATTGAGAGGTTCACCTGCCAGTAAATAGGTGGGCTGACGCCCGTGACCCTCCACAGAAAAGTAGGCGGGATTTCCAGCTTCCTCCAGGCTGACATAATGACATACACTGAGAGAGGCAGCAAGCTTTGTCCTCATTTGTTGATGCCACCTAGGGAACGGCACCTGGCATCGAGGGTCACGGGTGGGGCCTTTTGCCTGACACTGTGTGCTGCCCAATGCCCCAGCACCCATTTTCTCCAGCAAAGTTGACCAGCTAGCCCCTCCATCTAGGCCGACCCATTCAACAGGAACAAGAGAGGGGACGGGATCCCAGGGAGAAGGACAGGGTGGGAATGCCACCTAATTATGTACCAAGATACTCTTTCTTTCTTTCTTTTTAAACAAATAAAAAGACACACGCCCTGGTAGAGCATCTTACACTGGATTATGAGCTTCCGGTGCTCATCTCGAGTGTCTTCCATGGTGTAGAGGGTTTGCTTGGTGATGCTGTTGAGGTCCACGTTCCTCCAGTCTTCCAGCATTTGGAATGTGATGTCTGCACTGTGGATCACTGTTCGAGATGCCTGGAATCCAATACAATCAACTCATTAGCTCATGGGTTGTTAGGTTGAAACCCCTTCCTTTATTTCCTTTTAGTTCTTTTTAATGAATCTGTTTATGGTACTTTGCAAAGTACTCTGAAATTCAAGAAAACTCAGATGATGAGTCTATAACTCAGGAGATCCGTATACCATTTTCTCTGTGGCTCTCTCCTCACATCTCTCTTTATAAGAAACTACCCCATGGTGGCCTAGGCCAGACCAAACCTGCTGTTCCCAGCCCCTTTGGTCTTGACCCCGTGGAACAACGGGATGAAGCCCAGAGATCTGTCAGCCTCCTGATGTGAGCTTGTGGGCGAGAGCTCTGTGTTTAATAACCCGTGTCTCTAGCGTGTGAGAAGCAACAGGCTCAGATCTAGGAAGGGTCCTGCTACCCTTGGGCCTATGATAGATTCAACCCCAGAAATTTTACAAGGTGTAGTTTTCATCTAAGTGCATTCTGAAGCAGTTTATGGTCTAGCTTTCTGCTTTTGCTTTTTATGTAACTATAATAATTAAAACAAATATGAACAATTGAGATGGAAGAAAAGGAAACTATACCTTACGACTCAGTGGTCTTTTAATGTGGTCTGTGTGAATGTGAGAGTGTGTGAGTGTGTGTGTGTCTGTGAGTGTGTGAGTGTGTGTGCATTTAATCTGTGGCTTCCTCAGCAACCCTCATAGTAGAACTTAAATTTGTAAGCTGGAACAATACTCGGAACAACAATACTTGGAACTACCAAGTTGTAGCAATACTGATAAAAGCAAAGAAAAACACTTCCAGAATCATTTCCTTTACTTGCATGTTTTCAAAAATGTCTTTAATAAAACAAAACAAGATTTCAAAGACACATGGACATTGTAAGTCGCCTAATGCTTATGAATTTCCAATCAAATGTAAATACTGACGAGCCTTTTACATGTAGACTGTCCGAGCACAGGTAAAATAAAATCTTACTTAAATCATTGTAGAAGTCTTTGCGCAACACAGAGGCCTAGAATATATGAATATATGAAAAGTGAGTTGGGTTGGTTTCTAATGATAATTGAATGTGAAGGTCTAGGATTCTGGATTCAAATATACTTAGTGCAAATCCTGACCTTGCTACAGACCAGCTGATTGATTGGGGGCAGGCAAGCAGATTAACCTCAGTTTCCTGATCTATAAAATGAAGATGTACTAGTACCTATCTCTTCAGGAGGGCCACTGTTGAAGACTCCTTGGGATAATGCTTGCAAGGTGCACAGTTCCGGGAGTAAGAGCTCAATAAATGAGGCTCCTCTCACGCAGGTCAATTCTCTTTGTTGTGATCGCTCTGACACCCCAGGACCTTTGCACAGGGTGCTCCTGCTGCTGAAATGTTCTTCTCTCACCCTGCCCCGGCCACCCTGCCATCATGCGTGCTCAAAATTAAATGCAGTGCCCATGGAGAGGGCTCCTCTAACCACATTATCTAAATAGGATCTAAAATGCCCCGTTATTCTCTATTTCCATTCTCCTTCCTTCATAACGCTTATCACTTTTCACTATTTTTTGTTGGGCAAGTACCACTAAGTGTAAATGTCTGGCACACAGTAGGCACTCAGAAGATTTTGTGGGATGAATGGCTGAGATATGAATGCCAAGTTGCTTGCTCAGTGTATATCCAAAAGGGCCTGAAGAGTTGGCTCTTGGGTTTAAGTATCTGGGGGCGAGTTTTTGGCTGGATGTTGTTTAGTCTGACTTGCCTTGTGTGTGTTTAGGAAAGCTTGCTGGGATATTAGCTACGATGCTCCATGGTGTTTCATTCCCAGCACTAACCCTAGTCCTTTGGCTGATCCAGAAATGTGTCTGATAGCTGCCCAGTGAAGATGGAAAGGTAGCAATTGCTGATTAAAGTACGAACTGTCTATGTGAGAAGTGGCGAGTGTGTGTGCGCGCATGCCCGTGAGCACGCAGGTGGTTGTAGGCGTGGGTGTGGATGCTTTTACCTACATGGTACATTAAAGGGTCAAAGGCCTTTCTAAACTTCCTAAATGTCTACTTTTAACTATGTCCTAAAACCGTATCTAGTTCCCTGATATGACCCAAAACCGGCTCTTCCAAGCTGGGAAGAAGAACCAGACGGCATGCATCCTCAGAAACAATGCAGTCTTTCCTTTTTTTTTTATAAAGAATATCTCAAATCAATTTATTTTATATACACATTAAAATCTTTTATATTTAATAAATGTGTAAGATACAAAGACAAAAATGACAACTCCCAAGACCCAATACCCATGATGAATATGAGTTTCCCTGACCCAGAATTTACCATCATTAAGGTCTGGAAATATTTGCTTCCATCTAATCACTGTTTTTGTTATTGTAAAATTATTATTGTTTTTGTTTTAAAAAGATACACATATTTATGCAATTGAAATTTAATAGAAAAAATTAAACAAGAAATTTTTGATCTTTATGTGTAGATACTATATGTTTAGTGATATTAATAGAACCCTCAGGCTTGTGTTGAGTCCCTTCTAAAACCTTTTGATGGACAGAGGTAGGATTTGAAAACTAACCCTGGCAGTGTTTCTTTATTTTGTTACTATTCATTTTATTTCCTGAATCCCATTAACCTGTGAGGCTCTGCCCTACCCCAGAACAGTGCCCAGGTGTGGCCTCTGAAACAGTACAAATGTGGAAGGTTTCCCTCTGTGCCATTTATGCCAGGGGCAGGGCTGGAACAGTGAGGTGTGTGGGGGGGGGGGGGCGGTGGGTGGGTGGCGGTAGTTTTACACTTTCTGGTTCCTGGCCTGGAGCCTTCCTTCAGGCCACTCTAACTAGAGACCCCTCCCCCTCCCACCTTGACCTTGAGTAACCAACACCAACCAGAACCAACAATGTAAGGGAGAGGTTACAAACCCGAACACATAAACAAGGCAGGCAGGTGAAGTGCATGAGTGAGGTGGGCCAAGTGTAAGAGAAAGCGGAGGTGATGAGAGGACGCTGCCTGCTAGAGAAAAGCTCGGCCCATCCAGCTGGTTATTGCCCCGGGGAAATTAGCTCTGGGGTTGCCAGCTCTTACAATTTTTCTACAGAAAATGTGGGTGTTTAGTTGTCATCTCCTAGTTTCAACTGTTAGTGACTAAGTAAAAAAAATTTTTTGAACATATGCCAATCAAACAAAAATAACCCCACACATCTGCGGGCCAGATTTGACCTGCAGCCACCAGTTTGTCCCCTGGGCTTTAAGGTCATTAACAGTTTAATGAATGTTAATGGTCTGCCTTAACAGACTTAGATTCCCTTCCTTGAGGTTCAAAATTAACAGAAATGCAAAACTTTATGCCATCAGTTAGAACTACAGAGCTACAGCGGGATCTTTCACTTTTTACTGTACGTATATACTTTCATTAATTAAAAAAAATTTTTTAATAGTAAGCAAATGTCACTTTTGTGCTAAAAAGAACAGAAACCTGGGGAAAAAACAAAATTGGGGTGATTTTGCACCCCCCAGGCTACACATGGCAATGGCTGGAGACATTCTTGACTGTCACAACCAAAGTGGTACTTGGGGGTGGGTGGTCTTACTGGCATCTAGTGGGTAGAGGCCAGGGATACCACTAAGCATCTACAATACACAAAGCAACTCCCCACAACAAAGAATTACCCAGCCCAAAAAGGCAACAGTGGCTGAGAAACCCCAATGTACTTAAGCAAAACACAAAACTTGTGGACCTAGAATATATGAAAGGTTAATGCGGAAATGATGTCAGAAATTATTCTGTATGTTACTTGAAACTATATAGTGATTGGCTAGCGTTTCAATTCCTTATCTGTAGAAATTTCAGATAATGGTGAGAGTGTACTATTAAACAACCACACCCTGACAGATCCTCTCCAGAGTTATTGTGGATTTGCCGTTCATTTTCAATGACTTAGCAGTAGTTAGAACACACAACACAGGACAGCTACCTGGCAAAGGTGATTTAGTGATGTCTGCCGTCTCAGAATTTGGGAAAATCTTCTCGACACTGCAAGAAGAAAAGAGTGAGTATGACACATTTTATGCTTTACGGTCCGACCTTAGATTTTCCGCAGGCCGATTTCAAAAAGTAGCTTCCTTGTTTGCCTAACTTTGTCACTGTCCAATCCTGTTTTCTGCACCCACTGGCAAAACCCTGCATTTGCTTCTTTGTTCTCCCATATGGACAACTATTTCCTAAGATGACGATATTTGGGGTACATATTTCAAAGTTGCCCACACTCCACACTGGCAGGTGTGAGAAACTGTGGCGTCAATCAACCGTGAGTAAAAGCAATTATTTACTTGTCTTTCATTTCGCTAATTGCAAGCTCAATCACTTCTCCCCATAAATAATTGCAGGAATCAAGTGGAAGCTTTGAAGAAGGCCCTTTAAAAAGTAGTATGTCTACTAGGAAACCTTGATTGAGCAGGGTTGCTTCTAGGATAGAACCCTGGGCGGCACCTTGAATGTGGCTTTGCATTCATCATCTGTCGTTTTCATCCAACAGTCTCCACGACCTATTTGTACGGATGATCCTGGGTCCTATGCTGACATAATAGGCTGATGCTTTGAAGTGGGGTGATCTTATATCTGTAGGTTTCGAAGCAGACAAGTCATGTGCCAGCCCAAGGTCTTCATCCTTACAGAGTCCTTTGGAGAGGTGTGTGTCTCCACTCCTTGCACCTTCTCGAAGTGCACCCCCAAGGCTCCCTGGGGAGAGTGGGCGCCTCCAGGCTCCCATAGGTGGCAGGTCCGACAAACCTCCTGGCTTTGGACTTTCAACAGATTTGCTTTGCCAGCGTAATTAAAATGGGCACGGGGCATTCTTCTCATTAATTTCTGAACTGGTCAAGAAACAATCAGAAATTTCCCTGGGATTATTCTAATTTGTACTCAGAACCAGCTT
This sequence comes from Globicephala melas, assembly GCF_963455315.2. Taxonomy (NCBI): domain Eukaryota; kingdom Metazoa; phylum Chordata; class Mammalia; order Artiodactyla; family Delphinidae; genus Globicephala; species Globicephala melas. The sequence continues at coordinate 15,583,872 of NC_083323.1, forward strand.
GGTTGGAAAAATAGGGCATGGGGTGGAGGAAGGGGGGGGCAGGTGGAGTCGGGGGACAGATGAACTTCTAATTTTCCAGGCCGATCAATCGTTAATCCTTCTCCTTAATTACTTTTTCTTTAACTTTGTGATGTGGAATTTAGTGCTCATGAAAAGAAAAGAGCTGAGAGCCGTGAAATAAAGCAGGCTTTATCAATAGGTGATGGGCACGGCAGGCGGCCTCAAAGCACGTCTGAAAGGGCCCCCTTTGCCTGTGGAGAGAGGGTAATTGGATCTCCTTCATTTTCCTTGCTGGTACTTATTTCGGGCAAGCATGGCCAGCTGTATTCAAATGGGGTTTTAAGAAACACATATCTTAAAACTTTATTTGGCTTAACATCATCTCACCTTGGCTTAATAGCACGTGAGACTTCCCACAAGTAAAGACACATCGACACAGAGAAAGAGGACCAGTTTTCTCAGGCAACATGAATGCTGGGGAATGAGTGGTGATGCTCAGCAGAGAAAAGATTCACAGTCCGAATCCCCCATGAGAAATATTAATTTTGCTTTCTCATTAGGCAGAGAATTAAATAGATGAAGCCCTGAAGCTCTTGTCTGTCTTCTATTACCCCCACTTTGTGGACAGGAGCTTCAGGGAAATCTCCATTTTAGGGTCAGATAGGCGTGAGTTTGACTCCTGGCCCCTAATTACCATCTGCGTGTCTGTGTGGCTTTGGCGAAGTTTCTTTGCCTCTCGGCGCTTCACCTGTAGAAGAGGGATACTGTTTCCTACATTGCAGGGATGGGTGAGGATTAAATGGGATAAGGAGTGTGGTGGTGACAGCAGAAACTCTGGCATCAAACAGACCTAGGGGCTAATCCTGCCTCTGCTGCTTACTTCCTCTCTAAATCTGTTTCATTTTCTGTAAAGGAGAGGTGTGCCACCCATAATAAACATTTTGTGAGGATTAACGAAGTTAACGCATGGAAAGTGCTGAGCATGATAGTTGGTGCTTTGTAGGCATCAGTAAATTCTTAGCTATTATTATTATTTTATTAACAACCTATATAAAATATCTGGCACTAAAATGTTACCCTCCCTTCCCCCCTGCTCCCAAACTTCATACTTACATTCAAACTTGATGTTTCGTAAGTTTTCTGGGAGGTCATGGAGAGCCACTTTTAGCCACTCATCCAGCTGTTTGGCAAACTTTCGGATCACCTGAGTTAAGCTAGAAAGAGAAATGACACATGCTAAGTGCCTTGTGTGTTGCCCAGTCCTCCCCACAGGCCCCTACAGAGTCTTATTTCCTCTGATGGTGTTTTGACTGCAACCATTAGGTGCCACTGAAAGCAGTAACCTCAGGGACAGGGTCAGCAGTCCATGCCCTGTGGAGAGCTGGTGGGTCTGAGAAGGGCGTGGACAGAACGTGCTCTGGTGCCCACGCTGGTCGACGAGGGAGACACAGCATACACAGGTGTGGGGAAAAGCCCACTGCAATGCTTGGCATCATCCAGAACCCTGTCTGCGAGTAAGACACCATCCTTCGTGTTTCTGAAGAGGCTTGTGGGAGGGGTAATGACAGTGGACAGTGGACCTGAGAGCACCGTTTGCAACTGGCCTCTCCTCTTCATGCTGTTCAGTCTTGTTGGAGCTCCCCAGGCGGGCAGGAACCCCATCTGCAGCATACCGCCACGCCTGCCCACACAGCCGGGACTCAGGCTTACTAAAATGTTTGCCTCTTGGTAGGAACTGGGAAGCAAGAGTACATTTTTAAACTGACAAACAACCCTGACACAGACCTGGAAGCCATGTCAGATTTGGAAAGTCAAGGACTGTTTGGGGGCAGGAGGTGGGGTGGGGTGGGGCTAGAGGGGTGAAGGGTTGAGGGGGCAGTCGGTTGCAATATGAGATGGGAATCTGGAGTCGAGGAGACATTAAGCACCATTTTCAGGCTCTCACCATCAAAATCATCTGCTCATCACCATAGGTCCGGTGTCCTCCATGAGGTCCTCCTTAGTCATGCCTGCCACAAGGACCTCTCCCCACCCTCACCATCCACACCATCCTTGCCTTCCACCAACACTGCCTACCCTGCTCTCATTCAGTCCCCGTCAGATTCTCCCCCTAGATAAGCAGTCCTAACTGTGTTCCTCTGCTCACTCACTCTTTCCTTTTCCATGACTTACTACAATCTTCTCCGTGTTCCTCACACTTCCAAACCCCCACCTCCCCCCTCTCCACCAGCAGGTGGCATCACCTCCTACTTCTCAGGGAAAACACCCCAAAGAAGTCAGCCTACCTGACAGAATCAAGGAGCCAGCCCCATCTCTTCCCCTCCTGCCTTCTCAGGAACCTTCCACTGCTGACTGCTCCTTCTCCTGCATATTCACCTTTTCCTCTCTCTTGATCATTCCTCTTGTCATTTTAACATGTTCAAAAATGTCTCACCTTAAAAACAAAAGACCGTCTTCTTTCCTCACTCTATCTCCTCAAGCTACTATCCTCTTTCTTCCACTTCACAGACATACTTCTTCAGAGTTGTCTAGACTCTCCGTCTCCTCTTCTTCACCTCCCATTCACTCCTCACCTCACTCCTGTACCTCCGCCTACAAAGCTCCCACCCAGGCAGCAACCTCCATCCATGACACAAACCCATAGACTCATTCTGGTCCTCACGTTGCTTGACATCTGGCAGCATTCGGCTCCGTTAGCCCTTCCTCCTTTTGGAAACGTTTACTTCACTTGGCATTTGTGACCCCTCCATCTTCTGGCTACTTCTCCCCAGTCACAAAGCTCAGCCCCCCCTACCTGGCCATTACATCGTCCAGTTCTTCCAAGTCTAGTCCTGGGCCCTCTCTTATCACATTGTATTCCTTCCTTGGATAGTTTCTCCATGCCCACAGCTTCAGTCACCATCTCTAGAACTCTGGACCAACTGCATGCAGGACACGTCCATTTCAAAGCCCCAAAAGGTCCATCGAACTAAACATGTCCAAACAGAATTCATCATTTCCCCATCAGACCTGGTTCTTTTCTGTGGTCTCTATTTCAGTGTGCACTCTACTTTGTTGAGTTTTGTTTTTAACATTTTTATTCAGAAAAACTTCAAACCTTCAAATACCCATGACCCAGCATCAATAATTAGCAACATTTTGCCAGTTTAATTTATCACATGCTTCTTTTTCTTTTCTAGAGTGTTTTAAGTGAATTCAGGATGTTATGCATTTCTAACTGACAAGTTTTAAATATGTATTTATATATGTACATACATGCACAAACACTTAAAACCACCATGCCATTGTTATACCCAACAGAATGAATAGTAGTTCCTTCATATTATCTAAAGCTCGGTCTGTACTCAAATTTCTCTATTCCTCTCAAAGACATCTTCTAGTTTGTCTGAATCAGGATCCAAACAAGTTCCACACATTGCATAAAAGATATAATTGCCTTGTTCTATTTCTTAAGCCTTTAAAAAAAATTCTATTTCATGCCATTGGTTTATTGGCAACATCATGTTATTTGTTCCATGGAATGCCCCACATTCTGATTTGGTTGATTTCTTCCTTGTAGTGACACTTAACTGTTCATTTATCCTGTGTGCTTCCTATAAACCGGGCACAAAAGGAGGAAAAAAAGAAACAAAAGCTGAAGGAACTAACAGAAAACAACTAGCAAGATAGAAGATTTTAATCCAACCATGTAAATTAATTACATTAAATATAAAGGTCTAGACATAGCAACTAAAAATTAGAAACTGTCATATTGGATAAAAAAGCAAGACCTCATTATATGTTGAGAATATGAAATCTACTTTAAGTATGAAGACATAGAGTAACGGAGTGGAAAAAAGATATACCATGCAAACACTAATAAAAAAAAAGCTGGAGGGGCTTCCCTGGTGGCGCAGAGGTTGAGAGTCCGCCTGCCAATGCAGGGGACGCGGGTTCGTGCCCCGGTCCGGGAGGATCCCACATGCCGCACAGCGGCTGGGCCCGTGAGCCATGGCCGCTGAGCCTGCACGTCTGGAGCCTATGCTCCGTGGTGGGAGGAGCCACAACAGTGAGAGGCCCGTGTACCGCCAAAAAAAAAAAAAAAAAAAAAAGCTGGAGTGGCTATCTTACTAATCAAAGTAAACTTCTGAACAAGAAATATTACCAGTGTTAAAGAAAGGTTTTACATTATGAAAAGCAGGCAATTCATCAAGAAGTCACAACAATCCTAATGTGTATGTACTTAATAGAGCTTCAAAATACACGAAGCAAAAACTGATAGAAGTAAAAAAAGAAATAGACAAATCCACAATTATTGTTAGAGACATCTATATTCCTCTCTTGGTAAACAATAGAACAAATGGACAGAAAATCAACAAGGGCATAGAAAACATAAAAAATGCTAACAATAAACTTGACCTAATTGACATTTATAGAACATTCCACCATATGAGAGCAGAATATACAGTCTTTTCAAGTACACATGGAATATTCACCAACATATTCTGGGCCACCAGACAAGTCTCAAAAAAATGTGAAAGAACTGATACAATACAACATATGTAACCTGACTATAAGAAAATTAAACTAGAAATAACAGAAAGATATGTCGAAAATCCTGAAATATTTGGAAATTAAACAACTCACTTCTAAATAACACATGAGTCAAAAAGAAAGTCACAAGGGAAAATATTTTAATTGAATTAAAATGAAAACATAACATCAAAATTTGTGGGATGCAGCTAAGCAGTGATTAGAGGAAAATTTATAGCATTAAATGCTTTATTAGGAAAGTAGAAAGATTTATAATCAATGACCTAAGCTTCCACTTAAAGAAAATTAAAAAAGAAGAGTATATTAAACTCAAAGCAAGAACAAAAGATAAAAGCATATATCGATAATATTGAAAACAGAAAAACAGTAAGAAACCAAAGAAATCAGAGAAACTAAATGATGGCTTTTAGAGAAGATTAATAACATTGATAAACCTCTCGGGACACTGACCAAGAAAAAGAAAACATGATATAAACTACCCACATCAGGGATGAAAAAAGGGACATCACTACAGATCCTACAGATATTCAAAGGATAATAAGGAAATACTATGAACACGTTTAAGCTCATGGATTTAAAATTTTAGATAAAATTCTATACAAACTCTTACAGAAAAAGGAAGAGAGGGACTCATTTTATGAGGCCAGGATTACCCTGATACCTAAACCAGAAGACACTAAAAGAAAATAAAACTAAAGATCAATAACTCTCATGAATGTAAATCCTCAACAAAATATTAGCCATTCAGATGTAGCAATTATACATATGTATGAAACTATCATGACCAAGTGAGTTTACCCTGGGGATGAAAGCCTGTTTCAATATTTGAAAGTCAAACAATGTAACCCACCTTATTAACAAACTAAAGAAAAACCATATGATGATCTTGGTACAAAAAAGCTTTTAACAAAATTCAAAATCTTTTCATGATAAAAATTCTCAACAAACTAGAAATGGAAAAGAATTTCTCCAACCTGATAAAGTGCATCCATAAAAAAAACCTATGGCTAGCATCATTTTTTTTTTTTTTTTTTGCGTGTACGCGGGCCTCTCACCACTGTGGCCTCTCCCGCTGCGGAGCACAGGCTCCGGACGCGCAGGCTCAGCTGTCATGGCTCACGGGCCCAGCCGCTCCGCGGCATGTGGGATCTTCCCAGACCGGGGCACAAACCCACATCCCCCGCATCGGCAGGCGGACTCCCAACCACTGCGCCACCAGGGAAGTCCGTAGCATCATTTTTATAATGAATACTGAATGCTTTTCCTTAAGATCATGGAAAATGCAAAAATGCCACCCCTACTTAAATGGGGACATCATTTGAGAGGTGCAATAAGACAGGGGGAGAAAAGAGTATACATATTGCAAATCAAGACATAAAAGTGTCTTTATTCCTAGAGTACATGATTCTACTCATAGAAAATCCCAAAGAATCTACAAAAAAGCTATTAGTCAGTGAGTTTAATAGGATCTCATACAAGATCAACAAACAAAAATCAATCATTTTTCTTCAACTATCAATGAACAACTGGAAACTGAACATAAAAAATAGTAGCATTTACAATAGCACCAAAACCCACAAAATAATTAGATATAAACCTAGCAAGACATGTACAAAATCTATTTGCTAAAAACTCCAAAACTATGAAACACCAATGAAGAATATTAAAGAGGACCTAAATAGATGGAGAGATATACCACATTCATGGATTGGAAGACACAATATAGTTAGGATGTCAATTCTTTCAAAATTTATCTATAGATTCAATATAATCCTAAACAAAATTTCACAGAACTTTTTGCAGATTCTATGAACTTAATATGCAGAAGCAAAGGAACAGTTTTGAAAAAGAAGAACAAAGTTGGAGCACCCATTCTAACTGACTTTAAGACTTACTACAAAGCCACAGTCATCAGAACAGTGTGATATTGGTGAAAGGAGGACATATAAAGGAAAGGAACAGAATTGAGAGTCCAGAAATACACACACACACACACACACACACACACACACACACACACGGCCAAGTAAGTTCCCACAAAACTTCAATGTAATTCAATAAATAAAAGTTAAGTCTTTATAACAACTGGTGCTAGAATATTTGGACTTTCATCTGCAAAAAGCAGAAATGAACCTTTATCCCTACACCTTACACCATATGGAAAACTCAAAATGAACCAATGTAAAGTCTAAAAAAATTATAAAATGTAAAAATTGTAAAACCTAAAACATCTAGAACATAATCTAGGAAAAAACTGTGACCTTTCTTGACAAATGATTATTAGATATAACACCAAAAGCAAAATCCACATCATAAAATATTGATAAATTGGACTTCACCAAAAGTTGAAAATTCTGCTCCTCAAGTGATAATTGTGTAGAACGTGAAAAGCCAAGCAAAAATTGAAAGAAAATAGTTTCAAAACACAACTCTGGAAAAGAACTTGTACCCAGAATATATAAAGAATTCTGCAACATCCATTTATGATAAAAACTCTCTGGAAGGTGGGCATAGCGGGTACATACCTCAACATAATAAAGGTCATATATGACAAACCCACAGCTAATATCATACTCAATGGTGAAAAGCTGAAAGCATTTCCTCTAAGATCAGGAACAAGACAAGGATGCCCATTCTTGCCACTTCTATTCAACACAGTTTTGGAAGTCCTAGCCACAGCAATCATACAAGGAAAAGAAATAAAAGGAATCCAAATTGAAAAGGAAGAGTAAAACTGTCATTTTGCAGATGACATGATACTATACATAGAAAATCCTAAAGACAACACCAGAAAACTCCTAGAGGTCATCAATGAATTTGGTAAAGTTGCAGGATACAAAATTAATGCACAGAAGTCTCTTGCATTCCTATACACTAACAACAAAATAGCATGAAGAGAAATAAAGAAAACAATCCCATTTACCATCACAACAAAAAGAATAAAATACCTAGGAATAAACCTACCTAAGGAGGCAAAAGACCTGTACTCTGAAAACTATAAGATGCTGATGAAAGAAATTGAAGATGACACAAAGAGATGGAAAGATTTACTGTGTTCTTGGACTGGAAGAATTAATAATGTTAACATGGCCACACTACCCAAGGTAATCTACAGATTCAATGCAATTCCTATCAAAATACCCATGACATTTTTCACAGAACTAGAACAAATAATCCTAAAGTTTACATGGAACTGAAAAAGATCCAGAATTGTCAAAGTAAACCTGAGAAAAAAGAAAAAAGCTAGAGGTGTAACCCTTCCAGATTTCAGACTATACTACAAAGCTACAGTAATCAAAACAGTATGGTACTGGCACAAAAACAGACACATAGTTCAACAGAACAGGATAGAAAGCCAGAAATAAACCTATGCACTTATGATCAATTAATCTACAATAAAGGAGTCAAGAATATACATTGGAGAAAAGATGGTCTCTTCAGTAAGTGGTGCTGGGAAAACTGGATAGCTACATGTAATGAAATTAGAACATTCTCTAACACCAAATACAAAAATAAACTCAAAATGGATTAAAGACCTAAATGTAAGACAGATACTATAAAACTACTACAAAAACATAGGCAGAACATTCTGTGACATAAATGGCAAAACATTTTTTTTGATTTGTCTCCTAGAGTAATGGAAACAAAAGCAAAAATAAATAAATGGGACCCAATTAAACTTAAAAGCTTTTGCACAGCAAAGGAAACCATAAAGAAAATGAAAAGACAACCTATGGAATGGGAGAAAATATTTGCAAACGATGCAACCAACAGGGCTTGATTTCCAAAACATACAAACAGCTCATATAGCTCAACAACAACAACAAAAATAACCCAATCAAAAAATGGGCAGAAGACCTAAACAGACATTTCTCCAAAGAAGACATACAGATGGCCAAATAGGCACATGAAAAGATGCTCAACATCGCTAATTATTAGAGAAATTCAAATCAAAACTACAGTGAGGTACCACCTCACACCAGTCAGAATGGCCATCATTAAAAAGCCTACAGATAACAAATGCTGGATAAGGTGTGGAGAAAAGGGAACCCTCCTACACTGTTGATGAGAATGTAAATTGGTGCAGCCACTACGGAAAACAGTATGGAGGTTCCTCAGAAAACTAAAAATAGAATTACCGTATGATCCAGCAATCCCACTCCTGGGCATATATTCAGACAAAACTATAATTCGCAAAGATATATGCACCCCTATGTTCACAGCAGCACTATTTACAATAGCCAAGACATGGAAACAACCTACATGTCCCCTGACAGATGAATGGATAAAGAAGATGTGGTACATATACACAATGGAATACTACTCAGCCATAAAAGAAGATTGAAATAATACCATTTGCAGCAACATGGATGCAACTAGAGATTATCATACTAAGTGAATTAAGCCAGACAAAGACAAATGCCATATGATATCATGTATATGTGGAATCTGAAATATGGTACAAATGAACCTACCTACAAAACAGAAACAGATTCACAGACATAGAAGTTGCCAAGGGAGAGGAGGAGTAGGAGAGGAATGGACTGGAGTTTGGACTTAGTAGATGCAAACTATTACATATAGAATGGATAAACAACAAGGTCCTACTGTATAGCACAGGGAACTATACTCGATATCCTGGGATAAACCATAATGGAAAAGAATATAAAAAAAGAATGTATACATGTGTATAACTGAATCACTTTGCTGTACAGCAGAAATTAACACAACATTGTAAATCAACTATACTTCCATTTAAAAAAAGAACAAATTACTGTTACACACAACAACATGGATTATGCTAAGTGAAGTGAGTCATACTCAAAAGGCTACTTACCATGTGATTCCATTTATGTAAGATTCTGGAAAAGGTGAAAGTATAAGCACAGAAAATAAATGAGTGATTGCCAGGGGCTGCCAGTGGGGAGAGGCACTGACAAAATAGGCGAAGTTTTTGAAGTGATGAAACTATTTTATATTTTGTTGTATACACTAAAAATGATGAATGTTAATGAATATAAGGTATACTTCAATAAACTTGAATTTAAAAAATAAAATTAAATTAAAAGCTATAAAATATAAATAATAATATAAAATAAACTGATAGAACTAAGAACAAAAGTATCTGTTGTATCAATAAATGTATATGGGCTGGACTTACCTTATAAGAGAAAAATCAGATTGGATAATAAAACAAATTCTAATGGTTCTGTATACAAGTGAGTTATAAAGATTAAAAATAAAAGAGTGGGCAAATGTATTCCCTCAGATGAAAACAAAAAGAAAATAGAGGTCATGATTTCAATATCAGACAAATTGAATTCTGGGCCAAAAAATATTAAATGAGACTTTATAATGCTAAGAGTACAATTTACAATGAAGATGTTGTAATTCGTAAGGAAGGCATTACAACTCACACTGAAGACGAAGCAATTAGAAATATCAAAGCACTAACATTCAAAAACAAAATAATAGGAAATACAAGGTGAAATAGGTTGGCACACATTAGAAATCAGTCTTTAACTTACTAACCTTTCTCAGTCCATAACAGTCTAAGTGGACAAACACTAAGACAACACAAGAACTAAATAACAATAAATTTGGTCCAAATACATATATGTCAAAAAGTCTGTATGAAGATACAGAATGCTTCTTCAAATGTAACAAAACTGACCATATATTAGACAACAAAATCTAAGCATAGTCTCAAAAGAAGAAGTAGTTCAGAAAACAGTCTAATCACAAAGCAGTAAAGTTAAAATGAATAACATAACCAGGAAATAATAGCTCCAAACAACTGGATATTTTTAAATGCTCTATTTAAATTCTTAGGACAAGAAGGAACTCCAAATCAATGTTGCAAAATATCTAGAAAATAACAGTATTAAAATATTACATATCAAAACCTATGAGATAGGGCTTCCCTGGTGGCGCAGTGGTTGAGAGTCTGCCTGCTGATGCAGGGGACACGGGTTCGTGCCCTGGTCTGGGAAGGTCCCACATGCCGCGGAGCGGCTGGGCCTGTGAGCCATGGCCGCTGAGCCTGTGCGTCCAGAGCCTGTGCTCCGCAACGGGAGAGGCCACAACAGTGAGAGGCCCGCATAACGCAAAACAAACAAAAACAAACAAACAAACAAAAAAACCCAAAAAACCTATGAGATAAAGCTAAAATTGTGCTCAAAGGAAAAAGCCGAGCCTGAAATACTTATGTTACTAACCAAAACTAAAAGAAAGTACATAGGGACTTCCCTGGGGATGCTGTGGTTAAGAATCCACCTGCCAGACTTCCTTGGTGGTGCAGTGGTTAGGAATCTGCCTGCCAATGCAGGGGACATGGGTTCAAGCCCTGGTCTAGGAAGATCCCACAGCTGCGGAGCAATTAAGCCAGTGAGCCACAACTACTGAGCCCACGTGCTGCAACTACTGAGCCTGTGTGCTGCAACTACTGAAGCCCATGTGCCTAGAGCCTGTGCTCCTCAAGAGAAGCCACCATGATGAGAAGCCTGTGCACCACAATGAAGAGTAGCCCCCGCTCGCCGCAACTAGAGAAAGCCTGTGCACAGCAACGAAGACCCAATATAGCCAAAAAAAAAAAAAAAAAAAGCAAAAAAATTCAGAAAGAAAAAGAAAGTAAATACATCAAACCTCTATTTTTTGGTCAATTTTTTTGGTCACTGATATAACCCAACTTCCTAGATCTGAGTCAGACACATAGGAGACACTCAATAAATATGTGTTGAATAAACGAGTAACAGAGTAAACTTAAGAAAGGAAAAGGAGTTAAAAAAATAAAGGCAGGGCTTCCCTGGTGGCACAGTGGTTGAGAATCCACCTGCCAATGCAGGGGACACGGGTTTGATCCCTGGTCCAGGAAGACTCCACATGCCGCGGAGCAACTAAGCCCATGCACCACAACTACTGAGCCTGCACTCTAGAGCCCGTGAGCCACAACTACTGAGCCTGCATGCCGCAACTACTGAGGCCCCGTGCCTGAAGCCCATGCTCCGCAACAAGAGAAGCCACCACAATGAGAAGCCTGCGCACTGCAACGAATAGTAGCCCACGCTCACTGCAACTAGAGAAAGGCTGCACGCAGCAACAAAGACCCCATGCAGCCAAAATAAATAAATAAATTTATTAAAATATAAATTAATTAAATAAAGGTAGAAATTAATATGTTAGAGAAAAAGAAATAATAATAATACCAATAAATACATCCAAGAGCTTTTTCCTTGAAAAAAATTAAACAAATTAGGTAACCTATTCGCAAAGAAATGGCAGAAAACACAACTATGCAAACAAAAATGCAGTAAAACAGAAATAATCACAGACACAAAGGGAACTCAATGAATCTACAAACCCACTTTGTTCAACCCTAAGCAAGTAAATTTAAAGATCTGGAAGAAATTGATAATTTTCTAGGAAAATATAATTTACCAAAACTTACCTCAGAGAAGATAGAAAACCTAAACTGACCAATTACTATAGGAAAAAAAGAAGAAAAATTTCAAAGATTTACTCCCACAAAACACTCGGCCCAGATGCCTTCAAAGAGAAATTAATTCTGTGTAATCTTCAAGAGCAAATAATTTCAATGCTATTTAAACTGTTTCAGACCTTAGGAAAAAAAGTAGGGGCAGAGGGAACCTTCCAGATTCCTTTTATGAAGCAAAAATAATGTTGATACCAACAACTGACAAAGATTCAACAAAAAAGAAAAGTGCAAACCAATCTCACTTCTGACTCCTGATGCAGAAATCCTAAATAAAATAGAAAATAAAATCCTGCAACACATTAAAGAAAATAATAGACTATGAGTAAGTGGGTGTATTCTAGGAATTCAAGAATGGTTCAATATTAGGATATGGGTAATATGATCACTTCTATAGATGATGGAAAGCATTGGATAATATGCAACAACCATTCTTCATCAAAAGTTTAATGAAATAAGAAAATACAGATATTCCTTAGCATGATAGAATATCTCATTCTTAATCCAAAGCCAGCATCATGTTTAACCGAGAAACAATAGATGCATTCTCATCAAAGTCAAGAGCTTTTAACATGTTCTTGAGGAATAAGCCAACATAATTAGATAAGATAAATAAATTAGAAAGATATTTTTAGATAATATAATTCTAAACCTGGAAAATTTAAGAGAAGCCCCCAAAAGGAATACAACATTAAGATAGTTAAATTTAAAACAGTCAGGTCCAAATAGAACACACAGAAACCAATAGCTTTCATATATATAAACAACCACCAGTCAAGAGATATGGAGGAAAAGACTGCATTTACAATAGCAACAAAAAAAAGTAAGAATGAATTTAATTTTAAAAATATATATGATTTATACGAAAAAATATATACAACATTCCTGAAGGCCACAAAATTTAAGACCAGAATAAATGGCAAGGCAAACAGTGTTCTTTTCTAGAAATTCTCAATACCATAAAGATATAATTCTCCCTAAATTAATCTATAAGTGTAATGTAATCCCAATGAACATACATATATTTATATATAAATTTTTATATGTATATAAATACTTAAATAGTCAAACTGACGCTAAAGTAGTTAATATGGAAAAATAAGAGACAATAATAGGAAAATTCTACAAACAGAAGTAAGTATGAGGAGCTAGCCTATCAAATATTAAAATATGTTTAAAAGCGCAAAACTTAAAGACAGCGTGACCCTGGAACATGAATATATACAAATATCTATGGTATAGCCTAGCAAGTCTAGAAATAGCACCAATACATATAACATTTACTACATTAAATAGGAGGCACCTCAAATCTGTGACGAAAAAATGGAATAGTTAACATATGTATGGGGATAGGGAGAGCTGTTGGGGAAAAAATGAAGCCATACTTTACATCTTACACAAGGATGAATTCCAAATTGTATAAAAGTTCAAAAGTACAGAATCAAAGCATAAAATTTGTAGCACAAACCAAGGGAAAATTATTTTGTAACCGGAGTGGGAAAGACTTCTAAAACAATGAAACAAAATCCAGGAGCCATAAAAACAAGGACTGATAAATTCAACTACACAAATATATTTTCTGTACGGCAAAAACAAAGGAACAAAATGAGAAAAGATTTGCAACTCTTATTACAGATAAATGGTTAATATTTCTAAAAAATAAAGAGCTCTTAAAAATCAATGAGATAGCCTCATATACCAGAGGGCAGACAGCAGAAGCAAGAAGAACTACAATCCTGCAGCCTGTGGAACAAAAACCACATTCACAGAAAGACAAGATGAAAAGGCAAGGGCTATGTACCAGATGAAGGAACAAGATAAAACCCCAGAAAAACAACTAAATGAAGTGTAAATAGGCAATCTTCCAGAAAAAGAATTCAGAATAATGACAGTGAAGATGATCCAGGACCTCGGAAAAACAATGGAGGCAAAGATCGAGAAGATACAAGAAATGTTTAACAAAGACCTAGAAGAATTAAAGAACAAACAAACAGAGATGAACAATCCAATAAGTGAAATGAAAACTACACTAGAAGGAATCAATAGCAGAATAACTGAGGCAGAAGAACAGATAAGTGACTCGGAAGACAGAATGGTGGAATTCACTGCTGCAGAACAGAATAAAGAAAAAAAAATGAAAAGAAATGAAGACAGCCTAAGAGACCTCTGGGACAACATTAAACGCAACAACATTTGCATTATAGGGGTCCCAGAAGGAGAAGAGAGAGAGAAAGAACCCAATAAAATATTTGAAGAGATTATAGTCGAAAACTTCCTTAATATGGGAAAGGAAATAGCCACCCAAGTCCAGGAAGCCCAGAGAGTCCCATACAGGATAAACCCAAGGAGAAACATGCCAAGACACATAGTAATCAATTGACAAAAATTAAAGACAAAGAAAAATTCTTGAGAGCAGCAAGGGAAAAATGACAAATAACATACAAGGGAACTCCCATAAGGTTAACAGCTGATTTCTCAGCAGAAACTCTACAAGCCAGAAGGGAGTGGCATGATATACTTAAAGTGATGAAAGAGAAGAAACTACAACCAAGATTACTCTACCTGGCAGGCATCTCATTCAGATTCGATGGAGAAATCAAAAGCTTTACAGACAAGCAAAAGCTAAGAGAATTCAGCACCAGCAAACCAGCTCTACAACAAATGCTAAAGGAACTTCTCTAAGTGGGAAACACAAGAGAAGAAAAGGACCTACAAAAACAAAAACAGAACAATTAAGAAAATGGTCAGAGGAACATACATATCGATAATTACCTTAAATGTGAATGGATTAAATGCTCCAACCAAGAGACACAGGCTTGCTGAATGGATACAAAAACAAGACCCATATATATGCTGTCTACAAGAGACCCACTTCAGGCATAGGGACACATGCAGACTGAAAGTGAGGGGATGGAAAAAGATATTCCGTGCAAATGGAAATCAAAAGAAAGCTGGAGTAGCAATACTCATATCAGATAAAATAGACTTTAAAATAAAGAATGTTACAAAGACAAGGAAGGACACTACATAATGATCAAGGGATCAATCCAAGAAGAAGATATAACAATTATAAATATATATACACCCAACATAGGAGCACCTCAATATGTAAGGCAACTGCTAACAGCTGTAAAAGAGGAAATCGACAGTAACACAATAATAGTGGGGGACTTTAACACCTCACTTACACCAATGGACAGATCATCCAAACAGAAAATTAATAACAAAACACAAACTTTAAATGACACAACAGACCAGATAGATTTAACTGATATTTATAGGACATTCCATTCAAAAACAGCAGATTACACTTTCTTCTCAAGTGTGCACTGAACATTCTCCAGGATAGATCACATCTTGGGTCACAAATCAAGCCTCAGTAAATTTAAGAAAACTGAAATCATATCAAGCATCTTTTCTGACCACAATGCTATGAGATTAGAAATCAATCACAGGGAAAAAAATGTAAAAAACATAAACACATGGAGGCTACACAATACGTTACTAAATAACCAAGAGATCACTGAAGAAATCAAAGAGGAAATCAAAAAATACCTAGAGACAAATGACAATGAAAACATGACGATCCAAAACCTACGGGATGCAGCAAAAGCAGTTCTAAGAGGGAAGTTTACAGCAATACAATCCTACCTAAGAAACAAAAAACATCTCAAATAAACAATCTAACCTTACACGTAAAAGAACTAGAGAAAGAAAAAGAAACAAAACCCAAAGTTAGTAGAAGGAAAGAAATCATAAAGATCAGAGCAGAAATAAATGAAATAGAAACAAAGAAAACAATAGCAAAGATCAATAAAACTAAAAGCTGGTTCTTTGAGAAGATAAAATTGATAAACCATTAGCCAGACTCATCAAGAAAAAGAGGGAGAGGACTCAAATCATTAAAACTAGAAGTGAAATAGGAGACGTTACAACAGACATCGCAGAAATACAAAGCATCCTGAGAGACTACTATAAGCAACTCTGTGGCAATAAAATGGACAACCTGGAAGAAATGGACAAATTCTTAGAAAGGTATAATCTTCCAAGACTGAACCAGGAAGAAATAGGAAATACGAACAGACCAATCACAAGGCATGGAATTGAAACTGTGATTAAAAATCTTCCAACAAACAAAAGCCCAGGACCAGATAGCTTCACAGGTGAATTCTATCCAACATTTAGGGAAGAGCTAACACCCATCCTTCTCAAACTCTTCCAAACAATTGCGGAGGAAGGAACACTCCCAAACTCATTCTATGAGGCCACCATCACCCTGATACCAAAACCAGACAAAGATACTACAAAAAAGGAAAATTACAGACCAATATCACTCATGAATATAGCTGCAAAAATCCTTAACAAAACACTAGTAAACCGAATCCAACACCTTAAAAGCATCATGCACCATGGTCAAGTGGGATTTATCCCAGGGATGCAAGGATTCTTCAATATACACAAATCAAACAATGTGATACACCATAATAACAAACTGAAGAATAAAAACCGTATGATCATCTCAATAGATGCAGAAAAAGCTTTTGACAAAATTCAACACCCATTTATGATAAAAACTCTCCAGAAAGTGGGCATAGAGGGAACCTACCTCAACATAATAAAGGCCATATACGACAAACCCACAGCAAACGTCATTCTCAATGGTGAAAACCTGAAAGCATTTCCTCTAAGATCAGTAACAGGACAAGGATGTCCACTCTCACCACTATTATTCAACATAGTTTTGGAAGTCCTAGCCATGGCAATCAGAGAAGAAAAAGAAAGAAAAGGAATACAAGTTGGAAAAGAAGAAGTAAAACTGTCACTGTTTGCAGATGACATGATACTATACATAGAGAATCCTAAAGATGCCAGCAGAAAACTACTAGAGCTAATCAATGAATTTGGTAAAGTTGCAGGATACAAAATTAATGCCCAGAAACCTCTTGCATTCCTATACACTAATGACAAAAAATCTGAAAGAGATATTAAGGAAACACTCCCATTTACCATTGCAACAAAAAGAATAAAATACCTAGGAATAAACCTACCTAGGGAAACAGATGGCCTGTATGCAGAAAACTATAAGACAGTGATGAAATAAATTAAAGATGATACAAACAGATGGAGAGATATACCATGTTCTCGGATTGGAAGAAGCAATACTGTGAAAATGACTATACTACCAAAGCAATCTACAGATTCAATGTAATCCCTATCAAATTACCAATGGCATTTTTTACAGAACTAGAACAAAAAATCTTAAAATTTGTATGGAGACACAAAAGACCCCAAATAGCCAAAGCAGTCTTGAAGGAAGAAAACGGAGCTGGAGGAATCGGGCTCCCAGACTTCAGACTATACTACAAAGCTACCATAATCAAGACAGTATGGTACTGACACAAAACCAGAAATATAGATCAATGGAATAGGATAGAAAGCCCAGAGATAAACCCATGCAACTATGGTCAACTAATGTATGACAAAGGTGGCAAGGATATACAATGGAGAAAAGACAGTCTCTTCAGTAAGTGGTGCTGGGAGAACTGGACAGCTACATGTAAAAGAATGAAATTAGAACACTCCCTAACACCATACACAAAAATAAACTCAAAATGGATTAGAGACCTAAATGTAAGACCAGATACTATAAAACTCTGAGAGGAAAACATAGGAAGAACAAACGCACTTTGACATAAATCACAGAAAGATCTTTTTTTGATCCACCTCCTAGAGTAATGGAAATAAAAACAAAAATAAACAAATGGGACCTAATGAAACTTAAAAGTTTTTGCACAGCTAAGGAAACTACAAACAAGACAAAAAAACAATCCTTGGGTTTCCCTGGTGGCACAGTGGTTGAGAGTCCACCTGCCGATGCAGGGGACACGGGTTCGTGCCCCGGTCCGGGAAGATCCCACGTGCCATGGAGCGGCTAGGCCCGTGATCCATGGCCGCTGAGCCTGCGTGTCTGGAGCCTGTGCTCCGCAATGGGAGAGGCCACAACAGTGAGAGGCCCGCATACCACAAAAAAAAAAAAAAAAAAAAAAAAAACCCTCATAATGGGAGAAAATATTTGCACACGAATCAATGTACAAAGGATTAACCTCCAATATATATAAAAAGCTCATGCAGCTCAATATGAAAAAAACAAACAACCCAATCCAAAAGTGGGGAGAAGACCTAAATAGACATTTCTCCAAAGAAGATATACAAATGTCCAAGAAGCACATGAAAAGCTGCTCAACATCACTAATTATTAGAGAAATGCAAATCAAAACCACAATGAGGTATCACCTCACACCAGTTAGCATGGGCATCATCAGGAAATCTACAAACAACAAATGCTGGAGAGGGTGGGGAGAAAAGGGAAACTTCTTGCACTGTTGGTGGGAATGTAAATTGATACGGCCACTATGGAGAACAGTATGGAGGTTCCTTAAAAAACTAAAAATAGAATTACCATATGACCCAGCAATTCCACTACTGGGCCTATACCCAGAGAAAACCACAATTCAAAATGACATATGTACCCCAATGTTCATTGCAGCACTGTTTACAATAGCCGGGTCATGGAAGCAACCTAAATGCCCATCCACAGACGAATGGATAAAGAA
This sequence comes from Globicephala melas, assembly GCF_963455315.2. Classification (NCBI taxonomy): domain Eukaryota; kingdom Metazoa; phylum Chordata; class Mammalia; order Artiodactyla; family Delphinidae; genus Globicephala; species Globicephala melas. The sequence goes on from NC_083323.1 coordinate 15,602,511, forward strand.
GATGTGGTACATATATACAATGGAATGTTACTCAGCCATAAAGAAGAACGAAATTGGGTCATTTGTAGAGACGTGGATGGATCTAGAGACTGTCATACAGAGTGAAGTAAGTCAGAAAGAGAAAAACAAATATCGTATATTAACGCATATATGTGGAACCTAGAAAAATGGTACAGATGAACTGGTCTGCAGGGCAGAAATTGAGACACAGATGCAGAGAAGAAACGTACGGACACCAAGTGGGGAAAGTGGTGGTGGTGGTGTGATGAATTGGGAGATTGGGATTGACATATATACACTAATATGTATAAAGTGGATAACTAATAAGAACCTGCTGTATAAAAAAATAAATAAAATAAAATTCAAAAAAAGAAATCAATGAGAAAAACATCAACTACCAAATAGAAAAATAGTCAAAGGATAAGAACAGAGAGTTCATGGGAAAGAAATAGAAATCACTCTTAAAGACATGAAGAGATATTCAACTCCATTCGTAATAAGATAAATGCAAATTAAAACCTCACTGAGACAAGTTTAAGTCACAGACCCTTTGAACCAGGAATTCAGCCCTTTAGGAATTTATCCTGCACATATACTCTATGTAGTAGGATGAAGGGTTGTTCCCCCCCATAATACGTCCAATTGGAACCCGTGAAGTTGACCTTATATGATAAAAGGGCCTTTGTGGATATGCTTAAATTAAGGAGCTTGAGATGAAACCTTGGATTAACTGGGTGGGCCTCAGATCCAGTGACAAGTGTCCTTACGGGAGACAGCAAGACACAGAGTGGGAATCAATGTGAAGATGGGAGGCAGAGACTGGAGTGATGCAGCTACAAGCCAAGGATAGATGGCACCCATGAGAAGCTGTGAGAGAGGCACAGATCAGATCCTCCCTCAAAGTCTCTGCAAAGAACCAACCCTGACAACCACTTGACTTTAGACTTGTGGCCTCCAGAACTGTGAGGGAATACGTTTGTTGTTTTCAGCCACCCAGTTTGTGGTACTTGGTTATTGCAGCCCTAGGAAACTAACAAACTACACCATGTAAAAGAATGTACTAAAAACATCATTCATCACAACATTGTAATAGGACAAGATTGGAAACATCAAGACAACTAATTTAACTCAACACAGAGGAACAATATGCAGGTGTGAAAAAGAAAAAAAACACTTCTTTATAGACTGATGTAAAATGCTCTCTGTAGCAGTTCCAACAGGAAACAGATGCCACTCAAAACACTAGAGTTTGTTTATAAGGGACAAGTCATAAAGGCGTGGATAGGCATAGGAGAACCCATAAAGGTGACCGCTGCAACCAGGGGTTAGGGTCAGCAGGCTCTCATCCACCTCATGACGAAAGGACAACCTGGAGGGAGAGAGGCGGCCTGGAAGGCAGCAGAGCCCAGTGGAGGTACGTGGCCAGCCGGGGGTGACCTCATAGGGAGGGAGGTAGTGAGGCAATCTCCTGACTTCACTCTCCTCCCTCCCTTTGATGTCCCTTCTGACCCCCTCCCCACCACCAGCTGATCAGGGCTGGAAGCCAGAGGGAAAGGGAGCCCCGTAAGGAGTTCCATGCAGTCCACCCTCCCCACCTACCCCTCACCGGGCAGAAGGCAGCATGGAACACAGCGGAGCCTACATCTGAAGGGGCACAGAAGCTGTCCAACACAATCTCCAAGACTTGTTTTTTTGAAACAAGGTATAGAACAGCATATGTAGTATGTTATCATTTGAGTAAGAAAAAGTATATGTCATGCACTGGTTACATGTGCATAGCAGATCCGGACGGGGCCCTAAGAAAATGACTGTATTTGATGCTCTGGGGAGACGACCTGGGTATGTGGGGAAGAAGATTAGGAGACTTTTCACTGTGTAACATATCATCCTTTTTGAATTTTGAGTGATACAAGAGGTTCAAAATGTTAAATTTTATTTATACTGGAAATACTAAATTTTATTTATATTCAAAAATATAAATAAAATTTAATATTTTAAAGTCCAATATTAATGGTCTTTACAAGGGAGGCCCCCAGACAGTGCATGGTTCTATTCAATAAATGAGAAGCAGGAACAATACCTGCTGAGGACCAGCCATGAGGGGATATGAGAAGAAGCGTGCCCACCTGTCAGGTAATGCCTGCAGCACAGTGGGCATCAGCACTCCGGAGATAGCTTTGTAGAGGATGGAGTCACACACGCCGACGATGTTCACCACTGTGGAGGAGCCCAGCACGGGCAGCATGTGGGGCGGCATTCCTTGCCAAAAGTGCAGAAGGAAACTTTGAACCTGTATCAACCCACAGAGAGAAGAACCGTTGAGGTTACACAAGGCCCTCCCAGCAGAGCCCCGGGACTCAGCCAAGGCCAGCCCAGTCCACAGCGCTATTCTCTTCTCCCCTTGCAGCAGCAGAGGCCGTCCCAGCCTGGGTGGCTTACGAGGCCCCGGAAGGTCCTCCTGTCCCAAGTCTTCACCCTGCCCGTCTGGGTGCATGCCCCCTGCTAGAGAAGCACTTGGCCTGGCAGCCTGGGGTCTGTCCTGCCCTGGGAGAGAGCAGTAGCAAGTTAACCCATCTGCCCCTTCATGCTGAGCGTGGTCTGGGTAAAAAGTTTAAGAAAGGGAAGGTGGGATGTTGCTTCTAAAAAGCTCAGAGCACTACAACTATTCTTTGGGCCTGTTGGTGCCTCGGGGACCCCAGGGTGTTCTGGAAAGGAAGGGAACATTGTGCGAGTTGCTGGTAAGAGGACTGTGTCTAGGAGGAAGAAGAGTAGGTGTCACAGACAGAAGTCTCCTGATACAATCTTGTGCGCCCCCAAAATGGATAAAGTGCAAAGGCCTCTTCGTGGCCAAATTCGAGCACTTTCTCAAAGAGCCCTTGGTGCAGCCTTGGCTGGCTAGCGTCATTATGGGACGCTAGACGGTGCCATCTGGACAGTAAGGTACGAGGACACCCAAGCCCAACCACTAGCACAGGACAGAAATCTAGCGGGCACTCAAAATGGAGTTATTGTTATTAATACGAGGAGAACAGGCCCTCTACCCCTGTATCTTCCAGGGTCTGAGTTGGAGGTCAGGGAGAGAGCAGGTGGGGGGTGGGACAAGATAAGGGAAGGGAAGTGACACAGTAGAAGATGGGTATCTGGTACGTATAATAACACTAAAGATACCTAGACTTCGGCTAACACTGAGGAGTGACTCATCTTAAAGTTAGGGAACAAATAATTGAAGTTTTGTGAATTCTTACAAGCTCAACTTGGTTCCTGTACTATGTATCTTTCTTTCCTCCACAGATGGGCACTCCTGAACCCTTGTGTACAGCACTTCCCACATCCCTGGTTCCCCAAATCGATCCTGACCCAAGGCAGGAGGTCATTTAGTACCCAAGTCTAACACTTTGGAGGTGGTATTGTTAATGGTGTCAGCGTTATGTATTTATTGAGTGCTACTATACGTCAGGAACTTAGCACAGGTTCTCTCAGTTAATACTACAGCTTAGGATCACTGCTCCCATTGTGTAGAGACATTAACTTATTTGTCCAAAGCCAGACAGCAAGTCAGGGAATGGATGAATTTGTCTTTTCACAAATCAGTCTAGTGGCTAGTTTGCTCTTCACATGGGCTTCTACCCCATTCCTGAGACCTATGCCTCTTCTTGGACTGCTGCCCACATCCCAGCTTTCTGCCCCAGCCTGGGGACCTGCAGTTGTCCTTCAAGCCCCTCTTAGAAGTAGGGTCTTACTTTCCTTGCTTCCTCTGACCCCAGCTTGGTGACCTGAGCTCAGCCTCGGATGGACAGAATTCCCTGATCCCCACGGCCAGGCTGGAATTCCCAGCGTAAACACTGGATGGGAGCCTTTGGGGGTGAGGAATGAGGAGAAAAGCATGCCCCCTGACTTCCTAGAGGGAAAATGGTAATTTCCAAAAACAGGATCAAAGTGGTAAAGGAGGTCAGGTTTGTAAATTATGAAACTCAAAGTCACAGTTCTGTTAATTCCACGAGAGTGAAAATATTGCAAAGTTTACAATGAGATTGAAAATTAAAACCAACAAAAAAAATCCAAATGAGTGAAGACTGCCTTCCAGGGTTCTAATCCTGTCACCACTACCAACTAGGGGTATAATATCTCTATGCCTCAGTTTCTTTACCTGTGAAATGGGAATAAAAGTAGTATTTACTAGATTTTGGTAAAGAGTCCTAAAAAGTACTTATTACAGTGGTTGGCACATAGTAAATGCTCAATAAAAGTTAGCTGCTATTATTATTACTATTATTATTATTTGTATCATGGAGGCACTACAACTATGAGGCCCAAGAAATCAGTGCACTGCCCTAAGACATTTGAGACCCCTTGCCTACGTTTCTGAGCGTCACCCAGCCAGGATTCCCATGGTGGCTCTGCTCACCTGTCAAGGTTCCTGTTCTTATTGGGACACCTGGTGGCTGACTGCTGGCCGCCTTGGGCCTGGAGGTGGCCACATCTCTTAGACAAGGTGCTTACCCTCCAGACAACCCTCTGCTGTCTCTGGATCCCATCTCATCCCTGGGCACTGGCCTCTGGCCAGGTCCTGGACCTCCCTGCCTGTCCTTCCAGCTCTGAATAAGCATTGCCCAGTTGATTCCTAGTATTCGGTAGATTCTGAATTCATCTGCCTTTCTAAGCTCTCCTTGCATGTAGCCCTACTCTTTTTTTTTTTTTTCATGAGTAGTCAATTTCCAGCAGAAATTCTGGCAAACATTAGCTGCTGTGTACATTAAAACAAATCTGTAGAAAGTCACTCTCATTAGCAGCCATCTGTCTTTTTCAAGTCTGTTCAAGTGGCACAGGGAGCCCTGATCAGTCCTGGTACCAGGGCAGCCTTTGTAGAGGGCATATTATCCAGTTTTGACCTCCCTTCCTACTCTGCATTTAAGAGCATTTAATGTCCAGTGGACTAGTTCCTCAGAGTGAGAAGGAAAAAAAAGGAGGGAGAACAGTGTAAAGCTCAAGGGCTGATACTTGGAAGTCAGGGGTGAAATGGACAGACACAGTGTTCATATCAGGAGGCTGAGCCAACAGGACCTCCTGATAGACTAGATATGAAGCGTGAGGGGAAAAGAAGAACCGAGGTTTGTGGTTTGAGCAATTGTGTGTGGTAGTGGCAATCTAAGACTTGGGAAGAACAAATCTGGGAGTGAAAATCAGAGCTCTGATTAGACCACCGTAAGTTAGACGGCAAGTCATTTGAATCTGGAGCTCGGACTAAACGAATATACAAATATGAGAGTTACCAGCCTTTACAAAATGGAGATGGTGTCTGCCTATCAGTAGGATGAAATAAGATCACTTGTAAGATGCCTGGCATGATGAAGGCATTTAACAAATGGAAACATAATTAGACAGAAGGGAAAAGTTCTCCTCACTCCTTGCAAGCATAAATGGTGAGCGAATCAGGGGTAAATGATTGAAAATGATTATTTAAACCAAGTTTCCTGGATTATCTACTTTAGTCCCTTGAACTCCCAGCCCTTTTTCTCTCTGTTCAATGAAGTATCAGGAGATGATTTCCTTAAGAATACCTAAGTAAGTTTTCTATTTCTTTTCCATGCCTATGTTTAGTTCATTCCTAATATATTGGCACCTTGTGGAAACATATCTGATGACTTCCAGTCATGGGTACTTAATTGCTACAGTGTTAAAAGGAACTTGACAAAACAATAACTACCAGAATACCTACCACTTATTATGCTCTGAGTTTGAAATCAGACACTTTATCTATACAATTTCCATGTAATCATCACAATTTTACTGTGAGGTAGATATAGTTATTATCTCCATTTTACAGAAAAAGAAATTGAGGCTCAGAGAGGTTAAGTACCTTGCTCAAGGTCACAGGCTAGAAAGTGGTGAATTTGGGACTCAAACACAGGACTATCTGATTTTACAGCTCTCTGTGCAATGTAGTTTGGAGAAGGCTTTGCAGCAAGTCCCCTACCTGCAGACTTGGACTCTTTGTGCTTGCCTGACAATGCTATAAGTCTGTGGTGGTTTTCCATCCATCCACCCATCCATCCATCCATCCGCTCACCCACCCAAGAAACATTTACTGAGAGCCTGAGAGTATAATTGACCTGGATACAGTAGTAAGCAAGACAAACAAGGTCCCTGCCCTCAAGGGCTTCCGTGGTGGTGGTAGGAGACAAACAATGAACAAGCAAACAATAAGATAACGTAAGATTGTAATACTAGTCTACATTGTGACCTCAATGGATATTAAAGATCTTGAAGACCTGAAACAAACTACACCCTCAAAGTGTACCAGATGCATCCAGCATTTATTTACCAATGACTTTTCTCAGCTGTAGGAGAAAGCCATGCCCACCAGAGGTAAAATACCCCCCTTCATTCTTTCGTGTTTGGGTAGAATGAACAACATCTCGATCAGCCATCTCAAAAACGGCCACCAAATACCCCTGCCCAGGGGTAGAAAGAAATACTGGACCAGCAGTGTTAGGTGACAAAGATCTAACCAACTGTGCGACCTCTCTTAACTCTCTGGTTGACGTATCTGACGAGAGCAAGCATTTGTATGACCTTTTACCAGGCATTGTCTCATCTCCTCCTTCCAGTAATCCTGTGAACTGGATAGGCAGGGATGATATTTTTACCTTCGTTTCTAGGATGAGGAATTGAGCCATGTCTTGAATCCAAGCCTAAGCTCTGAGTCTACCACTTTTCCCGCAGGAGCACTCAAGCCCTCACAAGGTTTCTGGACCATATATTCTGCATCCTAATTGCTGGTGTGCGTGCCTTTTTTTTCCCTCAAGACCGTGTCCTGTCACCCCATTTCTGGGGGCTAGAGCAGCATATGGCACCATTAGATGCCCAACAAGTGTTGGAATTGATGAATGGAATTCAGTGAAGTGAGATGATGATCAAGTTTTGAGATGTATAAAGCTAGATATGAACATAAGGGAGGACTGTCACCAGTTTTGTTGTTAGTACTTTTGTGGCAGAGAGGGACAGCTATCCACCAGAGCGCCTCTTCTCTAGTAGTATAAGCTGCCGCCCAGTGAGGGGCCACACTTCCCAGCTCCCCTTACCTCAAGGTGGGGCTGTGAGACCAGCTCTTGCCAATAGACTATGGGCAAAAGTGATGCATTTTATTTCTGGGCTGACAAGGTTAAAAAAGGGGATGTCTTCCCTGTAATCCTTTTCCCCATCCATCAGCTGAACAGGGGACTCCAAGGCTCTAGGGCAGGGTGTGGCCACAAGGTAGAAGAAGCCTGGGTCCCTGAACCACGCCCAGAAACCAGCCTTCCAACCAAGGGCGTCCACGTTGGATTGTGACACTATTGTCTCACTGTGTTAAGACTTGGGGCTTATCTGTTACAGAAGCCAGTGTTGTCTTAACCAGTCATGAGTCATGGTTTGCCCAGATCTCAGTGCACCGTCTTTGATTCGTGAGACATAGCCAAACTACAATACGAGAGAAAGCAGTGAGTTTGCTTTCTTTAAAAAGAAAATAGTTCCACGTAAACGGTCACTCAAGGAATTTGGGGAATTTAAGAATCTAGTGGATGAAAGTCAAGAGCAGGAAGAATAGTCCTTCTCTGCCAACACGCTGCCACCTCTTCTGGAGCCATGTCTGAGAACCAAGCGACAGCTCACATACGGTGGTACCACTGCTACACTGGGCTCCTGAGGGAACAGTAAACAAGGTGCACAAGTACCGGCAAGTGCTCAACAAGCATTCACTGCCTTACCTCATCCTCTTCCCCTCCATCTCCAACAGCACATGCCCCCCTAAAACACACAAAAAGGGAATCTCCAGCATCTTTTTCACCAATAACTACTGATTTTTATAGCCCCTATAGAGCCTGGGTTATCTTCCCTGAAATTGAATGCCCACACCTGATCTCAGGGTGGTGTCTTTGGTTTAGTTTAGTTTTTTTTTTTTTTTTCCTGCCCGAAAGGCATTTTCTTTCAACAGAAAGGCCTCAGGTTTATGGGGTGAAATGTACGTTTTCCTGCCATCCTGTTGGAAGATCCTTTTGGACGGCATTTTAGGCAAGAAGATTTTATTGTCTCTTTGGTTATATAACCAGTGCTTCAATCCTCCCTTATTTCTCCTCCCCATTCCTTAACTGTAATATTTTTAACTAAATATGAAATGAAATTCTTAGATTGTTTGTATTCAAAGATGGCCCTACCGGCAGTGTGAGATGGACACGGGGACCAGACCTTGAGAATGGAGGGTAACCAGCTCCAAATGCACTGAAGCGGAAGAGCCTCAGGAAAAGGTTAAATCAAAAATAAAGAACAGCTTTCCTTTCGTTTTTCTGAATGTATAATTCTGGGTGTAATGATACCTTGGCAAAACTGTGTTCCCAGGAGGCCAACTGGGCAGGATGCAGTTCACTAGACAGAGCAAGTAAAAAGCCATGCCAACTGCTGTTCACACAGAGAATCTGTAAAATGGGATAGTAACAATGCCTGCTTCCTAGGATCACTGTGAGGATTAAATGAGCTAATGTACATCAAGGGCTTCCAGAGGCCTGGCAACTAGCAGGGAGCTCATGAAATAGAAGTTCATGTTATCATAATATTTTAATGCAGAGTATTCACAGCTCAACACTTGTTGACCTACCTCATCAAAGTTGGCTCTTATTACAGTGTCCAGTATTCTCTGACAGTGTGTTCTGTACATCATAATAAAGGTAGAAACCTGTGAGGGGTGAGGAGGGATCAACAATAAAGGCATACATTAATACGTGTTACTTCTGCCCTTGGAATTTCAATTTCAAGTCATTTATTCTATGTGGAGGGGATGAAATTCGCCTAATTCCTACTCATCCTGCAAGACCCAGACAAAACTCACTTTCACTAGCTGGGGCCTGCTGACTCTCAGCTCCCTCCTCTGTGCTCCCATAACACCTGAGTGTGTTTCTCTCTCAGAGCACTCACCCTGTGGTATGGAAAGCATGGGTTTCTCTCTCTGCCCCATCTCCACCCCCTGAAACTGTGGACTCTGGGAAAATAAAAATAGCATATTATTCATGCTTGTGTATCCAGCATTTAGTACAGTACCTGGCACATAGTAGAGGCCTACCGAATTAAATTCTCATCAGCTGAGATACTGAAAAGTTAAAACCCAGCATGTACTCATAAGAAGAGGTGCTTTTGCCCAAATCACAAAAAGACATTTGGAAATTCTCTAGAATCTGCTTAGCAAAAGAATTGCATCTCCAGCTCCATTTAACTAAGAATTTTAAAGCAATGGTACAGGAAGTCTGTTGAGCAAGAAAGCAAATTTGAGAAAAAATAAGGATTTATCTAGTTCTTAGATTTAAAGCATTCTTTTCAGGTATTCTTTTTGTTTTAGAACCTAGATATATGCTTTATATAAACTTAGTTTGCTTGTGCAAGCATCTGTCTCCCTGCTCGACTGTAAGCTTCCTGAGAGCAGGACTCAAGTCTCATTCACCACTGCAACCCAGTGTGATATGTAGAAACTCATCACCTACTGGCACACTGGGCAGCACAAGGTAGGTGCATTAGGATGTGACCACCCAGGGGAAAGTCTCCAAATTTGTGTTTCCAATTATTTCTTCCCAATACCCTATAGCCCAAACTATCCGATTCACTATACCTATAAAATCTTCTTTGTCTATGGGACTATAATTTCACCACATCCTCTGCAGCACATGGGAAAATAAACTTTATCCTATATAAAAGCAATCCAGAGGAGGGGGCCCTTGTGAAATGAGACAGTACAACATCATAGACGGGTAGGAAGGTAAGTAAGATAGATAGGTAGAGAGATAGAAACTTTTAATTCTAGAATAGTACTGGGTTGTAGTACAGTTTTGAAGATAGTTCAGGCAGTTCCCTTATAGCTCAAACCCAGTTACCTCTACCGTTAACATCTTGCATTAGGATGGAACATTTGTCACAACTAATGAACCAACATGGATACATTGTTATTGTCAACTAAAGTCCATACTTGAATCTGATTTCTATCTTTATATTTTTAAACTCACCATTTTGTAATAAAAGTGTGTGTGTGCGTGTGTGTGTGTGTGTGTGTGTGTGTGCTGTGGTGTGTGAGAGAAAGAGAGAGAGAGAGAGAGAGAGAGAGAGAGAAACCACCCACTCCCAGCAACACTTCAGACGTGGTCACCTTCTCCTCTGGCAGACTGGCCGGCAGATTTAGATCTTTGACATTTGGAAACTCTGGCAGCAATGTTCCAAGTTTGGACCGGGGTGAATATGCCACCGTCTGTTTGCTCACTTCTTTCTTGCCCGTCTCGCTCACCCAGGCGGCTCCTTTCTTGGAATACATCACATCATAATATTGGGAGCTTTCCTTCACCGCGATGCCGTAGTAATGATACCTGGGCCACAAAGGAAGAGAGAGAGACCCACATGCACCCTCATCAGGTGGAGGTTCCTGAGCCGCGGGAGCCCAAGGCCAAAGATGGCTGGACCCATCCTCCCTGAGCTAGAAGAGTTAACTCCTCTGCAAGGCTCAACATGTTGGAAGTCTAGAATTAAACCAAAGTTCCATGTTGCCAGCCATCAATCAGACAGGTAAAAATAACCAAAATTGCCTCCTACAGAAAATGTTAAGTCAAATACTTTGCAAAGCAGAAAGTGGGATAAAAAAATTTCCATTTGTACTTAATCTCTTATATACACGGACCCAAGAAGAAGAGTGTGTTTATGACTGTTAACTGTACCACCAACAAAAATTCATTTGGTCTATGTTTTTCTTAATCAATAAATGGCAGTCTTAAAGAACTGTATCTTAAAAAGGATAAATTCAGTATCTCAGTTGACACTGAATGTAAGACAAAGACCAGGACCTTTTATTAACTCAGAATGGGCTTAATAACAGCAATGTTTTCAATTCAGACGAATGAGCGATGGAGGCTGCATTTTGTTTGGGTTTTAGCTACAATCTACTGAACACTTGCTATGTGCTGGGCACTTTGGAAAGTGCTTTACATACATTAATTTGTAAAATAATTCTATGAAACGGGGATTATTATAATCTTTCTACAGATGAGAAAATGGAGGCAAGAAAGCTTAAGTAATTTGTTCAAGGTCATACAGCTGTTTAGGGGAGGAAGCAGGTTTGACTACAGAGCCACTGTGCTACACTAAGAAAACACACCACATGGTGGTGTTACAAACTTTAATGTTTGTCAGAGCCACTTATGGACTGTAATAAAAATACATATTCCAAGGCCCCTTCCCAGACCTAAGGATTCAGGACAGGGAATAAGGGGCCGAGAATCAGCACTGAAATGAGCACCACAGGTAATTCTGATGCACATCCATTTGAGATCAGCAAGCCTGCTGGGTTAGGCCCCTGCAGTACATTCCTGGCTCTATGAGACCGCCATTACCTACTATTCTAACACAGCAGCTAACAAGGTACTAAGTGCTTTACACACATTGCCCGATTTCATCTCACAAAACCCCTGGGAGGCTAGAACTAATTATTATCCCCATATTACAGACTAGGAAACTAAGACCCAGAGAATTTAAGCAACACACCCAAGATCATATAGTGAGTAAGCAGTAGAGGCAGGATTTGAACCTCTAAAAGTGCTTTTAAGCGCTGAGCCAGTGACTGTCAAATTTTACTACTAATAAGAATCACCTACAAAACATATTAAAATACAGACTCCCAGGCCCTGCTTCCAAAGATTCTGATTTAGCAGATCCAGAGTGGATTTTTACGATCACATGGCAATACTAATGTAAGTAATTCATGGACCTCACTTTCAGAAATGCTGTACAACGTATTAACTACTCTTTTCTACTCATGGAGATATGGTGGTGACAGTCACGAAATAATACAAAAGAGAAAGCAGTCTGAGTTCTGGGAGAGGCTTCCCAGGGAGAGGAGAGCTGAGCACAGGTAACCTTCCCTTTCCCCGCTCCCCCTTCACTCCTGATACCATTCTGTGATACTTCTGCTCAGTGGGCATCTCGCCTCTATCTGAATGCCTCCTGGGATGAAGCACTCAGACCCTCCGAAGGTAGCCCAGTTCATTTTAGGTTGGTGCAGTGATCAGAAAGTTCCTCTTTGTGTTGAGCTGATCTCTGTCTTCTACGCCTTCTACTTCCCAACTGTCATAACTGCCTTTCCACCTGGAGGGTACTCCTTTGGTAGTGGGGGTGGGGGCGGGTTCCATTTGCTCTGGAAGCCCCTCCAGGCGGGAGGGCAGTTATGACACGCCTCCCTAACTTTACAAAGTCCCCCCTTACACTTTCTTAAGATCAAGCTAGTAATAACATGTTCAGATCAGACCGCTTCTTGATTTTTCAGACTGTATGTTGCTAGAATTGGCAACTGCAGCGAAGCTAGTGCTCTGACCACTTCTCAGGTTTCTATTTCAGGTCTGTAAGGCACGTCAACACACTCTCCATCAGCCCCCTGCCCCCCCAATTTATTCTGTCCAAGTAAATTTGCTGAGGGATTTTCTCTAAAAGGCCAAATGGCATGTTGGAGACTAGAGCTTCTTATTACCTTTCAATTGGTTGAAGGTGAGACCAACCTTGGAGGATCCTTTTGGAGAGGATACAATGAAACTGAATTTTTAAAGAAGATATTGCCCAATTTGCCAACCTCTAGGTTAAAGAAAAAGAAAACAAAAAAACAAAAGCAGGCTCTTACATGTAGACAGAAGGAAACTTTCTCCAAACTTATGCAGGATGGGAAACCATGCTGTTCTATCTTTACTACTTTTACTGCCTGTCTTTACTATCTATCTATCTTTACTACCTATTTGTACACTTTTATCTCAGAAATGGCAACAATGTATTGGAGCCAGTGACTCTAAAAAGACCATAAGCTGGAGAAAAATAATTCCTTTCCATTCATTCAAGAGTCTTCCAACCATCCGCTTCTCTGTGGATTGATTTGCCCTTGCGTGCCAACCACTGTGCTCACCAGCAAACAAATAAGGAAGAATCTGGGTTTTCTATTTTATACTCTTACCAGGGCTGAAAGCTCATTTTTAAACAAATACTGGAATTTTTCATTATGAATGAGATTTGTTCATGAGAGGAGTCACCCTGAAAAATTATTAGAAATTTATTCCAAAATGTCCCTTGCTCAAAAATTTTCTGTAAGTCTCTTTGGAAATTGCCCCCAGAGCTTCTGAGCCACATGAAAAAAATGAGCCTCGATTATTTTCAGAACTTTACTACAAAGGGTTTTCCCCAGTTTGATCATCCACTTTCCACTTTCTTTACCTAATTTGGCTCCAAAGTTAAACCCACCCTTGGAGGATGGGAATGTGCTGCCTGGGGATGGCCAGGGGTAGAGTCAGGGGGCAGTATTGGACATGCTGCTTTTGAAACATTTTTAGTGATAAGTCTTACAAGTCCTATGTGGTGGTTGTTTTTTAACAAAAAGTTTCATTATTTTATAAGTCAGTATGTGTTGATCTGCTACTCAGCATGGTAAAAACGTTTAGAAATGCTGCATAATAAGGCACCCTCTAGTGGAATCACGGTGTACGGTAGTATAATAAAGGTTCTGACAAGTCCTGCATAAAGGACCCTGTTTAGCTCAGTGCTTACCAAACTTACATGGCCAACAGACCTTCTTCCTGGAACACCTAGTCACTTCCAACAGTTTTTTGAAACACCCTTCGAGGCAAGTCTCTATAAATCCAGATTTTAGTGAAGCCTGGGCTAAATAGGCAGAGTCCCTTCCCATTGACTCTCACCTGGCAGACAGGCATCCACACAGCCTCTCACTCCTCGGGTCACCTCCTCAGTAAGCCCTTCCAGGGCTACCCTCTCTAAACCAGACCAACCTTTTGTTATTCTCTAGGACAACCCTCTTCACAATCTGATGATCATTTTTGTCTGTCTTCCCCTGGAGAATACATATTCCATCCAGGAGGGCGGAAACCTGTTTGCTCGTGTGTCCCCAGCACTTAGCACCATTTATCTGACATGCAGAAAATGTGAAGCAAACATTGGTTGGTTGGTTGGTTCCGAATGGATGAATGGGAAGCAGTACATCCTGGGTACCACAGCATGGCTGGAGCTTCCCACCCCATCTCCCTTGCAGGGATTGGTACAGGGTTGCTTCTCTGGCAGACTGGATACTGTCAGAGTAGAGAGTTTGTTGACCAAAACAATCCAAGTAACCTGGAGATTGGTCAAGAAACCACAAGGCGCTCCTTTTAAAGAACGCCCAAGACTCTTTCACAAAAACAACTGAAGGCAGGGTGGCACCATGTCGGATTCCTTAAAGCAGCTGGCCTTTTGGACGGCCTTGCTCTCGGGCCTCCTGGGAGAGGGGGCCACTCCCGCCAGCCACAGACTTCCCCCCCAGGCCTGTGGACTGAGCTCAGGATGAAAGGCCTGGGGTCCCGACCTGACTGGAGGCCCGTGGACGTGCACTCTGCAGGTGGAAGGGCTGTCGGTGCTTACTTTGACTGTCCTCGGGTCCCGAGTCTTCTGGTGGTTAACTGAGGAAACTGCTGCCTTATGATCTGTAAGTCAACACAAGAATCAGTTACGCGCTGGGAAAAGCTGGGAGCGCAGTGCCGGAGTTTACAAACAGCAATCTAAAGAATGAAGGAAAACACAGACCCTTGGTTGGGATGACTTATTAGGAGTCCAAGAGGAACCCCGAGAAGACCACTGGTGCTGGGGACGCTGGGGGGGGGAAGCACCTGAGTGACGGTGGGGCTCTGGATCCTCAGGGGGGTCTCACTTGGCCGCTCTGGGCTTCACCCCCCTCCTCACAACGTAGGCAGTGTACGCTTTCATCCAGAACCTGTTACCCCCGTTTACAGCCCTCCAAAGGCTTCCGCTGCACCTGGTACTCACCCCCACCTCAGCCTCTGTAACCCGGTCCCTGCTTGCCTCCTGGCCTTCCTCTCCTCCGACTCTCGCCCTTCCTCACTGCATCCCAGCCACACTGGCTTGCTTTTTATTTTAGTTTTTCCCTGTTCCTGAAACATGCCAGGCTTCCTCCCCACACTGGGGGCCTTTGTACTGCAGCTCTCTCCATCAGGAATGCAATTTCACCCAGATCGTCACAAGATTAGCTCCTTCTCCTACAACATTCGGGCCTCTGGGCAAGGTCCCTCTGCCCAGGGGCCTTCTCTGACCAGCGGGTGCAGAGTAACACATGCAGCACCCCAGCATGCGACCCTGCTTTCTGTCCTCCTCTCGGCACTCTCCGCAGTTGTCTCGCTCGCTTGCTCTCTGAGGGCTTATTTCACATCTCCCCCCACTTGAACATAAGCTCCACGAGAGCAGGGACCTGGCCCAGGGCACATGCGAAGAGCTCAGTCCATGTTTGTCAAATGAAGGCATGAAGCCCGACCCCTGGCCTGGAGAGTACCCTTTACTCATTTGACAAGTGGACGACGCTAAGTGCTGCTTCCCAGGACAACCACGTAGATCTGCCAGAAACCTAGGAGGGGCCTTCTGCCAAGGTGAAAACACAACCAATGGGCCTCTTTCTTGGTGTGTACAGTGATGGTGTTTGTGAAGAGGCAGTACGGTAGAGGGGTTCTGTGCAAGGGCTTTGGAGCTAGATTACCTGGATTAGGTCCAAGCTCAGCCATTTGTTATTCTGGGGCCCTTGGGCAAGTTATTTAACATTCAAATGACTCAGCTTCCTCATTTGTAAAATGGGAATGATACCAACCCCTACCTCAGAGAATTTTTGTGAAAATTTAAACAGTAAACATATGTAAATAATTAGCAACAGTGCCTGGCACTTAGTAAGGGTTCAATAAACATTGCCCATTATGACCAGTGATTATCCTGATGACTCATTCATTCCCTTTTATTACCAGGGATGTTTAAGTCTAGCCACATTTCTTCTAACTCCCTTCTCTTCTAATACAGCATCGAGCAGGCAGGTGTGGTCAGACAGAGGGAGCCTGCACACTGTCCTTCATAAGAGATGCGGCTGCACAGGCTTCCCTGGTGGCGCAGTGGTTGAGAGTCCGCCTGCCGATGCAGGGGACGCGGTTCGTGCCCCGGTCTGGGAAGATCCCACATGCCGCGGAGCGGCTGGGCCCGTGAGCCATGGCCGCTGAGCCTGCGCGTCCGGAGCCTGTTGCTCCGCGGCGGGAGAGGCCACAGCGGTGAGAGGCCCGCGTACTGCAAAAAAAAAAAAAAAAAAAAAGAGATGCTGCTGCTGATTTCCCACTGGCAGGGCACGAACTATGAGCACCTTCTCAGAGGTGGGGATGAATCTCTACTGATCCACTTACACCCTCTTCCAAGCCTTTCCTGATCCCCTGACCAGGTAAGAGCTCTTCCTTCTCCAAACCGGTGCACCTGCTACTTCCAGTCTGTGACCAAGTTCCATCCTCCCTCTATTGTGAATACATCCTGATTCTCCCCGCATCTCCATCTCCATTGGCCCCAGGGCCATAATCTCACACCTGGATTGCTGCAATGGCCTCACTGCCCCTGCTGCCAGGCATGCCTCACCTCAACCACTCCTTCATGAAGACTCCAGACAAAGTCCAAACCCACCAGGTTCTGCCTTCATTCCAGCTCACCTCTCGTCGTCCTCTTCCTCTCCCAATCCCATCAAGTATTGAAGGGTATTACCACTTTTTAAAAATGTGCTAAATTGGAGAGCCAAAAAATGACCTGTGCCTCTTTCTTCCATTTGAGCATCAGGCTTTTTCATCTATCAAATGGGGATAACGACACTGTTTCAACCTATCGTCCAGGCTCTGCCCCCCGCTTGATGTCCTCCAGGAGCATCACCCTTTTCTAGCACATTCTCTTCATCGACAGACGTATCCTTCAAATCCTTTGATGGCTCTTCAGAGAATTCTCAGAAAACCCAGTTTCCAGGCTTTTGTGGTTATCTTATGGTCTCCCAAGCAATATATTTGCGTGGTTAGAATCTTTAATTCCATTTGTGAAAATACTTTTTCTCTAAAAATATGTGATGGCCAAATCCTCTCCTCCTCCTCCAGAAAGAGAGAAAGGTCATTTCAAATAAAGCATGAAGAGGAAAGGAAGCCTGTTAGGAGTTGGGGGTGGGGGATGGGTGGAGGCCCTGCTGCACCACATCGCTCTCTGCCCAACTGGAGGTCAAGACTTTTCCCACTCTGAGCAAAGAAAGCTGTCGCAGACAGCACCTCCTCCTTCCAGCCGCAACAAAAACCTGTGGGAAGGGAGTTTGCTTTTTTTTTAAGTGTTTCTTATGGGCTGCAAATTACAAATTATTCTCCTTTCCTTTCACCAAATAATCAGCTGGTCCCTGAATCTGAAAGCCCAGCACAATTTAGTTTGAGTCTCAAAATGCAGGGTCGGTTCAGCCCTGCTAAGGCTGTTCAGCTTTTAATTTCTGGAGCAAGACTCAGCAAACAGTCAAACACTTTTGTGGAGCTGTGAGAGTTGAGCTTCACTGTTTGATAAATGGGCAGACGGCAGGCAGCCCCTCTTTCTTTTTTTGTATGGATTCAATGAAGCCTGCCTAAAGAACACCACATGCTGTTCTAGCTACTGATCTAACATTCCGCAACATCCCAGCCTTCCAAATTCCCTTTAATTACTCAGGAATCCCACCCTCTGCTCTTTCAGCCTGGGCAGACGGGGCTGGGGTCTCCACGGGCCAGGCAGGGGTGGGATGCGGAGAAGCTCTGGCGATCCAGTCTCTCTGGGGCTGCTGGCATCCTTTTTTAGGTGGTGGTCAGGTTATTCATCTCTTCCGTCCGTTCTTCTCTCCATTATACACATGGCTCCAGGTGGAAGGAAACTCAGCACGCAGGGTACCCTGACATAATTTTGTGGTTGTAGTTTTTTAAGAAACATGAGTGAGTTTGGGGCAAACGTTCCTGAAATGGCATCTTCAAACCACAGGCCTCATTTAAGATAAGGAAGGGGAAGAGTGAGAAGAGGAACTGACACCCATTGGGCATCAGTAGGCACCATGCACTAGACAAAGTATTTTACTCTCGGTATTAAATTTATCCTAAAAACCACATTGGAGGAGAATATGATGGTCCTAGTTTCACAAATAAGGAACCGGGGTCTAGGGTGATACAGGCTGCTCGGATTCACAGACGCCAGCGAATAGAAGCAGCAGGGATCCAGTTCCACTGTCTCCCGTTCATCACTTTCACCGACACCCAAGGGAGCCAGCAAGGGTCCACTGACTGTGCACGAAACCCTCAGCATTCTCTGTGGGTGTCACCTCAAGAGACACCTTCAGAGCCACAGAGCAAAGCCACTCGGCCTCATTACTCTACAGAGAGGCCTTGTTTGACTTTGACCCCAAGTCCTATGGTCTTGCTTGATCCAGCTTGATCTCCCAACTTAGTCATCAGGGACGCTCTGAAAAAAGGCTTTTGGTTGTTCCCCAAAATTCAATCCACCCTCAGTAGGCAAGGATTTGCCACCAACAGGAACTGATCCAAAAGAAGTTCCAGTGTAATGGAATCAGTGGATATTCTCCCCCACTCCGAGGGAGACAAACTCGTGTGTACAAAGAATCAAGTATGCTTAAGACGGTTTTAAAACAAGAGCTCCCGGTCTCATTTCAGAGGTCATCTGGGTGTGGGAAAAAGAAAAGGGGCTTTTCAAGCAGCAAGAAATTATAAATTCAGTACAATGGCAAGTACTTGTGCCTTCTCTTAAAAAACACACACAACGATTTTTTGAACAAGAGAGAGAAATGGTTAGGGAAAGAGGTTAAAGGGATTCTAATTGTCACAACTTTAAGTCTGAAAGTGGGGTGCTCTCTTTGTTGGCAATAGACCTTGAGCCTTTTTCAGAGAAGAAAAAATAATTAAGCCTGGTAGTATGAATAAGTTTTCCTAAACACTTTCCATCAATGCTACCATCTTGAAATGGGTGCTTGCCAGAGTCATTTTACTATGCTGGGATAACTCTATCCATTTAACAATTTTGGGAGGAGTAACACCTACTGGGTGCCAGGCACTGGAGGGTGAGGTGGGTTCTACCCGGCTGCAGGTTCCACAGGAAATCCCACAAAAGAAATTTTTAAAAATTACAAGAAATTTACATCTAGAGCAATGAGACAGAAATGGAATTTCAGATTATGCATACGGATTGATGAAGGATTCCGAGCAAACACCCATGGCTAGAGAGGTAATGATCTGTTGCCCCCCATAAGCACCGTGGGTAACAATTCCAAGAAGTCCAAAAATCTATATGTGAGCCCAGTATTGTCCTTGGGATGTTGGGAGGATGTGTCATGTCTGTGAGTGTGAGAAGAGACAGTCATCATACACCCATTTAGCTAGAATGTGGTGAGTTACATAAGATAGAGGTTAAGTCAAAAAGGTAATAATTCTGAAGATGATAATACGAGAGGGTGAGGGTGGTGATGGTAGCATGTGTGTGATGTGGGAAATTTTTAGAACAATTGTTCTCAAAATTGTTCAGAAGGAAGAGCAGCTAGGAAGGTTGAAACATTCATATGTTAGTGATGATATATTAAAAACATGATGTATTAAAGTCATGAAATGTTGCGATGGTAAACTGAAATCATAATTAGAGCTAAAGTGCACTGAGTGTTTATACTTACCAGGCACTGTGCTAAGGCAGCCCTTTTAACGGTCATTATCTCAACAGTCCTCAGGTGGTTGGTGCCATGTCCCCATTTTACAGAGGAGAAAATTGAGGCTCATAGCTATTAAGAAAGCTCCTGAGTTCACACAGCTGGTAAATGGTGGAGCTGGGATTCAAACCCACACAATTTGATTTCTGAGCTTTTACACTGCACATCAGTAAAGACGTGTGAAGTAACAAAATATGGAATCTGGTGTGAAATCAGACATTCTGACATCACAGCAGATACTAAGGGTTAAGAAAAACATATGCAAGAATTTAAAGTAGAAGGAAACTGTCCATGTGCTTAATTTTTTTCCTTTGCAAATTGCAAAAAGACCATCCCTGAAGAATCCTAAAGATGCCTCAAGAGTACCTTTATCTCCCTCTGTGTCCCTCCACAGGTGCGCAAGCAACCTGGGGTCAGGGCAGATTGTGAGCGCTCTTGAGGAAGAGGGCAGTCATGTAAAACGAGAGGAACCTTTAGCCTTATCTCTGTTCCAGGCATATGTGGCTGAAAGAAGCATAGGTCCCCAGAACACTGTTGTCTGTCTGTCTGTCTGTTTGTTTCTTGCATTGCTCAAGCATGGGCGGCGGGGAGGAAGGAGCCACGTATTCAAGGAAGCAACACCCACAGCCCAAATGGCTAAGTACCTCAAGCCCTCACGGGGAAAAGGCAGGATATAAATAAATTCAATTCATACAAGTACATCTGCCGCCCCAGATTCCCTTCCTCCTGTCTCCCTACCTCTTACTGGAGGTGGGGGGGGGGGTCCCTGCCCAGCAGGTGGCATCCACTGGTCTCCCCCCTTCCCCTCAGATCCAGCCCTGCCACTACACATCGGACCTTGGGAAGCCCACTCAATCTCTTTGACTTTTAATGTCCTTGTCTGGAAAATGAGAAGGTCTCACCAATAGATCTTTAAGTTCCCTTAATAGATTAAACTTCTTTACATTGAGGTGTTAGTAACTGGGAAGTATTAATGAATTACCCTGCTCTTTTGTAGTTGCATTTCCACAGACTTAAACGAAAGGAACTGAGGATTTTTAGATATCGGCCAGCCTTCGGGGGAGGTGTATTTGCGAGGTTAAAGTCGCACTGTGTCACAGCTGTCTAGTTGCCTATCCATGAAACAGCCTCTTCCTGACAAGCTCAACAAATCTTTGACCATAAATCATGTTACCCCACACAGTCTAAGCTACTCACTTGGTGCACTTATGTTTCCTCCCGTGGGCTCTACATTTGAGAGTACACCCTGCACTCTCTTAGGATCCTGGGTTCCATTTTATAGTCGTGACACAAAAAAGCACACATGGAGAGAAATGGGTGAAGGTGATCAAAAGGTACAAACTTCCAGTTATAAGATAAATAAGTCCTGGGTTGTCATGTACAACCGTCATGTACAGTATGCTGACTATAGTTAACATTATTGTACCGTATGATCGAAAGTTGTCAGGAGAACAGATCTCAAAAGTTCTCATCACAAGAAAAAAAAATGTGTACCTCTGTGTGGTGATGGATGTTAACTAAATTTATTGTGTTGATCATTTTGCAGTACATACATACATCAAATCACTACGTTGTACACGTAAAACTAATACGATGTTAGATGTCAATTAGATCTCATTTTTTTAAAAGAAAAAGGATACGTGGATTTCTGAAATGCCCTTATGTGGACAAAATGGCTAGTTGTCTGCCCCTTTCCCTTTCTAACCGAACTCTAATTTTTTATTCCAGGAGGCGATGGACTACATTCTCCCACCTCCCTGACAGCCAAGGGCAGACAGTGAGACAAAAGGGGAAATCACTGGGCAGGGCTCTGGGAAAGCTTCTAAAGACAGCTGACTCAGCTGGAGTTTTGACCTTTCTCTCCCTACACCCTGTTTTCTACTTCTTGCCTGGAATTTAGGCTTTGTTGTCCAGCAGTCACTTTGGACCATGAGGTGACCTAGAAATTAGAAGCTATCTGCTAAGAATGGCAGAGCACAGAGAGAGAAGGAGCCCAGGTCCCTGATGCTCTTATAGAGCTGTTATACTAGCATAGGTTACCTTCTTTTAAACTTATTCTATGTGAAGAAAAGTAAAACCACAAATTTATTTAAGCCACTGTTTGGGAATGAGGAGAGGCATCTCTTACACACAGCCCCAATACAATTCCTAACTGATACACCTTCTGATGTCCACCCAGGATTTACCTCATAGGAAAGGTTCCAGGGACCCTGGAATCAGCTATCTCATCTTTAAACAGGAACAAAAACCGGCACCTAGTTCACAGGGCTGTGTGAGGATTAAATAAGGTAATATGTGCAGAGGGCTTGGCCCAGTGCCTGGCAAAGAGTGTCAGTGTTACTGTCATTATGATTTCTCATTGAAAAGTGTTTCCAGTTCATATGGTAAAGACCCTCACACCTTTGTAGACTAACTTCCCCACGTGATAGATGGAGGGACTGAGGTTCAGACAGGGAAATGGGACCTGTCCAGGGTAATACAAAGAGTAAGAGTGACAGATCCTCAAATTCAGGGCCCAAAACCTGGCGTTATTGGAAACTCCTCGCCTACTGCACATGGTGGACCCTCAGTAAAAGTCTGTGGAAGAAGACATTCTTTTGCCTTTAATCCTCCACCAGAATGCCTGTTTCAAATGCGTGGAAAGCAATCCAATTAGGAAGAGCTATTCTCTTAGCTCAGAAATCTGAGGTCCAGTTTTTCTTTCCGAAAAAGCTTAGCTCTTGCTAAGCGCAGTTATGCTCCATCTCTGGGCAGGTGGAGTTTTTAGCTTCCAAAAGACCAGTGGAAAAGCCGGAGAAAGAAGCATTTGGTGAAACTGAAACACTCGCTTCAGCTTCCACGGATCCCGCAAGTCTGCAGGTTAGGAGAAGGCAATACTAGGTACCTAGAGGTACTCCGGGATTGACCTGGTTCTCAGGCTGCCCTCACTCCCCACCCCGAGGAGGCAGCGGTTTCCTCCTCTGCGTCCCTCCGATGCTGGGTGTTCATAGCTCAGGGGGCACATCTGCCATCTTGCTTTGCAGTTTCTCACATGCATATGTCCGTTTGCAGCCTCCTCTCCTAGATGACTCCATTTCCCATCTCCTGAGATAAATGCATACCTAATAAATACATACCTAAGGTTCACTTGGGTGAATCCAAGTGTTGAGGGGGAAGCAGAATGGGAAATACTGGCAGGAGGGTTCCTAGTGCCTGGAACACCCTGGGGGGAAGATCTGAGGGGAAATTTCTCAACTGCAGTGACCAGCGAACTTGACCCTGAGAGACAGGCTGAGACTTCACTCCCAAATTTGATCATATGGAGGTGCCCAAGTGACTGCTAATGACAACACCAAAGTCAAAAGGACAACTGTTTACACAAAACCTGCCTCTACACATAGGGACCGTACCCCCAAAATAAGTTGCTCTGTGTAAATGAGACAGTTAAGTACAGGGACTCTAGAGCCAGACTTCTCAGGGTCACATTCTGAATCACACATCTACTTACTGGCTGTTTGACCTTGGGCAAATTACCTAACTTCTCTGGGACTCAGTTTACCCTTGTATGAAATGGGGATAATAGTTTCTACCTCATAGAGTTGTTTGGGGGATTAGACAAGGTTGACATATGTCAAGTGCTTAGAACAGTGCCAGGTAATAGAAAGCACTATGTAAGTGTTCGCTATTTTTATTAATTTTATTAAACATCTGTGAATGCTGCATTCATAATTAGATATAGCTAGACACTTCTAATATCTGTTAAAAAGAACTGTCTTTAATAAGCTTGGGTAATTTATGTGAGTATGATGTCATGTGTAGGTCAATTCTGATATTACCTTGTGTTTGTTTCAATTTACAGTTGTGTTGCTCTCTAAACATTTATTTCACTGCTTTTGCTGGAGAACTAGGGGTATCATTTTGGAAGTGTTTTTTCTCACCCTGACAAGCCTGGAGGCACCAGTAGCAGGAAGGAAAGGTTAGGCAAGAGCAGAAGGTCAGACCACTCTCCCCTCCCCCACTGCAGGTCCCCAGGCCACACGTGGTCAGTCCTGAGGTGGGGGGGAGGGGAGGAGTTTTCAAATGGATGAGAGACTGTAGGTTTCAACTAGAGCACTGCACTGGACTTTAGTGTCTACAAGAGCACCTAAATTATTGAAAAGAGGCTTGTTTTCTGTTTTATTGGAGTATAAACTGCTTTACAATATATTGGAGTATAACTGCTTTACAATGGCGTGTTAATTTCTGCTGTATAACAAAGTGAATCAGCTGTACATATACATATATCCCCATATCTCCTCCCTCTTGTGTCTCCCCCCCACCCTCCCTATCCCACCCCTCTAGGTGGTCACAAAGCACTGAGCTGATCTCCCTGTGCTACGTGGCTGCTTCCCACTAGCTATCTATTTTACGTTTGGTAGTGTATATATGTCCATGCCACTCTCTCACTTTGTCCCAGCTTACCCTTCCCCCTCCCCGTGTCCTCAAGTCCATTCTCTACATCTGCTGAGGCTTGTTTTTATAATCAATAACCGAAAAGCTATTAAACCTGCCACAAAACCATCAGGGGTCAGGGAAGGGAGTTTGGCCGTAACATGGTTGAGAAACAAAGCAAAGCCATTTTCTGTTTGCACATCACCAAGGTGGGCCTGTTCCATACCCGTCACACTCGTGGGGGCTCCTCTGGGCTTCTCTAAGAATAAAAGCGTAACACGAGGCATTCAGAGAGCTGGTCAGAACCCTCCAGCATAAGGCCAGAGCCATAGGGTGAATCCTCAGTGGAGAAGCAAGAGCGGTGAGCAGTGGGAGGTCAGCTGGAGAGCACAGCCCTTCAGCCAGTGTGGACAGAGATCCAGGGGGTCTCCCCCCAAACCCACCACCGGACCCCTTTCCCCCAGCGTATGGATGACGATCACAGCACAGGACACTGATAGCTGGGAGGAGCCTTCAGAGAGCACCAGCTGGTCAAAAAGACTCCTGTTGCCTTTCCTCTAGATACCCTCCCCCTCTGTCCCCCTCCCCCGACCCTGGAGGAGTCAGAAGAGGAGAAAAAGAGTCCCCCCCTTCCCTTTCACAGAGCAAATTTGGAGGCATCGTTGGGGGAGGTCTGCCTTCCATGTGAGATGGAAGTTTTAAATTGGACAGAACTGGGCTTTTTCATAGCTGAGAATGAGTTTTAATTATCCAGCCAAGACTGATATGATGGCTGATGCTGTGGGATTGCCCTGCAATGCTGTCAGAGGGCAGAGCAGGAATGACGGACAGAGGACTCTGAAGGCAGCTCTTTAAAGTAAGTGAAAATACAACCAGTTTCCATTGGTACCTCAACAAGTTCATCCCTACTCAGTAAATGGACTAATGGAAAGTGGATACAATGCCAATTTCGTATGGTGACCATAAGGCTTAAGCAAACTGCCACATGTCAAACGATTCCTGGTGTTCTTAGCAAACAGCAATAATGTAAATCATTCAATCTTCAAATATCTGAAGATCTATTATGTGCCAGGCACCATTCTGGGGGCTAGGGATGCATAGTGAACAAAAAGGTCCTCATGGAGCTTCTATTCTAGAAAAAGAGATGGACAAAACGCAAGCAAACTACAAAATATATATGTTACATATTTATTAGTTACATGTATTAATAATTATATATTATATGTAATAAAATATATAGATAATACTACAATATATAGATAACTATACATATATATTAGTAACATCATATATATATAGTAGTTCAGACAGTGGTAAGTGCTATAAAGAAAAATAAAGTATGGTAAGAAGATAGAGGAGTTAGAACGGAATGCAGCCAATTTTAGAAAATAGTGATTTCTTCCATTGATAGAGAACTTTACAGTTTTAAAAAACATTCTCATAAGCACTGTCTCATTTTATCCCTGGAGTAATCTGGGACACTTCCCATCTAAAGGTAAGGAAACGGGAGCTCAGAAAAGTGAAGTGACTCCAAGTTGGATGACCTTTCATCACCCCAGCCAACAGCAAAAGCAGGCACAAGAAGTCAGTTCAGCTAGCAGCCTCAGGACGCTCTGCAATTCCGAAATTAATTCCAGGACCCAAAGTCAATACATTACTGCAAGCTAGTGCTTTTGGAGCTTGCCCACGGTGTTGGAGAGGGGATTTTTATTTCAGACCTTACTTGCAGCAAAGCAATCGCTGCCATCCACTTTACCAAGAACAGGATCCCAGCCAGGTGACATGGGGACAGCTTTACCACTGATGTCTGTTTCACCTCAGCCCACTTGCAAGCCAGGTGGGAGGACGACCACCAATCTAATTTTTCTCTAAAACCTAAGCTGAAATAGTGAACTTTGCCTGCTCTAAGCTAAAAGTTCAGAGATGAATCATAAGTTTGGATGGCTCGGCTCAGAGGAAGACTGTCCACGATTGCACTCCAAGGTTTTACAGAACTAGTCCCTTTCTCCAAGGAGGTGGCAGCTGCAGTGTGCCGGGAGCCCTCAGGAAGGGAAAATGTGTCTGGGATTTCAATTCAACAAGCTCAATGCGAAAACCCTCAGCAGGTACCTTCTGTCCTCCGTGGCTGGAAGGACAGCCCCAATTTCCAGTGTACTTGAAGTTGATGGCAAGGCAGCCGCAGAGAGCTTTTGCATTTGTGCTTTAATTTCAGTTAGAGTATTGCCTTGTTTTGGGACTGGAGATAAGAGAGAGTTCGGATGCTTTTTTTTTTTTTTTAACATCTTTATTGGAGTGTAATTGCTTTACAATGGTGTGTTCGTTTCTGCTTTATAACAAAGTGAATCAGCTATACATATACATATATCCCCATAGCCCCTCCCTCTTGCGTCTCCCTCCCATCCTCCCTAACCCATCCCTCTAGGTGGTCACAAAGCACCCAGCTGATCTCCCTGTGCTACGCGGCTGCTTCCCACTAGCTATCTGTTTTATGTTTGGTAGTGTATATATGTCCATGCCACTCTCTCACTTCGTCCCAGCTTACCCTTGGATGCCTTTTATTTATTTATTTATTGTTTGCGGTACGCGGGCCTCTCACTGTTGTGGCCTCTCCCGTTGCAGAGCACAGGCTCCAGACGTGCAGGCTCAGCGGCCATGGCTCACGGGCCCAGCCGCTCTGTGGCATGTGGGATCCTCCCGGACCGGGGCACGAACCCGTGTCCCCTGCAACGGCAGTCGGACTCTCAACCGCTGCGCCACCAGGGAAGCCCTTGGATGCCTTTTTAAATGACTATTTTGGAAGCACCTGGCACTGTAATTCTTCTTAGAGAGGAAACTTATTATTTGGGAAAATACTCTGAAAAGCCATTTGGATTAAATGAGACTTGTGGGCATAGATGCCAGCAGGAAGCGAGGACTAGAGAATAGAGGAAATTTGGTGGAGGTTGTCCAAGAAGGAAGGAGAGGGAGAGTGCAGGGGGCAGCAGGAGGCGGTAGAGGAGGACAGGAGAGGCAGCAGAGCAGAGAGGGCAGGACCAGCTGCGGGGAACTGGCAGGAGGGCCAGGGAGCGTTTTGGGATGGGGATGTCTGTTCCATGGGACCACGTTTGGGATGTAAACTACCGCTGCACACTTCAGTCTCCTAGGACGCTTTAGTCTATATGGATGCTTTCTGTGGACTGCCTTGTGCAAAGCAAAGAGGACCCTGAGTTTCATCCCTAGCTCATGATGGTACAGAACAGGGCTGTCCACTAGAACTGTCTGTGGAGATGGAAATGTTTTATTTGCACTGTCCAATATGGTAGCCTCTAGTTCCATGTGGCTACTGAGCATCTGAAATATGGCTAGTGTGACTGAGGAACTGAATTTTAATTTTGTTTAAGTTAAACAACTGGGTGTGGCCAGAGGTTACTGTACTGATAGCACAGGTGTGGAGAGAGGGGGTATATGCAGAAAGAGGAGTCCCAAGTCAAGGTGACCCTGAGGATGCAAACACCCTGGGACTTGCTGAAATCTTGGTGGCAGATTTGAGACTTGAAATAGGAATGGAACTGGGATGCTGGGAGGAGAGGAAGAGTTAAATCGATTTTACCTAGATCACAAGGTCAAGGAAACCCTGAGCTGACAACAGAGTTACAAAAGAATTTGAGAGAAAAAGGAATAGAAGGTCCTTACACAGGCAAACTGGAGTTTCTAGAAATGCTGGATTTTTTTGTTTTTTGGTTTTGTTTTTGTTTCAGAATCTAAGTTAACAAATGGCTATCTGTATCTGTGCACAAGCATCTCATAGAAAAGTCATAATAACAGTTGTAATGGCACATGGTAGGTGTTACCAAATACCTGAGTGACCAGATGACTGAGTGCACAGTACCCTACATCAGCCCGCCACCCTCTCAGGTGAATCTTGCAACATCCCAGGAAGAAGGCAGGGGTTAATTTCCATTTCACAGCTGAGAGGACTGAGTCTCAGAGAGGTTAAGTGATAAGTCCAGGAGAGCTAGGATTCTTGGTCTTTTGGTTCACCCAACCTGACTCTCCATTTCGGCCTCTGGGAGGGAGCGTGTAGATGCAAGAGAATGTTCCAGGATCCCAGACACAGGACAGGGATGCACTCCTGCTGTGCTCTTCCTTCTCCCACTGCTGAGAGGCTCTCAGTGCCCCTCTCTAGACTGGGAGCCCCTCCACAGCAGGACCCATACCGGGACCCCTCTGAGTCTCCACTGCCTGACACAGTGCACGCCACACAGCCAGTCTCAGCCAGGACTGCCCGGCTGAAGAAATGAACGAAAGAAACAGCAAAGGTGGTTTCGCCACTGATTTTTTAAAAAATTCTTTTCACTTTGGAGAAGGAACACTAACCCATCACACAAGCATTTTTCCCTTCCTAAGTCACCACAGAGCATCTTCCCATGTACTGAGTGGAGCCAATTCTCAGCCACTCAGTTTCAGACTCTCCAGGGTGGTTGGCTCAGGGCTAACATTGCCCTTTGTTTTTTCTTGCTGATGATTTATCTGTTGAGGATCTGAAAAGTGAATTTCTGAAACATTGACCCCTTCCTGCCGTTTCAGTCCTTGTGACGCTTGCACTCAGAAAACTGGTAAGGAACAGTGGTGCAGGACAAGCTTGCCTATTTTTTATTAGCCGATGTGGAAAAATAGTTACACACAGGGAAAAGAAGCTAATAAAAGGAGAAAGAGTTTAGATGTATTAACTCAAATTAAATTGAATATTTTTGGGGTGTAAAAAAATCTAGATCTTTATCAAATAAACACATGATGCGTCTTCAATTGAGTCCCAATAGCCTTCCTTGGCCAGCTGAATATGAATGACCAATGGTGATGATTTTTTGTAGAGAGAGCCCTGAGTGTGGGATGTATTTTTAGCATAAGTGGATAGAGAACAGTCAGGCCTGCAGTGATATTACAAACAGTCCACCCCCAGCTGAGGACTCCCAGACCTCCAAGCTATGATACAAGGCCACTTCCCAGTTTCTCTAAGGCTCTCACATTACCAAGCCAAGCAGTTTGCCCGTCCCAGGCTCACTGACATATACATAACACACTTGCAAGTTCAATATTTGCCGCTCAGAGAAAAGAAGTTACTGTCTGCAAATTAAGTACCAAGGAAATTCAAGGTAGACATTCACTTTTACTTTACAACGTGTCTGAATTGTTTGAAATATTTAATACTTTGGTATTACTCTGTTTTGGTATTTGGTTTGGTATTACTCTGTTAACAACTGTTTGAAATTTTTACAGCAAAGTAACCAACGTATTTACTTTGGTAACCTAAAAAAAAAATTAAATGATTTAAAACATGATTAGGAACTGTGCATAAATTACTTAGAAGTAGGGAAGAAAAGGAAAAAGCCTGGTGAAGTTGGACTCACCTTTCCAAAGCTGGCAGCATTGACGGGCTGGGTGTCATTCTTCTCACAGAAGTCCAGGTAATGCATGTAGAGGGCACTGCGAGGGATGCAGACCCCTTCTGCAATCTCATAGTTCTCCTCCAGCCTGGGGAAATAAAAGCCCAGTGAATAAACCCAAGAAAGAAGGATCTGTTCTTTCTAGTCCTCCTCCAGAGCTGGGCAGACCTGAGAAATAACTCTTTTCTTACAGATGGGGAAACCAAGGCCCACGAAGACAAAACAGTCTGCCTAAGGTCAGGAACGGAGTTAGCAGGTTAGCAGGATCAGACCCCTGGTCCCTTTGGGTATGACCTCAGGTCACTTTTCCGGTCCAAATTCCCAGTCCCTTTCCTCTGTGTTGTCATTGGCCTGACCACATTCTGGGTGAATCAGATTCCCCCAAACTCCAATAAATGATAGAGGATATTGCAGGTGCCCCCCTCAGCCTAGCTACCCACTGTGTAGCCATTCCTGATAGGTGTTAGAATCTTGGGGCTTCTTGGCTAACAAGAGCAGCAGAGTGAGATAGCCTGGGAAAACAAATGCCCCGGCACAGGCTGGACAGCTAGACGGCCACTAACCCACTGCTGAGGGAGGTTATATGACCACAGCAGGGAGCTGAACTGCTTGTTTCCTTTAGGCTCACCTTCCCTGCTGTACTGGGATTATATGATTCTACACCCATTGTCTTCTTAATGACTATAGGTTAGGGTTTCAGGGTAGGAACTTTTCCATCTGGATTCAAATCCCAGCCTTACTACTTGCTGGCTTGGTGACCTCGGGTAAGTAGGTTACTTAACCTCAGCCCTCAGTTTCATTTTGGAGGTACTGACTGTAACCGCCTCTCAAGGTTGTCATGACAATCACATGTAACGTGTGACATGCATCAGCATGGGGCCTGGCACATGGTGAGAGCTTAGTAGGTGTTAGACCTCATTATCATCCACTTTCCT
The DNA here is from genome assembly GCF_963455315.2 of Globicephala melas. NCBI lineage: Eukaryota > Metazoa > Chordata > Mammalia > Artiodactyla > Delphinidae > Globicephala > Globicephala melas. The sequence goes on from NC_083323.1 coordinate 15,632,864, forward strand.
GCTCCATAAAACATTTTTGGGCACTCAAGATGTCCAGAATTTGTGCTTGATACTGGGAACATAAAAGTAAACTTGATACAGTTTTGGTTTTTTTTTCCCTCTTTAACCCAAACACCAGAATGTAGGCATCCAATCATCAAGTTCCCCCTCACCACCATGTCAGCCGTGAAGAAAACAGAAGACAACAAACAACACACTGGTGTCCATTGTGGATGTCAAGGCCAACAAGCACCAAATTAAACAGGCTGTGAAGAAGCTCTATGACATTGACATGGCTAAGGTCAACGCCCTGATCAGGCCTGACGGAGAGAAGAAGGCATATGTTCGACTGGCTCCTAACTATGAGGCTTTGGATGTTGCCAACAAAGTTGGGATCATCTACACTGAGTCCAGCTGGCTACTTCTAAATATAAAAGTTTTCACTGTTAAAAAGAAAAGAGGGCTTCCCTGGTGGTGCAGTGGTTGAGAGTCTGCCTGCCGATGCAGGGGACACGGGTTCGTGCCCCGGTCCAGGAAGATCCTACATGCTGCGGAGTGGCTGGGCCCGTGAGCCATGGCCGCTGGGCCTGCACGTCCGGAGCCTGTGCTCCGCAACGGGAGAGGCCACAACAGTGAGAGGCCCGCGTACCGCACAAAAAAAAAAAAAAAAGAAAGAAAGAAAAGAATGTAGGCGTCCAAAAGAATCAGGCTCCTTTGTCATGGACACTTTGGAAGGTTAAACATCTCTTCCAACAAAACTGCTGGGGCACGTGACAGTTTGGGGACTTCTCTTTGGGTCCCGCTGCCTTCAGAGTGTGGGGCACACACTGTTCAATAAACTCACCAATAGAAAATATTTCTCCTCTGACTGTGAACTGGATATTAGGAAACAACCCCAAGTCAATTGGAACCAAGTTTGAGGGCTAAAGTGACTGGAATAACCTTTTTCTCCCAACTGTTTTTCTAGGGGTTCAAAAATAAGGCATGATGCTAAAACAATGAATTGAATGTCCTCAAGTGGCTTCTAACTTTCTCTGAGGGCACTTGCCAAAGAAGTGGTCCAGCGCTGTTGTAACTGAAGTGGAATGAGGACACGGCCTGCTGAGGTGCCCACTTGAAAGGGCAGTGCTCATTCGGCTCATTGCAACATGTGGTTGAAAGAAAATCAGTTCAATCATTTCATATCCAAACCCCACGGATGACGCGGAGGACCAAGCAACCCGAGGAACGCTCGGACAAATGAAGATGCCTGTGCTGAGCCATCCCAGGTAGTCGCACCCACTCCCCCCTCTTCTGGGAAGGGGAACACTGAGTAACGCCTGACAATTTTTATAAGTGTGCCAGGAAATAGTTTATGCAATCCCTTCTAGGCAGCCTAATTCCTTGAGGCTGGGGTGGTGTCTGATCCACTTCTGCATTTTTAAAGTCCAACAGACTCCGTGGCACACAGCAGGTATTCAGTAAATGTTTGATGGATAGACTGTGCCAGTCATATATTCATTCAACAAATATTTACTGATCTCTTATCACCCAACAGGTGCTGGGGATACCACGGTGTGCAAGATAGCCCTTGTTTGCGCATGGAGAACAGATTAATGGTGGACAGGTGGATAAAGACACAGGTAATCTTCAATTCAACAAATATTTATTGAGTGCCAGGCAGTGTTCTAGACTTTAAGGAAACAGTGGTGAACAAAACAAAGGCCCTGTCCTGAAAGGGCTTACATTCTATGTGTCCCCAACATCATATATTGGAACTCTAAATGTATTTCCCTAAGGTTTCTTAGGACTATCCTAAGCCTCGGGGCTGGTGTGAGTGGGGATCAGCCGTCTAGTTTAGCCTGGACCCCTAAATGCCATTCACAGTGTTGTTTCCCTATAAAAGTGAGTTCAAAGGTCCAAATAACCAGCTTATGCACAAGCTCGTGGGGGTCACCTGAAAAATGCAGCTTTCACAAAATAGGGTCTCACAAACATTCTTTGTTTGGCCTGAACAGTGTTGGCCCAACTTTTAAAATTCAGGACATTTCACATAAGAATCTGGATTTCTGGCTTCTTTTGAAAAGGCTGAGATCTGGCAACACTGGGCCCATATTCCCGCGTGACAATTGGGCAGAGTTACATGTGCCCTCGGGTTGGCCAGAGTCCTCACTCCTCCCTATTTTTCTTACACCCAATCTATTTTCTGTTCCTTGTCTGCCTCCTGTAGGCTCTTGTGTTGACATAAGACACAATCTATGCCCTAGTTCACTTTGCAGTTTATTGTGGGGAGAATAATGCACAGAAATAAGAATATTTAAATACTACAAACTCCCAACCACAGGTGCAGAGGAATGTGGGAAGACAGAGATTACTGTGTAGATGGGAACAGATGATTAAGGTTTCATGATGAACTGGAATTAGAACTTTGTAACAACAACAACAGCTAGCATCTGTTGAGCTCTTACTAGGTGCCAGGCATGGGGTATACATTATCTCACAATAACCATTTGATGCCCATATTTTAGATGAGGAAACTGAGGCACAGAGAGCGAAATTCATTTGCCCATGGTCATGCAGCTGGTAAATGGGAGAGTTTGTCTCACTGTGAACCACTGTGGTATTCTGCCATGGGAGATGGAGGGGGTTCCAGGCAAGGAGAACAGCAAGGCTAAGAGACAAATGTGGCTCGAGCTTTGGATGATGGAGACACTGGTCTGAGTGGAGAAGAGGGCTTGTAATGGAGTATCTGAAAGGAAAGAACCATGGGGGAGGGGCATGCCGCATAAGAGAATATGGCTTGGCCTAAGAGTTTAGCAACCTCCAGAGTTGAAGAGTTACTATGAAAGTCTTATTTTCAGAAGGTCATGGAGTGTTACCCAGACAGGATTGAAAAAAATATTCAGAGACAGGAAGACCCGAGTGTTTCCAGGATGCTGTAGGAATAATAATAGTGTAATCAAATACAATAGAATACTGCTCAGCCATAAGAAGGAATGAAATAATGCCATTTTCAGCAACATGGATGGACCTAGAGATTATCATACTAAGTGAAGTAAGTCAGAAAGAGAAAGACAAATACCATATGATACCACTTATATGTGGAGTCTAAAATATTATACAAATTAACTTATTTACAAAACAGACTCACAGACATAGAAAACGTATGGTTAACCAAAGGGGTAAGGGGGTGAGGGACAGATAAATTAGGAGTTTGGGATTACCAGATGCTAACTACTATACATAAAGTAGATAAAGAAGAAGGTCCTACTGTATAGCACAGGGAACTATATTCTATATCCTGTAACAAATCATAATGAAAAAATGTGAAAACTAATATATATGTAACTGAATCACTTTGCTGTACACCAGAAACTAACACAACATTGTCAATCAACTATACTTCAATTTTAGAATGTAATCAACAACAGTAACTAGCATTAATTTAAAGTTTAATACGTTGTATTTGCCAGCAATGGATTGAGACTAAAAGAACATTTAAAGAAAACAAAAACAAAAAAAACCCCAAGTCTCATAGGTTTCCTCTTAGACGACTGAGAGTGCCACTAAGCAATTTCCTTAGAAAGCTTAACTTCAGCTCTTTAGGCTACTGTGTTGTGGGATATTTTCCAGTTTAATTCATAGACAAGAACAATCTGGGAAGCTGGAACTTTGTGCATAACCAGCTGTGTGCTTTTTGCTTATATTTACTAATGATTTTCTAAATTTGATTTTGGCCAGAAAAATCCATGGACACATTCAACAAACATGCATTTCAAACCATTCAGAATTCATCTTATAAAAAGCATATGGGGCTTCCCTGGTGGCACAGTGGTTGAGAGTCCGCCTGCTGATGCAGGGGACGCGGGTTCGTGCCCCAGTCCGGGAAGATCCCACATGCCGCGGAGCGGCTGGGCCCGTGAGCCATAGCCGCTGAGCCTGCGCGTCCAGAGCCTGTGCTCCGCAATGGGAGAGGCCACAGCAGTGAGAGGCCTGCGTACCACAAAAAAAAAAAAAAGCATATGATCCTTTAAATTATAGGGAGCCAGTTAAGTTTTTAAAGCATAGGAGTGCCAGGATCAAATTTATTCTCTGGAAAGGTCACCTTGGCACCTCTATGGTGAGTGGACAAGGAGTACTAGTGAAGACTGGCACATAGTGGCTGACTAGGTAGTACTTGTAGAATGAATGAGTGAATGAACGAACAAATGAGATCGGTTTGGAGCCACGTTAATAGTCAGGGCAGGAAATGATGGAGCATGGATTGAAGGAGTGGCTGTCAGGGCAGAGATAACACCTAGGCTGTGGGTCTCATGCTGCCAGATGTGAGGAGGGTGGGAGCAACCAAGGAAGCCCTCAAGTTCATAATTGGGTTGAATGGGTGCAAAGGGGCTCCATCCCCACGATTAAGAAAAGCTGAGGAGGTGAGTTACAGGGGCGGGAATAATGCTTCCAAATGTTGTGCTAAAGGGCATGGGTTCCCAGATAAATTCCTGGCTCCCCCCTCATTGGTTACTTTACTTAAGCCCCCTGTGCCTCCGTTTCTATTTGTTGTTTGTATGGTTCGTTTGCTCACTAAATCTGGTCAAGAAATCAGGATTAAATACAAGGTCAAGTTTAAAATACATCCCATTAAATGAATCCATAGCGGCAACAAACTATCCATGTTTGAACCGTACGGGTGTAAGTCACAGTTCACACAGGCTGAGCTAATTAAGCAGGTACCTGCCAAAGGACAAAGCCTTCTAAATAACTACATTCTTATCCACGTTTTGTTTCTCTTACTGGAGCTTCTTTGCCTCAAGGTATCTAGGTGGCTTATGACTATGAAGCATTTTAATGAGCTCTGTGAGTGAAGACACGTAATTGGAGTCAAGGGCAACTTTGATGCTTGATGAGTTTCTACAGGAATAGCATCATGACACCTTTCCCCAAACCTTCTTACAAACTCCAGAGGGTCCGTGCATGTACCGAAGTTGCTAATTGAAATGCCAGCTTCCTGACCAAGGCATGGCAGAAAGGCAGTTAATTATTTCTCTTCATATCTGATGAAATTTCCCCTTTTCCTCCTCACTTTTACAGGACATCATTAGTCTGACATGGTGAACAATACTCCATTATACCTGGATATATTTTTTTTAATGATCACCAAAACATTCTCCACGTCTTCCATTTTCTGATCTTCTATTTAACAACCTGATCATATTTGAATTGAGCCTATCCTATTATGGAGAGATAATGACCTCGGTCCACTAGCCAACATGAGTCATTATCTGCAGTATACATTTTTAAAAGACCTCCTCGCAAGGTTTCAGCATGCAGCATTCAGGAAGGTGGAAGCTTCGTATTAGCGCTTTACGGTGAAGAGCAGATGTCTCAGCGCGTAGCATAATTTCTCCCTCTGCTCTCATTTTAAACGTATGTTTTCTTCTATGTTCACGTGGGCTTTCAGTCCAGCCTCCACTTCTCGAGCCCTTGTAGACATGTCTGGGACAGAAACTTTTTTCTTCTATTTTACCCAAAGAAAAGAAAATAGGATTTTTTTTTTTTTTTTACTTGCTAAACATCATAATTTATTACTGAGGTTATCAGAGAGATCTGAGACTGCAAAATATGTGAGAAAAAAAAATCTGGCCAAACAATCAGAGCCAGACAATAGTCTAAACCCTTCAGTGGCTCCCCTCTGCCTCTCACAGAAGTTCAAATTCCTTACCTTGGCACCCAAGGCCCCCTATCTCTCTGACCCTGACTACTTCTCCTTCTCCAGGCTTCTCTGGCCTCATTCCCCTACACATACACTTCTCTCCAGCCGACGGGACTGTCTGTTGTTCCTCAAACATATCTTGCCACGCTCCCCGCTACGGTACACGTTCCCTGGCCTTCCCACCATGGGAGGGGACCCCCTCTGCTGGGCCTCACCCTTCAAGACCCAGCTCAAATTTCTCTTCCACCAAACTGTGCTTAATTTCCACCCAGCCCCAACTGCTGATCACTCCTTAATCATTTCTTCCTTGACAAATTCACATATTCATTCATTTGATAACATGTAGAGTGCTGAGTTATGTCTGTAGAGGAAAACACCTTGACTGAGCAGACACATCTTCTCCTCCTAGAGCTCTCACTGCCTCCTGGGGATTTCCACAGCTCTTCCGAACAGCTTCACTGAGAGACAGCAGTTTTACAGTCAGGGATCACTGAGTCTGAATCTTCCTCCACCACTTGCAAGCACTACAGTCTCAGGTATGTTACCTGAGCTCTCAGACTCTTGCTTCCTTCATCTGTAAAATGAGGGAAACAATACCCAACACCCATCTCCCAAGGTTGCTGTGAGGGTTAAACAAGAATCCAAGCACAGCCCTCAGCCCTCCAGCTGGCATATGCACATCACTCAATGGAGGGTAACTATTGGTATCATTCTATATTAGCGCAGAATATTCAGGTAACACCTCACATCTTAGACTGAAAGTCCTTTGAAGGCAGGGACCACTTCTATTTATGCCAGCATAGTTCCTAGCACTGTGACCTGAACATGGTCAGTAACAGTGTGGAAGGAAGGAGGCGGGGTGTGTGTGTGTGTGTGTGGCAAGGGCTGGGGGCAAGGAAGGAAAGCAGGCTTTTGCACAGATCAAAAAAAAGTTTAAAAAAATCTTAACACCTGGGGGGTTAAAGGAAAAGCCTGTTTATATTAACAGATCTGATTTATATTTTCAAGCGCCTACTCTCGTGCCAGAGATGTTCATATTTGCTATCACTACTCCCACAAATGGGTAACTTTATCTCCATGACATGGAGGAAGAAATGGAGAGTTGGGGAGGCTAAGTGACTTGCCCCAAACTGCTTGGCTGGGAAAAGCCCGCCTTGGAGTATGAACTCCGGGACGATGCTTCTAAAGCTCTCACTCTGTGCTAGGGACTGGCATCCATGTGCTCAGTGAGTCAGCATTACCTATTGAGCACCTACTATGCGCCAGGCACCGCAGAATACAGCAGTGAACGAGAAGACGCAATCCCTACCGTCGCCTTTAGGAAGCCAACGGTTTCTCAGGAGGAAGATGGGAACCAAGGAGAGACCACCACCTGATGATAAATAAGTACAAAATGGTGGCATTTGGCTCCTGTGGGCTCGGATTCTACAGAAGGCCAAAACAAATAAACAAAACCCACCCAATCTATTTTATTAAACTGCAACAATTAAGCCCACAGTTTGCTGCTGGGTAGACAAACACGAGTTCAGGTGGGTCCCTGGTGTTTCTCCTGGGACCTCGCTGGCCCCGCCTCCCCTTGCTTGAGGGTCTTCTTATAAGGAGTCAGGCATCTCCCCCACGTGGGTGGAGTGAGACTGGGACCATCTGCTGTGTTGAGTTGCCCTCTTCCAATAGGGGTAATAATCCTGCCTCCTCTACCCGGTTTTCGTGAGATCCAGTGAGCTCAGCCAGCAACATCAGCTGGGGTAAGCCTGGCACACCAGGGGTATTGGCTCCACCTGTAAGTTTGGTCCCTGCTCAGTCATGGACTGAGTCAGGGATTTATTTCTGCCATTGTAATGACTCAACTGGACCAGAATCTACAGTAATCTAATCCAAATCTTGTGCTTTGCCTACAAGCTACCAAACTGGTGCTCCAGAAAGGCCTGGGATTAGCCAGCTTCTGGCATTCCTCTGTTTACTTTTTGATTAATCAAGTCCTTTCCTTTTTTTCTTTTTTCTTTTTTTTTTTTGGACAAAAACTAGGCAGTACAGTAGCAGAGTGTCACAAGTTCTGTGCTGCTGCTAACCCACCTGTCGGGGCCTAGGCTACAGGTTGGCAGCCAGAGCGCTGGTGGCCCCGAATGGCAGTGGAGGGGATTTTGGCACCATCCTCTACCATAAACCACCCCCTTCAATCTTCCCTTTCCATCTCTTCCCTGCCTCTACTCATCTCCACTTCACCGTTACAAATAGGGCTGCAAAGAACATCTTCATGTGTGTCCCCCTGCACACCTGGGGGAGTGTTTCTCCATGTCAGTATCCAGGAGTGGATGTACATATTACAATGTTAATGGGATGCAAAATTGCCCATTCAAAAGGCTTTACCATTTTATACCTTCATTCACAGCACAAACTATTTTCTAAAAATAAGAACCTAGCTCTACAACATAGCGTCTCATTCTCTGAGCCATTTACACCCTTCACGTTGTCCTGCTTAAGCTACCTTTCTCCATCTCTGGCTGAGGACTTCTAGCGGGACATAGTCACACCTAGTGGCACTGTATGTCACTTCTGGTTACATTCAGAGCTAAAAATGTTTAGCCTCCCTTTCTGGAGTGAGGTGGACTAACTCATACTATGAAAGCAAATCAGGTTATGCCACCGTTGAATAAAGAATTATATCAGAAATGGGTGTACAACGTCAGGTGCTGGTGACATCCCATGGGTCTGGCCTAGCAGCTGTGGCTGGGTCTAAAACGTCACCGTACTTCTTTGGCACAGTACCCAGCCCAATTTTCTACCTCTGGCCTCCGAGAACATTTTAAAGAGAAACACCAAATTTATTTTGTTTCATATTGATTTGAAATATTGAAAGCCTAGCAATCACCCAAGCCTCATTTTTATTTTTTCAAAAGAAAGGAAAATGTCTCCCACGAAAGTGACAATTTGGTCTTCAATCCTCTTCCTTTGGGGAAGGGCCTCCCTTTCCCTGGAAATTGCAGACAGGGAAGTGTCTCCCCCCTGATGGCACACAGGAGCTCAGAGTGACACTGGCAACAAGAGAGGTGTGTGAGAGGGCGGGGCAGTGGAGGTGGACACGTGCTGGCAGCGAGTAGGCCAGGACAGCAGACAGGCTGCTTTCCCTGCCGAAATCCTCTTTGTGAATAGAGGTTATTGTGTGGCCAGGATTCCAGCAGGGCTCACCATCCCCAGTGGGTTGGGCTTTACTAACCTCATGACCAAGGATGCTGGAAAGTGTTTGGCGGAAGGCATTTGACAATATTTGCCTGTTTTCTGCTGGGAACTGCCTCCAGATCACGTGGCCCTGCTAATTTTCAGCTGCTTGGCTGTTGTATTATTTGTTCTTAGAGTGGAGATGGTCTCTAGGGTGATGGGGAGGGGCTCTCGGCAAGGTGGGAGAAGGCAGAGAGGCAAATAGCTCCTAAACCAATTCCAGGAACAAGCCAAGCGTCCCGGGAGAACTGGGCACTATCAGGCCAGTGGCTACCACCTTGGCGGTGAGGCCAAGGTCCTTTCCTGGGGCTGCCTGCTACCCCTGGAGAGAGGGGACAACGTAAAGGATACAGACGCCTCGGAGGATGAGATGCCGTGTTGCGGAGCTAGGTTCCCATTTTTTAAAAAACAGCATTTTGTATACTTCGGCTGAATATAAAATGGTAAGGCCATCAGAGTGGGCAATTTTGCAATCCTGTTAACATTTTCTGTGCGCCCAGCACTTCCACTGCCTGATACCCAGACAGAAAAACACTTCAGCAGGTGTGTGAGGGGACATATGTAGATGTTCTTTGGGACTTTATGTGTAAAGGCAAAGATGAGATTTGGACACAACCTAAATGTAGGTCAAAGAGGGAAATGGCGAACTGAATTCTGCCGCTGTCTTACATGAAATTCTGTGCAGCAGTTAAAATGAGGTTGTTCTCTGGGGACTAATCTGGGTATAGCTTCAGGGTATTCGACTCAGGAGAGAAAGCAAGCTGTGGATCAAGACAGTGTGACAGGTTGTGGAACAATATTTTTAGTGTTCTATGTCTGTATTCTTTTTATAAAGGAGAAAATACTAAATAAAAAAACCACAATTCAGAAACTTCTATCAGTACATATGCATGTAAATGCATAGGCAAGGGACAGTAAAAAAAAAAAAATATATATATATATATATACACACACACGCATGTATACACACCCACACACATACATATTTCTCACTGGTAACAGCGCTGCTCTGGAGGAGGTGGACTTTAACCTTATCTGTAATGTTTTCGTTTTAAAATAAGGAAATGCATTTTGCGTAAATAAAATAAAATTTAAATGTAAATGTGTATTTGTTGAATTTATTTGCACCTTGCCTTTTTCTAAAAAGCTAACAAAATAAACACAAAAAGAAGAAAATTAGACAAAGGAAAGAGATTAAAAAGTATATAGGGCTTCCCTGGTGGCGCAGTGGTTGAGAGTCTGCCTGCTGTTGCAGGGGACACAGGTTCGTGCCCCGGTCCGGGAAGATCCCACATGCCGCGGAGCGGCTGGGCCCGTGAGCCATGGCCGCTGAGCCTGCGCGTCCGGAGCCTGTGCTCCGCAATGGGAGAGGCCACAACAGTGAGAGGCCCGTGTAATGCAAAACAAAAACAAAAACAAAAACAAAAAAAAGTATATAAATATCAGACTTAGCTCTGAACTCCCTGGCAGCCAGAGCAAAGAGGGGACATATGGTATAAATTATATCACTTTCCCTTGTAGAGTGGAGGGTGCATCCAGTTCCTTTTGAGAGACAAAGTTTTTAGACTGAAAGTCTAGCCTAAAAAAGTTTACTCATGTGGAACTTGATATAGGATGTCACATGTCCTCCACCATGGTTTTAAGCATGGCTCTATCCCTAAGTTTAGAGAAATGTCCTACTTTTTCTTCCCTGCTATTTACATACTCCCCTGCCTCCTTCCCCCACCTCATCTGTACTGCTGTCTTCCTTGCTGGCTATGCTCCAACCACACGGGCCACCTTCTGCAGCTCCTTGAACAAGCCCAGCCTGCTTCCAGCCTGGAGAGAGTGGAGGATACTGTGGTCTGTGCCCAGGTTACCTTTCAGGACTGAGGCGTTCTTCCCCACCGCTGAGACGTTGATTGCTGAGGCTGAATCCTTCCTGGGGAGTTGTCCTCAGCAGAATGGGAACTGCCTCGCCCAAAGTTATGCCCCCTCACAGGGCTGGAAGGGGAGGTGGGATGAACTGGGAGATTAGGTTTGACATAAGTGCACTACCATGTGTAAAACAGATAGCTAGTGGGAACACGCTGTGTAGCACAGGGAGCTCAGCTCGGTGCTCTGTGATGACCTAGATGGGTGGGATGGGGGGTGGGAGGGAGGTCCAACAGGGAGGGGATATAGGTATACATATAGCCAATTCACTTCACTGTACAGCAGATACTAACACAACATTGTAAAACAATTATACTCCAATTAAAAAAAAAAAACACCAAAGTTATATCCCCTCTCCCTCGGGGCAAACTACCTGCAGTGATGAGCAAGATGGGGGAATAAAAACCTGAATCCATTGCCTCAGTTCATCTCTGAGGCCCACCCTGGCTTCAGAACTCCCTGGGAGATCGCTGAAGCCTCTACCGTAGCCTCCTCCCAGCCCGAGACCCCCTCTGCCCATCCCCTCGTACCCTCATGGTGTCAATACTGGGTGCCTTACATAATAGGCCACCTGTAGGCACGGCTCAGAGTCTGCCTCTGGGAGAGCTTGACCTGCAATGTTCCCTCTGCCTAGAACGTTTCCCTGATTTTAACATCGTCATGGTGTCTGAGGGCTTCTTGTCATACAAATATTCACTTAAATATCACCTCCTAAGGGAAGCTTTCCCTCACCATTCAACCTAAAATAGCCTCTGAGATATGATCATATCAGCCAGTTCTAATTCTCCACACAGCACTTATCCATATCTAATACATTCCTTATTTATTTATTTATCATTAATATAATAATTTTTAAAATTATCACCCAACTTTTTCTCTCATTGGCCCCTATTCTTGGTCTGTCTTATCCACACTGCATTCCCAGGGCCTAGAATAGGGCCTAGCAAACAGTAGGTGCTCAGTAAACATTTCTTAAATGAGTTAATAACTAAAATTCTATCTTAAAAATATAATATAAAAGGAATTAGAGGACAATTTGATGTTTGAACAACTTGTTGCCTTTTGATAATAATACTCAAATTTATACATTTTCAAACCTGATCTGACTCTGAAAACAGATTTTTTTCATCAAAACAAATCCACTGCTTAACTCTGTGAATTGGAGGATGAAATTTCTTCCGGAATGATCTATGTGACCTTTTATTTAGAAAAACCGATATTTTGTATAGAATTACGTACAGTAGAAGGAGAACTGACAATGCATATGTCAGGAAGGAGGGAAGCCCTATTCTGGGATGTACTTGTGGGACTCAGAAGGAAGAGGTCTGCTGAGCAATCCATGGCTAAGATTTACCTAGCACCCACCCTACACCAGACACTGTTCAAGCACTCTGTATATACGAACTCACTTCCTCTTTGTGACTACCCCAGAAGGCAGCGGTCCCCAACCTTTTTGGCACCAGGGACCCGTTTCATGGAAGACAATTTTTGCATGGACGGGCGGGCGGCAGGGGGATGGTTCAGGCGGTAATGCGAGCGATGGGAGCGGCACAAAAAGCTTCACCTGCCGCTCACCTCCTGCTTGGCGGCCCGGTTCCTAACAGGCTGCAGACCAGTACCGGTCCACGGCCCGGGTGTTGGGGACCCCTGATATAAGGTAAATACTACTGCCATCTCTATTTTACAGGTAGACTGAGGCACAGAGAGGTGAAGGACCTTGCCCAAGGTCACACAGCTAGAAAAGCAGAGCTGGGAGTTAATTCCTGGCAGTGTGATTTAAGAGATTACTCTATCTACAGCCTTGCTGTTGCCAGGCAAATGTCAGAGAATCACAGAAAAACAGACATGAACAAGGTGATTTTCTTCTAGTCCCTTTCAAATTTTTTATTCTGAAATGTATGACATGTTCAGGTTATTAAAGCAAGAGTGTCTGTTGATTCCTAGCATTTCTAGAAACTCTCACCCCCAAACTCTTTTATGTTGATGCCTCATTCAATGCGCTAGCATTATTAGAATCTCTGTGACCATAATTTGGGGGTAAGGAGTGCAGGGAGAGATTTGACCAGGGAAGTAAAGTAGAATTTTAAATAAAGCAAAAAGCAGCAAATGCAATGAGAAAAAGAATGTAGGGACAAACTGATGGAAACAAGCCAAAAGGCTGGAAATGGAGCTCTTGAACACAACCTCTGCTATCCTTGTAGCAAAACAAGTTGACTACTGAGACTCTTGTTAGAGAAGATTGAGTTACACTTGTGAATGCTTTCTCCCAATGTTGTTTTCCTCTCACCTGTGGGTGGATTAGTCAGAAGAATCTAATATGATTTGCTCATTAAAGCCAATCTGCTTCCTTTTCTGATCTAGTCTCTCTTCTCCATCCTTCCTGATTTTTCTCTTCCTTTCTTCAAAAGCATAGGCTTTGCAATTAAAGTGACCCAGCCAGGTTCCTGCCTCTGCCACTTCATGGCTATGTGTATATTCAGGCAAATGATTTAACTGTCTAAGCTTTATTTTCCTCATCTGTAAAATGGGCATAACAATACCAACTTCACAGAATTGTGAGAATGAAATGAGGCATGTATACAAAGTGCCTAGCATGCAGGCTGGCACACAGTAGATTCATTCCTTTCCCCTCCCCACTTCTCTCTCCTTCCCCTTTGTTCCTTACTTCCTTCCGCTTTGCTGGGCTGAACTAGAGTGGTAATAGCCCTTAACTGACAAGTTCTTCTGAGAGGTGAGTCTCAGGTATAGAATAGCTTTGGTGTTCAAAGCTACAACGTAATTTCTAAGTAAAACTCTTAGAGGAGAATTTACCTGTAAATACCAAACATGGGTGCAAACACTTAAACAACATCATTAACTATAACATCAAGTCCAGGAATTCCAAATATTAAAGGGAGAGCCACTCAAGTAGATAATTTGTATTAATGTTAAAATAAATGTAGTATAGTTGCAATAAATTATTAATTTATTAAGAGTTCATTGGTAGGGGTGAACAGACCTATGTTTCTATAATTGGCTGCAACATTATTTATTAAAATAATAGACTCTATTAAAATCAATTAATAACATCCATGTAGAATCCAGTCCTTGCCAGTGTTTTGATGATGGAAAAAAATCTATTCCCAAATAAAATAAATATGAAAATTCAAATCTCCTGTCTATATCTAAGTTGAGTATTTTATGCATAATTACAAATTAAACTGATTGCATATGGGCTATTGGATGTCAAGTTATTATGACAATGTCAAAATATGCAAGTAATATGCTGTCCTGTCTGTAGGAAGACATAGTTATATGAGCTTCCCATCAAGAGAGAACTTGCTCAGAATGGAACTTACCATTGCAGAGTAGCAGGAGTGGAGTGGGGCTTGGATGCTCTATTATTTTCTTTTTCCTCATCTGTTAAATGAAAGAAAAAGGAGTGAACTTCAGTAGGAAAACATACAAGGCCTTTCAGCTCTCCCAAGTCTCAAAAGACTACGTTGCCCTCAAAGGTTGATGCTTTGAAAGCAATGATATTTTGGCTTTTCTAACATGTTAGATTTATCACACTTTAAAAAAAAAGGAGAAACTGACTTTTACGGAAAACTCTTATATCAATTTGTATTTTTATTTGACATAATACGTTACAGTTTGAAGAGCTATCTCTCTTCATCACTGAACAATATGACTGCACTCCCCCAACATGCTATGTTCGCAACTGAAGCTGGACATCTGATACGATGATTTTGACCCTAAGAACACACTGACTTCGCCACTATTTGTTTCTTGTAACTCCAATGGAACAGACAGTTAGTGTAGGGAAGGGAGAGTGTAAGTGTTCAGAAGAATCAGGTTAGCAATACAATAGAACAGGGGTTGGCAAACTTTTCCTGTAAAGAGCCAGTTAGTAAATATTTCAGGATTTGGGAGCCAAGAGGCAAAATCAAAAATATTATGTAATATTTATATAACAAGAGAGAAAACAAATTCCATTTCCATATTGACAAAATTCAAAATATAATACTAGTTGATTATAATTTTTGTAATACAGGTCTATTAATTAAAAATGAAACTAATTTGGGGGAGCGGGTAACATTTTTCTTAATTGGGGTTCAAAGCTCACATTCCCTTTCATCCGACAGATTACAAATATCCATCTACAAAATCATTCTTAGTTTATAGCCCTACGAAAACAGGTGTCAGGCGAGGTTTGGTCTGTGGGGTTCTAGTTTGCAGACCTCTGCAACACAGCAATCTGAACAACAGATCAATCTTTGCATACTTAAGAAGAACTGCTCACAGTTTTATCATGAATTAACTAAGAAATAGATTTAATTAGTTGCATCCAATTCTTAATGAAGAATATTGATAGAAATAATCAACATAAAATTAAATTTCTAGGGAATTCCCTGATGGTCCAGTGGTTAGGACTCCACGCTTACACTTCAAGGGTGCAGGTTTGATCCCTGGTAGGGGAACTAAGATCCTACAAGCTGCATGGCGCAGCAAAAAGAAAATAATAAATAAAAAAATAATAAAATTTCTTGACCCACAAAATCTGACCCAAGAAAACTGGTACAAATAACAGTCTCAAAAGAAAATAATGTCAAAACCTACAAATATAATCAACAAAATTTAATAAGAACATGTAAAACAGTCAACAAAATAAATCTGTGGTATAAGATTTATATGGGAAAGAATCTGTACTTGTGAAAATAATTTAAGTAAAACTAAAATGAAAGTGGAAGAAAGTAAAATATACTGCCAATGAAGTAGCTTAATAAAGTTGCCCTCAAAAAATATTTTCTTGATGAAAGCTTATCTGTATTGGTATAATTCTGATTACAATGTCTGCTCATAAAAACTGTGAAGATATTGCTGTTGCTCATTCAACAACTGTACAGACTCACCTGCTTCCTTATTAATAGAATCCCAATTTAAAGGGGACCATGTGTTCAGGGAGGGTTATCCCCTCTCAAATCCTAGAGAGATGACTGTTGATTAATTTAAATCTATCACGGTAATTTTATGTCATCTAGCCCCTGATGGATTAGGTGGGGCATGTGACATGGTGATGTGGCCTATCAGATTAAGAAGCAGCCCTCTGGGTGCTTCTGGGGAAGTTATTTTTCCGTAACAAAAAGGAATGGGGGCCTTGATGTCGAATTTCTGGCCTCCAAAACTGAAGGAAGGGAGGGAGGGAGGGAGGGAGGGAGGGAGGAAGGAAGGAAGAAAGGAAGGAAGGAAGGAAGGAAGGAAGGAAGGAAGGAAGGAAGGAAGGAAGGAAGGAAGGAAGGAAGGAGCAGGGAGGAGGGGAAGAAACAGAAGAGACACACTGGTCTGTTCTGCTTTTGAACACAGCTGTGAGTAGATAATTGGAGTGAAGCCGCAAACTTTCAACTGGGAAAAGAGCAGCCTGAGGACAAAGTCAATGCCAAGCAAGGCAGAGAGAAAAAGGGGGAAAACCTGGGGATTCTGAATGTCATGATGTGCCTCTGATTAACCAACCCTAAAAACTGCTGCCTCTTTATGAGATAATACAATTTTCTGAGTTAATAAATCCTCTTTTCATTGGGTATTCACTTCCTTGCCTCCAAAACCATGTTAACTGGTACAACACTAACACTAAATGTTCTCAGGGACAAAATGTCCCAATACATCATTGGGCTCAACATCTGTTCATGCTGCTTTGTCAACCTGGAGTTACTTCTAAATGTTTGTCATCCTTTCCAGTTTAGAATATACAACACCACCTCTTCAAAGTCTCCAAGTCAGGAATCATTAATCCTAACTCTGTTCTTCTGTACCCCATTACTTGTCTGTCAGTCGAATGGTTTAGCCATCTGGATCATTATTTCTATGCATATCCATATCCATCTCTCTGACTTGCATATCCTACTTAAGAAGATCCTACTTAAGAAGGCAAGGAGGCCTGTTTTCAAACTATATTACAAAGCTATAGTAATCAAAAGAGTAAAATACTGGCATAAAAACAGACACATAGATCAATGGAACAAAATAGAGAGCCCAGAAATAAACCCCCACACACAGTCAACTAACTTATAACATAGGAGCCAAGAATATGCAATGGGGAAAGGACAGTCTCTTCAATAAATGGTGTTGGGAAAACTGGACAGCAACTTGCAAAACAATTAAGTTGGACCACTATCTTACACCATACACAAAAATTAACTGAAAACCAATTAAAGACTTGAATGTAAAACCTGAAACCATAAAAGTCCTAGAAGAAAACATAGGCAGTAAGCTCCTTGACATTCATCTTGGTGATGACTTTTTGGATTTGATACCAAAAGCAAAGGCAACAAAAGCAAAATATAAACATGTGGGATTACATCAAACTTAAAATCTTCTGCACAGCAAAGGAAATCAGCGACAACAACAAAAAGGCAACCTACTGAATGGGAGAAAATATTCGCAAATCATGTATCTGATAAGGGGTTAATATTCAAAATATATAAAGAACTCATACAACTCAATAGCAAACCCCCTGCCCCCGCCAAGTAATCCAATTGAAAAATGCACAGAAGATCTGAATAGACATTTTTCCAAAGAAGATATACAGATGGCCAATAGGTACATGAAAAGATGCTCAACATTACTAATCATCAGGGAAATGCAAATCAAAACCACAATGAGATATCACCTCACACTTTTTAGAATGGCTATTATCAAAAAGACAAGAAATAAGTGCTGGTGAGGATGAGGAGAAAAGAGAACCCTCACGCACTATTGGTGGGAACGTAAATTGGTGCAGCCACTATGGAAAACAGCAAGGAGGTTCATCAAAAAATTCAAAATAGAGGGGCTTCCCTGGTGGCGCAGTGGTTGAGAGTCCGCCTGCCGATGCAGGGGACACGGGTTCGTGCCCCGGTCCGGGAAGATCCCACATGCCGCGGAGCAGCTGGGCCCGTGAGCCATGGCCGCTGAGCTTGCGCGTCTGGAGCCTGTGCTCCGCAATGGGAGAGGCCACAATAGTGAGAGGCCCGCGTACCACAAATAAAAACAAAAAAATTCAAAATAGAACTACTCCATGATCTAGCAATTCCACTTCTGGGTATTTATTTGAAAAAAATGAAAACACTAATAAGAAAAGGTATCTTCATCCCATGTTCACTGTAGCACTATTTACAATAGCCAAGATATGGAAACAACCTAAGCATCCAATGACAGATGAATAGATAAAGAAAATATTTTATATATATATATGAATATTATTCAGCCATAAAAAAGAATGAAATCTTGCCATTTGCAACAATAATGATGGATATTCAGGGCATTATGCTAAGTGAAATTAAGTAAGAGAAATACAAATACCATATGATTTCATTTACATGTGGAACAAAAAAAAAAGCTCATAGATAAAAAGAACAGATACAGACTGGTGGTTGCCAGGGGGTGGGGAAGTGGGGGGTGAAACAGATGAAGGGAGTCAAAAGGTATATACTTCCAATTATAAAATAAATAAGTCACGGGAACGCTGTAGACAGCATGGTGACTGTAGTTAACAACACTGAACCGCATATTTGGAAGTTGCTAAGAGAGTAGATCTTACAAGTTCTCATCACCAGAAAAAAAATTCTGTATGTGTGGTGATGGATGTTAACTAGACTACTGTGGTGATCATTTTGCTATACGTACAAATATCAAATTATTATGTTGTACACCTGAACCTAATATAGTGTCTTGTATGCCAATTATATCTCAACTTAAAAAAAAAGAAGAAAGCAGGGATGGTATCTTAGTCATCTTTGTGTTCCCTCCAGCCAATGCCTTCCATTCACACTTAATTAAATAGCTGAGTCTGCCTTCCACAACTGTCTTCAACGATCTTAAAAATAAAAGCACGAAAAGGAGCATGAGTCCCATAAGAACGTAGGTAGACAGACACAAAGAACAATACTCAACCTCAGCTTTCACCAAGAAATAAAAAGTAGATAATAATGAGGTACAACTTTATACCTCTGAGAACAACAAAAATTTTAAATAATCATCTCCAGTGCTGGTGTGTAAATGGAAAAACTGACATTCTCTCATTTCTCTGAAGGTAGTGTTAACTGCTACAGTGGTTTGGTAAGTAATTTTGCAATGATACTGAGAGCTATCTACAATATCCAGTCACTTGGCCTAACAAGCCCAACTCCTAGGAATTACACTAAGTAAATAATTGAAAGCCTATGTTAAAAAACAAGATCAATTGCATGTTTTTAAACAAGGAAAAACACATAAACAACCTAAATATATCTCTTTCCAGCTTATGCTGGCCCATGATTTATATTTTTGTCCCCCCCCACTAGAAATGGCAGGGTATTTTTTTTCTCTGCTTTTTCAAATTTCAACACATCAGTCAACGTGGGCTACATGTCAAAAGATCTATATTCTAAAATCAATTTAAAACCTTACTGGCCATGACTGAGAAAACCCCTCAACCTCTGAGCTTCATTTTTCTTCACTTGTAAAACTAGTCATTTTAAAGGGCTATTGAAGGGATCATATTAATTAATTCAACAAAAATTCATTGAATACCTAATGTATGCCAGCTAGACACTGAGAATAAAGAAATTAAGCTCTTGTCCTTTAGTCTGGTTGGGGAAGGAGAAAGACAAACAGTAGAGAAAGAGGCCAAGTTCAGTAAGAAGTGATAAATGCTGTCCTGTGGGTAGGGAAGGAGGATCCTGCCAACCCAGACTGCATGAAAAAGCAGCGCCTGTCAAGACAGGCTTCCGAGAAGAAGCCACAAGTAAGATGAGCCCTGAGTGGGCCAGAGATGGGAACCAGGTGTCAAGGAAGGTGGGATGAAGTCAGGGGTAGGGTGGAGAAGGTGGGGGACAGATAAAGCCATGGGGACCTGAAAGATCAGGCAGCCTTCCCAGAAGCAAGGTGGCTGCAGCAGGGGTCCTGGTCAAGAGGTGGAGTGGAGTAAGGGTACTGAAGCGGTGCTGTGTGACATCTAGTAATCCCGTTCAATCTTTAAGAGTCTCTGGTCTCTAAACTGACAGTAATAATAATGCCTACCTGGAAAGATATTCGGGAGGATTGAGTGAAATGAACTTAAGAGCTAAGAGCTGGAAAACATCAGTGCAGGAGCTGCATGGCAAAGGCTGCCCTGGGCTGCTCTGGCTGGGAGGCCTTGGAGCGACTCTGTTCAGCTGGGATCTACTGTGGGAAGCAGGCAAGGGAGGCCGCCTCTCTGCTCGGGAAGGTTTACAGGGGCAAACACAACGGCATCGACAGGGACTCTGCAAGGCAAACACACAGCAGGGGACATCAGGGCTCCAAACAGGAGGTGGCATTTGAGCTGGCCTTGAAGAGATGGTCAGAATTTAAAAGACAACCTTGTTTACTGTTTGCAAAGATAATACATGTTCATTTGCTTTTTAATTTGGAAAATATTTTTTTCAAGTTTTATTGGAGTATAATTGCTTTACAGTGTTGTGTTAGTTTCTGCTATACAGCAAAGTGAATCAGCTATACGTACACATACATCCCCTCTTTTTTCGATGTACTTCCCACTTAGGTCACCACAGAGCATTGAGTAGAGTTCCTGTGCTATACAGTAGGTTCTCATTACCTATTTATACGTAGTAGTATACATAGGGAAAATAGAAATCTCTGGAAATACAAGCCCCTCTCAATAGAACAAACTATTGTCAACTCTTTATCCTATTTACCTCCAGTCTTTTTTTCAATGTTCTCTTTCACAACCAAGCACGCACACACACACACCCCTAACTTAAAATAAGTGAGGGTCACATAGCACATCCTGGCTTGTAACCTGTTTTACTCAGTCACCTTTACAAGGACAGGTCAGACTTTGAGAGGAGGATGTTGAGGGCAGGGGTACTCCAGGGGGAGCAAGCAGCATGAGAAAACTCCTAGCGGAGGGAAAAGGCAAATGGTCCGTTGCCTGGAGCCAGAAAAGTTCCCCATTCTGGGATTCCACCACAGTGTCTCCCATTCAGGGGATACCCGTCTCTACTGTGTCAGATTTTTTCTTCCCAACTAAACTTTGTTAGGGCCCATTTCTGATACCAACCGCTGGTAAGAGAACTAGCTTTGAGGGCAGGCCGACCTGGCTTTGAATTCCAGCTTTGCCCCTAACTCTGTGGGAGCCTAAGCAGTCACTTGACACATCCAAGCTGGAGGGCCCTCACCTAAAACATGAGAATCATAACTTACGTTACAAGGATGGTTTGAAGATTAAATATCATAAAATATGTTAAAAACTAGACACATTTAAAAAGAATACCAGAACAATACTAACAGCCTTCACTGGCCAAGTACTTAAGCCAGGCACTGTGTATCACTTTTCATATGCCACCTCATTTTATTCCTCCCAACAGTGCTATTAATTAGTTTTCATTTCATTTCATTTCATTTCATTTCATTTCATTTCATTTGGCTGCACTGGGTCTTTGTTGCTGTGCATGGGCTTTCTCTAGTTGCGGTGAGCAGGGGCTACTCTTCGTTGTGGTGCGTGGTCTTCTCATTGTGGTGGCTTCTCTTGGCGAAGCACGGGCTCTAGGCATGTGGGCTTCAGTAGCTGTGGCGCACGGGCTTAGTTGCTCTGCAGCATGTGGGATCTTCCCGGACCAGGGCTCGAACCCGTGTCCCCTGCATTGGCAGGCAGATTCTTAACCACTGAGCCACCAGGGAAGTCTCCTATATCCCTATTTTATAAGTAAGGAAATCGAGCTTTGCGTGAGGCTAAAAAATTTGCAGGAAGCCATGCGGCCCGTGAGTGGAGGCTGGACCTCACTCAGTGATGGGCATGTGGCAGCTACTGATAGTATTTAGATAATAATTTAGATAATTTAGAACTGGTCTACCCGGAGCCAACAGGGACCCTCCACTCAGTCATCAAACAGGCGCCTCCCACCTCTGCAGGCCCCTTTCCCTCCAGACACTGGTGACTTCATTCCCAGCCTTTTTTCCCCAAAGAGGCTGTGTGTCACACCCAGACCTGACCCTCCTGTCTGATGGCTCTCCATCCTAATTCACCAGAAGTGCTGGTAACTCATGCACTCATTCATCAAATATTTATTGAGTGTCTAGTATGTTCCAGCCCTATGCCAGGGGCTAATCGGGGAGAAAAAGCAGACGTGGTCTCTGCTCTCTTGAGCTCAAATTGTCAGCAAATAAAATGCAAGTCCTGGGCAAGAGCTGAGAAGGGCAGGCCCAAGATGCTATGGCAGCACCAAGTGTGGGGTACGAGCCCAGGCTTGGGATGTGAAGGAGAGGCAGGAGCCAGCTAGACAAAGAGGACAGGAGGGCACATGTTAGGAAGATGGAAATAGACATGGTTGACAGAGACTTTAGGAATTGGCCTTCCCAAATGCCTCTTCATTTTAACAGGCAGAAAAGCCTCAAACCAAACAAGAATCATCCTGTAAGGCCTAATTCCAGGCTGACAAGACTCCTGGAGCCATTCACGGCACACACTGAGCCATCCATCCTCCAGGCCCACCCTGCTCGTCCTACCAAAGCCGGAGAGCAGCATCTGTTTAAAATTCCTCCCACCGAGATGCTGCCCAGTGCCTGGACTTCTCCCTGACACTCTGTTCCCTCCCACTTTTCAATTATGATTCCTAATACGTCCCCGCCCAGGGAATCCTGGTCCAATTCCCAGTGGTGAGCATCTCTACTCCCTTTCCTGGATCTGTTTCCTAATATTAACTTTGGGGCCACATTTCCAGGCTCAAATCCTGGATCCTTCACTTGCTGGCTGTGTGACCTCAAACAAACTTTTGGTGCCCTTAGTTCACTTATTTGTAAAATAGGGGTAATAATAGTACCAAGCCCTAATCGTGAGGGTTAACTAAACCACTCCTGGCACAAGGCATGTGCTATCTAAGTGTTCGCGACAGTCATCATTCCTCCAGAGAGGTCGTGTACCTGGATCCCTGTCCTGCCCGTAGGCCTGGGTTTGTCAAGTCCTGCACCTGGGCCAGAGTCATCCACTCCTCTCCTGTGCTCCCACAGCACCTTGGCTGGTCCCTGGCGAAGCCCTCGTCACAGCGTGTGGTCGCTATGTGCTGACCAGTGCATCTGCCTTGCTGGTTTGTAAGCTCTGTAGGGCATAGACCACATTTGCCATTGTGTCTCCAGCACCCACACATGAAAGTATTTGTGGAATGAATGAATGGCTAAGATAAAACCACAGTCAAATGCTGAGCCTACCCATCTGATTGCAGTAAGCATATAAAATAACAACACTATCAGGGAACGTTCATTGGGGTCTTATAATGTGCTAGGCACTGGGCAAAGCTCTTCACATTACTGCATTTAATTTTCATAGCTTCCTGAGACAGTGAATAATTTAATGCATGTGAAACATCAAATATGGTGCTTGATATATACTTAGTGCTTAATCAATGTTAGGTTTAATTATGAGTATTATCCCCTTTCATAGAGAAAGAAACTGAGGCTCAGAGAAGGGAAGCAATTTGTCTGAGGTCACACAGTTTAGCAATGGAGCCAGGAAAGGGACCCAGGCTAGTTGACATCTCAACCTCCCTGAATCCAAACACTTACGAGCCTCATTCTCTCTTTAAACCTGTGGCACTGAGCTAGAGATTTTTAGGAACTATCTACCTAATCATTTATTTTCTGCCTCTATGCTGATTGAATTCGTGATATTTGGTAACCTATTCTAGAATATTTCCTGCCTAGAGCCAATGTGGCAGAGTTTAACATTGACGGAGAACATTTCTAAATTAATTACTTCTTTTCAAATCCCAAGAACGGTTCAAATTTATGTGAATCTCAAGTTTCACTTCAAAGTTCTAATTCTATTTCCTTTCATTATCCTAATCAAGGCTGCACCTGGCCAGACCTCACCTGTTGGGAACACGGGGCTGCCAAACATTTCATTTCCCCTTATCTACCTCCTTTCCAGCCCCTGCAAAGAGCATCAGCTGATGCTCAGGGTGCCTGGACTAGGCCTTTGGCAGTGTGCATCAGCCCCTGGCAGCAAACCCTTCTCTCCGTGGGAACAGGGCTAAGTCCCAAACAAAACTGTGATGTTGGCAGCATTGCTCTGAGGGGGCCCACACCTGCTTCCTTTCACCTCCTCTGGGTGAATTCCTTCATAATCTTGGAGTAGGAAGGGGCCTTTCTAACTTTGATACAAAACCCAAAGCCATACAAGAAAATATTGAGAAATTTTACTACATAAAAAAATCTAAAGCTTCTATGTGGGGGAAAAAAACACACTGTAAGTACAAATAAAATGACCCGCTTGGGAAAACTGCAACCACAGACAATGGTCTCACCTCCCCGCTGTAGAAACAGCTACAATAAAACCACAAGGAAAAAGACCAAGATACACAGTTGGTGGAAAAAATGCAAATGTTCCTGAAATGTGAAAAGACAATCTCAATCAATGAAAATGAAAGCTACACTACAATACCATTTCTCACGTATCGGATTGGCAAAAATCCAAACCACAAGGACACAACTCTGCCCTGAAGTTTTCTGCCATAGGGAAGCAGGTGCCTCCTATCTTGCAGGGGGAGTGCAAAATGGTGCCTCCCCACATGGAAAGACATTTCACAGAATCTATTGAAATCCTATATGCCCTTTATCCAGCAGTCCCATGTCTGCGAACAGATCCTGCCGCTACTACTGGAAACATGGGAAACAACTGCACACGAGGTTATTCACTGCAACTTGGCTGTAACAGCAAAAGTGTTGGAAACAGCCCAGCGCTCATCTAGTTAACTAAATTACAATACATGCTCACAGTGGAATACTACACAGCTGTGAAAAAAGAAGATTAAAAGCAAGAAAAGAATGAGAATGCTCTCTCTGTTCTTACTCATATGGAGCACGCCAGGGTTTATTATTAAGTGAAAAAAGCAAGTCACAGCAAAATGCATATAGGGTGCTACTTTTTTTGTGTAAGAAAGTGGCAAAAAAAGAACATATATTTGAATCTTTATTTGCATAAAAAAGTCAAATGCTGGAAGAATACACAATAAACATTGGAAATACTCAAAGAATGCATAAAAAACAAATAAAAATGCTTCCCACTAGGGAGCTCAGGAGGGACAACAGGGCAAGGACAGAGCAAGACTTCTCAGTGAGTACCTTTACAGCATTTTGATTTTTGGACTGTATGAACGTATTATCCATTCAAAAATACTCTAATTTTGAACAAATTAAAAGACTCTATTAAGGAGGGAACGTCAGAAGGAAGAACCTCTTCAAATGGTTAAATGGTCCTGGAGTGCCAAAAACTGAAAGTGAATTACAACTATCACTTGTAATCTAGCGTGGCTTTATAGTGTTTTGCTTTGTTAACATCCATTACTTAATAAACACTCACTGAGCACCTACTATGTACCAGGCCTTCCATATTAAGTGCTGGCAAGACACAGTCAATCAGACAGGCTCCCTTCCCTCAGGGATTGAGGGCCCGTGGAGGGAGGGAGCGGAGGTGCAGAAGGGCCCTGGCAGTATGCTCCACACAGAGGAGGGAACCTAATTCTCCTCAAGGAGAGGACAGATAGACACTCAGGGGGCAGGAAGGGCAGCCCGTGATAGATATGGAGGCTGAGAAAGGGGAAGAGTCGGTGGGTTGTCTTAAATCATAACCTAACCACTGGGCCTCCTGAGCTCTCCAGCAGTGTTTTACTTCAGTTCCCAGCCACGACTAAAATTGCAGCGTTCGTCCCACGAGAACAATTCAGCTTTTAAAAGCCATCATGGGAGGACTCTCTGTGAACTTCCCCACCCCAGACTTCCCCCTCTAAGGCACTACCCTTGCTCTAGGAGCTGTCTGAGAACCTTTCTGCTGTTGGCGGGGATGGGGGCTTTTGTCCACAACTTGACGGGAATATGGATGAGTTTAACCACATTTCTCTGGAACCCCTTCTTATGGAGTTATAAGATCCCAAATTGGAATAATAACCTGACATGCTCACTGGAGTGAGAGAGATATGTGACTTTCACATATACAGCCCTGAAATGTGATGAGATTTTAATATGTTAATGATGAGTCACATTAGGTTGTGACTCACTGTGACCCCAGTTCTATGCCACCGTGCTGATGAATTCCAACTTTTCCTGTCCCTGTGTTATAAATATCCTCTGTCACCACCAGTCTGTCAGTAAGTGCCACGATGAGCTGGTGAAGGGTTGGGGACAATAAAGGAAGCAGGGACATTCCAGTGGGGCAGGCAGGATGGGGGACGGCAGTTGTTAGGAGCTGTCAAGGAACAGAGGGAACAGGACTCAGTATGGACTGTCACTCACACTCTCTCTCTCTCTCTCTCTCTCTCACACACACACACACACACACACACACACACACACACACACACACACACGGAGCCTGATAACTCTTGACGATAAAGGGAAAACTCTGGACTCCTGCCTAGGATATAAGATAGAGGCTGAAGTCATTTGATTTAGATATTAAGGAAACGATGACCTGAAGACTAGCGGGCTTGGGCTTACATTTAATTTGTTCTGTTTCCCAAGGAGGGAAACAGGAATCCAAAGGAATCCCACGGGGTTCCTGCTCTTTGGACCCATCCTATCACCCCAGTATCTCCAATTCTCTCCATCCCACTGATACCATGCTGGTCTACAGCCTCATCTCCTCACCTGGACCAGGCGGAAGCCCCTTAAGTGCCTTCATGGCTTTAACCCACCTGCAGAGAACCTCCACACTAGCCTCCTGAAAACTCCACTTTGACCTGTCACTCTTCCACCCAACTCCTTCAGTGGCACCTTAACTATCAAACTCCAAACCACTTGTGGGAATCCAAATCCCTCAACAATATGGCCCAAACTCCCCTTCTCAGCCCTGTTTCCCATGATTCTTCAATCTCTCTGCTCCAGACAATGTAGAAAACTCTCCAAGCTCAAAACCTGCCTTGTGGCCTTTTGCCTCCCAGCCCTTTACTTAAAGGAACCACATGGATCCTATGAGGCCCAATGCAAATGCCACCTTCTCTGAGATGCCTTCCCTGGTCACCTTCCAGGCTTGTGACTGCTCCCAAACTTTAGCAAGCAATCTGATCACATGGGAGTTTGTTCAATGCAGAGTGTGCCTCAGTGGGTCTGCAGTGGGCCCAAGATTCTGCATTTCTAACAAGGTTCCAGTGAGGTCGTGCTGGAGTCCAGGAACATACCTGGTATGGCAGGTAGAACACCTTGCATAATTCAAGTTGAATTTATCACATACAATCTTGCATTATTAATACTCAAGCATGTGCCTTAGCTTCCCTTCTGGAATGAAAATTCTTTGAGAGCAGGGACCCACAGAAGAGAGAGTTTATACAGTAGACAGAGAACCAGCTATAAAATCAGACAGCTCTAAGTTTGACTCTTTACCACTTACTTGCTAGGCTATAAGTTATATAACCTCTGATTCTCAGTTTCCTCATCTGTAAAATGGAGATTAAAAAAAACCTTCCTGGGCTTCCCTGGTGGCACAGTGGTTGAGAGTCTGCCTGCCGATGCAGGGAACGCAGGTTCGTGCCCCGGTCCAAGAGGATCCCACATGCCGCGAAGCAGCTGGGCCCGTGAGCCATGGCTGCTGAGCCTGCGCGTCCCGAGCCTGTGCTCCGCAACGGGAGAGGCCACAACAGTGATAGGCCCGCGTACCGCAAAACAAACAAACAAACAAAAAAAAACCTTCCTCCCAGAGTATTAGAGGAAAGAGTGGCTGCGCTTATGCCTAGCACGCTGCCTGATGCTGAATAGATTTTAATTTTGGCTCCCTGCTCTTTCCTTGCATGTATAACTTTGGGCTTTCCACAGAGTCTTATATGCAGTAAGTGCGCAGGGAATCTTCTGGGCCCAATTTCTGCAGAAACTTCTGTTCCAACCTGTACAATTCTTGTCAATCCACACTGCTAAGCTTTCCTCTCTAGACAGAATGCTCTAACCAGTCATGAACCTGGTAATATTTTATAGTCATAGTCTCCCTATTTGTTGGTAGGCATGCCATATGTTTCTAAACATAAAGACCTGCTGACATCTGCCAGGGATAAACTGCAACTTATTCAGGTTGGGAATGAAAATTTATTTGACCCTAACTATGGTAAATGACCCATCCACTCTTGTTCAGACTCCCACTCATCAGGCATTCAGGGCTTGACCTCACTGGTCCAAGGTTTTCTTCCCAACTGTATTCCATCAAAATGTCCCATGTCCCATTTTTTTCATGCTCCCTGAAGCTCTAGTTACTCAATTAAACTGATCTTTTCTGAGCTGCTAAAAGGGACATAACAGGAAGACCATTAGATAGAAATCAGAAGACCTGGGTTTACAATTTTGATTTTAGCAGTATCCAAGAGTATGATTTTAGACAAATACTTCCCTTCTCTGAGCCTCAGTTTCCTCATTCATAAAACTGGAGAGTGGGCTAACATGATCTATAAAGGCTCACAGTCTCTTCTAGGCTAATAAACTGATTATCCTCCCACTCGACTTCATTAGAACCAGCACCCTCCTGGTGCTAATGCTCAGCTCTTACTCAGGCCAGTGGAAGAAATATTTTTCAGCAGCTGGAATTTTGACCTCTCTCAAATCACCCTGCGAAGGCATTTTTACCTGCTTGGTGTGGCTCAGAGATAAACTCTACAGCACACCATTTAGCTTGCAACTCAATAGCTAGTATTCCATTTTTTCTGCTTGCTAATCAAACACCAGTTTTATTCAAGGTAGTAACGTGACAGCCTAAGAGGGACTCATGATTCGTCTCTTCCAGGGGTCAGCAAACAAGTTCTGTAAAGATCCAAAGAGTAAATATTGCAGGCATATGGTCACTGTCACATAAGCTTCTCCTTTTCTTCTCTACTCTTTAAAAAACAAGAGTGCTTCCCTGGTGGCGCAGTGGTTGAGAGTCCGCCTGCCGATGCAGGGGACACAGGTTCGTGCCCTGGTCCGGGAAGATCCCACATGCAGCAGAGCGGCTGGGCCCGTGAGCCATGGCCGCTGAGCCTGCGCGTCCGGAGCCTGTGATCCACAACGGGAGAGGCAACAACAGTGAGAGGCCCGCGTACCACAAAATAAATAAATAAATAAATAATAATAAAAAACAAGAGAGAGCAAGATGGCAGAGTAGAAGGATGTGCTCTCACTCCCTCTTGCTAGAGCACCAGAATCACAACTAACTGCTGAACAACCATTGACAGGAAGACACTGGAACTCACCAGAAAAGATACTCCAAATCCAAAGACAAAGGAGAAGCCACAGTGAGACAGTAAGAGGAGCACAATCACAATAAAATCAAATCCCATAACTGCAGGGTGGGTGACTCACAAACTGGAGAACACTTATACCACAGAAGTCCACCCACTGGAGTGAAGGTTCTGAGCCCCACGTCAGGCTTCCTAACCTGGGGTCCAGCATTGGGAGGAGGAATTCCCAGAGAATTAGACTTTGAAGGCTAGCAGGATTTGATTGCAGGACTTTGACAGGACTAGGGAAACAGAGACTCCACTCTTGGAGGGCACAGACAAAGTGTACGCATCGAGACCCAGGGGAAGGAGCGGTGACCCCATAGGAGACTGAACCAGACCTACTTACTAGTGTTAGAGGGTCTCCTACAGAGGCGGGGGTGTCTGTGGCTCACGATGAGGACAAGGACACTGGCAGCAGAAGTTCAGGGAAGTACTCCTTGGCATGAGCCCTCCCACAGTCTGCCATTAGCCCACCAAAGAGCCTGGGTAGGCTCCACTGTTGGGTCGCCTCAGGCCAAACAATCAACAGGGAGGAAACTCAGTCCCACCAATCAGCAGACAAGTGGATTAAAGTTTTACTGAGCTCTGCCCACCAGAGTAACACCCAGCTCTACCGACCACCAGTCCCTCCCATCAGGAAAGTTGCACAAGCCGCTTAGATAGCCTCATCCACCAGAGGGCAGACAGCAGAAGCAAGAAGAACTACAATCCTGCAGCCTGTGGAACAAAAACCACATTCACAGAAACATAGACAAGATGAAAAGGCAGAGGGCTATGTACCAGATGAAGGAAAAAGATAAAACCCCAGAAAAATAACTAAATGAAGTGGAGATAGGCAACATTCCAGAAAAAGAATTCAGAATAATCATAGTGAAGATGATCCAGGACCTCGGAAAAAGAATGGAGGCAAAGATCAAGAAGATGCAAGAAATGTTTAACAAAGACCTAGAAGAATTAAAGAGCAAACACCTAGAAGAATTAAAGAACAAACAAACAGAGACGAACAATACAATAACTGAAATGAAAAATACACCAGAAGGAATCAGTAGCAGAATAACTGAGGCAGAAGAATGGATAAGTGACCTGTAAGACAAAATGGTGGAATTCACTGCCGCAGAACAGAATAAAGAAAAAAGAATGAAAAGAAATGAAGACAGCCTAAGAGATCTCTGGGACAACATTAAATGCAACAAAATTCACATTATAGGGGGTCCCAGAAGGAGAATAGAGAGAGAAATGACCCAAGAAAATATTTGAAGAGATTATAGTCGAAAACTTCCCAAACATGGGAATGGAAATAGCCACCCAAGTCCAGGAAGCCCAGAGAGTCCCAGGCAGAATAAACCCAAGGAGAAACACACCGAGACACATAGTAATCAAATTGATAAAAATTAAAGACAAAGAAAAATTATTGAAAGCAACAAGGGAAAAACAACAAATAACATACAAGGGAACTCCCATAAGGTTAAGAGCTGATATCTCAGCAGAAACTCTACAAGCCAGAAGGGAGTTGCATGACATATATAAAGTGATGAAAGGAAAGAACCTACAACCAAGATTATGCTACCCGGCAAGGAACTCATTCAGATTTGATAGAGAAATCAAAAGCTTTACAGACAAGCAAGCTAAGGGAATTCAGCACCACCAAACCAGCACTACAACAAATGCTAAAGGAACTTTTCTAAGTGGGAAAAACAAGAGAAGAAAAGGATCTACAAAAACAAACCCATTACAAGTAATAAAATGGTAATAGGAACATACATATCGATAATTACCTTAAATGTGAATGCATTAAATGATCCAACCAAAAGACAAAGGCTCATTGAATGGATACAAAAACAAGACCCATATATTTGCTGTCTACAAGAGACCCACTTCAGACCTAGGGACACATACAGACTGAAAGTGAAGGGATGGAAAAAGATATTCTGTGCAAATGGAAATCAAAAGAAAGGTGGAGTAGCAATACTCATAACATATAAACTAGACTTTAAAATAAAGAATGTTACAAGGGACAAAGAAGGACACTAAATAATGATCAAGAGATCAATCCAAAAAGAAGATATAACAATTATAAATATATATGCACCCAACAATAGGAGCACCTGAATACATAAGGCAAATGCTAACAGCTATAAAAGAGGACATCGACAGCAACACAATAATAGTGGGAGACTTTAACACCTCACTTACACCAATGGACAGATCATCCAAACAGAAAATTAATAATGAAACACAAACTTTAAATGACACAACAGACCAGATAGATTTAATTGATATTTATAGGACATTCCATTCAAAAATAGCAGGTTACACTTTCTTCTCAAGTGTGCACGGAACATTCTCCAGGATAGATCACATCTTGGGTCACAAATCAAGCCTCAGTAAATTTAAGAAAACTGAAATCATATCAAGCATCTTTTCTGACCACAATGCTATGAGACTAGAAATCAATTACAGGGAAAAAATGTAAAAAACACAAACACATGGAGGCTAAACAATACTTTACCAAATAACCAAGAGATCACTGAAGAAATCAAAGAGGAAATCAAAAAATACCTGGAGACAAATGACAATGAAAACACGACAATCCAAAACCTATGGGATTGGGCTTCCCTGGTGGCGCAGTGGTTGAGAGTCCGCCTGCCGCTGCAGGGGACACGGGTTCGTGCCCCGGTCCAGGAGGATCATACATGCCGCAGAATGGCTGGGCCAGTGAGCCATGGCCGTTGGGGCTGCGCATCCGGAGCCTGTGCTCCACAATGAGAGAGGCTGCAGCAGTGAGAGGCCCACGTACCACAAAACAAACAAACAAACAAAAACCTATGGGATGCAGCAAAAGCAGTTCTAAGAGGGAAGTTTATAGCTATACAAGCCTACCTCAAGAAACAAGAAAATTCTCAAATAAACATTCTAACCTTACGCATAAATGAACTGGAGAAAGAAGAACAAACAAAGTCCAAGGTTAGCAGAAGGAGAGAAATCATAAAGATTAGAGCAGAAATAAATGAAACAGAAACAAAGAAAACAATAGCAAAGATAAATAGAAGTAAAAGCTGGTTCTTTGAGAAGATAAACAAAATTGATAAACCATTGGCCAGACTCATCAAGAAAAAGAGGGAGAGGATTCAAATCAATAAAAATAGAAATGAAAAAGGAGAAGTTACAAAAGACACCGCAGAAATACAAAGCATCCTAAGAGACTACTACAAGCAACTCTACGCCAATAAAATGGACAATCCGGAAGATATGGACAAATTCTTAAAAAGGTATAAGCTTCCAAGACTGAACCAGGAAGAAATAGAAAATATGAACAGACCAATCACAAGGCATGAAACTGAAACTGTGATTAAAAATCTTCCAACAAACAAAAGTCCAGGACCAGATGGCTTCACAGGTGAATTCTATCAAACATTTAGAGAAGAGTTAACACCCATCATTCTCAAACTCTTCCAAAAAACTGCAGAGGAAGGAACACTCCAAAACTCATTCTATGAGGCCACCATCACCCTGATACCAAAACCAGACAAAGATACTACAAAAAAAAAAGAAAATTACAGATCAATATCACTGATGAATATAGATGCAAAAATCCTCAACAAAATACTGACAAACCGAATCCAACAACACATTAAAAGGATCATACACCATGATCAAGTGGGATTTATCCCAGGGATGGAAGGATTCTTCAATATACACAAATCAATCAATGTGATACACCATATTAAAAAATTGAAGGAGAAAAACCATATGATCATCTCAATAGATGCAGAAAAAGCTTTTGACAAAATTCAACACCCATTTATGAAAACGACTCTCCAGAAAGTGGGCATAGAGGGAACCTACTTCAACATAATAAAGGCCATATATGACAAACCCACAGCAAACATCATTCTCAATGGTGAAAACCTGAAAGCATTTCCTCTAAGATCAGGAAAAAGACAAGGATGACCACTCTCACCACTGTTATTCAACATAGTTTTGGAAGTCTGAGCTACGGCAATCAGAAAAGAAAAAGAAATAAATGGAATACGAATTGGAAAAGAAGAAGCAAAACTGTCACTGTTTGCAGATGACATGACACTATACGTAAAGAATCCTAAAGATGCCAGCAGAAAACTACTAGAGCTAATCAATGAATTTGGTAAAGTTGCAGGATACAAAATTAAAGCACAGAAATCTCTTGCATTCCTATAAACTAATGATGAAAAATCTGAAAGCGATATTAAGGAAACATTCCCAGTTACCATTGCAACAAAAAGAATAAAATACCTAAGAATAAACCTACTGAGGGAGACAAAAGACCTGTATACAGAAAACCATAAGACACTGATGAAAGAAATTGAAGATGATACCAACAGATGGAGAGATATACCATGTTCTTGGATTGGAAGAATCAACATTGTGAAAATGACTATACTACCCACTGCAATCTACAGATTCAGTGCAATCCCTATCAAATTACCAATGGCCTTTTTTACAGAACTACAGCAAAAAATCCTAAAATTTTTATGAAGACACTAAAGACCCTGAATAGCCAAACCAGTCTTGAGGGAAAGAAACGGAGCTGGAGAAATAAGACTCCCTGACTTCACACTATACTACAAAGCTACCATAATCAAGACAGTATGGTACTGACACAAAAACAGAAATACAGATCAATGGAACAGGATAGAAATCACAGAGATAAACCCACACACCTACGGTCAACTAATCTATAAGAAGGAGGCAAGGATATACAATGGAGAAACTACAGTCTCTTCAATAAGTGGTGCTGGAAAAGGTGGACAGAGGCATGTAAAAGAGTGAATTTAGAATACTCCCTAACACCATACACAAAAATAAACTCAAAATGGACTAGAGACCTAAATGTAAGCCTGGACACTAAAAAACTCTTAGAGGAAAACATAGGAAGAACACTCTTTGACATAAATCACAGCAAGATCTTTGATCCACCTCCTGTAGTAATGGAAATAAAAACAAAAATAAACAAATGGGACCTAATGAAACTTAAAAGCTTTTGCACAGCAAAGGAAACTACAAACAAGATGAAAAGATAACCCTCAGAATGGGAGAAAATATTTGCAAATGAATGAACAGAGAAAGAATTAATCTCCAAAATATATAAACAGCTCATGCAGCTCAATATTAAAAAAACAAACAACCCAATCAAAAAATGGGCAGAGGACCTAAATAGACATTTCTCCAAAGAAGACATACAGATGGCCAAGAAGCACATGAAAAACTGCTCAACATCACTAATTATTAGAGAAATGCAAATCAAAACTACAGTGAGTTATCACCTCACACCAGTTAGAATGGGCATCATCAGGAAATCTATAAACAACAAATGCTGGAGAGGGTGTGGAGAAAAGGGAACCCTCTTGCACTGTTGGTGGGATTGTAAATTGATACAGCCACTATGGAAAACAGTATGGAGGTTCCTTAAAAAACTAAGAATAGAATTACCATATGACCCTGCAATCCCACTACTGGGCATATACCCAAAGAAAACCATAATTCAAAAAGTCACATGTACCCCAGTGTTCACTGCAGCACTATTTACAATAGCCAGGTCATGGAAGCAACCTAAATACCCATCAACAGATGAATGGATAAAGAAGATGTGGTACATATATACAATGGAATATTACTCAGCCATAAAAAGGAATGAAATTGGGTCATCTGTAGAGACGTGGATGGATCTAGAGACTGTCATACAGAGTGAAGTAAGTCAGAAAAACAAATATCGTATATTAACGCATGTATGTGGAACCTAGAAAAATGGTACAGATGAACTGGTTTGCAGAGCAGAAACTGAGACACAGATGTAGAGAACAAACGTATGGACACCAAGGGGGGAAAGTGGCGGGGGAAGGGGTGGTGTGATGAATTGAGAGATCGGGATTAACATGTATACACTAATATGTATAAAATGGATAACTAATAAGAACCTGCTGTATAAAAAAATAAATAAAAGAAAATTTAAAAAATAAAAGAAAAAGAAAAAACAAAACAAAAGAACATTTTAAGATCATGGGCTGTATAAAAACAAGAGACAGGCTGGATTTGAAGTGGTGGCAATCCAACCATCGTAATTCTACTCTTTTCTATTATTTTGACACATATTCACTCTCCTATTTTCCCTCTCAGCTACAGATTAGATAAAGTTCTGGACATAAATAAAGTAAAAGAAAAATGTCTACAGAGGGCTTCTGGGAAAGCTGTTTTATTCTTCTTTTTATTTATTTATTTGTTTGTTTGTTTGTTTATTTGGCTGCTCTGCATTCCATGAGGGATCTCAGTTCCCCGACCAGGGATTGAACCCATGCCCCTGCAATGGAAATGCAGTGTCTTAACCACTGGACCACCAGGGAAGTCCCTGTTCTTGTTTTCTGATAAAAGGAAAACACATAAGAGGTAAGCTACCTGGTGCCTTCTCTTGCCCCATCAAGCTGTTTTAAATGTGGACCTGAATCCTGGACCTGAAGCAGGAATCTTGTGACCATGAGGTCACAAGCCAACATGAGGACAAAACGCCAACAACTTTGGAAGACTTAGCAGAAATACATACAGAGCCTGGGTCCCGGATGATGCTGAGCTCTTGAATAAACCTAGGAACTTTCTACCGCTCATCTTTTGGCTAAATAAGATAGTAAATATTTACACAGTTTAAACCACTGTCAGGTTACTCTCTTTTACAATCCAAAACACTCTTAAAGTACTAAAATTAAGAGAAAAATTAATTTTTGAAACTTCAGCCATATCCTAAGGCCCCCACTATGTGCCAAGACCTGGGGTTACAACAGTGAACCACACAACATTCCCGCCCTCATGGGGCTTTCAGTCGAGGTGAAAGATGACAAGGCACAGACAAGTATTAACATACCAATAAGCCACTGAGAGGGAGTGGTGGGCCTTCCTAGCTCTGGCCTTGGTATCCCTATGGACAAGGTATGAAATCCTCAAAAGTCTTTGAAGCATTACCTTCTAAGAGGCAGAACAGTGCAAAGACTAACTGCCTAATGTTCAAAGGCAGACATACAGACCTGGGCTGAAATCCTAGCTCTACCACTTACCAGCCGTGTAACTTTGGGCAAATTACATAACACCTTTGAGCCTCAGTTTTCCTATGTATAAAATGAAGCTCATAAGAATAAGTTACCTCCTAGGACCACTGTGATAATTGAATGAGAGATATTGGAATTAAAGCACTTCTCATTGCTTAACAGATGATAGCCATATATACATATTAACTATAAATATATACATATATACAACTTTGTTTAACAATATATGCTTAGAAGAACAACCAGAAAGAAATACAAAAACATCAAGGGTGGTTACCTCTGGATAGCAGGATAGAGGCAATTATTTTTCTTCCTCATATCTTTTCCCCTATATTTTTCAAATATATACATGCATGACTCATATAGCCAGGGGGTATATTTCTTTAATGTAGTATTTTTGCATTTTGAAAGCAAAAACAAAATATGGACTGATAGAAGTCAGGTGGCCCACGTTTTAGATCTAGCACTGGCACCAACATGAGCTCCACATCAACCCTAGATTTGTTCCTGAGGATATTTCTAAATTGCTACACTGGAACCTAAGCAAAGAGTGTAGTCTATTGGGCTGATGAGACTGAAGTCAGAGTTTGTAGATGACAGAGTGGCTAAGATATAAGGAGCAACATTCCAGAGAGAAGAGAAGAAGACAGACATGCCTGCATTCAAACTCCCCTCAAGTCTTTAGCCCATTCCTATGCTGCACATGCAGAGAGTGAGAAACCAAAAAAACCAAAGAGAAAACATCAGCTTAGAGGCTAAAGAGCTGGTCATTGATTAGCTAGGGTGTCAGAAGTTGGAGTTCAAGCTGGGTCAAGGTAGAAGGAACTTGGTAAATACCCAGGGCTTTCAGTTGTGGACCCAGAAAAGCTATGACCTAGGAGTAAAGACCACACTCTGGTAGTATGGACAAAATTGAAATAGACTGGACTTAACCAAGGCTTGACAGGATCAAGGAGACTTGCTGGTTCTCTATCTGCCTGCTAGAACAAAATTTAACACTCTGTGGAGGATGTTATTAACATCATTCACCCAAAACCTCTCCAACTTTGCATTCATAATGTCGAGCACTGAATCAAAAACTATAAGGTACATTGAAAAACAAGACCAAAACACTGAAATCCAAGGAAAAAACAGATAATAGAAATAGACCCAGAGATGATTGAGATATTAGAGTTATCAGACAGGGACTTTAAAATAACTATGGTTAATAAGATTAAGGAGATAGAGGAAAGGACAGTCAAACTAGATGAAGTGATGGACAAAACAGACGAAAAATGTAGAATATCAACTGAGATTTGGAAAAAAAAAAAAAAAGAATCAACTGAGCATCTACCATAAAAGAAAGAAAACAATATCCGAAATTAAGATAACTTGGGTAGGGGACTTCCCTGGTGGTCCAGTGGCTAGGACTCCAAGCTCCTAATGCAGGGGGCCCGGGATTGATCCGTGGTCAGGGAACTAGATACCATGTGCCACAATTAAGAGTTCACATGCCACAACTAAAGATCCCTCATGCTGCAACTAAAAGATCCTGCACGCTGCAACTAAAGAAAGATCCCTTATGCCACAACGAAGACCCCGCGTGCCACAACTAAGACCCAGTGCAGCCAAATAAATAGATAAATGAATGAATGAATGAATAAATAAATGAAAATAGACCACAAAACTATATTAAAAAAAAAGGTAACTTGGATGGGCTTAATAGCAGACTCTAGACATGACATGGAATTGTCAATTCATGGGAATTGACAACTGAAAATGATGTCAACAGGAAACACCAAACTGAAGAATGAAGAGAGAAAAATGGACAAACCAGAGCAGAGTGTTAAGAAACATATGGGGTACAGTCAAAGGTCTAGTATTCATGTAACTGGAATTCAGGAGATAAGGGAGAATGGGGCAGAAAAGATATCTGAAGAGACAATGGTGAACAATTTTACAAATTTCATGAATGACAACCCACAGATGCTAGCAGCTCAGTGAACCCCAAGAAGGAAAAATATAAGAAAACCATATTTATGTACATCACAGTCAAACTGCTGTAAACTAAAGAGAAAGAAAAAAATCTTTTGCCTGAGACAAAAAGACATTGTATTCAAAGGAGTAAAAATAAGTCTGATGGGGCTTCCCTGGTGGCGCAGTGGTTGAGAGTCCGCCTGCCGATGTAGGGGACACGGCTTCGTGCCCTGGTCTGGGAAGATCCCACATGCCGCGGAGCGGCTGGGCCCATGAGCCATGGCCACTGAGCCTGCGCATCCGGAGCCTGTGCTCCGCAGCAGGAGAGGCCACAACAGTGAGAGGCCCGCGTACCACAAAAATAAAAAATAAAAATAAAAAAACAAGTCTTATGACTAACTTCTAGAAGCCAGAAGACAATGCAATAAAAATTTTAAAGGGTTGAAAGGAAAAAAATCTTACCAGACTAGAATTCTATATCCAGCAAAAACGTCCTTCAAAAATGTAGGTGAAATAATACTGTTTTTCATGATCTACACTACTCTATACTGCACTACCAGAAATAGTAAAGGAGTTTCTTTGGGTTAAAGAAATAATGATCCCAGATGGAAGCATGGACTTGCTGACAAGAATGATGAGCCCTGGAAAGGGCAAATATGTGAATACATATATTCACATAGTAAAATATGTGAATGACTAATATTTAAAACAATAATAATAATAATGTCTTATAGAGCTTATAACATACGTAGATGTAAAATACATTAAAGCAATAGCACAGAGGGTGGGAAGGCGGTAAATGAGGTTAAACTATGAGAGCGTTCGTGCACTGTATTTGAAGTGGGGGAAGGATTAACGTGAGGCAGACGTGAAAGGAAGGGTACATAGTGTAATCCCTGAAAACACTCTAAAAGAATATCTAATTGGAAAGCTAGCAGAGAAAAACGTTAAAAATATTTAATTGCATTAATCCTTCCCAAAAAAGGAACAAGGGAGGAATAAGGAAATAAAGTCAGATGGGAGAAATAAAAATTAAATACAGTACCAAGTTTGTTGCTTTAAGCCCAACAATGTAAGTAACTATATTAAATTTAAATGATCTAAATATTCCAATTAAAGGTAAAGATTATTTGACTAGCTTTTAACAACTATATAAAAATCTTAATATTGAATTCAGAAAGGTTGAAAATTAAAAGACAAAGATACACCGTAACAACCCCAATAAAAAAGAAAGCTAGGGCTTCCTTGGTGGTGCAGTGGTTGAGAGTCCACCTGCCAATGCAGGGGACACAGGTTTGTGCCCCGGTCCGGGAAGATCCCACATGCTGTGGAGCGGCTGGGACCGTGAGCCATGGCCGCTGAGCCTGCGCGTCCGGAGCCTGTGCTCCACAGCGGGAGAGGCCGCAACAGTGAGAGGCCCACGTACCGCAAAAGAAAAAAAAAAAAAGAAAGCTGGTGTAGTTATATTAACATCAGACAAAATAGACTTGAAGGCAAAATGTATTACTAGAAATAAGGAGGGACATCTAATAATGATAAAAAGGATCATTTCAACAAGAGGATACAACAATACTAAATTTCTAAGAAATTAACACTTCAAAACACATAAAGCAGCAATTAACAAAACTGAAGAGATAGATAACCACAATATAACACCTCTTTCAGTACCTTATAGACAACAACAAAATCCATAAGGATATGGCACATCTGAATAACATGATTAACCAACCTGACCTAATTGATAGTTACAGAACATTCCATCCAAAAACAGCAGAATACACATTCTTTACAAGCATACATGAGCATTTGCCCAATAGACCACATGTTTGGACAAAAAAACAAGTCTCACTAATTTTAAATATTGAAGTCATACAGAATATGTTCTCTGACCACAGTGGATTATAATATAAATCAGTAACAGAAAGGCAACTAGGAAATCCCCAACTTTTTAGAAATTAAGCAATAGATTTCTAAATGAATCATAGGTAAAATAAGAAATCACAATAGGAATTAGAAAATAAGTTTGTATGGTAATGAAAGTATGACACCAGAAGAATTATGTGAAACAGTTAAGTAGTACTTAGAGGAAATTTTATAACTTTAAATGCCTATCTTAGAAAAGGTTGAAAATCAATGATCTAGGTGTCTATCTCACAATAGAAAAAGATAAAAAATTAAACTCAAAGAAAGCATAAGGAAGGAAAAACTAGAGAAAAGAGCAAAAGTAAATGAAATTTTTAAAAGATGTAAATTGAGGGGGAAAAAAAAAAGCCAAAAGTTGGATACCTGAAAAGACTAATACAATTGATAAACTCTGGCAAAACTGATCAAGAAAAATAGAGAAAACATATCAGAAATGAAAGGAGGACATTATTGTAGATGCTAAAAGCACGACAAAAAGTAATAAAAGGAACGTTTAAACAATATCATGTAAATAAATTTGAAAATTTAGATGAAATGAATTCCTTAAAAATAACAATTTGCTTAAAGTAACAAAACAAGAAATAGAAAAATATGAATAATTCTATTGCTATTTTAAAAACTGAATCCATCATTAAAAACTTTCCCTCAAGGAGAACTCCAAACCCAGATGACTTCAGTGTTAAGTTTTTCCTAATATTTAAGAAATAAATGAAGCCAATCTTACACAAACTTTTCAAAAGAACAGAAAAAAAAGAAAGTTTCCACATGTTTTTATAAGGACTGTATAATCTTGATGCCAAAACCTGACGAGGATAATAGGAAAATCATTGGTCAATAAATCTAATAAACAGAGATGTCAAAATTCTTAACAAAATAGTTGTCAATCTAACCTAGAAAAATACAAAAAATCAAACTTTTGACCAAGTTCAGTGTCTTCTAGGAATGCAAGATTGGTTTAACTTCAAAAATTTAATCAATGTAATTCACAACATTAACAGAATAAAGGAGAAAAACATATGATCAGCTCATATGTTCAGCTCAGTAAACTATTTGATAAAGTTCAACACCCATTTAAGAAGAGTCTCTCAGCAAACCAGGGATTCAATAATGATACCTACAAGCAGTTCATAACAACCATCATGCTTAGTGGTGAAACATTAAATGTTTTCCCCTAGGTAAGGAACAAGGCAAGAATGTCTGCTATCACCACTTCAACTCAGCGTTGCAGTAGAGGTCCCAGCAGGTGCACTAAGGCACAGAAAAGAAATAAAAATATAAAGACTATAAAAGAAAATGCAAAACTATCATTATCCGGTGACATGATTATGTTCATAGTAAACTCATAAATAATAGGCAAATTTAGCAAAGTGCCTGGTTACAGTCATTATCTAAAAAATAAATTGCATATTCATATACTAGCAACTGACAATTAGAAAACATTTAAAAATAATACTACTTACAATAGTACTGAAAAATATCAATTACCTAGGAATAAATCTAATGAAAGATGTGCAAAATCTCTACACTGAAATCTGCAAAATACTGTTGAGAGAAACTAAAGGCCATCTAATACATGGAGGTTTAAAGCACATACACAGATTAGAAATTTGATGTCGGCAAGATGTTATTCTTCTGAAATTAACTGTGGATACAATGTAATCCCAATCAAAATCCTAGCAGATTTTTTTTTGTGCATGTGAAAATAGATAAGCTGATTCTAAAATCTATATAGAAATATTAAGAACTTAACCAAAACCATCTTGAAAAAGAGGTCTTATGCCACCATGTATTACAATGTACCATAAAAGGTACAGTAATAAAGATTATTGTACTGGCTCTAAAACAATCAGACCAATGATTCAGAATAAAGATCAAGACATAGATCCACATGTATATGATCTCCTGATTTATGACCAGTGGGTAAAGGCATTCTTTTCAGAAAAAGTGGTGCTCTATCAGTCAAAATTAAAAATAAAAAAAGAATTTTGACTCCTCCCTCACACCATTTACAAAAATTCCAGATGTCTGTTGACAGAAAAGTAAAAAGTAAAATAATAAAAATTCTAGATAATAAAATGAAGAAAACCTTCACGACCTTAGGTAGGCAAAATTTTCTGAATATGACACAAAAGCACTAACTATAAAAGAAAAACACTGATAACTGGGTTTTATTAGAAGTCAGAACTTCTGTTCATCAAAAGATACCACTAAAAGAATGAAAAGGCAGACCACAAACTTCAATACTTTTATCTAACAAATATCTCCTATTCAAAATATAAAAACAACTCTTACAAATCATTAAGGGAAAGACAAATAGCACAATCAAAAAACAACAACAAACAACAACAACAAAACCTGACAAGTAAAATCCTGAACAGGTAGTTCACAAAAGAGGATGTCCACAAGAATATTCAGAGCACCAATCCTCCTCAAACTCAAAAGATGGAAGAGGAGTGAACACTTCCAAACTCATTCTACAAGCCCAGCATTACCCTGATACCAAAGCCAGATGAAGACACTATAAGAAAACTACAGATCAATATCC
This sequence comes from Globicephala melas, assembly GCF_963455315.2. NCBI lineage: Eukaryota > Metazoa > Chordata > Mammalia > Artiodactyla > Delphinidae > Globicephala > Globicephala melas. Next base: position 15,675,350 of record NC_083323.1, read on the forward strand.
TTTATGTACAGTGATGCAAAAATCCCCAAGAAAATGCTAGTTAACATAATTCAACAGTGTATTAAAAGGATTATACACTATGACCAAGTGGGATTATTACTTGAATGCTAGGATAGTTCAACATACAAAAAGCAATCCATATAATAAACCACATTAACAGAACAACCACATGATCATCTCAATTGATGCAGAAATAGCATTTGATAAAATTCAAAATCTTTTCATGATAAAAATACTCAACAAAATAGGAAGAGAAGAAAACTATTTTAACAGAGTAAAGCCTATATGAAAAACCCACAGCAAACGTCATACTCGGTGGAAAGACTACAAGCTTTTCCTCTAAGACGAGGAACTCTTTTGCCACTTCTATTCAACATACTGTCAGAAGAAGAACACACACACACACACACACACACACACACTGCTAGAACTAATAATGAATTGAGCAAAGTTGCAAGATACAGAATCAACATACAAAGTCTGCTGCATTTTTCTGCACTACCAATGAACAATCCAAAAAGGAAATTAAGAAAACAACTCTAAGGACTTCCCTCGTGGTCCAGTGGTAAAGAATCCACCTTCCAATGCAGGGGACACGGGTTCGATCCCTGGTCGGGGAACTAAGATCCCACATGCTGGGGGGCAACAAAGCCCGAGTGCCACAACTATTGAGCTCGCGCGCCTCAACTACAGAGCCCATGTGCCACAAACTACAGAGCCTACATGCTCTAGAGCCCATGCCACAACTAGAGAAGAGAAAACCCGCACTCCACAAGTAGAGAGAAGACTGCGCACTGCAACGAAGAGCCTGCGTGCCACAACAAAGACCTGACACAGCCAAATAAATAAATATTTTAAAAAAGAAAGAAAACAATTCTATTTACAATAGCACCAAAAGGAATAAAATACTTAGAAATAAACTTAACCAAGGAAGCAAAAGGCTTGTACACTGAAACTATAAAACATTGCTGAAAGAATTAAAGAAAACATCAGTAAATGTGAAGACATCCTGTGTTTATGGACTGGAAGACTTAATATTGTTAAGATGTCAATACTATCCAAAGAGATCTATAGATTCGATGCAATCCCTATAAAAATCCTAACAAACTTTTTTGCAGAAATAGAAAAATCCATCCTAAAATTCATATGGAATCTCAAGGGACTCCGAATAGCCAAAACAATCTTGAAAAAGAACAACATTAAAGATCTCACATTTCCTGATTTCAAAACTCAGTACAAAGCTACAGTAATTAAAACAGTGTGGTACTGGCATAGAGACAGACATATAGACCAATGAACAGAATAGAGATTCCAGATACATACACGGTCAAATGACTTTTGACAAGGGTGTCAACATTCAATGGGGAAAGCACAGTCTTTTCAACAAATGGTGTTGGGAAAAATGGATATCCAGAAACAAAAGAATGAATGTGAATCCTTACCTTACACCATGTATAAAAATTAACTCAAAATGGATCAAAGAACTAAACATAACAGCTAAAACTATAAAACTTTTGAAAAAAAACATAGAGGAAAATCTTCATGATATTGGATTTGTCAATGATTTCTTGGATATGACACCAAAGCACAAAACATAAGAGCTAAAACTATAAAACTTTTGAAAAAAAACATAGAGGAAAACCTTCATGACATTGGATTTGTCAATGATTTCTTGGATATGACACCAAAGCACAGTCAACAAAAGAAAAAATAAATAAATTAGACTACATCAAAATTGAAAACTTCTGAGATAAAGAACACAATCAATAGAGTAAAAGGCAACCCACAGAATGAGAAAAAAATATATGCACAACATATATCTGATAAGGGGGTAATATGCAAAATATATAAAGAACTACAATTTACCAAGAAAAAAGTAAACAATCTGATTTAAAAGCAGTCAAAAGACTTGAATAGACATTTCTAAAAAGAATATATACAAATAATCAATAAGCACATGAAAAGATGTTCAACATCACTAATCATTAGGGAAATACCTACAATTCAACAACAACAAAAATAAACAGTCTGATTAACAAATGGTCAAAAGACTTGAATAGGCATTTCTCCAAAGTGTATATACAAATGGTCAATAAGCACATGAAAAGATGCTCAACATCACTAATCATTAGGGAAATACAAATCAAAACCACAATTAGATACTACCTTATACACTGGAATGACTATTACAAAAAAACCCCAGAAAAACAGAAAATAACAAGTATTGGCAAGGATGTCGAGAAATTGGAACTCTAGCACATTGCTGGTGAGAATGTAAAATGGTGCAGCCACCATGAAAATATGGCAGTTCCTCAAAATATTAAACATAGAATTACCACATGATCCAGCAATTCCACGTCTGGTTATATATCCAAAAGAACTGAAAGCAGAAATCGACCAGATATTTGTATACCCATGTTTATAGCAGCATTATTCACAATAGCCAAAAGGTAGAAACAGCCCAAATGTCCATCAGTGGATGAACAGATAAACAAAACGTGGTATATACATACAAGCGTGTGTCATTCAACCTTAAAAAGGAAGGAAATTCTGATACATGCTACAACATGGATGAACCCTGAAGACATTAAGCTAAATGAAATTAGCCAGTCACAAAAGGACAAATACTATGTGATTGCACTTATATGAGATCCTTACAGTAGTCAAATTCATAGAGGCAGAAAGTAGAAGAGTAGTTGCTAGGGACTAGGGGGAAAGGGGAATGGAGAGTTATTGTTTAATGGGTACAGAATTTTAGTTTGGGAGATGTAAAAAGTTCTGGAGGTGGATGGTGGTGATGGTTGCAAAACAAGGGGAATGTACTGAATGCCACTGAACTATATACTTAACACGGTTAAAATGATACATTTTATGTTAGGTATATTCCACCATAATAAAATACACTTAAAAAAGAATGTTCAGAGATGCTTAAGAAACAGTCAAAAACTTGAAACAATTTAAATATCCATCAACGTTTATACTGATATGTATACTGTGATATATGCATACAGTGGAGTACTATGCAGCGATGAAAAAGAAAAACTACTGTGACATACAACAGTATGGCTAAATCTTCCATGAAGATTCCCTGAATCTTCGAGAAAATTGAACTAAGGAGATGCTCTTTACCAACCAAGAGAAACACTCTGTCCCTGCTGGAAATAACTTTTATAATAAGCTGCCCCCTTTTTGCAGTGCTTTAGGAGCAATTACAAGTCCAAAGTAGTCTTCTGCTCTTAATATAAGGCACCCACAGCCCCAGTCTGACATAACACAGGGAAAGGTGTAAACAGAGCAGTTTGTATCTTTCCATTAATACCAATTCTCTAGATCAAGATCCAGGAGAAATTGTTACTTTCAAACACCAAGGACATTTGTGACTCTAAAACAACAGTCCCATGACACGCTTTAAACCCACATCGACGTGGAATGGCCTTTCCCATTCAAGGTCCACATTTTCCCACTGGAGCATCACTGAGATGGGGTCTTTAGGGACTCAGACAATAAAAATGTGTAAACGACAAGTTTTTGCCGTGGCCTCAGTTTCCACGTTCACCTGACTGCATTGCACTCCTTACTGCAGGATATTACAGGGAGGGCCTGGGGTATTTCATAAATGGCTGGAGAGCCTCTTGTTTCAGGTAACTTGCCCCAGTCTAGCATTCTAGAAGCACCACTCCTCATCAGGACACAGTCCGCATCCAGGACACCATGGAAGAATGAGTTTCAAGCACTTACTTTCATCATTAGAAACATTCCCCAGAGATGTGTGGCTAGAATAACGTTTGTTTTCACTTTCATTGAGACATCTTTCAATCCAGCTCTCTAAAAATGAAAAGAAAGAAAATCATGTTGTTGGTGTCTGTGAAGAGAAGAGAACATCATCAATGCGCTAGATTTAAATGCCCATCAACTTTCATCTGAGATCTGCCCAGACTGGCGTTGGATTTGACAGGAAGCCCCGCATGCACCATTGCTGATGAGACTTGCCTGAGTAGTTTGGAGGCAAAATGGTAATTTGAAGCCCCACTTGAGTATTTATTTCTTGGTCAAATTCTACTAATTCTGGAGTATTCATAGCCCAATAGTACCAACTGAGGATTATGTTTTTTCAAAAGAAGATACATTCCTGAGAACTAGTTTGTAAAACAAAATTTGGTCAACTGAATCACTAGTGGTGGTTTGGAGACTTGTAAATTAGCAGCAGAACCCTTTCTTCAAAAGAAAACAAAAGAGAAAAGCAGATACAACCCTGAGGGCCCTGGTTGAAGAAGCGGAGGGCAGGGAACCTTGCAGCTTCCCACCCTTTGCCAGCGACCCCTGAAGGGGCTCTTCCAAGCATAGACTGAAGGTCACTGCAGGAGGAGGCATCAAAAGCTCGGTAATAGTTATCCATTACTTTTGAAATCCAGAAGACCATGGATTTTTAAAAATCCAGTTCCAAAGGCTACAAATGTACTTTCCACAATGTAGCATAATGCTTATTCTATCATCTAGACCAGGGGTCCCCAACCCCTGGGCCGAAGGACCAGTACTGGTCCATGGCCTGTTAGGAACCGGGCCGCACAGCAGGAGGTGAGAGGCGGGCAAGCAAGCGACGCTTCATCTGTATTTACAGCTGCTCCCCGTCGCTCACATTACGGCCTGAGCTCTGCCTCCTGTCAGCATTATGGTGAGTTGTATAATTATTTCATTATATATTACAATGTAATAATAATAGAAATAAAGTGCACAGTAAATGTAATGCGCTTGAATCATCCCGAAACCAGCCCTCACACCCCCGCCACCCCCATCAGTGGAAAAACTGTCTTCCACGAAACCGGTCCCTGGTGCCGAAAAGGCTGGGGATCACTGATCTAGACCACCCACTATTCATTCATTTATTCAACAGCATCAGCTAAGTACATCATTTCTGCTATAATGCTTGTTTTGAAAACACCAATGCGTTCAATGCAAGTGATACATTAGGGAACAATTTGTGCCTAGCACAAACTTTCTGTTTGCTTATGCTTGATTTCTTCCTTAAAAAACATCAAATGAATGCAGAAAACTGCACATAGCTGAACTGAGCCCTGTAGGAATATGCAAAAATGCACACGTGTTCACACCTCAAACATCTACCAGCTACTTGAGTTTACAGTGTGGGTTGTGAGCCACACCTGCCCAGATAACCCACGTTCTAACATTTCACAATAACACACAAGCTGCAGCCCTTCTGAAGTCCACTTCCAAAAGCAAACTTCAGGGCTTCCCTAGTGGCAGAATGGTTAAGAATCCGCCTGCTAATGCAGGGGACACGGGTTCGAGCCTTGGTCCGGGAAGATCCCACGTGCTGCGGAGCAACTAAGCCCGTGCACCACAACTACTGAGCCTGCGCTCTAGAGCCCACGAGCCACAGCTACTGAGCCTGAGCTCTGGAGCCCACGAGCCACAACTACTGAAGCCCACGCACCTAGAGCCCATGCTCCGCAACAAGAGAAGCCACTACAATGAGAAGCCCGTGCACCGCAACGAAGAGTAGCCCCCACTCGCTGCAACTAGAGAAAGCCCGCGTGCAGCAACAAAGACCCAACACAGCCAAAAATAAATAAATTAAATAAATTTTAAAAAACGTATTATAAAAAAAAACTATTAAGGATTCGTAGAGCTTCAAAAGCAACTTCAAGTCCAAGGTGAAGTGTCATATTTATTGTATTTATGCGCCTCTTAACCATTTAACATGTGTAAAACTGTGCTATCCTTTCTATTAGGTTCCTATCTTTTTTCCCATGCGTCACTGACAAAGTTTTTGAGTGTTGTGCCCCTAGCTTATTATTCCAGTGATCTCTGTACTTTTTATTGTGCAATTTTGTAGAATGATGGTGATTTGGGGGAATGCATATGTGGTATTATAGCAGAACTGACTATACCTATGGATGTGTGCTTTGAACAGTGCTGTCTCCCCCTGCCTTCTTTATAATATGGGAGCTAGCATTTACTGAACCCCTATTTTAACACGCCAGGCCCTTTACATATGTTATCTCATTGAATTTGGACAATTCTCTGAAGTAAGGATTTTCATCTCCAGTTTCCCTAGAGAGCAACTGAAGCTTAATCGAGTAATGTGACGCCTCGTAATTCAAAGAGCCAAGGAAAAGATCATTACTTTTCCTTGGCTCTTAGTAACATATTGTAAAAGGAAGCCATGCTAACGCTGGCGAGTAAGCTGTGTAGTGAGGGGAAAGCAAACGTCAACAGCAAGGAGAAATGTTAGGGTTTCGGTTTGTATTTTATGTCCCAACAAACTGCTCTTTTAAAAGCTGCTTCCAAAATTGTAAATAAGTAGGAGAGAAATATCAGGGGAGGAACAGGAGCCAGATTGTTAAAGAGTATATGGAAATCTGGTATTTCTAAGGAAACACTGAGCTGCAGAGAGATTCAAAACATTAAAACGCTACCCCCTTCCAGATTTCAAATGCACAACATAGAAACAAATGGCCTGTAATGTTTTCAAAGCTGTGATGGCACAGGATGGGTGTTTCTCATCACATCTTATGCAAAACCACATCTGGATACAAATCTCCGGGATTCTTTTCAGAACTCTCTAGAATGTCTCTACTCAGATCTTCTAACCCTTTCAAGTCCTGGCACATTTTCCCTGGCAACAGCCATGGCTGATTTTGGATGGCGTCCCCTGAAATCTGCGGTCCCTCCCTCCACCAAAGCACACCACCGAAAGCAATGTCTATTGTTCTGGGCCAGTCCCTGGTCTTCCCAGCTAGGTATGCACACCTTTGCACTCTCACGTGCATGTAGGCACACAACATTCACACGTACACCACCACCCTCTTTCATCAGAAACAGGGAACTAAGGCAACACTCTCCCTCTCACCCATCTGCCAGTGCCAAGATCAGGCCTGTCATCGCTGGAGTCCTGGAAGGGCCTACTGTTGCAGGTGAGAATTCCCAGTGATTGGTGGGACACACGCTCTGAAGAACTCATGGCAACATTCCAGAGAAGAGCTGGCTCTGAGCACCATGTGGGCCAAGAGAGGCAACACCCACCCACGAGAGTTCAAGTCAAAGAATTTTGCTGATGGCTGCACCTCTCCCCACACTGCCCAGCCTCAACCCTGGAGAAAGGTGAAAGCAAGGTTACAGAAGGGAAAGAGGGTAGAGAGAAGAAATCTCACCAAGTACTCCCTTCCCCCACCCACTGCCCCCACATAGGGCTCTCTGACTCCTGGCTTATGCCTATAGCCACTCTGCTACCCAGCTCTGCTCCCAGGAGCAACACAGAGTAAGTTTGGTTTCTGTTGCAGACGGCAGATATAGGGAGAAGCCACCATGTCTCCATTTTTCTTTCTTTTTCCTTTTTATTTATTTATTTATTTTTAATTTATTTATTTTTGGCTGCGTTGGGTCTTTGTTGCTGTGCACAGGCTTTTCTCTAGTTGCGGCGAGCGGGAGCTACTCTTTGTTGCGGTGCGCAGGCGGTGGCTTCTCTTGTGGCGGAGCATGGGCTCTAGGCGCGCGGGCTTCAGTAGTTGTGGCACAAGGGCTCAGTAGGTGTGGCTCACGGGCTCTAGAGCGCAGGCTCAGTAGTTGTGGCTCACAGGCTTAGCTGCTCCGCGGCATGTGGGATCTTCCTGGACCAGGGCTCAAACCCGTGTCCCCTGAACTACCAGGCGGATTCTTAACCACTGTGCCACCAGGGAAGCCCTTGATGTGGACCATTTTTAAAGTCTTTACTGAATTTGTCACAACACTGCTTCTGCTCTATGTTTTGGTCCCTTGGCCCCGAGGCATGTGGGATCCTAGCTCCCCAACCAGGGATCGAACCCACACCCCCTGAATCGGATGGCGAAGTCCCAACCACTGGACTGCCAGGGAAGTCCCTGTCTCCATTTTTCTAGTCAAAGTACTCCACTTGTTTCAGCTCTTTCTTGGGAGAAATTGTTCCCACTTCTTTGCCATCCTGTTCATCTATTTCTGGCTGTCTTCTATGTCTGTTTGAACATGTGGCACTCAGGATGAGCTCTGAGGGTTTAGATGGGGTCTAAGCAGTGCCAAATACAGCAGAACCATCACATCTATTGCTCTGGACATGGGGGTTTCCAGTGCATTCAAAGGTCTTGCATTCCAGACTGCATGGATGCAACACTCTGAAATATCTCTACAGGCCATGGGCCTTGGAGCCCTTTGACGTTTGTCTTCTTCCCTAGGGGGACCCTCAACAGTGGCATCTGAAACTCGTGTCCCATAAGTTAGGTTGCTCCACAGGATTGGAAGGCCTCTATTTAGGTCACCTGAAGTAAACTTTATATACTTTAAAACTACTAATAATGGATTTTTGTCTTGCAAAGATCAAGAATTACTCAACCAGAATGACAGGTATACTGAATTTTTAATAAAGCACTGTGTTCATCTATCTTACTCATTACATACATTAAGTGACTTAATAAAGGCCACCATATACTGAGCCCTTATAAGCATTATGCAAATGCATTCCATACACCATCATACTTAATCCTCATAACAGCCCTATAAGGTAGGTTCTATTAATATGCACATTTTAGAGATGAGAAAACTAAGGCTCAGAAAGATTAGGTGACTTGTCCAAAGTCACCCAGCTAGTAAGAGGTAGGGTTAGGACAAGCATTCAGTCTCGGGTCATAACCACAACGCTGTCTCCAAGTGCACCCTGAGCTCTCCTTATCCTGTGTCCCACATGATCTCCAAAACATGGTGCCAATACTGCAGCACTGATCACAGTCTGCCTTGCATTACAACTTTTGCTAAAACTCAACTTACATATTACAATTTTTGCTAAATTCACTTACATATTTCTTTGCAAGCCTTCGTTATACATAACAGGCTCTTCAGTTCAGAACATAAACATCTTAAGAATGCTGTCCATTTTATTCCATTTCTTTTGACTCTCCACTAGTGCCTGGTATAAAGTTTCTCCTATAGTCTGGCCTCAATGGACGTTACTTTATTGACACGCATGACATCAAAGAATGCACAGCATGTAAGGAGGTACATTCACTTATCTACAGAATTTCCTAATCATTTTCTTTTTTACCACCTAAGGCATGAAAAAGGACAACACATCGAAGGCAATTTTCCAAATAAAGGAAAATTGAACAAAAATTTATTTTGTACTGTCTAGATACAAGAAGCTGTAGTAAAGTGAGTCTGATACAAACATGCGTAAGACTGGTTTCTGCCCTCTAGTTGCCGTCAAGAAAGCAAGGCAGGTGCTACTCCGTCAGCTCATGAGTGCAGGCACCCTGTCATCTTTGTTCATCTGTCCCCAGTGTCTGGCACTGTGCCTAGCCCCACAGATATTGTGCAGTAAAGACATGTTTGTTGAATGTATTACTTTCTTCAAAAAACAACAGTAAGTTCCTACTGTGTGCCAGATACTACGCAAGTTTTCACACATGCAGTCTGAATTAAACCTCAGAACAATATAATGTGGTATGTCTTAATATCTCTATTTACTGATATGAAAACTGAGGCTTGAAGCAAAAGTTCAATACTGTGATCAGTGTGGCAGTATTGGCGCTGTGCTCTGGAACACGGGAGAAAGAGAGCTCAGTTCACACTTGGATAACTTCCTGCTCCCAACTGCCTCATTCTTTTTTTTTTTTTTTTTGCGGTACGCGGGCCTCTCACTGTTGTGGCCTCTCCCACTGTGGAGCACAGGCTCCGGACGCGCAGGCTCAGCGGCCATGGCTCACGGGCCCAGCTGCCCCGCGGCATGTGGGATCTTCCCGGACCGGGGCACGAACCCATGTCCCCTGCATCGTTAGGCGGACTCCCAACCACTGCGCCACCAGGGAAGCCCCCCAACTGCCTCATTCTTGATCCATAAAAACCACCTGACCTTTTAGTAAGGGCCAAGCTTGCTCTAAGTGCCCAACAGGATTTACTGACGGCTGTGAGCATAGGCTCCTGGGCTGCGAGGCATCCCTCATCTGATTCATCTGGGATCATGGGCAGGAAGGAGGATGCAGATAATGCCTTATAGATTTTCATCTTATAAGGAGTTTAACCCACATTTCTTAGAGGCAAATCTTCACTCCTCCCCACTTCGTATTGGAGATTTGGAAACCCCAATCTGAAGTGACTTTCTCAAGTTCATAGAATGAGCCATAAATGGTTGTTGGGTTTCCTAGGAGACTTGGTTCCCTTTCCAGCAGCAAAAACAACCAGGAAGTAGCTGTATCGGAGGCATGGCATATCCAAGGCAGTCCAAGACTCAGAGCAGTGCTTCATGAACATATATTGGCCTGGCAGGAGGAGACAACTTAGTTGTCAAAAGGCAGGTAATCCTTGAAGTTTACAGAGCACACTGACACGGAGAACCTGATCTGAGCTTCACAGTCTACCTCATGAGACAGAAATGTACACCACTTTACAGATAAGGATACTGAACATGGCAGTGGCTTGTTGGCAGTGGTGTGGCCAAGGTCACCCAGTTCAAAGGTGCTAAAGTCAGAATTCAAACCCAGATCTTCAGTCTCCAAAGCCTATGCTTATTCTTCCTGCTGCATCCTACTGGGCACAGGCTAGTTGTTCTCTCTCATCCCTCTATCCATTCATTTTGCAAATATATAGTTATCAAGTGTCTTCAGTGCAAAGTTCTAACAGAAGAGATGGACAAAAGCTATTTAACAGGAAGCCAATATAGTACAGCAGGATATCTCTGAGGGACCAGGGTCTCAGGACCTGAAAGTATCTTGGTTGCTCATGTATTCTTTTTTTATTATTGATTTCCCCCACTCTTAAAACTGTAAGTTCTAACAACCTTGAGTATCTTGTTCAGCACCTAGTTCCCAAGAGCCTGGAGCAGTGTTGGGCACAGAGCTGGCGGTGATGGCTGTGATGAAGTGAAGCAGAATGAAGGAACAGGGAATGGTGGACGGGGGATCCTACCCAGGAAGGCCTCTGGGAAGAAACAGCATTTGAGCAGAGACCGAGGGTGGTGAGGGAGCAAAAAAGGCCTTCAAAAGTTCTGACAGCGGGGACCACAAAGGCAAAGGCTCTGAGGTGGGGTCATGTGTGACCTATTTAAGGAACTGGAAGAAGGCCCGGGGGCTGATGTGGAGTGGCCATGGGGTAGACAGTACAAGATGAAAGAGAAGACAGACACAGGCCAGGAAGAATGTGGGGCCTGGGGTTAGGACAACTGGATTTCAAATCCCAGACCTGCTACTCACTAGCTATGTAACACTGAGATGGTTCTGGAACCTTCCTGAAGCCCTGCCTCCCAGGTTTCTCCAAAGATTAACTGAACTGATACGGGTGAGGCACTTAGCATGCTTGGCTTTGTGGGAAGATGAGGAAAGCATGGTCTCTCTCCAGCAGGTGCTCACAGCCATGATGGGGACAGACGGCAATGGTGACATCTAGCATTTATTGAGTGTCCTCTCCATGCTGGTCACTCTGCTTCACCTCTGCTCACCTCCAGCAGCTCTGAAACAGAGACCTGAACAACTCTGATCTGTGAAGAGGAAAGTCTCAGAGAAGGTAGGTGATGTCACCACCACAGGTCTGTCTGACCCCAAAGCCGTTTGCTGTCACCACGGCACCCTGCCTTGCTAAGCCAGCAAGTAACCAGGAGTACGTCTAGATTACAGTAAGGTGCTTCCAGCTCGGCCTGGCTGCTTCACAGAGGGTGGGGGGGAGGCATTTCAGCTGGTCCTTAAAGGAGTCGGCATCTGCCAGACCAAGGAGGAAAGAAGGGCATTCTGGGGAAGAGGGCCACCGTCGCAGACAAAGGCACAAAATGGGTTCTGAGAAAGGTGAAGAGCCCACTGACCTGTGACCCAAAGAGTGGTGGGAGACAAGTGGGAGAGTCCATTAGGAGCAGATTGCAAAGGCCTCACCCACCAGGCCAAGAAGCCTGCAGGCAGCTGGGAGCCAGCCATGATTTTTAAGCAGTGGGGGAGTAACACGATGAGCTTTGTTTCTGAGGAACTGGATGAGAACAGGGAGTTCTGACTTACGCAATACCTGAAGAAAACGCCGCCTGACTTACAAAGTGTCACTGGGTTTTAATAGAAGGCGTTATTCATCCTCTTTACATCAACAGTCTTTTGGGGCGCTGTGCTGAGGCCTATTTTAGGAACCTGCAGCTTTAGAAATGCTACATGAAAGAGCTGACATGCCACACTCGCAGCTACCAAGGGAGGACGGGGCCCCAGGTCCCTCCGGAGGTGCCGGAGCACACCCCAGTGTCCCCTCCCCCAGGCCCTGGTCATTATCAGGAGAACCACGCCACTGGGGCCTGCTCCCGTCCCCCCATGCACCAGGATGCTGCTTCTCCTCTCTCCCGGGACTCCCCGTGGTGGTGACACACAGGATGCTGTGGAAAGTGGGCCCAGGAGGCGGGCAGCTGTGGCCTCTCCAGGAGGTACCTCAGGTCAGTGGGTTGCCATGGCGACACCACAGGCCCCGCCCTAGGGGCTGCTGGGTTCCAGGAAGGGGTCCCTGCCCTGCCTCCAAGGGGCAGCCTTACGCTGCCGCTGCTTTTATTCCTTCCCTCGCCCACCAAACCGTGATTTAGTGCCAACTGTTTGCCAGGCTCTGAGGATCTAGTGATGAACATGGCAGGCAAGGTCCCTGCTCTCAGGGAGCTTATATTCTGTGGTGGAGACAGACAAAAACAAATAAGCAAGATGACTTAGAGCATGATGAGTGTTCCAAAGAAACGAAGCCCTGGAATGGGACAGAGATTGGGGTGCTGTTTTAGGTGGCAGGGACGCTGAGGGCCTCTCGGAGGAGGTGATGTTGAGGCAACTGCAAAGGGCCAAGGTGGGAGTGGGCTTGGAGGGTGTGAGGAAGAGCCAGGAAACCAGTATGGTGGAGGAGAGGAAGGAAGGGGGAGGGCAGTGCGAACTGAGGTCAGAAAGTTAGGAAGGGCCCGAAGTTTGCTGGCCGGAGTAAGAACTTCACATCTATTCCAAGTGTGCCAAGACGCGATTGGAAGGCTTTAACCAGGTGACATGAACTGCACTGGCTCAGAAAGGGCAGCCTGTGAGGGGACTTACATTCGTTCATCCCACTGTCCGTTTATCAACTACTTATGTGGTAGCGTGTTGCAGGCACTGAGCTACACAGTAGGGACATAGCAGGGAACAAGACAGTTTCTGTCTTCATGGAAGGTCAGAGTTTAGTGCAGAAGTCAGCTATTCAATAATCACACAAATAGAGACATAATTACCAAGAAAGCCAGGGGAGAGAAAAAAAAAGAAAGGTCTGACCTAATCTGTGAGAGTCAAGGAAGCTTCTCAGAGGAGGCAGCATTAAACTGACAGCTAAAGAGTACGAAGACATGTGTTACTACCCCAGGGAAAAGAGGGAGGAGTGTTCCTGGCAGAAGGAATGGCATATGCAAAGTCCCTGAAGCTGGCAGAAGAATGACACACCCAAGAAACTGACAGGCAGCCTGAGCGTGAATGGACACATTCATTCAGGTGTTAATTCAACATGTGTTTACTGAGACTATCCTGTATAACTAGCACTCTGTAACATGCTAAGGGGCATGTGCACGTAAAAGCCCTGCCTCTGTACTCAGGGCTGGGTTAAGGAGTCTGGATTCTATTCAGTAGATGGTTGAGAACCTCTAAAAGTTTTTGGGTAGAGTGTGGCATAAATAAATCAGCTCTGTGGGCAGCTCCATCCAGGACTACTAAACACAATTTTAGTGGGGAGGGAAAGGGAAGCAGGAGACCATATCATTTATCATCTAAACCTGGACATTTCTGAGACTGAAAAGCAGTGTTAGTAATAATTTTGCCAGGACCATATGTGTAAACCAGGATTGTCCCAGGCAAACTGGGACTTAATGTCCCCCTAGTAGGAGGCCACTGCAAGAGTCTAAGTCTTCGATGCTTGAACCAGAACAGATGAGTGAGATGAGAAAAGATAAGAACTCTGCCCTCCTTCTAGCTAACTGTATCCACTCCTCTGGTCGATCCATGGGACCAGTGTCCCCATGTCTCTTCTTCATCAGCTGGGGTCTCAATCACTGCATGATGCAAGTGAGTCCACTAATGACATATCCTGGAACGTGGCCTCTCAATGAAGTACCATCATCCTCGTCAACATCATAATGGGAGCAATGACTTGCCCAAGATCACACAGCCAGTAAGCAGCTGAGCCAGGGTTTGAATCTGACTCTAACCTAACCATTAACTTATACTCTAATACCCACAATTACACATGCCTTAAAGTCTCATTGTGAGCACTAAGCTGTGTCCAAAATAACACCAAACACACAATATGTGCTCAGGAATGTTACTGCTCCTTCTTACTTCAGGAAAACTCAATATAGAAAGCTCTAAAGTGGGCAAAGAGATTAATTAAGGTGTCATTGTTTGCAATATACAAGAATTAGTGAGGGAACCCTGAAGGTGCACCAATGCTGATATTTCACAGATCATGAACTCACCAACAGTCTCCAGAGACTAGAGAAAATTAAAGCTAAGGTGTTCAGTGCCATCTCCTGTCGAATATAAATTCAATGTGAAAGGAAATCTCTGCTCTGAAAATATCTCTGGGAACACCAGAGTTAATGTACATAATTGCATAACCAGGTTGTAAAAATTTCATTCCCCCTCCACTTCTCGGGGTGGGGGGGCATACCTACCCTTACCCAATGTTGGCAGACATTTTCTTTGTTTCTATTGCTATTATTACAATATTATTAAAACACAAAAAATCTGAAAAAGATTACTGGAGCCAAGGCTACTCGCTGCGCACATCATCTGGTATTATTTGATTCTTGACATCACTGCCTTTCCTAGGTTTTTGTTTGTTTGTTTACTTCTTCTGCATTTCTTCTCACCCCCTGTATTAGAGGATGTGGATTCCCCCTCCGAAAACTCAAGAGTCAGGCACTCCTGGCTGCCGGACCCAAAGAAACTTCAAACTAGCCTGCACTTTTGAGATAAATCAACAAAGTATCCTTCTCTTAAGCAAAGCGCTTTTTTCTTTCCTGTGTTAATCTATCGAATAAATTATACTTTTTAATGTTGAAAAGAGAAACATATTGACCCACAATCCCACCCCTCTAACGTGTGAACTACTTGTCCTTTTTCTGCATTGCTCCCCAGCCTCATGCGCACCTGTGCACATATGTGAACTGTAATCTCAGGGAATGTACAATTTCTCTTCCTTTTCCTCTCAACATTCTATCATGGAGATTTCCCCTCTGTTGCTACAGTCCTCACGTTCATCATTGTTTAATACGTGCCCTGTGTTCCACTGAGCTAATGTTCCTATTTTTTACAATGTTTTAATGGACGACTTGGTGCATGTAATGTTTTCTTTCATTTGGATCATTTCCCGAGAATCACCTAGGAGAAGGAAAAGTAAGCATGTGGGCTTCGTAACTAGCTACAGACGAATGGTCTGAATTACAGCCTTAGTACTTACTACTGAAATGACTTTAGGCAAATTCTCTAAACCTCAGTGTCCCCTTGTGTAAAATGTGAGTAATAATGATGTGCCTACCTCATCTTAGTGGGGTGTGATTGCAGTGAACAAATGCATGGAAAGTACTTAGAGCACAGTGCCTGGCACAGAGCACGTTCTAAATACATGGAACCGCCGTGAGTCCCAGGCACCTGTTTATGACTAAGGCACTTTTTTGGTTTGTTTGAATAACAATGTAGCCGTTAAGGACACAGACCGTGGAGCTCAACTGCCAGGTTCAAGTCTGACTTCCTTTAAGTATGACCTTGGGTGAGCAACTCAACCTCCTTGAGCCTCAATTTTTTTTAATCTGCAAAATGGGAGTGGTAATAATAGCACCTCATGGGGTTTGTATGAGAATTAAGTGAATAAGGCACAGAGAATGTTTACATGGTAAGCACTAAATAAGTCTTAGCTATTATAAGTTTTATATCCACCTCCCAGGAATTACTCTTTAGTTCCTTCCTGTTATCATTCTTTCTGTTTGATTCTTGGATCTCTTGGTGTATGGCCTTGGGAGCCGGCAGGACACTAATTCTAATCCTCCCCTTACAAGGGACCAAGTAAATTCTGCAACCCTGGGCAAATTACTTAACCTCATGGACCTCAATTTTCTTCCTATATTAAAAATACTTACCCCATGAGGTTACTGTGAGGATTAGGAAAAATAATATAAGCTCCTTAAGAGCTGACTGTACCTTATTCCCCACACTTAGGACGGTGCTTGGCACAGAAGAGCAGATCAATGAGGAGAGAAGAGGAAGGGCTGAGAGGAGAGAGGGAAAGAAAGAAATGAATGAGGCACCAGCACCATGCCTGGCTCACAGGGGCTCAAGAGTGTCAGTTCATCTGCAGTTAATCTATCAAGTACTTGCTTGCATGGAGTCTTGAGCCAGGCTTCCTAGAAAGCAGGCGAAGAGATGCAGCATTCCTCAGAATATGAAGGAGGTATTGATTTGTATCTTAAGTAAATACTCATCAAGCACTGACTTGTGTGAGACACTCTGGAAGATGCTTTGCACTGTGCTAAGCACAGAGAATAACGACACAAGTGGAAATCTTGAGAAACAAAGGAAGAAGCATCAAGTAAACAATGAAAACGAGGATTGGAAGTATGTGCACTTCAGGCCCACATGGATAAGAGCACTGTGAGGCAAAGTTAAGACAGTCAGAGCTCTGTGTGGAAGGGAAACCACCAACACCTTCATTACAACTGCATGTTTTTCATTGGTATGGCGATGGCCTGGTTTAAGAAAGCAGGACTGGGCTTCCCTGGTGGCGCAGTGGTTGAGGGGACATGGGTTCGTGCCCCGGTCCGGGAAGATCCCACATGCCACGGAGTGGCTGGGCCCGTGAGCCATGGCCACTGAGCCTGCACGTCCGGAGCCTGTGCTCCGCAACGGGAGAGGGCACAGCAGTGAGAGGCCCGCGTACCGCAAAAAAAAATTAAAAAGAAAGCAGGACTAGCTTTGGTGCCATAACAACCTCAGTTCAGATACTCTCGCTGTACGCACCGATGCACGTACAGTGACTGAATCCCACAGAGTGGCAGTTTCACTAAGTATAAGATGGGAATGATCCTGCCCAGATCACAGGTTTATGAGGTTATGTACTGAAAAGACTGAACACAGTGGAAGTGTTTTATAAAATGTTTTCTTCTCCTGTGCAGTCCTGGGGGAAGGGGCAGAAAGGGGAATGGGGAGAAGGCAGGTCTTGGTAGCTACTAGGGGTACACAAGGAGAAGCAAGTGCTCGAAGCACCTTCTGTTTATTGAGCTTTTACAACATGCCAAGGCCCTGTGTGGACCCCTTTATATGCATTAGTTCATTTAATCCTCACAAGACCCTCTAAGATAGGTACTCTGCATGATCCCACTTTACTAACAAGCAAACTGAGGCTCAGAGAGGTCACGTGACTTGCTGAATTCATACATCTAGCCCATGGCAAAGCCGGTTCTCACTAAGTCTATGGGATTCTATAGCCAGAGCAGTTAATGATTGTATCAGTGATTGCAAACTCCCTGCTATTAATGATTGTATCAGTGGACTTCCCTGGTGGCGCAGTGGTTAAGAATCCACCTGCCAAATCAGGGGACACGGGTTTGAGCCCTGGTTTGGGAAGATCCCACATGCTGCGGAGCAACTAAGCCCGTATGCCACAACTACTGAGCCCGCATGCCACAACTACTGAAGCCCGTGCACCTAGAGCCCATGCTCCGTAACAAGAGAAGCCACCACAATGAGAAGCCTGCGCACCGCAACAAAGAGTAGCCCCTGCATGCCGCAACTAGAGAAAGCCCATGCGCAACAACAAAGACCCAACATAGCCATAAATAAATGAATGAATAAATAAATGAATAAATAAATATTTTGAAAAATGATTGTAACAGTGATTGCAAACTGTGACATGCTATGCAATGGAAGGGGCTGTTACTTTAACACCCAAGGTTTTTATGCTTAACCTATTGTAAGGAAAATTATGTCTGTAAGTAAATAGGTATGAAGCCTTTGATGATATAAGATGTCAGATTTGCCAGAGTAACTGGCAGGCGGGGGATACCTCCCCAGTGGTGGTGCCAGGTTGAACTCAGAAGCTCTGAGAACAATTAGAGATGAAAGGAACGCCTGACATGAAGGTGCCCCCGCAGGAAGGGGCCCCCGTGGGTGTCCTCAGTCAGCAGTCTGCTACCAAAGTCACATCCAGGTGCCCCTGACAGCCAGAAGCCCACCGACACCCGTGACAGTGTGCTCCAGAGAACTGCAGCATGAGCGGCCATCTCCCCCAGGATCAGGGGTACCTTGACCTCCTGAACTTCGTTACACAGTAGAGCAGGTGAGCTAGGATGGACACCTCTGAGGTCCTCCTTCTAACTCCAGGTCTTAGGAGGCAAGGAGGCAGCCTGGCTTTGAAATCAGAATAATCTGTGCTCAAATCCTCATTTGACACTAGCCATTTGGCCTGGACATGTTACCTAGGCTCTCTGCACCTCAGTTTCCTCTTCTGTAAGATGGAGAAAATAATGCCTTCGGTTGGGTATGAGAATTAAATGAGTTAACGTGCATAAGCATTTAGCACAGTGATTGGAAAAGATTATAAATGTTATTAATCTGCTACCCGACTTCAAAAAGGGAGTCACTTGATTAAAAAAAGCAACTAATAATTTTGGAAATAATTCATTAAGGCAGCCTGCCGTCAATTACCAAAATAATTCGTGTAGTTCCCTCCTTCTCTCCCATCCTCCCTCTGTCCCTTCCTTCCTCCCTTGTCTCCTTCCTTCCTTCTTTCCTTTCTGTCTCTCTTCATTCCCTTTTCCTTCATTCTTTCCTTCTCAAAAACAATCTATGTATCAATATATAGTCTCCAGGTACTATGTACAATCAAACGGCTTTGGTGTTTTTTTCCTTTCTTCTTCTTTTTTACGTATGTCTCAATACCAAGAAAAACTCTGAACAGAACGCAGACCCACAGGGAATCCTTTTTCTAGGTTCCTCATCTCTCGGATCTCTCTGGACCCCTCTGGACCTCTCTGCCCTGCACGCTTTCCCTGCTATGCTCGGGGCTCAACCAGCCTGAGTGAGGCTCACGCCTGTTGCCAGTGAGACCAGGTCCAGGCAGGCAGCTCTCCCCGCTCCCAGTGCCTCCTCAGCAGCGCCCTGCAAGGTAGCCCAGGCGGATAATGCCCTGCAGCCTGGGCACCCGGAGGAAACCCCAACAAAGCAGGCAAATAATTCATTCTTCTAATCACAGCAAAGTTTTCAAACTTTAAAACGGAGCCTTGATTAGAAGAAAAGCTGTGGTTTTTTTTTTTCTAAAAGCCTGGCATTTCTGAAAAGGTCCCCTACCCAAACCACAGCAACCTCAAAAACTCTGCCCACTGAGTTGAAAATAAAAGTTCATGGAGACCAACGGCCCTCTCACAACAACAGCTCAACGCTTTAGAAATCTTCTTTCCAATGCTTAAAAGTTTTCACATTTTAACTGAGGGCCTGAAGCCCTCTGGGATCTTCCTTCCTTGTAAACTCCCAGGGCTTTCTCAGCCAAAGTTATTTATTTTTTTTATGATGTCTAATAATGCTTTGTGGAGAAACTATTTTGTTTTTGTAAAAGGAGCCATCAAGTAAAAAAACAACAACTCCTAGAAACAGAAATTTTAGCTTTTTTCATAGCCATATAAGAATGATAAAAAATTAGTTGATTTTCTTTTCGGTAGAACAAAGAACTTATAGAGGCACCCAAATTCTGCCCCTGCCCCCACTCTACATTTCTTATCAGCAGTGGAACTGAACATCACAAAGAAAACACGGCGAAATATTTAAAGTGATCAATCAATTCCACCATAAACAGATCTGCGTTTATGCCATGGGCCCAATTCCAGAACTTTATAAAACCCCAGCAACTTCAAGAGGAATTTCACCTACCCATGAGCTCTGAGAACCAGTTCACAAACTATAAATACATCACATGTATCAACACCCCCAAATTTAGACTCATCGTTCAGAAAAAGATGATGTGGAGCTCAAATATCAGCCCTGCTTTTTTAAAAAATTATAAATTCTGTAATTGTAACATTCAAAGAAACGCCTCCTTCTTCAAAAGTCTAAGATTAGCTTGAAATGACTTCAGAGCCGTCACAAGATTCAAAACAAACATGTTAACATACGTTTCTCCACGAAATGCGTTCGTGCCTCAAAAATTGGTTGCCGGCGGTATAATTAGCAATCACTAATCACCCTTTAGATTATTCAAATGACAGTTCAAAATCTAGTTCAGGAGTAGTTCACTCGTGTTCACTGATACTGCATTTTCTCCAACATGATGGATTCAGGAGATCACTGCTTATGGAAGTAGTAATTCTCCCTTCCAATTAAATAAAAATCTGCTATATTCATCAATCTCACTTAGGCTGCGTCTAAACAATGCTGACCTTTAGCACAATTGGGTAGTCAGAAAACACGCAGGGCACTAAGCCCTGACTAACCTTCACTGGGTTGAAGCCTTTTCAGAGGCTTTCTTATTATCCCCTTGAGTTAAAGCAAAACAATCACAACAATATAAACCCAACACGTCAAGATTCACCTGTCTACTAATAATTCTTGATGGCTCATAGGCAGATTATGCTTTTACATTTTATTGAGGATTAACCAACCACAAAAGTGGAGACTATATACCGATTTTAAAGAAATTCTGCTCTGAGGATCAGATCTGAGCACAGAAACCACGTAATCTACTGGCACAGGTAATTCAGCCCTGGTTGCCTAAATTCAGATCCTATTCAACTGAAAACAGAAGGGCTGAATTTCATTCTTTCTTTTCTGCTTTTTATGATCTTTCTCTCTCTTAAAGAAAGCTGTTAATATTTCAAAAACCCAAAAACCACAATGTAGATAAAATCAAGTTATAAAGACAGAAACGGAACAAATGGACATTTTCTCCTCACGTTAGAAAAATATGCAAGAAAGGCCAAAGAGCTAAAAGAGTTTCCTGCTAAAACAAGTTTCAGAGAAAGACTCACTTGAAACTGGTTTCCCCTTCTTGGAAGTCAAGTGTAAAATGGTTCAGTCTTAAATAAAACAGTGATGCCTACACGTATTGGGCAGTGGGGGGAGGGCAGTGGATGAAGAACGCGGGCCATCACGTTCTAGAACTGGGAGGGTGTCGGGGTTGTGTAGGGGCCTTCATCAGAGGTGTGCACCATACGTCTCCTCCGAGAGCTCCACGGAACTAACTTTCTTGCAGGATTCAAATCCCAGTCAACAGGTGTTGCCTCTACAAAGACACATTTTCCACTTCCTTTAACAAACTGGAAAACGCAAGGGTGAAACCATGGCAAACAGAAGCACATAAAATGCCTTGTTCATGGGAAAGGTAGAGAAATGAATATGACATGAATCCCTCAGCCTAAAACCTTTTAGAAGAGAATGATTTATCTTGACATGAGAATTGAGACTATGTCTACGTAGTGCAGAAAACATCTAGATATGCTGAAACAATCTAAAATTTTTTCAGCATTCTTATCCCCTTTTCCCAACTAGACACCTAGGATTCGGCACAGGAGGCCAGATAATTATTTTCAATCATAGTAAGGTCTGCCATTTACTGAGCAATTTCTAGGAGCCAGGCTTAACTTAAAGTGCACAATCTCATTATATCCTCTTTTTGTTCTTATTGAAGTATAGTCGACATACAATATTATGTTAGTTTCAAGTGTACAACATAGTGATCCGACAAATACATTACCACACAATCACCACGACAAGTCCAGTAACCATCTGTCACCACACAAAATTATTATAGCATTATTGACTATATTCCTTATGCTGTTACAGTACATCCCTGTGACTTATTTGTTTTATAACCGGAGCTTGTACTTCTTAATCTCCTTCACTTACTTCACCCAACAACCTCCTCCTCCCCAGTATATCCTCTTAAGAACCCTAGAAGGTAAAGAGTGGATTTTTTCACAAAGAAGGAAGTTGAGGCTTGAGCACTTAGGTCATTTGCCCCGGGTCACACAGCTAGCAAGGGACCAAGCAGGGATTTAAATCTTGGTCTATCTGATAGCAAAGCCCATGTTCTTTTCATTAAAGCACACCCACATGTACCTGAAGCCATAGGGAACACATATCTGTGAATGACTTCTAGCTCTAATATATGGTTTGTTAAATTACCAAAAGGCTACATATATAATCACAGTACTTAATGGCTTCTGCCTCATTAGTTTATTCTGGCTGAGGTATGTGTGTATGTGAGCATGAATGAAGCCTAGACATTCACAGACACAAAGCGAATGGTAACTAAACTTCAAATGAATCCCCGAGAAGACTGCAGTGCATTTCACATCTGTAGTAAAGATGTGTCCCTTTATGTCCCTATTTTTGCCAACGATAATTTACAATTTTGTCTTCACAGTATAAAAGACTACCCTAATGCTTTCTTACAGGAAGAAAATAGCATGCTTTTGCTAAAATAATATACGCTTTCATTGGACATCCTTTCCAACACAACCCTCTCCCTCGCTAAAACAAAAAAGAAAAGAAAGACAGTATAGCCTTGTGACTAAGAGTGTGGATCACTGCAGGTTAGGGTACTTACCCCCTTCAAGGATATCCTTTATCTGCCTCCATTTCCCATTGCATAGAATGGAATGGATAATAACAGTACCCCTAACATATATTTTAAAATACAACTAATAATGAATTTAAAGTGCTTAGTACATGCCTGGCATGTGAAAGGCACTTGACAAACATTAGCTTTAAAAATGAAAACAAAAACCTAGATTTATTACTTGCATTCTGTCTCAGGAAAGTTTGGCACACGCAATTAAGATCGCTCTTGCTTCCCATGCAGTCAAGGTATGTCTCACAGCCCAACTTCCAGAGCTCAGAAACTTTTCAGTTTTGAGCCTGTTGGTTTCCTCCTTTAAACTGCGAATGATAAGAGTTCCATCTTCATAGCGTTGTTGTGAGCATTACCTAGATAATGCATTTAAATTAAAATGCTTAGCAAAGTGAAAACATATAGTAAGTATTGAATAGATGTTATTTATTATCACTTTCGCATTGCAGACTCACAACAGCCCTATCGGACGGTTCTATCAATTCTGTAAGAAAATTGAAGCTCAGCAATATCTAGCTTCCAGACCAAAGACACACAGCTTCATGTGGCAGAAAGGCACCCTGTGAAAGGTAGCAACCTCCCCATCACCACACTCTATCTTCATTAATCTAGATAGTGTTTTCTCTTCATAGTACGTATCACTGCTGAGATTATCTATATTTGTGTTTATCTGTTTCTCTGTCTAGAATTTATGCTCCAGAGGAGCAGAGATGGCATTTTAAAGCTCAGCATTTAGCAGAATGCAGGGCACATAGAAGGCACATAGAATTCTTGAATGAATGGATGGATGAAACAAGCTAAAATTTCCCCAAAGTCTATACTCTACTCAACCCTTATGATGCACTGCCTCCTACCACTGCCATCGTTTAAAATCTCTTCAAATCCAGAATCATATGACAACTTCAGAGACGTGTTCTCTGGGGCTCAAAGACACAACATTCCTTGCTCCTCCACTCTCATCCATGCATTTCCCTTCTCACCAAGTGGGATTCAAATCTACCTGGCGGCCAGCGTCATCACCAAGCCCTGCCAGCCTAGCGCTCTACCAGTGTCCAGCTGAAGCAGGCAGGGTGGGGCGAGGGAACGGGCTTTCCCAGTCTGGCCTCCGATCCAGCTCTGCTACGTACAAGTTGTGACCCTATGCAAGTTCCAGACCCTCTTTTATCCTAAAAAGGGACAACCCAGAACTGCTGTCAGGCTTAAATGGCTAATGTGTGGTAAAGTGCCTGTTAATGGGGCTGCCACATGGTGGGTGTTCAACAAGAGAGAGCATCCTTTCCTCCAGGCCCCAAGGGGACACTATTTTTCTGTCTCTTGTAGCGCTCACCACTCTCAATATGTCCATGCCTTCCCTCATCAAAACGTTTTAAAGTCCTTGACAGTAGGGACTGTGGCCTTATTCATCCCCAGGCTCTGCCACCCAACAGGTGCTCAGTGAGCGAGACTGAATAAAACCTCCGATAAATTCACCCAAAGTAATTTTTTAAACTTTTACCTGACACCTCCAAATTATCTGTCTTTGAGTTATTCTCTCCCCTAACCTTGATAAAATTGCAAAGATATCTCAAATAGAGTGAGTGTGGGGAGAAGCAACGTCAGAGATTCTCCCCCACCACCACGTTTTCCATCCTGCAGAACAGTGCATCCCTGGAGGGGCAGCTGAAGAGTGTCCCAAGTAACCTGTACAGCAGGCAGGGCAGGCTCTCAGGGGTCTATGCAAGTGAAGACCTGACTGTCTGGCGTCCAACTTGTGATGTCACCATTCCATACCTTTTCAGCCTTCTTTTTTTTGGCACAGACACCAAGGCAAACACACACATCAACTTGACTTAGAATCACGATTTTGCAGTGCTGGAAACAGAAGACAAACCCTGTGCCTGATGCAGGTCACAATAATACCTCTGTCGTGGAGCGCTCGTGAGGATCAATGTGTGATGAACTACTTTATAAACCTAGTACCACGCAGGTGTCACAGACACGGGCATGTAAATTAGTCATAAACTTTCAGACAGACCGTGGCAATCTTTACATCCAATCCGTTCATTTACAGATGAGGCAACAGAGTCTGGGGAGAATGGAAGGACTCCTCTGCTGAACATATCACTAGGAGGGGTGGCCAGGTGTGAGAAGAGCCTCACCTCTTCCTAAAAGCTTGAGCAACAGAGGGTAAAGTCTGGTGTACTCTTGATAGCAACATCTCACCACATGGGCCAGTGTGGCTTCTTATCCAGCATTTGCGGGGGTCTGTGATGCTGACTTCACCACCCAGAGGCATTTCAGTGTTGACGCCGGGTACAGCTCCATAAAATCTAACGCCTTAAGGAAAGCACCTCAGGTGTAACTGAGAAAGGCAATTACAGGTCCTTAAAAGGGGGTTATTCAAGGTTCTTGACTCTTAAAATCCTAAATGACTTGTAAAAATATTTTAGTATATTATTCGTTTGGGGAGAGAGTCAGTAATTGCGCAGTGGATCATAGTTCAGATAGTGGTAACCTGGGCTCTATAGTAAAGAGGGATACGTCTAACTTGTCAGAGAATCCCAGTCTGTGAGCTGTCTTACCCTTCATTTTACAGGCAATTAAAATTAATCTTGTAAAGGCTAGAAGATTTACCTAAAGTATCCTTACAAGTGGCTGAGTCAGAATGATAACCCCGAGCTTTCCCCACTGTACAAAGGAGAAAAAAATTGGGAGGATCTTCTCTTCAGTACCCTCCCCACCCCTCCAAGATTTCTGACCAGGCACCTCCTTCTCTTCTCTTTCCCGCCTTATCCTAACCCCTTGCCCTTTCAGATCCAGTTTGGGGGGGGGGGGCGATGAGAAATTCATCTGGGGCGACCCACGGGTCGTGGGGAAGAAAAGCCAGAACCTTTCACGTTGGTGAGCCTGTGGCTCGTGGGGGGGGGGGCGGGCGCACTGCCCAGCTGGCGCCTAACTTCGGGATGGGGAGGGAGGCTGGACGAGAACCCGGAGGAGGAGGGGTGGGAGAGAGGGCGCGCAGGCGGGCTGAGAAAAGGTGTAGCTGCTGGAGAGAAATTAGAGACCTCGGCGCCTCTGGGAAGCAGGATGGTCCAGCTCTCACACAGCGGCGGGGAGGCCCCGTGCAAACTCCTCTCTCCCCCTCGTACTCGGCCTTTTGTTGTCGGCCTCTGCCTCTGGCTCCCGCTCATGCCCTCCGGTCCCCTGCCCCCCCTGAAGTCACCCCAACTGCACTCATAATATTTTGCTTTGCGCTGGGTCTGTTTTCCACCACCAACTTCCAGCAGTCTCCATGGCGACGCGCTGGGGAGGGGGCGGGCGCAGCTATGGAAATCCCAGGGCCTAGTCGCCGGGCGGGCCCTGCAAAGTTTTCCGGGTCTCCAGGACCTACAGGCCGGGTGGGAAAGCGCGCTGTCCCGGGCCGCCGCACCAAGTCGCGTGCGGGGCTCCCCGAGCCCGGCCTGCACGCCGCGTCCGCGCTGGCTAGTGCTGCAGCCACCCGGACTGGGGACCTGGGGACCACGCGGCTCTTAGTTGACCCTGATGCCAAACCCAGACGTCGGCACTTGGCAGGTGGCGAGGGTGGCGCGAGCATGCCCCCTTTACCGGCCACACACACACACACACACACACACACACACGGCCGGGGAGGGCGAGACAGTCTGATTTGGGCGCGGGGGCAAAGTTCACAGCTCCGACCCCTTGTTCCCCGAGCTCGCAGTCCGAGTCCCGGGGCTGGAGAAGACGGCTGCTTTCCTAGGCCCGGGGCCTCCTCCCACCCGGGCGCTCTATGCCCCGCCGGCCCCACGCCAAAGCCACTGAAGGTCCCCACCTGCGGGCCCTCGGAGCCAGGTCGGGCCTTGTGCTGAGCCGGAGGCCTGTAGACCAGAGTGTCTTCCCGCCGTTGTAGCCCAGGGAGCTCAAATCCGGCTCTAGGGGTGCTTTGGCCGCTCTGGGTTTTGGAGGTCGCGGCGGAAAGCGGGTAGAGGCAGAAGTTTCCAGGTCGGGTTCGTCACTGCCCCTCCGTAAGGCGCCGTCCCGTTTAACAAGAAACAACCCTTACTGTTGCGCAGGCGACCAACCTGGCCCCGGCCCACTTTGCACAAGTTCTCTGTGGCCTAAAACTCTACCTACTTTCCCCCCACCCCGCCCCTCGTTCTCGAATTTCCAGGTACCTTGAGTAACTGAGCAACGCTCGTCGGGGAGGGGCAGCCGGGATTGGAGCCACAGGCCACGAATACGTTAAGCGCCGGCGGCGGCCCGCGTGGGGACGGCGGGCCACACGGGGCTCGGCGCAGACTGCGCGGCGCGGGGCTGAGGCGCGAGCCGGCAGCGACGCAGCTGCAAACCGCGCACCGGGCGGAGGGCGCGTCAACCGCCCCACGCGTGCGCCTGCGGCCTCCGCCGCCTCCCCGAGCCCGGTCGCGCTGCGGGCCTCCTGTGAGAGGAGCTCTGCTTTGTGGCACTCGGCGGCGGGCTAGGCCAGGGCCCAGAGGCGCGCGCCGGCTCCCCGGCCTCCTCCGACGGGGCATTGTCTCAGCCCTCACACTTGTTGAGTATTTTGGGAAAACTTGAGGAATATATTACCGCCTCGGTGCGCGGAACAAAGGGGCGCGTTTCCGCAGGCCACGCTGAAGGGGCCCCCAGGCGGACCACTAGAGCCCCGGCCCCTGCAAAACTGTCCTCCCGGGCCCGAGGCACGTTGCGGTGATTTTCCTTTTAAGAGGAAGGGACGGAGGCCTGGCCCGCCGGCCGCTCCGACCCCGGACGCTCCGGACATCGCCCCAGCACTTGCTGCGAATCGATCGTTCCAGCCCTTTCGGAATGAAATAATAATAACGATAATATTCGTGGTTCTGCCGTAAGATTTGCGCGCAATCTGCCGTAAAAGGAGCAGAATCGAACTGCTCCAAGGAGCGCAGGTCTCAGCAAGACGGGGAGAAAGGACCTTTACATAAAAAGGGAAACTCCAAAGAAAAGCTAATTGGATTAAGTTCTCTGGAAGCGAGGTGAGGGAAGGTCCTGGACCGGACCGCGCCGAGCCGCACTTCCCTTGTCGTCGGTTTTGCAAGCCCGAGTGAAAATGTCACCTGGTGCGCCTCGTGTCATTTCTTCACGCTGCCGTTTCCCAGAACTTTTTGAGTTCAGGATGGCGATCTAGGGATGTCTCAGATTTTCGAAAAGGGGAGGGGAGTGGATGGGAGAAAAGATTTCAGAACCCGTTGCGGGTGTCTGCTGTAAGTAATGACCAGGTGTCTCCACGACCACTAGCTAGAGGACAGAAAACAGAACGTTTCCACAACCCCACAGCTCTCCCCAGAACGCACCGAGAAGCTCCAGTCGTGTGGAAGGGGTGGCTAAAACCCCCAGCTGGGCCATGGCTGGTGCGGGGCATGGAGACCCCAAGTCCCTACGTGAACCCCTTGCAAATACTTGGTCACAAACCATGCAGACATGGGTTTAATTTTGTTCAAGGATATTCACCTCTAAAGTTGGGGTGCCCAGGAGGTGCGTAGTGGCACTAACACTTGGCATAGCAGTATGTAGGGAGGGTCTCTTTTCCCTCTCTGGGCGCCCTCTTTACCGCCAGCGGAGAGGATCCAGCAGGGCTGGCCGCGCACCCGCAGCCGGGCGGGCGGCAGGCGACGCCTCTCCTTACCTTCATTAGTCATTGCACATAGTAAGGAGTTCTTCGGGGCTCAGCCTTTCCCCACTCCCAGGGGACCCACACCCACTCGGGGGAGCGCAGTGGAGAAGGACTTAGCTCTTGAGATCAGAGATAGACAATTACCCTGGAAAATCAAATATACCCCTGGCCAGAGGGGTGGGCGTCTTGTCCACCAGGGCCCCAGCAGAAGCCAGGAGAGGCTGGAAATCTATCTGCAAGGACGGAAGAAAGACCATCTGGGGCAATGCCCAGATGACCCCTACTCCCACCCCACATCCATTTCCAGCCTGCTTCGGAGTGGAGATGGGGAAACAATCTTGTGGTGTTTATTTGCTCAGGGAGGAGTCGCGCGTGTGTTAGGGGATGGCAGAGACTGGAAGGCACTTGTTGCTCCGCGCTGCAAAGTCCAGCAGCGGATGCTCGTAGGCATCCCCTCAAGCATCGCGTCAAGCTGCTGCCTCGGCCCAGGCTGCTCTCACTGCCCTGTTTCTGCCTCTCCCCACGAAACTCCAAGGCTGCAACCAAGCCGGGACAGGACTGCACTGGTTGGAAGACTGCGGCTGGGGGAGGAGGTGAACTTCCAGAGAATTTCTTTCACCTGGAAGGGGCACAGGGAGCATAACTCTGATCTAGAAGTTTGGCGGCTCTTCAAAGGCGCTAGAACTGGGAGGTGGCGAAGACTCTACTGGAGAAAGAACTGAGACGCTGGGCTTTTTCGTTGTAAGAGATTCCTTGGCTTGCTTTCTCTGTTGTTACGGACGGCCGCAACCCCAAAACCTGATGCCCACAGCCAACAGACCCCAAAGTGCCGAGCAGTTTGCAGACCCAGACGCCAGGCCTCGCCAGCCGCTCAGCGTCTTGTCCTCCCTTCAGCAGAATTACAATCCCCAAGCGGAGCGCATCGTCGGGTGCCCCTTCCGGGCAAGGAGGCTACACCCCGCCTCGGACGGCCCGGGGCTCCCTCCTCCAGACCGGGCGCGGATTCCCCAGGACCACCGGGTTCGCCGCCGCCACTCCCTCCAGCTGCGCATCTCTACCAGTCGGAGCCTCTGTCCCCACCTCCCAGGCGCTGTGCGGAGCCGTCGCCCTCCCCCGCCTCTGGGGCGTTCCGCTCGGCTTCCTGGCCCTAGCCACCAGCTCCAGAGCGCACCGCTATTCCGGGGCCCCCAAACCGGGGGAGGAGCCGGGCCCGGGAGGGGGCGGTCGGCTCGCAAAGTTTCTGCAAGTGGCACCTCGAGCTCGCCGCGAGCCAGCGAATCTTTACATAACTTTGTGTCCGCGGCTAGCAAGAGCGCGCTCCTCAGCGCGCGCGCACACACACACATTTACACATACAGTCACACGCTTACACACGCGCACACTTCCACGCATCCGCTTACAGACATCGCACATCGCATGGGATTGAAAACTTCTGCAGGCTCCGTTATTTCCTGGGGTTCCGCTGTCAAGTTGACCCTTCTGAACTTTTTGCGACTCTTGCTGAAGTTCCCCTTCTACCTCTTCTTTCCCTCCCAGTGTCTCCCCCCAACCCCCACCAGTAGGACTAACCTGTGGAATCCATGTCGGGTTCCTCCAGTAACCCACAATGCATGCTCTTCCCATGGACAGCACAGGCGCCCCCCAAAAGTCCTGATGTTTGGGGGTCCCCTGTGCTAGAGCTGCCCAGGGAGGAAGGGAGGAAGGAGGGGAGAAGGAGAAAGAGACGCAGAGAGTGCAAGGACGGAAGGATAAAGAAGAAAAGGAAAAGGCAGAAAGAGAAAGGCGAACAGAGAAAGAAGAAAAGAGGAGAGAGAGAGAGAAGGGAGAGAGCTCGGAGAAGGGGGAGAGAGAAAGAGCGAGCGAGCAAGGGGACACTCAGTAATCCAGCCGGGCAAAGCCAAACCCGTCAAAATGTTTGCGGATGTTTCATGGGAAAAAGCATCATTTTATAGGAGCCCCGATGGGAGCAATGTCATTGATAGGCCAGCCGGCCTGATGAATGGCCGCTCGTCAGATGGGGCCGTGGCGAGGCGCACTGTGAAGCCCATTGTGGGCCTGTTTTGAATAAGAAAAGCCGCCTCCGAAAAGGGGGGCTCAGAGCGACGCAATCCCAGCCCTCCGACTTCCCCCTTCTATTATAGCATTAGCAACGTTTTTCTTATTTAAAGTTCCAGAGGCCTTCTCCAGCCTTCGCCCGGCACTCATTATAGGCGAAATCAAAATTGGCTTAGATGTGGCCCCCTCCCCCCTGCCCCCCTCCCCCGATCCGGCCAGGCGCGGCGCAGGCTTGGGGGGTGGGCAGGGGGCTCCGAGGAGCCTGGTGAGTCGCCTACGCGGCCACGAGTGGGCCCCACTCCTTTCCCGCTTCTCTTGGGCCCCCCAAGTTTGGTCCCGGGTTAGATTTTGAGTGGGAGCCCTGGGGATGAGGTAAGCCTTGACTCCCTTCCACGCGGATCCGCGGACACGCGTGGGGGAGTGGAGAGCGCTGAAAGGGGAGGGGAAGGGGAACTGCAGCCCTAAGACCCCACCCCCACCCCGGGCGGCGAGAAGGCCGCTTGGCAGGGAGGGTGTGAGGCGCTGACTCATCTCCAGAACTTTCTCTATCTTCTGGGTGTATCTGCCTCTCTCTCTCCGCCTGCCTCCCTGTCTCTGTCTCCCTCTGTCCTTCCCTCGTCCTCTGTGTCCCTCTATGTCTCCGGTTTGGGCTGCGTGCGTTTCGGTCCAGCCCCTGCCCCCTCACCTCTTTGTCTCTCCCTAGGACTCTGCCCCTCTCTGTCTCTATCCCCCTTGGTCTCTCTGACACTCCCCGCAGCCCCCGCCTCTTCCCGTAACTCTGTCTGTCAGTCTGTCTGTGTCTCGGTCCCTTCCTCCCTCCTCCAGCCCCCGCCCCCAGCCAGCCACGAAGTTTGCGAGAAGCCCGGGCCTGCGAGTGGGAACGCGGTTTTCCCAGGGACCCCCTCCTCGGCTGAGTGTAGAGTGCAGAAAGAGGGGGGCGAGGAGCTGGGGGGCTGGAAGTGGAAGTGGGGGGGGCCGGCTGCGTCTCCGCGGGCCCCGATAAAGTGGCCGTTCGCGGGCCGGCCGCGCTGTGATTAGAATATGAATGGGGCTCGGCGGGCGGAAGAGAAAGGCGGATTACCCGGGTGCTTTGACCATGGACAGAGGCAGCGCCGGCCCGGCCGCGGAAGGGGCGGGGCGCGCGGGAGGGGTCCCTAACTCAGGGCGAGGGAGTCTCTAACCCGGGACCCCAAGCAGGGCGCGACTTCCGCGGTCCCTCCGAAAGCCCCCCAGTCTGCCCTCCTAAGTGGGACAATGTTGGGCTGGGGGGCGAGGGGCCAGCACGTGCCGAGTTAAGGTCACGGTGCGGAAGAAAAGAGGCGGCGCGGAACGCGGGCTGGAGAGTCCGGGCTTAGCGTATTTCAGAGAGCTGGGTTCGAATCCCATTCGGTAAATGCCCTACTCTTTATGGGCCTCAGTTTCCTCGTCTGTAAAATGGGGCAAAGTGTCCCCTCTCAAAGTGTGGGGTAAAATTAAACGAGGTAGTGGATGTAAAAGGGGCTGAGTATTCGCTGTTCTCTCTACTTGGAACTCTCCTTACCATCTACCTCCCCCCAACATGTGCCCGCGTGACCGGCTCTTTCCCATCACCCTGATCTCAGCTAGCGTCGCCTCCTCGGAGTGCGCCTGACCACTCTGTGTGAGGCGCCCCTCTTGCCCCGGCCGGTGCCTGGTTCATAACCCGTTTGTTCCTGCAGGAACACCGTGCACAGCCGTTTGCTCAGAGCCCAGAGCAGCGCCAGGCACATTCTTTCCGGCCGCGATGGTTGGTGAAGGGAAGGGGGGTATGAAACCAACCAAAGGCGACGGTGGTGATCACCGCACGTGGTCGTGGTGTGCGTGGTGGCAAAGACCGCGGGATTCCAAGTCAGGAGATCAGAGAGGCCGGGTTCTCCTTTCGCAGCCTCCGTTTTTCCCTGGACGAAATGGGGCGGATGATAAAAACCTCCATCAGCCAGCTGCAGGGGCCCATTGGGAGGTAGAAGACTTGGCGGGGAGCTTGACGAGGTGCCTTCCGGTGGTTGCGGGGAAGCTCGTGCTTCAGGCCCTGGGAAAATCCTTGAGGGATGCCAGGGGCCGGGTTGTCTCCAGAGGGCGGACGAGACTGTTATGGCTGTTGCTATTATTCTTATTTTAATTATTATGCACGCAAAATTGGGGCGGGGTGGGCCAGACTCGCCAGGGAGGAGTGAGGAGAAAGAACTCAGGTGGGCCGCGCAGATGCGTGCCGTGCACAGTTCAGGGCGCAGGCTAGGCTAGGTCCCTGCCCTGTGCTGTCTAACCTGGGAGGGTACTGTTTCTTAGACATGACAGTGCTGCAGCACCCAGGAGCTTAAAGAAATGAATATAAGCACTTATTCATTCATTCTTTAGTATAAATTTTTGTTGCATACCTACTATGTGCTTAGCACTATTCTAGGAGCTGAGGATACAGCAGTGAACAAAATAGACTAAAAAGAATCATGCTCTCCTGTAGTTTATGTTGGAGTGAGGTGAGACAGATAATATATAAAATATATAATTAGGTTATTTAGGATGTCTGATGATGAGTGCTATGTAGGGGGTGGGACATAAGGGAGGGCATCTCTGAGAAGGTAACATCTGAGCTTTAAAATAGTGCTATCTGCTGTTGGTGGGAATGTAAATTGGTGCAGCCACTACGGAGAACAGTATGGAGGTGCCTTAGAAAACTAAAAATAGAGTTACCATATGATCCAGCAATCCCACTCCTGGGAATATATCCAGAAAAGACGAAAACTCTAATTCGAAAAGACACATGCATCCCAATGTTTAGAGCAGCACTATTTACAATAGCCAAGACACGGAAGCAACCTAAATGTCCATCGACTGGTGAATGGATAAAGAAAATGTGGTACATATATATAGTGGAATATTACCCAGCCATAAAAAAGCATGAAATAATACCATTTGCAGCAACATGGACGGACCTAGAGATTATCACACTAAATAAAGTCAGACAAATATCATATGATATCATTTATATGTGGAATCTAAAAAAATGATACAAATGAACTTACTTACCAATCAAAAACAGAAACAGACTCACAGACATAGAAAACAAACTTATGGTTACCAAAGGGCAAAGGGGGTGAGGGATAAATTAGGAGTTTGGGATTAACAGATACACACTACTATATATAAAATAGATAAACAAAAAGGACCTACTGTATAGCACAGGGAACTATAATATTTTGTAATAACATATAATGGAAAAGAATCTGAAAAAGAATATGTTTATATATATAAACTGAATCACTTTGCTGTACACCTGAAACTAACACAGCATTGTAAATCAACTACACTTCAATAAAGCAAAATAAAATAAAACAGTGCTATCTGGGGGTCAGTGACAAGGGTGCATTCATTTGTGAAAATTCACTGAGCTCTGTATGCTTATGATTTTATGTATTTTCCTGAATGTATTTCAAACATCAATAAAATGTTTGTTTAGATTCAGTATGAACAACATCATATAGTAATAATAGCTACCATTTACTCCTTATGTATTGACTGTGATAGGTGTTTTCCACGCATTATCTCATTTGATCCTCATGATACAGCTAACATGTATTATTGTTGTCCCCACTTTGAGAGAGGAGGACAACTAGGGTGCAGTGTAGCACTCTTGCACTTCACAGGCACTGTGGACACAACAGTGAGTGACCCAGCTCCTATCCTCCAAAATAAATACACAGGGGGCGGTGGAGAAAGTGTGAGTACTGTGGGAACCAAGAGCAGGGACGTGAAGCTGAGCCCAAGAGGCTGGTGTCAAGGCAGGCCTCCTCCAGGAAGTGATGACTAAGCCAGGAACTGGATTCAGCAGGCAGGGGGGCTGAGGGGTGTTACAGACATAGGAGCCTCTGTGGTATGTTTGGGGTCTGGAGCCTGGCATGGCTGCACATAGAACGGGAGGGAGGAGTAACAAGCAACTTCTTTGGGAGGTAGGTGAGGATCAGGTCATGCTAATCCCATCCTGGAAGGGATTTGAATACAGGACTACATTTGTATTTTGGAGATACCAGTGTGGCCACAGTGTGACACCAGGATGGGGGTTGGTTGCTAGAGGTGGTGGTCACTGAAGTCGGGGGGAGGAATCCTGATGGATTCCCTGAAATAGGGACATGTCAGTGGGGGCAGGAAGAAGTGACTGGGTTCAGGAGATACTGAGGAGATCACATCTATCAGCTTTGGTGTTAGCTGGATGTGCCCAGTGAGGGGCAGGGTGGAGTGATGTACAGGTTTCTGACTTGGGCTATTGACACCATTCACAGAGACTGTCTGATGGGGGGAGGAGGGAAGATCTGGCAGCAAGGCAGAGGCGACTTGAAGTGCTTATAAAACTTCCCAATAGCCCAGTGGCAATGACTGGAAGGCAGCCCCATGAAAGCATGGAGTTGGCACTGATGTGTAGACCTTGGTGGCTTCTGAAGTCCTTGGAATGGATGAAGGAGCAGCATAGAAGAGGAGGGTGCAGGGTGAATCCCTCCCAGGTCATCCGGAATGCTCTGCCCCACCCCTGCTGTTGTCTCCATAGTGCCTTGTACTTCCCAATCCTAACACTCACCTTACTGTAATTATTTACTTGTCTGATGTTCTATTTTCTCTACAGAACTTACCACCATCTAAAACTGTTTTGTTTCCTTATTCATTGCATGCCTCTCCACTCCACAACACAAGCCTTAGGAGGGCTGGAACTTTGTCCCTCTTGCTCACTGCTGTCAACCTGTCTCTGGACAGTATTTATTGATTGCTATGAATGGCCCATCCACTGGTCTGACTGGTAGCAAGTGACACAGACCCACAAGAGCACAAGATGATGGATTTCCTCATGCAGTGAAGTCACCGGACACGAGTTTCACACTTTGCACAGCACTGAAACACTCTGGTTCTAAGTGAAAGTCAGAGCCCTGTGCCACTAACTCTAAAAGTGAAATCTGGAAGACAATATGTCCTCTATCAAAATCTCCAATTGTGGGTTTATACTGTAGAGTTGCATTATGTGTGGGTCTAGGCCTGGATCACCTTCAGCAGAGAAACCTCTGCTGAGGAAGACACAATCAGTGTTGTTCTAGGCAGAGGTTCAGAGGTGAACAGGACAGACAAGCTTCCTCCCCTCCCTTCCACCTCCTGGAGTCTCCATGCTGTTGGGAGGGCTGATGATAAACAAACAAATGTTAAACAATATTCCTGCCTTCATGGATCTTCCATTATAGTAAAGACATGAGTCCAACCTTATGTTTGTTAATGACTCATTTGTTAATTACATAGTTATTTACTTCAACAAACTTTGCTGGAGCACCTTCAATGCACCTCTGCAAGGTGTGGGGATAAATCGTCCAATAAGACTGTGTTTACCTTACATTGTCTTGTTTCAGTGAAGGTGACTCAGGAAGAACTATAAAACATCTGGATAAGTAATCTACAAGTAGGGTGCCTGGAGCTGCTGTGGCAGGAAGGGATCCCCCCCACGACCCCCGCTCACTCTGGAACCACCTGAAGGCTGAATTGATTTCTGCCCACAGTTGTCACTGATATCCAGAAAATGCTCAGTTAAAACCAAAGAAGGCAGAAAAAGAAGTTTCTGGCAATGAATAGAAAATGGTCGCAAACATGTAATTATAAAGACAAAATGCATGGCTCAGTTGGAAAGCTACAAAATGCTTTGACATGGTTGGAGGGCAGTATGTGCCCAGGAAAGTAGGCTAGAAAGGTAGATAGAAATGTGAACGACAAAGGTAGGCAAAAAAAGGGTCCTGTGTGCCAATCTAAGGAGCTTAGACTTGAACCTGTGGAGGATGATGCAGCATGGACAATTATCATCAAGTAAGGGACATAATCAGATCTGCATTAGAGAAAGATCATCAGACACTGGCATAAAGGCAGAGAATGTTTTTAAAGAGAGGGAAACTAGAGACAGGAGACCACCATTTAAAAAGCTTCCCAAATGCTCTAAATACTATTTCCCATTGAAGGAGTCAGAGTGTTGGAGAAATGGCTGATTCCACGTCTGGGGCAAGAAATGTAAACGATGAGCCTGGATCACTTGGTCATGCCAACGAGAAAGGAAGCTGTGAAAAACTTCAAGATCATTGAAGGGAGCTTCAAGATGTGACAATTTTAGAATTGGAAATAATAACTTAACGGGTTGAAGCACATCAAATGTGTTAATGCTATGAGGTCATAACACTACTACAATAAAATACCCAAAGAGGTTCACCTTTGGAGGAATCTAGGTAACAGAATTATTAGCTTAAAAACTAGTAAGTGAAGGGGGAAAGTCAAACATTTATCCTGCCTTTCCTATATGAACTCTATCTCACAGCAACAAAAATAGTTGATGGAAGTTTTTCAAATTGAGAATTCCAGCTAATATATGCAGAAGGAATGACAATTAAACATTACAGTTTTTCAATCCCTAAGGAAAAATAACAGCTCAATTGTTACTTTCTCTAGGAAGCTTTTCCTGACCGTATTATGCAAAGTTAAGTGTTTCCTCCTGGCTATTACCCCAGCATTTGTTCATAGCCCTATTATATTACTTATCATGTTGCCATAATTAATAGCTTTTATGTCTGTCTCTTGCGCTTGGCCCTAAGTCCCTGAAGGATAGGACCCAGCTCTTTACAGTTGTGTGCATGTGTGTGTGATAGTTTCAGAATATCAATATTATTATTAACAATGTGATTACTGAAAGTCATTTAAGATCTTTTTCTTTTGGTGCATTTTGTCATTAGGGTATATTTTCCAAGGACCGTACAAATACTTGTTTTAAAGTCCCATGGGGAAAATATCTGTGTAGATAAGTTATCAACTTTATTCATTTGTTATAGCTTCTTGGACAATTT
Organism: Globicephala melas; assembly: GCF_963455315.2. Lineage (NCBI taxonomy): Eukaryota > Metazoa > Chordata > Mammalia > Artiodactyla > Delphinidae > Globicephala > Globicephala melas. Next base: position 15,712,484 of record NC_083323.1, read on the forward strand.
ATCTTTTTATTATTATGTCGTGCCCCTCTGATAATTTCCCTAATTCTGAATTCTGCTTTGTCTGAAATTAGTAGAGTTATTCCAGCTTTCTTTTGATTAGTGTTAGCACAGGACATATATCTTTCTCTATCCCTCTACTTTTTACCTATCAGAATGTTTATATTTAAATTGTGTTTTTGTAGACAACACATAGTTGAGTCTTCTGTTTTTAATCTACCATGACAATCTCTGTTTTTTAATTGGTATATTTAAATATTCATATTTAAAGTGATTATTGATATATTTGGGTTAGTGTCAACCAAACATTAATATGTTTGTAACCATTTTCTCTTCATTGCCAGAAACTTCTTTTTCTGCCTTCCTAGGGTTTAAGTTTTAATTGAGCACTTTATCTCCTCTCCTAGTAAATTATACTTAAAATTTTTTTTTAGTAATTTCCCTAGAGTTTTCAATATACATTTCTAACTAATCTAAATCCACCTTCAAATGACACTATTCTGCTTCACATGTAGTGCAGGTACCTTATAACAGAGTAGTCTCAATTCCTCCTGCCTGTCCCTTATGACATTGCTGTCATTTATTTTGCTTATCCATATGCTATAATCACCCATTACGTTGTTACTATTATTCCTTTAAATAACAATAAGTTTTAATTTTTTTATTGATCTTATTGGATCAATTAAGAATAAGAAAAATAAGAGATTTTATTTTACCTTTATCTCTTCCTCCTCCAATGCTCTTAGATTCCTTACACAGACCTGAGTTTCTGATTTTTTTCCTTCTCTGAAGAACTTCCTTTAACATTTATTGCAAGAAAGGTCTGGTGGCAATGTTTCCTCAGTTTTTGTTTGTTAGACAATGTCTTTCTCTCTTCTTCACTTTGAAGGATAATTTTGTTGGATACAGAATTCCAAGTTGGGGTTCTTTAAAAAAGAAAAAAACTTCAAATATATCACTCTATTCTCTTATTTGCATGGTATCTGATGAGAAGTCCATTGTAATTCTCACCCTTGTTCCTCTCTAGGTAAGGTGTTTTTCCCTTTGGCTTTTTTCAAGGCTTTGCCCTTGTCTCTGGTTTTCTGCATTTTGAGTAGGATATGCCTAGGTGTAGGGTAATTTTGTTTGTTTGTTTTGTTTTGTTTTGAATTCTGCTTGGTGTTTTCTGAGCTTCCTGGGTCTGTCATTAATTTTGGAAAGTTCTTGGCCATTGTTACTTTAGATATTTCTTTTCCTTTCTTCTATCTTCTTCTGATATTCCAACAACATGTATATTACATATTTTGAAATTGTCCAACAGTTCTTGGACATTCTGTTCCATTTTTTTCATTTTTTTTTCTCTCTGCATTTCAGTTTGGGAAGTTTCTATTGGCCTGTCTTCAAGGTCACTGATTCTCTCCTCAACTGTGTCAAGTCTATTAATGAGCCATCAAAAGTATCCTTCATTTCTATTACACTGTTTTTGATTTCTAGCATTTCCTTTAGATCCTTTATTTGAATTTCCATCTCTCTGCATAAATTACCCGCCTTATTCTTAATGTTGTTTACTTTTCCACTAGAGCCTTTAACATATTAATCAGTTATTTTAAACTAAATGTCTGGTAATTCCAACGTCTGCGTCATACCCAAGTCTGGTTCTGATGTCTGCTGGATCTCTTCCGACTGATTTTTCTTGCCTTTTGGCATGTCCTGTAATTTTTTGTTGAAAACTGGGTACATTGCATTGGGTAATAGGAACTGAGCCTTTAGTGTGAGGATTTATATTAATCTGGTGAGGATTTGCGCTGTATTTGATGTTTGCTGTAGCTGTAGTTGTCAGAGGCTTCAGTGTCCCTCAGTGTCCTTGTTTTTGTCTCCCCTTTCGACTTCAGGATTCCCTTAACTACTCCTTCTCATGCATGGTCTGCATCTTGCAGCTCTTTCAGTGGATCCATTATTATCCTGGACCCCTGTTGTTGTGGTAGTAAGGTGTGAGTTAGGGGGAGCGTTCCCTAATATTCCAAATAAATCTCAGTCTTTTAGTGGGCCTGTGTCTCTGGACTGTAATGTTCACAAGTGTTTATTCTTCTATAGTAACTTTCTTACCTCCCCTCCCCTTAGACAAGACAAGAAAGCTAGAGGGGCTGGAGTGGGAACAATGCCCTTCTCCCAGGGCTCTGGAACAAGGTGCTGGTAGTCTTTTGCCCTGGAGAGTAGGCATTTATTATGGAATAAACTCTGGGCATATTTCACAATTATTATTCTTTCCCTCCCCCTGCCAGAGCTATGAGGCTTTTTTCAGCTCTTTATCCTGAGACCCTGGTGTAGTTATTGAAGATAAAGCCCATGAAGCTTGGGGGTTCCCTTAAGACTGAGATCCCCAGGGGCTGTCACTCATACTATTCCACACTTAGTCTCCAACAATTCATGAACATTACCATTTAAATGCCAATCAGTTCATGACTCCAGTGGCTTTTGCACCAGGTAAGTAGATCTCATTATGATGCTCTAGATCCTCATCTCTCTCCATAGTTTGGGCTGGTACTTTGCCCTGCAACCTCAGTTCTCTAATGGGTCCAAAAAGTCATTACTTTTGTTTGTCCAGCCTTTACTTGTTGTAAGGATGGGACTGATGACTTCCAAGCTCTTTACATGAGAACTGAAACTGGAAGTTTATTCATTTGTTTCATTTAGATTTTTCTTTCCACTTTGATTTCTTTTAAAAAACACATGTAAGTCATTTGCATGTTTCCAAAGCCAAATATGCAGATCAAATCGGCAAAACAAGGTATATTAATAAAGATTTCCTATTCTATCCGTATCTATTCTGTATTCTCTTTCCTCTATAGTAACTTTTTTTTTAAACTTTTTGTTTATCGTCCCATCATTGTTATTTTAAAATTAATGCCCTACATGATATGATGAAGAAGGTTCTTGGACCCATTTTAAGAAACACTGTCTTAGGGAGATGTCTTATGAGGGAGTCAATAAATGTGCATTTGCAAAAAGGAGTTCAGAGAGGGGAAAGAAAGACAGAATGAAGAAGGAAGGAAGGAGGGAGGAAAGGAAAGGAAAGGAGAAAGGAATGAACTGCCAATTAAGAGAATTACAAGATAAATAACCCCTTGCCAAGACTGGAAGGAGGAAAGAGAATATCTCTCTTCTTTTGTCCTTTCTTAAGAGTAGGAAAACTTTCTAAAATGCTTTTTTGAAGATTTTTCTTCCTGTCCCATGGAACAATTGACTTGCCTGTCCATTCGTTTACCAATAATAGACAAAGGGCAAATAAATACCATGATAGGCTAAGATGAACCAAAACTCTCCCCTGGGGCTGGAAAGGGGTCCATCTTCCTCTGAAATACACAGACACCAGGTATCTGAACCAAATCTGTGTTCAGTTACCAAGGAAGAAGGAGAGGAATGGGTAGGCAGTCAGTAGTGTCTGCCATACCATTTAAAAGAAGATCAGCCTTGCATAACTTCATGCTGTGTAGTGGGAAGGGCCCTCTGCTCAACTAACAAAACGTACATCTTGTCCATGAATACCTTCGCTCCAGGTCCTTGCCTTGCTGGAGCACATGACCTCCAACACTCTCCCATTTGATTCCCATCAACAGTTCACTCATGAGAAAAAATATTAACGGAGAATGGCACAAAGCTTTGCACTCCACCCATTCCTCGAGATGGAATCTTCAAAACTCGCTTCCTTGGTTTGGTTTGACAAGTGCAGAGAAGACCCATGTCCCCAGTCCTGCAAAAATCTCTCTTCCCGTTGTTGTTCATGAGAACTGATTAACCACAGTGAAATGCTTGACTCTTAGTAGCTGCTGCTCCTACATATAGTAGACAGATCATGCTCAGGGACTATGTGAAGCTTTTTTTTTATTTTTTATTTTTGCAGTACGTGGGCCTCTCACTGTTGTGACCTCTCCCATTGCAGAGCATAGGCTCAGCGAGCCCGCTCCGCGGCATGTGGGATCTTCCCTGACCGGGGCACGAACCCATGTCCCCTGCATCGGCAGGCAGACTCTCAACCACTGCGCCACTAGGGAAGCCCTATGTGAAGCTTTAAAAATGCTTAAATGACTGGGAGAAAATAATTTACACACAAATGCAATTCCAAAAGAAATTCCAGTGTGATTTTAATTCATGTGGAGATGTAAATTTATCTTTTTAAAAATTATTTTTGCCTTTGCGAAATAACAAAAGTAATATGTTTGCTACAAAATCTCAAATTATATATGAGCATGTATTAAAAATGAATAAGCTCCCTTCCCCCTATAATCCTACTGTGGTAACATGTATTAATAGTTTAGTGTATGTGGTTCTACATCTTTCTCCGTGCTCAAACATAAACAAATTAACTGGATGAGAATATTTCACAGTGTAGTTGTACCATAATTTCTCCAATGTTTACTTTATTGAAGGTTTTCTGGAAGGGCAGCTTCCAGATCTGGGTATTTTTTTGTTATTTTTTCCCATTATGAATAATGTTACAATAGACCATCCTTGCACATATGTTCTTAAGTACTGGTGTTTTCTTTGCTTTTTTTTTTTTTTTTTTTTTTTTTTTAACCGGTATACGGGCCTCTCACTGTTGTGGCCTCTCCTGTTGTGGAGCAGAGGCTCCGGACGCGCAGGCTCAGCAGCCATGGCTCACGGGCCCAGCCGCTCCGCGGCATGTGGGATCTTCCTGGACTGGGGCGCGAACCCGTGTCCCCTGCATCGGCAGGCGGACTCTCAACCACTGCGCCACCAGGGAAGCCCAGTACTGGTGTTTTTATCTCTTATCAAATGGATTGCCATGAAGGGGAATGCTGGGTCATTTAATATTTGAATGACATGGATGGACTGCTTTCCTCAAAAGTTTAACAGTTCACACTTCCACCAGCAATATATGAAAGTGCATGCGTGCCCTTGCTTGTGCTAAATGTTATTATTTTTTAAAACTTTTAGCCAAATGTGGAGTAAAAATGGTGAATAATTGCTGTTTTAACTAGTAAGGTTCAGCACCTTTTCTTGTTTTTATTAGATTGTAGCATTTTGTCCTTTGTGGATTGCTTATTTCTATCCTATGTTAAGCAACCTTTAAAATCCCCACCTCTGGTATTCAGACACTCATGTAATTCTCTCTCTTTGAGTGTGAGCTGGACCTACTGACTCACTTCTAATGAACAGAATTCGGCAAAAATGATGGGATATCACTACCAATTTTTTTTCCACACTATGGTTTATGCTTTGAGGATCTTATTTAAGAAAGCTTCCTTTCTCCAAAATTACAAAGTTACTATTTTTCTTTCATTACTTTAACCTTTTTACCATTCCATCTAAACATTTAATCCAACTTCAGTTCATCTTTTATATATATATATATATATATATATATATATATATATATATATATATATTCTTTCAATATAGTTAACCATTTTTTTCCCACCAAACTATTGTCTTAGTCAGCTCAGGCTGCCATAACAGAATACCACAGACTGGGTGGTTTAAACAACAGAATTTTATTTTGTCACAGTTCTGGGGCTATGAGTCCAAGATCAAGGTTCTGGTCTATTTGATTTCATGGGACAGTTGTCTTTCTGGCCTGCAGACGGCCACCTTCTCTCTGTGTCCTCACGTGGCCTCTGGTGTGCGCGCCTAGAGATGGAGAGATCTTTCTCTCTTCCTCTTCTTATAAGGCCACCAATCCTATAGGATTAGGGCCCCACACTTAAAACCTCATTTAATGTCAATTTCCTCCTAAAGGCCCTATCTGCAAATACAGTCACATTGAGGGTTAGAGCCATGACACATGAATTTGTAGGGGGTGCAGAGCATACAACTCAGTCCACGGCAACCAACTGTTAATCCATACTCTCCCCACTGGTTTTTGGTACCATTGCAATCATATTCTAGTTTCCTGTACGGGTACTCTCTAGTCTTTTCCTTTCATCTCTTTGCCTATTTCTGATCTGGTGCTACTCTATTTTAATTACTATGGCTTTATAACATTTCTTTATGTCTGGTAGGCAAGTTCTCCCTTCTCTTCTTTTTCAAAATTGGTTTAGCTACTCATGAACTAATTTTTCCGTATATATTTTAGAATAAATTTGTCAGCTTTATTAAAAATCCTTGAGGAATTTTAATTGGACTTGAATTAAAATCATTTTGAGTTGAATCAGCATGTTAGTCATTCCATATATGAATATAGTATAATCTCTCCATTTATTCGAAAAATCTGTGTGCCCTTTAATTGAGTTCCTTGGTAAAAGTCCTTGCCTTCGTTTGATTTATTCCAGGACACTTTATGGTTGACTTGCTATTGTGCGTGACATCTCGTTTGTTACATTTCATAAGTGGTTATTGCTGGTGTGGAGGAACACTATTGGATTATTTTCTCATAACCTTATTTAGGCACGTGACCGTCATGGAGATAAGCCACCCGGATTTCCCTCAAGAGAACCTGCTGCAGAGAGCAGGGCTGATGGACAGGGTTGAATCCACCATCGCCTTCTTGCCTGCTGAGGCCACACTTCAGTCTCTGGGCACAGCAGGGGGAATAGGGCTGCTTGTTTTTGCAGGATGCAGACTTTGGCTTGAGGTCTCCCTCTTCCCCTAGCTGAAACATTCTAGAACCATGTCAAAGTCTGGGAGTCTTTCTGCCCAGTCTGCCTTTCCCCTCTCCTTTCACAGGGATCAGATGTGCACTGCAGTGTGAAGATTCTCCCCATTTTTTTCCATTCTGTTCCCTTTACTCTTTACGGGCATTTCTCCCCAGTAAATGTCTTGCGTGTCTAATCGTGTTTTGGCTCCTGCTTCTTGGAGGACCTGAGCTGAGACAAGGAATAATTTACATACAGTAAAATGCACAGACCTTGTTTTCTGTTCCATAAGTATGACAAATGCTTACACCTGTGTATCTCACACTACCAACTATACTTGTTGACCTAGTTATTTCTTTCAATGGTCATTAAATATATATATATATATGTATATATATTTCAGAGGATTCTTAGGTGAATATATATATTTCAGAGAATTCTTGGGTGAATATATATATTTCAGAGAATTCTTAGGTGAATATATATGTGATCACTGTCCATTGAAATATGTTTTACAAATATATAGCATCCTTCTTTGTCATTTGGTTCTGATGATGAAATTGCTATATTAAAAAATTCATAGTTCTCTAATTTGTCTTTCTTCATCCCTATATTTTTAATCCTTTTGTATCCTTTTGTTTAAGTGTTTCTCTTGTAAATAATATTACACATTAATCCTCTCTGTGTTTTTATATTTTATACTGTTTTATCTATTTCTACTTATTGCAATTACTCTTATATTTAAATTTCTTTAAAAATAATATCAGCCTTCTTCTCATGTATTCTATTCATCACATCTTCTTTTTGTTTTTGTCATCCTTGTTACTTGCCATTACAAAGTGTAAAACTAAACCAAGTTTTATTTTAGTAGTTATGAGCAACAACCAGAAGAATAAAATTGAATGTATAATTTTAAGTAAAATAAATTTCAGTCTAGCTGATCAATTTTAGTTACTGATTGCCATGCATGTAAAGTTTTGTTTGCTTATTTCATTGTAATGATTGCTGAGTTTTACAACAGTGAAATTCACCAAGTTATTTATCTACCTTTCCAGTTTTGGTCACATCCCCTTGGTGTTTTTTTGCTTATTGCTAGAGCACTTCTTCTCAGAAGGTTTTCAAAGGGGGTCTTCGTATGGTAAAAATAATTATTTTGACATCATATTTAAATGGTAGTTTAGCTGGATTTGGAATTTAGGTCCCAGGTTTTTTTACTTCAACACCTGAAGTATTGCTCTGCGATCTCCTTGCAGATGTTGCTTCTGAAAAATATGATGTTGGTCTGATTCTTGTTCTTTGGAGGCAATTTGCTTTGTATCTAGAACTGCTTAGACTTTTCCCTTCATCTTCAATGCACGTAAATGATACAAAAATATATCTAGGCATGTTTTTCCTCATTGATCATATTTGTCTAAGTTCCTATATTTGTACTTTGAGGTTTTAAAACTTTCTCTAACCTGAGAAATCTTCTGTTACTATATCTTTAAATGTTCCACTATCTCTATTTTTCCTCTTCTTCTGGGACTTCTATTATTTGAATGTTGATCCTTATATTTTTATTTACTGTGTCCCTTCACTTTTCCTTTTAATATTTCAACTATATAACCCATCCTGATGTTTTCTGGAACTAATCCTCCACTTCATTTATTTATTCTACATTTATTCTGCTATTCCATCTACTATTCAATAGTCAACCTATTGAATTTCTGGTTTCAGTTTTTTTTTTTCATACCCAGAAATTCTTGGGTCTCCTTTATGCCTTTGGCATTATAGCAGTATCCTTTCTTATATCTTTAATATACTTGAGTTTTCCATTTGTTGTTTTTCTCTTATCCCAGTGGCTCTCCCAACAAGCCTAATTATTTTTTCCTATGAGTTCATACTCAGGGCTATCACATTGCAATGCAGGGGTCCTATACCCATTCTCCTAAAATAGAGGTCTCAACCAGGGGTGATTTTGCTCCAACAGGAGACATTTAGAAGTTTCTGGAGACATTTTGGGTTGCCACAATCTGGGCGAGGGGCAGTAATAGAGTATTGCTACTGGCTTTTAGTGGGTAGAGGTCAGGGATGCTCCTAAAAACCCTACAGTGTACAGGACATCCTCTACCAACAATAATTTATCTGCCCCAAATTTCAATAGAGCCAAGACTGAGAAATCCAATCCTAGAAGTACTGACATCTGAGCTGGTGAGGAGGACCAAAGCATAAGCCCTACTTTCTACCTTTCCTGGTAAGTTTACATAGGGGTTGCAGAGAGAGAATGAGAACACACCTCAGGACTTCACGGTTTAGACTTCCATCCTGGACCTGCTATTTTTCAAACGTTGTCTGTGAAGCAGCAGTCACCATAACGCAGGGTGGGGCAAGCAAGGAATGCTAAGGGGATGGCGAGTCTGCTTGCACCCATTATTAACCAGCTCTTAACAACCCAACTTGGCTAGTGTGCCTGCTCTGATGTTACACCGGTAGTCCTGACAGTCCATGGCTGGCTGCTGTTTTTTCTGCTTCACCATGGCATGGAGATGAGCAAAGTCTGCCCAGGACAATGTTAAAGAGCAAAAGGCACATCTCAAAGTCTCCGCAACCCACCTGACCTGGTTTTCATCCATGGGGCTCAGCCGTGTTTGGCTCTGGGCTTCTACTTCTCCCCCACACCAGGACCTAAACACCTCCTGTTGCACAGAGTTTTCTCATGCATTTATGTCAGTTTCACACAACTTCCTTCTGGCTTTTGTGATATTTATGAAGTAGGATTTGGAGGAAGGAATTAGTGAGATTAAGCTGACCCTTCATGTTGTCAGGAACTGGAACTCCAAAATTATGTGGATTTTAAAACTGTATACACATATATTTGATAAAACAAAAATTAATTAAAAAATAAATGGAAGAACAAGCAAACTGAAAAAACTGAGGGGATGTGCAGATGTTATCATTTGAATGGTGCCTGAGAATGAGTCAATACAGTTAGAATTAGGTTCAGCTTGAACAGAGACCCAAAATAAGAGTGGCTTATTCAAGATAGAAGCTATATTTCTTACATGAAGTAGAGATACTTCAAGTTATTTTCTCTTGCATGACCTACATTCCTAAGATTACCTCATAGTCCAGTATGATTGCTTCAGCTCTATTTATCATGTATATATTCCTATATACATGAAGGAGAAAGGGAAAAAGAAGAGGCGAAGAATGTATGATAACCATATTTTAAGGAAAGTGTTTTCATTTTCTACTGAAGCATAACAAGCCACCCCAAAACTTAGTGGCTTAACACAGTAATAATTTATTATACATCATGATTCTGTGAGTAGAATGCACAGTTCTTCTGCTTCACTTGGTGTTGGCCAGCATTCTGGGACAAATGATAGGTCCAAGATGTCCTCAACCACAAGGCTGGAAAGTTGGCAGTGGCTATTAGCTAGGAGCTTGCTGGGGCCATTGCCTGAAGCCTCCGTTCTCTTTCATGAGGATTTTTCCTCACAGCTGCTTGGGCTCCTCATAGCATGGAAGTGCATTCAAAAAATCATTCCAAGCATGGGTGTCCCAAGAGGAAGAAAGTGAAAGTCCCAATCCTCTTGAAGCCTAAGCTTGGACTTCCCTGAATGTCCTTCCTCTGCATTCTAGTGGTCAAAGCTGTCACAGGACAAGCCCAAAGAAGGGGTGATAGTGGACACACTCCACCTCTTGATGTGAAGAGTGGTGTGTACAGGAGGGGAAGAATTGTTGGGGGCCATCTCTGGAGGCTAACGACCACGGAAGTTTCCTGGAAGTTGTCATATGCCTCTGCTTACCTCCTATCATCCAGAACTAAGTCACATGACCATTCTTAGCTACAAGGGAGGCTTGAAACTATCATTTTCAAACTGAGCATCAATGTAGCTGTATTAAAAACTGAGGGTTGAACTTCTATGGAAGAATGGGGACTCTAACAGAGAGTTGAAATGAGTCATCAAAACACGAGTAGCCTGAAGTGGTTATCAGGAACCAGGATACAAAATCAAGGGGCAGAAGAGCCAGGGAAACCAGGAAAAAGAATGGCAAGTGAAGTGGGAAGGCAAAACAGTTCATTGCAAGAATATGGTTTAGAAGATCTAATGACTAAAGATACTCTTAGAACTTATATTTTATTCATTAGTTTATCCTTTGATTGTCAAATATTTATTTATTCCCCACTACAGACCAGGCTAAGTGCTAGGAATATAATATGAATAAGACGTTGCTCCTAAACTCAGGGAGAGACGCAAGATAAAGGCAAAAGTAAAAGACAAGTCTATCACGGCTCTTCCTCTATTACCTCCCAATTTAGGGGACCCTTAAATACCATCACATAAGGGTAGAAGCAATAAAAGCCACCTTCTCCAAGGAGCTTTATTCAGAAGAGCAGTAAGCATTTTCATATTTGCTAGAGTTTTCTAGACCCCCACCTTGAATTCCATATTCCCAAAATAGCCATTCCTGGGTCTCCAAACTAGGTTAAGCCCCAGTTGTAGACAACTGTAGGTTCTGCCTGCTCAGCATCTATCTATTCACACTCATTCTATTGAAAACAGCTCTGTTTTTTCTTTGATACCATCTGCTTCAGTCTATGTGGTTGAACTATATGGAATTGACCCCTTTCCCAGTGCCAGGGTGTGGGCATGTGGTCCAAACATAGCCAGGGCTTTTGTTAGAATTCTTGCAAACAAGGGTTTAAACTGGAAGGATGAAATTCTGGATCTGCTGAAGGCCACCTGAGAAGGGAGTTTGCCTGAGACTGAATCCCACCTAGATGGAAGCTGAGCCAAGAAATGAAGGGAGAGAGAGTCCCAGTGATGCCTTTTGAGTGGATCCAGTGATGCCCGACGTTCAATCTTCTTTTGGACTTTTCAGATATGTGAGCCAATAGGTTCACCTTTTTGCTTAAGGCAGTTTGAATTTGGTTTCTGCTACTTGAAACCAAAAGGCCCCACATAAATAATTTCTTACGTCATAGACTTTTATCATCCCCAGTTCTCCTTTGAGACACTCAGTCAATGTCTTAATACTATTTCAATGTTGATATCCCTTATGGGTCCTTCTCCTCTGTCCATGTGCTCACTGAGTGGAATGGTGGATAGGACGGCCCACACGATAGATGCGGTGTCTTCCAGCTTGCCTCCCTCTTCCTCAACACAGGGCTGAATCCTCAAGTTAAATATAAGTGTGTGCTGCCTCCACTGCACCGCCCTTCTCTCTGGCAATGGTAGATGGCTGGCAATGCCGCCTCTCAAAACTCCACTAGGGTAAAAACATCTCAGCCATGCTCTGTCACCTAGGAAAGTGTCTGTCTCATAATAAATGCTCAGTAAATATTAGTGATATTAATGATAACGATCAAAATTAATAATTTAGAAGTATAATTTAAATTACTATGCTCCTTTCTTTTCCATTAAACAATGTATGTTGGAGTTCACAACATAGTACATGTATATGGAGTTGGCTTTGTCTTTAAAATTTTTTTATGATATTTCTTCATACGGATGTTCCATAATTTAATCAGTTCCATCTTTGTTGATATTATATTGTTTCTAATCTTTTTTCTAGTATCAATAATGCTGCAGTGAATTTCTTTGTACATTCACTTTGCCTATATGTGCTAGTATATGTAGGGTATACTACTAGAAATAGAATTGCTGGATCAAAGAGAACAAGCAGCTTATCAAGTTCCATGAACAACCTGTTGGAACTGTGATTGGAATTTCATAGATCATTTTGGGGAGAACTGGCATCTTTATATTGTTATCTTCCTGTTCATGAACATAATAGATTTCTTTATTTAGATCTTTACTGTCTCTTAATTGTTATAGAAGAATAAAAGGTCCAAAGAAGTCAATACCTTCTAGAGAAAAAAGTAGGGAGGAAAGACTTGTCCTACCAGCTATTAGGACTTATTATGAAGCTATAGTAACCAAGATAACACAGTATAGGGATAGGATAAACATTCTGAACACTTGATAGAATAGAGATCCCAGAAACAGACTCACTTATCTGTCAGGGCAGATGAGTGTTGAAAAGAGGTATTATTCTGTAAGTGAACCTGAAAATAAAAACTGTTATCCATATTGAAAAAAAGTGGAATTGATCCCTACACCTCACACCATACAAATAATTAACTCAGGTGGATCACAAACTTATATGTCAAAAGCAAAACTTTATAAGTTTTAATAGAAAATATAGGTGAATATTATTCTGATTTGGGGATAGATAAGAAGATCTTAAGACTCAAAAAGTGAAAATAGGGCTTCCCTGGTGGCGCAGTGGTTGAGAGTCCACCTGCCGATGCAGGGGATGCCGGTTCATGTCCCGGTCCGGGAAGATCCCACATGCCGCAGAGCGGCTGGGCCCATGAGCCATGGCCGCTGAGCCTGCACATCCGGAGCCTGTGCTCCGCAACGGGAGAAGCTACAACAGCAAGTTATAAGCTGTCTGCTTTAACATTGCTATAACTTTTTTGATTAGCACTTCCTTGGTAGATATATTTTTCCCTTGATTTTCAATCATTATATGTAATTTACTTTTAGGCATATCATTTGTAATTGGTGTATAGATATATTATAAAAATCCAATTTGATAGTCTCTCTTTCTTGTTATAATAGGTAAGTTAATCGTTATAGTGGGTTGAATGGTGCCCTCCCAAAAGACATGTCCACTTCCTGACCCTCAGAGCCTGTGAATGTAACCTCTTTTGGACAAAGGGTCTTTGCAGATGTAAATAAGTTTAGAATCTTGAGATGAGACCATCCAGGATTATTCAGATGCACCCTAAACCTGATGACACGTGTCCTTATAAGAGACACACAGGGGAGAGACACAGAGAGAAGAGAAGGCTATGCAAAGGAGGTAGAGGTGGAGTTATGTAGCCACAAGCCAAAGGAACTCCTGAAGCCACCAGAAGCTGGAAGACGCAGAGAAAGATCTCCCCTAGACACTTCAGAGGGAGCACAGCCCTACCGACACTTTGATTTTGGACTTCTGGCCTCCAGAACACTGAGAGAATAAATTTCAGTTGTTTTAAGTTACCGAGCTTGCAGTAATTTGCTATGGTTTAACAAATAAGGTTTTCTATATTCTTTTACCTCCCTCTGTGCTGAGTGGATTTCTGTTCTTCTAAGGGTTGCCCTTGAAGTTTCAGCATATATACGTAGCTAATTTTCTTATAAAAAGGCTAAAGTCACAAATAAAACAAGAATCTGAACATTCTGTAACCCCACCTAATACTGATTTCCATGTGTTTCACTTTTCTATACACAAAAAGTTAATGGCTTTTTTAGTCTACAGCTAATTAAATTTATCCACACATTTATTAATTTCTGTGTTCACCACTGTTTCTTGAATCCCACAGCTTTCCTCTTTTCTTCTTGCTGAAGGGTAATAAACACTTTTAGTCTTTGTATGTTGGAAAATGTCTCTTTCTTCACTCTCCCACCAGCCAGACTAGTGGTTCTACCCCATCCTCTTGGTCCTGAACCAGGTCTTATTTGGCAGTGTAGGGTTCCTGCCCTATGGTGATATCGAAGCAATGGCAAATATGCTACCAAGCTGTCAGTGGACAGCTTGATTTAATTCCTGGTCATAAACTGTGCCTCCCCAGGACCAGAGCTTCATGCAAGCCTTGTAAGGCAGCAGTTGGCAATGATTTTTCAGCCTCCTTTCACAGATTGGGGAGTCCTGGTACAGCCTCTGATTTCTGGTGATGACCGAGTTGACCCTGAAAAAGCTGCCATGGCAGGTTCTGAACCCAGTTTGCCAGTTCTTTAGCTGAGGTTTGCACTTCGTGTTACTGTCCTGTTTCCCAGTGCATAGAGATATTGAATTTGTTTTTTGAAACTGGCTATGTTTGTTTAATTTTCTGTTTGAGTATTTTGTCCATTATTGCTATCTTTGGGAAAAAAGGGAGTACCTCAGTGCATAGACTTACAGAACGTTATTCTTTAATTTTCAAGAAAAAAAAATTTAAAGCATTTCGGTTCCTTAGAATTTTGGTTCAATTTCCCCTGGGAAACCATGTGGGCTTTTCTTTGGTGGAAGATAGCTTACTAAATCTTTAACACTTAACTTTTCTCTATCTAATGGTCTGTTTAGATTTTACTGTCTTTTCTAAGGTTAAAATTAGATATTCATATTTCCCTGGAAATCTTAGTTTGAAACTGAACAAATTAGACATAATTATTTTAGTTTACTCTCAGATTATTTTCATTGTTCTTTACATTTTGTGCTTTCTCCTTTTTTCTTGATTAGGTTCTTGTTCTTATTCTAAATAACTCCTTTTACTTATTAGTTATACCTTTTTTTTCCTTTCTAATGCATTAAGTTCTACTCTTATATTCGTTTTCCTTCTGCTTCCTTGTCTTTATTCCATTGTTCTCTTTCTAATTTCTTGAGTTAGATTATTAATTTTCTTTTTTATTATTTATAACTGTTATGTCTTTTGCTATGATTTTTCTCTCTCTACTTTAGTCATATCTCATCAGTTTAAATATGTTTTTATTACCATTATTTTCTAAATATTCTCTAATTTTTGCTTTGATTTTCTCTTTGATTCAGCAGTTGGTGATGGTTTTTTGCTTTTCTTTGTCTTCTAGTTTTGCCATTGAGTTTTAGTTTTTTTGCATTGGGACTGGAGAATGTTATGTTATATGGTTCTTGAGAAGATAATGATTATTTGTTTTGGGTATGTAAAGTTCAGTGCATTAAATTTGTCTTATGTATTTTATTTAAGTCTTCTCTCAGCTTACTGAACTTTAACTCTTAGGCTAGGAGAGATGAAGTGTCCTACTTGTATTTCTATCTCTTCTTTTATTTCCTTATATTTTTGCTTCATAAATTAGGATGATATTGTAATTGGTATATAAATTTAAATGTAAGGTCTTCATTGTGCAGTTTGCCCCTTAATATAAATTGCCTTTATTTACCCCCATTTAACACTTTTTGCCCTGAATTTTATTGTGATCATTTTTGCATTCTTTTTGTTTATATAGGCCAGGATTTTGCCCCATATCTCTATTTTAAACTTTCTTGGTTATCATGTTTTGGGTCTATTCATTACTGCAAATAGCTGAGTCTTGCACTGTGATCCAGCCAGAATATTTCTCCTTTTAATAAGTTAGTTTATCCACTTGGATTTATTGATAGCAACAGATACATTTGGTATTTTTTAGTCTTTTTCTGTTACAATATGCAGTAACCTGATTTTTTACATGGAAGCCCCAAATATTCTTTATTTTGCTTTGATACCTAATAAATATTCTAATTTCAGTGTTGATTTTTCTGTATCAAATATTCCCGGGATATGATGAATCTGTCAAGCTTTAGTTTGAGCCTTTTCTTTTTCCTAGAAACTCTTCTTGAATTGTACTTTGAAGATTTTGTTGCTGTTGTTCTATTTGTTTGGTATCCTTCTTCAAGGATGTCAATTTTGCATAAATTTAATCACCTTCACCTTCTAATCTGTCATTTCCCCCTCTACTCCTTTTTAAAAATAAACTTCATTATGAAATGATTTATAATAAAATGCACACATTTTAAGTGTACAATGTTAGATGAGTGTTGATAAACATATACATGTGCATAACCATCACCAGAATTGATATTTAATATTTTCATTATCCTAAAAAGTTCCCTTTTGTTCCTTCTCAATTTCCACCTCCCATCCTCAGCCTCAAGCAACCATTGATCTGCTATCACTATAGATGAGATTTGCCTTTCCTCGAGCTTCATCAAAATAGAATCATATAGTATATACTCTTTTTCTGTCTGGCTTCTTTCACTCAGTATAATGTCTTTTATATTGATCCATTTCATTGCATACGCAGTAGGTTTGTTCTTTTTTAATTCTGAGTAGTATTCCATTACATAAAAATACCAAAATTTGTTTAGTGAGTCACCAGTTTGGGTGGTTACCAGCTTTGGGCAAGTATGAGTAAAACTTGTATGAACATTCACGAACACGTCTTTGTGCGTGCATATGCTTTTATATCTCTTGGGGAAACACCTAGAAATTAAATTGTTGGGTTATAGGGTAAGTGAATTTTTAACTTATAAGAAAACTGTCAAAAACAGTTTTCCAAAGAGGTTGTAGCATGTTACAATCCCATCAGCAATGTACGAGAGTTCCAATATCTCCACATCATTGCCAACATCATCACTCAATATTGTCAAATTAAAAAATTTTACTCATTCTAATGGGTTTATTGGTATCTCATTGTGGTTTTCTCTAATCCTTTCTTCAAAATTTTAGCACTCAATATTGTTTCATTTATTCTTTTACTGTCATACACAGATTAAATATCAGTTTAGATCATTCTAATTGCAATTCTGAGGAACTCTCACTTCTCTATAATGCTTTTTTCTAAACAAATTATTTATTTATTTATTTTTGGCCATGCCATGCAGCTTGCAGGATCTCAGTTTCCCAACTAGCGACTGAACATGGGCCATGGCAGTGAAAGCTCAGAATCCTAACCACTAAGCCACCAGGGAACTTCCCAAACTTTTTATTTTAGAACAGTTTAAATTTACAGAGCAATTGCAAAGATCATACAGAGAATTCACATAAACCCCACACCCATTTTCCCTTGTTAACATCTAACATTGGTATAGTATACTTACTAACTAATGAACCAACACTGATTCATGATTAACTAAAGTCGGCCCTTTATCCAGATTTCTATACTGTTTACCTAAATGTCCTTTTCTTATTTCAGAATCCCATCCGAGATACATATTACTTTTAGTAATCATGTTTCCTTAGGGTCCTCTTGGTTTCCTCTTGCCCCTCCCTCTCCAACAGTGAGAAACCTGGCTCTCACCCTACTACATCATTTTCTTAATTGTTCAATTCCAGTATTGTATAGTGGTACCAAAATTGTTAACCCATATCCCACAGGAAACAACTTCATCAACTAGAGTACAGGGCCTAGATCTTATAGACTACTAATTTCCAAGGTTACTTAGGTCAGCGCATTTTCCTCCCACTCCCATCAATGAAGTTGCTTCATACATGTATAACACAAGTTGTTTTGTCCCATTCTACATCCCATCCTGGGATCCCCCAACTTCCTAAATAATTTTCTTTAACTTTACATCCATTAAGCTTCACTCTTTGTACTGTAAATTTCTATGGGTTTTGACAAATGTGTCGTATTATGTATTCACCATTACAGTATCATATGCAATAATTTATCCACCCTAAAAAAGTCTCCTGTGCTTCACCTCTTCTCCTATTCTACTTCCTGCATTGCCCCAAAACACCTGACAATCACTGATGTTTTTACCATCTCTTTTTTATCAAAAAGTTTTGCCTTTTCCAGACTCTTTCACTTAGCAATACACAATTAAGATTCAACCATATTTTAATGGCTTGATTGCTCTTTTTTAATGTTTAATAATATTCCACTGCATGTAGGTACCATAGTTTGATTATCAATTCACCTATTGAAGGATATCTTGGTTGCTTCCCTTCTTTTGCAGATTATGAATAAAGCTGCTATGAACAGTCCTATGCAGACTTTCCTGTGTGCATAAGTTTTCCAATCAGTTGGATAAATACTTAGCAACATGATTGCTAGATTGCATGGTAAGACAATGTTTAGTTTTGTTAGAAACTGCCCAACTGTCTTCCAAAGTGGCTGTCCATTTTGCATTTCTATCAGCAATGAATGAGAAGTCCTGTTGCTTCACACCCTCATCAGCAATTTGTAGTGTCAGGTTTTTTGGAGTTTTGCCATTCCATAGGTATGTGGTGGCATCTCATTGTTTTAATTTGAAATCTCTAATGACAAACGATGTTGAGCATCTTTTCACATGCTATTTGAAATCTGTGTATCTTCTTTGTTGAGGTGTCTGTTCAGATCTTTTGCCCATTTTTGAGTTGTTTGTTTCCCTATAATGAAGTTTATGAATTCTTTGTATATTTTAAACACAAGTGCTTAATCAGATATGTGTTTTGCAAATATTTTCTCCCAGTCTGTGGCTTGTTTTCCACAGAGCAGACTTTTTAATTTTAACAAAGTCTAATAACATCAAGTTTTCTTTCATGGCTCATGATTTTAGTGTGGTATCTAAAACCTCATTACCAAACCCAAGGTCATCTAGATTTTCTCCTATGTTTTCTTCTAGAAGTTTTTGTTTTGAATTTTATATTTAGGTCTCTGATCCATTTTGAGTTAATTTGTGAAAAATGTAAGGTCTGGGTGTAGGTTCATTTTTTTTTTTTGCATATGGACATCCATTTGTTCCAGCATCATTTGTTGAAAAGACTATTATTTCTCCATTGTCAAAGGTAAGTAGACTATATTTGTGTAAGTCTATTTCTGGGTTCTCTATTCTGTTGCATCAATCAACATGTCTGTTCTTTCACCAATACCACACTGTCTTGATTATTTAGGTTTACAGTAAGTCTTGAAATTGGGTAGGTGAAACCACCAATTTTGTTCTTCTTTTTCAAGACCATTTTGCTTATTCCAGATCTTTTGCCTTTCCATATAAATGTTAGAATCTTTTTGTTGATATCCACAAAATAACATTGGGTTTGGATCATGCTGAATCTATACATCAAGTTGGGAAATTTGACATCTTAATATACTGAGTTTCCAATTCATGAACATGGAATATCTATTTATTGATATCTATTCTGTGATTTCTTTTATTAGAGTATTGCAGTTTCTTCATATAGATCCTATACCTATTTTGTTCAAGTACGTTTTATGGCCCAGAAAGTGGTCTTTGTTGGGTGAACGTTCATGTGAGCTTGAGAAGAATGCATATTCTGCTCTTGTTGGATGGAGTGTTCTATAAATGTCAATTTGATTGAGGTGACTGACAGTGTTATTCAGGTTCAATATCCTTACTGATTGTCTGCTTGGTCTATCAGTTACTGAAACAGGGGTGTTGAACTCTCCAGCTACAACAGTGGATTTGTCTATTTTTCCATTCAATTCTATCCATTTTTGGTTCATGTATTTTGATGTCTTCTTGTTAGGTGCATATACATTCAGGGTTATTTTCTATTCTTGGAGAATTGACCCCTTTATCATTATATAATGTCTCTTTTTATTCCTGATAATTTTCCTTGTTCTGAAGTCTGTTTTGTCTGAAATTAATATAGCTACTACAGATTTCTTCTGGATAGTATTATAGTGTAGTACGTCTTCTTCTATCCCTTTAATTTTTCCCCCGGATGCTGTGCTTATAACATGGCAACCTTTATGCTTCCTTCTGCCACATTTCCCATGTGTGTCCCAAATAATCTGAGGAAGGCTTTCTCAATATGCATGCATTCATTGTTTTTAAATGTCTTTATAATGCATGTGCACATATTGTCTTATCTATGCTGATTGCAGTCTTCTGTAGAGTATTAGTTTGGACTCTTTGGGTTACAAGTAAACTTGGATATAGTTTAATAAAAAAATAGGCAATTTATTTTAAGGATATCAGGTGTATGTAAGAACACAGAGTAGACAGTGACAGTATCATAGTTAGATCTTTTTTTTTTAATCCACTCTGACAATTTCTCTCTTTCAATTGGTATATTTAGATAATTCACATTAAAAGTGACTATTGGTATAGTTAGATTAATATCTACTATGTTTGTAACTCTGTTCTATTCCTTGAATTTGTTGTTTCTTTTTCTCTTTCTCTTTCTTCTGCCTTCTTTGATTTTAATTGAGCATTTTATATGGTTCCATTTTATCTCCTCCATTAGGACATCAATTATGTTTCTTCTTAAACATTTTTTTACTGGTTGCCCTAGAGTTTCCAAAATACATTTTTAACTATCTAAGTCCACCTTCAAATAACACTATATTACTTCATGTGTAGTGCAGGTCCATTATAATAGAGTATTCCCACTTCCTCTCACTCATCCCCTAATGACATTACTTTCATTTATTTCACTTATACATATGCTATAATCACCCAATAAATCATTATTATTATTACCTTAAATAGTTATTTTTAGATCAACTAAGAAAAATAAAAAGATTTCATTTCTTATCTAATGTTCTTCCTTTCTTTATGTGGATGCAAGTCTCTATCCTATATAACAGGGGTCCCTAACCCCCAGGCCACAGACCTGTCTTCAAGCTTATTGTACTGGAGCCCTGTTGGAGTGGAGGGAGAGCATTCCCTAACCTTATGATTAAATCTCAGTGTTCTGGTGAGCTGTACCTCTGGCCTGTGACCTTCACAAGTGATTCTCTACTGGCATCAATTTCTCCCCTAAGTGAGTCAGTAAGTTAGAGGGGACTGAGCAGGAGGAATGCCCTTCCCCCAGGTGGGATAAGGCTCTGGAATAGATTTCTCCCTGGAGAGTAGGTCCTTATTATGAAGAACACTCTGGGTATATTTCATAATGATTACTCTTCCCCTGCCCCTGCCACAGCCATGAGGGGACTTTTCTGGCATCTTAACAATGATCACCTGAGGGGATTACTGGAGGTAGAGCCCACAAAAATGTATGCCCCACCCCGAAACAAATCTGAAGGCTTCAGATGTTTCTCACTCTCAGGCTAGTCCATGCTTAACCTCTCAAAATTCATCAAAATTACTATTTAAATTTTCCTATTAGTTTACGTCTCCATCAGCTTCTGCTCCAGGTAAGTACATCTCAGATGTGTCTCGGATTTTCCTTTCTCTAAAGATTTCAGGGTGGCAGCTTGCCCTACTGTTACAGACTGAGCTTGTATACCTTCAGAATTATATGTTGAAATTCTAACATCTGATGTGATGATATTAGGAGGTGGGGGCCTTCGGGAGGTGATGGAGTCATGAGGGTGGAGCCCTCATGAATGGAATTAGTGACCTTATAGAAGAGAGCCCAGCAAGCTCCCTCACCCCAATTCCACCATGTGAGGATACAACAAGAAGTTAGCAGTCTTCAACCCAGAAAAGGACTCTCACCAGAACCCAACCATGCTGGCTCTGATCTCAGATGTCTAGCCTCGAGAACTGTAAGAAAAAAGTTTCTGTTGTTTATAAGCCACCCAGTCTATGGTACTTTGTTACAGCAGCCTGAACGGACCAAGACACCCACAGACTCATATCTCTACTGGGTCTGAGAAAAGTGGTTGATTTTCAGTTTATTCCCTTTTTTTCTTGTAAGAATGGGAATGACAGATTCCAAGTTCTTTACAAGTGAGAGCTGATCCTGAGGTCTCCTAATCCTTTTTAGCACTTTGATCACTTCTGTTTAACATGAAGGATCCTAGATGAGCTCTCACAAATGTAACCATTATACTGAAGGGACTGGGCTCTGCCGAGTATGATTAAAAAACAACTCTTTTCTCCCACTGTCCCCTTAGATATGTCTGTGGGCTAGATCTTTCCCCAGCTCTGGATGAAATCTCAAGCAGGATTAATAATTTTCTGTCCGGTATTATATTAAATTAAAAAAATTCAAATGCCATAAGATTCACCCTCTTAAAGTGTACAATTCAATGGTTTCTAGTATAATCACAAGGTTTTACAATGATCACCACCAATTCCAAAACATTTTCATCACTTCAAAAAGAAACTCCATAGCCAGTGGCAGTCACTCTCCAGCTTCTCCCCCTAGTCTGTGGCAACCACTAATTAACATTCAATCTCTATGGATTTGCCTACTCTAGACATTTTATGTAAACAGAATCAGACAATATGCGGCCTTTTGTATCTGGCTTTTGTATCTGGCTTTTTTTAAAAAAAATAAATTTATTTATTTATTTTTGGCTGTGTTGGGTCTTTGCTGATGTGCACGGGCTTTCTCTAGTTGCGGCAAGCGGGGGCTACTCTTCGTTGTGGTGCGCGGGCTTCTCACTGCGGTGACTTCTCTTGTTGTGGAGCACGGGCTCTAGGTGTGCGGGCTTCAGTAGTTGTGGCACGTGGGCTCAGTAGTTGTGGCTCATGGGCTCTAGAGCGCAGGCTCAGTAGTTGTGGCACACGGGCTTAGTTGCTCCGCAGCATGTGGGATCTTCCCGGACCACGGCTCGAACCCATGTCCCCTGCACTGGCAGGCAGATTCTTAACCACTGCGCCACCAGGGAAGCCCTGTATCTGGCTTTTTTCACTTAACATAAGGTTTCCAAGTTATATCAGTAATGCATTCCTTCTATGGCTGAATAATATTCCATCGTATAGATATACCAGTTTCGTTTATCCATTCATCAGTTGATGCACACTTGTGTTGTTTAGAGTTCTTAGTTATTATTAGTAATGCTGCTATAAACATTCATGGACAAGTTTCGGTGTGGTCATGTTTGCAATTTCTTTTTGGTATATACCTAGTAAGCAGAATCGCTGGGTATTCTATGGTAACTCTACCTTCAACTTTTTAAAGAACTGCCATTTTTAGAATCTTAAAGTCTTCCAGGCACTTAAAAAAGGCAGTATAAAAAGAGACTTACTTTAGTGGTTTAAAAGTCAGGTGGAGAATAATACTTTCAAAATTCAAGCTCTTATCTAATTTATAGGTCCTTCCCTTGGGCTGGACTCAAAGCTCGGAGTGGGGCAAAGGGGGCTTTTATTATCTTTACTGGTTTGTCTTCCACTCATGGGTCATAATTTCTGACTCCTCCAACTTAAGGTCTTGGGGGAGAGACAAGCAGATGAAAAGGAGGCACAGCCTTACATGGTGAGGTCAATTGGGAGCCTCATCGGTGCTGATCCTTTCTCTCATGGAGTGCTTCTGGGAATGTGTTTGGCAATGCTTCTGATGGGAGCCTCCTGCAATTTTTTGACTTGGGTAATGCCTTTCATATGCCTAGACTCTTACACCTCAATTCTCAATCATGGGCAGTCTACCAATGCGACAGAGACTACTAATTGTTCCCCAATATTGATTTTACCCTTCTTCCACAGAAATAGGATCCCCAATTAACTGAACACATGGCAACTTGGAATAATGCCATTTTCCAGTCTGCCTTGTAGCTGGGTGGATGTGGCCTATAACCATGTTCTATCCAATGAAGTGAAAGTCATATGTGCAACTTCTGGGAATGTCCTCAAATGCAGAAAGGCTGCTTTTCTCCTTCCTTCCAGCTGGCTGCAATGCAGAAGTAATGGATGGAGCTAACATAGCCATCCTTGGGTCCTTTGGTGCAAGCCATGTATTGGGTATAGCAGAGCAACAAGACAGAAGGATCCTGGACCCCTGATGGTTTTGGAACCACCATATCAGCCCTGGTCTGCTTACATCTGCTTGAAAGAAATTAACTTCTTTCTCATTTAAGTCATTGCCATTGTTAATTCTTCCTCACTTGCAGCAAAGCAAATGCTACCTAATACAATCCTACTCTGACTCTCTCTTGGAGCTGCATCAGCTCTTGAAACAGTCCTCTTCCCTGGCATCCCTGTTACAAGATCACGAGGCAGCCTTCCTCCTGTGGGTCCACTCGGCCCTTCGGGAAAACTCACATTTCCTTGTCCTTGTCATCAGTGAAAGTGTAGAGCCTGTCCCTCTCCTCTGCTCCCTCAGCCCCATGGCCACAGTCTCTCATTCTTGGCTTTCTTAGGCATGTGTCAGGCTTCAGATTTCACCCCTATTGAGCCTCCAAATGGTCCCCTTGAAGTCCCTCTCTTTCGGGTTGAGGGGAGGGAAGAATTCCCCTATCCTGATGTCTTTCATAGGTGAGGGGAAGGGAAAATGCCAGGACAATCCAATTCCTCTCTCCAAAGAAATTCTCTTCCTCTGGCCTCTTCAACCCCCATCCTTCTGTAGGCTAGAGGTGGATGATTCCCGATGCTGACAGAACTGGTTTCATATTCTCATCATGCTCTGCAGCGGGGGTCTAGCACCTTGACGTAGGAAATGGGGACACTCTATTGTTCTCAGCCTTTGGGGCCAAAAATATCCAATTTTAACTTCTGTTTACACCAAAAATCATAATCTCTGGTATCTGCTTTCTCAGGCTCTCTACCTGCTAGCCAGGTCAGAATGATTAAAGAAAGCATATTTTCATTACATCAATAGTTTAAAATTTTTCACGGTCACAAACACCTTTGAGAAGTATATGAAAGTTGAGACTCAGCCTCACTCCTCACCAGCATGAGCTGTTCCAAGACTCTTACACTAAATCATGCTTTAGGCAGTAGTTCTCATAATGTGGTCTACCAACTGGTTGACCTTGGTCACCTATCCAATAGTCCATGCATGTAGCTAATAAGAGGCAGAGCTGCATTTCAAACCCAGGTCCTCCTGAAGCTTCGCTCCTAACTTCCCCTACAGCTGCCCTCAGCGTATGAGTCACACTACCTGAAACCAATCGCACCATTAAGATTATGCTCTGAAATAGAGTGACGTGATCATCTGGCATACTTCCTTTGTCCGATGACCTGCTGGGTGTGGATATTATCAGTGTGGACCAGCCCTTGCTCTCATGTGGACGTGTGCACAGCTGGATAAAACCTCTAACATAACAGACCATGGTCCTGCTCACGGCGTATCGCAGTACACAGGTGAGACAAACATGTATTGCATATTGAAAGTGGGTTTTCTTATTAGTGAAAACCCTGACACAGGAGACAAGACGTTTTCCCTAGTTGATTAATGGTTAGTTCTTATTTGAGATGACGCGGACAGGATAAGGTGTGCTGGGACTAGGGGTGATGAAAACATAAGAAAAATACCCTCTAACAAGGAGTTGACCATAAAAGCTAACACACAGCACTGGAATCACAGAGAACAGTCAGTGGTAACAATAAGCTTCCAGATATGGACTCAGCATTGAGGGAAACAGTGAAAACTGTGAATAACACCCAATCTCAGGACCCAAATGAAGTATAGGCCTAAGACCAGGCTTTTCCACAGTGAAGTATGCTGGCTGTGGAAGTGAAAGTGCTCATGCAAATCGCCTCTTCTCTATTAATTTCATCTTTAATTGTATAAATAGTACCTGAGAATACTCTGATTTTAGGGGACCAAACAGGACAGATAAAGCTAAAGACCCCTGACAACTATTCCTGATCCTACCTCCTGCCCCGGAAGTAACTATTATCATAAGTTTTTTTTTTTTTTTTTTGCGGTACGCGGGCCTCTCACAGTTGTGGCCGCTCCCGTTGCGGAGCACAGGCTCCGGACGCGCAGGCCCAGCGGCCATGGCTCAAGGGTCCAGACGCTCCGCGGCATGTGGGATCTTCCCAGACCGGGGCACAAACCCGTGTCCCCTGCATCGGCAGGCGGACTCTCAACCACTGCGCCACCAGGGAAGCCCTATCATAAGTTTTTAAAGTGAGGGATGAGGAACTTCCCTGGTGGAGCAGAGGTTAGGAGTCCATCTGACAGTACAGGGGACACAGGTTCGAGCCCTGGTCTGGGAAGATCCCACATGCCGCGTAGCAACTTAGTCTGTGCACCACAGCTACTGAGCCTGCGCTCTAGAGGCCATGCACCACAACTACTGAGCTTATGCTCTAGAGCCTACGTGCCTGGGGCCCGTGCTCTGCAACGGGAGAGGCCACCGCAATGAGAGGCCCACGCGCCGTGGCGGGGAGTGGCCCACACTCGCCGCAGCTGGGGGGAGCTCGCGTGCAGCAACGGAGACCCAACCCAGCCAAGAATAAATAAATAAATAAAAATTAGTGGTTTTTAAAAATAAATAAATAATAAAAAAATAAAGTAAGCGATGAGATAAAACACTTTTCATGATGCTGATGATGCCAGTAAGGACCATTTCGACGATTGCAAGTGCCTTGCTCAAGGGAAGCAACTC
This sequence comes from Globicephala melas, assembly GCF_963455315.2. Classification (NCBI taxonomy): domain Eukaryota; kingdom Metazoa; phylum Chordata; class Mammalia; order Artiodactyla; family Delphinidae; genus Globicephala; species Globicephala melas. The sequence continues at coordinate 15,738,753 of NC_083323.1, forward strand.
ACTGAAATAGCAAGTATTTTGTGTAGACATAGGCTATCACTTCAGGGCCAGTATTCCACGAGTTTTTCTAGGAAGAGCAGGTAACAAGACTTTTAAGAAGGACAAACTGGTGCAGCTGATTTAAATGCTCAGTTTGAGTCTTTCCTAATCCTTTATTTCCTTTACTTGTCAGAGTAAATCAATTATCAGGGCACCTTTTAAAAAACCACATCCGAGTGCTGCAATGGAAATGAGGAAATATTTTCCAGGGTGATATTCTAAGACAGCCTCAAGGGGTGCATTTATCATTGCATCCCAAATTGAAACACTGACTCCTGTCAATGTTGGGCAGACACATTTGGAAGCTAGAGTCTAACACAGAGCTGAAAGGAGGCTTGAACAAGGTCTCCTGTGTAGACTGTTACTTTAGTGGCTCCCAGTTATGCCTCCTGGTGTTCACACACCTGTGTGGTCCCTCCCACACTGACTCTGGACTTGGCTACATGACTTGTTTTGACCAACAGGGCATTAGCAAATGGTAAGCTGTCCTTGATGAGTGCCTGGGGCTGTCCTTTTGGAACGCTCGCCCTTGGAGCCCAGCTGCCTTTGTAAACCTGTCTGGACACTTGATGGGGAACCACACGAAGACCGAGCAAGAGAGACTGTCAGGCATTCCAGGCATGCCAGCTGAGGCCCCAGACATGTGAGTGAGGCCTTCTTGGACCTTCCCAAGCCCAGCCCAGCCCAGCCACTGTTGCATGAAGCTGAGAGACCTCTGCTAACAAGGCATGGAGCTGAAGAACCTCCTGCTAAGCCCTGCACACGTTCCTGATGCACAGAATCATGAGAAACAGACTACTGTTTTAAGCTGCCAAGTTTTGAGGTCGTTCAAGGTAGCAATAGAAACACTTTCCACAATGAACATCCAGAACTAGTTACTAGAACCACTGAAGACTTGTGAGTTAGGATTTTCTAATTGAGTCAAAATTAATAGTTGAGAAAAAAATAAGAAAAGACTGATGGGTACCCTCGCCTAGGTCTGTAGCCATTCATCACCAAGCTGCAATATAAAACCTGGGTAAAAAAATGGCAAATATCATCCATTTCACAGATTTAAAACAAGTGGAAATAATTTAAAATATTGGTTTTTATTGTCTACCAAATGTGTTAAAACTCTACGTATTATTTGACCTAAAATTGATGGACTACATATATGTAGTCTTTAGCTGATGGATGAAAACAAAAGCCTGAGATGTATTGTCATGGGGACCCTCCCACAAAGCTGGTGTGCATCTGATTGTATTTCCAAAGCAGGAGGGGAAGAGGGAAAAATGGCATCTGGGGTATTAGGTGATAAAAGGCAGCCTACAAAGTAGTATGTAATATCTGACCCCACTGACAGAGACCCATTTACTCTATATACTACCACGGAGGGGTCTCATGAATATAATGTTGGATGAAAAAAATCAAGGTGGAGAAGTATACACAGTATGTTTCTGTTTTTCAAAGAGGAGGATATATGTATATAGTTTTTTTAAAAAATAGAAATATAAGCATAACATTTAAAGGGTTACCTATAGAAGGAAGTGAATAAGGTGGAGAAGACAGGGATAGAAGCTGGACTTAATATAAAACAAAATTAAATTAAAAATTCTGAAAAGCCAAAATCAAACGAAATAAATGAACCTAACTTTGCACATGGTCAGTGGAAACCTCGATCCCCAGTGACTTCCAAACCTGCCTTGGCAGCCCTGCCCCTCACCCACTGAAGGGCCGCTGACTCAGATGTCCCATAGGCACCCAGCTGAGTATGTTCCCAATGAAACATCTCATCACCCGCGGCCCCCACCACCGGCTTTCCGCTAGCTGCTCCTCGTCTTGGTGGCTCAGTACCCAGTTGCCTTTCTGAGCCACTACTCCCGAGTTTCTCCTTGATTCCTTTCTCTCTCTCCCACCTCCTACAACATCCTGTCAATTCTACGTCCTTACTCTCTCCACCCGTCCTCCTCCTCACCTCCAGTCCCACCCCAGACTACCCTTCCGTTGGCTAATGTCTATTCATTCATCAAAAGCTCCGGGGCTTCCCTGGTGGCGCAGTGGTTGGGAGTCCGCCTGCCAATGCAGGGGATGCGGGTTCGTGCCCCGGTCTGGGAAGATCCCACATGCCGCGGAGCGGCTGGGCCCGTGAGCCATGGCTGCTGAGCCTGCCCGTCCGGAGCCTGTGCTCCGCAACAGGAGAGGCCACAGCAGTGAGAGGCCCGCGTACCGTAAAAAAAAAAAAAAAAAAAAAAGTCAGCTCCGGCAGTCCCTTCTTCCGGGAAACTTGCTCAGGAGCTTCCACTCTGTGACATCACAGGCTGGCTTCCCCTTCTGCCATCAGATGGAGGAACCTGCTCTCACTGGGGAATTAGCTTCTACAGTCAGCATTTAAAGGAAAAAACCCATAAAGTCAAAATTACCCTAGAAGACAACATAAACTCATTTCTTTTGTTGATCACCTAATGGGACAGTGTCTTAAATTCAGGGCCCATAATGTACAAAACAAAAACAAAAAATCACCCACAATCTTTTTAATTCTAGAAACTCACACCAGAGCAGAGATTCTCACACTGTGAGAGCCATGAGGAGACAGCAGATCATGTTTCATGTAATCTAGACTCGACAAGGGGGAGATGAGAGCAGAGTTGTCTGCCTTGTTTAAATACTACCCTTCCTTCTCTTTTCCAATGCTGAGCATATAGTTGAATTTGCCAAAGTTACATGTGTACAGGGCAGCCTCTCTCCTCCTTGTGTTGTAGCTTCTGTCTTCCCTCCCAATTTTGAGCATCTAACTCATGGCTACCTTCCCAGGACTTAGTAGAAAGCCCTCCACTTAGAAGAAACAGAGAATGTTGGTTGAATGGATTAATGGTTTAACTTCTCCTCGGACCTCTCCAGAGACGGGGAATTCCACTGATAGTCAAACAGCCCATTATGTCATCTGAACAAATGAAGTAGACCCACTGGTTCAAGGTCTCTATTGCCTTCCCAGGATTCTAACTGCAATGAAAGCTCTGAAGCAGGGTTCCCAAAGAGGAACAGGATTGAAAGGCTTAGGGAGCTCCAGATCAGCTGATCAGCAGGTAATAGTGCTTTGAAGCCTCTCCTGTAGCTGGACCAACTCATCGATAGGCTCTGGCTGTGTTCCAACTGCTGGTCTGCTTGCCCCTCTTTTCCCTAATCCAGGTTTAACGAGATGAGCATCATTAAGACAGGCAGGGCGGTTATCCTTTAAGTGAGCAAAGTGACTCTTCACAGAAGGACTGATTTTAATAACCCAGTGCGAGACCCCCTTTAAGGTACAGAATGATTCTGGCACATCGGTTAAGTGTTATACAAAACAGACGTGAGTATTCAAAATCAAAGGTGGTTTTCATTCATGTGAAAAGGGATCAGCGAGCTGCATGAAAACTGGGGTGCATCGAAGTCCCCAGGGCCTCTGTCCACAGCAGGAAAAGCTCAGAGTAGACTGGGCCTGGGGGGGGAGGCAGCCTCAGCTGCCCATAACTCAGAAACACAAGGCGGCGATCTCCGCACGACGCCTCTATTTCATGTGCAGGCTCCTGTCTCTGATCTTTCGGTGGTCGCCTAATTGCCAATGACTGTTTCTGTGGACACGAGGGTCTGCTAAATGTGTAAGGCCTGCATTTTTCCAGGGGAGACATTTTCCTTTGCACATAAGCCAAAGAGTCCTTCAGACACAAATTCTTTCTTACGCAGGTCATCAGATTCTTGCATGGGGGACATTAGTGCGGAGTTCAATGCACACAGCTGAATATGAATATATATATATGAATATAAGTATATAAAATCTGGTAACTGAGGGAGTCAGGATGCCAGATGGGAAGGCCAACAATGCCATGTGCACATCCTGAATTTCTTGAACACACGAAGACTGTGCTCGTAACCAAGTATTAGGCAAATACTTGAAGCTGTTTGTTTTCCAAGAGTGGAAATGACTTCACTTTCAGTCAACCACACACTTTGACCCAGTCTCCACTGTAACCAAGGCACACATTTGGGAGTGTCTGAATGAAAGTGAGGGGCACATTTAAACTTATGGCTCCAACCGAGATCAAACCCTTGGGAGACCGTCAAGATGGTGGAGGAGTAAGATGTGGAGATCACCTTCCTCCCCACAAATACATCAAAAATACATATACATGTGGAACAGCTCTCACAGAACACCTACTGAATGCTGGCAGAAGACCTCAGACCTCCCAAAAGGGAACAGATGCCCTCAGGCAACCTATATGCAGAGGTGGGGCAAATCCAAAGCTGAACCCCAGGAGCTGCGCAAACGAAGGAGAGAAAGGGAAATCTCTCCCAGCAGCCTCGGAGCAGCGGAGTAAATCTCCACAATCAACTCGATGTACCCTGCATCTGTGGAATAACTAACTAGACAACGAATCATCCCAAATTGTGGCAGTGGACTTTGGGAGCAAATGTAGACTTGGGGTTTACTGTCTGTGACTGATTTGTTTCCGATTTTTATGTTTATCTTAGTGTTCAGCGCTTATTAACATTGGTGGATTTGTTTATTGGTTTGGTTGCTCTCTTCTTTATTTATTTTATTTTAATATTTTTTTTCCTTTTTTTCTTTCCTTTTTTTTTTTTCTTTCTTTTTTTCTCCCTTTTCTTCTGAGCTGTGTGGCTGACAGGGTCTTGGTGCTGCGGCCTGGTGTCAGGCCTGAGCCTCTGAGGTGGGAGAGCCGAGTTCAGGACACTGGACCACCAGAGACATCCCAGCCCCATGTAATATCAATCAGTGAGAGCTCTCCCAGAGATCTCTGTCTCAACGCTAAGACCCAGCTCCACCCAACGGCCAGCAAACTCCAGTGCTAGATGCCCTATGCCAAACAACTAGCAAGACAGGAAAACAACCCCACCCATTAGTAGAGAGGCTGCCTAAAAACATACTAAGTTCACAGACACCCCAAAACACACCACCGGATGTGGCCCTGCCCATCAGAAAGACAAGATCCAGGCCCACCCACCAAAACACAGGCACCAGTCCCTTCCACCAGGAAGGCTACACAACCCACTGAACCAACCTCACGCACGGGGGGCAGACACCAAAAAAAACCAGAAACTACGAACCTGCAGCCTGAGAAAAGGAGACCCCAAACACAGTAAGTTAAACAAAAGGAGAAGGCAGAGAAATATGCAGCAGATGAAGAAGCAAAGTAAAAACCCACCAGACCAAACAAATGAAGAGGAGATAGGCAGTCTACCTGAAAAAGAATGCAGAGTAATGATAGTAAAGGTGATCCAAAGTCTTGAAAATAGAATGAAGAAAATACAATAACCGTTTAACATGGACCTAAAGAACTAAAGAGCAAAGAAACAATGATGAACAACACAATAAATGAAATTAAAAACTCTCTAGAAGGAATCAGTAGCAGAATAACTGAGGCAACAGAACAGATAAGTGACCTGGAAGATAAAAGAGTGGAAATAACTACCGCAGAGCAGAATAAAGAAAAAAGAATGAAAAGAATTGAGTACAGTCTCAGAGACCTCAAGGACAACATTAAACGCACCAACATTTGAATTATATTATAGGGGTCCCAGAAGGAGAAGAGAAAAAGAAAAGGACTGAGAAAATATCTGAAGAGATTATAGTTGAAAACTTCCTTAATATGGGAAAGGAAATAGTCAATCAAGTCCAGGAAGCACAGAGAGTCCCATACAGGATAAATCCAAAGAGAAACACGCCAAGACACATATTAATCAAACTATCAAAAATTAAAGACAAAGAAAAAATATTAAAAGCAGCAAGGGAAAAGAAACAAATAACTTACAAGGGAATCCCCATAAGGTTAACAGTTGATCTTTCAGCAGAAACTCTGCAAGCCAGAAGGGAGTGGCAGGACATTTTTAAAGTGATGAAAGGAAAAAACCTGCAACCACGATTACTCTACCCGGCAAGGATCTTATTCAGATTTGATGGAGAAAGTAAAACCTTTACAGACAAGCAAAAGTTAAGAGAATTCAGCACCTCCAAACCAGCTGTACAACAAATGCTAAAGGAACTGCTCTAGGCAGGAAACACAAGAGAAGGAAAAGACCTACAATAACAAACCCAAAACAATTAAGAAAATGGTAATAGGAACATACATATTGATAATTACCTTAAATGTAAATGGATTAAATGCTCCAACCAAAAGACAAAGACTGGCTGAGTGGATACAAAAATAAGACCTATATATATGCTGTCTACAAGAGACCCACTTCAAACCTAGAGACACATACAGACTGAAAAGTGAGGGGATGGAAAAAGATATTCCATGCAAATGGAAATCAAAAGAAAGCTGGAGTAGCAATTATCATATCAGACAAAATAAATGTTAAAATAGACTATTACAAGACACAAAGAAGGACACTACACAATGATCAAGGAAGCAATCCAAGGAGAAGATATAACAATTGTAAATATTTATGCACCTAACATAGGAGCACCTCAATACATAAGGCAAATGCTAACAGCCATAAAAGGGGAAATCAACAGTAACACAATAGTAGGGGACTTTATCACCCCATTTTCACCAATGGACAGATCATCCAAAATGAAAATAAATAAGGAAACACAAGCTTTAAATGACACATTAAATAAGATCGACTTAATTGATATTTATAGGACATTCCATCCAAAAACAACAGAATACACATTCTTCTCAAGTGCTCATGGAACATTCTCCAGGATACACCATATCTTGGGTCACAGATCAAGCCTTGACAAATTTAAGAAAACTGAAATTGTATCAAGTATCTTTTCTGACCACAGCGCTATGAGACTAGATATCAATTACAGGAAAAAATGGTAAAAATACAAACACATGGAGGCTAAACAATACACACTACTTAATAATCAAGAGATCACTGGAGAAATCAAAGAGGAAATCAAAAAATACCTAGAAATAAATGACAATGAAAACACAATGACCTAAAACCTATGGGATGCAGCAGTTCTAAGAGGGAAGTTTATAGCAATACAATTCTACCTCAAGAAACAAGAAACGTCTCCAATTAAAAACCTAACCTTACACCTAAAGCAATTAGAGAAAGAAGAACAAAAAAACCCCAAAGTTAGCAGAAGGAAAGAAATCATAAAGATCAGATCAGAAATAAATGAAGGAAACGATAGCAAAGATCAATAGAAGTAAAAGCTGGTTCTTTGAGAAGATAAACAAAACTGATAAACCATTAGCCAGACTCATCAAGAAAAAAAGGGAGAAGACTCAAATCAACAGAATTAGAAATGAAAAAGGAGAAGTAACAACTGACATTGCAGAAATACAAAGGATCATGAGCGATTACTACAAGCAACTATATGTCAATAAAATGGACAACCTGGAAGGAATTGACAAATTCTTAGAAAAGCACAACCTTCCTAGACTGAACCAGGAAGAAATAGAAAACATAAACAGACCCACCACAAGCACTGAAATTGAAACTGTGATTAAAAACCTTCCACCAAACAAAAGCCCAGGACTAGATGGCTTCACAGGCGAATTTTATCAAACATTTAGAGAAGAGCTAACATCTATCCTTCTCAAACTCTTCCAAAATGTAGCAGAGGGAGGAACACTCCTAAACTCAATATATGAGGCCACCATCACCCTGATACCAAAACCAGACAATGATGTCACAAAGAAAGAAAACTACAGGCCAACATCACTGATGAACATAGATGTAAAAATCCTCAACAAAATACTAGCAAACAGAATCTAACAGCACATTAAAAGGATCATACACCATGATCAAGTGGGGTTTGTCCCAGGAATGCAAGCATTCTTCAATATACGCAAATCACTCAATGTGATACACCATATTAACAAATTGAAGGAGAAAAACCGTATGATCATCTCAATAGATGCAGAGAAACTTTCGACAAAATTCAACACCCATTTATGATAAAATCCCTGCAGAAAGTAGGCATAGAGGGAACTTTCCTCAACATAATAAAGGCCATATATGACAAACCCACAGACAACATCATCCTCAATGGTGAAAAACTGACACCATTTCCAGTAAGATCAGGAACAAGACAAGGTTGCCCACTCTCACCACTATTATTCAACATAGTTTTGGAAGTTTTAGCCACGGCAATCAGAGAAGAAAAAGAAATAAAAGGAATCCAAATCAGAAAAGAACAAGTAAACCTGTCACTGTTTGCAGATGACATGATACTATACATAGAGAATCTTAAAGATGCCACCAGAAAACTACTAGAGCTAATCAATGAATTTGGTAAAGTAGCAATATACAACATTAATACACAGAAACTTCTTGCATTCCTATACACTAATGATGAAAAATCTGAAAGTGAAATTAAGAAAACACTCCCATTTACCACTGCAACAAAAAGAATAAAATACCTAGGAATAAACCTACCTAAGGAGACAAAAGACTTGTATGCAGAAAATTATAAGACACTGATGGAAGAAATTAAAGATGACACAAACTGATGGAGAGAAATAACATGTTCCTGGATTGGAAGAATCAACATTGTGAAAATGACTATACTACCCAAAGCAATCTACAGATTCAATGCAATCTCTATCAAACTACCACTGTCATTTCTCACAGAACTAGAACAAAATATTTCACAATTTGTATGGAAACACAAAAGACCCCAAACAGCCAAAGCAATCTTGAGAAAGAAAAACGGAGCTGGAGGAATCAGGCTCCCGGATGTCAGACTATACTACAAAGCTACAGTAATCAAGACAGTATGGTACTGGCACAAAAACAGAAATATAGATCAATGGAACAGGATAGAAAGCCCAGAGATAAACCCATGCACATATGGTCACCTTATCTTTGATAAAGGAGGCAAGAATACACAATGGAGAAAAGACAGCTTCTTCAATAAGTGGTGCTGGGAAAACTGGACAGCTAAATGTGAAAGAATGAAATTAGAACACTCCTTAACACCATACACAAAAATAAGCTCAAAATGGATTAAAGACCTAAATGTAAGGCCAGAAACGATCAAACTCTTAGAGGAAAACATAGGCAGAACACTCTGTGATATAAATCACAGCAAGATACTTTTTGACCCACCTCCTAGAGAAATGGAAATAAAAACAAAAATAAACAAGTGGGACCAAATGAAACTTAAAAGCTTTTGCACAGCAAAGGAAGCCATAAACAAGATGAAAAGACAACACTCAGAATGGGAGAAATATTTGCAAATGAAGCAACTGACAAAGGATTAATCTCCAAAATTTACAAGCAGCTCATGCAGCTCAATATCAAAAAAACAAAAAACAAACAACCCAATCCAAAAATGGGAGGAAGACCTAAATGGACATTTCTCCAAAGAAGATATACAGATTGCCAAAAACACATGAAAGAATGCTCAACATCATTAATCATTAGAGAAATGCAAATCAAAACTACAATGCGATATCATCTCGCACCGGTCAGAATGGCCATCATCAAAAAAATCTACAAACAATAAATGCTGGAGAGGGTGTGGAGAAAAGGGAACCCTCATACACTGTTGGTGGGAATGTAAATTGATACAGCCACTATGGAGAACAGTATGGAGGTTCCTTAAAAAACTAAAAATAGAACTACCAGATGACCCAGCAATCCCACTACTGGGCATATACCTTAAGAAAACCATAATTCCAAAAGAGTTATGTACCACAATGTTCATTGAAGCTCTATTTACAATAGCCAGGACATGGAAGCAACCTAAGTGTCCATCGACAGATGAATGGATAAAGAAGATGTGGCACATATATACAATGGAGTATTACTCAGTCATAAAAAGAAACGAAATTGAGTTATTTGTAGTGAGGTGGATGGACCTAGAGTCTGTCATACAGCGTGAAGTAAGTCAGAAAGAGAAAAACAAATACCATATGCTAACATATATATATGGAATCTGAAAAAAAAATGGTCATGAAGAACCTAGGGGCAAGACGGGAATGAACATGCAGACCTACTAGAGAATGCACTTGAGGACACGGGGAGGGGTAAGGGTAGGCTGGGGACAAAGTAGCATCGACATATATACCCTACCTAATGTGTATATATGTAATATACTAATGTAAAATAGCTAGTGGGAAGCAGCTGCATAGCACACGGAGATCAGCTTGGTGCTTTTGTGACCACCTAGAGGGGTGAGATAAGGAGGGTGGGAGGGACACACAAGAGGGAGGGGATATGGGGATGTATGTATACACGTAGCTGATTCACTGTGTTATACAGCAGAAACTAACACAGCATTGTAAAGCAATTATACTCCAATAAAGATGTAAAAAAAAAAAATCAAACCTTCGCTTTATCAGCATGATAGGCTGCCCTGCGAAGGTAACAAACCACACAGCTGAATTGAACTTAATTCAGAAAGAGAAGAAATGCTATTATAGAGGAAAGGCAAATAGGTTCCATACAGAAGTCACTTCTAATCAATCATAACAAGAGCTGTATGTATTGAGCACTCATTATGTTGGTCACATGAACTGAGTATTCTTACCCCATTTTTACAGATGAGGAAACTGAGGCAAAATAATTTGCCTAAGATTATATAGCTAGTCGGTGGTGGAGCCAGGATTTGAAGGCAGGCAGCCTGACTGCAGAGTCCTAGCTCCCAACCATGGTATGCTCTGGCCTACCAGCTGGTGGGTGATGGCTAACTGAGCCTGGTGTTCAAGGGTCTGAGGCCAAATTCAGGTTTAGCAGGGTAGACTGCCACGATTAATCAGAGAGCTGCCAAAGTGATCCAGACACAGAATAGAAGCACATGTATGGGTACTTGCATCCCTGACTTTATTTAATAGAAAAAGGTCCTACAACATCTGTACTATCAGAACCATGTCTGCCTCAGTCTCTACAAATATTTACTCCTAGATTTTGGTAACATCTGACACTGAGTAAGGTAATTAGAGTAACTCTCCCTGCAGGTACAGCAGGTAACGAATCACTAACAGCTTCCTGTTTCATTTTCTGGACTGATGTTGGTATGTTTCAGGTCCTGACAGATTGTAGACCTACTTGGGACAAGCAAGACGGAGAGTAACGATGAAGGAAATTTTCCAGTAACTCAGAAAGACAGTTGCTGCTACTGAGATTCCGGCTCTGGAGTCCCAGCCCTAGTGCTGTCATCTTAAAGTGCAGACAGTACTCTGGCTTGCTAGGAGGGCTATGACCCCATTTACTCCCACAGGACTATTCAAAGGGAGGGCAGTCTTTGGCTTTGGGGTAGACTGGGGGTTGAACAGTCCCTGCCACATGGCAGGCAGATGCAAAGCTGAGGTTTGATTGGGTAAAAGATGAGAATCAGCATGCATCTTTGACAAAAACAAAAAATGGCGAGATCTAATACAACGTCAGGCTGTGGGCAGATGTGAATAAAAACGTATATTATAACTAGTCGTATTTTTTGGTATCTGTAACATTATCATCAGATATATAAAAGCACATTTTACAATAGGAATGAAACTTAATTAACTTAACGACCAACATGATTGACATGTTTTATCTGATGCCATTTACGACTGGTACATTGAAGAAAAGACAAGGGCTTCGTGGTTCATGATAACATTTGTTAGTATAGTCACTCGCTCATCCAGAGGCACGTTGGCTGTCAGTGTACTGAGGACAAATCCATATAACTACAGTCTAAAATTGTTCTCATTTGCTTTGTAATTTAAACCACTTTCATACGCATTGTCTGGAGACATTCTTGATCATCAGGACCAGGGGGATGTTACTGGCATCTAGTGGGTAGAGGCCAGAGGTGATGTTCAACATCCTACCGTGCACAGGTCAGTGCCCCACAAAAAGAATTATTCGGCCCAAAATGTCAATAGCACCGAGGCTGAGAAACTCTGGTCTAGTCTGGTGTTTACATATATTGGGAGAGGAAAGCTAACCTTTACTGAGTGTTTACCAGGGGGCAGGCACTGTTCACCGGAATTAACTCATCTCATCACAACAAACCTGTGGGGTGGTCCTATTCTGACCCTGTACAAGCCTGGGTGGAGTGGTGGAGGCAGACAGGCAGGTTATACTCTGTGGAACAGATGAGAAGACTGAGACTTGGCACATTAGGGGAAGACCTGGGCGTCCAGCTCCAGCGCAGGGCATGGCGGTGCCTCTGCTGCGTTCACATGCACAGAGTAGGAAGGCCAGAGTGGCTCTGCCCTCTCCTTCTGTTGGTAACACCACTGCCAATTCATGTTCAGGCGGCAGCTCCAAGGTTACGTGGCTCTGGGGCTCCCACACCCACTCTTGCAGGCTCAGCACCTGGAAAGAGTAGGAAAAATCACAGCACCGAACTGTGATGGTAGCCCACGGGGCCCAAGGGAGCTGTGCAGCACCCAGAGCTCATCTGCTGACTGTGTGCTTTGCTTGGGGAGAGGCGGCGCTGGGGCATCCCTGGGCGGACCTGGACACCAGACTGAAATGCCCAGCAGGGACAGGGACAGAGACTGGAGTTTTCCAGACAGTCACTTCAGAAAGGCCCCCTTCGATGTGGGATGTGTCTGTGGGGCTGGCAGGCAGATCTGGTACTGAGTAGAAAGAAGCTGCAGAAGGAGAAAGCGGCCACCACAGGGCCAGCGTCAGAAACCAGTTAGCACAAGTGAGAGCAGCACCCAGGTTGCTGGAGAGGAGCTTCTCCAGGGGTGGGGTAGGGGAGGCTGGAAAGGTGGAGCTGGAGCCCTGTGGGAGGCGTGGTCTAATACAATCTGCTGCTTCAGGGGAAGTCATGCCACAGAAAGAGAGGAAAGTGGGGAGCTAGTTCCCAAGGTGTGGGTTCTTCAGCACCCCTAAAAATCCAAAGGCTGGCTCTGAGAGAGGATGGGATCCAAAGCTCTTCATGTAACTTACAACAGTGGGTCTCAACGTTTAGCCTGCATTGGAACCACCTGGAGGGCTTGTTAAACCATAGATCGCTGGGTTCCACCCAAAATTCCTAACAAGTTCCCAGGTGACACTGATGCCGCTGGTCCAGGGATCACACTTTGAGTCAAGCTACCCCACCCTCTCCAAAGATCTGTCATCATTACTTAACCGTAAAGGGTATTATTATTTCAGTTTCTTCAAAGACGGTGTTCGTAGGAGTCCCTATTTAACGTATAGCAAATTCACCAAACCTCCACTCAAATTATATTAAAAATGTGAATGTAAACTTCACCCCAGCATCCAACACAAAAGATTCTGGATCCATCATCCTTGTTAATTTATTCACACCACTCCTTGCCTTCATTAATGTGGATGATTGGGAGTTAACCAGACTTAAAGTTTATTATGCATGGAATGAGAGCTATTACCCAGACTTGAAAAATATTTTAAGTCCTTGGATTATGGTCTGAGATTTTAGACCTGAGTGAAAATGTGAGTTTCAGGTTGTCCTGAGAATTTCTGCCATGACATCTTGATCACAATAAACTTGATTTGCTGAAGCAAATCTCTTAATTGCTTCTGGAGCCTGTGTCTGAAACCCAAACTGGTAGCTTCGCTTTGGTAACAAACAGTATATATACTTCTGGATTGCCACTGCTTTTTTTTTTTTCTCCATTTAAAATGGCGTCTTTAAAGGCTTGACATTAGTTTCCCACCAACCTTGGCCCCGTGGGACTGATGTAGTAAAAATCCAACTTTTAGTCAGCTGTGCTCAAAACACATATGGAGTAAATATGGATGGTAAAGAGGTGCTATTTTTATAGTCACTTTTCTGACCATCCGTCTCACAAAGGACTTACTTACAGGTCTCTCAGAACCTGGCTTCTCTATTCCTCAGCCGGCTGAGCAGTGGACGGGCCCAGCCACCAGCCCTCCTGTGCTTATTCTCTTGTGACTCATCACTGCAAATGAAGGCGTTGGCCCCAAATGCTCTGAAGCAGCTGAAAACTATCCCATTATATAGCACCCAATCAAGCCCTCTCCCCCTTTACTAGACTCTTCACACATGGAAGCATTTTGAGACCTGGCTCTCTGGGCTTCCAGAAACTATTCCGGGACTCCCACACTGACAAAAGGCCTCACTTTGATGTCAGCGGTAAATAGTTGTTCCAGGGAAGTGTGTTCTCTAATCCCAGCACCCTCCTTCCCCCCCATCACCATGAAACGGGGCGGCTTTCACAAACAGCTTTTGTAAAAACCTACAGTCTCTGCCCTTGGCCCTGGTTCCCAAACTCCTTCTTCCAGAGGAAACCTGGGCCTTGCTTTTCCTAACCCTTTCCTGATGACGCTGTGCAGGATAAGGCCAGTCCTGGCAGCACTGTGAGGAGTATGGGACTATCAGTGAGAACAGTAACAAGCACATGTGAACACTCATTACGTGCCAGGTACTGCGCTGAGTCATTTAGATGTATTATCTCATTTAACCCTAAAAATGTCCCTGGCTGTCAGTACTGTTATTTTTCCCATTTTGAAGATGGGTAAACTAAAGCAAAGATAACATATTTGGGGTGACAAAACTATTAAGTGAAGAGACAAACACAGGTTTAGAACCTCTGTTCTTATAAAAAACTTATTTGTTGAAGTATAATGTATATTCAGAAAAGTGAAAAATCCTGTGTATACAGCTTAGTGCATCTTCATTAACACACCCATGTGACCAACTCAGGTCAAAAAAATATGGCCAGCACCCTAGAAGCCCCCTTCCTGTACTACAGAGTCACCAGCCACCCACTCTACACAGGAACTGTTATCAAGATTTCTTAGATCATAGATTAGTTCTGCTTATTTTTGAATTTAAATGGAACTGATCCAGTATGTATTCCTTTGTATTTAACTTTTTTTTTACCCACTATTACAGTTGTGAGATTATCTGTGATACTGCATGAGGCTTTTCATCACTATATAGTGTTCCACTGTGCAAACATCCCACAATTCATTTATTCCATTGTTAATAGTTGTTACTATAACAACTATTTATTATATTATAACTTTTATTATATTTATGGCCTATAAATTATGGCCGCAGGCTCAGCGGCCATGGCTCACGGGCCCAGCCGCTCCGCTGCATGTGGGATCTTCCCGGACAGGGGCACGAACCCGTGTCCCCTGCATCGGCAGGCGGACTCCCAACCACTGCGCCACCAGGGAAGCCCTGACCTGGCTTTTTAGCCTCTCATCCTTGTGCCAATTCCAGCCTGGCAAAGCCTTGAGGGAAAAAGTGCTTCGAGGGTGGCCTGCAAAAGGTTACTATCATTACTGGAAATGGAAATCTAACTGGTAGTTTTTAAAACAAGGAACTTACAAATAACAAAATAAAACTGTAGTAGGACTAACACCAATTCTGGCCTCTTTTTATTAATATATTATTCAGTCAACTAGCTATTCAAATGTAGTATTTGCTAGTTTTTGAAATTATCAACCCGACACAATTGTTTCCTCTAAGGATGTCTCAGTTTGGAACCCACACTTTCTAGATCTTTGATAACGTGGAGAACTGACTTCCTAGGTTAGGCGACTACCCTCAAAATGATCAGAACTGCCTGAACTGTTTTTGAAAAAAGATGTTTAAGAAATTCAAATACTCAGTGGCATCTGAATAAAAAAAATTGTCACATTTAGTGATTGAAAAACAGAATCATGGATGAGACCCAGAGGGCCCTACAAATCGGGAAGCCTGGTTTCAAGGCCCATACTGGTCCCTGTTAGCGGTAGGGCCCTGGGTGAGTCAGCCACGTGGTGCCTCCGTTTCTTTTTTTTTTTTAAATATCTTTATTGGAGTATAATTGCTTTACAATGGTGTGTTAGTTTCTGCTGCATAACAAAGTGAATCAGTTATACATATACATATATCCCCATATCCCCTCCCTCTCGTGTCTCCCTCCCACCCTCCCTATCCCTCCCCTCTAGGTGGACACAAAGCACCCAGCTGATCTCCCTGCGCTATGCAGCTGCTTCCCACTAGCTATCTGTTTTACATTTGGTAGTGTATATAAGTCCATGCCACTCTCTCACTTTGTCCCAGCTTACCCTTCCCCCTCCCCGTGTCCTCAAGTCCATTCTCTACATCTGCGTCTTTAATCCTGTCCTGGTGCCTCAGTTTCTTTAGCTGTAGAAAGGGCATAATCACGCTTGTGCAGTGTTCTTGAATTTCCAGAGCACAGCTAATCATTTGCCCTGAGAGCTCCCTCAGCACTGCCGGGGTTAAGCCTTAGCACTGATTGAGGGACAGCGTTCCTAGCTGGTGTCCTGGCCTCCTCCAGTGGGTTCTGAGCTCCTTAGGGCAGAGGTCATGTCCTGCCCCTTCTATCCTCAGTACAGGGCCTCACACAGGGAGGTACCGAGTACTGTGACGTAACCCCCATGCCACTCAGCACGCCGTGTCCTGGCAGCTCTTCCCCGTGTTCGCTGACGTGGCACGCCTCACAGGGCAGGGCAATGGCGTCTTCAGCAGAGTTGATAAGTGGAGTTGTCACATAACGGGAAATAGTCAGAATCACCCTACAAAGCTCCTTACATGGCTCACGAAGTGCAGTACATATACATTCAATCTAATTCAGTCATCTTTAGGCACCATCACTTTTGAGAATGACAAAGCCAGATGCAAGGAAGGAACCACCGACAGAACCGAAGATCTGGGCATTCAAACTCCTCTGCCCTCGTAATCCTACTGAGTCCCTGAAGGGAATGGAGACACGTGGAGATGTCTGGGGAAGGTTTACTCCCCTGGAGCGTGTCCTGTGAAGCCTCGAGGACTCTTACACCTGAGTGAGACTGTCAAGGTTGGGTTCTCAAGTCAGTAACTAGCCTGGCTCCCTCTTTTGAAGAGTCCCAGCACACAGTAGCTTGATAAAGGCTTTGAAAAAGTCCTTGGTATGTTTAGCTGGGATACACGCAGTTCTTCAACCTTATTTGACACTGGACCTTGATTCCTGTTGGTGTATGATACCTATTAATATTCTGTGGGACATGTTCAATGTGACATGCTGGGAATGCAGCCTCAGACCATTGCTCAAAGCTTTTCTGACTTATTTTATAAACAATCCCTAACACAAATATTTATCTGCCTTCAGGGCACAGCAATTAAGAACAACCTAGAATTGGATGAAGAAGGCTGTCAGATTAAAAACAAAATGGACAGCTAACAGCCTGGCAGGAATGGAAAGGACAGAAAACTTACAGAGCATCCATGGAATTATTTGCAGATATTCAGCAAATATTATTGTGTGGTACGATCACGGAGGTTCAGAAGAGTAGCAGTCCTTAAGAAAATGTGACATCCTTGGCAAACTTGCTTAAGATGGTAGGAAGACATTTATTATCTTTACCAAGGTTAGAATTTAAAAGTTGGGTATATACAGACAAGATTCATTTGTTGGGAAAATTTATCTCCTCACCGCACAAGAACCGCAACCCTCTTACCATTCGCTTTCCCAGCTTCCCGCAGTTGTCTTTCCTTCAGATACTGCTCAGATCAGCCTCCTGGACAAAGGCCGAGTCAACTGACTCAAAAAGATTCTTCACGTCCTTCCCGCTTCATAAGAATCTGAGTTTTATTTAACCCCAAATATTTTTTTTTTTAAGGAGGAAGGTCTTTCTAATGAGTAAATTTCAAGATACCAGAACATAAATAAAAGTTTATTTATCTTTTAGGTCATGTCCACTCGTGAATCACATTCGGTACACGGATGAGAGACTTTGTTATAGTCCATGTTGTTGGCACCTCCTCCGTGGCCCGTGGCTTGTTGCTCGAGGTTGTTCAGCCAGTCTCCTAATGTATAAAAAGCCTCTACATCAATTTCGTGGGGTTGTTGTTGTTGTTGTTTGTTTGTTTTTGCAGAGAAAGAGAACATTCAAAGGAATTATTCCCGGGAGCAGAAGTGGTCCTCATGCCTTCCACCCTTCCGCTTTCCACTGTGTTTAACATACCAACTATTCTCTTTAAATAACCGTTTTTTCCATCCTTACTCATTGTACTTGGACAGTTTCAACCTGGGGATAATGTTCATCGACTGCAGCTCCTGGAAGAGCAGCTTGCAGGCGTACGGGATGCGCAGGGAGGACACGTGGCAGGACGACTTGCAGAAATGGCACCTGAAACCCAAGTCAGCTGTGTTAGATGGACAGCAACTCAGAGGTAGAGGCCTGCACACAGGAAGTGAGGATTTGCTCTGAAAATTCCATGACCATCCTATCAAGTTCATTCGTTTTCTACTCCTCAGTGTTCAGTCACACTATCAAATATGTATGTATGTGCCCCCAAAATAAAAAGAAGCATCCAAGGCAGCAAAAGAAAGAACAAAACAATATCACTCCCCCAGTTTTAAAAGCATGGAATTTTAATCAGTACTTCCACACTTCTAGACCTTTCTCCTTAAAATGCAAAATATCTGCCTATGTATTTATTTTGAATGAGGCCCCAAAATGTGAACCGTCTGAAAGTTACTCAGATTTAGACATTTTTTATTGTTGAAAGAGTTCCAAACCGACTGAATCCATGTCCATGTATTTGAAAAGCACCTACTACTCTATACTATTCTAGACAAGATGCTCAATTTGATTTCTGTCACTGAAATGCCTGAAGTGTGATGGGAAAGAGAAGACTTTCATATAGAAAGGTGGTATCCAATCAAATGCTACCTATTTTTCCAGCACTCTTCAAGCGTGGTTATTTCTCTTAGTCCTGGAAGCCACTGCACTGAACAACGCACTGGCCCCTGTGCGAAACTAAGGAACCTGTGTGCGCGTGCGTGTGCGTGTGCTTATATTCTCATTTAATCCTCACAACAGCACCTGCTCCTGACCACTGTGCCTGCTCTTCCAGTTAGGATTTTCTTTTCCTTCAGGAAGAGCCAGTGAACTGAACCTAGATCTTAGTCAATAGCTACAACTAAAGAGGGGTCCCTGGGGTGAAAGTGAATTATTTTCTCAGGTTTCAGACCAAAATAGGACCTTACCCTATACCTCAAGGATCTGGGGCATCTGGGACAACAGGTTTCCAGTAAAAATCCTGAGACTTAATATGTAGAAAACTAGGTCCTCCCAGTTAACAGGGGGCAAAATGAGTGCAAGAAGAACAGCAACCAGGGCTTAGAAGACTCAGTGCTGACTGGGGACTAGAGCGAGACTCCTTAGTGAACGGTAAAGGCCCTTCTGGAGGGAGGTGTGTTAAAAACGTAGACACACATGTTATTCCACTGAGTAATCACGAAAGTGGCAAATATGTACACAAGAATGTTCACGGTCACACTACTTATAACGCACAGTGGCATATGCATACTACTCCGGCATAAAGCAGGAGATGGCTCATGTGTCCAATAAGCAGTTTGTTCTGTGATTACAGGACATTTATGCAGAAGAATCCTGTGCAGCCATTAAACGTGATGCTGTAGACCCACATTAGTGAAATGTAAAGGTGTCCAGGACACACTGTGGAGTAGAAAAAGCAGTTTGCTAAACAGTGTGATCACAAGGGGGGGGGTCCTCAGATGGGTTTCAGTAAATGTATGAAGCCCCAAATCATATGTAACAAGATTTTTTGGTGTACGTATTTTTACTTTTATACTATTATCAGAATCTCAAAAGGGCTCATGACTGAAAATAAAAAAGGGTACAGGACTACTGGCAAACAGAGATGTCCCCAAAAGAGTCACTAAAATGTTAATAGTGGTCATCTGTGGATGGTACAAGTTAGTGTGACTGTTTGTATTTCTTCTTTATATATATATCATTAACATTTTTTATAACTTTGAATATTTTACAAAGAGCAGGGATCATTTTCACCACCAGTAAAATAAAGCTTTATTATTTTAGAAAAGAAAAGCATTAAGGCTGAGAATTTGAGTGTGGTGGTGAGTGAGTATACAGATATGAACTTCTTGAGGAGAAGAGTATGGAAAAGGGATGAGCCATGATGGACCTGTGCTCGTGTCCCCACAGGGGACTTGCAGAGGCCTTAACAAGCACTGTGGAGATTTGATTCCATCAACAGTAATAATAGGAACATGGTGGATGACTTTTTCCTAAAAGATTACCTAAAGACCTCTTTAATGCATTATAGTTTAAGAATTATGTTTTTAATGTGCCTGGGTTGATCTAATTTATCCAGGAATCATGTTCATGCTTTAATTAAACTGGAGAAATGGATTTAACTGGGGCAACTTCTTGCTGATTCTCCTGTCCAGTACATTACCTGGTGACTTCAGGTCAAGCTAATCCATTTAAAACTTCCATATGTGCTGATTCATAATCTAGAAAGCCCACTAATCTTCTCTATTATTAACTATTTCTCCATCATTTAAAATGTTCCAATGCATGTACATACATACATACATATGCGTATATATATATATATACACATAAAGAAAAATATTAAAAGTTTTACCCTATTTCTGAAAGATTTCCAAAGAAAGAAACTTGACCCAAACAACAATAAAATAAACTGATTTTTTAGGGAAAAGCAGCAAAAGGAGGCGGCTGTGGCTTCACATGAGGAATGACTGTCCAGTAAAATATCCTCTACAAGCTAATTATCTTAATAGGGATTTTCTTCTCTCAGCAGTTTTCCTCTCTTTTGTGACTTATGCCCTCCGTGTCTTCTGCAGAACAACAGTCTTGCTGTAAACATCCCCATAGCAATGCCTTACTAATGTGCAAATCACTGACAAAAGGCCAGTTTCAAGGTTCTGAACTGCTCTAATTACTCAGCCTCCATTGTGCTGTTCATTAAAGACCGACTTCCTCCAACAAACGCCTGTGCTCCCTCCCACACAACCCATCACACACGATCAGGTAACGACGGGAAAATGACAGCATCATTATGCTCCTCTGCCAGAAAGCAGCACGAGCAGGCTGCGAGACTACCAGACTGGATGAGGATTTTTTTCTGTTGGCAACAAGGGTATAAGTAGGCCACTCAAAATCAGACATATGGTATATCCAGGTCTGTTTAATTACAGTAAAGACCCTTAAACAGTGTAACCTGATTTAGTCCTCTTTCAAAGGATTTCAAATACAATATACATTGAACACATGAGCTTCAAAATCAGGCACTGCCATCAGATGATCTCTAAATGAGACAGAAACGAAGCAGGAAAGGAGATATGAATTTAACAGAATAATGTTGGGATCAATTACAGTTTATGTGAGTTTCCCTGAGTATTCAGAGGAAGAGAGGGGAAGGTTTTCAAAGTGCATGAAGGAAGCTGGTCTACTGCTTCCTTTCTTTTTCTCTCTCTCTTTCTCCCTTTCTCTCTTTCTTTCTTCTTCCGTTAGGGGGCATGGGAGGGAATGTGAGGAGAATGGAGAAGAAAAGGAAACTCTTTTGAAGTTTCATGATCCCTATTCTTAATAAAATGACTCCTCTGTACCATCTTTTCAAAATAAATTACTTAAAAATCCTTGTGCCAACTTTGAAGACCTAAGACCTAGGTTCCAGGCACCTTCCTATTATACTTTTTTGTTGCTGTTGTTACACAACCAGGACAATAAAACTCAATATGCATTTCAAGAGACAAAAAGATATCTCAGAACTGAAACATCTGCTCCATGTCACTGATATAAGAAACACTCAGGCTTATGCTTAGAATAATGTCACCTCATCCCTGCCACCTTATGAAAGGAACGAACTGCAAATAGCCACCTCTTGCGTTAGTTTTTAAAATGAAACTATTTCTTCACAGACAAGAAGAAACAGACAACGATTTCTTCTCATTAACTCTTCTACACAAAAAAAATCATAAAATAACTGGCTAAAGGGTTTTGTCATTTACCTAGCAAGGTGTATACTGTGTTCTAAGAAGCTCACTCACTCCGACTCCTGATTTGCTTTCATTCGCCAAGAAACTGGCAGCGTTAAGATGGCAAAAAGTTGGGGCTCTCTCTGGAAGGAGGCTTTGATGGGGGGCTCGATGGGAAAATGGTGGCCCCTGTATTCCTCAGACTCTGGCAATGAACGCTCATCTGGGCCTAACCCTGTCCTTCTGAGGATGCCCCACCCCCGGCCAGGGAAAAGGGGCTCTGGGAGGGTGGGTGAGGGCTGATGAGGGAGTTGAGGCTATTTCCGGTCCCCGCAGCATCTGCCTTATATACTTGTTAGACCTCATCTCTGATGGAAGAGTGAGTAGAGACTGGGGAACTACCAGCCCTCCTGCCTACAGGAGCACTTCGGGGCTCTCCTGGATCATGACTAACCCTAAACAGAGCAGCTGCCCTTTGGCGGTAGAGTGGAACCATTACAAGGAAGAAAGGTGTTCTAACTATACAAACACCAACAAAAAAATAAGTAGCAACATCTTTTAAGCTGGCCTTTGTGTACTGAGCTCTACACAGAAATTACAAACTTTATGAGTTACATAATTTACCTACTGACAATCCTAAGCAATTATATTTTATTTAGCAACAACCAGGTCACAGGCTGGAGAAGCAGGGGTAAACAAGACAGACTGGAGTTAGAATGAGCTAGAAGATAAGCTCCCTGTGAGCAGCCATTCATCCGTCTTACTCCCCACTGTATTTCTGGGGCCTAGAACAGTGTCTGAACTTAGCAGATTCTTACTAAATGTTTGTTGAGTGAATGACTGAGACAGACATGGTCTCTGTCTTCATGGAATTCACAGTCCAAGTGTAAAGCAGAGAGAGTACAGACAACGTCCTGGCTCTGTCACCAACTTGGTATAAGAGCTGGGGCAACATACCTGGTTCTTTGGGTTTGAGGTTAAACGAGGGCATTCAACACAGTCTTCTATTAAAGGCTGCCAGTTAAAATATGCTGTAATTCTGAATCTGCTAGTATTTTTACAGATAAATAGTGTTATAAAAGGTACTCGAGATAATATTAAAAAGAAAATAAAGTCTCCTTGGGAGCTTAAACTCTAGTGGCTGTAGACAGCAGAACATTAGGCAGACAAGCTAAGCATGTACATACAGAATCCCCAATTCCAGGAATGTCTGGATGGGGAAGGCTGGAGAATACGTGGGTATGATCCAAACTCGAGCTGTGATTTAAGAGGCAAGGGATGTGGTATGAGAGACATGTGGTATCCACTTACCAGCCGGAGTACCCAAGAAGTCCGCACTGCCCACAGACATCAACCTCAAAGGCATCACTTGAAATCATCAGTCTCTCTAGTAAAAGCATACTTGCTCCATAACCGATTAAACAGTCACGTTCCATTTCTCCAAGACGCAAACCACCATCACGAGATCGACCTTCAGTAGGTTGCCTTCGAAACAAGTTAGACAAATGTGTTATTATTATACTAAACAAACAAAGAGGCAGCATCACATGCTAGCTAAGATCTTGCACAAGGCTTCAGAGTGGGCTCACCGGGATTCAAACTGCTTTTAGACAGTGACCAAAAGCAGGCTGCTCAGCCTCTCAGCCTCATTTGTAAAGCGCATGTTAGACAACCTGTCCCAAAGAGGCTTAAAGGAGAAGAGATGTAACACTAGTGGTTGCTATTACTATTATTAGATAGAAATAATAATTACATAATCTTCTGTGATATAATAATAAATTAATATATAATCATATAAAACAGCAGGGCTAGCATTACTATTACCATCACGTTCATCATTATTAGCACAGTATAGTCCTCAAATCAGGGTAGAATGTCTTTTGAGTACCTTCAAAGATGTCTCAGTTCTCTGTTATTTAAAGGCAGAAAAACTAAGCAGAACGCACTATGGGAGAAACGTGGGTCCCCAATTGTTATTGCCAGGGCTCCAGGGAAGAGCTTTACTATTAAGAAATAAATTGAGCATGGAAAGAAGCAAAGAGAGTTTTATAAAATTTGGAATAGATCAGGAATCATCTGGAAGGATGGAGTACCTGAGCCAGATGGGAGGTTCCTCAGAGACTGGGAAAGTTCTGTGTGTCCCATTCAGGTCGTTCCTTCTTGTATGAGAACTGGGAAGCTATTAGCCCCCTGAATGGACTCCCTGTGGTTTATGTATCTGCTGGGCTTGAGAATACTTTAAAAGGTTAGGAATCCAAGACCCAGAGATGTAGGTAAAATTAGGGGATTCTGAAACAACTCAGGCAAACCCACCTAGATCCCACCTAGGTACTGATGACAGAAATTATTTAAAAAAAAAAAAAAAAAGTAAAGAAAAGAAAGAAAAAAAGAAAAAAGCAAGCTCCCTGGCTGGTTGATTTTGGAGTGACAGTCCTTAGAGGTAGTCTGAGCAGGGGTAGACTGTAAACCTCTTGTTTGCTTCATTCCGTAGCATTTTTAATCTTTATTGTTGCCTCCAGTTTCCCAAAGAGTTAAGAAGGTAAACACAGTGTACACCAGCCCATGCTGAAATGTTACCTTCTGTTGTTGAAAGTTACAATGGGAAATCAAATCG
The DNA here is from genome assembly GCF_963455315.2 of Globicephala melas. Taxonomy (NCBI): domain Eukaryota; kingdom Metazoa; phylum Chordata; class Mammalia; order Artiodactyla; family Delphinidae; genus Globicephala; species Globicephala melas. The sequence continues at coordinate 15,763,047 of NC_083323.1, forward strand.
TAGATTATTTGTTGAAAGAAAATCTACCTATGAAAAACTTACAAATAGGTCTAAATGAACACATTATAATAGCCACTTCATAACTGAGCACGATATCTATGTTTTGATCTAGGGTGGGAGTCGGGGGCATCCCTACACCTGTGGTCACTGGACAAGTGAAGGGGGTCTGATCACATGTGGGCAGAACCCAAAACTTGGATTTTAACCAACTGAGATCACAGACTACAAATACACTCCAGGCAGATTCATATGGAATACACAAAAGTAATTCTAAAGCAGCAACGTTTTTTACACAACAAGGCAAAAAACAGGAAACGTATTTTGAAATATGTTACTCTGAAATAGTTTTTTTTTGTTTTTGTTGCTTTTTTTGGCCGTGCCGCACGGCTTGTGGGATCTTATTCCCAGACTAGGGATCGAACCCAGGCCCTAGGCAGTGGAAGCGCGGAGTCCTAACCACCGGAGAATTCCCTGAAATAGTTTTTGGATGTTGTAACTGAAATGGAAGTTCTGGAGGGGACAGCATTCAGGGGAGAGTTGCATTGCCAGGTCAGAGTGGGCAGGGAACTGGATATGTGTTGAGCCTCTCCCATGAATTGGCACGGTATACATTCTATTTTAGAACATCTGACATTCACCAGCGTGCTACAAAGTGGGAATTACTGTTTCCACTTCATATACGGGAAAAACTGAAGCTGAGAGGAGCTAAGTGATGTGTCCAAGGCTGGTGGAAGTGGTATAAGGTGGAGATGAGTTCACATCCATGTCTGTCTGTCTCCCCAGGCCCACCCTCTCTGGCAACCTTGGCACTACTGCCAGATTGAGCCGGGTAAGTCTCTGTGGTGAGAACTGGCCTGTGCATTGTAGGATGTTCAGCAGCATCCCTGGTCTCCACCCACTGGATGCCAGTAGCTTCCTTGCCACCCGCCAGTTGTGACATCCCAAAATGTCTGCAGACATTGTCAAATGTCCCCTGGGAGGCACAATCGCCCCTGGGTGAGAACCACTGCCCTAGACCCTGCTTCTCCAAATGGAAGATGTAGTACTAAGAACATGTGAAACCTAGTATTTATAATTCCCTTTCCCAACAACCGTACCCATTCATCAACACACAGACATTGTGCTTGGAATTGAGGACACACTGGTGAAAGGGCACATGTGGACCTTAACCTCCCAGAGCTTACTCTAATAAGCACGCAAGTACAGGTGCCTTATGCTCCCGTAACAGTTTTAAAAAATGACAGTTGTGGCCTCGCTACCAAATAACGTATGTAATGTGTTTTCTGTGTACACATGGGAGCATGCAGGTGTATCGATATGTGTTCATGTAAAGTGTACCTACATTCCTATATTTGAACCTTGTAAAACAGGACCATATTTAAACTGGTGCATAAATGCAAATGACTCTGTTAGGAGACTACTGGCAAGACCTACGGTGGGCTTGCTCTTGCACCTATGAATTGATTTTTAATTGGTTGCTATTTTTTCATTTTAATCAGACGTATGTGATTTTTGATGCCTAACACCCCAAATTTTGACATCTGCCTATTGCTATATCCGAGAAATGCAAGGTAGACTTAACCGCATTGTAAATGCCTTTCTCTTACCTGGTAAGGACAGCTCGTGGTCCCCGTGCCCGGGCATGCATCTTATCGAGCACCATGTGTTTCAGTTTCTGATAGTACACGGGGCCAAAATAGATGTATGCTTCCAAGGGTTCACTGCAAGAAAGGTCAGAGTTTTAGGTTAAGAAACTAAGTTTGGGCTAACAAGAGACAGCCTTTTCTAGGACTCATCACTGGCAGGCCCTTATTTGTTTATGAACAAGTTTATGACTGAATGAATGGAAGAGAGTGATTTTCAGTCTGCAGTGAACAAATATGCTAGAACTGAAAATATAAAAGTACCATGGATGCAATAACAGATGCATTGTTCAATTAAGAAATAAAAATTTATGAACACTGGGGTGCAGTATCTTTTCGAATTAGTGTTTTTGTTTTTTTTGGATATATACCCAGGAGTGGAATTGCTGGGTCATATGGTAATTCTATTTTTAGTTTTTAGTTTTTCGAGAAACCTCCGTACTGTTTTCCACAGTGGCTGCACCAATTTACGTTCCCACCAACAGTGTATGAGGGTTCCCTTTTCTCTACATCCTCGCCAACATTCGTTATTTGTGTTCTTTTTGATGACAGCCATTCTGACAGGTGTGAGGTGATTCTCACTGCAGTTTTGATTTGCATTTCCCTAATGATTAGCGATGTTGAGCATCTTTTCATGTGCCTGGTGGCCATCTGCATGTGCTCTTCGGAGAAATGTCTATTCAGTTCTGCCTATTTTTAAATCGGGTTTTTGCTTTTTTTGATGTTGAGTTGTATGAGTTGTTTTTATGTTTTGGATATTAACCCCTTATCGGTCATATCATTTGCAAATATCTTCTCCCAATCTGTAGGTTTTCTTTTCATTTTGTTGATGGTTTCTTTTGCTGTGCGAAAGCTTTTCAGTTTAATTAGGTCCCATTTGTTTATTTTTGCTTTTGTTTGCTTTAGAAGACGAATTCAAAAAAATATTGCTGCAATTTATGTCAAAGAGTGTTTTGCCTATGTTTCCTCTAGAAGTTTTATAGTATCTAGTCTTACATTTAAGTTTTTGATCCATTGAGTTCTTTTTTTATTGAGTTTATTTTTGTATGTGCTAAAGAATGTTCTAATTTCATTCTTTTTTATGTAGCTATCCAGTTTCCCCAGCACCACTTACTGAACAGACTGTCTTTTCTCCACTGTATATTCTTGCCTCCTCTGTCATAGATTAATTAACCATAAGTGTGTAGATTTATTTCTGGGCTTTCTATCCTGTTCCATTGATCTGTGTGTCTGTTTTTGTGCCAGTACCATAATGTTTTGATTATGGCAGCTTTGTAGTATAGGCTGAAGTCAGGGAGCACGATTCCTCCAGCTCTGTTCTTCTTTCTCAAGATTTTTTTGGCTATTTGGGGTCTTTTGTGTTTCCATACAAATTTTAAAATTATTTACAATTGCCAAGGTATGGAAGCAATCTAAGTGTCCATCAACAGATGAATGGATATGTGGTGTATGTGTGTGTGTGTGCGTGTGTGTGTGTGTGTATATATATATATATTTATATATATATATACACACACACATACACCACACACACACACACACAATGGAATACTACTCAGCCATAAAAGAGAATGAAATTTTGCCATCTGCAGCAACATGGATGGACTTGGAGGGCATTATGCTAAGTGAAATAAGTCAGACAAAGACAAACACTGGATGATATCACTTAATGTGGAATCTAAAAAATACAACAAATTAGTGAATAAAACAAAAAAGAAGGAGACTCACAGATATAGAGAACAAACTAGTGGTTATCAGCAGGGAAAGGGAAGGGGTAGGGGCAATATGAGGGGTAGGAAAAAAGGGTTATTATGGGATTATATGAAATCATGTGTGAAACTTTTGAAAACTGTAAACTACCATAGAATTTAAAGAATCGTTCATTCAATTAAAAAAATAGTGAAAAAAAATTTAAACAGGTTGTGAGACAGTGTGAACAAGACAGTCCCTCCTTCACTGCTGCCACCCTCGTCAGGCCACCATCCTTTCTTGCCTGGACTACTGCAGACAATCCTCCAGTTGGCCTCCTTGCTTCCACTCTTATCCCTCAACAATCTATTCTTCACACAACAAGCCAGAGTGATTCCTTCTAAATCATAAATCATAGCAGGTCATTTTTCTGCTCTAAATTCCCAATGGTTTCCCATTACATTCAGACTCTGCATCACCCAAATATTGTATCACGGCCACAAGGTCTAACACAACCTGGCTCCTGTCCACCTGACTCATTTGCTATTCCCCTTCCTCACCGCTCATTCTACTCCAGCAGCACTGGCCTCTTCATTGTTCCTCAAATGTAGCAAGCCCACCTGCCCCAGGGCCTTTGCGCTTACTGTCAGCTCTGCCTGAAACATTCTTCCACCAGGTATTCACATGGCCCTGCCAAACCCTTCACCTCCTCCGAGAGGTGCGCCCCAATCACATTCTCTAGAGGTGCCTTCCTCCCACCCCAGCATCACAGTGCCAGTGCAGTCTCAACTCTCACGTTGGTTTTATGTTCTTCAGAGCACTTGTCACCGTTTGCTATTAAAGTACACATTTGTTATTTCTCTAATTATCGCCTGTTTTCCCCAGAAGAAGTAAATGCCGCAGAATAAGCACTTCATCTCCTTGTCACTGTGGTCCCTGCACTAATGACCCTGCCTGGCACACAACAGATACTCAGTAAACGTCTGTCACAGAGTTGACTCATGAGCCTTTAGAAAATCCGTAGTAAGAGTTTAAAAAGAGAGTGAATATTTAAGTGCTTTGACAGTGGAAAGCTTTTTTTTTTAATATAAATTTATTTTTATTTATTTATCTTTGGCTACGTTGGGTCTTCGTTGATGCGCATGGGCTTTCTCTAGTTGCGGCGAGTGGCGGCTACTCTTCGTTGCGGTGCACAGGCTTCTCATTGCGGTGGCTTCTCTTGTTGCGGAGCACGGGCTCAAGGTGCACGGGCTTCAGTAGTTGTGGTGCATGGGCTCAGTAGTTGTGGCTTGCAGGCTCTAGAGCACAGGCTCAGTAGTTGTGGCACACGGGCTTGGCTGCTCTGAGGCATGTGGGATCTTCCCAAACCAGGGGTTGAACCCGTGTCTCCTGCACTGGCAGGCAGATTCTTAACCACTGCGCCTCCAGGGAAGTCCCTGCATAAAGTCCCTGAGATAAAGACCTCTTTATCTCAGTTTTCTTAGTTGTACAACAAGGGGGGCAGACTAAAGTTCTTTCCAGCTTTAATAATAAATGATTCTAATTCCTCCACTGTATGGCTGCTCACAGTAGAATTTCTAGAACTCTGTCACCTAATGCCATTCTATCATTAACTGAATAAAGCCAGATGCAATTTTTCCTCCTAGCTATGCTCGAAAATGTGACAAGGGATGAAAAGCTGGTGGGTGAATATGGTTTTAAGCCCTTTATGAAACTTTCAACTAACAAGCTAAAGTAGTGTTTCTCAAACTTTACAACTGAGATGAATGGCAAAGAAATGAAAACACTTATTGGCTGGGGGCACTGGGGAAAGTGGTGCAGACAGAGCCTACAGCTGTCCATAGGAAAAAGAGCACAACCCATCCAAATCTTGCAGTAAAATTACGTTCAGAAGGTCCGCCAAATTGATTCACTGGATTTGCATACTTTCTGGTCAACTACTGCATTATTTCTGGATGAGAAGCAAAGACTAAAATGATCCGTTTAGCAGTGATAACTGTTTTTTTGAAATGGACCTTAGTTACTTCACTGAATCATTTTTGAAATGGACCATCACTCTCGCCCTGTAATGCGATTTCCTGTAACACCTCAACTATGATACACCTAAAGAAATCCACATTATTACAGTCTAGATAGGTCATTTGAGAAAGCAGGAAATCATTTTAACAGATACAGATTTTGGCCATTTTCATCATATCTGGATAGTCTATTTGCAGCACTAACATCAAGCTCTGTGTTTTCACACATGCTTCCACGCTGAGTTTCACTTGTGCTCAAGCAGTTTGAAACCTCAGAAGAACGGTATAAATGCTAGGTCCCAGAGTTTTATCTGGCATAAAATATGTAAGTGGGTCTTAATTTAAGCAACTGATTTGATCCTTTAAAACCATGTGTGAGTCAAGTTTGAAAACCTGATCATTCAGGGTAACCTCAGGGACATCTGTTTCTCCAGGGAACCAGGAAGACCCAGCGCTCTGCTGTGTCTCCCTTCAGGCTGCTTTCCAGCCTCCCTTCAGGCCGTAGCCGCTGCCTCTTCCACTTCCCTGAACTTCCCAAGCTCTGCCCCTTGTAAGGTGTTCAACACACTTCTCCCCTGCACGAAACACTCTCCAAATGTCTCTTCTCATCCTTCGTATCTCCGCTGAAATAGCCACCTCCTCACAGGGGTCTTCTAACCTATTCTTTGGTTTCATTTTGGTGAGAGCTATTTGTACTTGTGTTGATTTGTTTTCATTCCTTTATTCAACAAACATTTATGGAGTGCCTGCTGTATGTCAGGCTCTGTGCTAGACACTGGAAATAAAACAGTAAACAAAACAGACAAGCCCTGCTCTCATGTAGGTTACATTCCCATTGGAGAGACAGACAGTGATATTATATGGTATTATTACATTACTTGATAATGATGAACGCTACAGAGAAAAATACAGCAGGAAATGGGCAACACTGAGTTGTGGTTTTAAAGTAAGTAGTCAGGGTAGGCCCTGCTGAGAAGTTACTTTTTGTCTTATTTTTTAATGTCTAGTAACAAATCTCAGTGGTCAGCCCCATAGGTCAGGGACCACGTCTATTTTGTTCACTGTTACATACTTAGTACCTAGCACATGTTAGGTGTTTAACACGTCATTGGTGAATGAACGCGCAAATGTTACGCCTCAGGCTACCTGTCAGAGCACTAAGTATCTGATATTCATCACAGTAGTGCAGAGAAAGGCCAACAGTTAAGAGATTTTGTATTATAGACAACTGATGTGTCCTTTAAAAGCTGTGCAGAAATCCTATTTTGGTAAGTAAGATCTTTCTACTTTTTAAATGGGAGTCTTATCGGCAAAAGGGCACTCCTTAGTTTATTAGTTTTCTAAATTTGGACTTTCTTTTCTCCCCTCCCCCAGTTTCACTGAGATATAATTGACAAATAACATCATGTAAGGTGTACAACGTGTTGATGTGATACACACATACCGCAAAATCACTACCACCGTAGCTTAGCTGTGACATCCACCATAAATCTGGATTTTCTTGTATCAGATTTCTTAAAGGAGTAAAGCCGTATATCTTAAGGGCTCTTATGCCTTATCATATTTTTACTTTTATCCTTTTACTTTAATAAAATCATACTTTTACTTTAATACTTTTACTTTAATAAAATCGTAATTTTCCTTTAAGACGTCTAAACACACACTCACCCTGTGATGCCAGAGGTAACATAGTCTTTCCCCAAGTAGTTATAACCGTGGCGAACGAGGTCCTCACACACATCCTTCACTTTACTGCCTCCAAACGCAGTGCCGTAGTGGAATCTGCCGTCTAACACGCCGGCCTTGCCCGCCAACAGCTCTATTAACTTTCCCACCTGTGGGATGTGAACAAATTAAGTGAGCACCTTCCTGTGGTTTAGGAATTCTGCCTGTTTATTTAGCTCTGGCCTGTTTCTTCCAAAAGATTATAAGACTAGTACTATTAATAAGAGTGATAAATCAGTAGTAGCAAATATTTATCCTCTCTTACTGTGACCTAAGTTTACGCCTCCAAGACCACGATGGGATAGGTACTATTACCTCCCTCAGTTTACATCTGAGGAAACAGAGGGGTTAAGCAACTTTGAAGTCCCACAGCTGCTAAGTGTCGGAGCCAGGATGACAGAATGGTAACCACAGAAAGGGAGATACATTGATACATGGGGTTCTTCTGTTGAGGGGTGAGTTCATCACTCAGAAGACTGCTCTCAAAGGGAAGCCCAGACCTCTCCACACCCCCTCTGTAGAGGAGATTAGCCCCCACTGTCAGGGTCTAGGGACCTATTTATTTGGCAAGAGGTAAAAGGGCCCTTTCTGAAAATCAGTTTCAGGGCCCCATCTCCTCCAACTGCCTGCCTTTTTCCTTAAAGGCAGCGCCTCTGAAAACCGTACTAACTGGGCTTCCCTGGTGGCACAGTGGCTGTGAGTCCTCCTGCCAATGCAGGGGACACGGGTTCGAGCCCTGGTCCCGGAGAATCCCACATGCCGTGGAGCAACTAAGCCTGTGCACTTTGGCTGCTGAGCCTGCGCTCTAGAGCCTACGAGCCACAACTACTGAGCCCGTGTGCCACGACTGCTGAAGCCTGTGTGCCTAGAGCCCGTGCTCCGCAATGGGAGGCCACTGCAATGAGAAGCCCGTGCGCTGCAACAAAAACCCAACGCAGCTAAAAATAAATTAATAAATTTATTTTTTTAAAAAAAAGATAACATTCCTTCCTAAAACAGAAAAACAAAACAAAACAAAAAAACCCATACTGACCGTCATTCGAGATGGGAAGCCATGGGGGTTCATTATGATGTCCGGACAGATGCCAGAATCACAAAATGGCATGTCTTCCTGAGGGACGATCAAGCCACAAACACCTGGGGGAGAGAAGATTTCATGCCACGTAGAGCCAACCGGCAGAAAGGAAGAACACAGCACTTAATTGGGATCTCCCTGCTGCCGTCTCTATTTCCACTGCTCTCAAACCTTCTCCGTGGTCTCCATCAAGAGTAATAAAAGCAACTTCCAACAATCCTGCTACACGAACAGTTCAAAAACGACTGTCCTTGCGGAAAGGCACTGCAGCCTGCGGGTTGGCCTGCTGGCACGACACACAACGTGCCGTCAGGCCGTCTGCCCGGACTCTCTTGCCCCAGACAGGGGAGAGCAGTGGCTTCCCCACGCCCCAGCCCCATCGTCGTTCCTGACACTGCAAGTCAGCGGCAATCTCGCTCCTTGTCAGCCAGTCTGTGATCTGCTACCTAACGTACCCACAGCACAGGAACGTGAGTTCTCTGATCACCAGAACTGACTGGGCAAGGGGTGTGTTTAGACTGTGGTTTTAAAACGTGGGACAAGGAGTCCTTGTGAGTGGCTGATGCACTGACAGGTCTACCTACTGGCTGCCGAGCCCTGGCTGGTGGGCTAGTTTCTGCCAGGGCTCCCCTGGCCGAGCCTAAGCTGCCCTAGGGAACTGTAATTCCTATAGCTTATGGCATGCTAGAAAAGTGACCTCTGATCGAAGTTGTAGAGCTGAACAAGAAAATTAAATGCCAAATTACTCTTGGAAGAAAACGCTGGAATTAGAAATGAAATTCTAAGAACGAAAACCAAACCAAACCCCACCAGCTCTCTGCACTCTACTGACGGTCTCTTAAGTTAGTTGTACTTTATTACTCCCTAAATATTATTCTAACCTGTAAGGGATCTTATTGCTTAAATAGTTTTAAATTCCTCTGATTTCTTTCTTGGTAGAACGACTATACGGGTACAGTTTTGGATTGTTCACCACAAGCTACCTAATTCAGAATTAGAAAACTAGTGTACAATGGCACTGGACCAGGAAAAAAAATGCTTTTATATTTCTTAACATGAACTTTCTTTTCCTTTGTATACAAAGTTATCAACCATCTGCACCTATTGAAAAGAAACTGTTCTCAAAGAAATGTTTCTTTCCTCAGTTTGATTTCTACATAATTACTCAAACTTTTTTAAAATAAAATTTTTGTGCATGTTATAATCACCAAGACCTGAAGTCTAAAGAGAAAGAGTGCCATCTGCCTATTTAACATCGGTTATCAATGTTCAGATTTCCAGTGGCTATGAACGATATGGTAACTCGGTTTATGAAGTTGAATCCTAGAGCATGCCTTTTTGGTTGAAATTGTATTGTTTATTATAAAGAACATATGCTTTCCTACATTAAGCCCAGAAACATTCAGTTCACTTTATTTCAAATTCAGCTACAATGTGTTAGAATTTAAATCAAGCAGAGTCTGTGACCCTCCTTTCTCCCCTCCAAAAATCCATCTTTGTCCACACTGAAATTATCTGACAAAACACTGGGGCTACTGGGAAATCTACTCTGAAAGACATCAAACTGTAAATCTAGGTGCAACCGACAACAACATTGTTTAGCAGTGAACAAAATGTTAAAAACAGCAATTCCTAAAGAGGCCAGTCCCTGGGACGTGCTTGGGTGAGAATGTCACTTTAGCTGGTGAGGAGGTGGAAGGTTCAGCTACATCCCTTAAAAACAAAACTGAAGAAAAGCCTCGGCACCCCTTCAGCAGCAGTTCACAGGGGGATGCTGGCGTCTGCTCAAGAGGAAGCTGCCTGTTCACCCCCGACAAGAGAAGGTGGGAGTGAGGTGCAGGAGGTACAGAAACCCACTGCGGAAGCAGGACACACTCATATTGGGGGAGGGTAAGGAGTGGGATGATTTGCATTTTGTATTCTCAGTCTCAGTTGACAAGTTTAATCAAGCAAATTTAACTTCATTTTGTTATTAAAATGTAAGCAATGCTCCCTCCCCTGAAATCTGAATCTCCAATAACTCTTCTTGAAATCTGATTAATATTTGGTATAGAGATTCCTTTCTTGGGAAGTTATTTTCTTATCAGCCCTTTTCTGACATTGCAGTTTAAAAATACATTGGTTATATAAGTCACTTACAGATTTTTTTCATTCCATTATAGGAATGGCTTTGGCCACATCTGAATCAAGGGCACCTGTAAGCCAAAAATTAAATCTTAGCTAACTTAAAATTACTTTAGGCTCTGAAAACCCTTTTATATGCCAAGATGGTTCCCATAGCAGACAGGCCTGTGTTGTTTGTTTTGTGTGAAAGTGAATGATAAAAGATCCATGAAATCGACACAGAAAGCCAGAACAGCAGAAAGAACTGAGGGCTCTCCATCATTGCGGCTTCTACCCTCTGCTGACTTGTGGAACAATGGAAGCTACACATCCAACTGCAGATCTAACACAGCTGTGCATTTCATTAGATGAAGAGCACTAGTGACACAAGTAAATAATTAACTTATTCTGGTCCGCTGACTGTGCTTATGAGACCAGTCATAGCTGACAGATTTTAATACAAGTTAACACAAAGAAACCATAATGAGCTTAGAAGTTAAAACAAAATATTTAGACAGAATTTGATGATCTCGACTCTCAAATTAGACAAATGATTTTTTAAAGTTTGTATTTTACTGAATTCATTTGGTGGGGGGAAGAGAGTTCTCAATCTTAGAACCAGACTTCTCTTTCTTTTTTTAAAGGTATTTCTGTTTCAGAATTATTCAAATCCTTAATTAAAGTAGGAAGGTTTTTTTCTTATTTTTCAAATGAAAAATTAAAACTCTGGTTTCTCCAGGGACAGAGGCATAAAAATCTCTTCCAATATTTAGAACTCTTAGAAGTTATAGTTTCCTTTAACACTGGTTTTAAAATGTAAATGATATGCAGTACGCTTCAGCGTGTTAACACTCCCCTGGATCCTTGAAAAGGGGATGGACTACAAATAAACCATATCTAATGGAAGCTGTTGTGAAACAATTACTGATTCATACCTTAAATGCTTACACAGCATTTCAGATTTTAAAATAAAATTTCATCCCCCAGCTCATGCTGGTGTCTCGACTCCATTGTTTATAGCACAACCTCCTGGCAGTGAATTGCAAATACACCAGTTTAACAGGACCGGGAACACTTAATGCCCTCATAGGGGCCAAATGGGAATTAGACCACAGATTACACTACTGAACTTTTAACAAATGAAAACAGACAACAAGGAAAAACTGGAACACAGAAAGTTAGAGCAGAAAGGTTCTACAGATACCCAGTCATTAAAATATTACTCCATCACCGTCAATCTTAATTTCAAGTTGTAAAGGTAAAGAATTTAGGGAGTCTCAGGAAGCCACAAATCTCACCGCCAAGCCACACAGGAAAGGCAAATCTGGGGATCCACTGCCACAGTTCTCTGTGTCACGAGCCCTGGCTGGTGGGCTAGAGCCTCCCTACACTGGAGGCTCTTACACCAATTTGTTATCTACTCCCTACACTGGAGGCTCTTACACCAATTTGTTATTTCTATTTCTGTGGCCTCGCAGAACACGTAAATCATTTAAAGAATACCCAGCAAAAGTCCAGTTAATCTGACAAATCACTCTTAGAAAGTATTTCTAATTGTAAACAGCAATTCACTTGTTCATAAGTCATTTGTGGACTTTTTTTTTTTAAACTAGTCTTAGTGTAATGGATCCATCTCAATCCAAATAGGAAAAAAAAAAGGTAAGAACGTGAGAAAAAAGATAAGGAAGAAAACTAAAGCATTATATTACCATATAAAGACAGGAAAGCAAGTAACAACTGGCAAAAGACAACTGTAATAACATCTTTAATCTGAGATCTGTTTTTGGTGTGACTTTAACGTGTTGAGAACGAGCTAGCAAAGGGTTTTCTCTTTTGTTGATAGCCAGGTCTCCCCTTAGGATCACACTCTGCTTCACTTTTTAATTAAAAAAAATTTTATTTAGCAAGTCTACCTTCTATGTAACCACTTTTGGATTAAATTTATCACTCTCAGGTTGATATATATTTTCATTCTTCCTTTTCTGAGTGAGAAAAGAGAATCATTTCCCTCGATGCCCTCAGTTAATAAGCTGCGTGACAAATGCTGTGACGGAGGCGGGGGATACGAAGAGGTTCAGAGACTTGAGTCCACTCGAGAGGTGTCCCACGCAGAGGAGCCTAACTGAATACTGACCATGAAAACACCTGGATAGTTCAGCTTACCAGGTTCTAATGCTCTAAGAGATGCAGAGCAAATCAGGCAGTATGTCCTGCTGAAATAACACTAATCAGAGTCTAAACTGCCTACTTTCTGTGAGTACCAGTTAGACAAGACTTTTCTTTTTCTGCACAGTTTAACACTGTCACTAAGCGAAGGTGAAATGATGCTCCGATGCTTCTCTATCAGTCCTAGTGCAAGAAGAGGGTTGGTGTTTGGTGAAGGAGTGATCACTGTATTAATGCCCGGTATTAATGAGGTTCATAAATGGGGGCCGGGGGGACGCGATCTATAACGGGCTCATCACCCCTTGGACACTCAGAGCTGTGTAGGGTGGGACATCCTGGAATTGGGTGACCTTAATTTGTCTCTGTGCTGTTCAACTGATATTGTTACCTTGGGGATAAAGCACCGCTTTCTGGTGAGCCTTAGCTGTTTGGTCTTTGGAATGGGAATAATTAGCACCTATCTCATGAGGCAATTGTGTTAGAAGAACAGATGAGCTAATGTCTGAGAGGTACTTTAAGGTCCTCAGAGAAAGGCGGCATCTAAATACAAGGAATTATTATTATATAAGAAACCTAATTACTCTCAGCAGGAAGCAAACTAGCAACGCAAAGGAGACCAACTTAATGAATGGAAGGGGCAGATGCAGTTGCACTAACTGTGGCTGAAGAGACCGAAAAGCAGCTCACTCCGCTGGGTTCAGATCATTTCACACGATCAGGATGGTGTCTCCTAATAACGTCAGAGCTTCACAGGACCTGGGCTGCGGATTTCCAGGGCAGAGTAGCTTGCTGCTCATGAATATGGTGGTAAACGGGGCCGAAGAAGCAGGAGGAATGCTTTCAAGTTCGACTGTTCGTGTTAAATAAGAAATGTTTCTACTTTGAACAAACGCATCTCGATAAGCCTTTACATATTCAGAAATGTAAGTCTCTAAATCAAAACGTGAAGGCTAACACAGGTGGTTGCTCCTTTCTTCCTTTCCCCCTTTCCAGTTATTGAATTAACCTTCTTTTATTCTCACACCACCACCTTAAATAATCCCAAGGGGGAGGGGAGGAGACAAAAACTGTTGAATCATATTAGCTTTGTTCTGTTGCTGAATCGCTTCCAGATCTATCACATCACTTGCCATATCCCGGTTGACATAATTTTAATTCGGCTCTTCCTTACATGTTAACAGATAAATAATGCATAAGAAAACTTGATTAGCTTTCTTATTAAAACATCACTCTAAATGAGAGGAGGCGCTAGAAGACAATACAGTTTTTACACGGCTTTCCCATGAGCAGTTGAATGGTTTGATGTGATAAATTTGCATAGTCTGAAGCACACAAAGGGCTGATTAATTGAAACCCTTACAATGCTTCTGGAAGCAGCTATTGTAAAACAATAACCATAGGAACTTTACAAAATACACATGGCTGAATGTGTCAAGAGCTTAATAAAATGTGTTGAGGCTATACTATTTGGAAACAGAATTGGAGATTTTTATTCTGGGCCATAAAACACTAAACACCCTAATTTCAAAGCTTTACTTGGATATTTACTGAAAGGTCAGAGGGTTACTGGCTAGCTACCGAAGACCAAAATTTGTTCTTAAAAAAACTAAAATAAAATCTTCTCGAGGTGTCTATGTGGACAAAATAATCTTGATTTCAAACATTAAAGTAAGAGTTGCCAGAACTTCTTTTTGGAACAAAACTCTGAAGGATTGTCTGGCATCATATACCTTATCTTGGGGCTCACACTGTTAGCTCCATCGGCCCCCTTCTCCCCTCCCACTTGGAGTCTTTCATTCAAGCAGGATCAAGCAAAGTAGGGAGCCAAAGACATCCAGACTTTGAAGCCTCAGACTAGCAGAGGGGATTTTAGACAGTCTCAAGTGCTACATGAGTACAAGGTGTTATTATTATTACTTTAAATCAGAGTCTTTTCATTCTCTCAATTTTAGAGAACATAATATAGAGAATGGAAATAACAAGTGAAGGTCTGGAAAAGGCAAAGGTTTTGCCCAGCCTTGTTTAACAAACAAACTTTCCTCTTGGCTTTTCTGCCACACACAAATTAATATTTTCTTACTTCCCACAGCCTCTTCATACCTACTGTATAAAGATTCTTTAATGTGTTGGAAAGTCAGGGTAGACTTTTTTTTCTTCTAATAAACATTCAGTTAATATCTCAATAAATTAATTTAACAGGTTGCTGAATAACTTTTATTAATGCAAAATGGAGGCAAGTGACCTTATAATGAAACTTTTGTTGAACAAGAGAGGGCCAAAGACGAACCTTCCAAACAATGTTACCCATAAATGCATAATCCTTATGAACCAATACTGTGAAAAAACTGCATTTAGTAAGACTATATTTCTATTTTAAAACGAAGTTTGACTTCACTCCACTTAAACTAGCTGTCTGAGGATTTAGGGGGCGATACTGAGGAGTGTATACCGTTATCTCAGATTTGCAGTTATTAAAAAGCTTCTGTTTGCCAGGACAAACACTCTTGCTCAAATACAGTTTTTCCTCTCCTTTGGAATACTGTTTGGTATTGCTGCCGATTCTGTGATCTACAGGACCTTTGTTGGAGGTGCTAATCCTTTTTCACATGAGAGACTGAGAAATGTTCTTTCAGAGAAGTGATATATTGCCTTTTTTCCCCCTACATCAAAGGAGTACACTTTTTCCTCCCTCATTGTGAATGGCAGCAAAAGTAAGAGGAAATCTGGAAATATAATAATTTGGTTTCCTGAGCAATGAAATGAAATTTAACTTGGGGAATTCCTTAGGCTGACAGATAATTTTTGTTAAAGGATTAAAAAATAAAACAAACAAACAAAAAACCCAACTGAGCAGGGAATCTGCTCACCCTTCTAATAAACGCACTAACCATCATAGAAAGCAAGGCTCAAGATAAAAGTGTTTGCCTTTGACGAGTTCCCTTCATATAGAACTTATGCCAAAGTTCAAGAGGCTTACATAACTTATTTTGATTTTAATAAGAATTCTAGTTCCAAACATGACTCCAATCAGCATTCTGTGTGAATGTGTCTTCCTATCTTTAACTCTTATCTATAAAGCTGATCAAGGAAGAATGTGAAGAGAAAACACGAAGAACATTCCAGACCCATCTCTGCTCTCTTTTCCCCTGTGGAGCATCATTATGCATCTATTATGTAAGTCATGGCTTCACTCTGAAGTACCT
This sequence comes from Globicephala melas, assembly GCF_963455315.2. Classification (NCBI taxonomy): domain Eukaryota; kingdom Metazoa; phylum Chordata; class Mammalia; order Artiodactyla; family Delphinidae; genus Globicephala; species Globicephala melas. Next base: position 15,778,669 of record NC_083323.1, read on the forward strand.
AGAAGTCTAGAACACTTGGGAAAGGAGATCAAGACTTTGGGGTTCTAATATTTTCCCACCACCACCCGAATTTGAAACAAAACTAAACTTTCCTTCCTTGGTAAACAAACATACAACAATTTCATAACTTTGGTGTACAGGTTATTACTAAATCATCTCACCTTTTCCAATATTTTGCATACTACTAAAGGATGAGCTGTTCTCGAGACTCTTGACCAAAGGCCAGCTCCTTTGAGGGGGAGCTGATTCACTGTGCATTTACTGATGAGATGCGCAACGGACCTCACAAAGACCCAAAGGACGAATGTACTTCATTAAAATTCTTCGAATTTCTCATTGGAAAACTATGTCGGAATTCCCTTATCTAAAAAGTGTGCTGTGAATGAATATTACCTGCTTTTCAGGCTGGAGGAGTCTTCATGTTAATTGTGACACCCTCTTCCTTACGGAATAGTTTCTCCTTTCTCCACGCTTGGCTCTCTCTGCTTGGTCCTCCTCCATTACCCAGGTCACAGAAAATGCTGCTGTTTACTGGGTCTGTCACATTTTTAACAGCTACTGATCAAACACTTTCACTTCTCCAGTGGGGCTTCTCTGTCTGATCGATTACATTCAAGCTTTGCTTAGTACACAGCACTGATGCTGATTCCCAACTACTTAGTACTGACTCTCCTGCCCCAGATCACCCACTTACTGTGGCCTCTTCAGTCTTCTTGCTGAGCTTTTATAACATAGAACACATAGCTACTGCTGTTTAGCTTCCTCTTCACATTTATTTCATTTAGCTACTAATTATCCTACCACCTTTGAAGTGAACAGGCTTGAGCAGGAGAGACGCTCATGTTCCGTGAAACTGAATTTTCAAGTCTCCTTTAATTGTTAGAGAGGATATTTTGAGAGGCATTAGGTACAGAAATGCCATCTACGTAGTATGCATATACAAAAAGAATTCCTAATAACAGCTTTGTCAAAGTAAACTTTTAACAAAAGACAAAAATCAGGACATCTGCAGAGCCACATCGCTTTCTGAACACTGAGAATAACAAATTCAATGCTCTAAGTGGAAGGGGCAAAAAGAGATGGGCATAAAGATGACCTACATCAGAACAATCTTTATATTTTCTCATAGAGAACACACGTGTGTCAGCTTGCAGATGTTACCTATATATATAATTTCCAAACAATTCTATATTTCAAGAGTAAAAACTAAGTTCAACTAACTACTGCACTTATGCTGGTGTATATCTAGACCAAAACTGAAAGAAATCACTGTAGGAGTCACGGTGAGACACATGAAATTTTCATCAGCTCATTTCATGACAACCACAATAGCATAACCGACATTGTGGACTGTTCTCCGTCTCATTCACATTTTTACTTGCTGGCATCCAACTCTTTCAGGCCTCATCCAGCTCATATTTGGGTCCCACGCTTAGGGCTGGGTTGCTGCACGGCTCCATATAGACGCCGCCAGCTGTGCCTGCTGCATGTGAATGTTCCAAATCAGCTCCCCGCCAGCACTGTCCAAGCCACTCCCCTCAAGTACCCCTCCTCTTCTGGCTCTAAGTATCACATCTAGCCAGATGAATCAGGAGAATGGGAAAAGTGGAGAACTCAAAAATTTACTTCCTCTTATTTATGCTCAAATTCTTGATAGATATGGGATTTTAACCAAAGCTACCAAGCCTGACCAGAGGGCCAATTAAAGAAGGGAGTGGGGACAGTGTTTTACAATGAGGTGATTTTAGAAAGACAGGAATACCTGGAAACACAGCTCTGTGTTAGGAGTACATCTTAATATGGGGGTTTGGCAGACATTTCTAAAACAAGGTATGTGAGGATACTGCTTCCCCTGGAGTGGTGGCAGGAGTGCTATGTGAAGCTGCTTATCCAGGAAGAAAGGGAATTTTGTGTCTCATTAAGGAAATATTAGAATTAATATTTAAATTACTAATATTAAATATAGTATTAAGAAATGTTAGAATTCTGTCCCAAGGAAAGGTTGTGTCTTTCCCAAGGGGAAATCTCAGGAAATATGGCAACCTTGGGGGCAGAGTGGTAATGGGATATCAAAAGAGAAAAGAAACACCTCAACTGGAATTAACAGAATGGGCAATGCACTTGGAATCAAAAATCTGAATTTGAATCCTGACTCTGCCAACACTAAGCTGTAGTAGGCAAGCAAGCTACTCACAACTCTCAATCTCCTATTCTGTATAGTAGAAATAACAACATCAACTAGAATTGTAAAGGTTAAAGGATGGAATATAGATGAAAATGCTTATAAACTATTAATACACAAAAGGTAAATACTATAAATGCAGGTGACTCCCAAATTTTATCTCTAGTCCTAACCTCTCCCTGGAGCTCCCGACTCTATACCCAAATGCCTACTCAACCTCTTCACTTGGAGTCTAATGGGCATCTCGAACCTGAGGGCCAAAATCTCAACCCCTGCCCTTGCCTAACTCCAAAAAAACCATTCCTTCTCCAGTCCTCCCCTTCTTGGTAAATAGCCCTGCCAGTTGCTCAGGCCACAGAACTCACCCTCAGTTCCTGTCTTTTCCTCCTCCAACATCTCTGCCATCAGCAAGTCCTGTTGGCTCTAATTCCAGAACATATCCAGAATCCATCACTTCTCTCCAATTTTCCACTGCTACTGCCCTTGTCCAAGCCACCGTCCTCTCCTCCCTGGACCACTGCCACAGTCTCCCTGCTTCCCTCTCTCTTCCCCTCCAGTCTGCTCTCCATATGGAATCCAGGGTGATTTCTTAAAATAGTAATTAGATCTTGTCCTCCTTTGCTTACACTCACCATCCAACAGGCCTATTGGTTCCCAACATATTTAGTATGAAGTCCAAACTCCTTTCCTTCGGCCACAAGGCCCTGTAGTACGTGCCTCATCCTTTTTCTCTCACTATCTCAAACCATGTTCCTCCTCAGGCACATGCCTGGCCAGACTGGCCTTATGTCTGTTCCCTGACTATGCCAAGCTCACTGATACCTCGGGGCTGTTGAACTTCACTCTCCCAGACCCTTGCTTCTCTGGCTCCTTTTCATCCTCCAGGTCTCAGCTCAAATGTCGCTTTGTGCAAGAGGCCATCCCTGACCATCAATCCACAGTACACCCCCTCTCCCCGCAAACCAGTCACTCTTTCACATCAGCCTTCATCTGCAGCACTTATCACTATCTTAAATTATTGTGTTTGTGTTTTTATTTACTTCTTTTCCATCTGTTTCCTTCCCTAAGAAAACATAAACCCCAGGAAAGCAGAGACCCTGTCAGTATTTACCACTGTATTCCCAGTATCTAGAACAGTGCCTGGTACATAGTGAAAGCTCCAGAAATGGATCAATTAATTAATAATATAAGCACTGGAGATGATCCTCCATCATCTCAAGTTCAACAAGACACAGAGTTGCTTTGTGATCGGTGCCCTCATTTCTAGGCTTAAAACCAGTCACTGTGGCCTCCTTCCTCTCCTTGGCTCTCTTTATTCCTGTCGGTCAACACGTTGCACCGATTTGCTCTTTACTGTTGCTCCCCATTTTTTCTTTCACAGGAAAAAAAATCTTCATCACAGCCTTCCAAGTCCAGACCCCACCCAGCCTGCCTTCCTTTCCTGCCCAGCCTGCAAGAGAAGACAGGGGACAGACCTACCAGCAGTTACCTTTACTGACTGCTGGCGGTGCTCCAGGCGCTGTGCTCCCTGCTTTACACACATCATTTTGTTTAATCCCAGTAACAACTCCTAGGAAACCGTCTCCATTTCAAAGGGATAAAATTGCTCACTTAGCGCTCAGGACCTCTACCTCTTTGCTATACTTTTTCTCAACCTGAAGGCTTTCTTTGAACGCTGAACAGAGGTGGCCATGAAGAAAAGGAGAAATGTGCCCATTCAGTAAGCCCACAAGGCAGGGCAGGGCTAACGCGTATACATTACAGGAAAGCGCACTCAGGCTCAATATAACCATCGGAACGATGCCACCACAGAACGGCTGCCTCAGAAAGCAGCAAGGGCCCCCCTCCACAGCTCATGTGCGAAGTGGAAAACCATCTGCCAAAACTAATCTAAAAGAAATTCTTATACTGGGGAAGATGGATTTGGACTAGACTTCTAAAAGGTCTTTTTAAACTCTGAGATTTTGTCCCTATCTACAATAAGCTCTCAACTTCTCTCTCATGAATGGTCTTCACCATATAGTTTACTATTTAACTATATGTAATCCTTTGTATTCATCTTTTTGCCAACTCCTTAGGGGCATTAGCCAAGGGTTGAGTTTCCTTTCTACCTCCTAGAGAGCCCAACGCGGTTTTGAGACCATGGCAGTGACTTAAATATGACCAAATAGATTTCTTTGGGCTGTCAAGGCAGATTCTCACTGAAGCCCAGGGTGCACATATGGGTGGCATATGCATTTAGCTATTTTGGTTGGAAAAGCTTCAGTGGGCTTGTGTGGCCAGTTGGCCAGTTGGACTGGGGAGCTATGAATCTAGGGTGATGAAAGCCCTAGTACCAGTCTGGATAAAGATGAGACATTCCATTTCTGATATTTACTAGGAAGAATAAGTTATACTAATTTGGGGAGGGAAGATTTTGTCTTGTTATACCTGTACATTTAAGATATTTAATTATTCCACAGACACATTGAGTGAATACCATATAATATGCAAAGTGCTGTGATGGGGGCTTGGGGGGGTTAAATAAATTAGTAGGGCATGTCTCCTATCCTCGATAAATGTAAAATATACTTAAAGTTAGCAAACAAGGTATTCTGATATTTAGCAACAACATATACAAATATTTTAAAACCATTGCTATTTTTGAATCTTTACAATTTATATATAAATGAAAAGAACTTGAAAAAATAGGCTTCTGCTACTGTCATGCCTCTGACTTCAGATGGGTGACATTCAAGGAAAGGATCAAAATGGTAGACCTTAGTTACAATAATAATCCAGGGAAAAGATAAGCTATTCTCAGATAATTAAGAGTTGACAAAATGTGGTTAATACCCTTCTGATAATTGTTAGCATTTATGTCATAATTCTGAGTGTGTGAACTTTAAACGTTTTTAACTTAGTTTTAAATCTTAGAAATGATTAGAACAATCAAAAAAAAAACAAACAAAAAAACAAAACAAGGTACCTTGGAGGCAAGGCTCTGGTCAGTAGACAAAAGGTTGGTGCTCTAAAAACCCTCCTCACCTTTTATTAAAATAATTTTAACTTCAGTTCTATAAACTGCAGAGAAAACAACCAGGCACACTAAGCATTCTTGTGTTGAAAATTCTCGAATAATGGACATATGGATTTCCAGTAAACAGGGCAGAGGAAACACATGTTTATCTCTACTCCTTCTCAAACTCCTTATCAAAACTCCTTCTCCAAACAGGAGAGTTGACAAAATTAACGTAGAAACCTATAAGGAAAAAGAATCGACAAGAGAGAATTTTGAAAGCTGACGAATAGAGGAAAGAACAGTAAGTGACTTGAAAGAAGGAGAAAAATAAACCTAAGTACCTGCAGCAGAGGCACGAGGAAGTGAGCTGACTCAGCCCTCACTGCCACTCCCGGGAAGGCTCAGGAAATAGCACAAAGTGCTGGCAAAAGGGGGATGAGGTGTGGGGCTGAGGGCAGCAGGACCGACTCAAAGGCCCCCATCCATCAGCAGTTCCTTCCAGTGGGCTCCGCATTAAAAATGTGTCTGGACTGATCCCTTCTCACCACTTCCCCCGCCGCCAGGCTTTTCCCACTCACCACCTGGGCTCTTAAAACAGCCTTTTAACTGCTATCACTGCTCCTTCACTCGCCCTATCATATTTCTCATCTGCTCAGGCCCCTCCAGGGGCGTCCCTCTCCCTCAGAGTAAAAGCCGAAGTTCACAGAGTGACCATCGAGGCCTCACCTCTGACTCCCTTTGCTCCGGCCACACTGGCCTCGGGGCCAGGCCTCGAGCACTCCAGGCTGGCTGCAGCCTCAGACCTTCCTTTTCCCTCCACTGCTCGTCCACCTGAGAGGGTCTGCTCCCTTACTGCTCTCAGGGCTTTCCTCAAAGTCATCTTTTCAATGAGGTGCTGCTCCTCGACCACTTTACCTAAAACTTCAGGACTAACCACTCCTGCCCCACATGCTTCCTATTCTGCTCCCCTATCTTTTTTTTTTTTTGTCTTCTCAGCACTTAACATTATCTCTCTTGCCCACAAGAATGTAGGCCCCACAAGGGCTGGGATTTTGTCTGTTTTGTTTACTGCTTATCACCAGGGCCTAGAATAGTATCAGACACTTAGGAGATACTTAATAAACATCTGTAGAAATATATGTCTGTATAAGAAATCATCAGAACCCGAGTTTCTATTCTCCACCCCATACAGCCAAGAAACTACCCTTCTACCCCAAAACTTACCCGAGAAACTGAACCACAATGACCCATGATCCACAGGTAGCAATTACAGCACAGGGTGGGGTGAGGGGCTGGTCTGATACAGAGGAATAAAGTGAAAGTCTGTGCACTGAACCAGGGGCTGCAGCCCCCTGCCCCTATCTGGCTCCCAGAAGGTCAGTTGATAGCCTTAAGCACTGCACCCACCCTCATTCCCAGCTGCAACCTTCAGGCAGTAGCTAGAAAGATCCTACTATGTAGAAACTGAATGGTTCGCTGCCTGATCAACCTACAATGACAGCCACCAGTCAACAAGTTCTGTCCCTGGGACACAGAGCTTTCAAAGTTCAAGGAGGCAGCAGACATTAAAGGAAAGCTTCCAACCACAACAACCAGACCCTAAAACACATAGGAGGGAAAAAAACCTCTCTAGAAACGGAGACAAAATTAGAAACAGAAGAAAAACAAAACAACCAAAAAAGTAAAGCTAAAAGAAAACTAAAAAAAAATATATATATACCTGTTGTTGTAAAAAGGAGGAGTACAAACTACATTTAAAATTGTAATTAGAAATTAAAAATATAATAGGTAGGTTAAAAAAATCTGGAAAATAAAATCGATCAAATCGCCTAGAAAGAAAAATAAGAGAAAAGAATGGAGAGTGGGGGGAGAAAAGGTAAGAAAACTAGAGTATCAATCTGGAAGATCCAATATCTAACTAATAGGAAACCCAGAAAGGACATAGAGAAAATGATGAAGAAGAAATTACCAACAAGAAATATAAGAAAATGTCCAAGAATTGAAGGAACTCGAACTTCCAGAATAAGAGGGTGCCTGATTTCCAAGGGCAAGGAATGAAAAAAGGGTCTATGGAATTTCAGAAGTCAAGACAAGAAGAAGATAGTAAAAGCTTCCAGAGAGCAGGGTGGGGTGAGGAAAGAGAGAAGGATGGAAGGAGGAAAACAGAGAGAAATAGAGCATACACACAACAATCAGGAAGAATGACATTACAATTCAGATAAGTAGCATGGAATCCAGACGATAATGTAGCAATGTGATCAAAATCCTTAGGGAGAAGAATTTTAAAATCTAGAATTCTATATTCAACCAAAGTATACATCAGGTATGATGACAGAACATGTTCAGACATACATGAGCTCAAAAAATTTACTTTCCATGCACACTTTCTCGGCAACGTAACGGACGGACTATCCCACTATGGGGGTGGGGGTGGGCTGGAAAGAAAAGTGACATGGGAAGAGCCAAGAAACAGGGGCTCAAATGGGAATTTCATAAATGACTACCATTCAGCAGACTTAGAGTGCGTTGTGGACTGTGTGCCCGAAAATTCATATGTTGGAGTCCTAACTCCTGGAGTGCCTCAGAACGTGACCCTATTGGGAGACAGGGTCTTTAAAGAGGCAATCAGGTTAAAATGAGGTCATTAGGGTGGGCCCTAATCCAGGATGACTAATGTCCTTATAAAAAGGGGAAATGTGGATACAGACATGTACAGAGGGAAGATGATGTGAAGACACAGAAGAAGACAGCCATCCATCTACAAGCCAAGGAGAGAGCCCTTAAAAGAAAGCAACCCTGATGATACCTTGATTTTACATTTCTGGCCCCCAGAACTGAGAGACAATAAATTTCTATTGTGTAAGCCACCCAGTCTGTGGCATTTTATTTTGGCAGTCCTAGCAAACTAACACAGAGTGCTTCCCAACCTTTTTGGAAAACATTTTAGGGCACACAAGATGAGCTGCTCAGGGCCTTGGCTGCCCCAGGCTCTGCTCTGCATTCCTGAGGGTTACAAGGATTAATCTCTCAGTCCACCTATTACGATTCTTAAAACGTTGGCTGGGAACGTCTGGCTCAGTATATAACCGCCACAGTTTGGAGGAGGAAGAGTCAGAGTGCTATAAAAGAAATCATCTGGGGAAAAAATGATCCTAACAGACTACTGATCACGTGGAAGATTGTGCTGAGAGGCTGCTGATGGTATAGAAGAATGGTAAGGAGAATAAAGAAAATAAAGCAAAAATTTTAAATGAGATAATTATTAACTTCTGAAAAAATAAAGTTACATAGCAAAGGAAATATACTCAACAACTACTTGGTTTGGGAATGAACAATATTTATGTAGTCAAACTATACAATCTAAATAATTAAGTAACTCAAAATTATGATAAATCTATGAGGGAATGGAGCTTGGGAGCAGGAAAGAGAGGTAGCAAAGTGCTCGGTCCTCCTACCTGTCACAATGGGAGATCAGCAAGTGACATCTAAAATGGATGAATCAATATAGGGCTGCTTAAGAATATTATTTAGAAATACAAAGATGAAGATGAGATGAAATTGCTTCTAGGAAGCAGAATTGGAAGAAAGGCAAGGACTTATGTTTTTTAGTACAAGCCACCCTTTTTTGTACTATTTGACTTTTTTAAGCCATGTGCATTTATTATTTAATAAAAAAATTATACTTAAAGGAAATAAAAATTATGTTCAGTTAAGCATCCTATGTTATTCCTCCCATTACTCTGTTAAAGTTTACATTACCTATTTTTTTGTTTGCTTTTTTTCCCCCCAATCTTTTCAATAAATCTAATGAAGCTGTAAGAGAAGGGAATATCAAGGGAATCTAGGCTAATCAGAAGGTTTTACCCTTGGATTAAAAGCCATCTGGAAAAGGAAAACTAGCAAGATAAACTCCTCACTACAAGTGAAAGGTCATCGAGACCCAGGAGGACTTTTTTCAGTTTCATATAGTGATGTACTAGTCAAAGCCCCCTAAGAGTGAACAGACCTTTAAAATCTGCTACGTTTCAGATCACTGCAAGTTGGAAACCACTTCTGTCAATGAACATTATCCATAATTGTTTGCAAAAATGCAACAGCACAAAGACTTGTTGACATTTTACCTAGCGGTCTGCATTCACAGGAACTTACTAATCAAGTGTGGTTTTCATTTTCAAAAGTAGCACGTTGATTATACTGTAACACATATACACTTATATATAATATACAGATTAAAACCTGGGTAAAATCAATCCAACAAGAGTGGGGAATCTGTTCCTTTTCACTTTCCCCCTACCTTCAATTCATTCATATATTCAACCGCTAGCAACTACCTACTAAGTATCTACTATGTGAAAGGCTCTTATGAGAATATAAAGACACGGTTCCTGTCCTCAAGAAGTTTAGTGGAGTGAGAACACAGTGGATAATCACTGAAATGTACTCCAGCCCTCAACTCTTTACACAATACTCTGATGGAGTAATGCACAAGGATTTGGGCTTCAAGTTTGCAAACTGATTCAGCATGGAGATGTCCTCTTATGGTGTGCATTCTTGTAAAGCTTCCAGTGCCAACATTCTACAAGGGAAGCATCAAGCTTTGCTCTTGTCTAGGTAATAGGTCAAGTAAAATAGAAGCTGTTAACAAGGCCACGGCTACCCCAGAAAGCCTCAGGAGTGTACCTCAGAAATTGTCAAGACCAAGAGAGAAGGAGAAACAGTCTCAATATAGAGAATTTGACTTTCACTAGTAAGCAGTGGAAAATACGAGAACCTCAAGATATGTTTAAAAACACTCAAAAGTTAAGAATTAGCATCTTAGGAAACTGTATGAAGTAGAGGTGTCAAATTCACATTTATAGATGGAACCAATTCTTTCTTATAAAATATTGATAGGCTGAAATAATCTTGTGTCTGTTAACTGAACTAACAAATGCTTCTGATGAAATAGTATCTTAGTCTGAAACAGTTTCATTGATAGAATGACAACTAAGGCTAGATTCATCTGACCAAACAAATTGTAAAATTTGATATACTTGCTTGGCAAATAAACAGTCAAAATCATCAAGAATACAACGCACAATTATCCTCAAACCAATCAATTAAAAACAGGAAGACACCATACCAGCAATTTATAAGCAAAGGTGAGGTTCAAAGTTGAAGAGTGAATGAATAACAGCCAATATTAATGATCATTGCTCTCACTTCTTGAGCACTTACTATGTGTCAGGCACAATCCTAACTGCTTAACAGTCAGGATAGCATAGTAGTTAGTTAAGAGCATGGACTCTGAAGCCAGGCTGCTAGGGTTTAGAAACGAGTTCTGTCACCAGCTGGGGACCTTGGGCAAGCGGCTAACCTTTCTGTGCCTCTGCTTCCTCATCTATAGAATGCAGATCATAACAGCACCTACGTCCTGGGATTGTGTAAAAAACAAATGAGTTAGGAAATATAATGTGCTGAAGACACTGCCACACACACAGTTAGTGCTACAAAAGTGTTAGCTGCTGTTGCTGTTCTTAAAACTAGTAAGTGGCAAACAGAGAAAAAATTCAAACCCAGGACAAACTTAAATACTAGGTATATATTGACTAAAAAAGACCTTACTGATAATGAGTTAATCAACAGTGACACAGTACACACATTTCTTGAAGATAAAAAAACAAAACAAAACCAAAAATGAATGAAAACCCAGCATTAACCACCAACGGAAAGAGTGAGGCTCACCAGTGGGATGAGCTGGAGAAGCAGCGTGTAGGAGGAGGACCACTATGCAGTGGACACAGCACTGCACTGGAGGCGGGAGATCAGGGTCCTAACACCAGCTCAGTGACCAGCTGCGCAGCCTTGACTGGCTGCTTACCAAGCGGAGTGTGAACTTCCTCATCTGTTAACTAAAGGGGCAGATGAAGGTATCTTGTGGTGCTGACATCCTATGATACCATGCCCCAACAGAACATACAGTATTTTAAATATATACCTTTCATAAAAAATAGGTATTACTATTTATTTCTGAACAGCCACTTGTACTTTAGTAGGTACATCATCTAGAATGTATTTATAATTATAATTTTGGCCCAAGCAGTTGTAGAATGAAATAAATAGCATAGAGAAGCAAAACTATGGTATATTTTTAAATGCCATTAAAATATAAACAGGTTAATCTGAGAAATAAAACGAGAATACTTCTGATAACACAGTAATAATTTTTCAAACATACTAAATTTTTCTAATGAGCAGGTATAAAGTAGTTCTTATATAAAGTGGTTAATAAATACTTAACTATAGTTATATAAAAAAGTTGAGAAATGAAACAACTTACCTTTTTGCCCATGACGACTGCTGAATTTGTCTCCAATTTCTGGACGCCTTGTCTGTCTCAGCAGCATTTTGATCAGAAAAGCATCTTCGGCATTCGAAGATATCATCACTTTTTCAATATATGAATCCGTTGCCCCTTTGTAGCTAATATTAAGAGGAAGTCACTAAAGCAGAGTTTTCAAACTGCCCTTTGTGAACCTATCACCCTGGCCATATTTTATGTAATACCTATCACAGAATATTTTGACATTCCCATTTTGGGCTCTGAAAAAATGACTTTCATTTTTCAATACCAAATTCAAATGTGACAATTTCCCTGGTACAGTCCTAGTTTAAAATGGCTAACATTTATTATGAGGCAGGCATAATGCAGTTTAATCTTCACCACACATACTATTCACACGTTGTTATTCCTTTACAGGAAATAAGGAATAAGGAAAACTTATAGGAAAACTGATGCTAAGAGAGGTTAATAAGCACTTGTCCAGGACACATGCCTCATACAAAGCAGACTTGGGATTTGAGCTGGAACCTGTTACTCAACTCCAAATTATTAACCACTTTTTAAATATTACTTTTATCTACTCAGCTCTCCCATCGTGAATTTTTTCACACACTTCACCTCTTATCTGTTTTTCATACCATTATTCAGAGTCTACTCTGTGTCAGATCCGTGTAGGCTCTGGACATACAAAGATTAAGTAGACATGGTTCCTGCCCCAAAGAAACACACAACCAATAAAGGAAGAGAGAAAGGTAAGTGCAAGAAGGTTATCAGTGGTATGGGGAAGAGGAAAGGCCCAAGGGAGATGACAGTCAGTCCTACCAGGGGCTGGGGATGACAGTGGTAGCAGGGAGGGGCAGGCTATCAAGGACTGCTTCCCAGAGGAGGGGACCCTAGAGCTGAGTCCTGACCAGAGGGAATGAAATTCCAGGCAGAGGGAGCAGCATGAGTAAATGCACTGAAGTCAGATGGAACATTTGGAGAATAAGAGACAATTTACTAGAAATATGGGGGCCAATGTGCAAAAGGGTAAGGCTAGAGACGTATGCCAAGGGTCATGGACAGTCGTGTATGTATTACTATTTCATTTGGCCTTTATCCTACAGGCAACACTGTCACTGAGAGTTTTACTCAATCTACTCAAGTTTTATTCTAGTTGCTCAGTAGAGTAACATGAAGAGATGAGTGATTTAGGGGAAAAGATTACTCTGGCAGTAACAGAGAGAGCCTGAGAGATGTGGGGAGGTACAAGACTGGAGGCGGCTAAGTGGTCACCAATAACTACAAGTCCGGCAGGAGAGGAGGGCCAAACTCAGACAGCTACAGCTGTCATCGGTGGCTTAGAGAACTGCTAAGGAGAGAGAACTTACAGGATTTACCAAATCAAGGTTTGTAATGGAAAGGAGTCAGGATGGCAGTGCCACTCACCAAGGAAGGGACCCAGAAGGAGCATGTCTGAGGCTGGGGTAGGCGAGAGGAGAAAGATGGTTTGGATCTGGGTTTGGGGCCCCTGTTGTCCAGGTGCTGGTATGGAGCTGAAACTGGGCAGATGTCTATCTGGGAGTCACCAGCCAAAAGGAGCTAACTTCCAATTTCCTCTATTCCTTCTTTTTAAAAACCTTTCAATGTATTTCCAATACATACGTGATGGGCACATCTTTGTACTGCGGCTGCTGGGGCACATTACTTCCTTCCAAGGGAATCTGAGTCACTGTGGGCATGGACTTATTTACAAGCACTTGCTTGTTTTCTACTTTCTCACCTAAGAAAGAGAGAAGGGTGTTAGACAAATCACTATCATCTGTATGGAACGCAAAGATTATTGGTGCATAAAACCATGTGATTAGACTTGGTGCATGAAATCCAGACATGGAAGAAAAAAGAGTCCACACAGTGGGAACTAGAGTTCAACAGGGCTTGTCTGTAATTTTGCAAGCCCATTTGAAAAACCCATAGATTAAGATCACACTGTGTATAAAATTAAGAAACTCATTCAGGAGACCATATTAATGCGAGAAAATTCATGTCAATAGGTAGCAATTTAAAATATCTCCTTGAGTGTTAGAACAGGTTTGGGCCACTTACTAGTTATTTCAACCAGTAATAAGTCACCACCAACCTAACCTGGACAATGAGAAAATACAAATATTTCTTTGATTTTCCCGCTATTCTCACCTTTGCTTGGTACCTGTTCATGGTAAGCTCAAAGACCAACTACTACACTACTGTCACTGCGCTTCTTTTCCCTGCCACAGCACCCAGGTTTAAGAGTACAAAGGCAGCAAGAGGGAGGGGAAGCCATGTACCGCGTGGCTTGGGGCACCACGGCGGATGCAGCATCACCGCCCAGCACTCACCCCCTGGGCAGCATCCGTGGGCAGGGCTGTGTGGACTTCCTCTCCTAGCCACCTTTCCAACCCAGCCCCCCTTCTCGCCACCTCCCCGCGGCTCCTGTCGCCTAGCGGCCTCAAGAGCTCTCACTTGGCCCCCTCTATCTTTGCTCCCTTCTACTTTCTTCTCCACACTGCGCCCTGCCCCTCCCCCCAGTCCCCATGGGCACACTGGCCTTCCTCTGGGTCCTTTAGTGAGAGAGCTGCAGGATACCTGCACAAGCCCTTCCCACGCCTAGACATCCCCCACTTCTGCTTCACTGGTTAACTCCACTTATCCTGCAGCTGCTGGTCATCTTCCCGGGGAAGGCTACCTCGACCTTCCTGACTAGGTCAAATACTCTTGCCATAAAATTGCCCCATAGCTCCTTATATGATTCCTTAACCTGATTGTAATTTGACCTATGTTTGTGTGCGATCCTTTGATCAACGTTAGTCTCCCACACTAGCCTACAAGACTCATCGGGGCAGGGGCTGTGGGTTGTATCAACAAAATTCATCACAGGTTTATAAGTACAACAGAGTCACAGTTTTTAGTGGAAGAGGATTCTGAAGTCAGTTTGTAAGCTAAATGCACAAATGATGAAATACTGGCGTAGATGCAGGGACACGACCTTATTCTAAATATTTCCTTAAAGTGGCTTTATTCAAAATAATAAGTAGAAAAGTATAACTAGAATAGATTGCTGTTATGTAAAAACGTATGCACAGAAAAACAGACTGGAAGGAAATTCATCAAAAGTGACCACACTGGTTGAGTTAGGAGAGGGTTTTACAGGTTGCTATTTTTTTCTGCCCTGTATACCAAACATTTAGAAATACTGTTGAATAACTTTCATAATTTAAAAATGTATACATGAAGAAATTTTTTTAAGGCTTTTACCTGGAGAACAAATACCATCTGCATCTAAAATTTCATGTCGCCAGATGGGTTTCCTTGTAGCAGCATCCAACATCGGCCCCATCACTTTATCAAAAGTCTGATTGGTATATCGTTTCAAAGTACATTTAGCATTTTTATAGACAAGGCAACGCCCAAAGCCTAAAATGAAACCAAAATGGGTTCAGAACCACAAGTAATATGAAACTATGAGAGGTCAAGATTTGTGTTATTCAACAACCCACCACACTCTACCGCCCTTCCCCGCCAAAAAAACACCCCCAAACTGCTCTACATTTGGATAATCTGAGACTGGCCAAACCATATAACAATCTGATAACTTGAAGAACTGGCTCAGGATCTCTACTAACCATATTAACACTAGAATGTCTACAACCATTTTCCAGCACAGAATATACCTTGTCAGGTTGGAGGAAAGTGAGAGAAACCTAAGAATGTCACTGGGATTCTTTGAGAGCACAGAGCCATAGCACATGAAAACTGGAAAGGGCCTTAGAGATCACCTGGCTTAACCCCTGTATCCTACAGGTGCTACGAGTGAGTAGCAGAGAAATTAAGTGGCCAAGGTCACCCAGCAAGGTGGTGGCTGAGTTGAGACAGACCGAGTTCACTGATCAGCCAGCATTCTTCTCATACATCATTTTGGTGCATAACTTCTGCTAACCTTCTCTGGAAGGTTTTCCTTTTGCTGATTTTGGCATTTAGAGGAAGTCCCAAACAAGCAAACAAAAACATTAATTTTTCTCCAGAGAGGAGAGAGAATAAAAAGGACCGATCAAATAATTTTTATGGGAGAGACAGTTCACCGCTGCCCTGAAGATTAGAGTTTACTTTGATTACATTTTTAGACCACATTTATCTAGTGGATGAGGGAAAAGTTCTAGGACCAATTAACAATCTAAACATTAAGAAAAGTAAGCAAAATGAACAGAAGAAAACCTTTAGATGGAGCAAAAAACTCAACCACTGAATCCCACAAAAAGATTCGTCAGTTGTTCGAAAGAGCTGCCAATCCTGCACTAAATAACATTTCCTAACATGCTATGGCTGTATTTCTTTTTTCCCCTTTGGTCAAGCAGCTATTTTAAACTGGATTCTCCCTCTAGTCTCCTGAGGATATACTGAGCCATGTCAGAGTTCACTTAAACAGGAAAAAGTCTCCAGATTAAATGCCAGCTATTACTGAAGAAATAAATGCATGGCTGTAAAATCCTCTGCTTATGATTCTCCACCAAAAGCAGAACTCTTTCAAGAAATCTAAGAATGTGAGTCAGAAAATCAATCAGGGAAGAGTGGATTTCTAAATAAAATCTCAGTGCTCTAATGTAATTTTTTAAATATGAAGGTGACCATGCGATGTAACAACACATTTCTACAACTGGATAGTAGATGAAGATATTTGTGTGTCTTCGAGAAAGGTCTTCGTCATTATGGCTCCTGGTAAATTGTGTATGGCCATGATAAGCTCGGCTCACAGAGCCAGCTGCTTTGGAAACATTACATGATCTTGAAATTTTGTACAATGGCCATTAAGTACAACGTGCTAGAGTGCTGTGTGAATATGAACGGCATGAAATCAGAAGCGTTTTCTTCTAAATGTAAATGGACATTTTATTTACAGGTGGGAGCTTAAAAGCAAGAGGACAGTAAACTCAGATCATTAAATTGTGTTGTGGAGTTTCTGACAGATATCACAAAGTCTTCAGATTTCCACATAAATGTAACCAGTTAATCAGAAAGGAAAACACCTAGTTTTAAAGCATGGCTGTTGTCATTTGGAGGAAAAAAAGAGGCATAAATTAAGTGCAGCCAACATTAATGCCAAAGACACATGTCTAGGAGTACTATTATGGCTGCCTAGCAACTAGGAAGAGTGAAGGGGAAGGCAGAGTGGGTACGCAGGGAGGAAGGAGAGAAACAGATGATGAAGACAGAAGTCAGACCGAGGATCAGGTGATGGCTAACAAACCAGAAGGACCTGGGGACCTGCAAAAGTGAACTGTCAAAACCGGGGAAGAAAAATGTAAAAACAATGAGCCAGGGTTTGTGTATGTGTACTTTTATCATTTTGCTAACAAAAAGGTACAGCATTATAGGGTTGAGATATACAATTTAAAAAACAGCCTTTTACATACAAATATTGCTACTGGCCTCTCAAACAGGTTTGTTGTTGAATATATAACTATTTTCAAAAAACATATTTCACTTATTGTAATTCCTGCTAGGAAATAAACAAGTTCTTACACATTTTCTGTTGAATTGTCTCAAGTCAGCAATAAATTAAAATAAAGGGGAAAAAAAAGATTCCTTATTAATATTTAACTAATACCTCTATATAATATTCATTTAAAACATGTTAACACCAAGACATCACCACCTCCTGTTTGTATATTATAAAATTCAAATCGCTTGAAACTGACATTACCATTTTGACATCAAGTGACTTTCAAGTCGATCATGCCTGTATCTAAATCTGCACCAAGCACCTTTGGTGTTAGAGCTTTGAAAACTCACTTACCTCTGTCCAAGGAAGCCTTGTTTAAAACAAGAGCATCTTCTATATCATAGCCACTATAACTCATCACAGCAACTGTCGCATTCTGTCCAGCTGGCAGTTTCTCAAATTCTATCAACTCAATAGTCTTTGTTTTAACCATGGGTCTTTGTGGATATGCCAGGAGATACATGAGAGTATCAATTCTGTTCCGCTGGTTGTATCCAATGGTACCTTCATTGATATTGGAGAAAATGAAATGCAACTTTCTATTATATCAAATAATTAGGTACCAATGAATACAGAGATAATCACATTAATTTTACTAATTAGATGAAGAAAATCTTCAGGTCAAATATTTAAAGAGCAGTACTCTCATAGTGATTAACAACTTTTAAAAACAATTTTTCTCAGTTATGTTAAAAATCCTACAAAGAAGAAAAATCACATTCAAGGTATACTAATCTAAGTAATTTCAACTTTTTGGATTTATCAAATTGATCCCATTTGAAGAGTTTTAGTCTCCAGTGGTTAATTTCACATGTTGGTTAATTTCACATGTAAGTCAACAATTCTGTATTTGGTTCTACTATGTTCCAGGCACATTTCCAGTTGCAATTGGAGAACACCCCCCCAGTGCTGAGAGGCAAAAAGCTTATACAGTAGGACAAACAGATACATTTCATCAAAAGAAATCAACAATTACAAATGTTCTAAATGAAAAGCAGGAAAGAAGGGAGGGAACAGGATGAAGAGGAGAGTGAAAGCAGAGAAGAGTAGACTTATCCATTTGCTTAACTATTCATTTATTAAGCAGTTAATAAACACCTACTCTGTGCCCAGCATTGGAGATAAAATGGAGAAAGGCAGGGTCCCTTCCCCTAGGGAATCCAGGGCCCTGTCCAATCAGGGATAGGCTTTTCTCTCCTTAGCAATCAGCCTTTCCACCTGATTGGACCTTGGAGGGGTATCACTGTCATCTGAAAGTGAAACCAGAATGTTACCTACCCTTCTCCTTTTTCTCCATTGGGGTGCATTAGGGTTCAAAGACCTGCCTGAGAAAAGGCTTTCAGTCTCCTGGGCTTGTGAACACACAATCACTCCTACTCAGAGACCTTAAAAACCAGGAAACTCATGTTTATCCTACTGTTGAGCTTGAGCATGGGCTTCTCCCAGGTATCTCTTCCTTCCTGCCCTGAGTGGCGCATCTACAACCCTCACCCACCCCAAGACGTTAACGTGCCATTTAATGGAGTTAAGCTTTAATGTGAGCAGATACCAAAACCCAGTATTTATTTTCTTTACCTTTTTCTCTTATGGTCATTAAATCAATGGTGATTTCAATTCAGGGGTGAAAATAACCTATTCAGGCAGCAAAAATGGTATGGTACAATACTCCTTGACGATTACTATAGAAAGAAATAATGACATCTGTAGGGCTCTAAAGAAACGAGCACCTGGTACAGTGCTGGGCTCACTACCGATGCCCAATAAATGTCAAGTAAATGAAATTATGAGAATACATATTTGTGCATAAGTCTCTAGAAATTTATCAAGCGTCAGCTGAAAAACAACAGCTAAACTGAACCTCATCAAATTTTTGTCAAGTTTACACTATAAATTGCCAATTAATGTTATTTTAGTGCCAACTAATAAACTGGGCAGGATACCTGGTAATAGATCACTTCCTGTTTTAGAAAGAAAACTGTTGCTGCTTGGATTGTTCACTGACAATAAGTTGGTTCTTTTACATGAAATCATTTCAAATTTATGTTGAGATTTCAGCTCCAATGAGACAAAGATTCAGGCAATGTCCCACTAGGCTGCCAAACATGTCCTCTGAAACCTGAGACGAGCATTATTATGCAGCAGGGAAGCATAGCTGCCTGCACCTCTAAACAATGGTGAAAGAGATGGGATCCTGCTATAAATTGTGCTACCAGGCCCCGAACTTAATTCTTGGGCACTGCAACTGACCATCGAATAGATGAACAGCAAAATGGTTTCGCAAAAGTTTGGTCCTTGTGATCTCAACAGAAATTTTTCTTTAAAGACTTTTTAAAGAAGTTGTAGGCGTATACATATATACACATCTTTAGCAGCACTGACAACGGGTGTGTAGGTTAAAACATGATTTATAAACTATGACTTCTAAATTATAAAACTTCCAAATGCCACCACACACCACAATTTTTATAAAAATTATGAATGACTGGTTACTTTTACCAATAAGCAAGCTTTTTTGAGAAAATGTCATGTAGAAATTACATTATAACACTAGCCTGTGGTGAAGCACGTGCTCAAACTGGGATGCCTCTATTAGTATTTTCAGCTTTCTTAAGGGCACTGCATATATATAATAACTAACACAACAAGAATATATCTATAAGCTGAATTCTCCTTCTACTGTCCCATTTTGGTATAACTATAATCTCCAATGATTTCATTTTCTTACTACCCAGGACATAATCTTTCCTATAAACTCTTATTTTCTTGATCAAAACTTTCTTAAGGAGTCACAAGTTGGCATAACAAGGTATGTAAATGCACGTTAAAACAGTGAAGAAGTTTATTATTTTAAAGTGAGATAAAAAAAGTAAGGATGCACATAGTTTAGAAAATGTATACCGAGAAACATAAAAGGAAGTTTTATACATTTAACTATTTTTTCCATCCTCCTTTGCCCAACTTCTTTTTATTTAATCAATATTATTGAATTACAGTAAACTTCACCCATTTAAAGTGTACAAGTTGATGAGCTCTGACAGATATATGCATCTGTGAAACCACCACCAGAGTCAAGATCCAGAACATTCCCAATACTCCCAAAAGGTCCCTCTCTCTGCCCCTGGCCCCAGGTAACCAAGGATCTGTTTATCAGTATAGATCAGTTTGCATTTTCTGAATTTTATATAAATGGAATCATACAGTATGTACACTCTTGTGCTGCTTCTTTCATGTAGCATGATTCTGGGATGCATCCACATGGCTGTGTGTACCAGAGTTCATTCCTTTTTATTGCTAAGCAGTATTCCATCATATGAATATACATTTTGTTTATCCATTCAACTGTTGATGGATATTTGGGATGTTTCCCATTTGGGGCTACTGTGAATAAAGTTGCTATGAACATTCAAGCACAAATCTTTGTATATTCATTTCTCTTGAATAAATACATAGGAGTGATCCTTCTGCGTTGTTTGCTGAGGGTATGGTTAACTTTCAGAAACAACTTAAGAATTTTCCAAAGTGATTTTACTGTGTTACATTTTCATCAGTGTGTGAGCATTCTGGCTGCTCCACATCCTCACAAACACTTAGAATGTCAGTCTTTTTCATTTGAGTCGTTCTAATGAGTGTGCAGTCATCTCTCACAGAAATTTACATTTACCTGATGACTAATAACGTTGAACATATTTTCATAAGCTTATTGGTTATTCCTTTGTGAAGTGTCTGAGTTTTTTGTTTCCGTTTTACTTGGGTTGTCTTATTATCGAAGAGTTCTTTGTATATATATTGGATACAAATCCTCTATCAGATATATGTATTGCAAATACCTTCTCCCATTCTGTGGCTTAACGGTGTCTTTCATATTCTGAACAGTTTCTTTCAAAGAGAAAAAGTTTAATTTTGAGAAAGTCCAATTTATTAATTTTTCCCTTTTTTTATAGTTTGTGCTTTTTGTGTTCTATCTAAGAAATATTAGGTGATTTGAGTGCACAAGGATTTTTGCTTAAGTTTCCTTCTGTAAGTTTTACAGTTTTAGCTCTTACATTTAGGGCTGTGATTCATTCTGTATTAACTTTTTGTATGGTATGAGGTAGACGCTGATGTTCCTTTTTTTCTATATAGATACTGAGACATTTTATTTTGTTGAAAAGATTTTCCTTTCCTCTAAATTGCCCTGATATATTCATCAAAAATCAATTGCCCATAAATGTGTGGGTCTATTTCTGGATTCTGTTCCATTGATCTATATGTCTACCCTTACGTCAGTATCATTACTGTGGTTTTAGGGTAAGTCTAAATACCAGGCTGTATGTCTTCCAACTTAGTTCTTCATTTCAAAGATTGTTTTCAAAAATCTGCATCTGATTTCTTAACAATTTTAATGTGCTCAGAGATTTATTCGTTGTTGAAACATTTATTAAGTACCTACTAAACTGGCACTAGGCTAGGCCCAAGGGATATAGTAATAAATAACAGACATAGTCCCTGTCCTCAAGGAACTTATAATCTATGGTCTAGCAGGGAAGGTACCTTCATCATGACCCACAGCGAACTGGAAAAAGTGAGGAAAGAAGTTAGTTTCAGTGGAGAAAAATTTTAGTAAGTTTTATAAATGTCATGGTATAACAGATATAATGTAACTTCTTATAAGTTTCTCAACCAAACTGGAATTCAGTTTCCTTGTCAGAAACAAAAAAGGTATGTATTATAGTTGACAGGATTACTAAGATGATTTAAAAGAAATGTACGTAAATCAGTTGGGTATTCACTAAGTGGAAGCATTCATTATGACTAATATTAACAATATTAGTAATGAAAATATACACCCATCACCCTGCAATACCACCCATTCTACCTCCAACTCTAACCCGACATAATGAACTTCAATTTTACCTCAATTTTAAGTGCTCATTATTAACATTCTAGTCTCAGGAACTGTCACATAAGCTTACATCTAAAATAGCTACAATGATCATATATTTTTTTAACCAACAGAATTCTAAAAAAGAATTGCCAGGGATAATTTGGTCAAGGCACCTTTTCATTTTGTATCCCCAAATGGATAAAAAAATAAATAGTCTAAAAAAAAATTCAAACAGAAAGTGGGAGAAGAGGAGATGCAGAATGAAACAACATTTTATGAGGATCTTTGTATATTATGTGTTTTTAATACTTTAAAATTCTCCAGCCTATTTCTAGTACATCCCATCCTACTGTAAAGTGGGGGATACAAGAGAAGGAACTACCCACTTAAGAAGCGACTGTATTGAAAACAAAAACCAAAACAGAAGTTGCATTAGCTCCTGACTTTAAAAAAACAAAAAACAAAACAGTCCCAGCAATTTGGAGTTGAAGGAGGAAGGGGTGGTGAGAAGGAGCGGGGGCTGGAGGAGGTATGTGATGCATATTCATTAACCGAGCTGATAGTGACTAAAAGATCCTTTTAAAGAGGAGAAAGTGTTCCACTAGAGGATTGCCAACTAATAAAATGGGCAGGATATGAAAGTGTGACTCATGTGAACTTGGCGTCTGGCGCCAGGGAGAGAGCATACAATGCAGCCCCATCACACAGCCTTCACTTGTAGCACTGAGTGACCTGGAGACCTTGCCATTTCCACACATGTCTACCTGACTTCTTGCTCTGAACCATGTCACAACAAACAGAGCCATATCCATGGAAGGGAGGTGTTCCCCAGTAGCACAGTAAGACGCCGTGTGGAAACTTGAACTTTATGAATAATTTAAAGAGCCTCAGATTTAGGAAACATCCTCTGCTGGTGTTTCATGTTGGAATCAAGTCAGCCCTCTCTTATGTACAAGGTAAGGCTCTCAGTCTCTGTGGTTTGTGCTGTCTTGGTCTCCTTCGTAGTGACAGGAAATGACTTTCTCTTTTTTCACTCTGTTGAATGGGAGGGACTGGTAGTAAAAGGTATATAGTAAACTTCCAGGTTGGTAAGAATATTTAGCAAATTAATTCTGGGATCTTGTCTTTCACTTTCCACATGGACTAACAGATGAACAGCAACTAAAATATTATGTTAGAAAATCCACACAGAATCTCTGAGATGTATATAGTCTTCAGCATGGCTAATATTTAAAATGGGATAGAGTGACTTTTAGTTATCAGCTGTCAAGACAGCAGGCAATGAAAATGAATCCGAGAAGTCCAACTCAAAGAGCCAGGTCTCTGTTCTGGATCTCTGTTCTTCAGACCTGGGTCTCTGTTCTGGGTCTCTCCCTCTGCCGGCCTCTTTCCTTTTGCGAGTTTTCCTATAGACCTCGCTCAATACTTCCGCAGCTACTACAGTGTCCAAAGAGCAAGGTGGCCTTCTCATGTGCAAACTTTAAATATACTTTAATCTCATGGCTTTTCTTTCCAGTCAGGTGTTTTATAATAACAAACAGTAACAAAGGCTTTTTTTTATTACTTAAGATATTCAGTGGCTTTTGTCTTCCTAGCGTCAGCAGTCACGTCAGAGGATTGTATCCAAGGAGCTAAATGTGCAGGACCCAGGGTCAGAGCAGCTGAATACACCAACCTCAGAAAACACAGACAATGAATTGCAAATGACACTCAAAACAAAACGAGAAAAAAAACCTTCACACAGAAAACTACAAAAGAACTCTACAGACACTGAATTGGCTTTCTGTACACACTGATCCTGCTTAACTGTGTGTGGTAACTAGCCGAACGTTTCAGATACTCATGGCTACAAAATAAAAGGCTTTTTTTTTTTTTGGTAGGAAGAGGAGTTACAAAAATAAAAATATTGTTTCTTTCATTCAATCACTTCTTTATTTTAAAAAAAAAAAAGATTTGCCAAGTGGAGATAGATGCAGCTCTTTCTGTTTCAATCTTCAAACACACTAAAGAGCGGCATTAGCAATGAAGTGATTAGTCTTCCGTTAATTCTGCTGAAAGTTCTACACAAAAGGTGTATTGTTTCAGCTGGGATTCACATCATGAAACAAAATGGTTTGGTAAACCCAATAGAAGTGATAGCCCTTTCATGACACACAGGATTCAGTACTGTATATTTCAACTTGTTAGCAAGTCAGAAGCACAAGCGGGAAATCAGCCTACACTGCTGCTGAGTATGAATGGGAAAGGCTAAATTGATGAGCCGCTGTTTAGATTTTCCCACTGGGAATTATTCTGAACTGTCCAGGCATTACATCATTCAGGTAAATGGTAGCAGGACAACATGCTTCTTATGTCTTTGTTGCCAACCAAAGGGCAATATAAAAACTCGAAAGGAAATACATACTCTTTATCTGTAGGAGAAACAGAATGACTTAATTGTCAAGCTATGGTCAACTGCAGCTAATTGTAAGTAACTGAGCAGCTAACTGCATTCTGGTTGTTACCCAAATGCAATGCAGAAAACTCTAACAGTTTCTTTATGAACCTCCTTGTATCATACTTTAAATCAGAGATGACAAGTCATATTGATGTCATAGACATATATGAAAATAAAACCTATTAACCTCATTAGGATTTAAATGAGTTTTAAAAACATTTCAAAAAAAAGCTTATAAGCAAAACTTTTTTTGCTAGTATCCTCTCTGTATCCTCTTCAAGACAAAACTCAAACTCCCCAACATATGGCATCTCTCCACCACGATTCTATGTCCATACTACAGCATATACTATACAAAACGACCCACACACTGCTTGCTTACGTTTCCATACCTGTGAGAAACACTCAGTATCTTTCAAGGCTCAGTTCAGTTCTAGGCTTCAGAAACAACCCACTCTCTAACCTTAGGTGTTTTTTCTGCTTAGTCCCTTAGATTCTGGCTATCATCTACTATGGCATTTATCAGACTATACTGAATTACTGTTGTATTTGTTGGTCTCTCCTGCTAGACTGTGAACTCACTGAGGGCAGGGCTCTGTGTTATCTCTATATTTTAAGGTTCCAGCCTCAATGATTGGTTTATTATTGATGCTCAATAAATGTTATGGATGATAAATAAATTAATAGATAAATGAATGAAAGGGAAGAAAAACAGAAAGAAGAAAGGAAAATGAACTCAGAAAATGGTGTGACACATACTGAGTGTTTCAGGAGCTATAGGAGCAATTGCGTGGATATAATGGGTTCAATGACTGTCACCCAGACAATTACTAAGTACATTCTAATACACACTGTGCATCTTTATCTCTATTGCCTTTTGCTCTCCTCCCTTAACCTCGAGTTTTCCTGCTCTTTCTTCCATCTCTCCTGCTTAACTACTTACATTTATATAGAGCTTTTCTCTTTATATTTACCCCCTTGTAATTCTGTGATAGTTATTATATATCCCTTTGTTTGGTCAAGAGTACAAGTTCAGAGAGGTTTTCTCCATTTTTTTTAAGCTTTAGACATGACAGGGGCACCTACAAGCACTGCAGAATTCCACAACCTCCTGAGTTTGGTAACACTCAGGTGTTAGCAATGCCTGACCTGGCCCAACATGCAACACTAGTGAAGTAAGAATAACACAGCAATTATACTCCAATTATACTCCAATAAAGAGCTGTTAAAAAAAAAAAAGAATAAAGACATAATTATTTATCCAAGTATTTAGAACCAAGTTCAAGGAGGAACTCTTACCCATGGCTTGCTTCCCCATGGCACACTGATATGTGTTTCTTGGGGACTGGTTGTGATGAGGGTATGGGATCAGGCCAGCACAAACGCCAAGAAGAGTGAAGGGTTCAATCTCCAAGTGGGTGGTATCTCTAGCAAGTGAATTAAGAATCAGACATCTTAGGCACCAAGTATTAAAATAAATATCTCTTAAAGGGTATAAAAAAATATTACTATCTAGGTCCCTGAGGACTAAACTTAAAATTTAAGTTTACATAAATACATACAAAAATGTATATATGTATATATAAAACACATACAATACATTTATATCAATATAATAATAAAACCTCATAACAATAAAATTTGATGCTAGTAAAAATGATAGAAGAAAAATATACTTAAATAAAATATAACAGCAAATTATTTTTTTCAGTGAAACTAAAGAGTGAAACTTTTATTTGTAGAAATATAAGAGATAGGAGACAATATGGAATGCCTATATAAAAAATAAAACATCATTACATACTAACTAATAATAATAACTCATTTAAAGAAATTACTATATTAAGCACATAGAAATACAGTATCAAAAATACCTACATGGCACACCATTGTAAATCAACTGTACTTCAATAAAATGTCTTAAAAATAAATTTTTTTTAATATAACTATATGGATGAGTGGCCTGCTTTTCCCCACTTTTTCAACGTATATCAATGAGAAAGTTGTATTACTATTTTAGAGAGAGGACTATATCCCCTTTAAGAATAGTTACTATAGACCTATGGGGACCAATTCTGTAACCACTAGCTAAGTGTGGCTATTGAGCACTTGTTAGACTAGAATGGCTGAGAAACTGAATTTTTAATTTTACTTAATTTTAATTATCTTACATTAATTTTAAAGCTCAAATTTATATTGAAATAGCTCAGTTCAGTTATTTTAAAACCTTTTAGTTATGTTTGTAACCACTTACATGTATTACTCTACTTTTTCAATTGTAAATGTTATGAAATCAGATCAAGTATTTCCAATGAGGGACTTCCCTGGTGGCGCAGTGGTTAAGAATCCGCCTGCCAATGCAAGGGACATGGGTTCAAGCCCTGGTCCAGGAAGATCCCACATGCAGCGGAGCAACTAAGCCCATGCGCCACAACTACTGAGCCTGTGCTCTGGAGCCTGCAAGCCACAACTACTGAAGCCCACGCACCACAACGAAGAGTAGCCCCCACTCACCGCAACCAGAGAAAGCCCGTGCGCAGCAATGAAGACCCAACGCAGCCAAAAATAAATAATAAATAAAATACATTAAAAAAAAAGTATTTCCAATGAAAATTTAGCATCCAAATTGAGATGCAGCGTAAGTGCACACCAGATTTTGAAGACTTAGTAGGAAAAAAAGGTAAAATATCTCAATATTTTTATATTGACTACATGTTGATATGATAATCTTTCAAATACACTGGGTTAAATAAAATTATTAAAATTAATTTCATCTGTTTCTTTTTACTTCTTTAATGTGGCTACTAGAAAACTTAAAGTTATATGGTGACTTGCATTATATTTTTATAGATACGGGGCACAAAGTAAGACTTGACGTAGTAGATGTTAGAATCTTGGTTACTTTCATAATATGTTTTTGCAGAAAATTCAGTTTTGGCTAAATGATAAAGCAACTCAGCTATCTGAATGGGAAAGGGCAGCCAGACTGTTTTTAGGTCTTGCTGAAAGTAACAGATCTCACATCCAGGATCTGTGGTCTCCAATGACCTTCTGTCCCTTCCTCAAGTGTTTCTGAAGCATAACTTTAATCATAATTTCAACAGTTTACAGTACTTCTTTTTTTTTTTCCTGAGCCAAATGACATAACTTTTTTTTTATTCTTGATAGTCAAATTGAAATACAAAATAATTGTACCAAATTCCACTGAAATCAACAAATTGAGAGGATCTGATTTACCATCTCTTACATTTGTATTACAATTTAAATATACATTATATATCAACATAATACTTCATAGGTATATAATGAGATGTTCTTATTTACTATTTCATAATTTTCCAAAGAAGATGTTTCTTCTTTTTTATGTGACTGGTGAAATTGAAATAGATTAATAATTATCTGTCTTATGTTCATCTTTTCTTAAAAATATGGAACGCTTCACGAATTTGCATGTCATCTTTCCACAGGGGCCATGCTAATCTTCTCTGAATCGTTCTAATTTTAGTATATGTGCTGCCGAAGCAAGCACTACAGTACTTCTGAAGAGAACTGATTTCCAAGATAACCCAACACATCATGGAAAATTAGTTGCAATGTACATGGCAAAAGATCTCCCACTTATACAGTTATCCAGCTATTTGTTTTTCATTACACATGTATTGAACTGTGTCCCTCGTTTGGTTAGAGAGGATGCTTTCCATGTAGTTCTTGGTTTGAAGAATATAATTCTGACCTTATGACCTCGCAGAACCTCAATCCTCTCAGTCACTTTAGGCCTTTGTCAGCAGAGAGGGAAGGGGCTCTAGGTTTTGTTTCTGGTTTTTACAGAGAAACAGCTTATAGTGACATTTTATAGCCTAGAATAAAACAGTTTGTTTAAAATGTACTGTTCTGTTTATATACTGCCAATTTGACCAATGCAAATTAAAACTACTTTTTCCAATGTAAAGATTGGGGTAAGCTGAAAATGAAGAAGGTAAAGATCTAAGTTTCTTCTTTTTTCATGACAACAACATACATAAGATCAGATACTATCTTACTATCTAATAATTATTGAAAGTCCAAACTTTGTAAAAGTCTGGATTCGAATTTTACCAGAGAGGAATACTATTATTCAAAATTATAACCACCCTAAGTTTCTATCCTGAACAGGAAATAGGAGACTTCCTGTTCACTATGCATAAGGGCCTTAAATTTAGCTCAAATTAAGACTAAGTGACCTGTTGCTTGCAATAGTGAAAAAACTGGAAACAGCCTAAACAGTCATCAATAGGGGAACAATTAAGTAAGTTATCTATATGTAGTCAGACAATGTCATAAAAAGCAATTAAAATTATATATATATATATAAATATATATACATACATTAATGTGGAAAAAATCCAGGATGATAATGTTAATTACATTAAGTTAAAAAATCAAGACACTGAAAAATAGTTGCAAAATGTATGTATGTTTGCCTTCACTTAGAAAAAAATCTAGAAGAGTACATATTAAACCACTTGCACTGGTTACTTCTGGAGGGTGGAGTTTGGCGGGATGGGGAATTACTTTCTGCATTTCTACATTTTAACAAATGTCATAAGTATGAATTAATACCAATTTTTTCTTATTTTTAAAATAAATTAATTTGATGTATGGGATAGCGTGGTGATTGGGTGATATTGATAGTTATATTCCTTTATGACAGTGAACAAAACAGAGAAAAATCCCTGCCTTCATGAAGCTTCTAGTGGCGGGAGATAGACAATACACATATGCATCAACAAAATACACGTTTTACAGATTTTAAGATTTAAGCACTAGAAAAATAAAGCAGCAAAGAGGGGTGGTCAGAGGAGGGATTTCTACTTTAAATAGGGTGGTCAGGGAAACTCGCTGAGAAGGTGGTACCTGAGTGAAGACCTGGAGGATGTGAAGGAGTGAGCCATGCAGATAGGTGACAGCGTTCCAGGTGGAGGGGACAGCCAGGGCAGAGGGGCTGGGGCAGGAGCATGAAGAGGCCAGTGTGGTTAAAACAGAGTGAGGGGGGAGAGGGAGGAGATGATGCTGCAGCCATAGCTTCCTTGTAGGAACGTGAAGGCCTCTGTAAGGACTTCAGAGGGAGATGGAAAGCCACTGGGTGGGGTGGGGCTGGGGGCGTGGTTTGAGAAGAGAAGTGATGAGACCATTCTGACCTATAAAGAACAGACTATATGGGAACAAGTGCAAAACTAGTCAGGAGCCTTTTGCAAGGATCCAGACAAGCAATGGCAGTGGCCTGCAGTAGGGCAGCAGGTGGAGGTGGTGAAAAGAGCTCAGATTCCGGGTATACTTTGAAAGTCCACACGGTATGTTACGAGATTAGATGTGGGTGTAGAGGGGAAGAGGAGTTAAGGCTGAAACTGAGGTTTCTGGCTTGAGTAACCAGGATGGAATCGTTATTTGTGGGGTTACTATATAATTCTCCAGTCAATCTTTATTATTTATTTATTTTTTTTGCTGTACGCGGGCCTCTCATCACTGCGGCCCACCCCCCGCTGCGGAGCACAGGCTCCGGATGCGCAGGCTCAGCGGCCATGGCTCACGGGCCCAGCCGCTCCGCGACATGTGGGATCCTCCTGGACTGGGGCACGAACCCGCGTCCCCTGCATCAGCAGGCGGACCCCCAACCACTGCGCCACCAGGGAAGCCCTCCAGTCAATCTTTAAACAAGGGGTATAAAAATAGTACTTTGAGAGATTCATACCTTTAAGGAATAAAAATTCTGCTGAAAAGCATTATTTATTAAATTACAGTAAGACAAAAATAAAGTGGTATATCTCATCTGGTAGTGGAAAACAGAAAACTACTTTCCTGACTGAAGACAAAAATAGTTATCAGGTGGCAGTATTAAACTCCCTAACCATTTAATAGCATAATTGCAAACATTCTAATTTCAGGTAAGTGGTACCTCAGCCACATGCATCAGACAGCAAGTTATATAAATGTCCTATAATGTATTCCAAATGGAACAAAGATGTTTCTAAAAATATCACTGTTCTAGAAGAAACACTGTGAACATATCACCATTTCATGTCTATATTGCACATAAGTTTAGAGATATCTTTACAACATACAAGGTAGGGAATTCCTGCATTGACAACAGGAATTCAGACATCCACTGACAAAATCAACCCTGGAACAGATAAATACACCATTATGTAGCCTGATTCATTAGTTTAATTTTGGCAGTAATCGAGTATTAAAATCAGAGAAGCAATTCCTTTTAAGAAATGTACAGTGAGTGTAAAATGAAAAGGAAGGATAATTAAATCTAAAGATTATTCGTTAGCAGTTTTGTGATACTCCTGGGATAAACTATGGGTTATGCTTCCTTAACAGTATACTTCTAACAGTTCCTACTAGGAATACACAATAGAATTGAAGATGAAGTGAAAAAAGAAGATAGTGTCTATCATCAGAACAGGTTTTTTGTTTGTTTGTTTTTTCCGGTATGCGGGCCTCTCACTGTTGTGGCCTCTCCCATCGCAGAGCACAGGCTCCGACGTGCAGGCTCAGCGGCCATGGCTCACGGGCCCAGCCGCTCCACGGCATATGGGATCTTCCCGGACTGGGGCAAGAACCCGTGTCCCCTGCATTGGCAGGCGGACTCTCAACCACTGCACCACCAGGGAAGCCCCGGAACAGGTTTTAATTATGGTTGTTACTTACTTATTAATCGTATGTTCATAGAGTGCAATGTTACAGTCATTTTCTTCATTCACATCTAAATATTCAACCAGACTCTCATGCAAGAAATCTTCAAAATTCCTGGGAAAATATTGGTGAAATGGACATTGTTAAAAAGCATTTTACTGCAGTATTTTATATGCAATAGTGGAAGATACATGCTTTCATTTAGGCCCAAAGCATCTTTCTCTCCCCAAAAGTATCAATACATTGGGATATTTGAAACACGTTATTCTTAGATCATAGAGTTATCACAAATCACCAAAATAGAAACAGTAAAACATCTGTGACTCTTGTCAATCTGGTCCCACTTCTAAAAAATACCTTCTATGACTTTAAAAACCCCATATGATGAGAGACCCACAGTACGTCAGATGTCTACATCAACATATCCTTCTCATCCTAGAAACGTTGAAGAGTGTGCTAATTTACACCAAGACTCTGTAATCCTCATGATCTAAATTGATAAATATTTTACAATGTCCAAGCAAGTTCACATAGAAAAGAACAGGTTTTTAACAGGTTGATATAGCTGGTAGAGAGGAATTAAGAGACTAAAAATGAAAATATGTTAATACTTTTCTTAAAAGCTCAGATCAACTAACATTACTTCTGTTTAGATCATATAAATGAGTATTAAGGAGACTGAGGACTTTTGCTTTTGGCTATTTACCTGTACCCCTGAGCCAGCTCTTCCATATGCTTATTTGTGACTGCAGCCTTCTGTTTCTTAACAATTATATAGGGTCTGGAATAGAAAAACAGAAAAAAACCCAAAAAACAAAACAGATTTACAGTAGTTCAACAAAAGAATTAAATCAGTAAGTTTACTATAGTGAAATGAGGGAAGCGGTAGATACGATCAAACTTATTTCTGGAGTGCTTGAGGACACCAGGTATTTTTTACAAGTGTGAGTGCACAGGGGCCTATTTTCTCTTTCTCACATACACACGCACACACACGTGCACACGCACACACCAGCTCATGTGTGCACATATACATGTATAAACACACAGTCCTTTCTCCAAGTACCTTTGGAAATATTTGGTTCTGAATGAGAAAGCAGTATGAAATGATACTCAATAAAGTCTAGAAAAAAAACCCAAAACCTTTAATACCTTTAATATCATATATTTTTTAAAACTGTGTAAATGCATCCATCATACCAAAAGCCTCTCCTGATTTCATACTGGGAGTATGGAGAGGTCAGCAGGCAGAGAACCATCACCAAGGAAAACAATGGCATTTTGTAGTGAAGGTCTGATGACTTCCAGCTGTCTAGAGTGGTTTGCTTTAGGACAAACATCCCTGGGCTACACTAGCAGGGTACTTAAAGCTACACACAACCAAAGAGTAGGTATGAGTTTGCAGGGAATATAGCTTTTTCACTTTGGGATTTTTAGTGATGTAATGGGCGTAAGGTAGAGAGCTTTGGTCCACACGTTCTGGTAGATTAACCTGTAACTGTCAGCGGTGATTTGCCTCTGAGGGCTTCGCCACCACGAGGAAACACCCGACACAAAGGACGGCATGCGGCACGAAACGTCAAGGGCTGTTGCTATTTGGACAAGCGGCTCTTACAGAGAGGAGCAAGTAACCAGCAGACACTCGTGCGCTCCACCCTCAAGTCCAAATAACTATTTGAGGACTAATGAGCACTTTTAAACAGTTAAGAAGAGGAGCTGCACAATTACAAAAGGGGGTACAAGCTGCTGGAAAGTGAACAGGGTGAACTCTTCATGGGACTCAACACTGCCTCAAAATCCTGGCTGCCCCTTGGCAGGGAAGCAGAGACCCTGCTGCCTCCCTCATTTGGGGCTGCAGTTCAGCTCAGCTTAAGAGACTGAGAAGTGATGGCAGAGCAGGGGTAGGAGAGGGAGGGGACCACACTTGGCCACCTCAGTTACCTTTCAGTTTACTCAATGAATTCTACTAATTCTTCCTGCCAGATCTATGTTGTGTCGTTATACAATCACTTCTAAAAAAAAAAGAACTAGTTTTCTTTTAGGCTATGCCATATTATGTGGGATATAATGAAAAAGAAAAATCCTAAAAAAGAGTAAGCTAGAAAATGTCAGTGTTTTCCCCACCCTTAATTGGGCCATGTTAATAGCTATAAATAAGCATCCAGTGTTTGCCTGGCACCCTACAGGGCACTTACCAGACCTTATATCAATCCTAGGGAGGCACTGTTATTTACATATTTACAGCTGAGGAAATCAAGGCCCAGAGACTTAAGTAATAAACTCAGAGTCACACAAGTCAGTAAGTGGGACATTAGGATTCAAACACAGGTATAGCATCAGTTAGGGCTCTTTGGTTGCAAAGAATAGGAACCAACTCTGGCAGATTTAAGCAAAGATGGAATTTACAAAAAAATAAGAAGAAAATTTTAAGGAGTTTACCAAAAGGCTAAGAATTTACTAGAAGGATAAGAATCAAAGAGAAAAGGTGCAATGCTCAGCCTCAGAAAGAAAAGGAGCCAGAACAGTCCCAAGGATCCAGAAAGGCAGGGGTAATGAGCAGCCTCTTGTATGCATCGCCGCCAGGATGAATCTGTTCCAGCCACTTCTTCCCTCGAGCTATTCTCTTTGGGATTCAAACTCTCTGAAGAGACGGTCTGACTGGCCTGGCTTGGGTCAGCCGCCTGTCCTTTGGCTGAGCAGGAGAGAGCACCTGACTGACCGTCCCAAGAAGCCTGCCAGTGAGGAAGGGCAATCCTCAAAGGAGAATGAGGAGGGTAACTGGAAGGAAACAAGGATGCCAGACAGACACAGACACTGGCAGTCCACTCTCCCAGCAGGGCAGACTTCCAAGCTCTTGCCACCACTCTAACCACTGCCAGCTCACTGACTTGTGCCCTCACACTACCTGAGGTCCACAAAGACAGACTTTGGTGAATCAAGTGAAGGCCTATGGAACAAGGTGACATCCTCAGCTGAAGTCCCTGCCTGTCCCCGAAGGACCAGATACCATGTCATGTTCATCTTCATAACCCCACCTAAGACACAGCACCTGTACAAAATAGCCCCTAAATATGTGCGGAATGAATATAAGGCACCTACTCTTCTACCGGATCTAATGTTACGGTATCTCTTCATGCTTCTATGTTTCTTATTCTTGCCATTCCTTAGCCTTTCTCCTTTCCTCCTTTATCCTTTAAAGCAATCCTACTCATCCTTTAAAGGTCAGTTCATAGCAACAGAATATAGTGGGTAAAATCAGCACTGTTGGAGTCAAATGAATTCTAAGGACTTCCGGGTGAAAAACAGACTCCACCACTATCTGGCTTTGGGTAATTTACTTAGTCTCACTAAACCCTGGTACCTCATTTGTTAAATGAAAATAATAATCCAACCTTATAGGGTTGAATGTAGTTAAAGCCTTACACATAATACATCTATTAAGATAATAAATAATGGCTAGCACTTATTACTCGCAGAGTTGGTTGTTATTACTAATTATTTCTGCCTTTCCCAGCGGACTGAGTTCTCTGAGGGCAGAGACTGACTCCCATTAATCTTTGAATCCCCAGTAGCCAGTATGCATATTCATGAGGTGTTTGCTAAGTGAATTAAATTTATCTTAACAATGAAAGAGGTTAAAGCAGCTTCAAAAATAAAAACAAGTCCATTTCTTTCAAAAGCAAACATAAAGAGATCTTAATAACTCTTTCTAGCCACATCTACCTGCACAGCCTTCCTCCATCAGAGGAAATATAGACACACCGATCTGTCAGATTCGTTGAGATGGAAACAAATTCATTGATATATCCTGCTCTTCGCATCAGTCGAAATGTATTCACCAGCTTCTTGTGGTCTCGAATGACGCCCAGGATGTTACCTAAGCAGAAAGAATAAGAATAGTCAAGACCGAAATAAAAAATAAATCTAATGGGATTTAAAATATCTACTCAACAAAAACAATAAGCAGCACTGAGCAGTCATTTGGAAGTACTGTTATTAAGCCTGCAGCCAGTCCACAAGGCTGGAGGCAGCAGCAGAGTGGAGTGGTCAAGGGCAGCCCGGGGTGGGGACCGGGGTCCAGGGCCAGGCCTACCACACCCTGGCTGCATAACACTGGTGAAGCCAGCCTCAGTCTCCTCGTCTGTCAGCACCGTGCAGGGACATGAACTCGGGTCCAGACCCCTGGGGCTGAACACTGGCTCTACCACTTCTACAGGGTTGATGTGAGGATTAAATGAGCTGATCTCATGGAAAGCACTTAGAACTGGACAGAGCACCTAGTAACTGCTATTTTTAAACCAGTTTTGTTGTCATCATCTGAGAAATGAGGAAAATGGCCTTTGGCTCCCAGGGCTAGTGTGAGGATTTAGAGAGGTACTGGGTGAGTACCCAGAGTAAGGACTCACTCAGCGTTAGCTGCCAGAATTCACTGAGCGAGGCAGGCAGCCAACAGCCCTGTTTTCCTTCTCACCAGCCCACGCGGGAAATGGTGAAGGCCTCCCAGAGCAGGAAAAAGGGGGAGAAGAGAATGGGGGCTGAGGCCAGGATGAGCACATGCAGCACACCTGTGAGGGGACAGGCACCCAGGCCACCAAGCCACACCTGCTGCAGCATCTCTGGAGGACCCTCAAGTGGGTGGGAAGGGGTATGAGAGAAGCAACTGGAGCAGAAGCTGAAGGAAAGGGACCCTCTCGCCAGAGGCTGCGGACAATCACTCACTCAGTGGCTGAATACAAGTCATCTCACTGTAAGGGCTGATCTGATTATTTCTGCAGAATGTCTCACATATTTAACTTGAACTTAAAGATACCGTATTGAGCCTCATTCCACTGTGCATACGCTGCCAGCTGTCAAAGCTACCCTTTAGCTCTGATAGCTGTATTGTCTCAGAACCTGGATCACTCAGCCAATGGAATAACTGTTTCTGTTACCGTTTTTTCTACCTTTCAATTAATGTCAACCTGGGTCCAGAATTAAAGTATACTCAGGGGGTACAGCTCAGTGGCAGAGAATTTGACTGCAGAATTAAAGTATATTTGTGCTCTATATACATGGGTAATAGTCGATTCCCTCCCCCTCCCAAACAGACTGTTTAGGATCAACATGTCTCCATAATATACTCACCATTAAGAAAGACAAGAAACACATTTGGGTAAGACAGCTCTTCCCCACATAATAAATTCACATCTTCTACTCCCAAGTTACTGGCTAATTTAACAATAGGTCCATCTTCCATGTCAGTTGTGATGTGCGTCATAAGGGCCAAGTTTTTAACCAAACCACATGCCTAAAAAACAAAAGACAGTCATTTCTAAGAATGAACATGAGTAACACAAAGTACAGTTTGTGTTTGAAAATAGCTCACCACTCCACTGGTGACAAGGCAAAGCAGTACAGCCTCGTAGGGAACACTTTGGAGATTCATACAAAGCCTTAAGGATATACCTACCCCTTATCCTAGAGGAATTTATCCTGAACTAGAAAGCAAGGATATAAACGTAGATTTAGCCACAGACATGCTCAGCACAGTACTATTTGAACTGGAAATAATGATGACATTATAAATGTCCCCTCCCCAAAGAAACCAATTGCCTAAATTGCTATTCCCTGACAACAGAACACCACAGTCATTAAGATGACACTGTATAAAAACAGTAAAGGAAAACATTGATAATTGTGAATACATAAAAATATAAAACTGCTGGCCTGAAATGAGAAAGAGTCTGCAAAATAACTGGCCGGTACTCTCCAAGCTTCTTGGTCATAAAAGACAAAGAGTGAAGAACCGCTTCAGAATAAGAGGCTAAGGAGACTCAACAACTGAGAGCAATCCTGGATCAAAAAAAGACAGTGGGGCAACTGGCAAAATCTGAATCAGGTCTACAGATTACAATATTGTTGTCAGTGTTAATTTCATAACTGGGGTTATGAAAGTTGATAACTGGGGCTGTGAGGTTGATAACTGTGCTATAGTTACCTAAGATGTCACATTTGGGGAATCTAGGTGAAGGATCATGGAAATTCTTTGCACTATTTTTGCAACTTTTTTTGTATGCCTGAAATTATTTCAAAGTAAGAAGGAAATGAAAAAAATATTTTTAAACTTCTATACAACCAGAGGAAAAAAATCTAAAGCAAACATATAAACAAGGAAGTAATACAGCAAATTAAGAAAAAAACAAAAACACTTGAGACACATGTGACATGTAAAGATTACATCTTCAATCTTAGAAACCATCTGCTGTAGTGATGCACAAAACAGGTACTTCATCTAGATTAGTTGAAGCAATCTCTGGGAAATTTAGTGTTCCAAAACTCAAGATGTGTAAGTTATGCAAATTTGACAAGCTGGAAAATTTTAATGTGAATTTCCATATGGTTTAAGATAAATCAGGAGAAGAATGATAAGTTCTAAAAATTATAACCCTGTATGGACTTGTATTTTTCACCTCTCCCAAGTCATAACTAATTCCTACACTTTGGAACAGATATCTTTTACCTGTCATATTTAACTTCTTTATTCACTCAGCATATATTTATGGGGCCTTTAGTCTGAATGAGGCTCTGGGCTAGGACCTTGGGATACAATGGTGAACCTAACACGGTTCCTTCCTCCAGAATTTTACAATTTAGAAGGCATAAAATCAAGTGAAACCAACAGTGGTTAACATGAAGTAGAAAGGGCCACGACACAGGAAATAGTGGGTGCTATGGATGTGAACCAATTTAAACTCCTTGGTTTAGTGTTCTGGTAACTGCTTATGTTTCCTATATAAGTGAGTTGGAATCCAACTTAGGTCTTGGACTGTGTGCTCCTAGTTGGCTGCAACTGTGACTCTGATGTCCTTTAAAGTACAGCCACAGAAAATAAGGAGTTGCTTAAAAAGAGCTCCTTGTGAGCAAAGGTGATGGGTCTCTTTAATTTTCCTTCATATTCTTATCCCCTCTTCACTGCCTGGTTTGACTCTTGGGATAAACTAAAACAAGCAAGAAAATTTGGACAATATTTCTATTTAGGTGAGATAATAAATCAAAGACTTCTGTAGGTACTGTTCGGGAATGATACTGATGACATTCTGATGGCTGCATCAACATTTCTCTGCCAGATACGTGGCTGACCCCAAAAACGATACAGCCTGGGGGAACGGGAGAAGAAGCAGAGCATCACCAACAGGCATGACCACTGACACAGCGGAGACTCCTTGGGGACCTTACCTCTCCTTCAGGAGTGTCCGAAGGGCAGAGCATTCCCCACTGAGACGGCTGGAGCGATCGAGGACCACTCACTTTTCTTGTTTTTTCAAACTGGGAAGAGATTCTTGTCATCATGCCCAGTGCGGATATATATGACAAGCGAGACAGCACCTGAGTCACACCCTGGCGATCCATTTTAAATCTCTTCAGAGACCAATTTCCCTGAAGGGAGAGGAAAGACATGAGCTACCCCTGATCCATTCATGTGGTCTGATACTCTGAAGTCACTCGGAGAGGCTCAGCATAGGAACTGCTTGTTTGTGAAATGAGAGCCATGATATATATTCAGAAATCAAAATGTCACAATTAAAATTTAGCCAAGTTACTCACCGGGGTTTTCTAGGAATTTCATGGATATTACCTATATCTAGCAACCACCTCGGAATGCTCCAACGCATCAACATTATCACATCAGAGTGGGTATTTTCTGAAGAACTAATTATGTTCTGAACAAGCCAGTTCAACCAAAGATTTCCACTGGAAGCAATAAGCCAACTAATAGAACACTAGCAGTTTCTACACACATTTAAGGTAACACTAGCTTGAAGCTCAAAGAGATAATTTCATGTTGCAATGTGCCATTATCTGGATGTCTTCCAAAATTAGTTTTAATGAGAGGAAAATATAGCAATAGAAAAAAGACTCTAATAGCAGTTACCAGGGAAAATGAATAACTATAGGCTTCTTAATCAAGGCTAAAAGTTGCACATATATTCATATTAATAAATATTATATACCTTCTTTGGCTACCATGTCAATCTTAGATTCATATGAAATAAATTTTAAACATTAAATTTACCTTATCTCCTATGCATTGAAAGTACTGAAATATATTAAATATATTATTTTATAGTGGTATTAATTGTACACATTAAATATTCTCAAGGATAATTCAGGATTAAGGTTAGGAATCATTAAGTTTGCAACTCATGGCAATGTGAATTAACAGAAAACAGTACGCAGAGAAAAAGCAAAGTAGAAAACAAAATGTCAAAAAGTGATTGATTCAATGATCTTTCTGATTCAAAGGGAAAAAATTACATCTGCTAAACAGTGGTTCTTCATTTTTTTGATAATCTGATGAAAGCTATGACTATTCTCGAGAAAAATGCACATAGGACCACAAACAGAAAATTTGCCTTCAATTTCAAGGAAGGACTCATGGATCCCAGATTAAAACCCCTCACAGTAGAAAAACTCATCTGTTTGAATTTAAATATTTGACTTCAGGGGAGCTCCTCACAAATTAAAGTTTAAGCATTATTTCAGTGAAGATCTATCACTTCAGAAACTTGAGTTTTTGATAGAGTGGAAAAAAGCTAAAACCTAGGAAGAAACTTGATGCATTACAAAGCAAAGAAATGGAGCAAACACACTGATCCCACAAGTTAACTTCTCATATTGCTTGTTGAGTTAACTCCTTTTATTCTTTGAATGAGAATGAACCTAGTAAACTGCCTTATGACCACAAAGTAAGAGCAAGGAAGATAAATAAATATTCATCACAGGGCTTCCCTGGTGGCGCAGTGGTTGAGAATCTGCCTGCTAATGCAGGGGACGCAGGTTCGAGCCCTGGTCTGGGAAGATCCCACGTGCCGCGGAGCAACTGGGCCCGTGAGCCACAACTACTGAGCCTGCGCGTCTGGAGCCTGTGCTCCGCAACAAGAGAGGCCGCGACAGTGAGAGGCCTGCGCACCGCGATGAAGAGTGGTCCCCGCTTGCCACAACTAGAGAAAGCCCTCGCACAGAAATGAAGACCCAACACAACCAAAATAAATAAGTAAATTAATAAATTCCTGCCCCCCCCAAAAAAAAAAATATTCATCACAGAATTCAACTAAGACAGCAGCTGCTGGCAAATAGGAAGTAGATGGGGAGTGAAGCCGAGATGTTCAGCAAGATAATCTTTTCCAATATTCTTCAGGAGTTTTAAAAAGGGAGAGAGGAGAAACAGACAAAGCGTCTAAAACTGCTCCTCTGAGAAAATTTATTTGCTGAAAATAGTCTACATATGACAACAATCACAATTTTAGAAGTTGATCTTTTTCCAGTTGTCTACAGATTGGGGTTCACCTGTAACAAGGCCTACTACTGATTTTCCTAATAAGCAGTCTGCTCCCGGACGTAAAGTGGTATCACTTAGGGGCAAAACAACTACTCAAAACAGCTATTCTGACCTGAAAATCATGGGTCAAAAGCACAGAAAAGTCATTCTAACAGAAGTGTGTTCAAGTGCTCTTTGGAGACTTCTCTTCAAATATTCAGGAATCTACTTCCAGACAAGTTTGGGCCACAGGAGTGTGAGGGGCCTAAAGAGGCACAAAGGCCAGGCTCCCCTCAGGTCTAGATGGAGCTGTCACGGCGAGGGCTGCTCAAACAGACCCACGGCAAATTTCTCAAGTCAAGTAGGGCAGCAAGTCGACCACTAATTCTTTCATTGTTAAGGGAGTCCACGTGCTACTCTATACTATTCTTTTGTTGGGACCAAATCCCATCCATAAAACTAATTTTATGTCTGGCATACAAAACGTGAACAAGACTTTATCAGATAGACCTATAGATGTTACGCTTTAAGAAAGGGAGCAAAAACCTATCTGATAACCCTTTATGAACAGCCGGAGGCCCTGAACACACAGCAGCTGCTGAGGCCTGAATTCATCACTCACATGAGAACAGCTGATAGCTCTTTGAGGAAT
This sequence comes from Globicephala melas, assembly GCF_963455315.2. Lineage (NCBI taxonomy): Eukaryota > Metazoa > Chordata > Mammalia > Artiodactyla > Delphinidae > Globicephala > Globicephala melas. The sequence goes on from NC_083323.1 coordinate 15,819,618, forward strand.
ATAAACCTACAATGAAATGAAACATGTTGTACTGTTCTGGACAAACGTTGTCATTAATAAACCTACTTGTAATATATCAGTTTTATGACAGAAGAAAATGGGGAAAAGTATCCATTGAAAGAATGGTTATTAACGGTTAAACTAAAAGATTTTTCCTTTATGTAAAAGTATATCTATTTTCTTATTGCCTCATATAACAGGAACTATAATTTGGCAATGAAGTAATATAGTAGTAAAATTCCTACTGATTTAAACTGTAGACTATCTTTCAAAGTAGAAAATTTATGACTTAAATATACATATACTTTTTTCACCTAGATTCTCAAAGTATCAGTACTTTAAATTTCCCACTGAACAGGTTTACAAATAAGTTACAAAACTCTACCCAAATGACTGAAGACTTACGGTTGAAATGGCATTCACCATGCCATTGGTAATCTGGTCCTGACGCATGTGTTTCACAACATCAAACTGGGCTGCTCTTTGCTTAGGAATCACCTGGTCTGCAATCTTCTTCATTTCAGAATTAAATTTTTTGAACAAATCTTCAAAAAGAAGAGATAAAAGCTAAAGGAAAAAAAAAGTATATGGTGAACTTTCAAAATGCATTACTAGCTTATTTACTAAGTTTTAGGTCCTTATTAAACTTTGTTTAAAAAAAGATGGAGAAACTGCTTAAAACTGAAAAAAATATATTTTAAAATTCAATTTGATAAACATGTACTTTTATTGATATATGTGCTTATCACTATGCTTGGTGTTGGGAATAAGAGCAAAGATGACAATCCCTGCATTCATAGATTTTTAATTTAGACCAGTCATTCCCAGACTGAGATTTCATTGACCAGTGACCTAAATAAATGAAGAAAATATTTATGGATAAGAAGACCATTTTAAGGTTACTAATTTTCCCCAAATTGATCTAAAATTCCACTGCAACTCTAATCAAAATCCCCAGGTTTTTAATGAAAATTGAGGCTAACTCTAAAATTTATGTGGAAAAGCTAAGACCCTAAAATAGCCAAGACATTCCTGAAAAAGAAGGCAAATGGACTGATTAACGTATAGATAAACTGACCAGTGGACAGAACAAAAAGTCCAGAAACAAACAACACATATATTAAAATTTGTCATATGATAGAGATGGCATTTCAGATCAGTAAGTAAATAAAAGACTACAAATAGGGGCTTCCCCGGTGGCGCAGTGGTTCAGAGTCCGCCTGCCAATGCAGGGGACACGGGTTCGTGCCCCAGTCCGGGAAGATCCCACATGCTGCGGAGCGGCTGTGCCCGTGAGCTATGGCCGCTGAGCCTGCGCGTCCGGAACCTGTGCTCCGCAACGGGAGAGGCCACAACAGTGAGAGGCCCGCATACCACAAAAAAAAAAAAAAAAAAAAAAGACTACAAATAAATGGTGCTAGGACAACCGGTTATTCATTTCAGAAACAAATGAAACTGCTTCTTTACTTCATTCCATACCCCAAAATGCAACAAATACCAAAGGCATGAGTTTAAAATATAAAGAGTACTAACTATTAAAAAGAAGAAAGGGTTGACAAATTAAAATTACAAACTTCTAGAATTAAAAGATACCATAAAGTTAAAAAAAAAAAAAAATCCAGACTGGGAGAAGATACCAGCAACACATGTAACTGACAAAAAACTGGATCCAAAGAACACCAAAAAAATCTTAAAACCAATAAGGAAAATACAAACAGCCCAAAAGACATTTAAGAAAAAACAGGAATGGTCAATAAGCATATGAAAAAGAGGCTTAATCTCATTAGTAATGACGGAAATGCAAATTAAGCCCACCAGGAGATGGTACAAAAATGTTTAATTTCGACACTAAGTCATAGGATGGAGACCATCAGGACTTATGTACAGTGCAGTGTTCAAATACTTGGGAAAGTAGTTTGACACTCTCCAGTCAAGTTGAAGATTTAACTTGATTCCATGACTGGGCAATCCTATTTGTAGAAACTCTGTCATGTAGGCACCAGAAGATATGAATAAAAATGTTCTTTTTTTTAAAAAAAGGTAAGTCATACAAAGGTCTTGATAAGTAGGATAGATAAAGGGATATTTATCATATGTATCATATCTTTAAACAACTGAATACAAAAATGGAAGTGAAATACAGTGGCATGAAACAATATAGATGAACCTTTAAAACAATGTTAAATGAAGAAAAAAGTTGCAGAAGAACGTATATGATATGAATCTATTTTTATAAAACTCAAAAACTCAAAAATAATGCCAAGTTCTTGGATTGGAAGAATCAAATATTGTTAAAATGACCATACTACCAAAGGCAATCTGCAGATTCAATGCAATCCCTATCAAATTACCAATGGCATTTTTCACAGACCTAGGACAAATAATTTTAAAATTTGTATGGAAACACAAAAGACCCCAGATAGCCAAAACAATCTTGAGAAAGAAGAACGGAGCTGGAGGAATCAAGCTCCCTGACTTCAGACTACACTACAAAGCTACAGGAATCAAAACAGTATGGTACTGGCACAAAAACAGACACATAGATCAATGGAACAGGATAGAAAGCCCAGAAATAAACCCATGCACTTATGGTCAATTAATCTATGACATAGGAGGCAAGAATACACAATGGAGAAAAGACAGTCTTTTCATTAAGTGGTGCTGCGAAAACTGGACAGCTACATGTAAAAGAATGAAATTAAAACATTCTACATGTAAGTGATATCATATGATATTTGTCTTTGACTTACTTCACTCAGTATGACATATGTGGAATCTAAAAAAATGGTATAAATTAACCTATTTACAAAACAGAAATAGAGTCACAGATGTAGAAAACAAACTTATGGTTACTAAGGGGAAAGGGTTGTGGAGAGGGATAAACTGGAAGACTGGGATTGACATACACACACTACTATATATAAAAGAAATTGAAACTAACACAACATTGTAAATCAATTGTACCCCAATAAAACTTAAAAAAAAAAAGAGACAACTAATAAGAACCTACTGCATAGCACAGGAAACTCTACTCAATACTCTGTAATGATCTATATGGCAACAGAATCTAAAAAATAGTGAATATATGTACATGTATAACTGATTCACTTTGCTGTACAGCAGAAACTAACACAACATTGTAAATCAACTAACTCTAATAAAAATTAATTTAAAAAATAAATAAAACATTCTCTAACACTATATGTTAAAAAAAAAAAAACTCAAAATGGATTAAAGACCTAAATGTAAGACTGGATCCTAGAGGAAAATATAGGCAGAACACTCCTTGACATGAATCACAGCAATGTTTTTTTTGGATCCATCTCCTAGAGTAATGGAAATAAAAACAAAAATAAATAAATTAAACCTAGTTAAATTTAAAAGCTTTTGCACGGCAAAGGAAACCATCAGCAAAATGAAAAGACAACCTACAGAATGGGAGAAAATATTGCAAACAATGTGACCAACAAGAGATGAATTTCCAAAATAGACAAATAGCTCATACAGCTCAATATCAAAAAAACAAAAAATGGGCAGAAGATCTAAATAGACATTTCTCCAAAGAAGACATACAGATGGCCAACAGGCACATGAAAAAATGCTCAACATTGCTAACTATTATAGAAATGCAAATCAAAACTACAACGAGGTACCACCTCACACCAGTCAGAATGGCCATCATTAAAAAGTCTACAAATAACAAATGTTGGAGAGTGTGTGGAGAAAAGGGAACCCTCTTGCACTGTTGGTGGGAATGTAAATTTGTAGAGCCACTATGGAGAACAGTATGGAGGTTCCTTAAACAACCAAAAACAGACTTACCATATGATCCAGCAATCTCACTCCTGGGCCTATATCCTGAGAAAACTATAATTTGAAAAGATACATGCACCCCAATGTTCACTGCTGCACTATTTACAACAGCCAAGACATGGAAGCACCCTAAATGTCCATTGACAGATAAATGGATAAAGAAGATGTGGTAGATATATACAATGGAATATTACTCAGCCATAAAAAAGAATGAAATAATGCCATTCAAAGCAACATGGTTGGACCCAGTGATTATCATACTAAGTGAAGTAAGTCAGAGAAAGATAAATATCTTATGATATCACTTATATGTGGAATCTAAAAAATGATATAAATGAACTTATTTACAAAACAGAAATAGACTCACAGACATAGAAAACAAACTTATGGTTACCAAAAAGGAAAAGGGTAGGGGAGAGAGGATAAATTAGGAGCGTAGGATTAACAGATAAACACTACACTATATAAAACAGATAAACAACAAGGACCTACTGTATAGCACAAGGAACTATATTCAGTATCTTGTAGTAACCTATAATGGAAAAGAATCTGAAAAAGAATATAAATCTACATACATACAAACACACAAACATATATATAACTGAATCACTCTGCTGTACACCTGAAACACAACATTGTAAATCAACTATACTTCAATAAAAAAAAGTGAAACTTATATTGTAATAAACTATTTTAAAATTTTTAAATAAATGATGCAATAAAAAAGAAAATAATAAGTACTCAAATTCAGGATAGTGGGGAAAAGAGAAGACAGAGTAAGGAAGAAATATATAAGTAAATGAAATGGTAATTAATGGTCAATTATTAAGAATTACTTAAGTTGGTAGTGGATTTGAGGGTGTTGATTTTATTTGTCCCCTTCATAACTTACATATCTGTGACATTTTTATTTATACTTATTATGTTAAAAATTATATAATAAATTATATTAAACCATAGTAACCATGGAAAACAAATCAATGGGATGGAATAGGAAGTCATAAAAATAGACTAGGATGGTTCTGTCTCCAGAATTGATAGAGTAGCTCCTATCAGATGGATTCATCTGCTCATAAAAATTATAAACGCTGGACAAAATATTGAAACTATTTGAAGGCACTGGAGAGTAAAAGCAGGCAGAAACTGAAGGAAAGTTGACACTTATCAAAAGTGCATTTCCGTTTTTAAGGCTTTTCAACTAAGAGTAGGACACATTAACAAAAAGGGTCCAAGCTACACTGGAAGCTAAAACTCGGAGAGACCCACAGTTTTACTGGATTGAAGGACCAGAGGGAAAAGATCTGAGCCACCACAGTAGCTGGAAAGTGAGAGGAAATTCACAGAAAGGAGAGAACCACAAATAAAATCAACACCGTCAAATCCACTACCAACTTAATCTTGGGAGAAAACCCCAAGATTATGTATATAAACTTCGCCCAACTCTCTGGCTGACCCCTGAACTACACGTTGAAAGGTGTGGCCCATGTCCCCTACTGCCCCAAATCAGGTGTGGGTTGTGACTGCAATTTTCAATAAAGTCTTTTTTCAATAAAGTAAAGTAAGTGAAGCTGTGACTTTTAAGACCAGGTCATTAAGGCCACACAGATTCTCTTGTGCACGTGAAACTCACTTGGAGTCCTGAGCCACTCTGATGCCACAGCACTGGAATGGTCAAGACCGAGCTGAGCCCAGCCTTCCAGACACCCCACCACCTCCGGCAGAACAACTACCAACCGAGCCCCATGTGAAACAGAAGAATCACACAGCCAAATCCTGCCTGAATTCCTGACCCACAAAATTGTGAGATACAACAAAACGGTGATTGTCTTAAGCCATGCAATGCAGAAACAGATATAACCAGAACACTGTTTATATACAGTTCTCAAAACTAAATAAGTGGCTTATGACAAATAAATAGCAGGCATACTTCTTCAATAATCAAATATATTATTACAATGACTTAAATTCCCCTGAAAAATTAATTATATTAGTTTTTTTTTCCTTTATAGAGGAAGAAAAAAGTAGGATATATTTGTAATCTAAGCTACCTAACCAAACAGTAATGTAATATTGGGGGACATTATATATGCACCCATTATACAGTTAAACAGGAATTCTGAAGTTCAGTGAAATCTTGTAAGCTAAAGATTTTCCAAATTTCACACTATTCTTGAATGCTTATAACCCACTGGTAGTTTTCTGACTCAAAATGAAGACATTAAAACCAATGAGTCTCCTCCAGCCACTGCTGAAGAAAGCATTTCCTAAATGGAACGTTACTTTACACTCTTCTCCCTTAAGGTAGACAAGTCCTTCCACTTTTCTACTAAAATCAACTTTGCAGATGGGAAAGCCAGGATCCTGAACTTGATTTGCCATGTCAGAAGTGTTCTACAAAGAAAACTTCCTCCTCTGAGAGCTTAATCCTATCTTCTACTCAGACCCAGCAGTTTCCTTCATGGAAGAAAGAATATGGGAATGGAAGCAGGTGCAGGGGAGGAGAGGGATGGAGAAGCCCATTTCAGCAACTTCCTGTGTAAACTGGCAAAAGGAACTTGAATAAGCATCCTGAACAGAAGCAAATGCCCTTAACCTAAACCACAAAAGCTCAGCTCTATTTTAATTAGTTCCTTACACTTAGACTTTTGCGTCTCAAATTATGACAAAGTTTTTTTGGATCCTAGCTGAATTTGTTGTAGCCCCCTGATTCAAGCACAAGGAAATGCCCCGGTACTAAACAAGTAAAATGTAAGAGCACACTCAACAAAACTAATGCCTCATAAATAAATTTCTCCACCCTTAAAATTTCAACGTAAGAGAAATAACGTTCTCCAGTTCACAGAGCAGTGAGAAGCTACAAGGCCAAGTCACACAATAAGCCACATTATTTAGGTCAAGAGTAAAATGATTAAAAGGGATGGAATGCTGGTGATAATATTCAATACCTTTCATTGCTAGCATGAGGCCTTTCAGCCTGCCTAAGACAGGAGCACTAAAGAGCAAATTATATTTAAGAAAAAATGCTGACAGCTCATCAATTGATTTTCAATGAAAATGCTAAAAAAATTAATAAAGAAGTTAAGCTGCTGAAATACAGTTTCACCAATTAGCTTAATGTCAGAGAATTCTAATTAGGCGTCTTGAGATTGCTATTTAGTGTTTAAGCCTTCAGAGTGCCAAATTCTCCTTTTCACACAAGCTGGTTGCAAAATTAAAGACATTAGGCAGCCTTAATTACATTATCAGAACAGCTGGGATTAGGCAATCTCTGAAGTCAAGACGGCATTCTTTTGTCACAGGGTGGAAATCCCTGGCTTTCCAGGGTGCCGGATTTTGGTGCCGTTCCATATCTCACCCATACAAAGCAAGCTGCATTAGAAACAAAAAAATCTGCAGATGAAGAATAGAGTAATGCTCAGCAAATAATGAACACATTACTGAAAAAGAAAAGGTAGGTGAAAAGATTAAGCCTGAAATCGGTAGGTTTTGCTAACACCTCTATTGGCGGCTGGCCGGCCAGCCCTCTGGTGGCAGTGAGACTAAGGGAAAGCTCTGTGAACCGGCTTGGCCAGTGGATACAGCTCTGTTATCTAAAGCTGAAGCACATTTATACTCCCTCATCCCACGGGGTGTGAAATTAGCAGATATTGTTTTTACACAGTTTTGCCAACACAATGTCTTTTATGTCTTTACATTGCTTATAAAGCAATGTTTTCTTGCACATGGGAACCCTCTTTTTAATTCTAATTTTTTAAGCAACAGGATAGTCTCTCCTCTCCCCTCTCAACTCCGCTCCTTAGTCCTCCAAACACCCAACATTTTTTTTTAAAGGACTCATTTAACAGCATGATTTCTTTTCCAAATAAAAAACTGTAAAAATTGGGATTGTTGGTGGTGGGGATTCGCACAATCCCCTGAACAGTGGTCAATCTGAAGGTGGCCAAAAACCCACCTGTTGGCATTAGCCACTAACCAGACAGAACTTCCCAAGTATTCCGGGCATTAATTTTTTCTCAAAACCTAAAACTGCTCTAATTTTTCAATTCCAGTTTTTTACATTTTAGATGTGGTAATTAATATCTGCGGTTATCATTCCAGGCACCATCACTGTCATCTGGAATACTGCATAGTCTCCTAACTGGTCCATTCCTGGTCTGTTCATCTCCAAATCAGATCTCTTAAACTGAAAATCAGATGGTGTCACTTCCCCGATTATGACTCTCTCGTGGTTTTCCACTGCATGCGAAATTAAATCCAAAACTCTTCCCATGGCCTACGATGCTAGTTCTACAATGTCCTCTTTCACCACCCCTAAACCTCACACTCCAGCCACAATGCTCCTTTTCCAGTTCCTCCAATACAGGCGCTGCCTGGGGATGTATGTTGCTTGTGCGGGTCTCTTGATGGAATGCAGTTCCTGAGGTTGCGTGAGACTGGCTTCTCCTCACTCAAGTCTCAGCTGGAATGTCTGAGGGCTCGGCTTAAAATATATCGCTTTTTCAAAGAGGTCTTTCCTGACCATCCAGAATAAAGTTAACACCCCTTCCCCCAACCAACATCCCAACTCTAGCTCTAATATTAATTAGTCTGTTTTTGGTTTGCCTTAAACACTTATGACCATCTAATATCACATTTATTTACTGTTTACTTGTTCCCTGTTTGTCTCCTCTACCAAAATGTACACTGTTGAGAGCAGGTGCCCCATCAAGTCTCATTCACTATTGTATCTCCGGTGTCTAGTACTTTATCTGGGGACAGAGAGATGAATATGAATGTAAGTGGTTCCTGCCCTCAATGAGTTTACAGTGTAAAGGGGGAAAGAAGCGAGCAGGTAGAGAATTGTACAGCAATTCAGCATGCAAATAAAGACCTAAACAACTGAGCTACTAACTACTCCTGGGGTTCACAGGTGGTTTCAAAGAATGATGAATGCGTAGGAGCCCCTCATGATGGGGAAGGAGAAGGGGAGATAAGGGAGGGGCAACTTAGGCAGAAGACATAACTCAAAGGATGAAAGAGCATCACACTGTTTGGAAAGGAGTGGCTCACCTTAGCATGAGATGAGGCTGGAAGGGTGCACAGGGGCAAGATCATCAAGGACCCTGACAAGCCTGCTAAACAGTCTACACCTGGGGACTTCCCTGGCGGTCCAGTGGTTAAGACTTCCCCTTCCAGTGCAGGGGGTGCAGGATCGATCACTGGTTGGGGAGCTAAGATCCCACATGCCTCGGGGCCAAAAAAAAAAAGTCTACACCTGGTTCTGTAGAGCAGTAAGACTGTGTTTATGAACTTCACAGAGGAGTTTCAGGGGAAGGGCAAACAGGCAGAGAAACAAGCCCTTATACCCCACCTCAACCAGAGAGGCTCAACTTTTATCTGTTTCAATATTGGGATTCTGAGTAAGACTTCATGCTTTAAAAATCTTGAAACTCACACCTGAAGCTCAGGCCTGCTGAGGGATGCTCCCGGGAAATGGACCTGTGCTTCACTGAATCTCACAGTAAATGCTCAGGAATGTGTTGGGATGGCTTTGCACCAGGTAAATAGGCAGGCACCTGGCCAGAGCCTCCAGAACAGACAGATGGGAGGGGCAGGTGAGAATCACAGAAAGCACATAAAAAGATTCAAACATACTAATGCTGTGTTCACTCTTGAGTTGGGACATGTGAATATCTGCTTTATTGAGTCTTAATACACAAACACACATACGTGTTATATATAGTCCTGTATACGTGAAAATTTTCGTAACTAAAAAGCACAAAAGCAGGCATATGTCAAATTCTGTGGCAACACACACATTTAATGATTAAATCCCCACTAAGTAAGCAGACATACTGCTTTGAATATACGTTTCATACTAATGAGGATAAAATGTTCCTTTATGTGATTTCTTCTAAAACTGCAAAGCCTGACTCCAAACTTGCCCTTGACAAAGGACCCCAAAGGAGGCCAGAAAACTTAGCATAAATTCACACAGGCCTGAATGTCCACAGCCATGAGCTTCCAACAGTAAAACTTTAAAAAGCCAGTTAATAAAGATATTTGTATATGCATAGGGTGTCTCTGGAAGGATAGAGGAGATGAAGGGAAAAGTAACCATTACTGGAGGGAGGAACTGAGAACTGGGTCAGGTGAAAGGGTGGGGGGGGGGGGTCAGAGTGGGAGAAAGACTCATTTTCACTGTAAACTTCCTTGTAATTGTTTTAAAGTCTTTTTACTGTGCTAATATGTTATGTTAAATGTTTTTTGTTAAATGTTAAATGTTTTAAAAACATTTTTACTGTGTATTATTAGTTTTATTTTAATATCTGCTGCTTTTATAATGTTTACTGTTACATTATTTTTTAATCATAACATTGTTCTTTAAAAATTAAAAATACTTGCTTAAATTGGTAAGACAAATAACCACAAGAATGGGGGAAGGAACATCTTACAGTCCAGCTATGGTTGAAAGAACTATACAGAATGTTTCAGCTGTCTGCTGCAAGGAGACAGGATTCAGAGGTTTACAGCCAAGTTAAATGCCTTAAAACAAACAAAAAACAAACATTCTTCAGAGGAATAAAAGAGAATCCCGAGTCTCTACCATTCATCATCCACAATGTCCATCAGGATACAATCCAAGATTGTTACACACATGAAGAAAAAGGAGAACATGACCCATACTCAAGAGAAAATTTAATCAAGAAATTGACCCGGAGATGATTGATATGTTGGAATTAGACCAGAATTCTAAAACAGCTGTTAAAGTTCAAGGGTGTAAATGAAAATATGGTTGTGATGAATAAACAAACAAGAAATCTCAGTAGAGAAAATATACCCAAATGAAATTTCTACAACTGAAAAATACAATATCTAAACTAAGAAATTAACTGGATGAGTGTAATAGCATATTAGAGACAACATAAGAAAAAGTAAGGGAACCTGAAAATAGATCAGTAGAAATTATCCAATCTGAAAAAGAGAGTAAAATTGAAAAAAAAATCAACAGAGCCTTAATACCAAAGGGCCTAACAATATAATGAGTCAGAAGGACACGAGAGAATAGTACAAAAAAGATATTTAAAGAAATAAAGACTAAAAATGTCTCAAATTTGATTAGATATAAATTTACAGACTTAAGAACTTAGTGAGCCCTAAGTAGGATATTAACAGAGACCACCACACCAAGGCACTTTTTTAAAACCAAAGATAGGGACTTCCCTGGTGGCACAGTGGATAAGACTCTGCACTCCCAGTGCAGAGGGCCTGGGTTCAATCCCTGGTCAAGGAACTAGATCCCACACGCATGCTGCAACTAAGAGTTTGCATGCCACAAGTAAGGAGCCCACCTGCTGCAAACAAGGAGCCCACGTGCTGCAACTAAGGAGCTGGCAAACTGCAACTAAAGAGCCCTGGAGCCACAACTAAGGAGCCTGCCCGCCGCAACTAAGACCCACCACAACTGAGACCCAGTGCAACCAGCCAACCAACCAACTAAATAAATAAAAGAGAGAAAATATCAAAAGCAGCCAGGTCTATATTCTAGCTGTTTGATTTAAAGGTTCTGATTTAAATGCTGAAACATGAAGTTTCAAAGTTTTAGACACCTGTTACCCAGTTGAAGGGGATACATACTCTCAAAACAAGGTAAAATTTATCAGGCTAAGACTGAAAATGAGATAAAAGATGTCCTCATTAACCTACTTCTACTACATCACCAAAAAAGTTAGGGGATTGTTTACTTATTTATTGTCTATCTTTCTCACTAGACTATATGGACTAAGAGAAAAGGGACCTTTGTCTGTCTTATTTTCCCTGTATACCAGTTTCTAGAACTATGCCTGGCACACGATAGGAGTTTAATAAATATTTGTTAACTGAATAAATGATATTACTTAAAGCCATACATCATGTCCTACATTAAACAGAATGAGGGTAAACATCTCAAAAAAAGATATAATATAGGTAACACTATTAACATATTTAAAGAACTAAGAGTTTTCATAGCAATTGTTAAGTCAGAGATAGTAAGTCATGTGTGAATGTTTATACTCCAAATATACAAAACCTATATTCCATTCAACCATCTCTTCCTCCTATCTAAAATGAACACTAAATTAATTTTTATTGAGGAAAATAAAATAAGATTCCTGACATAAAATAATTAAATCACCTGTCCTGCCAACTCCAATCGCTTGTTACCATAATAATCTCTGTCGTCAACTTTATTATCTCCTTGGGCCAGAATTACTCTTCGCACCATCACTGCGGTATAGATACATTTGGCTCGGAAATTGAATTCTTTAACCTGTAATTCAGAAATCACAGAAAATTTCTGAGACAATGCACATTAAAATTTAAGGTGCCTCAAGAAAACAGTCAATGTTATCATATTTAAATAAGAAAATAACGAACTGTTCTGATTCTCCCCATTCAAAGAAATTCAACTAGTCTATAAACTTCCTGAGAGCTGAGATGATGACTTTTCATCTTTGTACTCAATACCTATGGTAACTTTTCTTCAAAGATGACCACCATCAACTCCTTCCCTCCCTATATGTTTTATGCCATTCCTTCATTAAGAGGTGGAGTCCATCACCCACTCTGGGTTGGCCTGTAAACTAGAAGTTTCCACTTCCTTTTTCTTAAAGTCCTGAAGTACCATGTGAGAAGTCTAGGAAATTTTGTTGGGGAGAAAAGGGCCACTTGGAAAAGCAATGAGGAGCCAGAGATATGAGTGAAGACGCATCTTGGATGTCCACCCCAGTCGAGCCTTTGGATGACTCCATCCTCAGCTGCTGTCTGTCTGCAACTTCATGAGACCCAAACTGAGAACCTCCTTCCCCACCACCGAGCCCAGTCAAACCAGAGAACCATGAGAGAGAGCAAAAAACTGTTATCTCAAGCCATTAAATTTTGGAAATGTTTGTTATGCAGCAATAAGTAACTCTACAACTGAAATCTACATAAACAAATCTGGCCCAATCAGTAAGTTAAATCAGAACTGGTTAAATCATTGCACTGGTTTGTTTGGGGAGACAAAAACCTTAGGTAACTAGGTAAATTCTTTCTCTACAACCTAAACGATGAGTTCTGAGAGTATGGACTAAGCTTCTGCCAATTCTAAGGAACATTTTATAGGCTTGACTATAGAAAATTCATATTATAAAATTTCTGTTTTACTTTCCTTAATCATTGAGTAAGATCCCAATGATATCCTATTAAGTTTATCACTGACAGATTAAAGAACAGCAACCGGTCTCCTTCACACATTCTTCTGTTGCTGCTAAGGAATTACACTAAATGATACAGGATGTTAGAAATTCTGTATATGTTTCCAAAAGTTCATTCTCCTTCAAAAGAAGTTTCACATCTTCATTAGGTCAATTTATCCCCTTTCTGTTACTGAGAACTTTAGAATGTGTTAAGAGAAATGTGTTAATTTTGGAATCTGGTAAGAGAAAAAGCAGCCCTAAAAGCTATTGTGTCATCTTGTACTCACAAAACAATTACATCAATAAGAAAGGTTGGAATAAATCTAGATCTTCAAAAAGAAAAGTCTCTGGTCCATCCTCAAACAAACAAATAAACAAACAAAAAAACCCTACAACCCTAACACCAACTACCACAACACTGAGCAGAAGAACCCAGTCTTTGAGTAGCTATAAGTAATTTACATTTGCAGTTGGTATTTACAAACTGTATGGTCCTCCATTCAGATACATCTAATTTATTTCTTTTTTCTGATTTTAATGTGGTGAGTTACATTGAACATGTAACTCTTCTAGTTGTATTTACTTTTTTTGTTAATGAAAAAAATGAAGCAAATTTTCATTAACCAAATTTTCAACTTTTAACAAAGTCCGAATCACGTGTTTATTTTGCATAAATAGTGGGAGACTCTCTCAAGACATTTATAAGTAGAAATAAATATGGATATTTACAGCAGATGCCCCACTGCACTTTAAAAGGCACTTGAACATTAACTCATTTTGCCGTTCCCCCCTTTTTAAACTACTATATGCTGAAAAGTAAACCTTAGGTCTAAATTGAAAAAATAAGTTAATACTGAGCCCATTTTTCCTACTGATATGGAGAGTGGGAATCCTTTAATCTAGTAGCTGACATCACTTTTTGGTAGAATGCCAATAATAGTTCCGTTATCCCTTTGTGAACTATCTGAAAGAGGGAGAGAAAAAAGACCTACCAAATGAGCTTGGAACACTGAAACAGAATTGTTATCGCCAAAACTCTGGAGTCCTTTTAATATTATCTTGGAGGAAAAAAGAGGTCTTAGGCATCTTGGGGAAACCCTTAGAGCAGTGGTTTCAAATTTTAGTGTGCATCATAATTACTGCAGGGCCTGTTAGAACAGATTGCTGGGCCCCACTCCCAGAGTGTCTGACTCAGTATGTCTATGGTAGAGTCCAAGAACTTCTGGCAAGTTCCCAGGTGATGCTGACTCTACTACGTAGTCTGAAAAACTCTCACTTCCAAGGAACTGAGAGGTTGGGCTTCGGAGCCAAAGCCTCAAGTACAAGTGTAGGGACTGCTGAGCATCCTGCCTATCTCTCCCCCTCTATGAAGATACATCTGAACCAGTGCTTTCTACATTTTAGTCATTCAAGTACCACCATCATGATTATTGTCATATCTCTGTAACACTTAAAGTCCTAATTATTTAATATTTTTGGTCAACTTTAAACAACTCATTTTTAAGTAAGCTTCATCTATACAATAATACCATAAAATCCTAAATATCACAGAAATGGATTTAATGTGCTAGTTGTATTTTTTCTAATAAGTACATAATTATTTAAAGAAAAATGTCCTTATATAATCTAAAATCACCTCTAACAGTATTCTTAGGTAAATACTGTCCTAAACCATTCCGGAAAATGAAGGTCTTTTCTTGGTTTATCTATTCTGACTTTACTCCTCACTGGATCATATATAACAAAACTTCTTTTTTTAAAAAATGTATTTATTTTATTTATTTATTTTTGGCTGCGTTGGGTCTTCGTTGCTGCGCAGGGGCTTTCTCTAGTTGCAGCGAGCAGGGGCTACTCTTCATTGCGGTGCACAGGCTTCTCATTGCGGTGGCTTCTCTTGTTGCGGAGCATAGGCTCTAGGCACACAGGCTTCAGTAGTTGTAGCATGCGGGCTCAGTAGTTGTGGCTCACAGGCTTAGTTGCTCCATGGCATGTGGGATTTTCCCAGACCAGGGCTCGAACCCATGTCCCGTGTTACGAGGTGGATTCTTAACCACTGTGCCGCCAGGGAAGCCCTGACAAAACTATAGAAACGGTAGCTTAGGCCCACTGCAACCACACAAAAGTACCAATGTTCAGCTTTATCAATTTACATAAATAAATTTTGGTATAGCCAGCATTCTATCAGCTAAGGCTTCTTTAACCAAAAGGTCTCCTCAGCTGTTGTACAAAGCTAAGTGAGGCCCCAATGGAGACGTGATGGCCATGTCTGGGAGCCAGCAAACCATGGAGCTTTATGTGCACCCTACCACTGAATTGGCACAATGGTATTAGTTTCATTGTTCAGATGAGAAAACTGAAGCTTAGAAAAGTTAAGATTTGCCCAAAGTAAATCAGCTAGGAAGTTAAGAAACTCAGTTTGAACCCTTGTCTCTCTGGCTCTGAAGCCCTTGTTATTTCCACTACTCATTTTTGCATTTTTTTTTTTTTTGCAGTACGCGGGCCTCTCACTGTTGTGGCCTCTCCCGTTGCAGAACACAGGCTCCGGATGCGCAGGCTCAGCGGCCATGGCTCACGGGCCCAGCCACTCCGCGGCATGTGGGATCTTCCCAGACCGGGGCACGAACCCGCGTCCCCTGCATCGGCAGGCGGACTCTCAACCACTGCGCCACCAGGGAAGCCCATAAACTGTTTTTCTAATCACCTAAAATTCAGTTCAGACACAGCTTTAACATTAAGAGTTTTCTAATTCTTTGAATTAGATCAAGGATAAACATAAAGGAGTGGAAGCCAAAGGGCAGAATCAGAGACCCATATTATTTGGCTAAGAAGGTGTTTCAAAATAAGAAAACAATCATTAAGATTCAGTTTAGGTGGTCACTGTTCACTTCTGCAGTTCCTTCAACTTTCCTTTATTTATAATCAGCCCCTGAATGTAGTGTCTGCAATCCCTGAATTAGATCATAGTGCATAATACACATGCTAATTCATCAAAAACCAGACTGTTTGGTTAACAAGATAGTCTGACTAACAAATAATTTTATAACTTAGAAAGAGTAGCATATATATTAAATGGGAGTGGGGGAAGAACGACTCTTGCCAACATGGCTGATCTCTGTTTAATAATAAGTTAATTTAAAAAAATAAATATTAAGGGTCAGAAGATGGGATTCTAGTTCTCTCTCTCTCTGACAACTAACCAGCTGGATGACAAGGTAAATCATCTAGCTTTGCCAGACCTGGGCATCTTCACTGTAAGTGAAGGAGGCTGGACAATGTGAACTCTAAAATTCAAGGTCTAGCAGATAAGCCCATCCAATATTTTAATAAGTATCTATGGTAGTGATGGTAACATAACATTGAGAATGTACCTAATGCCTCAGAAATGTACATATAAAAATGGGGGCTTCCCTGGTGGCGCAGTGGTTGAGAGTCCGCCTGCCGATACAGGGGACACGGGTTCATGCCCCGGTCCGGGAAGATCCCACATGCCGCGGAGCGGCTGGGCCCGTGAGCCATGGCCGCTGAGCCTGCGCGTCCGGAGCCTGTGCTCCGCAATGGGAGAGGCCACAGCAGTGAGAGGCCTGCGTACCGCAAAAAAAAAAAAAAAAAAAAAAAAAGGTAAATTTTTGGGACTTCCCAGGTGGCGCAGTGGTTAAGAATCCACCTCGTAACGCAGGGGACACGAGTTTGAGCCCTGGTCCAGCCCGTGTGCCATAACTACTGAGCCTGCGCTCTAGAGCCCATGAGCCACAACTACTGAGCCCGTGTGCCACAACTACTGAAGCCCATGCACCTAGAGCTCGTGCTCCGCAACAAGAGAAGCCACGACAATGAGAAGCCTGTGCACCACAACGAAGAGTAGCCCCTGCTCGCCACAACTAGAGGAAGCCTGCATGCAGAAACAAAGACCCAACACAGCCAAAAATAAATAAATAAATAAAATTTTTAAAAAATAGGTAAATTTTATGTTATGCATATTTTACCACAATTTAAAAAAAAAGTATCCATGTGGGCAAGGCACTGTAAGCTCGTTTTAAGTTATTTAAAAATATCTAAGACACCATCCCTGTCCTTCAAAAGGAGAAATCTAGTAGCAGTGCTACTATATACATGAATATAAAAAAACTGTAATTTTGGATTGAAAGAAGAACCGAGAGAGTAAACATGATGATGATACAATACAGCTAACATTCTCTAAGCACAAATAAACTATTGATAATGGAAGACTATTTCCAGGGCAGTCCTCTGGATAGTCCTCTTTAGGATTCTCTCTTTTCTTAAGGAGCTATACTTTAATTAATGTAAACTTGCATTCAAAATTCTTTAACAGAAATGCACGGACCCCACGACGATCATTATTCAGTTGCAAAGGGGTTACTCACTGGTACATGGGTCAGAATGGTAGAAGCCAGGAGCTCTCTTGCTTCTTCTATTTTGGTTTTCTTTGGTCCACCTCCCCACATCCTTTGCCTTCTTACTTTGTTCCCTATATATTTTAAAGCCTGGAAAAGACAGAATATATTTATAATAATGTTTGAATGACATCATCAGAGAGAATTTGTTAAACTACCCATACATGACACTATAAGCAAAACAGACAAGGATCCTGGTTATAGAGAAAGCTGGATTGGTCCTAGTCAAAAATCAACATTTGTCATAAACCAATGACAAAGAAGCATTTACATGCTATTTAATATACTGGTTCCCTTTTTATTTTATAATTTGTTTTCTTACTATAAAATTGATACATGATCATTGTAGGAAATTTAGAAAATACAGAGGAAATAGATGTATCAGCCATCAATCTTCCTCCCAGAGAGCACCACAGTCTATAGTTAATGCTTTGGAGTAGTAGTTTTTCCCCTGAAGAAGGAATTACACCATGTATGACCTCTATCCTGAAATTAACAAAGCACTGCTGAAAGAAAACAAAACCTAAATAAATTGAGGGTTATGCCATTTTCATGGACTGGAACATATAATAGTGTTAAGATGGCTTACTGTTAAAATTCTCTCCAAACTGACCAAGAGATATATCATAATTGCTAATTATACTCCTGGCAGGCTTTTTAAAAAACAAAAATTGATTGATTCCAAAATATATATGGAAATGAAAAAGAACAGCCGAAACAATCCTGAAAAAGTCAGAGGATTTACATTACGTGATTTCAACTATAAAGCTATAGTAATCAAGACAGTGTGATGCGAGGGTAAGGACAAACGGAAATAAACCAACTTTTATGGTCAATTGATTTTTGACAAAAGTGCCAAAGCAATTCAATGGGCGAAGGAAAGTCTTTTCAATAAATGATGTCAAAACAACTAAATACCCATAAAGTAAAAAATTAACCTTGACCCTTATTTCACACCAAATAGAAAATTAGTTTAAGATGGATTTTAGACATAAACATAAAAAGTAAAACTATAATGCTTCCAGAATAAAACATAGGAGAATATGTTACTGCTCTTGGGGTAGGCAAAGATTTCTTTAAATGGAAATCAATAACCATTAAAAAAACAAATAAAAACACCCTACTGATAATCAGACTTTATCAAAATTAAAAACTGTTCATCACAGTTAAGATAATGAATAGGGAAGTAATGGGCTGGGAGAAAATGCCTGCAATACATAAACCTGACAAGGGATTTATATCCAGGATATATGTACATATTTTTTTAATTTTATATTTATATTTTTTAAAGAGGACTCTGAAATTCAATAATAAAAAGGCAACTCAATAAGGAAAACGAGCGAAAGATTTGGACAGACACCTCACAAAGGAAGTCGATAAGCACATGAAAAAGTGTTCAACATCCTTAGTCATCTGGAAGATGCATGATTAAAACCACAATGAGATACCACCAAACACCCACTAGAATAGCTAAAGTTAAAAAGACTGACAACACTGAATGTTGGTGAGGATGTGAAGCAATCAGAACTCTCAGACACAGCTGGGGGTACTGCAAAACGGTACCATCACTTTGGAAAAAGATCTGGCAGTTCCAACTTTATAAAAGTTACATACACAACTGCTTTTTGATCCAGCAATTCTACGCCTAGGTATTTATCCAAAAGAAATGCCAAACTGTTCAGGCAGAGACTTGTACACAAACGTTTACGGCAGTTTTATTCGTAACAGGAAAAGAGTGAAACAAACCAAACGTCCATCAACAGGAAAAGATAACAAACTGTGGTATATTCATACAATGGAACACTACTCAGCAATAAAAAGGAACATGGGAATTCCCTGGTGGTCCAGCGGTTAGGACTCTGTGCTTTCACTGCAGGGGTGCAGGTTCAATCCCTAGTTGGGGAACTAAGAACCTGCAAGCTGTGCAGTGTGGCCAAATTAAAAAAAAAAAAGACAAAAAAAAAAACACACAGAAAACAAAAAAAACAATAAAAAGGAACAGACCACGTGGATAGATGACATAAAGAGGAACAACTTGGCTGAATCTAAGACAATACGCTCAACAAAAAAAGCTGGACACCAAGAAGTTTACACTGCATAATTCCATATATAAAATTCTAGAACAGGCAAAACTAATCTATGGTGAAGAAATAAGATCAGTGGGGGAAGAAGATAACAGAAGTGAAAACTAACTAGGAGGGGCACGAGGGAACTTTCTGGGGTAATGGAAATATTCTATATCTTATAAAAATTAAGATTTGTACTTATCAGTGTATATACATTTTACCTAAAAAATGAAATATTAAAAACTAATCAAGTAATAGGTGAGGAGGAGGTAGAGATCTAGATGAAACAAGAAGGGCAAAGTGTTTTTAATTGTTGAAGCTGGGTGATAGGCACATGGGGTTCATAATACTATTCCGTATACTTTGTATATGTTGAAATTTTTCCAGAAAAAAAAGTTTGAAAAGAAGAGGATAATGTGGTTCTTATTATTTTGTAAAGGCAATGAATGCATTTTTTTTTTTAACTGGTTTTCAGTTAGAAGAAAGGGATGATTCTTTATCCTGGAATTCCTGTCCCCAGTTACCTGCCTGGGAAATTTCTTCTCCATGCTGCAAAACCTAGATCGGGTATCACTTCCTCTTTGAAGCCTTTCCTAACCACACTCCTTTCTCTGTGCTATTTTAATTTCTTATGTATAAAGAATTGAGTACTTCCATTCATGTTCAGATCACACTATATTTTAATTGTCTATTTACCTGTATGGCTCTCTTACTAGATGACATGTCATCTTCTTCCTCGATTCCTAACAACTAAAATAGTGCCTAGAACTAAATGGAACTCCTCTGTTAAGACTGGACATCAAATCTAGGAATCTTCCCTGGTTAAAAAAAAAGGTCATTTAGAGTGTAAGATAAACTTAAGACCTTTAAAACACAAGCTGCGGGTAACCTAGCAGTAAGTAGTAACTAAGTAACTGACGGAGGCAAGTCAGCAGTTGGTGGGAACCACGAATAGACAGGCACTTCAGTTTTCCCTAAACTGAGCTGTCTTCATTAAATTTTGGTCTTCTAGGGCTTCCCTGGTGGCTCAGTGGTTGAGAGTCCACCTGCCGATGCAGGGGACACGGGTTCGTGCCCCGGTCCGGGAAGATCCCACATGCCGCGGAGCAGCTGGGCCCGTGAGCCATGGCCACTGAGCCTGCGTGTCCGGAGCCTGTGATCTGCAACGGGAGAGGCCACAACAGTGAGAGGCCTGCGTACCGCAAAAAAAAAAAAAATTTGGTCTTCTAGTTCCCTTGGGAAAGAGGCTAAAGATTCTTCACTTCTTTGAGGAAGAAACAGAGGAACACAGGGGAGCCTGGTATTCTTTCTGATGTAGCAGAAAGTCACCTTTTCCCTAGAATACCTAATAAAGTTGCCAGGGGTTCACAGTGTGAGGGTTAGGGTAAGAGCCCAATCTGTTCATAAACAGGCCAAGATGACACCCCTAGTGCATCCTATCCTCCCAAAAAGGTAATAACTAATTTCTTCTCTATTTATCAGAACCCCTGGCAATGAAAATGTAAAACATCCGTGACCAATATAACAGCAAAAAGGCTTTGTGAGCAGAAGTGGAGGAACCACTGAAAAGGGAAGCATTAAAGACAAAACAAAACACAGATTTTAAGCAATCCACTAAAGTGCCATGTCGTCAAAAGTTCTATTACGTAAGATAAAGTGTACTTGCTACATTTTCCATTAGAATAACATAAAATATTCATGTTACCCTAACTCATATGTTCAACTTATCAACCATTTTGCATTACCTGTGCCTCTGTAACCTTTCATCAGTTGCAAATAATTAATCTTTGCTTTAATCCAGCATACAGAGAACAAGCCATCTCAAACTTCTACTTCCTGTTTGTCTTTCTCACATTAGGAACGTTTGTTTGTCTTTCTTAAGTTAAATAACTGCACATTCTCATCTTTTTTTTTTTTTTTTTTTTTTTGCGGTACGCAGGCCTCTCACTGTTGTGGCCTCTCCCGTTGTAGAGCACAGGCTCTGGACGTGCAGGTTCAGTGGCTTGGCTCACGGGCCCAGCTGCTCCGCAGCATGTGGGATCTTCCCGGACCGGGGCATGAACCCGCGTCCCCTGCGTCGGCAGGCGGACTCTCAACCACTGCGCCACCAGGGAAGCCCCTCTCCTCATCTTTTAACTGAACTTTTCTAGTTCCGTTAGCTAAAATTTTCTGTCAGTACCTATTTAAGAGAAATAAATGAATGATTTTCCAACCCACTGTTTAGCCCCTGTTCAAATAGCTTTACAGTGAAAAGGCTATCTGACCGACAATGATGTTTGTAATAAATGAATAATGGATCTCACTGAATCCACGGGGGTAGCATTAAGGTAAATCGTTCTTCCAAGGCGTTATATAGCTTTAAAGCATAGAGTGCATCTTCCAAAATTGAGCCAATTCCTCGGTGTTTCTTAACGTTTTCTCTTCACGTTCTTGGAGACCCTGGACAATGTAATTGCAGTTTATAACAAAAATGCATATTCACTAAAGATTTCACTTTCAATGAAGAGCAAAATTAGAATCTCCTAAATCCAAACAACTTTTCCTGATGCTGCCTGCCTGATAACTAGAGTTGACTGTTAATTAACTACAGAAAAAGAAGGCAGTGATAAGAATAATCCCTACTGATTTGTGCTTTTGAATTATATGTACTCACATATGACAACCAACCTTCCTAAATGTTTGGCTCAGTCTATGAAAATATCAAGACTGGTTTGACTTTTCAGAACACATACTAACAGATATGAGATGCTATCTCTAATAATATCCTGGGTGACAAGAAAAAAGCAGCATGGAATTTATACCTTGTAAGCAACCCACAGAACAGACAATATATGTATGGATATATAAGAATTGTCCATTGTGCTTCTACAGTAAGGAATTCCTGCCTCCAAGGATGACTATGAGGAACGTCACTACTGATTTACACTTAGGAAAGCACTTTACAAATGTATAACTAAAAATCCTAAGTATGGCAATTAGGGCTCCCTGTCACATAGGAAGGGAAGTGCAATTATTTTGATTATGTTTAACATATATACAGTTCCCTAACTTCATCTTTGAGTCTTGTCCTACAATCCACAGGTTCCAACTGGTAGTGCCCAAGGCAAGTCAACGAAGGCTCTGTGGTGATAAAGGGGTTCTAAACCTGGGTGTTTCTTGCTGGACACACTGGGAATTCAGGAAAAGGGATATAGACCACATACAACTGGATGCTGAAAGCAACTGGAAGTAGGGAATAAAAAGGAATATTAAAGAGAAACACATGAAAAAAAAAACCTTCTACACTAGAGTTGCTGTAGTTTAAAAACTTGTATCACTCAGGCAAATAAGGAAAAGAAGAGTAGTTGCTATTTTATCAGAACAAAAGCCTCTTGGTCCCCCCGCTTCTAAGTTACACACCAAAGGCTGATAATTTGTCTAGGCAAACTCCTTCCTCCAATCCCTCTAATAATGAGTCAAAAAGCTTCTCTACCACTCCTCCCATCTCCCCAACATCCTCCCCAAACCTATACCCTTAAAAGTCACTGCATCTGATGCTTTATCAATGAGCAGCATTAAATCTCCAATTCCCTTTCATAGCAAAGGACAACATGAAAAGACACACCTGCATCTGTGTGAAAATCTGAGCTTTCTGGCACTCTTCCAAACTGGGCCCAAATGCAGCCATCACGTGCTCCTCTGTTCCAATCATCTGCACAATTTCCTGGTCACTCTCAACACCCATGGCCTAGGAAGGAAAGAAAAGATAGAATGAGTGTTGGCTTTGTGTTAACTCACTGACATTTGCTTATGCTAATTTGGCATTGTTTGTGGGTATTACTTCTAAGCAAAAGCTAGCTCTTTTCTCAGAAACGGTGCCACCTGGCATTGGCAGCCATAGCCCAAGCTGCAGAAGAACCTGAAACAGAAATTTTGATTAGGAAGAGGAAAACAAACGTTCTCAAGCACTTTTTGTATGTGTACTGTCTTCTATAATTTAAAGTATCCTATGAT
Organism: Globicephala melas; assembly: GCF_963455315.2. Taxonomy (NCBI): domain Eukaryota; kingdom Metazoa; phylum Chordata; class Mammalia; order Artiodactyla; family Delphinidae; genus Globicephala; species Globicephala melas. The sequence continues at coordinate 15,843,099 of NC_083323.1, forward strand.
TTTCACCATGAGAAAGAAGTAGGGAGGTATAGTGGAGACACTGGTCACAGTTAAAGGCAAACTGAAAAAAAACCAAAACAACAGGCAAAGAGCAGTAAATCAGAAAATATGCACGGCTGAAAATAAACAGAACCCCGGTTAGTTCTGCCACAAGATTAATTTCTCTGAGAACTGTCAAATCATGCACCTTCAGGCTAAAAGAATTTTTCTTAACGGATGTTTTACTTCACTATTCTAGAGATATCAAGCTCTACTTGATGCAGGTTTTTAAAGAGATTTTTATAAAACCAAGAACACACTCAGGTTTAAGAAACCCACTTATCTTTTTTTTTTTTTTTTTTTTTGTGGTTCACAGGCCTCTCACTGTTGTGGCCTCTCCCGTTGCAGAGCACAGGCTCCGGACGCGCAGGCTCAGTGGCCATGGCTCACGGGCCCAGCCGCTCCGCGGCATGTGGGATCTTCCTGGACCGGGGCACGAACCCGTGTCCCCTGCATTGGCAGGCAGACTCTCAACCACTGCGCCACCAGGGAAGCCCAAACCCACTTATCTTTAAGTGTTTCAAGGTGGTAGCCGGCAACGCAGGTCTTTGTAGATTCCATATGGTACTAAGGCTTACTCCTTCACACATTTGCCTGGCATTCTGCCGTATCAAGAAATACAGCATAATCTCAGTAAACCTCTCTTGGCAGAGGAGTGAAGGGGAAAGTTATGTTTGCATTAAAATTCTTCCTTTAGCTACACAGAGAAAAGAGAACCAGGGGTACTTGTCTAGTTAAACTTTAATGATCTAGTTCTCAGTTCTTCTCCACACACAAGAGAGAGAGAGAAAGAAAAAGGAATTTTGAGTCCGATGCAGAACATGGAGAACACGAACCTGAGTACAACAGAAAGGGAACCTCTCCAAAGCCAAGAGAGAATGTCAACAACAGGCGTGACAACCGCTATTACACGTCACCTCCTCCACCCCAGTTTCTTCATTTGTCACGACAGGGCACAACCAGGCCCCTTCCAGCTCAACATTCTACAGCTCTACATTTGAATTTTAGTAGTCTGTATCTTAAGATTCGATTTGGATACCTCAGGATCAGATGCAAGCTTATTTAAAGTTTTGAAGCTTTGGGGGGCAGTTAAATAGATGCTATGTCCCTTTCAGGCCAACTGTGATGGTTTTGAAAATGTTCACGAATTCTTTGACACTCTCTTCAAAAGGTAAAGACTAATTCTCCTCCCCTTGAGTGTGGGCTAAACTTAATGACTCATTTATACAGAAAAGGTGGAAAAGACTGCATGACTCTGGAGCCTCGGTCATGGAAGGCACTGCCGCTTCCTGCTGGCTCCCTTGTGGCAGCCGGCAGCCATGTCATGGAGACACTCAAGCATCCATGGAAGGTGCAGTGGTGAGGAGCAAAGGCTCTTACCCCGATGGTGAGCCACCCTGTAGCTCCAGTCATCCGGCCTTCAGACCACTGTAGCCCTGGCTGACACCTCGACTCATGAGCGACCCTGAGCCAGAAGCACTCAGCCAAGCCATGCCCTCACCCCTCACCAACAGAGGCTCTGCTGTAATTTGTTATTCAGCACAGATAACTAATAGACCGACTTTGGGAATTAAATCTACTAAACTTAAAAAAATATATTTTAAGTGTATAACTTGTTTTGTTCAAAAAAAGTTTTGTTTAGTGAACAAATAAAGAAGTTCTAAGGGTACAGATCTCTTTTTTGTATGTTAATTTTCATGTTTTCTTAATCTCTGATATGATGTACTTATTCAAATGGACACTAGACACCAACTCCAAAAATTACACAAATTCATTAAGACATTTAGTCTTTCATGGATTAACGAAGAAAGCAATTCTAAAAAATTATCAGTTCTAATTTTTAAACAAATGAAAACAAACAACAAAAAACTGGATTATCCTTTGACCAAACACACTGAGTTGCAGCTACTCCAGTGGTGATGGCGTATCTGTAGAACCATCTGCACTTCCTTCTTGGTCTGCCAAGTAGCCACTCAGAAACATCAGATGAGAATATTTCTCTGTGAAAAGCTAAATAGAATATAAGTTAATTTTTACTTGTCAATCTCTCAAAATAATGTTATATGGGTTTCAATGGAACCAAAACATTTTTTTAAAAAATACTAAGGCAATAGTTTGCAGTCACCTTCTCTAAAACCTTTGATGTGAAACTTTGTAACTAATGCACCTCCCTTCTCAGAAGAAAGCCAGAACACTAAAAAGAGACCTATATAGCAGGGGTCCCCAACTCCTGGGCTGTGGACCGGTACCGGTCTTGACCTGTTAGGAACCGAGCCGCACAGCAGGAGGTGAGCGGCAGGCGAGCGAGCGAAGCTTCATCTGCCGCCCCGCATCACTCCCCATCGCTCGTATTACCGCCTGGACCATCCCCCCTGCCGTCCCATCCATGGAAAAACTGTCTTCCACGAAACTGGTCCCTGGTGCCAAAAAGGTTTGGGACTGCTGCTATACAGGACAGATGGCAAACCAAGCAGCAGGAAAAAGTCTCACTAAAACATAAATAGAATCCTAGAGTTGAAATGGCAGTGGCTTTCTGGTTGAGCCCCCTTTCTTTAGGCAAGTTAACATCTAAATCATGTGAATGCCACCTATATTAACTTAATACTGTTTAGTGCAGTAATCTCCAAGTAAAAAAGACTATATACTTGATTGCCTCTTTTGGTGTTTAATAATGAAAAAGTCCTTCCTTATTTGACATATGGATGGCCACTTCAAGTTGTCCTGATGCTGATCTAGGCAGTAATTATATAATTGCACAGAACTCTCAAGTGGCCTAACGTGAATCTAAACAGACTGAGGCCTACCAAATATTTCTAAGTTATGAAGAAAAGATATGCCAAGCACACAGTAAATGACACCATATGTGCATGAAGAATGATCAGTGGCAACGCTTTGCTCTAAAAGGCCTAAACTCTTCCTATAACAGATCACTGAAATACAGGGTGATAACTCAGTCAGGTTATCATCAACTGTGCTCCAGCTCCAAAGATGGAACTGACTTTATGACTATTTAGCCTTTGGAAGTCACAGCTACAAATAAATGACATATTGCTATGGAAATGACAGCAAAATGCCCAACCAGTTTGCTTTACAAACATAATTCAGACATCTGAAAACTAGCTTTATATGGAACTCTTTGTACTCCAGATATCTGAAATCATTTCACTTAACTAATAAGTCAAAAGTGAATGCTGGAGAGGGTGTGGAGAAAAGGGAACACTCTTGCACTGCTGGTGGGAACGTGAATTGGTACAGCCACTATGGAGAACAGTATGGAGGTTCCTTAAAAAACTACAAATAGAACTACCGTATGACCCAGCAATCCCACTACTGGGCATATACCCTGAGAAAACCATAATTCAAAAAGAGCCATGTACCAAAATGTTCATTGCAGCTCTATTTACAATAGCCCGGAGAGTGAAACAACCTAAGTGCCCATCATTGGATGAATGGATAAAGAAGATGTGGCACATATATACAGTGGAATATTACTCAGCCATAAAAAGAAACGATATTGAGTTATCTGTAGTGAGGTGGATGGACCCAGAGTCTGTCATACAGAGTGAAGTAAGTCAGAAAGAGAAAGACAAATAGCGTATGCTAACACATATATATGGAATCTAAGAAAAAAAATGTCATGAAGAACCTAGGGGTAAGACAGGAATAAAGACACAGACCTACTAGAGAATGGACTTGAGGATATGGGGAGGGGGAAGGGTAAGCTGTGACAAAGTGAGAGAGTGGCATGGACATATATACACTACCAAACGTAAGGTAGATAGCTAGGGGAAAGCAGCCGCATAGCACAGGGAGATTAGCTTGGTGCTTTGTGACCGCCTGGAGGGGTGGGATAGGGAGGGTGGGAGGGAGGGAGATGCAAGAGGGAGGAGATATGGGAACATATGTATATGTATAACTGATTCACTTTGTTATAAAGCAGAAACTAACACACCATTGTAAAACAATTATACTCCAATAAAGATGTAAAAAATAAAATAAAAATTTTTTTAAAAAGTGAATGCTATTCAATAACCTTATGAAAAAATAGCAGAGATAATACGTTTCAGCAGAAGGTCACCCAGTCTGGTGATCAGCAATAAGAACAAAAATAAGGGGAGGTGCTCTTTAAAAAGTGGCAGGAAGTCTTCTCCTTGGATATCCACTAAGTATGACTAAACGTGTGATTTTTAGAGACAGAAAGAAGAATACTAATGAGCAGAAGAGAATGATATGTAAGCTAACGGTGACATGTTGACACATATTACGTGAAGATGGGAAACGGGTAAGTTGTTAAAATATCTAATATTCAGAAATCACTTATTTTTCTTTAAAGTAGACAGAAGTCAACCTATCAATATCAAAAGCAGTCCTAGCAGATAATAAAAGAACTGTGATGGCCCACTTTAACTTTGTAATTTTTTTCTCTTTAAAGATCAAAAATTTCAATATAATACAATGCCCAACACCCTTGATATTTGTCCTCTCTTCCATAAAAATTTTCAAACTACAGATGCCATCATAGTGCAACTGTTGAATACTGAGGGATACAAATGTAAAGTAGGGAAGATTCATGGGCAGGAGAACGTCTGTAATGATTCAAGTCCATTAATAAGGCTGATCTAGGCCTTAAAAGCTTTATCCGTCATATTCAGACTCAGCATGGAGTCTGGAAACCCTGCTGATTCTGTCACTTTTAGCCAATTGTTGGCTACAATCAACAACCATCAAGTCCTAATGACTGTCAAGGTCTCTGTTAGGGCCACACAACACAAAAAGAGAAATGATGTGACTTTTCTCGTATCCTGCTTTATTTTCCGGGGCTTCTGAGAACTTAGTAAAAAGAAATAGCATTGTCTTTCTACGCAGTCTACTGTTCAAAATATATATTATCTCATTTGCTCTTCAAACAACCCCCTTAGGTGAAATGCTCACTTGGATAACTAACTAGATATAGTTATCCAAGACTCCGGAAGACTGGGAAATCTGCCCAAGGACACATAGCTAATAAGTGGAGAGGCTGGAAATCAACCTAGATCAGTCTGATTCTAAGATACCAATATTCTATGCTCCCTCCCGGATGCGAAAGTCTCAATAGTGGTTATCAAACAAGTTTATTAAAACATCCCTATTGTGGGAGACCAAAAAAAGTGACTATGTGTGACCAATGAATTTAATCAATTTACTTGAACTGAAAATTTCTAAATATTTATTTTAATTCATATATACTGCTGATTAAAATGTAATGAATACGTTTCGGGAGAAAAATTTAATGACATGCACCAAGTTTCTAAAAATATATATAATCCCATGCCCAGGAATCAAGTCTCACAAAATAATCAGCAACATGCACAAACATGTATGTACAAGGACCCCCAGAGTTGTGTATAAGAGTGAAAACTTAGGGGAAAAAAATGACATGTAAATGTCACACTATAGGAATTTGCTTAATAGATTATACCACATACACACATTCTATAATACAATGCCTACTAAAAATAATAATGTGGATTTTATTAATAGATGAGGAAAGCTAGTCACAATTCATTGTTAAATGAAAAAAATAAAATAAAATCAATGTGTATATTACAAAAGCAAAGGAAAAAAGGTCTTGAAAAAAATATATCCAAAAAAGTACTTATACTTTTCAGTGGCTTTCTGAATTTTTACAATGCAAGGCCTATTTTATAATCAGAAAGGGAGAAGTTTGAAATCTCAACTATTGGCTACATAAAAATGCACACTGTAAATTTATAGCACCATTCTAAAAAGGATTTAATAAGTCATCTATAAATATATGTATACATTTACAACATAATATTAAACAAATTTGACAGAAGAAACTGTCTTATCAAACTTTTGTCAACTAGTCAAAAAAAGTATTTAATAAAGATTTTCTGGTTTTAAGGCATGCATGTATCTAGTGATCCATTTTCCATATGAGTGATATAAGATTATCTGCATTATAATTAATTTATAATTTCTGGTCTAAGGAAAGCAGTCCTATGCACCTTCAAGCATTGAAACCACCCATAAAAGTCCTTCTGATGCATGGTCACATACTGCCCTCTGCTGGAGACGTAATTTTACATAGATAAAGTTTTCGTTATCCACTAAATCCCACTATGTACACAAGATACTGCGCTGAGCACTGTGGGATCCCTATAAAAAAAAGACAAAATTACTTTGCCTTTTACAAAAATTATAATTACAAAAAATATAAACTTTGAAGAAAGGTAATAAAAAAGTAAATTTAAGAATTCTCTCTGCCCCCCCCAATATAATGGTACTGCTATTACGATCATCATCATCATTCTAAAAAGAAAATAAATGGCATCATCTCACTTAGAGAACTCAAAAGCACATTAAGCTATACTAAGCATTAAAAAAATTTCCTACAACCTCCTTCTTGGAATTGCTTTTAGAAGACAGATATGTCCTGAGTTAATGAACCTGACTTGTCAATATCCATTCAACACCTATGAACAACTGGCGGCTTATCAACCTCTAAAATTATCTGAATTACCCAGTATCTGTCAGTAATTCCTCAAATAACCTGAGCTCTTTATTTCAATCAACCTAGTTGTCAAGATTCATTTTATACCCATATACCTCATGTTCTACAAAGTTGCTGCAAACACTGAATTAGTGAACAGTGAAACGTTGTTCCCAGGAGAAACGCAGAGTTAGGTTCTTGTGAGCCTCTGGTCACACTTTCTTCAACTGATCAATACAGAACCTTGCTTTATGTGTGTTCTGTTTAAAGACATCTTATTTAATATACATCATCGTCGACTCATTAACATTGCAATTGCATTCAGCAGCACTGTAACTCATTCCTGAATGAAGCTTACCTAACACACACGTTTTCCCCCGTAAGGCACACTGCAGCCTTCTTGTGATTAGAAACACTACACAGCATGTCAGCACCATGCCTGGGCCCATTTTAAATGACAAGATCAATTACAAAAAGCACAAAAATTTGAAAAACATGGCACTAAATAGACTGCAAAAAGGGCGTTTGTTTGTAGTACGAGAGCTGAAATGAGAAGGCAGGGTATCCCCATGTTTGATCTCAGCTGGGAATGTACGAGTTTGGTGACTCGAATTTTTCGCTGCTCTGTGCCTGCACGTGTCTGTGAATAACAGTAAAATCACACCACACATGATGATTTGGGGGTTACAAATAAATTTTAGCAAGTAGGAGAATTGCAAAATACAGAATCTGCAATTACTGAGCATCAACTGTATCACATAATGTTGACTATTTTTCTGTTTGATTAATGACTAATACTACAAATAACCATTCATAGCATATGTATAATATTTAAGTCGCAGAGCAGGCTAAATGGGCCACTATTATCTGAGAATTATCTGAGAAGACTATACCATTTAAATATTATTTCTATGGGAAAATGTCTTTTGGGTTCTAAGTCAACAATTCACAAACAAGATAAATCAGCTTTAAAGATTCGTGTATATGAAGAAATTCACCAGAATCCTGAAGTCCATACAAAAGAACAAAAAACTTGGTCCATACTCTCTGACCTAGAAAATTCCACTGCTAGGAACTTAGCCCACAGATATCCTTGCCCTGTATAAAATATTACAGCAGCTCTGTAATAGTAAGAGCTGTGTATGTCCACTGATAAGGGAACGGATACATAAATTATGGTACACCCATAAATGGAACCCTTGGTTAAAAAGAACATGGTAGGGCTTCCCTGGTGGCACAGTGGTTAAGAATCCGCCTGCCAATGCAGGGGACATGGGTTTGAGCCCTGGTCCGGGAAGATCCCACATGCCATGGAGCAACTAAGCCTGTCCGCCACAACTACTGAGCCTGCACTATAGGGCCCGAGAGCCACAACTACTGAGCCCGCACTATAGGGCCCGAGAGCCACAACTACTGAGCCCACGTGCCTAGAGCCCGTGCTCTGCAACAAGAGAAGATACCACAATGAGAAGCCCGCGCACTGCAATGAAGACTAGCCCCCGCTCGCCAGAACTAGAGAAAGCCTGTGCGCAGCAACGAAGACCCAACACAGCCATACATACATACATACATAAATTTATTTATTTATTTAAAAAAAAAGAACATGGTAGCTCTGTATGAACTAATATAACACTATCTCCAAGATGTAAGTTACAAAAAAGAAAACAAGCTAAGTGCAAAATAGTGTGCAATGTATGTTAAGTAAAAAAAACAGAAAAGAAACCTACTACATACTCATGTGCTGTATATGCACAGACTATCTCTAGAGAGATGCACAAGTAACCAGTAGCAGCGGTATCTTTTGGTAGGATAACTGCAGTTAGGTACAGGTGGGTGGGAGGCTTACTAATCACTATATACCCTTTTGTACCTTTGGAATTCTTTACCATGTATCTATTAAAAAAAACAAAATAGATCACTACTTTTAAAAGTACCTGAACCCCAGTCTTATTAGCTTTCAATTTTAAATACTGACAGCTTCTCTATGCCACAAATCTTTTTATTCTTAGAACTCCTTATGCTCCAAATTTCTAATTACATATGAAAATAAACCATAAAAAGAATTCTTTATAATTTTCAGTAGATACCTGCAGCCTCACCTTAAATATGATGACAATGGGTATATCTTCTGACAAAGTATTATGCCTCAAGTAAAATCGTCCTTGTTTCACAGCCATATTAGTTCTGCTTTTTTTCTCATGGGTAGAGCTGTAAGGAAACACAAGTTGGTTAAACTACATCCCCACTTAGTTCCAAGCTAGTTAATATGCAGTAGCAAATGACCACCAATCAATAAGATTCAACTGATCAACAACGATCAATAAGGTCCTTCCAAATAGGTGTCTTTTTACACAACTCCTCTCCTGCCTCCACCGCCACTTCCATCAACATTTTAAAACACCAGAATTGTTTCTTTAGCTTTGAGATTATGGTGGAAGTTTTGTGCGTGAATGAGTGACAATCACCAATTCATTTTGACCTACTTCACTTTGATTCCACCTGAATTGCTTTGATCTAGTGTGGGATATATTTCTGATCAATTTTATACATTTGAAATGAAAAACTTCAAAATGAGCCTACACTATAATGGGAAAACTACACGGAAATGAATAAATACTATGAGTTTTTAAACTAATAATCCAATAAAATATACCTACAATCTTGGCATACAGTGAAGCTAAAAGAAACTAAGGAATCTCCTTCTATTGATCTGTTAGCTGTAATTTTCCTAGTGGATTTAAAAACATTTCCAAGCTTTAATCAACCACAATAATAACACATACTGATCACCCACTACATGCTGTGTGCACTGTTACTCACTCTACTTACACTAGCTCTAATCTCCTACATACTAAGACTTATTTCGAAGTGTTGCCCCCAAATCACATACGAGGAAACCAAGGCTTAGAGAAGCTAAGTAACTACTCCCCCAACTAGCTCATAGCTAGTAAACAACTGTGGGATCCAAGTCCTGATTGCCCTGGCTTCAAAAGCTGCGTACAACAGGAAGATGTGGGTTGCAGAATTATTAGATCTGGATTCAAATGCTGGCTTCCTCAAGATCGATGTCACCCTGTGCTCAAGGCCTGTTACTCAGATGGAAATAACAGCACTTATCTTGGAGGGCTGAGGTGACAATTAAATATATATAAAGCACCTAGTACAATGCCTGGCTCCTAGTAACTGCTCAATAAATGGGCACTATTGTTAGCTGCCTCTCCACCAGAAAGGAAAAATGCAGAAACTCTAAGCCAAGCTGTTCACTGTAGGTTGTCAGAAGAGAAACTCTACTGCATACTGACATTTTAACTATGCCACATTTTTTTATTCCCAGAACTCAGTAACATCCAAATTTCAAATGACATAATAATAAATCATAGAAAAGAAGTTACAGGAGTGATATAAGGGATGCTGTTGTAGAAAAATGAGTACACTATGAAGGAGGTTGGTCTAACAATACAATGTTAAGTACATGATATACAAATCATTAAGTATAAAATAGTCTCCGATTATATCAGAGTAGGAATACATATGTAAAATGGTGAAAAGACTGAAAGGCACATGAAAAACTAAAGAGTGTTTTTTTAATTTCTTTTTTAAAAGTTCCTTTAATGCTACAGATTAACGTAAAGTCCAACTTGAATAAAATAACTAATGGCCTTTTGAGCAATGTCTCACACTTTCATCACTGGAAATTTTAAATCAATACTCTGTGCTTACAGACTTACACAATTAATTGAGTGCAGATAGTTTAACTACTGCACGGCCTGTTACTGGAGAGAAATAACTGGCTACCTCCGTAGTGAACAATAATCATCTGACACTAATGGAATGATCAATATTTCTTAAGAACACCATCCCTGCTATCCATACCTGGTAACTGAAGCACCCACAGCCCCTTTTCTGTCAGCCTCCACGATGATCCTGTTCTTAGACAGCTGCTCTTGGATAAGAATAACTTTTTCTACTCCTTTAACAATGAAGTAGCCCCCTGCCCAAGGGAAACAAGAAAGGTGTCACCAGCTATTCTTCCAATAGTGTGATCTAGTAATGGCAGTGATCTCCTGATCACTCTTCCATCACCTCACGGTGCTGGCCATCACTCAGTTCGAAGGGGTTTGTCAATACTGTTTTACGAATTGGTAATAGTCTCAGCACATGGTTTTATACAAATGAACCACAAGATGATAAACTTCTTGAAGACAAGGAACGTATCTTATTGGTCTATGGATCACCAGCAGCTGACATATATGAGAGGTGAATGAAAAAAATGTTAAATAAATTAGTCTTCAGATTTTATAAGCACAGAATTAACTGACAATCTTCAATATAAGCTAAAATTTGCTCTTAGTTTTCTAACAAATCATTGACAATGGCAGATTAAGATTAGGTTTCCAAAATAATATTCGATATTCAATAAAACTCGTAAAACATTATGACATACTTTTGCACATAATTCAGAACAGGATAAAGTGAGACTTAATTTTACCTTCAGGATATAAGCAAAAACAAGGCAATATATTTGACTTATGCAAAATCCTGTTTCTAATAAAGTCACGTTCTTTGTTAACCTCTTTCCAAAACCTTCTGGGATTCTACATCTATGCAAATCTAAAGGAATTAGAGTAGATCAACTATAAACTAAATCAATGTGAAACATGAATTAAGGAATTAAAAGAACTTTCTGTTAAGTGCTAAGCTTGAAAATTAAAAAAATACTGCCTAGAAATAAGTACAAAAATATAACTTAAAAAAATTTAAACAGAAGACCTTCATTTTCTGCCTCTATATGGCATTTAAAACAGCCTGAAGTGAGCTACTTGTGACTTTTCAGATGAGGTAGACAAGGAACTTCGTGAGATTACTCTTGAATTTTTAAGCATACCAAAAGAAACCACTGAGCAAAGAGACAAAGGAAAGCCTGATAAACCATAGCAATAAATCAGAACTTGGGGTATTGAAGTTTTAAACTTGAAATAAAAGAGGAAACGGTATACCTTTTAAAAATACAGACTAATAGAATAAAGTTGGAACCGAATTTCTCAATGTTTTGCAAAGTTTTACCCAAGTTGACTATAAAGCAGAAAGGCTGGTATCGTTTTTGAGGAAAAGTGGTGAAACAACAGCAAGAGCAAAACAAAAGAAAAAGAAAAAAAAAGAAAAAGGGAAGGGGGCACAAATCCAAGAAATCACACATACCTGGATCTAAAGGACATTCATTCAGTTTGGCAAATTCTGCAGGTGTTTTTCCTGTAAGAACACAGTTTGAACTACGTAGCATTATGGGCATTCTGTTTAAAATAAAACAAAAGAAAATGTCACATACAGGTTGTCACTGGTACAAAAGCGGAGAAGAATACATACTGGGCACTGCACACATCACCAAGGGGTCTGCATTCCTGTCTGACATGCTAGGAAAGGCGGAGGGATGGTATTGCATGAAAGAGCCAAGTGAAATGAAGTATTTCCTCAGGCACACTGCTCTCCTGGTACAGATAACAAAAACTCAAATGTGTGGTTTACTTAAACTTTGCAGACAAACCTGAGCGAAAGTCACACATGGCAACACTTCATTTGTGGTAAACAAAGTGACTCCCCTTAGGTAGAAACAGCACAATGAATCAAAGTGTAAGGAACAAGAGACTATCAAAACTAACCAGGCAATTTTGAAAAAGAACTTAGCAAAACTTCTAGAAATGAGAAATGTAAGCATTAACTTAAAAATCTAGGAGTAGGCTGAATAGTAGATATGATGCTGCTGAAGACAGAATTACTGAATGGAAAAAGAGATCTGAAGAAATTATTAAGAATGGATGTTAGAGACAGAGATAAAGATATGAGGGTTTCAGAGTCCTGGAAGGAGAGAGTGAGAAGGCCTCATGTATGTCTAATCAGATTTCTACACAGCGAGAATACGCAGAATGTGTGAGAAGTCCTATTCAAAGAAACAATGGCTGTGAACTTCTAAAAAATGTATGAAAGCATAAACCACACAATATCTATTCAGAATAAATAAAAAGAAAGCCACATCATAATCAAGATGCAAAACATCAAAGACAAAGAGAAGATTTAAAACCCAGCCAGAGGTAATGGCAGGTAACCTGCCTTTAAAGGAAGGGAACATAGTTGGATGGACAGATAACTTCACACAGGCAATTAACAGACGACAGGGCAGTGATAAGCCAGTGACTGTCAATCTAGATTTGTGTATTCTGTTAAGTCACCATTCAGAAAGAAGTCGATACAAAGATATTTTCAGACAAAAACAAAGAAGTTACTACTAATGAACCCTCACTAAAAGAATTTCTAGGGAATTCCCTGGCGGTCCAGTGGTTAGGACTCTGCACTTTCACTACCGAGGGTGTGGGTTCAATCCCTGGTCAGGGAACTAAGATCCCACAAGCTGTGCGGTGCAGCCAAAAAAAAAAAAAGATTTTCTAAAAGATAATACTACAGGAAGATGAAAAACAAATGTTGAAGGAAGTCTGACATGCAAAAATGTATAGTGAACAAAGAAAATGGTAAATAATGTGGGTAAGTAAAAAAAAATATTAGCTCTAAGATAATAATAATTTCTAATATATGGGTTAAAAAAGACAAAACAAGCTAGAACTAAAGTGCATAACAAAAGCATGTATATCAGGAGGGTCGATTTGCTCCAAGTTAAAGCTGTCTAAGGTCCATGACCTTTTCATAAGAATAAACATATTATTTTCAAACTTTGTAAAATACGCAATTCAAAATTTCTAAGGTAAGCATAAGCAACCAGAACTACTATACATGACTTTCAAATCAGCTGGGAGAGAGCAAGGAAAAAAAACGTCCATGAACCCTAAAAGCAAAAAGAGAAAAAAACTGAAATGAAAAGCTGGACAGATTAAAAATGCAAAATAAGTTGACAGAAGTATATCCACATATATCTGTAACATATAATAAATACAAATGAACTACATTCTCAGATAATTTTTTTAAAATCTAGCCATATGCAGCTTATTTCAAACAAACCTAAAATGTAAGGACGTAAAGATAAAAAGAAAAGGATAAAAAAATGATATGCCAGAAAAATAACCAAGAGAAAGCAGATGTGGCTATAGTAAGAGCAGACAAAATAAGTTTTAAGGCAAAACAATATTACAAGAGATAAAGATAAATGCCTAATATTCAATAACAAAAGGTTCAATTCACCAGGAAGACCTAACAATTCAAAACTTCCATGTACCTAATATCGTAACTTCAAAAAGCAAAAATACACAAAAACATAAGGAAAAACGGACAAATCCATCATCGTAGTGGGAGATTTTAACACATCTCTCCTAGTACTTATTAAAACCAATCAAAAAATCAGTGAAGACACATAATATCTAAACAACACAATTAACAAGCTTGATCGAAAAGAAAAACATAGACAGTGACACAACAACTGGAGAATACCCCTTGCTTCAAACACACATGAAACATGTATGAAAAGAAACAGGTCTCCACAAAGTTCCAAAACTTGATGTAAAGCACCAATTTGCAAATTTAAAAACAGTCTTCTAAGTAACTCATAGGTTAAAAAAGAAATCATAATGGGAAGGTAGGGATAGAAATATCCTCATTTTCGGGACTTCCCTGGCAGTCCAGTGGTTAAGACTCTGTACTTCCACTGCAGGGGGTGTGGGTTCAATCCGTTAGTTCCCCCTGGTTGGGGAACTAAGATCCCACATGCCTCGAGGCATGGCCAAAAAAAAAAAAACCCAGAAAAAAAAGGTCCTCATTTTGATATTTAAATAAAGAAAAAAGACACTGACTAATATATAAGAATATTTTTAAAAGTTTTTTAAAGAATATTAAAATTACCAGACTAACCAAAAGAAGAAATAAAAAGAAGAAACAAAATTTGGAAGAGGAAGAGAGAAGGAAAGTGAATGATACAGATAAACCAATCCACACCTTCTATATTAGGAGTCAAAAAATAGTTGTCTAAAATTGATGTAGCAAGAAAAAAAGGTATAAGCATAGCATTTAAAGTTATGGATGTTAATAACCAGAAGAAATAACAGAACTGGTTACAAGGTCAGGAATGGGACTAGGGATGAGGAAGGGTAGGGAGGAAGACTCCTGCTTTGTATCAAATGTTCTTATGTACTATTTGATTTGCTACCAAGTATAAATATTATTTGGATTAAACTAAAAACTTTTTAGTTCAAAAAAAACAATTAAATGAGATAATGTTTCCAATGGTAGTGCATGGTACATATAAGCAGTCTAATTAACAGAGGTCGTTTTTCAGAATGCAGGACTAACAAATGAAATCACCTATCACAGGACCTGGCACCTGGTAGGTATTCAACAAATACCAGTTACATGCCCATCCTTCCCTGCCCCTCTTTAACTCAGAATCTAAACCCTAAATGTATTTCTGGTTTGCTCCAGTATCTCCTGCCTTTCTTTCACAATACTCAAACTGGATAATCATTTAGCAACAGTCCAAGATTTAACTGGACACAAGTATGGTCCATTTATAAGAAAGAGAGAAGCTCTGATCTTAACACTGATAAACAGTCGTGCTAAGACAAAGATTAACATTTTAATATCCCTACTTCTTTTCCTAAGTGAAGAATGAGGAGAATGTAGCCAAACAAGCCATGTCTTAAGTGTCTTCTACTTACCTGAGGACCCAGCAGAGTGCAGACAATGACAGTTAGCTGGTGCATATTTAATGAACAAATGGATGTTTATTAAACTCTTAGCACTTTTGAAGGGGGGCGGAACACTTGAGTGGTAATTATTTGCACTAAGTTTAAAGTCCAACATCATTATTAAACTCATTATTAAATATTGTGGATTCTGTCCATTTCTACAGGAGAATCAATATATTTCCCTAATTAGGAAAAGCAGGCAGCAAAAATGCTAGCTGATGCTATCTATTATTTCCAAACTTGTTCTGGGCAAATAAATAACTTCTGCCTTAAATACTGTTATAAACACTCATTCTTCCAGGAAAACTCAAAATATGTAAGAATCCACGGAGAAGACCAGCCCAGGAGCGTTCAGTGAAATGCTATCTTACCCAATGTTTCCCTAACAGCCTGGAGTTACAGGAGGAAATGGAAGCAATTTCCTTAGCTTTATAGAAAAGGTTTCACGATTTAAATATAACAACCACAACAACGTGACGGATGCTGCTCCAAGTGCTGTACATGTGCTGACTCGCTGGACCCATAAGATAACCCCGTGAAGTAGGCTCCAACTCCCCCATTTTTCAGATGAGGAAATAGGGCAAGAAGAGCATTAGTACGTGCTCGCGATCACCTCACAGGGCCGCAATGCTGGCAGCGAGGCTCCAGGAGGTGTCAGTCCTCACCTGCCAATGGGTAAGGCGTTGCGGATGATCCTCTGGCTGCCTCGGGTGTATTCAATATCCACTGTGATGGGGGCGGAGTACGTCATGTCCCGCAACCGGCACTGAAAGAGAATCAGACAATCATGGCTCCTCCTCTCTGGAAAAGAAAGGATCCTGGCAGCCTCAAAGAGCTCTTCTCGAGTAGAAGTATGGCCCATGCTGGACTCTGAGCCCTCCATGGAACACAGCTGCCCCTGTGCTGCCTTAAGGGTACTGGGAATTACAAGCTTACCTTCTCCATGAGGGGATGATGCCAGCCATGGATCTAGACACTGCCACAGCATCCCCACCCCTGCCAGCCCAGAAATGGGACAATAAGTCTGGTACTGATTTTCTTCTCACTGATCTGATGCCATCATCAGTCTGCTCCCATATCTCTGAAGCCATTAGATCATCCTTTGCAAACTGGGTCCTTGGAGAGTCATCAATATGGCTGCTTTATTCAAAATAGTTAACAACCAGTATAACAATAACTAAAGTATGTACACGCACAAACTAAAAGAATTAAACTATATTTCCTTTTATTCTCCAAACAAACTAAACTATATCACAAAATTCCTTTCCAAGGGATATGTCAGAGCATGAATCACTCAACACATCATTCTAACAATTTCTGAGTCACTTGTGGAACTTTAGAAGTTGTTGGTGCGCGCTTTACTTTCACGTGGTGATGACTCACTAAGAGAAGCCCTTGCCTGGGCCATGATCAGGAAACCCCATCAAAATCTTCCAATGACTTCTCCATTATATTGATGGTCCTCAGGTGCCTTGCAGTCTCAAAAAGAGAATTTCTCTGAACCTCAACCATACAATTCATGATGCTGAATCCTCTCTCTGGCTTTTACTGCACCAAAGACAGATACAAACTTTTTCTAGCCTAACAGTGCCTAGGATTTTAAAATACTATATAGTCCTATTATTGACCAGTATATTACCTTATATTTAATTATATCAAGCCTCCTGCAGGCCTGACCAAAGGTAGGGTGGCATGATGATCAGAGTGTGGACTCTATTTTCTGTGCTCAAATCCCGGCTCTACCAATTAAGTCTTAAATAACCTTTCTGCATCTCAGTCTCCTCATATGTAAAATGGGAATGTGAATAATTTTAATTCCCAAGAGTATGAGTATATATTTTTAGAATGGTGCCTGGTACAGAGTACTATATAAATATTATCTCATTTTTGTTAATAAAACTAATGTAACACCCATGATAGCCAGATATTCATGGGTCTTAACAAACTCATCCCTTCAAATGGAAATGAAATTTGACAGAAGTGGTAAACATGGGGCCCCAAACTACCTCTGGGGCCCCCTCTGTCCCCCTCGAACTCTCTCTTATCAACAGGAATAGGGCTGTGTGGGTAGAGCCTGCAGTACCTGCACCCCCAGTCCTGCTGTGGGTCCCATGACTGCCCATCCACCTGCTCTCCCACGCTCCCCATCTCTCTAAGAGTCAATACCCTCCAAGAAATCTTTGCACCCTCTTTCTCTAATTGCAGTAATACCCATGTGTTTTCTTCAACATCAGGAATAATTATTATAATGACAATTGTGGCTTCAGCCTTCTTGAACTACTTCGAATTCTTCGTCTTATCCCTTCTCTGAACCCAGTAATATACTAGTTTAGAAGGTGACTTGGAGATTGTTAATTGGCTGTTTAGTTCTTGAAAAACTGGAAAGTTCTCGCCAAATGGAAAGCGGAGGTGGGGAAAGCCAAATAGGGGCGCACAGTTTCCAACATCCAGTCCTCACTACTCCCTGTTCAGTCCAACGTCACATATTCGCCTTACCTATCATCTAGGCTGCAAACCCTGGTGTCTCTGTTTCATTTGTTTTGTTATTTTAATCCATAAGAGTATGAACTTGAGCAAAGATATTATGTCTTATTTCTTTTGTATCTTCCAATTTTGCAGCACAAAATAAAAGTTCAATCAATACTCGGTGATTAATACCAAAATTACCTATATAAAATATCTGGTTACTTGATCACACTTCCTATTTCACCTTGCTTAGACAACAACCATAGCACTCTAACACCTTACTTGTTCTTTACTGAAGATTCCTGTGCTATGTTCCCTAATTGCTATTTTAGCTTTACATTAATACAAACCAGAAAAATCTACAAAAATCATTTTCCTTCCTGAATCAATGCCCAATTATAGACACTAAGTGGAAGAATTTGAAGAGAAATCTAGAATCCGTTAAAAGCCAATAAACAGGGCCGTTCTAAAAGCCGTTGCCTGTAGCTCTTTTAAAACCCTGGCATTTACATTTTCTTCTCCTCTGCCTCTTCTGCTAGACCGTGAGTTCCTTGTCCTCAGTCCCTCTGCAAACGCAAGGCCTGCTGACCCTCAAAATACGCGCTAAGCGAGAAACCCCTGCAGGAACAGCACACCGCACCAGACACCAGTGGTCAGCAAGGAGCGGGGGTGGAGAGACCATGAAAAAACTCAGAAACAGGACATAAAAAAGACACAGTGACCTAACAGTGCAAGTTAACTAGGATTAAATGATAAACCAACTAATACGAAACTGTTTCCTAATACAGTATGGTATTATACAGGTGCTTATTTATTTTGGTTATCTTGTCTCATAAGAGATTTTTTCCCATTTTTAAATCATTGTTTAAGAATATATTTTAAGGGCACTGACTCTTCCAGTTAAACCAAACAAATCCAATTAAATTAAGGTTGATAATTACCTCATGAGGGGACACTGGTCTAGTTACATTGAAGCTTTCTTCAACATCAGGAAGCCCGACATAGATATTAAGATATCTGAAAAGCAAGTTATTCCAGAACCAATTACAGTTCTTCAAAGAACATATAAACAATCAAGCTATTTTCCTCCCGAATACAAGATTGCCCTTCGACAAATGCTTATCTTGCAGAGGATGACAAATTAACAAATTAACAAATTATAATTGGAGATCTTAAAGTCATAGAACACACAGTTTACAAAGGAGAGAAAATGTTATCAAGTTATCTTTAAAAAAAATACTGTAAATCTCTTTACAAAAATATTGAAACTATAGCTCCCTACAAATGATACTTAAGGAAAAAAGCAAATGCAAAAGAGTAGCTATAGTGCACTACCATTCTCATAAGAAAGGATATGGAGGAAAAAATATATGTGCTCATTTGTGCAAAAGAAACAGGAAGAAGAAAGCAGAAACTAAAGAGACGGGTTACCTACAGGGAGCACTGGGAACACGGTGGGAAGAACTGGAAGGGGAGGGACAATTTTCTGAATAGACTTTTTTCTATAGGTCTAACTCTTACAACCATAATAATGTCTCACATACCCAAAATGGCATACAAACCTTACTGCACTACAAATGAATAATATAACGGCACTGAAAAGGTAAGAAAGAAAATAACTAACCTGAGTAACTTTAGAAAACAGTATTTTGATTGGATACAGCAAAGACAGAAAAGCAGTATACAAGTATTAGTAAATTTTATTCTCACAGAGTGATGAATTAACAATTCTGAAACTACTTTATGTATACCCTAGGACTGAATAAGTAAGTAAATATAGCTCCGTCTACTGAGACTTTAGTACCCATATCTTGGTGTCTAAACACTACTCTCCAATAAAAGAGACTAAAGCTCCTTGGAGAAATGACTGATTCCAGGCTGGGACAGGAAAAATACTAGATGAACCACATCTCATGGTACCAGAAAGTAGGGGAGTGCTCGAAAATTCACAGGGGCATGTTGAAAGGATGCAGCAGTCAACTTGATGAATCTCCCTATGGCCAAATCTGGGACCATTTGAGAAATAAAACAATGACAGTACTGGATTATGATGCATAGAATAAAATAAACATCCATGAGTTCATATTAATATAAATAAAATTACAGATAGAGAGCAAATGAGGGGACGAAAAAGCTCTTTCTCACAGTAGAATTCTAATATTAATGTAGAAAGAATGATGGAAATAGAGACTTGCCAATAGGTAAACACCACAGCAATTACTGTTGTAGGTAACTGCTACAACAATCATCAATGCATGCTAAAGGTAGTGGGTAAAGTGCAATGAGAAATAAGACATTTGCATAGTCTCGAAGGATCACCTTATAAGATAGTGATTAATTACTGAAGGAAAAATTAGTAACTTTACAGTAGAGAAACCTGGAAGATACCATCTTAATCAAGTGAACAAAGTTAAAATCACCAGCCGTTAAATATACTGACATCTGTACCCCCTGATATGGTACAGTGAGAATGACATGAAGCATCGCTTCTGTGGTATTCTGGCCAAAAAGGCATAACCCAATGTAGCCACAAGCAAATACCGCACAAACCCGAATCAAGGACTTTCTACAAAACGACTGACCAGAATTCTTCAAAAGTGTCAAGGTCATGAAAGACCAAGAGAGCTTGAGGAACTGTCATAGATTGGAGAGGATGAAGGAGACATATGACATCTGAACATAATGCAGGTCCTGGATTGAATCCTGGACCAGAAAATGGACATTAATGGGAAAACTAAGATTTGTAGATTAGTCAACAGTATTGTATCAGTGCTAATTTCCTAGTTTTGCTAATTATGCTATGGCTACATAAGATGTTAATATTAGTATAAACTGGGTGAAGTGTAACATGAGAACTCCTTGTCCTCTTTTTGTAATTTTCCTCTAAAATTGTTTTTAAAAAAGTTTAAACCTAATAGTTTCAGTAACTTTTCACTCATAACTACCTGTTATCCTTAGCTTACCAATTAAAAATTAAGCATTTGATAAATATCTTCCTATCAAACAGATAAAAGGAGAATTATGTTAAAAGAGTTTTGACAGCAACTACATTCACTATAAAAAAATGTTAGACATAATCAAAATAGCAAATTAAGAGTAGTTGCTTCCTTACTTTAAGTACCACATGGGGTCAGCATCACTCGTAACCTTTTCGTTGGCTTTCATTATTTTCTTTATCTGCAGGGGAAAGAGTAACATGAGGAAAGACTCTGGCTTCCAGTTAATTCTTAACCATATCCTTTTCCAAGATCTGATGCTTACCTCTACATTAATGAAATAGTTAAATGAATCTATATGCTGTTTCACAAGGCCTTTCACCTAAACAGATAAAAAGTAAAAAGTAGGTTAGCAACAAAATAGCAGATTACACAATGGATCTCACCTGATCCATAAATTTTCCTCAAAACCAAAGTGAGAAAAAAAATCCATGAATTTTACTTAGCAAAGCTTTACATTTATGTGTCCTCACTCCATCTCTCCTCCATCTTACTAGAACACCCTCAAATTTTCCTCCCTGAAAAACAGTCTGACCTTTGGAATTCAAGATATGAGTACCTGAATATACCTAATGACTCCCCATGAGCTAACAAATAAGGCAGGATTTTCCCTACATGCTTTGAATTTACAAAAAAAATCCCAGAAACAAATACAGCAGTTGAGCATCATCTCTTCAACCCTCAAACAACGTCTATTTTCTTTCTTGTCTTGCTCCTATGTAAGCAGTTTTATGATTTCCACATATCTGTCTTTCATATCACTTTTAGAAGAATGAAGGGAAAAAACAAGGATCTCTATTAAGAAAACCAAAAATAATTGCATTTAAAATTGGAAGCAGAGTGAACATCAGGGACCTAAGATCGACCAGCTGGCAGCGACTTCCTTTCATCTCAGAAGTCAGTATGGCTACACAAAGCGCTATGAAAAACACTGAAACGATAAACACATAGAATCCAGTCTTAGGACTTAAAGGACTGTAATGTTCATCATTTTACATTAATCTTCAAACACAATTAGTTCAACATTTCTAGAACACTCTCAACAGACAGATAATCACAGGGCCTTTGCTTTAATTCCACCTCCTTATTCAGGATCTCACTGGCTTACAAAGCAGCCATCCTATTATGAAATAGTTCTGATTGTTAGGGGAAAAATTCACCCTTATAATGATCTGCAGTCTGCCTTCCCACAGTTTCCACCCCTGGGGCTTAACTGTCTTTTCTGGAGAAAATGCCTGCTCTACCTCAGTCTGTTGAGTGATCACATCTCTCTTTCACGTTCTCACTTCCAGGCTGAACAGGCACTTCCCCTATTTCTCGCAGGCATGCCTTCCAGACCCCTCAGCAGCCCATGAACCGCTCCTGAGTGGGCTCCACGCTGTCATCACATGGATGTTAATCCTCCACAGCCTGACCAGTGTACAGTGGGGCGACTACGTACCTCCCTCACTCTGGATATTTTACCACTGCTATTAAAAAACAAGGTCACGTTACAGGCTGATCAACTAGAACTCAAAAGGTAATTGTTTATGTTCACAAAAGAATGCTATTAAGTCAAGCACACCCCATTTGGTACTTGTGCAAAACTAAGAGGGACTTACAGGAGTCCCTCTTCACTGCTGTCACCCCAACCTAACATTCCAAGTCTGGATTCTACCTGCCCACAGCACTGCAGCCTCACAGGCTTCAAGTTCCTGTCTTCAGTTACATATTAAAAATCTTTACATTTTTGTTCTTGACAAATATATTTCAAGGTGGTCTGAGTAAAAGAGTACTCCAACTTTAAATGAATGAAATAGCTGTAGTCTCATGTCTCTGTTAAGTTCTCTACCTTGTCAACTACAAAGTGGCATTTTCCATTGGCACCTGCCATCTAAGCACTAATACTCTAGCCGACAGTTCAGAAGATTGAAGGTTCGAGTCCCTTCAAGGTTGCCATAGTAACTGCCGAGTTAAAAAAACATGCACAACATGAGAGTTGCGAGTTAAGTTTTATTTGGGGCAAAATGAGGACTACAGCCAGGAGACAGCATCCCAGATAGCTCTGAGAAACTTCTCCAAAGACGCAGGGGGGAAGGTCAGTATACATGTGATTTTGGTGCAGGGGGAGCACATGCAATCAAGCACACATTCTTCGCAGAAGGTTTCTGCTACTCTCGTGAAGGTTACTGCTAGTCACGAGGCGCAGACGTCACCATGAAGGATTTTAGTGCTTTTCTAGATACGAGGAGATGCAAGAATTGGGCTCATAAAATTGGCTCCTGAAAATATCTAACTATTGGGCTTCCCTAGTGGCGCAGTGGTTAAGAATCTGCCTGCCAAGGCAGAGGACACGGGTTCGAGCCCTGGTCCGGGAAGATCCCACATGCCGCAGAAGAACTAAGCCCGTGCGCCACAACCACTGAAGCCCGTGTGCCTAGAGCCCACGCTCCGCAACAAGAGAAGACACCACAGTGAGAAGCCCGTGCACCGCAACAAAGAGTAGCCCCCGCTGACCACAACTAGAGAAAGCCCGTGCACAGCAACGAAGACCCAACGCAGCCAAAAATAAAAATAAATAAAATAAAATTTAAAATATATATATCTAACTATCTGAAGACCTGTTTTGCCAGTTTTTCCCAGAGCACACAGTGCCTCATTTCTGCTCTCCACCCTGAACTCCTTTCAGGGGGTGTTGAAAGTCAGCAGCTGTAGCAGCACATGATTTAATTCTTGTAGAGGTAGATGGCAAGTGCCAATGGAAAATGCCAATATGTAGTAGACAACCTCTTCTTGGACCACATACCACCAACTGTCTCCTCTTTTTTGAATCACAAATCCTACCCCTTCTCCTCTGCTTATGCGTATGTGTGTATGTGTGTGTGTGTGTGTATATATATATATATGTGTATATATATATATATACATATATATATATATATAGTTCCCTTTGAAAAAAAAAGCATAATTAAAAACAACAACAACAAAAAAACTTCCCTTGACCTTACTATCATTTTATTTCATTTTTGGTTACTTAAAACTTCTTCAAGAGCTTCCTATTGCTGTTAGAAGAAAAGCCAAAATCCTTCACATCAAACTCCTTAACCATAAAATCTGGTCAGAAATCTGGCCCTGACAGCTTCCCAGCTTCATCTCCCAGCACTCTCCCTTCTGCCTATTAACAGAAAACTAAGTTGGACAAAACTCTACTCATTTTTCAAGTCTTCATTCTTTCACTTAGCGAGATGCTTCCAAGATTCATCCATGTTGTAGCATATGTCAGCACTTGATTTCTTTTTATTGCCAGATACTATTCCATTGTATGGATAGACCATATTTTATTTATCCATCCATTAGCTGGTGTTCATGTGAGTTTACACTTTTTGGCTATTATGAATAATGCTGCTATGAACATCTGTGTACAAGTTTTTGCATGGACACGTTTTCATTTATCTTGAGTAAATACCTAGGAGTAGAATCGCAGGATCAGACAGTAACTATGTTTAACCATTTGATGAACTGCCAGGCTGCTTTCCAAAGCGGCTGCAACATTCTACATTCCCATCAGTAGAGCGTTAGGATTCTGATTGCTCCACATCCTCATCAACACTTGCTACTGTCTTTTTTTGACTATAACCATCCTACTGTGTGTCAAGTGGTCTATCATTGTGGAACCTGCTACTACTCAGCATAAGCTCTTTAAAACTGAAATTCAATAATAATAGGAATCGTATAATCTGTAGTTCCTCTGTCTAGCCACTCACCCATTCCAGCCAAGCAGACTGGACTCTGTTTCCTACAGACCCCGTGGAGGCTCCTCCTGAGCACCTTTATTAAGCCATGCTCCCTGCATCCTACCTTTCAGCTCAGTTAATTCCTTTCCTCTTAAGATGTGGCTTACATCTCACCTCCTTTGGGAGGCCCTCTCTGACCACTTGTGGCATCACTCTTGCCAACAGCACTTTGGTTTGTATTATTCATGTGCCATGCTACAACGTATACTACTTCCTATCTCTAAAATTAGATTAGCAATCCCCTAACTAGTATTTTATAGACAGGGATACTGCCTTATAATTTCTTGTACTTCTAAAACCTAGAAAAGCACACAGTTGTACAAAGTCAAAACATGTTGGTGAAAAAAAAATTAATTTTAAAAAAGGCTTATTTCTTCACTCTTCATTGGAAAAACAACTAATTATTATTAAATATTAATTACCTTTAAAAATGCTGGAAGCAGCCGCCATTTTTCCTGTGAATCAGAACAATAAAAGTATCAGAACTCTGTGCTAGCAATCACAATATTTTCATGAGAAGTTACTTTAATGTACCCAAAATGACTCACTTCATCACAGGAAGCAAAAGAAAGTAAATGAAAACGAACAATTTTTACATTGCAACCACTTTTATGGAAATCATATATGTGCTGTGTATGTACATGTATACAAACATGTACACACACAAGTATATATAAACCACAGATTTCTTAAATAGAATATACTTTAACCTCTTCTTGGTGACTCAAGATTCCAAGTACTTTTTATCTTTATTTTATTCTCATGACACTTCCTGAGTAAGCAGGGTTTGCCAGTCTTAGGAAGGGTGAGTAAGTTTCAGAGAGGCTGGTGTGGAAGCTAAGTCTCTCAACCCAAAGGGAGTTCTTTCTCCCCCTTATTTTTTCTCAACTAGTGCCTGGTCAGAGCTCAGGCTGCAGAAGGATATCACATGGTGTCCATCTCCTACTTTAAATAGTTGCAAACTGCCACACTTCTTGAGTTCTTAGGCCTGCTCTTCACACCTTCCTGAGGTCGTGAACAGCCTACCATGATAAGACTCTTCATGAATGGTATCTAATCTGTTAATGGGAAATCTGACAAATGGTTAGAACTGAGTCTTAAGTAAGAATACACAGTTCCTGAGTAAGGGCTCCAGAATCATGTAAGACTTCCCAAGAACTGTAAACGTTTTTACTTTGAGTAACAGGAGAAGCATTGGAAGGTTTTGAGCAAAAGAGTGACAAGATGATGTGACTCATTTTAACTGGATCACTCTAGCTGCTGGGGTGAGAACAGGCAAGGTTAGAAGGAGGGAGATCATTTAGGAGTTCACTGCAATACTCCAGGCTGATAACAATATGGGTAGTGAGAAACTGTTGGCTAGGAAACTCAAGGTGAAGTTAGAGCCAACAGGACTTGACAGTAGATTAGATGGAGACTCTGAGAGAAAGAAGAGTTGAGACAGACACCTTAGAGTTGCCATTTCTGGAGATGAGGAGGACGCTAGATGTCTGGATGCTGTCAGAGTAGCAGGTTTAGGTGTGCAGGGGTCATCAGGAGTTTGGTTGGGGGCATGTTAAGTTTGAGATATCCATTTGTCTATTTGGAGATGCCAAATAGACAACAAATATAGGTCTGGAACTTGGGAAGAGAGTGGCCTGGAGATCTAAATCAGGGAGAGGTCAGCAAATGGAGGGTAGTTAAAGCCGTGTAACAGATGGAAATCACGTGGAGAAGAGTTCCATGAAGTGAGATCAAAAACACTCCAACGTTTAGAGATGAGGAGCAGAAAGCACATCCAGCAAAGAAGACTGAGGAATGGCCTGAGAGGGAGGCAGACGACCTGGAACAAGTAAAAACATTTTTCAAGAAAAAAGGTAGGTGGGGGCAGGGGGTATGTAAGAAATCTCTATACCTTCCTCTCAATTTTGCTGTGAACCTGAAACGTCTCTAAAAAAAGTCAAATCTTAAAAAAAAAAAGAAGTTGAGTCTGGCAAAACTCATCTATGATGATAGAAATCAAAAGGTGTGGTACGGCACAAACTGAAAAGGGAACTTTGCGGGATGCTGAAAATGTTCTATATCTTGTATGGGGTGCTAGTCATTTGGGTATACATAACTGTCAAAACTAATGTAAATGAACACTTAGTACTCATGCATCTTACTGTATGTAAATCTACAAAGAAGAATGCGAGAAAAATCAGAGAAGACTATATGAGGAGAGTAGAAAGATCTTGAGGAGATCGGGGGGGGGGGCGAGAAACAAGTTAGAGAAGTAAGCAGTGGCCAAAATGATAAAAGGACTCATATAAGTATGGTAAGGACTTTAGATTTTGCCCTGAGAGCAATGGGCAGACTGAAGAATTTTAACCAAGGGAGCAACGTGATCATATCTGCCTGTTTAAACTGATGGCTCTGGCTACAGAGCAGAGAACAGACTGTTGGAATGGGACAAGTCAGGAGCCTAGGAAATAAGAGATGACAGTGGTTCAGACTTGGAAAACAGAAGAAAGGAAGTTTCAGAATTGAGTACATTTTGTACTCAATTTGGGGGCCCTTAAGATGGGACGGTGGATTGGATGCAGAGGGCCCTTAAGATGGGACGGTGGATTGGATGCAGAGGGCCAGGAAAAGGAACTGTTATTCCTGAATCAGAAGACTGGAAATGTAGTACTGGTCCCTTCACAGCTGTGCAAATTCAGACAAGACACAGAAATCCTTTAGGCTTATTCCTTCAGCTCTCTGGAGAAGCAGTCCAGTCAGCACTTAAGGATGAGGGCTCTGGAGTCTGACTGCCAGGGTCTAAAATACAGATCAGCCATTTAACAACCTTCTGAAACTGGGTGAGTTACTTAACCTCTCTGAGCCTTAAAAATCTTCATTGGCAAAATGGGGCAAAAATATTACTTGCTTCAGATGATTAAATAACATAATGCTCGTTAGGCTTGAACAGAGCTGGCACATACGTGCTCAGTAAATGCTGGCTCTTAAATAGCTGTTCAAGAGCTAAAAATTCAGATCAACTATACTCCAATATAAAAAAAAAAGTTAAAAATCCAGTATTGCCCAATGAAGATCAGCAGTGTATTGCAGGCACTCACAGATTGAATCTAACAGACTGATTGTAATTCCTTTATTTGCCGAATAATTATTACAGAAACAGATTTACTGATCCTGTCGGCCATTCTCCTCCTTAAACTTGTCAATGGCATCCCAGCCCTCCTTTAGATGTCTAACAAAACCTTTCATAATCAGGATCCTTATCTGTCACCCTTAAGTCTCTCCTCTACTTTTCTCCACTCCAGTACTACTGGATTTGTTTTAATTCCTTAAAAACAGATGGTCTTGCCTCCAGGCTTCCAGTGTCCTTTCCCTCTGCCTGAATCTCTCCCTTGACTATTTCTCCACTTCCCATCCCATGCCAACTAAGATTTTGAGGCCCAGAGAAGTTATATGTACCTTTCCAGAAAATAAAATCACGTCAACATCTGAACTTCATTAGGCAGCTCACTGTAGGGCAGTTATCCTTAACTTCTGAGAATCTGATGAAAGCTACGGGGCTACTCCCCCGAAAACACCTAGGCAAAATCTGGAGTAAATTTTCTCGGCGTTTAAAATACTCCTGCAGCCCAAACTTGAGTTCCTGGTGAAAAGGAAAAATTACTAGCCTGGGATTCAGACGATCTGGTTTTCCCACCACAGCCAGCTGTGGGACCTCACCAACGTGGCCTAAGCTCCCTGGACCTCATTATCCCTTATAAGCCGTCAAAGATGCAATATGTCCCCCCAAGGTGGGCGAGAGTCAGTCCTCCCCTGATAACACACGAACACTGGAATGCGTCCATCCCGAGAGCCGTGCGCGGAGCCTCTGGGTCTGCGCGGCGGCTGACATCTCCCCTCAGCTTGACCCTGCACGAACAGCAGTGCCCGGCTCTGGAGAGGACTCGCGCGGAGCCCCAAGCACGCGCGGAGTCCTGAGCATGCGCGGAAGACGCGGCCCGCCCCCCTCCGCGGCCAGAGTTCTCGGGGCAACGCCTCCCGGGGACGCATGCCAGCTTCTCTTCCGTTCCACGCGTGCCCTGCCCTCACCTCTACAGTCGGGATCGGCGCGGCCAGCTGCTCCGGGGTCAAGTTCCCAAACTCCTCCGCAAGCACGTCCATGCTGTTCACGACAAAGGAAGGAGCAAACAGAACCCTCACGCGCGCCTTCGCTGCGCCAGGCAAACTGCTGTACCCGTGAAGAGCGGTGCGCGGTGGCCTAAATAGTCCCCGCCGCGCAACTTAATTGGAGTCGCGGAAGAAAGGTTCCGCCTGCTCTCGGTCAGAACCTGCGGTTGAACCCGGATGTGGCTGAGGCGGAGCTTGGAAACTGCGCCCCCTGGTGTCGCTCGGAAGTCTCGCCTGGGTAATCTTAAACCCCAGCGGACAGATTTTGGCAGTTATCCCACAATCAAGACCAACAACGCGTATTTTCATTTTAAAAATAATTCAAAGAAAACGGTAAATGGATAATTTGCACAACTTGAGCCACCGAGGCATCGAATTCATTTAATTTAAGCCCAAACTACACATTGTATAGTATGGAAAAAATAGGAAATTTACCAAATGCCTAGTAGGAGGGGATTGGTTAAAAAATTAAGGTACATGCGTGTGATGGCCTATTATACAATCATTAAAATGACCACGAAGTGAGGAGGAGTTAACTTACCTAGAGAGAAGAGCATAACAGGAGAGTAATTAAGATAGTGTTATATTCTAAAAGGGCTAGACAGAAGATCCAGGAGTAAATTCCAGCAGAAATTTAGTATGAAAAGATGACATTTTAAAAGAGCAGGGGAAAGATGGCTTATCCAAAAATTGATGTTGGAGCTGCTGATTAGCCATTTAGAAAAAAAAATACATCTAAGTAAATACTATACGGATTAAATATTTAAATGTTAACAAAACCTTAGAAGAAAATATAAAGTGAGTAAATCCATAACACTGAGCTGTGGCCACCTTCAAGGATAGCAATATAGTCAGAAATCATAAAGGAAAATATTCATAGATTGGATAATATAATTCTAGCCATAGGTTTATGATTCCACGGAAAATTTTAAATTTTCTGAATAGATGGTTAAAAATCACCATGAATGGTTTCAAGAAATACAAGTTGGGGCTTCCCTGGTGGCGCAGTGGTTGAGCGCCCTCCTGCCGATGCTAGGAGACGCGGGTTCGTGCCCCGGTTCGGGAGGATCCCACATGCTGCGGAGCGGCTGGGCCCGTGAGCCATGGCCGCTGGGCCTGCGTGTCCGGAGCCGGTGCTCCGCAACGGGAGAGGCCACAACAGTGAGAGGCCCGCGTACCGCAAAAAAAAAAAAAAAAAAGAAATACAAGTTGGCAGAAGAGAAAGGATTGGTATCCCTAATTTAAAGTGAACTTACAGGGACTTCGCTGGTGGCGCAGTGGTTAAGAATCTGCCTGCCAGTGCTAGGGGACACGCGTTCGATCCCTGGTCCGGGAAGATCCCACGTGCCACGGAGCAACTAAGCCCGTGCGCCACAACTACTGAGCCTGCACTCCAGAGCCTGTGAGCCACAACTACTGAGAGCCACAACTACTGAAACCCGTGCATCTAGAGCCCGTGCTCTGCAACAAGAGGAGCCACCGCAATGAGAAGCCCACGCACCGCAATGAAGAGTAGTCCCCACTCGCGTCAACTAGAGAAAGCTCACGCGCAGCAATGAAGACCCAACGCAGCCAAAAAATTTAAAAAATTTTAAAAAAATGATAGAGCCTGCCTTGTAGCGGGTTGTGCAGTTATATGAGATCATTTATATAAAGTGCTTAGGCCATAATATGGTAAGTCATTATTTTACTACATTCTGAAAGAAAAAAATTATATTCAGGTTCCCTACCATGCCGGCAAGTGCAGCTGCTGGGACAGATTACTAAGTTTCCTTTCTTCTTCATAAAGCCTTGCGATAAATCCCTAGGTCCCTTTCCCTTGAAAGCTGAACAAGGCTAACATACCAAGCTTAGACATGAAAAGATAAAGCTTCACTTGAAAAACAGAGAACAAGAGGGTACAAGTTGCTAGTACAAATGTACGTTCTAAAAGGTTAGATTAAATCATGGAGGATAAAGTCATACCTGATTTACTAAATGAAATTAGAGCATGTTGGGTGTGTCACTATCCTTTGAAGTTGACAGCAAGGACAATAACTGCAGCCTTCTATGTACCCTTGAGTTTCTCTGCCAATGACAATATTGGGCTTAATGAACCACGGTTGTGATATGATTTGACAATTTTTGGTCTTATGTACTTAAGTACTCAATCATCACTTCTCAAAATACTAAAACCTCCTGAAGTGTGAAAGAGATTTAGGACAAATAAATGAGCTATTGTAATGTATTCTGTCCACATTATGCTTTAGAGTTTGTAGACAATTTCAAATACATTATCTCATTTGATTCTCACAATAGCTCTGCGAGGCAGTCAGGTAGGTTAGGAAATGGATGTTCAGGGAGACTAAAAGATTGGCTTGAGGTCATATAGCTGAGAAGCAGAAGTCAATTCAAACTCAGGTCCTGTGACTCTCAGTCCCATGCTACTTTTACTGAATAATGAGTGGAAAATGTTGGTACCTAACATCATCAGAGGAAGAACAGGCTGAATTTTAGTTTTAAGAAGGATTCAAGTGAAAAAAATATGTTGCACAAAAGATGGCACTCCCCACGCCCATGGCATACTTAGCCAATCAGCCACAGAATTCTTTACTGCCTGTCCCGGATTTAGCTTCAAAATCCTCTCAACACAGTGCTCTGGGAGCTAATACTAAAAGATCAGAGCAGGCACATGACCTTAAACTTATTTTCATGGGACTTCCCTGGTGGTCCAGTGGTTAGGACGTTGTGCTTCCAACGCAGGGGTCTTGGATTCAATCCCCGGTTGGGGAACTAAGATCTGCATGCCGTGTGGCATGGCCAAAGCGGGGGGGGGGTGGGGGGGCGGAATCAGGTAATTCCTTCATGGTCTACTAGGCAATGCCCAGCACTTCATTAATGCAAGGACCCAGTAAGTTCTGTTGTTCATTAAAAAAATAAACTTATTTTCATAAAAAGATGATTCATAGAGCTTATTGAAGGAAACTGGAGGGATCTGAGGTGGAGACTGTTGCTAATGCTTACCAATACCCAACACCCACACCCGCCTTTTCTCCTGGGCACATCTTCCTGACTCCTTTGCAGTTAGATGGGGCCAGATGACCATCTAGCCATCTAGTCATCAACTAACGATCTAGTTAGTTCTGCCCTATGTACCATGAGTAGAAGTGGGTGATCCTTTTCTTTCCCTTATCTTCTGAGTGATTAAGGAGACGCTGAAGGTTTCAGGGACTATTGAGTTACAAGATGGATGGAAGTTGGGTCTCTAAGTGGCTGAATGGAGTAGAGTCCGCGACACACACACCAACCTTCCTTAAACTTTGAACTACAATTTGAGAAATAAGGTTATGCTGAGGCTTTGCTCAGCAGTTCATCTACACACACCAATAAAGGTTGACTTCAATGACTATGCCCTTCCTGGAATCATCTTTTTGTGTCATTCTTAGAGGCGATACTGGATTGGGGGACCTCTTCACACATTTCTCCCATTCAAGTTTTAAAGACCTCATGAGTGCACATGGTAGTGGATTTGTTTTTCTCTTTCTGATCCTTCCTTTTTGGAAGAAATCCCTAGTTGGGTGACCTTGGTGGGAACACAGGAATCTAAGGGGCAGCTACTGTCTTGTTGCATCCCCTGCAAATTAGAGCCTGGGCCCTTGATAGAGATTCTTCCAACTGAATGTTGATATCTGAGACTTTAAATCTTGAGCAAATGAGGCAAAGCAGCAAGGACAATTGAGAAACCAATCTCTGAATCCAGCTTGGCTGAGGTCCTATGCTTGCATTGCCTTGGTTCTTCCCATCTTCCAAGCTTAATTCCCCAGGTAAAACAGATTCCATGAGGTACTTAAACCTCTCCAATAAACTCTCTTTCTGCTTCTGTTAGCTAGAGTCCATTTCTACATGGACTCTTGTGCCATGTGTTCATGTGTTCATGCGTATACACATATGCACACAACATAGAATATTCTAGCACCAACAGCAAGTGTTCTTTGCCAGGGCAATCCTTCCAAAACATAAATTGCTTGTAACCTTCTCCTGTTTCAAAAGATTCAATGGTTATCTCTTTCAGGACAAAACCCTCCCTTTTGAGCATGACATCCCAGAAGCCTTTTACCTTGCTTGTTTCCCCTCTCATCACTTCCCCTCTTCTATAGGCTGGACCCTTGGCTTACCATTTCTCCACACCGTCGTACCCACTGTGCACTTGGCCTCTTGTGCCTTTCCCTTTCTTGGCAAGTTCCTGCCTACCCTTCATGCTTTAGCTCAAGGGTGACCTCCACAAAACACAGTCTGGCAGTATTTCCTCTAACACCACGTGTATGTGTTTTATTGCCCGAATTACACTTTATTGCAATTGTTCACAAGTTTATCCTTCATATTAGGTTACAAACTTCTTCAGGACAGTGTCTGCCTAGTCATCTGTGTATCAAAGATCTAGGATACTTCTTGGCACACCGTAGATGCTCAATAGCTATCTGTTGACTGAATGAACGAATGAACATGACCTGATGTCTGTGAGGCTCTGATGATCAGCAGAAGAATCCTTCTAAAACAACTGCAATAAAGACTGTGCAGTATTCCAGCCCTGAGTTACCCAAAGGTGGTTTAGAAAACAAAGAGACACCAGCTATCTTGAAATAATTTTTAATGCTTTAAAATTTGACTAGCGCACACAATACATGTTTTAGCAGAAGAAGAATGAAAATGTGTGTATGGTGTTTAATAAAATTGACATTACAAAACAAGACCATGTTAAGAAAATTCTCAAAAGTAGAAGTAAACATTTCAGTAAAAACCAAGTAAACAACACGCTAAGGGATAGGATTTTAAAATCCTAATAAATGTAGTTGCCTAAATCCAGACTTCAGACATTGAGATTTACTTTGTCACTTAAAAAAAAAAAAAAAAGGCAGAATGCCCTTCATTTTAAATGCATTTTTAAAAAATGTTTGCACATTGTTTTCCTGCTGGCAACTCAGTATAATCAAGTATATAAGAATACCAGATGGATTCCAATCTGATAATAAAAAAGTGTATCACCTGGTCTTCTGGTTAAATATACAGTTCACCTCAGAAAGCAACAAAAAGTTATGCTACACATTACATTTCTATGTCACACCCTCCCTGCTGTCCAGGCCCCAAAGTGAACACAGTTGAAAACTACTTCAACGTAAGAAAAAATGAAAACAAAAATCTACAGCACCTTTTGGTTTCTAAGCATAGGAAACAGGCAGAATGGAAATACAGGAAGAGGGAAATAATGGGTGAGACCAATGATGTGCTCTTCAGTAAAATTCCATTTATACACAGCTGCTCAAATGGACAGAATGGCTGATTTATGTATTGGTCACATGAGGAAAAAAAACTGACTTTCAAAATTTCCTCGAATTCTGGCAGATCCCTCCAAAATGTAAAGACCGGAGATAATTTACTCACACAATCATTTCCTAGAACTTTATCAAATAATTAGGTAGCACCATAATGGTGAAGGTCGTGGTGAGGAAGAGAGGAAGAAAGGAGCATTATTTTTTACTTCCTACCCACTCTTCCCCATCAAGTTACTAAGGTTCAATGAGTCCTCAGAAAACCAAACAATCAAAATGCACTTCATGCAAATAAAGCACTTTCCAGGCTGAGTCCGTCCAAAAGGTAGTGCTTCACTTAACATTTCGGAAGAAGTATGTAATTCCAGGACAGTATGCAGATTTCTCTAGAATCCTGACAACCAGTGCCAGCTTGGCAAAGTTTAATTAAATGCATAAGAGTGGCAAATGATGATGATACTTAGAAGAGCATCTTGGTCACAGCAGGTAAGAATTTAAACAGCGCAGAAGGCGTTTGCTAGCACATTATATGGTTAAAAATTCCAGAGTTCAACTGTTTCTTTTTCAGACATGAATTTCACTGAGAATGGGGATCTTGTTTTATCAATTTTTCTTCTTACAAGTAAAACAATTCAAACCACTCCTGCCTTATGTAAAAATATTAAAATCTTATATAAACCTTATCAGTGGCCTGAGAAATGCAGGGACATTCACGAAGAGATGTGTGCAAAAACTGTTTCCCTCAGAGAGCAGGATAAGTGAGAAGAATCCACCCTCTAGAATAAAATTTTAGAAGGGGTTTGTTTCTATTTTCACTAAATGAACAAGGGAGGTTTTATCTAAAATTTGTATGTAGCTTTAAAATGTATTTAATACATTGAAATTCTAAACAAATACTGACAATTGGTATCACAAAGTGTGATTTGGTATATCTGTAGAATTTGAGGACTTATACTACGTAAGCTTCTATTACACATTAATAAAATTTAATTGTACATTTAAAATACGATTATCCCTTACTTCATATCATTTATTCAGAACATCAATCCCCTTGGTTATGTTCACAAAATTCAACCCTTTAAGAAGCTGTACCAAAGTTAAAAAAATCATTAGATTTGATGTGAAATACAACTCCTTACAGGTTGAATGAATAAGCCAGATATATATGCTTAAGAAAACATTTACAAGTATTATATAGGTAATATAATTAATTACAAATTGCTTGCTGTTCATTAAAAACATCTCTTTTGGACTTGTAGATAGTGCACAAACAGGGTCATTACAACGTGCATGTCTTTGCAATGCTAATATTACTGAATTATACAGATTCGGGCTAACGCTGTGCCACAGACAGGACTGAGAACGTGCCGCATCTGAAATGCCATTGATGGAAACAGACTGGGTACCTAAGTGCTGGGCTTCCAATCTCTTATCCAATGTCAGTTCCTCTTTAGTTAGTAGATGATGAAGCTTCCGCCTTCCCCGTGGCTTCCTCACTAAAGAGCAGCTTTCGAAGTATATTTGCATAAAATGGTCCATACACTTGTTTGTTGAGATTCACAATGCTTGCATATTGCGAGCCTAGCACCTCTAGCTCCTGCTGAACGACAGTGAGGCCTCCTGGCACGGCAGGCATGCATTTTGGAGGGTCTGGCAGACAAAGTAGGCTTTTCATGTATAGCTGGATTCGTTTTTCTGGGGAAAAAGAAGGCATCTTTATCTGTCCCATTATTAAAGCACGTGATTTTGAAAAATGAGAACAGTAATTGTGGTATGTGGATTGCGGCAACATTCTCAGTTCTTGACCTCTCCCTATATTCGTGCCCTTTCCAAAGCAGCCTTGCAGCTCTTCCCATCAAAGACTGGAGTCTGTTTCCCCATGCCTTGGAGCAGGGATGGCCTTACGACTTGCTTTGGCCAATGCAGAATGTGGCAGAAGTGCTGGTATGTGAGTTCCGTGCTCAAGAGGCATTGTTTGAACCCACTCTCTCTGCCTACCACCACCATGTAAACAAGCCTGGGCCTGATGAGGGACCATGTTGAGGGAAGCCCAGTTGTTCCATCTTAGGCCATCCTAGACCAACCTGTAGCCAACCAACTCCCAAGCACCTGAGAGAGCCCAGGCAAGATCAGCAGAGCTACCCACCCAAGCCACAGCTGACCACAAATGCACGCGTGCGTCCAGCAAGATCAAAAGAACTACCCAGTTGCCCCACAGACTCGTAAGCAATAACAGATGGAGTTTTGGGGTGATTTGGTATGCAGTAATAGCTAGCTAACAAAACATGCACAGCATTTTCAGGGTGGGGTGGGGAATCTTTTACAAAAACTCAACGTCCATAATTTTAATTATGTATCCTAAAGCTGAGTTTGTAAACTGGCACTGCCAGTTTGGTCCACGTAGTGTTTTTTAAAAATAGAAGTCATTTAAAACGAGGGGATTTCACATAGAAAATCAAAGTTTTGGTTCTTCTTGAAAAATCTACAGATCTGGCAAACTTAGGGGCCCAAACTGCCACATGGCAAGGGTGAGCACACATCCGAGTTTTCACAGGACAGTTAAAGTTGACACCTGCTGTCCTGGCATAATTAAAAAGAGCACTCTCAAAAGTGTCCTGGGGTGGAAAATAAATTATATGATCACTCCCCATGTGGGCAACAATCTGGAGTCACTAAGGAAGGGCCACCCCACTGGCACTGCCACCTTCTCCATTCTTCCTGCTTCAGTGCCTCAGCGTATCTGCATTTGAGACGACTTCACAAAAGCACGCAAATGCATAAATAAGTGAAGCTGCAGTGGTATTGGACAAATGGTACTGGACAAGCCTGAAATGCCCCAGCCCATGCTGCTCCAAGGATGTTCTCTGGCTTTGGAAACAG
This sequence comes from Globicephala melas, assembly GCF_963455315.2. NCBI lineage: Eukaryota > Metazoa > Chordata > Mammalia > Artiodactyla > Delphinidae > Globicephala > Globicephala melas. Next base: position 15,879,879 of record NC_083323.1, read on the forward strand.
AAATCTCACAAATAAGGAAGTTTACTAAGGAAAATACACTCCATCGAATACAGATAACTATATTGCTGAAACTTATCTCTAAACACTTGTCCCAAAAATCACACATTTCAGCCAGACCTGACCTAAAACTCAAAGTCCCCAGTGTCCCATGTCCATATCTTAGCCCAAATTGTTTCCTCTTACTAGAATGCCTTTCCACCTCACCTCATGTCTGCACAAGTCGAGAGCATACTTCAATGCTGATGCTAAAGTCACCTCCTTTCTGTGGCTTTTCCTAGCAACTGTTACACTATCATCCCATATTACTGTTACTTGAGAATTTATCTCTCCCTTCTTAGACGGTGGGCTTTCTAAGGGTCAGGGCTATTTTTTTGTCTTATAATATCCCTGGTCTGGCATGTGGCAGGCACGTCATAAATGCCGCTTGAATTAAAGTGAGATTGGAATGAAAAAGGTCTATAAAGATAAACCCCAAACTGAAAGCAATGGGAGCCAGAGAGGAATGGGGGCTGGAGAAGGCAGTCAAAGATGACTTGGGCCTTATCCATAATTTGTCAACAAGAGGAAATTATTCATGGATGTATCACTTGTATAATTGAAAATTACTTTTTAAAAATGTAGGTGGCTATTAGCATGCAAATAATTTACACAGCAGGTAATCCATAAATCATTTTTACATGGTTTTGGTATATATTTGGAAAAAAAATAGTTTGAAGGAAAACTCCCTCTCTAATTACCTTTTTTAATGGCTAAGAACACAGTGGGAGTTGTAATTCCATTGTAGACAAATAGCACATCAACTAAGAACAAAAGAAGGCAGACTGTGGGTACCATGAACTACAGGGGAGGAAAGGCAGGGGTAAATTGGAGCCCTTCTTCTGTCCCAGGGATCCCTCTAAGTGCTTAATGTATTCCAGCTCCTCTGCAGGCAGAGAATTAAGAGGAAACTGTCTGCTAAATTCCCCGTTAGGCTGGCTGGTCGACTCTCAGAAGCTGGGTCTATTTTCATCACAGATACGGTCCAAACACTTTTCACAAGGCTGTTTAAAGAATGAAACTTTTTCAAAACTGTTATTATGCTGACAAGTGGTTCTATCTCCTCTGTGGATGAGTCACAGTTTTTAGGCCAAGACTAAGGTGACAGAAGCGTCTGTCCATTTAGGAGCAGCCAAATGGAGCCCCTGCCAAAGACGTGCCCTTGGCTTCCAGAGCCCAGAGAGGGACGCTCAAGTGAGTCATTCATGTTGCTAGGCAACAATACTTTGAATGAGGTTACAAAATACTTCCAGTTTGCAAAAGAACAGGAAACTTGGACTGGGGAGAGCTGGGTGGAAAAAAGTTGCTTGACTGGATTTTAAGAGGCCACCTCGGGGTGGGGCATCTCCTGGACCCCAGCTTCCCTCTCCCTTGACATTGCAAGTACTTCCCTGATCTAAAGCAAGGGCATGGAGGACACCCAATGCTCTGGCCATGCTGCCAATGAGCAGCAGGGCTCCAGCTTTGACTGTAGTGCCCATTAGAGCAGTTAATATGAGTCACTCTCCCCGTCCCACCCCACCCTCTCTCTCTCTTTTTCTCTCTTACACTTCTTCCTCTTCCTCTTCCTCTTTCTCTTTCTCTTTCTCTGCTATGTGAGGACACAAGAAAGCAACCATCTGCCAGCCAAGAAGAGAGCTCTCACCAGAGCCCAACCACGCTGGCACCTTGACCCCAGACTTCCAGCCTCTAGAACTGTAAGAAAATAAATTTCTTCTGTTTAAAAACAAACAAAACAAAAAAGAATATGAGTCAGAGGCTCAGGAAGAAGCCATACTCTGCACCCTGCTAGTTATGCGACCTCAGGTGAGAGTTACTTAACTGCTCTAAGTCTCCATGCATTCACCCATTCCACAGATATTTATTAAAGGTCGTCTCTGGGCCCAGCATGGTATGGGGAAATAGCAGTGAGCAAATATGCACCCCGTCCTCGTGAGGCCTGTGCACTAGTGGGGGGTCTCTTGGTACGTGGCAGACTGCAGACGGCCTGCCCCTCTTTCTCCAGGGAACACCGTCTCCCTGTTGTTGGCGTTCAGCTGGAGACTATGGGCCATGAGATGCATGTCAGCAGTGAAGGTTATGCAGGGAAGGGCTCAGGCACAGGCAGCTGCGGTTATGCCGTGTGTGTTACTGTTTTCACCCGTCACCCCTCAGCAGCCCACATGCTACACACCAGACGGCTCTTTTCTTGGGGGTGGGGTTGAAGCCTAGAGCTATTAAGTGGCCTGGGTGGCCTAGATCTCCAGCATCCCGTGTCCCCAGGGATAAGAATGAGAGAAACTATTTAAGAGCCTCAACTAAATAATAGCAAGTACTTGTATTCTTAGGGAAGTCAGTGCTGCACTTTGAAAACTTGCAGATTAGTCCTGGAATGTTAGTATATTCGAATGCCACACTCTTTCCTCTGTCTGGTCCATTCCTCACCCTCTGCAGTAGACACTCGCTTTGTGTCCCACATCACCCTCTTCCCTTCTTAAGGCCACAGCACCCTGATCTTGTTTGCGGGAAAACAATCTCTTCCCCAGTTTCAGACCAGGTGTTACAGGTAAAGCTGACTCACCAGGAATTGAACACGTCTCAAGTTTAAGTTTCTTCCCCTCTGGCCACCATGAATGAGTCAACAATGGGACATGACCACCGTCTGGAGTCAATGAGACTCAATTCTGGGGTCACCGTCTGAGCTAAGAGGGGAGGGAAACTGACTCCTTTTTTTTTTTTGGCTTGACTTAAACACAGAAAGATGTAGGCTGGAGCTGAAGTCATCTTGCTGTGTTGGGAAGAGACTCTCCATGGAGACAGCCAGCCCAGAGGAAGGCAGTGCTGAGGGACCAAAGTGGGGAAACCAGCACCCAGGACATAGTTTAAGCTCTGATTAAGCTGTACCAGCAGCCAATCCCACCCTGCTGTTTTCTGTTATATGAGCAAATACATTCCCTTTTTGCTTAAGCCACTTTAGAAGCTTAGGTTCTCTGTCACAAGTAATAGAAAAAGTCCTAACTGATACATTCTCCCCAACTCACCAATACAACTTGACCTTAAGATATTTATTTTCTTAGCAATCAAGTACAAAAAAAAGTCTACCCACTATGCCTCTCAGTTGCAGGGTCTTTTTAACTCTTTGTCTCTCTAAGCCTGACCAACATAGGGGCCTCAGCTCACACAGGTTTGCTTCCAGCAGAGCCCGTGTCTACTTTCTGTGAACATACTGCCAGCTGGTTTGGATTGCTCTATTGATCTAGGAATTTAACATTACTGGCAGCATGATGTTATTTTCTTCACAGAAACCTATCGGCTGGGTAGTAAGGTAGAAGGCTCTGAAACATCCTCCCACTCTGCTACATATACACACAGAAGCAGCAATGAGTCCCAAACCTTTGAAAATATTAATGCTTTATTCATATTTTCAATATTTATTCACTCACCAAAAGAAGCAGGTAATCTGTTTAAGACTAAAATTTGACTGACAGTTAACATTAGCCAAAACCAGCATGGTTAAGCAAATTGGAATTGAAGCAGAAACCAATAAAAACATGAAGACTCACCAATCAAGGACCAGATAGGATTGTCCTCCTCTTTGATGCTTGAGAATTGACCTACAAGGTTAGCTTGAACCTCAGCATCTAGAGCAGGTAAACCTCTCTCCATCAGGGTCTTGTTTACCTCGACACAAGTCTGAACACCGATAGAATTTAGGACTTCCTTCAAGTTAAAGGTCCTACAAAACATGAAACAAAAATCCCATCAGGGATAGTTTTTATTTAGCAGGATTTTTGTTGTTGTTGTTGTTTTAAAAGTATACCAACTTATTTCAAATGTCTACCAATTTTTCCCTATACAGACAATAATTACCTCTATTAGAATGAGCTTAGAAAATAGTAACTCCTCCCAACCATCCTTTATTTGTAGCAGATTTGTAAATGCTTAAAACCACTCAATTCTGTGGGTAACGTTTAAATAGGAAAGCACAGACAGAAAAATGTGGTCCCTGAAAATAAGTCTGCAACCCCATCTTCAGGCAGGGATATCAGAAAGGGGAAGAGTAGGTTCTTTAAAAAGTAACCTATTTACTTCTTAAAATAAACCCTCTGGTCTGAGTGGATTCATTCATAGATTTTTTTTTTTAATGTGCTTGGAAAATGAGGTACGATCAATTCCTTTATCCACGCCTGAGCAGTAAATCTCTAACACCAATCAAACACAAGAAATGAAGATATTCAGAAGCCAATACCATGAAGACAAGTTACCTAAAACTCTTGACCTATCATGATGGAAGGTAAGAAACTCCTTCGCATTGTTACTTTCAAGTAACTGATCAGTAATCCCAAATATATACAGTCCAGAAAACTGTAAAAAGTAGTTAGTGGTGGGTTATTTAACAGGTAAGGAAAAAGGTGTAATTAGAAACAGCATTTGTTGGATCCGCACTATTGGGGAATGATGATGGAAAATTGCTGCTCACTAGTCAGAAAGGGTCTTTAAGACAACTTTGTGCAAAATGGGAATTAAAGGATAAGAGATGGGGGGATGGGGTGGGGGGAATTAGACAAAACAATAATATAATCAGATAGGCAAAACAACTATAAAGAAGATGACTTAACAACTAAGTAGTTATTAAAAGCTAACGTTTATCAAGCACTTACCATGTGCCAGACACCTGCCCTAAGTGCTTCACACAGTCATCTTAAGTTTCCATTAACCCTAAGGTAGGTACAATTATTCCCTTTTTACAAATGAGGAGGTGAGACTCAGAGTGATTCAGGATCTTATTCAATGGTACATAACAAGTCAGTAGCATAGCTAGGATTTAAACCCTGGTTTGCCTGACCCCAAAGCCTGTCCTCTTAGTAACCATTTTGCTGTGTGCTTTATATTAATACTTAAGCAGTACTGGGGGTTCACTAAAGGCTTAATAAATTAGAATTCCTGGAAAATAATGGTTACCCAGTGTGGGAAAATGCTAAAATAAGATCTATTGCAAAACCAGAGCCAGAGCAGGTTTCTTTTTATTACAGGTCTTGGGTCCTGGAACGTGAAATAAAAGAGCCTGGCAAGTTAGCACCAGGATCAGTAGAAAGGGCAGGGCCTTGACATAGGCCAGGGTTCAGGCCTTGGCTTGTCCTTTTCTTGGTGTGCAACCCAAGGCAAATCATATTCTCTCTCTGAGCTTCAGGTCAAAATGAGAACTTTGGATGCTATAACCACTTGGGCTTCTTTGGGCTTTTAATATTCTAGGATTTTATCAAGTCATTTATGTGCTCTCTAAGTAATGGGCAGGAGGATGGGAGGTTGGGTGTATCTCCCTTCAAAGAGAGGAATAAAGTCCCTGAAAACACCTGAAAGGGGAACCAGCAAGAGGAGCTGACCCATATGAGACCCATGGAATCATCTGGCCATTGGCTAAGACTAGGAATTTTCTAACTTGGACAGGATTCCCAATAGGATGATCTAAACGCAAAATTGAAATGGGATTCTAGTATTCAATGAAGGTTTGATACTGGGAAATGAATTTGGCAAAAACAAAACTTACACTGGACTTGCAGAGCATCTCTGAAGGACAGAGATGTCACCACTGTGAAGATTTCACAGAGGCTAGGTCAGTGAAGCTGGTAAACATTTCATGGCAGAAAACCTATGGAGTTGGAACAACTGAATCGGAAAGCCTCTTTGATAGGGCGTTCTAAACACTGAGCATGGTGTATTTCTGCATTTTGTTGTTTTTTTCCACAACACTGTCAAAGAAGAGCCTTTGCACACACCCATCCTAAGCGGAAACACTATACTCACCCTGGCACTTGTTATAGAAAAGACCTCTCCTTTCCTATGATGGGACATCTAAGCCTTCAGTGATATTAAAAGAAATTCTAAAAGAAGACGGTGTGAGCTAAGCTTCTCAAAAGCACAGTCCTGAATATCACATCCAGATGTCAAGGTTATTTACATTCTCTGAAACACATGCAGACCCTGAATACAAGGCAAAGCAGATAAAAATGCTTGGAACTTACTCTTTGTTCATGCCTTCAAGTAGAACAGCTGAAATCTTTTTTACCCTGATTGCAAGCTCAGGTAGGCCGTCTGTCATAGCACCCACCATGTTGTTGGTGATTAGGGACAGGCAGGCAATCATTTTCAGTTGATTCAGCTTTTCTGTCAGTTCCTGAAGACGTGCTCCATCTGTCATGAGTGTCTAGCATGTTTATTTAAAATGTAAAAATAGTAAGGGAAGCTCAATACCATGAACTTGTAAAATAAGCAATGTTACATCAAACTCCCATTTTTATCTGATTTCAGTAAAGTCATTAAATCACATGCAACACAGACCAGCTGATTCACAGTTTGAACTTAAGAATTAGAATACTGGAAAACTTGAGTGAAGGAAAAAAAAAATCACTCACCTCTGGTAATTCTTTTTTCTGATAATCCCACTGTAACAATTTCAAATAACTATTATTTAGCACCAATGTAGGGCTCAGGCTTGGCTTGGAGCTGTTTTTGGCCCCGGGAGTTAAAGCAGTCTCAGAAAGAGAAAGTAATTCTTCATGTACAGATTCTTTTATCCATTCTGTAGTTTGATCAAGAGCACCTGCAAGTACAAAGGCCACATATTTGTCCTACAGCTGATGGATTCCTTCATTTGTGCATTCTACATGACAGATGTCAGGTTAGGTGCTGGGCATGAATGACAAAACAGCCATGGCCCTCAAGGAGCTGAGCTTAGAGTCCAGATGGGCAGACAGACCTGTAAGCTCACAATTACAGCAGAATACAGTGAATACTAGAAGACACAGCAGGAGTGGAGGGAGGAGAGGCTGTCCAGGACAGGCTGTAAGAGGAACTCCATAAGTGACACTTCAGGATACAAGGCAGACAGAGGAAAGAGCTGTCACGCCAGGATAGGAGAATAGCCCACACAAAGACCCGGAATAGTGAGAAAATATGGTAATTTGGATGCTACAAGCAAATCTGTACTGCTGGTCTATAAAGAACTAGGAGGGAGAGAGAGTGGCAGCAGACGGCAGCAGATGGATAGACAGGCCAGCTCACACATGACCTTGAGTCTTGTGCAGAGAAGGTATTTAGATTAAAGGCATTGATGATTAATTAAACATTTTTGGGTTCCAGACCCCTCCTCGGAGTGTCTGAATAGAGCTATGCCTTTCCCAGCATGCTGGCGTGCACACTTTATTTTACTTCAGACCCAGTTCTAAGGTCTCCCCCTAGAAATAAACTGCTTTTTATACCACATTTCTTATAAAATTATGTATTTGGTAGAATTTATAAGGTGGAGATTGCTTAAAAATGCAGACTGAACACAGGTGCAGATTTTTTAAAAAGACCCAGAGAACAAAATAAATAGTCACCCTGGAAACAGGGGTAATTTATGAGCAGCTCAGTTTGCCACACTTAAGCAACACCACCTCCAGAATTTCACAACTTTGTTTCTCCTCAGTTGGCAAATGTTGTTCTTGGTTTTCCCAGTTCTGTTTATAAAGATATAAAAGACTTGCAGTCTTTTATTTAAAAGGTACCCAACAGACAGAAACAGTGGAAACCATCATGGATATAATTACAATATGGCGGTAATAAGCATTTATGCTGCAAGCTTAATCATTTACAGCTGACAGATTTAAAAGCCCATTTCTTTATCTCAAACAAAAGCAACAGTGTAGCAGAGGTTCTCAATCCTGGCTGATTGTAGAATCACCTGGGGAACTTTAAAAAGAAAGAAATGTGATCTTGGGCACTGGCTCTTGGAGATTTTGATTTGATCAGTCTGAGATGGGGCTCAGGCATTTGTGTTTAAACACCCTAGGTGATCCTAATATGTAGCCAGAATTGAGTACAACTGGTAAAGCAGAAAGAGCATGAGTTTAGGGGGAAACATGGGCTTTTCTCTAAGGGATCCGCTGAGATTTCACTCCCACAAGCTAGTACACTGACTGTTCTATGTGGCTCCAAAATCGAGGTCAACCCTATGAGGCACTGGTACTCCTTGGTTTTTCATATGGAAAAGAGCCTCTCCATTCATTTCTTCAATGACAACTGAGCACCTACTATACGCCAGATACTATACCAAGTGCAGAGAATTCACAGATGAGTAAACACAGTCCCTATACTCAAAAACCTCCTTATCTACCAGGAGAGAGAAACAGAACAATAGGCAATGGTTTTACAGGTGCATTTACCTAAGAATTTCTCAGGGGCAGTGGAGGCCCAAGAGCACTTCCCCACCAATATATGTTCCTGTTTCCTGCCAGGAAGTCTTGGACTAACCCCGCCAAAACTATCTCTGGTTCTCTCAGTCCATATCCTGCCAGTCCTCAGTGGTCCAGCCTCTTCCTGTGGGAAGCCTTTCTTTTTTTTTTTTTTTTTTTTTTGCGGTACGCGGGCCTATCACTGTTGTGGCCTCTCCCGTTGCGGAGCACAGGCTCCGGACGCGCAGGCTCGGTGGCCACGGCTCACGGGCCCAGCCACTCCGCGGCATGTGGGATCCTCCCAGACCGGGGCAAGAACCCGTGTCCCCTGCACTGGCAGGCGGATTCTTAACCACTGCGCCACCAGGGAAGCCCTATCACTGCCTTCTTGAGGCACATCTGCCTTTGTATTTTTGATCTGGCTGTCATTTCTCTTAAATAGCTGACCTGAAAAAGAGCTTCTCTATTTACTAAAAAAAAGTTATTAAATAGTTCATGTGCCTTTAATATTACTAGTGATATGAAAATGAGACTCCTTGAGAGTCCAAGCCTATGACGTTTATTTTTTATATAGTTTTCCCTTGACTTAGCTCACAGCACAACCTGATAGTTGTGTGAGATATCTGGCCTTGTTTTGGCAGACCCCTTTGCGCTGGAAACTAATCAAATGTTTTTCCAGTGGTACTTGTCACTTGGTAGGTTCTCAAAAAACTTCTGCTCTCTATACCTGGCATGAGAGACCCGGTAGGTTTCCTATTTAATTCACCATCTCTGGAGGTAACCATGGGCTTAAGTACCGACTCAAATAGTCTCCTTTAGACTGACAAATTGATTTGGTCCTATATGCCTGAAGATATCTTTCCCTCAACTGTCATGCAGTAAAATGTTTACTAATACACACTGTGCATGCAAATCAAACTAGAAGACACAGGGTGTTTTAACTCTTTCAGAAAGCAGAGGAGGGAACACTTCCTAATTTATCTTATGAGGGCAGCTTTGCTCTGACACCAAAACCAAGCAATGACATTATAAGAAAAGAAAATTACAGGGGGACATCTTTCATAAATACAGATGTAAAAATCCTTAAGGAAGCATTAGAAAGGCAATAAGATAAAGATAATACACCGGGGCCAAGTGATTGGATAAACATCTCAGGATTGCAAGCTTGGTTTAACACTAGAAAAAAAATCAGTCACTCTAATTCGCCACATTAACACAATCAAGGAGAAGAAAAATATGACCAATTGAGTAAATGCAGAAAAAGCATGGGAACAAATTTAATATGTGACCTATTCAGATAAAAATTCTCAACAGGGCTTCCCTGGTGGCGCAGTGGTTGAGAGTCCGCCTGCCGATGCAGGGGACATGGGTTCATGCCCCGGTCCGGGAAGATCCCACATGCCGCGGAGCGGCTGGGCCCATGAGCCATGGCCGCTGAGCCTGTGCGTCCGGAGCCTGTGCTCCGCAATGGGAGAGGCCACAACAGTGAGAGGCCCACGTACCGCAGAAAAAAAAAAAAAAAAAAAAAAAAATTCTCAACAATCTAGAAATAGAAGAAAACTTCCTTAACCCCAAAAAATGACATCTATGAGAAGCTGCGGCTAACATCATATTTAATGCTCAAACAATAAACATTCTTCTGCTAGAAAAGCAAGGATGCCCTGTCTCATGACTTCTATTCAACATCTGATTGGAGGTCCCAGTCAGTGCAATAAGATAATCCAAAGAAATAAAAGGCAACATGATTGTATATACTATAGAAAAACCTAAGGAATACTCCTAAAAGCTATTAGAATTAATAAGTTAATTTAGCAAGGTCTCAGGATGCAAAGTCGATCCTCAAAAATCAATTATATTTCTATATGCTAGAAAACAAAAAGTTTTATAAAATAGCATTTATAACACCAGAAGAACATAAAATGAGATTAAATTTAACAAAATAGGAGCTTCCCTGGTGGCGCAGTGGTTAAGAATCTGCCTGCCAATGCAGGGGACACAGGTTCGATCCCCGGTCTGGGAAGATCCCACATGCCGTGGAGCAACTAAGCCCATGTGCCACAACTACTGAGCCTGGGCTCTAGAGCCCGCGAGCCACAACTACTGAGCCCACATGCCACAACTACTGAGCCCACATGCCACAACTACTGAAGTCCGTGCACCTAGAGCCCGTGCTCTGCACACAACAAGAGAAGCCACTGCAATCAGAAGCCTGTGCACCACAACGAAGAGTAGCCCCCACTCACTGCAACTATAGAAACCCCGCGCGCAGCAACGAAGATCCAATGCAGCCAAAAATAAATTAATTAAATAAATTAAAAAAAATTACAAGACCAGTACACCAAAACTAAAACAATATTGCTGAAATAAATTAAAGATTTAAGTAGAGATATTGAGTTCACATATCAGTAGACTCAACATTATTAAGATGTCAGTTCAACATAATTCCAATCACCATCCCAGCTGGCTTTTTTGCAGAACGAGATAAACTAATTAAAAAATGCATATGGAAATTCAAAGGACCTAAAATAGGCAAAACAATTTTGAAAAAGAATTAAGTTAGAAGCTAACACTATCTGACTTCAAGACTTAGCCTCAGTAACCAGGATAGTGTTGTATCAGCTAAGAGTAGAAATATAGATCAATGGAAAAGACTAGAGAGTCTAATAAAAAGGAATGAAGTACTGATATGTGCTACAACATGGGTAAATCTTTAAAACACAATACTAAGTGTAAGAAACCAGACACAAAAAGCTACATATTATATGATTCCATTTATATGAAATGTCCTGAACCGTCAAATCCATAAAGACAGAAAGTAGAACTGTGGTTGTCAAGGGCTAAGGGAAGGGAGGAATGAGGAGATACTGCTAATGAGTTTGGGGTTTATTCTGGAAGCATGAAAATCTTATGGAATTAAATACTGGTGATGGTTGCATAACCTTGTGAAAATACTAAAAAACACTGAATTATACACATTTAAAATTTAATTTTATGGTATGTAAATTATATCTCAATTTAAAAAAAGAATAAAGAGTTCAGAAATAGAATCACAAATGTATGGTCAATTGATTTTCAACAAAAATGCCAAAGCAATTCAAAGGAGAAAAGATAGTCTTTTTCAACAAATAGTTCTAGAATTGGATATATGAATGGAAAATTTTGAACCTTGAAATATACTGCCTTGAAATGATTCATAAGCCTAAAAGTCTGAAACTTCTAGAACATACAAAAAAAATTTTCATGACCTTAGGATATACAGATTTTGTAAACAATTCACTAAATACACAAACCATAGAAGAAAATTTTATTATTTGCACTTCATCAAAATAAAAAACTTCTTCTTTTCAAAGGATAGGGTTAAGAGAATGAAAAATGCAAGCCACAGATGGGAAGAAAGTTTCACAACACAAAAATATGACAAGGGACTTGCTTCCACAATATATAAAGAGCTCTTCAAATCAATAATAAGACAACCCAATTTAAAAATGGGCAAAAGATTTGAACAGACACTTCACGTAAGAAGATAAATAAATGGCCATTTAGCATATAAAAAGATGCTAAACACCATTAGTCATCAGGGAAATGTATATTAAAACCACATGAGATACTTTCACATTCTCTATAAATATATATAGGGTAAAATTTAAAAGACTGATAATACCTAGTGTTGGTGAAAATGTAAAGCAGTTGGAACTCTCATACACTGATGGTGAGTATAAAATGGCACAACTACGAAAATAATTGGCCGTTTTTTCTAAAATTAACCATATATTTACCATATGACTCAGCCATTCCACTCCTAGGTGTTTATCCAAGAAAATGAAAACACATGCCCACACAAAGACTGGTACACAAATGTTCACAGAAGCTTTATTCATAGTAGCCTAAAACCAGAAACAACACAGATGTCCATCAACAGGTAAATGGATAAATGAGGTATGTAATCATATAGGATTACAATATAATAGGATAACTTTCAATAATATAAACTATGGATACTCACAACAACATGGATGAATAGCAAAAACCTTATGTTGAGTGACAGAAGCTAGACAGAAAAGTGAACACACAGTATGATTCCATTTAATATGACATTCTAAAAGAAGCAAAACTAATCTACATTGATAAAAATTATATCAGTTTTACCTCGATGGGGGGAGGTTGGTTGCAAGGGGCCTGAGGATTCTTTTTGGAGTGACAGAAATGCTTTATTTCTTGTTTCTAGTGGTGGTTACATGGGCATATTCTTTAGTCAAAACTCACAGAACTATACACTTAGAGTTTGCGTGTTTTTATTCTATGTATTGAATGTTTCAATAAAGTTTTTTTAAAAAGATATGGGTTATGGGTTGGCCAACTAAGTCACTGAGTCTAAGGCAAAAACCTAGCAAACAACCTATGTGATAAGGTCACATAAAGCTTTATCAACACAAAACACACATGTAAATATTTACATTACGTAAAAGCCATTGATTGTGCTATTTAGTGCTTCAGAGAATTCAGTCCAGGGAAGGCTCTGTGAACTCTGCCAGTTTGGTATGAATGAGTTTAGTATTTGAGCTTTCTGAGATGAATGCATCAAGGGTATCCCTGTATTGATTCATCAAGGAATACAATTCCCATCTCTACCCGACTTCTAATATGGTACCTAAGCATGAAATCTGAGTGACCCTTAAAAAGGCAATGACTCTACATCCTGGACTTGGGGGATGGCCAGGCTAGCTCTTGGTCTGTACAATTCTGAACAGGCACCATTCAATAAGCTAGGAGAATGGTGCAGAATACATGGATGGGAGTCCCTGATGTTGTCCAAAGCTTTAGATGGCCTCTATTTTCAATATTCTGGAAAATATTCAGAGCAAATACCCCAATTTTCAGTTAGAAGAATGTAGTTCTCTTATCCATGACATCCACTCTTTTATGCCTAGCAACACCTCACCTTCCCTTTTTTTGGTACTGATTTTGAGAAATCATTTTCCCTCACTCCATGCTTTCTTTTTGTGAACATCAATTAGAGGTCCCATGACTAGGCAATCTCCCTGACCAGGGGTTGGCCTCGCTGAGTCATATGCCCATCAGACTCCTTCCTAGGACTCTGAATGATGACCACAGCGTTCAAGGATGGCCCATGTTGAAGTGCACATTAACCATCTGAGGAGGGAGCTCGGAACTTTCCCTTGTTTCTTCCTCCCCAGATTCCTGATGCCCTCCCAGTTTCTGGCCTTGCGCAGACTCAGGTATTTTCGCTTTTCTGTAAACTGCCCCACTCCTTCCATTCACTTCCTTTTCTGCTAAATCAGCCAGTTAGTTTCTGTTGCCTGCGATATACCCCAGCTGATATAACACCAAATTTAAAAATCCAAAGAAAGGAGCCAAAGCAGCAGCTTGGTTTACTCCTGACTTGGCCATGAGAGACCTGGCTTCCAGTCCCAGCTCCGCTACTTCTCAGTTGTGTGGCTCTGTCTCTGGGCAGGTCGTTGCTAAGCATCAGCTTGCTCATCTCTAAAATGTTTCATAAATATTTCCTGAATGCCTTGGGTGCCAGGCAAAGACAATCATAATGCAGTTTTATATATTTCTGAAAAACATTTATGTCCCATAAGGATTTCTGAACCACATGAAATGAAGTTCCTGAGAACATTTTATCAGATATAAGAGATTATCTAAATAAATAAAACCTTTTCTTTCTGAGTATCTGAAAAATTACTTGTGGCCCAGCCCCCCAGGGGTAATGTGCCATTCTTTCTACAGATAATTTAGTTGTTGGATCTAATGTGGTTACTTTGTTGACATTTAATACATCACCCAATCACTGCCTAAGGCTTTCTTGGGTATATTTTAATAGGGCAATTATATAAAATCTCTCTGTTGGCAAAATACAATTTTGGGGGGAGTCAATTAAGAAACCCAGAGTACTTCTCTGTATTAATTTTCTGAATAATTATTTTATAAAAATCATGTACACACAAAAATCCAACACTTTTGTCCTTCTGTGCAATACTGTAAGACTCTTATTTTGATACTAGGGCACAGTGGCCGACTTTTGGCAGAGTGACTTGAGGATATAATTAATAGTTGACATACACTCTGCTTCCTGGACTCTTGATTTCTCTGGGAACATATTTAGATCTGGGCAACAATGACCTACTTGTACAGCTGGATTTATTCTATTCTTAAATCTCTGGAAATATCCAAGTCAATGTGAAAGGTGCAAATGAAATATAAGTCACTAAGCCTGGGTTTTAAGGAGAGAAACAAATCATTTGAGATGAATGAAACTGTAGTTCAACCCTACAGTAAGGAATTTGTTCAAGATTACAGGCTATCTTGACTCACGACATGAAGACATTTGCACACATGTGTACATACACATATACAGGGACACAAGTGGAACCAACCAATGAATCTCAGGAAAATGCTGCTAAGAATGTGGTTATCATAGTTCAGGTTTCAGATCCAGGTTCTATGTAGGGTTCTATGTCCCATAATCCCTCTCTGCCTTTGAAGCCAAAACAATATAGCTCTGAAGTCATAGAATTTTTGTTGTAGAAGGATCCTTAGAAGTCATCTAGTCATATCTGTCACTTGACGCTAGAGCTCTCTCTGCAAATCCCCCCAAGATAGTCGATATATTGTCTGGAGAGAGTCAGTTTTGCATAGTGGTTGAATGCACACGCTTTGGGGCAGACATAGCTGGGTTATCCAGGCTTTACCACTTACTAGCAGTCACCTAGGGTAAATACCTTAACCTCAGTTTCTTCTTTTATAAACAGTAGGTGATAACAGCACCAGCCTCATAGGGTGACTTGTGTAGCTTGAATAAGCTAATAAACGTATGGTGTTTGGTACATAGTAAGGACTTGGCACACAATAAGTGCTCAAACAAAATGTTAGCTAGCATGCGTTACTATCAGTAATAGAGAGGCCCATTCCAAAGTTAAAACAGCAGCTCCAGCTCCTAGGAAGGCCAAAATTGGCTGTCTGCTGCTTCCCTCCCATGGGTCCTAGTCTGCCCTACAGAGCTTAACCAAAGCCCTGAATCACTATCGACAGGGAAGGCAGTGCTCATGGCCCACCTGAGTCTCCCTGTTATCAAGCAGAATGGGCCCAGCTTCACTGATTGTTCCTCCTGTCACCCTCCGTGGCCCATGCCCTCTTCCCTGGACAGGCTCCAGCCTGCTGGAGCCCCTTTTAAAGTGGCATCTGTTTGGCTTTGTTTACATGAGGCTATCATATTGACCACCTTGACAGAAAAGCTCAGTCCACGAGGGGTAGGGTGGGGTGGGTGCATCACCTAACCCAGCCTTAGACTGTGGTTAACCAAAGCCCAGAGGCTGCTGTCAAGGGTTTGCCAATGAGGGAACCAGCTAACCAGCCTCTTGCCAGCTGTCCAACATCTGGCATCTCAGCTTCCTCACCTGTGAAACAAAGGGAATAACAGTACCTCTCTCACTGAGTAATTGTGGGGATTCAATGAGGTAACACTTCCTTTACTCCCATTCTTTCTTGACGTCTCTTCCAGTCCAGTTTTAATGCCCACTAGTCCACTGAAACTGCTCCCATCACAGTTACCAAGGATCCTCACACGGTCAAATCCAATGGTCAAGCCTTGGCCTTCATCTTTCTTGACCATTTAGCAGCACTTGTCGCAGCTGATCGTGCTTTCCTTCTTCAAACACGTTCTTCACTTGTCTTACAGGACACCACCCTCTCCTGGCTGTCTTCACCTCTCTGGCTACCCTTTCACAGTCTCTGTTGCTGGATCCTTTTCCTCTTCTCAAGCTCTAGATGCTCTAGAGGTCCCAGGTCAGGCCCATTCAGTATCTACACTCACTCCCTAGGTAACCTCATCCAGTGTAATACTGTGGATAAGAGCATGGAGTGGATAAGAGTGTGGAGTCAAACTGCTTGGGGTGAGTCCCAGCTCTGTAATTCACAGGTTGTGTTGTGGAGGGAAGTGATTTAACCTCTCTATGCCTCAGTTTCCACATCCATAAAATGGGGAGTAATTTCCCCAAGTTTGGTAAAGATTAAATCAGTTAAAACAGATAAGGTGTTTAGAATGTGGTAAGCATTCTATACATGTTAGCTACTATCCAGTTCCATGGCTTTATCCACTATAAAGATATTGATGATGCCCAGATGTATATCCCCAGTGCCCATCATTCCTCTGAACTCTAGTCTCATATCTAAATGCCTCCTGGCATCTTCATGTTGATGTCAAACAAGATCTCAAAGTTCACACAACTAAAACTGAATGCTGACTCCATACCATCTCCCACCTTTCCCTGGCCTCTCCCATCTCTCTAACAGGCATCACTCTTTACCCAGTTGCTTAGAGTCACCCTCAACTCCCTTTTTTCTCTCATCCAACTTTCAGCAAAACTTGTTACTCCATTTTCAAAATACAACCAGAACCTGACCTCTTCTCATTACTTCCACCACTACAACCTGGACCAGTCCACCATCTGCGATACCACCTAATTGGTACCTGTTTCCCTTCTTGCTCCTGTACAATCTGTTCTCTACCCAGGAGCCAGCGTATACCTAAAAAATCAAAATCAGATGTTGCTTCCCTGCTCAAACGCTCCAGTGACTTCCCATCACACTTGGAATGAAACCTAAATTACTCTCATTTCCTAACAAGGCTCCTTGTGACCTGCCTTTGCCTACCTCTTGGCCTCACCTGCTACCACTCTCTCCTGCCTACTCCACTCCAGCCACACAGTCTGCCTTGTGTTTGTCCAATTTCACAAGCAAGTTCCTGCTGCAGGGCCTTTGTATGTGCAATTCTCTCTACCTGGAATGTTATTCTCTCACATCTTCCTATGACCCTTCCTCATTCCTTTAATTCCTCATTCCTTCCTCATTCAAATAGTTACTTATTAGAGAGGCCTTCCCAGTCCACCGCATCTAAAAATCACCCCCTACCCTCACTGCTGTCCCGTTACTATCTGTCCCTTTATCCTATTTTTCTTCATAGCACTTAATAACACATCCGACAATACATGTTTTTTGTTTGTCACGCCCACTAGAAGGTCAGCTCCTTGGGGGCAGCAGCTTTATTCTCTTTTGCTCTATCCATAGCACCCAAGGTGTGTCTGGGACACGGGAGGTGCTTAATAAATGTTTGTTTGTTTGTTTTGTAAATGTATGAAGGGCTTCCCTGGTGCAACAGTGGTTAAGAATCTGCCTGCCAGTGCAGGGGACATGGGTTCGAGCCCTGGTCCGGGAAGATCCCACATGCCGCAGAACAACAAAGCCCGTGCACCACAACTACTGAGCCTGCATGCCACAACTACTGAAGCCCGTGCACCTAGAGCCCATGCTCCACAACAAGAGAAGCCACTGCAGTGAGAAGCCCGTGCACCACAACGAAGACCCAATGCAGCCAAATATAAATAAATTAAAAAAAAAAAAAGTGACTAGTGCTTAGCACAGTTCCTGGGTCAGAGTCAATAGCTATAAGTTTATGATGTCAATTTTAGAAGTTAAAAAAATGTTGAACAGAAATGCCCAAAGTCTTTAGTGATACTATTTAAGATATCAAAAATAAAAATATCATATTTTCACCCAATTTCAATATATATACACACTTATATTGTACTTACTCGGAGTTTCTTCTAAAATTTCTTGGAACTTGGTTCTCTCATAATCTACCAACTGGCGTTGGAGATGTGGTCTCAGACTCCTAATTGTAAAATTGACCATGTCCATTTTCATGAGATCCAGGACATGAAATATTTGTCTAAAAATTTTAGAGTTAAAATAGTTAGAGAGGTGATTAAGAAATCAATCTAAAATTCATTAACTATTACTAATTTTACAGGCTGGAAAATATAAACATCCACGAAACGGTTTTAAAATTCCAATCACTTTGACAAGGTCATTTTTCACAAAAGGCATTATACATGCATTCCAAATGTATTCTTCCAGAGATCTCAAGAGTATTTGCTTTAGCAAATACACCTCCAGCTGATCCACTATATTCAGCCATAAACTGATAGACACTAAGAAGCATAAACAATGACTCTTAACAATGAGACAAAAAAAATTCAAGAGGGAATCTTCATTTGAAATTTTATGGAGTCTGAACATAGTGTACATTGTTTCTGTTCCTAAGGAAAGAAGAAAAAGAAAAGGAAAGAAAGGACAGGGCAGTAAAGCACAGGGGGAAAAACACTGCATTTTAGAGTTAGGCAGCCCTGTATTCAATTGCAGCTTTACAACTGACCAGCTCTGTGGCCAGGAACAAGTTACTCAATCTCTCTGAACCTTAGTTTCTTCATCTGTGAAAGAAAGGGACAAGATCAACCTTGGAGGGATGTTGTGAGAGTCAATGAGATAGTGAACACAAAATGCAGGGGAGAGTGACAACCAGTAGGTGCTCAATACACGAGGAAGATGAACACCACAGAAAATCCTTCAAAGCAAGGATTCTACAACTGGAGAATCTCAATCTGCCAGAGCTGAGTGCAACTCTAAGGATACTTACAGCCTATTTTACAGATGGGGAAAGTGTGACTTTGAGAGGTTGTCAACTTTCCCAGAGTCATAAAGTAAGTAACCCATTATATGCAAACCAGCTTCCTTTCCCCTTCCCTTTCCTATACTATTAGGTGAAACTTAGTTCTCAATGTGGCTGTATTCTCAAAAAAAGGAGAAGAATTCCCCTCAATGGCAAAAAGTACTGCAGACTCCTCTCTCCTCTGGGATCACAAAGAAATTACTGTCTACACAGCCAGATTAGAGTCTTACGATCTTACTGTACACATCACTTCCTGAGGGAAGCTGCAGCACAGATAGCTAGACGACCACCAAAGGTCCATGTTGCCTTCCTGCAGTGTGGATTTGTGGCTGGGAAATGTGTTCCCAGACAGCAGCCACGTTTCCCAGGCCACCTTCAATGTAGGTGGTACCATGGGACTAGGTATAGTCAATGTAATGCATTGCTTCTGGGCCTAGGTGGTTAAACACTGGATATGCCTTCCTCATGATCTCTTTCCCATTCACCAGCTAAATGTAAAGGACTCCAAGGAGCTGGGCAAGGGTGGAGCCAAGGAGAGAAGGAGGCTGGGTCCCTGAATGACACATGGAAGGCTGCCTGACCAAGAATCCCTGACTCGGACTCTGACATGAGTGAGAAACAACGTTTATTGGTTAAATCACTGAGAACTCAGCGTTTACATGGCATAGCAGCTAGCAGTACCCTAACTAATGAAGAAGCCTTCCTGGATCCTTAACTAGGTTAGGTCCCCCTGCTGGAGGCTCCATTAATCCCCTCTACTTCCCTTTTCATAGCACTTATCACAACTGTAATTCCTTGTTCAAGAGCTGCCTCCCCACTAGACTGTAATCAGAGATTGCATCAGAGATTGCTTCTGCGTCTTTCATCACTGCACCTCTAGGGCCCAGCACTGCCAGCTAACAACCTTGTTGGGTCACTCAGTGTGAAAACTCCATGCACACAATAAATGATTGACTTGTCCCTTGCTTAGGTGGTTTCTTCCTAGGGTCAAGGGTTCCTTTGGGAGAGGAGGAACCCTTATTCTGTGTTCCTCAATTCCCACACTTCCCTTCTGAATGAACTCAAAGGTATTCTAAGAAAATGCAAGCAGCAGAACCGCTAACCTCAGCACATCCACGATGTTGCAGGTAGCCTTTAACTCTCTGATATCATCATCTCGCACAGGAGCGCACAGCTTTCCCATCGTACTGATGACGTAGTTGGCTAGGCCTTGGATGTCGACAGCACTGTGCTCAGCCTGCTGCCTAATGAGGTCTGTGTCCAAAACTTCACAGATCTGGTTGCGAAGCCGGTTGCCACCAGGAGTCAGAAAAGAGAGGAGAACCTATACAGGGAAAGGAAAGAAAAATTAACAGCATCCTTACATGAATAAAGGTTGTCATTTCTAATTTCAATGTCTAGATGACCAAGCTCCCTGTCCATATTTTAATGCCCTGGATGCCACAGAAGTTTGCATCAAGTGGTGGATCAGAGGAGCACTCCAGGGTCCTGACTCTAAAAAGAAAGCTCTGTCTTCTGAATGAAAGCCTCCCCTCCCCTCCCATGGGAAGTTACTAACACTATAGGAATGAAAACAACTGGCAAGGAAGCAATACTATTGAAAGAACTTCAAAAAGTTTACAGAGAAACCGTGCACAGACAAGTTGCAGATCATGGCTCCAAAAGAACCCTTTAAAGAAGGGCGAATAGAAACATCCCCATGGGCTCTATTAGTATAATATATTTACATGTGAAATATTACATATTATATGAGCAACCTATATTGTGTATTCACTACACAGCAGACACTGTACTTAGAGACACAGCACGTGGTTAGGAGAACAAGCTCTGAGCCGGAGTGCCTCAGTTCAAATCCCTTCCACCCCTCAAAGCTGCATGACCTTGGGTGAGTCAGGGAACTTGGTTTCTTTATATAAGATAATAACAGGCATAACTACCTCACAGCATTATAGTAAGGATAAATGAATAATCTAGTGCTTGGCACAGAGCAAGTGTCTTGTAAAAGTTAGCTATGACTGTCATCTGATTTAATTCTCACAACTACTCCGGAGACAGACTTAAGAAGAGAGAGCCTGTCACTAAAGCAGGTCTATCTAACTCAGGCTCCGTGCTCTGAAGCACCACAGCCACTGCCCTACATGCTAAGCATTGGCTTGAGTTCCTGCCGCTGCCCTGTTTTCCCAGCCTGCACCCCATTCCAGGAGGTGCAGGAAAAAACCCTTTCGATGACTGAACTGGCTCAGGGTTTCAGAAGAGTCTCCAATACTCTCTGCAGGACACGAAAACAGCCTTTGGGGGGAAAATTACTAATTAATACAGACAACATCAACTTGCCTCTCTGATTTCTTCAAACAGCTTGATGGCGTGTTCATACTCAGGGGGCTCAGCGTTCAGTTCTGATTCCAAGACGTCCCAGAAGGCCTGGTGGACAACGTGCCTCACTCTACCGGCCAAGCTACAGGAATGAAATGGATCAATTTTAAAATAAGCACTATTTCTCCTGATTATAAAAGAAAGATGCTTATTGTAGAAATCTTAGAAAATGCAGAAAAACAGAGAATAAAAATTGCTCATAATCCTGTTATTAATCTTTTGACGTATTTGACATATGTTCAATGAATGCATTGTTTTAATATAATTGTTTTAATACTGAGTCTGTACAATATTATTTCATTTAATACTCTGTCTTAAGTGTCTCCCCTAGATTTTTTAAATGCTTCCTCCTTATAGCTTTTGATATGTTCATAAAATTTCGTCCTAAGGAGATACCATAATTTACCTAGCTACTCTTCTACACAGACTTTTAGACTTGGTCTAGATTTTGGGGATGAGATGGCAAAATTGCTCTTTCCTTAACAGCTGAAGTTTCATGGCATGGAACAGAACAGATTGGCCCATGGAGACATGCATTTGATTGCCTGCCAGCTTCAGCTTAGATGTCCCATTTAAAGTTGGCCAGACCAAAACTGCTGAAATAGGAGCCTTCCTAGGAAAAGCTAACAATAGAGTAGGTGGCCACCTTGCTTTACCCTGTACGTCAATGCCCTAAAATAGGTGTATGTTAAAACACACAGGGACCTCTCTGGTGATCCAATGGTAAAGAATCCACCTTCCAGTGCAGGGGACGCAGGTTCAATCCCTGGTCGGGGAACTAAGATGCCACAGGCCGCGGGGCAGCTCAGCCCACACGCCACAGCTACTGGGCTTGCGTGCCTCAACTAGAGCCCGTGAGCCACAAACTACAGAGCCCACCCGCCACAACTAAAGAGAAGCCCGTGCACCGCAACAAAAGATCCTGCATGCCTCAACGAAGATCCTGCGTGCCACAACTAAGACCTGACGCAGCCATAAAAATAAATAAATAAAATTTAAAATAAATAAATAAATAAAACACACATTCCTACTGAACTCCTACACCATTTTGCAACAGCTTTTAGAAAAGCGCGTATTTCCCTGAACTGTAATTACCTGCAAGTCTCTATCCCACACAGGGCTATACACCTCTCTCAGGTAGAGGTCATTTCTTCTAGGTACCTGCCACTGTACCTAGCATAACACTTGTCATTTACTGAGGGTTCACTGAATGCATGGTGAATGAATTAGTAATTTGATAGTTAAGCATATCTCCTAATTTTTCTTTTAAAGTACAAATAGCTAAATATACAATAATGCTATGAGAAGTGAAAATTAGCTTTCTGAGGAGTATGAGTTAAAACGGTTTCCGTAAGTGCGAATACTATATTCTACTCAGCCACTTTAAATGTGAAAACTTATTCTAGTTGCCTGAATAGATTTATTCAACATAAATGCCATTTCCAATGTTTGAGACTCTCTCGAGCAATTACAGAACAATGAGAAGGACAAACGTTGCTGGGACAGACTTTCGCTCTGAACTTTACAGGCCTCGTGTACTTGGCTTGAAGGCCCCAACCAGGAGTGAGCTAACTCCTACCTGGTATCAGAAACCTGACTTATTTTACCAAGTGTTTCCCCCCACCTGGTAAAATATGAGAGTCGGCCATATTTTAAAGAGTAACAAGAGACAGTGCTTTGAGAGCTATCACCCTGTCTCCTTATTTGTCACAAATAATAAACGCTTATGCTTTGATAAAAAAAAGAAAAAAAAGTAACGACTTGGTCATTGTGGAGGGTCATCTGAAAAATCAGCAGCTAATGATACGCTATTTCACTTTTAAACAAACGTAATGTGTCCCAACTCTACATGTTGTCTCCCTTGCTCACATTTTCTAGCCGTGGCAGAAAATGAAGAGAAGGGGAATTCGTACCTTCCACAGTATCAAAGTACTTACATGCAAGGCACTTATATGCCCAGGAACATGCATTTAGAGTGAGTGTTGTGGAGAATGCGAGGCTCAGATATGGTCACAGCAGAGCCAGGCTTCAAACCCCGGGGTCTGTCTGATCCTAAAGGGCCTTCATTCAGCCTGTATTTGCAACTTTTGAATTTAAAGCACAAACACTCCCAATTTGTCTTTTCTGTACTGCATAAAACATACTTATTTTAACTTCAAAAATTCATTTTTATTAGTCAATAAATGTTTATTCAAAATTCAATATGTGGTAGGCCCTGTTTCAGGTGCTTGGGTGTAGTGAAAAGAAAGCCTCTGTTCTCAAAAAGCTTACATATTAGCAGAGACAGAAGAAAAACACACTGAAAGGGAGTAAGACAATTTCAGAGCCACAAGGAAGGCAGAGGAAGACAATGTGGTCCACAGTGATGAAGAGGTGCCGATTTGGCGGGGTGGTTGAAGAAAGCTTCTCTAAGACAGTAAGCGACCTTAGAGCTGAGACCCAAATGGGGAAAAGAAAGCAGCTGGTGAAGATCTACGGGAAAAACATTAAAAAAGAAGGAAGGGGCTTCCCTGGTGGCGCAGTGGTTGAGAGTCCGCCTGCCAATGCAGGGGACGCGGGTTCGTGCCCCGGTCCGGGAAGATCCCACATGCCGCGGAGTGGCTGGGCCCGTGAGCTATGGCCGCTGCGCCTGTGCGTCCGGAGCCTGTGCTCCACAATGGGAGAGGCCACAACAGTGAGAGGCCCGCGTACCGCAAAAAAAAAAAAAAAAAAGGAAGGAAGAAGGTCCAAGTCCCTGGGACGGGATCAAGCTGGTGTACTCCAGGATCAGCAAGGAAGCTTCAGTGTGGCTGAAGCACAGCAGGCAGCAGGAAAAGGAGGAAGAGACATGGTCAGTGAAGGGGGACCTTGCTCACCATACTAAAGAGTTTGCATTTTTATTCTAAGTGTAATAGAACCATTGAAGGGTTCTATAAGCAAAGACATGATCTAATCTGATTTACCCATTAGAAAGATCACTGTGGCTACCTGTGGATGTGGAGGATGGACAATGCAGGAGCTAAGGATGGAGACTGGGCAACTAGTTAGGACACAAAGAGTACAGGTCAGAGACGATGGTGGCCTGGCCTGGGGGTGTAAGCAGCCCAGCTGATATAAAGGATCATGGTAAAATGCAGTCACCATAGAAAACCAAACAGATAAACCTACTTTGGCCAGTAATCCTAAAAAGTATTAGTGATTATTATAAACAACATCCCCAGGAGGAAGTCTATGATCCATATTTTAAAGAAGGAAAATTATTGTGTTTACTAATTTCCTGCTTTAAAACAAAAAAAGTTCTGAATGGAATCAAATATTATATGTTGTCTTAATTGACAGAGAGAATGCCTCCCAATTTATGAATGGCACTGTGAGTTTTAAGATTCAGTGCCGTTATCCATGAGCCATTTTTTTTTTTTTTTTTTTTGCGGTACACGGGCCTCTGACTGCTGTGGCCTCTCCCGTTGCGGAGCACAGGCTCCGGACGCGCAGGCTGAGCGCGGCCATGGCTCACGGGCCCAGCCGCTCCGCGGCACATGGGATCCTCCTGGACCGGGGCACGAATCTGCGTCCCCCGCATCGGCAGGCGGACTCTCAACCACTGCGCCACCATGAGCCAATTTTCCCTCTAAAGACTATTTACCTGCAGTAACGGCTACAAGACTTTTCTCCTTTTTGTGCCAGGGGACCTGTGAGCCACTAAAACCAGAAAGACTGAGGTAGGATATAAGGGCATGGCTCTAACTAGAGACCCCTTGGGCATGAGGTTAACCAGGGGTGCCTATGCAGCTGTGATTCCTCCCTCCAGAGGCTTCTGGATCACCTCTTACCACTTTGGCAGCTCAGCTGCACTTACTTATCTTTCACAACCTGAATATTAGTTTTTAATAAGTCAGGCTGCAAATATTTCTTGAGCAGGTACTATATGTCAGGCACTCTGCTAGGCAATAAGGACAGAGCAAACAACATAGACATAGTTTCTCCGTTAATGGGGCTTTTGGTCAAGTGGGAAAGACAGACTTTGAACCTAAAATTATAAAACATCTTAACAAGAGGGAGGTAGAGGGGGCTATAGGAGTCTTTAGAAGGGGATTTAATGTAGTCTAGTGAGCTCAGGAATGTCAGGAAAAGCTTCCTTCAGGAAGAGACATATAAGCTGAATTCTAAAGATTATGAGTAACATATACCCTAGAGGAGTGGTTTTAAAAACAACTATAAGACCTTGTTAGAGAACTAAAATAAATACTGTTAACTCCCAGTGGATATTATATGAGACTGTCCAGGAATCAGTGTGAAAATCTGTGTTTGCAGTACACACACACACACACACACACACACACATCTGCAGCACAGGTTATGCACAACACATGCCTCCAGGTTACCTGTTCTCAGGGAGGGCATCTTGTTTCAATTGAAAGTTCTCATTTACAGCAATCTCATGAGCAAGAGTCATGTTTGATAAGTTCCTTGCTGCAGCCATCACTTCATCAAATGTTACAACTCTGGGAGGGCTTGTTGCTGAAAGGAAGACAAAAACCAGTTAATGCTCTGGAAGGAGTTGTCATCCAATGAAGCCTCCTGATGCACACAGGGTTTAAGTTACTCCAACATATATTTTCAGTAAGAAGAATATATTATCAAAATAGATCGATTCCCCCGCTTAATACTTAAGGCTCCAAAAATTTAAGAACTCCTTTGATAGCTTCAGTTACTGTATTGAAAATAAATTGTTGGTCGCTCTCGCCTTCTGAGATAGCCCACGCTCTGTCTGTGGAGTGTGTTTCTCTCTAAATAAATCCACTTCTTACCTATCACTTTGTCTCTCACTGAATTCTTTCTGCCATGAGACATCAAGAACCTGAGCTTCATTAAATCCTGAAACCAGATACTGAAACCCCCACCAGGTGGGAGAAGTTAACTATATGCTGCCACAACGCTCAGACCCAGGACCAGTTGGAACCAGAAGGTTGAGGCTGCTGACTCCCACGTACCTCACCACCAGCCAATCAGAAGAAAGCCCATGAGCTGATCACGTCCTCCTCTTTGAACCATTACTATAAAACTCCTCACTAACCCCTCCAGGTCAGGACACTCAGTTTTGAGAGCATTAGCCCCCTGTGGCCCCTTTGCTTGGCAAAGCAATAAAACTATTCTTTACAACTTCAAAAAAAAAGAAAGAAAATAAATTGTCAAATGTTTCTGAGAAAATTTTATTAATATAGCCTATTATAAGTTATTTTTAAAAATTAAATCACCTCATTTTTTAGCGAATATTGATATCTGCATTTATTACATGTACTCTACAGGAAATTGATGACTACTTTTTATTCTGTAATTCATAACTCCCATTAATTTAAGCAGACTCAAAATGAACTGATTTTTTTAAAACTATAATTTTGAAAAGTATATGCCGTATAGCACAATTCTAAGTTTTGCTAATTGGTAGTTATCATTTGACTTCGTTGAAGCATAACTTACCTCCTCGTAGGACTGTCCTGAGGTGACTAAACAAGATAATTTAAGTAAAGAACATGGTAAGAACTCAATAAATGTAGATAATTAAAATAAAATAAATCTGATAAGCTGATAATCTACTTCTCAGTAGGAAATAGTGGGTAAAGAATTATTTTAGTTATCTGTAAAGATTATTCAAAAAATTAACAAGTCATGTCTTTTTGAAATCGTTGTTGGAACTCTTGGCTTCTGTTAATTAAAAATCATTACCTCAAACAACAATCCTGACTGGCAATACTTTGCTACCTAAAATAATTTATTTTTAAAAAAATTTTTGGCTGCGTCACGCGGCATATAAAATCTTAATTCCCAGACCAGGGATCAAAACTGCACCCCCTGCATTGGAAGCACGGAGCCTTAACCACTGGACTGCCAGGGAAGTCCTTAAAATAATTTTAGAAATAAGAAGAGGAGGAGGTAGTGGAGAAGGTGGAGATGGAAGAGGAAGAAGAGGAGGAGGAAGGAATGCTGATATACAATTAGTAAAACCCTTCTTCAGGACACCTAGGTACCCTGCTGGAGACATCAACTCCATGTATAGTAATAAAGAGTGAGAAAAAGCACTGAAAGCTGGGGGGCTGCTAATAAATTCTTTTGCCAATTCTCTTTCCCATTAAGATTCTCCTTAAAACTGTCTGTATCCTTTGGTCCAGCAATCCAATTATATCCAAAGGAATTCCTAGAAAGGCTTTATGCACCACGATGTTCATAAAGCACTATTTGTAACAGCAAAAAAAAAAAAAAAAAAGGAAATGAACTAAATGCCCAATGATAAATCAGAGGTTAAATAAATTGATGGTATTTTCACTTGGTAAAGTAGTAAGCAGTCATAAAAACGTTTTAAAAAAAACATTATCATGAGTAAATATTTTAGTTATAATAATAAGTGAAAAAAGTCCACATACATATACAAATGTATATCTATCTGCAGTATGAAGATATGACAAAGCACTATCACCTGTCATCTTTGGGTGACATTATAGGCGATAATTTCTTTTCTTTCTACTTATCTACCTTTCCATTTTTTTAAATGAGAATGTACTAATTTAGAATAAATACACGGCAGATGAATGGATAAAGAAGATATGGCACATATATGCAATGGAATATTACTCAGCCATAAAAAGAAACGAAATTGAGTTATTTGTAGTGAGGTGGATGGACCTATATATAGTCTGTCATACAGCGTGAAGTAAGTCAGAAAGAGAAAAACAAAGACCGTATGCTAACACATATATATGGAATCTAAAAAAAAAAAAAAAGGTCATGAGGAACCTAGGGGCAAGACAGGAATAAAGATGCAGACCTACTAGAGAACAGACTTGAGGACACTGGGAGGGGAAAGGGTAAGCTGGGACAAAGTGAGAGAGTGGCATGGACATATATACACTATCACATGTAAAACAGATAGCTAGTGGGAAGCAGCTGCATGGCACAGGGAAATCAGCTCCGTGCTTTGTGACCGCCTGGAGGGGTGGGATAGGGAAGGTGGGAGGGAGGGAGATGCAAGAGGGAAGAGATATGGGAATATATGTATATGTATAACTGATTCACTTTGTTATAAAGCAGAAACTAACACACCATTGTAATGCAATTATACTCCAATAAAGATGTTAAAATAAATAAATACAAATGAACAAACTTTTTCTGAAGTGGGCATTTGATCATATTAAATGCTAGTTGCTTCTCTCTGCATTTGCTTGGGCAGCTTAAGGAGTTATATTTCCCATACAAAATGTCAATTAAAAAGCTAAAAAAAAAATGACAAACACACGTCTTCACACATTTCTAGCTATCACACGCAAAAAAGGAAAAAGACATCTCCCTTCACCATGGCACTCCTTTCATTCCTTCTCGTACTCCTGGTGCAGTAATTCTCCTCGTGGGCACTTTTCTGGGGTGATTTGCACAACAGTTTTTGAAATCAGTAGGAAACCCTTTAGATTATTTCATTTCCTGCCTGACCCTTAAGTTGGGGCAAGTTTCGTTCCATGTAAGCAAGAAAGGACCGATTTGAATTTACCATTGAATGTGGCTCAAAAAATGATCTCAAGAAGGAGTAGCTTTCTGCTAATCGAGAGAGAAGACAGGTGGGGTTGGGACACCTGATTTATAGCCAAACCAAAGCAGATCAGAGACAATGATGAAAATAAAAATGGGCAGATTGTAAACATCAGTGGTAATTTATTGCTGAGAGCATGTACAAGACAGCTGCAGGGCCCTGGCAGTGCCATTCCAGTACATCTAGAAGGGAAAAGTCAGTACTTTGCTCTCATTCATTTCCGAGTTTTAAAATCCAACATGTGTGTCTAGAACCACCTCCACTCCCCATTGGCTTACAAGCAGGAGAGCTGGATTTGCTAGAAGAGTCACTGGTAAAGCTCTGCCTGGAGCACTCATAGTCACTGAGCGAAGCCATGCTTTCGGAAAACCGGGAAGAGTCTGAATCACTTGGCTGGTCCTCGCCCACACACTGCTTCTCACCATTGAAGGGCATTTTGTGTCACTGGAGTGTGGGTAAAGAGACAGCACCTGCACAGACAAACAGACCCTGTGTCAACGTTCTGCGGTACTCCCTCCAGTGGTGCTGGTGCTTCGTTCAACGTAGAAAGCCGTGTCGCATGTGTCACAGCACTGGAAAGGCCCCCAGAAGATGACCTCCTTCCTCCCATGGCACCCGGGCCAGGCTATCACTAGGCCTGCAAGACTGCCTTCCAGAAAGGGATTCCACAGCCAAGGTGTGAGCTCACACAGGACATACTTGGTGTGAACGTGGAGCAGCCCCCAGCAATAAAGCATCCTCAAAAAACAATGCGCAGAGCACACACTCTCTCCTCCTGAGGGTGCTAAAGCGTGGGAGGGTAAGAGTGAGAGTGTGGGGCTCTGGGTTTGAAGCTTGTTCTGTCTTTTGACATGTGACCTTGGAGAAGTCACTTAACTCCCTACCTCATGAGTCAAGCTGGGCTGAAAGACTAACCTCATAGGGTTGCTTGAAGATGAAACAGGATTAATCTTATTAAAGTGCTTAGCACAGCATTCAAATGTTTGCTATTATTATTGTTCCTCTGTCTTTGTTTTAAATAAAATATTTTTGAAATCAGCCTTTTTAGTTGTCTGTGAGCCTCCTAGGGGAAGAGGAAGACTAATTAAAATTTCTGGCCAGCAAGTATATAGGTTTTTCTCCTCCATTTTCCCATGAACTGTCACGCTATGAAGAGTAAGGCCTGGTATTTCGTTTGTGCTTTAGACAGTACCTACTGCCATCCAATGAACAAACAGGAACAAAAGATCCTGATTCACAGGTTGGTGGGAGAACAGACACTAGGAGACATACTGTGCCATAAAACCAGTCCCTGGTTTTATGCTGTATATATCCACGGCTGTTTCTGGGACATCAGATTGCTTCCCAGGGAAGGGCAGGGCAGTTGGGCCCAGTCAGCCACTGGAAAGGAGATCCTGGGTACCCAGGACGCTCAGGCCTGATCCCAGGATCCTCAGCCAGGCCTGGGAGGAAGCTGGCCCTGATATGAGTGTGGTGATAGCTGACACTGAGGGGAAACCTGGGCCCGAGGAGAAAGGCACCTCAAATCCTGAACAGATGGTAATGATAGTAAAGGTTCACTGAATCTCTTTAAACCTGAGCCAGCAATGAGATACTCAGAGCTTTTAAAGCTATCAGAACGGGAAACCACAACTACCCATGGAATGCCTGGAAATGCCTGCAGTTTCTTCAATGATTCCTTTGATGTGTATTAAGTGCCTACTATGCACCAGGCACTGGGAAAAGTAACAGTGAACAAAATACACAGGGCCATCTTCTCATGGCTCTCAAGTCCAGTTACCTAAAATTGCGTGTGCCAGATGCTAGAGGACAAGGAACGGGAAACCAAGGCATTGCTGAGGAAGCACGCGAAAGGAGAGGCAGGGTTGGGAGCAAGGTAGGGGGATCGAGCCTTTGCTGAGAGAAACAGTGCTATTCTTTATCCTTCGGGTGATGACAGAGAAATGGATGGGCCTGAGAGGGACCTACTAAAGGTCAAAAGCCAAGGGCACTTGCCCCTGGCCTCACCTAAACAACCTCTCCAGTCCTGCCACTTGTAGAAATGCACCCGTGCTCAGCCTACCACTTTCGCAAACAGAAAACCACCAACTTGGAGGCTGCCTCTGCAAACCGAAGGGCAGGGAGTGGGGACGAGCTGCCAGGAAGCTCCCCAGTAGATACACTCGCCTTCTCCTAAAGCCCAGAAGCCAACCATCTCGGACACAGACTGAGGGCCGACCCCTGGCATCCTCGGCAGTGAACTCACCTCCTTTGCCGCAGGCAAACTAGATTCTCCTTGAGCGTTAACTCCCATCTGCTGGAAGGGGGACAGATGGGGGTGAGGACAGAGGACAGAAGAAAGGGGTCTGCTCCAACCCTTTCAATTCCACCGAACCCCAGATCCCAACTGTTGCGCGTACCCTTCCCTCTAGGCTTCTCTCTTCGCCAACATTTTACTTCTCACTGATGGCATTTCTCGAAAATGCTAGCTTCTCCAGGAAGCCTTCCCTCTACGCCGTGGCCAGAGCTAAGGGCACTCTTCTTTGTACACCTGCAGCACATTTCTTGTATCTGCACAATAGCACCTTAGACCCTTGTAGCTATTTTCCTCCTGTGGCTACTTCCGACTCTCCTTAATAGGCAGGAACGGTGTCTCGTCCCACCATCATCAGTGTCAAGTATGTGACAAATATTCATTTGGTGTTAGCTGAATGGGAATCACTGAATCCCATCTGGTACAGCTGCAGCCAGAACATTTGCAAACTGATTATCACTTCACATTTACAGCCCTGCTGCTGTCAAAGTTCAAGGCCTGGAGCAGAGTACCTACCACCTCAACCTGCTTTATTAGGCTTAAGACTCAATATTCCCTGGTCCTGTCACACTCTTACTAGAATATCTTAAACTCTGTTTCCATTTCATTATTTCTTTCATTCATTCAACTGTAACAACTGTGCTGTGATGCTCTGCCCTCAATTTCTCTTCACTTTGGCTATTTTTCCAAGTAAGAGTGAATAAGAGCTTCCATCCATTGGAATTTATGAACTGGGTTAATAGCTATAACTCTCCATTTCACTTTTCTACTCCAGCTGAACAGCACACTTCATAGGTTTCTTAACTGTGTCTAACAAGGCAGCTAAGTACAAAGATTAAAAAAAATAAAAAGCTCTAGGTTAGGAGGTAGAAGTCCTGGGTGTAAGGCCTGGGTCTGTTGTTGATTTGCTGCATGACTTTATCCACATCGAGTCTGCTCTCTTCACCTCATTTTTCTGAGGGGGCTGGGCCAGCTACCAGGTGCCTTTTAGTAAGGAACTGCTAACATGCTATAAACCCAGAGTTCCATGAGGCATCACTAGAAGCTCTGAGAAATTAAATGCGCTCATCGTAGACATACTTAATAACATGCAACTACGCTTTCTTCCAACAATTCACTAGAGGTAGAGTTTCTGGCATAGGGGATGTAACAGAAAATGTAAAAGCATCAAAATGTTTAGAAACTCTTGTTTAGTTAAGCCTCCACATTACATCTGGGTTTTAGTGGATCCAAGCAGAAACTTTTCTTTGAGGCCAAAATGCACACTATTACTCTATCAAGAAATCGCCTGCGTCCTCATATTAATAATACCTAACTCACAGGGTTGGTGTGAGATTTCATTCAGTCAATCTACGTAGAGTGCTTGGAACAGTGTCTGACACAGAGTAAACAGGATACAGATGTTTGCTATTGTTAGTATTATTTGCTTTAGTAGTTGTTATTATCATCATTTCAGTCATTAAAAACTCTAGAGGGAAGAACAGCTCTATTCCATGATGATAAAAGCATGTTACCTTACAGATAACAAAGACCGGTATTTAACCTAGGACAGAATTCTTGCATTTGTTTGAAATACAAAAAGCAAAAGCAAATGGCCCATCATGGTGTAAACAGTTTTCTGTAAGTTCCTTCACACTTGCTCTTACCTTTCTTGGTCTCTGGTTTCCATACAGGTCATCTGGGGACAAAGCTACTTGACTCAAAGACACTGACGGTAATTAGACTGTTTTTAAAGCTATTTTGGATTCTCTCTTAGAATAGTGATAACGAAAACAGGTTGTTTCTTTAAGGAAGGTAATGTTTCTCATACTGACAAACCTAGATTTACTTAACCGTCACCATTGCGACTCACAAACAAACCAAACAACTTTCCAGGAACACCACTTCTCATCCTACCTGGGAGGATTTACTCACTGGCCAAATGTAAAGTCAATGTGAAGAGAGAAGATAACGCCAAAACAAAGCCTCCAACACTCCAGTGAGTCACTATTCAAAGAGAATCATCACATTTTTCATTGTACCGTTCCACATTTTATAAT
Organism: Globicephala melas; assembly: GCF_963455315.2. Classification (NCBI taxonomy): domain Eukaryota; kingdom Metazoa; phylum Chordata; class Mammalia; order Artiodactyla; family Delphinidae; genus Globicephala; species Globicephala melas. The sequence goes on from NC_083323.1 coordinate 15,912,895, forward strand.
AATAAAGGCAGTATTATGTCATTCTTTCCAAGGTCAATGACTGGGAGGCAGCAGGCACTTGAATACTTATTGTTGAACGAATGGCAGTATGACCACTGACATTTTAGAGAGGAGAGAACAGCTACAGAGACCTGAAGGGGCTAGTCCCGTGTTCCAGCACATATGGAGCAGAGATCAGTTTTTAATTTGCCAGTGATCCTCAGGCTGCATCCAGACCGGCTTTACTTCCTATTTCCTTTCTGCAGCAAACTCTATCTGCAAATGATCCTGCACTGGTTCAGGATTGCAAAGATCCACCAGTGACAATGCACATGTCACCGAAGCAGTTAGAACACTGGCTCTGGAGCCAGATGGACTGGTTCCTTGATCTCAACTCGAGATATTTACTGACTGGAGACAGGGAACTTACCATTTATGAATTGGGGACAATACTATTATCTACCTTGTAGAATTGTTGTGAAGATTAATTGAAATAGTCTATGTCAAGTACTTAAACACCTACTAAGTGCTTGACAGATATCAATTATTATTTTATTCTTATTAGAGGAAGTCATGAATTAAAAAAATATATCAATGTCATAAAAAACAAAGAAAGGTTGAGGATATGTTCCAGATGAAAGAGGACTTGACAACCGACTGCAATAGATGAACCTAGATTGCATCCTGTACCAAAGAAAAAAATGCTATAAAGAACATTATTAGGGCTTCCCTGGTGGCGCAGTGGTTGAGAGTCCGCCTGCCGATGCAGAGGACACGGGTTCGTGCCCCGGTCCGAGAAGATCCCACGTGCCGCGGAGCGGCTGGGCCCGTGAGCCATGGCTGCTGAGCCTGCGCATCCAGAGCCTGTGCTCTGCAACGGGAGAGGCCACAGCAGTGAGAAGCCCGCGTACGTACCGCAAAAAAAAAAGAGAACATTATTACATCAATTGACAACATGGTTACAATACTTGAATCTACTGTCTGTATTACAATGTTAAATTTACTGAAGTTGATAAATGTGCTGTGATTGTGCATTTAGGAAAAAAGGCCGGCGATATATGCAACTTTCTCTCCAACGAGAGAGAAAAAGACAAAACAATAAAGCCTATGGAGCAAAAGGTTAATAGGTGAATATGAGTAAAAGGTAGACAACAGGGAGTTCTTTGTACTGTTCTTGCAACTTTTTCTGTAAGTTTGAAATTATTTCCAAGCAAAAGGTTAAAAGGGAAGAAGTACTGAACCAAAAGTCCAAGTCTAATTCAGAACAGCCCAGTCTCCTGTAGTTTTCAGATCTTGATTGTTCACACCACTACAATAGCTTAGATCCACTCTATTACAGAAACTCTTCTAGACAGTCAAACCCATCCCAATGTCCTTCTTGAACAGTGCCTAGTGAATATAACAGGAAATCGCCCAGAGTCCTTCTGAAAAGGCAAAAGAAATCATCCTTTTTAAGAGTTCTTCTCCAGGTGGGTTTCCTTTTCTTAAGAAGTCTCCTGGCAGTGGTTTATAACCCCTCTGTGATCTGGCCTCTGCCCACTTCATTCTGTTACCACTCTCCCCCTAATCCTTCATGCTCTGGACACAATGGCCTTCTTTGGGCTCCTCAGACATGCCAAGCTTCCTCCTTTGGAGCACTTGCACCTGCTTTTCTGTTCCAATGGGATGTTTTTCTCCCTGATCTCTGTGTGGTTGGAGCCTTGTTGTCATTCAGATTTGAAAGCAAATGTTACAACTTCAAAGTGACCTTCCTTAATATCTCCACTAATTCCATTTAAATTTGTCATCTTAGAGCTTAGAACACCGCATGGGATAGAGAAGGAGCTCAGTGAGCATCACTGATGAACAAATTAAGCCACGTTCTATTCAAAAGACAACTTGGGCCGCCCTTCTCCTCTGCCTCACTCACACTGCTCATATTCCCATTATGCAGTCATTTAAAGTACGATAGTTGTTTTCTGCAAATCTGTCTCGCCACTAAATTTTAAGCTCCTTGTGGGAAGAAGCTACATCTCCCTTCTCCAATTCCCAGTGCAAATTAGCAAAGACTCACAGTCCCAGAGCTTAGAGAAACTTTTACATTGTGCCTTTCCAACCTCCTGATGCTAACTGATAGCAAATAATAACAATTGGAGTTAACAGTTATTGAATACTTACCATGGCTCGGCCCCCATGATAAGTGCTTAAAATGTTTTATCTTCTTGAATCTTCATCATAACCTTGTTAGCTAAGGTATCATCATTATCCCTGTTTTATAGATAAGACCCTGAGGCTCAGAGAGGTTAAGTTATTTGCTCGAGGGTTCATAGCAGCGGCAGAGGCACAACTCTAATCCAGGCAGTGGATCCTTAAAGCCTGTGCTCTTTACCACTCTAGGATGGCTGCAGAAAATTTGGTGTACTGCTCGTTCTTTCCTCTCCCACTCTGCCATCGATCCACGCACTACCATGTGGACACTTGCACATGTGGTAACAAGCTGACCTTACCCCCGGGGTGTCTGCTTAAGTGCTATACCGTGAAGGGCATCACTGAAAGAGTCCATTGACCAAACTTATTCTCAACCACCCCACTAGATTGACTGAAAATCCTCTATCAGGGAGCCATCCTTTATGCACTGCAAAATCCCTCCTTAAAACCCAAATATTATCAAAAGGGTTAATTGCTTATAGATAGCATGAGTCAAAAGCATTTTGAAGTGAATTATTCAGATTATCCAGTAGGGTCCTGAGGAATGGAACCCATTCAATTAAGGTTAAGTCATGAAAAGAAAATTTCAAGAAATATCTAGCAGGTATCATTCTTCAAGACCAGATCAAGGTCAGCTGCAAAGACAAGCATTCATATATTTGTAGTAAAGGGCAGGGAGTCAGAGGAGTAGGACTGGGCTCTGAAGAAAACACTGCAGATGATAAGGGAAAATCTTCATCTTCTGCAAAGTGCTGCTTTAGAACCAGTCCTAAACAGCAGCAGCGCTTAAAAAGTTATTCACACGCAGCAAAGCAAAAACCACAGGGCAGAGAGGTAGGTGCCTGCTCCATTCAGCTAGAGAATACTGGTCTTCATCAAATTAGAGCCAACAAAGAGCTAGATAAAAGCCAACAAAGCCAGTCATTGTCTAAAAAAGCAGATGTTCACGCCACACATAACATTACAACGTCAGGGAGAAGGATTTCTAGGCACTTTTCACACTTGAAAACACTTCTTCTCCCACCCCTGGTTGGCCTGTTTTAGTACCTGTTTCCCCCTCTGGGCCCTCAACCCTCCACAAAATGGCATTGAAGCTGCTTCCACACACGACTGGGTATCTTCAGCTCTGGGCCACTTCAAGTCAGGCAAACTCCACGGGCTGCCAGGGTGATAGATGAAATCCCTGGAGGCAAGAGGAAAAGACAGGCCGAGCGCCTCCTGCAGTGGGAACCACTGTCATAACCTCATTAAGTTTGCAGGTGGGACAGAGCAAGGTCTCTGACTGGGCTGGAGACCCACGGGGCCAAGAGGATCTTGGGGGCCGAGGGGCCGACCGGGGACAAGGACAGCTTGTCTAGTTTCTTCAAGGTGAAAGTAACAGGATAACCATCGAAGACAGCATAAACTTTGGTCACTTGAGGGCCACTCTTCACGCCTGTTTCCACATTTCCATCCTCACCTGTGCTCTATCAAACACTTCTCTTTATCTGAACTAGATTTTTGCATTTAGATACACTTAGTTTGAAAGGAAACTTTATATCATTGTGAAGTCGCTCGGCTTAAGGGAACAGTTTTTCTTAATACTAACGAAAACACTTAACCACGTTCGCCCACGTGCCACCTCAAATCATCGCTGTGACCCGAAGTGGCGCCACACAGAGTAGCAGCCTTGGGAAGCACAAGGCAACCCTGACCGCCCCAGGGGTTCGAGCCCGGGCCTGGTGGGCATGTCCCGCCTCTTCCCCGCAACTGAGGGTACAGTCGTGGGGACGCATCGGCACACCCCTCGCCCATGTCCTCTGGGCGCCCCTCCCCTCCAGCGGCACGTTTCCTGTCAAAACAAACTCTTGGGGGAGGGGACGGCGTAGGCCGAGCCGAGCACCGAGGAAACCCGGGCAACAAACCCCAAACACACAGGTGGGGCCCCTCCCGGCCCCGACAGCGACTCAGTTCGCCCACCCGGGCCAGGGGTTGCAGGCGACAGGATGCCCGCTCCCGGAGCCCCGATGGTGGGAAGCCGCTCGCGGCGCGGTCGCTGGCACGGACCCAGGGGGATGTAAGCAGAGGCCAAGCGGCCCCGACCCTGGCGCCTCCAGGGCCCAAAGCCCACGGCAGCTCCAACACCCACCGTGGCAACTCGGCGCCCGCGTCCCGCTCCCACGCGGGACAGCGGTTCGAGGTCAAACAAGGTGATGTGGCGGGTTGGGGGAGCAAGGAGCGGGCCTTTACCGCCCCTGCCCCCGGGTCCCAGGACGGCGCTCCAAGGTGGGGTGGGGGAGACCCTCAGGCTGCCCGGGGGCGACGTGTCCCTCCGCCGACCCGGGCCCATCGCCTCAGAGCCCGCGACCCCCTTCCCCGGGATGGTACGCACCGGCTCCGACGCGGCGACAGGCGGAGGAGAAAGGCGACTGAGTGAGCCCGGTTCGGGCGTCTCTGCGTGTTCCCTCGCCCAGCACGGCATAAACACCTCAGAAGCCCACGAGTCCAGCAACCCTCAACCTCCCCGGCCCCCTCCCACCCCCACGCGGCATTTAAAGGGCCGGGAGGGACTCTAGAGAGGCAGCCACGGCGTGGCCATCACGTAACCGGAGAGAGGGGGGAAGACGGCATCGGGGAGAAGGGGAAATCTAGGGCACTTCAGCTTCCATGTCCGAGCTCTGACAGATCTGACCTAATACAGGACATTTCCCTCAGCTTCGGATGAAAGAGGCCAAGGAGAGCTCGGATTGGGTGTGTTCTGGGTGCGAGAGGGAACGGTTTCCCCCCCGTGGGCTGAGAGTGGTGCGGTCCGGGGACTGCTAGGGGCGGGGAGAGAAGTGTTTACGGAACTGGGGCAGCGGTGCCATCCCCAGCTCTCCGTGTTGGAGGCGGGGCCTGTCGGGACGCTGGGGACGGGGCGGAGCGGGGATTCTTGGGGCGGAGCCGGGATTCTGGGGACAGGGCGGAGCCACCGGCGGAGGTGCTTGTGGAGCGCTGGATTGACCCCCCCCGACCCCGGGCTCCCGGGGCGCACCACCGTAAGCAATGCTGCTAGGTCCCCGGCCGCGCGTGGAACTTTTACAGCCCGAACACCCCTCATCTAGACCGGGCGATCCAAGTTAAGTGCCCACTATCACACGGTCTAAACTGAGACAACCCAACCCACAAACGGGCAAGTGCATTCCCACTCACGTCAGCAACCAACTTGTCACCTATGTTTGTGTCTGCACCTCCACAGAAGCAGGAGTCCAGATTTGCATATGACTGGACAGAACGATTAGCTCCTGGAAGTCACACCCACCCAGGCTCTCTGAAGACGTAAACTTCGTGTGGACGCAAAAGATAAAGCATCTTACTTCCCCTAGGGTTCTTGGGCATCTATCTCCCGGAGAAGTTTCGACAGCGGTTAATGTAAATAAGCAGTCCCAGGGAGCTCGGTGCGGTCAGGCCTACTGTTCGGCTTTGCTGTGGGTGTGCTTCAGAGTGTACAGAAACACCCTTCCCCCAACCGCACACACGAAAGCCACTGTATCTTCTGTCAGGTGTACATTGGTGTTATTTGAGAGACAGTTTCATGCAAGAATGTAAGTGACTTTTGTATAGGCTCAAGTACTTCCATTTAGTGCTGAAATCATGTCTGGATTGTGAAAGCAAAATTGGTTCTAGAAAAAGAACCAGACAAGCAACATTTTAAAGGAGGGCAGAAAGCCAGTTAACCTAGATGGAATCATTCAGTGTCACAATATGGGCTCATACTGCTATGAGATCTTGGTCAATGGGGAAACATGATAACTGTCTCATTGGGTTTTTGTGAGGATGAAATGAGATAAAGCAGTGCTTAAAGCTGTACACAGTAAGCACTCAATCAGTGTTGTTGAAACTATTTGGCAAACCACTCTGAACAACCTTAGCTGGTGATCTGTATAAATTTGTAGTACTCGTGTCTCCTTATGCCACTCTCTCCTCCCTTCTGCTAAAATACACAACTTGTTACAAATCAAGAGATTAAAGAGAAAATGCTATTGCCACCCAGGTTCTTTCCTATGAACCTTGTTTATACCGTTTGTTGGAATCAGAAGTCAGGTTGACAGAAGCCTCTAATTTCAATTCTTGCCAAATAACAACCACCACACAACTGCCATCACCACCCTAAAGATTCCACAATAGAAAGATTAACTAAAAATATCCCCCAGACTTCTGGACACTGTGACAATGACACATTGCAGCTTTGCTTCCTTTGTTAGCTTTGCAGGAGCTTAAGTATTGTTTTGCCGTATTACATAACGTGAAGCAGGTAAGCATTAGTCGGGAGAGTTGTCCAGTCTACCTGGGTCACCAGCTGCCTGACCCTGGGCATGACACTTACTTTAAAGCTCAAATGTGTAAGTCTCAAAGCCACGAGGAAGCAATTTTTATCAAAGCAGATGAGTCAAGTTTCAGCCTTTGCTGGGGTGAGAACCTTGAGGCAGAAGAGGTAGGGTAAAACCAGAGACCCATGCTAAGGAAAAAAATTCTCCTGGAAAAACAATCTTCTATTACATCAACGTTAAATAACTTGCTATCTGGAAACCTTTGGGTCAATTACCTGACTAATTGTCCTTAGCCTGGCTTGTATATAAAATCACTTTGAAGAAATACAGTACTGTAAAACATTAGGTAGTTTCCTTAAAAAAAAAAGAGCCTTGTATCATATTCTTACTCAGAGAGCTCAGGCCGTCGTAGAATAAAGTCCTCCTTGCTCAGATTATGTTCATGACCTTCCAAAAAAACTGTCTGAAAAGGCAACCTCTTTAGTAAGTAAAATAATTAGCTTTTTATTTGAAGAAGACATCACACCTAATTTTTCTAACTTTTCTGTTTTGAATCACTTAGAGAACTCATGGTAATGCAGTTTGTTTAAGTTAACACAATAGATTAAATTTGATCTGTTACCTTTGGCAAATAACAAAGGACAGATCAAAATTTTTGCTTGGTAAAGAAATGTAAATACTACTTTTCTTTTGACACATCTTAAATCTGAGTTTTAAATTACAGTGAAGCCTTGTATAAATCAGAAAATTCCAAAATGTAATTTTAATATGGATTTGCAACCTCTCAGCCATTTAACTTTTATAGCAGGGCTGCATCTTGTGCTGATCTAGCGTAATGCAAATTCAACTAGACAGATAGGACGGGGAGTGTGGAGCACAGCAGCATAACTGGAACTCTGCCAATGATTTTAACCCCTTCTTCTCTCTGTGGGAGTTGTGAGGCTTCGCTTTCCTGAGTTGATCTCAGTTTCCAAGCTTCTCAATTATGTTCCAAACTTCTTATCCAAGGCTGGTTTCGTGAGCATGCAGTGGCTCAAGACCCTGACCTTGGAAGAGCCCCATACTAGGTTTAATGCTCTGATGCTGCCAACTTGAAATTCTCAATATTTTTTAAACAAGAAGCTCTGCATTTTCATTTTGCACAAGACCTCGAAAATCATGTCGCTGGTTCTGATCTCACCACACAGAATATGAGTCTAGTGTTTAAGGTGCTTGTTTTCCCTTTATCTGTCCTCAAATACAAGACAATTACTTTATATAGTGCTCAGGTGAAGAAATATATATGTTTCCAGGAATCCCCTGGTGGTCCAGTGGTTAGGACTCGGTGCTTTCACTGCCGGGGCCGGGGTTCAATCCCTGGTAGGGGAACTAAGATCCTGAAAGCTGAACAGCTGGAAAAGGAAAAGAAAAGAAAAAAGGTGTTTCCAAGGTCTTATGGTCCACTTAAGGAATTTTCAAGGATAACTTTGATTGCACATGATTTTGACCTTATGATCTCTCTTTAGAACCTAACCCCTCACATAATATATGACTCCACTGTAAGTAGAAAAATTGATTAAATGGAATCCCATCTGTTTTTCTCTCCCCTGTCCATCTTAACGTGCTAGGAAGGACTAAAAAGCAATAAGGGGGGTGGGGGGAAGGGCAATAGAAAGTAGAAGGAAGAAAAATAATTTGGCTAATATATGAACAAGATGATCCATTACTAAATGTTCAAAATTTAGCCACACCTTCTTGGCAGATTTTTCTTTTTTTTTTTTCTTTTGGTCTTGAATATAAGGCAGATTTAGATCATTTACCAGTTCTGAGAGAGAATCAAAATGTTGATTCTTGATCAAGTTTCCAACTCACCAAAACCAGTTTTTCCCCTGACTCTACTCAACTGAATTGGTGTAAAATTGGAGATTATTTCTCATTCCAATTGCCTCACACCTACCATACTAAAAAGAAAACCATTCTTAACTAGTACCCCCCTCACCCTCCATGGGCCCCCTCCACTTACCTGACAACCACGGTTGTCCCTCGGAAAGCCAAAAAAGAGAGCGAGGGCCAGCAATGAGGACAGCTCTGGGCAGGAAGTGGGAGGGGCCAAGGAGAGATGAAGCTCAAAGGAACACCTATGCGAGGCCAAAGAGATGATGGCTCAGAGCTCAGCCAAGACAGCCATGCTCTCTATCCCACCTCTGGGCCAGCAGGCAGCTGTTTTCTAAATGTCTTCATAGTCCTTCAACCATGGATGAAGATTTGGGCCCTCAATTTAAAAATCAATTGGAACACCCAGCGGGGTGGGGGAAGAGCTTCTAAAAGTAAAGGCAAAACCCAGAAGACATAAAGGAAAAGATTAAGAAATGTGACTCTTCAGATACAGCGTTCAACATAAAAACATGAATTATAGAACAGTCACTGTGCGGTGATACCATTTATGCTTGAGAGAGAGCTGGCACTAGAGAGCACATGTATGTATTTTGTATACATGACATGCATAAAAATGGACTAAAAAGTTAGCCTCCCAACTGTAAAGGAAGGAAGTTGGGAGATGTTCCTCCTTTATTCTATATACATACAAATGGCTTGTTTTTTTTACAATGAGAATGTATTCATTCATACATTATTAATGTAATTTCACATGGCCTCACAATGATACTACTCTTATCATTGAATGTCCTCCTCAATATGCCTTAGTGATGGAGGGCTATTAACACTACACAATAGTTTTCCCATCTCCTTTGTACTCATATTTTTTTAAAGTCATGATAAGAAAAGGAGCTTTTTATGTAAACTCTGGAAAGGAATAGATTTGCAAAAGGCCCTTCACTAAGGTATGTCAAAATTATTTATGCTGGGGGGTGGAATACTCAACTTTACTTTTTAAGTTGTTCCCTTCAAGCCCAATTCTTAGACAGTCAAGGTGCATGGAGTTTCCTTTGATTTTAAAAACATGTTTTGCCCCACCTGCAACCTCTAAGGGTTTCTTTCCTTTGATGATAAACCAAAGTGGTATGGGACTTAAGTAATTATATTACTTTTTGAGGATAAAAAATTGAGAGCCCCGAACATTCAGGTGTCTGTACAATAGTTTTTACTTAAGTTCCAGAGGGTTCGAGTAGAAGGTATTACAGGGTTTATGACTGAGCAAAGGGATACTGAGTGACTCACTGAAGTGGCTGGTCAAGAATAGAAAACAAAGCTCATTTCGTGCCTTCTCTACATACACACACACACACACACACACACACACACAGAGTCACATGCAAAGTATTACCTATTGGCATTATTATTTAATTTCCATAACAACATGCCAACAAGCATACCAGCACTGTATCAACTAAGTGCCCAAAGTATTTATAATCACATTGCATTACTCTAGAAGGGTGCTTGGACCAGGTACCGGGGTGGCTGTGCCTTCCAGGTAGCAAGGAGAATGAAATGGTGCCAACTCTCTTAAAATATGAAGCTGCCCATGCATCTCTCATATGTATATATGAAGCAGTCAGAAAAAGAAAAAAAAGTAAATTCTGCTAAGAAAATCTGGAGTAAAGAAGCAAGTAAACAGCAAGGTGTCTCTGGCCGATTCCCTGATAGGGATTGTTCATGTTAAGAGTATACCTCTAACTACATAATCAGCAAATCCTGAAAATCTGGGTACAACATAATTGTGGTCAAATGAATTTTAATGCTCAAGCTGACTTCTTTATTTAATAGAAGGCTATTGTGATTATACTTGTAAATTAAAAATGATTTTTAAAATTTTACAGATATATGTAGATCAAAGTTTTCAAAGAGAAAATCAATTCAGGTACCAACTACCTGTATATAAAGAACAAATGTATTCTGGTGGAAAGAGGGGATGCTTTGGATTCGTACATACCAGAGGGCTCACATGTATCACTCATTATATTGATACACATGCTTTACCTTCATAGGTATAAAATATGGATAGTGATATTGTGGGGGCCATTTGTCATTTTGGTGGTCCAGCTTCCCAAATGGTAGTCCCATTATTACTATTTACTATAGAAGCCAAAAAGGGGGTAATATGGTAATCCCATTAATACTTTACTACCGAAGCTGAAAGGAGAGAAGACATTCTTCCCAGACCCTCACTGGGCCATGGGCATGGGACCTAAGCATACCTATTAGATGCTGCCCACCACGGGCAGGTAGGGATGATCCACAGAGCCTGCAGTGGTGGTGTCCCAATGCATGGAGTCCTAAGCAGATCATCCCTGGGACAAGATAGCTATGCCTGACTTCCTTTTGTTCTTTCCCAAGCCTGGATCTTCAGCCTTCCTGTTAATTCCATGAAGTACCCAAGAGCTTTCTAGTATCTATTCAAAGTAGGTGTCTATAATTTGCCACTAAGAATGTTGACTAGAACAAATACCCCATAGTTCGTCAGAGAACTCAGAGATAATGTTTATAAGGAGTTGAGCAGATTGCCACGTACATTGTATGGATCAATAAACTATAGCTACTATTATTATACTCGTTATATACTGATTTAATATTTGTAGTTTCAACTGGGCAACAGTTTCCTGAGTGACTTAAAGATCTGTGACATGTGATAATTTAAAATTCTGCCAAGGAACAAATCTGAATCCATCAAGTTGGTGCTACAGGAGCCATTTACTTAGCTAATGAATGAGCCTGACAGAGCAGCCAGTATTGACATATCAATGTGAATATTACTATTCTCTATCCATTAGGCCAATAACTCAAGATCCATTCAGGAAAACGAGAGTCTGTTCCATATAGTTAAATACAGGGAATTCAATAGGGAGAAGAAATTATAGACAGGAAGGAAGAGCTAAAAGTCCTGTTATGGGCTGGTGAAACAATCCAGATAATAGAATCAGTGGAAAGCTACTTCCATCTCTAGAGCTAAAGGAATAAAAGGACAAAAGCAGAGCCTGGGTGTCAGGACTGTCCAGTGGGAAGTGAGGCCAGAGAAGGAGGGACTGAGGAGTAGGAGGTGAAGCCATAGAGGAGATAAGCCTTGCTGGAGAGGCTCTCTAAAGGTGGAGGGTGGAAGAGGGGAGGAGGAGGGACAAGAGTGGGTGCGTCCCCCCTCTTCCTACCCTCCTGTCTCCCTCCAGTGCCAAACCCTGAAGCCGGTTGGCAAAGGAGGCTGGGAAATGTAGTCCTCAAGAACCCAGAGCAGAGCGGGGAAGGGAAGAGAAATAACTCTGACAACTTTAAATATAACTCTTTTCCCCCTTTTCCTTTTTGCTTTGATTGAAAACCAGGAAATATACAAGGTAGTCAGAGGGATTAGGGAGCTAGCTGTGAAAGTAGGAAGGAAATACATTCCCCTATCTCTGTTTAAATGGGAAACATATCTCGCTATCTCTCTAAATAAGATCAGAACTACATGGGAGCTGACCAGAGAGGTTCTTGAGGAAAATCTATGTAGATTTTCTGGACCTAGGATAAGCTGAAATAAGCCCCAGGCAAGCCAAGAAAGATTAAAGATCAGTTAGGACTACCCAGAACTTTGTGAAAATTGGTGTTTGATCAACCAGTGCTTCAAACCATTCTAAAGCTATTTATGAAGACACCTAACAATGTAAGCATTTTCTTTGGGGGATAGTAGCTGGAGTGGGAGAAATTAGCAAAAATTAAATTAGCATAAAAGAAGGCGGGTTTATTAAAATGAATCTAGATTTGAATCCCAGCCTTACCACCTATTAGCTATATAATTTTAGGCAAGCAGTTTAACCTTACAGAGTCTGAACAATCTTATCTATAAAATGAGAAGAATAATGCCCAACTACTTGGAAATCCCATGAAAATAAAATGAAATGTATGTATATGTGAATATGTGCCGAGATTGTCTAGCCACTCATACCTGTGTTTCCTTTTCCTTCTGGTGCACTGCCTCCCAGAGGTTAGATGTTAACATGTGACCGAGTTCTGGCCAATGGAAGGGGAGGGGAGGGATGGGTGCCCCTTTCCAGAGGATGGCCCTTAGACACCACTCTCCCCTAGAAGATAGAAGTCATAGGATGGAAGGAACCTGGGTCTCTGGATGCCTGCTAGTCGGGAAATTCCATTCGGACTTTATGAGAGTGAGAAGTAAGCTGTTATTTAGATTTGGAACAGTTGGCTTTAACTTCATTTAGTATATACATATATATATATAAAATTTAAAAGTATATTAATATAATCAATACATAATATACATATATAATAATAGATTATAATTATATATACCTTCATTTATTATATATACAATATATAAAATAAATGTATAACATTTCATTTATTATGACATGTAATAAATATATATAAACTATATAAAATATAGCTGTATTATATACCTTTATTAAATATAATTTTTAATAATAACATACATGACATATAGCATTTACATAACATATGATAAATATAGAGCATGCTTTTATAGAGCAATTACCATGTGTCAAGCTCTATCCTAGGCATTCGAGATACAAGATAGTCAAGGAAGGGCCCAGGCCTCCAAGCGCTTACAACTTAGGAAGGAAGGTGGATAACAAATCACAAATATATACTATGACTTTAGGTATCAATAAGCTATGGAAAAAATAATGCCCAGAAAGGGGACTGAAATGATGGGGGAGGTGGCTGGGAGAATGGGTCAGGGAAGGTTTGTTAGGGTGTCAGCCAGTTATTAAATGATTGACTCTCACCCCTAACCCACCTTCTGTGCTCTGATTTGTAATGCATGAAAAGGCTGAGACTGAGACCCTACAGATTACATTTCTCCTTTGCTAGGGGCTCCCTGTTAAGGCTATGACAATTGGGGTGGGGTTGTGCGCTAGAGGGAGACAATGAGGCTGGAAGGGATATGTTAAGCCCCTCCATGGGTGCCCCAGCTGAGGTCTGAGGCTCAGCTCTGCGGATAAAGTCAAGGGGCTTGAGGTTCTGTGGGAATGAATATCCCTCAGGACGGGGACACTGGAGGAAGAAGGAAGATGGGAAGTCGTGACCTAAGAATGTCACTTGATGTGATACTTCGGAAATGCTACTGTTGTGGTCAGTGGCTGAGATTGGAGCAACACTGTCCGATAGAACTTTCAGCAATGACGGAACTATTCTTTGATCTCAGTGTACTCAAGCCACAGGTGGCTATCGAGAACTTAAAATGTGGCTAGTGCAACTGAGGAACACAATGTTGAATTTTATTTCCTTTTAACTAATTTAAATTTAAATAGCTATGGTCTGATGGGAGAGGATAACACAGATAATTTCAAGGGAGTACGGTTTTTTAAAAGCACCCGGGATGCCAAGGGAGCACAGAAGAAGTGCATTTAGGCTAGTTTGAGAATTGTGAGGGAGGTTCCTGGAAAACCTCCAGGTGCCAAATCCAATGGTGAATTCTCAGTCCTCAAGCTACTTGACCTCTGTATAGCAAATGTCGCAGTTTCAACACTCTCCCCATCTTCAAGCACATTCTTTGCTTTGTTTCTGTGCATCAGACTCTCCCACCTCTCTGTCTATTCCTTCCCAGTCTTTGCAGGTTCTTCTTCCCCTGATGAGCCCTTTAGATGACTTGTCCCTCTTGTTCTCGACCTGCCCACATCTCTTCCACAGGTACCCTCGTCCCCTTCCATGATTTCCCTATTTATGTGTTGTGTCTCTCCTGGACTCTCTAAGTCTAACCCTCTCTACCTTTGAGTGGATGAGGAGCCACCAGTCACAAAACTTGTTTTTGACTGCCTCATTTGTAGGTCCTATCCAAGTAGTCTGACGTCTCTCTTAGAGACAGGGGAGTAGTTGTCGGCCACTTTCTTGTGGCTGCAGATGAAACGGATACCATCGCTGTCTCATTAAATATCCTATTAAATCTCTTCCTTCCACTTGGACCCCATGCAGGTAAGGGCTGCATCACTCTTCATGGCTGTCTCTCCGGTGCCTGGTGTAATATCTGGTGCATTGTTTTGTTTCCTCATAAATATTTTGTGAATGAATGAATGAATGAGGCTGTCTTGATGGGTGAATTAGTGCGTTAGCTGGAAGAAGAAAGGGAGTCAGTGTTCTGAATAAGAAGACAGCATGACCAAAGGCACAGAGGTGAGAAATAGGAATGTGTGCAGACTTTAAAAGCAAGGGCAAATGGCTACATCCCGCATTATTTAGTTGTTTTCTCTTTGTTAGACTCGCCAATCTACTTTTTTTTTTAATCCTATGGAAAATGGAGAAAAAAGAGATGTTAGGGAAGAAGTGCAAAGGGGGTGGGAGCACATTGGCATACTTAAAAAAACAGCTAGGCAGCAAGCATGGCTGGAATGTGGTGGGGAAGGGGTTGGGGGTGGGAGGTTGGAAGTAACCCAGGGCCAGATCACACAAGGCCTGTAAGTGATGAAAAGCGATTGGAGAGAAAGGACAGGATGTGATAGATGTTTTAAAAGAGTCACCCTGACTGCGTGAAGGTAACAGCCTAGCAGAGCAAGAAGGAAGCAAGGAGAACTGTTGGGAGGCTGAGGTTGCGATTCAGGCTGGAGATGATGCTGGTTGTCCTGGGGTTGTGCTGGTGGCCTTGACTCTTGCGTAGATCATGCCTATGAATAACAGTTGGCTGTGCTCCTTTGGAATCCTGACCTGGGAGTTCCCTTTGAGGTGAAGCTGTCTTAATTCCATGCCTGACAGCGAGAAGGAGATTACCTGGGATGGATATAACTGAATGGTACGTGAGTAAGAACATAGTGTCATCAAAGGCCCTCAGGAAAATCCCCAAGTGGAATCTGAGACTATGGCACCTCCTTGTAATTAATTTTTCCTTGTGAAAGGAACAGATGGAACTAGTGGATGTCAACCATTGCTCTTAAGGAAGGCATGCCAAGGCGGGTGGCTTGGCTTAGTTCAGATGCTTTTGAGGAACAGAAATCCAATTCAAACTGGCTTAAACAGAGGGGAAATCATCTCCCATAGCAGCAATATTCTGTTTGCTTGTACATTTTTTTTTTTTTTTTTTTTTTTTTTTGCAGTACGCAGGCCTCTCACTGTTGTGGCCCCTCCCGTTGCAGAGCACAGGCTCCGGAGATGCAGGCTCAGCGGCCATGGCTCATGGGCCTAGCCGCTCCGCAGCATTTGGGATCTTCCCAGACTGGGGTACGAACCCACATCCCCTGCATCGGCAGGCGGACCCTCAACCACTGCGCCACCAGGGAAGCCTACTTGTACATTTTGATATGCATATCTTTATAGACAGAACCCTCTGATCTGCTTGACTTTTTCTTTTCTCCCTAACGTCTTCTAGCATACTACAAAATGTGCTTACTTATGTTTATTAGTATTGTTTTTCTTTCTCCATTAGAATTAACCTCCATTACTGCAGGGTTCATTGTTTTGTTCACTTATGTATCCTATGTGCCTATATTGGTGCCTGAAACAGTGAAACAAATAAATATTTGCTGAGTGAATGAGTAAAGGGATGAAATACCTTCCTTTGGATCCCAAATGAAGCAAAAGGAGAGTCATGATGACTCCACAATTTCTCTCCTGAGGAAATAGGGAAGAAGTCAGGAAACTCTCCATTTGCTAGGATAGTTTCCTTGTAGCCTCCAAACGGACAAGACTGTAAACTGCAAACCAAACCCCATTGCAGAGAGAACGGTACTCTTCAGTAGGGTTGTGAAGGCTGAATAGGGCTTTACTAGGAAAACATGGAATAGGAGAGGGCAGAGTGACACTCCAGAGAGGGCAAATAGCAGATACAAAGATGTGGCTGTATGAAGCAGCACTGTGTGTTTAGAGAATTATAACTTGCTATGTATTTCTGGAGTACAAAGTGCCGGGAAGGGAGTTACCAAAATTGAGGCTGGAGAGCTGGGCAAGGGCCAGAGTATTAATACTTTGTATGTTCTGATAAGGGGTTCTGTGTTTATTTTAGGTGATGAGTTTTCATCAGGAGAGTGAGAGGATCAGATTTATGTTTAGAAACGTCACTCTGGTATCCAGGGACAAGATGGATTTGACAAGGGCAAATTGGTGTCAAGAAGACCCACTCACACAGGAAAAATAACAAATCTTTGGTGGTTTCCCACACTGCCCACCAGGTGGAGTAAGTAAGCCAGAACAGCTTGGTTGCTGGCGAAGAAGAGGAGAAAGCACCAGCAAGGGGTTGTTTTCACAGGCAGGAAGTTTCTTAAGTCAGGTGCCCATAACTCAGGAAAGAACTGTACTGATTAAAAAAATTCTCCAGCAAAAACTGGAAGTCACTTAAATGTCCTCACATGGAGGATATGTTAAATATCACAAAACATTCACGCACTGGATTACCAGTAAGCCATTTAGAGGAATGAGGTGGATTTGTGGGTACCACATAAAAATATCCAAGTGAAAAAAGCAAGTTGTTAGCATAGTGTATAATATGATCCCTGTTGTGCAAATGTTCAGAAAGATGATCATAAAATTGGTATCAGTGGTAAATTCAAGAGAGGGTTTTGGGCTTACTCACTGTGTGTGTCTAACAGTTTTATTGAGGTGTAATTGGCATACAATAAGCTGCATGTATTTAAAGTGTACAATTTGATAAAATTTGACCTATATGAACCCCTATGGAACTGTTACCACAATCACAATAGTGAACATATCCATCACCCTCAAAATTTTCCTCACACCTGTTGGTATTCGCTCTCCACCATCCCGTCCTGCCCCACCCCCATCTCCAGGCAACCACTGATCTGCTTTCTGTCACTAAAGATTTCAATTTTCTAGAATTTTACATAAATGGAATCAGACAATATGTCTTAATTTTTGGTCTTGCTTCTTTCATTTAATGAAATTAATGTAAGATTCATCCATATTGTTAAGTGTATCAGTAATTAATTCCTTTTAATTGCTAAATAGCATTACGTTGTATCATTGTACCACAATTTGCTTATCCATTCTTCTGATTGACATTTGGAGTGTTAATAGTTTGGGGAGAGACTTCCCTGGTGGCACAGTGGTTAAGAATCCGCCTGCCAGTTCAGGGGACACGGGTTCGAGCCCTGGTCCAGGAAGATCCCACATGCTGCGGAGCAACTAAGCCCGTGCGCCACAACTACTGAGCCTGCGCTCTAGAGCCCATGAGCCACAACTATTGAGCCCGCGAGCCACAACTACTGAAGCCCGCGCGCCTAGAGCCCGTGCTCTGCAACAAGAGAAGCCATCCAGTGAGTAGCCTGTGAACCGCAAAGAAGAGTAGCTCCCGCTTGCCGCAACTAGAGAAAAGCCCGCATGCAGCAACAAAGACCCAAGGCAGCCAAAAATAAAAATAAATTAGTTTAAAAAAATTATTTGTTAAAAAAAAATAGTTTGGGGATATTACAAATAAAGCTCCTATGAGCATTCATGGACCACTCTTTGTACTTGCATGTGCTTTCATTTCTCTTTTGTAAGTACCTAGGAATGGAATAGCTAGATCGTATGTTAGGTGTATGTTTAACTTTTTAAGAAACTGCAAATTTGTTTTTTCAAAGTGGTTGTACCACTTTACATCCCAACAGCCCTGTATGAGTGTTCTAGTTGCTCTATATCTTTGCCAGCATTTGGCAGGATCAGACTTTTGAGAATTTTAGCTCTTCTAATGGGTGGTTTAAAATTTCATTTCTTTAATGATTAATGATGTGTGTTTTTCTATACTTATTTGCCATTTGTAGCTCTTCTTTGGTGAAGTGTCTATTCAAATTTTGTGGGCTATTGACATTTCTATTTCGCTTTATATTTCATAACGTTTAAAATTTTTATGGCAACCGTATATCTCTTTTATAATAAAATGAATTTAAAACATCTCGATCTGGAGTACAATAATAATTACAATCTGCACTTCAAACTTAATAGTAGTATATGATGATACTGAAGGCAAATCCTGATTATATCCTTAAAAGGTAAAATATTTGGTTTCCAATCTCAAATTACTGGGAAATGACCTCAAAACCAATATTTTTATTTCACTAGATTATTGCATTTGAGAGATACCCTGAGTTTAGACTCAAATGAACCTGGCTTCAAACTCCAGCTCTTCTACTTATCAGCTGTGTGATTTGGGGCAAATTCTCAGAGCTTTGGTTTTCTTTTTTTTTTTTTTAAATCTGACATATCCTTCACCCCATAGGCTCATTTTAGGGATTAAATTTGATATTATATTTAGCACAATAACTAGCGTGTAACGTGTTTCACAAATATTAGAACTTCTAAGACAAGCAGTTTGAGTGTCTTGACAACCAATGGTTCCATGCTCAAAATTCAAGCTAAAACTAAATAAAGCACAGTCACAGTGTTTTGTAAAGGAACTGTCGAAACCAGTGTCAAGACAGGCAACATCCTTTGTGATAACAGAGATCACCAGCCCTCCCTCGCCCCCATTTATTTGGAAAGAATCTGACAAAAGAGCTCTGGTTTGCACTTGGTTTTGAAAGCGGGGGGGAGGGGGGGAGCGGAAAAAAACAGGAAACTTAGGTTGAAAATGGACTTTATTGAGTATCTTAGCACACGTTGACTTCCTTGGAGAACCTCAATATCCTCTGTTGCTCAACCCACCAGATAGACTTGCAGATGTTCACAGTACCCTGCAGGGTGGTACAGCACTAGTGCAGAGCTAATGTTCTGTGCGTTTCAAATTGGGGTGATTGTCAGTCATAAATGCTGTATATCGTGTAATGCAATGGAAAGAACCTTGCCAGCCACAGCCAAAGAGCAGCTTTTAGAAGAGAAATGTGAGGAACACCAGCTGAACCCATGGCTTGAGAAAGGAACTCAGAATTCAAGACTCCTGTGGGTCTCGGCCTTGAGTCTCTAAGGGGCCCCAATCTACAGGCTGCTCCATCCCCTGACGTCCCACGGCACTTTGCCCCCATCTCTGTTATAGCACCAATGACCTGGTATGGGGATTACTTGTTCCATAAGCTGTGAGTTCTAAGGAACTTAATGATTAAATTCTTAGAACTGTTGCTTGCGTACTTTTCCAATTTTGTATATCTCCAGCATCCGGCACAAAGCACGTTCTCAATTATATTTACATATTTAAGAGTAACAGAAGAAGTCACCAATACAAATGCTTTGTAAGGAGTGGATTCGGCTTCGATGAAAGGTCCTTTTGTTCAGTTGGGCACCTGGAAGGGTCAGGAGCTGAGTCTGGGGGTTGGGGCTTGCCTGTGCTGTGCATGCTGGAGAGAGAGTTAGGGTTGGCTGTGGGGTGTGGGCGGGACAGGAGGGCAATGGGAGGGAGGCAGGGAGGGATGATCCAATAAGATAGTCAGAGAGCAAAGCAGCCAATAAATAATACATTCTCTCCAGGGCCTGGGAGCCAGAGTGTTGTGTTTTGTTTTGTTCTGTTTTGTTTTGTTTTCACAGGAAAAATATTCCCGTTGAAGTTGTTTGAGTTTCAGCTGTGTAAACCTCTCCTCGCCCTCCAATGCCTTTGATAAAGTCTACATGTTCAGATCACCTGGTAGAGTAGGTTTTCTATAGAAACCGAGGAAGGAGCTGAGTTTCCATCTGGGTCAGGGACAGAAAGGTGAGACCATTTCCTGAATGAACTAGTTCAATGGAGTCAGAAGTTAGAGGCAGAAACAGCCTTAAGAAAATAATCTTAAGAAAGGAGCCTCCCGGGGAATTTGCAGAAATCTTGGGTAAAGCTTTTTTTTTATTCTTTTTTTCCCCTAACATCTTTATTGGAGTATAATTGCTTTACATTGTTGTGTTAGTTTCTGCTTTATAACAAAGTGAATCAGCTATACATATACATATATCCCCATATCCCCTCCCTCTCGCGTCTCCCTCCCACCCTCCCTATCCCACCCCTCTAGGTGGTCACAAAGCACTGAGCTGATCTCCCTGTGCTATGCGGCTGCTTCCCACTAGCTATCTATTTTACATTTGATAGTGTATATATGTCCATGCTACTCTCACTTCGTCCCAGCTTCCTCCTCCCCGTGTCCTCAAGTCCATTCTCTACATCTGTGTCTTTATTCCTGCCCTGCCCCTAGGTTCGTCAGAACCACTTTTTTTTTTTAGAACACATATATTTGGGTAAGGCTTTTAAACTTCCCTTAGAACATGAATTTGGGAGCACCTAACTCATTTTACCTTATGGTACAGAGACACTGTAGCCGATATCTAGGATGCAAAAGGGAGGAGAGGCAGAAAAGAAGGAAAGAATAAGAGTGAGAAGAAAAGATAGCCAGCAATGTAAGAGTCAAAGAAGGGAGCAAACATCAGTGCCAGAGTTAGGGACAGGAACAGAAGTTCTCACAAAAGAGGTAGGCCTTGGACTAGCCTTGAAGGGTGGATCTACTGCTTAAAAGAAGCTTACTTTATATATATGGTTATATATAAAGTATTTATCTATTTTCTTCTCTTATTGGGGCAGGTGGGGTGCATAGAGGGCTTTGGTTCTGAAATCAAACAGGCCAGGCTCTAAATCCTGGCTATCAGCTGTGTGACTCTGGGCAAGTCACTTAAGCTCTCTGAGCCTCAGTTTGTAAACTGGAGACACTAAAAGTACCCGCCTCATAGGCTTGCTGGGAGATTTAAATAAAATAATCTATGAAAAGTACTTAGCATAGGGCCTGGCACAAGGTAAATACTCAGTAATACTCAATATATGGTATCCATTTTTATGTACGTTTATTGAATGCAATTTGGAAAATACAGAGGAAAGCAGAACTGAAAACCATCAATAGTTCCACCACCCAAAGGAGAAAACTACAGTTAACATTTTGGAGTATGCCTTTCCAGTTTTCAATTAATGCATAGTTTAGATAGCTTTTTTCTTTTCTTTTTATATTGCCAGTCATTCCAAATATAAAATTTAAGCCCTAATTTTTATTTAGTTAACATAAGAATTTTTTCCATCTTATTATAATCTCTTCAAAGCATTTTTAATGACTGCGATACATTAAATTGAATTGATGTATTGTGATTTACTAAATCATTCTCTTATTGTTAAGATATTTGTGTGGATTCCAGGGTTTTTTTCCCTATTCAAAATAACTCAATAATAAACAAGTCTGTGCACAAACCTTTTCTGTTATTTTGTATTGTTTCTTTAGAAATGAAATCCCTGCTGTAGAAGGTATGACTAGTTTTAATGTTCCTACTTGTCAAGAGAATTCTGAGGGCATTTGGAGAAGGGGTTCCTATCTCCAGATTCTTTCCTTACAGCCCTCTTTTTTGCCTCTTTTCCAAGAGGAGGTGGAAGAGGAGGGAAGTGATTAACCAGATGCCCAGGCACTCATTGGGTCATCTTTGCCAGTGGGCAGAATCACCAGGCAGAACGAAGTCTGGAGATGGGTACAGTTTCTTTTTTTCCTGCCAGATCTGTTGAATGCAGTCTGAGAGAACAGGTGACCCACAGCATGAACTCCCAAAGGATGCCCAGGAATTTTGTTTGCTCCCCAAACTCTCATATGGCAAGCAGGCCTGGGACCTACCCTGGTCCTGCCAGGGCTCCCTGCTAGGCTCAGAGGCAAATGCACATTTTCTTGAGATCTCTTTCTCTGTGGTTCCACCTCACCCAGCACTGATGGATGTGCACTGTATCACCTTTCCTTGCAAATGGCTGACCCAGAATTCAGGTCAGGGGAGAAGGCTGCCCCCTTAGGTATCTAGCTGTGACCTTGCTAAACAGTCATGCATCAGAGTTCTGCTCTGAGGTGCAGATCCTAAAGCCCAGCTAAAAATAAAACTCCCCCTTGGAGTTTTGCCTCCTTTGGGGACTGCCTGGGGAGGTTTCTTTATTTGTAAACTGGGGATAATAAAAGTTTCAGGTGGGATTTGGGTGCTGTCAGCATCTCTGGCTGCATTGCCCGAAGTTCTCTGGATTGCTAGAGAAATCCAGCTCAGGTAGCTTACAGAGAGGGGTGTGCTGGTAAATGTTTAACAACTGTCTCTCCAGAAAAAAAAAAAAAAAAGAATCCTGACTTGCAGTGTTTACAGATTTCCATGGGCTGGAAACTCCCCTGTGGCTATAGAGTAAATACTTCTAACAGGGCTGATTTCAAGTTCTAACTGTTTAACAACCTGTTGGCAAAATTCCTAAAAATTTAACAATAGGCTCTTGCAAGCCAGAAGGAGCCCACTCTGGTGTACACTTAGGGAGGGGGTTGATTGGCTCATGTCAACAACACTTGGGGAGGGCAGGGACACAGAAAATGACCTCAGGAATGATGGGAACCAGAGAATCTAGTGCCAATCCGATTCTTTCTGCAAACCAATCTTTGGGTTTTTTTCTACTACAGATATACTCTCGTGATGCTTCAACAGAGATGACTGCTGGCAGCTTCCAGAGTCACATCTTTACTGAATCACAACCAGAGAAAAGGAAGGGCTTCTCTTCTAGCCAGCGCTGGTGTGAAAGTCCCAGCAAAGGGTCAAGCAGCTTTTAATCTTGTCCTTTCCCCTTGACTCAGAAGGTAGGTGCACTGCCTGAGCATCGTAGGGTCTGTCAGAAGAGGGGGATGGAGGGTTGCGGTCAGATACAACCAATGATTCCCGTTACAGTGATCATCTCGATACCATTAGAACCTGGAGCCCATTTCTACTGGCCTCCAAAGTGGCCGAATCAATGACAGCATGTAGGAGCCTGCCTTGGCATTATATGCCATGGTTTAAAAAAAAATCTCAGGGCTTCCCTGGTGGCGCAGTTGTTGAGAGTCCGCCTGCCGATGAAGGGGGACACGGGTTCGTGCCCCGGTCTGGGAAGATGCCACATGCCACGGAGCGGCTGGGCCCATGAGCCATGGCCGCTGAGCCTGCGCGCCCGGAGCCTGTGCTCCGCAACAGGAGAGGCCACAACAGTGAGAGGCCCGCGTAACGCCAAAAAAAAAAAAAAAAAAAAAAAATCTCAGCTAATTTCATAGGCAAAAATAATAACCCACTGGTATTTTAAATACTTCTATTTCTTATATCGCAAGTGAGGTTAGCAATATGCTCCTATGTGTTGAGTAATCGTATTTCTTTTGTGAATTATTTTCATGTCTTTCTCACTTATCACCTGGGGTTTTAAGGTTTCTAAAAAAATCTCTTCATTCGACAAATACTTACTGATCTGTTATTATAGGGCAAGCATCTATAGATTTAGGAAATACAATAGCAAACAAGATAGGGTTCCAGTCTTCAGAGCACTTACCCTATTTGTATGACCTTTTTAGATAATAATATACTAACATTTGCTTGCCATATTTACAACAAATATTTTTCCTATATTTTTTCCTTATTCTTTAATATAGTAGTCTTATGTATTCGTGTAGTTAAATCTGATCTACTCCCCCCTTTTAATAAAACCTTTTTCTTCCATGTTTAAATTCCATTTCCTCCCCAAAATCTTAAGATATGATTCACTTTATTTTCTATTTGCCTAAAGTTGAAACTTTTGTATTTAATGATTTAATTCATTTGTAGCTTGTCACAGTGTATGGGTGATCTGAGCATCAAAATTGGTCATTTTTTTCCAAACATTTAACACTTACTGAAGTCTTCTTTACTGATTTGTAAAAATGACAGACAGAATTGTCATTGATGGAGAGGTGAGGTAGGGGTTGTTGAAGGACAACTGGAATTGCTCAGTTTAGGGAACTTGCATGGGAAATGGTGAGGAAGGGAGGAAATATAAGGCACTAATGGGGGTTTGTCTGGAATAAAGGGTCCATATGTTATAGTGATTCTTAACCAGGGATGGACATATCTATTGACCGTGAAGATTTAAAGAAGTACTCATGCCTTGGTCCTTAGCAGTTTTATGGGTTTTTTTTTTTTTGGATTATTTTTAGAAGATAAGAAGTGGAAACATTTAAAAAAATAATTTCTTACTAACCTTCAACAGGTCAGCTCTTTTCTTTTCAACTGTGTTAATTCAAAGTGCATCATCCAGGGACTTCCCTGGTGGCACAGTGGTTAAGAATCTGCCTGCCAATGCAGGGGACATGGGTTCGAGCCCTGGTCCGGGAAGATCCCACATGCCAAGGAGCAACTAAGCCCGTGTGCCACAACTACTGAGCCTGTGCTCCAGAGCCCGCGAGCCACAACTACTGAGCCTGTGTGCCACCAATACTGAAGCCCATGTGCCTAGAGCCCGCGCTCTGCAGCTCCTGAAGCCCGCACGCCTAGAGCCCGTGCTCCACAACAAGAGAAGCCACTGCAATGAGAAGTCCACGCACTGCAACAAAGACCCAACACAGCCAAAAATAAATAAATAAATAATAAATTAATTAATTAAAAAAAAAAAAGAAAGAATCCGCCTGCCAATGCAGGAGACACGAGTTCGAGCCCTGGTTCTGGAAGATCCCACATACCACGGAGCAACTAAGCCCGTGCACCACAACTACTGAGCCTGTGCTCTAGAGCCCGCGAGCCACAACTATTGAGCCTGTGTGCCACAACTACTGAAGCCTGCGTGCCTAGAGCCCGTGCTCCGCAAGAGAAGCCATCGCGATGAGAAGCCCGCGCACCGCAGTGAAGAGTAGCCCACGTTAGCTGCAACTAGAGAAAGACCCAACACAGCCAAAAATAAATAAATAAATTTATTTTAAAAAGATGCATTGCCCAAAGATTTTGCCTCTATTGTACATCCGATATACCAAATCATGCAAATCCCCACTCTTATTTTACAGTGACAAACATGATTAACATTTACATATAACTTTCATGCTTAATATTGCAACTCTCAAGTACGCGTGAGAGATTTTCTGAATCTAGGTATTTGTACGGAAATCTTGAATCTTGCAGGCTGCAAGGATGTTCTTTGGAAACAAGCCAATGCAGTAAGAAATGAATAGCTTTTTTTTGCCCTGGACATGGAGAAAGTCAAGTCTTCTGCCTCGTAACCACATCTTAATATACGTCTGCACACTTGGAGTAAATCTCCCTTCAAATAATAAATGTGCCTTAATGAAGAATATGAAGAGTGCCTTAATCCACTCAGGCTGCTATAACAGAATACCATAATCTGGGTGCCTTGTAAACAGAAATTCCTCACTGTTCTGGAGGCTGAGAAGTCCAAGACCATTAGCAGTGTTTTTTTTGTTGTTTTTTTTTTTTGTGGTACGCGGGCCTCTCACTGTTGTGGCCTCTCCTGTTGCGGAGCACAGGCTCCGGACGCGCAGGCTCAGCGGCCATGGCTCACGGGCCCAGCCACTCCGCAGCATGTGGGATCCTCCCAGACCGGGGCACAAACCCGTGTTCCCCTGCATCGGCAGGCGGACTCTCAACCACTGCGCCACCAGGGAAGCCCCCATTAGCAGTTTTGATATGGGGTCAGGGTTCGTCTAGTTTTTAAAAACTCCCTGGGCACTGATGATGTAGAAAACTGTGGAGAATAAAGCTAATTGGATAAGTAGGGAGCTGATGGAGAGAGTTGTCAATGCCAAGCTGAATTCAGTTGCAAGTCCAGGAAGCCTCTGGGGAAGAAGTAGAAAGAGCTGGGTGGACTTTGGACTCAGGCAGATGTAGGTTTCAATCCTATTTTTGCCACTTGCAGGCTTTGTTATCTAGGCAGATCGCTTGTCCGCACTGAGTCTTCTTATTTTTCTGCCCTAAACAGACTTAATAACATTTACCTAATAGGGTTGTGATAATTCAATGGGAAATTAGGTATAAAATGCCTGGCTCAGCACCTGACACATTAAACAATTCTTCCCTCTTCCTCTTGAATGAATCTTTGGCTTGCACAGGGCTGCTTCAGGATGAACTGATGTAAGACATTTCCAGAGAAAACATGCAAATACATGTCAGGATGAGAAACGGAAAGAGGTCCAGGTCGTCCTTTAATCCCAGAGATTTCAGAAACCTTCAGAGATGCTGTACCTTTTAGGAAAGGAACCCTTCTCCTTTAGAGAAATGGAGAGACGCTTTGAACTTTACCAAGGCCTTGCCTTCATAAACTAGGCAAAGGCAAAATCTGGCTCCACTGCAGGCCACCTCTACCCAGTGGCACAGATAATCCCAGCCCCTGGGCAGCTTAGCCTGTAAACCAAGGACAGCTGTTGTGAAAATAACACAGGCGTAGTCATTAAAAAAAAACGTCTCATGCAGATCTGTTTACAGTGCAAAGAATCTCCTTTCTCGAGGATGGAAAACGCCATTCCTTCTCAGAAGATCCACCTGCCTTAACTTCATTTCACTGATATTCATTCAGTGGTTTGACAAATATTTATTGATATCACTTCTGTTTGATATCACTTCTGTTCTCTACATAGTACTCATTTAAACCAGTTTTCCATGCTTCCCTGCATTTCAAATTGACACCAAATATTTATTTTGGGATTGGGTGCTAATCAGTATTCCTTGGAGGTCATTCATCCAAGAGGCAGTGGGGACTGGTGGAAAGGGAGAGGGGTTTGGAATAAGACACACGTGGTTCAAACCCTGACACTATAGGGACGAGCTGTGTGACTTTAGGCCAATCGCTAAAACATTCTGGGCCCCATCCTTATTTTTCTTTAAAATGAGAATGTCTTCTTTGCTCTAAAGCCAGTGCTCTCTTCTTGGAAGAACTGTGTTTTCTTGGGTGGAGAGGAGGAATGAATTCATTCATTCTAGAAGGCAGGAACTTGTGTGGTACCAGAGAGGAGAAAGAGCTCAGCTGCCTATGGGGTGGGTGTGTTTGGGAACAACGAGAGAAAACATTGGGACAGCAAAAGAAGGGCCCTTCTGCCCCCTGGTCACAGTCCACTTTAGAACAGGGGTCTTGGAAGGCCCTGGAGGGGCTTGAGTTGCAGAAGGGATGAATGCATTAAGACTGACATTGCAACTGAATTGCCAGCTTCCCATAATTAGAAGTCTGCTTTGCCTTCATTGGACGTCAGAGAAATAGACAAAGAGAGGGGTGGTATTTTTTTCAGTTGAAGAGAGAACAAGGGGACCTAGGCTTATTGAAGCAAGAGGGGCTTAAATTAGTAATACTGACTTCCTGGCTGTGAGAAAAGTACGAGATTATCCTACCTCACCAAGGAGTCTCCTTCCTAAGTGACCTGAAATCTCCTGGCTGGCAGAGACTCAGAGAGGAGTTCGTTTGTTCATTAGTGACTCTTAAGCTCTTCCACATCGTTTCCACATCACTGGACAGGCCTCCCAAATCACCGTGAGGATCGCTGTGTTTGAAAGTTTCCTGGTGAGCTCCTAGTTCCCTCACTCTCATCCACCCCTTTTAGGCAGAAACCTTTTCAGAGGCTAATCTGAGTTGCGGACAGCAGGCTGCTCGTTCTGGCCACTGGGTTCCAGGTGATATCCCAGATCTGATGGGGATGCTGGGCCCAGAGCCCAGACACTTGCTGTTTGTCCCTATAAAACGAAGAAGCCCGGGACTAATCAGAAGTCACAGAATCTGAACTGTAGAGTCTGCCCTGTCTACCTTTCTGAAGGTTGAGGAATTCAACCCAAGTGATACAATACTGCACTTACATACAATTCTGGTATTACTTTAAAACCTAAGCATCTTCAGAGCAAAAGGTCAGCCGTCAGGAAACGATCTCTCCAATGAAGCCAAACTTCAAGGGATAACCAGGTGTTAATGGTTAGGGACATAGTGAGATTCAGTTCACTGAGCTCTAACTAGGTGCTGGGTTGTGGGCTGGGTACTGGGTGGTGGTGGGAGTGACCTAGAGATAAGAGTGATGATGACAGTGATGATAATAACAGCAACACATGCTGAGAGCTGACCACGTCCCAGGCATTGTGCTCATGTATTCATTTATTCAATAAATAGTAGGGGCTTGGGCTTCCCTGGTGGCGCAGTGGTTGAGAGGTCACCTGCCGATGCAGGGGACACGGGTTCGTGCCCCGGTCCGGGAAGATCCCACGTGCCGTGGAGTGGCTGGGCCCGTGAGCCACGGCCGCTGAGTCTGCGCGTCTGGAGCCTGTGCTCCACAACGAGAGAGGCCACAGCAGTGAGAGGCCCGCGTACCGCAAAAAAAAAAAAAAAGTAGGGGCTACATAAATACTTGTTGACTGAACTAGTCACTTGCTCCAGCTACACTGACCTCCTCTCTGCTCCCCAGATTCATCTCAGGGACTTTGCATTCACTCTTTTCTCTACTTGGAAGACTCTTCTTCCAGATGTCTGCATGGCTGGCCCCCTCGCTTCCTTCAGGTCTTGACTCAAATGTCACCTTCTCAGTGAGACCTCCCTGACCACCTAATCTAAAGTTGCAACCCCCCTCCCAATCCCATGGCCATCCTGTTCCCCTTTCCTCACTATACTTTTTGCCCTTAGCACTTAGTACTATCCAGCATGCTGTAGTTATTCATGTGTTATTTGTCTGGTCTCCCTTGCTGGCATGAAAGCTCCATGAGGGCAGGGACTTTGGATGGCTTTGTTCACTGCTCTGGCCCCCTTGCCTAGGTCAGATGCTCAAATTTGCCCAATGCATGAATCACATGAAATACTTTCTTAGTGTCAATTATCCACACAACAATAAGCACTAAGGATAATGCAGTGAATGAGGCAAAGTTTTTGCCCTCTAGAGGTCCATGGCCTAGTGGGGATAAGATATCACACTAATCACATAATAATCTCCATTCTGCTGAAATAGGGTATGCTGGGTGCTTTACTGATATTATTTCACTGAAACCTCACCACAACCTTAGGCCATTGGTACTATAAGCCACAGCTTACGGATGTTTTTTTTTTTTTTCTAGCTGAAAATACACAGATAGGCTCTGAATTATAGAGGGGCTGGATTTATCTAGTTGACACACATTAATGATAATTATGTACATGTAACTTACAGTTATAATGGTCTTTTTCATACTCATTACTTCCCATGAATCCTGTGAAGTATTCATCCTACACTATAAATGAGGACTAGAGAAGTTAAACAACTTTCCAGAGGGACACAACCACATAGCATCAAACCCAATCTGTATCCTTACCACCCTTCCTCATTCTGAACAACCCACATGATGGAGGGACTAACTGGGGTGGTGGGAGGAGGTGGTCAGGGACTAGATTTTCCTAGAGAAGGAGGCAGTTGGAACTTCCAGGCAGAAGGGCTGGGGAGAAGAGCTGGAACAAAGAACGAAGGCTTGCAGGCGGCTGTAGGTCAGGGAGAGGTAGGTTGAGTAGAATCCTTGGTGAGTGGGAAGGCTTAGTTCTCACAGCCCCATCCCCCCAACACACTCCTGGCCATTGTGGTTTGACTCTAATAAGGAGACTTGGGAGATGCTTGAGCAAGGCAGGGCAGGATGAAAATGGTCTCTGAAGAGTACGGTTTTTGCAGCTACCTCTCCATTCCATTCACTGAGGAATCCATCATCTCCACACACCTCTTCCGGTTTTTTGGTTAAATTAACAAATTATCTGAGCCTATCACAAAACATTGCATTTCCACATAGTACCCACTTCTAAACTTTCAAAACTTTGAGACTTTCCCAACACCCCCACCCACTAAAGAGTGGGTACCCTGAAAGGGGGGATGCTGAGAATCAGAAGTCTGGCATCCTAAGTCACACAGTGTTGTAGCCATTCAATGACCAATCCATTGTGGACTGAGCACCTCCTCAATCCAGGCAAACTGCCTGGCACCAGGGATGAGAAAAAGGAACAGATGACAGCCTCTTCCCTGAAAGGTTCAGTGTGAATGACAGTAAGCAAACAGGCAATTATAGTACATCATAGTAAGTGCTATGACCCATCTGGGAGCTGGGATAGCCCCAGGGAGGGACATCTTATCCAGACTGGGGGTGGGGCAGGGAAAGGGTCAAGGAAGCTGAGTTCCTGAGAGAATATGGCAAAGTGGGGCAACTATAGGAAAGCTGAGCCTGGCTAAACGTAGGGTAGGAAGAGATTTGAGGAAGACATGAGGCTAGAGAGAGAGAAGCAGGGCCCAGATTATGAAGGATTTTTTAATGTCATGCTAAGGCAGTGGTTCTCATAATTCTTTTTCTCCTACAGCACTCCTGAGGGGTGAACAATAGGTCCGTCAGCAGCATGGTGAGAAGAAGCAGTTGTGGAGGTAAATCACCAGTGTCAGGTTGAGATACAGCCCTTCCCGTCCTTCCCGGTCTGAGATTCATGGTGCTTATTAAGAGTCTGGATTTCATCAGAAGGCTGGCTAGCCTTGGATAAATTATCTCATCATACTAGGCTTTGTCTTCTTACTGGTCTACACATTCATGTGTTGGTTGAGGGTATGAGCTCCAGGATCAATCGCCTGGATTCTAGCCCGACTCCCACCATTCTCAAGATGCGTCACCTTGTGTAAGAGTGGTTCCCCCTCGTCGGTAAACTGGATCAGTACCACTGTGATGCCTACATCAAAGACTCGCTGGGCATGGACGGGGGGAAGCATGTGAGATTCCTGGCATAGTGCCTGCGGTGAGCGAGCGGTAAATGTCAGCTGACTGTGACACTGCAGGTCCCCCACAGCCTCACAGTGTCAGCAGCCATCCTCTCTGGGTCATCCCCTTCCCCACCATGGTTGCCGTCATCATCATTATTATCATCATCATCATCCCCATCATCTTGATATCGAAGTTCTAGGAGATCATTTCTCACTGGGTTCCTCCCCTCCACTGTCCTTCCTTTCATAAGACACTGTGGTTATCTCATGAAAGAGAAGGCCCTACATAGATAAATTCTAAATAATGTGAGATTCATAATATTCATTGAGCTCCTACTATGTGCCAGACATTGTTCTAGGTACTGGGGATATAATAGTGAGCTAAATAAAGTTCCCAATCATGGAACATACAGTCTAATGAGAAGAAACAGGCAGTAATAATTAAATAAGCAAATATATAGTAGGTCAGAGGAAAAAATCAGGGAAAGGGAGATCGACAGTGTCTCAGGTTGGGCAGTTGTTATTTTATATAAGATGGTCAGGGAAGAGCTTGCCTAGAGGTGACATTTGAATTGAGGAAATGAAGAACACCACCTCGTGGATACCTGGGGGTAAAGTTCACTGGTCACAGGGGACAAAATTACAAAGGCCCCCAAGGTAGGAACATACCTGGCATATTGAGGAGCAATAGGAGGACAGTGTGGCTGGACGGCAGTCATCAAGGGGGCAAGTGAGAAGGGATGAGATCAGGGAGGCAGTAGGGAGCCAGGACACGGGGACCATGGAGGTCATTGTAGAAACTGCCTTTGACTCCGACTATCTTGAAAAGTCATTGGAGGGTTTTGGAAAGAGGTGTGACATGATCTGACATATTTTCAGGGATTGCTCTGGTTTTTGTATTGAAAAAAGACCACAGCGCAGCAGCAAGTGCTTAAGCAGGGAGGCCAGTATGAAATTTTCAGTAACTCAAGTGTGAGCTGGGTGGTGACTTGGATCTGTGGGATAATGGTGCAGGTCACAAGAAGTCAGAGATGCTGGATATATTTTGAAGGTAAAGTCAACAAGATTTGCTAACATATTGTATTGGGTGTGGGGGGATGGGCGAGAGAAGGAGAGGAGTTGAGGATGATTCCTCAGCAACTGGACAGATGTTATTGGCATGTGCTGGGATGAGAAAGACCATGAGTGGAGGAGAAAATCAAGTGAGTATTCACATTGCCTCTGTAAGGTAGGGACTATGGTTTTCTGCCATAAAAACTGGGGCTCAGTGAGGTGAAGCCTCATATGGTGCTGGGAGTTCCAAGAAAGAATTCCCCTACTGCATGGAGCTCAGGGTTTGGAGCTGGGGGACTCCTGGGACTGGGAACCACTGAGGCTAACACAGGTCCTGTTTGTGGGGCATTTGGGCTCATGCCTTGGCCTCTGGGGGTCTTGTTAACCTGGAACAGAGAAGAAGCAATTGAAGTAATAGGGGCTTTCTATTTAGACCTTCTAACTGAAATGCAGATAACCAAGAGGGCTGCAGGCTTACAAAGCTCCATGTAGTTTAAAATCCATGTCGTTCAAGGGTGCTCAGAAGCATCTTTGCATAAGTTGGGGGAAAGGAAGAGATGTCTCTGGCTCCTTCTCTTTTCCACCTGCATTCCTGACCATCGAACACACTTTAGGGAGGATGAAATGGAAAAGGGATAGAAGAGAAGAAATCAGGAGGAAAAGAAGGGAACTTCCTCTAAATGCTTGTTGTGCTGACTCAGAAAATGGGGTAGAAGAATGGTAATCTCCAAGAAGAACCGTTGGAGCCTTCCTGCCCTAGAAGGTGCGCTTCCACGACTACTTACCAACCTCCTTCTCTGGGTGTAGCCGAACACCACAGTGGAACCACACTCCAGGGGGAAACAGTGCTGCTTTTTCAAGTTAAACACGTAAAGCCTGTGGTCTATAAGCCGCATATGGTGCTGGGAGTGCCAAGAAATAATGATGAAAGAAAATCGTTGGAATCTAGACATAGAAGCTCTGTACAGCTAGACTTTCAGTGACTCTGCAAATTGTATTAACTACCCTTTATTCACTGAGCCCTGCTATGGGCCCGGTATCACATGGTATCTCTCATTTAACCCTCACAACAACCAGGTGAAGTAGGTTTTATTACCCCTATCTCACAGATGAAGACACAGAGGTTCAGAGAGGTCACATTCCCCAGTCAGTCATGGAGCTGAATTTGAACGTGTCAGTCTATCCCAGAGCCTGTGTCTTAACCATTATATTTCA
This sequence comes from Globicephala melas, assembly GCF_963455315.2. Classification (NCBI taxonomy): domain Eukaryota; kingdom Metazoa; phylum Chordata; class Mammalia; order Artiodactyla; family Delphinidae; genus Globicephala; species Globicephala melas. The sequence goes on from NC_083323.1 coordinate 15,945,860, forward strand.
CTACCTCCCAAAGGAAAAGGGCAAGAGGGAAACACTAATGATAGTCACAGTGCGTTCCCCCCTCCCTTCATTCTTCCAGGGCTTAGTAGAGGCAGAAAGTTGAGAAACCTGTCATTCTTATATCTGGCCTATGTTCTGAATCAACTTTTAAAAATTTAATTATTTCTCATAATAATCAGATGACTATTTTCTCTAAGAAATAGATTAATAATAAGAAAGGCCTTTAGAGATACAGAAGTGGTGACCTTGAAATCCAGAGAGGAGGTTAAGTACACTTCTCAAGGTCACAGAGTTAGTTTGGTGGCAGAACTAAGGCTAAAAAGCAGGGCACCTGCTTCCCAGGCCAGAGCTTGTCTGGGCCCCCAAAGCTGCTTTGCAAGTTATCACTACCTCTGCCCTAACACGGATGACTGCTTGAAGGAGGATGGTTACTTTTTTTGCACTAGAGATTTTGAAACACAATCTGAATTCAGCTGAAATTGTTTTTTTTTTTTTTAAATTTTATTTATTTATTTTTGGCTGCACTGGGTCTTTGTTTCTGTGCACAGGCTTTCTCTAGTTGCGGTGGGTGGGGGTCTACTCTTCGTTGCGGTGCGCGGGCTTCTCATTGCAGTGGCTTCTCTTGCTGTGGAGCACGGGCTCCAGGCTCGCGGGCTTCAGTAGTTGCGGCTCACAGGCTCTAGAGTGCAGGCTCAGTACTTGTGGTGCACGGGCTTACTTGCTCTGCGGCATGTGGGATCTTCCGGGACCAGGGCTCGAACCCGTGTCCCCCGCACTGGCAGGTGGATTCTCAACCACTGCACCACCAGGGAAGCCCTAGCTGAAGTTTTTAAACAAGGTTCTTCTAGCAGCTTCATGGATGAGTTAGTTTTCTGATTTCCTCTGCCATCTCCTTTCCCCTCTCCTAGGTCAGAGCTGTAGGCCCAGAGCTAGGCGTTTTCTACAAGAGCTCCTGGTATTTAGCAGGAGTGGGAACGTTCCTCTCTGTCTGGGGCAAATGATTATATTTCCAGTCCAGAACCTGCTATAATCTACTCTGGCCTCCCACACGAATAGCGACTCTTCGCCTGGCTGGCTGGCTTCTGTGAACCTCTGCAATCTGGACCCACTCCACCCAGCTCAACTCTCTCTTTCCTAATCGCAGCTCACACCCTTTGTGTCAGACAGGTATCCTGGGCTCACCCCATTTCCGCCACAGAAATATCCCCCCTGCTCCTCCTATGCAAATCCATTCTTCAAGGCTTTGCTCAAGAACTATCCGCCTCAGACTTCCCCACATGCTGCCCAATGGTTTGCTTTCCAAGTTCCCTTTACATTTATATTCTCAACTACACAATTTAGTCTTTGAAATGTTTTCGCACATTTCTCCAAATGTAATGCAGGCCCCTTGAGGGCAGGCACATGTGTTCATTCATTCACGAGTGACTTTTAAAAGTGTCTTTTTTAAAAAAAATTATTTATTTATACTTTGACTGCAGTGGGTCGTTACTGCGAGTGGGCTTTCTCTAGTTGCGGCAAGTGGGTTTCTCATTGTGGTGGCTTCTTTTGTTGCGGAGCACGGGCCCTAGAGCACAGGCTCAGTAGTTGTGGCTCGCGGGCTCTAGAGCGCAGGCTCAGTAGTTGTGGCGCATGGGCTTAGTAGCTCCTTGGCATGTGGGATCTTCCTGGACCAGGGCTCGAACCCGTGTCCCCTGCATTGGCAGGCGGATTCTTAACCACTGTGCCACCAGGGAACCCCGGGAATATGTTTTTAAAAAGAAGGAATTGGGAGAAGTTTCCAGGCAGAAGAAACAGGGTTCCTAACGCACAAGCACACACAGACACCAGATTCAGGGGTAAAGTAGCTTGTAGAGTGGAGCTCTGTCCCTGCCACAGCACTAACTAGCCTTATTGAGAGTGGGCAAATTGCTTAATTTCTCTAGGGCCCATTAAAGGGCACAGGCTCTGAAAGGAGCAGATCACGGTTCAAATCACGGTGTGTGAGACCTTGCGCCAATCAGTTGGGGCGGGGCTCAGCCTCAGTTTCCTTCCTATAAAGTGGGTAAAATAATTCCTACCTTAGAAGCTATCAGTGAAGTCTGGAGACTATATATGTAAGTTGCTAAGCACAGAGCCTGGCATTATTATATTTCCTTCTACCAAAGTAGGGGTGACCCTGATCTGCTTCCCTCTCATTGCAGAGGCTGCTGGTTTCCCAGCGTGCAGCCCAGAGCCTGTCCGTGGTAGGGGCTGACGCCAGAGCGTGGGCCCCCAAAGAGAAAATTGAGCTGAAGGGCCTTCAGAAAAAACTCAACAGCGTCGACGGCGGACTGGCTGGGCTAAGTGGGCCGCTCAAGTCTTCTCTTCAAGTCTTCACGCAGTCCGAGAATCTTTGGTTAACTTCCCTTAAACATGCCCCTGGAGCCAACTGGTTTTCAGAAAGCCCTTTCTGCCTCCGCCTTCAAACCCCAGGAAAGGGACAAGGTCCAACCACCGGAGGCTTGGCGGGTGGGATGGGGGAAGGGGGGTGGGGATTTCCCCAACTCCCCGCAGAAAGGAATGGGGGGGTGTTCCCGCCCCTTTGCTCCCACTCCCAGGGGCAGGGCTCCTGGGGCGCCCCCCTTCATTTCCTCTCTCCGCACAGGTCCATAAAGGAGCGGGGCTCCCACGTGGCCCACTGCACCGGGTCTTCCCCGGCTCTCCGCTCCGCCTGGCCACCCCCATCTCGGCCGCCTATCCCCGGGGCCCCCGGGGCCTCAGCTCAGTCGCCAGTCCCGGTCCCAGTCGACCCAGCCCTCCGCCCACTCCCTTCGGTCACTCGGCGCCGGTTCCCGCCTCCGTTGACCCAGCCCGGTCGCTCCCCACCTCGGCTGCCTCCTGCCCCCCCCCCACCTCAGCCGCCTGCCCCGACCTCCGGTGACCCTGCTGGGACACCACCCTCGCCCCCCCGCCCCCCCCGGGCCCCAGTAGACCGCGCTCCGCCACCACCCTCCCCTCCGCCGAACCCCCAACCCCCGACCCCCGGACCCTGCTGGGCCGTCCCTCTCCCTTCGGCCACCCCCATCCCACCCCGGCTCCCGTAGACCCCGCTCGGCCGCCACCTTTCCCTCGACCGTCCCCTCCCCCCGACTTGGTCCAGCCCCCTAGACCCTGCGGAACCGCCCCGCGCTCGGCCCTCCCTTTTTGGGGTCGTGGCGGCAGGGGGAGGGGCCGCCCGCCGGCCCCAGCGTGCGTGGCAGGCGCTCCCGGCTCTGCTCTGCCGGCCTCCCTTCCCGGGAGGCGGGGTCGGCGCCGCGGCGGCGGCGGCGGCGGCGGCAGGCCCCCTCCTCCTTCCTCGCTCGCCCGGCCTCCTTCCTCGCCCGCCCGTTCGCTCTCTCTCTCTCCCTGCCGCTCCGACGCCAGCAGCGCCCGCGTGCCGCTCGCCCAGCCCCGGGGGAACCCGAGGAAGTTTCCTGGGCCGCGCGCCCCGCTCGCTCGCCTCGCAGCCCGCGGCTTCACTCGCCGCCGCGCCCGCCATGCCCTCGGCCAAACAAAGGGGCTCCAAGGGCGGCCACGGCGCCGCGAGTCCCTCGGAGAAGGGCGCCCACCCGTCGGGCGGCGCGGATGACGTGGCGAAGAAGCCGCCGCCGGCGGCGCAGCAACACCCGCCGCCGCCGCCCGCGCCGCACCCGCAGCAGCAGCAGCAGCCGCAGCAGCATCCGCAGAACCAAGCGCACGGCAAGGGCGGCCACCGCGGAGGCAAGTCCTCCGCCGCTGCCGCCGCCGCCGCCGCCGCCGCCTCGTCCTCCGCGTCCTGCTCGCGCAGGCTCGGCCGGGTGCTCAACTTTCTCTTCTACCTCGCCCTGGTGGCGGCGGCCGCCTTCTCGGGCTGGTGTGTCCACAACGTCCTGGAGGAGGTCCAGCAGGTCCAGCGAAGCCACCAGGACTTCTCCCGGCAGAGGGAGGAGCTGGGTCAGGGCTTGCAGGGCGTCGAGCAGAAGGTGGGTACCCCGGCCCCCCAAACGCCGTGCGCCCGGCGTCTTGCCCACGCACCCACGGCCGGGCCCCCTCGTGCCCTCCCGGCCGGGCCCCTTTCTGGCCTAGGCCCGTCAGCGGCCCGGGGTGCCCCCGCCCCGGCCCCTTAGTTCCAAAGCAGTCCCCAGACCCTCTTTGTTAATGGCCGCGGAGGAATCGGCCCCGAGGGATGGACCGCTTCGAGGATGGTCTGGCCGGCCCGGGAGGGTGGCCCAAGTGCCTGTCACAGGACATTAGCGGTGACCTGTAAGGAAGCCGGCAGGCTCTGGGAAGCCCATTCTTTTTGGATTAGGAATCGCTGAATGGGCAGAGTTGTCTGAAGAGGAGGTTGGAAGGGAAGCCAGCGCATCCCTGGAAGCCTCGGGCAAGGCCGCACCTCTGCTCTCCCAGTGGGAGACATCTGAGCCAGATTTCAATAGACCTGGAGCCTGGGGAAAGAAAAGCTAGTAGTCTTACTCATTTGTGTAGTTCTAATGAAATAGCTCATCTCTTTAGGCTCCTTGCCCTTTATTGGACCAGTGTACCTATGTGGGCCTTGGAAGTAGCATATTTCAGCTTTAGAGGAAAGGAAAAGCCAAAAATACTAGGTCATACTGGTGAATAATACCACATTTATATGGTGTTTAGAAGGCTTACTCACTTATTATCTAATTCTCATGGGAGCCCTGGGAGGGAGGACTGGCAGTTTTGACTCCATTTTCCAGATCAGAAAATTGAGGTTCAGAGATAAGTGAATTGATAAAGACCCCAGCTCTTGAATGGCAGACTGCATGACAGTGTCTAGGCCACTGCGGAGTGCAGGGTCCACAGGGGCCTATTTCAGGTATGGATGGACCTCCCTTTCCACACGAAGTTGCTTAGGTTCCACCCTTTCTGTTTTTTTCCTACACCAAGTGCAGCTCCCTCAGCCTCATTCCTGCGTCCTCCCCTAATGTCATTGCTCAATGAAAGTTGGTTGCATGATCGAAACAAAAAATCCCGCCACCACTTCTGAGCCCGGAACTGCTGCCTTCTTTTCCCAGCATGCTGCCTGCCCTGCCAAGTTTCTATCGACTTGTGTGGAATATGCAGGACTAGGAATTTCCTCTTAAGACTGGCAGAGCGAATGGAGTGAGTCATCTCCATGCTGCAGGCCAAGGGAGGTGACTTTTTCCGAAGGGAATTAAGTAGGCAGTGCTGCTTTGCCTATCCTGAATGTCAAATCATTCTTAAAAAGTAGACATACTGCTGGAGTATAATCACTAGCCTCTCAGTTTCCTCTCTTCGATCCACCCACTTAACCAATCAGTCATAATATTTGGTGAAGTCTATGGTCATATGGCTCCTCGTAGGCCCTGTGGAGGGTGCGAAGGTGCAGAAGACAAATCCTATTTGTGAAGCAGCGCACAGGTGGGTTTCAGTTGAGGGTAACTGCTGTGCGAGTTCAGAAGAGAGGGTGGAGTTTGCCCAGGCCCGTATCCTGGTGGCCAGGGTAGTGCCAGTCTAGATCTAGATGGTAATGGATTACTGTTGAGAGAAGGAGTGAAGAACAGACAGGTTTGTTTGGGGGACAGCACGTGGCTACCCTGCCTGTAGCAGAGGAACATGGAGGAAGCTGTGAGGGGGAGGGGGAGGTCGAGGCCAAGATGGTGGAGGTCTTGAACTGAGGTGGAAAAAATTGAACTTTATTCTCTCTGCTTCCTCCCTGCCCCTCCCTTATTCACCTTTCAGGTTCCCACCCCTCCTCCATCACAGCTTTGTACAGATTCCTTTCCTTTCGGGGACTCAGGTTTCCCATGTCCACATTAAGGGGAGGGCTCTGTCCAGATTTTTAAGAGTCCACCTGGCTGTAAACCATTGAAATCATGACCTTTCTTTTAATTTAGTGGCGTAATCAAGCTAATAATTAATGCCTCATATTTACTGTGCACTCATCTCTTTTGACTGTCACAAGCCCAACAGGTACGGACTGTTATGATCCCCCTTTCACAGATGAGAAAAGTGAGCTACAAGGAGGCTAAGGAACTCTGCGTGGTTACACACCTAGCAAGTGGCAGGGCTAGGACTCAAACCGCAGTGAACTCCTAGAACACCCTTAACTAGTCGCTTGTTCATTGTGCTGTTTTTCCCATGCCTTGCCTGCTCCTGCTACCTAGTAGGTGTTCAATTAATGCTTACTTCATTGACTTGGAACTCAGAACATGCCCAGAACGGGGGCATTTGGCACACAGGATCTTCCACAGTGTGTGGCCACTTCCCTCTGCACCTCCGGGGTGGCCAGGAAATGTTATTCTGCATTGAGGAGTGCGTAGTGATGGATGGGCCGTCTGACAACCTAAGTTTGAGCCTCTCACAGCCCTCTCTGTGAGGTTTGTTGGGGGCTGGGGTTTGCTTCTTCGCAGGGACATATTCTTACTGTATTATTTTGTTCATAATTAGTCTTCACTGTGGGTCAGGCATTCCCAGCCACCCTCTGAGGCGTTAGCACCATTTCGTAGATGGGCCAGTTGAGCCTGGAGTGGTTGTGTTACTCATTCAGGGACGTGCAGACCCTCTGCGGTGGAGTCAGAGCAGTGTGACTCTGAAACATGCTACTCCACTGTCCTTTTGGGTGCCCACCTGGTCTCTCTTGTTCTCAGATGCTCTCGGTATTGGGACACGGCCCAGGTCTGCTGAATGGGCCAAGAGCCTGGTCTGTTCTTATCCTGAAGATTAAGCAGGCACACGTGGGTGCAGGGCTTCAGAAAATGTTGGTAGTTCAGCTCTAGGCCCTCTGAAGGGCCTAGGTTGCTCTGGCAGATCCAGGGTGGCGTAGAGTATAGTAGTAGGCTTAGGCCTGGTGGGGACAGTTTAATGAGACTAAAAGCTATTTGTGGACGAGTGAGTTCTCTGGTCGTATTTCTTTGTTTTCTCATCTTGACTCTGGGCTAGGAGTCAAGGCTTGAGGCTGAGGCAGCATCTCCTCCAGGCACTCAGTGCACTTTGGACATGCTTCTGCCTGAGCGTATCACTGGAGGCTGAGCGCAGGTTCTAAAGTCAGACATTCTTGGATTTTGATGCTCAGCTCTACCACTTCCCAGGCTTCTGCTTTGTAAAATGGGGATTAATAGGAGCTACCAACTCATGAGATTATTATCAGGGTGGATTGGGATGATGTCTCTGAAGTGCTCTGCATAATCATTGGTGTACATCAAGTGTCCTGTTGAATGTGAGCCACCACTGTTCTCTTCTCCTACCCCCTGCTGTGAGCTCCTTGATGACAGGGAACCTGTCTTAGCGTTACTTTGCTCTGGCATCTTGTCCACTACTTAGTGGGTATCCCCCATATGTTGGGGAAACATGTATCCACTGCATATGGATAATTATTTTTTTTTAATATTTATTTGGTTGCACTGGGTGTTAGTTGTGGCTCGTGGGCGCCTTAGTTGCGGCTTGCCAGCTCCTTAGTTGTGGCTCGCTGGCTCCATAGTTGTGGCCTGCATGTGGGATCTAGTTCCCTGGCCAGGGATCGAACCTGGGCCCCCTGCATTGGGAGCGTGGAGTCTTATACACTGTGCCACCAGGGAAGTCCCCTGCATATTGATTATAATGAGGTCTTTGCATGTGAAGGTGAACAGCTCACACCATCATAGGGAGACACTTTTTGTGCTCTTTTCAGTGTCACGGGTTGATTTGTTCGGTTTCATCCATAATTTCTGATCTAGTCCCCTTCCTAGCCATTTGTAAAGAGCCAGCCCAGGTTAGGAGTGACAGTCAGGGGACGGGGGAAATGGACCAGCTCCGTCTTAGTCAGGCCTTTCTCTGTAAATGCGTTCATTCTTTGATTCATTCAGAAAACAGTGATGAACGCCTGCCATGTTGCAGGTAGTGTGCCTACCTGTTCAAACCTTTGTTCTGAATGCTGTGCTCAGAACAGGCAGGTTCTGTGATTGAATAACCTAATTTCAGAGTTGAGCTCTAGGTTATATTTGGTTAAGCAGGGAAATCGTCTAGTATTCTGGAGTCCTTGAGAATCTTATTCTAATCTGTCTTAAAATCACAGACCGGTGGAAGCCAGAAGGACTTTAGAAACCTATTTGTTAATAGATGAGGAGCTCGGGACTTGGAATATGAGTGTGACTTAGTTGTGTGCACAGAGCTGGTGCTGGAACTAGAGCCCGGGGTCCTGTTCACATACCTATAGCATTTGCCCTTTGGCATTGGGCCAAGGGTGGGCTAGGAATCTCCAGACTTCTGAGCTACTCTAGAAGAAAGATTAAATGATAACGAAGGTGACAGTTACTGTTTATTGATCATTATGTGTTAGGCACAATTTAAGCACTTTACATATTAATACGTAAAGTGGATTAAGCTCACTTAATCCTCACAAGACAAGCCTATGACTTAGGTACAGTACTATCTTTGTTTCCATCCTGTGGGTTAGGAAACCAAGGCACAGATATGCTAAATAACTTGCCCAAGATCACACAGATAGGAAGTGTCCAAGCTAGGATTTGAACATGGGCAGTCTGGTTCCAGAACCCATGCTATTTTATTTTTTTAGCTGTCCATCATGGAAATGTTCAAGCATAAACAAAAGAAGAGATCAATATAGGGAACACTATTTTCAATAATTATCAATTTTTTGCTATTTTAATTTCATCCCCTCACCAGCCCTTCCTCCTTCCATTTTTTTGTGCTCTTTTTGGGCTGGAGGTGGAACAGTATGGGTCTGAAGCACTCTATTCCACCACCGTGTTGGATGCACACCTGGTTGTCTTGTTCTCAGATGCTCTGATGCTCTCAGTATTGGGAAATGGCCCAGGTCTGCTGAACGGCGTGAGCATGGGCAGAGAAGCTGGCCTGTCCTTCCCTGGAAGAGTCAGTGGGCACAAGTGGGTGCAGGGCTTCAGAAAATATCGTCAGTTCAATTCTAGACCCTCTGAAGGGCCCTTGTTGCCCTGGCAGACCCCGTGGATAGTGATCTAATTTTAATTTTGACTGACACATTAGTTGACCCAAAGTATTCTGGGATTTATTTCTAACAAATAAAGAGTTCCTTTCTGTTCTTTCCTTTCCCTCTCCTTTGCTTGTTTCTTTTGGCAAAACACAGTATATTACACCTAACAAAGTTAACAGTAGTTCTTGATTATCACCTGATACCCAGTCCAAAATCAGATTCCCTGACTTTCTCAAAAATATGTCTCTTTTACAGTTGGTGTGTTTGAAGCAGGATCCATATAAGTCCACACATTGCATTTAATTGAGAAATCTCTTAAGTTTCTTTTAATCTGTAATAGTTTCTTATATTTCCTCCTTTAAATATGCCATTTATTTGTTGAAGATCCTGATTATTTGTCCTGCAGAATTTTCTACATTGTGGATTTGACTGTATCCTCATGGCATGTTTCACTCTTGTATGTTTTCTGTGAATTGGTGCTTAGAGCTAGAAACTTGACAGATTTGGATTCTCTTTTCTTCTCTCTCTTTTTTTTGGCAAGAAAGCATTTTAGGTGGTACCATGTGCCACATCAGGATGAAGCCCAGACCATTAATCGTCATACTCAGCCTCTCAGTGCATTAAACCTGCTCCCGGGGGTGGTTTCCAGGTCAGACCCTGTTTAGGGTAGAATTTATTTAGAATGAAGGTGTAGTGGCAAATAGGATCCTAGTGTGTTCACAAAGCCAGAAAATGCTAAGGGTCACCGTCCACTGGTCACATTTTCAGGTGAGGACAGTGATTTGTTCGGGGCCACACAGCTATAGGCGGTGAGCAGAGACCTGAACCTTGTCTCTTGCCTCCCTGCCCAGTGTCTCCCATGTGCCTCAGCTTTGTTTCTAGAAAAACTTGAGACTCTTTCAGTTGCAAGAGCTAAAAATTCAGCTTAAACTGGCATAAACAGAGATGGAGGAAGGGAAAGAATTTATTGGCTCAAACAAAAAAGTTCCAGAGTAGGTTCCTTCAGTATAGCTGTATCCAGAGATTTAAATTGTGTCTTCAGAACTTGACCTTGCAATCTCTTAGTTCTGCTTCCCTCTGTGCTGGCTGGATTTGTAGGCAGGTGTTGGTCATGTGCTGGTCTGAGCTGTTCCAGGCCTCCCTCATCCTATAGGTAGCAATCCCAGTAGAAAGCGGTTTCCCTTCCCAATAGTTTTAAGAGAAGTCTTGGAATCGATTTGTTGGTCTGGTTTAGGCCACATGCCCATCCACGGGCTAATCACTGTGGTTCCAGGAGCGGGTGGGAAGTGGGTGGACAGAAAGCATTGATTGGTCAGGCCTGGAGCATTTGGAGCTGGCCTTGGGGTTGGTCCCCCAAACCACATGGGCTATGTGCAAGGATGGTTCCCTAAAGGAAAAATTATGGTACTATTCTGGAAGAGGAGGGACCTGTAAGCTGGGCAAATGAAAAGAAATACAGCTGAATTGCATAAAACCCATCAGCTCTTCTCCGTGGTTAACATCTGGATTTTGGTTACAGGTGCAGTCTCTGCAAGCCACGTTCGGGACTTTTGAGTCTTTCGTGAGAAGCTCCCAACATAAACAAGATCTCACAGAGAAAGCCGTGAAGCAAGGGGAGAGCGAGATCAACCGCATCAGTGAAGTTCTGCAAAAACTCCAGAATGAGATCCTCAAAGACCTCTCAGATGGGATCCACGTGGTCAAGGACGCCCGGGAGCGGGACTTCACATCCCTGGAGAACACGGTGGAGGAAAGGCTGACCGAGCTCACCAAGTCCATCAACGACAACATCGCCATCTTCACCGAGGTCCAGAAGAGGAGCCAGAAGGAAATAAACGACGTGAAGGCCAAGGTCACCTCTCTGGAAGACTCGGAGGGATACAAGCAGGATTTGAAAGCCTTGAGGGAAGCAGTGAAGGAAATACAAACCTCGGTTAAGTCCAAAGAGAAGGACATTGAGGCCCTGAGAAGCACAGTCCAGACCATGGAGTCTGATGTCTACACGGAGGTCAAAGAGCTGGTGAGCCTCAAACAGGAGCAGCAGAGGTTCAAGGAGGCGGCCGATTCGGAGCACCACACCCTGCAGGCGCTCATGGAGAAGGTCCTCCGGGCGGAGGAGTCGGCCGCCCGCTTGCCCGAGGAGATCCGGAGACTCGAGGAGGAGCTCGGCCAGCTGAAGGCCGCACCCCTCAGGCCGGAAGAAGACGGGGTCTTCAGACCCTCCGAGGCCTTCGAAACGCTTCAGAAGGAGAGCCAGGGCTTGGACTCGCGGCTGCAGAGCGTGGAAGATGGGGTGCAGGCGGCGCGGGCGGCCTGGGAGCACCACCGCGAGACGGTGGAGGCGCTGCGCTCGCAGAGCGAGGAGCAGGCGCGGCACCTGGCGGACCTGCAGGAGCGCGTGGCCAGCCTGGGCACCGCCCACGACGCAGACGTTGACGCCGACGCCGGTGGCCTGGCGGGCAGGGTGCGCGGCCTCGGTGAGGCCCAGCTCTCCCTGGTCGGAGACGTGGACGAACTGAAGCGTCGCATGGCCGAGCTTCCCGGCGCCGTGGAGGCGCTGCAGAAGGTGCAGGAGCAGGTCCGCACACTGCTCACCCGCGACGCTGCCGCCGCGCCCCCCCAGGACCTGCTGGACAGACTCTCCTCTCTGGACAACCTCAGAGCTTCCGTGGGCCAGGTGGAGTCGGACTTGAAAATGCTCAGGACTGCCGTGGACAGTTTGGTCGCGTACTCAGTGAAGATTGAGACCAACGAGAACAACTTGGAGTCAGCCAAAAGTTTGCTAGAGGACCTGAGGAATGACCTGGATAGGTTGTTTGTGAAAGTGGAAAAGATTCACGAGAAAGTCTAAATGGATTGCGTGGGCAGGGCGCGGATGGCGAGTCCAGTTTCTCACGACCAAAAAATGTGTTGTTCGCTCCCGCGCCCCTCCCCCCAGGGCCTGGTCCCTCCCGAAGAGCCGGCCACACCACCAGGATCACTGGGGCTTTCTGTGTTTCTGTGCCCGTTTAATTTATTTACGATGGTTACCACGCGCTATTGGTTGCGCAGGCCTTCTGCTTCTGCTTTGGTTGGGTTTCCCGAAGGCCCAGCCCCTGTGCATCAGAGGTGCCTTCTAGAAGGGATGTTTCTCCCTAGTGTCCGGGAAGAACCGTAGCGGCTGCAACCGAGGATAAACGGAAGCAGATTAACCTCAAAAACCCTGCCTGGCTGGAGGATTTCAAGTAACAAAAAAAGGGGGAGGAGGTATTTTTTTTTCTAATTGTCTTTAAGGAAAATTCATTTCACTTTTTTTTTTTTTTTTAGTACTTTTGGCCAAGGTTTTCATGAGATGTCACTCACTTCTTGTCTTCCACTTTAAACTGGTTACAGTTCATAAATGGCAGCTCTGAATTGGGAGGGGGACAAGCCCCTCCATCTTTAGTTGAAAAGAATCAGCTGCTTGGTGGTCTGTGGGGTACGTGTCTTTTCCATTCCTGAACCATTTCTCCATCTCAATGATAACTATGCAAAAGAATCCAGAAGGTTCAGAATGTGAAGGCACAACCCGCCCAGAGTCCCCTGTGGCCGACCTATGTCGCCTCTTGGTAGGGTCCCCAAATAATGTGTTTAGAGTAAGGGTTTAGAATTCCTGAAAAGGGAATCCTTGGATTCGTTAAAGAAATGTATTATGAGAGCTGCTCATAAAGGCATGGGCTGCCTCCCTGGGGAATGGAGGCCACATCTTCATTTTACCGCGATGTCCCTGAAGAGGTTTGCTGTCAGCAGACCCCATCCATCAGTGAGGAACACGTGCATTTTCTGTAGCTGTTTGCTGTTTCCCTTCTTTGAGCTGTACTGTCCTTTAATGGCTGTCTTGCCCTTTAAAAAAGAAAAAAGAAAAAAAAAAGGAAAAGAAAAAGGAAAAAAAAGGTTTGTTTAGTTTACTGTGAAATGAACTGTATGGCTTATTTACAGTATTTTTAATTCTTAATAAACACTTGAGCTTTGTTATGACTTTTCCAGAGTGGTTGCTTTCTGAGAATTTAGTAACTTTGAACGATGTATGTTATTAACATGCAGTATTCAGGATTAGAAAGATGGGTAAGTGTTCAATTTTAAGACTATTTTTTTCCAATTCTAAAACCAAGACGGACTCCCTCTTAGGCCTGGGGGCATAGTTTTGATTGATTATTAGCAGGTTTATTTATAGGTCATTGCTTGACCCCAACTCTTAGCTATAGCAGAGGGTCTCAACCCTGGCTACCTGTTAGAATCTTATAGGAGCTTTTAGAAATGCCTGGGGCCCATCCCCATGGATTCAGATTCAGTGGGTGTACAGAGGGCTGGCACTAGCATTTTAAAGGCTCCCTTGCTGATTCTAATGCACAGCCAGGTTTAAGGACCACTGTCTTGGACTATCTTGGTGACCTTTGGCCCCCGTGTAAACCTGGGCATGTTTCCTTTACTTGCCAGGTTGCCATCCACCTGCCACTTAATAAGGGACACTGTTTACTGAATTGAGTACCTGTATGCCAGGCGTGGTGCTTAGCAGTTCATAGGCCTCTGTTTATTAATCCTAATATTTCCCTGGAGGTAGGCAGCATCATTCCCCGTTTTACAGAGGGGCAGCAGGCTGAGAAGCATCATGTGTGATCACTAGGAAGTGGCAGGACTGAGGTTTGAGCCCAGTCCCTGCTCTTAGCTGTGACAGCATCCTCCAGCTTCCAGCAGCACAAGTACAGGGTCACATTGACCTGTGCAGTACCTGCCGTCCATTTTCAGAGCCAGAGGCTACAGGAGCTCTTTTCTCTCCCACTCGGGAGTAGAGGGAGGCCAAGACCTGAGTGCATACGGAGCTTTAAGCCTCCTTTCTGGCTGGAGGGTCCCTCATCTTTGAACTTCTCTGCCAGTCATCTGCGTCCCGGAGGGAGGCAGATCCTTAAGGCTTCACAGCTCTTTCTCCCAAAGCAGTTTGCAATCAGGATGGGCCCTTTATAGGTGTTAGAAATCATCTGTATTTTTATTTTGAGGTCAAAGAGTTTATGTTTTAACAGCTTGTTTTGCCCTCTTTGGGGGAAGGTGCTGAACAGCATAAACTCCCATGTGTGGAGCCAATTAAATTCTTGTTTCTTCTCAGCTTGGTTGGTTGCATCAGGCATATTCTTGCTCTTTTACCATCATTTCTGCAGTCTAACCTCAGACTGTGGAGTAGTTTAATATATTCTCATTTAATATTAATAGTTGAAAACAAGGGTCAGAGAAGTAGTCAGATATAAATTCAAGTGGTGAAAATAAAAGGAATGCATTATGAGATAGATCTCACCCCAAATAACAATCACAATTCAGTCTTGCTCGTGTCTGCTCACTCATTCATTCAGTGGACATTTATTGAGCCCATAGCCAGACATTTTGGTAGGTATCAGTGAATTCAAGATGCACTCGACAGGATCCTTATCCTTAAAGGACCTGTAACCAAGTGGGAGTGACAGTCATGTAAGCTGGTAGATATCATAAGGAATTATAGATGCTATAGCCAGGTATAATGGGGTACAGAATAGGGAGTGGCCAGTTCTGCCAGGCTTGGGCTGGGGTGGTTAGAAGAGGTTTGCAAAGGCCTATGGGAAGTCTCTTGGAATGTGTCCATGAGTAATGGGAACCCTCAGGAAACATGAGTTTGCCCCGGCCTTTGAACAGGCGATAGGCACAAGTAATTGAAGGTATTGATTAAACTGCAGATGGTCCAGCACCAGGATAATAGGCTGCGGTGAAATTCCCCAAGCAAGACTGGCAGCACGCTGGTAAGGAGACTGCTCCACCACATCCCATGTCACTTAGAATAGTGATGATGATGATGATGGTGATGATGACACCTCACAGGATGATTGTGAGGGTTGAATGAGGCCATGGATCGAGAGGGTTTAGCTTGTCACAGCATCTGGCACATAGTAAGAGCTCCAGTGCTCATTCATGTGCAGCCACACCGGAGGGTAAAAGATTGAAATACTTCTGTGCTGCTTGGTAAATAGCTGCAGCCCTGAGCCCCCTGAGTGCCCTCCCTCGGGACCACTAACCTCCTTACAGTCCAACAACTAACAGGCTAAAACCTTGGTGTAGTGAGGTCTCCAGGACTGTGCTCCACCCTCATGGAAGCATTAGTTCTCATGGGTGGGCACCCATGCTTTGCCAGGGGTTAAATATTTTGCAATCACCCTATGTCTTCCTCAAAACATGATTCTGAGCTACTGATCTCTTTTTCCAGTAACATCTGGACACCCTGCCCCCACTGCCTAACATCTCACAGGGTTCGAAACCGAAGTCATCACTTTCCCCTGGAGTCAGTGGAACCACTGCTCCCTCATTGCTTGAACCAGAAGCTCAGGAGTCACCCATGTCTCCCCACCTCTCTCTTTTCCTGTCCCTCCACATCCACTCAGGTTGAAGCCCAGACACAGCCACTTCCATCCCATTCCTTGCAGCCTTCACTCCATCACCAGATGGTGCCTGAATTCCAGCAGCAACCGCTGACTGCACCCCCTGCCTGTTAACACAGAAACGTGGTCAATATTCATTCAACAATACTCGGAGAGCACCTCTCTTTGCTGGACAAGGAGGAAATGACAAGGAACAAGACAGATCCGGCTCCTGCCTTCATGATGCTCAGTCCAGGTGGGAGGAGACCAGCAGTGAATGTGGAAAGAAACAGAGCTAAATGTACAAACTGCAGTCCGTGTCTTGAAGGATTCGAACAGCCCCTATTTGGCCTCCCCTATCCCCAGCCTGGTTCCCATTCAGGGAATCCTCCATGGGTAACTGGTGTGATCTTTCTCAAAAGCTCTGAGAAAGAGACTTTCTCAAAAGTTAGCCTGGGTCGTTTCCCCACTAAATCCTTCAGTGTCTCCCCTTTGGTTTCAGAAGAAAATCCCAGTTAAAAACCTGTGCTCTGAATTACTCTATAACTGATTTATTTTCTTCACTTAAAAATACCTAGTCCTGGGACTCTACTGGTGGCACAGTGTTTAAGAATCTGCCTGCCAATGCAGGGGACACAGGTTCGATCCCTGGTCTGTGAAGATCCCACATGCCGTGGAGCAACTAAGCCCATGTGCCACAACTACTGAGCCTGTGCTCTAGAGCCTGTGAGCCACAACTACTGAGCCCACATGCCACAATTACTGAAGCAGTGCGCCTAGAGCCCGTGCTCCACAACAAGAGAAGCCACCGCAATGAGAAGCCTGCGCACCACAACGAAGAGTTATAATTCACATACTACAAAATCTGCCCTATTAAAATGTACAATTGTTCTTAGTATATTTACAGAAGGCTGGACACATTCTTATTTGATAAATCTTGCCTCTGTCACTTATTTAAAAAAATGTGACACATAGTAGGTGCTCAATAAACAGCATCTGTTTGAGTGCATAAGGATTTTTGAGCTGGATAACACATTTTGGGGTCTCCATCTTACTGGTCAATGACTCTGAGATGAAAAAAGAGGGTGAGGTGTGGTGGAAATGTTCTTCCTCTCGCCTGTCTGGCTGGGTCCACAGGGAAGGAGGTGAAAACTACAGGGGCAGGGGCTTTGACAGTCCTTCCCCCTCCTCAGGCTGTGTTTGGTTAAAGTGTGGATTCCACAAGTGGCTGTTTATTATGAACCAGGCAGAATTGCATTCGCTCTGGGAGATGAGACGAAGGATGAGGTCTCCTTTCCTCGAGAGATTCCCAGCTGAAAAAGGGACACAGATACGTAAACGGCACATGTAGTGTGACATGTGCTGCGGTAAAGGGGTGCATACAGGAGGGACTGATGAGGTCCTGGACCTCTGTTTTTGCCTGCCCAGCATCAGTCCTCCCTTGTTTGGCAACAACTCCTCTGTTTTTCTTCAGAACATCACTCCTTCCCCATTCTCAGTCTACTGTGCTTTGATGAGACTGACTGGAATAAGCACATGACCCAGGATCGGCCAGTGAGAAATCCCATTCTCCTGGTCTGATTTGTTCCAGATGAACACATATCCCAATCTTATCCATTGCTGCTGGAACTTTCTAGAAAGGAGTGACCTCTGTCCACTGGCAGGATATAAGCCCAGAGCTGCTAGGGGCCACGCTATGTGGAGAGACCACTGAGAATGAAGCCAGCATAGAGGAAAGCAAAGCCAAGAGATGGTACTAGACAGATTCCTGATGACATAGCATGAGCACCTGGATCCAGCTGTGCCTGAAGCTCCACAGGCCGTGTTCTTTACCACACAGAATTGTACACCATCGTGCCTTTCATATGGACACAAGGTGACATGGAACCATGTAAATGACGGGCATAGTGGCAACTGCTTAAGACCAAAAATATTGTGAACACCTAAAAAGTCTGGTAACTTTGCCACTTGTTCATACAATGGATCTCAAAACAATAATAAAAATGAATTAAACCAGAATCCTGTGTCTCAGTGTGGATGGATTGCTCAACTAAATGCTGAGTGAAAAAAAAAAAAGCTGCAGAAGAAAATACATAGTATGAAAACTTGTATATAAAATTAAGGAAGCATACAAAGTAATACTATATATTATAGTAAAAGGATCAAGAAATGGCTAGGATACTGACTACCCACATTCAGATTGATCTCTTCGGCTACGTGGGGGCTACCTGGGCATTCATTATATTATTCTTAATATCTTTTTTCTTCTCTCAGCAATTTATTATGAAAATTCAGACAAAAAATGGGAAGAATTGTGCAGTGAACACATACATTTACCACTGAGATACTGCAATGAACATTTTACTATCACATATATATCCATCTCCCCATACATATATATTTTTTTGATCATGCCCTGTGGCTTAAAGGATCTCAGTTCCCTGACCAGGGATTGAACCTGGGCCATGGCAGTGAAAGCCTGGAATGCTAACCACTCGGCCACCAGGGAACTCCCAATCTCTTCATATTCTTGATACTTTTTGCATGTCAGAAATGTTTTGTAATGAAAAATTTTTAAAAAGGGGCATGAAACACATAGGGAAACACTCATACTTTAAAAAATTAAATTATAATTAACATAAATTGTTGAAATGCCTGTTATCAATCGGGTGTAGCTGCCTGGTATTAAGATGCTCACTGTCCTATGGAGTCACTCTTAGAATTAACATAAAATATTATATTAGTTTCAGGTGTACAACAGTGATTTGATATTGTTATACATTATGAAATGCCCAGAAGCAAGCAAAGGATCAAGGCAGCTGAGTTGCTGCAGGCAGCGAACTGCATTCTGCGCAGGAAAGCGAGTGGCCCCTTGGCCGTGCTGAGCGTATTGGTCATGAACAGCCAAGAGCAATACATGTTGGGCAATGGGCTGTGGGGAAACCTCAGCCTATGTGCGTATAAATACCTGATAATGTTCTGTTGAAATGCCTGTTATCAATCGGGTGTAGCTGCCTGGTATTAAGATGCTCACTGTCCTATGGAGTCACTCTTAGCAACTCAGGAACACAGGTCTACATTTCTCATGAGCTGGTATTGTCTTGGTTTGCTCTCCTTAGGGGAGTCCCCAGCTGAAGTTTTTTTTGGGGGGCCATGCCCGCGTGTGGGATCATATTTCCCCTACCAGGGATCGAACCTGTGCCCCCTGCAGTGGAAGTGCAGAGTCCTAACCACTGGACCACCAGGGAAGTAGCCCCAGCTGAACTTTTAAGGACAGGAGGCAGGGCGGAAAAGGACCTGGGGTCAGGATGCTGGTCTTAGTTCTGGTCTGCTGGCCAGTGTTTCTTTGGATAACTCATCTCTCTCTGGGCCCCTGTCTGCCGTGCTGTGTGTGAAGTGAGGTGGGTGATAAATATAAAATGATCTCCAAGTTCTCTTCCAGCTCCAACTTTCCTTGACTTTATCGTCTTATATGATTCTTTGGGAGCATCTTGTGGGCAGCAGGAGGTCTGAGGGAAAAAGAACTAGAGGGTGGGCAAAGCCCTGGAGGTCAAGGATAACTTCTGTCTTAACCAAGGCTGTGGTCCTAGCTTCCTCCAGTGTCTGGCACACAGTGGATGCTCAAATATTGTCTTTCTTACTGGGGTGGGGCTAGTGATTTGTTAGATTTGTTATCGGCGATAGCCTCCAGGCTGGGCTGACATCTTGTATAACCTTATCCGAAGTCTGTTAACTTTTAGAAGATACCCGGATGCACCAGGAACTCAAACTCTTGAACTTTCAGCACACCCCAAATCTGTAGGGCTGATGGCTGTAGGAACCAGAGGTGCCACTTGAAGCGAGAATTTAGCGCCATCTAGTGTCTAAGTTGGGGATCATAGAAATGATTTCTTCAGTTTTTTAGGTATTGTGTTTCAGAAAGGAGGGATAAATCCAGTTGTACCGTTAAAATGTACCAAGAAAACCCACTATTTAAAAGACTCATGAGTGTATTGTTATGTGACATGAACACTTTTTTAAATATGTATACTCTCCCCCAAATGAGCTCCCTCTGAAAACTTAGGTAATGATAAAGGGTTTTGTTAATAGGAATCTTTTGTTAGTTGAGGCTTAGTAAGTCCTAAAGGACTTAACCTTCCCACGTCCAGCTAGTTCAGAAGGGCAGGCGCTGACCCTTAGAGCAGTCCAATGCTGAATGCTTAGTCATTAACATAAGTAGCAGTCACTCATAATTGTGTATCTGTGTTTTATGTCATGCATTAGGTAAAACACGTTTATCTCACTTAATCCTAGAGATTATCCCAGAAAGTGAGAACGGCAGTCTGTGATTTGCTGGTCATTCACAGCAGCTAAGAAAGTTTTATTAATTTGCCCTGACATCACACAGTAATCGTTAGGGCCAGGATTCAGACTCACATTGGTCTATCTCTAACGACCTTCTCTGCCTACTAAAAATCACGTTCTTTTTGCCTTAGTGATATAACTGGCATCCCATAATGTCCAAGGATACAACTTTACATACTTGTACTGTTTGTATAGTACTGATAGTTAAGGAATTGGGTTCTGGAGCCAGACTCTCTGAGTTCAGATCCTAGCCATAACAATGTCTATCTGTCGGACATAGGGAAAGCTACTCAAGGGCTCCACGCATCAGTTTCCCATTATAAATGGGGATGATGCTAAACCCTTCATAGGGTTTTGTGACCCTTAACATAGTCACTACATCTCAGGTGCTGAGAACAGTGCCCTTCACACAATAAGGTGTTCAGTAAATATTACTTCAAAATTGACTGTAAGGCAGGGAGTTGAAAATATGAGTCCTGTGAAACGAGCTCGCCTGTTGTTGGCCGACAAAATGCATGCTGAGAATTTTGGGTCCGAGCACCTCTAGGTGGGCCTGTGTCCTCTAGATCCTCACGGTTCCCATCACTAACTCACTTCTGCTTCTCCATCCATTTAGGACCCTTGTCTGGCTCTCAAAGGCATTTGGGATTTTGATCCTTGCAGTGTATGAGATGAATTAATGGAAACTCCCAACCCCGAGAAACTTTGGATGGAAACTTTGGATGGAAACTTTGGGCTCTTTGTAAATCTCTTTCAAGGCCTGCAAATTCACAGCTCTGTACATCAGAGAAGACCTTTGGGTTCTTCCGTTGTGCAATATGGTTTCTCCTGCCAAGAACAGGGGCTCTGCTAGCCACGAACTAGGGCCAGCTCCAGCTCCACCTTACCTCCTTCCACAGATGTCTACTTTCCTCCCACCCTTCTCAGGGAAGAACCAGGCTCCGGAGGTAAGAAGGGGTGCAAGAGAAAGTGAGTGAGATTTGCAGACACAGCCGAGAGCCCCAATCCCTGCAGTCGCTCTGCAGAGAAAGTCTGCCCTGAGGAGGTGTCAGAGCCTCAAGAGTCTTGAAAACTACACGCAGACCAAAAAGACAATTTCCCTCCACTGCCAGAAGAGGGCAGTGTAGTGCAGAGGACAGAGAAGGTTAGGTCTGGGAGACACAGGTTCAAGTCCAGAGTCTGCTTGGAAGGACATCGCTGTGATCTGCACAATAAGCTTGGCCCCATTTTTCCTGATGTACAGCTCTAAGGTTCTGCGATCCTGTCAGGAGAGAATTGGGATGAACTAGCCAAGAACTCAAGTCGGCCTGTGTAAGTAAGAAACCAGAAATGGACGAGGGGAGTGGGGGGACGGGTGAGAATGGGGTGGTGGTATGTGCAGCTGAGAAGTTTCTTTTGTGAGGGTTCAAACCTCTCTACGTGAATCCAGCAGGGGGAAAAGGCTTAAAACGGCTCTTTTAGGGTCACATGCTCATGCTGGGAGGCATGTCGAACCACCCCAAGGCGTCTGGAATCCAGCATTGTAGCCTGCTTCTGCCCTTGCTGGTGTCACTGTTTAATCCCGAAAAAACATTTACAGTTACAAATACCACACGCTGCTGGTTTGCCCATCTCTGCATTGTGTAACAGCAGAGCCTATTTTTTTTCTTGATGGAAATTCCTTCCAGAAATGGCTGATGCAGAGCCTGTGGTGGCCTCAGGTACCCCTAGGCAGAGATAAAAAGTGAAGTCAGCAGGCAAAACCCTTTCTGGCTCAGCAGCTCCACTAAAAGTGCCTTGCTATGCTTTAGAAACCCCATCCTGCTAATTTTGGGCAGAGTCTTTTCCCACTGAATTCACTTGATCAGGTGCCCTGGTCAGGTGCCCCAGAAGTCAGGGACAGTGAGGTTGTATCTTAAGAGAGCACTAAGGGTCTAGCTTGTCATTAGGAGATGAAGGGGCATTTCTGGTGGTTTGGTGTCTACGCATCTCCATTGGCCTCTAATTCTGCCAGACTCACCCAAAAGCCAGCCGTAAAAGTATAAACTCTGGGCAGGGAGCCTTGTTCAGGAGCTTCCTACCAAGCTTCGCATTTCCCAGCCTGTTCCTACATCTGTTGGCTGTGGACCTCTTACCTCACTTCCTCTTATTACCCTTGGACTTCTTGGAGCTAGTGGGAACAGGATAGCCTAGTAGCTAGGAACACAGGCTCTGGAGCTCAGCTGTCTGGGTGTGTGACTCGGGGCAAGTTACCTAACTTATTGCCCCAGTTCCTCACCTGTAAAATGGGGGTGATTATAATAGTACCTGCCTCACAGAGTATTTGTGAGGTTGCAAGTGCTTAGCACAGTATAAGTAGGAACCTGATAAAGATTTGTTGAACATATATATTCATGTCTACATTGCAGACTCTAAAGTATGCAGAGAAAAAAAAAATCCTAGAAGAAAACACATTAAAAAAACCATTATCTCCACTTCCACATCAAGCTGAGGTGGATACGGGGACTGCATTTGCCCATCTGCCTGAAACAACTAAATACTAACATATAATAAGTGCTTATTAAATGTTTGCTAATATTATTGTTTTCATGCCTTAACTCACTTATTCGTCACAAGTGTGTGAAGCATTTTATTTTTATTTATTTATTAAAATTGTTTTTCTATTTATTTATTTATTTATTTGGCTGTGTTTGGTCTTCGTTGCTGCGCGCGGGCTTTCTCTAGTTGCAGCGAGCTGGGCTAATCTTCGTTGTGCTGCATGTGCTTCTCATTGCGGTGGCTTCTCTTATTGCGGAGCACGGGCTCTAGGCGTGCAGGCTTCAGTAGTTGCGGCACGCAGGCTCAGTAATTGTGGCGCACGGGCTTAGTTGCTCCATGGCATGTGGGATCTTCCCAGACCAGGGCTCGAACCCATGTCCGCTGCATTGGCAGGCGGATTCTTAACCACTGCACCACCAGGGAAGCCCATGTGAAGCATTTAAAATTATTAGTCTCATTTTACTGCCAAGGAAATTGAGGCTCAGAGAGTTTCCATGACTTGACCAAGGTCCATTAGCTAGTCAGTCAGGGGCAGAATCAAGACCTGAACATTCTAGAGGCTGTGTTCCGGACCACTGTGCTATCATGTCTGAGTGTGTAGCCAAGTGTTCAGCGATACTTGTTGAATGAATGACCCCAACAACCTGGAATGAGACACTCTCCATCCTCCCACTCCTCTCCCGTATCCTCAGCCTCTTCTCCTCTGACTCTACCCAGTCAAGTCTTGAACACATTCCTCTCTCTCCTATTCAGGAAAAACAAAGAAAAGAAAAGAAAAGAAAACCTCCAGTGCCCATTCCACCTCTTGCCTCTGCCCACAGGCAAACTTCTTGAAGGCGTCACCAGTTTTTGTCTCTTTATCGTCCCTCAGTCCTGCTATCTGAGTTCCCCTCTGTGCTGTCACATGGTTCCTGTGGAAGCCACCAGTGGGTTCCAAGTCCAAGATCTTCT
Source organism: Globicephala melas (assembly GCF_963455315.2). NCBI lineage: Eukaryota > Metazoa > Chordata > Mammalia > Artiodactyla > Delphinidae > Globicephala > Globicephala melas. The sequence goes on from NC_083323.1 coordinate 15,968,975, forward strand.
CATCCTCATCTTCATCTCATAGCTGTGTTCACTACAAGTGCCCACTCCCTCCCCTGGTGGCCGAGTTACTTCATGCTTCTGGTTTTCTTCTCACTTCCTTGGCCACTCCCTCTGGGGATGTGTGCCTGCTTCTCTTCCTTGACCAGACCTAAGGGCTTGGTCATGGACAGTCCTTTCTCCTTGCTCTATCCTCTCTTCCTGGGTGCTGCCACCTGCTCCTGGGCTCAGCATGCCACCTCCATAGGCTGAGGACACCAAGGTTTTCTCTCAAGCCCAGACCTCTCTCCTGAGCTCTGGACCAGCTCTGCTTAAGTACATACTTGGCATTTAAAGACCTCACAGCAGACTGTCTTTGGAACACACTTTCTATTTGGGGGAAGAGGCACAGATATTCTCTTTTCTAGTTCTCATCAAATTACAAACTCTCAGCCTAGAGCGTTGAACTCTCGGCTCAGCCTTTGAGGTGCAGAGATAATCAGAGGTCATTTACTGTGATACTGAAGGAATCGAGTGTCTAGGGTTCAGATGGAAAGTATCCAGGGGTGGCGATGCCCTGGCAGCATCCACAACATGCTGTTTTCACTTGAACTTTGCTTCTCTCTTGTTTGAATGTTTTTGGTGACGGGGTCTCTAGCCTTTCTTTTGCACCAGTGAGCCACCAGCTATCCTTCCAACCCAGGGCTGTTTTGTGGTGATTGTAGCCAAGACCATGAAATGTACAAGCTTACTAAATTCATTGTGCCTCAAACGAGCCCATTATCTACTCCTCTGAAACCCTCTCCTCCTCCAGTGAACTGTATCAGAGTAAATGTCTTCTCCATCTATCTGGTTTCTCAGGTCAGAAACACGAGTCTTACACCTCCCTCTCCCTGTCTACCTCCAGTCACCAGATCTCACTCATACATCTTTCTAAACATTTCTCAAGAACGTTTCCTGCTTTCCACTGCCATGACTATGGTCCAAACCACTGTCATTTCTTGCCTAGACTCTTGTGATTGCCTCCTGCCTGACGTCCTTGCTTTCCCCAGTCCATCCTTCTCCCAGAAGCCAGAGTGACATTTTAACAAGACAAATCTAATTTTATAACTCCTTTGCTTAAAACCTACAGTGTCTGTGTTGCTTTGAGGGTAAAGTCCAAGATTACACTGGAGTCCCTAAATTCACACTAGAAGCACATGAACCTTTCAGTTTCCTGCCAATGCAAAACTCCTCAGCAACTTGGCACAATCTGGTCCCTCTGTCTAGAATACTCTTCCCACTACCCACCTTCACCAGGCCAACACTTGGTCATCTTTTTGACCCCAGCTCAAATGCTGCATCTTCATGGAAGTCTTCCTTGATTCTCAAGGCTAAGTCAGATCCTTCTGATATATGGTCTTCTGGCATTCTGGCTTTCTCTGTCTCAGCTCTTGTCATAATTGTTATTAATTATTGCTCTAGTTCCTTGATTTTCCAATACTTATATTTCTAAGCACTTTAATGTCTCTGAAATCAGGATGCATCTTACAATTGGACGTGCCTCAGAAGTATCATTGGTAGTGTTTTTGTTTTTTAGTTGTATATAAAATAATGGTGCAACTTACAAGCAGTGCCTTCTTAGAGCTGATGAACTACGGTAATTATACATTCATTGGTTTGCCTGATGTGTCTCCTAGACTGCAAGTCATGTCTGTCTTGATAAGCACTGTATCCCCAACACTACTATAGTACCTGGCACATAGTAGGCACTGGATAAAGATTTGTTGAATATACACACACATGTATACATTAGAGAGACTAATATTTGCAAGGAAAATAATTCCACAAGAAAATAAACAAAACCCCTCATCATCTCGACTTCTGCTTCTGGGCCAAGGTAGAGTAACAGTATTGGATTTACCCAGCCATCTAAGACAACTAAAAAACTGAACCAAATGTGTGAAACAACCATTTTCAAGACATTGGATATCGGACAACAAAGGACAGTGAGCCCTGAGAGAAGGGAAACAAGTGAAGTGAGCCCTGGACCTACCCTAATTTGCAGCCTGAAGAGAGTTTCCAGGCTGTGGTGTAGGGAGAGGAACCCCAGGTGGATCTTGGCAGTCTCCCCGAGTTGAGGAGACAGAGGTCTCCTTCTGCGGAGTCTGGAGTGGCTAGCATTTACAGGACACAGTACCGGGGACGAGACAGAATTATGGGATTTTGCAGATAGTCCTCCTTAAGTCTTCAGGTGAACAGCCTTCAGCTCATGTGTTTGAGGAAATACCCAAAGTTGGGGAAAGAACTCCTCAAATAGATGGGAGCTCGTTCAGGACGGGGAATAGTCTCTGTTCCCACCAGTCAAAGTGAAAACCTCATAATTCACAGGGCATTGGGTAGAGTACTCAGTAGAGTTTTGCCTCAGTAGTAGGAGAAATTAGCCCTAGGTTAAACATTAAACTCTCCTTGAGTCCTGCCTAACAAAATTTAAAAGCAAGACTCGAAAATACCATACTGTTTCTGGGTGACTTAACTATGTTCAAGAACAAAGTTCAAGAGTATTTATAAGACTACAAAAACATCCAGCACCCAAAAAGGTAAAACCCACAACGTCTGGCATTTTATAAAACACTAGGAGGTATCTGAAAAAGCAGGAAAATATAACCATAACGAGAAGAAAAACCGATCAATTGAAAGTGACCTAGAAATGCCTCAGATATTAGAAGTTTTAGACAAGGATATTAGAGTAATTATTTTAATTGTATTCTATGTTTTTTAAGAAGCTAGAGGAAAGATTGAACATATTAAGTAGAGATATGGAAGCTATAAAAAAAAAAGACTGAAATTGAACTTCTAGAGATGAGAATGACAACATCCCAAAGGGAACTAATGGCAGATTAAATTTTGAGAAGAAAGATGAATGAACTTGAAGATATAACAATGAAAATTATTCCAAAAAACATAGGAAAAAAGACTGAAAAAAATAAATAGAGCTTCAGTGAGCTGTGGTAAAACTACAAGTGACCTGATGTAAATGTAATTGGAATCTCTGAAAGAGGAGGGGACAGAAAAGCTGGAAGAATTTATCATTAGCCAACTTGCACTATAAAAAATATTAAGGGAAGTCCTTCAGGAAGAAGGAAAACGATACCAGGTTGAAATCTGGATCTACACAAAGAATGAAGAGCCCCAGATATGTTAATTACATGGATAGATATTATTTAAATCCCTCTAAAATATAATTGACTTTTTAAAAAGGAATGACAATGTATTGTGGGATTCATAACATGTCGAAGCAAAATGTATACCAAAAGGAGGAGGGTGAAATAAAAGGATATTGTTGTAAGGTTCTTACAGAATATGTGAAGTGGCGTTGTATCACTTGGCGGGAGACTGTGATAAGTTAAAGATGATTATTATAAACCCTAGAGCATCCACTAAATTACAATACAAAGAGTTAAATTATAGTTAATAAGCTAACAGAGGAGACAAAATGTGAAGGGATAGAAAGGAGGGATTCCAAAAGGGTAGGAGAACACTTTGGGGCGGGGGTGATGAATATGATCATTATATTATCATGGTGATGATTTCACGGGTATATACATATATATCAAAACTTACTATGCTGCACATTTTAAACATATGCCCTTTGTTATACTCAATAAAGCTATTAAAAAGGATACCTCTTGGGGCTTCCCTGGTGGCACAGTGGTTAAGAATACACCTGCCAATGCAGGGGACATGGGTTCAAGCCTTGGTCTGGGAAGATCGCACATGCTGCAGAGCAACCAAGCCCGTGTGCCACAACTACTGAGCCTGCACTCTAGAGCCGGCAAGCCACAACTACTGAGCCCACATGCCACAATTACTGAAGCACGTGCGCCTAGAGCCCGTGCTCCACAATAAGAGAAGCCACCACAATGAGAAGCCCACGCACTGCGACGAAGAGTAGCCCCTGCTCGCCACAACTAGGGAAATCCTGTGCGCAGCAGCGAAGACCCAACACAGCCAAAAATAAATAAAATAAATAAATTTTTTTAGAAAACGGTATCTCTTGATGGTAATGTTATGAATCTCTTTTATTTTCCTCATTATCCTTCTCTAAGTTTTCCAGAATGAAGATGGGAAAGAGAAAGCCCATGAATCTGTTTTTGTAAAGCCTCTGTATCTTTCTTCTCCTTTTGAAAATTCATGAAATTCTCCTGTTTTCCATACTTTTTCCTTTACCTTCTCTGTAATCCATCCAGCCAAGGATCACCAGCTTCATTCCCTTAAAAGGCATCTCTCTCTCCAGCTTCCCATCATCTATAATTTAATGAGGTCCCGAATCCTCTGCTGGGCATTTAGCACCAGCAGTTAACCTAGCATCTTTCTAGATGGGGTCTGGTTAGCCTATTCCAGTGGGCACATTTTGGTAGTTAGGGGCTTGCCTGGAATTTGGGTTTCCATCCTCCAGGGCAGCATTTTTCATCCACTGCAAACCCTGCGGAGGGAAGGAAAACCCAGAGGCTGGGAGCCACTTCCCCACCCCCAGTGCATCAGCTCCCAGCAGAGCCCAGTGCCTCGGCAGTGGTGGGTGAGTCAGGAAGAGGGGGACTGGCTGCCTTCCTCCCCCCATGTCTCAAGTGTCCCAGAAAAGAGAAAATCTTGAAATGATGTGAGCTACACAGACCGCTGTATCTCTCAGAATATGTCAGAGCTGGGGGGTGAATACTTTTCCCAGCTATACATTCTGAAAAATAATCTGTATATCCCAACATTAATGGTTTCTGTCTCCTCCCTCCCTTCCTCCCTTCCATCCTCCCTTCCATCCTTCCTTCCCTCCTTCCTTTGACGGTCTCTCTTTCCCACTCCTTTTCCTTCTCCATCCACTTCCACCAACGCACCCTTCTCTCCTTACACGAGACTCTTGTTTTCTTTATCATCACTATTTCTTGGTTTCTAGTTTCCAAGTACATGGTCTTAAAAAGTGCCCGGCTGACTCGAGGGCTCCCTTGCGAGGCTGTTTCCAACAGGTGTGTCCCATTAAGCCCAGGGCGCCCCACCCCCCCAGCCCAGCCCGGCCCCCAGCTCTCATTTCCGCCCTGCCCAGCTGCCCTGCCCACTCCTTTTCTCTCTCTATCAGCCTCAGCTCTGGCTGAGCACAGGGGCGGCTGCCTTTAGCAGGTGTGCCCCTGGTGAACCACCTGGCTGCCAAAAACAATGCTCCTGGTGCCGGGCGAGAGCGCTCCGCGTGGCACAATGTTTATGGAACTTCTCCGCAAAAATCTGGCACCTGACACTTTTAAACCACGGGGAAGGATCCCGAAAAACAACTTTTTTTTGCACTTTCTCCAAGAACTTTCTCAAAAGCAAAGGCAAATTACATTTTTTATAGACAGAAAAAGAAAACCACATGGAACCAACAACAACACAGGGTAATGACGGAGGATGAGGGAAACGCTGTCAGTGATGTGAAAGCAGGCTGTCGTTTTTTTTTTCCTTAGCACTTTTCACTTTGGAGGCAAGAGAGCCACGGCTCTGCTACATTCCTGTGGACGGTCCTGTTTTTTTGCCAGGATGGATCTGGTTGGGGCAACCTCTTTGTTCTGAGTAAGGGTGGAAAGCATAATGAGTGTTTGTTGGAAAGATCATAAATTCCTTGACCTTCTCCAGGCTCTGGGGCTCTGGGGAGATGAGATTCTGAAGCTCCCGGTTCAGTTCTGTGCCATCTGGCTCTGGTCTAATGAAGGTTCAGTGACCCCTGGCTTCTGGGTAATAAAGCTCTGTGTTTATACTTCTCCCCTCTACCAGAGCTTGACCTACCTGCTGACCTGCCAGGTCACTCACCTTAGATGTTAGTGGTGGGGAATTAGGGGCAGGAAAACAAGCAGGCAGAGGCACTTCTAGAGAACATGCACAGAGGGGCTTTGTATTGGTTCCCCACGGCTGCTGTAACAAATGACTGCAAACGTAGCGCTTGAAAACAACACCAATCTATTCTCCCACGGTGCTGGAAGTCGGAGTGTAAAATTGGTCTCACTGGGCTGAAATCAAGGTATCAGCAGGGCTGTGTTTCTTCTGGAGGCTCTGGAGGAGCCTCTGTTTCCTTTGCCTTTTCCAGTTTCTAGAGGCTCATGGGCCCATCATCTGTCTTCACAGTCAGCAGCGTAGCATCTTTGAGTCATCATGGCATCACTCTGATACCCTGCTTCATCACGGCATCTCTAACTCTATTAAGGACCCCTGTAATGACATTGGACTCACTGAGATGATCCAGAATAATCTCCCCATCCCATCTCAAGGTCTTGAACCTAATTACCTCTGCAAAATCCTTTTTGCCCTGTTGGGTAACATGTTCACAGGCTTCAGGGATTAGGGTGTGGGTATCTTTGGGGGACCATTATTCTGTCTGCCACAGGCTTCTTGGAAAGGCAGTTGCCTTAAGTCATGTGGTGAGACTCAGAGGACAGAGGGGTCTTGCTTTAAGTCAGACAGCCTGTCATTGACTGAGATGGGACTCGAATCCTAGTTTAGGACCCCTGTCTTTCCACGGCATTTGGATTTGAGAGTAACCTTTTGAGGATGGGCGGGATCCTTGCAAAGCAAATCTTAGCCTTCATAGAGAGGAAGCAATGAGACGGCCCAGATGGCGTTGGAAGGGTTTGTTAAAAAATTATAATTGGGCTTCACTTTGTGCAGAGATTATGGTAAGTGATTAAAGGCCTTACTTCACAAAATCATTCACAAAACACTGCAGTAGGGATAATTATAAGCTCCATGCTACAACTAAGAAGACCAAGGCTTAGGGAGACTAAACAATTTGCTCAAGAAAGCAGTGAAGCCAGGATGCAATATCAGGTCTGTCTGACTTCAAAACCCAGGTTCTTGGACTTCCCTGGTGGTTCAGTGGTTAGGAATCTGCCTGCCAATGCAGGGGACAAGAGTTCGAGCCCTGGTCCGGGAAGATCTCACATGCTGCAGAGCACATAAGCCCCTGCGCCACAACTACTGAGCCTGTGCTCTAGAGCCAGCAAGCCACAGCTACTGAGCCCATGTGCCACAACTACTGAAGCCCGCACTCTTAGAGCCCATGCTCTGCAAGAAGAGAAACCACCGCAATGAGAAGCCTGCACACCCCAGTGAAGAGTAGCCCCCGCTCACCACAACAGAGAAAGCCTGCACAAAGTAACGAAGACCCAAGACAGCCATAAAGAAAGAAAGAACTAACTAACTAAATAAAATAATCCCTGGTTTTCCTACTCAGGTGTCTCTCATATATGGACCCATAAAATCCTGTCTTTATGAAGCTCTCATTTCATTAATTAAACTTTATTAAAATTACCTTTAAAAAAAAACACACCCAGGTTCTCAATGACTGTGGTACAAAGGGAGGACTCATGAAACACTCTCCTGCCAGGAGAAAATTTTGCTGTTCCTCCTAATTTACCTGCAAGGCTGAGTTAATTCAGTACCACTCAGAGGATAGAACAGAAATTTATGGAGAAAGTTGAGGTACAGAGAGGTGAATAACTTGTCAAAAGTCACACAGCCAGGCAGAGGCCAGGCCAAGAATAGATGCCTGAAGCCTCTGTGGAGACCACTGTGTCAAAGATTATTCATGGTATGAAAGGAACACTAGGAGAACTGCCTCCTCTCTCCCTCAACCTTCTCTGCAGGATAGAGAAGGAGGCACAGAGAGGCGTCACCTGGATGAAGATGGTAGGATAAAGTGCGCCACCATTGTCATGGCCAGCAAAGCCCTCCATGATGGCCTGGCTTCTACCTGCCAAGCACGTGTCCTGCCTCTCTCCCCTGGCTTGCCATACCCCATCACACTGGCCTTCTTTCAGTTATGCCAATGCTCCAAAATTCTTACTAATTTAGAGCCTTTGCACTCATTACCCCTCTGCCTAGGGCCCAGTTCTTACATGGCTGACAACCTCTTCTCATTCCAACCAGTCATCTCAAATATCACCTCCTCAGGAGGCCCTCCCTGATCACCCAATCAAAATTATCACAACACTTCCCAACCTTAACCATCACTCTCTGTCATGGAACATTGCTATTTTTCGCTTCACTGCATTTACTACTATTTGATTTTTTTTTAATTAATTTTTTTTTTTTTGGCTGCATTGGGTCTTCGTTGCTGGGCACGGGCTTTCTCTAGTTGCAGCGAGTGTGGGCTACTCTTCATTGCGCTGCGTGGGCTTCTCATTGTGGTGGCTTCTCTTATTGCGGAGCACAGGCTCTAGGCGTGCGGCTTCAGTAGTTGTGGTACGTGGGCTCAGTAGTTGTGGCTTGTGGGCTCTAGAGCGCAGGCTCAGTAGTTGTGGCACACAGGCTTAGTTGCTCTGCGGCATGTGGGATCTTCCCAGACCAGGGATTGAATCTGTGTCCCCCACACTGGCAGGTGGATTCTTAACCACTGAGTCACCAGGGAAGTCCCTACTACTATTTGATTTTCCTACTTGCTTTTTTTTTAACGTCTTTATTTGAGTATAATTGCTTTACATTGTTGTGTTAGTTTCTGCTGTCTAACAAAGTGAATCAGCTATACATATACATATATCCCCATATCTCCTCCCTCTTGCATCTCCCACCCACCCTCCCATACCCACCCCTCTAGGTGGTCACAAAGCACGGAGCTGATCTCCCTGTCCTATGCAGCTGCTTCCCACTAGCTATCTATTTTACATTTGGTAGTGTATATATGTCCATGCCACTCTCTCACTTCATCCCAGCTTACCCTTCCCCCTCCCCGTGTCCTCAAGTCCATTATAACTGGTCTCTACCCTGTCCCGTTCCCCGCCTCACCCCACTCCCGTAAGCTTCATTAAGTGCAGGAGGGTTGGTTTGATTATTTATAGCTGTGTCTCCTAATGCCTGGTAGATGGTATGCCCTGAATAAATGTTTGTTGAATGACAAATAAAAGTCAACCAGGTGAATACAGGTGGTGGGGAGACATACTAGAACTCTAGGCAGAGGGAAGAGCGTTTGTGAAGGTCGAGGGCTTTGAGAGAACAAGGGGTGGTGGGTAGTCAGCCATCTGGTGTGGCTGGACCATCAACGTTGAGACGGTGAGTGGAGGAGATGGGGTGTTGAGTTGGGTGGGGCAGGCTGACGCAGGGCCTCGTCTGCCAACCCAAATAGCTCAGAGCTTATCCTGACAGAGACGGAAAACCACGAAGGAGTTTAGGCAGGGATGTGTCATTGTCAGATTCTCATGTTCTACTGACCACTCTGGCTGAGTAGGAAGCATGGATTCGATCAGGGAAAGGCTGGAGCAGGGATAAACAGGTAGGATTGGAGTTGCATGGTCCGGATGAGCGGGTGAGAACCTGAATAACATCTGGAGATGTTGCCCATGGGTTTTGGATGTAATGTATACATGTTACACGTACACAGCTGGTCCTCTAGCCCCTCTGTTCTTGCTCTTTGTAGCGGGTGCTGTTTGTGCTCTGTTCATGTCTCTGTCCCTCCCAGTAGGGACAGGTACCCTCAACTCTTGGCCTGCCTTGGAGTTAACACGTGGGGAGCAGCCTCAGCCAGCAGTCGATGTTGGAGGACAAACCCCCCAGCCTCCTGGTACCCCAGGGGAACAGCTCTGAGGCCTCTTCTGCACCATCTCCCGATGCCCCCAGTGGGACTGAGCCCCAGGGGTAACCTGCTCACGGAAGAACCCTCCCTCTAATGGCTTCCTCCTTTCCCTGGCTCTCTTCGTCATTCTTGTCTTAGTGTTTCTGGGGTTGACTACCAACTAAATCACTCACATCCGAATCCTTGTCTCAGGGAGTGCTTCTGGGGTTTCCATCCTGAGACACTGTTCCTCACACCTCACACCCTCCTTGGCATTTTCTGTCTCTGGATTGTTCTTCCCCCAGGTTTCCTTTACCTCCTCAGATCTCTCCTGAGATATCACCTTCATTATCAGTCAGGATGGGTTAGTTATGCTGAGGTAACAAGCTGCTTATCTCAGTGACTTAACCAAGGAAGACTTACTTGTCCCCATCCACATGCCTTCTGGGGTTTAGCAGGGGTGTTTTGCTCATCAGAGGCCCCCAGGACCCAGGCTGATGGAGGTTCCACGGCCACATGGATTCCACAGTCACCACAGCCTGGTATGGACCATGGGGAGTGACCCTCGCCACTTCTGCTCACACAACGGAGGCCAGAGCAAATAAATGGCTGCACGTAGTGGGCAGCAGAGCAGTGCAGTCTTCAGGTCCAAGAGGCAGAGAGCCGGAAATATTTGGTCAACCTCCCCAGAGACTCCTACATCTTGGGGAACTTGGCTGTGAACTGGAACCCCATAGGCACAGGTCATGTTCTGTGTCTTCAACTGGCTACCTGAGTATGTGCACTTGGAGAAAGTTTGTTGAGCTGAACACGTATGATTTGTTCACTTTTCCGTACATGTATGATATTTCAGTAAAAAGTTCAAAAACTGTACTCCTGTCCTTGCTGTCTTCTTTCCTCCTTCTTCTCCACAGCATTTATCACCATATAACCAACTACGTATTGTGCTGCTTTGTCTCAACCGTTGGAATATAAGCTTCATAAAGAGGGAGAGCATTTTCAATTTGTTTTTTTTTTTGGTCCAGGCTTCATTGCTGTTTGATCAGGTTCTGGTATACAGTAGGCATTCATGCATGTGTATTCAATAAATGAAGATTTGGAACCAGATGTAATATTCAAAATATGTCCTAAGTAGAAAGTAGAGGCCTGATCCCCTTGGGGTAGATATTTGCTATAAACAACCAGCACAGTCTTATTGGACATTCTGGCTGAACATTAGCCCTGGCTGGGACACTAAATGCAGCATCTGAGAATCTTATACTCTCCCTTTTGCAGTGAAATAGGCATGTTCTGGGAACAGGCATTGCCAGGGCTAATTCTCTGTAATTAGCCGAAGGAAGGGGAACTCACACCTCCTGAGCATTTCACCTGGTGCCAGTCCTGGGCTGGGCCTATTATTTAACTTTATGGTTTATGTTGTTTTATTTCAAAATAATCCCAAATTGCATACCCCAACATTCTTTTTCCTCCTGGCCTCCCCTTTCCTCTCTCTGCGCCCACTTTAGCGGTGCACCTGGCAGGTAAAAAGGTGCTCCTGGGACCTCGGTGGTTGATGAAAACCAGGTTAGGAAAAATGGGCTGTTATGTGGGTCTGGCTGGGACCAGCACCTCTGGCAAAACCAGAAAAGACAACACCGAGAGGGCCAAGTGGGCCTCCTTTTCTGTCTGTATTCACACCTCATCTTTCCCTGTCACATGTGACACCTAGAAGATTTTATACTGAAGCTGACTGGCTGGCCCAGGGGTTCCTACGTAATGGCCTAGAGCGCTTATTCTTTCAACTCATTATGATTGTTTTATTGAAGTAGTGACTTGAGAATGCTAAGTCTGTTCTTTATGAACACTGGCTTGCTTCAAGACCAGGCCTCTGGGTCTGGCTTGGAAAAGAACTTGAGCGTGAACTTCACAGACTACACACTCAGTTCCTCCTGGATTTGCTCACTGGACTCCCCAGTGTATCAGGGAGTCAGTCCAAAAACTTGATAGGGTTTGGGTTCTGTTAGCCTTTTAAAAATTATTGTTGAATTCCCCGGCAGTCCAGTGGTTAGGACTTGGTGCTTTCACTGCCATGGCCTGGGTTCAATCCCTGGTTGGGGAACTAAGATCCTGCTACGCAGTGTGGCCAGAAAAAAAAAAAAAGAGAGAAATCACTGGTGGTGACGTGATGGCTCCAGAAGAGAATAGAGGCTTTGGAATCAAGAGCTATAGCAACTCTTATCTGGGAAGATGATTTCATTTCTGTGTTCCTGCCCCACCATCACAGGGCATCAGAGCTAAAAATGAAATTATTTAGTCAATCGAATCAACAAATGGCATCTTCCACTCATCCAGGCACCAGACCTGGAACTGGGGTGCAGCAGTGCACAAATAGAGCTGACATATCTCTGTCGTCATTCCTTCAATGATTATTTACTGAGTGTACACGGAGGACCAGACCCCAGCTTGGGTGCAGGGAAAGCAGAGATTGATAAGACACAGTCTCTGCCTTATAACCTAGTGGATAAGAACATGAACTGGGGAGTTCAAATCCCAGATCTGCCCTCTCCATAGCTGGGTGACCTTGGGCAAGTTGATCCAACTCAGTGTTTTAGTTTCCATGTCTGTAAAGTAGGGATAATAGTAGGACCTATCTTATAGGGTTGTTGTTATTAAAATGACCTAACTGTTAGGTCTTTGGAATAGTATCTAGCAAGTGTTCAGTAAATGTTAGCTATTATTATTAGCAATAATTCTATTGTTTATCTAATCAGGGAGACAAATAGGTCAAATCTTACAATGTGATACAATCTATAATGAATGAAGGGTTAAGGAAACATAGAGAACAATACATTCTGATGGACTGAGAAAAAGTTTCATACGAAAGGGGATTTTCAGAGGCGGAAGTTGGGTTAGGAGGGAGTGGGGCGGAACCCTCAGCAAGGGGAACAAACTGAGCAAAGACACAGATGTTTGGGAACTCATGATGTGCCTAAGGAGATCAAGAATATTTGAGAAGGAATCATAGGAGGTGAGGCTGGACCAACCTTGTGGAAATAACCTGCACTCTGGAGCCAGGCAGACCTGAGTTCGAATCCTAATTCTGCTACTTACTGCCTGGATGCCTTCTGTTAAGTGATTGAAACTTTTGGTGTCCCTGCAAAAGGGTAATACTTTTGCCTGTGTCATATAACCCATGAGAGAAAAATGGTGTCACTAAATTGTCCCAAAGAATCTCTGTCTATTCTTTCTGTCTTGAATTTTGTGGAACTACAGACCAGTTCAGAGTTCTCCTCCATGATTTCCAAATAGCTCCCCCCAAATCAATCCTGTGTTCACAGAGTCCTTGTAGCCACCCAGAGATGTTGGCCACATTCTCCTTTTCTCTCTGGCTCTTGTTGAGTTGTCTGCTTCTGTTTGCACTGCTGCATCTGTGCCTCTGTAGACTCTTAAAGTCTTGCAGTTATGTCAATAAACAGCTTCCTTAATGACTTTCAATGCAGCCCCCTTGTTTCCGGGTCTCAGGCATGAGTCAGAGACCGTTTGGGGACAGGACCTCGTGCCCAGAATCAACCCTCCCCCCATAACACTGGCCTATCACTCTGGACCCTCTCTGCTGTGCTTTCACTCTCTTCCATTGTTCTTAAGCTGTGTGTGTGTGTCTGTGCACGCACACATTCACATGTACACACATTCTGAACCCATTTGGTGGTTTGGAAAAGCTCATAAATCCCTTCTCAGTGTCAAAGTCATAGATGCAGCTAATACTACTGTGGTTTGCTGCCTACGCTCTAAATGACAAATACGTTACATTTCAGTTCTAGGTTAGTGAAAATAAAGATGCATGTTTTTCTTCTCCAACTTTTTGGACTCTCTGAGTTCTATTTATAGGTACTTCGGGATATGTGGACCCCAGATGTTCCAGATATGTATTATGCTGCATAGTAAGCTACCTCAAAGCTTAGTGGCTTCAAGCAATACTGTTTTATTCTGCTGCTCCACATGGCATGAACTAGAATCACTTAGTGGTGACATTTGTCTTATGACTAATCTGATCTGGAGGCTCCGAGAGCTTTTAAGAAGAAGTTATGAGTCCTCTTCGAAGGCTAGACCAAGAACTGGCATGGCATCACTTTCACTGTACTCTACTGTCAAATAGTCACAGGCCTTCCCAGAGTCAGGGGAGGTGAAATAGATCCCACCTCTCAGTGGGTGAAGTGTCAAAGAATTTATGGTTATCTTTCATCTGTCATATCAGGTGACAGTAAAATGTTTGCTTTTTAAAAATCTTTGCTTCTTAAGCGGTTCGTTTCCTAGGGGTCTCCCCGGTCCCTCACGCAAATCAACTTCTGCTAGGCTAGTCCCATAGATCTGCTGAACAAGCCACACACGTCAACATATTAGATTGAACAAGACTTAAGTGCCTTTGCTGCAACTCCCTTACATTCCTAGGACTATGCAAAGATCAAATGTGATAATATATGTCAAGTCCCCAGTATAGTAAGTAACTCATGGTCAGATAATGTCAATTCCATTCCCATTCCCTTTCTGTTTTGACAAAACAGTAGCAAACACTCTCAGAATTCAGAGAAGGAAGGGTTCATTTCATGTGGGATATCAGGAAAGCTGCTGCAGTGCTCGACAATAATAACTAATATTTATCTGGTGCCTTCTTTATGCCACATCCTGTGCTAAGTGCCTTACTGGCTCATCTCATTTAATTGAATCTTCTCTGAGTCGATGAAGCAAGTATTCTTGTTTCCTCATTTTTCAGATGAGGAAACTTAGATTCAGAGACATTAAATAATTTGTCCAAATCACACAGTAATCAGTGATCGAGATGAAATTTGGATCCAGGCACTGTAATTATAGAGCCATGCTTTTAACCATCATAATATATTAGTTTTCTATTGCTATGTCATAAATTATCCCAAAAGTTATCAGCTTAAACAACAAGGAATATTTATTATCTCACACAGTTTCTCTAAGTAAGGAACTCAGGAGCTGTTTACCTTGGGTGCTAAAGTTCTCTCATGAGGTTAAAATCAAAGGGTCAGCTGGGGCTGCAGTTGTCTGAAGGCTTACTTGAAGCTGGAGGACCCTGTTCTCAGATGGCTTGTGCATGTGGCTGACAGGTCTGAGCTGGCTGTTGGCAGGAGACCTCAGTTCCTCACCATGTGGACCTCTCCAGAAGGTTGCTTATGTCCTCTCAACGTGGTAGCTGACTTTCTACTGAGTGAATGTTCAAAGAGAGATCAAGGTAGAAATTGCAGTTTAAAAAAAACGGCCTAGACTCAAAAAAGTCACACACCATTTCCACAAAATTCTTTTGGTAACATAGGTCAGCCCTACTCAGTGTGGACGGGAACTGCACAAAGGTGTGAATACCAGAATATGAAGGTCGTTGGGGACCATCTTGGAGGCTGGCTACTACAATGTGCTCTTCGACACAGAGAAGGTACTCAATAAGATATTTCACATCTTTGGAATGGTATTGATGGAAGTGTTAGATTTTTGAGTTGGATCTAGAAGGCTGGGCAATATGTTAATAGTTAGAAGTGATAGGGAGTATGAGTCAATCATTTCTCTTTGCTTCTTCACCCCTAATCATTATCGTCATGGTTAATGGATATCGTCAGTATTACTGTCATCATTAGCAGCAGCAGCAGCGTCATCATCACCGTCATCACCATTCTAGAGACGTCCTCGACCACCTTTGCAGGTATTTACAATCTATGATTGTAAAGATAGGGACAGATGTATATAGAGTCCACACGTGTATAAAGTTAAATCTATACTGTAGAATGCAAAGCAGCCGTTATTTTGGTGGAGTGGGATGGGTGAGTTGTGCGCTCTAGCAAAGATCTACTCATTTGCCTTCTGGAAAGCCAGTCTCTATTGAGGCCTAAAAAAGGAGGGACTTGGTTCCTCAGCCGAGGGCTGTGAGGGAAATATCTTAGTAAACCAAAGTGCGCTGGCCCCAGATGCCCTTGCTGTATGTTCCCTTGGCACTCTGAATTTGTAATTTCTCGTGTAACAGGATGTTACATTTGACTTTTGGTGTTTTGGCAAAGTACCCAAGGTTGAGACCATCTGTGTAGTACATGCTAAGAGATTGTGAAATCAGTTCTTGTTTAAAAAAATTCTTAGCTCATCACCCACATGAGCTAAGACACATGGAAGACAAACAATGGGGTGGGAGTGGGGATCAAGGAAGAGAGACTGGAGAGTGAGCAGTCAGAGTGGGGAGAGGAAGGGAAATGCTTCTCTCTCCTTCCTTGGAACCAGATGTGGAGGACTTCCGAGAATCACTTGGAAAAGTCCCTGGCATTGAAGGGACTTAGTGACTGGTGCACAACTACGCCTGGAGTGTCTAAAGAGAGAGTCAGACTGGAATTGCCTTGATGAGAAAGAGAAAGAAAGGGACTTCCCTGGTGGCTCAGTGGTTAGGGATCTGCCTGCCAATGCAGGGGACACAGGTTCAAGCTCTGGTCCGGGAAGGTCCCACATGCCGCGGAGCAGCTAAGCCTGTGCGCCACAATTACTGAGCCTGCGCTCTAGAGCCCGTGAGCCACAACTACTGAGCCCGCGAGCCACAACTACTGAAGCCCACGTGCCTGGAGCCTGTGCTCCGCAACAAGAGAAGCCACTGCAATGAGAAGCCCATGCACCGCAACGAAGAGTAGCCCCCGCTCGCCGCAACTAGAGAAAGCCTGCGTACAGCAACGAAGACCCAATGCAGCCAAAAACAAACAAACAAACAAATAAATAAAAAAGAAAGAGGAAGAAGGGCCACGTTGGTACGAACAGTCCTCCCAATGGCAATGGGAGCCTGAGTATTGTCCCAAGAAGGAGGAGCCAAACTTGAGTTATCTTGAGAGGGGTCTCCATCCAAGAGATCCCTTGTGAGGCACAAGGTGACTCCAATAGAGTGTCTGAATAGGACAGATGGCTGGAAGTGAGGGGTTGAGAGGTCAGCTGGGGAAGGCATGACCCATATCAGGGAATTACAGGCGACCAATTCCATCAATGGCAGAAGGGAGTGGAGAGGGAGTCCCTGTGGGAGAAAGAACCAGTGTTTGCTCATCTGCAGTAATGAGAACATTCGACCAGTACAGATGACCCTGGCTCCATACGACCATCTCACCTTCTTTACCTCTCTCACCTCTCCTTCCTGCCAGCGAAACAGTGGGTGGGGAAGAAGGGCAAGGGTCAGGAAAGGAGCCCATACAATCCCTTTCCCTATTGCAGCTTCCCAGCCTGAGCCAGTACCAAGATGAGGCTGGGTGAGGACTTTTTAACTGGATGAAAGATTGGAACTTTGCCATTAGACTAAGTGGGACTTTATAAATTACCCAGAACGTGAGATTATTCTTTAATATCTAAGAGTGGCCAGAATAAATATAGGATCCATTGAAGATACCTAAGATTTCCAAGGAATAGGAAGATAGAGCAGGTTTGAAGAGGCAGCAATGAGAAAATAAAGTTGCTTTCGACTGATTTCAGTTCATTCAGGAATCTGGTTACCTTTTAAAAGATGGTTCTTTTCTGCTGCTCTTTAAGCTCTATGAGGGCAAGAGTGCATGTTAGTCTCCTTCACTGTGGGATTCCTAGCACCAAGGACAGTGTGTAGCTCACAGCAGGTGTTCAGCAAAATTTTGTTTCATTGCACTGAATTGAGTTGAACTCAGGGTGTGGGCAAGAGTTGGGTGAATGTGATGCCAAATCTAGTGATTCAGTGAGAGAGAAAGAAGCCACCTTTCCCCCATTTAGCATCCAGTGAGGAATGTATGATAGGATGGCAAGAGTGCCATATTGCAAGCCCTGGGTTCTAGGCCTGATTCTGCTGCCAGCAGGCTGATTACCTTGAGCATGTCACTAGAACTCTCTGGGCTTCAGTTTTCTGATCTGGAAAATGAAGAGGTCGGTTGGATTGGCAAGCAGATTCCAAACAAGGCTGTACATGAGAATCATTTGGGGTGCTCTGTAAACACAGATTCCTGGACCCTCTCCTATCCTTGTTCCAACTGAGGTTAGTGGTATCTAGAATAGGGTTCCAGATTCTGAAGGGTTTCCTGGATAATTCTGATATACCAGTCAGCTTTGGAACCACTGGGTAAGATGATTGCTAAGGTCTTTTCAGGCTTTAAACGGTCCAAATTGCTTACCTGAACTGAAAAATGGGAATATTCTCAGCATCTGCCCCAAGGTTGGTATGAGGTTTAGATGAAATAATACATGGAAAGAGTTGAGAGCAGCTTCTGGCACATGCTACCTACTTAGTAAATAATATCTCACGAACTATAAAAATAGAGGTTTGCCAGTAGAGTACAACTGTCAACTTTAAAATGGGTTTTAAGCCCACAAATATAATGCCAAATCTTTTCCTGTTTTCCTTTTATTTTCTTACACATTTCTAGCCTGGCCATCCCCTTTCTCCCTCTCATGTGTTTGTAATTATTTTCTCTTTAAAATGTTTTCTTATCCCATCCAGCCACATCCCACGCTTGTAGTGTGTTTCGCCTTACACTGAAATTATGGACATTGCTCACTAATTTTCCAGTTCTCAGGGCAAACTCCCACCAGTACCTCCACCCCAGTGTCCCTGAAATGCAATGTCTTAGAAAGTCCCTGGCACGCGAGGCAAGTTTTCTGTAAGTTGAACAAGAACCGAGGGCAGTGGGTAACTTTGCTTTCACGGTCCAGTCCTGATGGACGGAGGGGCTGCTGTTGTCCTGGTGAATGTTGACCTTGGTCATGCTCAGCTTCCCGGCTGGTTTTCATTGCATCCTGACTTGGCCCAAGCCAAACATTTTGTGCTGGGCCAGCAGTTGTGAAATCCACAGCAGATCCAGTGGTATTGTGTGTCTATTTTTAGACACTGTGTCCTCAGGGCCACAGAGAATGGGGGTTCTGTGGTATTTTGCTGCTTCTCCTGGGCCTTGCTGTCAGGGACCTGACCTCATTTTTCACTCACCATCAGTAATTGACTGCAGAACCACCTCTGGATTTCTCCAGAACCATCTCAGACTTACTCCCTGCACCCTCCCACGACTGGGCTGCAAGTACACTGCCTGACTTCTTGGACGGAAATTAATCCTGGCCTAAGGCACTGCTCCAATATGGTTTTCTATAGCTGAAGAGGATAGGCCAAAGGCCAGCATATCCTAAATCCCTGCAGGTCCCTTGCTTTTGATGAGCCGTTAAGGAAGAGGACGATTGGAATTGGAGAGAGTGGGGCTGGGTAGGCTTATTCCAAGATTTGTCAAACCCAGTACAATGCAGGTGGTGGAGAAGGTGGATCTCACTTACTCCCTCTGTTATCACCCCTTGACTTACCATCACTGTAGCACTTAGCCAATCGTACTGTTAGTTGCTTGGGAATTTGTCTGGATTTGCTAGTAGCTTATAAACCACTATGGTCCAGGCACTTGGTGGGAACTCAGGCAATATCTGTTGAGTGAATTTGGAATAAACTACATGAGGAGTGGGTCTCATCGACCATTTATTTCCATTTCACGCAGGATTTGGAGATGGTAGGGACTCTATCCTATCTTTGAATGAATGAATTTCAGCATCTATGGCTTTGGAGTCTGCCAGGTGTGGTTTCAAAGGCTGGTTCCACAGCTGTGTGGCCAAAATTGATCAGTTTCCTTTCTGAGCCTCACTTCCTTATCTGCATAATGGAGCTAACAGTATCCATCACACAGAGCTTATCTTGAGGGTTGGATGAGCTAATGTACCAGTTGATGAAAAAATTCGGTAGAGAGAAACCCTTAGAACTGATGGTGATTCTGGGAGAAATTAAAATAGAGACAACAGAGCTGGAGGGGAGACGGTAGGAAGAGAGGCAAAGATACAGTGAGGGCCAGTGAAGGGTATAGAATGTATCCATTTCCCTCAGCTGGTAACCATTACTGGTTGCATGGTCTACCCTCTCTTTCTGGATCAGAGACTTAGAGGTCCAGCTAGGGAGACTGGAGAAGGTTCCTGCCTGACTCCACTGAGGGAGTCCCTGCTGGAAGTGATTCTGGGACAGGATGCAGGTCACTGGGTCCAGTGGAATCCCAGGACACTGGGAAGCTGAGCACAAACCCGAATGCCCTGCCCAGATCTGGAAGATCAGTGCTGGTGGCACCAAGGTAAACGAGTTTTTCAGACTGTGACTTCTCCAAAATTCTTAATGTCTGTGGTTAGTGTTTGAAATATGTTATATGGAGTATTTGGCTGTTCAGAAGTCTAAGATAGTAGTACCATGCGATGATAGGGCTTCTCTTATATTTTGTGTAACCTCAGAGGTTCCACAAAAAGGAATTAGGGAGGGGAGAGAAGCATGTCACTTCAGAAATATTTTTAAAATTCCTAATTACCCAGGAAAGCTAATACAATAAAGTTAACACATATATCAAATCTATCAGTGTCTAACACCTTCTAGATATTCAAGAACTATTACTTTTTCTTCTCCTCTGTGGCATTAAAAGGTGGTAAAAAAAAAAATCAAGTCACAATAAAAGGAGGGAGCCCCAAACCCCCAATTCCAAATCTAAATCCATTTTTTTTAAATGTTGCAGAATTATAACTGAGGAACAGTTCCTATTAGTCTCATGGCAGAAAGTAACAGAGCAGTAACTAAACTACACGATGACTCTAAAAGCTTCTGCTCAATGGTGGCTCTGTCACATCTGCCCAAGCCCAACATCAATGCAAGCACCAAAAGCTGTGTGGCAATGGGCAGGGATGTTTAATCCGCTTACGAGAAAGGCAGCGACTGATTGGAACAGTAACAGGATCCACTGTCAAGTCTTTGGAGGTGGGACTTCCCTGGCGGTCTAGTGATTAAGACTTCGCCTTCCAATGCAAGGGGTGCGGGTTTGATCCCTGGTCAGGGAGCTAAGATCCCACATGCCTTGCAGCCGAAAAACCAAAACGTAAAACAGAAGCAATATTGTAACAAATTCAGTAAAGACTTTAAAAATGGTCCACATTAAAAACCAAACCAAACCAAACCAAAAAAACGTAGCACTTCTCTGGTGGTGCAGTGGTTAAGAATCCGCCTGCCAATGCAGGGGACACAGGTTCAATCCCTGGCCCGGGAAGATCCCACATGCTGCAGAGCAACTAAGCCCATGCGCCACAACTACTGAGCCTGTGCTCTAGAGCCCATGAGCCACAACTACTGAAGCCTGAGTGCCTAGAGCCCGTGCTCCGAAACAAGAGAAGCCACCGCAATGAGAAGCCCGTGCACCACAACGAAGAGTAGCCCCCACTCGCCACAACTAGAGAAAGCCTGCGTGCAGCAAAGAAGACCCAACGCAGCCAAAAAATTAATAAATTAAAAAAAAAACTTAAAAAAAAAAGACTTTGGAGGTGATTTGATTCAAGCACTTCACTTGACACATAGAGAAACTGAGTCCCGGATTAAAGTAACTTGCTCGCAGTCACGTGGGTCACCAGTGGCAGAGTGAGGGCGAGGACCCAAGTCTCTTGTGTCCCAGTCTAGAGCTCTTCTCTGCGCCCCGGCTGCTTCCTTGAAGTTCCACTTTGGCGAGTGAGGTGAGATGTTCACAGTCCTCTGCTCCCTTCCGCTCACTCGCACAGTGTTTCCCTGCACTGATTGCTGGATGATGGTCAGGGCAAAAGAGAACATTCTCCAGAATCATTATCTGAGCTGGTTTCTCCCAGGCATTTAGTGAGAACAGAGAGCAGGTTAGGGGTGATCAAACAAAGCCTAAGAAATTATAATTCTGGGGATCCTGGAATGGGGAAGACATCTGGAGTGGAACCACAGGGCCACAGTCCACCCGCAGCCAACAAGCAACATGAATGAGAAATGAATTTTGGTTGCTGTAGACCATCGGAAGCTTGCAGCTGTCTGTTATGCAAGCCTTTCTTAGAGAAAGTGGGTTAGTACAGTCTCTAGCTTTGAAGTTCCGGGTCTTCCTGCCTCCAGGGCCTCTTGGTCGTTCCCCTCCGAACAGATGGCATGCCCATTCTAAAACTAGATCTGATTGTATCCATTAGGGCTCTTTTGGCTGCAAGTTCAAGAAAACCCAACTCAACAGGCAAAAGACCAAAAAAAAAAAAAAAAAAAAAGAGAAAGGAGTTTAAAGTTTATTTAACTAAGAAGTCCAGGATAAATTTGGCCCTGCTTTACCCAGAGGTGCAATATTATCATCGGGACTCCATGTCTCTCTATCTCTTGACTCTGCTTTCCTGCTTTCTCATTTTTTGCATTAGTTTCAGACTTTCTATGGTAGCAAGATAGCTATTTTAACCACCTTCTCTAGGTTTAAACCCTTCTAGGTCCAATCTAGCCTAAAAAAGGCACTCTTTTACCAATAGTGCTTGCACGAATCCCAAGAGTCACTTTGAGTGGAACAACTTGGGTGAATATTCCTGAAACAATCCCTGTGAAGTCAGGAGGACAGAATTATTGGGATAACTTACCTCTAAATCAATCACTGTGGCTTGGGGAATTCTGTGCTCTGACTGGCTGGGTTTGGGTCACATGCCCTCCCTCTACCTCTAAGAGTTGTAGAGAGGTGGTTCTCCTAAAGAAATCTGAGCTACTACTGCCGGGAGAAAGGGGATGTCTGTCGGGAGGGAAATCAGCAAGTGACCATTATACTCACTATGTCACTTGTACGACAGTTAAAAAAAAAATTACCCCCCCCACCCCCTATAATTTTCAGGACCAAATCCCAACTCTTTGATCTGGTCCTCATTCACTTTGCTGACCTCATCTTCCTCCCCATCTTCAGTAAGTCCTTCCCTCTTGGCCGGGTTCACTTCCTCAGAAGTCAAGAGAGGTGACTTGAAGCCAAATGAAGACATGTCAAAGTAAGGTTAGGAATACTGGGTTTTTTTTTTTAAATAAAAACGTTTTGGGGCTTCCCTGGTGGCGCAGTGGTTGAGAGTCTGCCTGCCGATGCGGGGGACACGGGTTTGAGCCCTGGTCTGGGAGGATCCCACATGCCACGGAGCAACTAGGCCCGTGAGCCACAGCTACTGAGCCTGCGCGTCTGGAGCCTGTGCTCCGCAACAAGAGAGGCCGCGATAGTGAGAGGCCTGCGCAGCGCGATGAAGAGTGGCCCTGCTTGCCACAACTAGAGAAAGCCCTCTCACAGAAACGAAGCCCCAACACAGCAAAAATAAATATAAAATAAATAAATTTATTAAAAAAAAAAAAAAACGTTTTGGTTAATGAACACTTTCAACACATGCGTGAGAAGTTCAATGGGGATATAATCTCATTAGAGGATTTAGGATCAGAGGCCTGAAGCTGGGGCCCTCTGTGATGGTGACGCCAAGGTGAATAGGCTTCCAACGACACTCTCAGCCTCTGAATTGCCTCCCTCAGCTCTCCACAGCTTAAGAGGTCCTCAGCAGCCTCACCAAACAGCTATTGTACCTGAAAAGCATGTGATTTTCCAAATGCTGTTTCCTAGGCCGAAATGCCTTTCCCCTGCCCCTTTCTTTTGTCTGTTAATTCATGCCCTTTAAATTTCAGCAACTGATCCTTTAAAAGACCACACCTGCATCCCATAGTCCAAGGGCCCTTAATCTTTTAATGCCTTGGACCCCACTGAAAAAAAAGAGTTAGTGATATAGTGATCTATATGCTTCCTATTAATGTATTAGATAACGAGATCCAGCAGCAAGTCTAATAACTACCATTGTTTTGATGTCGTGATGCAAATAAGTGTTATTTCAAAGTTTCTGCCACAAATGAAATATGATATGAGAATATTTGGGATTATAATTCATTGTAAAGTCACAGGTACCACTCATGCCACTGTGCTGCCTACACTCCTAATAGAAGGGCCTTCTTCATTTCAGTTAGAGGTTGGTGAAAATTAAGATAAAAATTTTTTCTTGTCCAAGTTCAGGGAGCCCCTAAGTTCAGTCTACAGACTGCAAGTTAATAACTCTGCCCTAGTCTGATTTAGATGGCCCTGACCTAAGATCTGGAAGCATTTTGTCTATGTCTCTGTATCATGTATCTTGTCTCTATATCTTCTGCTCTCAAAGCTGGACCAGGACATACAGGCATCCTCAAGCAGCCCATAACCTGCCCTCCCAACATCTACTTATAGAAGGGGTGGGGGTGATGGGGGAAGATGGAAAGGAGGTTGGACCTCTGCGGGCAGCCCTCAGCCTCATCTCCTGGTGCCAGCCCAAACTGGCATACTTCACCCAATAAAATCCATGCCCTTCTTAGAGAGCAAATCTAGTGCTTCTAAATTGCTGTTTGCTGACCTTGACCCTTGGAGGTCTAGTACTGGAAGAAGCGCCAGAGGCCTCTTTCTAAAGAGACAGTTTCTACACTTTCCTGGTATATTCATAAAATCTTCCCTAAGGAGCCCAATGCCCACCTTTCCTCCCTGATTAGGGGTGTGGATGGGGAAGGGGGGCGGTTAATAAGATGCTCAAGCCAGTCAGATTTTTCTTTATTTTCTTTGTTACAAATGTTTTACCACCTAGAGCAAGTGTTTAGCTGGGTCTCTCTCTTAATGTGGAGGAATGGTAATCACCAACTAGTTGACTGTAAGTTACCTGAGGACGGGACCCAGGGCTCTGTGTCCCAGTTTCTAGTATACATTAGACATTCAATATTTTGGGAAGAAAAACTTCTATAAAAAAAAGCAATGGTTAATAAAGTTTAAGATGTCAAGAATGAGAACCTAAAATACCTGATCCTTGCTCAGTCCTCAGGCTTTCCTTCAAACATTTTTATTCATGAAACCAGTCTTTCTCCTTTATTGGACTTTCTTGCTCTCCCACCCTATACCATGTCCTAATTAAGCGGTTTTGCTTTATAACCTGGCACCAGGAAATGACATGAACCACAGACCTCCCAGATGAACCCCTGCTCCCTATACTTTTTGGGTGAAAGGACAACAGACTCTATGGAGAGGCAGAGAATACATTCATTTAACAATTGAAGAG
This sequence comes from Globicephala melas, assembly GCF_963455315.2. Lineage (NCBI taxonomy): Eukaryota > Metazoa > Chordata > Mammalia > Artiodactyla > Delphinidae > Globicephala > Globicephala melas. The sequence continues at coordinate 15,993,417 of NC_083323.1, forward strand.
AGAAGAGAATACAGGTTTTCATATATTTTCTTTCTTACCACCAAAAGGTTAAAAAATAAAAATAAAAGGGCTGTGAAGCTTGTTCGCGTTCTAATCACTGGGCCCTTTTGCTCAGGCCCTGAGGGCCTCCAGCCCAGTTCTATAACCATTTGGATCAGATTTAATTTGGTGACTCTTTTGATGTGCCACTTGTGTTCTAGGCAATCTATTGGTTTCTTCCTGGAGCCACCTGGCTCACCAGGTGACGTAGCTTTAGTTATAGACTTTGGTTTATGGAGGTTTTGGGAGTCACAGATAGACCAGACTAGCAGGTAGACCAGAAGTCCTAGCAGGTGGTTGGTTTGTTCCTCAAGATATTAAAAAATTTGGGAATAAGAGGCCTATTTTTAAAAGACAGGATATTTTACATTAAAAAGTCTGAATTTCCTGCTTCTTTTGGAAAATTGGAAGGTCTGGCAATACTGGCTTCACTGTCTCACGTTCCAATACCTGGCTGGTGTTGAGTAGTAGCTGCTGCCACCACTGCCCACGGTAACCCTCTGCCTTCTATGTTTAAAACCCTTCAGGCTTCCCAGTGCTTTCAGGTTACAGACCAACAGTCTTTCCAGGGCCCAAAAGGCCTGAATAGCCTGACTCTTGTCTACCTGCCTGTCCTCATCTTGTGCCAGGAATAATAACAGGACACATACATATAGGGCTAAACGTATGCCAGGCTCTGACTATCCTCAAGACAGCCCTGGGAGGGAGGTACTTTTACTGTCCTCACGTTACAGGTGAGGAAAGTGAGGCACAGAGAAGTCAAGTAACTTGTCAATAACACACAGCTAAGACGAATCAGAGCTGGGATTCAAGCCAGCCAGCCAGCCCCTTGGAGTCTCCACTCCTAAGCACTCCAGTCCCTCTCTCTGCATTCCAGTCACATAGCTCCCTCCCATCACAGACTTGTCCCATGGGTGTTGTTACCCTGCCTACCATGCTTTCCTGCCCTTCCCCAGCTCTCTGGAGTTTTCCTCATCCTTCAGTCTCAACTCAAATGCCACTTCTAGGTGTCTGAACCCCCAGAACTCATAGTTTTGGTTCCTTTCCTCTTGAGCAGTGCTCTCCAATAGAAGCTTCTATCATGATGGAAATGCTCTTGATTTGTGATGAGCCGTAAGGCAGCCACTAGCCCCATGGGCTGGTGTGACTGAAGAACCGAATTATTCATGTTGTTTACTTTTAATTAATTCGAAGTTGAATCAGAATAGTCACTGGTGGCAAGTGGCTACCATCTTGGATGGCACAGCTCTGGATTGTTCACCTCATGCAGGAATTACACTCTCTCACCCCTGCTGGTTTGATCTGCGAGTCTCGGTCCCAGACCATAAGCTCCATGAGGGTAGGCATGACTTCCTTTGCTTCCCACTGTATCCCTGACCCTATAGTCAGTGCCTGGCCCATCCCAGATAATGCCTGAATGGACAAACTTTACAGTTCTCTTCTTTCCACCAGAGAAGAATGTGCTAAAGAAGGGCAGTCTGAAACCCCCAGGCAGAGGGTGACTTTGCAACAGTGTGGACGCTGGGGGCAAAGCTGCATTTGAACCCAGCCTCCAAATATAAGCTCTGTGAAAATGGGAATTTTCCATTAGGAAAATGGAGATGGTAATAATTGCTATCTCCGAGGACTGTGAGGCATGCTTGAATAACTGCTGATGATAATAGGTAAGATTTCTTGGGAGTTTATTGCCATGCCTTCTAAGAGTTTTCTACGTATCATTTCACTTGGTCCTTTCAGTGAGCTGAGGCACGGAGGGGCCAGGTGACATGGGGACGGGGGCGGGGGGGGATGGCATGGTGGTGCAGCCTTGTTTGAGCTCACCTGTTCCCCTCCCCAGCACGCCCTCTTAATCATCAGGTAAAAAGCCCCAGCTCTTGGTGAAAATCCTAGTGTTTACCCGTTGTCCACCTCCCCACCCCCATCCTCGTGCCCTCCTCCCCTCCCCCACCCCCACCAGCTTCTCCCTGGTCCAGCTGCAGCAGTGCAGCCCCCCTGGTGGTGTGAGCCCCTTCTGGGGGCAGCTCTGGGGTCCAGGTGGCTGAGCCCAGCAGAGCAGGAGGGCTCCTCCCTCACAATGGCCCCAGAGGCCCTGGGGCTGGGGACAGGCAGGGTGCCAGCTGTTAGTGAATGGACTGGCGCCCCGGCCAATCTCTCTGCTGCCCCTGCTGCTGCCCCCGACCTTGCGTGGCTCTACTGGCCGCTGTGAGCCTTGTCCAGCTGTGAGAGGTCAGCCCCTCTATCCTCGAGCAGGGTGGTTTCCATTTAGGCTTGTTGGAGACTCCTTTCTGAGGGATTCAGACTGGGAGGCTGAGAAGGGGGTGGGAGATGGAGTTGGAGGGAGTGGGGAGGAGGCAGGAGAGAAGGGGAGGAGGGAATGAGCTTCGTGGGTGAGAGGTCAGCTCTGTCCAGAAACCAGGGCATTTTGGGATTTGTAACCTCTTGGGCAGCACTTTGCAACAAGGCTAGTGGTGATAATAATGAAACTAACACTTATCAAGCACTTGAAACCCTTCAAAACAGTTGTTCTCTGATTTAATCTCATTTGACAGATGAGAGAACTGAGGAACAGAGAGGTTAAGTAACTTGCTCAAGGTCACACAGTAGGTGATAGACCCAGGATTCCAACCCAAGTAATTGGACTTCAGAACCTAAGTCTTCATGAAATAATAAACCCAGATTACCTCATGTGCATGTTGGGAGACCCAAAGATTAGCTATCATGTATACCCTGTTCATTGCATAGCTGGAACCTCAGAAATCTAGAGAGGTGGAGTCTTGAGGATTGCCTCAAGGTCATACATGTGACTGGAGATGGAGCTGTGTAAGAAGTAGTCCTTAACTTCTACTTCAGTCACATGTTAAAAAAAGATCAGGACTCGGGGGCTTCCCTGGTGGCGCAGTGGTTGGGAGTCCGCCTGCCGATGCAGGGGACACAGGTTCGTGCCCCAGTCCGGGAAGATCCCACAGGCTGTGGAACGGCTATGCCCGTGAGCCATGGCTGCTGAGCCTGCGCGTCCGGAGCCTGTGCTCTGCAACGGGAGAGGCCACAACAGTGAGAGGCCCGCGTAACGCAAAAAAAAAAAAAAAAAAAAAAAAAGAAGTATTACTTGACAAAAGTTTCTGTGGCCAAATAAGTTAGAAAACTCAAGGGATGCAGACATCTTTCTACAGAACTTCTCAATGCCTTTAGTTGAGTTCTTCTTCAACTCCATCTCTAGTCCTATTTCTTAGGATTCCCAATTCTGATTTTTTAAAAAGGAACATGACTTTCCTATTTATTTTTTGATAACTACTTACCCTTTGGGTCCTCTAAGTCTCAAAGTGCCTGGAATCTTTTGTGGTACTCTGAACGTTAACGAGTAAGGTATCCTGAGCTAAAGGGATGATTACATGTGTGTCACGCCAGGTGTCATGGGGGACAAAACCAGCATTTACGGAGTGAGGGCTTACTATGTGCTGGTTAATTTACACACATAATCTTATTTATTTCTCACAAAAGTCATGTGCCATTTTAGTAACCCCATTTTATAGACTGGGAAACTGAGACTCAGAAGGCTCAAATATTCAAGGCAACCTGTATAGTTTATGGCTCTGCTGGGCTTAAAATCTAACTTCAGGCTGACTCCAGAGTCCGCATGCCTGGAGAGGTGGTATGAGCGCGGACTTTAGGGACGTCAGAAAATGAAAAGTAATGAAATAGAGAAATGAGAAGCTTCTTGGGCAATGAAGTGTAAATAGAGGAGCCCTAGGGGGAAAAGTGAGTTAGCTGGGCCACATGCTTTTCTCTGGCTAAGTGCTGGGGCTGGGGAGATAATTGAATAAATAAAGAGCTGGGTCAAGTTTCCTAAAGGTTGACAAGCCAATAAAATGACAGTCTTCATCCAGTTTAAGGGATGGAAAATGGGGTGTAATTGAAAGAAATTGGCTATTTCTGCCTCCTTTGGCTAAGTGCAGGACCTTACATGTGTTCAGTTTGGATCGATTGTGATTTTCCTGCCCTGTTCTAGTCTTTTTTTCTTTTTTCTCTTTAATTTCTGAAAAATGATCTTGCAGCCAGTTTCTGAGAGATGACGTTTTCATTTTACATGGGGTTGCTTTAATAACTTAATATTACTTATTGTCATTTGCAATAATCCCTTGAATATTGGAAATAACATCTTTAGGGGACAAACTTGCCTTCTTTCTCTTTTGGGACTAATAATTGTTCTTAGAAGAATGAAATGGAGCTCGGGAGAATGAAGCCTAGAGAGGAAAAATGGAAAGTGAGCTAGAAGCCAAAGAATTTGGGGTCCAGTTCTAGCAGAGATAAGTCAGAGTTAGGACTAGAGGCACCACATAGATGTGTGCCCCTAAGAAAGTCCTTTCACTTCTCTGGGTGTCCATTTCCTCATTTGTCAAAGAGAGGGTTGAGGGGGGCTTCCCTGGTGGCGCAGTGGTTGAGAGTCCGCCTGCCGATGCAGGGGACACGGGTTCGTGCCCCGGTCCGGGAAGATCCCACATGCCGCGGAGCGGCTGGACCTGTGAGCCATGGCCGCTGAGCCTGTGCGTCTGGAGCCTGTGCTCTGCAACGGGAGAGGCCACAACAGTGAGAGGCCCGTGCACCACCACAGAAAAAAAAAAAAAAAAAAGAGAGAGAGGGTTGAACCAGGTCATTTCTTGGATGCCTTCCAACTCTAGTATTCCATAACTACGAACTTATTGTATATGCATGGGATAAATGAATACATGGTACACACTCAGGACTGCTGGTGGGATCAGTCTTGGGGTGCTGGGTCTGGGGGGCGTATTGGGAGTGGCGGTCTGTGGGAAGACAAGGTCTCCTTCATGATATCAACCTCAGAGCATTAGAGGTGCTCCCCCAACTCTGGATGCTATGCCATACCTTGCAAAGACCAGGTGGCATAGTGGTTACAAGGTGTGAATCTCAGCCTGGCCATTTTGCTAGCTGGGTGACTTGGCCCAATGACGTCACCATACTTTGAAAGAGTATCCCAGCCTTTGTGATATACAGATCAGCCTGGAAATCACTGGTGCCACTCAACTCTTTAGTGTTTTTCACCTCTAAAATGGTTTCCAGTCAGTTATTTTCTAAACCTGTGAAACTGAAATAATAAAACTTATAGACCATAGACTCGTAGTGAGGGTTAAGTGAGATCATGTGACTAGTGCCCTGCACACAGTAAATGCTTAATAAGATAGCAATAGCTCAAGGTAGGTGCCCAATTAAGGCCTGTCTACTTACTGTGTGTGTATTAGTGCAGCTGCCTGCTCCGGTTTAACCCCAGGCCCTTTCTGTACCACGCCCTCCCCCCCAAATACCCTTCTCCCTCGATGCTGTCCCTGTTGTCCACTCTACTTTCTCCTTTGAGCCTTTATTCCAGAGCAGCTGCCTCTTCCTGGGCACCTGCCTGTTGGCCTGGCCGTTTGGCAGGGCCAGTTTTCCCCCCATGCTCTGGTTCTAGGTCCTCATTGTCTGAGACTAGAATTCTGAAAGTCAGGTTTTCTTTTAAATAAAACAAAGTGTTTCCTCTTTATTATGAGATCAATTAAGCTTTTAACTGATCATCTGGAAAATGGGAGAAGAAGAAAAACTTAAATCTTCATCAGTCTAAAACTGACAGCCAAATGTAGTGACTGTAATATATTGTCTCACATTCTTTTTGTCTACATGAAATGTGTTTGAACATATTTGGGACATAACATAATTGAACATAATATAGTATATACAATTGTGTGCCCTTATTTTTCCTATAACATTATAATAAGCATTTAAGCTACTATCACAAACTCTTCTTAAGTGCACTTAGTAAAGGGCATCTAATACTCCATCAAGAGTGGTGGCCCATCGTTTCTTTAACTATTTCCTTTTTGTTCATTTAGGAGATGTTTGTTGAGGGCTTACTCTGGGTCAGGCACTTTGTGAACAATTAGACATTTAGGTTGTGTTCATTTTTCTAGTAGTGTACATAGTCCTGGGATGAACAATGTTCTACATAATAAATTCTTTTTCAAGTTTGAGATGATCTTCTTAGGCTAGGTTTCTAGAAGTTGGGGGCAGTTGGCTGTAGTTAGTGGAAAAAATCATAGGTCTCTGAGTCAGACAACTGGAGCAGTATCCCAGCTCCATCTTTCAGTAGCTGGATGACTCTGGACAAGTACATTCCCACTCAGAGCTTTGGTTTCTCGTCCCTACAATATGGGTTAGAACGCATAACCTATCCTTATTGTAAGGATTCAGAGGTAAGTGCTGAAATAACACCTGGTATGTAGGTAGTATGGAATGACAGTCACCACGACAAAATATATCGTGTTATTGAGTTTGAGGGTGTGAACATTTGGGACATTCTATAGGCTTTATAGGTCAAGGCATCTCTTATTTACTCTTCCCGGCTGTCATCTCATTTCAGCTAACTCTGGGCCTGGGAAGATCTTAACTAGGCCCCTCTCTCTCTTCGTGTACCTAGGAACACCTCTCTGTGAGCCCATAGGGAAGGAAGTGGGCTTTGAGATCTAACCTACACAGAACCAAATTCTCTGCCCCCCAACCTGTCTCCCCAGCTGGCCTCCCTTGGTGCCAATATCTTCACCATGACAGGGACTTCTCTGGCCCAGAGGCAAGAGCTCTGGCCTTACCACAAGAGGGTGCAGTCTGCAATCTGTCTCTGCCCTGGAAGGTCCCAGGAAGGAGCCTCTCTGAATCCAGCCTCCTCTAGCCTGCAGGAGCCAATGCTCCCTTCCTTCCCCCCAAAGTTGAGAGAGACCAAAGGGGTGTGCGTAGCCCCCACTGGCCCGTATCCTGTCAGTTGAGTCTGACGAGGTTTGGCTGCAGAATCCCTTCACCTGCTCAGGCACCCAGCCTTCCACTCAGGTCCAGCTGACTTTCACTCTGTAGAACTCTTCCCCAGCATTGCCAGATCTTCTGATTTTTAAAATATAAGCTCAAACATCTGGATTTAAAAACACAAAATAATCTTCCAAGTTCGAAATGTTAGTAAACCCTTATTTTTCCTTCAAGACCCTTTCCAGCTCTCACCTCTTCTGGGAGTCGTCCCTTGTCCTCCAGTCTCCTCTGCGCCACCTACGCCCTCTGCTTCTCTCCACTATCCTCATATCTCATCACCTTGTGTAACCTCTCGTGGGATGCTTCCCCGTCCATCTCTCACATTTGACCCTGAGTTATTGAGGGTGACCACCTGGTCTGATTCATTCACTTTCCCTGGGCCCAGCACAGGGCCACGTACAGAGCGATACTAAATAGACTTCTAGAATGAATCGATGAGTCGGCGACTGATGAAGAGCTGAAGCAAGCAGGTGTTATCTTATGATGCAGAACTTGCAAACCCAAGGACCAGAAACAGCAACAAAAATCCTTGAAGCTGGCTGCACTTAAGACGACAGGCACCTGGCTGTTTGTAATGCGAACCATCTGCCTTCTGCCCTGTTACGTGGGTTAAGCACACTGCCCCACGAAACACACCAGGGGCCGCTATTCTGCTATCCTGGCACATCCCTATGCGGCGATGGATTATACATTATGCTCTGTAAACCAGGTGCAAAGCTGAGAAAAAGAAACAGGATACAAACGACATAGGTTGCTAGAGTAGCCAGGATACTGGTGAAGTTCTTGCCATTAAAAATGTATTGTGGGGACTTCCCTCGTGGTGCAGTGGTTAAGAATCCACCTGCCAATGCAGGGGACATGGGGTCGATCCCTGGTCCGGGAGGATCCCACATGCCGTGGAACAACTAAGCCCGTGCACCACAACTACTGAGCCTGTGCTCTAGAACCTGTGAGCCACAACTACTGAGCCCACGCACTACAACTACTGAAGCCCGCGTGCCTAGAGCCCGTGCTCTGCAACAAGAGAAGCCACTGCAATGAGAAGCCCGTGCACCGCAACAGAGAGTAGACCCTGCTCGCTGCAACTAGAGGAAGCCCGTGCACAGCAACGAAGACACAACACAGCCAAAAATAAATAAATAAATAAATTTAAAAAATCAATTATGGTTATAATGAAAAGTTTGTTTAGTTGGAAAGAATTTTGGTAGTGAAACATGCAGAAAGGCACAAAGAATATTACAACAAACATTCATGTAGCTGCTACTTTGAACTGCTGTTGACATTTTTTTCCCTCAAATCTTTTTATATGAATGAAATTTTAAAATTACAGATACAGTGAAAATTCTCTTCTGACTTCTTTCTCGGTCTACCTCCTCTACCTCTTTCTTCTCCCCTCCTTACCCTCCTCACACACCACAGGCACCAATATCCCTCGTTTGGTGGGTCTCCTTTCCACCTTTGTTACATTTGGCAATGTAGTTTAGAATAATAAATAAAAATGAGAGAACAAAATTTTTTTTTTTTTTTGCGGTACGCGGGCCTCTGACGCGCAGGCTCAGCGGCCATGGCTCACGGGCCCAGCCGCCCCGCGGCATGTGGGATCTTCCCGGACCGGGGCACAAACCCGCGTCCCCTGCATCGGCAGGCGGACTCTCAACCACTGCGCCACCAGGGAAGCCTGAGAACAAAATCCTTTTGCCATTCTCTATCCAATCCCTATTCTTTTAGATACCAGGATGAGAGGCTTAAAACTCTCAGTTTTGGGGACTAGAATATTCTAGTAGACATCACTAGGAAGAGCGTGGTTCTTAGACCTAAGAGATGCTGTATAGGCAGTGTGGTATGTTCAATGGGATTAAATGTGTCCAGTGCAACTAGAGAAATGACGATATATTCAAAGTTTACAACATGGTGGGTACTTTATTATTATTATTATTTTTTGTCTGCACCATGCAGCATGCAGGATCTTAGTTCCCCGACCAGGAATCGAACCCGTGTCCCTGCAGTGGAAGTGCGGAGTCCTAACCACAAAACCCCAGGTAAGTCCCTGGTGGGTACTTTAAATATGTAATCTTATTCAATCTTTCCAGAAAACTGTGAGGAAAGTATTTCATCCTCATTTTACAGAGGAAGCCAAGGCTTAAGGATGTGACGAGATAGCCCAGGCAACTCCACTAACAATCGTAGCTGGATTGGAACCCAGGTCTGTCTGACTTTAATGCTCCTGTAGATGACAGCTGAGTGACACAGGCTGCGCAAGGATTCAGGCCTACAGGCCAAGGTTTTTGTTCTCGTTAAATAGAACTTCCACTTGGTTCTCTGTTTTCTTTCACTCACTCAGAATTTTTCTGAAAATTTCTCTCCTTAGGGCAACATTTTCCATCACAGAAGGTGATTTGTTTTGGAAATATTTGAGTAAAAACAGCTCTGTATTTCTTGCTTTCCAGAGAATGGAAAAACACATGCTATTCAGTTGTGTTTTTAATAGCTACTTCGAGAAACAACACGCAGACATTCACATAAATTACTTCTTCTTTGTTAATCACCCCAAATGCCATCCACAATGTTTCCAATGAACAGCTGGGAATGTGAGTTAAGAAATTGAGTGATTTCTTAACATATTTACTTTCCTTATGAAATCTGTATCCTTTGCCTTAGAAAGATAAATGTGTTTGAGATTTCTCAACTTGGAGTTATTTAACATTTTCCAAGGACCAGCAGACTTCCAGGTGATTTTGAGGGGCATTCAAGTAGACATGGGATCTTCAACTTACAAATCTCATAAGATAGGCAGAGATATAGAAAAATATATGAACGAATGAATGGCTAGTACTTTGCAGTTAAAAAAGCGTTCACATACAGTATTTCATCCATAATCCTGGAGGGTAGGGGAGCAGACTGTTATTCCCATTTTACAGAAGAGGCAGGTGGGATGCTCAGAGGTTGAGTAGCTGGATTAGGTAACGTGACTGGGGAGGGGCAGAATTACCCCTTCACCCAAGGTCTCCTGAGTCCTGGAGCCATGCTCATTCCCCAGGGAGACAGAGTGATGCGGTTGGAGTCTTGACTCTATGCTTACCAGACAATGTGCTCCAAACTTCACGTCTTCAACGGTAGAAGGAAGAACTAGGATGCCTATAACCAGAGGGATGGGAGAAGAGTCAGTGAGCTAAGGAGAGACTTGAAAGAAGATGTCTTAGATCAGGCTCACCAAGTAGTCTAAGCAAAAGGGGGGTCAGTAGGAGCATCCTGGGGTGTCTCATGAAAACCAAGTATGAGCTCTCTTTCTTTTTCTCTCCTCCTTTGTTGCTTTTCTTCAATCCCCAACCCCTCCCACTCCAATGGCTTCTCATCTCTGCTTTTCACTCTGCCAGTCTCTTTTCTTCTTCCTTTCCTCCCTTAGGCTTTCTTGGTTTCTCTGGACACGGGACATGCAGTAGCTACCTCAGCTCTTACCTGTCCTCTCTGTTCAAACACCAACAGAGAAGAACCAGAATTTCTGAGTGTCACAAATTTTAAACAGACAAAATCTAATTGGCTTAGCTGAGGTCAGGGTTCCTGGAGAGGAGCCCTGGGGCCCTGGGGCCATGGGTCAAGTGGTCAACAAGCATTTAATAATCCCTTAAGTACAGGCAGTGTGCTTACTGCCATGACCCGATCAGATTTTTAAAACCATTGTTAATCGAGTGTTTCTGGAAGTCAGGGATTGTGCCTTGCACCAATTTCATTTCATCGTCGCAGCAACCCTTTGAGGGAGACATTATTACCCCCATTTTTTTTAACATATGAGGAAATTGAGGCTCAGAGAGATGGAACCATTTTCCTAAGACACATAGGTAATAAGAGCCAGAGGTAAGATTAGAACTCAGGTCTATCTGACTCCAGGTAGGCAAGTGTAACTACCAGGAAGTATTGCATGTAAGATATTTATTTCTTCTCTGAATGTAAGGAATGACTGAAGGAATGAGTGGCTCAATCACCATTATTTGAAAGATGTACTAGAACAGGGGAAGGTCATGTTTCCTTCCCAATCTTTTGTGGAGGCTCGTATGCTCTGATTCACACAGGGTCATTCTTAGGTCCCAGTTTAAAGTATTTTTTGAGCCTGTCATGGTACTTCATCTGCTGGCTCTCCAACCTTCTCCTCCTTCAATCCCATCCCCAACTCATGTGACAACCAGACCCCCGGAGGCACCCTGCCCTCCATCCTGCACTAAAGTTCCAACTTGCATCTTTTGCTCCTCAATACAAAATAATTGACAATATAGGACTTACTAAACAGAACTAAGCCTTTCTCAGACCCTTGTATGATGGGAAGTCTTGGAGGTTTCTGTGAGACGTCTGTTTCATGACCACAGGGCAATCTAAATAGGCCTGGATGTTCATGGTTTCAGCTGCTGAACCATCCCCAGACCCCTTTATGGAACTTTGCTTGGGGCAGTAGAGGCAACCTGGTTTAAGCGGTAATAAAACCCTGGAGAAAACTCTTGTCTTAGTAGCTGATCAGAGAAGAATTCCTTTTGGGGAAAGGACCTATATATTTGTGAAAACTGGTGAAACTACTTGGTGTGAGACCCCTTGAAGTTCATACCAAGAGTATTAGGAACTCACCAAATTCAAGGGTGGCTCTCTTTTCCAGGCTGTGCCCAACATTTTGATCTTTTAAAATAAGTAACAAAGAAGAAGCTTCTGGACACTGGAAGATGTGACAACCACTCAAAGACTGTTCTCCTGTCCGTCAGTATCAACTTGACCAACATTTGGCTATTACCATGCCACTTCAGTCTTCAGCTTGGGACGCATGTTCCTTTGTGACCTGTCTGAAGAGATGTCCCAGTCTGGGTAGCGGCATATCCAGAGTTTTTTCCACAGTGGATAGATATCTGCTTCAAAGGGGGAGATGATATTTTTATAAAGTCTCCTGGGGAAAATACTATTGGAGGGATGATATCAGATAATAACTCCCAAACCTCAATTGAGGTAGCATTAATGGTTCCCTCTTAGCTTTTTTTTTTTTTTTTTTTTTAATGGTACGCGGGCTTCTCACTGCTGTGGCCTCTCCCGTTGCGGAGCACAGGCTCCAGACGTGCAGGTCCAGCAGCCATGGCTCACGGGCCCAGCCACTCCACGGCATGTGGGATCTTCCTGGACCGGGGCACGAACCTGTGTCCCCTGCATCAGCAGGCAGCCTCTCAACCACTGTGCCACCAGGGAAGCCCCCTCTTAGCTTTTTAAATTGAACATTAAACAAAAAGAATGGCCCAATGATTGAATGACTATTACTTGTAGGTGTGTTCCAAGTACTATATTTGGAAATATAGTAAATATATATATTTACTATATATATTTTTCTGAGAAACATGCACACAGATCTTAGTGTGACTCCCTGGAAGCAAAGGGAACTAGTTAAATAAATTTTCATTCCCCCCCACCCAAAAAAAAATTGAAGGGAAAAAAATCTTAAAATGTATGTTGAGTTTGAAGAGGTTCGGTCAGGAAATTAAAAAAACATGCTGGGTATTTCTAATACAGGGAATTTAATACAGGGTATTGTTATAAAGATCTTGAAAGGGCTAGAAAAACAGAAATGAGAAGGAGATGGGAGGGAGAACAAAACGGAAGACACCTGGGCACCCAGAGTTGCTGGTGTCTTTGGCAGGAAGCACTGCCTCCCTGGGGAGCTTGTTGCAGTGAGATCTAAGTCAGTTAAAGTGGTATCTCCTTGGCCCGGGCTGGGACTGCTGAAAAAGAGCTGCTTCTGCCAGAGTGGTTGGAGTCCAGACTTAACCTAACTGCTGCAGCAGTTCTACCTGTCAGGGTGCCAGAGCAGGAAGCTTCTCACCAGTGCAATACCTGTCTCTTGGCAAGGTGCTCTAAGTGAAGTGTTGGTTTTTATATCTGGCTCCCCTAAGCTCACTTGAGCTCCTTGAAGGGATTGACTGCACTTTATTTGTGGTCTCATTCTTTTTAGTAATTGAGTTTTTACCTGGGCACATGGCTGCCCAGAATAAAGACTTCATTTCCCAGCATTCCTTGCAGCAAATATGGCCATGTGATCAAGTTATGACCAATGGGCTATGACTGGAAGTGAGGGAGGAGGTCTGCCTGCCTTCCCCTCCCTCTTTCTCCTTTCCACTGGCCAGAATGCGGATATGGTGGTAAACCATTTTGGACCATGTAGATGAAGGCAACATCTCTGTATTAGTTTTCTGGAGCTGCTGTAACAAAGTACCCCAAAACTTAGTGGCTTAAGAAACAGAAATGTATTGTCTTGCCTTTCTGGAGGCTAGAAATCCAAAATCAAGGTGTCAGCAGAGTTAGTTTCTCCTGAGGGGTGTGAGAGAGGCTCTGTTTCATGTCTCTAGACTGGCTTCTGTTGGTTTGCTGGCAATCTTTGGCATTCCTTGTCTTGGAGAAGCGTCACCCCAATCTTTGCCTTTGTGGCTATCTCCCTGTGTGCATTTCTCTGTCCAAATTTCCCCTTTTTATAAGGACACCAGTCGTATTGGATTAGGGGCCCACCCTACTCTGGGATAAGCTCATCTAAACTTAACAAATTACATCTGCGATGACCCTATTTTTCCAAATAAAGTCACATTCTGAGGTGACTGGGGGTGAGGACTTCCATGTATAAATTTTGGAGGGGAGGCAATTCAGCCCATAACCACCTCACAGTGGATGCTGTGCTGTGATTACCTTTTAGGACCGAAGGATTTATACCCACAGCTGCCAGCCCCCACCCCCCGCCGCCGCTTTCAGCCCTTGCTGAGACATGCCCTCAGCTGAAGAGAGTCTTCTGCTCCAAGGTCACATACCTTCCCTGGGGGAAGACAGTAACCAATGACCAGTCTCTGTGTGTATGTATAAAGGCCCAGCCCCATTACCTCAACTTGGACAACCCTGAAAAGCCATTGCAGCTACAGGGCACCCCAAAGGGGTGGCTGAGGCCTTGGTCGTGACTGTTTCACAGCCCCACTCCTCCCTCTGCTCAATCCAGCCCGTACCCTTTTCCACAGGTGTTCATCCTGCAGGTTAACTTCCATTTCTGAGTCTGTTTCCTGAGGAGTTCAAAGGGCAACACACCCTAAAGAACCCAAAGCAGAGAAGAATACTGTGTCCCTGGCCCCAGGGGGCAGCCCTATCGACCTCTACTGTTTACTGCGATATGAGAAGGAAAGAGACTCTGCTCCTCCATTTAATCCTGAGCTATCTGCAGCCTCTCTCACTGCGGCAGAACGTATGTCCCAAGAACTTGTTGAGGTGCAGGGGGTGGTACGCACTGAGCAGGTGATTGTGCTTAGTGAGCTCTGATGATCTCTCCAGCCTGGAATTTCCAGGATCCCCAGATTCTGTGAACACTGCGGAGCGGGCAGTGGTCCACGAATCGGTGCATCGCACGGGAAATTAAAAAATGCTTGTTTTGGAGGTTGCATCCAAGACCTCTAGCGTCTTTGCGGTGGGGCTCAGATGGTTGTGATGCTGCCAGCTGGGCAGCCATCAGAAGATGACATTTGGGGTGCACTGGTGTGGGGAAACTCATTGAGTTTTGCTTAGGGGACTTCTTCCAGCTCTGAGTGTCTCTCTTCCCAGCTCTGTTATTTTGTCGGGCTTCAATTTCTCCGTCTCTAGCACAGGACTGAGTTATTTGCAAGTCTCTTGCTCTGCCTGCTTCAGAAAGTTGCATGAGGCCAAATTGAGCCCAGATGAAGGGCTTTGAAAGGTCAGTAGTGCTGTCCAAATATACAAGGTGAGATGATCATGATTGGTATTGACATTAAAAGGCTGTTTTTGGTCACAGGTTGTGCAAACCAATGCTTGACAGATGGTGTTCCGCTAATGCTCCCAGGAGCCTTGTTACTGGGGGATTTTCCACTGAATGCAGTTTTCTTTCAAAAGTTTTGTTTTGAAACCAGAGAGCCAGTGAGGAGCGTTGGTTAATCCTGGATGTGGGCTGAGCAACTCAAGCTGAGCATGGGGCAGGCCCTTTAGCTAGGCCTGGACCTTTGCGTGACCTGGGAAGAGAAGCTCTTTCAGTCCCTAGGACAGCTGGCTGCAGTTGACCCAATGTGAGCTGCAGGCTTATTGCAGTTTCCAGAAGTCTCTGGGCTGAGGTGAGCCAAACTCTCTGCCTTTGTCTTTTTTTTTTAATTGAAGTCTAGTTGATTTACAATATCGTGTTAGTTTCAGGTGTACAGTGCAGTGATTCAGTTATATATATATTCTTTTTTTCAGATTCTTTTCCCTTATAGGTTATTAAAAAATATTGAGTATAGTTCCCTGTGCTATACAGTAGGTCCTTGTTGGTTATCTATTTTATATATAGTAGTGTGTATATGTTAATCCCAATCTCCTGTTTTATCCCTCCCCCCAACCCCCTCTCTGCCTTCGTCTTTTTTTTTTTAATTATTTTTATTTATTTGTTTTTGGCTGCATGGGGAAGTTGTGTGGGGGCTTTCTCTAGTTGCGGCGAGTGGGGGCTACTCTTCATTGCGGTGCGCGGGCTTCTCATTGCGGTGGCTTCTCTTGTTGTGGAGCATGGGCTCTAGGTGCACAGGCTTCAGTAGTTGCAGCCCGTGGGCTCAGTAGTTGCGGCTTGTGGGCCCTAGAGCGCAGGCTCAGTAGTTGTGGTGCATGTGGGATCTTCCCGGTCCAAGGCTTGAACCCATGTCCCCTGCATTGGCAGGCAGATTCTTAACCACTGCGCCACCAGGGAAGTCCCTCTGCTCTCATTTTGATATGCATTCTTTTGGGCAGGGGTATGTGAGGGACAGGGGGACTGGGAGGGGGAGGGAGGGAAAGGAGAGGGAGATCATAGCACACTGGAGCTGGAGGAGACCTTAGAGCCATCTAATCCACTCTCTTCCTATTGCCCGTCATGACACAAGGCTCAGAGAGGTTTATCTTGCCTAATAACATCACACAGCAAATTAGGAGACAGCTGGGTGCAGAACACAGGATTTTAAACTTCTAGGCCTGGGGCTGTTCGCCACCCACAGAAACTGTTGACTGCAGCTTCCTGGAAGGTTCTGCAGAGCTGGGGAGTTGGGTGGAGTGCAGACTCATTTGCTTGGACGCAATTTCCCATCTCAATAGCTGGTTCCTACCTCTGGTGTTGCTAGATCCTTGTTAGATTAGCCTCTCAGAAGCAGCCATGGGCAGTGACCTGGCCGGCCCTGGTTGACCCTACTTTGAAATGCAGTAGAAAGTTGATTATGGTCTGGTGCAAGGGCACTGTGACACCTTCTGCTTCTCAACAGACTGCCCCAACCACTGCCAGGAAGTGCTCCATTGAAAGGCCCTCTTTGGAGCTGCCTTTCTAAGATTCCTCTATTTAAAATGTAAATACCCCTGGGAGGCAACACTTTTCCATCTGACCTGCTATTGTTGTCAGGGAGTGTCTCTGATCTCAGAGCTGGTTCCCAGAGAGAATTGAACTGGGTGCAGTGAGGGGGATGGTAGGGTGACAGGGAGAATATGGAAGTGAGGACTGAGGCGTGGGAAACTCCTTTTTCTCGCTGCACAACTCTGGTGAGGGCTGGTGGGCTTTTGGGCCCAGTCCCTGCCTGGGTGAGGGCCATTTGCCCTTCTTGCCCAGTGACCTTGACCTGACTCCCCAGTTCTGAGGACTGCCTGGGAAGCCCGGGCTATCCTCAGAATTGGGCCCACCTTTGACTCCTCTCACAGGTGGGGAGCAGGGGATTTCAGGGTGGGCTCCACAGCTGAGCACAGGGGCTACAGGGGTACAAGGGCCCAGGAAGAGGGCTAGCAGACACTTCTGGCCACTTTGGGGGGCAAGGAAGGGCTCATAATGACCTTTCCTCTGCTCAAGGCCTCAAGGTACCCTTGGTGGGGAAGCAGGGGTGGGCTCAGATCTCCGTCATGGCCATGGGAAGTCTTGAGGAGGGGTCTTTGCAAAGGCAGGGGAGGTCCCTCTCTTCCTAGTGTTATTTCAGGGGAAACCAGAAGAAACCCTGACCCCTAAATATATCCACACCCCACCCCCCACACCATTGGCTCTGCCTTCTCACCAATGGATCAGCATTTCTTTGAAAAAAGAAAGAACATTAAAAAAAAAATTGTCATGAATATCATAGAAAATCTAGAAATGCATAAAGAAAAAACAAAAACAATCATCTATAATCCTATTGCCCATAGACAAGCACCGTGAACATTTTGGCTTGTGTCCTCCCAGTATTTGGGCTGTGTGTGTGTGTGTGTGTGTGTGTGTGTGTGTGTGTGTGTGTGTGTGCATCTGTAAATATATGTGTATGCATGGGTGTATATGTATACATGCGTGTGCGTGTATTCAAACGTGTGTGTACATATGTATCTATGTGTGTATGCATATACATGTGGTTGTGTGCATGTGTATATATGTGTATGTGTGCGTGTGTGTGTAGGGTCCACCAAAAATAGCCCTCTTCCCCATCTGATGTCTGAACTCCTTGGGAGAGTCTGAAGAGCTGGGACGGAAAGTCTATGAAGAGAAGAGAAGGGAGAATTACAGAGGTGCGGGCAGAGTTAAGGAACAGATACTCAGTGGTGTGGCGCTCTAAGGCTAGCAATAGCTGGAAGGACTTACCTCCCCTATGGATGCCAGGAAGGCAGAGGGATTCCATTTAGAGGAGCTGTAGCCACGGAGGGGGTTATAGGACAGGATCCCTGACCACAGAAGGATGCAGAAGGTGCTAGCAGTAGGGCACTTGTCATCCTCCGACCCTTGCTGGTGCCTCCAATGGCTTCACCCAACTGAAAGCCAGAACTCAAGGGGAGTCAGCCTCCCTGGGTCAGAGAAAGAACAGAATGGATAGGGGTTGAGTGGGCGGTGCAAACAATAGGTAAAAGAAACTTCCTCCCCTGTGGAGGAGTGAATGAGGAGCTGGCGAGAGGATGACTTTGATGGTCGATCTACTTCACAGCTAAGTAAAAGTCAGGAATGGGGGAAAAAGTCCTTCTTCCTCCCCTTCCCCTCCCCCACCTGTCTGTCTGTCTATCTCTCTCTCTCTGTTTACCTATCTAACTATCATGTCTATCTGTCTCTAAATTCTTCTAGGAGAAAATTGTAGGTGGTATGACGTAGCAGCTAAGTTCAGGCTCTGAAACCAGACCACTTGGGTTGGAGTGCTGGCTGGACCACTTGAGAGCAGTGGGGGAAAAGAAAGCAGCGGGAGTTTGAGCTGCTTATCTCACTGCTCTGAGGCTCACTTTCTGCGTCTCTCAATGGGACCAGTGGGAGGATGAGATGAGTGAATACATGTAAAATGTTTAGAACAGTGCCTGGAATATAGTAGGTGTCAGTTAGTTTGTAGCTATGCCAACAGCCCATTGTATTAAGTTGTATTAAGACCTAGTGAATAGTTGGGTAACGCTTCCTCATGCAAAGAAAGAAAAGAGCCAGTCACCAGGTCATGGGAATGGGGGCGGGGCTGGGGTTGGCTTGCCCTGTCTCCAGTGTCTCACCCCACGTTAGATTCAGATTTCCCAGTCAGGGCCTCTAGAGGGTCTTTCTGGGCATTTCTATTCTAGTTCAAGCCTTTGAAAATGAAAATCCTCTGGGGGTAGGAGCTATTCTCACCGAGGTGCTAAGAGTTTCTCTGCAAAAGGCAGGAAGGAGCACGTGAGGCGCCAAGACCAGCTCTTCTGGACCAGGGTGCACTGAGTCCCTGTCCCCTGACCCCACCTGGCTGCCTTCCCACGGGGCTCCCCTGCCTGACATGAAGTGAGGCTCAGTGGTCTCAGCCAGGCCTGCCTCAAGGCCCTCTCTGCCCTTCTTAGGTAGCAAGTCATGAAAGGAGCCTCAGTTTCCTCACCTGTAAAATGGGAACAATAACCCTTCATTTGCTTGTAGTGAGGTTAAATGCAATACAATAATGCATCTGTGGAGCTTGCTTGAGTGCCTGGCACAAAACACAAAGGCAGCATATGGTCATGTAAAAGAAAACCAAAGGACCTGAATAGACATCTCTCCAAAGAAGACATACGGATGAGCAATCAGCACATGAGAAGATGCTCAGCATCATTATCATTAGGAGAATGCAAATTAAAACCACAATGAGAAATCATCTCACACCCATTAGGGTGGCTATTATTATTATTATCACTATATTTTTTGTGTGTGGCCGCACCGCGTTTCTTGCGGGATCCTAGTTCCCCGACCAGGGATGGAACCCGTGCCCCCTGGAGTGGAAGCGTAGAGTCCTAACCACTGGACTGCCAGGGAATTCCCTAGGATGGCTATTCTTTTAAAAAATGATAACTGTTGATGAGGATGTGGGGAAAATAGAGACTTGTGCCCTGAGAGTAGGAATGTGAAATGGTGCAGCCACTGTGGAAAACAACATGGTGGTCCCTCAAAAAATTAAATGTAGAATTACCGTTTGATCCAGGAATTCCATTTCTTTTTTTTTTTTTTTTTAATTTATTTTTGGCTGCATTGGGTCTTCGTTGCTGTGCGCGGGCTTTCTCTAGTTGCGGTGAGCGGGGGCTAGAGCGGAGGCTACTCTTCGTTGCGCTGCGCGGGCTTCTCATTGCGGTGCCTTCTCTTGTTGTGGAGCATGGGCTTTAGGTGCACAGGCTTCAGTCGTTGTGGCTCGCGGGCTCAGTACTTGTGGCACGTGGGCTCAGTAGCTGTGGCTCGTGGGCTCTAGAGCGCAGGCTCAGTAATTGTGGCGCACAGGCTTAGTTGCTCTGCAGCATGTGGGATCTTCCCGGACCAGGGCTCAAACTCGTGTCCCCTGTATTGGCAAGTGGATTCTTAACCACTGCACCACCAGGGAAGCCCAGCAATTCCATTTCTGGGTACACGCCCAAAAGAAATGAAAGCAGGATCACGAAGAAGTATTTGTACACTCATGCTCATAGTAACATTATTCAAAGTAGCCAAAACGTGGAAGCAACAAAGTGTCCATTGATGAATGAAGGGATAAACAAAATGTGGTATAGACATAAGATGGAACATTGTTCAGCCTCAAAAAGAGAATGAAATTCTGACAAAAGCTATAATACAGGTGAACCTTGAAGACATTATGCTAAGTGAAACGAGCCAGTCACAAAAGGACAAATATTGTTTGATTCCACTTTTACCAGAAGCCTAGAGTAGTCGAAATCACAAACAAAATGTCGAATGGGGGGAGGGTGGAAGGGGAGTTAGTGTTTCATGGGTACAGAGTTTCAGTTTGGGAAGATGAAAAAATTCTGGAGATGGATGGCGGAATGATGGTTGCACAACAGTGTGAATGTACTTAATGCCGCTGAACTGTACACTTAGAAATGATTAAAATGGTAAATGTCAGGCTATGCATATTTTGCCACAAAAAAGTAAGCAAACCAAACCAAACCAAGGAAGTTACAATAACAACGTTATTGTTAACAACAATTACTGTTATCTTTCTGAAAGTGGATCTTGTTTCTTAACACTTGTCTTTCCCAGCCCAGGGCAGTTCCAGGCTCTAATGAAAAAAACCATTGGTAGTTGTAAGATCATCTCCTCCTCTTGGTCTTCCTTCTCCATTTCCTTCTTCTTCTGGAGGACAGGTCCTGGGTCTTTTCCCCATTTATTTCCAGAGCCTAGCACATTGCCTGCTTACTAGAATTTTTTTTTTCAATGAAAAAATGACAAAGCCTATTCCTAGGAAAAGATTTGTCTCTGTTCTCTCACTTATACTCCTAGAAATGCATCTTGAGGCTACTGATGTGGGTTATACAAAGGCAGCAGAGCAATGAAGAAGCTAATAAAAAAGACAGCTCCTCTCTTCCAGAGGGATCAGAGCTATCTCAGTTTATTGAGATAGAACCTGATAGGTGAAAATTGAAAGCTTTGAGGCAGAAGAGCCAAGACTTGGTGAGAGAACAGCAAGGTTTCATCCCTTTATAGAAATGCTGAGTCCTTAATCACTAACCAGAAAAACAGGCAAGTGTCCTCTCCAAGATTCGAGTCACTTCCAAAGAGACCGGCTTCATTCCTTCAGGAATAAGAGGCTTTCCCAGCACTTTGTTTTATTCGTTGAACATTCCTTTGAAATGTTCTAATTTTGAGGTACACAATAGTCATTTCTTGGTAGAGCAAAATTTATCTCAGGGTTTGAGAGCTAGTAGGTTAAAACCCTTGGAGACTGGAATGAAAGTCCTGTTTGCCTGTCTGGCTTATTTTCACAGAGCCTTTGGAACCGGTCCTTTCTCATCTTGTAGACCATGTGACTCATCTTCGGAGTGAGAGGAAAAAAGGAAGAGGCAGAACTGGGGGTCTTTGACCTAACTGACAAGGGCAGCAGATGGGCTGTTTATTGCCTCACTTTGTCCTTAAGAGGGTCTGTGTGTGGTTACTGCAAATTTCACTACTCTTTTGTGCACACCACGGTTGCCAATTGTATTAGTTAGCTTTTGCTGTGTGACAAATGACTCTAAAACTTAGTGGTTTAAAACAATAGCCATTTATTCAGCTCATGAGACTGGGTGTGACTGGCTGTTTCTCTTATCTGGGCCAGGTATGACTTACAGCTGTTGGGTTCATGCATCTGTGGTCAGCTGTGAGATGACTTGGGGGCTGGCTGGCCTAGGGTGGCCACAGCTGGGCTGGCTCATCTCTGCTCCATGTGGCCTCCCATCCTCCAACAGACTGGCCCCGTCCAGGCTTGCTCCTGTGGCAATTGTCCAAGGCCGAGAGAGAGATAATAGAAATGGACAAGGTCCCTTGAGATCCAGGCTTGGAATTGGCTGGACGTTACTTCCACTGCATTTTATTGGTCAGAGTGAATAATAAAGCCAGCCCAGATCCACGGAGTAGGGAAATTGATTCAAGGAGGGGAATGATAGCAGGCCGTTTTTTGTAAACAATCTATCATTCTAACTTTACAAGTCTGCTATCATCTGGGACACCAGGTGGATGGGAGAAATAATGAAATAGCAGAGTGCTTGCCATTAGTCATGCTCAGGAAATACTGAATAAATAAATAAAAACATTTTGGGCTTCCCTGGTAGTGCAGTGGTTGAGAGTCCACCTGCCGATGCAGGGGACACGGGTTTGTGCCCCAGTCCGGGAAGATCCCACATGCCGCGGAGTGGCTGGGCCCGTGAACCATGGCTGCTGAGCCTGCGCGTCTGGAGCCTGTGCTCCGCAGCGGGAGAGGCCACAACAGTGAGAGGCCCGTGTACCACACACACACACACACACAAATCTTATTAGGCAGAGAAGATAAAAGTAAGAATAAGATGCAGTCCTTGCCCTCAAGCATCTCAGAGCCAAGAGGGAAGACAGATGCATAAACAGATGATTCTGATACAGCGTGGTCAATGTGGCCTTAGCAGTTTGGATGGGGTATTGCAGACACCGATAAGACACAGGTCCCCCTCACCCAGCCTGGGAGCGGGGTGTGGGGAAGCCAGAGGCAGTGAAATAGAGTGGTTAAGAGTATAGTTTCCAGCCATCTTGCCCAAGTTGAAATCCAGTTCTGATGCTGGATGTGACCTTGGGCAAGTCCCTTGACCTCTCTATACCTCAGTTTCCTCATCTTTAACATGCAGATGTTAAAAGCAGTGCTTACTTCATGGTGTTTGCATGAGTTTTAAATGAACTAATATTTGAAAAGCACTTATAACAGTGACTAGCCTATAGTAAGCATTGTGTGTTAGCTATTATTATTATCAATTATTTTTAATAATTAGTAGGTGTTAGCCAGATGGGGGCTTGCGAGAGGTCAGAGCATTCTAGATGTTGGGGGTTTGGTGAGACCCTACTGCATTCTCCTCCCTTTTAGTTGTGAACCGACTGAGAAATGAACACAGGAATCAGGTGGAGGTGAGAGGATCAGTGTTGTAACTGCTAAAGGTGGACTAGAGATCTCAGCTTGGCTTTGAGGATGACGTGGATTTCCTGCTCCTTCCTATAAAGCTGGCATATATTTAGGGTTCAACAGGTTATTATTTATGATTCCACCTTGATGTTAACTACTGGATTTCTTGGGCTATAACTGAATTTTAAATCTACTGGAAATAAAAACTCTGAGAACCTTTCTTGCTTGCCCCCCTACCCCCCTTTTGTCTTTCCCTGCCTCCCTCCATGGAACCTGAATATGCCTGGCGTTTGCTTTCCCAGCCTGCTTTGCAGCTAAATGTAACTATATGACAAAGTTCTGGTGGAGGGGGTGGGCTGGGAAGTATTTGCATCTCCCATAAAAGGAGAGACAGACATATGAAGGGGCTCACACCACCCCAACGCTTCTTACTTTGAAAGCCATAGTATGAGAATGTGATGTCTGGAACTATGGCAGCCATCTGTGACCATGAGGTAATAACCCAAGAAAGTTAAAAAAAAAACAACAACCAATAAACTAAGAATGGAAGAGAAGAAGAATTGAAAGAGCCTGTGTCCTTGATGTCTTTGTTGAACTGCTGAGCCAGCTCTGGAACAATGTACCTCCAGTCTTCTTGTCATGCAAGATAATAACATGTCTTCATTGTTTGTCACTTTTACTTCATTGTTTTGTTCCTTGTTGTTAAAAGCATTCTTATATAAATCCTCTCATTACAGGAGGAAGGTGCAACTAACAGCCAACTAAGGCTGTTCAAAACAATGTGCCACATTCTAAAAGGTTCTTCCCAAAAAAGGTCCAGCAAGTGTACTCCCCCTTTATGGTGACTGCTCTGAAATGGACACCATTCATTTTGGATTTATGTGTTTTAATGAATTAAAAAAAAATCAGTCTCATTTCTTTATAGTTACACACTTGGGCTTTAGCTCAGCTTATTTCAATATTTACTTAGCACCAATTGTTTCAAACATAGTAATAGCACTAGTGACACACAGTGAAAAAGAGACCCAGACCCTGCCCAGTTCAGGGGGGGAGGATAAACAGATAAACAGATAGTTTCAAAAAATGGACATTTCAATGATGATATGGAAGTACAAAGGAGGGGAAACAGCCACATGGTTGGGGGAGATGATGGGGGTAGCAAATCAAACCAGGAAAGAGAATATTTATTGAACACCTACTATGGGGTGTACAGAGTATATGAATGCGTGGCTTTTATCTTGAAGTCCTGGTTCTGGAATCCAGATCAGCTCATGAGAACTGCCTTCCTGCCTCATCTTTTCAACATCAGCAGATTAAGGTAGATTAATTTATACCTCCATAAATGACAGAGAGATGGGTGGGGGAAGCACAGCCAGCATGGACACTAATCAACATACCTAGGATCAACATATGAGGGTTTGCTTATTTGCATAGAGCCAATCAGAGCAAAAGTGTGAGCAGCAGCACTACAGTGAAACCAATCACAGAAAAGGAGCCCGGGAACCATGAGCTTTCAAAGCTGGACGGCATTTGTTGACACGATGGGGGCTGTGTGGTGCCCCTCTGCATGCCCCTTCCCCACTGCCCTAAGGAACCCTTGGGAGACTTTCGTCAGAGGCTCTGAATCATGCTCTCATGAGAACTCTTGTACTGGATCCAACCCACACTGATGGCTGAGACAATTGCTGAGGTGAGAGGGAGAACGTCCATTCTTACAGGTGACTGATTCCTACAGGTACCTTACTGGACATTAAGGCACCAATAAGGCCTTTTATCCCAAAGGAATACATGTGTTTGCATTAAGGTGAAGGTTTAGTCTAGACAGTTTAGATAATTTTATATTGCAAGATCTTTCAATGTTAAGTAATCTTGTGTGTGTGTGTGTGGGTGTAATCTGAAAGGCGTCCTCTGATGGGTTTCTACTTATAGAGCCAGTGCAATGAACAAAGCCCAGCTCACTGTAGCCTTAAACCCCTGTAGCTCTGACCAGGTGCTTGTAAACAGGGACTATGCCAGATACTTCTAAAATAATGAGGATGGAGCTTGTGGGGTCCACTGTCTCTGCAACTCTGTTGTTTATAGGTTTCACTCAAGAGGCCAGAGCCATAATCAAGGTTGGACTTTACAAATCCAGGAAAACATCCTTAGAGGACAAGATCACCCCTGGCCAACATTGCCATATGGGACTTGTTTGCAAAAGGGAAGTTCTCCTTCACCTGCACTGACACTTCTTGAGCTCATCTGGCTATGCTTGAAATTCTGTAATTAGAGTTTCATCCCTTTGGCTAAAGTCAACCAGGCAATCTGTGCCTTGTTAAGTACATTGCTTGGAGAGTGAACCATTACATTTACTAGTCACAAAAGTGATGTTCTCATATTCCTTCCTCTCACTGGATGCCCTGAGCAGCCCAGTAAGATAAGTTTGATGATTATACCTGTTTAATTGATGAGGAAACAGAAGCTCAAGCAGAAGCCAAAATCTAAACCCTTGCCTTGAATTCCACATTTCTATGGATGACGTGGGCTCTCGGGTCTCACATTGCTCACGTAAAACTTGGACACGATAATGCAATAACACAACTCTCCTGGACGTCATCAGGAGGACCAAATGAAGCGTGCTGCTCTTTCGCTTGTTAGTTCCTTCATTCCCATTTAGCAGGTGGGTCTTCATAGTTCTGATCTGAGGGGCAGAGGGCTACCAACATGCATGAGGAGAAATTGCTGTCCCAACAGTAAAAAGTAACAATATCTCCCTTTAATTGAGCCCTTATTATGTGCCAGATGCAAGGCATACTTCAATATAATCCTCCCCAAATTATTTGTTAGGTATTGTTCCCATTTTGTAGATGCAGAAACTGAGGCCCAGAGAAATCAAGCAATTTGCCCAAGGTCACACAGCTAGCAATGGAGGGAGCTGGGTTTTGACTCAGATCCAGAACTTTCATTCTCCATGTACATGGCCTCTCCTACGTTGGACTTCCTCTGCTCTCTATTCCCTTCGACATTGGCTGCGCTTGTTTTAGGTAGATGCAGCTGGCTGCTGTGGCGCCACACAGTCAAATGGAGCTCTGACCAGCAGGTAGACCCAGGACCCAAGCAATTTGGTGAGAGCAGGGGGATTCTTAACCACTGAGCTACCAGGGAAGTCCGGAGGTGGCTGTTCTTTTTGAAAGAGCAGGAAGCCAAGCTGAAGCCAGGGAGGGGTTCTTTGTCCTGCCCTTTTTTTCTGGCTCGCTGTATTCTAATCTGGAGGCTGAAAGCTCCGTGCATTCCATTTCCTTATAAAAAGGACATCGAAACCCTGCAACGGACTATGTAGAAAGTATTTCACAAGTGACTTTCACAAACATGCCCCCCACGTTTATTTTTCATTTTGTCAATGTCCCTACGATGGAGTATTGCTGTCTCCCATTTTACAGGTCACACAGTTAGTGGCAGACCTGGTCCTTTGACTCCATCTTCTATTCTCTTTCCATCACATCACTTCTCCCTGAGTTCTTCAAGTTCTTTGAGTCTGTCCTAGGAGCTGGTCAATTTTTCTGCCTGGTAGTATATATTTTAGGCTTTGATGATCATATGGCCTCTGTTGAAACTACTCAATTCCACTCTTATAGCTCAAAAGCAGCCATAGACATACATAAATAAATGGGCATGGCTGTGTTCCAAGAAATCTTTATTTATGGCATTGAAATCTGAATTTCATATAATTTGCAGATATCATAAAGCACTGTTCTTATTTTATTTTTCCAACGACTTAATAATGTGAAAATCAGCCTTAGGTTGTGCAAGACACAAAACAGGTGGTGCAGGTCCCTGCTCTATCTTTATTCATAAAACTGGGGAGCACACATGCCTCTCTCTTAGGCTTGTATGGATTAAATGAGATCGTACAGGGGATGCGCTTTGCACAGGGGACATCATCGCTCTTATAACCCACCTGTAAGAGCATGAACTTCCCTGAGCTTCCATTTCCCCATCTATAAAGAGGGAAGTGTTGGCCACTTGCAGCCCTAGTAGTCTGTGAATTTCTGCCAAATTGCTTCTTAATTTTTAAAAAATTTTTGGCCGCACTGCACAGCATATGGGATCTTAGTTCCCCCACCGGGGATCGAACCTGCTTCCTCTGCAGTGGAAGCGCTGAGTCCTAACCGTTGGACCACAAGGGAAGTCCCTGAAATTGCTTCTTGATAAAGAGCTTTGACTGCCTGCCTTCTCCTGTTCCTGAGGACATCCATGCCTCCTGGATCGCCCCTGAATTTCTCCACTCCACTTCCATTTTTGCCAAGGTTTTTTTTTTTTTTTTTTCCTCTGTCCTGGTCATTAGGTATTTTGTGTCTTGGCTTGCCCTGAAGTGAACTAGAGTTCTTCTGCCTGTTTCATAGAGATTTTCGTGGGCAGAGGCTCAGCCACTTGGTGGTGCTGTGGGAAAATGTTTCTTCTCATAAAGCCACCTGGAATTTCTCCCAGAGAACTTCAGGTTTCAAGGGAGGAACACAAGAAATGGTACTTCTGCGGAAAAAAGAGTGTGGTTCACACCTGGGCATGAGTTTTCTGCCTTGGTCCACATCCTGTTAATTTGGGCAGTCAGGGCTCTGAGTTCTGAGGTTTCAGGAATCCCTAGTGGGGTGCTTGCATTGGAGGGGCTATGGGAAGACAGATCTGGGGAGACTCCCAATTCATCCGAATTCCTGGCTGTTTCCCAGATGTCCCCTCTTCTGTCTTGTTGGGGGAGGGAGTCAGTCTCTCTCCTCTCCAAACAAAACATGCAGTTCTCTTTGGAGCCACTCAAATGGCCTTTATCTTTCAGTGAGCTGACTTTTTGTGGTTTTTATAGAACTGCTGTTTGCGAGATGTGATGTTGCTTGGATACTAGCTGTGGTGGAGCCAAAATACCTGAGTTTGAGTCCTGGCTCCCCATTTGTGAGCTGCCAGAGCTTAGATAGGCACTCAATCTCTTAGCACATCAAGTGTATGTGGGGAAAGTAAAAATCTCTAATCCCAAGTAAAATATCATTATGAGAATGAAAAGAAGCCAGTTGTGTGAAGGCATTTTGTAAACTGTCAAGCAAGATACTGATGGGAGGTCTTAGAAACTTCCCGAGAGCAGAGGACTCCATTGATTACTCTTGATCCCCAGTCCTGGCACAAGGAGTGCACCTTACAGATGCTCAAGGAACATTTGCTTCATGAATAAATGAAACCGGTGGATGCAGAGAGCATGAAGGGAAGTGGAGACTGGAAATGTGCCTGTTCAATTAAGGGTTTCAAAGGATGAGGCTGCAGAAGGAGCTGGAACAGCAGACCCTTGAGAGGAATTTGGGGCACCTGCCTCATCTGCTGGGAAGGCAGCTAACGCATCCCTCACCAGCTGGCTGCCTGGGCAGCCTGGCTCCGGTTGGACCCAGCTGTCAGGCCCCGGGCTGTCTAAGGCCTGGGGAACTGCTCTAGAGCAGGTGGACCAAAGAACTTCTGCCATCACAGGCAGACCGGTGACATGCCTGGAATGCCCTCCCTATCGAGCCTGCTTTTAGAGCTTAAGTCCCTGGTGACAGTAAACATAATGGACGTAGGGCCTGACACTGAGCTGCCCTGGGTCTTGGCTGAAGGACCCATATCCCAGGGCTAGAAATACAAACAAAAACAGGACAGGTAAATATAGGCAATTATGTAGGGTATCTAGAGCCCAGGCCTATTTTTCCCTGACCTAACTTTTTTTGTTTGTTTGTTTGGGACAGAATTACTTGGGAAACTGTAATTGCTTTACATGGTTGTTATAGCTGATAGAATAAATTTAATAATATTATTAATTAAACCGTAAGATAGCAGCTCCCAGTTTGTCAGTGCTTACCGCATGCCTATGTAGGTATTATACTTAAACACTTCATAGGCAGCATCTTATTTAGTCATATAAGGTAAGCATGAACCCCGCAGGATCACATCGCACAACTCTAAAAGGTAAGTATTACTATAATACCCATTTTACAGACGAGGGAACTGAGGTTTAATCTTTAATTACTTACCGGGGTCATGGAACTAGCAGATGAAAGAGCTGGAACTCAAATTATTCATCCATCCATTCATTCATTCCACAAATAATTATTGAGCACCTATTATATACTAGGTACTGGGGATTCATGAGCAAGTAATATAGATAAAAATCTCTGCTTTGTCCAGACAGACACAACAAATAAGTAGATTGTGTAATATTATACACTGGTCAATGCAATGGTGAAGAATAAAGGGGGTAAGTAGCACCAGTGGTGGGGTGAGGGAGAAGAGGGTGGGCTGCGATTTTAAACAGGATGATCAGGAAAGACCCCACTGGCAAGGTTACATCTGAGCAACAGTAGAAGGTGCTGCTGGGTTGCTGAGTTGTGTGGAAGTGAGTCAGAGAGTATAACTTTAATGCCTTTGAACTTTGCCCAATGGGGCAAATTGAAAAATTGGAGTCCAAGGAAGACTTCGATGGATTTACCTTTCTCTTAAGTTCATTCTTTCTTTCTGGGGGTATGCCTTTCCAGAGTAAGAAATAAGCAGGTAAACTAGGGAGGAAGTAAAGGTAGTCAAATTCATCCATCCATCCATCCATCCATCCATCCATCCGATGTTTATATGGTACACGTTATCAGGCAGATCTATACGTCTATTAGAACGAAGAATAAGATCGAGCTCTGTACCGCTGGATACAATGGCTATTAGCCACATGTGGCTATTGAGTGCTTGAAATACGGCTGTGTGACTGGGGAACTAAAATTTTAATTTCATGCAATTAACTAAAATTCAAATTATAAAACCTTGGGGTAGTGGAAAATATTTTTCTGTTAAATACAACTTTATTTTTTTGCTAGGGTTACATTTCAGTTTAACCATTGCAAACTTAGCTCTGAATTAAGATTTACTGTAGGTGTAAATTATGCAAAAGAAGAATGTAAAATATCACATCAATAAGTTTTTATATTGAATACATGTTGATTGCATATTGAAATAATATTTTGAACATACTAGGTTAAATAAAATATATGATTAAAATTAATTTCTCGTTTTTCTTTTTAACTCATTTTTAATGTGGCTGCTAGAAAAGTTTAAATGCTATACATGGCTCACATTATATTTCTGTTGGACGGTGCTGTTCTAGACCTGACTACCCTGGAGCTCTCAGGCAACTGGGCAGAGCTGGGCACATAATCGAATAACTGTACTACCATGAGGCAAGCGCTGTAATAGGCTCAGGAACTGAGTGTTCTGGAGCGAGAGCCTTCAGTTCTGATTAGCACAGGATCGGAGGCAGAGTGATATCTTAAGCTAGGTGTCCGAGGTGAGTAGGAGTTTGTCGTCTGGAGGACAGGAAGGGGGGTGTCCCAGGCATCGGGTGCAGCACGTATAAAGGTGGAGAGAAGTACCCCAGAGACGATGGGCGCTTGGTGGAAGGAGGTGGTGTGGATCTGAATCAGGAGAGGGTCGTTACGGTCAGACCTTGCAGGGAAAGAGAAGCCGGCATTGCTCAGGAAGAGAAAGACACATGGCTGGTCCCCCGCGTGGCAGCCACTATGCCAGATGCTTTCTCCTGTATTAGCCTATATTAGCTCATTCGTTGACTCCACACAAACTTGTTGAGTACCTACTATGTGCTAGTCATTGTTCTAGATGCTGAATATACAGAGGGAACAAGACAAAGTCTCTGCTTTCAGAGACATGAAGGTCATAATATACAGGACAAGGAGGAAGGAGAAGAAACCAAGGTCAGAGAGGTCGAGTGCCTTGGGCAAAGTCACACAGCTGGTGATAGGTAGGACCACGGTTCTGATCTGGGTCTTTCTGATGCTAATGCTGATGCTCTCATTACCCTGTCAAGCTGCCCTGTATGTTAGGCCAAGGAATTTGGACTTTGCCCTGAAGGCCATAGGAGATCAGTAGAAGAGGTAGATACAGGGTCAGATAGACGTTTGTTTTAGGAACGTCGTATGGTGACCAGGTGGGGGAAGGATGGCAGAAAGGAGACTGCCTAAAGAGCTATAGTCCTTGCTTTGTAGTTCTTGTGGGTGCCTCTCCTTAGCCCCTGTCAGAGTCACCTCCCCTGTGCCTCTCCAAATCACTTCCCTCCCTCCTCAAGCCTATTTTCAGTACAGTGGTTGCAGGGAGACTTTTCAAACCCAAATCTGATTATGTCACTGCTCTCATCAGATTGGTCAATGGCTTCCTGCCTGAATAAAATAAAAGAATAAAAGCCAAAGTCCTCCCACCACTCCACAAAGCCCTAGAGGATTGGGTCCTCTGTTAACTCTCGGGACTCAACTCCTATTCCACTCTACTCGCAGTGACCGCTGCACTGTCCCATCAACAGGCCAAGGATATTCCTGCCTCAAGGCACTTACTAGACCCTATGGCTGGGAGGGTCTTCCCCCTGATATGCATATCGTTCCCCAGAGACCTAGATGGTATATTCTCTCTCTTCCTTGGAGCCTCTGCTCAAATGTCCCCTTATCAGAAAGCCTTTTCCTTACTGCCCTCATCATTCTCTACCTCCTTACCTTGCTTTATTCTTCTTGCTAGCCCTTACCGTTACCGGACACGTGATACATTTATTCGTCTATCTATAAACCAAACGAAGGCAGGGGCTTCGTTTTTGTTCACTTCTGTATCCCGAGTACCTAGAATCACGGTGAGCCCATGGTAAGCACTTAGCTCACGTGACTGAGTGCACTGGCCCATGCAGGGAGCAAAACATAGAGAATTCTTTGTATCTCCCCAACCTGCCCCGAACGCCCCATGTAACCTCAAGGAAACCCAAAGGCTTTTCCACTGCAGCCAGTTAGAGTTCTTCCCACATGACCCCAGTGCATCCCTGCATGTGACACGTGTACTCTCTTGACTTTCTGGCAGCCACTCTTTCCAGGGTGGTATGGTATTGTTTGCTCCTGCTGGAGTCCTGCCAGCGTTTTCCCTGTTGATGGGGAATTTATCACATTTCAGTTTCTTTTCTCGATAACAGAACCTTCCAACGAATCCCCGCTGTTGTATTCCCACAGGAAGCCGGTATCTTATTTTTCAGTATAAAGTTTAGGACAGAGAAAACAAAGCAAATGGAGCTGCTGCCAATCGTCCACTTGCCCCATTCTCTTCACACGTGCATGAAGAAGGGAGGAAAAGAAGGAATGTGCCGGGAATGTAGAACTGAAATCTCCAAAAGGGATCGCAAATTGTCAGCCCCGAGGGGCATCTCGCCTGATGACAGGATTCCACAGAGAGGCGAAGGTACCTGCCCAAAGTACCACCTCTGGGTACAGTAGGGGCCAGGAGCGCTGTCACTTGTCCCGTTGGTTGTCCGCATACTCCGGTGGATACCCAAAGTGATGCTTTTCCCAACAGGACCCTTTTGTTCCCTCAGTCACCAAAGAGAAGAGGAGAATGGAAAGTAGGATCTCAGTCTGGGTTATTTCAGTTGAATCCTCGTAATATCAATGGATTTTACTGAAAATTCTGTTTCCTGGTGTCATCTGTCAGCCCCCCTGAAAAGGTCCTCCCTTGTATCCTTTTATACACATAATGTAATACCAGTGGGAAAATGGCAAAAAATAATAACAGCCAACATTTATTGGACGCTATCTCGTGTCATCTTGTGTTGTTCTTAGTGCCTTTTTTTTTTTGCATTAACTCAATCAATCCTCAACAGAAACCCTTTCAGCTAGGTATTATTAGTGTCCCATTTTAAAGATGGGGAAACTGAGAAACAAAGAAGTTGCCCAAGATCACACAGTTTGAAAGTGGTAGAGCCAGGATTTGAACTCAGCTGGTTCTGATTCTGGAGCCTACGCTCTTAACCACCGTTTTTACTGTTTCTCTAGCCACTTAGCGTAGAGAGAAACACAGCTTCTGTTTCGATTTTTGAGGAAATTTTAGTTTTTATTTTAAGTCTATATTCCACATTCAAATAGCCTGGGCTCTCCCAAGAAGTCTGGTGGCTGGAGGTCAGTTGAATGTTGTAAATTGTGTTTATTACCCACAGACTAGAAACGTCAGGAAGATGAGACTAGGCCTGTCTCGTTACAGTGCATTCTCAGCCCCAGATGCCTGGTATGTAGTGAGAAAAAAAGAAATATTGTTGAATGACTAAATTTGTTTCTTACTAGTTTTATGACTATTGAATACTACTCTTGTTTGATCACAGATACTTGTAACCTGGGAAAAATGAAAGGAAAAACTCCTGCTCCAAATAATAAGCTTTCTTCTTAAATAAGCAAGTGGACAGAGAACATAAAAGTGGCATTTTGGGTTCCAGCTATTCAGAGGGTTGTTATAATCTCCCATTTTGCTTTTTATATGTAAATACAGACAGTATAAGCTCTATGTATTAGTTAGGGTAGTACTAGCTGCTGTAACAAAGAAACCCTCTAATTTCAGGGGCTTAACACAATAGAAGTTTACTTCTCACTCATGCACCAGTCTAATATCCTGGTCAGAGAGTGACTTTATTTTTCAAGGTGATGCAGGGACACAGGCTTCTTTTATTTGCTGACTGCATCATCTTCTGGGGCCTTGGAGTCCTCTGCTTCCAGCTAGGCAAAGTGGAGAAGGTATACCCATTTTTCAACACCCTGGTCTAGAAGTAATGCATATCACTTTTGCTTACATCTCACTAGAGATAACCAGTCATATGGCCACAGTGGGATGCAAAGGAGGCTGGGAAATATATCCCCAGTGGAGCAGCTGTGGAAGAAGCATGAATATTTGGCAGGCATCTAGAAATCCGCCACTGTGAAGAATAAGCGTCTGCCTGGGTTGCTTTTTATTGTAGGTCGTCTACCAGACAACACAAGTTAGAAATGTCACAACCTTAGGTAACATTCCAAAACCTCATCTAGAAAAATGGAAGACTCGTGTCAACCAAAGCATATGCATTCATTGATATGAGCTGGGATGTCAGGCAGCTTGGAACAGGGGTCAGAGCAAAGCCCGATCACAGGTAACTTAACCTCTTTGAGACTCAGTGTTAACAGCCAAGTGGGGGATCATAACAGCCAGGTGGGGATCATAATACCCATCTTGCGGTTTTATGATGATTAGAGGTAATACATATAAAGGTCGTGGCAGACAGTAGATAAACCGTAACTGGTATTACTATGTTTTCTGAACAAAGATTTCTCAAGAGAGCAAACACTCTTTCTTTTAAATTGCTTTGAAAATAGAAAGTGTAGTAAAGAATCAAGTAGGGAGCCTTATGTAAATATACGTTGTAGGACAGCGTGGATGTCATGCTTCCAACTGCTGATGTGACAACATTTGTCCCATATCCAGAATGAAGCCAGAAATCAGAGGCTAATCAGGCAGTATGATCAACCTGCCTGTAACTGCATGAATTCTAGTAGGAGCCCTAAGAAGACGAAAAATAAGTATAATATTAATAGCCATGACTTATTGAGTGTATACATTATGTCTCTTAATCCTCACACCAACCCCCTGGGACATACTGTTACCCCTGCCAATACCTCCTATGTTATTACCATTGACATTTTGCAGATGAGAGAACCGAGGGCAGAGGAGGAAAAGAATTGTCCAAGATGCTCAGTTATGCGTGGTGGAACAGGGATTTGAACCCAGGCAGTCTGACTCCAGAACTCAAGTTCTTAACCAAGGAGCCTGGGATCTTGTTGGAGGAAATGCTTTATCTATGTGAAAACACTTGAGCACAATGCATGAGAACATTGTGCTGAAGTGTGGTTCAAATTATAAATGCTATAGGAATTCAGTCTGGAGAGGAACTCTCTGTGCTTGGGCATGACTGTGTGCCAGGCATTGTACTGTTTCCATCCTTCCCATTTAAGGAGAGGTAGCACAGCATATGTGGAAGAACAACATACACTTTGGAACTGGACAGGTAGTGTTTAAATCCCGGCACTGCTATTTACAGCCTGTGTAATCCCAGGCAAATTACTTAACCTTTCTGATATGGTTTCCTCAACCAAAAACAGGGTTTCCTGTCATAAAACAGGTTCCGTACATGGTAGGTGTTATTCATGCAACAAATACTGATTAAGTCCCAGGCACTTGGGAGCATCTCTATCAGCCAGAATAAGCAACGTTACGCTGCTATAATAAATAACCCCTATATCTCCCTGGTTTAACATGTGTTTAATATTTGCTCACACTACTTTTCCAACGCAGGTTAACTGGGACAGCTCTGCCATCTTTACAGAGGCCCAGGCTGGATGACGGAGGCTCTCTGTACTTCATGGTTGTCACGATAAGATTGCCAAGACTGAACTTGCAGGATTGTCCAGACATGGGCATTTGCCCATTGATCCTTAAAAGCTTCGCACATCACTGCTCTCATTCCATTGGCCCATGCAAGTCATACGGCCAAATCTAATTTCAAGAGGATGGGGTAGTAGATTCTTACCATGTCCCTGGGAAGGGAAAGACCCAGAAAATATTTGGTTAACCGTTTTAATTACCGCTACAGACACGATCTGTTTATCTGTAAAACAGACCCACTAATCTATACTTTAAGAAGAAGAAACTGAAGCTCTGAGAGGTTGAGTCATTTGACCAAGGTCACACAGCCTATCCACTGGGAAGCCAGGCTCAACCTGCATGTTACTCACTCTGACTTTTTAATCTACAGACTTTGTATAAAAGCAGAATAGTTGCAGGATGGGGGCAGAGAGGCCCTGCAAGCGTGGAGGACAGAATAGGAATTGAATAAACATGGCCTTTGTGTTTGTATTAAGCGATAACCAGTGTGCTCCTGGGGAAGGCAAGAAGGGACAGCGGGGTTTATGTCAAGCATCAGTAGAAGAGAAGTTTGGACAGAGAAGAATACCAAGCACAGGAGTGTGGCACAGAGAGGATATGATGACTGCAGTGTTATAGGCCATGACTCTGGCAGCAGGGAGGGGGTTTGCGGGGAGGACATGCTGTTGCTGGAGTCCTCGGTAAGGTGATAAGGGACAGACAGGAGTGAAGACAGCAGGAATGCAGAAGGGATGAACCTGAGAGCTGCAGAGGAAGGGCGAGCCCAGCTCACTGGTGAAAAAGTAAGAACCACCAAGCCATCTGCAGAACGCACCAGACATCCTTCATACCTCACTCTTCCCATCCTAGTCTGGTATACTGAACAATTTATAAAAAAAATTCCTAAGGCTTCTTTTCCCTTTGCCTTCTTTATTTTTCCTCGCTCCTTCTTAGAAGAACGGGGCAGCCTGGCTGCAGACGTAGGTCCTTCCTGCCTGACCCTCGCTTGGGGGGGCGGGTAGAGTGCCTGGTACCATGTCCAGGATCTGGCCATTTCAGTTAAAGGAAAACTCTAACGGCCCAAGGGGCCGAGAGGCCTGCAAGTCACCTCTGGCTTCAGCAGGCCCCAACCCTGCTCCATTCGAGGCCCCTGGTTTGCCCACCTCCAAAGGCAGCCTTGGCGGGCAGGGTGGGCACCCAGCTCTCCTCCTCTGTCAGCCGTCGCCCTGCCGGAGGTCGGCAGTGCGGCGGCGGGCCCCAGATTCAGCCTCCTAGCCTCCCTCCCTCCCCGACTCCGCCTTGCTTCGGGGAGGGCGCGGCGCCGGGCTCAGCGCGCCCCTCTTGGGGTTTTCGGGGTCGCGCAGCTGCCCGGGGCGAGCAGCCCTTCCGCTGCCGCGGCGGGGGTCTGCGAGGCGGGGGTGCCAGCCCCGGTGGGGCGGAGGGGGTGCGCACCGCGGCTGGGCCGGGGTGGCCGTGACTCACCGCCTGTAACCCAACACCCGCGCTGCTCCCCTCCCCCAGCCTCTCCCCAGTCTCCGGCCTGGCGGCCGCGGCGACACCCAAAAGAAAATGAAGGGGCGCCCGAGCCCGCGGCGCCCCCGGCCGGATCGCGAGAGGGTCCCGGCGGCCCTCGGTGCCGAGCGCTCTCGCCTGCCCGGCCCCGGGGCTCGGCGAGCCGCCGCCGCAGCCGCCGCCAGGTCGCGGGCAGGAAGGGAGGCCGAGCGGCCGGAGCAGGAGTCGGAGGAGGCTGTGGCGGTGGCGGCGGCGGCGGCGGCGGAGGGCCCGCGGTAGTTGCGGCGGGCGCGCCCGGGGAGGGGTCGCCCGGGCTGGGAATCCCCCGTCTCCGTCCCGGCCGAGCGAGGACAAAGCCCGCCGGCCGCCGCCGCCGCGGCCTAGGCGGCGCAGCACAAAGGGCGAGTCGCGACACGCACCCGTCCCCCTCCCAGCTCGGGGTGGCCCCGGGTCCCGGGAGGTGGGGGAAGCCCCGGCCGCCCCGCCCCTCGCCCCTCGCCCCCTCCCCCGGGGCCGGCCCGCGCTCGCCGCCTCCGCCCCCGCCCCCGCCCCGTCTGCGCGTCCTCCCGGGGAGGGGTCCGGGGGCGCGGCGCCCCACATAACACTCCCCCTCCTGCGCTCGGAGCCACCCCTCTCCCCTCCCTCCTGCGAACACCACCGCCTCCCCCCGCCACCGCCGCCACCTCGCCCGACGCGCCGCAGCTCGCCGCGGCTGGTGGGCGGTGCGCGGATCGTGCGCGCCGGGGGCGCCAGATGTGCGGTCCCCGCCGCCGCCAGTGACCCAGCCGCAGCCCGGGCGGGAGCCGGCCGCCTACCCAATGCTGCGGGGGCGACCTTGAGCGCGCCCAGGTTTCCCTCGGCGGGGACCCAGACACCGCGAGCGCCGTGCCCTGTCCTGCCCTCTCCGGCCCGGCTCGCCCCGCGTTCGGACATGGAGGGGGCCGCTGCGGCCGCGGCCGGGGACTGCCCGGACTTGGGGCCGGGGGCTCCGGGCTCTCCTCCGGAGGCGGGGGCGGGGGCGACAGCAGCCCCCGCGGCGGCGGCCCCGGAGCCCAGGAAGCCGCACGGGGTGAAGCGGCATCACCACAAGCACAACTTGAAACACCGCTACGAGCTGCAGGAGACTCTGGGCAAAGGCACCTACGGCAAAGTCAAGAGGGCCACCGAGAGGTTTTCGGGCCGAGTGGTGAGTTGGGGGGAAACCCGGGGGGCTCGGGCTAGACGCGGCTGGGGACCCAGCGCGCGCGCGGCGGGGTCTGGGGCGCAGAGGAGGGTCTCTTGTCCGAGAGGGGGCTTCCCGGGAACCCCCAGACAGATTCCTCACTCTCCCCCCAGCTCCCCGTGGCTCAGGCGTGTCTTTCTCCCGAAACACTTGTTACATCCTGTCTGCGCATATTTTGGGGGTTTTGATCCCATCAGCAAAGTAGTGTTTATGATTTGCAAACACTTTGCAACGTCGGGACCGTTGGGGTCTCCCTCGCGGGCACGCATTCATTCCCTGGAATGCCTTATTGCTTTAACTCCAGACAGAACCACAAACTCAGCTCGGAGCTGGTCTCCCAAGCCCCATGTCCTGTAGATGAATGAGACCCCCCTCCCCTGCATCCTCCCACTCCCCGTTACCGCGATGCTGCTGTCACTGCAAGGGAGGACGCACTCCTGCCTGTTTTTAAGAGAGAAGGTTAGGGGACAAAAGTAAAGGCTGCTGCATGCCTGAGGGTTGTGACAGTTTGTTGCTGGCTTCTGGGAGGACTGAAATGCCTAGGGCATGGACAGCCACACGGACGTTGAGTTGCAGACTCAATTGCATTTCAGGCCCTGGCTGCAGGGCTACTACATTGCTTAAGGGGTCTGCCCCAGCCACCCCCACTCTTTGTGACAGCTGAAACCCTGCCAGGGTCCCAAGACCATTTACACAGCCCCAAGTAGCGCCTCGAGTGCCTTGGGGTCTCTGCATTGTCCCAACCTCGGTGTGTTGTCATTTTCCTTTCTGCAGAACGGGCCCTTGAAATCCACACTGCTTGTGGCTGGAGGTTTGGGTTCAAAGTGACTGACTGTTGCAGAAAGATTTTGTGTGGTGTGTGGCAGGAAATTAACATGGTTCTTTGATTTGCAGCATATCAGATGGATTTTAATCGATTTGGGGCCAAAGTCAGGAACTAATTATGGCACTCCTTGTGTACACTTTTGGGGGCTGTTTCACGTCCCAGGTTGATTATAAACTTAACAAATGACCATAGGGAAAAAGCAAAATGGACTGTTGGATGAAGTGGTAGGTTCATGTCAGTATTTCTCTTTTGCATCTTTGCAGGGACAGTTCTGTGGACAAAATGGGGCATCAGGCAGAAAGTTCAGCCCCCCAATTCTCAAATATTTGGTTACCTGGGTAACTCCCTCATTCTAGGCTTCACTCTTTGGGTTGATACGGCTTTATCCTATAGCCTAAAAAAAGTCTGTTATAGGTTAATTGGAAATTTGAGAGATTGTACCTTGTATTTTTAAGCTGTCGCCTATCAACAAATTCCATAGCAAGCAAGTCATTGAGAGGGCAGGTGCCATTTTTGTAGGTTGAAAAATTTCAAGAGGAGATGGTTGTAAAGATGACCTTTGAGGAGCACACTTGCAGGTCTGTGGAAGAGGAGGCTGAGAAACGTGCACTTCATTCATGCTTTTCGTCTGAGGTGATATTCCCTAGGCTGGATGTTGAATAAGCAAAAACTAAGCCTAGCTCCTTGCTCATGTTGTCTTAATAGCTGTTGAAGAATCGCGCTGGGAAGTTGGAAAGCGGAGTAATGAAAACCAGACGCAGTTGGAGCTGCAGGTTGAGGATGTGAGCTTGTGAGGGGTTGAGTGGTAAGGGTGTGTCTGGGATTTGTGAGGGGACACAGATACCAGAAGCCTGGGGAGCTGCCACTAACTGCAAGAGTGAAAGCTTGTCTTATGGCAGACATCTTTCCGAGCTTCACTGGGGCCTCAGGTATTTGTCTTGCTGTCTGATCCACGGACTAGGGTAGAGTGAAAGGGATTGCATCAGTAGACGGGAGCCTGCCTTTCTCTTTTGGTGGGTGTCTTTCCCTTTATTTGCAGAAACTCTGAGCATTCCGTCGGGATTTAGCCGAGTGGCCACTAGGGGGCGCCCTGAGAACGGAAGAGGCTCATTTCACAGCCGCAAGATTTGAGTCCTGCTCTGGTATTGTCCAGTCCTAGTTCAGTTTCCCATTGTGCTATTCATTTCAGCTCCATCTCATGTTTTACTCAAAAATTATGCAAAGATTTTGAATCTGGTAGCATATCCACATCCAGAAACTGGCAATCCCCAGACTGCTTTCTACTTGATAGATAAACTTAGGATGTTAGCAAAATCATCTGGTGAAAACCCTGCATTAAGCAGATGGGAAAACCGAGGTTGGGTGAAGGGAAGCCTTCCTTGGCCTCAAGTCCTTCCCCTGCTGAGCACACTGCTCACAGATGGTGTCAGAACTTAAGTGAGAAACAAGAATTGTCAGGTGGAAAATTCCCTGTGCCTGACTGGACAGAAAATAAAACAAACATCAAAAAAAATTGGTCAGCAAGTTGTTCTTGCCTGTACAGTGCTTGGTGACTCAGAAGCTGTCAAGAGCAGCAAGGAATTTTCATCTGAAGTGTGAACTTGGAGTTTTCTTCTGGTTCTGAGGATGCACTAAACATCCGCAATTCGCTTTTGGGGTGCAGTTTAGGAGAATTCAGAGCACGCTGTCTCAATTCTACCTTTTAGGTCTTTGGGTAGAATTGTGAAGTGATGTTTTATTTTCGTTTGTCCCCACGCCCTTCAGAGCACTTCCCGAGAGGAGCTGTGACTGTCAGCTCCTTTGCCAATGCGAGTGGCGGAAATCGGGTGCTGGGTGTCAGGCTCCATTAGATGCTGTGAAATCAGCCCCCCGAGACAGAGAAGTGTTTAAGAATAAGAATTGCACGTCTGCAAGGGCCTTCTGAATCAAGCAAAATACCATGCAGCATCAGCGCTCCGTGAAAGGCAGTTCCGTAGAGAGTTGCAGAGTCTGGAACTTGGAGTTGGCTAGTCCAGCCCTCTGCGTGGTCCAGGCATCTTCCCCTCTTCATCCCAAATGTAGTCTTGCTGCTGCTGCCTGAGCATGTCCACGAGAAAGGACTCAAAGTGGCTTCTTCCAGAGATTAACAAGCCCCACAAAGGAGGCACTCTTGCAGAAGGGCTAAGAGTCCTGGCTTACGTTCAAGTCCTGACTGATCCCTGACTAGCCTTGTGACTTTGGGCAAGCTATGTAACTTTCAGAAACCTCCACTTCCTCATCTGTGAAATGGGCTAATATAGTACCAACTTCATGGACTAGTTGTGAGAATTGAATAAAATAACCTATAGAAAACCTCAAAAAGGGAAATTAGCAAATTTACTTTCCTCTTTTAAAAGATGTTTTTTCTCATATCGCTTGGACTTTCATTTAGATTTTAAGACCATCAGAGAGGCATGATGCATTGGACAGTTAACTCACTCAGAGAGAGGAAGGAGAAATCATCAACTTTTCAGGTTAATTAGGGAAGTGCACCCGTAGGAAGCCACGACAGTCAGCCAGATTCTGGTAGGATCTGAACACATTTCTAAGGCCTTGAATTTGGGCTTTGTTTATTGCACAACTTTCGTTTTGATACAGTTTCAGGCAGGGCTGTGTAGTGAGCCCCAATGTTATAACATGGCATTTTCTTTGAGCCAAACTCCCTGGACCCTCAGGCTGCACAGAGCACTGCCAAAAAATTCAAGGGCAAAAACAAACAACGTTTTGGGGAGAGGTGTTATGCGATCACCTCACCGTCAAGGGCTAAGTTCAACTCTCCCTCTGCACCAGGTTAGCTCCTGTGAGCAGTACGTGACGTGGTGTGAGCAGGAAGCAGGTCTCCGGGAGGGGTCTGGCATGGGAGTGGCAGGGCTGGCGGGCAAATCGTGCCCCCAGTTTGCCATGGTGCGTGGGTGATGGGGCATCCTTGCCCAGCAAAGGGATGATTTGACTAAAAACGGGTGTTTTAAGCACTGGCCCAAAGTTATTGATAGCCTGGTGCTGGAAAATTGCAGATCGGGGTTGCAAATTAGTAAGCTGGCCTGCGCGTGGCTGTCATACGCATGGTGGCTGAGGTGCCCTGTCGCAGCTAAGGCCCAAACCCAGTTTCAGGGGGGAAGGGACTTCGGCAGACACTTGGTCCAAACTTCTCACCCTTGAGGCGGGAAAAATAAGGTACAGAATTGTTAAGTGACTTTTCTGAGGTTGCACAGCTGGTGAGTGACTGGGCTGGGTCTAAGAAACCTGATTCTTAGTTTGGTATTTTTCCATCACTCATTTAATAAATCTTTACTGGAGCAAGACACGAGCCTCACTCTTAAAGAGCTTATAATCTAGTAGCAAAGATGAAATGTACTTACAACTATTGAGCTAATTCTGCTCAGTTCAACAAAGATTTATTACCATCTGCCATATGCTTCTCACCATGTTAAATTCTGGGACATACACATGGATAAGACCCGAGGAACTTACAGTCTGGTGGAAGAGACAGAGTGAGCAGTTGCTAGGCCATGGGTACCTCTTCTATACAGGAATTGATTACTTCTGGAGATGTTCAAGTGGGAATGTAGCTCATCGAAGATCAGTTCATTAAATTGAGTTCCGTGCTAGACAGGAACACCCCCTCCTGTATTGCTGCTGCTGCCGCTGTTATTACAACCAGCGGATACTTTTGAGAGTTTGTGGTGTGTCACGCTGTGCTAAGTGCTTTACGGACATTTTCTGATCGTCACCACGATCCTAAGAGGTGCGCACTCTTGTTAGACCCATTTAACCAGTGGGGAAAACAGTGCTTGGGGAGGTTAAGTAACTTGCCCAGGATCAAATAGCTAGGCAGTGTCAGACAGGTTTATCTATGTTGAGACCCATTGCTGCTGTTGAAGTGGAAAACCTTCTTTTTGATGCACAGCAGGTGACCTCTGGATTTGGGTGCGGTGTTTCACTCATGTGCCGGAAGATTAGCCATGGGGAGGTTCTTCTCCTGGGGGGTTTTCTTGTTGTTCAGGAAGGGTATAGAGAGAGGGCGTACTGTAGGATTAAGGAGGGCAGGGGCTGTTGAAGATGACCCTTGATTTGGGTTTCCGAAGACTGAAATATGGAAGCTTTCGGGCAGAGGGCAGATTCCAGGGTGAGCAGGCCAGATCTCTTGGAATGCAGGGTGTATGCTGGGACATAGTGGGAGGCAAGGTTGGTGATATGGGATGGGGGGAATAATAATACCGTTTAATAATAATAATGATAATAATAGCGGCTAATTCTTCTTGAGTGCTTCTAATGTGCCAGGTCCATTTAACTAATTTAATTCTCGTGACAATCCTGCAATCGTTTCATTTCCCAGATGAAGAGACGGAGGGGTTCGCTAATTGCCAGGGTCACACGCAGCAGCAGAGCCAGGGTCTGGACCCGGGCAGCGTGAATGCAGAGACCTTGGCCAGCTCCCTTCCTCTAGGTGGGCTGAGCTGGGCGCTGATCGCAGCGGGGGCTCCGAGCCCATGGGTCTGGTGTGCCGGCTTGGAGCAGGGAGCCAGCCTGGAGGTTTTCGCAGGAGTTGAGCTGTGAGAAGATAAGGCTCAGCTCGGTGCTGGGGGAGAGAGACCTCTGCTTGTTGGGCCACGGGTCTGTTTTGATGAAGCAGGTCAGAGAGCTCTCCTCCTGGGCACACACTTTGTTCTCTATGCCTTCAGCAGCCTCAGGTTCTGGAATCCCTAGGGGGCCTCGGGCGGTCAGC
This sequence comes from Globicephala melas, assembly GCF_963455315.2. NCBI lineage: Eukaryota > Metazoa > Chordata > Mammalia > Artiodactyla > Delphinidae > Globicephala > Globicephala melas. The sequence continues at coordinate 16,036,616 of NC_083323.1, forward strand.
TGGTTCACTTCCCGGCCTGCAGACAGAAATGCACCCACCCCACTCCAGGACGTCTGATCTCACTTCCTCCTGGGAAGCCGCAGGAGATAAGGATTGAGTTGAGGTGTCTTGGCTGCTGGGAAGCCCCTTCTAACCGTCTTGGACCTACTGTCTGTGCCTAGCAGTGTGCCAGGCACATAGTAGGTCCCGCGCAAAGGCTTGTAGGATGGCACAGAAGGGAATACAGCGAGTACAGTGAGCGAGGGACTGTTTTAGGAGGTGTGGAGGCTGGAGGTCACCACCCCCGACCTCAAGGAGCTTTCCGATTTGTGGGCAAGGAAAGACAATGGCTGGAAATGAATGGCGGGTTACGTAGCATAGTCTGCAAAGCCAGGCAGACCCTTCCCTGCACGAATTCTCTTTCTGTTACATTTGCTCATGAGCTTGTTAGGGGGGAGAGAGCCTTCCTGGCTGTGGCTTCCTGTCCTCAGTGGCTCTGGAGTCAGACAGCCTAAGTCTCATTTGTCTTTCCCACATGAAAGTCCTGGAGCATCTGTAAGTTATGATTTGTGAAGTATCTGCTTTAAAGCAGAATGCATTTATCATTCCGCTGGCCCAGACGCCACTGTACAGCGCAGGAATGAGAAGATCCCAGGCCCCGGCACAGGAGGGGCTGGGCCAGATGACCCACCGTGAGTGGAGTCTGGCTGTATTGATAAAATTCTCTGGAAGTGGTCCAGAAGCAGCCAGATGTTGACTTCACGGCGAGGCTCTCCGGTAAGCTGTTAACTGCATGTTAACCCGGGGCTGGGCTGAAGATTCCCCGTGATGAACACACATCCTCCGCTGGGGGTGGTACCCCTCTTCCTTTCAATCTGGCAGTAAACCGGGTGTATTTCACGAGGGCTTCCTAAAGTGCCCAGGACAGTGGGAAGTTTCAGAGCAGAATATGACCTGCCATTGAGGTCCCGAGAACTTAGTTGGGGCGTGTCATGAGCGCATCTGGAAGAGTCTGAGAATGAGGCAAGGGAGTATATAAATGAGGAGAAAGAAATCATGGCTGTACAATCAGGCAGACTTGGGTTCCTTTGCCTCCCTGCGGCTCGGCGGCTGGAGGATCCTGGGCAAGCCGCACGTGTCCTCTGAGCTTTTGTTTTCTCATCTTGAAAATGCGGCGACCGATATCCGACCAAGTGCGAGTGCCATGAGAAGTAGGATTTGGAAGCTTGCAACGCAGATCCTGTGCATAGTATCTTGAAAACCAGAGCTGGTATTACTACTTTGTTGAGAAGTACTAGCGTCGAGCACCTGGTGGCCTTCTTATACCAGGTCGTGGCTGTCCCTGCTTTAAACCCTCCCATGGGTTGCTGAGGACTTAAACTCTGAATCTGCCACATCCTTCAGGTCCTGACTGGCTGTCCAAACTCTCACTCCCTTGTCCTCCTGTCTTGGCCCTGTGTCGGTTTCCTTCAGAGCCTGTGGGTTTGATGCTTTGTCTGTATACAGCTTCCCCTTCCTCCCCCATTAGAAGGGAAGCAGGGTCACTGTCTGACCACGGCATCCTGGCCTGTAGCCGGGTGCCAGGCATATAGTAGGTGTTCAGTAAGAATGAATGAATGGATGAATGAATGCACGAATGAACAGCGTATCGAGAGTGCACCAGCAGTCCTGAGAAGGTGGGGAAGGGCCCTTGGGTGACCCTGCCCTGGGTCACCCCTCTCCTTACCACCAGGTGGACCGCGGTGGAGGGCCCACGCGGCCAGGTGCGTCTCCATTGCAGCTCTGAACGGCTGGAGGGAGGAGGAGGGAAGCCGGTTCCCACCCCTGGCGGCTGCTCCCCGTGGTTCTCTGGAGCTCTGTGGCCTCCTTGGGTCACTCCCACACTTCCGGGAGTCGCCGGCCCCCCATCTGAGAATCCCTGGTGATCAGCTCTGCAGAGCAGGCAAGCTGGAGACACGAAATGCATTTGCAAGATTTTCAAAACATTTTCTCCCTGGGCTGTAAATCAAGTACTTAAGGAATTGTAAACCGGCTGGAGTGCGGAGTTTAATGTATGTCTGGAAAAAACACCAGCGTGATTCGCCTTTTAAACTCGAGAAAAGAATGCCACTTTGCTTACTTTCATTAGAGGTATTGAGAGGCAGCTGGATATTTCCAGTGGGAGGGTGCTAAGAGGCTGCTGTGGTAGGTTCCCTCCTTCCCTGGAAGGGGAGGGGAAGGGCGGTGTCCAGATGGCTCAGGGCGCAACTTGCAACTCTGCGGCCAAAGGGAGTTTAAAAAAAGGGAGCTGCTGCATTGTCAGTGTTTCCTTAAGTCCCCAATTCCCTCTCGCTGGTGTCATGCTCCTTGTAGCTCACGTGGCTCGAAAGCCACACAAGCAGCTGATGGGTGCAGATTGGAAGGAATCCTTGCTGGCTGTTGTCATTTCATTGTGAGTTGGGCTCAGCTCACGTATGATTCACCCCAGCTGCCAATGACACTCACAGGAAGGTGGAAGGGAAGTGGACGATCCAATCCAGGAATCCAAAGGGAGTGTGGGCTGGTTCTGAGCGCCTGGGTTTGAGACCCTGCTCCAACCTCCTGTGTAAATTTGAGATGGTCAGCTTGACTCGGTTTCTTCATCTGTGACATGGGAGTGGTTGTGAGGATAAATGAGTTGTACGTCAAGTTCTTAGAAAAGTGTGTGGCCCACAGAGAATGTTATCCTTGGAAGGAGCCCTCTTGGGAAAGGCAGGATGGGGTCTCAGCTGTCTTTGTACCTTGGGCAGCCTGGACACAGGGCATCACAGAGTAGGTGCCCAGGTGTTGAAGCCCCTTTCTTCACCTGTAAATCTAGGGGCCAAGACAAAATGCTCTCCAAGTTCCCTGCCAGCGCATAGGAAGAGAATCCTGGGATTCGCTGAATGCAACTGGTGAAACGTAGACTTCATTTCCTACTGCCTGGTTTTTGGCAGGAGGTCTTGCTGCGGGAAGGGGAAGTATCTTCAGCTCCCAAAACCTTTTTCAGATTGTTAGGTGCAGGCTTTGTCAAGTGTGAGGAGAGTCTGCATTCCCATTCAGTTCAAGGCAGACATTGCTTTTTAAGCATGTCTGTGAAGTGAGTTCTGGCCTAGGCTCTATGTGAGTTAGACTGTTCTCATTTTCAAAGAACCTCATCAGTTTTCTCATCTATGAAGTGGGATGATAATAGAACCTGCCTCCTGGGTTGTCAGGGACAGTGCCGAGAACTGTGCCTGCCATGTAGCCAGTTCTCGATAAAAATTAGCCATTATCATTTGGGATGCAGAGGAAGGCAAACTCATATCCTGCTGGGCTGCTCGGAGGGATCTTCACTCATTCCTTAGCGACTTCGCGTTTAGGGGACTTTGCTTTTGGTCCCAGTGAGGCTGGAGGCCTGTGGCTGCCTCTGCTCTCCATTGTGCATTTGGGTCTCCCAGTGCTTTTAGCATCGACGGGGTGTGTGTGGGGGGGCGTTCAGCATCCAGGGAGCTCCTTCTACCTGGGGACAGGCGGGTGGAGGCAAGACTCCAGGCAGGAGGAGAAGACTAAGGAGGGGCCCTCTCCCCAGTGGAAGGCATGTTTTTGGCATCCTCACTTAAAAGGAAGAATTGACCGGTATGTTTACTAGTCTTTCATCCTTAAAGATGAAATCAGTCCATCAAGCTCACCTCTGTGGAGCGCTTTATATTCACCAGGTCTTGGGGTGAGTGTGTTGCCTGCCTCGTCTCACTGAATTCCCGGTCGTTCTTAGACACCCCCCGTCCCAGTGAGAGAGATGCTCTCACAACCCCCATTTTACTGCAGAGGGAACTGAGGCCCAGGGACACACTATTTGTGACCGGGGGATGATGGCAGGAATGAAATTCACATCTGTCTGAGCTCTCGGCGATGACCCTAGACGGCTTCCAAGGAGGAGTAGAAGTAGCTGTCATTTTTCCTTCTGCCTCTCCCAGGTTGCACGTTTAAACACATTTATTCAAATATTTGCTGAGCTCCACCGCTGTGCCAGGCCCTGTGTGGGCACCAGGGAGGTGGTGGGGTGGGGCTGGGCAATGGCAACAGGGAACAGCCTCTGCCCCAAAGGAGCTCAACCACCTCTTGGTTCTAGAACGTGCAGCTGCCCCTTGTCATTTCTAGATCCCCAGCCTTTGTGGTCAACGCTTACCCCTCCTTGCTGGTCCATTTAAGGACACTGATTCCCTATTGTATTTCTTTTGTGTGTGCTTTGGTCTCTTAGAATTTCATCCCTTTACATCAAGTACATTCATTATGCAACCATGATTTTCTCCGTATCAGAAGAGAAGACAGCAAACTTTGAGAAGCTCTCAGTGGTCCTTGATGTAACGCTACTACCTTGTCTAGCTCTTGGTAGATTAGAAAGTGAATTATTTCTCCAACTAGCAGAAGCCGTGGGAGGGAAGAGGCTGATACTCGGGTTGGTCTGGTGAGCTCAGAGCCCAGCACGTGAATGTATTTGGGTGGAAAGGCAGGGCAGTGATGCACCTGCTCCAGGGAGAACCCCGCTTTGCATCTTCCTTGTGGTTAATTGATATCTGTTTCCCAGGCAGAATCAAATGGAATGCTCGGGGAAGGAACCAGTGTGTGAGTGGGTGTGCAGGCAGCTCGTGGCAGAAATCCTGGAGAGGGGAGGAATGAAGTGGAAATCTCCACTGAGTCGTATCCACCTTCTTGAATGTGTAGGAAGGTCCAGAGCGGAAGGAAGATCCTTTCCCTAACGGTTGTAATAGCAGGAAACATTTATTGAGTGGCGCGTGTGAGCCAGGCACCGTTCTAACTACTTTACATGCTACCTCTCCTTTGAGCCTGTATTATTAGTACATTCATTTTGCAGACCAGGAAGGAGAGGCTTAGAGAGGTCACAAGCCTTGCCCAAAGTCACAGAGCTGGGACCTAGGGCTGGGCTGTCTGACTTCAGGGTCAAGGTTGTAATCGTTGGGCTCCATGGCCTCTCATGGGCGCGGATCCTTGGAGGTTTCTGCAGCTTCCTGCTTTGGTCCTTCACCCACACGCTGTGGGGTGGACTCCCACTGAACCCAGACTTACTGCTCAGAGAAGCTGTGTCCAGGCTTGTGAAAATAGCAGCTGAAGGACCTTGGTTCCATGAAGCCAGTTATTCCGTGTCTTACTCAGTTATGTCCTCCCTGTGCCTGGTTCTGTGCCTGGTGCACAGGAAGAAGGCACCTCATGTTTGTGGAATGGCTGTGGAGTGTTAGGAGTCTGGGGATGTTGTCAGAAGGCTTGGGGGCCAGTCCCACCATTGCCACAACTTGAGCTGTGTGACCTGGGGCGAATTACGCCTCTTCTACGGCTTCAGCTAATTTCTCTGTGAGATGAGAGTTCTGGGACTGATTTGGAGCTTACTTTCCAGCCCCATCCAGTTTCTGCATTTGGTGAGTCTTCAGGTCTTGTCTCCAAATTGCAAGTGGCAGTCACCAACTCCTCCCTTGTTTGTCCTCCTTCCCTGGAAGGCAGGCTCTTCCAGGGCAGGGATTTTCACCAGTTTTGTTTACTGGTGTTATCTCAAGTGCCTAGCATGGTGCCTGGCAAATCAGTATTGGTGACGTGCCTGCACGCATGCCTGAATGAATGATGGCCGTCTCTCTCTTGCTGATGAAATCTCAGCATAGGAAAGATTCTGGGGCTAAAGCCTAAGAAGAAAATTAAGGAGCAGATGTACCATTTTCCAAGAAAAACACCATCTTTATAAAGGCAAGGTGCAGCCGAGATGGGGAAAGTTTATTATCTCTGCTGGCCGAGGGATTAGGGAGTCAGCAGGATTCCTCGATTTTTCATCATCTGGTGATACTTTTTGCAAACCACAGAGAAAACAAAACAAAAACAAAAACTCTCCCATTCCTTCCCCCCACCGCCCCAGCGCCTCCTTTAACTTCAAGCTGAAAAAGCACTTGCTGCTTGAAACAGCTCACAAAGGAAAAAATTATAACAAATATTTTGCATTTCTCTGGTGGCGGCACAGTCTGAATTCCTTTCAGCCCCACAATGAGTTCTAATTTTATGAAATGTTTGGATTAGCCACCAATTTTCCGGTGGAATTTAGGAGGCTTGTATCCGTACTTATGCTTGAAGCGAATAAATCTCGTAAAATCCATGCAGGGCCCAGTGGGACGTTGTAGCCAAGGACAAAATGACCATCAGCGGAATGATGGGGAAGAGAGAGATCTCTCTGGCAGCTGTGGGCAGGCTTTGTGGATGGTGGTGTGTTCTTGAACCACAGTCTCTGGGGCTTGGCCGGGCTGCATACCACTTCCAACTGATCATGGCCTATAAACTGATCCAGCCCAAGTACAATGCCTTGTACCTCACCTTGTTCTTTCAATTCTGAGAGCCAGAGAACGTTAGGTCATCTGGTAATTGGGTGAGAGGCATTTGATAACACATGGTGCTTCTGCCCGCCTCCCTCACCCTCATAGCACTGAGTGCTTTGTGTTATAATTTCCAGTCTTCTAATCTCTTTCCGCCCCTAGACCTGTGCTGTCTCATGTGGACACACGTGCCTATTAAAGTTAACATTAATTACAGTGAAATAAAATTAAAAACTTAAGCTCCTTGGGCATACTAGCCACATGTTAAGTGCTGGATAACCCTATGGGGCTGGTGGCAACCATCCGACAATGCAGGAAAGATCATTTCCATTATCATAGAAAGTTCTAAAGGGTGGCGCTGTTCTAGAGGCCGAGTTTAATGACAGAGAGACATGCTCCACCCGTTTCCTTGCTTTATTAGCTCCATTCACAGCACTTGTCACCATTTTAATTATCTCTAAACAACCTCATTCATCATCTTCTCTGCATCTCCATTGTCTAGAACAGTGCCTGGTATATAGTAAGCACGGTGAAGATTTTTAGAATAAATGAATGAAGTTGTCTGTCTGGTTTAGCATTGCTTTGCATGTGCCTGCCACCTTCAAAACAACTGACTGACTACTTATTGAGTTGTAACTCTTGAATGGATTCATCTGATATTTGTTGAGCACGTACTATGTGCAAGCCTCTCAGGCTATGATGGTGGGCAAACGGACATGACCCTCTAGTTGATGAGCTTAGCCAGTCTAAGGGCTCTTAGATTTGTGGGGACATGGGAATCTCCTGGGTGTGCCAGTTAAAATGCACCATCTTTGGCACCCACCCCAGAGAGCCTGGTCCAGCAGGGCTGGGATGCGACTTAGGGAGACCTGGGAATCTTCAGCATTTTAACCAGATAACACAAGGGAAGGTGATGGGGTTGGTCCGTGGTCTGTCCTTGGGAAACACAGTAATGGAAAGCTCGTTGTATTCGTCTGAGGATATACCCCCCACTTTCTTCAGTCCTCACCTTCTTTTGTGATAACTGGAGGGCCCTAAGACCCCACGCCTTTATATTGGAACCGTAGTTTGAGGTCTCTTTGCCTGTTATTTTCCCATGGAGTAATAATAATAGCAAACAATTACATAGCAGGAATTGTGCCAGGCGGTAGTCTAAGCACGTTGAATCTCTGACCTAATTCATCCTCATGGTAACCCTGAGAGATGCACAGCATTATCATCCCCGTTTTACAGCGGATAAACTGAGGCACAGAAAATTAAGTCACTGGCCCACGTCTGCACTACTTGAAGGGGAATGCCAGCGTGGAAGTGCTGCGGGGCTGCTGCTCTGTCACTAGACCTTGAGCTGCTGCCCCCCAAATGCCGAATGTGCCTTTATATCCTTTTCTGCCAGTTGCTCAGAATCAGAGTCAGGTATATTTAGGAAATGCCTTTTGAGGGGATTAACACGTGTGGGCCTTAGGAGCTCTGTTGATCTGCAAATGCCCATCCCTGGCCTCAAAGAGCATAATTAATTCAGACATTCCCTTGGGCCTACTATACCTCACCCCTGTGCTGCCAGGTGTAAGAGGCTCGCAGCTAACAGGAGAGACAGAGGCAGAGGCAGGGACTTCCCGAGGAAGTGTCACACCCAGGTTAGGTCTTCCTCTCGCCAGGAAAAGCAAAGCAAATCTTACAAGCTAGGTGTTCCCTCATTTTGCTTCTTGTGACTCTCCATTCTTTGCATAGTTTTGCTGTAGAATAATATGGCTACTTCACCAGTAGGGGTTCTGAGTGCGTGTATTTTGTATGTGTGATGGGGGACAGCCAACATAAGGAAAGATGTGCCTCGCTCCCGTCCTTTTTTTTCCCACCTAGCAAGGCAGGAAGCCCCTTAGAGTTGGGAGATGCCCAGAACTCCTGACCCACTTGGGAGAACCTTGAAAGAAGGGGAGCGAAGGGAGAGGAGAGAACATTTGTAGAATAATCACCCTCCATGAGGCCGTTGACGTGCAGCATCTTATTTCACAGCAGCTCTGTCATGAAGGGACCGTTATTCCCACTTTGCAGTTAAAAAAGTTGATGCTCAGGAAGGGTAACTGATTTGCTCAAGTAAGCAAGGTAGCGCCAGAGTTAAAAACTCAGGTCTGTCTGACCCCTCTGTGGGCTCTTCCAGCTACACCGCTTGTTCTCAGTCCCGGCGGAGCATTAGAATCACCTATAGGGACCTTTTAGCAGCTCTCTGTGGGTGGGGCCCGGGCATCACCATCTTTAAACAGACGCCTAGGTGCACGGCTGGAGCTGAGACCATGGTGGAGCATGGTGATGACGGAGGCCCAAGGGTCTGCGCTCCTGAAGGTGTCCCATCCATGCCTGGTCCACCTGGGACCTTGCCCACAGCAAGGTGAGGCCCCTCCCCTATGTGGCTCCCAGTGTGCTTCCGCCACGGAGGGCTGGTGTGTCCAGAGCCATCCCGCTGGACCTGAGCCGCGGACCTTTTGCTCTGTTGCATCAGACGCTGCTTGTAAATCAGCAGCTGGCTTGTTTTCTTGTTAGGCTCCAGTTGTGGCGACTTTTGTGTGTCTATTTATTTCAGGGAAATAATTCCGTCCTGCAAAATCGATTCCCTGGGGGTTACAGAAGTACATTTGGAAGGACTTCTTTTACTGGGGTGACCCGAAATGTCCTCTTTCAAAAGAGGCTACAGCTGTTCCTCTTCTCCCAAGCCCTGTCTCACTTTGCCCTCTGACACCATCCTCTCAACCTCGTATTTTGAAGGTCTCACTGCAGGGTTCTTACACACATTTCTGCGTGTGGCCTATTTGTTAATAATAATAATTTTAAAAGGGGCTTTGCAGTACGTACTGTATGTTGGACAGTATTGGGCATTTTTTGTATGTTGTCTCATTGCATTTTGCCTTTTCTTGGCAGTGATGAATCTGGGGATCTTTATCCTCAAATGGAGGAAGTTACAATTACACCATGATTTGCTGGCGTTTTGGGAGGATGAGGTGCTCCATGGACTATAGAAGCTGCCATATTGGGGCAGTTGGCTTGGCTGGGATGGTGGTGGGGAGTTGGCTAGTAAAACAGAAGAGGGTGGAAGAAGCAGAGAGCAGCCCAGCGGCCCCTAGGGTTCAACGTGACATGAGCCCAGTCAAGAAAGTGGAGAATTCTTGTTAATCTGATGCATTGGTTAAGTGGAAATACTGAAAGGTTATAATAGAGAGCTCTAAATATAGTTTTCCAGGTAATTGAAGCTCGCTTATATACAAGCCAATCTTTTAAAAAATTGTAGCCATTTCTTATGGAAATCTTTCTCAGTTGGATGCACACTTTCTTGCTTTCTTAAAACGAAGTACCTTGAAGGTAGTTAAACCTTTTCTCGAAGTCTTTTGGGGAACTTCTAAATGGTTCTCAGTACTGTATTTTGGAGTTCTCATGTCTGCTATTTATAGTTTGTCTATCTGCTCCTTCATCAGCTTCCATGCCTTTTTGTGACCCTTTTTTAAATGATAACATTTTTCTTTTCCCTCTAGCAAAAATAATGCATGCTCAATACTGAAAACTCACAAGACACAGAAAAGTTAAAGACGAAAGGTAAAAGCCAGTCGTCCTGTCTTGATTCCACCAGGGAGGCTGTCTCTAGTGGCTTTCTAGTTCCATATTTCCACTTCTCTACAGCTTTGCCATGACAAGCTTGTTAGAATTGTGTCAGCAGGAAAACATTGGGTGACCATGTTCAGGGGCTCAGTGGATGGAGTCTATGCCATTTCTTGGGGTGGCTTTTCTAAGAGTTCGTTTCCTTTCTCATACAGTCTTCAGAGCTGAATGGGCCCTGACAATGAACCTGATGAGATTCTGTTTTCTCTTGTAAAAGAATGAGCCATTCTGGGGAGAGTTGACCCGGCCAGGCTCACTCAGTTAGTATGTGGCTGAGATGAGTCTCTTGATTCAAGGTCCAGTACATTTCTCATTTCGCCACATCTTACCTGTGTTCCGGAGGGACAAGTGACTTTGGAATAAAGGAGCTATTGCTATATTTGGAAAACTAAAACCAAGAGAAAACCTACCTTCACCTCAATCATCTAGGTTGCTCAAGTGACAGATTTTTTTAACTTCTTTTCTGAGGGAGTAAGAAACAGAGTGTGGCCTCCTCCTTAGCAGGCCAGCCAGACCCACTGCCCTTTTGAACATCAGTCTTAGATTAGTACCGAGATGGACTCAGAAACACACTTGAAAGCAACTTGCATTATTATCCGTACATAGCTTACATTTTATGACCTGCTTAAAGATGCAGGGAGCATAAATCTTGGGGAGGACCGTCTTATTTACTTGTTCTTCTTTTCTGCAGATGGGATGCTTGCATCAGAGCCTGGCTGGCTTCAGATGTCTGCTCCAGGATATTTTAGCTGAACTGTATGAGTCCATTAAACAAATGTAAGAGTTTTTGGGAAAGGAGGGCTGTGTCTCAAACCAAATGTTTTACATGGAGAACATCTGGGGAATATTGGTATTTGTGTGTACAGTACATCAGAAAGCAGCTTGGCGGGGTTCAGCTGGGATGTTTCTGGCCTGCGGTTGCTGGATTTGACAGTTGTATTGTAAGGGAATGGTTCTTATGAAGTGTTGCCATAAAGGCAGGGCTTGGTCCAGGAAGGGGTGTCCTCGTTTAGCCGTGCACTCAAATTGCTCTGATTAGCTCCCCAGCCAGATCGCCCACGACATTTGAACAGTCTGATATCTGAGCTCGTTTAAACAATGGAGAAAAGAAGCATCACAGTGCCAGGTGTTTAAACAATGGAGAAAAGAAGCATCACAGTGCCAGGACTTGGGGTGTTTCTCCTTCACCCCGTGGTTGCATGGATTTCACGACACTTGGAAACAGGTGTGGCCCAGTGGAGGTAGTATTGGCCACAGAATCCAAGTACCTGGGTTGGAACTTGGGGTGTTGCCTTTATGACCTGTGGGGACTCAGAGAGTTCCTTTCTGCAGGATCAGTTTCTTTCTCCTGCAAAATAAGTAATTTGTCTCATGGGTGGTAGGGAGAGTAAAATAAAGCGAGATGGTACTGTGTACATGGTGGGGGGGCCATTTACACACCTTGGTATTGCATACACGGGTTTGCGGTCTCACCCGCAAGTATAGAATCAACGTGGACCAGAGTGGAATTGGGAATCTGACATCAGCAACTTGTAGATTTTGGCCCAGGTTGGTGGTAGTGGGTGGATGAGTGAACATTCTTTTGTTTTTGTTTTTTTTTTTTTTGTGGTACGTGGGCCTCTCACTGTTGTGGCCTCTCCCGCTGCGGAGCACAGGCTCCGGACGCGCAGGCTCAGCGGCCATGGCTCACGGGCCCAGCCGCTCTGCGGCATGTGGGATCTTCCCAGACAGGGGCACGAACCCACGTCCCCTGCATCGGCAGGCGGACTCTCAACCACTGCGCCACCAGGGAAGCCCTGGGTGAACATTCTTATAAAAATTATGACTGATGGGATTCAGCATGTTTAATTCAGTTCAACTCAACACGTGTTTATTGAATGTCTGTTATGGGACCGGACTCTTCCCTAGTTGCTGGGGACGCAGGGGTGAATGAGGGTTCCTATCCTGCCGTCTCTGCTTCTTATTCCTGGTATTGACCGTGAATGACTCTCCCTCTTGTTATATTATGTGTTGACTGTGATTTAGGTAGTACAGACAACGACTGGCATATTAGTCTGCTTGGGCTGCTGTAACAATACCATGGCCTACGTGGCTTAAATGACAGAAATTAATTTTCTTACAGTTCTGGAGGCTGGAAGTCAAAGATCAAGGTGCCGGCAGGGTTGGTTTCTGGTGAGACCTCTCTTCCTGGCTTGCAAATGGCTGCCTTCTCCCTGTGGCCTCACATGGCTTTTCCTCAGTGAGCACGTGCTCCTGGGGTCTCTTCCTCTCCCTCCAAGGACTTCAGTCTTGTTAGATCAGGACCCCACCCTTATGACCTCATTCAACCTTAGTCACCTCCTTAAAGGCCCTGCCTCCAAATAGTCACATTGGGGGTTAGGGCTTCAACATTTGAATTTGCTGGGGGGAGGGGAAGACAATTCAGTTTATAACAACTGGTAATATTTTATAGGGTAGAATATTATCTGGCAGGGAATATCGTTGGACTTTCTGCACCTTTCCTGCAAGATTGGTCAAAACAACCTGACTGAACCCCCAGTCAGCCAGAAAAAAAGGCCAAATTCCACAGTAATTTACTATGTCTTTATTGGGGTGAGAGAGGAAATTATTGTAAGAATTAATCTGGATGGGTCCTGAAGACGGTATTTCAACTAGTACCAGTCAAGTGAAGTAGTCAGAGGCCCATCTTATGGAGGGGATGATGGAGTGTAAGGCACATGACATGAGTGAGCAAAGAGGACAGGGGAGATTCTCTCCTGGCTCTTGTCAGGGATGGGAAAATTCATACTCTGGGCAAAGTGAGACTCAATTCTCCTCTTAGGAGCATGAGGGAGACTTGAGGGTGGAAATGGGAGAATGAGGCCTGGAAGGACTTCTACATCAGTTTCTGCCTGTGATCTCACAAAAGAACACTTTGCTGGGAAGGGTCTCAGAGTCCTAGGAAGAGCATCTCCTTGGCCAAACTGTAGGTCATGTGTCTCCCCATTGGCATGGGGAGGGTGCAGTATCTTGACTGTCAGTCTCTTTAGCAGTGGGATAGGGGTGGGCCCCAGTGCAATGTCAGGGTGCTCCTACTAGTAGAAGGATGAATGGGTGCAGGGCAGGGAGAGCCTGTCCATTGCCCTCTCCATGGGATTGTAAGCAACTTGAGGGGTCGGTCCATGATCTGCAGGACCTTGATCGGTACCTTATCTAGAGCAGATTTCCCAGGATTGCTTGCTGGAGAATTGACTCACTGTTGCATTTTAGGGATGTGCTTCCCGGACCCTCTGGTCTGATTCTGCCTTTTGTTCAGCTGTGTTGCCTGGCCCTGCAGAGAGCAGCAAGAAACACCAGTGGATGTGCTTTTGAAGATGGGACTGATTTGAATAAGAAAAGACTTGGGGTGGGGACAAGGCGGTGCGGTGTGGCTTGGGTGGCGCCTGCATCTCCGGAGACTCCGATTCAGCCTTCTTTACAGACACCCGCTAAACGCCAGGCGCTGTGCTACGTGCTTTGTCAGTGTTGCTACCGAGCTTCAGAGTGTGGTCTTTGGGTTTCCCGAGACCCAGCTCTCCTGTTCATTAGTTGTGTGCCCTAGGGCAAGTTACTTCACCTTCCTCAGACTCAGTTTAAATTCACTGAGAAAGCAGAAATACTCTTTTAGTAAGAATTTCATGAATGAGCTGTTGAGAGGATGTTGAGGATGGTGCCCAGTGCCTGGCACACAGTAAGGGCTTGATAACTGGGAATTAGCATGATTACCACTAGCTATTGTTGTGAATTCTCTCCCAGCCTTTCTGGAGTGGGCACTATTATTGCTCCATTTTAAAGATGAGCAAGTTGAGGCTCAATGATTTTGGGACAAGCAGGGATTCAGCACTTGAGAGTTTAGCCAGGTCAAAGAAGACTCAGTGGCAGGGGGCTGGGGGCTGCGTTGGGTGGAATCAGATGCCCTATTACTGTTGTATGGTTTCATAAAGGTCCTTCTTCATACTTGGGGACCATGTCAGCCACAGCTCTTTGGCGTATACAGAACACCAGTTACCTGCCAGGCAGTGGAGATGTTGCAATGAATAAAACAGAAACGGTCTCTGTGTGAATGAAGCCTGTAAGTAATGGTGAGCAAGGTTAGGAAAGGGGACCTATATGTGCGTTTCGGGGGCTTATTGCAGGGGTTGGGTGCGGAGGAGGGGGTCAGCTGGAGAAGTTAGTTGCAGACAGTAGGGTGTGGGGGGATCCGGGCAGAGGAAATGACAAGCATAAATGTCCAGGGGCATGGACACACCCAGGCTGCTCCTTAAGTCCCTGTAATGACCACAGACCCCTGCCCCAACCGCCCTGAGGGTAGGCACTGAGTGATGGGTGTGGGTGAGGCCCATGGAGGCAACCGGCCTGATGGGGTGGCAGGAAATTTCCACCTGGGACTGAGCATGCGCCTTGGGGGTTGGGCTGGCAGAGCTGGGTGGGGGCTGTGCCTTTGTAGCTGGAGGTGCTTCTGTGACAACATCCCTGGTAGCAGGTTGGCCGGGGGGTAATTAGCGGGCTGACAAGCATCCAAATGGATTGTGCCGGGAGGGGGGGTGGGGGGTGGGGTGGGGAGAGGATGTTGGGGGGGAGTGGAGGGCGATGGGGGGGTCCAGCGGGGGGGGAAGCGGCTGTGGAGCAGGGATAATGGACACTGAGAGCTGAGAGCTTCTCCTGGAAGGAAAAGAAGCTGCTGCTTGTGAGGAGATGATGAATGAGGCCTCTGGGGGTGGGGGCGGGGACAGACTGCAGCCCGGGCTCTTATTCCTTCCCTGTCTGATCCGTCTTTTTTTTTTTTTTTAACATCTTTATTAGAGTATAATTGCTTTACAATGGTGTGTTAGTTTCTGCTTTATAACAAAGTGAATCAGTTATACATATACATATGTCCCCATATCTCTTCCCTCTCTGATCCGTCTTTGCGCTCTAATTGCTATATGCCTGTTTTTCGCCTAAGAGGGATTCTGTCAGTATAAAAATAACCTCTGAGGACTCTTCTCTTTCACTTATCTTTAAAATCACCCATGGTTAAAATATAAAATTTAAAGCCATGCCCTTTAATTTGTGTGTGTGTGTTACATGTATCCTACCATCTTAAGAAATTAAAAAACTTTCTTTTTTTCTTTGTTCTGCTTACCTGGATCAGCTAAACTCAGTTGGCTAATTTCCTTTCCCTTTGGAAAACTAATGTTTCTTTGGTCTTTTGTGTCCCTTTTTCATTGGTTCCCAAGGTCAGTGATTCAGTGGCCGCCTGAAGTTAATATTTAAAAGCAATGTTTTCAGTGAATTAAGAAATAATGGGAGAAGAACCGCCCAGGTATGCCTACTCACGTGTGATATCAAATCAAGCTTCAGATATTGGAACAAGGATCGGACTGAATTGGACTGAAAAGTGTCCCCAGCAGGTCTGTGTGAGGACAGCCCCCTGGCGTCAGATGGAAATGAAATCACGCATCGTGCTGTGAAACGGGTCCTAAATTGCCAACACGCTTAGGAGTGGCTGTCACCTCCGCCCCACGCCCCCACCTCAGTTTATTAATAATGCAGCAGTTCTGGGGACTTCACTGTGCTGGGGCCTGCCTCACATGTAAATGTGAATTTAAACCCTTTTTTTTGGGGTGGCAGTTTCAGTCCTGCTGCCAGCTGTGGTTTGGAATTTGGTTAGGAATCCCCACCCAGGGTATGATGTATCCAGGAGTGGAGTGGGAATCAGGACGCTTGTTGCCGTTCCAGTACTGCTGTTAGCTTCGTGAACTTGGGCCTGTACTTTAATCTCCCTGGGACTCGGTTTCCTCATCTGTAAAACGAGGGGGCTGGCATAGAACATTCTGGGGCCCTTGTAGCTCTAACATCTGCCAGTGATGATGTTGCTGGTTATGCCTTCTCGCCCTTCATCATATACACAATCTGATACGATCCCCACAGCAACCTCGTGGGGTCCGTGCTCTTGTCACCTTATTTGCAGATGAGGAAACTGAGGCTGTGACATGTTTGTCTGAGTACCTCCCTGTGCAGGGGGCACCTGGGCCAAGTCCCTGTGACTGATGCCAGGGCCAAGGGGCTGAGGCTGGCTTTCTTAGCAGTTCTGGCTGGGGCTCTGCTGGGCTTGGAGCTTGGTAAATCGAAGTTGCACAATCCTAAGCTTATTCAAGCTGCGGTATAAACAGTGTCAGAGTGATCAGATGCTACTACTTGAGGCTGTCCACCTTAGAAGTAACCTCAGCCCTCTGGTCTGGTCTGCCCTCCCCCCAGAGCTGTTGAAACCTGGAAGAAGAGTCGTTGAGCTTCAGATTTCTGAGTTGGTGCTGCGTTTGGCTTTCAGGAATGCGAGAGTCCAAAAATCACCCCCTGCTTGGCCACTCGAGTCCCAGCTGAACAAGCCTCACGTTTTCAGTATTTTTGTGATGCTGGTGTTGCCTGTGGAGCATCTCTTGTGCTACTGGAGACCATTTCCTGCAGGGGGCCTTGGGATGGTTTCTTAAGAGATTTCCAGCGGATCCCCGTAAGAGGGGGCTTCTCACAGCCCCGGCTAGACCCTCTCTCACAGAGCAAGCAGGATGGGGGGCTCCGGAGCTCACCTCCTCTCTCATCCTCTGGACACATTCACTTTGACCAGGCGTGGGAGCTCCAGGTGGCCTGCAGAGCATGAAGTAACCCATGAGCAGCCAGCTTCCGTGGCCTCCGGGCATCCACAGGCCTGCCTCGGGCTAGGATGAGCCAGGTGTCCTCTGGGAACAAACCTTCCCTTTCCCAGGGGCAAATGAATACAGGTCACTGAGTCCCTTCAAGGAAGTAGCTTGTTTTAAATTCCCCTCTTTCTAGATGGGCAGTTCATGAATTTTCCTTAATCATCGAGCATTTAATATGACTGCATAGTATTTAAGTTACAGAAGGAGTGCCATCCCGGCCACATTGACTGTGGTTTAAGGTCAAACTAAAGAGTGCCGCAGAATCACCGGGGAAGCTTGTAAAAAGTGCCCGTCCCAGCTTGTCCTCATCCTCGAATTCAATAGGTCTGGGCTGGACCCTGGAATCTGCATTATGGCAGTCAGCATCCCCCTTTCCTCCCCAGACGGAGGATCTGACGCAGGTGGTACACCAGCCAGCCTTTGGCCAAGTGCTGTCTCCTGGAATCTAACTGCATGCTCGGGGTGGGCTTGTCGCTTGCTCTATCATTGCTGCTGGCACTAACTTTCCATCGGTGCCTGCCCGGTCAGCCCTGGCCACTGTCTCCTGTTTACAAACCTCAGCGCCATACAGGGAGTGTAAATCTGCCTGCAGTTTCTTAGTCATTAATTCCACTTCCCTTGTGGCATCGACACATGCAATAATGACATTCTTCGCTCAGCCCTTGAAGGGGGCAGGTCCAGAACAAGGGATGACTGTATCTGTAGATAGAAACATCCCAGGCCCTTCTGAGGACCTCCGAAGTGGGCCCTGGCCCGGTCAAATAAAAATCTGCTTTGCTGTTTCAATTCTGGAGATAGAACACATTTTTCATGGCAGGAGAAAAAAAAAAATCAGGGTCATCTGAGGAAACACCATCTCTTATGGGGAGTTTTGGGAAATCGAGGATTGAGAGCTGATTTACACAGGATTATATGTTCAGAACCTCTTAGAAGGTTAAAAGGCTGGTGGTGGCGAATGGTAGGATAATGTTCTTTGAAGAAAAAGGTCTTTCTTCTATATGCTGTGCTCCCTGGCGTCAGGACGCCTCTCCTCAGAGCCTGCTGATACAACTCTTGGCTTCCAACCTGCTTCTGTCTGAAGAAACACCCACACATTGACATGAATCAACAGGCCAGAGAGGAAGAGGCCCACGGTGGAGCTGCCTTGGGTTTCCATGGGGCTGAACGTTGCATCACGGCAACTTGCTAGAGTGTTGTCCTGAGTTGGCCAGACTCCTCACAAAGAGCTGGGGGGCATTTAATTAATCAGGGGCCTTGGCTGCAAGGTGGCCTCCTGGCTGGTGTCACCGTGGTGATGGCCGGGCACAGCCTTTCTAAGTGAAAGCCGTTTGGTGATCCTGGGGAGCTTTGGACCCGTGGGGCCCATGCGGAGCTGTGCCTTTGCCTTGAACTCGGACCATCAACCAGGCCAGAGCAGGAACGCCCTACGCTGGCCTCCAACTTGACTTGGCTAACCATTCATTCCCACTGCAGATGGCCTCTGGGCCTCTCGGTAAGAAAAGGTCCCCTGAGCTGCCTCTGACTCAGTGCCTTGCAGCTCCCGTGGAGCAGTGGAACGTGGCCGGGTGTGAGATCACACCTGTGAATGGCAGGGAAGCTGCCAGCTCCTGTTGCCGGGATTAGAACTCAAACTTGTTCTCACTAAGTGATGCTAATGCCGTGTTTTATGGCCCTGTTTCTTCCCTGCTGCTCAGTCCCCGACTCCTGACCTCCCAGGACCTCACATGGGACCCTGTAAAAAACTTCATCTGCTTGGAGGGGGCCCATCACACTGGGCTTTGGGGACTGTTTGGGATCCTTTGAGAGATTCTGTCACCTGCCATGTTTGCTGTCCGTCCCGACTTTATCCACAGCCTCAAGAATCAGCAGCCTCTGGGCTCAGCCTGCCTGGATTCAAGTCCTCGCTCCATCTCTTCCAGGCAGTGTGACTTTGGGCAATGTTTATCTCCTCGGTGCCTAGGTGCCCCTGTGCAATGGGGTCGTAGTTAGGACTAAATGAGGTAAAGTCCACTGGCACATGGTTAACACATACTAGATATTAGTTACTGTTATTATTAAGAATATTGC
Source organism: Globicephala melas (assembly GCF_963455315.2). Lineage (NCBI taxonomy): Eukaryota > Metazoa > Chordata > Mammalia > Artiodactyla > Delphinidae > Globicephala > Globicephala melas. Next base: position 16,055,343 of record NC_083323.1, read on the forward strand.
CGTTGCTTTAAAAATGTTGATCTGTTAGGCCAAAGACAAAGCACTAAGATCTTGCTACTCCAAGTGTGGTCCCTGGGCTGACAGCACTGGTGCATCGCCTGGGAGTTTGCTGGAACCCCAGAATCCCAGGCCCCACCTTAGACCTGTGGATTCAGAATCTTCATTTTGACCAGATGTCCGGGACCCCTTAGAGAGGCACTGTTCTGGAACAGCCTCTCTTTAGGCTGACAGATGTCAATCAGTGAGCACCATGGGAGGTGGCTGTGGAGGGAAGAGGGTAGTGATTCTTTTGGTTGGAGCCTCAAATACAATACACACAGTCTGCCCGGAATTTTCTCCACTCCCCAAAGCAGCCCAGGAAGATGGCTGGCTGCCCTGCTCTGTGTAGGCATGCAGGCTGGATATTAAATTTAACCTGTTCTTGCCTCAGTACAAATGTGGGGAAGGGGAGGATGTGTGTGGGAGGAATGGGGAGGGGAGAGGCCCATGTGATGATGTGCTGTGGGCTTGTCACCCCTTTAAATGTGGCCCAAGACCCTGTATCACCGTGTCGTTCTGACAGGCCTCGTTATAGTCACTGCCATTCAGTGAACACCTGAGGGCCAGGCACTGTCCTTACTTCTCCTCCTTACAACAGCCCCAAGAGTTAGGACTTGCTGACCCCATTTTACAGACGAGGAAACTGAGACCTGTTAGGTTCAGGTTTGCCTGAGGTCATCCAGCCAGCAAAAGCCTGAGCTTTCATCATACTGCTCTGCTCCCCGTAGCCCTGCCTAGATCCCCGAGCTCTTAACATTCACAATGGCCACTGTGGAAAAGGAAGCCCAGCAGGCTGCAGAGCAGGTAGTTCTGGGTGATTATTCAAAAAAGGAAAAACAACCACTGCAGAAGAGAAGGCTGTTATATTTAGCAAGGGATCAGCATTGGCCGGGCTTTTTGCCTCTTAAACAGTCAGGCACCGCAGGGCAGAATTTGCAGGTCCACAGCCATAAGGTTTAATCATTGAACGACAGGGTGGCCTCATTTATAAGGCACACGGGTGATGTCTAGACTTGGGAACACTTAGGAAAGGGGCTGGGCTGTGCGTTGGGCTTAAACACCTGAGTTCCCAGCTTCAATCATTTTGAAGGCAGAGTGAAATCTCTCCAGCGCCTGCAGGAACCAACTGGACTTTTTTTTGGAGGGTGTATGATTTCAGACATTTGGTAACCGCTTCCTGCTGGGCCCTTTCCTTACCTCTGTCTTTCTTTGTAGATGTGGGTGAGGATTGAGGAAAACTGGGGAGGAGGTTTGCTCCATAATATCGGGCATCTCTGTGTATCTCTTTGGTAGCCTTTGGCCACTATTGGAAGGAGAAAGGGGAAGTGGCCCTGAGGTTGCTTTTCGGGTTCCAGTTGTTCGTCCTCCTGTCTGGTCTCAGACTCAGGAGCCACGGATGCTCATGTGGGCTCAGCTGTTCTGAGCTTCCAGACATTTCTGATGAGGGTACAATTTAAAGACCCAGGAGAGAGATTCTCCTGCCCTTTTTGCACTTTGGGAACAAATGTGGTCTCCATTCCCTAGACCTTCACTTGCTGCCCCACGAGGAAGCCGGAGGAATTTATGGGGTATTGTCTCTGGGTTAAATGTGGCTGACATTTATTAAGCCCTTATCCTGGGCCAGGCATGTTCTAAGCCATTTAATCCTCATAGGGCCCTGTGAGGCAGGTCCTGTATTTTCCTGCTTGACAGATGAGGAAACTGGAGCACAGAGAGGTTTTGCAACCTGCTCAAGGTCACACAGCTGGTGAGTGGTTTTAGCCAGGACTCAAGGCCATGTCCTTAACCATCATGCTGCCTCACCGTGTGCTGGCTCAGTTTATCCTTCAACTTCACAAAGGAGGCACTGCATTACGTTACAGAAGCTGCATTTTTAGATCTCATTCTCCTTTTTAAACAACTCTTCAGAAATGTGACAACCGTTTTTAGCTATCTGGCTCCTATGGAAACATCCTGGGAGCTGGATTTGGCCTCAGGCTGAATATGCATCAAACAAAGGAGCAGGATAATTTCAGACGGTGTGGGAAAGGTGTAGGGAGAGTATAAGGCCAGGAGTGTCCTTATCAGGTAGAGGGGTCAGGGAAGGCCTCCCTAAGGGACCACGGAGCTGAAGCTTGAATGATAAGGATGTAAAGATCCGGCGGTGTGTAAAGCACTTATCACAGTGCCTGTACCATATATTAAGTGCGTCGTGAATGCCGCTATTATTTCTATCCTTATTGCTTTCGTGGTTGGCCATTCATTGGATCTATGACCTTGGGTGAGTCATCTCCCGCTCTTGGGAGTTGAACTGAATGTCTCCCCTCTGGCCTTGACAGTTCTCAGTGATTTCTAGCATTTGTCTCCCACCACGCCTTTGAAATAGGGGGCAGAATGAGCCCTCTTTTACACTTTCAATAGAAGATTCATTGTCGGAAGAGGGAAGCTTTTGTGGAGGGACAACCACCATGGCTATTAACATTTATGGAGCCCTTTTAGTTTCCTCAGTGCCGAGCGGGGTGTGATTAGAATGTGGGCACTTTCCTCTTCACACTGGGCTGGAAACATCCCTCTGGCAAAGACACCGTGGGACCGTTGGCCTCTCGCTCCATGGTTGGGGGGATTGACAAGTCCACTTATTTTCTCAACCCCTGGAATGTCACTACCCTCCCCTGACCTTGGATGGTGAAAGAATTTATTTCTATTGTCATTTGACAATAGGGCCTCCTCAAGGCCAAGTTCAGCCTGCTGTATAATCAAAGGGGTAGTTTCACCACTCGGCCCATCTTTAGTTCCTGGAGGAATGTAGGAGTTGGTCCAAGAGCCACCCACATCCTCCACGGCCTGAGTGCGTTCACTGTCGGCTTCCTCCAGCGCAAGCTCCCAGGATCGCAGGCCCTGCTCAGATAAATTAAAGCCTTCAAGTCATGTCTTTACATTTGACGTAAGCAAAGGCAGGCATTTCTTGCTGCATCCTGAATGGGGCTGTCGTGAGGGCCTGGGGGAGCTGGGGGGCCTGGCACCCTGGTGAAAGGGGGCCTTGAAGCTGGAAGCTCATTCATCTCTGTGCAGCCTCCTTGTCTCCCCAGACGCGTGGTCCATCCACACTCTAGGGAGGGTGCTACCTGCCCCTGGGTTTACAGCAGGGCGTCCTGTGTTTCCTGTTTGCTTTCCCCATTCCTCAATTGCCCACGTTAAGTAGGACGCCAAAGAAATCCTAAGTCACCTTCTTGACGTGCCTGTCTTGGTGGTGCTGTTTGACTGGAGTGGTCCCTCCGTTTTTGCTCCAATTCTACTATCACTTCCCTGGTCTGGCCTCTCATCCACCTAATAACATCAACCCCTGCCCCCCTGCCCTTCTTCCCTCCTTCCCCCTTCCCTCTCTATGTACCTGCCTCCCTGCCCACACTCAGTGTTTTCTCAGGCCTGCCACGCGCCAGGCATGGTTTTAAGCACTGGAGAGAAAGCAGTGAACAAGATCCCCACTAGTGTAGGGTCAGGTAATGAATGACACCAATACTGATTTAATGACAGCTGGGGAAAGGTCTGCAAAGGAGAAATCCGGGGACCTGCTGGTTGATTTAACCAGCAAAGAGCAAAATCAAGAATAATAAGAGCTTCCTAAGTCTTGTGGCGTCACAGATGGACCGGTTGTATTTTAGAGACATTTCCGTGTATAGCGCTGCACGGGGATCTGGTGCCCAGTCGGAAACTTCAGATGATCACAGGTGTGAGTGCATTCCTGCTGCAGCCGCCCATGCTTGACCCTGTGATAGGCGAGGTGTGGCCCTGGGCTGCTGCTAACAAGGACTTTTTCCTCCAGAGCCTTTGCAATCCGAGGGGTGGTTTTACTTCCTTTCATCCAGGAAAGGTTGCTAAGGTGAGGGTCGAGGTCACAAGAGGACCAGTTTGGAGGGAACTAAGCAGGCTTTCAGAGCTGGCAGCAAATCGATTGGCAGGTTTCCTTGTTACCCATGGCTAACCCCCTCCGCCAAAGTAGTTTTTGCCCCCCTTAGAGCCAAGGCGGATTAAATTACCAACCAACTTGTTTATGAGCAGAGATGAATTCATTGGCAAACATATTTCTTCCTTATTAGATTCCCATTGTCCTTTAATGTCTTTTTATTTATGTGTTTCTTTTGAGTAATTGCTCTGCGCCTTGGCCCTGGCAACTCTCTGCAGTTTGGATTTGCAGACAACATTGGCACGGAGCTTTTGGAATCAACTGGGGCTGGGCAGGGAGTCTAGCTTAGCTTCCTTGGTTTTACTCTGACTTTTCTCAAGCAGGGCCTTTTGGTCGAATCACTTGCTGTCAAAGGTGCCTTAGTGAGAGGAAGGATGTAGGAAGGATTTGGCTTCTGAGCAATTGCATCAGCATAGCATAAGCCGGAGTCTTAAAACCCAAGGTTTGAGCAGAACTGGCCTTGAGACAGGCCACGCAGTAAAGCCTTTTCTATCCATCACTGCGGCAGCTGCATGGTGGGGCTGAGTGATGCTAATTTCACCTCTCCATGTTTAGTCATCGACACCCTGTAAACCAAGCTCTCCTTTTTTCTTTTTTCAAAGGATCAGGATTCCTAGAGTAAATGAATCTGGCCACGTGAAGCAGCCCTCTGCTTTGTGGGGGAAAAAAAAAAAAAAAAAAAAAAGCCACCATCCCAAACCCAGGCTGTTAAAACCTGATGTTTTCTGTTGTCTGGAGAAGGGTGTTTTTGCTATAAATGAAAGATGTGACGGGGGTATTTCGAAGCTTTGTTTTGGTTATTGTCGGTTCTGCCAACAAGTAACATCTGTATTTATTTTCCAAACTCTCCCAATGGCTGATTTGCATCTGTTTAGTTCTCTGAGTAACATTTCATTTCCTGACTTTATAGGTTGCTATAAAATCCATTCGTAAGGACAAAATTAAGGATGAACAAGACATGGTTCACATCAGACGAGAGATTGAGATCATGTCATCCCTCAACCATCCTCATATCATCAGTATTTATGAAGGTCAGTGATTTTTTTTCACCCCCGTATCAGTTACCATTTCTCATACCATGGGGCCTGCCAAGATTTTTAGGTAATTGCCCTTCTGGGCAGGAGCCAAGTATTTTTTCCTCATGATGCAAAAATAGCTGGGTGTTATCTCTTATTTGGTTACCTTGAGTGCAACCAGACACATGTAGCACAGCGCACTTTGGTGATAAAGTAGCTGTGGCTGGTGCCTCCTTCTGTCTTCCCCGTTTCTTGGTGGTTGCTAAGCAACCCACCTTATTGAAAACCACTATGTGAGACAGCCGTGGTTTCTGGAAAATGGCAGTTTTCTGGGTGGCCAAGTAACGGTGGATCTATTGTAAATGTCATTCCCCAAAGCTGATGCTTCAGGGGTGGTGTCATGAGTTATTCAAAGTTAGCCTTTCTGAGTTAGGAATTAACTTCCAGCAGGTCCAAGAAATGCCAAGGAAGAAGAGGGATCTGTTGGTGTGACAGATACTTTGCAAATGCAGTTTGAGTTGTTGGTGTTTATAGAAGGACAGGGAGGGGAAGAGCTTATAAAAGTGCTCATGCTTCAACTCTTTAGTTCCTCATGGGAAGAAATGGAGAGTATAAACTTCCCAGTCTGTCATTTAAAAAAACTATCCTTTAAAAAATTACACAAGCAACATGTGTTTATGGCAGGAATGATTGAAATACAACTGTTAAAATTTTAAAAATAATTTCTGCTCTCTCATTTTGATGAATGGCTCTTTATACATATTTATATTTTTAGTCTACTTTTCTATATCTGTAATGTGGTTTTTATCCAGAGTTAGATCATACTGTTTATACTGGGTTTTAGCTTGATTTTTTTTCATTTTTTATATCATGCATCTCTTCCTATATCAATAAATATTCCACTATAAGGACATTTTAAAAGACTTTATAGTGTTCCATTTATGGACATACCATAATTTATTGGATCTATTTTCTTTTGTCAAATATATAAATTGTTTTAAATTTCTGGTTATTATAAACAGGGCTTTAAAGACTCTCCTTGTACATCATGTTTACATTCATTTCTGATTATTTTCTTATGAAAAATCCCTAGTCTTGGATTTACTGAGTCAAAACATTTCTGTAGAATATTTTTTAATATATGGTTGAGTCAGAAAAATAAACCTATTTTTAATTTCTGGTCTGTTCATCATAACTTATACAGTAAGGGCTAAGAGGAAACCAGACGGTGACCCTAAAGTTTTTCTGATATTTCAGTTTTCCTTCTTCTGGTTCCCTGCTGGGTTTTGCTATGCTTTTTTCCCCCTGCTATTTCTATTTTGGCTCCTCATGTAGAAGTAAATGCCGGTAATATCTTTTATCTTGATTTTTCTAAAGCTCATTTTTGGGACCCTTGGAGATAGGATTTTTAAGGGGGAAATCTGCATTTATTCAGTCACTTATTCATTCCACAAACATTTCTTGCAGTGAGTCTCAAACTGCAGTCCCTGGACCAGAAGCATCAGCATAAATTGGGATTGTTAGAAATGCAGAGTCCCAGGCCCTGCCCAGGACCTGCCGTAGATATGTAAACAATATATTCTGGGACCAAGGAGGCCCAAGCTTAGAAGTTTTCATGGAAATATATGGCATCCAAGCTGGGCCTTGAAGGAGTTTTTTGGAGGAAGAATTGACAAAAGTAGAATTCCAGGCTGCTAAAACAAATCTGAATATGCCTGGTAATTGGGGGGAATTTCCAGAAGTGAGAAGTGCGTTGAGATACAAAATGCAGGATGAGAGTGAATTTTATTAAGTGTGGAATGTTTTTGCTCTTTGTGTTGCCATGGAAACCTGAAGGCCATCATGCATAGTGTGGACCAGTGTGGGTCACGTGCTCTGTGTGCAGGTCTGTGAGATTTCTTAGCCTAGAGCTGGAGGCTTCTTTACCAGGAAGCAGAGTTTTAATCCAGCATGAAGTTTCCAGTTCTTTATTTGGGAGACAGGTCTGTGGTCACAGAAGTCTGGCATCAAGAAGCCTACTTCTTTACTAGCATCATGCCCTCCTTGACCTTGGGAATCCTTCAGGCTGAATGGGGAACAGGAGTCTGTCCCCCTCCAAGGGAAGGCCAGAGATGAACCTCAATGGAAGAACATCCTATTATCAAGGTCAAGGCCTTAGTCCAGCCCCTGCTGGAGGCTTCAAGAAGAGAAGCCCTTGCTCGTAACTTTAAAGATGGGTATCAGCGTGAATTAAAGTTCTTTGGGTGACTAGAAATAACTTTCACCAAGGCCTCAGGTGAGAGCTTGGGCTTCAATTCATAAAACCCTTAGAACTGGCTTTAGGGAGTCGGGGAAGAGCTTGAGTTCTCACACCAGACTTGAGACTTTGAGCAGGATGGTGGGCCTTTCAGTGCCTCAATGACTGCACCTATATTGGGATAACAATTCTACCCCCTCCTAGGGTTTGTCAGTAGGATTAAATGAGATGATACATATACTGGTAAGCTCAAAAAGGTCATTGTTATGAAGACCCCATAGTCATCCTAAGTAGTTCTTAATCTGGGGTCCATTGACAGGATATTTCATGAGTGAGCTACAGGGGGTCTGTAAATCCTCTGAAATTAAGTATGTAACTATGTTGTCTAAGCCACTGGCTACAGATGGATATTAAAATTAATTGAAATAAAAATTCAGCTCCTCAGACACTTTAGCCACATTTCAAGTAGCTCAATGGCCACATTTGGCTAGTGGCTGCCATATTGGACAGCATCGTAGTTGTGGAAACTGAGGCTCTGGAAGGTTCATGAGTCCCTGGGTGTGTTTGTTTGCTAGGGCTGCTACCACAGACTGGGTGGCTTAAACAATAGAAATTTATTTTTTCTTGGATTTGGAGGCTTGAAAGTCCAAGACTAAGGTGTCAGTAGAGTTGGTTTCTTCTAAGGCCTCTCTCCTTGGCTTGTAGACTGCCATTTTCTCCCTGCGTCTTCACATCTGTATGTGTCTGTGTCTAAATTTTTCCTTCTTAGAAGGCCACTAATCATTCTGGCTTAGGGCCCACCCTAATGACCTCATTTTAACTTGATTACTTCTTTAAAGACTATCTCCAAATAGGATTGCATTCTGAGGAACTAGGTGTTAGGACTTCAACATAGGGTTTTTTGTTTGTTTGTTTTTTGTTTTGCAGTGGGGCTGGGAATATTCAGCTTATAATACTGGGTACGCTGGCTAGTTGGTGGCCCTGGCACACAGGTCTTCTTACCCCACTTGTTTTTTTCCCTCTGCCAGGCCTCAGCCCTGTATTTCTGACCTTGTGTCTTGTTTTGCTGGCTCTGCAGCCCACCACTGTGCCCCAGGCATCCCCCTCAGCCTGGCCTTTTCCCTCCTTTTCAACCCTGGGGTGTGGCAGGGGCAGTGCAAAGGTAGCAATGGTGGTGGGAACTGAGTCTGTGAGTTAATACCCTGGTCCCTCTGTAGCTCACAAAGTGAAACCTTCTCCCTGGAAGCTGATTGGTCGTTTGATGGGCCAGTCAGGAGCCTTAGCTGAGTTCAGACATGTGTTAATTTTCTGAGTGAAAAATCAGTGCCCAGGCATCTAATTGGCTGTTTGGACATTAGCTAAGTGAACTTTACAATTTCTTCTTCAACAAGGACCTTTGTGATTTAAAACAGACACACACACACACACACACACACACACACACAGACACACACACATCCTAGCAAAAGCAGCAGTAGCAGTAACAATAATAGCAGCAACATGACAAAGCAATGATGCGCCTAACCCTGTACGTTTAGGACCTTTGGGGTTTCATGTGGGGAATGCACCATTTTGGACTGTACAGTCAGGTGATATTGAAATAACTAGTTCCAGAGGAATAATTCATTCATTAAAAAAACTAAGTGCCTACTACGTGCCAGGCCCTGTTCTAGGTACTAGGAATGCAGAGGTGAACAAGGCAGGCTCTGGGCTGTGGAGCTGAAATTTAGTGAATAGACAGGCGAACAGATAAGTGACTTTTGAGCTGAGACCTGAATGGAATGAGGAGTGAGCTCTTTGAAGACCTGGGCATTCCAGCCAGAGGGAACAGTATGTGCAGATGCTCAGAGGAGGGAAGCAGCTTGTGTTGTGAGAAGTGACAGAGGGCCTCTGAGACTGAGGGACTGAATAGGGTGGCAGGAGAGAGGAAATTGGAGAGGGCCATATTTTGACCGCATTGGCTAAAGGAAAGAGTATGGATTTTTTACACCAGGAGTAGGGGGATGCCACTGGTTTTGAGGAAGGAAGTAACATTTTAAAATTAACACTTGAAAGTAATACTAATAATAGCTTGGAGTTATTGAGTGTTTACCCTGTGCTAGGATATGTGTATGTATGATCTCATTTAATCCTTATATCCATGAAAGATGAATTGTTAAGATCCCTATTTTATGGTAAGGAAAATTCAGCTTGTTGGCTAAGTGCATTTTCCAAGGTTATACCAACTACTAGTAACTGGTGGATCTGAGAGTTGAACTTAGCGACACTCCGAAGCTTGTGCTGCTGATACTAACCAGGTATTTGGTGGTCTGCAGCAACCCCTAATTGGGGGCAAGGCTTGTCCTAAACCCTGTGATACAGATAATTCCTGGCCTTCATAGAGGTTACTGTCTTAAATATGTGAGAGTATTAAATCCCAGCTTGGTGGGTATTTTAGAGAATGTTTCTGCATACGTGTTAGGAAGAAGCTTGGGTCCCCAGTCCAGTAAATTCATAGGTCAAGTGTTTCCTCAGCTGCAGTTCATGGAAATGTAAGTTATTTGTATATTATTCACAGTACCTGCAGGCTCATAAAACCTGCAGCTTCACTGAATCAGTGCTGCTGTTCACCAGATCTCAAAAATAATTCCTCTTAAATGTTTCTTTCCCAAACCAGATCCTGGGGTTACTCTCCTATTGACACGTAGGTGAAGGTGATCGACCCTCAAATTTGTCAACTCTGTGTAAACACACCAACCATAACTGGCTTCTAATGCTAAGTAAATAAAAGAGGATAGACATACACCTTCTAGCCTGTGATGCTATAAGGGTAACCTAATCGAGAGAGAAAAGGAAGAAAGAAACCTCTGGCACTATCTTGGGATGGACCCCTGTTTTCAGTCAAAGGAATTCCATTCTCTCAGCAGGGAGGTAATTGACAATAAGGAAAGAACAGCTGAAAAGGAAGTGCCCCGGAGCTTTCAACTTGGTTTGCCTAGGATGGAAGAGAGAAAAACGGTTTTTGCCTGGGGTTCTGATTTCAGGACCCAAGTTCAAACATCAAAGGCACATTGTCTCACCCCCATTTCCCCTTTGGAAGCCCAGGAGACTCAGTCTGCAAAACCACGGCCCAGCATCTTGCTGTCCAACACTTGGGGGAAACAGCACAGTCCAGCCTGTAAAAGCGAAAAGGTGGGGAGTGGGGAGAGTGGACCGGTGCCTTCACTTTTATGCCCTTGTGTTTTTTTTTGTTCCTGGAAATCTCTTTTCTTGGCCCTGCATCTTCTCTCTCGGCCCTTTTTTACATTGTGAGTTGCCAGACTGGCCAGCCTTTTCATCACATCCCCTGTCTTAGGTAAGGGTGAGCCTGGCTTTCTGGGACAAAGTAGGATGGCTATTTGGCATTTGTCAGCTGTGATCTCTTGCCTTTGGGAGAGTCTCTCAAACTTCAAAAACACAGTAGCAAGCAAATGTGTTTCTTTTAATAATCATGTGAGTTTCATGCCCTGGCTCCATGAGCCTTAAGCCTGCTGTCCATGAGAAGATGTAAAAGAGTCCATATTCTACTAAATTCTCCGAACTCCTACTGTGGAGACGTTTTGGATGAATTTACTATCAGTTAAAAGCTCCTCCCAGCTTCTTAGAAGTATACATTACAATATGCTTTTTTAAGCTACCTGTGCCTTATGAGATTCTGATAGATCTTTCTGGAAGGGGATCTAGTTCTTGTCTCTTGGTGAAAATCACTGCTTTAAAAATCCAGGCTCTGATGACGGGCATTCCTGCCTTCTCCTCCCTTGCAACTTGTGGCCAGAGGCAATGAGACCAGTGCAAGTTGTTTCCACAGAACTCAGCAGAGGTCCTGGAGTGAGAAACTTTTGCTGCCCCTGGAAGAGAACCCCTTGAGGATGGCAGGATCCCGATAAACTGCCGAATAATACACTTGAGCACGATTCTCAGAGGGTGACCCAGGGCCAGAAGCATCAGCATCTCCTGGGCCCCCATCCCAGACCCACTGAATCAGAAACCCTGCAAGTGGACCTGATGTTCTGTGTGATAACCAGCCCTCCAGGTGACTCTGATGCACTCAAGTTTGAGAAGCACCATATTAGAAAAACCCCTGCTCAGTAGGTTAGAAACTAAAGCAGGGCTTCATTGCGAGCGTCAGTGATTTGGAAATACCTACAATGGAAGCGGTTAACATTTTTCTTCTCTGGCTCAATCCAGAGTTTTCAGGCAGCAGGCAAATCCTGACTTAGGCTCTTTCGAAGCCAAGGGACAGCTGATTTGATCTAACAAGGTCTGTGGGTCACTAATACTACCCCGTGTTCTTATTCATTTGCTTACTTAATCATTCATTCATTCATTCATTCATTTTACAAAGATGTATTGAGCACCTATATGCCAGGTACTGGTCTAGCAGGGTGAATATGTAGGCATTGTCCAAATGGGCTTAGATTTGAATTAATCAGTTGCTTTGCCAATTGCTACTGTGTGACCTTGGGGTAGTGACTTACCCCCTCTGAGGCTTGGTTCCCTTAGCTGTAAAATGGGGTCAATAGCTAGCTACTTTATAGATAAGATTGTGAGGATTAAGATAATGAATAAAATGGCTAAGCTTGGTCCCAGATACACGCTCAATAAACCATACTGATCATTCTTGATGTGATGTGAGTTAGAGATCTGAGAGGTCCTTTCTGGCTGGAATAGAAACTTCTATTGGGAGGTGGTAGCAGAGAAGGTTGAGGCCAGATTGTCCATTTCAGTGATTCTGAACTCTGGATGCACATTAGAACCTCATGGGGCATTTGCAAGAAGGAATGCTGAAGCCTGGGCCTCACCCCTAGGGATTTCAATTTAATTGGCCAGTCTGAGAAAGATGGGCTTGATCCTCCAACCAGGAGGAAGTGAGCCCTGCTCTAGAAACTTGTCTTGGTCCGATCATTTGTCATCAGTGGATTCCAGAGCAGAACATGTGTCTGGCAGCTGTCACCAGTGAGCCGTGGGCGATACCTTTGGGCTTGGGTTTCCTTCCTCAGCCATTTGGTTGCTGCCCTCATCAGGGACTCAGAGCCCCATGAAACAGTTTGTTGAACTTGGCAAAGTGGTGTATTATGCTTGTGTTTACTCTTCTGAACCCATGGCGAATTGCTGAGCATTTTAACACACTCCCTCTGCTGTCAGATTCACAAGTTCCACATGAAGTCTCTTCAGACTGCATCCAAATGAAGGACCCACCCGTTAATCACACAGCTCCAGAGAGTTTTCTTCACTTATAATCAGACAAACAAGCTCTTGGGCTGTGAATCTGTCCAGTCACGTTTCTAATGAGTTTCCTATGAAGTTAGCTATTTGACCTTCAAGTGTATTATTTTCATTGTTTTCATTTGATTACACCCAAGTCATTTTTCTAGAGGCTGGAGATTAGAAATAAAACAACCCAACACGAATGCTACTCCCTGGCTGTCCTGCCTCGCCCTCTTGGGTTTCCTGGAATTCAATATTTTCTAGTGCCTCAAATAACACCACTAGTACTTGAAGCTGATTTTTAAAGAAAAAAAAAAAAAAGGAACTGTATTGCCATGTAACTTAGGGTCTTTTGGAATGAACTGGGATGGCTCTGTTAATTTGCCGAGCATGCAAATTAGGAAGGCTCATGGAGTGTAGAAGCGGGGGTCTCTACAGTGACCATACTCTACAGAGGAGATTTGGATATTGAAAGGGGGATTGGACTAGATGAACTATAACTTCTAACTTGCAGAGTTTGAGGGTTTTTTGATTTGGGAATTTGTGCTCCGCCCCCTCCAGTGACTTCTGACAGTGGGTTCATCTGGTAGGTACGGCTCCAAGATTGACATCTGCGCTTTGGAATACCACTGGGGACTGAAGAATGGACCGCAGTTAAGAGAACCAGGCTTGCGGAGTCCTTTGATGTCTTTGTGTTAGTTCACTCTTTCCTCTGTTCTCCTACCCCTCTCCCATCCCTCAAGGGCACAAATGCAATCGCAAGTGTGGATTCTGCCAATGCAGATCCATAATAATCCTGGATTTGAGCCAGGCATGTCTTTGTTTGTTCTTCTTTCTTAAACTAAGATTTGCTGCCTGATAATAACAGCTGACACTAACATGTCTGCTTACTGCTGCGTGCTGGGGTAATCCTCACAAGGAGGATAGAAGCTTCATTTTAACAGATGAAGAAACTGAGGCAACAGAAAGGTTAAGTAACTTGCCAGGGTCACTCAGATGGGTAAATGGCAGGACCTGGATTTGCACCCAGGTAGCCTGGCTTCGGGAGTCAAGCTCTTAAGCTCTGCACTCTGTTGCCCGACGAAGCAGACTAGAATTTAGGGTTGACAAGATGGTCCTGAGCCATACCTTAGGGTCAGGCAGTGGCTAGAGCCAGAGGTGTGATGCCCACAAGTTTGTCTTTTCCACCCTAAGTGATAAGGGTGGGGTGAAACCATATAACAGAGCCACCTGTGGGGATTCTCAGGAGAGGGAGACTAAGGCTGTTTTCACAGAGGGTGGGATTTCTGTCCCTTCACTGTGCAAATTGGGGGAGCATGCTTTTTTCCAGAAGTTCACTGTAGAGGAGGGTGGAGTCCAATGGTTGGTCCTACATGGCGCCCTGATTCCTTCTCCCAGACAGCCCCTCTATCCTGGTCATGTCCCCTGCCCTCCTAGGGTTTGCTATTGGTCTCCCCAGATAGCACTAGTAAATGGTACTTGGCCAGCCTTTTTCATCTGCTCTTCCTCGGGCAGCTTATACACTTTCTTTCATTTCGTCTGCCTTCTGTGGAGTCCACTGCTGGCAATGGGTGGCCTTCTTGACTCTGGTTCTCCCGGGGCATGCCAACCGACATCCAGAAAGAGTTGTGGTTTAAGAAAAGACAATGAGTGAACTAAAGAGCCTTTCATTGTCCAAACCAGGAAGCACATTGGGTCAACTCTGACCAACTCACTGATGATGGGAGAGCTGCCAGTCTAGGTTAATTTTCTCACTCTCACTGCCCTGGGCTTTCAGACTTAAGGGATTAGAGGACCATTTTATGAAGGTCTAAGCCCATGAGGTGTCTGAAGTTTAGTTCTGGGGAGGGAACTCTTAAAGTATGAATCTTGTATTGACTAAATGACCCAACTAGGCTGCAGACAGTTCTTGCCAAGGAAAGATCACTCCATTTCTGAAATGAAAAAGAAAATGACTTTCTGGGAGGATCCTCCTGAACTTTAATAAGAGAGCACCCTGAGGAGTGGAATGGTGCTTCTATCTGAGGGCTTAGGAAAGGAATAAAAATGCTGCTAATGTGAGGAGGCCCTGCCATGGAGCGCATGGCAGCACCCTGGAAGTGATTTAGGAGATGGAGTCGATGGAAGGCAAAGGCATGAAGAGAATTCAGACTGGTCCATCCTAGGCTCTTGGCCTTTCACTTAAAACCAACAGACGAGTCTTCCTCTCTTGAGGTTGCATGTTAAGCAGAAAGAGAGCCTCCATTTTTTATAACCTGCTTCTCATGGAACGTCCTGTTGATTGATTCTCACCCTCTCCCTCCCCAAGCCCATTTTCTTCCTACATGGCCTCGTATTTGGCTCTAAATGACCAGTGGATGGTTGAAATTTCAAGATCTCCTCACTCATCGGCGTCTCTCCCAGGCCAGGCCACTGTTTTTATCGTATGCATTTTCTCAAGTTATACAAGTTGTGTTATTAACCCCAAGGGAGGGAATGGTTAGGAGTTGGGTAATTAGCGTGGTTGTGAAAGCCAGACAATCAGAAGGCAGAACTGGACTGTCAAACTGAACATCTGACGAAATTCAGAATTAATTGGGAGAAGTAGCTGTTACTATATAGCAGCCAATTCCCACTCTCCCTTGAAATGGAAAATAAACAGAAAACAAGAAGAATAATTCAAGTGGGTATCCGGGAAGAAGGCCCTTCTGCGGAACAGTAGAAGCAAAAGGAGAGTTCCACGCCTGTTTTCTCTAGGAATCTCCTCAGGCCCACTCAGGCTGCCTCACCCATCGTTCTCGCTGCTCATCTGGGGACTTAAAGTCTATATCCCACGGGTTAGCATTTGATTTATTTTATAAGTACTAGTTTTATACAACTAGATAGCAATCCTTGAGAACAAAGACCGTCTTATGCTACATTTGTATCTCCTTTAACACATAGCAAAATGTTCAGGTAAATGCTTCGGATAGGCTGATAAACAAGCATTGTCAGAAAAGGGAGTGATGTTGGTTCTCCTTAATGAAGGAGAATCTTTACTGAGTATTAGGCAAGGAGAGCAAACCTATGATGGAGGAAAGTGGTGGGGAGTCATGGCGAGAATATAAGCTTTCAAGTCAGCCACATTTGGGATCAGATCCTTACTGGTTATCTGCCCAACAGACATGCATACAGAGGAGCATCAAAAGACACACACAAGAATGTTCATAGCAGCATGATTCGTAATGACCCTCACCTGGAAACAACCCAAATGTCTCTCACCAGTAGAATGGATAAGTTAGCATGACACACAAATTGGAGTACTCTACAGCAACGAGGATGGACGATCTCTGACTACATGGAATGGCATGGATTATTCTTACAAATATAATATTGAATGAATGAAGCCAGACGCGAAAGCATATACTGTATGCTTCCATTTTTAGAAAACTGAAAGTCCAAAACGAATCTATGATACTGGCTTATATACATATCCTAGGGGCGATGGTTAGTGACCGAAGAGGACGTGCGGGGGGGCGCTGGCCACATTGTTTCTAGATCTGAGCGCTGGTCCTCTATTTAGGAAGTAGGGGTGATATTAATGTCTCATAGGATCGTTAGTATTGGATGTGACAATCCATGGCATGCAGTAGTTGCTCAGTAAGTGTTAACTACGGTGATTATGAATCAGCCTTCCAGGAGAGGAGAGATCACTGACTGGGGAGGCTCTTGGGGTGATGTGAGCCCTGCACTCTTTCATGGGTCCAGGATCCTGGCTGCCACCCTGTCCCTTGTTCCATATGTTCATTGTTCTTGGCGATGTTTGGTTGCGTGTCTGTCAAGCCCCTTGGGGGCCTTCAAGGCCTCTGTGTTTCATTCATAGGCTGTTGCTTCTTTCTCTTGTATTAGTCCCTGGCACCTGTCCCCTCTGGGGGTCCCGCTTACGGCGCTCCTGTTCCCCCCTTCACTCATGTTGCTCCTTCTGCCGGGCTGACCTTTCCTCCGCTTCTCACCCTGGTAAAGATTTCTTCCAGTATCCCCAGCGCCATGCATGTCATGGGTGCTTTGTAAAGTTTTTGTGGCTCTTCTAGAAACCTGGGTCTGCACCACACGGACCTGGCCCCTGCGCTGCGGGCTGACTCAAGTTGAGCTCAGTTTCTATTCAGGGGTTTAATTTTCCTGGTAGGCTTGGCATGTCAAGGGCCATAGTTTTCCCTACCATCCTGGAGCCACCGGGCTTCTGGGTAGAACTGTCTGGCCAAGAGACACAGGCTTTCATTTTTCAGAAAGGAAACCCTTCCCAACTGGTGGAAAATAAGCTTTTGCTTAGTGACTAATAACAAAAACACAGACAAGATTTCTGGGCTTATAAATAACCAGTTGTAAAAGTACCCAAGGGAAGCAGCCCTTTTTGCCAGAAGAATGGCTGTGAGTGTTCCTGTCACCTGGCGGATAGGGACCTCACCGCGGGCAAGGAGTCGTGGGCCAGGGGTGCGGAAGCCAGTCATTCTTCAGGACGAATTCCCAAGGCCTTGCTGTTATACATTATAAATCCTGGGCTATTCTGGAAAAATAATAGCTGATCTCTAAGGTTCTTCCTGCTCGAAAATCCTGTGATTCTGCGGAGCCACAGCATGTTTTAAAGAGTGATGCCGGCCGGGAGAGGAAAGTCATAGGGTTTTGTTTGCCAGAGCTGCCTAAGAGGCAGATGAAGTAATTATAAGAATAGCTCCCATTGACTGAGCAGTGGCCAGGGCACCGTGCTCAGGGTGCTAGGCCCATGAGCTCACTGAATCCCCCATTACCGTGTGAGGAAGTTGTTAGCCTCATCTGACTGATGAAGAGACTGAGGTTCAGAGTGGTTGATGTATATGGATAGCAGTATAGGGGCTAAGAGGGTGGAGTGTGCCATCAGACCGTGGGCCCAGGCCTCGAGCTTGCTTTGTGGCCGTGGCAGTTATTAACCTTGCTGTACCCGGGCTTTCTCATCTGTAGAACAGAGATACTCATAGGACCGAAGCCATATGAAATAATGCGTGCAAAATGCCATGGGTACAGTGCCTGCACATAGTAGGCCTTCAGTAAATGCTGCTGTTATTAGGAAGGGCTCAGGAAGCTTCATGTATAATACCACATAGCCTCCTGGATGAATCACTGATGCCCCAAGTCTAGAAATGTAGGGCTGCAACCAGGGCCTTGACCCTGACTCCAGCTGCTTCCTGCTGGAGGACTGAGGGGTGGGATCTCAGAGCCAGGCCTGGCCCCGTGGACAGTTCTCTCGCCCGGCTGCCCACCAGCCCTACCAGCAACAGTGAGGCTATCGCCTCGTTCATCCATTGTTTCCCAAACTGGCTCCCAGTTAGTTCAGTAGGAGTACTGCAGTGGCCAAATCGCCCTGCAAAACTCAGAGTTAAAGAAACTAGGTTCTCCAAGGGGTGAACAAGTATTAGCATTTTCCAAATATTTTACCTATGTTTTACCATGGAACCCTTCTTTTCCTCCAGAATGTCTTGTGGGACTAGTGTTCTATGAAACATGCATTGGGAACTGTTCCCCAGCACCCCCTCCAAATGCAGCCAGCAAAGAGGCAAGAGTGAACAGAGGGGAGAGCATTCAGAAGGGGGTGGCCGGGGACGTGAGACAGGTGGACAGGATCAGGCTCTATTTTAGAGGTAGGACCAGAAGGAGTTACTGATGGAGGCTGTTTAGTAAAACATTGGACATATTGAACTGTGTCGAACTGAATTGTGTTTATATCTCCTTGATACCAAGTTAGCCGGTTGGAAAGGGATACATCTGGTCACTGAAACAGTCCTTTGGTCTGCGTGCAGCCGGTGACCCACACCTTCTGAGGGTCACTGAAGGGACCAGTGGCTTTGACCTCCTGCAAGGATGCATCAGACTCTTTGGGGGCGTGAGGCTCCGTGTTTATTTCCCTGTCGAAGTACTTTCCCTCTTCCTCCTCCGCCCTGACCCCACTGGTTTCTAAAATTAGAAAACCCACTGCCCTCTCCAGGACCTGTCACTCTTATCATTTTTAGAGGCTGAGCCATGCATCTTGAGGCAGCTTTTCCAGTTTCCAAAGTTTATTGTTAATGAAAAGCGCACAACAGGCTGAAATTCCTGGCAAGAGCCAAAGCTGCAGGGCACACCGAGGCCAGCAGATGCGGGAGCAGCCAATTTTGTTTTCGTTTTCTTTGCGGTACGCGGGCCTCTCACTGTCGTGGCCTCTCCCGTTGCGGAGCACAGGCTCCGGACGCGCAGGCTCAGTGGCCATGGCTCACGGGCCTTGCCACTCCGCGGCATGTGGGATCTTGCCGGACCAGGGCACGAACCCATGTCCCCTGCATCGGCAGGCGGACTCTCAACCACTGCGCCACCAGGGAAGCCCCCGCTTCGTTTTATTAGAGAGGTTTGGCTTGACTTGAAGGAGCCAAAAAGGAACTGGAGGAGCCTGAGCTTCTAGCAGCCAGTGACAAGGTATGGGAGGACAGGGGACCCAGGCTGAGAGCACGTTCCAGTTCATCGAGTGTGTCTGGCTCAGTGCTAGGCCCTGGGGTCCCATAGTAGTGATACCAACAATAATAACTAACATTATTGAATGTATGCCATAAGTACAAGCCCCGTTGTAAGCATTTCACATACCTGATATCAATAAACCCTCCCAACAATTCTAGGGAGTACTTACTGATATTATTCACATTTTACCATTGACTAAAGTGTGAGGCACAGAGAGGGTACGCAATTCCCCCAGAGTCACACAGCAAGTAAGAGGGAGGTCTAGGAATCTACTTAGGAGTGTCTGATTCCAAAACTACAGTTTTTACCTCTCCAAGTCCAGGCTCACAGTCCCGGCAGAGGAAATAAATATGTAAATCAGCAAATATATCCACACAGTTCGAAAGTGCTGTGTTGCAAGTATCCGTTATGAGAAGTAGAAGGGAGGCAACATGGGCATCAGATTTGAGTTCATCCTTGACTGATGAGTTGGAGTGTCCCTGGCAGGTAAGACAGGTGGGAGTAAAGGCAGAGGGCAGAGCATGGAGGTGGGAAACAGCAGTGTGTTTGTGTGTGATTGGGAGAAGCAGTGAACAGTCTGGCATCAGTGGGCATAGGGGGCCTGACAGGCAGTGGAAGAAGCCGACGAGATGGAGGGAGGTAGGCAGGGGTCCTTCAGGGAAGGAGGGTCTTGGGTACCCTACCAACGTTTTTATACCACATCCCTTGGAAGGATGGATTTCAACACAATTCTTATTTTGTCTTTGCTCAAAGGATGTCTTTTGGTAAAGCCCCAACTATAAAGCAGATAGCAGTGGAGTGGCTTCGGCTGGGGCGGAGCTGAGGACCTAGAGCCTGTCCTTCATGATCTCCCCTGACCTACCCCCAGGGGCATCTGCCTGGAACTCCTAGGACTCAGTCAAGCAGAGTTTGAGCATTACTGCTAGCGAATATCAGGTTGGGGGAGAGAGAAGCATTGAGTGCCATGTAGTTATTTAGTAGAATGGTCCAGAATGCATTTGTGAGGTTTTGAATTCCCTCATTGAATAAATATGAATTGAGCCCCTTTGCCAAAAGGCATTGAGTGCTGGGGGTACGTCAGTGAATGAAATAAACCAACCCTCATTTAGATGCTAGTGAGGCAGACAGAATAAATGTAAGAGGGCTAAAAGGGGTCCATAGGGCGTGTAGGACCTGGTGGCCACATTTGGAACTTCGGGTTTTATTTTGAGTGAAATGGAAAGTCTGGAAGGTTTTGAGCAAAGAGACGACAAGTTTCGCCACCCGTTTTGGGGTCTGGGTAGCTGGTCCCTATCAAATGGTTAATAAATGGTAGTCGTATTTGTTGTTCCCCATCTACAGGGAGGCAGTTCTGGGGGGAGGCTCTTGTGGGAAATGAACCTGGTAAAGGGAGTAGTGGGGTCCTCAGAAGAGAGAGGCACATTCCCCGTGATATTACAGACGCAAGTCCAGTAACAGCAGCGATGGTGTCATTGCCCACCTGGCTGGGAAACTTGCCCATCTCCTCGTGACGCTGTGGACTGATTTGTTTGTCCAGCGACATCTCTGTTGTCCCCTCTCGCACGGTCTGTAGTTATTAGCGAGCTTGTCAGTTAAACAGGGTGTTTGTGTATCGCCGTTCCTCCCGCAGTGTTCGAGAACAAAGATAAGATTGTGATCATCATGGAGTACGCCAGCAAAGGGGAGCTGTATGACTACATCAGCGAGCGGCGGCGCCTTAGCGAGAGGGAGACCAGACACTTCTTCCGGCAGATCGTCTCCGCCGTGCACCATTGTCACAAGGTACGGCCGGCCCTACCACAGCTTTGCTCACAGACGGCTTTCATGGCATCACGTGATTCTGTTCATATTATGAAGGTGACATCTGTTCATAGTAGTATGTATGGAGAATTCATAAACCAGAAAGAAGAAAATCACCGTCACCCAGAATCCAGGGATAACCCACTATTGACATTTTTGTTTGTTGTTTTCCAATCTTATTCCCCCTGCTCCTCACATCTATTTTTCATTCAAAATTTTAATTTTGAATCATTTTAGATTTACAGCAGAGTTTCCGAGATAGTACAGAGAGTTCCCATGCACCTCTCAGTCAGTTTACCCTAATGCTAACATCTTACAGGATTGTAGGACACTTGCTAAAATGGAGACACCCACATTCATTTATTGCTATTAACAAAACTCCAGATTTTACTCGGATTTCGCCAGTTTTACACCAGTGACCTTTCTCCCTTCCAGGATGCAATCCATATGCAATCAATGTGGTACACACTGCATGTATTTTTACATTTCTGTCTTGCTTTTTCACTTAGGATTTTAATCTAAACATTTTCCTATGTTACTGAAAAGTCTCTGGAATGATTGTGATTGTTGGACACTTAGGCTGGTTCTAATTTCTGGTTATTAGAAATAGCGATTGACGTCTTTATACATTAACCTTTTTCCTCTCATTTGAATAATTTACTTAAGAGAAATTCCAGAAGTGCAATTAGCGGGCCATAGGTTCCGAACCTTTCTATGCCCTGGTTTCTTTTCCTTGCGTAGGTTATATCCACAGAGGTTACATACACACATGTACAATTTTATTGCAACACAACTAATGGGATGTGCTCTTAATCCAGCCAGTTTAGCTACCCTTGGTCTCTGGAGAAGGGAATGAAGTACACAGATAGTTCCAAGCCATACTTCAACAAATTATTATTTATCATTTTAGTCCTGATTTCCATCCCATTCATACTTTGCACACCTGGAACAGTCCTTCACTTTGAGGACAGTAGTGACTTGAACCCAACATGCCATCCAAAATAGAGTCAGCTTCTTCATTTGAATGATTGTAGCACGGGGCCTTCTGGTTTGTTAAATACGCTGGTTAACTGAGAACAGCTCTGGAATGATCATCTTCTAATTACTTACAATCTAAAACCCTTCACCCGTGTGGACATTATTTAACTTCTCTCTGTTGACTCAAAAGGCACTGATGATTCAGATCGCACAGTGTTTTGTATTTTATCATCAGGCGTCATCATAAAGCACCACAGATCCTGTTTTCACTATTTGAAGTGTGTGAAACTTGGCTTTTGTATGAATGGGGCTTTAGTATGCTCATTCCATCTTATGAAAACTGGGAATGCAACAGTGTAAACCAAACTACTCCCAATAGTTAAAATTAAACAAAATCAGCTACCTTGCATTCCGTATCTTTCCTCCAGGAGCCCTGGTTTGTGCATTTCTGAATCCCTGAAGGTTTGGGTTAGAAAGAGTGGTAGAAATACATGTTTTCACCTCTCCAGTCTCAAGTGTCTTTAGAGATACTAGGAACTGTCAAATAGAAAGGAAAATAAGCAATAAAGTACTAGCTGTGAACATGCAGATTCTGAACTAAAGAAATCCTGAATGGAAGACAAAGAATTCCTAGCCAGTTGGTTTTCTTGAAAGGGCAGCTTCACTTGCCAAGGTCCTTTATGCTGAATGATGTTAAAAACGTCCTCCCAGCCCCAATAGCTGGTTCTTTCAGTTCCTCTTCCCCTGCTCACCCATCCCCTTAAAAGATCACTGGGTTTTGAAAAGAATTGAGCAGGACAGTTGTTACTGCTGTATAGACCAACAGCCTGGTGGTTAAGGACTTCTTTTCACCATTCAGCTGGCTGTCTGCCTGCTTGTCACTGGGCTCCTCTGCCAGCTTTGCCAGCATTTGCTTGCATGGAAAGGTCCCACCGTATGGCGGCAGCTTGCTTTGGTCTCAGTGGCCTCTCCCACCTTCACCGTTCACTCCACACTGAGTCTTGCCCAGCAGAGAGGAACCTTGCCTCCAGCTGCTTAGGAAATAACCCTTGGGAATGCTTCTGTTATCCTCAGGACAGATCTGCATGGTTTCCTGGGTCAGAACAGATTGAGCCAGGCACTGGGGAGACAGGTAGACAGACAAGACAAGCAAGGTCTGTGAGCCCCACATTCTGAGTCCCCAGCAGAGAAATCTGCTGCTTCCCTGGGAATCGCATCACAGACAGACAATGTTTGCCACTGCCTGGGACTATACGGCTTTCACACAGTGGAATTACATTCCGACAAAGAATCCCCCCCGCTGTTTTACAGGCTCTGGGGGAGAATGGATTCCTGTCATTTTTCCCTTAACCACACAGCAAGTGACTAATGCTCTCCTGTCGCTGGTGCTGTGCTGGTCGCTGGCAGGGAGCTTCATGACAGTGAGAGAGGCCCTGAAGGATGGGGGTGAAGACCACCGGCGCTGACGCATTTCTTTAATCTGTCAAAGATTTCCCTTTGCTCACTCTCCTTCTTCCTCCCCCTCTCCCACTTTCTCTCTCATCCCAACTGCTCCCATTCAATTCCCTGCCTGTCTTCTCATTTCAGAATGGTGTGGTCCACCGGGACTTGAAGCTGGAAAATATACTGCTCGATGACAACTGTAATATTAAGGTAAAGCTCTTGCCTCATTGATTGATATGCCAGACCTGGGGATTACAGCTGGTTGAAGGCTTACACTCTGCTCCAAGCTGCAGCCTACGAATAAGGCGGCCACTTCCTTCCCGGCAGGCGGGTGGGGAGAATCACTGTGTTTGAGCCCTCAGTTCAGTTCCAGTGGTTGAATTCACTCAACAAGCATTTATCGATCTCCAACTACATGCCAGACATTGTCCTAAAATTTGACTAGAATACAGTCCCTGTCCTCGGGAAGCTCATAGTCTGTAATTAGCACCATCAAAATACTTAACAACAATAACCTAGTGCGTTTGTGTTTCATAGCATCTTTGCCCGATATCACTTAAATTCAATCTTCACAGCAATCACGAGATAGATACTGTTATTTACATCATTTCACAGATAGGGAAACTGAGGCACAGAGACGTTAAGTAACTTTCCTGAGATAACACAGTGGTAGGTAGTGGAGTTGGGGTTTGAGCCCCTGTCTCTCTGACCCACTGAGCCCAAGTTTGAACCATTCTGCTGGAATTTGCCCGCAGGCCCGCAATTTATTATCTGTCCCTGCCACTTCTCTGTCACTTCCACCCCCTGTCTCCTCACCCGCCCCCCGCCAGCTGTGGAACTGGGAAGCCGACTGAAATGGTGGCGGTGGTGGCTTTTGGGAAAGAACATGCCAGCAAGTGATGGGGTTGACTCTCACGGGGAGTATTAATGCGGGCTGCTGACGGAGCTAGAGAAAGCTCTCCTGGCCGACAGGGTTCAAGTGCCCCCTGCAGAGCACTCCGAATGGCCTTTTGATCATGGCTGCAAAGTAAGCAAATACGGTTTCAAAATAAACTGGAGCTTGCCGCATGGGTTTCATTATGAAATGGCCTTAGTACTCCCAGCACCAGGGGTCCCTCTCATTGGCCGCCGGTGACGTTAGTGCCTCATCCCTGGTCCCTGGACCAAGCATGGGAGTGACCTTGCATCATCCCCTTTTTTTGTTGTTGTTGCTTTCCGTTGAGGGAGTGCATCACAGGGAGGCTGTTTCCTTGCTGGGACGGTTGGAGTTGCTTTGGTGTTTGCATTCTGGTTGCAGATCACGGTGGCAACCATTAGTCACCATCGTCCTTTGAGAGGCCCCTGGAAGCCACATCCGGGTGACCTCTTGTTTTTTTGTGAGAGGTTGACCGTGATCACATATTTCTCCGTAGCCCACAGAATAAGGAGGAAACAGTCGGTCAAATTAGTCTTTCTAGGAACAGGAAGTGAAATCTCAGGGTCTCTCTGTTTCTGGCAAAGTGGTTGGATTATTCCAGAAGGAGCAGTGGCTGCAGAGTTAGAAAATTCCGTCCTGTGTGGTTTACTAGCTGTTTGACATCGCGAGAGCCACTTAAAACCCTGTTTCCTCAGCCATAAAATGGGGAGAGGGTAATGCCCACGGGCTTGTTTTGAGGACTGAACAAGATGCTCTGCCTCTGGCTTTGTCTAAGCACAGTGCAGTGAGTCAAGGTTAAGAGCGGTGGCTTTGGAGTTGCGTGGCCTGGGTTTGCAGTGCAACCCTGCCCCTTACTAACGGCAGTGTTTTAGATTAATTATTCACATATCTAAGCCTCAGTTTCCACATCTGTCTAGTAAGGATGCCAGCCCTGGACAGTCAGTGACAAACGTGAGGATTTTAGACAATATGTGGTCAAAGCACTTAGCACTCACCTATTAATATCCAAGGCCCCAGCTGACAAGGCTGGCCATTTGCGGAGGGCACTGAACAGGAAGTGAGCTCTCTGAAGGTGCTGGGGCGCGGTGGTCAGGCCACGGCTAGAGAATTGGGTTCTGGTCTGAGGGGCACATTCTAAGGGTTTGTGTCATCCACCCTGGTAACTTTCTCTGCAGAGTCTTCCTGCCACCTGCCCCTGAGCTCTCAAGACGAAATGTGGTCTTTACAAGGCCTGGAATGTGAGCCTGTCACTTGGGGATCGGGTTCTGTGGTACAGCTTGACCTCATGGTCCCATGATGTAGTCCCAGAAGTGATAAGGCACATAGCTTCCTACGGAGTCATAGAATTCCCCGATGGAAGAGAAGAATGGTCACCATTCTGAAAGCAATTGTGCGGGGAACAATGGGCAGGAGCCTGGGAGAACGGCTCATTTGCATAAAGCACAAGGGCAATGATGGGGGCCTCCCAGCTCCCAGGACCAAGTCCTTCATCCCAGGGTCCCTAACCATTAGGTAGGGAAATAACAGATACATAGAACATTATAAAAAGTAAGGTTGGGTCCTTTTTCCTTAGGATTCTGAATCCTTAAGAATGTCTACTCCTGGCGTTTACCAAGGTAAAACACACACGCGCGCGCGCGCGCGCGCGCGCGCGCGCGAAAACCTCCCCTTTCTCTGACGCTGTTCCTTTCTTCTGCTTGTTCAAGGAATCCTACGAGGATCTGAGAATCCTAGAGCTTGAAAGAACCTTGAGGGTCATTTTCCAACCCCTTGTTTTCATGATTATGGCCCAGAAAGTCTAAGTGATGTGCCTGCGCAAGGTCGTACACAATGAATCAGTATGTCATTGTGTCTTTGTTTCCTTGGAATGCGGCGCAATGCTTGTCACACGCCGCCGTAAGTCGGTACTCTAAGCTATTCGATTCTGGAGTGAAGGGGTGACAGCCAGGATTAGAACTCACATGTTTGACTTCCAGGCAGATTCTCTTTATATCGTCTTACACCCACTTCCAAGGTTTTTGAAAATGTGTTTCAGCTGCTGTTGATCTGTCTTCCGGCTGCATATGCTCAACTCTTCCTGACTCAGCATTTTGCTGGAAACATATTTAGAAAGGGCACTCGTAGCAAAGGCAGGCAGACACATGGCCACAAGCTGGCCTCCATGCTCAAGAGAGTCCATGTCATCAGTGTCTGCACCGGGGGACCACTGACCCTGAAGGCCTGTTACCAACCAGCAGAGTATGAGCAGTGAGGTGCTTCTCAAAATGTGGGTCCATGTTGCGTATCTCGAGGGTGGAGGGCTTTTGCCCAGAAGACCTATAAAAATGCTACTGGTTGAAACTTGTCGCTGCAGTTTTGGTGTGAGCCATGGCTCTTGTTCCTCTCCCCTTCCCTGCCTGATGTTGATTTGCAAAGAGCGCATCTGGCACTGGGAATTATTTTTCTGGCCACTGCGCGAGGGTGTGGCTTCTAAAAATATTCACACAGTCGGTCGGCAGAAAGAATGAGAGCAATGTGCTTCTTTGGGTTGCATTCTGTACTTTGCGGAGAAGCATGTCTACTAAAATAGACACCCAGCACAGCATTAATTTGCAATTAATAAAAATGGGCCAGATTCACATCCCACTCTCTGGGAGAATGGAATGCTGACAATTCCCATAGACAGCTCCTGTAAAAGTGCCTGACAATGAGAAGAGGGCCAGGCATCAGGGTCAGCAGACCTCCACAAAGAGGGCTGGGAATTTGGTGAGCTCCCAGGGCTCAGAGTAGAGGGACATAGGGGAAATGGCCCGTTGCCCCTGATGACAATGGAAATGCCTGCTGCTGTGGATAAGAAGAGCAGCTTTGAATGGCCAGGGCTAAGTCAAGATGGAAACCCCGAGGCTTAACAAGGCCAAGAAGGGCAGCTCAGGGTACAGGCCTCTGGGCTTTGACTATATGAATGTGAGGATGCTGCAGTCATGCATTAATGAATCCATTCATCTGTTTGTTCATTTGTCCACTTATGTGTATGTGCGTGTATACATACATATCCATGAATGCCTGCATTCACTCTTCCATTCCTGCACTTATCCATTCAGCAAATTGAATACCTCCCGTGAGCACTATTTATTTGACCACAAATATTTACTGAGTTCCTACGGTGTACCTGGCATGGTGCTGGATGCTGGGAATTTAATAGTGAACCAGATGGCCAGGTCCTTGTCTTCTTGGAGCTCAGAATCTAGCTGTTGTTAAACCAGCAGTAATAATGAGCCGTGAGAAGGATACAGAGGTGAATGAGGAGGGTAAGGTACCTGTCCTAATGGACTTAGAATTCCAGTTGGGGACACAAGCAATAAACAAATACGTAGTGTAATTCTCTGGAGGTGATGAAAATCCATGCGGGATGAGTATGGGGAATGACAGGTGTTATTTGAGCTATAGGGGGTGGGGGGTGGGGGGCAGTCAGAGAAGCTCCCTTGCCTAGGACACAACTCCTCAAATCCACTAGACTTTTTGGCCTTTGCACACACAGTTGCCTCTGCCTGAAATGCTCTTCCTACTGCTCTTTTCCTGCCCCTCCTTAGAGTTTCAGCTTGAAGGCCTCTTCTTCCAGGAAGCCTTCCCTGATCCTCATCTCTTAGGCCCAGGTGACTCTGCTGTGTGCCTCATAGTCCCTTTGTAATCTGTCGTGGAAGTGCTGAGGAGGAAGTGGTGGGTCTGAACTATGGGCAGATCAGAAAGCTTTTGCCGAGGCAGCGGCGATTGAACTGGGTTTTGAAGGATGGCTAGGAGTTTGATAGAAAGGGATGTGATGATGGGCTTCCAAGGGGAAGGAGCAGCAAGCACAGGAGCAGGGCAGGGCATGGAGGCTAGACAAGGAAAGTAACCTTTTTGGAGCCCCTGCTAGAAGCCAGAACCCTGTGGCAGACCTTCCACACGCCTTATTTCATTTGGTTCTCAGAATATCTCCACTGGGGTGGGTCTGATTACCCCCATTTTACAGATGAGGAAGCTCCTGCAGCTAATAAGCAATGGGGTTGCCTTACAAACCTAAGGTTATTTGACTCCAAAGACCGGGCACCTGATAAATTCTCTACTACACCCACCCAGATTTGCCCTAAATCCAACAGAGCATCCTCACACTCACAAGGGGAGGCCACTTTTTTCATCCTTGCTTCAGCTGGCCTTACCTTGTATATAGGCAGCCTGCAGACAGCTGTCCCTGGGGGAGACTCTCCAAGTGCTGATGGTGGCCATGGCCAGGTTACCTGAGTCACTGTGGCCAGAGTAGCCATGCGGGGCTGCCAGGGTCGAATGAGCTGGGTGATTGTGTGTTCGCGTCCCCTGAGAGGCTGCTTCTTGGAGGTACCTCAGTGAAGAGCTTCCCCAGATGGCTTGGGATCCGTTATTTCCCATCTCTCTCGAGAGGAGGTGTAACCTTAGATCTGACGATACAAGCTGACCCCACTCACTTTTGCTCACCATTTCACTCCGTACCTTCACTTCCTGACGACCTGAGCGAGGCTGTCACGGGAAGGCCACAGCAATGAACTCCAGGGCCCGACAGAGCTATGGAGTGTGTCTTTCTGGAGAGTGACACAGAAAGCCCGTCTCCTCCTCAGCCACCCGAGAACACTAAATCCCCTTAATGTGGAGCTTTACAGCCAGTGCAGCTCTTCACCCACACCTCAGGCCAGCCGCTTTCCTGCCCTGGGCCTCAGCTTCCTCATCTGCAAAATGGAGATAACAGCGGAACCCTGCTCATTGGGTTGTTAGGTTTTAATATACGTAGTGCTCACAGAACAATGACTGGCATGTAGCAATGCTGCTGTTATTATTATTATCTCATTTAATCTGATTTTGCTTTTCACAACACCGTGTGGTCGAGGCTATTGCAATTCCCTTTTCCAACAAAGGAAACTGAGACTCAGGTGAAAGTAGTGATCGCTTAACATTGACCGAAGGCCTACCATGTGTAAGGCGTGGGTTAAGGCACGTTCCATCTATCAATTCATTTGATTTCGTATCTGCCCTGTGAGGTAGGTTACATTATAATCATCACCCCCCGCCCTCATTTTACAGTTGAAGGAACACAGGTTCAGAGTGATGGACGGGCAGCGAATCCCCTGGGGACCGTGTGACAACGCAGATGCTGACTCAGTAGGTCTGGGGTGGGGCTCCCAGCTGGTGCTGATGTTGCTGGTCCAGCCGGTAGAAGGCGAGGCCAGGATCTGAACTCACACCCAGCATCCCTTACTTCTCCTGTCGTGCGGTACAGCCTCTCATGCTGGACGTGCTTATTTCGGAAATGAATCATAGTCATTTCTCTTGGGTCTTCGGTGGGCATTGGCTCTGCGCAAACAATTGTTAACTAGACCAACCACCATCGTTATCCTAACGGCTGTAGTTCATAGAGTCAGCCAGTACCAGGGCTCTTCCAGGGGCTTTACGTGCGTGTCTTCAATCCTCAGAACAGCTTTAGAGGTGGCTTCTATTATTATTCCCATTTTGCCCATGAGGAAATTGGTGGCAGTTCCCACCCATGATCTAGCAGTGCCAAGTCCAGGGTTAGCCCCAGGTGCTTCTGGCTCCACAACCTCTGATCTGTGCAGTGCACTTCCTGTCAGACACTGCAAATGACTGTCAGACCGTTGCTTTTATTATCATCCACATCAGCATCCTTTCCCAGTGGTTAGTCATCAGCAAGCTGGGTGAGCTCGCAGGGATTAGTCACAGTGATCCGAGGTTAACCCCCTTTTAAAAAAATGGTGGTAAAATATATGTAACGTAAAGCTTACCATTTTTAGGTTTTCGGTCCAGTGGCATTAAGTACGTTCACATTGTTGTGCAACCATCACCACCATGAATCTGCAGAACTTTTGCATCTTCCCAACCAGACACTCTGTGCCCATTCACCACTAACTCCCCGTTCCCCCCTCCCCCAGCCCCTGGCAACCGCCCTTCTACCTTCTGTCTTGATGAACTTGACTCCACTAAGTACCTCACATAAATGGAATTCTGTAATATTTATCGGTTTGTGTCTGGTTTGTTTCACTTAGCATAATGTCTTCAAAGTTCATCCATGTTGTAGTGAGGTTAATTCTTTTGAAATGTGAATAATCACTTCCCACTTTGTATAACTCTGATTTTCATCCAGCAGGGCACACCTGTAGAAAGGTTTGAAAACAACAAAAACTCTAGAAATTAAGGACATGAGTGTTGATATCCTTTTCAGAGTCCAGGCTGAACTGAATAGCCCAGTGTGAGGACAGAGGGTGGTTCTGAACGGGGCAGGGCAACAGCCCATCACCAGCAAAGTGGTTACCTTTCTCCAAAGGTTACCAGCGTGTCGGCAAAATACAACTTTGAAAGCAAAGCTGGATGCCTCGTTGGTGGAGTCACCCTCGATACACAACTGATGTTCTGTTACAGAGAATCGTACAGAACCCAATGTTCACGTAGCTGTTCTGTCTGTGACCTTCAGCGGAGCTTCTTAAGTCCTGTAACCTTCAGTTGCTTCACTTACAGAGCGAGGGGCAGGATTAGTTCACCGCTTACGACTCTTCCAGGTTGGAACCATTTCTGGGATTCCTTTTTGTTTTATTATGTTTAAAATCATTATTTCCCAAATTTCCCAAATGTCTTTTCTTTTGTTCTCTTCATGGATTTTGCCTTTTCCTAGTATCTTCTGTGCTATTTCACTTTAATACTTTTATTTAGTGCAATTCACTTAAGAAATCATGTGTATTTGAAAAAGAAACCTTACATAATTACCTCCAATGGAAAACCAGTATTGTTTTGAGTATCGTGAAGCTAATAAAGCTATCCAGTTGGATTTAAAGGTGGGACATGTATTTGAGCTCCAACTTTGTAAAATGCTTAAAATAGTAATTGGCACATACTTTACATCATTTAATTTTCACTATGACACCGTGGGGCTGGATACTATTCCTACCTCCATTTTACAGATGGGAAATTGAGGCTTTGAGAAGTTTTATACAGTGGCCATTTCCCGTCTTATAGTTGATATAAGCTCCATACGGCGTGGAATCTTAGAGCTGCAGCCCAAGTTTAAGTGGCTCAAGGATGGAGAACTGTGTGTGTGTGTGTGTGTGTGTGTGTGTGTGTGTGTTAATATTTCTTTTCCACTGAAGTGCCAAGAACAGGGACTAATCTAGATTTCTATTAATCTTATGTCAGCAACAATGACAGTTTAACTGGGAGAGGCTGATAAACATTAGTCTGTGAGGATGGGAGTGGGCCGTAACATAAACACACTTCTCAGAAGGGCTACAAAGAAAGCAGGGATGCCCAGACTCGAGCACTCCTGGTGTGTGTGTGGGGTTTTGCACGTGGTGGTGGCGGGTGCCTCTCACGTGTGTGTGCGTGTGCGCCTGTGTTTGGAAGCTCATGCAGTGCCCCAGATGCCGCCGACGTTCACAGTGCTGTGTCCTGCCTTAGCCGACTTCTCGGGATGTTCCAGGGCTGCAGCTGGTCCCTTCCTGTCCTGATTGACAGGGCACACTTCATAAAGCTTGCAACCAACTTCCTGCAAGCCAGTCAGGGTCCTTGATAAGAAAGTGGAATTCAGGGCAATTAAGTGCAAGCTGAGCCCCGAGACTGCGTTTTCTGAGGGCGGTTGTGCGCCAGCTGCTTTCAGTGCCATTCCGTTCATTCAGGGGTGACTTTTACAAAGTAGCCTTCTTCTGGGCGCTGCCTTCAAAACAGAGCCTCAGCTGGGCTGTGTGTGAATCACTCATCCTATTTATAAGCTTCAAGTGGAAATCAGTTTGGGGAAGGGCAGAAGTCCGCAGAGGCTCAGCGTGGACGGCTGGCTTAGACTGGGTGAGATTTGCAGATTACCCAGGGGCAGCGCTGGGCAGTGGTTTGAACCTTTAGAGACACTCGGTTTACATTGTTGCTTGCTAGGTAGCTCTCCTGAGACGAATAACCTAATTTTCCTAAACCTCAGTTTTCTCATCTGTTAAGTGGGTCTTTAAAAAATTATGATAGAATATCCATAACATAAAATTTACCATTTTAACCACTTTTAAATGTACCATGTCAGTGGCATGAAATACATTCACATGGTTGTGTGAATGGGATTTTAGATAGGATTAGAGAGTGTAAGGTGCTTAGAACCATGCCTGATAATTGGAGGTTGTTCTGTAAGTGGTAACTAAGTTTACTATTATTATTTTGTATTATCTACTAATTGTCTTGTGCTTTTCAAAATATAATGCCTATTCTGGTGACAGGTGTTTCTTGGGTGAGGGCAGGTGCTAAGCAGTGGATGTTACAGAGATGAGGGGCAGATGTGGAACCTGCCACCTGCCTCGGGGGACTCAGCCTAGTAGGCAAGGTGAATTTATATACATATAATATATATATTTGTATATACATATGTACATACATATGTAAGTACATATGTAATATATATTATATGAATGTATGTGATATATGTGATGATATGTACATGTATAATATATACATTATACATATATGATAATACATATATGCATGTAACATATATACATTATATGTATATATGAAGAGGTGCACACACACACAGAAGAGCGCTGCCATAAAGGATAGTAAAACACTTCAAGAAGCCAAAGGAGAAGAGAGTGATTCCAAGGGGTGTGCGATACAAGAGAAGCAAGGTTAGGGAAAACATTTGCCTGGAACTTGTAGACAAAGTTTCAAGGCACTTTTTCGTTCACCTTGATTAATTCTTTTTTTTTTTTAATCATTCTCACAATAATCCTGTGATCCAGAAGAGGATAGGGATCATGGGTTTCCATTTTCTGGTGGTAAACAGAGGCTCAGAGTAGCTAAGGGACCTGCTCCATGTCACACAGATGGCTAGTGGCAGAGTTTGGGCTGCAATGTGATGACTCAGAACCCGGTGCTGTGGGTCCATTTCATCTAGGGTCCCAAGGTGGGCAGAATACAGTTCTGATTGGTGCATAGGTCTATAAAAGGTGGTGATGTCCAGTGCACAGGTAGGTACGTATACCACTGTGGAGGAAGGCAGTAAGACTTTAGGTAGGCCACAGACGGACGGATCTCAGATTAATAGTTACACACTGTAGTATTCATCAGAAACATCGAGCATGTGATTCTGTGGGTATTTCTCAGGACAAGTCTACACTGACGTGAAAATAGAGTCCTTGCAAGGAGTGATTTTAAGTAACAGAGCATGCAGTGGGTGCCAGGGACTGCAGTCGGGAATCACTGGCCCAGTTATGTCAACTGATCCTTTCATGAAAGCTCAGGGCTGCAGAGAAAAGGGTGACCCAGCTGCTTGTAAATTTTGGAAATTAATCCTTTGTCAGTTGCTTCATTTGCAAATATTTTTTCCCATTCTGAGGGTTGTCTTTTGGTCTTGTTTATGGTTTCCTTTGCTGTGCAAAAGCTATGGAGGTTCCTTAAAAAAACTACAAATAGAACTACCATATGACCCAGCAATCCCACTACTGGGCATATACCCAGAGAAAACCATAATTCAAAAAGAGTCATGTACCAAAATGTTCATTGCAGCTCTATTTACAATAGCCCGGAGATGGAAACAACCTAAGTGCCCATCATCGGATGAATGGATAAAGAAGATGTGGCACATATACACAATGGAATATTACTCAGCCATAAAAAGAAACTAAATTGAGCTATTTGTAATGAGGTGGATAGACCTAGAGTCTGTCATACGGAGTGAAGTAAGTCAGAAAGAGAAAGACAAATACCGTATGCTAACACATATATATGGAATTTAAGAAAAAAAAATGTCATGAAGAACCTAGGGGTAAGACAGGAATAAAGACACAGACCTACTAGAGAACGGACTTGAGGATATGGGGAGGGGGAAGGGTGAGCTGTGACAAAGCGAGAGAGAGACATGGACATATATACGCTACCAAACGTAAGGTAGATAGCTAGTGGGAAGCAGCCGCATAGCACAGGGAGATCAGCTTGGTGCTTTGTGACCGCCTGGAGGGGTGGGATAGGGAGGGTGGGAGGGAGGGAGACGCAAGAGGGAGGAGATATGGGAACATATGTATATATATAACTGATTCATTTTGTTGTAAAGCAGAAACTAACACACCATTGTAAAGCAATTATACCCCAATAAAGATGTTTAAAAAAAATAAAAAATAATAAAGTAAAAAAAAAAAGAAAAAAGAAAAGGGTGACCCAGCTGGCAGAGCCACGCAGGGGCGCCTCAGCTGCTTTGGTCCGTGTGGTGTGAGCTGAGCCGATGCAGACGCTGACTGTAACGCTAACAGGCTCCCTGGGTCTTGCTCCTCTTTGTAGATTGCCGACTTTGGGCTTTCCAACCTGTACCAGAAGGACAAGTTCTTGCAAACGTTCTGTGGGAGCCCACTCTATGCCTCTCCCGAAATTGTCAACGGGAGGCCTTACCGAGGGCCAGAGGTGAGCAGCTTGCCTGGTGTGTACGGTGGGGGGCTGGAGAGGAGAAAAGAACTGAACCTAGGAATACTTTAAAAAACCAAACATAAAAGCAAGCAAACAAAAAACAGTTTCCTTATATGATTATAAAAGCCATAATATACACACCTGGGAGAAAAATCCAGAACAGCCTAAAAGAGAAAATAAAGTTGCCTGCAATCTCCCCACAAGAGATAACCACGTAATATTTATGTGACTTCTTCTTAGGCTTTTTTTTCCAGTGTAGATCTTGTATTTCAAACAATTGAGGTCACTATTATAGGTGTACATCTCTCCTTTTATTGCTAACTTAAAATTGTGACTTTTCTGAATTTGTTATTACTGAAAACATGGTTTTTAACGATGACATGATGTTTCATTGTATGAATATACTGTAATTTATTTAATCACTTCCCTAGTGTTAGACAGATTGTTTTCAGTTGTTCCCTATTGTAATAAGACAAGCAAAACAGAAAGCAAACAGCCTCACTCTGCAGCGAACCTTTTTGCGTGTATCTTTGACAGCATGTATTTCTGATCAAGGAAATACATTTTAATTGCATCTTCTGATTCATGAGAAATACATTTTCTCTGTGTGCCTAAAGCTTTCAGGGCCGTTGTAAGACACAGGTATGTGAAAATATTGTTTTGAAAATGGGTGAGTTGTGACTGATTATTCACTTTTAAAGAGATAGTTCTATTTATAGAGAGATTCATCCACTCAGGATACCTTAAGCAGCAGCCATTCAGTGGGTTGAAATGTTTCCTTCCAAGTATTTATCTGTTTGAGAGTGTTTGGGGCAGGGCAAGAGGGTAAAGAGATGGATGCCAAGATCCTCCATCACTTGCAGTAAGGAGAAAGTCTTTCCAAAACAAGAATGTAAGGGAGGAGCCTAAGGTCCAATCTACAACATTGCAGAAACTTGACACTGTAAATTTATCACAGATAATGAATGCTGCTTTGATCCTCGATGATCCGTTTCTGAGGTTACAAGCTGGCAGCCTGTGATCTGGCCAGCAAGAGTGCTTTATTTGGCCATCTTTCTAAAAAAAAAATTGAACATTTAATAAATGGGAGATTTCGCATAAAAGTCTGTTTTCTGACTTCTCTTGAAAAAACAAAGGATCTAGCAGTGCTGGGCCTATATTACTATGTGACAGCAACTAGCCAGAGGAGGCTGCCTGTGTAAGATGGGTGAATGCCCTCTACAGTTTGTCTTCAAACCAACACTCCACGTGGGACCCCACCGTCTCTCTTTCTTTGTTCATGTTTGTTGTCTGCCTGGCTCTTGTAAGCATTTGAGTTTGCAACCCCTGATCCATTTGAAGAAGGTGCAGGATTCCTGGGTTAGGAGTCAAGAACCCCACGTTCCAGTCATACCTCCATCACTGGGATGGGGAGGGGCCTCTGGAGAAACCATTTAACTTCCTTGGGCCTCAGTATTCTCATCTGCCAAATAGGGCTGAAAATAATCCGGGGCCCCTACCTGTTTCACAAAATTATAGTGAGGATCAAAGAATATCGTCTATTCGAGAAAGTTCTTCTATGGGTTGGAACCGTTGGTCTCAGTTTGCAACGAAAAAGTCAGGCTCTGAAACAGGCCCCAGGTGCACTGCGTATCAGGTGTCAGGCTGTGGTGGGAACCTGTCTGCCAGGTGCTAAATTCCATTCCTGGGGTCACTGAGGGTGGCTGCTCGTGGTCTGTGATGCTAATGGTTTGGAAGGGAATCTACTTCCCAGCTCCTATATGTCTTGTCTCTCTGCTCCAGGTGGACAGCTGGGCCCTGGGCGTGTTGCTTTACACTCTCGTGTATGGAACGATGCCCTTCGATGGTTTCGATCACAAAAACCTCATTCGGCAGATCAGCAGCGGAGAGTACCGGGAGCCCACGCAGCCCTCAGGTGTGTGCCTACAGAGGGTCGGCGGCTAAGCCGGGCAAGGCCAGCTCACGCTTTCTCCTTTTGTGTCCATGTCTGTAAGAAGACTCCCGCTTTTCCTCTTTCTTCCCCCCAGATCTTTGCCTTCCGGCAGAGCTGGCTTATTAGGCCACTTTCCCCAACCCTTCCCGCTGTGATATTTCCAGAACAGTTGTTCTACTCTGCTGGCTAGGAGTCCTGTTTGCTTGCTGTGTGAACTTGGGCAAGGCCCTTACCCTGTTTAGATTCTGTTTCTCCACTGTAAATTCACATTTTGGAAAAGGTATTACGTGAAGTCCCTTCCAGTCCACGTAGACATGAGACCCCCTCAGTAGACTCTAAGGGTGGCAGCTGCTCTTCTGCACACCTTGCCCTGGCCGGGGGGTGTGGCACATGGGTGCTGTTTCATGACCTGTTGCCACAGAACAAGTCTATCCCGTCCCGCTCCCACACCCAAACAAACTCAGCAGTTTAACCAACATCTATTAGCCGTTATCTCTTGATTCCCTGGATTGGTTAGAGCTTTTCTGGCCTGCCTTGGGTTTCTCCTACAGTTGCAATCAGATGGTAGCTGGAGTTGGGGCCGATTGTGGGGACACCTCGGGGCCCCTCTGTGTGGGCTCTCTCCCCATGAGCTGCCTCCCCAGGCCTCTCTCTCTAGGAAGGAGCGTGGACTTCTTACATAGCAGCTCAGGGCTCGAAGATGGAGGAAGAAGCAGCTGCCAGGCCTTCTTAACGTCTGCTTGGAAGCCAGATGATGTCACTTCTGCCACGTTCTATTGGTCAAAGCGACCAAGGCCATAAGCTCCATCTCTTGATGGGAGAGCATTGTTTGAGTGCAGAAGGGGTGTGTACAGGTGGCCATATTTGGAATGTGGTTAACAGACACTTCGTATATTGCAGTCCGCGCATCCCACATGTGTATACACACACACACGGTTGATTCTCATTATTTGCCGCAGTTGTGTCCTATAACATTGCTATGAACGCTGAGTTTGTGAATACTGAAGCACTGCTCGTAGGGAGTAAATACAGGGCTCGACTCCTGGGAGCCTCTGGTCACAACGTTTTTGTCAACTGATCAATCCATATCCTTGTTTTATGTATATTTCTGTTTAAAGACGCCTCATTTAAAATATATTGTTGATTTATGAACATCGAACTTACGGCCAACAGCACTTTAACTCGTGCCTGAATGAGGCTTATCTGGCTCATATGTTTTCTCCGTAAGGTACATCACTGCCTTCTTGGCCTTAGAATCCCCAGATAGCACTTCAGCACCACGCTTGGGGGCCATTTTAAACAGTGAAATCACCAATAAAAAGCGCAAATATGTGAAAAGCATGAACTAAACGGACTGTGAAAAGGACACTTGCTTACGGCATGAGAGCAGAAACAAGAAGGCAGTGCCTTGTCACCTGGTTCTGCTTCAGCTGGGAACACACATGCGCATTGTGTGTGGGGGGGTAATTCACATTTTTGGCCAGTTCGTGGAAAGCACCTTGAGTATTGATTTGGGGGTTCCAAATACATTTTAATGAGTAGGCGCATTTACAAATACAGAATCTGTGAATAATGAGCACTGAGTATTTCATATGTATAAACAGGTATAGATACGCAGATATCTATATCTGTACATTTTTTCAATAAGCTAACCCGCGTATTTTTGTTTGTTTGTTTGTTTTTAGCAAATTCAGGGTGAAATCTATGGGAGGCTTTTTGCCTGACCAGCTAACTTGTGTCAACACAGTTTCTGGTGCACTACAGGGGTTCAGAAAATATTTATTGACTGAATGAATGAACATCCTGTTACTTTTCAGGGCTGCAGCTCACCCCTGGCTCCATTGCCAGGTCCCGGCCAGCTACTCATTAGCTACATAAGTAGCTGAGGGGAGGTGGCGCCTTCCCAGGATATAATTCAACCCCCATTTGGGGAGCACGGTTTGATCTTAAAAGGCGATTTATAAGCTGTGAGAGTCTGTTGGTTCCTGTGGCCTCCTCAACATCCCTTTGGGGTTTCCCCTAATTCTTTGGCAGCAGAAATTGACAAATGGAGTTTTTCAGACAGGCCGTAAACGGATAGCAGATAGAGATCAGCTCCCTGATCTGACAGCTTGGTAGGCTATGGCTTATGTCAGAGAGGGACAGGAGGTGAGCACTTGGGTGTGGGATTCCAAGCCTGGCCAAGGCCCGGCCAGCCTTGGGGATGGCCCCCTCTCAAGGCCCAGGCGTGCCAGGTGTGAACACCTCTCCATCCTTCTCTGTCTCTCCCTCTCTGATGAGAAGCCTTTTCCTTGCCGTCTCAGCCCTAAATTTCCTTTTTGTGCTGACACATTTTCCTGGTGACCTGAGCGCTGTGTGTTTATATAAACCTAACTTTGGAGAACTAAAAGCCATGGTAATCTATACCTGTTTTCCCATTTAGTAAAATGATATCCGCCAAAGGAATGGTGGGGCCCTGCTTGGGGTCAGGTCTGGATTCTTTCCTGGTTACCTGGCCTTCCCCATTTTATACAGATCTGAGTTGATGGAAAGGCAGCAGTTTGACATTCCGTCAGTAGCATGGAGAAACATGCCGGGCTCTGATAGCCCACTGGCCTGTGGCTCTGAGTCCTGATGACGCTTCCTGATGGACAGTCTGGAAGGCTACGGCTTCCTGCTCCATGGCGTGGCTGCACCAGGGCTCCATTTGGCCTTTTCCTCAAATGAGTGTGTCTCCTTTGCGCCCCCGGAGCGTCCGCTTTGGAAAGCCCAAAACTCCCGTAAAATGTACCGTTCCTTCTGCTTCTTGTCCCACAGATGCCCGAGGCCTCATTCGGTGGATGTTGATGGTGAACCCCGACCGCCGGGCCACCATCGAGGACATTGCCAACCACTGGTGGGTGAACTGGGGCTACAAGAGCAGCGTCTGCGACTGCGATGCCCTTCACAGCGCCGAGTCCCCACTCTTGGCCCGCATTATCGACTGGCACCACCGTTCCACAGGGCTACAGGCTGAGGCCGAAGCCAAAATTAAGGGCTTGGCCAAACCCGGGGCCCCCGAGGTCATGCTGGAGCGGCAGCGGTCGTTGAAGAAGTCCAAGAAGGAGAGCGACTTTGCTCAGTCCGGCCAGGACTCGGTGCCTGAGAGCCCATCCAAGGTGAGCTCCAAGCGGCCCAAAGGGATCCTGAAGAAGCGGAGCAACAGCGAGCATCGCTCTCACAGCACCGGCTTCATCGAAGGCGTCGTCAGCCCCGCCTTACCCCCCGCTTTCAAGCTGGAGCAGGACTTGTGCCGGACTGCCGTGCCCCTGCCAAGCGCCCCCGAGGCGGAGGTGCCCGCTAAACTCAGCCCCAAACAGTCGGCCACGATGCCCAAGAAAGGCATCTTGAAAAAGACCCAGCAGAGAGAATCGGGTTACTACTCGTCCCCGGAACGCAGCGAGTCTTCGGAGCTGCTGGACAGTAACGATGGGCTGGGTGGCGGCATCCCCTCCCCGAGCCCCCCGGATCCGGCCAGGGTGACGTCCCACAGCCTCTCCTGCCACAGGAAGGGCATCTTGAAACACAGCAGCAAGTACTCAGAGGGCACCATGGACCCGGCCCTGGCCAGCCCCGAAATGCCCACACTGGAATCCTTGCTGGAGCCCGGCATCCCTGCCGAGGGCCTCTCCCGGAGCTACAGCCGGCCTTCCAGCGTCATCAGCGACGACAGCGTCCTGTCCAGCGACTCCTTCGACTTGCTCGACTTGCAGGAGAATCGCCCTGCCCGCCAGCGCATCCGCAGCTGCGTCTCTGCCGAAAACTTCCTCCAGATCCAGGACTTTGAGGGGCTCCAGAACCGGCCCCGGCCCCAGTACCTGAAGCGGTACCGGAACCGGCTGGGAGACAGCAGCTTCTCCCTCCTCACGGACATGGACGATGTGACTCAGGTCTACAAGAAAGCGCTGGAGATCTGTAACAAACTGAACTAGCTCCCCAGGGTGCAGGGGTGGGTCGGGGTGGGTACAAGGGAGGAGTGGGAGTGGTGACTGGGCTATGGACAGAGCTGGTTACCTCTTTGCTGGCCATGACAACAGACTGAAAAAGGATCGGTGCTGTCTTGCTTTGGCCAAATTTGCAGCCTTGAGCCAGTGCGTATGAGGGAGAAGTGGGCTCTTGGCCAGTCCTGCCAACTGCCAGTCAGAAGTGGGATCCTCATTGGCATTTGCTTTACGGCACCTCCTAGAGTCCAGGGGAGGTGGTGTTGGCCAGCACTTAGGGGGTGGGGAGGGAGCATATGGGAGAGGAAACGTTTCCCTAGAAGTCGTCCACGTGCTTCTGGAGGAGGGCAAGACAGACTGGGGCCATCTGCTCTGAGTGAACTCAGAGCTCGCTCCTTCTCTCCTCCCGCGTTAGCAGGCTTGGTCTGCCTGCAGGGGGTGGGCACGTAGATTTCATCTGAGCTTGAATCGGTAATCGATGGATAGGGGCTGCTGGGTGTGCTGGTTTGAGTAGCCCAGACAGTGGGAAGGAGTGCTGTGATTGAATAGTAATGGCTGCCATGGAGATGGGAAGGGGTGCAGTAGCACTCTTGCCGTGTAGTTGCCATCCTTGACCTGGCTAAGGCCTGGGAGTGCTAGTGTAGATCCCGTGGGATCTATGTTATCTCTTTCATGCCACTGGTGTGGCATTTGTTAATTTGCTACTCTGCCTTGAATGGAAGACAGGGCCTTGGTCAGAGAGAGAGTGCTCTGAACACTGCTAAGGACTTAGAGCCAGCCCATGGTGATTTTTTGGCTTTCTGTTGTCTGCCTCTTCTTTCCTGGTGTCTTCCTGGCTCTTCAGCACAACCTCCAAGGGTAGACAGGGAAAAAGAGGTGGTGTCAGAGGTCAAAACTATGGTGTATAACAGAGCTTGGAACCCTCTGTGATCTTTTGCAGATGAGTGGAAGTTGATCCACACCAGCAAGGGGACAACTTGTCCATTTCTTTAACATCTCAATATTAACTGGAATGCTGCCTTGTGGGTTCTGACCTGTGTGAATGTTTTGAATTGGATGTGATATCGTCCATAGTCCCCAAAGGAGTAACTCGCTCAACCATTAACCTTGTTTACTCGTAGCAAACGGTTTCCCCATCCACTAAGGGTAGAATCCTCAGAGGTAGGCGAGTTTCCTTCTAGGGAGTTAGTGTGTAGGTGGGGTATTTGGATGAGGAAAGGTAAGTCAGGCGGAAGGTGTTTCCCCGTACGAATCTAGGTATTCTGTGTCCTACCTGCCTAGAACTCCTAGGCTTTAGGGGGAGCGTTCCAGCCACTCAGATGAATAAGGTGCTTCAAGAGCAGAGTGGGTTGGGAGGAAGCAGAGCGGAGAGGGAACACTTCCCTGGAAGTCCTCCAGATGGTTCTGGAGGAGGCAGAAAAGAGGTGTGACAGGACTCTTAGCTTGAAAAGTAACATAGCTAACATAGTGTAACTTCTAGACACCCGGATTACAGGTGATCAGATGTCACGCCCACAGTGGGGCATCTTCAGATACCGAGTTTGGAATTAATGGTCTTATTTGGGAGTTTGGGACAACTTCAGGTTCTACTGGCCCCAGCTAATTGAAACTTTTGTTTCAGGATGGCTGACTTCTGAAAGCCAGCTAGACATTTAAGGAGAACTAGTCTTGGGGGTATTTTGGGGAAAACCAACAGATCATAGTTCATGGGGAGAAGAGAAGGCATTCACCTTCAGGTACTAAGAACATTGATTAGAATGAAACTGCCCTTTTCCCTAAGGAGATGGCTCCATTTCTCCCCTTGTCACCAGCTCTGGGGCTTTGGCTTGTGCGTCCCTTCGGGTTGAGCTGAGTAGTGTAATATGGGAAGCTTTCCGGTTTCCCTTCATTCAATTCCACCTCCTTCCTGAACTCCAAGATAGGTTCAAAGGGAAAAAAATTCCGTAGCTAGCAAACTGTGTATGCGGCGTGTGGGTGCGCGGAGGGCATTCTGCAATCTCTAAAGCTCCCTCCTTGTCTCATTTTACGCAACCTCTTCTGGACAGCCTGCACTGCCACACTGCTGGTCCCTCACGCATGGCAGCCAGCCTGGTTGGTAGCTGTCAGTATGACTTAGGTATAACACCTACCTACTGGTTGGTGTATTTTCCTCTTGCCCAAGTGATTGTGTCTGTTTGGTATTTTCCATCCTTACAATCTTCAAGTACAAATGAC
Organism: Globicephala melas; assembly: GCF_963455315.2. NCBI lineage: Eukaryota > Metazoa > Chordata > Mammalia > Artiodactyla > Delphinidae > Globicephala > Globicephala melas. The sequence goes on from NC_083323.1 coordinate 16,097,942, forward strand.
ACTATTAAGGAACGTCATTCTACCCCCACCCCCAAAACACATGTATGTTCTCTTTTGTCAGTAGAACCAGACAGTGGATTGTGGTAAAGACAGTCCTCCACTCAGAGGAAGAGACCCTGAGTTTAATCCTGGTGTGCTGGTGGCCTTAGGCACCTGCAGTATCTCCGGGGCTGAGTTTTCCCTTCAGTGAGGGCTGGAGGGGTAGATTAGCTGGTCTCTCAGGCCTTGCCTAGTTCTGACATTCTGCTAACATCCTCTGATTCTGGACGTGATGCTGACTCTGTCCTTTTAAGGAAAAACTTGGAATAGAGGGACAGGCCCTCAAAGCAGCTCCCTTGCTTCCTGATTAAGTCCTATCATCCCTTCCAGCCAATCCCAGCCAAGGAAATTATGCTTGATTCATTTCCATGGAATTACAAGTGAGAGACACTTTGATGACCTGGTGGACCAAGCAGGAGATTCAAGGTCAGCTCTCCTGGTCCTTTCCTTGCCTCTGTGGGCCTTTCAGTGTCTTAGTTTACACATCTGCCAAAGGAGTAGACTTATACTTCTTGTTACAGGTAAATTTCAAGGCATGATCAGTTTTCAGGAAGTGCTTCAAGACCCCAGGCAAAATGAAAATGCCAAGTACTCTCTGAATTTCCATCCCTGTTACAAGGTGCTGCTTCTGCAGATGGCAAGGTGCATCTTTCAGGGTGAGACTCTGGTGAGTGTTGGCCACGCCTGCGGTCTTGAGTACAAATGTGAATGACTGACTGACTGCTTATTGCCAAACTGGAAATGTTCTGTAGGGATTTACTGGCATGGTATCATTCCTAGAAGAAAAAAAAAAGAGAGAAACTTGACTGCACATTTTTTTTAATCCGTGTTGTGACTTTTATTTAATTTCTATTTTTTTTTGGTAATAAAAAGTTGACTTTTTTATTTGAATTTGTCTTTTTTTATTTATTGGTCTGAAAGGCATTTCAAAGGTATTATAATAATATATTGGTGTAATTTAAACGGTGCAACATGCTTTATGTCTCCAGTCAAAATTGGTTTTCATTCATTTGATTGGTTTGAGCCCAGGACAGCCTACAGGGGAAAAAAAAAAGCTGGATAACCACCCAAAGTGTTTGTATTTTCATTGGAAACTGATTTGTTTTTTGTTTTTGTTTCTGTTTTTATTTTTAAATTAAATAAATTGCCATGAACTGAACTGAACTGGGACGTTGCTTCTTTATTTGGTTGTTTTTTTCTTAGTTAAGAGAATGACAGAATGGGTATAAGTAACAGAAACCCACCTGTTAGCTTAAGCACAAAGGGGGAATTTCTTCGAAGTTCCCAGAAGAGGAAATGTAGCTGGCCGTGCAGTTGCAACCAGAAACTGGAAAAGTAGGACCCAGTCCCTCTTTTCTGCTCCTCCTTGCATGCCGGTTTCATTCTTCTCCTTCTGTAGCCTCACTTTCTCCTCCCTGGTTTTATGACCCACCTTGGCTTACCCCATAGCTTCCAAATTTACATGTTCTCAGTTCTGGTTTCCAAAAAGTTGACCCTTTTCCCACAGTCTGGACTAGAGATGGCATCAAAGGTTAACCCTTAGCCATACTTGCTCGCCACATGTCAGTTTCCTCTGCCTGCCCCCTGCCTCGGCCTCCCTCTATCCCAAGGGCAGACAAAGCGATCATATGGTTGCTCTGAGTCCAAATCATTGGGCCATATTTCCTAATGGGGAAGGCCACTGCTCTGCCTATAATAAAATGCCGTCCTTAGTCCCATTTGCCATTGTTTTTTGTGCTAACAGACCCTCAGGAAGCTCTTGGAAAGAGGGATGAATAACAGGGTAAGATTGAGGAGTTCCTGGATCCCCGTCATGATATCAAATGACATCCAATCCTACCCCTAGTCTCTAATGTTAGAGAGTCATGCTGTGCACTGAATATCAGTGCTAGGGATCCAAGCAAGAGAAGTCTGACTTTCCAACGAAAGTGCAACTTTCCAGTTTGGACATGATGATGGCTACTGAGTCAAATTTCTTCACCTCTTTGGGCCTCAGTTTTCTCATCTGACTCGTGGGTATGTTATTGCTACCTTTGCCAAACTCTTAACAGGGCTTTGAAGAAGGAAGGAGAGTATTTCTGTGAAGTTAGCCTGAGAGTAAAACTCATTATGAATGGGAAACTATGGTCCTTTCTTTACAGGGCAGTATTCACTGACTTTTAAAACAGGACGTTTGAGACAATCTGCCTGGTCTGGAGACTCTTAATTCTTGCTTTGGTCTCTACTGCTGTTAGCAAATGGGCCTGTCAGTCGTGCAGGATAAGAGACTAAGGGGAGGTTCACCTATAAGTGAACCCCTTTGGCTAAATGCTGGAGAGGGTGTGGAGAAAAGGGAACCCTAGTACACTGTTGGTGGGAATGTAAATTGGTATAGCCACTATGGAGAACAGTATGGAGGTTCCTTAAAAAATTAAAAATAGAGATACCATATGATCTAGCAATCTCACTTTTGGGCATATATCTGGAAAAGGTGAAAACTCTAATTTGAAAAGATACATGCACCCCAATGTTCATAGCAACACTATTTACAATAGCCAAGACATGGAAGCAACCTAAGTGTCCATCAACAGATGAATGGATAAAGAAGATGTGACATATGTGTGTGTGTGTATATATATACACACACACACACACAATGGAATACTACTCAGCCATAAAAAGAATGAAATATTGCCATTTACAGCAACATGGATGGACCTAGAGATGATCATACTGAATGAAGTAACTCAGAGAAATATTACATGATATCACTTTATGTGGAATCTAAAAAAATAATACAAACAGAAACAGACTCACAGACATAGAAAACAGACTTATGGCTCCCAGAGGGGAAAAGAGAGGGAGGGAGGGATAAATTAGGAGTATGGGATTAATAATACAAACTACTATACATAAAGTACATAAACAAAGGATTTACTGTATAGCACAGGGAACTATGTTCAATATCTTATAATAACCTAGAATGGAAAAGAATCTGGAAAAATAAACTGAATCACTTTGCTGTATATCTGACACACAATATTGTTAATCAACTATACGTCAACAAAAAAGTAAAAAAATAAAAGTGAACCCCTTTAGAAAGGCATAATTTGGCAGTCAGATAGGAGGAATAGCATATGCCTGTTCTAGAGGCTGGACCAAATGTGACATGCAAGGGGTAGAGAGGAAATAGGGGTGGCTGGATTGGCACAGCTGACATGTTGTCAACTGATAGGTCAGTGAGGTTAATGGGAAGTGGTCACTTTGAGGAAAATCAAGAGAATTAATATTTATTGAGCTTCTACATGGTGCTCACTTCATCCTGTTCAGTGGCAAGTGGTATAAACCCAACTTAGTCCATGTTAAGTAATAAGACGAATTTACTGCTTCTTGCAACTGAGAAGTCCAAGATGCATGTCTCAGGCACAGCTGGATCCAGGGGTTCAAGTGATGCCCTTGGCCTCTTTTTTGCTCACTGTCGCTGGATGTGGGCTTCATTCTTAGGCAGGCTCTCTCTGCATGGCAGCAAGAGATCTCCCGGTAGTAACAGGGTTATGAGGTCTTCTTACTGTGTGATCCTAGAGTCAGAGAGAGATTCTTACTATCCTAGCATTTATGTGCCAAGAAAGGACTGTGATTGGCTTTTTTTGGGTCATTTGTCTCCCTCTGGCCCAGTCACAGAGTCCAGGTGGAGAGATGCTCCAATTGGCTAGCCTCGATCCTGTGCCTACCCTTGTGGTACACTTGAATGACAACTCCCTCAGAATCACATAGTTGGGGAGGGCACCTGTCCCAAAAGAAGGGATGCAAGCTTGACAAAAAGTAACCCATGTTAGTTACAACTTTTGGACATTAATTTCCTCACCTATAAAGTAGCATTAAATGATTCCTAACTTTCAGAGTTATTGTGAAGATTAAGTAAATCACTTAATACAGGACTTGACACATACAAGATTTTTAATTTATATACAAAAGATCAGGAAAGATACTATAGAAAGGAGAGAGATTTGTTAGGAAGATTTTTAGCTGTAAAAATCAGGTGTAACAGCAAATTCAGCTGAAACTGGTTTAAACACTACAGGGGCTTTATTAGCTCATATATTTGGAATTCTAGAGATAATGGTGGATTTCATGGTTACGTAGGTCTAGGGGGAGAAATGGATAATAAACAAGTAAACAAAATCCCTGAAAATTACAGATTGTGTAAGTGCTATAAAGGAAATGGATAGCGTGCAGAGTCAAGAATTAAGGGAGGGGATACCTCTTGTATAAAGGGTAGTCAGGGAAGGCAAACCTGAAGAGGGACCCTTGGGGAGAGGTCTGAAGATGAAGAATTAGCTATATGAAGAGTGAGCGTTCCAGGCAGAGGGAACAGTACATGCAAAGGCCTTGATGTCTTCAAAACAGAGCTTTACAGGGTTAATATCTGGTCCATCTGTATATGACAACCATGGTCCAGGAAGTCTGGTGTTTTGCTAAACATCTGTGGCCACATTCTAACATGAACTGGCTGTGATCATTTATGATTTTGTGTATCCTTAATTACAAGTGGCTGCTTCCTTTGACAGGTGGTCCCCAGATGAGACACATGCAATTTTAAAAGAAGGATATGTTTTCACTGCAGAAATTCACTGCTAATTTACTGAAATTTATGGAGAGGATGTTTTTAATCCTCAGAATCCTGTGAAGTTTGGGGTATGGAAATGGAGCAGCAGTGATGCTCTGTAAAGACCAGAAAGTGGGGTCTAAGGTTTTCATGTCATAAAACCTGCCCCATGCTATTACAACTTTCTGGTTCCAGTAGGGAATTGTATAGAAAATTAGCAATCAATTTTGTTTGAAAATTATGACAATTATTTTCTTATTGATGAAAATTTACACTGCCCATCTCTACCTGACTGGGAATATCCACTGCATCTTCACCAGTAGTTTCCTCCATCCACTCCCTGAGCTAGTTTTCATTTCTGAATTAGTCTGGATGGGCTATGTTATGTGAAAGTAACAAACCCTGAAATGTCAGGGGCACAATATGGTGAACGACTATTTCTTACTCTCACCCAGTGCAGTACAGCTTGGGCAGCTCTTCCTGTCATGCTGTCTCCATGCAGGCACTTTCGTCCTGCGGTTCTTTCATCCTGTGGTCCTGCCTTCTTGAGGTCCTTCATTTCCAGCTGTGCCAATGGGGGTGAGAGAAAGCACAAGTCAGGGCCTTTTAAGGAGCAGGGCTGTACGTGGCATCCATCATTTATGCTCAAATCCCACTGGCCAGAACTCAGTCACCTGACCCCAACCTAACTTCCTGCATAGTCTTCAAGTCTATAGTACTTAGAAAGTGAGAAGTAAAATGGAATAGATGGGCACATAACAATGCCTGTCACAGCTTCTGTCAGTTCACCGTGGGTTGGCGGGTGGTGGTCCCAGCATAAACAGAAAGCATTATTGTTAATAGTTACCAAGTGCTGACTGAGCTGCAGGCGGTGTGCCTACCCTTTAATACATCGCCTCTTTTAATGTTCCTCGTGTTCCCTTACCTCCAAGATGGGGAAACAGTGTTGGAAACATGCAGTAACTTGCCCAGGTCATCCAACGGTTAAATGTGGAGCTGGATTCAAATACAGGGTGGGCTGACCGGATTCTGAGCCCAGGATTTTAATTGCTCTGTTGTGCGCCCGAGATGATCCTTCTTCAAGTCAGGCTCCTTGATCATATGCCCCATCCTGTCACCATCCCTGTTCATGGAAGTGGCATTTTCCTGCAGGAGCTAAGCAGATAGCATGAGGAATGAAGACACTGGCCCAAGTCTGTGCATTCTCCAAACAAACATGGACAGGAGAGCGACCATCCCCCCGCACCCCATTGGTATCAGCTTCTAGAAGACCCAATCTCAGCAGATGGAGTTAACAGAGTTGATTCAGATTTCTGAATTACTCTAGAGTGAAATGGGTTGGAAGAGTGAGTCTTTCCCCATCCTGAGAACCTGCTGTGTCTTAGAACTCAGTAGATGGGACAGTATGTCTTCAGTGGCTGGGTCCCTTCTGTCCAAAACTGTGTATTCACATGTACCCCCCAAGAGAGCTCTACAATTCTTTCCTGTGCTGATGTGCCTCAGGGGACCCTGCTTCTAGAGAGCTGAGAGCACAAAGCAACTTCTTGGAGCTACATGAAAACACAGGATGTCAGGCTTGGCTGCATGGACCTGCCTGGGGTCAGGCACTGCAACAGCAACTTTTATCACACTAAACACAGAGCATCGCCATGTCTTCAAGGCCTAGACCAGGGCCATTATACAGGCATGGCCCCAGATTGGGCTTCCAGAGGAACACCTTGCTGTTAGGTGAAACTGAGTGTGGGGAACAGTTCATTTCAGAGGTAGCTGGAGAAAAAGAGCTCCCCAAAATAGCTATCTTGAGAAAGTTCTGCAAATTGGAACTTGTGAATCACTGAAGCTGAAAAACATCTGATTCAGCCGTGCCTAGCGTCTTGCAGAAGCTTCAGCCATCAGACTTTGGAGTCTACACAAAAGGATGTGTGCAAAGCAGAAAGCCCGATACAGACCTCTGAACCAGGCCTGCTGGTTAGCTCCAAAGAGGACGTGGTTGTGGGTTTAACCCCTGTGAAGTACAGATGGTCCGTGGTAGTGGGTGCTGCCTAGGCTGACTTCTCATAAACACCATTTTGGGCATAATGATGATGAACTAAGAGGCATGGAAAAATGCCTCCCCTTTGAGAGAAACAACTCATAATCACATGGTAAGGTCTTTTGGGGATCCAGAATAGTGGTGGGTGGGAGGAGGCAGGCAATTAACATTCAAATAAATAATATGACAGATGATGATAAGTCAATGGAAGAAATAAAGCAGGACAAGGAAATGGGGGTGGGATGAGGGGCAGTAGTTTTGGTAGAGTGGTCAACAGGGAAAACTTTATTGATTAGGTGACACTTAGGCAGTAAGCCCTACAGCTCCGTATTGAAAAAGTCTTCAGCCAGAGGACAGCAGCAAGTGCAAAGGCCTCGGGTAAGGAGTACACTTGAGGGGCTCAAGAAACAACAAAGACCCGGGTGTCTGGAGCAGAGGAAGCAGTAGGAAGAATGGCTAGAGATGATGTAAAGAGGTAGCTGGGGCATCTTAAGCCACAGAACCCCACTATGGAACATATGGAGAGATTTTTTTTCTTGCGGTTTGCAAGGTATGGTCTGAGGACTGCTAGAAATCCCCCAGACCTTCTGCAGCTACATAGCTGCGTGAAGACAGATTTTCTTCTTATTTTTGTAAATTGATGGCTCTAGGGTTTACTGCATCCATCTTTAATCACAGTCTACCTTCCAATATTATGCCACTTTCATTTCCCCCATTGTTCTTTATGCTACTGTTTTCACATGTTTTACTTTTACATGTTTTAAACCCCACAATACATTATTACTGTTTTTGTTTTTAATTATCTTAAAAATTAAAAATCAGGCCATATCTTTTATGTTTACCATAATTTCATGTTTGCTGTGTTTTCACTCCTCTGCGTTCCAAGTTTCTCTCTGTTATCATTTTCCTTCTTTATGAAAAACTTTCATTAACATTTCTTCTAGTGATGATTAGCTGGTGACAACTTCTCTCAGCTTTTGTTTGTCTGAAAAAAAATCTTTATTTCAACTTCAGTTTGGAAAGATATTCTCTGGTTATAACATTTTAGGTGACAGTTTTTATCTTTTGTTCTTTAATCATTCCACTGTCTTCTGGTTTTCATAGTTGCTGATGAGAAGCCTGTGAAAATTTTGTTCTCCATGTATGGTATGTCTTTTTTTCTGTGCAACATTTCATATTTTCTAGTTATCACTTTTTATTTAGCAATTTGATTGTGATTTCTCTTCGTACGGTTTTCTTTGTGTTTATCCTTCTTTGGGTTCATTGACCTACTTACATCTATACGTTCATTGTTTTTGTCAAATTTTGGATTTTAAAATTGCCATTATGTATTCAAATACTCTTTGTATTTATTCTTCTCTTTCTGGAACTCTAGTTACATAGGTTATACTGCTTGATATTGTTCACATTTTCTTTTTTTTGACAATGAGGCTCTGTTGGCATTTTTTCTAGTCTTTTTTTCTTTCTCTGCTTTGTTTTGGATTTGTTTGGAGGGGGTATGTCTTCAAGTTCACTGATGTTTTCTTTAGTAGCATTTAATCTGCTTTTAATTCCATCCGGTGAAATTTTCATCTCTAAAGTTTCTCTTGGGTACATATATGAATTCAGCAATATCTCTCTATTCTGGCTGGTGGGAGTTTGAATATTTCCAGCCCTGGGTGATCTCAGAAGTCCTTTGGCCTGCTGCTCCTCGACAAGTTCTTTATTATGTTATTTTTCTTTGCTCAGCCTCACAGACTTTCTCCCTACACATTAGCAGATCAGTATTTAAAAACTCAAGGTATCCCTCTGCAGATTTCTGGAGCTCTTTCTTTGCATAGAGCCCTCCTCTCCAGTACTCTGTGCCCCAAATCTAGCTGACTTGGTCTCCCTGATAGCTGTCACTTTCTCTGTTTGGGTTCCCCCTCCTTGTGATTCTCACCAGAAACTGCCTCCAGGTTAAATTGTTACCTTATTTTTTCCTTTCCTTTGGAGATCATAGACCTATGTTGCTTGTTGTCTAATGTCTGAAAACAACTGTTTAATATTTTTGTTCTGTCTTGCAGGGTTTTTTTTTTTAAAAACAGTGGGGCAAAGGAGTATCCCACAGGAGTTTCTCCTTCGTGGATAGAAGTAAAAGTTGAAGTTTAGTCATTTGCCCAATCACAGAAATAATTCATGGCTGAACTGGGTCTTAGCCTCAGATATGACAGACTTCAAAGCGTGTGCCATTCACTGTTATGAAAATCGTGTTCTTCCTCACCACCCCCATCCTCTTTTTAAAAACACATTCCAGAAAGAAGGCAGGTAAAAATCCAATCAGTGAAAGGCAAGTCAGTTATTCTGCTTACTGGTAATTCCAGTAAAAATGATTAGTCAGGGAGTTTGCCATGGTAGTTGGCTACTGCTCAGAGGTGCCCTGCCAAAGTGAGCTTGCACTGATGTTTTCCTTGTGAGTGAAGAATCTATTGGGGCAGCTCTTCACTTATCTGTTCATTCGTTCATTCATTCTATCATTTATTCATCCATTCAAGATTATGGAACAGCTATCACGTTCCAGGCACTAGGCTCTTCTTCACGTTGGGGAGCAAGAAGTCACTCCCAACGGGTTCTCTTTTGCTTTCGTCTTCCTCTCCTTGTTCACTCTCCCAAACCTTTAACATGATCATGTGGGAAAGGCCCAGATGGTGACATTTTCAGGATGTCTCCCAGGACCCTGGTGAAGCTTCTAGGGGTTAGGAGAGAAGTTAGGGTCTCCTTCCCTATTAAACGTCAATACCCCTGGGAGGAATCACACATCAAGCCACTAAGCCTGAGCCAGCCATGAATGTTTTAGGAGAAACGTATTAAGTGCTGAGAATCAGAATGAAGAACAACATAGGCCTCTTGGGAAACGGGACAGGATGAGAAAGCAAGGGAATTCTCACAGGAAACGTGGCAAGGATATACTCTGAAATGTTACCTTAAGCAGAGCCACTTAAGTATGCGTCTCCTGCCTTCCTCGGTCTGGGTGTCATAATAATAACAAAGTGAGTAATGTTTTGTAGGTTATAGTTTCCCCCTATACACAGTTTTTCCTCGAGGCTGCCTCTCAATAGTCCCTGGAGGTAAACATTAATACTGCTGAGGAAATGGAAGCTAGGGAAGGGCAGTCATGGGCTCAAAAGTCATCCAGCTGGTAAGTGCATGGCCTGAATCTGAGCTCAGGCCATCTAACTCCAGGGCCTCTGATCCTAAAATCTGCTCTGTCATCTAAGCATGCAAAGTTGCTTGCTATGACCGAATGATCTGTCTTCGTTACTCGTGCGATCAGTTGAACATTTTGTCTGTGCAACCCCTCCACGGAGCACCAAGTTCTGTGCCGAAGGTCATCTGGGCTCTTGCATGCCATCCAGATGTTTGTTGCCAATCTTGGGAATAATTTCTTCCCCTTTGTGACTGGTTGATTGGAATGGAAGTGAGAAGCAAGTCTGGCCAACGACTGCCCGGGAGACCAAGAAATGACAAACGAAACCGTACAAAGATGTTCTCATCTTAAAGCTCTGCACTCCATTTGGGCAACTATATTGGAAAGAGAGGACTTTTGAGGAAAGGCAGGAATTAAAGGATAGTCTATCACCAGGTTTGCTGCTGCTGGAAAACAAAATGCAATGTATTGGGTTGGCCAAAAAGTCCGTTTGGGTTTTTCTGTAACATCTTACAGAAAAACCCAAACGGACTTTTTGGCCAACCCAATATTTGCAGGGTGAGGTTGCAGAGCTGTTTCTAAGAGAGGCTTAAGCAGGCCTTAAATGAAGGCCTAGATGGGTTAATGAAATAAACGTATTTCCTGCTTCTCCATGATTTATATTTCTAAGGCTGCACCACACAGTAATTCAATGAGGCTGAAATGGCAAGAATGTCTGGCAGATATTTTGGGAATATGATACTTGGCTCATTGCGGTGGTTCAATTTCAGTATCTGGATATGAGTGAGATACAAAGGGACATCAGAAACAAGGATTTTTTCTTTTCTCTTTCAGCCTCTACTGCCTCAAACATAGCCCACGCCTTCTCAACTTTATTCCTGTCAATATAATAGGATATTTACTGAAGGCTTCCTGAAGCTTACGGTCTATTTGAGAATGATGAGGTATTCACTGCCTGCCAGACGTGGTCCTGACAGTTAGGAAGTTTATGCTTCAGTTCGTGGTTTTTCCTTTCCCTCCTGGTGTAACAAGAGACGTTAGCTTTGTCCCCTAAGTAATACTGGGATTGCTCCTCTGCCATTTTCCAGGGCCCCCAGAACTGTCTGAATCCTCTTCCTTCTGTGTGTGTATGTGGGCCAGTGAGGCAGGAGAGATAGCGAACTGTATTAATCTTAGGAGATGTTTCCTTTCCATTCTAGTAGCTTTTTTTGACTACAAACTCTGTGCTACTTATGGTTCCGAGGTGGAATTCTGCCCTTTTTGTCACTTCTGCATCACTCTGGGGAACAGTCCCGCCCAAAGCAACGCGACTCCAGTGGGGCGTCACCCAGCTGTCATTGCCTTCTACACTGCAGGGGTAAGCTCCTTACCCATTCTATCTAGTTGGAATTCCTGTTCTCCTGAGCCCAGTGAGTGGTCCTGGATTTACTCCAAAACACAAACAAGGCCAATCAGTGCCATTTGGGTGATCAGGTGTGAATGTTGGGAGAGAGATTTGTGTTCTTTTTCTTTTCTTTCTGGAATTATCATTAGAATGAGGTAAACCTAGAGGTACTAATGGTGGCAGTTTTATAACCAAGTGATAAGAAAGATGGCCTGAGAATGAAGCCAAGTGAGAAAAAAGAAAAAGAACTAAGAAAGTACATGGAATATGCACTGTAGCATCGTTTGCGCTGCTGGGTTCAGCTGTTCCTAGAGCAAACTCTAACCCAAGACTACAGTTATGGGAGTCAGTCCCTTTCTAGGGGGTTCTTAGTTACTTTGCTTTGGATTGCTGTCACTTGCAACCAAAGAATTCTTGACTGATAGAGTCTCTGAGCATAACCTGGGAGATAAAGCCAAAGGGAACTCTTAGTGGTACAATGGTGATCAAGGCAAACTTGGCCTCTGCCCTCATGTTGTTCACGGTCCAAGGGGCTGTCATTTCAATGGCTCTATCAGTCAGAGTTCTTAGCTTCAAACATTAGAAACAAGTTCTGGTTCTTTTATGAAGAAATGGAAATTATTAAAGACTATTTAGTAAACACAGAACCTTCAAGAGGCTCAGACATTGAGACTGCAAGTGCAGAAACGGTTCTGTTGTAGACTTCGTTAGGTGGAGACACCCCCGCCAGCCCCAGTGGTCACAGACATTGTCCCTTGCCCTGCCAACGTCTGACAGGGTGATGCTGGGGGCAGGCCATTAATGATACAATATTTGTCACAGATGCCACTGAAAATTGGAGGTACCTGCCACTGCCCTTCCTAGAATAGACTACACGTGGGGCCTGCCCGTGGGTCAAAGCTGGGCATGGGTTTGTCTAATTGGTGGGGATTGGGTCACATGCTTGTACCCTAGGGGCAAGGGAAGTGACTATCTGGTTTCTACAGTAACCTCTACCTTGCACTAAACCTCATAAGATGGGGACTTCTTTGGACAAAGGATGAGCGTTCAGAGATGTTCGGCAGCCAGGATAACAAATATCCACAGTGTTGACCATATTAAGGAAGGTTAAGTGTGAACACACAGCATCTTCAGCCCCAACTACAAGAACTGTGGTGCATGCTGTATGGGGAGACCCGGGTCGGACAGACTTTGCAAAACAGGCTCCCATGGCATATTTCCTCAAAAAGCCAAGCAATGAATGCTGCTTCTCTTTTGTTTGCAAGTTATCTTTTGGTAGAATAATAATAATAATAATGGTGATGATGATGATGATACCAAATCAACTTCTAGTGTAGGATAGGATAACAATTTTCACTTTTTCTGCGCCAGGTTCTAACTCCATTGAGAAACCGACCCAGGTGTTAGCTTTATTGATGATCAGGCAAAATTAGCGACTACAGCTTGGCCCTTAGGCCATATGCGGCTTTTTTTGTTCCTTACCTTCAGGTGAACCTGTCTAGCTGTCAGAGGCAGAGAAGCCTCCTCCACGTAGGGTACCTCACCTGGGACCAAGGGAAGAAGCTGGGACTCCTGTGGATGGGTGTTGAGCAAGAGAGTGACCCCAAAAGGCCTTGGGTGACCTTGCCCTGTGCCCCTTTTCTGGTCTCACCAGCTAGACAATCGATCACTCTGTGCTGCAGGAGAGAGTGGGAAGAGAAGGATGAGATGTGTCCCTCTTTCTAACATTCCCTCTGTTAAGTAGAAAAGGAGTTCCTCTCCCTTTGTCAACACGAAAGGAATAAACACTCTCCTAGTACTGCCATTAATTGGGGTCTTCCTCTGTGTCAGACACGCTACCGAGCAGTTTACAAAAATTATCTCATTCAATTTTCATGAGAACCCTATGAAATAACGTAAGAGCTACCATTTAGTGTTTATGCCAGAAAATTTTCTAAGCCCTCGGCATCTATCAATTCATTCCTCATCAGCTTTAGGCAGGGTCCTGGTATGAAACAGGACACCTGGAGATTTTAATAAAAGGACAGTTTCCGAAGTAGCGAGCGATAGTGAGGATGATGTGAGGAAGGGGGCAGGTCCTTGTCTCTGGAAGGATAGGAGCTGTCATCGAGGGAAGCAGCAGCCTGAGGGGACTGTTGGGAAAGTTAGTCTCTGGTCGGCAGTCTTTCAGCCTCCGCTCAGCTGCCTAAGGACCGCTTCCTTACAGAGAGAGAAAGGGCCCACCCCACCTTACAGAGAGAGAAAGGGCCCACCCCACCTGCGCTGGGCCTACCACTTTGGGTGGGATTAGCGTTCCCTGCTTCAGGCACAATGAGTGTTCTTTTGTCTAACAGCATGTGTGTCACATGGCACCCAGCCAGCCCCACTATTGTAGCTGTCCTTCCTTCCACGGTGGCACAGAGGAGTGCACGTAGGCCAACTGCCCTGCATCAGCCACTGGGAGAGACCTGCCAGCCAGGAGAGACCCACACCCACTGTTGGAAGCTGATCTTGTCCTGTCTCTTTTCTGTGTCAGTAAAGCTTTGCTCCAACCAGTACTTGACTGCGTCGTGTTCTTCTTGGTGACTCTGGCACCAAGATGCAGTGGGCAGAAGTGTTTAGAACCCTTCCCTGGGACTGGCAACCTCGGCACCATACTCTGCTCCACACTGATCCTGCAGGGAGGAAACTTGGAAATGGCCACGTCACTCTTCTCCCTTCCTCTCATCTGCCAGCTCGCCCCCTCAGCTGAGCTTCAACCGGAGCCAGCGGGCAGGGATATCTGCTGATGTAATTGTCACCTTCCAAGGGCTCAGAGCAGATGGCAAAAGGTGGAGAGTACATCTGGACGGGCTCAGGGCAGATCCTCAGCAGAGGCACATGCTACTACTGCCTCTATTTCCTAGACCAGGAAACCAAAGCTCAGAGAGGTCAGATAATGAGTCTAAGGTTATATTAGTAAGAAGTGGCAAAGACAGGTGGCAATTCAGTCCCTCTCACCGTAAGGCTTGTGCTCACCGCTGTCATTCTGGCGCTGGGGCCTTTGGCTGTACCTTAACTGCCTCTGAAAAGAGATCCACAGGCGTGTGTGCTAGGCTGGAGGACAGGGATTGACATCGATTGGATTTCTACTCTGCACTGTAATAGGCAATTTACTTGCAACAGGCCTATTGAGACAGGTATTACTGATTTCATTCTATGTGTGAAGAATCTGAGCCCTAGAGAGGTTAAATAACTTGCTTGAGCCCACACAGCTGGTTAAGGTACTAACCTAAGTCTGTTGGATTCCTGAGCCCATGATCTTTCCACTGTTTCATGGGGCAGGAAGACAACGTGCATGATTCCGCAGCAGATGGAGACTTAAAAATCACAGGTCGGACTGGGCACAGCCAGCAGGTTCTGACTCCTTAGCAGCGCTGTCAGTATGTTTGAGACTCTTCTTATCCTCCCTCCCGTGACTGCACTTTCCACTCCCTCTGAGTTCCTCCGCCTTCCCTTGTCTTTGTGTTCACTGCTTTTGGCTTTAACTTTTGTTTTCTCAAGGTCCCCCTGCTTCCTCCCGGGACCTGGGGATGCATGTTCACTGTGATATTCTTTTTTTTTTTTTTTTTTTTTGCGGTACACGGGCCTCTCACTGTTGTGGCCTCTCCCGTTGCGGAGCACAGGCTCCGGACGCGCAGGCTCCGCAGCCATGGCGCACGGGCCCAGCCGCTCCGCGGCATGTGGGATCTTCCCGGACCGGGGCACGAACCCGCGTCCCCTGCATCGGCAGGCGGACTCTCAACCACTGCGCCACCAGGGAAGCCCCACTGTGATATTCTTTAGGCCTTTCCAATGCAATGCGTTCAAATTAAAACCATTTTTTCCCACCCATCAAACCCGCTTTTCTTCCTCCCTGGTTTCCCATTTTGCTTAATGGCACCAGATAAGAAGGATGGAAACTGGGAAGAACCAGCCTTCTTTCGGCCTGGCTTCTCCTCCCCACCCGCCTCCCGACCTCCGTTTACCAGATGGTTTCTCCATCACTCTCCATGCCGTCTGCTTCCACTGCCAGGCCCCCGGTTTTCACCCTCATTCTCTCCCACACCAGTTGATTTCCCCGACTGCTTTCTTCCTTCCCCACTCCCTCGTACACACTGCCACCGAGTCGTCTTTCTAAAATGCAGATCAGACCTTGCTTGAAAACATTTTCTAGGAGAGATCAACAGTCTTAGTGTTACTGAGGAGGGGCTCGCTGCCTGATGCGCAAAGAAGCCAATATCATGGCGCTGGCTTTTGAGAAAAGAAAGAGCTGTATTGCAAGGTCCACTGGTAAGGAGACAGAAGGCGAAGCTCGCAAACCTATCTCCCCGATCCAGCGTCCAGGGCGAAATTTAAACGGTCAGGGGAATTTCAAACTTGGAGGCTGATTGGCTAGTCTCCAAACTCGGAGGCTGATTGGCTAGTCTCCAATCCGTCCGTATTAGCTATTCGGGCTGCTGGAGGCCAGAATTTCCTTATTGAAGCACTTCTCGCTTAGTGAAGGGCTCTGGTGGCAGCATTTCTATTCTTTGAGCTCTGTGGACTGAAGATTCCCGGGTCATCCTGGAGACCCGGCCTCCCGTCTTGTACATGTGCAGTGCTGTCTCTGTAGAATAACTCGAGGTTTGACTAATCAATCAACCCATTTAAGGATGCAAACCCCGTTTAACCTGGTCAATGTTTTACTGCTGTTTCATTAGCAAGGGGAGAAATTTGAGGCATGGCAGAGTGGGTTGGGGGGCGAGGGGGTGATGGGCAGAATTACAGCCCCCGTAAGAGTCCAGCCCTAATGGCAGAGGGACTTCATGGATGTGATTTTGGTTAGGATCGGTTGACATGAAGGTAGGAAGATGGGCCCAGGTGGGCCCCAAATAGTCACACGAACCCTTCACAGCAGGAGAAAGCAGAAGGGAAAGTCAAAGAGATTGGGAGCACGAAAAGAATTCAATACCCGTTGCTGGCTTGTAGATAGAGGAGACCACATGTCAGGGAAACCCGTACCTCAGTCCTACGGAAGCAAGGAATTGAACTGTCAACCTCTCAATGAGCTTGCAAGTGGGTTCTTCCCCAGAGCTTCCAGAAAGGAATGCAGCTCTGTCAACACCTTGATTGCAGTCTCCTGAGCCCCTGAGGGAACAACTGGGTGTTGCTTTAAGCTCCTAAATTTGGTGTCCTTTGTTCTGGCAGCCCTGGCAAACTAACAGGACCAGAAGACTAATCCCGAGGGAGATGCGCATGTGCTGAACGCCTGCTGCTGACCAGGCACTGTGGCAAGTCCTTCCCACTGCTGTGCCGGGGACAGGGCTCTGAGTTGCAAGCAACGGAAAGAAACTCCAGCTGATCTGAGCAGAAAAGGAATTTATGAAAGAATATGGGGCAGCTCCCAGAATCTCCAGGAAGTCTGGGAAACAAGTCTTGGAAAACGGAAAGCTTGGGGATATAAAGGAAGCAAAGTGGCCAGAATTCAGCCAAAATTGGGCCACAGAGCCTGTTTGCTGAAAAGACTGTAGCGGCCACGGCTGGACACTGCCCTCATGCTGGCTTTGCCACCACAGCCAGGTCTTACCTCCGGCCACTGGGCACCGCTGCCCTAGAAAAGGCAATGGCCCTGGTCAGAGCTGCTAAAATGAATTCTCCCCCTTCCCTGCTTCCGAGGATCCTTATTTTGAGTTTTGAGATCCTGGGCAGGTGTGTCTGATTGTTCTGGCCTGGGTCATAGGCCTAGACGTTTCCGATGCTGGGAAGCCAGAAAATGACTCACAATTAGTGACAAATTATCCTACATCGACTCATTTCATCCACATGACAACCCAGCAGGGGGTTACTATGATCCCTATTTAATAGGTGAGGGAACTGAGGCCCTGGGGAGGTGAACCTGCTTTCTTGATTCCTGAGCTTGCACTGGGCAGAGCTAAAACTTGAAGCCAGGCCACCAAAGTCTTGAGCCCATCACTTGGGTTCTCCCTCTTGTGACTTCAGCTGGGTGAAAGTCAAGGTTCTGATCCCTTCCGAGGAAAGATGAGGCAGGTACGTACCATTTGGTCCTTGGTCCGGAGGACTCTGGGTAGATAGACTGAATGTGGGCAGAAGTGTATCTGGCCAGATACAGTTCTGACCCATTGGCTTGTGAGGCCTGGGTGTGGCAGAACTTTACTTTCCCTATTTGGTGAAATATGCCTTCTAACATCTGTTCTGAGTCAGTCCTCTTTGGTTGTTGTTGATTGTGTGACACGGCCTGCCCTCTCTCAACCTCAAATATAGACAAGGGATGTCTGAGGCCCTTCTGGTGAGAACCCCATGGGGAAGCCTCAGACTTCTGTCTGTCTTGCCCACCCACACCAGACACCAGCTCTCCCATCCCCTTTGCTGTCTTTCTCCACCTGGCATCGCCAGGAAATGGGCCGGAGTCCTGAGAATCCCTCTCACCCGGGAATAGCCAGCAGTCACAGCATTCCGTGGGTCACGGGACCCACCTGGTGCGCTCAGCACCCCAGGCACCACCTAGCATCCTCACCATATCCTCTCTTCTCCTGCCCCACATTCTCTTAGCTCTGAGCCAGGCCAACACCAGAAAGAACAGCAACAAAAACCTCCTCTCATTTGGAGCCTATTTTCTGACTCGGGGTTTTGGGAGCACGACCAGGCGCAGGACAGTGATTAAAAAAAGGTCTGAGTTACTGTACTGGCGTGAGGGCCAGGCTAAATGGAAACAGCTAAGCTCAGACCCCCAAGAGAGGGAACCCCAATTCAAAGGTGCCTCGGATGATTCCCCCTATAAAAGTTATCTTTGAGGATGACTAGTGGCACTGACAAGGATTGGTTCATTTAGACATTTATTTATGATAAATTTTCAATATAATATATTAATATATTTATTTCAAATAAAATAAATATTCAATATAAACCTATATATTCAATATATATTCAGATATTAATATGCATTCAATATCCAAATATATATGAAATAAAGATTCAATATATAAACACGATAGTTGGTGCACACCTAGGGCTACGCAGTAGGGCACGGTAATAAAGCACAAGGACTGTTGAATACCTACCATGTGCCAAGCACTCAACACACGTGATCTCAGTTTCTAGTTACATCAGCTGCTAGTTTACAGATGAGAAAATGGAGGCTGAGCGCACGAGCTAATATGAGGGAGATTGTTTTCCTACCTTGTAAAGCACAGTGGGTGCATGATTAAAATTACTGCTGTTATGATTAATCATTATAATTCGCAATAGTAATGACTGTGAAATATAGAGGGTCAATGGTAACAGAGGCTCTCTGGACCATAGCCTGTTGGGGTGACAGCCAGGAGGGACAAGATAATGGACCGGGTTCTTTATCCAAAACCCACTTGCCATATCTATTTAGACACACCCTGTCCCAGGTACTTTGTTCACATAGCTCATCCAATCCTAACAACTATACCCTAAGAGAGCCTATGATTATCCTCATTTTACAATCAAAGAACCTGAAGCATAGGAAGAGACTGGAAACACTAAGAAATTATTCAAGGTCCCATCACCCGTGGGGATTGAACCCTCGTACTCAGACACCGGAGTCAGCTTGCTTTGCTGCTAAACCATATAGTCTCCCAGCTAATTGCTAGCCTTTACCACCTGAGGGGGTAGGATTCCCAGATTTCACTAACAAAAATATAGCATGCACAATTAAATTTGAATTTCAGATACACCAGAAATAAATTTTTAATATGAGCATATCTCATGCGCTATGGCCATGTAATAGACATGCAAAGTCTGTTAAAATACCTGGCAGGTAGTTTGTGCTCAAAAACCCTATTTTCCTTCTCCTATGGCAGACACTGCTAGCTGCCTAGCCAAACTCCTCTTAACTTTCTCTCTTCAGTAACAAACAGTAATTTCCAGCTGGGCACACCATCTAGAATAAAAGACGACGTTTCCTGGCTTCCCTTACTGAGCCCTTATATCTAGGTGTGACCAAGTGACTAAGTTATATCAAATGAAATGTAATCACAAGTGTTGTTTGGTGCTTCTGGAAAGTTTCCTTAAAAGGGAGGGGACGAGCTGTTTTTCCTTCCCTTTGATCTTTCACATTTCCCCCTTCATTTGGCCTGTCATGCAGATGAAATGACAGGAACTGTGGCATTCGTATTGGACCATGATGTGACCTTGAGGCCTACGCCATAGAATGAGGTCAGTGGAGCAGAAAGACAGATGCCCGTGTACCCAGTGACTATGGGTTCACCATATTTGCCCTCGACTGTTTACCTCGAGACAACTTTTAGGTATGAGGGAAGTAAACTTCTTTCTTATGAAGTTCCATCTGTGTTAGTAACAGTCAAATGCAATTCATAACTGATATGCATCTATTCAGTAAACATTTAATGAGCATCTATTACAAGCTAGACATTGTTCTGGCTTCTGGAAATAAAAGGATGGCAACATGTAGCTCATGGTCTTGTCAATTTCTCTTTGTTTGAAATTTAGATCAGAGCTAGGAGAAACCTCAGCAACTACTAAAGTCAACCCATTCGCTTTATTTAGGTAGTATCTGTACTACATTTCCCCTCGTGGTCCGAGAATTTTGGAAGTCACACCTCTCAGCTCATAGCACATTATCATAATTAGTCCCGGCAAAACCTCTCTTTTGTTTTATTTTTTCCTTCCTTTGTCCTAACACCCATGTCCATTCTCTCTCCCTTCAATAGGTACTCATTCTAATGTGATATATCCTTACATATGGGTGTGTCCTTGAGAGATACTGCTGGTGTATGTGTTTTTAATTTTCACAAATAGTATTATGCTATAAATCTTATTCTTTCCTTATTTTCTCACACAATACATGTTTTTTTAAAAAAAACCACACAAATATTGTTATTAATAATAAAGCTACTGAGTGAAGTTTAAGATTTCTCTGCAAAATTTTTTTATTGTGTTGGTTCTTAGAATAGATCCCACTAAGGATGAATAGTTCGGATATTGTGCTCAAAAGTTTGTTTTCAATTTTGGAGTATGTCTTTTTTCCCCCTCTTTTCGGTTCAGTTTATTTTTTGAATATGTAAGACACATAGTTCAAAAGATAAAACCAAATTAAAAGTTGAACTCAGAGATGTCTCCTTTCCATCTGTACCCTTCCATCCTATTTCTGGTCCTCATACTCGTAAGAGTAACTTTATTACTGGTTTCTGGCAAATTTTTTTTTTTGGCAAAAGCAAACACATATACATGTATATATATTCTTATTTCTCTTTCTCATTTCATGAAATATAGTACATGTATAAACATGTTCTATACAAGGTGTTCTATACCTTGTTTTTTTCACTTAATAATATACCCTGGAGTTACTCCAAATCAGTATATAGAGCTCTTCTTTTTTTTTGGCTGCACCTCACGACCCACCCCCCCCGCCCCCCCCGCCTCCCCTGGCAGTGGAAGCACAGAGCCTTAACCACTGGACTGCCGGGGAAGTCTCAATTCTTTGTTCTTTTTCGAGTTAAATAGAAACCCATTGTGACCATGTACAATAGTTCTTCAACCAGTTTTCTATTGTTGGAAATTTAGGTTGCTTCCATTTTTTATTGTTACAGACAATGCCACAATGAATAACCCTGGGTATATATTGTATTTAGGGAGGTGCGTTTCCAGTGTAGATTCTTAGCAATGGACTTATTTGTCAAAGGACAAATGCTCTATCCCTTTATGAGATATTTTCAAATCCCCTCCATAGCGATTGCATCCTTTACATGATGAAATGCATGGGATGCCAGTTAATCCACAGTACTGCCAATAGAGTGAAATCATACCTGTATGTTTGTAGCAATCTAATAGGTGAGAAATGGTATCTTACTATAGATTTAATTGGCTTTTTTTTTTTCTTGTTATGAGTGAGGGTGTAGGTGTTTTCTGTGTTTCTGGCTGCTTGCTTATTTTTCATGTTAATACTGCCCCTCTGAAGTCTATCCACGCTGCTCTAGGGATGTATACTTTGTCGATTCTCTTTGTAGCATTGTGTTCCATAGACCACATTCATTATGTTTAACTTGTAATTTCCCCTGGCGCCAACCATTACCATAAAGCATTACTGTGAACCAGAATTTCTCTGGGATATACATACCCAGGAGGACTTGGACACGTTTAATTTCACTCAGGGCTGACAGATTGCTTTTGGAAATGTTTCTGAAATGTTTACCTTTCCACCAACATGGCATAGAGTTTTTACTTTTTTAATTTACTCATTTTACAGATAAGGCAATGAGACCTAGATCAGGGATGGGAGGGTCACAAAGTTTGCCAGTAAGAGCCAGGATTTGAGACCTGGTCTTTTAAGTCCATATTAATCATTGTTTGCTAATACCTTATTCTATAAAAAAATGAATTAATTCAACAAACATTTTTGGAGTGCTTACTACATGCAAGAAGGATGATGGGCACTAGAGGTACAAAGAGGAGGTTATAGTCTTGGGAGGGGAGATCAGTAAATAAGCAAATGGCCACAGTCAGGATTTCTGTTTCCATCTGCAAATGAGCACATGTCACATGGATGATCTGTGTGAACTGGCCAAGCCAGCCTTTCTTCCTACTCTTGCCCAAGTCAGAGCAGGATGAAGGAGGCTGGTGGTTTTGTTCTTTTGTCTTCTCTAGATTCCCCTGCTGGTCACATGAACATTTAATGAGGTTCTCTGGGAATGTTTCCATATCTAGAAATGTTGGCCAACTCACCGGCCATAGTAAGAAGCTCTTTGGAAAGTTCAATCCGCTTATAGTTAGAGAAAAGAAATACATTTGTACCGGCACATCTTCCTCTGGCAATGTCCTCAGGACTGTGAATTTAGAAAAATTGAGTTTTTCTTTGACAGTTTTGGCCAACTTGGCTCCCATAATTTCCCACCTTCATTAGAAGCAACAAGATGGGCTGGAGTAGGGTCTCACACTTGTCAATGCCTGGGGACTTTTTTCCAATTCCTTTTCTCTCTGTGTTTTAAAAGATATTGTCTTCTGAACAGACTGTTTGTTAAATAATAACCAATTTTCTTTTTCTGCTATTTATGATTCAGATGTATAAATATTTCTAACTATAATATAATAAAATCACATTTTAGGAATTCTTATGATAGCCCTGATAGTCAATCAGGGCTTCTAATCGGTATCTAGTAAGTAGTGCTGGTATACTTGGTCTCCAGGACGGGACTGACAGACCTCAATAATATCTAAGAACTTTTCTGGTTCCATATTTCTGATTTTATCTTTCTGTCATCTATCATCTATCTATCTATCATCTATCTATCTATCTACCTATCTTTCTATTTATCTATCTATCTAGGCTTACATCTCAGGAATTCCTTTGATGCACCTAGGGTTATTATTAGATAAATTCAGCAGATTCAGTTGACAGGATCTCAGACAAAATCCAAGTATAGTATCTTGGTTAAAACTTCGCTCTGTGAAGTCAGACTCTGTGTTTGAATCCCAGACCTGCCATTTGCTCCTTGATGGCTGTATGACCTTGAGTATACAAGGTCATATGTATCTCTAAACCTCTGTTTACTCGTCTGTGATTCACCTCTAATAGTCATTCCTCTTATGAATATGATGGGGCTATTATGTGGATTTAAAGAGATAAGAAGTGAAAGGTGCCTGGTAGCACATGATACATGCCAGCTTGTTAGGATGGTGATGAAGGAGATGATGGTGATGATGGCGATGAAGAAGAAGATGATGCCTTTAGAAGCTTTGTTTTAATTTTTACCTATGTTGCTGCCCTCACCACTATCATGTAAGTTGCATTTCCAAGCTGCCTATTAAATTCTCCAAACCTCACACTGCTGTGCCCTTGAAAATATTGGGGTCTCTGGGCTGTACATTTCACCACCAAGTTTACTTGATGGATTTAACATTCGTGGCTTTGGTCTAGATCAGTGATTTTCAACTGGGATGACTGTTTTTCTCCTCCAGGGGATATTTGTCAATGTCTGGAGACATTTTTGGTTGTCACAGTGGAGGCCAGGGATGTTGTTGCATATCGACAATGCACAGAAATGCCTCTACCATAAAGAATCATCTGGTCTTCTGCCCATTTTTGGATTGGGTTGTTTGTTTATTTGTTATTGAGCTGCATTGGATGAATGGATAAAGAAGACGTGGCACATATACACAATGGAATATTACTCAGCCATAAAAAGAAATGAAATTGAGCTATTTGTAATGAGGTGGATAGACCTAGAGTCTGTCATACAGAGTGAAGTAAGTCAGAAAGAGAAAGACAAATACCGTATGCTAACACATATATATGGAATTTAAGAAAAAAAATGTCATGAAGAACCTAAGGGTAAGACAGGAATAAAGACACAGACCTACTAGAGAATGGACTTGAGGATATGGGGAGGGGGAAGGGTGAGCTGTGACAAAGCGAGAGAGAGGCATGGACATATATACACTACCAAACGTAAGGTAGATAGCTAGTGGGAAGCAGCCGCGTAGCACAGGGAGATCAGCTCGGTGCTTTGTGACTGCCTGGAGGGGTGGGATAGGGAGGGTGGGAGGGAGGGAGACGCAAGAGGGAAGAGATATGGGAACATATGTATATGTCTAACTGATTCACTTTGTAATAAAGCAGAAACTAACACACCATTGTAAAGCAATTATACCCCAATAAAGATGTAAAAACAAAAAAAAAAGAATCATCTGGTCCCAAATGTCACTTGTGCCAAGGTTAAGAAACCCTGGCTTAGATATAATGGGGGAGGCAGTCACTGCATCTGTTTTGTGGCAGGACAAGGGGTGAGACTTTTCCTTCAGTGTCCTGGGGATGATGTGAACTTTAGTGTGGCAGACAGGCAGGCAGCCAGAGGCTCCTATCAGAGATACTTCACAGGCTCCTGGAGGGAGGCAGGGAGCCAGAGGAGGCTAGTGTCTCCTTTGCTTCCCAAAACACAGGCCTCCCTAAGACCTTCAGTTCAGACCTCATCACCAAGGTGGAGTCATGTAAGCTTGAGAATAACGGTCTTCAGATATTGAGTAGCTACTGTGTGCCAGGCATGGCTTTAAGCCCTTGGAATATATGTATTATTCAATTAAATGCTCTATTAGTTGGGACTTTTGGCAACAGGTGACATCTTAAACTGGTTTCATCAAAATAAAGATAATTTATTTATTGGCATTGGAAAAGTCTTGGCTTCTTGCATGGCTAGATCCAGGGATTCAGAAAATGTCATCGAGTCCTGCTCTTATTTTCTGCATCTCCTGGATCTGCTTCTCAACCAGGCCGCCTACTGTGACAACACGTCTTCTAGAAGTTCCAGTTTTATTATAATCTACCCACTTCACAATCTGAAGAGATTCTCTCTTCCTGATAAAGTTCTCAGAATGAGAATAGGTTCACATGTTCACATGTTGGTTTCTGAACAACTCGCTGTGGCTATGGGAATTTCATGCTCAAATCATTCAGGTCTCTGTCAGATGCCAAACTTGGACCTGAGGGTGAGGTCAGCTTCACAACATGGGCTGAGACTGGAGGCAGGTGGTCTTGCAATGAAACTCAGGAGCCTATATCCAGAAGGGACCATGGATGCTGAGCCTGCAGAAGAAGAGATGATGCATCCATTTCACAGATGAGGAAACTGAGGCTAACTTAGACCAAGAGGTTAAGTCCCTTGCCCAAGTCACAGCCAGTAAATAGAGCCACCGAGCTTCTTACTCAGGTCCCCCTAACTCCAAAGCCCCCGCCCTGCCTGCTGCTTACTTCTGAAGACGTGCTGCACCGCATGCTTCTTGCCCTCTCCGGCTACTCCTGGTTCTGAGATCCTACTTTTACTCTCAGGAGGTCTGTACATATGTATTAATCATGCTCTCCTCCCTCCACCCTTATTAATAGGGCTTTGTGGTTTTAGGGACCACCTTGCCTTCACTATCTTGTTTCAGCTTGTCCTCACAATAATGCAGGGAGGTAAGCAGAGCTCAGATTATTTTTGTTTGTTTGTTTGTTTGTTTTTGGCGGTACGCGGGCCTCTCACTGTTGTGGCCTCTCCCATTGCGGAGCACAGGCTCCGGACGCGCGCAGGCTCAGCGGCCATGGCCCACGGGCCCAGCTGCCCCGCGGCATGTGGGATCTTCCCGGACCGGGGCACGAACCCGGGTCCCCTGCATCAGCAGGCGGACTCTCAACCACTGTGCCACCAGGGAAGCCCAGAGCTCAGATTATTAACTCAACTGTTACTGATGTGACAACCACAGCCCAGGGGACCTGAGCAGAGAGGCCCATTGATGATGGTGGTGTGCAGTGAGTGCCTAATAATGGCATCACAACCTTGAGCATTAATGGTCCCCCTACAAAGTGTTCCCCCCATTTGTCCCTCAAAAAGCAGCAGGAGATGAGTTAGCTCTGGATCAGATGGCAGACTCATGGGCGTCCTAATACTAACCCTGGAAGAGACAGATTTCCACCAGATTACCCAGTGAGATCAGAGCTGCTGGGAGGTGGGAGAGCAGAATGAATGCTCCAAGTGGGCAACACGGTCCTGAGAAGAAGGGAAGAGAAAGGAGAAGTGAGAGGAGGGGAGGGGAGGGGAAAGGGCTTCCTTTCAACCTCACCTATCAGGTTAAGTGCCCCCTTCTTCCCTGGGGAGAGGTGGGAGAGGGGCTGGAGAAGCTGAGAGTGTTACTCCAGGGGAGGGAGAGGAAGTTTCCCCTTCAAGGGTCAGAATTGCTTGCTGATGCAGAGTCCTGGGCTCTGAGATTCATGGAAGGTTCTAGGGAAGCTGCCTTGCCCCAGCCCTCAAATTGTTCACATACCACAGATGTTTGAGGGAAAGAGTTGGGGGGATTGAGGAGGGAGGAGAGGGGAAAACACAGAGGCACTGTAACCACTAAAATCCTATCCTTCTACCCAGCGTGGTGCAGTGGTTAGCTGCACGGGCTTTGCAGTCCGACAAATGTGGATTTAAATCCCAGCTCTGCCCTTTACTGTGGGATATAGAACACATCCTGTAACCTCTCTGCATTGTATCATCTTCATCTATAACATGGCGGTCATGACACGGACCTTGTGTGGTTACCCTGAGATTTAAAGAGAGAGTGTCTGTACAATGCCTGGAACATAATAGGTGTTCAGTAAAACTATGAACAAAATCCAATCTCCTCAACATGGTCTGCAGGCCCCACGTGCTCTGGCCCCTCAGATCTCTCCCATCCCATCTCCTCTCCCCTCCCTGTGGTTTAGTACACAGTGTGCAAACACCAGTCTTTCTCTGGCTCCTCCAACATGCCAAGCAAGTTCCAAGCCTTTTCATGTGCTGTTCCCTCTGCATGGAGAATTGTCCGCATGAATTTTCAGCCTTATGGCTCCTTCTTATCTCTAGGCTCTCACCTCCAAGGATGCTTTCCTCTCATCTTCTTATCTAAGCTTTCTCCCCCTTGAGGACCCAAGCTTCTCTCTACCACATGACCCTGTCTTATCTCTTTCATAACATTTATCATTATCTGACATTCTCTGGAATTGTTTTATTGTCGTTCTTCCATGAGGATGGAAACTCCATGAGGGCAGAAACCTCCTCTGTGTTGCTCATGCTGTAGCCTCACTCATGTTGGGCACGTAGTTGGTGCTCAGTAAAATCTCCTGGAGACGAGAATGATGATGGTCATGCTGGCAGTGACATTGGAGGTGATGAGGACTTGTTCATCTCCTCCTTCCCAGGCTTCAGAAATTTTTTTCTTTTCTCAACTTCCTCAGCTGCAGAGCCTCTCCCTGTGTCTTGCAGGCATCTTGAGGATAACAGGCAGTGCAGGTCAAAAAGAAAGCAACCCACAGGAAGAGCTTTCAGAAGGAGGCAGCTCGGCTTTTGGGAAACAATGACGTGAAGCAGCAGGTTTTTCTTGGCTTGAGGCCTGAGAGTCTAGAGAGAGTTTATAGAAAGCTATCCCATTATTACCGCTTGTTATTGATCATCTATGTACCTCTCCACATTGGCCAGGCTCTTTTACAATGCCTTTTATCAAATTTGCAAAGAGCTTTATACATGTGTTTTATTAGCTATTATTAACCTGGCAGGGGTGTACCTGTGTCAGACGGAATGCTTGCATTTTGTGGGACTGGAATGTTTTCTGTTTTCGGATGTCTGATTTCGTCTCCTCAGCTGGTTGTGTAACTATCAAAGAACAAAATGTCAAGAGCAACATGAGCTTTCTGAAGGCAGGGACTACATCTGAATCATCGTTTTATCGTCAACACAAGACCTGGTGTGTAGTAGGTACTTAGTAAATGTTTCTTGAATTCATAAATATAATGAACATAAGTTAGTAAGTAATTGAGACATCCCTAGTGTAGACACACATCATATATGGAGGGAGCAATCATCAAAAGTCAGATCACCATCTGCAAGGGTTAGCTTTCCCCTCTGTTCCTGGGCTGTGGTCTATGGACGCTTCTTTTTTCCCTACACCTCTCCTCCCCATGCTAACCAGTCCAAGAACAGGAAGAAGTGTTCAACCCTGCCAACAGCAAAGTTGCAGGTCTCTCTCTCCCTGAAACCAACAATCCAAGCCCGGGTGGCAGAGATGAAAATGTTCTTTTGTTCACTGGCTGGTGATCAACTTGTATATATCACTGTGTTGCAATATAATTTTTGGAGTCTCAAAAGACATTTCTAGAATAATAAAAAAATCCCTAAAAATATGTTATGTAAGTAACACATGCCTCGTGTAGAATAGTTAATAAATACAAAGAAAAAAAGGGAAAACAGAAATCACCTGTAATCCTACCATCCAGACCTAATCACTGCTATTTATCAAAAATTTAAAAATATTTATAGATAAATGAATAAATAAATACCTATACATATATATACACCTGTAAGTTTTACCTATACATATTACATATATATATGTAAGTGATTTTTACAAACAAGAAATCAAATTGCACTACTAATTGTAATAGCTAATATTTATAGAGGACCTCCTATGGGCAGGTTTTATTTTAATGTCTTTGTATGTTCTAGCTTACTTAATCCTCATAGTAACACCATGAGGTAGGTATTAATATGATCATCCTCGACTTAGAGATGAGGAAACTGAGTCATAGAGAGGTTAAATAAGGTGGCACAGCAGCAAGTGATGGAGCCAGTATTTAAACCTTGGCAATTTGACTCCAAACTTCATTTGGCAATAGATGGGAATATCTTGCTTTATTAATCATTTTTCTATAGCTATGGCTGTGAAGTTTTTATTGTACTACCCGAGATGGTAGACAGATTTCAAATCATGTGCCAAACTTAAAAAAATAAAGAAAAACTCATGATTAGTTTCAGTCCAAAATTTGAAAATGAACTAAGATATTCCCATAATAGCTTGCTAGGGCTGCCATAACAAGATACTATGGAGGCCATAATTTCAAAATCAAGGTGTCAGCAGGGTTGTTTCCTTCTGACAGCTGTTGGGGAAGGCTCTATCCCAGGCCTCTCTCCTTGGCTTGTAGATGGCCAACATTTCCCTGTGTCTCTTCACGTCATCTTCCCTCTTATGGATCTGTCTTTTGTGTCCAAATTTCCCCCTTCTTTAAGAATACCAGTCATATTGGATTAGGGTCCACCCTAATGGCCTCCTTTTAACTTGCTTACCTCTGTAAAGACTCTGTCTCCAAATAACATCACCTTCTGAGGTCCTGGGAGTTAGACCTTTGACATAAGTTTTTGGGGAAGACACAATTCAATCCATACCATTTCCCAATCACCACCATAAGGACATTTGTCCATATAATTTCTTTTTATTTGTCTTGTTGGAAGTACTGATGTTTTGCAATTATAGCTTGCTGTGCAAAAAAGTTATGAAATATATTAAGGACTTAGGAAATTGGCTAATATATCAGAAAGTCGTATGCCATGGAATTTCTAGGGCAAAAGTGTCCTTTAAATAAAGATGAAACTGACGAGAAGAATTCAGCCAGTGAGAGATCAGGAGAAGATGAACGGCTTCTAGGCAGATGAACAACTTGTACAAAGGTTCCATAGCAAGAAAAACTTGGGAGATTTGGGTGTTGGTATTCAAGAAACAGAAAGGGGGCTGAGGCATATTGGGTGAGGGGATAATCTTGGCAGATAAGGTTGGAGACGTAGAAGGGCCAGATTGTGAGGGACATTGTAAGCATGGAGGGCAGGTCCATTAGATGTCCTCCTCACCCTCCTGGACACACAGCTAGACTACATTTCCCAGCTTTCCTTGCAGTTAGGTGTGGTCACGTGACTGAGTTCTAGCCAATGGCACCTCCATTTCCCCAGTGCTTGATGCTCTTTCTTCAACCACAATGTGGTTTAGTAACCACATGTTTAAGATGGTGGAATCATAAGATGGAAGGAGCCCGAATCCTGAATCATTACTTGGATGTCAGCTGCCCATTGACCAGGAACACCTGTTTGGCCTTTAGACATTGTCTTAGCCTGGGCTGCCATAACAGATTGGCACACACTGGGTGGCTTTAACAACAGGCATTTATGTCTCACAGTTCTGCAGGCTGAGAAGTCCAAGATCGGGTGCCAGCTCTCTTGCAGATGGCTGCCTTCTTGCTGTATCCACTAATGGCTGAGAAAGAGAGGGAGAGAGAGAAAGCTCTAGTCTCTTCCTCTTCTTAGCAGGACACTAAGTCCATCATGGGGGCTGTACCCTCATTATCTCACCTAAAACTAATTACTCCCCAAAGGCCCCAGCTCCAAATACCATGACACTGATGATTAGGGCTTCAACATATGAATTTGAGTGGGTCTGGGGTAGGTGGGACACAAGCATTCAGTCCATAGCACAAGTGTAAGAATTAAACTTCTGTTGGGTTTTGTCACTGAGGTGCTTGATACAGCTGCTAGAGCTGCCTTAACATCTGGATAAGTAGCATGAATTTTTTTTCTTGAGTGCATGGGAGACCATTAGAAGATTTTTAGCGGAAGCATAAGACCATACCACTTAAGTTGTGGCTGCTTTAAGATTTTGGATGTAGTTAGCTGACTGAGTGAGGGGCTAGTTCTAAAGAAGTGAGTGAACCTTTCAGTTATCCATGCATCTGTGGGTTTCATTCTATTTTTGCAGCCAGAATGCTATCTGACCACTTCTAGAGGGACATCACGGCAGAGAGTGGGCGACCTTGCTCAAACCACCTTTCTTGCTGGGTGAATGATCCCAAGTGTCCAGTGTTCTGACGGTCAGTCCCTGCTGTCTCCATTGGACAGAACTTTTTTTGTTTGTTTGTTTTGCGGTACGCGGGCCTCTCACTGTTGTGGCCTCTCCCATTGCAGAGCACAGGCTCCGGACGCGCAGGCTCAGCAGCCATGGCTCACAGGCGCAGCCGCTCCACGGCATGTGGGATCTTCCCGGACTGGGGCACGAACCCATGTCTCCTGCATCGGCAGGCGGACTCTCAACCCCTGCGCCACCAGGGAAGCCCTGGACAGAACTTTTGACTCCATCTCACAATCCTCCCAAGCCTACTCCTTTCCCCTCCACTTCTCCACCTCAGTAAGTGGCACCCCATCTCTTCAGTTTCTAAGGTCCCCAAACTTAGGAATCATTCGAATGTCTTGCCATGGTTGACAAAGCCCTACATGGTCTGACCACTTTCTACTCTTTTGTTTTCCAACCTTGTCTCTGGCTGTCTTGTTCTCACTCAGCTCCAGACATACTGGTCTTCTTTCTGTTTCTCAGACAAAAGCCAGCCTGTCCCAGCCTCAGGGTCTTTGCACAACCTTTTCCTTCTGCCTGGAGCACTCTTTCTCCAAGTCCTTTGCACGGCTGTTCTTCCCATCCTCAGGTCTTAGCTCAAATCATGTTCCTCAGAGAAGACATCATGCCCACGCCCCTCAACCTGCCCTTCCCCTGCCCTCAAGTCACAGGTATATTATCTCCCTGTTTCATCATCTTCCTAACACTCATCACTGTCTAAGGCAGAGCCCCAGAAAGAGGCCATGGTAACGAAGTAGGGGGAGATGTTAAGAGGACCATGTCAGTAGCTCTTGTCAGACCCCAGTGACTCAAGGCAACTCAGCACTGTAGCCTTTGAGAGAGGGGCTGGAACAAAGAGTGACTTGAGCTGTGAGCTGCCCCAGCCTATAATGCAGTCAGAGGAGAGAGAGGACGTGATCCTCCAGACACCAGGAGGGCCAGGAGATGCCATCGTGGGAGTAGGAGAAAGAGAGTGTCCGTTGCTACCTGGTGGCTGGGAGGCGACATTGGTGAGCACATCTGAGCCCTGCCGAGGGCTCCCACAACTCACTGGGGGGAATCTGGTGGTGGTTGGATCTCCCCTGACTGTGTGGGTCTGGAGCCAGAGAAATTCTGTTTGTTACCGGTACTGGGTAGAGGGGAAAACTGTGGCTAAAATGACAAATCCTCTTCTTTAAGTGAGGTGGGGTATGGTTAACTGGACTGAGGCCGAGAGAGTGTTAAGGAATGCTGATTTCACTCGGTCCTCCGCAGTGGGGAAAGGCCAACCCCACAGGACATTTTTGTGGGCCGCTGTAAAGGGTGATTTTGGTCATGAGGGACTTTTGGGTTTATCCATCTTCTGGCTGCATCAGTCCGAGGAGCGTTTGGGGTGGGAAGGTGGCGGGCGTGTGTTGTGATGTGGAGAGGAATCTTTGGCTAAGTAGAGTCTGGACGCTTTGAGCCAGGAAGCCCTTTAGGAGAAACATTTTCCTCTGCTCTCACATTTCCATGAGGAACTTTTGCCCCACTTTCCAGGAGGTGAAAGTATTTGGAAGTAATGCATTTCCTACCTTTGCTCACTGAATCTTCCCCCAAGGGATGAAGAGGATCTAATCTGACTGGCCAAACCAGGAGAAGGAAGTGAATATGCATGCTCACCTCTTCCCCTTTTTCTTCCTTCATGATGGTCTGTCTATAGAGCAAGTTTTCTCCCAGGGTCCCCACATGCAGCTGCTCGTGCTGTGCATTGCAAAAGTCCACGTGGTCCTTTGCATAATGAGGGCAAATGGCACTCCCTAGAGTTGAGCAGGGTGCTAGCCCTGCATTCGCCTCCAGCTCCAGCCCCCAGTGGAGTAAACACCTCTGGATCAGGGCTCCGAGACAGTTTTTAGAGGCAGTTCTGGAAGTGCATCTCTTGCTGTCCCAGGATAGGGCTCTGTTAGTGGCCAGAATAATGGCTTCCTACTCCCAAAGATGTCGACATTCTAATCCCCAGAACCTTTGAATACGTTACCTTACATGGTGAAAGGAGCTTTGCAGATGTGATTAAGTTAGGGATCCTGAGATGAGAAGCTTATCCTGGATTACCTGGGTGGGTCCAATATAATCACAGCATCCTTATAAGACAGAAGGTGATGTGATAAGGAAAGAGAGAGACTTGAAGATGCTATACTGGGGGCTTTGAAGATGGAAGAAGGGGCCGTGAGTCAAGGAATGCAGGAAAGATTCTCCCCTAGAGCCTCCAGAAAGGAGCACAGCCCTGTGACCACAGCGTTTTAACCCAGTGAAATTAATACATGTTGGGTTTCTGACATTCAGGACTATAAGATAAAAAATGTGTGTTGCTTTAAGCCACTAGGTTTTGGTAATTTGTTACAGCAGCAGTAGATACTAATACAGACTCAATTGGTATTAAACAGCAGCTCCCCTTCTTGCTGCCGTGGTGTCTGGCTCTTCTTCATGAGTTGCGCTCCAAGGTCTAGAGCTGTGTTGTTCACAGCAGTAGCCACTAGCCCTATGTAGCTATTAAAATGAAAATTAAACACAAATTTAAAATTCACTTGCTCCATTGTACTAGCCACACTTCAACTGCTCAAGAGCCACAGGTGGCTTGTGGCTACCTATTGGACAGCGCAGGTACAGGACATATTCATCATCATAGAAAGTTTGATTGGATGGCACTGGGCTGGACACTGGGGGAAGTCATAGGAACCGCATCAGCCGGGGGGTATCAGCCGTGTTCTCCAGCCAGACAACACCAAGTTGGCAGTTTATCCTCCATTTGACTTCTGTGTTTATAGTTCTTGAGGTATTTTGCCCTGGGGGCAATGGGGCAGAGGGGAGATGGATCCCTTCAAATCGCAACACAATCAAGCGAGGACAAGGGTGTACTAGAACTGGAGACCGAAAGGGGAACTAGAAGGGAGGGGCCCAGCTGCCAAGGACCCGAGGACGCCAGGCCCAGCACACAGTAGGAATCCTTGACCCCCAAAGAGATCTGGGGGAGAGAAAATGGTCAAGTCCTTCAGAAACATAACTCAGACAACAGCTGGGTTTCTGGAACCCTTGAGATCCAGATAAGATTGGTTTGAAAACTCGTTCCATTCCCCGGGCAGTCCAGCACTCTCCTGCAGATTTCTGGATACTCTTGACATCCTCCAAGCCATTTTTGCCTTGAGACTAACCTCTCTGAACTACATTAACCCCGACCTGACTTCCAGCTCCTACTTTGATTTCAATGCAAAGCAACACTCCCTACTCCACCCAACCCTGCCGCCCACCAAGTGTTTGAGAGACAGTGTGGCGCGGCCGTGAAGGGCATGGATCCTGAAGTCTGACTGCCCGGGCCTGTCACTTACAAGCTTTGGGACCTTGGACAACTCACCTAATTCCTCTGTGCCTCAGTTTCCTCATCTGGAAATTTGAGATAATAATTAACTTGTTGTGGGGATTAAATGAGTTAATTTGTGGAAATTCCTAGGACAGTTCCTGGCATGTAATACATCCTTGAAAGGGGTAGGTTAATATTTGTAGGTATATTGAAAATTTCGGGTTCACAGAGGGAAATCTGTACCTTGCTGTAAACAATTCAAATAGCCAAGTAGCCATTCCTGGCTAATTACATCTGTTCAGCTTCTGCCACTAAAGGTTCTAATTAGCCTGCCCCTGTTTGTGGTATCTGTCTCCTGGTCTTCTTTCTCTCCTTTCTTTGGCAGGCGGTCCCCAGAGTGGGTGTCCCAACTGGCTGTAGCAGGGTAAGGGAGTTTAAAATGCAAGTCCCTGACTGCAATTTTACAAGGATTTTTTTTTTCCATCCAGATTTATTACTCTTTGTGTGTCTATGCCAGGGGCATTTCAGACTAAAATAGCCATTGTTATCTGTTTCAGAGGAAGTGGGAGATAGGCGCCTCCAGACACTGTCTGTGAGCAATCGGCTGCGGCTATGAGTCAGTAATTCCTGGTCCCCCTTCTGCAGGGTCTAGGCTGGGGGCTGTCCGGGAGCTAGTCTAAGATTTATTCTAGAGTGTTGCTTAAGCCCAGTGTAAGCACCACCCATCTGAGCGAGAAGACGAAAGGACCTCTAGTGGCAAATATGGGAGGAATCAGCATTGATCTTAGCGTCCAAAAGATCTAGGTTTTCTCCCAGCTCTGCCTGCTCCTTACCAGCTCTGTGACCTTGGGCAAATGACTTCACCTCTCTGGGCCTCAGTTTCCTTACATGCAAAACACAGTAGCTACGAGGCTGCCACTATAGTTCAGCATGATAATGTATTTAAAAGGCAATAGTGCATTTAAGGAGCCTGGCATGCAGTAGGTGCTCAATAAACAGTAGTTATAACTTATCTGGTGATCAGAACATTATTAGGAGGAAGGTGTTATTGCCCCATTTTGACTGAGCCAACTGCCAGAGCTCACAAAGCTGATAGACGTCGGAGCCAGGATGGCAGCCGACTGATTCCACATGTTATGATTTTCTTTGTCTCTTACATAGTACGTGAAATTCACGAATGCTTTCTTTTTGTAAAAACTCAATAACCAGAAGCTGAAGAGTGAAAAGTAAAATTTGTCCCTTATCTGTTGACCCTACTCTCCTCCTCAGAGATAACAACTGTTCATAATTCATTATGGATGAGTGTTGCCCATTTTCTATGAACTTCCCTAATAATTTTCACCATGCTCTTTATTTTTTTTATTTTTATTACATCTTTATTGGAGTATAATTGCTTTACAATAGTGTGTTAGTTTCTGCTTTATAACAAAGTGAACCAGTTATACGTATACGTATGTTCCCATCTCTCTTCCCTCTTGCATCTCCCTCCCTCCAACCCTCCCTATCCCACCCCTCCAGGCCATGCTCTTTAAATGTGAGTGAGATCTATCATCTGTTATCTATCCCTCTATCCAGTTCTGTGGCTCATTTTTGACACTTAGCTCTATGCCTTGGAAAATTTTCTACACCTGTATATATATGTATATAACTTTGCATTAGTTTTGGTAACCACTATTAAGATTCCATCAAATGGCTGTAGGGTAAATTATGTAATCAAATTTACTAGTGATTACTCTATTGAGAACGTTTGGTTTGTTTTTAGTGCTTCACCTTTGAATTTCACTTGGTGTTAATGCAACAGGACTTTAAATTTTGCTGTAGTTGTGTCTGTCAATCTTTCCTTTACAGCTTCTGAGTTTTGTGTCTTATTTACAAAGGCCTTCTCACCATCTCAAGGTTGTAAAAATATTCTTGCAAGTTCTCTTCTGGTATACTAAAACCCCATTATGGTCCTGGAAGCAGGGCCCAAAACGTTGTCACTTAGGAGGTGGGGTTGGTGTTCCAGTGCTGAAGATGAGAATTAGTTGCCAATCACTGGTCGTGCTATATCTGAATTCATTTGTTATGGGGGATACTCTGTAGTTTTGGTTTTTATGTTGAAGTCTAAAGCATCTGGGATATATTATTTTGGATGGCATTGAGTAGGATCTAATTTTATTTTTTCCCTTGTAAATGAGAAATTGTGTCAATATCATGTATTCGATGGTCCTTTTCTTTCTTAAATTGTCACCTTTATCTAAAAAGTATGGTAAGTGTCTAGATATGGATCTGTCTCTGGAATCTCCTGTTCCAGTAATATATTTGTAGGCTTAATCATATTCATCCATCTATTTTGTTCTGTTGCTCTGTACTTGAGCCAGTACTACATTGGCAAAGAGTTAAATGTCCAAACAATACAATAAGTATTTTTGAATGAGTTAATGTAATGAATTACAATGATACACGTCTCTCTTCATGATTCTTGTATTTCTTTTATTACAGTGCTAAATCTGATCTGTTAATATTTATTTGGAAGTTATCATCTGTTTTAGTGAATATGGAGTACGGTTTTTTATTTGCATTCTCTCCTTGTTTAGTTTCGGCACGAGTGCACAGTCACTGGTTTTGCCACTGGATCATACCTCCTCTCTGTTGCGTTTCCACATATGTTAGTGACACATTTTTTTCCAGCTGTCATGACGGATCTATAGCCCTGGAGCATCAGTGAGAGGCTGTAAGTAAAGAAAACTCAGATCTTGGTCCTGGATAAAATCACTAGAATCAGGGGGTGTAGCGGAGGGGGTCGCAGGCTGGAAGACTCAGCTCAACAGAGGAAAGCAGGCATCAGTTCTAGGGGTCAGTGTTGTGAAGTTGCCTCAAGGGGCGCCAGGGTACATTCACACCATAGGTGAATGTGTGTGTCTTTTTGTTGTGTATCCTGCCTTGGTATTTGTGTATGTGTTTGCGATAAGCCTGGGTGCATGAACGTATGAGCATATGTACATGCCTGTGAACATGTGAATGAGTGTAAGCCCATGTGTGTATGTAGATGCGTAAGAATGTGTGCATGTGTCGGGGTGCTTGTCTGTGTACTGAGGAAATTTCTGCTTCATTCCAAGCAGGTCAGGCAGGACAATGCAGGGATCGCTTAAGCCTTCATGGGTTTTGCGGGAGGATGGGTCAGTGGGCCTAGATAAGGCACAGTTGGAAAAGGCTGAGGCAGGGAAACTGAAGCATGGGACTGGCAGTGTGGCTTTGACGAAGCAACTTAATCTCTTTTAACCTCAGTGTCCCCAGGTAAAACATGGGAGAGGCTCACCCCTGCCCTGTCCCCTCCTCCTGTCCTTAAGCTCGAAGGGAGACTCAAATGAGCTGACATCTGTGAAAGCCTCTTACAGGTTGAGAGGGAAGGAAATGCTCTCAAGCTCTGCTTTCTTGTTTCCCAGGTGGGCTGTCACCCACAAGGCTGGGGCAGTGATGTGGCGGCCCAGCAGTGGCTCTGTTCCATTTGCACTGGGCTGTCGAAAAACACGTGGGAATGTGCTTTCCCCAGGAGCCGGTGCCCTCTGATCCCACATCAGATGGCTTGGACACTCTTCAAATCAAGCTGGCTTCACTTCTCTGTATCCTGTGGATAGAAGTGCCGGCTCCTCCTACGCCGACCCCATCAGCACATAGGAGCCAAGACTGACAAACTGCATCTCTCTCCAGAGCAGATGCTGGACACGCGGTCCCAGCTTTGGAAGCCACCTGTTGGGGAGAGGCAGGAAAACTCTGACCACTCCCTCTGGCTGAACCTGTTCGGCTGGCAGACTCCTCTAACTTTCTCTCAGATAACTGCACTTGTAGGTTTAAAGCTTCCTGGAATAGACTTAAGCAGAGCAGCCTGACTTGGTTTTTCCTGCTTTAAATGCTGTGGTGTGGGCCAGCCACGTGCTTTGCAGAGGTCTGTAGGCGTGATGCCATCCATGCCACTTGGTGGCAAGGGAGAATGGCCACTTTTCAGTATGACGTACTGTGGCAGAATGCTGCCCAGTGGTGACCCATCTGACCAAATGAGGCCAAAAATGTTCAGTCAGAGTGCATATCATGGGAAGTGTCTTAGGATTCTTTTTGACAAAAGTGACCAAAAAAACCCCGCAACCACCCAAGTCAAATTAGCTTCAGGAAAAGGTATAAAAGTTGTTGGCTCACATAACTGGGAAGTCCAATGTAGGTTTCAGGCGTAGCTGGATCCAGGCCACACTCATCTTCAGAGTGCCCTCTTTTTCTTCATCTCTTTGCTCTTTTTCCCTCTCTGTATTGGCTTTATTTTCTCCTCCTATAGACAGGTTAACTCCCTGTGATGGAGGAAGACGACCGCTGGAAGCCATAACTACACATCCTCCCAAGAACCAACATAAACAGGAAGTTATCTTCCCAGGTTGCTTTAGCAGAAAAGTCTCAGTGAAGACTGATTGGCTTGGCTCAGGTCATGTGTCCACTTCTTGTCCATTCACTGTGGCTGGAGAGATAAAGTGTTCTGATTGGCCATCCTGGATTCCTGGACCACCCCTCTAACTGGAAGAGGGGGTGGGGGGATTGGCTATCTGGCTATCCCCAGATAGTGCATGGAGTGGCTTAAACAAAAGACATTTATTTCCTCATAGTTCTGGAGGCCGGAAGTCCCAGATCAAAGTCCAGTAGGATTGGTGTCTAGTGAGAGCCCTCTTAATGGCTTAAACACAACTGCCTTCTCCCTGTGTCTTTACATGGTGGAGAGCTGTCTGGTGGATGTCTTTTCTTATAAGGACATAATCCCATTGGATCAGATACCCACATTATGACCTTATTTAACCTTAATTACCTCCATTAAAGCCCTATCTCCCCTGGGGGCTGGGGCTTCCCGCCTTTGGGGGGAAACAAACTTTCAGCCTAGAGGAAGGGGCAGTAAATTTATTCTTAATCCCACTGAATCTGTCTCCTATGATTATGTGTCAGGAATTGAGCTAAGGGCTTTATGTGAATTATCTTAATTAACCCTTCCTCCTCTACGAAACAGATATTATCTTCACCTCAGTTTTACATAAGAGGCAATCGAGGTTGAAGGCAGTTAAGTAAGTTATCTCAGGTCACAGAACTAGCAAGCAGCAGAGCCAGAACTCGGGTCCAAATCTGCCTAGTTTAAAAGCCTACACCTTTAACCATGATGCTCTCAGCCACTGAAAGCCTACCCCGGTGAGGGTCTAAACCACAATTCTCTTTGAATGTCCAGGCTCCTTGGAAGAATTGGGCTTTGGTGTCTGCCTATTTCCTGAAGTATTTAGTTTTGAAATAGTTTCTTATGGATAGAAGAGAGAACTACAGCCTGGGGAATCAAAAGCCCTTGGTGGTTTGGTTTTGGAAACGATCTCAGGTGCCCTCGTTCACACTTGGGAATCCTCTGCCCTGCCCACCATGACTAGTTAAACCGCGCCCTTACTGGCAGCCCAGCTCTGAAGTTAGATAGCATCAGGTTCTTGGTTTGATGGAATGACATCAGGAAGCAAAATGTGGAAAACGCAGGAGTTCAAGGTCGTAGTTCTCCATCTCCATCAATGAAGCTATTGAAGCTTTGGGGTCCCTCACTTGCCTGGGGTGGCCCTGGCTTTGTGTTCACCTGGCCATGTGTTTCTGTAAGCGGTTTTAGCTGCAGTGGACTCAGTCTGCTGTCTCTTTCCTCCTCTCTCCCTCTCCCCTCACACTCCTTGGGCTAGGTCGTATTGGGGTGACCACTCTTTCCTTCAAGGCGGTACTGGATGGCCAAGCATATTTTATAGGCATAGTTTTGTGTGATTTTTCTCAAAAAGGTCCCCCCACCCCGAAGTATAAGCTTCAGGCTCCCCAAACTGATCTGCCTCTTCTTCCCTCTGCTGATTGGTTCTGCGACTTGTGATCCTGTTTCCAACTAGCCGAGTAGCCGTGAGCAGTCAGTAGGATGGAGATCACAGTGCCTCTGCTTTCACGTCACCCTTGGGGTTCCTTTCAGCTCAAAGAGCAGAGTCAACAGCCAGCGGGCCCCGAGTGACCGCCTGACCCAGGTGCCTCTCAGGAATGAGCTTATTATTCATTAACAAGCCTGGTTATTTTATGGGCCAATTAACTTGGGAGGACATGGAAGGGAAATTCCAACATTGTGCAAGCCTCCTCTTCGCTTCTCCCCTCTGTAGTTTGAGTCTCTGCCACTGTTTACATTTAAGCTGATTTGCTATCCCAGCATCTGCAGTTTGATTATTTGACTATGGCCTGGCTCTTGGTCAAACCACCGGGGAGCCCACTAGCCATGATTATAATGGGTTTTTTTTTTTAAAAGTTGGGCCTCTGTGTATGGGCCCACTGGTATTAGAGTGTAGAGTTATTGTAATGAGGTATTAGCCTCATAGAAACAATCGTGCAAAGCAAGCGGGCTGAGAAATGCCAGACAAATGCAGTTGATTATTTGGTCAGTACATCTTTGCTTGATTTTTCGTTCTGTTGTGAAAGAGAGTGTGTGGGAAGAGAGGAGACTGGCCATTACCGAGCACCTACTGTATATCAGGCACGACTTAAAGTCACTTTTCCATGTTTTATGTTTCGTTTTGAAATGATTCAGCAAGGTAGCATTATGAGCTTATGTCTATTTACAGGGGAGGCACAGAGACGTTAAGAAAATTGCCCTTAGTCACACAGCAAGCAGATGAAGGAGGCATACGCACAGCAGAGTCTGTGACTTCAAGTGCTCCGTTTCTTCCACTTTAAGCTGACTGATGTGGATATACTTGTAGCGGCACTCCCAGTCTCTCCGAGCCTCTTTTGGTTTCTTTTTGGTCTCAGAGCCTCAGTATCGGACATGCTCTGAGGTGGGTGCTGCTTGGCTAGAGGAAACCATGAGAAGCCAGAATTCGGGTGAGGTCCTTTGTAGGAAGAATCACCGGGGTCATTTTGCAGGCAACTTGAGGTTGGCGATTTTGCTCCTGACTTCTCAGTGAGCACAGCGCAGCCTCATGAAATGCACAGACCCGCCATCCCGGGAGCGTCTTCTAATTCCGGCTGCGTCACTACTTCTGTCTGTCTTTAGGCAAGTCCGCACCTTTCTACCTCTCTGGTCCCTGTCTACTTTCCAGCATTGCCACCTACCATCCTCTGTCTTGCTCAGGCTGCTGTAGCTTTGCAGAATGCAAGTAGTTTATTTAGTAAGTGATCCCAGGAAATGTGGACGAGGGAGATGGGGCAGGAGACAACGAAGAGAAGAAAGGCAATAAAGAGTGAGTTATTAGGAATGACCCCTCTGGGCGCCCGGAGTTTAATCCTGCTTGGGGTCGTGGGAGCCCGTATAGAACAGCACTTCTCATCCCCCCCCAAGGGCAGAGTGAACGGCGACTTTGGAGAAAGCTCTCGAAGAGTTGTACGTTCTGACCTTTGGAAGACTGGCTAGTGTGCACAGAAGTGTCCACTGGCAAGAGGATATGGAGGTGTCTCCACAAGATTCTGATGCAGTCAGAAAAACCACCATTTCCTGAAGCCACTGTAGTAGGGTTTTCTGTTACTTGCAGCAGAAGAGATTCGCAAGGTGAG
The DNA here is from genome assembly GCF_963455315.2 of Globicephala melas. Taxonomy (NCBI): domain Eukaryota; kingdom Metazoa; phylum Chordata; class Mammalia; order Artiodactyla; family Delphinidae; genus Globicephala; species Globicephala melas. The sequence continues at coordinate 16,139,191 of NC_083323.1, forward strand.
CATTGGTCTAAAGACACGTCACTTTCTTTCAGTCCACCGAACATGTCCCTCTTTTTCTTGCGTTAGATAGGGTCTCCCCTCATACTCATGTCTCTGCCTGGTCCACTTTCCCCTCCCCTTCCTCACCCAAGGTCTCACTCCATCTTTTCAATGCCCTGCAGTTTCCAAAAGGGGCTGTGTCTGATCAACCAATCAAAAGCGGTTTCCCTTCTGCTGTTTGAACCCAGGTCTGACCAAATCCAGACAAAACATAAGTCCAATTTTTTTTTTTATTATTAGATTCAACAAACATAAAATCACCCTGTGAAAGCTTCTAAACACTTACTCAATTTCTATACTAACTGGTAACATACAGTTCACTTTCCAGCCCTGGGCCAGGGACCACACTTTGAGTAGCTCTGTTTCATACGGTTCTGGCCACTGTGTGCCCATCGAATGGGGCTCTGGTTAGCTGCTGCTGCATAAAAAAGTCATTCCCAAAACTTCCTGGTTTAAAACAATTATTTTATTATTATCTCTCATGATGTCTTTGGGTTAGGAATTTTGGGAGGGGCACAGCTGGTCAATTCTGGTTTGGGGGTCTCTCATGCAGTGGCAGTCAGAGGTGGCTGGAGTTGTAATGGTGTAGGACTGGAGCAGCTGGGGGCTGGTCAGGCACCTCTCTTTCTCTGTGTAGGTTCAGGACCATTTCATGTGGCCTCTCTGCGTGGGCTAATTTGGACTTCCTCCCAGCATGGTGGTCTCAGGGCAGTTGACTGCTGGCGTGGAGGTGTAAATGGAGACCAAGGGTATCGAGAGTGAGTGTCATAGTAGGCAAAGTGTTATCTGAATCGCCTTTTAGGAATTAGCCAAAGTCATGTAGCATCACTTCTGCCTACTCTATTGATTGAATTAGTCACAAAACACACCCGTATTCAAGAGAAGGGATATTAAACCCTACCTTTTGATGGATAGTGGCAAGATTCTAGAAAAATACATGAGATGGGAGATTCTGTAACCATCTTTGGACTATACAATCTGCCTCCTATGGGGCGGTGGCAAAGGATGAAAGCGGAAAGCCTTGTTAGCAAGCCGGTCTGGGTGAAAAGTGGAGTTGGATATCACACAGGCAGTAAAAAAGAAGAGAAGAAAAGGAGAGCCTAATAGGTATTACGTAGGAGGTAGAAATCGCTAGGAAGTGGTGATGAGGAAATGAGGTGTGAAGGAGAAAGTGGGGCAAGGATGTGCCTAACATTCCCGCCTCCTCCGTTTGGGTGAATGGTGGGTCAGTTGCCAAGGTGGGGAATTTAGGAGGAAGAGCAGGAAGCAGGAGGGGGGCTGTCGATGGCTTTGCTGAGTGGGATTCACATTGCCCGATTCATTAAACTTCTTCCCAGTGTAAGACTGAGCAACAGTGTGGAGATTGGAAAAGACTATATCCTGCTCTTAGAGACTCTGCCCAGGAATGTGTCAGGTCCTCGACCCAAACTAGGCAACAGAAGGGCTGGGCTCTCGGGCAGATGGACACACCTGAGTGAGGAGGCTGGTAAACACAGCACAGCACAGTGTTTGCCAAACCGCCTGATTGTCAGAATCACCGGGGGAGCCTGTTAAAAATAAAAATTCCCAGGCCCCACCCCAAACTTACTGAATCAGCATCTTCGGGGCGTGTGGCTGGGAACGCCTATTGTATAAATGCCCCAGGTGACGCTGATTCGGGAGAGTCTGGCCAGCACTGGGGAAGTGCCCTTGTTCGTTGCACAACGATGCACAGCGGCAGGAGGGTCATCCCCATGAACACAATGTTAGCAGTACCCCCAGCGTTGTGCAAACCTAAGTGTAAATTTGGACTCTACAGTTTCCTCCTATGTGATCGTGGGAATGTGAATCCAGGCTACCCACATCCTATCCGACTTGGCTACCGATTCAGGGGTTCCCACGATCCCTACGCCCCAGGTCTGAAAACTCACTAGAATGACCTTATGGAACTCAGGAAATTGCTATACTTAATGATTACCGTTTAAAGGATGAGGATACAAATGAGCAGCCAGATGAAGTGGTACATAAGGCAAAATCTGCAAGGGTCCCAAGTCCAGAAGCTTCTGTCCCGAGGCCGCAATGATGTGTGTTGAAGTTGGAGAAGCACTGCCCTAGAGCCGCTGTGTGAACAAGTTGTCTAAGCTGTGAGAGGGGAAGGCCAGGTACGTCGGATCAGGACGTAGCAGGCACCGTTGGGTTCCTACCCAACAGCTCTCCTTCTGCCTTTGTACTTGCTGGCAGGACAACAATTCAGTCTTAGGTAATGGGTGACTGTGTTGTTCTGGAGAGGCTGGCCCTTACCCATCCTCGAATCCTGATTGGTGAAAGCCAGTCGAGGAGCCCTACTTCGACTTGCCACTGCAGGTTTGGGTGTGGCTAGATGATGCAGTGCTGGCAGGGAGTTAGGAGGGCGTGTCGGCAGGGGCTTTGGGAATGGCTATCCTTGTGGATTAAATAGGTAAGGAGGAATCACTCCCTTTTCTGCCCTTAGACCTTGGAGTCAGCAGACGACACCTGGAGGTAGAGCAGCCATCTTGGGAACATGAGGGGAGCCAGGCTAAGCGGATGGGCCAGCACAGTGAGCATGACACCGTGAACCCCCCAGCCCACGTCCACCCCCCCAAAGGCTCTTGAAGCACAGTTGAGATGCTAGATTAATCCAGTCTAGAGCTACTCTCCCTCAGGAGCTCTTAATACAAATAATAAGGGATAGATGTCTAATGGAGCTTTTTCCTACTCTTGACCAAGGTCCCAAACCTGAAAACTAGAGGCGCCTCTCCACTCCCCCGCAACATTATAGAAAGGGAGCTACTAGACCAGGTTTCTCCATCTTGGCACTGTTGACGTTTTGGACCAGATAATTCTTTGTTATGAAGGGCTGTCCCCCTCATCACACGATGTTTAGCAGCATCCTTGCCTCTCAACCCCCTAGAGGCCAGTAACACCCCTCCAGGTGTGACAACCTAAAGTGTTCCCAGACATTGTCAAACGTCCCTGAAGTGGAGGAGACGGGGCACCAAATCGCCCCTAGTTGAGAACCACTGTGCTAGACTGTCCATGTACAGGGTAGTCCCAAACGAGCTCTGTGATCTGTAGCCAGCACTTGCCCCAGCCAATGTTTAAGAGAAGGTGAGACAGATCACGGAATGAAGGGGAGGGAGGATTTCTGTGCAGAAAGTTGTCAGAGACTGGGAGTTCCCCTTCACAGAGAGCAGAGAAGGCCACCAGGAAGAAACAAATATGTCCCCATAGCCCCCCCACTCACTGGCTGGGCTGTGCAAACTCATGGCCTCCAGGCCTCCACTGGGATGGAGTTGAGTGTAGTCAGAGAGTTCTTGGGAGAACTTTGGGATGCCTGGATGTTTGGAGAAATCCAGGGACTGTTGCCAGACCCTGGCCTGGAGAAGTTTAAATGCGAGACACTAGCTTGAGTGACACTTGACAGGACAGCAAAGGGCGAGGGCTACAGTGGCAGGGAAGGGATGGGAAACCCATGGCAGATCATCATGGCAGATTCACCCTTCTGCGTGGAACTTTGAGGTAAGGTGAGGGCGGTGTGGGGTGTATGGGAGAAGGTGGTGGTTATTAGCCGGGGTAGGTCACCTTTGCCAGAGAAGGGGACAGCGGGAAGTACAAAGGAGAGAGTCTCCAATAACCACCAAAGCATCCTCATCTGCTGCACAGATGGCCACATTTCCAGCACCAACCAAATCGGGTTTTCCTTTCACACCTGCTCTCCCTCTGCCCTGGAGGGGCAAGAAACAGCATTAGCCAGTAAGAGAGGAGCTGGAGCAGGGCTAGAAAAGACCCTTCTGTCCCCACCGCTCACTGGAGGCTTCCTAGCTGGGATGTGGCTTGAACTGAGTGGTTGGGAAGGGCTAGGGTGTGGAGGGAGAAACTTCAGCTTGGGTTAGAACTTGAGGTTTTGATATTCATTTCTAGGAATTTATCCCTTTCTTCTAGGTTGTCCATTTATTGGCATACAATTGTTCCTAGTAATCTCTTATGATCCTTTGTATTTCTGTGGTGTCATTTTGTAACTTCTTTTTTATTTCTGATTTTATTGACTTGGACCCTCTCCCTTTCTTTCTCGGCGAGTCTGGCTGAAAGTTTATCAATGTTGTCTTTCAAAGAACCATCTCTTACTTTCATTGATCTTTTCTGTTTTTTTTTTCATTTCATTTATTTCTGCTCTGATCTGTATTATTTCCTTCCTTCTACTAACTGTGGGCTGTTTGTTTTGCTTTAAGAAAGTATGGCTGTTTATTTTTATGAGTGAAAAGCATTCTTTTTCCTTCCCACTCCCCACCCAACTCTCTCTGATCTAAGTGACATGTGATCATCCCTCAGGCATAAGATTTCCCTGGACCTCAGCAGAGTAAGTTGACTCCCTTCCTACATGCCCTGCCAGCACCCTGTACCTCCCTTTCTGGAACATTCTCCAAGCTTTGGTTAGCCGCTCCCACTTCACTTTCCCAGTGCAAGCTCCATGAGGGCAGGTCAGGCTTGCCTCCTTCCCTGCTGGGTCCCTGGCCCGGCTGGCAGCACATAGTAGGTGCTCACTAAACAAATGCTTGCTGACTGAATGAACTGCAGTCTCTCCCGTCACCTTTGCCATTCCACCCTTCACTCTCTGGTTCTGTTTTTAAGTGACCTATTGGAGAAAAGGGCAGGGATGATGAAAGTGAGGATGGAAAAAAGGGGCTGAGGAATTTTACACAAATGAACCACATTCAGCAACAGCAAATTCACCACATTCTTTAGAAGCCTGTGAAAATCTGGCAGACAAAAGAGGGTTTTGTGAGTGGGTGTCAGATGATGACTGTAGCCATGAACATTTTTTAGGCGTGGGGAAAGGGGTGAGGAATTGCTATATCCTCCTGGACTAGAGAGAACAATGCCTTCTAATTTTAAAAGTCTCTCTTTTAATGTAAAGGGCCCACTGGATGGTTTAGGAGTATTTTCCCTCTTAGAAAAGCAAATCTATTGTCTTAACAGCAACAAGGAAGCCTTCTCTGGAATGAAGCTGTGTCTATAGGTGAGACCGTAAGAAGATATGCTTCACAGCTAGTATGCTCAGGGCAGGCATGGACAGTGAAAAGATTGGTTCTTTGTCTTTCTTTTTCCGAAACATTTTATTTCAAAGTGATTCCAGATCTATAGAAAAGTTGCAAGTATAGTATAAGGATCTCCCAATATGCTTTACTTAGATTTCCCAAAATTTACATTTTATCACATTCATTTGATCATTCCCTCTCTGTATACATATTATCATTTCTTTTTCTGACCTTCTTGCGAGGAAGTTGCAGACACAATGTCCCTTTACCTCTAGATCCTTCAATGTGTATTTCCCCTCAAAACAAGGACAGTCTCTTAGAGTGATCAAAATCAGGCAATTTACATTGATATAATGCTATTTGTAATCCACAGACCTTATTCAGTTTTGCCAATTGATGAATTAATATCCTTTATAGCAAAAGAAAAAAAAATTTTCTGGCTCTGGATCCATTCCAGGCTCATGTGTTGAATGTAATTGTTAAGTCTCTTTAGTTTCCTGTAACATGGAATAGTCCTCAGGCTTTGTCTTTCATGACCTTGACATTTGTCAAGCGTATGAGCCAGTTATTTTTTAGAATGGTCCACAACTTGGATTTATCTGACGTTTCCTTATAGTTAGATGCAGGTTTGCATTTTGGACAGGAATATCACAGGAATGATGTGATGTCATAAAGACTGACTTTGAAAAGGCGAGCATTTCAAAGGGTTTGGCATTTGAGAAAGATTGGAGGCATCACAGAGTGTTTATGACTCCAGGCCTTAGACTCACTTGCTAGAGATGCAATTTAGAAATGCGACCTTGAGAGAGTCACTGCACCTCTCTCAGGCTTTGTGTTCTAATCTGCAAAATGGGTAGATTGGTACTGGCTTACATTTATTGGGTGCTTACCTATTGCCAGAGGTTGTTCCAAATGTCTTATATGCAATGGCTCACTTAATCCTCATGACACCCCTCTAACAGAGATGTTTTAAAACATTATTAGAATAATAATGTAAAGAACGTAAAAGGAGAGTCCTCTTACAGAGGAAGAAACTGAGGCACAGAGAGGTTGAACAACTTGGCCGAAGTCACAGCTTGTAGGTAGCAGTGATGGGCTTCCAACCAGGTTACTTTGTCTCTAGAGGTTGCCTGTTTAATTCCCACACCATATTGACTCCTGGAAGTGACACCTTAGAAGGTTTTTATGAGAACTAAAGAAGGGTACGTAGGGCAAGCATCTAACCCAGTGCCTGGCACATAGTAAATACTAAGAGATAATTGTTAATATCTTCCTTTACTCCATTTTTTTCTCATTTTATAAAGGACTGGATGAAGGACTTGCTCCAACTTGATGATATTGAAGCCTGATGGGGAACCTCAGGCTATCCCCAGACCAGCTGACATTTATGAGGCTCCTGGGTCTCGTGAAGCAGTGAAGTCGACCTTGGGCTGTGTTTGGAGGTGAGGGAGAGGAGAGCATCCCAGCATCTGCACCTGGCTATGGCTCTCGCCAATGCCCAGCGGTGGCTGGTGCAGAATGAGGCCCACAGAGGAGACTGATGCCACGCGTACTGGGCTTTGGAAAGCTTTGCAGGTGCTTTGTGTTAATGGCATTTCCTCAGGCGGACATAAAGTGTGTTCACATTTCCTAGCTGCTGGCTAGCTAGCTGTGGGGAGGCAGGGAGAAGCAGGAAGATGAGATACTGCCGGGCAGGAGAACTGATGCTTTGGGATTAGAATGTATAATGCTGGAGATGGGTGGAGGAGATAGTTTGAAGTAAGCTGAGTTCATCACATTTTTGCAGGGATAACCAACCCATGGCCATTTTTTTTCTTGCCTGGATGAGACAGGGATCAAACTTATGGGATGTTACCTGTGTAGGAAAGGGTTATTAAGTGAGTTCCATGGGTAGGTTTCAAGGGTGCTATGAGCTCCTCATACTGTATGTACAGAAGTGTGAGTGAACATGTATCTATTTACATGTGTTTTTCTAGGGAGAGATTTGCAGTTTTTTTATAAAACCCTCAATGTGTTCTGTTATTTAATGCAGAAAAAGAATCCTTGGTGGTCAAGGAGAGGATATGAGAGAGAAAGGGAGGGAAGGAGGGAGAGAGAGAGACAGAGACAGAAACAGAGAAAGCGAAAGAATATTATTTCATAATAGTTATATAAAAAGTTGCTAGGAAACCATTCACTGACTTTGTGAATTATAAACATTTTCTTCTTAACCCCAAATCAATAGACCTCATATCATTCCAATCATGAGAACACAGCTGTTTGTAGGGAAGGAGTGGGGCTGGGTGGTGTGTGTGTGTGTGTGTGTGTGTGTGTGTGTGTGTGTGTGTGTAGGGAGGGGTAGGGATGGGGGAGAAGGGGATGAAGGGAGGGTGACTGGAGCAGAGAGGAGGAATGTGAGCTTCTTCCTGTCCTTAGGAAGGAGCACAAATGTCCCTGCAGCCCGCCCTCCGTGGATGCCACAAGATGACGATCCTGGCCTGCAATGATGGTGGCCACCAGGTGACAGGACCTGTCCTTATTTACCCAATGGATGCTTCTCTTCAAATTTGCAAATCTCACAAATGATTCATGTCCCCTGAAAGGAGAAATGAAAGTAAAATAGGCTGTTTAGCTAGTTTGCTTCTCTAGTGGAGCCCTTTGAATTTCTGGGGTCTCATTCTAGGTACGGTTTCAGTCTGTCCCATGTGGGTTATCTGGTTAGTGACCAGAATTCCTGGATTTTTAGGATGTCCTGGTTTCAGATACTTGGTTCATTTGACAGACCTTCCTGGCTTTGCTCCATCCCTTTGAGGGTCTGTCCTGTTCCTCTTGGAAGCTTTCTGGGAGCAGACTCCCTGCTCCCCCAACAGAAGACTCAGAAAACACTCAGCTACTGACTCTCGCCTTCTCTCCAGTGGGGTCTTACTCCATTTCTTCCCTCCTGTTGAAGACATTTACTAGTTCTCTGTCCTTGGCTCTTCCAAGTGGTCCTTCCCTCCCTCCCTCTTTCTCCCTCCCTCCCTCCTTCTCCTTCCCTCCTCCCTTCCCCCTTCCTTCCTTCCTTCCTTCCCCCCCTCCTTCCTTCCTTCCCCCATCCTTCCCCCCATCCTTCCTTCCTTCCCCCTTCCTTCCTTCCTTCCTTCCCCCATCCTTCCTTCCTTCCCCCTTCCTTCCTTCCTTCCCCCATCCTTCCCCCATCCTTCCTTCCTTCCCCCCTTCCTTCCTCCCTTCCTTCTTCCCTCTCTTCCTTCCTTCCTCTTCCACCCCTTCATCCCGCATCACTCTCTCTCTCTCTCATTTACTCTAAAACATTTAGGCACTGGGTGCTGAGTGTTCAGAAGGGAACAGCATAAGGTGTAATCCCTGCTATTACAGCCCTGACACTCACAGACTGCATATAAAAATCTCATTCTGTCTTCAGTAGGGAGAGAGTTTAGAGAGTTGCAGGAGAGAAGGTAGGGAGACCAACTGGGAGGCTGGCAGAATACAAATAGAAATGAGCGGCTCTGAGATAACGCAATGGCAGTTTTCACTTTATGAACACTGATGCTCTGTCACCAGGTCCATAAAAATTAGTGATTTCATTGCAGTGGCATTTACCTTGTATCAGTCAAAAATGACCCTCTTTGTCCCATATACAGCGCACTTTTGCTTTGCTTTCTGTATCCTCTGGTTATTGGCACCCCTGCTTTCTCTTTGTTCATGTCTGCCTCTGTATCTGAGGACACGGGTTCTGCACTGGACCATGTATTTAAAAGGTTGATTTGTAGAAAAAAGTCGAGGTTGGACAACTTCCATACATTTCATTGATCTTTCGTGGCCAAAAGAACACTGGTAGAACAGGAGGATGGCCTTGTTCAAGGAAGATCTTGTGCCCAGTTCTAAGTCAATGAGCTTCGATGGTAACCTTAAACGTAGGACAGCATGCCCAGGTAGGTCTGGATCCTGGGGGCAAGTAAGAGGCACACAGGCAGTAGAAATCAAAGAAAGGAGCCAGGAGGGAGATGAAAAGATTAGTAATGACTGTGGTAGTTTGATTTTACTGGCTCTGGTTATGCTTTTCTCTGGAGTTAGTTGCCGTGGTGTCAAACTGAGAATTCATGAATGGATTCTCCCACCAGCACTAGCCCAGACATTGCATGTCAGTTGGTCAACAATGTATTCATCCATCTTTTTGTTTTTAATCATTTTAGGCCATTTTCATCTAGGAGAAACTCTTATAAGCAGCACATAATTCAATATTTTTCTTTTTTCTCTTTTATACCCCTTAAAAGTCTTTGCCATTTAATAGGGTTAATTAACACATTTAGTTTATCGATATTACTGATGTTATTGGTGCCACATGTGTAATTTTATTTATCCTTTCTGATTTTTACCTACTCCTATTTCCTCTCATCTCATCTTTTCCAGGTGATATAGATGGTTCTGTTTGCTACTTATCTTCGGTAGTGATTTGGAAGCTAAGCATTCTGTTTTTATATTCTATTACTGATTTTTGTGGGTTTTGAGATTATGAAATGTCTTGAAATCTATATTTCCCTAATTATCAGATTTGAGGGCCAAACAATGACTTAATCCTTGAATACCTGAGGGATTTACTTTTCCATTTTCTGCCTCCCCCACCACTCATTTCCTAGTCTTTTATTTGTTTTTTAATTTAAAAAAATTTATTTATTTACTTTTGGGTCTTCGTTGCTGCGCGCACACTTTCTCTAGTTGCAGCGAGCGGGGGCTATTCTTCATTGCGGTGTGCGGGCTTCTCATTGCAGTGGCTTCTCTTGTTGCAGAGCATGGGCTCTAGGCACATGGGCTTCAGTAGTTGTGGCACGTGGGCTCAGTAGTTGTGGCTCGCGGGCTCTAGAGTGCAGGCTCAGTAGTTGTGGTGTGCGGGCTTAGTTGCTCCACGGCATGTGGGATCTTCCCGGACCAGGGCTCGAACCTGTGTCCCCTTCATTGGCAGGCGGATTCTTAACCACTGCGCCACCAGGGAAGCCCTTCCTAGTCTTTTAAATCTTTAAACTGGAGTAATAGATCCAGCTGCTTCTTCTTCTTCTTATTATTTTACTATAAGAAGTTTATTACTATTTTACTTTTCTTCTTATTTCATTATATTTATTTTATTATGTACTTTAAACCATGTACATCTTATTTTTCATTATAGTTTAGGGCTTTGAGTTAAAATATGTGCAATGGTTATTCCTATGTACCTTAATCTATTTAGCAAGTGTCCATGTTCCCAATCTTTTATTTTGTGACAATTCTGTCTCCCATCCATGCTGTACCAGTACCCATGCCCACCCTCTTTGCCTACCCTCTTCTTACTGTAAATGTGATTTCAATCTAAAACCAACCACTCAAGGATATCTCCAACAGTTCTCCCCTCTCTCCCCTACATGATCAATCTTTACCTTTTCTTGTACAAAAGCCGCAAACATACACACGTGCTGTTATCCCTTCCATCTTAAAAACAAATGAGCTTTCTGTGACAGTACTTTCCCAAAGTCTTTCTATTCTTTGCTTCCCTCTGTAGCCAAGTTGCTTCAAAGAGTTGTCTATACTCTGTCTGCACGTCCCCTCCTCCCATTCTCTCTTAAGTCCACTCCAATCTGCCCCATCGTTCCACTAATACAACTGTGGTTAGGATCCCTAATGCCTAACTGAGACCATATCCAATGGTCACTTAGTTCTTATCTTATTTGGCCTATTAACTGCATGTTATACAGGTTTGCCCTTCTTCAAGTGTGGGTAGGCCTGAGGGAGACCAGTCATCTCCTGTTCCCACCAATGGGTTCTCTGAGTTATAGGCACTTTGTAGCTACTTTTAAGGACTGAAGGCCATGAGAAGTCCCCCCACAACCTTGCCCTTGCCTCTTGCCTCAGTTCTGTTTCCTTTCATTTGCAATGCACCCAAGTATCCCGAGATGGTAGCATGTTCTATGCTGGGAATAGTGTTTTCTAGAAGGATCTATAAATGAAGGAGCTGATGTAGGCAAGAAGAGGATCAGGGATCTGGCTGGCTCCGAAGACAGTTTCTGGGTACCTGGGGCAGGGGCACCTCTCTCTTTGGATTCTGGGCCCATAGGGAGAGGCAGTGTGAGTGGGTTAGAGTGTTGGTTTCTGCCTTTTGGGGGGTTCTGCTCTTCTGGTTCAAGGTAGAGCACGTGAGACAAAGCTCTAGAATGTACTTTGTAGGAGCATCTCCTCCCATGAAGTGGATCGTGGAACTTCTCCCACAACTTATATAATTGACAACCTTTGTTTATCTTCTGTTCACTCCCTTGAGGATGATTTTGTCTTTTGGTGCATCTCTATAGGCATTTAGATCGGAGGTTTGGAGAAGGCATATCTAGAAGGTCTCAGCTTCTGTCACGTTAACACAGACATTACTCCACTAATCCACAGCTCATCCATGTTTACTCTTCTTTGTATTCCAGTACTGCTTTGATTGGCACACGAGACATTTTACCATCTGGCTTCTCCTGTGTCACCTCCCATCTTTCCCTTTTCACAGATCCTGCTGCCCCTATTGAATTCCCTGCAACTCCCTTCCAAACTTGCTTTGTCTTGGCTACTGATTCTTATTTATTTATTTATTTTAACGTTTTTATTGGAGTATAATTGCTTTACAATGGTGTGTTAGTTTCTGCTTTATAACAAAGTGAATCAGTTATACATATACATATACCCCATATCTCTTCCCTCTTGCGTCTCCCTCCCTCCCACCCTCCCTATCCCACCCTCCCTATCCCACCCTTCTAGCTGGTCACAAAGCACCGAGCTGATCTCCCTGTGCTAGGTGGCTGCTTCCCACTAGCTATCTATTTTACATTTGGTAGTGTATATATGTCCATGCCACTCTCTCACTTCATTGCAGCTTACCCTTCCCCCTCCCCATGTCCTCAAGTCCATTCTCTAGTAGGTCTGCGCCTTTATTCCCATCTTGCCCCTAGGTTCTTCATGACCATTTTTTTTCTTAGATTACATATATATATGTGTTAGCATATGGTATTTGTTTTTCTCTTTGTGACTTGCTTCATTCTATATGACAGGCTCTAGGTCCATCCGCCTCACCACAAATAACTCAATTTCATTTCTTTTTATGGCTGAGTAATATTCCATTGTATATATGTGCCACATCTTCTTTATCCATTCATCTGTCAGTGGACACTTAGGTTGCTTCCATGTCCTGGCTATTGTAAATAGAGCTGCAATGAACATTGTGGTATATGACTCTTTTTGAATTATGGTTTTCTCAGGGTGTATGCCCAGTAGTGGGATTGCTGGGTCGTATGGCAGTTCTATTTTTAGTTTTTTAAGGAACCTCCATACTGTTCTCCATAGCGCCTGTATCAATTTACATTCCCACCAACATTCCCACCCTCTCCAGCATTTATTGTTTGTAGGTTTTTTGATGATGGCCATTCTGACCAGTGTAAGATGATATTGCATTGTAGGTTTTTTTTGTTTTTTGGGTTTTTTTTTTTTGCTGTATGCGGGCCTCTCACTGTTGTGGCCTCTCCTGTTGTGGAGCACAGGCTCCGGACACGCAGGCCCAGCGGCCATGCCTCATGGGCCCAGCTGCTCCGCGGCATGTGGGATCTTCCCGGACCGGGGCACAAACCTGCGTCCCCTGCATCAGCAGGCGGACTCTCAACCACTGCGCCACCAGGGGAGCCCTGCATTGTAGTTTTGATTTGCACTTCTCTAATGATTCGTGATGTTGAGCATCCTTTCATGTGCTTCTTGGCCATCTGTATGTCTTCTTTGGAGAAATGTCTATTTAGGTCTTCTGCCCATTTTTGGATTGGGTTGTTTGTTTTTTTGATATTGAGCTGCATGAGCTACTTGTAAATTTTGGAGATTAATCCTTTGTCTGTTGCTTCATTTGCAAATATTTTCTCCCATTCTGAGGGTTGTCTTTTTGTCTTGTTTATGGTTTCCTTTGCTGTGCAAAAGCTTTTAAGTTTCATTAGGTCCCATTTGTTTATGTTTGTTTTTATTTCCATTTCTCTAGGAGGTGGGTCAAAAAGGATCTTGCTGTGATTTATATCATAGAGTGTTCTGCCTATGTTTTCCTCTAACAGTTTGATAATGTCGGGCCTTACATTTAGGTCTTTAATCCATTTTGAGTTTATTTTTGTGTATGGTGTTAGGGAGTGTTCTAATTTCATTCTTTTACATGTAGTTGTCCAGTTTTCCCAGCACCACTTATTGAAGAGGCTGTCTTTTCTCTGTTGTATATTCTTGCCTCCTTTATCAAAGATAAGGTGACCATATGTGTGTGGGTTTATCTCTGGGCTTTCTATCCTGTTCCATTGATCTATATTTCTGTTTTTGTGCCAGTACCATACTGTCTTGATTACTGTAGCTTTGTAATATAGTCTGAAGTCCAGGAGCCTGATTCTTCCAGCTCCATTTTTCTTTCTCAAGATTGCTTTGGCTATTCGGGGTCTTTTGTGTTTCCATACAAATTGTGAAATTTTTTGTTCTAGTTCTGTGAAAAATACCAGTGGTAGTTTGATAGGGATTGCATTGAATCTGTAGATTGCTTTGGGTAGTATATTCATTTTCACAATGTTGATTCTTCCAATCCAAGAACATGGTATATGTCTCCATCTATTTGTATCATCTTTAATTTCTTTCATCAGTGTCTTATAATTTTCTGCATACAGGTCTTTTGTCTCCTTAGGTAGGTTTATTCCTAGGTATTTTGTTCTTTTTGTTGCAATGGTAAATGGGAGTGTTTTCTAGATTTCACTTTCAGATTTTTCATCATTAGTGTATAGGAATGTCAGAGATTTCTGTGCATTAATTTTATATCCTGCTACTTTACCAAATTCATTGATTAGCTCTAGTAGTTTTCTGGTAGCATCTTTAGGATTCTCTATGTATAGAATCATGTCATCTGCAAACAGTGATAGCTTTACTTTTTCTTTTCCAATTTGGATTCCTTTTATTTCTTTTTCTTCTCTGATTGCTGTGGCTAAAACTTCCAAAACTATGTTGAATAATAGTGGTAAGAGTGGGCAACCTTGTCTTGTTCCTGGTCTTAGTGGAAATGGTTTCAGTTTTTCACCATTGAGGACAATGTTGGCTGTGGGTTTGTCATATATGGCCTTTATTATGTTGAGGTAAGTTCCCTATATGCCTACTTTCTGGAGGGTTTTTATCATAAATGGGTGTTGAATTTTGTCGAAAGTTTCTCTGCATCTATTGAGATGATCATATGGTTTTTCTCCTTCAATTTGTTAACATCGTGTATCACATTGATTAATTTGCATATATTGAAGAATCCTTGAATTCCTGGGATAAACCCCACTTGATCATGATGTATGATCCTTTTAATGTGCTGTTGGATTCTGTTTGCTAGTATTTTTTTGAGGATTTTTGCATCTATATTCATTGGTGATATTGGCCTGTAGTTTTCTTTTTTTGTGACATCTTTGTCTGGTTTTGGTATCAGGGTGGTGGTGGCCTCGTAGAATGAGCTTGGGAGTGTTCCTCTCTCTGCTATATTTTGGAAGAGTTTGGGAAGTATAAGTGTTAGCTCTTCTCTAAATGTTTGGTAGAATATGCCTGTGAATTGCTACTGATTCTTTAAGGCTTAATTCAAATGTCATTTCCTTTCTGGAGGCCTTTTCTGAGCTTTTCAGTCAACATTTAATCATTATTTTTTTGAAATATATTTATTGAGTACCTACTACATGCCAAGTATTGTGATGGGTACTGGAGAAAAAAAGGAGAATAGAACAGATATGGTCTCTGCGCATGGTCTATTGCTGGGAACAGAAAGGGATAACATCTTCATATTTGTTAAATGGAGAGAAGGGTAGAGTGGGAATCCTTCCCCATTTCTGATGTTTCTCTCCATGTGGGAGAAGCTCTTCTATAATTCCTGGCCTTTTGAATTGGGGATAAGGAACTGGAAATGGGTATGTCAATCTTTTCTTCCTTCTTTCTCGTATGTAATCCACTTTGTAGGAAGCACACATTCTGCTTGGCTTCTCCGAAAATTGAGTTTGACATGGCCAGGCCCCATGGTGGGTCCAGCTAGGCTGTAGGTAGTGAAAACACAATGTGGTATATAACTGACCAGATGGGTAAATTCATCTGATTCTGAGGTTTAGTATGAAAAAGTCTACTTGCCCATAGTCTTAAAGTCACATTCTCTAATATCAGCTTATTTTTAAATTTTATCTCTCAATTGATTTAGGATCAGGGAAAAAGAACAGCTGGGCTCTCTCAAACGTCAACTGTAGTATTAAAAATAAAGTTTCAGCAGAACTCCTAGTTAATCGTCTTGAAGTACCTTTCTTAAATCTTTTATGATATTAATTACATCGCTGCAATGGTCCATTTATGTACGTCTTCACCTCCTCTGGAGTGTGAGTCTTTGCCTTTGGTTGTGCAATATGTGTACTGGACAAAGGTGTCTGGCCTGGAGGACAAATGGGAGCTAAATCCAGCCAGTACTGTGCTGGTCAGTAGCTGTGTCTTCGCCTGGGGTCATGTCAGTTCAGAGGTTGAGGCACCTTTCTGGAATTTGCACAAAACCTCGTCATGTGCCAGCAAAGCCCTGTGTCCTTGCATTTGATGAATGCACAAGTGCTTACTCTTTAGATGGGCAACACCATTACCTTACCTGAATGTAATCATCCAGAAGGGAGGAATCGCATCCATTTTTAACTCATTGTTCATCATCTCTTATAAAATACAAGAAGCCAACATGTCACGCAAGGCCCAGGCAGAATTGTGAAAGGGGAACATATCTGCTTTGCCTGGATATTCCCTTAATTTCCATTATTATTAATTATTATTATATTTAAGAGTAATGGAAAAAACAATGGATTTGAATTCAGGAAACCTAAAATCTGAACCTTAGTCTCCTTAATTCTAAATGGAAATCCTGTAGATCTCAGTGGTTTATGGTAAGGACAAAGCAATACAACATATGTGAAAAAGCTTTGAACACCATGAATTCATACGGATGTTAGGAGTTATGCCGATCACTCCCTGATTGCCTAAACTATACTCAGAAGCATTTGCCAGCTTAATTAATGTGTAAGACTTGCTCTGACAATGTTGATTCTAATGATAACAATGTTACACACTTATTTCTGGAAAACACCTAGAGCCATCTCTTTGAATTATTCATTTTCCAACAGGTTTTTATAGGTTTTGCAATGTAATTTGAAGGGGTCTAAACCTACCTGCTAATGGCATTCCACTTAGCATCTACATTTCTTCCTCTGCACATAGGTTTACTTCTCTTTCTGTTGCTTAGCAGTTGGTTAAAGGAACGATTTCAAACAGATTCTCCTTGAGGAGGCCCTTCTGCTCATGAATGAGATTATGTCCCATCACACATTTTTTCTAACCAAATGTATTCTAGCAGATCAGGAGCATCTTTCCAATGTCCATCTATTTTACTGTCCTATGAGGGTGTTACCCTGATGATTTTGTAGAAAAGGGCAGAAAACCAGGGCTGCCCTGACTGGTACAGTAGAAGGAAGAGTCATCAACAAGTCTTTGTACTTCCTGTAATCTCCCTGACTGCTCCCAAGAAATATACAGCACAAGACATAGAGTTGATGAGGTATGTAGTACAACCTCAAAGGCAAAAGTGAAGTCAAAATAGGAAGACCAGAAAGCTTAATGGTTAAGGACATGGATACCAGGAGGGGTTGGAAGTGTCCAACTGTTGGAATTCGCCAGGCCTCATTCAAATCCCAGCTCTATCACTTACTTCTTTGTCTTAGCTTCAGTTTTCTTGTTAGTAAATGCGGCTAATAGCCCTAATTCTGTAGCATTGGCAGAAGGAGCAAATAAGGAATACACTCTTAGAACAATGCTTGGCCCACAGTAAGCACTCGCTGTCTGATTATAATTATGCCATGATTATAATTATTATATCAATAGTAATGTCTTGACATAGAGAATAGATTTGTGGTTGCCAAGGAGGAGGGGTGTGGGAGAGGGCAGGATTGGGAGTTTGGGGTTAGCAGATGCAAACTAGTATATATAGGATGGGTAAACAACAAGGTCCTACTGTATAGCACAGGGAACTGTAGTCAATATCCTGTGATAAACCATCATGGAAAAGAACATGAAAAAGAATATATATATGTATAACTGAGTCACTTTGCTGTACAGCAGAAATTAATACAATATTGTAATCAACTATACTTCAGTAAAATTTAAAAAAATAGTAATATCTTGACTGGTAGTTCCTAGACACTGTAAAATGTAAATAAAGCAGGCGTGGTGGTTAAGAGCTTGGGAAGCCAGATGACCTGAGTTCATAACCCAGCTCTGCCACTTCCCAGCTGCGTGAACTCGGATAAGTAAACTCAACCTCCTTAAGCGTCAGTTTCTTCCTCCGTAAAATGGGAATAAAATCAGTATCTACGTCACATGGTTTTGAGACACCTAAATCACACAATGGAAGCAAAGAACTTGGATACTGGACACCCCGTGTGGACCAAGAGCCCTCAAATCAACCCTTTTATGTTCCTACCCAAGCCTTGAAGTTGTTACTGCAAGGGAGGGAGAACAGAGGGGATTCTGGCTGTGGGCCACTGGGGAAGTCAGAAGATGGCGCCCCCTTAAGGTTGTGCCATGTACCTGAAGTTCTTTCCAGGAAGCGGGCTCATGGACTTAGGTCTTTCCAGGACCATCATGCTGTCAGGTCACAGTGCCTCTGCCAGAAGGAGCTGACAGGGCAGGGCCAAGCATCATGGCTAAACCTTTGGAATCAAACAATTCAATTCCTATTTCCACCCCTTATACCTGTGGGACCTTAGACAAATTACTTAACCTTTTTTGAGCCTCAGTTTCTTTACCTGTAAAATACAAGTTATAATAATACCTACTCCGTAGAGTAATGTGAGGGTTAGATGAGATGATTCATGCAAAATAGTTAGTGCCTGGCTCAATAAATGGAAACTATTTTTTATTCAATCAGCAAAAATCATTTGATCATATAATTTAGTAACCAGCTGTTGAATATTTACCCTATATCAGATACTGGGCCAGTTACTATGAGGCCACTACTGATTTAGTCAATGAATTTTTTGAGTATTTTCTGCATGCTAGACATCACATGAGGTGCTTAACCATCAAAACCTTCAGAAGTCTAGATAAAATATCCCCAAGACTCTTCAATTCTACCACTGTGAGACCCCAGGTTATGAACCAGTTTTTCTTAATTCATGCAACAAGCATGATGCCAAGAACTTTGTGAACCACTGAAAATACAAACAGAAATAAAAGTTGACCCTAACCGGGAGAGGTTTCCAGCCGGGAAGGGCCATTTTGACACCTCTGTCTTATCACTTCTTTCTTTCTTTGAAAGTAATCTATAGTTGAGTTCTCTTTTGGGATGTCCTCTATGGTTATATTAATTAATTAATTGGATAGATCTGTGTTGTGTATCTGCTCTGTGCAGCTCATAGTACTGGGTTCTGCTTGGAATATAATAAGGAAATAAGATATAGTCCCTAGCTCTAGGAAGTTCTGACTTAGTGATGGAGATTAGGCATCCGTGAGAAATCAAACAATAATATAATAATATTTCACTGGACACAATGAATGCATGAATGAAATGATGACTTTGAGGAAGCATCATGGTTAAAATGCATGGACTTCATAGGCAGATGGGTCTGCCTTCAGCCTTGGTTCTGCTCTTAACTAAGTCTTGATTTTGCCAAGTCACTTAATCCCTTTGAAAGGTCTGTCATCTTTAAAGCAGGACAAAACAGTGTGAATATTCACTGAGACAGTGCTTGTACATGCTTAGCGCAGTCCCTGGCATAGAAAGGCATGACTTTTAGCCATTAATATTATCATTATCATTATCATATTCATGCACAAACCCTCCCAGTCCTGTGTGTGGTTGTACTTGCATATCTGTGCCCACTGTGTTTGTGTGGTTAGACATTTCATTTGTCATTCATAATCCAATCTGATCAGACAGATTCACTCAACCATCTGTTCATTGAATAAATATTCACGGAATGCCTACAATGTTCCAGGCACTGTCCCAGGCACTAGGGATACAGTAGCGAGCAGTTGACCCTAAAAGTCAAGGTCTCTGTCCTTATGGAGCTTATCTTGGAGTGGAGGACCCAGAAGATATATATGACACATACACTATCATGTCAGGCAGTGATAAAATGAAGGGTTATGGAGAAAGGGGGTGGAGCATCTTCTCTCTTTCTATGACACAAGGACTATTGTATTCCCGAACTTGTTTCCCTATATCCAGAGCAATTCATCAGCATGAGTATCTCTGGTCTCTTATGAAGCGCATGGGCTGATGCGTCTAGGAAAAGAGAGGCTGGGAGATAAAAGGGAAAACCCGAGAGGGGGGACTTTGCAATAATGCTGGAAAAAAATAATCACGGGTGCTCACATTTGGTGAATGTTGGTCAAAACGCGGGCTTGAGTGGCTGGCAGGCAGCAGGGAACAGCTGCTTTTGCTGTCCCTGTTCCCTTCAGTTAGAGCGGGAGATGTCCAGTCAGTCTGATGTATTGAACAATTTAACATCCACTAGATATTCTTTATTTTATCAGTATTTATGACTTGCTGAGTCCTGGCATTAAGCTTTGGACAAGATAAGGTGCAGGTGGAAGGCATGGCCTGGGACTAAGGAGGTTTCAATGTCAGGAAGGGACAAATCAAAGTGTCCCCAGCTGTCACTAAGTGCATGGGCTGAGAAGGTGGTGACACCTCCAGGGGGTGAGTCTAGCTTGTCCTTCATTCCCTGGATTCCTCACACCTCCGACTCATCCCCGCTTCCTGCTCCTTCCCTGCTTCTCTTCAGGGACGTGTCTTGACCTGGCAGCCAGGCCTTCATGGGAGAAAATGAACCACACATGTCAGAACCACCCAGGTATCTCAGGGATTTGGCTTGTGAGCCCAGGCATCGCATATGATGTTTATAAAAGTCGGGAAGAAAGAGAGCTGGGAGAGGGGAGGCCTGAGGGGGGAGCAGAGATGCACACACGGAGGCCATTTTACTCCCATGAAGAGAGGCAGATGTTTCTCCTGTTATACTTTCCACCTCTGGAGGGGCTGAGACGCGGGGGTACCGTTGCTGGCTTGTCCCAGGGTTCAAGGTGGGGAGCCTGACGGAAGTGGGAGGTGGGTCTGGGCTCTTCCCTTCCCAGCTTTAGTCACGCACGGGGCCCCCGAGGAGACCACATGCTGTTTACATTCCCTTTCAGGGATCTACTGCAGAAGAAGCTCTCAGATTGCCAAAACGCCTCATATTCCTCCAGAAGCCTCCACCTGGAAGCCCATCCGGTTGACCGCAGCCCATCCCATGCCTGACCCCAGCTTGCACACTGAGGACAGCCTGTTAAACCTTTCCGTCCTCACTCACTCTGGACCAGCATCTCACCTCAGCCTCAGTTGTCCTGGGCTCAGCTGCCCTTCGAATGAGCCTCCATCCCAGACAGACTCCTCCGAGTGGCCTTGGTAGCTCAGCTAGACCCTCCTGAGGGGTCCTATGCACATGAACTGCCACAGACTAAACACTGGGTCTCCACTCACTCGCTGCTCTCCCCGAAGCTCTGGTTTCAGAAGGAGGACCCGAGGGCTTTACTGAGGGAAGTAGTTTCCCCCTTTTCTTGCTGGGTGGTTTTAAGGTGAGGCAAGATTGCTGGGAAAGTTGTGGGTGGTCCAAGGGCCAAGTACAATGAAGGTGTCCCTGGGTCAGCATTTCGTCTGAGCATCAACCCCGGCCTCTCCCTTCTCCCTGCCCCTCCGACTCCCACCAGACTGCAATCAGGGACAGTGGCTTATTGTATGCCCACTACCTTAGGCTTCCAGAAGGGGAAGTGGCAATCGTGCCACCTGATCCCGTCCACAGCCCTGCAGGGCAGCCCAGGAAGGGTTCTCCCATTCTGCAGATGAAGAAACAGAGCTCCAGGAGGACAGAGGATTTGTAGCCGAGCTATGGCTAGAGAGTGCTGGAGGCTGGTCTTGGAGGCAGGTTTCCCAGCCCACTGCTCTCACCCAGCAGGCGGCTGCCGGAAACAGCTGGAATGTATAACGAGAAGAGCGACTGGGAAACTCAATGTTGGATTCTTAGGGAAAAAGGAAACTGACCTCCCACAGTGCAGTAAGCGAGTCTTGGCTCACGGGCCAAATGGGCATTTGTTCAGTGGCCTGTGCAGTGACCCAAAGGCTGCACTTTTCCGTGGGTGGGGAAGAGTAGGGCAGAATCTGTGGGCTCTTAACATCTTGACCTTGTAGCTAGACCCCTGGGAATTTGCTTAGCATGCTCCTCAGGGGCTGGTCCACTCTGAGCAACCTGGTGAACCTGAACGCCTGGCATGGTCGTCTGAAGATTTGGGTTATCTCTTCGTGGATGGGAGGGAAGTCTGGTCGTTTTGTAGCTTAGCGAGACAGTCCCAGGGTCATGACCAGTCACTAGTAAGGCATTTCCATGAGCTGCCCGTCAGAGGGACCCACACTAAGGCTGATGAGCAGCAAATTCTTGTCCGTGCCATGCGTCACTGTTACGTATCAGCCTGTGCCCTTCCTCTTCTGTCAGCTCCATGTCCATGGACCTATTCATGGATAGAAGGAGGATGGGAGTGGAGAAGGAGAGGAAGGGAAGAGAAGCACTTTATAATTGAGCATGACATACATGTCTGCACCTCTTTAAAGCACAAAACCCCAAAGCCGGAGGATTCCCTTCCATCGCATTTGAAATCTTAGGAGAGCATCCAGTAAACATCATTGACCTCCATACTCTCTCCCATAAAGCCATTCCTCAGGAGTAGAAGTTAATAAAAGGAGAGTGTGACACAATGTTCTGAAATATTTTTGACCATGACCCACGCATCCATGTAAATGTGACTGAAACAGTTTCATGAAGCGATATTTACCCTTCCTTCCTGCAATAAATTCTAATATGTACTATTCTGTTGTATTAAATCACTAAAAAAAAAAAAAACAAGGGCTTCCCTGGTGGCGCAGTGGTTGAGAGTCTGCCTGCCAATGCGGACATGGGTTCGTGCCCTGGTCCGGGAAGATCCCACATGCCACGGAGCGGCTGGGCCCGTGAGCCATGGCCGCTGAGCCTGCGCGTCCGGAGCCTGTGCTCCGCAACGGGAGAGGCCACAACAGTGAGAGGCCCGCGTACAGCAAAAAAAAAAACAAACAAAAAACACTGGTTGACCCACTAATGCATGATTAGGAAAGCTCTGTTACAGAAATTTTGGTAAAAAAATGGCTTCTCATAAAATGGCTTCACTTATTAGTCAATCCTACAGCCTGGACCCCGTAGACGATGCCAGTTATGGCCAGCTGCTCACTGCTGCCCACCTACGAGGAGCAAGAGGATGACGGGGAGCAAGGTTGCAAGTCCTCAAACAAATTATTACCAAAAAAAACACACATGACTTCACAATAACAAACCATGAGGCTAAATAGGGGAATAGCAAAAGACAAATGAGAATGACCAATTTACGAATGATCATTTATCCTGCTTCCTGGTCTTTGTGCATGCCGTTCCCGTCTCCTGAAATTTCTCTGGTTCCTCTGCCTCCATCCAAACTCTCCCAATCTCTCAAGGATCACCTCTTCCAGGAAGTCTTCCCTGACTATCTTTCCCTGCTAGGAGCTTTTGGACAATATCTGACTGTACCACTTATTTGATGTGACATCACACCTTGCCAGCTGAGCTGGAATACCATAACGTTATTTATATTTTGTGGTTAATCACTTTTGAGAGTCTGCCCAGCTTCATGTACTACCTGGAAACCACGTCTGGGAAGCAGTCTCCTGTTTCCTGGTCCCAGTAGAGTGAACTGGAGGGCACTGGCACCACCCAAGCTGGGCCAGTTAGAGCTTTTCCCTGGGAAGTTGGAACTGGAAATGATGGGGAGAGAGAGAGAATGAGAGAGAGAGAGAGAGAGAGAGAGAGAGAGAGAGGAAACTGCCTTTTTCCCAAGCACTTTCTAATTATCAGTTCTAGAATGATCTGAGGTGCCCCTGCACTCTTGCTCTTGGGCCTTGTGACACAGCCTAAATGTGTCTATATTTGTCTTTATGTCTATATAATCTATTCCTAGGGTGACCAAGTGTCCTGTTGGCTGACCAGTACTGGTTTATGCCTGTGATCCAAGCATAACTATTTCATTCGCTCTTCAAGTGTGCTGGTCTTGAGGATTTGTGACCTCAGCTCACACTAGCTCGACTTGGCTTCTGTTACTATTGCACGTTTATAAGGTCTGTAGCTCACAAAGCAAGCCCACGTGCATCACCTCGTTCTCTTTCCAAACTCATTATTTTCCCCGCAGAACTGCCCCTCCCTCTGTGTGCCACCACTGGCCCCTGTCATGTCAGCCAGAGACCCTGGTGTTAGCCTAGACCCTTCCTTCTTCTTCACCTCGTAAATCCCTTTATTCATTTCTTAAAAAAAAATCGAGTGCCCACCAAGGCCCAAGCACTGTGCTAGTTGCTGGGTAAATAGTGTGGTGAATGAGACAGAGTCTTTGTCTTTGAATGTATACTCCAGCTCAAGAAACACCCCCAAATATATAGTTTCAAGTTGTGATCCGTGTGGCAAAGGAAAAGAACTGGCTCTCGGAGAGAGAAGAATGGGCTGGGTATGGGGCGGGCCCACTTTGTGTTGGGGGCCCCAGGAAGGCCTCTGTGAGGAAGTAACATTCGAGCTCAGATCTGAAGGGTCAGAAGGAGCCTGTTCATGAAAGGATTTCAGTAGCAGGGGTTGAACAGAGTCTTTACATTTTAGGTTGATCCAAAAACTCTGTGGCGAACGGAGCATAAGGGGTGAAACTGGAAGCCGGAAGACCAAGTAAGAGGCTATTACAATTGTGCAGACAAGAGTTGATGGTGGCTTACACACCAAGTCGTGGAGATAAGTAAAAGGGGACAGATTGGGGAGATATTCTGGAGCTGAAAATCCTCAGGGTTTGGCAGTGGCTTGGAGGTGGTGGAGGCGAGGGGCTGGTGGTGAGGAAGAGAGGTGTCCACAGGTGTGTGATGTCAGCAAGAACAATTTGCCAAGAGGCAGAGGAGGAGACGCGGAGAATATTTGATGGTGGTGGTGGTGGGTAGTTGAAGACATCAGTTTGGGATGTGTTTAGCTGGAGATGACTGTGAAAATTCCAAACGGCTATTTCAGCTGCATGGGCATGTGAGGGACCCTGCACTCAGAGGAAGGGCCCTGGGCTTGATTTAATTGCCATCTTGAAATGTTTAAACATTTGAACTTGAGTTTTGTGTGTGAAATTTGATTGGACAATGGAGCGTGTGTGTGAGCCGAAGAAACGTGCCTAATACGCGTGTCTGCTGGCCCTCGCTGCCCCATTCACATGTAGTATTTGTGATGTCCTGAGCACAAATTTCAGTGGACTCATGATGTGGAGGGGTTCAGTGAG
Organism: Globicephala melas; assembly: GCF_963455315.2. Taxonomy (NCBI): domain Eukaryota; kingdom Metazoa; phylum Chordata; class Mammalia; order Artiodactyla; family Delphinidae; genus Globicephala; species Globicephala melas. Next base: position 16,163,664 of record NC_083323.1, read on the forward strand.
ACTCCAGATAAATAGAGTAGTACCCCTTATCTGTGGGGGACATGTTCCAAGACCCCCAAAGGATGCCGGAAACCGCAGATAGTACCAAACCCCATAAATACTGCTTTTCCTTATACATACCTACCTATGATAAAGTTCAATTTATAAGTAGGCACAGGAAGAGATTAACAACAATAGCTACTAACAAATTAGAACAATTATAACAATACACCATAATAAAAGGTATGTGAATGTGGTCTCTCAAAATATCTTGTACAAATTTAATGCCTTTTCCATCTTAACTAAGCACTTATGCACTGTGGTCGTAACTTTGGCAGTTTGAGGTGCAACAGCAAAACTAGCATAAATGTCTTTTTCCTTCTTCACAATTTCACAGATAGAAGATTCGTTCTTACAGTAGATCTTAGCAACCTAGGCTTATGATTTTTTCTTTCCTTATTAAGTCGAGAACTTTAAGGAAGAACTTTTATGGCTTCTCTTTGGCAGATCTGAATTGCCAGCATCACAACTCTTGTCCTTTGGGGACCATTATTAAGCAAAATAAGGGCACTGCGTTACCTTGACAGTTGATCTGATAACCTAGATGGTTACTGAGTGACCAACCAACTAACGGGCGGGATACGCTGGACGAAGGGATGATTCATATACCAGATGGGATGGACAGGATAGTGTGAGATTTCATCATACAGCTTAGAATGGCGTGCAATTTAAAACTTATGAGTTATATATTTCTGGAATTTTCCATATAATATTTTCAGACCTTGGTTGACCACAGGTCACTGAAACTGTGGAAAGAGAAACCACGGATAAGGGGGAACCAGTGTATAAGGCAAGTGTGTTATGTCTATGGACGGCTAAGTAGGGGCACTGACCACCCCAAGAGGCCATGCTTTCCATTTTAGACAGAATGTTCATGGAACACAGAAAGAAGACAGTGGTGTTCTAAGAAACAAACAACCAAGGAACCCTATCATACCCTTGCTTAGGCTGAAAATGAAGATAGGGAAGGAAAGGGAACCATAGGTCAACCTGAAATTCCTTTTCCTTTCCTTTCTTCCTTCCTTCCTCATCATTCTTGTTGGATGTGCATGTATTACTAAGAAATGAAAACAACTGGGTTAGCTTTGTGCAGATTTTCTGCTCTTCTGGCAAAAACAAAATACATAGGCATGCAAGAGCTCTGAAACAAGAATTGTGCACTTTTGATGATTCTGTGTATGAGTTAAGTGCCCTTATATTTGCATTTAAAACAGACATTGCACAAGATAAAGATGAATGGTAAAAAATTTGTGCTAATAATTGTAAAATTTTAATTTTTCTTTACTTAGAATGACATTAAATAGCAAAGAAAAAGGACCATGAAAAGTTACAAGAGAGACTGTGGAAGAAAGAAAAAATTTAATATTTTAACACCCTTAAGGGCACTTCTGCACTTTGAACAGGAGGGCCACATTTTTTTTTTTTTTTTTTTTTTTTGCAGTACGCAGGCCTCTCACTGCTGTGGCCTCTCCCGTTGCGGAGCACAGGCTCTGGACGCACAGGCTCAGCGGCCATGGCTCACGGGCCCAGCTGCTCCACGGCATGTGGGATCTTCCCGGACCAGGGTGCGAACCCATGTGCCCTGCATCGGCAGGCAGACTCTCAACCACTGCGCCACCAGGCAAGCCCAATGAGGCCCACATTTTAGCCCCACATCATCAAGTTCTACTGGTTCTACCAATTAAGTATCTTTTCTATCTGTCCCCTGAGTCTTATTAGCCTGGTGGTCTCCCCATGGTCCTGCTTTCCTTCATCTCCTTCAATTCAACCTTCTTTCTGAGATGTCCCCACCACCCAACCTTTAAGGAGGGTTGGCGTGTCTAGAAAAAAATCAGAGCGGAGATACCATATAGGGAAGGGCTTAAAGAGAGGATTGAAGGATCAAGGAGAGACAAGAGAAGTAGGGGACGGGGGAGAAGAAGCCCCATGTGGGACACTTCCTGGAGACCTAGGGCTCACCCCAAGGCCTGAGGGGTTGGGTGAGGCTTTGTCCTTCGTGTGCTGGGAGGAGTCCTAGTTGACTCCTGGTGTTGACGAGGAACAACTCACCAAATGCTGCCTTGCTAGAAAAGCAGACCATTGCCCAGCCTACATTGTCTTCCTGGAAGGTAAGTAGAGGCACACTCTACAGGGCTGCACGGACCACCCAGTGTCCATTTAAGCAGCTTATGCCCAGGACTTTGAGACCATGGGCTAATGTCTGGATGTTCCTGAGCCATCCTATCCTACTTCAGGCCACAGATTAGACCATCTCCCCTCCATTGCTTCACTGTCAGCCAAGTCAAGCCAAAGGGCAAAGGAGGATCTCACTGTGAGCTTCCCAGAGTGTGAGGGGCCCTGTGGAGGCAGAAGTAACATAAGTGTAAGAGCCTCTGTGAGGGTCGAGCCATTTCTCAGTTTTACAACTTGTTGGAAGACTACATTTCCCAGCCTCCTTTGCAGTTATATTGGGGTCATGTGATTGGGTTCTGACCAGCGGGATCTGAATAGGAGTGATCTAATGATGTGAGATGGATATAATAATGCCTAATGGTCTGGGTGGAAAGTCAGACTTATGCAATTTTATGCAAGGTCACTGGGTGATTCTCTTCTCAATGTTTCCTTGGGAGATACCAGGGAAGGTGGGCTGTGGAAAGTGATACATCTGGTGCGGGCAAGATGACAGCTTTCTTAAGGGCATAAAAGATATTTGGGGTAAGTTGTTATAATAATGGCCCTGAAGGAATTTCTCCTTCTGGTATCCATGCCACGCCCTTGTGTGGTCCCCTTCCACACTGATGCCGGACTTCACCATGTGACTTGCTGTGGCCAATGGGATGCTGGCAATCACGATGCAGACATAGGATTGGTACATTCTTGTGCTTGTTCTTGTGGAAGACAGCCTTCCCAGCTGTCCCAGCTGAGCACTCCACATCCAAGCCACCAGGTGACTGCAGCTGTGTGAGTGAGCCCCACTGAAACCAGCAGAAGAGCCACCTGGCCAACCCACAGAACCGTGAGCCATAAAATTATTGTTGTTTTAAATCATTAAGCTCTGGGGCAATCGATAACCAATACAATATCTTATTCATATTTGTTTCCCTAGAATCTACTGTACTGCCTGGCATATTTCTGCTCTCAACACATTTTTATTGACATAAACTTTATCTTCCCAACAACGCTGTCAGGTAAGTATTACTATCATTTTCTATTTATTTTTAATTACAAGCGTCACGGAAACTCTTACTCATCCCGACCCCACATGCCGAGGGGAACTCTCTGATCATCTCATAGAAGATGTAATCAAGGTCCAGGAGATGGAGGAATGCATTGGGCCACCCCAGCAGGCTTTGATCACCTCTATTATAGGCTCCTTCTCTTAATAAAGAATTGATAATCTTTGGCATTTATTGAGTGCTTTCTATGTGCCAACTGCTAGGTGCTTTAGGTATATAGCAGCATTTTCATCCTTGCAAAACCCACATGAAGTAGGCACTATTAGCATCTCATTTTAGAAAAGAAGAAACTGAGGATCAGGAAGGAAATGTGACCAGTTACTAGCGCTGGTAAATGGCAGAACTGAGCTCTAGACCCAGGTCTGTCTGACTCCTCACTCTTGTTTTGTTTTTTAAATTGAAGTCTCATTGATTTACAGTGTTGTGTTAGTTTCAGGTGTACAGCAAAGTGACTCAGTTATACATATATTTTTTCTCTTTTTTTTCCAGATTCTTTTCCCTTATAGGTTATTATAAAATATTGAGTATAGTTCTCTGTGCTATACAGTAGGTCCTTGTTATTTATCTATTTTATATATAGTAGTGTGTATATCCCAAACTCTTAATTTATCACTCTTGTTCTTCACCCTTTCACACGATGTGGAGTCAGAGTTCACATGGGGATTAGGTTCCAAAGTCAGTGCAAGGAGCAACAGTCACACACAGTGAGAAGTACTCTTGAAAATCTCCCAAGTCTCCTTTGAGTTTAAAGTGTAAAATACTTTATTTAGCGATAGAGATGAGGAAATGTATGCTATATTTCAGGGCTGTTTCATGTTTAAGAAATGATTTTCAAGAGTCACACTGTGGCAGAGTCTGGCTAGATGCTCACAAATTCCAGTTATTTTCTTTTGGGACTCATAGAAAGACTCCATCTCCTAACTTTATGCAGTTACATTGGGGCCATGTACTGAGCTCTGGCCAATGAAATTGAAATAAGTCATTAATGAAATAAGTCATTGATAGAGCTGGCTCTTAATTACTTCCATCATCTATGTCCCGTGAGCCTGTTTTTGTAAATAAAATTTTATTGGGACATAGTCACACTCATTTGTTTACCTATTGCTTCTGGCTGCTTTCATGCAACAACAGCAGAGAAGAGTAGTTGTGACAGAGACTATGTGGCCTTTTACCAAAGGTTTGCTGACTCCTGCTCTAGTCCCCTTGTGGTGGATTTTGTGATGAGCCGCCCAGATCTCCCTTTAGCAATGAATAACATAATTCCTCAGCTGCTGGGGGTGCTTCTGGAAGATGGTCCACGTCTACATCCAGTGACTGTTAAGCACAGAGGTTGAACAGCACAGCCACCCTGCCCCAACCCAAGACAGTTCTGAAAGGCCACCCAGTCCCAGAGTTCTCCATTGGCTTGGAGGAGACATTTTGGGGGCTGCATTGCATCTCAGCTTCCCTCTCGGCCCACGCTTACATCCTTCTCTCCCTTCCGCATGTATTAATATTAATCCCAAGAGCACATCGTATTAAATGTCCTGCCCTCTCATCTCCATCTCAGAGTCCAACATGCAGCAGCTTCCAGCCCCTTCCACAGTGTTTCATATGGCAGTGTCACAGATGGAAGATGCCGGATCCTTGAATCGCTGCTAAGAGGACCGTCACCAAGGAGCACCTCCAGACCCACCTCACACTGTGACTGTGGGCAAGCAATTAGCCTCTGTTTTGTGTTGCCTCTGAGATGTGGTATTGTTTGTTAGAGCAGCTCGCTCTACTTATTTTGACAAGTATACTCAGCAAGGCAAGACGTTCATGAAATGAGAGGCCCACAGGAGCTGAGCCATACTGTGGGAACCACAGATCATGTACACCTTCTCACACTCACTAAAGGGCATCTGCCCTAGGAGTGGGACGGAGGGTCAAGTCACTCATATCCATTATCTTGTTCACTTTCAGTCTCTTTTTTCTCTTTCTCACCCAGCCCACAGAGCAGAATTCTTATCAGTTAAATGTGGGCATGGTTTGACTGCACCTCCATCCCCGTTTGGGGCTCCACCATCAAAGCATCTTTGAGCAGCTTGCATTCTGCTGTGGTTGAAAAATGCAGCATGTGGATGACTGAGAGGTGGGTAAGTAGGGGATCAAATCAAGCCCAGATGTCAGCCAGTCTCCCCCGACCGAAGCCGCCAGTTGGGACAGAATTCAGAGGAAGAGCCCCCAGTGGGGGGGGGTCCCAGGAGCTGAACATAAACAACCCCATTGTTGACTGCCCACCAGGCATGGCTGCACTTGTGTCTGCTCCACGGTAAGAGTGGCTGCAGAGGCAGCTGGAGCCCAACGTGGTCTTTTGTCTCCCTTCTCTCTGAAGTCATCCTGGGACACAGGTGTGCATCCCTCACAGGCAGCCGACAGAGAAGATGAATCAGCTTCCCTGAAAGACGTGCCCCAGAGCAGTCTGTCAGCTGAAACTCGTCTGAAGGAGCACAGTTTCCCTCCTGACCGCAGGCTGAAATGAAAATGTGTGGCTTGCCCGGAGAAGAATCTGTGTTATTCTTTAAAGGAACAATGCTGACCACAGATGTGCAACATCTGGCATGCGGTAGGGATTTCCCTGAATGAGGAGAATGTAACTGGACCAGCCAGCACATGAGCTGCCTTTGGGTCCAGGCATGTATTTGCCTACTTTCAGCTGTGGATTTTGGTTCTCAGAAGTCCAAAGGCCTGTTTATACTACTTGGCTTTTTTTTTTTTTTGTGGTACGCGGGCCTCTCACTGCTGTGGCCTCTCCCATTGCGGAGCACAGGCTCCGGACGCGCAGGCCCAGCGGCCATGGCCCACAGGCCCAGCCGCTCCGCGGCATGTGGGATCCTCCTGGACAGGGGTACGAACCCGTGTCCCCTGCACCAACAGGCGGACTCCCAACCGCTGCGCCACCAGGGAAGCCGCCCACTTGGCATTTTTATAATATGCCTCCTCCCGCTATTTATCTCGTATGGCTCTTGACGAGTATGTTGGGACACCCAAAGGCCTATATCCCTGCCTTTAGCTCATGCCATTCTCTGTGGCTATTCTCTTATCCCTTTTTTTTTCTTAAATGAATATCTAATTTGTTAGGACTCTTTCCATTGCAATTAGGAGAAGCCCAATCCAACTTGCCTTGCACTAAAAGCTAAAGTTATTGAGGAATGTAACTTAAAATCCAGGACCATTTAACTTCAACATCAGGCACAGTGAGATCCAGAAGTTCAGATGATTTTTCCAGGAGCCGGTCTTAGTCTATTTCTCCATGTCTAAACTATGCTTTCTTCTATATTGGCTGTAGGTCCAGGTAGGCACTAGATGGGCTGACTTGGCAGCTCCAGGCTTATGTCCTATAGGTTAGTTATTCTACAGAAAGAGATTGTCTCTTTTCCAATAATCCTGGGGATGGGGCTGATTAGACCAACTTGAGACATACACCGTTCAATTATGAATGAATCCCTGTAATCAAGGGGCTGGGATTCCCATGATTTCTCAGGCCTGGGTCCCTTGCTCATCCCTAAGGCCAGGGAGAAGGGTCTTTCCCCAAAAGAAATCAGGATCCTATTATGAAAAGCAGGTTGAATGGATACAGGACAGGGAAAATCAACAGACATACAATCCACAGCCTGCTTCTCAATCTCAAGTTCATTCTCAGGCCTTTCTATAACTCTGACCTTCCCACGGAGGCTTTCCTGGTGACCCCAGTCCATATTCTCCTTTCTTGTCATTGTTACACTTTACAGTTGACTATGGGTTTGTATATACCTCCTATGTTTCTTCCATGGAATTGTAGGGTCTTCTTAGGTAATACAGGACATGTGGTGGGATGTGGGTAGGATATGGGGGCTAGAAATCATACCGTATTTCCTTATTTGAAACTCAGTGAAATAAGATGGAAACACGGCAGCTTTGAGTTGAGGGAAACATTTACAACAGTTAACGAGCAGTTTGGAACAGGGAAGACATGGGCCTTAGTGCCAAGGACTGGAGGTTAACTCTGCTTGCGTGTGTGAGTGCACCCCCATCCCATGCTCCCCGGTATCTGCCTCCACGTTCAGGTAGGATGCCCAGATCTGCCATACTTCGGGGCTGGCTGAGCACCTGTGAGGTCTTGCTGGCCAGCGCTCTGTGTCTTGTATTTCTCCTGTACCATCACACGGGGTGAGCACTTTGCTGAGGCCCTAATGATGACTCAACAGGTTTTTGTTGGGTTAAATTGTGACTTGGATGCCAGCAGTCCAGTCTGGGAGTCAGGAGGACTGGGTTGTAATCAAGGCTCTTGACCTTGTCCAAGCTAAGTAGCCATACTGAGAGCGCAGTGAACAGGATATCAGGTATTTGTGTCCACTGCTTCTCACGCGCAATGTTTCATTCCTGGCTCACTCACAGTGACCCTGTGAGATAACCCGAACGCTATGAGGTAAGCTTCTCAAGGTTAAGCCTGAGACAAAAGCAAACAAACAGACAAACAAAAAAAACCCAAAAAACAAAACTGGTTATAATCAAAATCTCCCTGGAAACTCCTATAAATCATCCATAAAGTAGAGTTTAAATGGCTTTGTGATTACAACCAAATGCAGTCATCCTTGTGAACTGTGTGGGATGGATATAATAACATTGCATATTATTTAGTGCGTGTACATATTCCAAAGTGCAATATTAAATTATTAACAATGATTTATGCATTCAGTACAGCAAGGTTTCAAAACCAGGAAGGGGAGGAAGAGCAGCTCCCCATCTTCGGTTCTAGCATCAGTCTGGGGCACACGTGCACTGAGTGGATTTATCAAGCAGAATCTTCAGCCCTATTTAAGTTGTTGTTTTTATTTCTCTCTGTTTTTCACTTAGTGCAAATGGGTGGATTTTTGTAAATTAAATGTGTGATGCCCTTCCCCAGTCTTATTCAATTAAAAATGGTGACCATAGATTTAGAAAGTGTTGGGCATTGGGTTGGGTACGGGAATTTAGTAGTGGATGAAATGGGTATGATTTCTAGCCTAATGGAATTTACAGTCTTTTGCAGGTTGTTTTACAGATAAAGAAACTGAAGCTTAGAGAGGTGACTGCCAAAGATTGCCCAGCTAGTACAGAGCGGGCCTGGGATTCGAATGCAGGTCTTTTGACTTTAACCCTAAGCTTTTCCCAGCTTCACCCCATTGGTTTCCGTGGCAACCAAAGTCACTTCTACAGCCAAAGTCAGAAACCTGGAGTCCATTATAGAAGAAACAGGCCACTGGAACTGGCCGCTTGGCTTGGCAGTTCGGGTCTGGAACTGAGTTCATATTTGGTGTTGAATGGTTGCCTCCAGAAATGGGGTGGGTTGGAATGGAATGGTAATGAGGGCTCTGTTTGCTCCAGAAGGCCTATTCCCTGCCCTGCCCACCAGCCATAATGGTTGACCACCCTCTTTAAGCCCCCTATTGATTACAAAGAGTTGATTCCTCTCGATGCCAGTGGCTGAGCCCAGAGCATGCAGAGCTGAGCCATGGCCCCCCAAATTACTGCCTTCCGGATGAAATATGTCAGGCAGCTTTCCCAAGAGCCCTTTTTAAGGACAAAGAGGCTGGTTCTGGGCTTGCATCTCCTTTGTTCGGTATCCAGCGTGTGTAGGTTCCTCTCCCATGGGTACCCCGAGTGGCCTGAACACCAGGGTGCCCCCCTCTTCCAGAGTCACAGGCCTTCCAAGGGCCTCTCAGGCTCCATCCTAGGAGGAGCCTCGAGGATGCTGCCAACGAGACCCATTAAAAGGCTGTGATTTGCCCTGGCACTCAGTGTGCTGATCCAGCCCACCCCAGGGGTGGTGGCACTGGACCTGGGGCTCCTCCTAAACTGGGCACTGCCATTTGGGTGAGTTAAATAGCAATCTTCATATTGAAAAGAGTGGTGACTCCCCTCCCATTCCCTAAACCAGGGTAAATCTTGCTTCATCTGCTCAGTTTCATTCAGGAGACATCTTCAGTGAGTGGACATTCAAGTTAGAGGTGATTCCTTTCTGTCACTCCTGTCAGAAGGATAAAAATAAGGCATTTAGCCTGAGGAAAGTTGGCTTCTCAAGGAGACTTGTGTATATTCACCCTTTGGAGAAATGTCACTAATGGCATTTTAATAATGCTTTATGTGCCTAGGCACCAGCAATAAGAAGAACTTATTATTTACCAAAGCAACTGCTCGCCCCTTAATGATGGACTAAGTATCAGCTACTGGCAGGATATGTAGTGGGTAAGTGCTGTGTAATTACCAAGCAAATTCATCATTATTTCAGTCTTATAAACCAGAATATGTGTTAAATAATACTTTGGGGCCACTGAAAGCAATTACTGAGCACCATCTCTGGAAGAACATGTAATTATCCTACAGTTGCCCTGTGTTTACTAAGCACATCTAGGCAATTATTATCTAAAGCCCGAACCCTGCCCTCGGAGCCACAAAAGTGCACCCGAGGGCAGGTCTGCGTTCAGAGTGGAAGCAGCATGTGCACGGGGTCCTGAAGGATCAGGGCCTCCTTTTCCCAATTCCAGCTCTGCCCTCCTTCCTGGCCTCCGAAAAGCCACAAGCAAGGCTGTCTGAAGAAAGTCGATGATGGTGTCGTCACCTCTCCCCAGTCCAGCCCATCCCAGCCCCTGCACTGGCCTCCCTGCTGTCCAGACCTGCCGGGCCCTTCCACTAGACCTGCGGGGACCTCAGCATCTGGCTGCGAAGGGCTCAGTTCAGCAGTTCCAGGACACTCTTCCAGAGGCTCACCTCATGTCAGGAATCACGCTGGGCTCTGAAGACACGGAGATCAGTGAGACACTGCTTTTGAGGGCCCAGGGGGGAGAGGCGGACAGGTGTCAGGGAGGCTGCATAGCCAGCACCAAGGTCAAGAGCATGGGCTCTGGAGCCAGCTGCCTGGCTTCAGATTTAGTTTTTTGTTTCGTTTGTTTGTTTAAATTAATTTTTATTGGAGTAGAGTTGATTTACAGCGTTGTGTTAGTTTTTGCTGGGCAGCAAAGTGAATCAGTTATATGTATACATATATCCACCCTTTTTTAGATTCTTTTCCCATATAGGTCATTCCAGAGTATTGAGTGGAGTTCCCTGTGCTACACAATAGGTTCTTATTAGTTACCTATTTTATACCGGGTTCAGATTTGCGTTTGCAAAGTGGAGCTCGTCAGAGGCCCTCCACTGAAAAAGCCCCGTGGCAGTTACCGGAGGCAAGTGCTGAGAGCAGTGCTGGGTACACCCAGTGGAGGTTCTTTCTGCATCGGCTGGCTGTTATTTTAATGTAATAAACACGTGGGGAAATGCACCTACGGATAGCTCAGCACTCAGAAGGCACCATGAAATAGAGCATTCCCTGATCCCGCCCAAGAGAAACGTTCTTTCCTCCTTGAAGTATCCTGGAGCATGCCATCGGGATGTCTCTTCCTGCAGCTAGCACTTTCCACCAGACACTATGTTATCTGGCGCTGATCTCCGACCTCCCTTACTGCGTTTATTGAGTCCCCAGTGTGGGTTTTATTCATCTTTGTGTCTCTAACACCAAGCACAGGGCCAGGAGTGCAGTAGGCACTCTTTACACGTTTGTTGAATGAATAGCAGTTACTCAATAAACACTTGTAAAAAAAAAAAAAAAAAAGAAAGAGCCTTTCAAAGCCCTATTTGACCACGTGGCCAAGGCAATGAGCCCAAACCACAAATTTTATTCTGTTTTCACTAATGTGGGTACATGTGCGCGAGTTGGATTTTGAAAGGATTGCAGAAGAGATTTCTTTCCAGCTCAGATGGGTGAACAAAGACTAATTAATGAAAAACAAAGAAACAAAGGCCCTAAGTATTAGACTCCTTTCTGCTCACTTTGGTATTGATGGGTTGACATTTGACTGTGAGGCTGTGTCTCCAAGCAGGACCGCAGCTCCTTTGCAGCAGCCTCGGCCCCGAGCTGGCCCTGGATTGCTGCAGAGCCGAAAGCAGCATTGTTAACTGCTTTTGTTTGAGAGGTCCCCCAGCTGGTCCCGGGTCACCACGCTTCACTGTTTACTTGTATGTGCTTAAGCTGGGGCCCTTGGTATTAGCAAAAGATTAGATTTTTCTTTCTTCATCACCAACTGTTCCTTTCCCACCCCATTCCCCGCATCCTCTGTCCCTTTCCTTTCTTCGGTCTCAGAAGCTCTCTGGGTGAATGTTAATTAGGCTGAACTCAGGCTGGAAGGTCAATGGCCTGGGCCTCTTCTGCAAGGCACCCTCTCTCCGGTGGGTTCTTAAATTTGAGACTAGGGACAATACCTCAACTGGTATCGTTAGCATTTCAAAGAACTTTCCCAAACGTTCTATCTTTTAATCCGACCAACAAGACTAAGTGGTAGCTATTTCATTCTTCCCATTTTATGGTTGAGAAGAGTAAGGCTCAGAGATGGTACCTGACTGGCCCATGATCACAGCCAGGAGATTGTAGAAGGGAACTCAATGACATGTTTTCTACTTCCCAACTCTAAGGCATCACACTCTCTGTGATGCTCTGAAAGACACAGAAAAGGCTGCCTAATGTTTATTAAGCTAAGGACGTTTATGATGAAACAGTTGCAGTGGTGAGGACATAACACTCATTGTCATTGCCTTTTAGAACTTTCTGGATGACAGAGTCTTGTCGTTTCTTGAGTTTGACAATAGGATAGATGAGGGTGAGCTGGAGGTCAGTAGGAAGTATCTTAACAGGAAAGCTAAACATCTCGAAAATGGTTCACCCAACTCCTGTCTGGTCCACTCAACCGAAGAACATTCCAAGCCCAGTGTGTGCTCATCTGGGCGGTTTGGGGCTACAGAGAGGAACCCCCAAAATGCATGATTCTTTTGTTCTTAACCGTTGGAGAAGCAAGATGAATAATATCTGACAGAGAAGGTCATATCCCAGTAAATAGTTTAGAAAATACTGCTAAGGGACTTAGAACGAAATGAGGTTTGAGCTAGGCCTAGAAGGATGGTCAGTATTGGCATAGGGGTCAAAGTTCTGGCTTGACCAGTAAGCAAGAAACTCAAGCTTATAGAGCCCTGTGTGTGTGTAGACTGTGGTAGAATAATGATGACAACCATACATCATTTTATCATACAACCAAATCACAGGCTCCTCTCCTTGTGGTCTGGCTGACTACTGGTTATCCAAAATCTCTCGTCCTTCGAGGGCAGGCCAAGCTCAACATCTTGGGGAACTTTTTCTGGCCCCTTCATATCGTTTTGTATTTTCATCTTGAGCTCTTGTGGTATTGTACCTGTGCCCACTGTTACTTTTGCCTCAGACTCTTGGTGTTGTGATCACCAACTTTCTCGTTTGCCCCTCCCACTACATGGAGGTAGGCACTGTGTCTTGTTTGTCTGTCTGTCTCTAGCACCTAAGCAGTACCTGACGTGCCAAGTAGGTGCTTAATGAGTGTTGGTTGAATGAATGAATGAACACTAATGGCCGTAAGGCATTCTTCACTCTTGGCTTGCTTTTTTCTCCCCCGCAAGGCTGTAAACATCAGCGATGTAGGAGGGGACTGAGGGTCATAGTGTGTATGTGTGTGTATGTGAGGGATGTGTGTATGGGTCTATAACCATGTGTGCACTTAGACAAGGTGGCTCAAGACACCATGAAGCCTATTCCAGTCCAACCTGATCTACTTTCCTTCTGAACATTTTCTGCCCACACCGTTGTGAGTGCACAACCTGCACCAGGTTCTATTTTTCCTTATTTATTATACCGCATTTGGGGGAGGAAATGGTGCAACAGTGCTTAAAAATAAATAATTGAAACATGCAGGTCTTCTGGCTCCTGACCCATTTTGTTCATTCTTAATCTTTCCTGACCTTCCTAAATGTACTTGTTGGAAAAAGTTTAAAGTTTTCCTTGAAGATAATGTCAATGAAAATCATCAGTAAACAATCTATAATAGGAATAGAAGAGAGTTTTATTTGAGCCAAACTGAGGACTGTAGCCCGGGAGACAGCCTCTCAGATAACTCTGAGGAACTGCTCCAGAGAAGCACGGTTTTCAGCACAGTTTTATGTCTTGTCAGAACAAAGAACATCAGACAATTCAGGGATACATTCCTTCATGTACACAGCGAGTCAGTATGGCCATGGCACCTGGGAAGGGAGTCTTAGCATTGAAGGAGTACCAGCCTTGGTGTCCCAGGAAGGGAGGCATTTAATCTTTATTTTTAACATGCACATTCTTTACTTCTGGTCAATGCGCCCTTTTCTTTAATAATTAAAGCAGATGTACAGTGTATGTTTGATAAGCCACAAACAGGCTGTTCTAGTTAGCATCAAATTCAAGTTAGCTCACGTATAAGCCAGAACGACTTCCCCATACCACAATATGTGGAAATTTCTTTTATCACTTCCATTTCAGCTCTGAGTTCTGGTTGTGGGAGAGCTCCAGCTCTCCTACAGAGTACCGAATCCCCATGAAACACAAACATTCATCACATCAGAAAACCACAGGTATTTTCTTTTGAGAAAGCCAGGTAGGATTTATCCTCACTTAGCCAACACATCTTCCTTAACAGCAATTCTGTGGAAAGACGAAGCAGGAGCACAAGAAAGCAAAGCTCTTAGATTTTTCTTCTGTTAAAACTTGTCACCTTGTATAAAAATGACTTGTTTGCAAGGGCGGCTCTCCCTGTAGACTGTGAACTCCTTGGGGCCAGCCAGAGAGTTGGGGCCAGAGAGCATTCTTTTTCATTTTGAATCTCTAAAGTTCAGCATGGTGTCAGTGGAAGAGACGTAGCTTTGAGTGATGTGACTTGATGCAAAAATGAACAGAAGTGGTGGAACTGATAAGTTGAAGAAGTGATACCCACCAAATTCATCACCACCATAAAATAAGGAGAGATTATTGAACTCTTATCTAATGCCCAGCACTATTTTAAGCACTTTATATTTATTAACCCTTGTGTATTCATTTTCTTTGGCTGCTGCAACAAATCACAACTTAGTAGTGTAAAACAACACATGTATTCTTACAGCTCTGTAGGTCAGAAGTCCAGCAAGGGTCTCATTAAAATCAAGGAGCATATTGAGCATGTAACGATTAAATAATCAGAAATTAATGATTTTAAAGAATGAAGTCACTCATGAAACAAATACACAGTAGCTTCTTTATAACCTAAAATTTGTCTTTCTTGAATTAGAGAAATTCCATATACGATGGATTAAAAACAGATCAAAAGTAAGATATTTTATTGTAATTTCAGAAGACCAACGAAAAAGAGAAGATCCTGAAAACTTGCTAGTATGGTCTGAATGTTCATGACCCTCCAAAATTTATATGTTGAAAACCTAATGTCCAAAGCAATGGTATTAAGAGGTGGGGTCTTTGAGAGGTGATTAGGTCATGAGGGTGGAACACTCATAATTGGAATTTGTGCCCTTTTGACAAAAGGCCCCACAGTGCTCCCTCACCCCTTCCACCATGTGAAGATACCACAGAGAAGTCTGCAGCTCAGAAGAAGGCCTTCACCTGACCATGCTGGCACCCTGATCTCAGACTTTCAGCCTCCAGAATTGTGAGAAATAAATTTCTATTGTTTATAAGTTAAAAAAAATAAAGGTGCAGGCAGGGCTGCATTGCTTTCTAGAGGCTCTAGAGGAGAGTCCATTCCCTTGCCTGTCCAACTTCTAGAGGGCACCCTTGGCTCATGGCCCCTTCTTCTCTCTTCAAAGCCAGCAGTGTTGCATCTCTCTGACCATTCTTCTGTAGTCAGTCATCTCTGTCTCTGACTCTACTTTTCTGTCTCCCTCTTCAACTTTTTTGTTGTTGTTGTTTTGCAGTACGCAGGCCTCTCACTGTTGTGGCCTCTCCCGTTGCGGAGCACAGGCTCTGGACGTGCAGGCTCAGCGGCCATGGCTCATGGGCCCAGCCGCTCCGCGGCATGTGGGATCTTCCCGGACCGGGGCACGAGCCCGTGTCCCCTGCATCGGCAGGCAGACTCTCAACCACTGCGCCACCAGGGAAGCCCTCCCTCTTCCACTTTTAAGGACCCTTGTGATGACATTGGGCCCACTGGATAATCCAGCGTCATTTCCCTATCTTAAGGTCAACTGATTAGCAAACTTAATTCCACCTGGAAAGTTAATTCCCTTTTGCCATGTAACGTAATATATTCACAGGTCTGGGGATTAGCCTGTGATCATCCGTGGGGGCCATTCTTCTGCCTACCATGTCTTGAAAGTGGATACTGTTTTTATCCCCATTTTACCAGTGAGGAGACGGAGTCACCGAGAGACAAAGTAACTTGCCAAGGTCAAATAGCTAATTGGTGGTGAAATGGAATTGGATTCATTTGAGAGGCCAAGGTGGACCACACATGTTCCTGAGCTGCTGCTTTGACCTGCCTGACTTCTCAAGAATGAGGAAGTTGAAGACAAAACAATCCACTTGCTGGGATATGTTTCTCCTTTAAGAACAAACAACAATAATAAACCCTCCCATACCTCAGCCTCACACGTCAAGAACAGCTTTCAAAGGCAGTAACAGTATTGTTTTCTCTTCTTCGGGAAGAAAACTCTAACACGAAGTCTTAACCGTGGGGGTCTGGTGCAGGGTTGTTGCAGATGGTAATGTTTCTTCTCCTGGCTTGAAACGTGTGTAGCTTCCTATAGTCCTTGGGATAAAACCTAAACTTCCTCCACATTCCAGAAGACCCTTCGTGACATGACTCCTGACTCACCGCCTTGGGCCCCAGCTTCCTCCTTCTCGGCAATGGAGAGCAGTGGTTAAAAGCTCAGACTCTGGATTCAGCTCTCACGTCTACATGACTTTCCTTCCTAGCTGTTTGACTTTGGGCAGGTTATCGTTGGGGGGAAACAGTTGGGGTTTCTGAATTGCGACTCCCGCCCACCGTAGACTTGGAAGCAACTGAATGGTAGGCACCCATTCATCAGCTCTATTACTACTAAGGCTGGACGGGACCTGTAGGCGAAATCAGTTTTCTGAAGTCTAGACGTCTGGATTCATCTATGGGTGAATCTTACCCAGGTGTTCAAAGCAGGCAGAGAACTGCAGGTTTTCTCCTGTGGTTGTACTCGGCTCAGCAGACGCAGAGGCGGAGGATGTGTGTGTTGGGGGTGGGTGCTGGGTGGGGACAGCTGCTCTGAAGACGTCGAGAATTGGAAGGGAATGAAGGACACCTGCTCCGAGCTTTCCTCAGTCTCCCTAATTCGACACATCACGTTGGGAGGCGGAAATGCAAGGTGGAAGGACAGGCAGAAGCTCCTTCCCAATCCTCCTGAGAGGCCTGAAGCGTCCGCTGGGCGCACAGGCAGAAAGCCGAGGAGAGAAGAGGCTGTGCTCCACTTCATCTCGTGTGAATCAGATCCTGTGCTTCGTGTCCAGGTAAACCGAGCGGCCGAGCCCGGAGTAGAGGCGGAGTAGAAACGGTCCACACCAAGTGGCCATCAGCCACATCTGCATGCACGCTTTCAGCAAATGGTTTATTGAGTTCCAACTCTTTAATAGACACCCAGGGGATATAAGAATGAATATGACAGGAGCGCTTCTCTCAAGGAGCTCACAGGCTACTGGAGGACGAAAATTGCAAACGAGTGGGTGCATCAGGGTATTACAGGTGCTGTGAGAGGGGTAGGTTCCAGGTATTGGTGCACACGAGGGCTTGGCTGGTGCAGTGGGGCGGGGAGTGCTGGAGCTCTGGAGTTAGCCCGCCTTCTTTTGAATCCCAACTTGGTTACTTAGTTGCTCTGGAACTTTGGGGAGGTAACTTAAGCTTTCAAAGCCTCGGTTTTGTCATTTATAAAATGCAGATGATAATGGTAACCATGCCAAGTGATGATGCAGGTAAAGTGCTTAGTGAGATGCTTGGCAGGTACCTAGATGCCAAGGTAAATGCTACTTATCATTACTGTTACTATTACTATTATTATTATTGCTTAGTGGGAGTTCAGAGAGGGAACACTTGAGCTGAGTCATGAAGGATGAATGGGAATTGGCTTTGCGGAAGTTAGCAAGAAGTCAGGGCCAGCGCACGGCACAGCTGCAAGGGGCCTCGTTCCCACTGTAGTCTGTGTGAATGGCTCCCCCTGGAGTTGTGCGGTGCACAGTTTCCACGGCGATATAATACGCAGTGACCTGGAAGTAAGGATGTTCCACCAGCAGGAGGAAGGAGCTAGGTCCCAGCAGGACTTCTGTTCTCCAGGCTGAGTGCTGATATCCTCCACACCAGCTGGTGTCATGGGGACAGAGATGCTTAAGGAATCACAGCAGCTACTGCAAACAGACAGAGAACATCTTTGGATAATGTGACTTTGAGAGCTGCAATTCCTTGTGGAGACCGGGAACACCAGTGTGGGCTTCATGCCCAGCCTTGTTCTAATGCAAGCATCCAGCCACCTTAATCTTATGCTGTTGGTATGAAGCCTAATTTAAGACAGGTATGTGTTAAGACAGGTTGGACATCCAGAAGGTCCAAGAGGCCTCTCAGCACCTTGGTCTCTGCCTCTTCAGGGCTGGGCCCAGGTGTAGATGGCCGATGTTGCCCTGGTTACAGTGCCTTGGTGAAGAACACGGCATCTCTCCCTGACCCATTAGGCTGTATAAATGGAGATCTGGCCGAGGATCAGGGCCCACACCCTGCCTGCTGTGGCTGTCTCAGCTGCCTTTCAGAACTCCAGATTCTGGGCCTCAGTTGCCCGATTCAACTCTTGTCTCATTGGACCTGAGATACCATTCTGCTTCTCTCTGACTCAGCTGATTTTGCTGGACTCAAGCTCCGGTCTCCTTTAGGAAAGCTGTCGGGTTTGAGCAGCTCACCATTAACCTATTTTTAAATCCTGGGGCCACCAGTATTAGTGTGTGACCTTGAGCTATTTACTTAAATTGTCAAAGCAATCAGTTTCTTTGTGTATAAAGTGGTGATAGTAGCGCTGACCTCATAAGAATGTTGTGAAGATACGTGGGATTTAATAATACAAAGTGCTTAGTGAATGCATACAAAAATAGTTGTTTTCCTCATGTTGGGGGCACTCATAAATTCTTCTTGGACAGCTGCTCTGATCGCCCTTCCTGAATGTCTGCCTTGCCCGTTGTCCAGAACATCTGGGTACCTGTGACACATAGGTGGTCACCCTAGCAGCAGGGGCAAAGCCTCCTCCACTTGCCCCATTCTACTGAGCCCCAAATACAGTGAGGCCCCCAAACCTCTAGTATCACTGAATTTTGATTGGAACAAGTTTTTTCCCGCTTTTGTTGACTTCCTCTAGAAATTTTCTTTTTCTTAAAGTTCTTGAGTATGTCAGGAATAAAGAATTTGATCCAGTGGGTTGAAAAGTATTTGCCACTATTTTTGCCTTATTCCCTAGATGGCTGACTCAGAAGGCGGGGGTCCCAGCATCAGCCATTCCACTTCCCCCATCTTTGAAGGGATGTTTACCTTCACGCCAGTTTCCTGCAATTTACGACACTAGACATTAATTTTCCCAGATCCTATTGGTGCTTCCAAGAGGGAAGTTGAGTTGACTTGCTAGGAAATCCACCTCTGGTGCAGATAGAAAATAGTTCCAGAGACAGTGCACAGAGAGAACATCCCTCATCTTGACAGTCACGGTCATTCCCTAGAGCCCACTCCAGCCTGTCAGAGAGGGGTCTGAGAAGCGTGGGAGAAGGCACTAACCATTTTTTTGTCTAAATCCAGCACTTTAGTTTTCTTCAATAATATTGGTTTTGTAAAATGATACATGATAATGATTAAAGCAAGTCACACAACATAGAAAAATGCAAAGAAGCAAACTAAAGATGATGCCCAATCTCACTACTCAGAAATGACCACCTTCAATAGCTGTGATCGTAATTCCATCCTTTCTCCCTCTCTCTTCTATACGGATAAAGAATAAATAGAAACGAATAGGAGTATTCTATGTGTGTCTTCAAAAACAAAAAAAGTATTAAGTTAAATAATCTGCTATTTCGTAGAAGTAAGGAAACAGAGAATTACCAAAACCTCACATAAACATTTATTTACAACTAGTAATACGTTTCTGAAAGAGCCTACCGAAGGCAAAAACATAAAGATGATAAAAAACTAACAGCTTGGGGTTACTATATTTTTTGAACATGTGCTTTAAATGTAGACAAATCTGTAAGTCTCTATTATGGCAACCTCAGAAATTAGAATTCTTACACTTCACTTATCCTCTGTCTCCTCTTTGTTATATGATAATTTTTATATTTTATTTTTAAACTGCAATTATTGTGGCTTGATAGCTCTAGCTTTATATTTTGATATACTCATTTTCACCACCGACGCTTTTAAAAACATTCTAAAATCTGATTTTTCTTTTTCAGAGTTCTTTATTTTGATTCATCTTTTGGTTGGCTGGATTTGATAAACAATTCTTTTTTTATTATTTTCAAAGGGCACATTAAGCTCTATTCTCTATTTTTTCCCCCTTTCTTGGTATGTTCCATTTGGCTGTTGCTTTTGAATTTGAAGGACAACGTCCTTGTATGTAAAATTCTTGGGTCACCCTTTATTTCCTTGGAATTTATGATCTCTGTCTTACGCTGCTGAGATGTCTGACGGCAGCCTGAATTTTACCCTTGTAGGTAACTTGGTTTCTCTGCTTATGTGTCCATGGTATTTTATGACAGTGAAGCTAGGGGTGGGGGGATATGTAGGTAGGAGTGAGGTGGTGATGGGAAGATGAGTGAGTATTACATAAGGAAAGGTAGTGTGGTAGGATGTGGGAAAAGAGCGGCCGTAAGGGAGAGGACATTGAACTGCCTTCTGCATAACTTTGCAACTCGTTAAGAAGAAATAGAGCCAGTTACCAAAGAAGTTGCTCTCTAGGGGACAAGAGTTTTAATGCAAACTGAGAATATGATTGCTTTACCTTGCACAGAAAACGGTCTTCCTTTCTACAGCATCTTTGAGGGAAGACCAGAGGAGAAACAGCACATTTCTATAAGCAATTGCAATGGCAAATCTACCATTTTTCCTGTTTAAAGAGTCAAGTTTCACTTTCCTTGCTAGCAGGAAGGCCTTCAGCTCAGATACCTCCAATTATTTTCTGTTTGGCTTCGCAGACCATTAAGCAATGGATTTGGCCACAGGCTCACCCTTCCTAATGATGTTTTTCTTGGGCTAATATGAAAAACCAGTTGGCAATTGCCGAGTAACCACACGATGACAACTTGGCGGGGGGGACACAAAGGGTCCAGGTGTATGACAAATGGCAGAAAGAAACCAGAATGTGATCTGGACAATACTGAATCTGCAAAGCATTCGAGGTACCATTAAAGAGATGCCTGTAAATCATTCTCTTGGAGGGTCTGACACAGATGGAGGGTCTGACACAGATGGAGTCTCTGTGGCTCCGGAAAGCAACCATCGCTGCTCTTGAAAGACAAGTGGAAAAAATGACCCTTTGAGTTACAGACTCCTCCATCCATCGAGGCCTAATTGGTTGTCCTGGCTTTCACATTGTCAGAAAGCCAAGTTCTATGATGATGGGCCAGCAGAAAAGAAAACATCATCAGCCTCAGCGCCCAAAAAGCCACCACGCAAAAGAAGGGAGGGAAACATTTGAAATCTGACTTGCATTCTGATTTTTCCGTCTTGAAAAGAAGTTCTGATGGAACTTACAATCTAAATAACGCAAACAGAATGCTTTTGAAATGTTAATGAGAGCTACCATTTCTTGTGTGTGGACTCCCTGTCTTTCACTAAGTGCCCTACACACACATTATCTTATTGGATCCTGACAGCTCTAAGAGGGAAGGGTGATTATGATCTCTGATCCTGGTAACTAGTAACCTTCTCTCTGACCATAGAACTGTCTCTAACTCTAGGGGGTGGGGTGGGATGATGACCAGAGAGATAGGCCTCGGCCTGTGTTCTCTATAAAGGGGTCTCCTCCCTCCACTGCTGTTGTCTCAGGTCCCCGCTGGCAACTGGGGAGCCGACGGTCTACTCCTCTGCTGTTGCTGAGTGAGCATGCTCGAGACCCTGCCTCTAGGCCGGCTCCTTCTTTTCCTCGGACACATAATGATGGAGAAGGGTTAGTGAAAATTCAAATATAGCACCGGAAGGCCACTGCTCTGATCTTCGGGCTGTCTCTTTCCTCATCCACGTGAGAGTGTATCTTACAATACTTCTTTCCCTTGGCAAATTGCCCCCTCTAATTCCTGCAAGCCCAGCCCCTCCACAACTTGGGACTTGGAAAACTCCAGGCCTTGTGGCGAGGCACAGTGCTTTCCCTGCTTGTACAAAGGAGGATGAAATGCTCAGTCCGAGTGGTGACCCTTCTCGGCCGGGGGCAGAACCATGCTCGGTGACTCTTTCCAGTGCTGTTGGTTGGCGTTGACTGCAGTGGAAGGGGAAGGGCAGGCCTCTCCTCTAAGGGATGCGTTGGGAAGGTGGAGGCTTCTAGAGGTGACAAGACTTGCCTGACGGAGCAGACTTAGAATGTGGCAGAGCTGAAATCTAAACCCAGACTCCAAATCCCAAGCTCTCAACCATCATGGCAGAAATGGGGGGAAATTGAAAAAGCGATTCCAGAAATGACCAGTAGTCATTTCCTTCTGAACCGTCCAAACCTGACTTCTCTGCCAGCAAAGACAAGCCCAGACCTCTGACTTCTTCCTGTCACTCCTCCTGCCGCCCCCTGCCCCCACCCCACCCGGGAGCGTCTGCCTCACACTGACAAGTTCACTCAGACAACAGCCCATCTTCCCTCTGCCCCCCACCCCTCTCTGTCCAGAGATCCCACTTCTTCTCAACTATCCTCCTTCCTCCCCGACTCCCCACCAGTATTATCTCTTCTGGATGCAGAGCTGCCTTTGAAGTCAACCAGGAGATTTCATTTGGGGAAAAAAAAATATGTCTGGAGAGGGCGGCAGAGGGAGAAAGATGGGCAAAAGGCCCGACGTCCTTCACCCTTTTCTCTCGTCTCTGACCGTTCATCTGGTGGAACCACAGTATTGAAAAGATCTGAGGCCAAGGACCGGGAGAGCGTCAGTTCCCGGGATGGTATTAAGCACTTGGAAAGGGACAAGAAATCAATTCATCCAGCAGCTTAAAAAAAAAAAAAAACGAAAACAAACCAGCAGAAGTAGGAAAAGAGCCCTGCCTTCTCCCCAAATTCCAAGGAGCCCTTTGATAATGCAATGACTCTAGGCCATACACATTGGTCACATTATTTATCACTGGAGCATGAATGTCCTAACCACAACCAAGGGCTTTCACTGGGATCCTTAAATCATCCAGGACCACAATGAAATGCAAATAGCCTAGTGGAGGACTGGAGCGGAGGAAAGGCGTCCTGGCCCCCAGCCTTCTCCCTCAAATCTGGGGGCAGCCCCAGGGCCCGGGAGGGACTTTCTCCTTTGTTCCCCTGCCCGGCATCCTGTGTTGCTCTGTCTGGCTGGGATGATGGAGTTGGTTTATGCACTGGGTTCTTGGAACTTTTCTTTTTTTTGTTGCTTGTTCTCGAAAATGGTTGAGGCCTGCTCCAGGAATGGAGTACCCCTGCAGGTAATTTACTTTCCCCTACATGCCTGGAGAGAGTTTCCATCTTTCCTCCCAGAGACTTTGTAAGTATGAAAAGGCATAATGACAGTTGTAAGGTTTTGGCTGGAAGTGAGTTTGAGAGGAAGCAACAAGGCTCTTTAGGGCCGTGGGCTTGGGGTCTAGCTACTCCTTCCCCCACTCAGCTCATGGTGTGATTCTGAGTGAGTCATGTAACCTCTCTGGTTTCTGTTGCCTCATGTGTAAAGTGAGGGCTGTAATGGATGTTTAAGGACTGCCCCCCCCACCATCCCTCATTTCCCTTACCTGCTGTACCCCAAATTCTCCAGCCATGTGGTCTGGGTGAGGCTGACATTCCCCCTAGCTCCAAGGATGGACTCTGGCTTGGGCCAAACAGCGGGTGGCATTCTTTCTTCTCATCATGACTGCTTCAGAAATGGGCATATGATCTAAGCCAGTCCAATCAGAGGGAACCTTAGGACTTTTGCTAGAAATGCTGAGACACAGACTCTATTTCTGCTGGATGTGAATATAGAATCGCGTAGCTCTGCGAGCTGTTGCCGGTCATCTTTTAACGCGATGAGGGGACAGACTACTCAAGAATGGAACAGACATCAAAGAAAATGGACTACTATTATTTAAAAAAAAAAAAAAAAGGAAGAAAGAAATCAAGTCCTCATCTCAAAATATGAATGCTGGATCAAGCTTTGCCTGAAGCTTCTTCACTCATCCCTGGACCATTCAGTTATGTGAAAATGAATTCCTTTTATTGTTTGAATTTGGTTTTCTAAAGGCCGATGATTTAGGATTGGTCTTAGTGCCAGGGAATAGACATTTTTAGCTCTAGAGTTTCTTCTAGAGGGAAGGGAAAAAAAAACAACTAAAACACTTTTTTGTCCTCCTAGTTTGTCCTAGGAACTATGTTAGGCAGGAGAGAGCACTGGTGAAGAGGCTTTGGTTCTGTAGTTGTACAAATTTGGTTCAGATCCTTCAAACCCCAAAGGTGAGTCAAACTCCAAACCCAAAGGTGAATAGGTCCAAGGCCCTTGAAGTACTTTATCTTCTAAGCTGCATATAAGACCTCGATTGTTCACTTGAGGGATTTGGGTTTCACAATGTCATGAAAGCTTCAGGTAGCTTAATACAAAGCTCCTCATAGGGTGAGTACATTTATACGCATTACGCTTGTACTGGGATAGTTAATCCTGAAAGCGAAACTAAATACTAATCAGAGAGCTGGCTGATTCATAGAAGCCCATGTAAGTCTCCTTATTTTGGCTCGGTGCTTGGTTGGTTCTCTGAAATCTGATCAGTACATTAATGTTCACAGGACCTGCTACTTTGCAAATCCGATGAAATCTCACTGTACCAGCTTCCCTGATATCCTGGGGAAAAAACTGGCCAACTACATCTTACTGGGCAGTGAGAGTTAGGTGTGTTTCTAAATCCATTTTCTCTTTGGGGAATGGAGATTGGGGTTTGATCAGTTGTCAATAACTTGTGGCACTTACAGACAGGGTATTTACCAGTACCCAGATGTGGACTTGTTTATTTCCTCAAGTATGTAGCCTAGGTGCCAAGATCCCCTGTCCCAGCTCGGGATTTACACCGAGGACAGACATTTCTAAGCAGCTGAGCATTCTCACTAAACATCAGCTGTACCATCACATTTCTCAAGAAAGTGAAAGACACCGCCCGTTTCTTTCACTTGGGGTTCTTTTGGCTGTAAGCGATAGAAAACCCAACCCGTTGTGGTGTATGCAGAAAGGGGAATCTGGTAACTTCTCTAATGGAATAGTGTAGAGGCAGATGCTGGGTGCAACCCTGGCAGGAGTCGGGGCCTGAATGACATGATAGCCAGTCTCTGCTTTATCCCTCAGTTCTGTGTTGCCTTCGTTCCCAGACAGCCCCTACCTTCATAGTGGCAAGGAGCTGCCTTTTCACTGCTAAACTGTTCCTAGCGGGGCATACTTGAAAGGACCAGCGTGGAAATGGGGCTCTAACAGTTTATGCTGAAGCTAGATCATGGGGCACTAACGCAGCTTCAGCAGGCGCGGGGGCCTTGAGTTAAGGGCAGTGATTCAGGCCAATCTGCTCACGAACGAGGATCAGAGGCTCACGTAGAGAAAGGGACTGACTGGTCCACGATCAATAGCTGTCCCGACTTTGTTTCTCTGGACCCCAGATGCCAGATCTTCACACCAGGATCCACTGATGTCCTGACCCCCATGCTGGCAGATCTGGTTTTATCCAAGTTCCCGAGTAAGCCTGAAAGAGCTAAGAGAGATGTGAGATCTGGAATAAAGTCTATCTGGGTTTCTGTTGCTTCAGCTTTCCCGGAATTCTTCTCTTCCTTATTTTGGTGACAGTAAATTTCTTTCCTCTGGGGACATTATTCCATTGAGATCAGTTGAAGCCAATATTCTTTCACATGAGGTGGGCCTATGACCTTGGTCAACTAAAGTTTATATTCCTCTGGTCACGGCGACTGATTCAGGGAAAGGATGTTACACAAGCTGGGGCAATCAGAGATCTTGCCAGAACTTTTACTCCGGAGCTACTGAGTGAAAAGTCTTGCATTCGCCTTCTTGCTCTGCATAAATAGCTACAAGTTTGGAGCTGACAGTCACAGACCACTTTTGCCACTACGAGGAGGGATCCTGTTTGGGAATGAAGCCAGCACAAAGGCGAGCAGAGGGGAGAGATGCGGGGAAAGAGAGAGAGACGGGGATTCCTGAATACTTCACCGCCTTGACTTTTTAAAATGATGTGACTTCATTCCCTCTTGTGCTAATTCACATGGACTTGGGTGTCTGTCACTGGGAACGCTAAGAATCCTGGCTAATTTGGTTAGGAGTTTTGATGGCCCACACTGTGGCTCGTTGACAGTTTTGATGGCCACCACGGGCATTCATAGGTTGGGTGGATGCAGGAAGCAGGAGAGAAAGATGTTATTGGAGGTGGGAGTGATAAGCCAACATCCTCCCTGAGGTGGTTCTATTCAATAAAGCCAGTCCTCTAAGTTGGGTTTAAGGGCAGGAGAAGTCTGGTACCTGGAAAAGGAGGAGGCTTGTTTGTGAGCACAGGAGAGGTGGCCCCTCTGGGAGAGGAAATTCTCAGGAATACCTGAGATCTTGCGACAGGGTCGGGACTAGAATCAGAGAGATGCAGTTTATTCCTCTTAGCTCAGCCCCATTTTGCCCCGAGGCTGGTGTGTCTTGGAGAAACACCAGGGATGGAAAGGATGGCTTAACCCAGGGGTAATCTATAAAGTGTGGTTGCTATGGTGATTATGTTAGATAATGAAAACATTCATCAGATGAAGGACAGTGGGGTGGGTTTCGTGGGGAACTAGGAAACCCTCCGGGTTAGAATTCATCTCAGGGAAAGAGTAGAGGCACAGAGGTTTGTTTCAGGGGACACAGAAGCATCATAAGACGGTGGGAGCTCTTTACACAGCATATATACATCACTGGTTGTCTCACCCAGGACTGAAGGGCTCTTGAGTGTGTCCTCAGGAAATGAGTGCTGAGAATAAAGCAGAAGGAGTTATTTCAAGAGACTCTAGCAATGCTAGGACATCAAGGCAGGCTGTGACAATGCCGAGGTGTCTAGGGGTGGCTTTGTGAGCCACAGAGTTTGAGGCAGCGGCAGGAGGGTAATGGAACACTTGTTCATGATCACACCTGAGATCCTCTAGTGACTCCAAAGATGGTGGAGGGACTGTGTCGGGGAACAGAGTTCTACCAATTTCCCTCGCAGGATTAAAGCTAGAGAAACACTTGCTTCTCCTCTTGGGATCCCTAAGATTAAGTCTTGTGCTTTCAGTGAGCTAGGCTTCAGCCTCTCTGCCAACCCCTCGGCCCTCCAGCTGGCTCCCCTGGGTCCTGAAGCCCGAGGAATCCTCATCACTGGTGGACACTCTGGGGTTATTCAAATCCTTGGGGAAAAGCCTGGCGGGCAGTGTCTTCGGTGATTAAGGTAGTGAAACGAGAGCAGTGGTGGAGGAACATTTTTTAGATGTGACAACATGGGGTGTCCTCAGCCTTCCCACCATTCTGCTCTGGCATAGAACCACTCTATGTCTTGCTCTTAGATCTGCAGAGCGATACGTCAAATGCCTAAACACGCCCAGCTTGGAAACATGTGATATTTATTGCCAACTGGGAAACCAAATTCCTTTAGAACGCTTGCATAGGTTATGATTCTCTCCTCAGGCAATGGAGTAGTGATTAAGTAGACATTTGCCTACAAAACACAGATGACATTTCAATCTTTGGGATCTTGGATTCCCGAAACCAAGCTGTTAAACTGAGACAGGGCTCACGCCTGTCTCTGAGATGGTGGACTGCAACTTGCAAACCGGCCCCTCTGAAACGGTTGTAAATTAAAGCCATTCCAGGGACAAGCCATTCCAGCTGAAGCTCATGCTGAAACTCTGGGCTTTGGTGACACGAGGTTCATGTTAACTATTTGGGCAGGTCTGTGGGCTTTATATATGGTAACCACACAGTTTGACAAGCCACTTAGCGGGAAGACAGGACAAATACCAAGTCTGGAAACTTCCTAAAGCATCTGGTGTGTCTGATTGCCACAGGTATTGTCTAGGATGCCATCCACATCTGATATTCAGGTGGGCAATATCAAGGTGACATTGTTATTTATTTCTGTGACCTGGCAAGAGCGTAGGAGTTGACAATGCTGAGAGACATCTGAAAAGTTAAGAGGATCATGTCTCTCTCCATCAGATGTAAGGGGTTGGATTGCAAAGACGATCAGTCAGTTAGGTATCTGGGTCTTATCCCATTCAGTTATAAGTTCTGGAGATGGATAATTTTTTTTCCTGTCTCAACTAGAGGACAGAGGTAGGTTAAAAATCTAAAAGCCATTCTTGTTCCTCAGGGCAGAGGGTTTATCTCAGTACTTCTTCAAGGGTAGCAGGTTTGCACAGTGCCCAGCACATAGCAAGACTACAATAAATGTCAGCTTGTGTTGTTAATATGACATGTCACAGAGGTGAAGGCCCTAGTAGAGAATACACGAGCACTGGAATCTGAAACCTGGGTCTGGAATCAGGCTCCACCACTTCCTCGCTGTGTGACCTAGGGCAAGTTACTTAACCATTCTGAGCTTCAGCTCTTCATTTTGCGTCATGATCGTAATTCCAGGCTCCCAGAGAGCATAATTCCCTGAAAGTAAGTGGTTAATTGTACCCTATATAAGAGAGTCATCAAGAGGAGAAAGGGGAAGTGAAGAAAGAGGAAAAACTTATGTTCCATTAAACTTGATGGGTGGGTCCTGTTATCTATTTAAATTTCATACAATCTTTTCTGACACAAATCCTCAAACTGGCAAATTTAGCATTGCTGTGCTTTAAACTTCCTATAGATACTTATTCTCTTTAACACGTTTTCTGCAAAGCAGAGTCCTTTGTGTTGTTTGGTCCTGGGCTGAGTAGTGGGTGGGGGAGAGGGCTTGGGTCAGGAAGTAGACTGGGCTGGGACCTACTCTTTGTGGGGTGGGTAGCACTTCATTATTTTGGATGGTTTAAGTACATGGCTATTCTAAGCCTGTGCAGCATTAAGAATACTTTCCTCTCCTTAGCAAGAGTGGTGTCACTAAAAATAACCAGGAAGTTGATGAGAAGAGAGTGGATAGGGTTTGGGAGGGTTGGAGGAGTTGGGGAGACCACTCCACGCAGATCCATTTTATAGCCTGTGGAACCTTCAAAAGAAGTGCAATAGCGGAGTAGTTAACTACCAAATGCAGTCCCTGGGCGTGCCCTTTAAGAATCATGCTTCTTATAATACTAGCCCAAATTTATTTTTAAGAGTCTGTTTTCTACCACAGTTTCTAGTAACTGCTGGGAATTTGGAGAAAAAATATCTTATAAAGGTTTTGCGTCAAATGCTCTATTCTGGTCCAGTGCCACGCACAACAGGAACTGCATGGTGTGATGGAAACAACGCTTAATTAGGAGTCAAGGGACCCGCATTCTCCTTCCAACTGTGCTTTTAGTTTGCTTTGCAATCTTGGGCACTTACTTTCCTTCTCTGGTCCTCAGTTTTCCCATGTGTAATATGAAGATCTTCACCTAGATCATGTGATTTAAAACTTTAAAAAAATGTATCTGTAAGGAATATAAATGAATTCCTTGAAAGGAGTCCTTTAAGAAAAAAGTAGAAGCTGCCCTGTGTCCCTAAGACTGGGTCCCTGTTCAACCCTGATGAACTCCCAGATTTCAAATTGAAATCGTACAAATTGAACGGCAGATTTTGATTTGAAAAACCACACAGCAGAGCACCTTCAACATCATGTTCAGGTCCATCGTTCCTTAGACACGTGTCCCATAATGAATACAGGAGATCAGAAGGTTTGGGACTGGGGTGGGAGGGGTGAGGACTGTCTCTGAGCCTGAGGTCAATGCTAAGTGGGCGCAGGGAGCAGTGCCTCTCGATGCAGTAGGATCAGAATGCAGAGGGGCTGGAGGGTCACATGGGTTCCCGGGACAGCACAGAAAGCCCCCGCCCAGGCTGGCTGCTGTGGAGGAAGAAATCAGGTCCTAAAACTCTGGCTGGCATTTGGCTGCAGGTGGCTGGGAAATGGTCGGCTGGCTTGGGATCGGGGCACAACTGGGGCTAGCCCTGCCAGGGCAAGAAAGATGCCTTTGGGCGGCCCTGAAGGTACTGTTCCTCTCTGCTCATTGACTCTAATCTGGGCCATTTGAAACCAGCCAGGCAGCTCTTGGAGGTAAGCAGAAAATGCTTCACCTTCCCCTCTGCCAGGACAAATGTCACCGCTCTTTGAGGTCCAGCTGTACCCCAAAGCCCTTCCCGACAGTGGCAGCACCTCCGTTTAGCAGCCTTGGTGCACTTTTGGTCTGATCCACTGCTGAGTCCACCTGTGGGCCCTGGACCGCCCTAGTTCCCAAACCAGTCCTGGGAAGGGTCGAGAAGTGTTTCTCAAAAGATGTTCCACAGAGCTCTGCTTCCATAGGAGATGAACACACACTCCATGAAAACTGAAAATCATGGTCAAATACATTTGGGAAATGCTGAGCTAAAGTTAAACAGGTTTCTTCATTATGAAGCATCTCAGAGTTTTGAAACTTTAAGAGGCAGGCAGGTGCGGGCTTTCTAAACGAATTTATTTTAGCCCCTCTCCCTGACCCTCTCAGCCCCTTTTGTTTTCATCCAGCATTTGTTCAGTGATCTAGAATTAACTCTGGCCAAGGAAATGGCAGCCGAATCATGATCGCCCAGTTGTTGAGTTCAACCAACAACGTTTGAGCACCACGATGTGTCAGGCACTTGACTGATGCTGGGAAGACAAAAAAGCGTGAGTTGCACACTTCCTGCCTTCCAGAGTCCATGACCTCCCAAGGCCGTCAAATAAGCAAATAATAGTTGCAAACACAGCATGACAGACTCTCCAGCTGGAGGATCTCCAGCACCGAGCACAGTGCCTGGGACCCAGGAGACGCACCTATCGGCTTGGACTGCCTTCAGCTGTGAGTGACAAACAATCGTCACACAGTATCAATAGTTTACACAAGGAAGGAGTTTATTTTTCCTACTGTGGTAGACTGAATGATGACCCTCAAAGATGCCTTCACCCTAATCCCTGGAACCTGTCAATATGTTCCCTTAAAGGGCAAAAGGGACTTTGCAGATGTGATCAAGGATCTTGAGATGGGAGGTTATTCTGGATTTCCCTGAGGTCTCCAGTGTATCCTGACGTGGCCTCATAGTCACAAGGATCCTTAAAGAGAGAGCCGGAAGGGTCCGAGGGAAGAAGATGGTGTGATGACAGAGGCAGAGATTGGAGTGAAGCATGTTGCAGACAGAGGAAGGGCCTTGAGCCGAGGAACCCAGGTGGCCTTAGAAGCTGAAAAAGGCAAGGAAGTGGATCCTTCCTTTGGTGCTAACAGAAGGGATCAGCTCTGCCAACACCTTGACTTTTACCCCTTGAGACTAATTTTGAACTTCTGGCCTTCAGAACTGTAAGAGAGTAAATGTGTCTTAAGTCACTAAGCATATGGTCATTTGTTACAGCGGCAATAGGAACCTAATACACCCACCTAACAAATATCTGGAAGTAGGCAGCCCAAGGCGTGTGCAGCTGCTTGAGAAAGTCATCAAGGGTCTGGTCCCTCTAGCTCCCGGCTGCACCATCCTTAGTGTCTGGCATTCTTCTTTGCAGTTGGAAGAAAGTGCTGCATCTCCAGGCATCCTATCCACATTCGAGGCAGGAAGGAGAGGAAAAGGCCGGGGGAAATGGAAAAAGGTATTTTCTTGGAAGCCTTTTATTCCCATTCAAGGAAAGAAACCCTCCCTAGAGCTATCTGCCTACTTCTCATTGGCCAGAACTCTGTCACACAGTTACCTCTAGTTGCAAAGAAGGCTGGGAAGGTGAGATTTTCTTTTTTTAAACTGTGCATATTACTTTCCTGAATGAACTGGGATTCAGGTGGTTAGGAAGAAGGTGAGGAAAGATATTGGAGGGCAAATCTAGGATCTGCTACAAAGCTCAATAAACATCTGTTGGACTAAAAGAACATTGGAAGAAGGGAAAACTGGAGTCAAGTTGTAGCTCTATCAGCCCAGATGAGAAGGGGGTGGTGGTGTATGAACTACAGCCAGGATGTGGGGATGGGCAGAATGGAGAGATTTCAGAGGTAATTTGGATCCACTGGGCTTGGTGACTGAGTGGAGGGTTAGTGATGATATTGACACATTTCTGACTCAAGTAGCTCGGAAGTGAGGCAACTTACCAGGATGTGGAATACAAGATGGGGAGAAGTTCTGGATGGTCTGAGTCCAAGGTGTCTGTGTCTAGTTCTTCTTCTCAAGGCTCTTTTGCTCAGAACCTGAAATGTGCCCAAGGTGATTTCTCAGCGAGCACGTACCTCTACTGGGTGATAGTTCTTTTTGCTTTTCCTCGTCATCCCTTTCCTGTCTCTCTACCTCTTACAATGATCCCGTCACAGGACCTTATCTTATTCCCCCTGCCTGGCCAGACCTGAGCCCCATCGTGAATCCAGCCACGTTCTAGCCTATTCTATAGTTAAAGCATCTTGACGAGATCCTGGTGTCCTGCCAGACTCCAGATGTGGGGGACTCTGACTCACTGATGCACTGGCAGAGGTCGTGCTGCCTCTGGTTGGTTTGGGGTTTTGTTTTTGCAGGGGAGCAAGCGGAAGGAAGAGCCTCTGTTTATGGTGCTTCTGAGCACTTAGTCATGCTTGGAGTTTTCTGCTTCCGCTGTGGGTTGCTAGCTATGAAACTGGCCCTTCAGGTACCCTTAGCCCTCTTCTAGAATCAGGACCAAGGATGTTTGGATACCGGATTCTACAGCTGTGCATCTGGTGTTGGCCTTTGGAACTAAGTCTATTTTTTTTTGCACTTGGATGAGTGATTTGGGTTTTGTCTTGTGTGGCAGAGATCGTGAGTGTTCATCAACATGCATGTTTGCCCCAGGTGTCTGGCTAAATGACATTTCCCGGCCTTCCTTGCAGTTAGGAATGGCTGTGTGACTGAATACTAGATAGTGGTAGAAATGAGGGATGCCACTTCCAGGCCTGGCCATAAAATCCTTTGTAGGGAGAGACCCCCTTCCAGGAGATCTCCATAAAAGGACTTCATGGCCCTAGGGAATCATGGAGGCACAAGATGGGAAGAGTCTGGGTCCCTGAATCACTGTGTGGAAGGATGCTAGCCGAACACCTGTGTTGAACTGTTACCTGACAGGTGATAAACTTCTGTTGTGTTAAGCTGCTGAGGACTTGGGGTTGTTCATTATAGCATCTGCTGTTACTTATACATAACGAACACAATCTGGTTTCCTTTCTTCTGAAAGGAAGTGTAAGAGAATGGTTAAGAGCAGTTATGGGAAGGAGACTGTCTGAGCTCAAAATCCAGCTCTGCCACTTACCAGCTGTGTGACTGGTGGTAAGTTACTTCACTTCTCTGTATCCAACTCGTTCATCCTTAAAATGGGGATAATAACATGATCAACCACATAGGTTTGTTTTGTGGATGAAAGTGAAAACGTATGTACAATGCCTGACGAGTATCTGGCACATAGTAAATGCAATGTAAGGATTACTTCTCACCTTTTCCTGTCAAACTCAAATTTTAATGATCTCAGGCCCCTTGGGAGGGGGCCAGCCAGACCCTAGGTATCCATTCCATTTCTCCTGGATACCTCTCTCTTCTCAATAATCCCAGGGATTATGGTCCCATCCACCCACATTAGCACTGAGCTACATGCCTTATCATAGGCTCTTAACATTTTTATATGACTTTTATCTCTGTTTATGCTGTCTCCTCAGTTAGACTGAAAGCTCTTTGAAAGCAGGAACCATGTTGGATAATTTTATTTATTCAGAACAATAAACAGCACTGAGGAGATGGTAAGCACTGGCTAAACTTGTACTTTAAGAACTGGATATGTTCTTATCACAATATAGTACTATGCCCATTCATCCTAACACTTTTACAGGACATAGATAAGCAACAAAAAATATATATATTAAGTGCAGCCACAATCCAGCATCACAGAGCACACAGCAGTTTGTAACTGATTGTTCAGAAGTGTTTGGTGCTTTCATAATATGTATACTGGATGCTATGTGATTATCAGAGCTAATATTTATCAACCATTAACAATTTTCCAAAGACTGTGCTGAGAGCTTTGCTGAATCGTCTCCTCTAAGACTCATAACAACAGTGGGCACTATTATTTTTCCCACTTTGAAGATGAAAAAATGGCATCTAAAAGAGGTTCGGTAATGTAGTAAGTCACACAGTGAACAAGCATAAGATCTGGTATCCAAACAGAGACCTGATCGCAAAGACCCGACTTTATCCAGCAACTTCCTGTCCTATTCTTTCCCACACTGACTCTCTGAGTGGCCCCAGGCATCAGTGGGATTTGCCATGCCAGCTTTGTTTGCGTAGGCATCTGGCCCTACCTGTATTCAGTGCCCCAGGACTCCGCCCCACCTGCTGGGAGCTGTAACTGACTCTTCAGATCCCCTGTGCCTGTGTGTGCCAAGGCAGATGTGAAGCCTTCAGCTGGACAGATTAGCATCTCAGACTCAAACCCGCCCCCGCATCTCATCTCAGACGCATCCAACACCCAGCCGCTCCTGGTGCTGAGGCGGGCCGGCCAGGAGCCAGACGGTAGCTGGTGTCCGCCCATCGGGGCATTGTCTGAAACCTGCCTGGGATTAAGGGGAGAGCCTCCAGGCTCCAAGGGATGCTCCCTCAGCTGGGAATGACAATGAAGTCGGCAAGTTATCAGAACTTCAAGGGAGGGAGAGAAATCTCACGGGCATCTGTGCTCAAAAGGGGATGCTGGTGAAGGCAGTGAGAAGTTTGGACCGGGTCTCCAAAGTTAAAGAACACACAGGCTCTGACAGCTGCGAGGCCCGGCTCGCCTGGACACCTCCTCTGGAGCCTTTTATTCAGGGCTGGCCCACATTCGTGTCACAGATTCTTACAGGGCTCTTGGGGGGATGATGACAATAATGCCGCTGGGCACTATTTTTTCAGACTTTACAAGCACTCTGCCAAACGCCTTACCTACACACGTCACATTTAACATAACACGCCAGTGAGGAAGGGACTATTGTCACCTTGTTTACATAAGAGGAAACTGAGGCACAGAGGCAAGAATTGTCCGTGCTTGTAGAGCTTGGTGGTGTAGGGCCTGGGCTCTCCCTCAGGTTTCTGTCATCTTCCACTAGCCTTAGCCCAGCTGCCCCATGGGCAGATAATCATGACAGCAGCCTGGCCTGAGAGAAGGAATACAAGCGTCAGCATCACCCAGATCTGGATTCAAATCCTATTCCCCCCATACCCTGGTCAGCCTAGTATCCTCCAGCTTTGTCTCCTGATCTGTGAAATGGGAACAGCAGTACCAGCCTTCGAGGGCTGTGAGGATTAATGAAAAAATGCAGGAGATGTAGTATGTGCTGAGCAATGAGTGGGAGCTATAAATATTATTTTTACCTAGGGCGCTGACCTCTGTAGTCTAGTGCTTCTTTCTTCTATTAATACAGTCATGTACTCATTGATTCATTCATCAAACACTAAGTGAGGGCTTACTTACTACATCCTAGAAATTGTGTTCTTTGCTGAGGATACATCCTGTGTGCTGACCAGGTCTTTCTGTTAGGAAGTCTACATGTAGCAGAAACCCAACTACAGTGGTTTAACCAAAGGAGGGATGATTTTCCTCCCTCGACCCAAAGTTTGGAGACAGGGAATGTGAAGCAGGGTGTGCAAGCTGCATGATTCCATTGATGCCCCAGAATCTATCTTTTTTCTCTACCAGCTTTGGTAAAGAACTTTCATCCTTGTGGTTGTGAGATGGCTGCTGGCTGCTCTACTACAGTAAGTCCCTTACATGCAAATGAGTTCTGCTCTGAGAGCACATTCGTAAGTCCAGCAAAGTTAGCCTAGGCACCCAACTAACACAATCGGCTATATGGTACTGTACTGTAATAGGTTTATAATACTTTTCACACAGATAATACATAAAAAACAAACACAAAAAATATTACTGTAAAGCACACAAAAGCACAACCACTTGTAGAGGATGCACGCACGTGACAATGTACACCAGACACATGAACTAACTTACGCGACTGGACATGCGAATGCACGTTCGCGTCTTTGAAAGTTCGCAACTTGAAGGTTCACATGTTGGGGACTTACGGTACTAGTTCTTTGGCCGCATTCCAGGAAGAAAGAAGAAGAAAGCAACTGGGAAAAGACACACTTATTTACGACAGAAAAGCAAAACTTCCCTGGATATCCCCAACAGACTTCTGTTGATGCGTCATTGGTCACCTCCAGCTGACATTGCAAACAAAATTGGGGTCTGTTAGGAAAGGAAATGTAAGCATAGCAGTTGGGAGGCAAGTAGCTGTGTCACCAGCTCAGATTCTGTTGAATAATAATAAGATTCTATTGAAAAGTAGCAAGAATCAATGAGTAAATTACTTAAATGCTTTAAAGCAAGCCTAGGCATTTTGCCAAAAACTGTTGATACTTTTACTTCGATATTGTATTTCATCTCCCTAGATTCTCACCCAAACCAGGTGCAGGAGGTATGTACCCACTCCCTGCTCTGGGCTTCCCATCCCACGGACAAAGGGTCTTGGCCAAATGTACATTCCAGAGCAGGCGGGTGGGGCTAGCTCTGTCTCCTGCTTCCTTTTCCCAGTCTCAGCTATGGTATGGCTGAAAGAACAGGGTGTTTGGAGAGGAAGGACGGGGAGGGTGGAGGAATGTGATGGGCTATGTATATCACAGCGAGGTGTGAAGGCCCTTGTGGACCATGAGTGAGACTGTGGGCTTTGGAGCCTGACTACCCAGATTTGGATCCTGGCTCTGTCACTATTTGTGTGACCTTGGCAAGTTCATAACCTCTAAAGTATAGATAACAGTAGTGGGAATTT
This sequence comes from Globicephala melas, assembly GCF_963455315.2. Taxonomy (NCBI): domain Eukaryota; kingdom Metazoa; phylum Chordata; class Mammalia; order Artiodactyla; family Delphinidae; genus Globicephala; species Globicephala melas. The sequence goes on from NC_083323.1 coordinate 16,199,900, forward strand.
AAATAAATGAAGACATGAACAGCTCCTGGCATAAAGCAAGCACACTATGAATATTAATGACTATCAAGGAGTGTGGATTAGCTCCTAAAGACAATGTTGTAGGGCAAGGGTTGGCAAACTATGACCAGAGGGCCAAATCTGACCTGAAACTTGTTTTTTGTAAATAAAGGTTTATTGAAATGCATTCATGTCCATTCATTTACATATAGTCTAGGGCTGATTTCACGCTATGGATGGCAGTATTGAGTGGTCACAACAGAGACCATATGTCCTGCAAAGCCTAACATATTTACTATCTGGCGCTTTACAAAAGAAGTTTGCTGAGCCCTGTTATAGTGAAACCTGCAATGCTAGTTTAACTTTGGGATTCAAAGAGATCAAGAGTCATACTTCAGTTTTTCTGCTGACTACCTTTGGGAACTTGGGCACGTGACAGCTTTTTTTTTTTTTAAGATTTTTTTTTTTGATGTAGACCTTTTTTAAAGTCTTTATTGAATTTGTTACAATATTGCTTCTGTTTTATGTTTTGGTTTTTTGGCCCTGAGGCATGTGAGATCTTAGCTCCCCGACCAGGGATTGAACCCACACCCCACTGCATTGGAAGGCGAAGTCTTAACCATTGGACCTCCAGGGAAGTCCCAAGTGACAGCTTTTTAAAAGATCGTTTTACTTCAACTGAAAAATCAGGAATGGTAATTCCTCTTTCCAGGGATGTTGTAAGGATTAGATACAGTAGAGATGGACCATTGTGCCCTCAGCAGGTTCTTGATAAATAGAACCTATAATTTTCATTATTGTGGAAGGATTTTAAGCAGAGATTGGTATAATCAGATGTGCATTTAGAAAAAAACCTTGGAGACAGTGTTAATTCACTAGGGCTACTGTAATGAAGTACCACAAACTGGGTGGCTTAAACAACAGAAACTTATCTCACTGCCTGGAGGCTAGAAGTCTGAGATCAATGTGTCAGCAGACTTGGTTCCTTCTGAAGATATGGGAGGGAATCTGTTCCATGCCTTTCCCCTAGGTTCTGGTGGTTTGCTGGTAATCTTTGGTGTTCCTTGGTTTATAGACACATCTCTGCCTGCATTTTCACATGGCATTCTCCCTGTGTCCGTCTCTGACTCTGTGTTCAAATTACCCCCTTTTCATAAGGATGCAGTCGTATTGGATTAGGACCTGCCCTAATGACCTCATCTTAACTTGATCATCTACAAAGACCCTATTTCCAAATAAGGCCACATTTACAAGTACTGGGGGTTAGGACTTCAGCATGTTCTGAAGGGCCATAATTCAGCCCATAACAGAGGATGTGAGGGGCTGTTTTTTGGTGCTGGCAAAACTAGTGGTTGGACAACAAGAAGAAGCCTCTTTGGATGACCAAGTAAGTCAGAGGTGGTCAGGTGAGAAAAGAGGATGGTTGGGAAAGCATCAGGAATTAGGGTCAAGATAGAAATATGGAGGAGAGGAGGAGGAGTTGACAGTGACGTTGAGATTTCTTGCTTGGCCAGCGGTTGAGTTGATGAAGCCACTGTTGAAACTGGAAGGAGGCACTTGTTTGGAGAGAGCAATGGTGAGTTCATTGGAGAGAGCAATGGTGAGGCACTTGTTTGGAGAGAGCAATGGTGAGTTCATTGGAGAGAGCAATGGCGAGGCACTTGTTTGGAGAGAGCAATGGTGAGTTCAGGAGAGTGGTTATATGGAGACAAGAGGAGGGAAATTCAGTGAAAAGAGGAGTGGGCAAAAGAAAACAGTATGTATTGAACATGTAGTGTGCCACGCACCATTCTGGAGTACCAAATGGTAACTTATTGAAGTGAGGCATGATTAATACTTCTTGATGGTGAGATTAAGTCACCCACAGCTAGAGTGGACAAGCTTTGGGGGGAACCGGATGTTGGGAGACTGGCTGGATATCTTCTGACATCATGGCCCTGAACTTCTCTTTAATAATCATATTTAGAAACTCAAAATGGATTAAAGACCTAAATGTAAGGCCAGACACTATAAAACTCTTAGAGGAAAACATAAGCAGAACACTCTATGACATAAATCACAGCAAGATCCTTTTTGACCCAGCTCCTAGAGAAATGGAAATAAAAACAAAAATAAACAAATGGGACCTAATGAAACTGAAAAGCATTTGCACAGAAAAAGAAACCATAAACAAGATGAAAAGACAACCCTCTGAACGGGAGAAAATATTTGCAAATGAAGCAACTGACAAAGGATTAATCTCCAAAATTTACAAACAACTCATGCAGCTCAATATCAAAAAAACAAACAACCCAATCCAAAAATGGGCAGAAGACCTAAATAGACATTTCTCCAAAGAAGATATACAGATTGCCAACAAACACATGAAAGGATGCTCAACATCACTAATCATTAGAGAAATGCAAATCAAAACTACGATGAGGTATCACCTCACACCAGTCAGAATGGCCATCATCAAAAAATCTAGAAACAATAAATGCTGGAGTGGGTGTGGAGAAAAGGGAACCCTCTTGCACTGTTGGTGGGAATGTAAATTGATACAGCCACTGTGGAGAACAGTATGGAGATTCCTTAAAAAACTAAAAATAGAACTACCATGCGACCCAGCAATCCCACTACTGGGCATGTACCCTGAGAAAACCATAATTCAAAAAGAGTCATGTATGCCAATGTTCATTGCAGCTCTATTTACAATAGCCAGGACATGGAAGCAACCTACATGTCCACTGACAGATGAATGGGTAAAGAAGATGTGGCACATATATACAATGGAATATTACTCAGCCATAAAAAGAAATGAAATTGAGTTTTTTGTAGTGAGGTGGATGGACCTAGAGTCTGTCATACAGAGTGAAGTATGTCAGAAAGAGAAAAACAAATACTGTATGCTAACACATATATATGAAATCTAAGAAAAAAAAAAAAAGGAAAAAAATGGTTCTGGAGAACCCAGGGGCAAGACAGGAATAAAGATGCAGACGTGGAGAGCAGAGTTGAGGACACTGGGAGGGGGAAGGGTAAGGTGGGACGAAGTGTGAGAGTGGCATGGACTTGTATATACGCTACCAAATGTAAAGTAGATAGCTAGTGGGAAGCAGCCACATAGCATAGGGAGATCAGCTTGGTGCTTTGTGACCACCTAGAGGGGTGGGATAGGGAGGATGGGAGGGAGACACAAGAGGGAGGGGATATGGGGATATATGTATATGTATAGCTGATTCACTTTGTTGTAAAGCAGAAACTAACACACCATTGTAAGGCAATTATACCCCAATAAAGATGTTTAAAAAATAATAACCATATTTAGGCATCAACCCTACTTGCCTCTCAATGAATGTCATTCTGCGCTTGTCAGGAACTGCCCTCTTTCCTGCCCAAATGTTTCCTTCTGCCAGATAAGCACACCTGGTGGAATCAGGCCAATGCCACATGTTGATTTGTTCCTGCCCAGACAGAAAATGTACTGGAGGCTTCCTGGCTAGTGAACACTATTTTTTTTCTTAAATAAAAGCCCAATCTCTTATTTCTCAGTGTCCCTATCTGTATAATTCAAGATTAAATGAGACTAAATGAATCAGTTATACATATATATATATCCACTCTTTTTTAGATAGTTTTCCCATATAGATCATTACAGAGTATTGAGAAGAGTTCCCTGTATAGCAGAAACTAACACAACATTGTAACTCAACTATACTCCAATAAAATTTTTTAAAAATAAAATAAAATAATATTCCATCAAAAAAAATGATTAAATGAGACAATGCAGGCCAAGCCTGAGCACAGACCTGGGCATGTTATAAGCACTGAATGCCTATTAGCTTTTCTTATTGTTATTTCTGGTTCTGGTGCCTGTATCTGTTCTCTTTTGCTCTGGGTTCTTCTTCCACGTTACTATCGGAAAGAGCTTCCCTAAAATTCAAATCCGACGCAGGGACTTTTCTGCTTCTGTTTGCTCCCCAATGCCCAAAGAATAAGATCCAATGAACTCAGCTTGGTGACCACCGCCCTCTCCAATCTCATTACCCACCATGCATCTCCTCAGACTCTGCTCCATCCCCACAGGACATTTGACTCTTCTTGGATGCATCAAGGCTTGTCATCTCTCTGTGCCCTCTCTTATTCTCTTCCCTCTGTTTCCATACCTGGTAAACTCTTAGACTTTCTTCAAGACTCAGACCAACCATGGTCCATCAACCCTCAAGGTCACCATCAGCTACTCCCAGGCAGAGTGATATTCTCCACCTTCTATGGTTCACAGTTCTTTGTCCCTATCATTGAAATAGCGCTAACCACATGCCATCAAAATACTCTGGTTACTCATCTGAAACCAGCAACTTGGGTGCAGGATAGATGTTTTTTCTCTTGGTAAAAGCCCTTGAGATTCTTTGTGATTAATGCAGGTGGATGTGGCTGCTCTTTCTGTTGTGAATTCTTCCATTCAATCTTTCTTTCATGTATTTTTTCATAAGATCTGGGTATAATTGGTGAATAAAATGATCTGCCCTCACAAGGCCCACTAATCTAATTTCTTATCCATTTCTCACATGATTCAACAACAAAAAGGATTTTCCATTTTTGCTTTTGGGAGTTTGTATTATCAAAATGATAGTTTTCCCACTCATTTTCCAAGAGTGAAATTACCTTATAATATTGAATTTATTTTTTCCCTTCACTCATATGCTCTTATTTAAGTTTTAATTTTTTAAAAATCAAAGTCAAGTATGTGTCTGTAATTTAAAAAGCTAAACCTCTGTCCCAGTCTTCCCCACCTGAGTTCCCGTCCTTAAACTTTTTTTAGCTGTTTCATGCTGTTTTTTTAAGTGTTATGTTTATATTACTATCATGACTTATCACTTTGGCTATTGCCTTAACTTTCTATTAAGGAAGATGAAAATTTAGCACCCTTATTCCATCCTCTACCTTCACTTGCCCTCGCTCCTTCCTCTTGATAGACTTATAGGCTAATGCATGCTAACTCAAAAGGTATTCAGCATTTACAAGTTTGCCAGCCGTTAAGCTCAGCTCCAAACCCACCTTCTGCTACTCTTCTCTGTGATGCTGGTGCTGGGACTTTGTACCTTTCATTTTCTCCTTTACCAGCAACTTCACAGAGGAGATTGGGAGGTCGAAGGAGAACTTCTCATTTCTTCCTGTTCCTTTCAAAGTCACCCTGGCAGTTGGTTTCAGCCTCCAGCTTGTTTTAGCACCAGGCCCATGAACCCTCTCAGAGCTACAGCACAAGCCAGCACAACCTCTTTCCCCAACTCTGTGGAGGGCTTCTTCTGCTCTTGCTTCTGTAAGCCCAACCTCTTGACTACTTAGGTGTCCAGCATGATTTACTCAAATGTATATTTTTTGCACCAATGACTTGAGAGGTCACCTTTATCATATACTAAATTTCCAAATGTACCTGGTCTATTTCTGGATTTCCAATTCTATTCCATTGGTCTATTTGTCAATTCATGTGTCAATCCTGTTTTGTTTCTTTGTTTAAATTATACTGGCTTTATAGCATGTTTCAGCATCTGGTAGGGTTAGTTTCCCTTTTTCAGTGTTCCCTGGTTCCTCTTCCATGTTTGTTTTTCCTGAGCTTTTCTAGTCCTGCAGGTATGGATGATTCTGATAAGATTAGTAATGAAGAATTACAATCTTCTGAGTCATTTCACTGCACTCCTGCTGTAAGTGGCACACAACTGAAGTCCCTCTTTGTGCTGAAAGCTACTCCTCGATGGATTTACACGCCTAGCGATCTATACTGCCCTATTCCACTGTGCAGGTCTGTGGCAAACAACTCACCAATGCGGTGATAGCTTTAGCAAAACATGACTTTTAACGACAAATCACAGCCCTTTAACAAGAAAAGGTGCTGATGATTTTAAATGGCTACTGGAATATCAAAATAAACAAGGTAAACCTTTAGCTAAAAAATCACACTCAGGTTCAAGGAGCAAGTTACTTAGTAGCAGAACTTATTGCCCCCAAAAGGAAAAGTCACACAGTTGGTGAAAACCTAATAATGCTAGAAAAAATAAAATGAATAAAATGGTAGGAAGAGATACAGGAGGAGAAAGGGAAACATTCCACTTTCAAGCCATTTGATTAGTCAATGCATGGATGACACCTCACATGATGATGCAGAGGTCTGTGTAATAAACCGAGAAACAATAGGTTTTCTATTGAAGCTGAAGAGTCAATAGATTTCACCAGTAAATGTCATGATGCGGTATTTGCAAGATTTGTAAATGATGGTGAAATTCAAGAAAACTTTTACTGCTACCAGAAATGATTGTCTGAAACAAGCGAAAAACCATCTATATATATTTTTTATAGATACAAGATGTTTTATTTTTATTAATTTGTATATTTGTTTATTGACTGCTTTCCTCCAATAGAATGTAATCTCCCTTTTTTTTAACATCTTTATTGGAGTATAATTGCTTTACAATGGTGTGTTAGTTTCTGCTTTATAACAAAGTGAATCAGCTATACATATACATATATCCCCATATCCCCTCCCTCTTGCGTCTCCCTCCCACCCTCCCTATCCCACCCATCTAGGTGGTCACCAAGCACTGAGCGGATCTCCCTGTGCTCTGTGGCTACTTCCCACTAGCTATCTATTTTACGTTTGGTAGTGTATATATGTCCATGCCACTCTCTCACTTCGTCCCAGCTTACCCTTCCCCCTCCCCGTATCCTCAAGTCCATTCTCTAGATGTGCGTCTTTATTCCTGTCCTGCCCGTAGGTTCTTCAGAACCTTTTTTTTTTTTTTTTTAGATTCCATATATATGTGTTAGCATACGGTATTTGTTTTTCTCTTTCTGGCTTACTTCACTCTGTATGACAGACTCTAGGTCCATTCACTTCACTACAAATAACTCAATTTCATTTCTCTTTATGGCTGAGTAGTATTCCATTGTATACATGTGCCACATCTTCTTTATCCATTCATCTGTCAGTGGACATGTAGGTTGCTTCCATGTCCTGGCTATTGTAAATAGAGCTGCAGTGAACATGTGGTACATGACTCTTTTTGAATTACGGTTTTCTCAGGGTAGGTGTCCATTAGTGGGACTGCTGGGTCGTATGGTAGTTCTATTTTTAGTTTTTTAAGGAACCTCCATACTGTTCTCCATAGCAGCTGTAACAATTTACATTCCCACCAACAGTGCAAGAGGGTTCCCTTTTCTCCACACCCTCTCCAGCATTTACTGTTTGTAGATTTTTTGATGATGGCCATTCTGACTGGTGTGAGGTGATACCTCATTGTAGTTTTGATTTGCATTTCTCTAATGATTAATGATGTTGAGCATCCTTTCATGTGTTTGTTGGCAATCTGTATATCTTCTTTGGAGAAATGTCTATTTAGGTCTTCTGCCCATTTTTGGATTGGGTTGTTTGTTTTTTTGATGTTGAGCTGCATGAGCTGTTTGTAAATTTTGGAGATTAATCCTTTGTTAGTTGCTTCATTTGCAAATATTTTCTCCCATTCACAGGATTGTCTTTTCATCTTGTTTATGGAAAAACTATCTATATTTAGTGTTTTGTCTTTATATCTAGAAACACAAAGTCTGTCTTGGAGAAACTGTGTTGGTGTCTGTGTAGATGAAGGCCCATTAGCAGTTGGCTCCAGGAGAGGTTTCTTCATACAGAAATTTGGTGGCTTTGCAGAGGGATTTTTCTCAACAAGAGTTTGAGCTGAAAAGTGAATGGCAGGGGTACTTTCAGGAAAACTGTTAGCCAGATTTGTTGAGATCTTTGAAGGTGAAGAATGGTTGCAGAAATCAGCCTACCTCAAGGACACTTTTCATCACATGGGCCAAGGGAAGAAGTCTCTGCAAAGCCTTAGGAAGAATGCTTTGACTTCAAGTGTGAGATTCTTGGGAAAAATCACGTTGGGAGAGGACTGCTTGACATGTTTCCTCTGGTGCTTAGGCTTGCGAGAGAGGAAGGCTAGTGGTGTGCAAGGTTTATCATCAACCACCTAGAAGATCTGCAGGACCAAACTGAGGAGAAGTTTCCCTCCCTTTGGACACACGTGTCTGCCAGGATGAGGGACCCTTTCTCTGAATCTTCTGCTCTGCCGGAGAAATTGACTTTGAGAGAAGAGGAAGAACTCTACGAGGGGCAGTCAGATAGTACATGGGAGATGAGGTTTACTGACCTGCCGCTTACAAGTTCTGGTTTCTGTGAAGAGGAATATCCAGGCTTGCATAGGAAATCAAGGGCCGTTTTGGTACCATTTTCAGCTTCCTACATGTATGAGCAAGCTTTTCCGTGTGTAACACGGACCAAGAGCCCGGACATAAACTGTCTCACTTCAGTTGGAAAATCTGTATGTACTGATCTCAGGCTTGACCAAGAATTTAGTATTCATGCAGTAAAAAGAAAAAATTATTTTATTATAAACATAACTTTTTTTAATGCATGCACATGTCTATAAGAAATCAAGAAACCAACACATGTCTCTAATTATTTGGGAATAGCTAGGCCTATAGTTCAGTCTGACGATGTTAACAAGAATATTTTTTTTTCAAAGTCTTGTATAAATTTTCTTAGGCTATATTTTTATTCATATTGCTTTGGTTTATGATTTCAGTAGCTTTACAATTCAACAGTGTCAATACATTTTCATGTTTTAAATAGTATGTAAAAAAATGGACAAACTTTATTTAGATTAAATATATAAAACCTATCTTTAGCAAAATTAAATTCTGTTTTATCTTAAACCAATTAGTTCACAGAAATGTATTGTGTTCTCCTTATAAGTTTTAAAAATGTGGAAAAAGAAAAGATCGCTTTCAAGAAATGTTAAGTGTTATTGACTATTTTTTTCAATAAAGTTTGACTTAAAAAGTAATTCTCAGTTTTAAATAAGGGAAAAAAACACTACTCTTGCATATGCCATATACCATGTATCAGATCTCGTTAGCATCCTGTATAGTAGAAATTTATTGTAAGATTTTTAGTTCTACTTGCATAAATTAAAAAGGCTTAAATAGAAAGTTAAAGAAAGGCAAGTCTAGAGACTGCCTGATTCAGTTTCACCAGTGACCCACTCTTTTTCCCCTGCCCTGGGTATCTGATGAGATAGGGGACCCTGATGTCTAAGGCTCCTATTATATGGGTGTTCAACCAGCCCCATTTCTAGCCTAGATGCACTTCCCACTTCCTGCAGTATCTACTCCTTCTCTTCCTGAGACGTTCCAGGGCTGCCAGTCATGAACTAGCTGGCCTCTCATTGCTGCTGGATGGATAGAGACTCCCCACCCAGAAGTGGGTGATGCCCCATCACTCAGCTACTCACTCGTATTTGGGCCACTGCTTGCCTTCAACTCTGTCCTCGAACTCTTCCTGTTGCCTCTTTTCTCAGACTTTGCCCTCTTTCAGCCTCCTAGGTTCATGCCAGCCCCTTCCCTCTCCCCCATCCCAGCCGATGCCCTGTCATTTATTTCTGGAGTGGCTTATCTTATTTGAAGATGATCCAGGTCCCTCCCATCTCTGAGTCTTTATTTGCCACTTGTTATCTAAATAGACAGTGACTCACCACAAAACACAGTAATACAACCACTAGAGCCACTTAAAAGGGAAGATAGGAATGCACTGATTCCAGGTGGTGTGGCTCATCTAATCAGGGTGCCTCCCTTTAGATGGTGGTGGTGATGGCAGCAGATCAACCACTTGCTAGTCCCTTATACAGAGTATTTATAGAAGCTTTCATACCTCTACGAAGTGGGTATTCTCTATTTTGAAGAAGAGGAAATGGAAGCTCAGAGGTGCTAGTTGACTTGCCTCAGGTCACAGTTGGTAGAGCCAAGACTGGAAGGGAAGTCTGCCTGACGCCCAAGTCCGTGTTTTCATGCTGCCTGTTGCTTTTTGATTTTAGCTCTTTTCTGAGCCGTTTCAAGAGACAAGAGACTTTTTTGCCCACCTGTCTGTTTAGTTTCTGAACAACTATTTCTACTTAGGGTTCCTGAACAATGCCAGCAATTTCTGTTTCCAAATGTACTCAGTTAAATCATCCCTTTATAGATGTAGTGCGTTGGCTCATGGATGGATTGGCTGCCGTTTCACTCATCTCTGCCAAACCCTTCCCTGGTACCCAGTAAGCAAGAGCTGTCAGTGTTTGTACCGTGTACAGACCTAATTAGTAGCTTTAATCAATCAGTACATCAAGTGCCTTCCCTTTTCTGCTCTCAGGATTTCCCAGTGCGCCCACAGCATTGTTCTCGGTGATGCATGGTGGTACTGCCTATTGAGGTGGAGCCCAGCTGGTGCTCGTATTCCGTGCACCTGCCCAGGTCACTTGGTGCGTGGATTCTGGCTGGGATGTTTGTGCTGGTCGGAGGAGCCCAGACATTCTGTTTGTTACTCTCTGGATCATGTGATCCTAGAGTGTTTGTCTCAGATAATGTGTTCTGGCTGCAAAGGGGAAAGTTCTAACACTAATTGGGTAGAATTCTCAAGCCAAACACTGTACTAGCTCTTTTTACATACATTATCTCATTTAATTCTTACAGCGATCCAAGAGAGAGGCGGCATGGAGTTATTTATTCATTCATCGATGGATGACATGGAAAGCACAGCACGTTCTGGGTCTGTGTGAGGTTGCCAAATGCTGTGGGTACAGGGGCAAATAAGGAAGAGACAGATTCTGTCCTTGAACATGTATTTCGAGGAAATCACAAACACTGAAACAAATACTTACAAGTATAGTGGGTGTTGCGAAGCTAACAATGAGATTATTGTTACCACTGCAGTCTATGGGCTCTCTTACTCTGCTCACCAGGGCTCAGGCCCTCTGAACCCTATTATCTGCATTTCTCAGTTATTTCCTTAACATCCTATGAAGTCTGCAAAAACAAAACCCTATTTTCTGTTGATGCAAAGAGACTGAAGGAGTTAAGTAACTTGTTCCAGTTCCCATTAACAGAGTTGTTTTGAGGGTTAAGGAAGAAATCTGGAGTAAGTAGGGCAGGCACTGCAGGAAGGGGTCAGACTGCCTGGGCTCACATTCAAACTATGCTTTTTATTAGTTGCTTCGTCTGGGAATAATCACTTCATCTCATTGTGTCTCAGTTTTCCCCACCTGTAACATGGGAATAACAGTAGGGCTCACCCATGGTTATTATTCCCATGTTACAGATGAGGAAATTGAAACAGAGATATTAAGTCAGAGGCTCAAGGTCAGTGGAAAAGCCAGGACTCAGCCCAAGTCAATCTAATTGCAAATTAATGCTTTTGCTGTCATTGTTACCAAGATCTCCAGACGTCAGATATTTTCTAGGTGACCTAGAATGTCAAGTTGATTCCTGGACCCCCTTATAATGGTGTCAAACAGGCTAAAATGCCAAAGTACTTCTTGAGAGATGCCCTTGGGCCTCCACCATTTGATATCTGACTCTGGACACATTTCCAGAGCATATTCTAGGAGCATCACTTCTGAGAATAGTTCATTTAAGAGGACTGTGCTTGGGCTTCCCTGGTGGCGAAGTGGTTGAGAGTCTGCCTGCCGATGCGGGGGACACAGGTTCGTGCCCTGGTCTGGGAAGATTCCACATGCTGTGGAGGGGCTGGACCTGTGAGCCACGGCCGCTGAGCCTGCGCGTCCGGAGGCTGTGCTCCGCAACGGGAAAGGCCACAACAGTGAGAGGCCCACGTACCGCAAAAAAAAAAAGATGACTGTGCTTAAATATAAGCCCTGGTGTATAAATATGAATTGGCAAGGGAAAAAAAAATCGACTGGCCTTCAATGCAGAGAAGGCTTCTGGGACTATGTACATGTGTGACTGTGTGTTTGGTTGGGGTGCGGTGATTTCCCTTGTGGAGGGAGTTTCTCTTTGGGATAAAAGGGACCCCCTTTCTGCCAGAGATAAAAGAAGGAGCAGCTCTGTGCAAAGGGGCCCCCGCTGAGAAGGGCCAAACCTCCATTAAAGGTGTCTGTCTTGTGTAACCAGTGTTCAGAGGTGGGCTTGCCAAGAGCATTTGTTCTCTGAGGACATCTGTACACAGAAAGCCTGGCGTTTCTTCGGGACCCACACATGTGCTCCTTGTTTCAGCGACAGCTGATAACCCCCGTTAACATCTCGCTGCAGATACTGGCAGCCTCACAAGCCAGTCCTCACCTCTGGGCAGATTGCTCCAGAACATTCCTCCCCGCCTTCCTCCCCCCTTCCACGACCTTATTAGGACCAAACCTGTTTTTCTTTTTACCTCCAACATGCATCTTCTTGCCTGGCCTCTTGTTTTTCTCCTGTGCAGATTTATGAAGAAGATTCAAGGAAAACCCCCATCCTCAGCTAGTCCTAGGAAGAAGACTTGCTTCTAAGAGGCAACTCATGGTTTGCATTCCGGTCCACCCTGCTCCAACCCTGTACATCACGGATTACAAATGTAAACCCATTGTACATATGTCATTTAACCAGTCACCAAGTTTGGGTTTTTCTTTCTCCTGAATCTCTCTCAGAACTATCCATTTCTCTTCACCTCCATCAGCACACCCCGATGCCGACCACCACAGCATTTTGCCTGGACTTTGTTAATAATCTCTGAAACCTTCCCCCTGGTCTCCCTGCCTTTCCTCTTTCCCCACTCAAATCCACACCCTGCAGTGATCTTTCTAAAATGCAAATCTGATCCTGTAAGTCCCATGTTATAAGTATAAGCCTTTAAACACTCCCCTGGCACATCCAGGACTGAAGAGAGTGTCTGGGTCATGGTGGATGCTCAGTAGAAATTTCTGGAATTCAACAGAGTTGAATCTTCATGTTAAGCCACATGAACTATCCATTCAGAGGACTCAGAAGTGGCCTTGTCTTGGGAACTTTATTCTTTTTGTACTTCTCACCTTTATACTCATCTGAAGTCCTTTCACTTTAGAGACACTTTTCTCCATAATTTTGTGTTCAGTGACTTTGGGGGGCGTCTTACGGAAAAAAAAAATCACCTCATATTCCAATTAGAAATGGAATGTTAGACCCGGTAGGGACTTTTGGAACCATACTTTTGGTTTCAACGGGTTCTATAACATATTTGAGTCCCTGATCATTTCACTCATGGGCACATTGTTAAAAGATTCAAACAGCTACATCAGCTTCCATCAATATGGGGACCAAATCTCAACAAAGGGCACAGTTTTCCACCCAGGAATGAGAACAACATCCGTGAAAACACAAAGAACAATTTTGATTTTAATTTATTGAGCTAGCTTCCTCATGGGGCTTCTTGGAGATCAACTAGTGTGACATTTAAGAGGTGAGAAAACTGAGCCCAGAGAATGGAGGTGAGTGTCCCTAGGTTACAAAGACAGTGAACAACAGAGCATGGATTAGTCCTTTCATCTCCTGATTCACAAAGCATGAGCCTCCTAAGTCATCCCCATTGGAAGATTACCTTTACCTAAGATAATCAAATACCATAGACCACACCAATGACCCTAGCTAAGCAGGTGGAAATTTCAGTCTATAATTTTCCCATTTTCCTATAAGATAGCATCACTTATCTCAATATCTAAAAGCAACAGTGGAAGAGTCAAGGAAAATTGAGCACTGCTGTAGACGAGGCCCTGTTCTGGGATATACATACATTACACAGAGTGTGATTATCACAGTTTTTACAGATAAGGGAGCTGAAACCAAAAGAATTAAGTCATTTGCTTAAGTCTAACTTCTACGCTGAATTTGAACACAGATCTCTCTGACTCCTAAGTGTGAATCCATTTTCTTTCATCAATATTTTCTCCAAATATCTTACAGACCACTAAAACTATAAGAAAAATAAAATAAAGGAATTTAAGAGCAACAAAGATAATACTTTAATATCCCTGCATATACTTCTAAATTGCTCTGTCAGAGCACCTCATTAAGCAGTGTTCTTGATATGCAGGGGTACAGACAACATACCCAGTTTCCTACTTGATATGAGCAATGCGCTTAGGCTTCAATGTAGAAAGTGACCAGAAGAAGCCATTGCTCCAAAGGCAATTCTTTCAAAAGAAGGAAACACAGGTAGATATAGTACAAATGTTGGTCCCATGCTCTGGCAGAAGCATTGGTAGTATGGCACTGGAACGGGGTGTATCATTTTTTTTCCTTTATATGTCTCTGGTCAGAAGTTTGGATTTATCTCAATTATCGATTCATAGAAATTTATCTTCATTGGTTCATGCAAGTCTTTCCCTCCCTCCCTCCTTCCCTTCCTTCCTGTCCATACACATTCTTTACACTCATTCTCTTCCCCTGTAAACAACCATTGGGTTTATTATGTATCTTTTATGTGTATGTGTTACTACATAATGTATTATTTTTGTTTATATGAATGCATTTTTGGATTTTGCTTCAAATTTTTAAAATTTCAGAGTAGTTCTAGATTTACAGAATTTTAGAATAGTTCGATTTACAGAAAAAGAAATGACAAAGATAGTAAAGAGAATTCCCATGTATCCCATGCCAGTGCCTGTTTCACTATTATTAACATTTTACATTATCATGGTACATTTGCCATAGTTTGAGCCAATATTGACTCATTATTCTTAACTAAAGCCCATACTTTATTAAGGTTTCTTTAGTGTTTATTGAATGTCCTTTTTCTGTTCTTGAATCTCATCCAGGATGCCACATTAAATGTAGTTGTTAAGTTTTTTCGGCTGTGACAAGTTTATCACACTTTGTTTTGATGACCTTGACAGTTCTGAGGAGTACTGGTCAGATATTTTGTAGGACGTATCTCACAACTGTTATTTGTTGGATGTTTTCCTCAAGATTAGAACAAGATGACATTTTGGAGGAGGTAAAATGCCATTCTCATCACATCATACTAAGGGTGGCTACTATCAAGCCAAGCCTTCTCACTATTGATGTTAATCTTGATCCCCTCTGAGGTAGTGTCTGCCACGTTTCTCCACCTTTCCCCCCTTTTCTATACTATCCTCTTGGGAAAGAAGTCACTATGTGTGGCCTCCACTTAGGGAGCAGGGAGCTGTGCTCCTTGAGGGCAGAATATCTATAGAAATTATTTGGAATTCTTCTGCATGGGAGATTGTCTACTCTCCCCCATTTATTTATTCAGTAGTTCATAGACTCAAAGATATTTACTTTGAAACTCTTTTCAGTTGGCTCCTTTGTCCTTTTGACAAGCCCTCATCGTTGTGGGTATTGTTTCATCTTGAGCACTTTCTTAATTTCTGGAACTCTAAGGTGCTCCAGGTCATCTTATATATTTCATGATCCACTCCTAGAATCAGCCATTTCTCTAAGGATTATCTTCCTGCGGAATAGTATTAGAAATCAAGATCTAGGCCCTGGTATGCTCATTGTTATATGGGTGTCATTGCTTCTGTGATCCCTCACCTGACAGAGCAAGAAAAATAACTGAATATAAATATTTCTAAATGTAAAAATCCATATCTATATTAAGCTAAACATGAGTTAATACTGATGTCTCCAACCCCAATTCATCACTACATAGATCATTCTAGGCCGCTCCTTTGCTCACCTGTGATCTCCCCCTCCAACAGTGAGAAATTTGGTTCCCATCACCTGCCATCCGTTAATTGTTCAATTCCAGTATATTGTATAGTGGTTTCAGAATTGTTAACCTGCACCCCTGTGGAAATGACTTTATCAACAGGAGTACAGTGCTCTGATACACTTCCCTTTGCCTTTAGTCTTTCAGACTCCATGCCTTTCCAAAATTGCTTTGGTTAGATCTTATTTCCCTACCCCCTTCAATGAGGTTATTTCATACATTTGTAATACATTTAAAATCTTTTGTCACATTCTGCATTTTATCCTGGATCCCCTAACCTTCTAAATGATTTTTAAAATTTTGTACACATTAGGTTTACTCCTTGTGCTATAAAGTGCTATAGGTTTTGACAAATGCATAGTGCCATGCTTCTACCATTAAGTATCACATAAAGTAGATTCACCATCTTGAAAAAAAAAAACCTGTTCTTCACGTATTTAACTCCACTCCACCCCGAACCTCTGGTAGTCACTTATCTGTTACTATCTCTATAGTTATACCTTTCCCAGAATGTCATATTAATGGAATCATGCAGTATGTAGCCATTTCACATTGGCTTCTTTCACTTAGCGATATGCATTTCAGATTCAAACATGTCTTTGTGTGACTTGATAGCTCATTCCTTTTTATTGTTCAATAGTATTCCATTGTATGGTTGTATTACAGTTTGTTTATCCATTCACCAGTTGAAGGATATCTCAAAATATCTCCAGTTTTTGGTGATTTTGATTAGAGCTTCTATAAACATTTGCGTGCAGGTCTTTGGACAGACGTAAGTTTTCAAATCTGTTGGGTAAACACCTAGGAGTATGATTGTGGGATCATATGGTAAGACTATGTTTGGCTTTGTAAGGAACTGCCAAACTGTCTTCCAAAGTGGCTGTACCGCTGTCAGTTCCCACTAGTAATGAACGAGCGTTTCTGTTCTGTATCTTCACCAGCATTTGATACTGTAGTTTTTTTTGTGTTTTGGAATTTAGCCATTCTAATGGGTGTGTCGTAAAATCTCATTGCTGTTTTTTGTGCACACACCTTTGATTTATGTAAAAGACATTGTATTATGTGTCTCACTTGGTTTCTTTTTAAAAATTAAACACTATGTTTTAGAGATAAATCACATTGATATATGTACACTGAATCCATTGCTTCTTACTGCTGCATAATGTTCTAACTCATGAGGGTGGTGGTAGGGGATGAAACTGCCTTCACCATTAGCATCATCCCTCCACGTTATGTCAAAAATCCTTGTAATCTAGGGCTTCCCTGGTGGCGCAGTGGTTGAGAGTCTGCCTGCCGATGCAGGGGACGTGGGTTCGTGCCCCGGTCCGGGAAGATCCCACATGCTGCGGAGCGGCTGGGCCCGTGAGCCATGGCCGCTGAGCCTGCGCGTCCGGAGCCTGTGCTCCGCAACAGGAGAGGCCGTGACAGTGAGAGGCCCGCGTACCACAAAAAAAAAAAAAAAAAAAAATCCTTGTAATCTAAGTAAAATCAAGGTAGTTTTTGTGCAAATGTGGCTTCAGGGCAAGTTTCCCAGACTTCTATTCTAAAATAGTGATGCGGGGGTGATAATCTGGGTGTGTGGGGGTGAGTGTCTTGATCAAATGTGAGATGTATTTGTTTTATTTACTACCACTCTCTCCTCCCATGACACAAACTAATCAATTATGGCTAAAAAAACCCAACATGCTGGGATGAACCTGAATTCAGAATCCCAGGTGGTGGCTACTACCAATTGGTGAAGTTGAGATGGGGAAAGAAACTCTTGGACCATCTCTAGACTAGATGATACCTGAGGTCCTTTTCAACTCCAAATATTCTGTGTTCTGTGGGGAGAACTGATCTGACTGGAAAGTTGAGTTCATGTCAGGGTGTGGTAGTAGACAAGGTAGGAAAAGGTAAGAGGGAGGCATATTACGTATGGTGAAATAGCTGTCTTTTAGAGAGTGCCTACTATATGCTGAACATGGTCCCAGGGGCCCTACATACATTCTCATCGGATGAACACAAAGTCCTACTGCATCAAGGTTTATTCCCATTTTCAGGTGAGGCCCCAAGGAGGTGAAGTCACTTTCCCAGGAAGACTCAGCTAGCAAATGGCGTTCTGAGATTAGAACTGAGGTCTGACTCCAAAGTTCATAAAATTCTCACTACATCCTGGATCCTCTCACATGGATCTTCAGTGATGGCCAAGGAGTTTGGGCTTTATATAGTAGGCACACTATATTGCTGGTGGATTTTGAACAGGAAATGGCAGGAGAGGTGTAAAGGAGAGTGTTAAATGTGAAGTGAGTTAGTTGGATTTATTCCCTTTATAATTTGCCTACTGATGGAAGGGAAATTTCTTATTATGACAGTTGGATCATTTCTGTTGATGCAGTGGTGGAATCACGCAGGCAGTCAGATGGAAGAGACAAAGCTTACTATGTGCTGTTGAATGAGATGGTGCCCAGCTTCGAATCGCGGAGGCACATAACTCTGATGATAACGTAACGCATGTAAAGCATTTGTTTATGGCTCTTTATCTTCTGGAATGCCATATAAATCACAGGGACTTATTTTCACTGACTGTAACTAAGCGTAAATAAGTTTTTCACCTTGTGGTTTTGGCCTGGACTGTTTAAATTGGACCAATTTCATTATTGACTTTTGTCCCTTCTTCATACATTGTTCCATCAATTTCCCCAAAGTCATTTTTCTTGATGTCTTGCCTCCGTAAGCTTTGTGGGGGTGTGGGAGGGTAAAGGAGTTACTGACATGTCAAATGCTGACTGCCCTTGAGTAGTTTTGAGTTTGTAGTTTGGCTGGTTCATTAGCAAATTTCTTTCATTACTAGATCAATACTTTCCTCATTTCTTTCTTCTAGGATGTAGGTATGGAAATAATGCTTTGGACCTCTAGATATGCTCGGTAACTATATGAAGTCATACTAAGGAACCATTTATACATTCAATATGCATTCACTCCGTAAATATTTTAAACAATGAACAATGAAGGGTTCTGGAGTGGGTGACCCAACTCCAGAACCCTTAGAGGTAGCTTCCTAGGATAACCCTAAGTGTCCTGCCTTATGTTTGGCTTGTTAGAAACAGAGTCTAAGGTGGAGATGCTTTTGCAAGTGTTTACTGAGGGAGCTGTCTTAGGAGAATCTGTAAGGAAAAGAGAGAAGAAGCTTAGCAAAGATACAGGTTCAGCTGAAATCTAGCCTTTGCTGAATCCCATGGGGAGCTCTACAGCACAAAAGATGTTACAGAGTTATGATACCCAACCAGGTACATTTTGCCCAACACACAGCAAGCCGAAAAGCTGAGACGCCAAGGTTTGCAGTAGAGAAGGCCTATTCGCCAGGCAACCAAGCAAGGAGACGGGAGAATGAATCTCAACTCCACCTCCCCGAAGGCAAAGGGCTTGGGGTATTTATGGGATAAAGAACCAGGGAGGTCTGAGGAGTGGGGAGCGTGGGGAAAGGTGATTGGAAGAAGGTGCAATAATCATCATTCTGCACAGGTGTAACAGCTACAGGCCTCAGCACATTCAAAAGGTCACTGGGCGGACACCCATGCATGCCCATTTGGAGGGTCAGGGGTCCTAGCCGGTCTTAACCAGCTCACCTCCAACTAGATGCCACTGTCTCTAAGTTCTTGGTAAACATCTTATTGTTTCGGCCACGTGCCCCTTGGAGGACATGTGAGTCTTTTGTAGCAACAATTAAAGTGACCTTGATTTCATTGAAGGCAGGTGAAATGGACTTGACTAATAATAATACTTATCCATGATTTTAGTGATCTCATTTTGAAGCAAGTGGGATGAGATTTTTATGCCAGTATCAGACAATTGTCACCTGCAAGCAACCCTTTGGGAAGGAGGGCAAAATCTCTCTGAAATCCCTGGGCAAGAAGCTTCTTGTAGGCTAAGGGCAATTTTTTCTTGTTTGTTTGCTTTTGTTTTGTTTTGTTTTGGTAAAGGGTACTGTACAGCTGTGAGTTGTTAGTAGCCAGCTGTCAGATCATCTAGGGGATGGACACACCATCCCAGGAAAGGAGATTGCTGGGGGGCCCCCAACAGCACTTACTGTAGCAATGATCTTCGTTGATATCATATGGAGCTATGGTTCTCTGAAACACATTTTAGGAAGTATTGTGGCATGTGTCAGGTACTGGAGGGGGAATGGCATGAACACATAATTGCAATACATCAGCTCCATCCAACATTTACTTATTACGGCCTACCTGCTGACAGGCGCTGCGCTAAGTATAGGGTGACCAACCCTCTTGGTTTATACAGGGCTGAGAGAGTTCCCTGGATTCAAACCTCTCAGTTTTAACACCAGGACAGTCCTCGGAAAACCAGGATGAGTTAGTCACTCTAGCTAGGTGCTGGGAACAGAAAGCGGAGTAATAGCATTGCCTACTTCAAGAACCACAGAATCTTCTAAACTCAATGAATGAATTGCCGGGGATTCCTAGAGGAGATGGCTGCTAACTTTGCCTGTGGGGAGTCATGGAGGAGGAGGCCTTACGCTGTCTTGTGCTTTTCTAAAACCACTAGGCTGTACCATTTCTCCTGGGCCCAGAGAACTCCACCTGTGCGCTTCTCCTGAAAGCTCATCTTCTTGCCTGGGGCCAGCCCAGCTCCTGCTCTAGCAGCTACAATCATACTCTAAAAGATATGAAGGCTGCAGAAGTGCTCACAGCAGATTAAGCCTGCTTCTTGATATCTTTCAGGATGGAAGGGGCTATTCTAAATTGCAGCAGGGATATTGAAACTACCACCCACATTCCCTTCTTCCTTCACTCAAAAAATAATGAATACCTACTAAGTGCCAGGCAATGATCTAGCTACTGGGGACACAGCAGTGAACACAACAGACAAAAACTCCTTACAACTTACATTCTAGTGGCAGAGGCAGGCAATCATTGTGACACATGGTGATAAATGCTTTGGTAAAAAGCAGGAAAACAATTTAGGAGGCTAATGAAATCCAGGTGAGAGGGGATGGTGGTTTGGATTGGGGCAGTGGTAGTAGATACAGTAAAATGTATTGGGGTTACGGATGTCTTTTGAAAGTGGAGTGATCAGAATTTACTGATGGGTTAAATGGGGTGTGAAAGAGAGGACTCAAAGGATGACTCCTAGGTTTGTGGCCTGAACAACAGAAGGATGTTGCCAATTAATGTGATGGGGAGAGCTGTGGGAAGAGGAGGCTTGGGAATGGGGGGTAGACCAGAAGTCCAGCGAATAGGCACCCAAGTCCAGAAGTTGAGTAGGCAATTGGATATATGAGTCTGGAGTACAGGAGATGCCTGAGCAGAATACATAATTTGGGGAGTCTTTAATTTCTAGGTGGTCTTGAAAGTTATAAACTTGTATGAGATCACTAAGGGAGAGGTGAAGAAGAGAAGAGAAGAGGTACAACGCCTGAACCTTGGGGAATGAAGAAGGTCCAATACAAGAGACTAGGAAGGAGCAGCCAACAAAGTGAAAGCAAAACCAGGGGTGTGTGTTCCCCTGGAAACCACGTGAAGACACTGTTCCAAAGATGAGGTCATGCTCAGATGCAAATCAAGTAAGATAAAGACGGAGAATTAATCACCGGGTTTAGCAACATGGGGATGATTGATAACCTTGACTAATCTAAGTTTTGACTACTAAAATGGAAAATTATTTCAGATTATGTTATCCTCTGGGATATCTCCCAACTTTCCTTTGAAAAATGGCCCAAGGTTTCCAAAAGAGTGTCAAAGTTTAGCTTTTTTGATTCCCAGACTGTGGTAACCGCAAGGGCGGGGATCTTATTTATCTCAGTATCTCTGGACCTCTGAAAAAATGCTTGGTACAAAATAGATGTTCAGAAAATATTTGACACATAAATGAAATGGATGTGATGTTCAGTATGCAAGTCTCCTCCTTTTCCTCTTTCTTTTCCTTATTATTCTTCTGTATCCTGTCATCTGCTTTTTAAATTTCTCCAAAAGATGAAAGATTTGACCATTCACAGATCTCCATTTTTGATAAAATGAACAATGAAAGACAAGAAAAACATACAACAACAATCATTCCCCGGGAATTGATTGTGCACCTGGCACTAGACCAAGCATTTCACAACTGTAATCTTCACAGTGACACTGTGAGGCAGGCAGTATTGTTCCAATGTTACCATTTTATAGCTTAAAAAATTGAGACTCATGGAGGTTAAGCAACATGCCAGGGTCTTTAGAGTAGTGATGCTATGCATTTCGTTTTCCTTCTGGGCACACGGCTCGATACATTTTCCAGTCTCCCTGGCAGTTTGGTGTGGCCACGTGACTGACTCCATAATGCAAAGTGGGTACCGTGATATGCACCCCGTCCAGGCTTGACCCGTAACAACCTTACATGCATAATCCTCTCTCTTTTTCTGAATACAGAAGCTAAATAGAGCAATCTCTAGGACCTGGTAAAGCCACAAGAAGAAAGGAAACTGGGTCCCTACTCTGTCAAGGAGGACCATTGACATTAGGCTATGCAGGAATAAGAAGTAAATTTATTTTGTTAAGCCATTGAGATTTGGGAATTTGTTTGTTACTGCACCTAGGATTACTTGCCTTAAATGGTTAAACAACTGGTAAGTCTGAAGGCTTATTTTACTGGGCGGAGGCGGGGGGAACTGGAGGTCACAAGCATAGACACCGTGTCAAAGACAAGGGACTTAAGTGACTGCACAATGCATGCTGTGTGCTGAGATCTCTAACCTTCTTCCCCACTTTGATGGCAGGATGCTGCCAGGATCTTTCCCTTCCAGGCCAGAGATGGGTAGAGACTTCTCTGGGGACTCTGACCTCCAGCCAAGAAGAAAGACTGAAAGATACAAACAAAGGGGGTTTCCTAACGCATGGTCTGATAGAGTCAATGCTGACAGGCTCCACTCCTTGGCTGAGAGCTTCTAATCAGGAGTTTTTGGTTCCTCACTTTTATTCATAACAAGCAACAGGGATTATCAGACATTAGAAAAGGCTCTAACATGAAATACAGAAACCACAATAAATGAGCAGAGAATGCAGTGGAGAGGAAATACAGACACGAAGGAAATGAAATGCCAAAGAATCTTTCATTAATGTTTTTAAGAGAGACAAGATAGCCCATGAATGAAATGAGAACAAGATGCTGTAAAATAAAGAAAGGGAAGAAAATGAGTTTTTGGTAATTAAAAACATGAGGGCAGAAATAAAAATCTCGGTAGGACTGGAAGACAAATTTGAAAAATATCACCAAAACTTGAGTAAAAAGACAAAGAAATAAAAATAGGAAAGAAATTATAACACTATTAGAGGACTGGTCCAAAAAGAATTCCAGAAAAAGAGAACTGAAAAAAGCCCAGAGGAAGCGTGGAAACAAGTCTATGAAATAATTTAAGAAAATTGCCCAGCATTGAAGGATTTGTATTGGCTGATCAAAAGTGTTGTCATCTAGGGCTTCCCTGGTGGCGCAGTGGTTGAGAGTCCGCCTGCCGATGCAGGGGACACGGCTTCGTGTCCCAGTCTGGGAAGATCCCACATGCCACGGAGTGGCTGGGCCCGTGAGCCATGGCCACTGAGCCTGCGCGTCCGGAGCCTGTGCTCCGCAACGGGAGAGGCCACAACGGTGAGAGGCCCATGTACTGCAAAAAAAAAAAAAAAGTGTTGTCTTCTAGTGCAAAGGGCATGGAAAAGAAAATCCATCCAATTGGAAAAATCGGAAAAAATCCAATTTCATGATAAAAGTTTATCATGAGATTTCTGATTAGTGGAGATATGAAAAGAGTCTATGAGTTTCTGGAGAGAAAAAAAACAGATTACATTATAAAGGTTCAGGTATCAGAATAGCTTCAGCTTTTCAGTAGTAGTACCTCCCAAAATTCTAAAGGTAAATAACATCCAACTAACAATTATATACCTAGCCAAATCATTCCTTATAATTGAGGGTAGAATAGCAATATTTTCAGATATCTAAGGTCACAAAATGGTCTCCAAAATCCCCTAGAGGATATACTTCAACAAAATGAAAGAATAAATCAAGAATGAGAAAGATGTGGATACAGCACATAGCAGAGACCAAAGAGGAGAGAGGTGAGGGGAATTCCTGGAAGGATGGTGAAGGTCTATCCCAGGATGGCAGCTGTGTCCACACATGACAGGCAACCCACCAGATCTGAGCAGAGACAGACCCACAGAGTGCTGTCAATACCAAGTCACCAGCTAACCCGAGGACAGAACACCTGGGAGGGCGTGGGCTGGGCTCTGGACTAGAACTGGCTTGACCATAGGCTCAGTGACTCCTTGCTCTCTGCCCCATGCCTGGCTGCTTGCATAAGCTGAGGACACTCTCTTCACCCACAGAAATGTCCTGTTTTAACCTGATCTTTTGAGCTGGATGCGGGCCATGTCATTCAGAGCAGCCCACTCTCTCTGACTATACTCCTTCCGCATACCTAGTTCTTGTCCCACACTTGTCTTGCCAGATTAGCTGTCATGTTCTAAGTGAGCTCTATGTTTTGAGGACTCATGTGTGACCTTGTCTGGTGGCTTCCCCTGCAGGGGCTCTTGTACAACATCAGGGAGGCTGGGCCAGACTATGCCCTAGAGACTCAGTTCAGCCTGTCTCCTCCTGTGGGTCTCTATTTAGAGGCGACACGTGCAGGTTTGTGCTGCTGCCCATTTTCCAAAGCTAAACATATAATCTGGATCTTCACGCGTAGGTGAGAGACCCACCCAAAAAACCTCCGTGGAGGAATGATTAACACAGAAGGTAGGATAGTGGTTACTTCTAGATGGGGCTGAAGGGAGAGCCATGTGACTGAGAAGGGACCCAGTGGGTATGTAAGGGACTAGTGATGTTCTCTTTAGTAGCTGGATAGCAGTACACGAATACTTACTTTATTGCTATCATTTGAAATGGTTCTGTATGTATGATCCATTTCAAAATTTTCAAAAGGATAACAGTTGAGCCAAGCAATTGTCTGGGTTCCTTCCAACCATGATGAGCTCTGAGTTTATGAAGCTGAGTGGAATTGATGGACAGAATGAATCCAACGGTACAATTCATTGCAATCTATGAGCTGGCTCTTGGGCGGATGGCACTGATTTGGTATGAATGACTTCAGGTCCTAGAGAAAAGGCTGGTGAACTGCTGATGGAAAATAGGGGTCAGAGGAAACCCTGTGAGGTTTGTTGATCACAAACTGCTTTCATCCTTGTATTGCTTTCCCCTCACCTGGTCTACTCTCAACAGAGTATCCAGAAAGATCCTTGAATAACTTAAGTCAGATCATTTTATTCCTCTGCTCAAAACTCTCCAAAGAGTCCCCCTGTCTTACAGAGCAGAATACTGAAGGAGGCGGCCCTATATGATCTGGCCCCATGTCACCTCTATGACCTCCTTCCCAGCTGTTCCTTCTTCCCCCCTATTTGTTCTGTCTCAGCTACTCTAATCTGCTACTTTTCCACAAAGTGGCCAGGCATGCCTCTGCCCCAGGGCCTTTGCACTTGCCAGCTTCCTTTTCCTGATGAGCTCTACCTCCTGAAATCCCCAGGGCTTGCATTCTCATTTCCCTCAGGTTCCTACTGAAATGTCACTTTGTGAGGCCTTTCCTGGCCATTATTTGTGAAATTTCAACTCTTCATTTTACTCTTAACATCCTTGTCCCATTATATTTTTCTTATTGCATATGTTTTTTGGTTCACTTTTTATTACCTTTCTCCCTCCTCCCTTCCCCTCCACACTAAAACATAGGCTCCATGAGGGCAGGATTTTTGTCTGTTTTGTTCACTGTAATAGTCTTGACACATAGAAGGAGCAACGAGGCAACACTTAAAGTTTTCCTCTTGTCCTGCCTGGTTCCAGGACTCCATTTTCTGGTCTATAGCATTTCCTTACATAAGCAGTAATTAATGGTATGGCTCAACAGTGGATGTTGATAAAGCATCTTCACCCTGAAAAGCATGCACATGCCAAGGTTTATTATGATTAGAAAGACACAAGGGCCTCTGAGAGGCATGGGAATGGCTCAACCTTCCAGGCTCCAATGGCACCTTCTAGATTGCCTGAGCTGCCCTGCTGGCATGCTTCGAGGCCTCTCAGACATAATTTAGCCGATTACTTGACATGCATACTTCTTATTGTCTTATAGCGCTTTCATCAAGCTACGGCTTATGACAGATCAGGACAAGCCTAAGTGAAAACAGAGATTTGCTCTCTCAGCGGAGTGTGTTCCAGCTGACAGCGGAGAAAACACCAAAGACTACTCGGGGCTTAACGGGAATTATTCCTTCTATTTGATTTGGAAGGCTTTGTTCATCCTAAATAAGAAGAATTCAAAGACTTCCTCAAGCCCAGGGACTGAATTTGGTCAGATACCCCATTAGGGATGGAGGATCTGGGCTGACTTTTTAGAAGGCAAATGTGAAACAATAGTGAAAACTTCCTCAGTAGGCAAAGGGAAAATTCCCAACCTACAAAACTCTTTGAATAGACCAGTAGATTTACTGTGTACACAGCAGAGACTTTAGTTACGAAGGAGGGGGAACATACCCACAAAACTTCCTCAACCTAAAGGTATTCACCCGGAGCAATAATTTATCAACCCAGAAATAAAAGATCTGGACAGAAGCATTATGGTTTCTTGGCAATAAAGCAAGTCTGACCGTCTTTGCTAAAGGAAATGACTTGGGCTCTTGTCACAATCCTTATATTTGCACACTGTTTTATATTTTACAAAGCACACACACTCCATTGGTTCACCTTCCCAATAGTTCTGGAAAAGGGACAAGTCAGGAGATACGGTCTCCATTTTGCTGCTGAAGAAACAAGGGTGCAAAGAAATTAAATGATTTGCTTAATGTCATTTGTACAGAGCTGCCCAACTTTCTGTGATGATGGGAATATTCTATATTTACATTGTCCAATATGGTAGTCACTAGTCATAGGGGCTATTGAGCCCTTGAAATGTAGCTAGTATGATTAAGGAGCTAAGTTTTTAATTTTTAAAATGTTTTCATTAACTTCAATTTAAATAGACATTTGTGGCTAGTGGTTACCATAGTGGACAACACAGGAGTGAGTGACTCAGCTGAAACTCCAATCAAGAATGACTGGGGCTTCCCTGGTGGCGCAGTGGTTGAGAGTCCGCCTGCCGATGCAGGGGACGTGGGTTCGTGTCCTGGTCCGGGAGGATCCCACGTGCCGCGGAGTGGCTGGGCCCGTGAGCCATGGCCGCTGAGCCTGCGCGTCCGGAGCCTGTGCTCCGCAACAGGAGAGGCCACAACAGTGAGAGGCCTGCGTACCGCAAAAAAAAAAAAAAAAGAATGACTGAATCCATGGCCATAGCTTCCTAGTCTGGGCAAATTCTAATTAATGATACAAAAGGATGTGAAATTTGTTAAGAATACCATAGCTTTAGGAAAGGGTAAAGTGGAATCGGTCCCAGAGGCATACCTGGGCTTAGACCTACTGCTGCTCGTCATGTAGGCAAATGCCTGCAGCCTGGTTTTTAGAGTAAAGCACTGGATGAAATCTTGTTGCCGTGACACTTGCCATATGATCTCTTTGTGGCTTCCATCTTCAGAGAACAGGAAAAGGCCTTAGCCTCCCAACATATGCTAGGATGGTAAGCACCTATTTAATCTCTGTCACTGCAAAGAGAACAGAGTATCTCCTTTGAAGTGAGAAAAGTTGCCTTGTGAATTTAAGCAATTCTCTTGGGATGGGATGGGAGGGGGCGGGTAGAGTTAGGCCAGGACTCATGTTGCCCAGCAAAGTCCCAGGTCTGAGAATGTGTTCGTATTCCATGTTACAGGGGAGGGAGGGAGGGAGGGAGAGAAAGGGGGCACTCAAACTTAGTGGGAGCTAGTTGTTCATTTGTTTCTATGTCCACATTGTGATTTCAGAACTATTACTATAAAGCAGGGTTTCTTGACCTCAGCACTATTGATATTTTGGGGCCAATTTTTTTTTTTTTCTATGAGAGGCTGTCCTGTGCATTGCAGGATGCTTAGTTACCTCTCTGGCCTTTATACACTGGAGTAGAACCCCATCCCCCAGTTGCGACCGGTGTCTCCAGACATTGCCAAATATCTCCTGGATGTATCCAGGTTGAGAACCTCTTTTGAGTCACCTTACATGAATCTACCCTATCTCATTTTGCTTGGAATATTTAAAAACTCAGGTTCTTTTTTTTTCCTTCCTCTCCAAAGCCCATTGTTACTGTGTTATATTGTTTTTAACTTTTGGTGGCGTTTGGGAAAAGGCATTCAAGTAAATTAAAACCAGAAAAGAGAGTAAGAGCCTTTAATGTCCTTCCCTTCCTTCCCTGATCCAATAATGTTTCAAATATAGCCCAGTATAGAGAATGCATTCAATACATATTTTCTAGACTGTGGGCATGAGTGAATAAAGCTCAAAATATCATGTCTTTCATTTGGGGACACTGAATGGGCCAGACATTAGGTTCTAAATGGTCAGATAGAAAGGCTTGAGGGAATCTGAACTGTGAAAGTTCTATGGGAGGAAATCCTAATTAGAGTCTTTGGAAGATATTCTAGAATCAGGATCCCAGAGATCAGCTACAAAGACAAAACTTCAGGGGTAGGCATCCCATGATCAAGAGCATGAACTTGGAATCAGACGAACCTAGTTTGGATTCTGGCTTTTTTGATTGTTTCGTATGTGACCATTAAGCTTTTGATAATCATGAAGAAAAGTTAGATCTAAAGATAGAGAATCAGAAGAGAAAAGAGGTGGAGCTGGAGCAAGTCAGGAACCGGAGAGGAGGTACAGGATCATTGCTGTTATGAGCTCAATGAGGGCAGGAGGGCTATGCTGGTGGAAGATGCAAAATCGCAGTGAGTCACTTTAATCTGCTGTTGTTTTAGGACGGGTTCTCCAGAAGCATGACAATTTGTGCACAAGTAACTTATTGAGTGTGCTCCCAGGAGAAGCTGGAAGAGGAGTAAGGAAAGTCCATCAGAGAAGAGAAAGCAGTTGGTCAAGGGGACAATTTCAGGCAAAGTTCTAGTCTCAGCCTGATCCTGCAGGGAACTCTGGAGTATGAATGACGTCTTGAGAGTTTGCCCCACCTGGAGGCAAGGGAGCTGGGCTTTCCTACTCCCAACCAGTCAGCCATTGGCTAGAGGCTGCCTTGAGAGGATTTAAACCATTGGGAACTTCTAGCTGTCTGTACATAGGGAAACTGGCTCAGTGGTTCAAGACTATTTCCCCAAAGAAAGTCGTAGATAAAGCAGTTAGAAGTAAAGCACACAGAAACTGGGGATAAACGTACAAAACCAGTATAAAACAGATCTGAGGGAATCCGGGTGTAGCACTGACAGTGTCTGTTCCAGGTCAGCTGAGTTACTACTTGATCAGCATAATTAATAGCCTTGTAAGTGATTGTGAAGTTGTTGAGAACAAAAGAATTGGATGTCTCAGTGCTGATTGGGAAGGATTGAGGCACAGAGCAGGGCTTTGGAGGTGGTGAGACACGGGTCCTGAACTCTCTTAAGGTATTCCTGACCTGCTCCAGCTTCGGGCCCTCAGAGCTTTGCACTCTTGGACTTTTGGCCCATTTTTGTGAATTCAGGATAACTGCCTTTCTGGGCCCCGGGCATGGGCTAGACCAGGCTGGCTAAAAGGCCCAGGGCCCGAGAGACTGATGATTTATAGATTGGCTCTAGATCCTTGGGTTTGTCATCTAATGATCCCAAGGTGGCTTTTGGAGTAGGACAGGCCTGCTCTCGAGCCTGGCTAGGCTCTTATCTTTGGAACATTCGACGAGTCACTTGACCTCTCAGTTTCCTCATCAGCCATGTAAGGCCCGACCTCACAGGGCTGTCAGGCAGACAACAGGACATGAGCTACAATATGTAAAGCACAAAGTAGGTGAGCAGAAAAGAAAAAAATAAAAGGATTTGCTTTCTTCTTCGTACAAATGTCTTTTTGTTGTTGCAGGCATTTGCATCGCTTTGGGGGGAATGCAGGGGCTAGGGTAAAAAAAAAAAAAAAAAAAGAGGAACCTACATTTTGGGTTACTTTTAGGAATTAAAATTTGTAATCATAGTAGCCAGATTCATAAGAAACCACCCATACTTTCTAGGTAAGTATAGCTTATATAATTAGCAGCACCGCAGGCCAAGGCAGCCACAACTGCTGACCCATTGCAAAGCGTGCCATGTGGTCAGCAGCTCAGAAACTAGGGCAGGAAGAAGGCACTGGAGGAGGCCACAGGGCATCTGGGTCTCCCCTGGACTTTTACCTGGGGCGACTGGCAAAGGCAGCTCAGTGTTCTGAAGATTCATATCCAAGTTTATTGGATTTTTATCCAAAGCCAGAACTTGAGATCAGCCACAGTTAATACTGGAGAGATTAACTGTTCCATTAGGAAAGGACGGCCATTAATTAAACCCCAGAGGCTGTTGGGATGAATTACAGCCCAGCAAGAGGGCAGATGGGTCCTGCTCTTAAAGGAAATGGAGGGATACAGAATGAGCTTCCAGTGAGCTCTCTGTAGCTCATGTCCTATTCGCCCTGGTTTAGACAAGATTTATTTTTTTCTTAAAAAGTTTTTGTTCGCAAAGTCTATAAAAGCAAGACCATTTATTATTGGTTCAGCTATGATGGTGGTCCCTGAGCCAATGGGTTCATTGCTTGGTATTCTGAAAAATCAAATATAAAAAACCCAGTATTTTGCTAAATAATCCTCTTCTCCAAGTAGTTGATTTATACATAACACCTTATTTTTAGTGGGAAGCTAGAACGAGTTCATCTAAAACAAAAGGCAAACCTGTGGCCCAGTGCAAAATACACAGGGGCCAGATCAGTCTCTGTAGCTGGCAAAGCTGGCATCACCAGATCCACATGGGGATATTGTTTTCATTAAAAATACTTCAATCAGTCTTGAAGACCCTCAGGAGGAGTCTGAGATTCTGCAAGATGAACTAGCTTCTTCTAGGGCATATCCTATCAGTCAGGGGCTGGCAAATTTTTCTGTAGAGGGCCAGACAGTAAATATTTTAGGTGTAGAGGTCACATGGTCTTTGCCACAGCTACGCAGCTCTGCTGTAGTAGCACAAAAGCAGCTGCAGACAATAGTAAACGTATGAATGTGTCTGTGTTCCAATAAAACTTTATTTATAACAGGTGGTGGGCTGATTTGTCCTGTGGCCCTGGTTTGCCACCTCCTACTGTAGAGCATATGTTGGAAGAGCAATTATAAACTAATGACATTTATTTAAACACCAACATTTTTATTGGGTTAGAAACAATGACTTCAATGACAATTGAGTTATCACAACAATAATATTTTAAAATTACTCTTTTTTTAATAATAAAACAAATACTTTTATTATTGACAAATGGGAAAACACAAAAAATAGAAATATAAAATTACCTATAATGTGTTATGGTAGACAAATTGGGTTTGCTATTCTGACACCCATCCACCCCCTTCCTCCTTGCCACCTTCTATTATAGAGGTTAGAAAGCCAACATTCTTACTATCCCAGTTTCTTTACGCTAGAGATAGTCATAGGGCTCATAAATGTGCAACGGAATGCAAAGGGAAGTCTGTATGGAAGTTTTAGGGGTGGTGGGAGGCCTCCAATATAGTTTTTCCTTCACTGATAAAAGGAGGAAACCATTTCAGGATATTTTCCTTAGCCCCACTCTTCTTCCTGCTTGGAATATGGATGTGATGTCTAGAGCTACAGCAGCTGAATTGTCCCCTAGAGGTGAGAAGCCAACAGATTAAGTCTGACGAAGAGGAAAGACAGAAGGATCCTGGATCTCTAGTGACAGCACTAAACTGAGGTACATTGTCCTGGGTTGTCTGTCACGTCTCAATTCTTGTCATATGAAATAAAAACAAAACCCTGTTTATTCAAGCTATCGATAGTTGCTTTTTTGTGAAATGCAGTCAAATACATCCCTAACTGATTTTCCACAGAATTACTAAATCTTGCAAAAGAGCTTACATCGGGAAATGCTAGTCTAGAGCCGTCTTTGTGTATATGTCCAGATCTAAGCTTAATATTCAATGGGTGGGTAGGGGTTCTTTGGTTTTGAATACTATCAAGTGGATGTTTATTTAAGCTTGTATTTTTAGCCTGGAATAAAGCTTCCCATTCCTTCGCATACAGGTTTTAGTTGTAAATCTGCAAATGGGATGGGGTCTTAACATTTAGGATACCCCTTGGGAGTAGGTACTTAAGAAAATTGTATTACTCTTCCACACTGTAGTGAAAGTTGCTTCTCCTATTAAAAGTGTGGCATCCAATGGAAAGTGAAAATTTAATATCACTATAAATTACTTGCTTGAGGGAAGCTGAGGTTCAGAGAAGTGGCTGCTACCTGGCAGGAGTGGCAGCAGAGTTGAGCTTCCACCTTGAGCATCATGACTCGTGCAGCAGGACAGGGGTCCCATTGTTTCCTGAGGCGAGACCATTTCAGACTCCTTCTGGGCAGGTAACTCAGGCCAAGTTGTCTCATCCAGACAGATTTCAGAAATGCCTCTCCTCCCCCGAGCAAAGGAAACTAGACACCAGGTTGCTATTTGCTGCCTTCTCTGTTCATTTCGAGAGCCATTCCACACTCTCTAAAACACCCCCTTTCAAAAGCAATGATGAGAACGCGCATTTGGAATCTGTAATTGTGGCTTTACTGAACTGCATTTAAAGCATAATATCTAAGAATAAAGACCAGTCACAGATGCCGAATTGCAACCCCTAAAAGGGTCAAGGGTCAGGGAGGCCTCCAGAGGCTAAACTCTGGTTGCATACATGCCTTTGCTTGACAGCGTAAGTCATCTTAAATATTTTTATATGTAAAAAGAAACTTCTACAGGCAAATATTCAGCTGAAAATGTGAAATCCTGAAGCTCGTGTCCAGTATCCATGACCTAGTTTGAAAACTAAATTATTTTGGAGTTTTGTTTCATTTTGGTGAAATTCATTTCGGAGTTTTGGATGAGATTATCTTCTCCATATTAGGCTGGTGGGAATATTCATGTATTTCCTGAATTTTTAGGACAGAGGACGGCAAACTACAATCCGCGGGCTAACTTTGGTCCACCACCGTTGTTTTTTTTTTTTTCATAAATTAAGTTTTATTGGAACACAGCTATTCCCACTCATTTATGTCCTTTCTATGGCTGATTTTGTGCTACGAAGGCAGAGTTGGGTAGTTAAGACAGAGACCATTCAGCTTGCAAGAACTAAAATATTTACTCTGTGGCCCTTAACAGAGAAAGTTTGTTGAGTCTTGGTTTAGAAGAACAAGAATGAAAACTTCCTGTAAACTCACAAAAGGTGGCTGAGTGGAGTGTAGTTGTTAGTAAGTGCTCAATAAATACTTGTTGAAGGAATGAATCAGGGAGAAGACAGGAAAAAAACCTAGGTTTTTAATTCCTGATGCACTGTGACCTTAGTGCCTCTTCGGCGAGGGCTGCCTGTATAAAGGAGGATGACCCACCTGTTACTGAGAACCTACCTTAGGCCATCTTTAGCATGTTACAGCCAAGGTCAACTTTAGGTCCCGCAATAACCTGGCCTGTAGGTATAATGGCTTAGTGATGACTCATTTTCTTGTGTTTGAAAGCTCTTTCATTTCATTTTAGGACTCCAGTTCTGTTCCAGATGGTTGAGGTTGCTGGTCATCTGATTACCTGATAAGTAATACAGCTTTAAGAAACTGTCTATGTAAAAATTATTTTTTATTTACACAAATGTTTAAAAAGTAGTAGAGTTCCTGCCTACCCTTCATTCAACTTCCCCTAAGGTTAACACCTGAAGTCCATAGCACAATGATCAAAACCAAGAAATTAACACTGAAACAAACTATTAACTAAAATATAGATCTAACTCAAATTTGACCAATTTTCACAGAACTCTCTTTTAGGATTGCATCCAGGATCCCATACTGCATTTAGTTATCACGTCTCCTTGCTCCTCTAGGCTATGTCAGATCCTCAGTTTTCCCTTATCCTTTATAACTTGATCCCTTTGAAGACTGTGGATCAGTTATTTTTCAGACTCTCTCTCAATTTGTGTTTGTCTGATGTTTTCTCGTACTTAGACTAAAGTGATACATTTTGGTGAGAATACCACAGAAGTAATGTGTCTTTCTCACTGCATCACTTCAGATGGTACATGATGTCAATACATCTTACAGCAGGTGATGCGGACCTTGATCAGTTGATTAAGGTGGTGCCTGCCGGGTTTCTCCACTTAAAGATATGCGAACACCTAGATGCAGTTAGATATTTCACCTACTGGAACTGTTCTAAATAACTGCTTACATCAAATCCAATTCCATCTACAGTCTTGAGCAGGATAATTTTCTTTTTAGTTTATTAATGATTCTAAATCTCCAGGTTATGTTTACCCACAAAAATCCTTGCAAACTGTCACCATTTTTATTTTGAACTGGACTCTAGCAAGGAAGATCTCACTACTTTCTGTTTTTGCCATCTTATGATTCCTCTTACCCTATGATCCAAAAAAAAAAAAAGAAGAAAAAAGTTTTCTTTGCAATCTACCACTATCTGCACATATTCTTTCTTCCTGTGCAGTGGAAGAGTGTCTTTCCCCCATGTAAGGTCAACTCCTCACCTGTGTGTTGAATCACAGTCCCTCCCATCTCACCAGGTTTAAGAAATGATGATGGATCCTTAGGATGGAAAACCATGCAGCTGGTAAATATTCAATTGTAGACTATTGACATGGGAAAGTCTTCACAATATATTACCATGTAGTTACCATTTCCAGTGCTTTTCATTCTTTTGTGTATATCCATATTTCCATCTGGTATCATTTTTCTTCCATCTGAAAAAGGACTTCCTTTAATATCAATACTTCTTAGAGTTTAACTCTGCTGGTGATTAATTCTTTCATCTTTTATATATCCTCAAAAGTTTTTCTTTTGCCTTTTAAAAACACCTTTATTATGGGCAGAAGACTTAAATAGACATTTCTCCAAAGAAGACATACAGACTGCCAACAAACACATGAAAGAATGCTCAACATCACTAATCATTAGAGAAATGCAAATCAAAACTACAATGAGGTATCACCTCACACCAGTCAGAATGGCCATCATCAAAAAATCTACAGACAATAAATGCTGGAGAGGGTGTGGAGAAAAGGGAACACTCTGGCACTGTTGGTGGGAATGTAGATTAATACAGCCACTATGGAGAACTGTATGGAGGTTACTTAAAAAACTAAAAATAGAACTACCATACAACACAGCAATCCCACTACTGGGCACCTACACTGAGAAAACCGTAATTCAAAAAGAGTCATGTACCACATGTTCACTGCAGCTCTATTTACAACAGCCAGGACATGGAAGCAACCTAAGTGTCCACTGACAGATGAATGGATAAAGAAGATGTGGCACATATATACAATGGAATATTACTCAGCCATAAAAAGAAATGAAATTGAGTTATTTGTAGTGAGGTGGATGGACCTAGAGTCTGTCATACAGAGTGAAGTAAATCAGAAAGAGAAAAACAAATACCGTATGCTAACACATATATATGGAATCTAAAAACAAAAAATGGTTCTGAAGAACCTAGAGGCAGGACAGGAATAAAGACGGAGACGTAGAGAATGGACTTGAGGAAGCAGGGAGGGGGAAAGGTTTGCTGGGACGAAGTGAGAGAGTGGCATGGACATATATACACTACCAAATATAAAATAGCTAGCTAGTGGGAAGCAGCCACCTAGCACAGGGAGACCAGCTCGGTGCTTTGTGACCACCTAGATGGGTGGGATAGGGAGGGTGGGAGGGAGACTCAAGAGGGAGGAGATATGGGGATATATGTATATGTATAGCTGATTCACTTTGCTATAAAGCAGAAACTAACACACCACTGTAAAGCAATTATACTCCAATAAAGATATTAAAAACAAAAAACCTTTTATTGCGATGTTATTCACATACCGTACACTTCACTCATACAGAGTGTATAATTCAGTGGTGTTTAGTGTATTCACAGAGTTGTGTAGCCAAAACCATAATCTAATTTCATATTTTCCTCACCCCCAGAACAGAGCCTGTAGCCATTAGCAGTTACTCTGAATTCCTCCCTCTCCTTGACCTTCCCAGCCCTAGGCAACAAATACTCTACTTTTTGCCTCTGTAGATTTGCTTATTCTGGGTATTTCATATAAATGCATCATACAATATGCAACCTTTTGTAACACGCTTCTTTCACTTAGCATGTTTTCAAGGTTCATCCATGCTGTAGCTTATATCTGTACTTTATTCCTTTTTATCACCAAATACTATTCTATTGCATTCATCTTTGTTTTTAAAAGATATTTATGGTGGGAAAAGAATTCTAGGATGATACTTTTTTTTCCTTTCAAAACTTAAAGTATGTTACTCTACTGTCTTTTGACTTCATTGTTTCTGAAGATAAACCTACTGTTATCCTTTTCTTTGTTCTTCTGTATATAACATGTCTCTTCCTTTGGCTACTTTATTTTTACCTATTTTTTATTTGTATTGAAGTATATTTGGTTTATAATATTGTGTTAGTTTCAGGTGTACAGCAAAATGATTCAGGTACATATATATTCAGATTATTTTCCATTATAGGTTATCACAAGGTATTGAATATTGTCCCCTGTGCTATACAGTAAATCCTTGTTTTTTTAAATCTATTTTATATGTAGTAGTTTGCATCTGTTAATCCCATACTCCTAATTTAGCCCTCCCCTCCCTCCCCCTTTGGTAACCATAAGTTTGTCTTCTATGTCTGTGAGTCTGTTTCTGTTTTGTATATAGATTCATTTGTATCATTTTTTAGATCCCACATATAAGTGATATCATACGATATTTGTCTTTCTCTGACTTACTTTACTTCATATGATATTCGCTCGCTAGGTACATCCATGCAAATGGCAATATTTCATTCTTTTTTCTGGCTGAGTAATATTTGATTGTGTGTGTGTGTGTGTGTGTGTGTGTGTGTATCTATATATATCACATCTTCTTAAACCAACAACTGTTGATGGGCATTTAGGTTGTTTCCATGTCTTGGCTATTGTAAATAGTGCTGCTATGAACATTGGGGTGCCTCTATCTCTTAGAGTTAGTATTTTCATCTTTTCGGGATATATGCCCAGGAGTGGTATTGCTAGATCATATGGTAGCTCTATTTTTAGTATTTTAAGGAACCTCCATACTATTTTCTACAGTGGCTGCTCCAATTTACATTCCCATCAACAGTGGAGGAGGGTTCCTTTTTCTCCACACCCTCTTCAGCATTTGTTACTGTAGAGTTTTTGAGGATAGCCATTCTGGCCTGCGTGAGGTGGTACTTCATTGGGGTTTTCATTTGCATTTTTCTAATAATTATCAATGTTGAACATCTTTTCATGGGCCTGTTGGCTGTCTGTATGTCTTCTTTGGAGAAATGTCAGTTTAGGTCTTCTGCCCAGTTTTTGATTGGGTTGTTTTTTTTTTTGATACTGAGTTGTATGCTGTTTTTATATTTTGGAAATTAACCCCTTGTTTTTGCTCCTCTGGCTACTTTAAGTGTTTCATCTTTTTTACTTCTTTTGAGAAATTTGATTAAGATGTACCTTGATGTATTTTTTTCATATTTATTGTATTTGGGATTAACTGAACTTCTTGAATTATAAATTGAATTGAATTGAACTACAAATCTTGGATTTATAGCTTTCAAGAAATTCAGAACTTTTTTGAGTATTATTTCTTCAAATATTTTTTCTGTCCTAACTTTCCCCCAGTCCTTAAAATGGCAGAACTTATTCATCTTATAACTGAAAGTTTGTACCCTTTGGTCTTTTTTTTTTTTTTTGCGGTACACGGGCCTCTCACTGTTGTGGCCTCTCCCAGTGCGGAGCACAGGCTTCGGATGCGCAGGCTCAGCGGCCATGGCTCACGGGCCCAGCCGCTCCGCGGCATGTGGGATCTTCCCGGACCGGGGCACAAACCCATGTCCCCTGCATCGGCAGGCGGACTCTCAACTACTGTGCCACCAGGGAAGTCCTTTGGTCTTTTTTATACCTTCCATGCCTCTACTTAACTGTGGAAAACAGTTATATATATATATATATATATATATATATATATATATATATATATATATATATATATATATATATGAATGTAGTTATAATAACTTTTAATGTTCCCATTTGCTATTTCTAATATCAGTGTCAGTTCTAGGTTTGTGTCAATATGTTGATTATTCTCATTATGTGTCAAAGTTTCCTGTCTCTGCAAGCCTGCTAATCTTTGACTGGATACCAAATAGTGTGAATTTTACCTTCTTGGTTGCCGGCTATTTTTATACTCCTGTAAATATTCTTGACCTTTCTTCTGGGACATAGGTAATTGGAAATAGTCTGATCCTTTTAGATCTTCCTTTTAAGCCTATGAAATGGGACCAGGGCAATATTTAGTCTAGGGCTCCCTGTTCTATCCACCAGTCCTGAGACAAGACCCTTCCAAGCACTCCATCCAATGCCCTGTGATGTATGAAGTTCTCCAGTTTGACTCTTGGGAGTAGATACTCTTCCCTGCCTGTGTGAAAGCTGTGTGCTGTTCCCTCTCATCCTTTTGGATGACTCTTTTTCTGGCCTCAGATAGTCTTCTCACATGCCCACACCGTTCAGGTTTCTGCTGAATACTTAAGAAGAGTCCTCTGTGGCTCTCTGGAGTTTTCTTTCTGTGCAACTATCTCCCCTACAGGACTCCGTCCCGTCCTAGCTCCCTCAGTTCCTGGATTCTCAGCTCTGTGTCTTCAACTTAGGAAATTCATGGGCTGTTACCTGGGCTCTCCCTCTCTCTCCCATGGCCTGGGAACTCTTTCAAGACAGAAGCTAGGAAAACCATTGGCTCACCTTGTTTTCCATCTAGTCTTCATTGCTTGATGTCCATTGTCTTCAAAAGCGTTGTTTCATATACGTTTTTTAAGTGATTTCAGTTGTCTCTAAAGGAGGGTGAATCTAAGTTCCTGTTACTCCACCTTGGCTGCAAGTGAAAATCCTTCATCGTAGAGTTTTAAAGCCAGAAAGAACCTCAGGGCAACTCTTCTTTTCATGAAAGCACTGAGGCTCCACCGATTCCTGTGGTCTAGATTAGAAGGAGCCCTGAACTTGGCTGGGATGCTGTGTTCTCATCTTGCTTCTCTTATTAACTACTTGTGTGCTCTTAAGTAATTTGCTCAAGAAAGAAAGGATTGGGCTTCCCTGGTGGTGCAGTGGTTGAGAGTCCGCCTGCCGATGCAGGGGTCACGGGTTCATGCCCCGGTCCGGGAAGATCCCACATGCCGCGGAGCGGCTGGGTCCGTGAGCCATGGCTGCTGAGTCTGCGCGTCCGGAGCCTGTGCTCCGCAACGGGAGAGGCCGTGACAGTGAGAGGCCCGCGTACCGCAAAAAAAAAAAAAAAAAAAAGAAAGAAAAAGAAAGAAAGGATTGACCACTGCTACTTCCCCTGCTTGTCCTTCTTCGCCATCTCAGGAGTCACTGAAAACAGTTTACCAAAGACTATTGACTTTAGTGTATCAGCAATTTAAAATTGTTCCTCCCATGTCATAGTTCAAAACTGATTAGAAATATGAGGGTGGCTCTATCGATGTTGCTCCACTAAGAAATGACAGTTGACAGACAAAAGGAAATAACAAAATGATCATTTAGTGGGACCCTTGAGTACAGAGCTATAGCCTTCTAGACCTCACCTGAGTGCTTTATAAAGCAGTGAAGTGCACAATACTTACTAAAAATTTCCATCCGAACAGTATGGAAATTAACAGTAACCTGAGCTCCCTACCAGAGTCCTTAAATTGAACCTTATAGATATCAGAACTGGTGGGCGATAGGACAGTGCTGTATGTATATGTATATGTCTAGCCATGATGTTGAAAAGCAGCTCTTCAGAGCCCCCTCTAGAGCCCCCCCGTATACACCTTGGCTTAGTTACTCCCTGACACCTCACCCTGCGTGTTCTCTTGAGAGCGTTTATCACAATCTGAAATGGCCTTGTTGACCTCTTTCTTCTTGCTCTCTACCTCCACCCTTATGCCCACCATTTGGGTGTGAGCTCCCTGAGGGCCCAGGCCTCCCTCACTGCTGGGTTTAGTTCTTCACCCGGGGCCTGGCACACAGTGGGGTCTCACTGAGGATTCCCTGGGTTGATGAATGAAAGAGTGAAGCCCCTACAGGAATTCAGTACCACTAGGATGGAGCAGGACAGCAAGAAACTGAACTCGTGTTGGAAATTCTCCGTCCACCATCAGTTCTGACCTAAGCTGTGTTCATTCGTTTATAAAGCATTTACCAAGGACTGACTCCGTTGGAGGTTCTGCACTGTGCCCCAGACCTGGGACAGTTTACTCACGTGGCCTGGACCTTATTTTCTTCCCCTGCCGATGGAGACAGTGAGATCTACCTCACAAGATAGTCATGTACGGAAAACACGCACAGCTGTGCTCTACGTCCATGTAAGAGACGGTTGACATCTGTTTTTACATAACTTTATTTTGAATTTCTAATCCTTCTAGAAGAATCTTTATGACCTCAATCTGGGAAGACTTATATGTCTTCCTATATTTATTATGGAAGTCTCTCTGCTGATATAACCAACTATAGTGATTTTTCTTTACCTTTTTTTCTTTTTCTTTTTTTTCCCTAAGCCTTTTGGATTTTCTCAGGGAATGATAAGATGTCTTCATCCTCTCTTGACACCTCTCCCTGAGATTTACGAGTGTAGGAGGACTGTTTGGAAGTTGGCCACTGCAGAGGAGAAGAGGAGAAAGGAAAATTTGGTGTTTGCACGTTGCCTTGGTTACAAGCATCCTCTCCCTTCTGATGAGGGCCTGCCCTCCCAGATAGCTTGGTTTTAATTTCCCCTTTGAAATGGGGACTGGACCTCGTTGCCAATTTAGCTGGTCAGCTGCTTGGCAGATTCTGGCCCCCTGAGGCCATTTCTTTAGGTCAGGCTACTCACTGGCCCTTTTGCAGCCATGTCTCCTTGGTCTAAGTTTTGATTTGGGTTAGGATGAAATGGACTTATCACTGCTGCTTCCTGCTTACGCTAAAAGAACCACTCTGGCCACGATGGTGCTGTTGGATGGGGTGTCACCCCAGGAGATAAGAATGTGATGAAACTATCCTATCAAATGAAATACCCTGTGTTTTAATGGATGCATCGCACGGCTGGATGTCACGAAACTACTTCGATGTGAAAGGTGACCCCATGTGAGGGAGAGAGTGCTGATATAGTTGTAGGCGGGGTCTGAGAGCTAGGCTTCACATTGGGGTGACACAGTCTGGTTGGTTGTATGGATCTGGGCAGGGTCTTCATTGGTCAGATGGAATTAGCTGCCCAGGTTCTGTCCCTGAAGGTGTCAGGAACTGCTTATGGGGCAGTGAATCAAGGGAAGGTTTTGTGGGCCAAGGTGAGTTGGCAGAGAGGGACCTAGAAGGATGTGAATATGCAATTATTAAGCTAAAGAAGAGAGAAGAATGTAGCAGACAAGAGGTAGAGCAGGGCATCAAAAGCTAGGGGAAAAGTGAGCTGTAAATTGAAATGATGGGACTCAGGAAGAATTATAACTGGGGGAGAGAATGAGTGGTAATGAAAAGGGTGAGAGAAAGAATTTTAGGGCAAGATGTGGGGTGAAGAGGCTGGTATTCAAGAATCTGAAATCACAGATGCTGGACACCTACTAGGGCATCTCTCGGATGGAATCCCAGGCGGATCACTTTTAGGTGTACAGGGATGGGGGCGCATGGCTTCCTCATTCTGAGAATTCAGGTCAAACCACGGTAGTGTGAAGATGATATTCGTATATGTGACAATGCCTTGTAAGCTGTAAAGCAGTTCAACTGTTAGTGATTATTGATGTTTACTCTATGATAATAACAACCATGTGTATCTTTCCCCTTCCCAGGCCCCTGGGAGGATCTTTTCCTGCCAGCTGGCCTTAGTCAAGTCGCCTGCATCCATCAGAGAGGTTCTAGCAGTGGAACCGACAAAGAAAAAGGGCCAGCCCCTCCGATCTTCTCTTCCCAGTGGTCTCCTTTGCCCTTACGCAAAATTGGAAGAGGCTGGGGAGGAATAGCTTTTTCTAGGCCAAGAAACTGTCCTATTGAGCCTTTCCTCCAGAGCAATGGGGCTCTTCTCATCCTACGTTCACATAACCAGAAGGCCGTTGAAGAATTCTTCCAAGTACAAAATGATTTCCTGGAAAATGACTCGCTATCTTCCCCGTTAGAGATACAGGCAGCTGGTAACTCAATAGCAGCCTCCCTTGCTGAAATGAAAATCGTAAAGTTCTGCACTGTGATATGCATGCAAAGTGCCAGGCACTATTAGCAGTGATAATGAGGTGAAGACATTCAGGCCAAGAACAGTTGAGTAACTTGTCCAAGGCCACACAGCTCATACAAGGCAGAACTGGGTTTAGAAGTCCGGGTGTGGACTTCGTATCCCATTCTGTTTCTTGGCCTCTTAAATGTCACACTGTCATCTTTGGGATATTATATCAATGACCCCACATCGTCACCCTATTTCTGGAAGAAAGAGTATGTCCTTTGTGAGCCATGCTCTTCAGTATTAAAGAACGCGTTTTGAGTCTGGGGCATATTGTGAACAGTGTTTAACATTCTTGAACTTGAGATCTGGTCATCATGGTCTGCTCTCTTTGATGGTAAGTTAAACATCAAGGCTGTAATAATAGACTCTGCATGTCTTAATAGAGAATAAAAGCCGGGCACTTTGCACGTGCACAGGAAATTCCTTTAAAATAATCAAATATTAGGAGCTTATTTTTTATTCTTAAAATAAGAAGTTGATTTATCTTTCAAAGTTCCTTTCCAGAGCTCTCCTTAAACAGTATATTTTTCAGATGGCTGTAACATTAATGTCTGTTCAACCACATGTGTAAGGCACAAAAGCCCATATTCACCCAGATGATCATTAAACCATCATCTTCTTTCCTCTGGATCGTTGCAGGAGCCTCTTAACTGGTCTCCCTGCTTCTGCCCTGCCCATTCTGCCCCTCCACCCCTGCCTTCTACTGGTCTTTTCTTCACCTCGTACTCAGAACGAGCCCTTTGAAATGAATGTCTGAACATTTCACTCCTTCCCTGCTTTGTTTCTTCTTTCTAGGTCTTGTCTTCATTCAACAAATGTTTGTGGAGCCCTTACACTGTGCCAGGAGCTGTTCTAGGTGCTGGGAATATATAGTATACTACATTAATATTATAACATATAAATATTATAATACAATATATTATATAACACTTTAAATTAATATAGATATTAATATATTTTCTCTATATATCTTTATTTATAAATATTTGTATTTATTTATAAGCGAGTAAATCATGTTCCATGATTTGACATTCAGATGGTACCATCTTTACCTAAACTTAATTAGCACAGCTTTTGTGTCGCTCCATGCCCAAGTGACTGCAGCTCCTTGCTTAAGAACTAACACATTTTCCCATCTTGTTTGCCAGATGCAGAAGATAACCCATTGCAT
This sequence comes from Globicephala melas, assembly GCF_963455315.2. Lineage (NCBI taxonomy): Eukaryota > Metazoa > Chordata > Mammalia > Artiodactyla > Delphinidae > Globicephala > Globicephala melas. The sequence continues at coordinate 16,242,958 of NC_083323.1, forward strand.
CTAGGAGCAGATGTATCGCCTTGGAATCCTCTTTCCCCATTATGCTGCTCCCAGCACTCACATCCTAGCTGCCAACTCTTTAACCAAAGCTTCATCTACGGGTAGTATCATGATCAGAAACTTCAGAGCTGGGAACGTTGAACAATAAACTGGTCGCCAGTGACCTCATAACTGTCAACAGAAGACTCAAAGACAAAAGTTTAGGAAAGAAAAGAAGTCGACTTGTGACAAGTGAAGGGAGTCTGACTTCAGTAGGACCACCTCTTCCCATAGAAAACACAAAGCTATTTAGAGAACAAAACCACAAGATTCTCAAGGTTACCAAGCATACATCAGTCTGTTTGTGATAGGGAAAAGGCAGCATTCTGATGTGATTATCACATACAGAAAGAGTGTGACATATCTTCAGCTCTCAGCATTGCAAAAATCAGGAATATAGTTGCTCTCGCTGGGGATCCATGCTAATGTGGAAGTGCTCAAAGTTTCATTTATTCAGGCAACCTGAACCAGGCATAATTTTTTTTATTACTTTCAGGGTGCAGTGCTCATGTGTAAATCTTTCCCCCCTCACTGCAGAACATGCTATGCATGTTTATTAATAATGGCCATGGGGCAAAAAGTCAGTCAAAATTTCCTTGGTCACAGGGTTCAGCTTTGGCTCAGGACACAGCTCGTGCTATTGTTCTTCTTACTGGGTTTCTTGTTCCCCTCAACTGATCACCCATTTAACTAACAGGCGCTTCCATTCACTGAGTACCCATTAATGCGTGGGACCAAGGTGGGCCCTTCCTGTGATCACAGCTAACATTTATTGAGCTTTACTCTTCTGTTCTAAGCACTTTACATGTATGATCTCATTCAATGCTACAACAACCCAAGAGGTAGTTACTATTATAATCCCCATTTTACAGATTAGGAAACTGAGGCACAAGAAGGTAAGCAACACACAGCAAGTAAGCAGAAAAGCTGAGATTTTTAAAAATTTTATTTATTTAATTTACTTATTTTTGGCTGTATTAGGTCTTTGTTGCTGCGCACGGGCTTTCTCTAGTTGCGGCAGCGGGCGCTACTCTTCGTTCTGGTGCGCAGGCTTCTTATTGGGTGGCTTCTCTTGTTGTGGAGCACGGGCTCCAGGTGCTCAGGCTTCATTAGTTGTGGCTCACAGGCTCTAGAGCGCAGGCTCTGTAGTTGTGGTGCACGGGCTTAGTTGCTCCGAGGCATGTGGGATCTTCCTAGACCAGGGCTCAAAACCATGTCCCCTGCATTGGCAGGCGGATTCTTAACCACTGCGCCACCAGGGAAGCCCGAAAAGCTGAGATTTGAACTCAACTCCTGAGTCCTACCTATGCTATGCTGTTCCTACCATATTTGCATATTATTTTATTAAATCCTCACACGACCCAGTGACACGGGCATTATTACTCCTAAGATACAAAAGAGGAACAGAGAGTTTAACTCACTTGCTAAAACTATACAGAAAATGGCGATGGGGATTTGTATCTGGAACATTTTGTCTCCCAGATTTTCCAGTACACTCTCATGATGCCTTTAAGACACCCTGATTCCTGCTGGCCTCTATGTGGCCTTTGGGCAGCCCACGAGGCTTGACCCTGTGATGTATGACTCACTCGGTCCCTCGTGCCAATGTTCAGACCCCTGAGATGCATGGATTCCTTGAAAATGCTGTGATTAAGGATGAAGGCATTCTCTTTTATTAAAAGAAACCATTCGCTTCCAAGGATCAGTTCTATATTGAGATTCAGTTCAGGCTTCACTAAGAGACCTCAGTCTACACAGCCCTGCATTGCAGGTGCATTTGGGGTCAGGGAGAGAGAAGAGAATTTGTCTAAGGTACAGCTGCCTTCTTCATTTTGATAAAGTACATCTTTAATTTGATTGTAGTTGACAGTTGTGATGCCATTCTTTTTTGTTAAATTTTAATTTTTTTATTGAAGTATAGTTGATTTACAATGTGTTAGTTTCAGGTGTGCAGCAAAGTGATTCAGTTATATATATATTATATATATAATATATATGATATAATATATATATTCTTTTTCAGATTCTTTTCCATTATAGGTTATTACAAAATATTGAATATAGCTCCCTGTGCTATATAGTAAGTCCTTGCTGTTTATCTCTTTTATATATAGTAGTGTGTATCTGCTAATCCCAAACTCCTAATTTATCCTTCCTCCTCCGCCTTTGATAATCATAACTTTGTTTTCTATGACTGTGAGTCTGTTTCTGTTTTGTAAATAAGTTCATTTGTGTCATATTTTAGATTCCACATATAAGCGATATCATATGATATTTGTCTTTCTCTGTCTGACTTACTTCACTTAGTATGATAATCTCTAGGTCCATCAATGTTGCTGCAAATGGTATTATTTCATTCTTTTTCGTGGCTGAGTAGTATTCCATTTTATAAATATACATCTTCTTTATACATTCATCTGTCGATGGACATTTAGGTTGCTTCCATGTCTTTAGCTGCCTCCATCATAGAACTTATGATCTGACTGAGGATATAAAAATGACACTGAGACACAGGTGTGTACTGAGCTGTGTGTTACTCATGGGATGCTATAGAAGTTCACCGGAGGGATGCCTATCTCCTGGACAGGCTTCTTGGGGGATGAGGACTTTACAGGACATGTAGAATCTGGATATAAGCAAGATATTTCAACAAACAAGAACAAAAAGTTTGAAGAGGAAGCCAGTGCAAAGATGTGCTTGGTAGCAGGGAGAGGGGAACTGCTATTTCCTGAGACCCTCTATATGTGAGACGCTGAGCTAGGCCTTCAATAGACATTATTTCAATGACTCTTCAAATTAGCCCTGTGAGATGGGTGGCATTACCCCCATTTTACAGATGAGGAAACTGAGACCCAGAGAGGTTAAGTCATTTGTTTTAGACCATACAGCTCTTGAATGGTAGACTGGGGTTCAGACTCAGTCTTGGCTGGTGCCCAAACTCATGTTCTTCCCACACCGCTCCCTGGGAGCAAAGATCTACACAGACAGCTTGACTCCTGGGATGGTCAGTTGTATGTCAGCTTGACTGAGCCATTGGGTGCTCAGCTATTTGTTAAACATTATTCGGGGTGTCTCTGAGGGTGTTTCTGGATAAGAAAAACATGTGAACAGGTAGGTGGAGTCAGGCAGATTGCCCTCCTCAGTGTAGGTGGGCCTCACCCAATCCATTGAATAGAACAAAAGGGCTGGGGAGGGAGTGATCTCTGCCTGACTGTCGGTGAGCTTGGACATCGGTCTTCTCCTGCCTTTGGACTCGGACTCGGATTGAAATTTACACCATCGGCTCTTCTGGTTCTCAGGCTTTTGCACCTGGACTTGAAAGTACACCGTCCACTCTCCTGGCTCTCCAGTTTGGTGACGGCACATCCTGGGACTTCTGGCTTCCATGCCCATGTGAGCCAATTCCTTATAACCTCTCTCCCTGTCTCTTTAGCCGGGTTCTACTTCTCCGGGAAACTCAGAAGGCGAATACTTTGTGATCTCACGTCAAAAGATACTTCTGCTTTTGATGAAGCTGCTTGGTGAAGGGACAGCTGCTGAGCTGGGGCCCCTAGCATGACAGGTCAGAGGTCTGGGCCCTTAGGGTTAAATGTGATGGACAGGACTATGGCATGGTCGACCAGCTGGGCCCAGCAGAAGACAGAGGTAGGGCCTAGAAGCAGAGGCTGGAGCCTGAGGATGTGTGTTTAGGAGGGTGAGTGAACCTGATGCTGCCCAGGGAATACAGCTGACCTCTTGGAAGCGTGGGGTGGGCACAGTCAGTTTGATTCCACAAACTGTGTGACAGGCAGGCCCTGTGCTAGTGGGTAGGCATTACCAAAGTGAATCAGACACAAGCCTGGCCATCATCAGGCTCACAAATGAGTTTGCCTGGATGGGCAGAGAGAGCATTTCAATACAGCTTTACATGTGCCGCTCTGCTTTCAGCCTCCGTTTATTTGGCTTTGACTTTGGAAGATCGCCGATTGCTGAGTGCCTCTTCTGCGTGGTCTTTGGCATCTGGCTGTGTCTGTGTGATCTATGATCCTATGACCCTGCAGGTTACAGCATGTCTACTCAGTGGAATAGTGAGTCACATGATCGAGCTGTGTCACTTGATTCATTCTTGAATATGCATTTTCGAATAGAGGACCACAAGGCAGATATATCCTGGAGTGAAAATTCTACGCCTGTGTTTGACATATTGAAATTCTATTAGTCTCCTGGAGCAAAGAGGGTACTTGTTATTGCAAAATGCTTTAATAACTAATGATGGCAATAAAAGTTATTAATTTAAAATATAAAACAGTTATCGGACCTTTCAAATAGTAAAGAGACAGTGTGACGCTAATATAGATATTTTAAAAGGAGCAGGTTAGCAAGGTAACTTTAAAAACAAGTTAATAGCCTTTTTGATCCAACAAATGTTTACAAAGTTTGAATAACTATACATGACAGAATAATAGAGATAATAGAGTTTAGATTAGAATGCTAATGCTCGTAGATTTGATATGCTACTATTTGTAATACTACTTAAATATCCTTTAAAAATTAGATTGAATTTTTTGATATTTATTTCCCATTAAGGCCATGAAGCTTCTGAGAAAAAGTTTTGTTTGGACTGCCTTACCTCTTGTGAGGATGAATTTTAAAAATTAAAATGCCAATTTTGGGCTTCCCTGGTGGCGCAGTGGTTGGGAGTCCGCCTGCCGATGCAGGGGACACGGGTTTGTGCCCCGGTCCGGGAAGATCCCACATGCCGCGGAGCGGCTGGGCCCGTGAGCCATGGCCGCTGAGCCTGCGCGTCCGGAGCCTGTGCTCCACAATGGGAGAGGCCGCAACGGTGAGAGGCCCGCGTACCGCAAAAAAAAAAAAAAAAAAAAAAGCCAATTTTCCTTCCTCAAAGAAGAAAAAAAGTCTCCAAAATCACGTGAAATAACATCTATGATGAATCCTCTCCTCTTCAACCTAGACTTGAAAGATATACAAAACAGGAAGAAAATAGGAGCGTGTAGGATACTCAAACTTCATTTTCATTCTAGTGGGTCAAACTGTTAAAGAAACAGACTTGACAGAAGTCCATCTTAGCTTTGGGGCAGTGGTGGCTTCACTTTGGTTAGTTCCTATGGGGCCGGGGGAGTAGGGGTGAGGGGAGAATAGCCAGGCCCCTAACATGGTACCAACATCCATGCCAGCAGCCCGCCTACTGGCACCACCAGCCAGGAAGAGCCTTGCTTCTCCACTGCTGCAGGTGACAGTGTCTCAAATAGTCACCATGGTGACTGCTGGAGTGGACAGTGCTGAGAAATTATTGGGCCAGCACACTAATGCCACAAATATAAAATGCAGCTGCTAATATTTTTAATAATAAAATTGTAATATTGTCAGTTGTTGATCGAATTTCAGATTCACGCTGTAGCCTACTTTGCACCCCTTCAGACCCTTCCAGCCTCACCCACCTTATTCTAGTACCACTGTGGCCTCAGCTCTGAGAGGTGCCCAGCTTCCTGTAGGTGCCTCCGGGTGGTGCCCAGGCTCAGGTCCACGCATGAGCCTCCCACCTCCTGCCTGGGCTTCCCTGCTGGCACCAAGGGACGCTGCTGGATGCCCTGCCTTAGCAATCTGGAGTCCAGGGGAGATACTACCCCCTAAGGTGGGCACTGACCAGCTGATGATGGGCACTGGTGAATAAATTCTTCCCCTTTCTCTTTGCCACAGAGAGTCCTGAGACTCAGTGCATGTGGTTCTCGGGGGATGGTCCCAAAACCCACAGCGAGCCCCACTTAGCTGTGGCCAGTTCAATAATGCATCCTCTCCTTGGCTCCCCCTGTGGTAGTTTTAAAGGTGAGTTGACAAATCCTTTGATACTTCTCCCCTCAACAGGTAGCGTTTTATTCTTTCTACTTGAGCGTGGGTGGACTCAGTATCTGCTTCCAGAGAATGGAATTCAGCAGACATCATGGAATATCACTTCCAAGATTAGGGTATAAAAGACTATGGCTTCCTTCTCGGCTTCTTTCTCGTTATTGGCTGAATTTTGTGCCTGCCCCTGCCCCCCTCAATTCATATGTGGAAGCCTTAATCCCCAGTACCAGAATATGACTGTTCTTGGAGATAAGGTTTTTAAAGAGGTGACGAAGTTAAGTGAGGCCATTAGGATGGGCTCTACTCCAATAGGACTGGTGTCCTTATAAGAAGAGGAAGAGATACCAGGGATGTGCACACACAGAGCAAAAACCACGGGGACACGGCGAGAAGCTGGCCATCTGGAAGCCAAGGAGAGAGGCCTCAGGAGAAATCACCCCTGCCCACACCTTTGATCTTGGACTTCCAGCCTCCAGAACTGTGAGAAGTAAACTTCTGCTGTTGAAGCCACCCAGTCTGGGGTATGTTGTTATGGCAGCCCAGACAGACGAAGATGCAATCTTTTTCTTTCAGATTGCTGACTCTGGGGGGAAACCAGCTGCCGTGTCATGTGAGCGGCCCATGAAGAGGCCCAGGAGGTGAGGAACTGAAGTCTCCTGACAGCAGACACATGGGTGGGCTTGCAGAAATCAGAGCCCCAGCTGACAACGTGACTGAGCCTGCAAGAGACGCTGGACCAGAACTACCGGCCTGCACAGCCTGGAGATTCCTGACTCTTACAGACTGTGTGCGGTAACAGTGGGGTTTTTTTTTGTTTGTTTTTGTTTTTTTTTTTTTGCGGTACGCAGGCCTCTCACTGTTGCGGCCTCTCCCGTTGTGGAGCACAAGCTCCGGATGCGCAGGCTCAGCGGCCATGGCTCACGGGCCCAGCCGCTCCACGGCACGTGGGATCCTCCCGTACCGGGGCACGAACCCGTGTCCCCTGCATTGGCAGGCGGACTCCCAACCACTGCGCCACCAGGGAAGCCCGTGTTTGTTGTTTTGAGCCACTGATTTTGGTGTTACTTGTTTCTCAGCCATAGAGAACTAATGCACCCTCCTTCCCTGCCTCGCTGCCCTGGTCTTCACCCCTACATCCCTTCGGGGATGGTCCTGTGGAACAGCATCTTTCCCGCAGACCCTGTGCCTCAAACCCTGCTTTCTGGAGAGAGACAGCAAGATGATCCAAAATTTCCTTCCATGATGGTCGTAGCCCGACATGGCTCTGGCTGAATACTGCCCTTTTTTTCTTTTTAAAGATTTTTTTTGATGTGGATCATTTTTAAAGACTTTATTGAATTTGTTACAATATTGCTTCTGTTTTATGTTTTGTTTTTTTTGGTTGTGAGGCTGTTTTGGTGGGATCTTATCTTCCCAACTAGGGATCGAACCGGCACCCCCTGCATTGGAAGGCAAAGTCTTAACCACTGGACTACCAGGGAAGTCCCTAAATATTGCCTTTTAGCATTTGGCCATTGGGGTCAAAATGTGTACTCAGTGCACCTCTAAGTCATTTCATGAATCATCATTTATCAGTCAAGCAACTACGTTGGGCAGGAACGGTGTTAGGCTTGTGATAAGATAGTCAGCAAGAGTAGACGTGCTCCTTTCCAGGACTTGGGGGACAGCCTTGAAGCTAATACGTCTGACCTGTCATGGTGACCCATGCAGCTCCAGCCTCCCATGAGCCCCTGGAGTGTGCACTTGGCAGGCCTAACCTCAAGGCCCAGAGCCCTTCCTTCCAGCCTCTCTTTCATGAAAGGGCCACTCATGATGCTCAAGACCTCAGTTCCCTGAACCTGCAGATCTAGGGGCCTGTGTCCTCCCCTTCCTTCTTTCAGTAAGTGTTTGCTGAGAGCTGTTCTTTGGGAGACGAGATGGAACAGAGGTTACAAGCCGGGACTCAGGAGTCAGGCTGCCCAGGTGCAAATCATGGCCCTCACTCATTAGCTGTGAGACTTGGGCGGGGTAGGAAACCTCTAGGTCCCCATCTGTGGAGTAACAGTAGGTACTCATAGGCTTGTTGCCAGTATTGATGCTGATCACGTACTTGTGGTGCTCAAGAGAAGACCTGGCACGTAACAAATGCTAGCAATTGTTCAGGGCTAGGCACTGGGAGGGAGCCAAACAAGATGAGTTTGTACCCCCAAGAAGCTAATGAACATGAGGTCCAACTGTTCCCAGGCCGTGGAAACAGTACCTGGGCCTGGCCGTGCAAGCACAGTGCAAGCTTGTTGAATGAATAAGTGAAGGGGGTCTAGGCTAAATAATAGCCCCCAACAATGTCCCCATTCGAATCCTCAGAACCTGAGTTGTTGCTTCTCAATGTAAAAGGAACTTTGCAGATGTAATCAAGTTAAGGATCTTGAGATGGGAGATTATTCTAGATTATCTGTGTGGGTCTAATATAATCACAAGCATCCTTATAAGAGGGAAGTGGGAGTGTCAGAGTCAGAGGAGATGGGATGATAGAAGAAGAGGCTGGAGAGATGTGACCAGAAGCCAAGGAATGCAGGTGACCTATAGAATTTGGAAGAGGCAAGGAATAGATTCTCCTCTGGACCCTCCAGAACGAATCAACTCTGACCTGGAAGATTGATTCTGGACTTCTGGCCTCCAGAACCATTAAGAGTAACTTGCGTTGCTTTAAGCCACTATATTTGCAGTAATTTGTTAGCAGCAACGAGAGAACTAATACACCAGTGTCATACTATTAGGGGACTGGGCGATGTGAGTTCCCCTCACAAAAGGGTAAGAGGTGCCAGGCCTCTCAGGGAGACCCAGCCAGGTGCCAGCTTGACAGGTTTAGGAAGGGAGAGAGCCCACGTTTCAGGAGGTGAGGGCTCCCAGCTCCCCTGCCAAGTCCCCAAGCAAAGGGCCTCCAGGGGAGGAGCTGTAGCATCTTCCACTGTGGCCATCCCAGGAGTGGCCTGGATGCCCAGAGCAGGGCTCTCTATTTCTAGACAACAGGAAAGGTTGGAATACCTTGCGAAGTACGGCAAACTCTGTGTGGGACGCTCACGAGAACAGTACCAGGATGATAGTGTTCCACGGCCGAGATACCAGAGAGCAGGTCCACGCAGGCCCACAGAGTCTCACTAGAGGAGGCAAGGTCCTCATACCAGACAGTTCATGCAGAACAGACCTTTTATAGATGGGTGGGGAAGACAGTCTCTAGAGCAGGGGAGACCTAGCATTTGATGCTGGCTGTTGCTCACTGCCCATGTGACCTCAGGCTAATCCCATAATCTCTTCAAGCCTCAGTTTCCTCATCTGTAAAATGGGGATAGTGAAAGTAGTTGTAATAGTAGTAGCAGTAATAATCATAACAAGTATTGATACGTATACTTATTGAGCACTAACCACATTCTAGGACTATTCTATGTACCTTTCAGCTACTATTTTATTGGGATTCTATGTAAGGACAATCTTCTGGGGTGGGTTCTAGTATTGTCCCCATTTTAAAGACAGCAGGGTTCATTTAAGAGGGTTGAGATAGGAGGATTCAGTGAGTTAAAACTTGTAAAGCTCTTACTGGCATATAGTAAGGTCCACATTAAAAGACATCTCTCTCTCTCCCCGCACCGCCCCACTCTTCCTCTTACTTTCTTCCCCCACCAAGAGCTAACCTCACCCAGATGCTTCCATTCTTCTTGTGCGTAGGAGGGATTTGAGCCCATCCATCAGACTGCGAGTTGCATGATGTTTTGCAGCCTTGGTTCACCCCTTGGTGTCCAGCTCAGTGCTGGGCACCTGGTGGGAACCAGAGCAGCACATCTGGGCTGCATTTTTGGCGGAGCAAACAGTGGCCCCTGAAGCTCTTTCTCAGATGTGCCTTCTTTTTGCCCCTCGGATTGACCCGTAAAACCCAAGGGCTCTTCTGAATGACATAGGCAGTGATCAGATTTGTTTTTCCTCCCGAGCCCAGCAAATGGCTTTTCAGTGTGTCTGTCCCGGGTGGCTCGGCTGTCCAAACCCTGGGGTTGTGACTGAGACTATGGAAGCCGGGTTGGAGCTGGCTGGTGTTCCAACTGCCAACACTGCTCTCTCCTGGGAGCAGCCCAGCCTGCCTCTGAGCAACGCTCGGTTCCAGCGACGTGAATCGCAGTGCCTTTTGACATCACGATAGCAGACCCCTTCCTGGAAGTAACACTGGGGGTACTGTCGACTGGAGCAAAGGTAAGGGGCTGGGAAGCTTTCTGGGCACCAAAGAATATTGGCTTCTTTCAGGAGTCTCGGCATTGGCTGGTCTCTTCTGAACGGGTCCCCTATGGAGCCCTACAGGTGCTGTCCTCCAGAATCAGCAGGGCAGGCTTCACCCTCTCAGACTGGGTTACACTTTGAGCATCTGTCTCCCCAGGATTCTGGGCGAAATCCTTTTCAACCTAAATTCTTACCAGTTGACAAGCTGTGGACTGTCACCCCTGATGGATAGGATGGTGGGAGAAAAGCCACCACCTCATTAAGGGCACAGGTTAACTGGGGGTGATTGATTTTCCATAGCTCTGAGAAGGCCTACAAATCCTTTGTATAAACATTAGTTTGACAGTGAAAACTGTTTTCCCTTCCTCTGTTGAAGGCAGCAGACACAGTAAATATTGACAAACGGACAGGTTTACTTTCCAAAGAGGCCCGAGGCAGGTACATGGGGCTGGGGAGAAATGCTTTGGTTGAGTCATTAGCAACAGAGGGAAAGCCAGTTTCTTCGGTGCCCCTCTTTGATGTGGTCTTTGGTGGGACCCGGGTTTTATGAGGCTGAGGTGGTGAGTTGAAACTTTTTTTTTTTTTTTTGCGGTACGCGGGCCTCCCACTGCTGCGGCCTCTCCCGTTGCGGAGCACAGGCTCCGGACGCGCAGGCTCAGCGGCCATGGCTCACGGGCCCAGCCGCTCCGCGGCATGTGGGATCGTCCCGGACTGGGGCACGAACCCGTGTCCCCTGCATCGGCAGGCGGACTCCCAACCACTGCGCCACCAGGGAAGCCCGTGAGCTGAAACTTTGTAAGGCAGGGCTGCTCCACCCTGACCAGGCAGGAGGATCATCAGGGCCTCGAGTCCAGCCCTTCCCCCACCACCTCCCAGGGATTCTGATGCGGGAGCCCTGGCATCCACTGTGTGTTTACAAAGTTCCCGGTGGCTTTGTTGTCAGCCAAGGCGGTGAGCCTCTCTTAAGAGAAAAATGTTTGAGCTTAGCGTGACCCTTGATCCCCAGCCATCTCCCAAATATACTGTCTGGTCCTGAGAGCTTGGGGACAGTCTGGATGATGCAAAGGTATACCTTAAGCGAAAGCTTTCAAACGGTAAAAGCTGGACATCACTGGGAAGAAAGCCTCATGGTGTACAAAGGCGGATGCTCAAGTTGACTTCCAAAGACCCTCGGAATCAAATCCAAACCTGCCAGGCCCCACCTGGCCTGCCTACCCCTCTGATGATCTGTCTTGCTTCAGTCTCCCTGGCTCGCTGGACTTGAGGCTCACTGCCCTGACAGCTCCTTCTTTCCCAGGCCCCCGCAGACATACGGTCCCCTACCCCCCGAATCTCTCTTTATCCTGCTCTCCTGTATGGCTTTCTCTGAACCAACCCCCCTCCTGCCCCGCAAGGTACTCCCTGTTATTCTCTCTCTTCACACTCTTGTTTGTTTCCTTGTTTATGAACATGGTTGGCTTTTTGTTTGTTGTTTGTCTTCCTTAACAGACCTGGGTTCCATGAGAGCAGGGAATCGTTCCTTGCATCACTGCAGTATCCTCAAAGCCCCACACAGTCCCTGGTACACAGTAGGCGCTCAGTTTGGGTTTGTTCAGTGGCTGAAAGGATCCACGCAGAGCTGCGTGCACTTGTCATCTGCTCTCAGAGGAACTCCAGACACTGCAGCCCGATGCTGCAAGAGTGGAAGGAAGCTGCTTTCCTAAGATAGACACATTTAGCGCCCGAAGAGTGAGTCAACATTCCTTCCTCCCTTAGTAAATGGCCCTCAACGTCTCCTGGTATTTTTTTCTGGTCAGTCAGCTCTCTCCTACCTCACTCCAGGCTTCCACTCACCTCCTCTCACTCAGGCAATGCTCTTGCTTCCTTCTCAGGCTATTGGGAACCCCCCACCCAAGCCTCCTTCCCTTTTCTCCTTTCCATCAGATGCATCTTCATTTATGTCCATTCCTTCCCTACCCTGTAGTCTCTTAAAGGGTGTCTTGGGCTGAAGATGGGCACTGGATCTGGACAGAAGCCTGGAGGCCTGGAAGAAGCTGGTACCCAAAGGGCAGGCTCCAACATTTCCACCACCTTAGCAGCCTCAGCCGTCTGGATGGTCTTCACAAGGGACCAGGGGCCCTTTCCAGGCAGCGGCCACCATGGACCATCTCTTCTCCCCAGATCGCTCCTCCATACACCCTTACCACTAAGTCTCACAGAATAAAGATGAAGTCAGGTTCACCTTCAAGGTCATTTAAGTCAGATTGTAGCATCTCTTCTGAACCCAACACACACACACACACAAACACGCACACACTCGGCTGGACCAAAAAAAAAAAATCAATGGGAAAAAAGGGGGAGAGTTCATTCTATTCTTAGATTGAAATCTTAAAAATATAAATCAAGTTGAATTAACACTGTATGGAAACGGTTTTTAATTGCAGAATTAGGTTAGCACAGTAGCATGGGATGGCAAGACAGAAAGACAAGGAACTTGGAATCAAACCTGATCTGTGTGCTTCTATTTACTACATGTTGCTAAGTCACTTAACCTTTGATCTCTAGTGGTGTAGTCTGAAAGCTAGGAATAATTCCTATTTTTTGAGGATTAAATGATATTCTCAAAGTGAACATTTCTGATACAAAGTACAAACACAGAATAACATAACTGACATTGATTGATTGCTTGCTATGTGTCAGAAATGTTTCTAAGTGTTTTGCCTTTATTAACTCATTCAATCCTCAGGACAGCCCTGTGGACATTATTCCTACTTTGCAGGTGTGGAAACTGAGGCACAGAGAGGTGGCAGAACATGACAGCTAGTGGGGGTCCAGGACTGGTGTCCAGAGGCTGGACCTTCCCTGCCATTCTGCACAGCCTCTCTGTCGGGAACGACTGCTCTGCTTCTGCTTCTGCGCTGAAATGAGGGAAGAGATGAAAATAGTATCATTTTAAATCCTTCAGCACGAAATAGCCAGGTTTTGAAAGCAGAAGCCTCTGTCCCAAGTTTGCAAAAATAAGCTGAACGCGTCATGCTTTTCAAAACATATTGCCAGGAGGGAACGTCTGAATTACAAGGGCCGTCCTTTGTTATGTAAGTTATCATTCCCACTCTGACAAAGCAAAAAAATCCCCTCTGTTGGAATTGGCCTGTCATGGCAACTCTTACCTGTGTGGGGCAGCCCAATGGACTTGTGTATCCTTGTCCTTTTGACAAGTGATTGCTGCTGGTTGACAGTGCCCTCTGCACTCATGATCTGCACCTGGAAGGTGCCTTTCTCATCGGCAAATGGCTAGAAGTTCAGACTTACATGAGTTAGTGTCTCCAAACACTTATGGCTCTAGATATTTCTATTCATGCTCTCTTCACTAGTTATTTGCTGCATAGTGCCTACATCCAGGAATGACATTTTGATGTGGGCAACAGCGATGGACTCAGCTTAGTGTTTCCTGTCTTAGCCTAGTGTTTTTTTTAAAAAATTTTAAAAAGCCTTTTTGAGGTGAAATTCACACAGCATAAAATTAACATTTTTTTTTATTGGAGTACAGTTGCTTTACAATATTGTGTTCGTTTATACTGTACAGCAACGTGGATCAGCTATACGTATACATATATCCCCTCTTTTTTGGATTTCCTTCTCATTTAGGTCACCACAGAGCATTGAGTAGAGTTGCCTGTGCTATACAGTAGGTTCTCATTAGTTATCTATTTTATACATAGTATCAATAGTGTATATATGTCAATCCCAATCTCCCAGTTCATCCCACCCTCCTCCCTCTCCCCCTTGGTATCCATACATTTGTTCTCTACGTCTGTGTCTCTATTTCTGCTTTGTAAATAAGATCGTCTATACCAATTTTTTCAGGTTCCACATATATGCGTTAATATACGATATTTGTTTTTCCCTTTCTGGTTTACTTCACTCTGTATGACAGTCTCTGGGTCCATCCATGTCTCTACAAATGACCCAATTTCGTTCCTTTTTATGGCTAATATTCCATTGTATATATGTACCACATCTTATTGCTCAGTGTTAACTATGGCAGTGTGGAGGGTTTTAGTATCCGGATGATACCTCAAAGACAGAATGTCTGCCTCCCCTTCCCGTTTCCAGTCACTGATACCTTTGACACTATGCCTCAACTGTAAACTAAGTCCTTCTGACTACAAAAGGTTTGGGTTTAATTATTTCATCCATTTTCCCATCCATCCATCCATCCATCCATCCACCTATCCATCCATCTTTCATCATCCATCTTCCGTCCATCCACCATCCATCCATCCATCACCCACCCATCTACTATCACCTGTCAATCCATCCATTATCTATCTACCCATCCATCCAACCACCCGTCATCCATCTACCTGTCCATTCATTGCCCATCCATCATAAGCACTTATTGAGCACCTGTTGTGAGCCAATCCAATTCTAAGTGCTGGGGAGTCACCAGTAATCCAGACATTCAGCTCAGATCTCCAAGGGGTGATCATGTTACATCTACCATCTTTTAGATTATACTTGCTCATACATTATCTCCATGCTTCCCATTCTACACTCACTCACCATCTGGATAAATTTTGCACATTTCACTTGTACCATTATTTGCTTAATATTTTTCTTCAAATAACCAACCTAAATAAATGTATTTAAGATAACATAGATAAATTAGATTTATGTCAGATAAATCCATTTTGAAAGGAAGCTTTATATCACTGCAAACATTATGCACTTGATATAAGTTGTATATTTTCATAAATAATTAAAATAAGTGCTTACAATATATACCTGTGTACTACTGAAAACCATCCTGGGTCCCACCAGTGGTAACTACACCACATGGAAGAACTGAGTTACTTCATGTTTCTCCTACAAAATCACTCTGAAATAATTATGATCCTCAGTCGCAGATGCAAATTCTCAAATGAGGTGACTCTCCTAAGTAGAAACTTGGTAAGAGTTGGAACTAAGACTGAAAGTCAGATCTCCTGGCTCCAAAGTCCAGAAATCCGGGAGTTGAGGCACACTAGAAGATTGCAAAGTTAATTGATCCGGTTGCCACCAACACTTAAAAAATTAAATAGAATATAATAGAGTGTAGAATATCATAGAGTATATTGCACTTAGCGAGTGTTAAGTGCGGTTTTGTGAAGCTTGATCATGATATAAAATGTGGGGGGCTTCCCTGGTGGCGCAGTGGTTGAGAGTCCGCCTGCCGATGCGGGGGACATGGGTTCGTGCCCCGGTCTGGGAAGATCCCACATGCTGCGGAGCGGCTAGGCCTGTGAGCCACGGCCGCTGAGCCTGTGCGTCCGGAGCCCCCGCAATGGGAGAGGCCACAACAGTGGGAGGCCCGCGTACCGCAAAAAAAAAAAAAAAAAAAAAAAAAACATGGTGGCTTGTATTTTATCTTGCCACCTTAGCTATAATGACAAAGTTAAGTAGTCGTGACAGAGACCATATGGCTCACAAGGTCAAAAATATTATTTGGTTCATTGCAGAAAAAGTCTGCCCATCCCTGATCTGTATGAAGAGCACCCCTAGAATTGTGCAGTGCCAGATGATACAACGGTACACAGTGGTACTATGGTTGGCTGGTAGCCTCTTGGAAGTTGCGTTTCCTTCCAATTTCTTGTTTTTCCATAGCATTTCAGTGTTTGTTTCTCTTCACAACTCTGAACCAAAGTTGTGTGAACAGAGCGAGCTGAGCTTTCCTTCCTAGGAGATTGCCCACTAATCTCTCCCAGAACTGCCCTTTATCCCTGCTCTAGGCTGCTCCCATGACCACTGCCACTCTTCCCAAGCCTCTGGGGCCTTAAGACATAGGTGAATGGAGGCCTTTGGACCCTTTCTATAATAAACCCTGAGTGACACCCTTAAATAGAGGAGTGGGGTTTGGGAATAATGTGAAAAACCTTGAAATTCTCCCAGTGCTGGGGGCCCAGCCCAGTTTTGGACGATGAATCATGGCCTCGGCCAACATGTTCTCATTACAATCTCTGTTGACCTCCGGGGAGAAGCGAAAGCTGTTGCCTGCAAAACTAGGCAGCTTCTCAGCCACCGCCTCCTCCGTGGCCCTGCCTCACTCGCTGGTGGTCTGATCACGCTCATCCTTCTTTCTCTCTGTCCACCTTCTTCCTGAGCCACTGCCTCATCTTGGGTACTGGGGTATAAGCCCAGTCTGAAGCTTACCCAGGTATAAGAACTGGAATGACAGAAATGACAGCTCAGTCCCTTGTCATTTTATTTTCTTATTATTTCTTTTACTATATACTTTTGAGTTCAAATCATGCCTGGAATGACACATTTAACCCTGGGGCCTTATGTCCAGGTGAACAGCAGCAGCTAGCATGGTCTGGAAGCCAGAAGTACGGCCAGGTGCCTGGACACTGTTATTTGAGTGAATTGGGGTTAATAGAACATTAATGCTGGGTGGAATCTCTATTTATCATCAAATACAAGACCCTCATTGTATACTTGAGACCAGGGCATGTAAAGAAAGGCCACTCAAAGTCATAGTGAAAAAAGTGGCCACGTGGTGCCCTAAGAAGTTGGATGTGATGGTAATTCGTGTTTCGATGGCTCCACGGGATGAAACTAATCTTTCTTT
Source organism: Globicephala melas (assembly GCF_963455315.2). Taxonomy (NCBI): domain Eukaryota; kingdom Metazoa; phylum Chordata; class Mammalia; order Artiodactyla; family Delphinidae; genus Globicephala; species Globicephala melas. Next base: position 16,259,672 of record NC_083323.1, read on the forward strand.
GTTTCCCTTTCCTAGTTTTATCATCGTTGTTGTCTTTGACACCACTGCCACCCTCAACATGATGTGGTCTTTACAACTAATATTTATCGAGAGCTCACTATGGACAAGCCACTGGGGTAAGCGCTTTACATATTTCACCTTATTTAAACATCACAACAACCCTACGAGGTAGGTATTATCATTCTCATTTTACAGAGGTGGAAACTGAGGCGTTGAAAAGTTGAGTCACATAGCTAGTAAAATTGGACTAGCCCTTGACCACAAATCTATTGGAATTTTATACCTTATTTTTTTGTCTACTGCTGGTTTTTGTGTGCCTAGAAGGTGTCTGGCACATAGTAGGTGCTCAATAAATATTTGTGGCGTGAATGAATGTATGACACAAAGTCAGTGCTCTTGACCATTGTGCTGGTGGGCCTCCAACATGGCTCATCATGAGAATGGCTTCCGGAGCTTTTCAGAAAGCCAATGCTACAGGGCCCTGTGGAGATTCTGAGGTGCGACCCAGGAATCTGATTTTTAATACGCTTCCCACCAGATTCTGGTGCAGCCAGCTCAGCCCCAGGCTGTAGATAAAATTTGGCATCTACCGCTGCCACGCTATAATGCCTCGTGAAAACCCTGCAATTTCTAATACTTCTGCAGAATGAAGAAAACCACAGTTTATGTTTCCCAATTCGTGTGGCTGATCTCACGTCCTTCTGACAGACTTCACATTTCAGAGTGTTACAAAATGCTTTCTTTTCTGGGATGTCAGGACATAACCTTGGATCTTGGCCCCTCCCAATGTAGCCCCCCCCAAATCATAGCTAATTCTTTTTCTCAGTCCAATTTTCGTTTCACAAAAGAAATAAGCCTCCCTTATTTATTCTAGAGGAGAGAAGACTCAGGGATAATTCAAGTGCCATTAAAAATCAGTGACTCTTAAGGAAGGGGAAATAGAATTGTTCTAGTTACCTCTAGGGTAAACCTAAGATTGGGGAAGTCTTAAGTCTTATTTTCCCAGGAAAGTTTCAATTTATCCCTATTGTCTTGGTGTAATTATTGGTAGTGCCTATTTCTAGTCTTAAACATGAACCTGGGTTTGGGCGATATAAATAATATGGTCATTCTACATTAAGACCAGAAAGAAAAGAGCTACATGGAGATAAGTTTCTGTTCATTACAAGGAAGGAATTCCCATGAAATATGGAAAAAAAAAAAAACCCCTAAGATAAGCAGTAAGGCTGCCAAGTTAGGGAGTAAGTTTCCTGTTACTGGAGGTGTTAAAACAGAAGGCTCATGGCAATTTGTTGAGGATGATGGAGAGGAAGTAAGCATCAGTGGATGACCTTGGAAGTCCCTTCTAACTCAGTGTCAGGGGACAGCAGAATCCATGGTGCCTGAGCTATGGGAGGAGCGTGTGTTACACCCACACCCATGCGGAGAGAAGCTGGGAACAGCAGGGCCTGTCCTTGTCCTCCTTGGGTGGAAGGCCATCCCCTTGCCAGCAAATACAAGTTGTGTTCCCAGTACTGTGGAACTGGAGGAGGCTCAAGGTATTTGGGATTTGGCTCTTCCCATCACACCCGAGGTCCTATGGCCTCTGCTGAGCAAGACAGGAAAATCCTCAGGATGTGAGTGCACTAGATGGGCTTCCTTTCCTGGGAGCCAGAGCCACAGCCGTTCCCATCCATCTTGGTGAAAAGTGCATTAAGTTTTGATCACCATTCTCTTCCCCACGCTTTCCACACCCAGGTCACCGGACAAAAGTCCATTTGACCTTTGGTGGAGTTTGACCCCTGTTCACACTGAGTATCTCAGAGCTGTGCAAAGCGTTAGGGAGTTTCCCAACATTCTTCAGGGGAGTTATCACTTTCAGCCCTGGCCTACTTTCTACTCCCTTACATAGAATCTAAGGCCACAGCGAATTTCCCTAAGATCGCACAGTGCATGGACTGCAGGGCCAGGGATCCAAACTCAAGATGTCCCAGGGGAAGGCTGACTGCAGTATCACACATCTTTCCAAGCGTACCCAGAGGGGCAGAAGCCAACTGTGCAAATCCCCAGGCTAAGACACTGGGTTTTTTTTTGAAAGTCACAATTTATCTTTACATAATTAGATCAGGAGAAAAATGAAGAAGCCACTGGCAGCAGGAAGAAGCAAGGGTCTTCTAGGGTCTTCTAGGGTCTGGCAGATATTCAGTTCCTCTGCATTTCCATCGCGTTTCCATAGCAGAACGTGTGGCAGAGAATTAAGCATGCCCGAAGCCAGGTTACTCTTATGTTCCATAACTATGTCGCTGTTGTGGCCACAGACATAGGGGGATGCTGCTCTGCTCCCACAAATCTTTATCCCAGTCTTCATCACAAGGAGGGCACTGCCACGTGCTCTTAGCCAGAGTCCCTTGTCCAAGGTTCCTGGTTTAGTTGACAACATTCTGCTCAATACTTTTGCCACTAATTGAAATATGATGATTGATTTCCACGGAGGAACCTGGCGGCAAGCTTTGAAGGGACTAGTAGTCAATTTGTTTGTGACATCAAGATGACTTGTAAGTTTCTTCTGTGTTGGAAATGAACGAGCCGAATCCACTTGCTCAGTGGAGTCACGCTCTCCCCATAGCCGCCTTTGCCCCACATCCGTGCCCGGCAACACTCATTTCTGGCCCCCAGATGGGCCTCCTGGGTCCTCCCTTTCCAGGCCCCCTTCTCTGGGCCTTCCCCCTCCTCAGGCTGCGACACTTTTTGCTGTTGCAGAATTGAAGCTTCTGGTCCCCTTGGCTGCACCAAGTTGGGAAAGAATGTGAAACAGATAGTGTCAAAGCGCAGTTCAGTTTTTGGATGGGAGTGGAAATGATTCTGTCTGTTAATCACACGTTGCTCAATCCAATGGACGTGTTTAGTCCGCATTTGGTTTAACCTCCTAATGATATTCCAATAGTCAACACTTGCTCTATGTGCCCTTGGGCAAAAGCTATTTAACCTCTCTAAGCCTTGATTCTCTAACCTGTAAAATGGGGGTAAAAGTAATCTACCCCTTAGGATCATTGTAAGGATTAAATAAAATCATACAAGGTGTTGAGCAGAGTACTTGGCACAATGTAAATGCCCAGCACTGTTAGCTGTAGTTATTCGTATAAACCCCTCTCTCCTTTTTGGAAACACTCTCTATCTTGGGGTGCAAGTATTAGAAACCTCCACCCATGGTGGTTTCAATAATAAAGGGAGTTTATCAGTCCATCTAACTGAAGAGTCATAGGTGGCACGATGGGCTTTAGAAAATGCCTGCACCAGTGGCCCAGCAATGGCACCAAAGCTCATTACCTTTCAATTTCTACTCCTTGCCTCCTGCACTGTCCTCTCCACTCCAAGGCTAGTCCCCCTCATGAACCAAAGAGTTCCTGGAGACCATAGCCATCCAGCAGGAAGAGGAAGCTCTCTTAAAAGAGCATTTGAATTTCTCCTCTAGAAGCTTTCAGCAACCGTCTCCTGAATCACGCCGGCTTGAACTGGATTCTGTGCCCTGAATCAATGATTCTGTCCAGAGAGACACGGGATGGGATGGTTGGCTTCAGCCAATCAGGGCCCACTCCTGGGCTGGGAGTACAGCCAGTTGGGTGTGCGTGATACCCAAACAAAAAGTTATTTTTAATATTATCAAGAGGAAGGAAAAAATGGATATTTGATGGCCATAACCAGCAAATATCCTGTACTCTTGGTTTACAGACGGCTGTACCCACCAGTTTCCTCCCGAATCCTTATTTATTTATTCATCATTCTACTCCCATTCGAGAGTGAGATTTTTGAAGGGAGGGTCCATGCCTTACTCATCTTTAGGTCCTCAGGCCCTAACACAGACACTGGCATTTAGTAAATGTACATGAAATGCATCAAAAAAAAACCCCATACAATTGAATGAGGAATGCTTCCTTCTTGCTTAATGGAAAAATCTATCCCCATAGCAGCAGGAATGGAATCCCTGCTAGAGACTAGAAGTCGGTCCGTCTCTATAAATTCCAATCCCAATGCCTGGGATTTCCACCCAACAGATGCTTTTTGCATTGTGAAACACCCAGGCATGTGGGCTGCCTGAATTCACGTGTTTGCTCCATCCTTCATCACTCCATTTCCTGGGAAGAAGCGAGAGCCTGCGGGGGCCCTGTGCTTAGCTGCACATGTTTTCCGTTTCATGTTTCAGTCAATAAATGAGAGGGCTCTCTCACAGGCCACTTAACGTGTATTACAGACATTTCCTTGGACAAATGGTCTCTTCTCCTTCCTCTGGGAACCCACAGCCTGAATGATCTGGAGATCTGATAGGGATGGAGAGCTGGGCTTAGAACACCCAGAGGCTGAAGATAGAGCATCTTACATTTAACTGTGTAACTTGGAGGTATGCAGCCTGACCTCATATACATCACAGTCTCACGGCACAGGTGGGTCTGCCTTGGGGTGGATAAAGCTGCACATCTGGGGAAGCTAACATCTGGATGACCACACCCATGGAAGGATGCTGGTATCAGCTGGGATTGGGGCATTGGGTCATTTCTTTTCTTCATACTCCTTTCATTTTACTTTAAAAAAATGTCAGCTCTTTCTGAAAATGAGCAAGTGGGAATTTTAGCAGGGCTAGAAGGGAAAAATTGTCTCTGAGTCCTGTTTCATCTTCCAGACTCATCATTACCAGCCAAAGTCATATGAAATTAAAACTGAGGCTTGGCTGTCCAGAGCAACAAGCAGAAATCTAAGACTATAATACATAAAACACAACCTCTTACAGAAATAAAAATCTGTGCAAAGCCACAGAGCTCAGAAATAGCATTTGGTTCTTCTGCAAAATTATCACTTTTTTCCCCCACCAGATCAAACCCTAGAGACAACTTGGCTGCATTCTTGCTACTGCCCCTCCAAATGGGAAAAGAAGGGAACTGCGAAATAAGGAAAGTGAGCCTGAGGTTCTAAGAATGGAAAATACAAAGGTTGAAAATTTGGGCAGGGAAATGCTCTATGTAGAAGGGAAGAACTCAAAATGACAGTGGCACCAGGCTGGCCTGGCCATCTGACTTATCTCATGAGACACTTGCTTCTTCTAAACTGGCCATATTTTGCCCTAGAAATTCTTTATTTCATTCTAAAATAGAACTTGTAAAGAGAAGTTGGAAGTCATTTTATGTGGTTGTTTTCTAAAAATCTCTTCTCTCCAACAGATGAAACTCAAACATGTTGCTCTAAGCAGCAAAAGGTTCAAAATGTATTGGATGTTTATGCAAATTTCCAAACCCTCAGTGTTTATGAAAGTGAATCGGGGATATCCAAGAACAGTTTGTCTGCCTAGCGGAATTTCAACATTTCCATTTTTGCTTAACTTTGGAACCAAAGGTTAGAGATGTTATAGCATCAATAAGGTCACATCACGTCGGAGCCCATGTCTTATCTTGGAGAGGAATATTGGGTTTCTAGTGCTTATAAAATCTGGGGGGGAGTTGGGCTTCAGAAATAATGTCTAGAAATCATTCAATGGCTATTCGAATATATTAATCAGTCAGAACCTGTGTTAACGGTTTGATGACATAACAAATGTAAATCACTTAGCACAGCACCTGGCAAATAATAGGATAGCTACTATTTTTATAAAACAGTGCATTGACTGAAAATACCTGTGGTCCCTAAGCATTCTCATTTAACAGATGCTATTAATTTTCCCATTTTGTACCATGTCTTTAGTCTCTGGCTAATTGAATAGTTCAACTATTCATCTGATTGCCCAAATTGGTGATAATGATAATACTAATTGCAATTCTTATGATGATTATTATAGATAGGTAAATATTAGGAGGGACAGAGGGTGAAATGAAGCATGGTCATTCATAAAAGAATGAAAATATGGGAAAAAATTCATTCTCTCTAGTAATGAATGAAATGCAAATTAAAGCATGCACTGCTTTTGGCTTTACCAACATTTTGAAGATTTAAAATGGTAATTTTTAACGTTCTCAAACACTTCTAGGAAGAACATAAGTTGGCATAATTGATTTTTGCAAAGCAATGTGACAGTATAAATTAAGTGCCGTAAACCGATTTCTATCCATTGATCCACTTTTAAGAATTTATCTGGAACCTCTAGGAGGGAAATTGAGCGCAGTGAAAGATTTAGGTACAAAATGTCAACTGCCAAGTGCGTCTGTCAGGCTCTTGTCAGGAAACAGCACAATCAAACTGAATAATTTGAGGGCAGTTTAAGCACAAAAGCACAGCAAAACGAAAAACCAACTACTGACAAAGTGTGGGCAGGGTGTGGGGATAGCACAAGGGGTAGTGCAGGACTGTCGGAGAGGGAGGCTGCTTTGAGAAGCCCTCCGGGTGGCCACCCCAGGGGAATACGCGGCCCACCCTCACCCTCCTCTCAGCTTCCAGTCTCCTGCCCGCAACCCCCATTCTGAGTCCAAGCAAAGCCAACGGCAACGGAGCCCTTTGACAAAGTCCATATGGGCCCAAGTTGAATAGTGGCTCTGCAGAGACAAATGAGAAATGTCCAGCACACTTTGTTATTCTTAAGAGCAAGAATAAAAATGGAATATAATGCAAACGTCCAACAATTGGGAAAGTCAATAAAGTGGGGTATGTTTTGCCATGGGATGTGACATAGCCATTTAAAAGAATGCTTTTGGAGAAACAATAACATAGTAAAATATTTTCTATCTAAAGTCAACTGAAGATGGTGGAAATGTAAATTGATACAGCCACTATGGAGAACAGTATGGAGGTTCCTTAAAAAACTAAGAATAGAATTACCATATGATCCAGCAATCCCACTACTGGGCATATACCCAGAGAAAACCATAATTCAAAAAGACACATGCACCCCAATGTTCATTGCAGCACTATTTACAATAGCCAGGTCATGGAAGCAACCTATAAGCCCATAGACAGACGAATGGATAAAGAAGTGGTGGTACATATATGCAATGGAATATTACTCAGCCATAAAAAGGAACAAAATTGAGTCTTTTGTTGAGACGTGGATGGATCTAGAGACTGTCATACAGAGTGAAGTAAGTCAGAAAGAGAAAAACAAATATCGTATATTAACGCATGTATGTGGAACCTAGAAAAATGGTACAGATGAACTGGTTTGCAGGGCAGAAGTTGAGACACAGATGTAGAGAACAAACGTATGGACACCAAGGGGGGAAAACTGCGGGGGTGGGGGTGGTGGTGTGATGAATTGGGCGATTGGGATTGACATGTATACACTGATGTGTATAAAATTGATGACTAATAAGAACCTGCAGTATAAAAATACAAACAAACAAACAAAAAGCAACTAATACTAAATTTTCTTTGGGTTATTTGTATGGAAATATGGTAATATAAATGTTTCAGACATTACATGAAATTTCTAAAAAATCTTATATGTTCTGGTATAATGTTTAAGTCATAATTCTAGTTATTACTTTAAAATGTATATCTCAGAAATAACTAAATTTCCTTGTCAACTGCATTATTATGAACTTTCATCAAATCTTTAAAAAAAAATAATAAAGTCAACTGAAGAACAGCAGGGTAGAAAATTATACGTGACTCCAAATATGAAAAAAAACACCAATATGACCCATTGAAAAAAGACTAGAGGGAACATGCCCAAACTTAAACTGTGGCTATTTCTGATTGGGGAATTAGAGATTTTCTTCTTCTGTTTTTAGTTATCTGAATTTTCCAAAATTTACATGAATATATATTATTTATAATCAGAAAACATTATTTAAAATAACTGGTCTTTTGCCCTCTGTGGCTTGTAATCTAGTGGGAGAGAAAGATTAATTTCTAATGAATTACAGCCAAATGCAATAAAAGAACAAAGGAATAAGTCATTGATTTCAGCAGACAGGCAGAATCAGGGAAACTTCCTGGAGGAGGTGGCATTTAAACTGGGCCTTGGGAGACGAGATCTATTTTGACAGGTTAAAAAATGCCAGAGGAGCATCCAGGTGAGAGAATAATGAGAACCAAATATCGAGAGCTCTGGAGGGTGTGAAATATCCAGAGTACAACAGTAGATGAATCATTCTAGAGCAATACGTTGGCAAAATCAAGAGGAACTTTTACAACATATAGATTTCTGTGTCCCTCTCTGAATCTACTGAATTGGCATCTCTGCTGGGGGAGCCCAAGACAAATATTTTGAAAATGCTTCCAGGTGATTTTAAGGCATGGCCAGGGCTTAGAGGCACAGGTGGGCAAAGGATATAAGAGTATGGTGGACCCTTGTGGAGTGACTGCCAAGAAACCTCTTCCTCCCCGAGGGGAAAGGGGTCCAGCTGTCACCTTGTAAGATGTGACTCTGCCCCATGACTACAGATGCCTGGGCCGGGGTGGGCTTTCCTTTGGTGCTAAGGTGTAGGTGTAGATGTAGGCTTTGTCATGGGCAACTTCCACCTGCTCTGGGAACTATTAGCAAAGGGAGAGGAAGCCCCCCAGAAGGAATGAAGCTGATGCAAGAAGAGAAGGGATGGGAAAAAGAGCATCCTGCTACCTTCAAATCCCTGATTCCAGTACTTTCTGACATCCCACTGGATCACTGGCCTTGAGTTTACTGAGTTTACTTGAGTTTACTGAGCTCTCCTTTGCCCTTAAGTTTACTGAGATCTCCTTCGCCCGTAAGTTTACTGAGATCTCCTTCGCCCTTAAGTTTACTGAGATCTCCTTCGCCCTTAAGTTTACTGAGCTCTCCTTCGCCCTTAAGTTTACTGAGATCTCCTTCGCCCTTAAGTTTACTGAGCTCTCCTTCGCCCTTAAGTTTACTTAGCTCTCCTTCGCCCTTAAGTTTACTGAGCTCTCCTTCGCCCTTAAGTTTACTGAGATCTCCTTCGCCCTTAAGTTTACTGAGATCTCCTTCGCCCTTAAGTTTACTGAGATCTCCTTCGCCCTTAAGTTTACTGAGCTCTCCTTTGCCCTTATTATAGAGCCCAGTTTTTAATGCTGGCACAGCTGGAGCTGGCTTCGGTTTTCTGCAGAGATGAGCAGGGCAAGTTTTATCTTCAGAAACAGCAACACTGCATACTGCCAGGTTCCGGCTGGAGGTCAGGGAGTGTGACTGTGCTATTACCTAACTAGCTGGTACAGTATTTCCCAGACTGATTTTCTCAGGACAGTAGGTTTTGTGGAGTTAACGGGCATTGCAGCACAGGCAAACAAACGCGTACAGAAGAGAGCTATCCTTGGTCAAGTAGGTTGGGACATCTCTGGATTAACAAAGTTAAACTGGTTTCTCAACATGGTGTACACCTTAAACTTACACCATGTATATGTCAATTACATCTCAAGAAACCTGGGGGGAAAAGACTGTCAGGTTTAAATGATAAACACAGCACCAGGAAAAACAAGCTGGTTTCTTTATTAGAAGACTCCTCAGAACCTTTATATGCTCTTGTGCATTACGAATCTCCTATAGGAGTTGATTATAGGATGCAGTGTTCCCCAAATTTATTTAACTGGGGTTCCCTTTTTTTCAGAAAGCATGTTTCAGAGCTGGTGTTCGGGCCATAAGAGCTAACTCATTCATTGATCTATTTCTTCATTCAGTAAACATTTATTAGAGTAGCAAAAATCAGAACAATTTCTCAAAATGGCATGTTATCTTATGAAGAGGACACATTAGCTTCCTGGGAATTGTGTGTGCACATGTGTATATTTGTGCTCGTGTGTATTTGTATTGATGTGCACACACACGTGTGTGTGTGTGTATGCATGTGCATATATGCCTGGGGGTGCATGTTAAGAGAGAAATAAAGTGAGGGAGAACAAGACAGAAAGAGGGTTAGGTCCTTGGCTTTGATGCTCACAGATAGGCTTCCCGATGCCCATTAAACAGATAGCATCTCCACCTGCAAATAGAATCACATTCTGTCAAGTGGACTCCGGCTGGTTGCTTGGATTAATTTTGACTTCAATTAAAAGAAACCTCCAAATCGTTTATCCTCCATCCATCAAATGAAATAGCCTGCCACCGCAGAATGTGCTTATGCCCAAACCCATTTTTAGTTTGTGAAAGTAACTGGCCTTTCTCTGTAATCATTAAAATTTTTTTTCTTAAAAGGCCTTGATCAAAAGAAGTTTCCCATATTAATGATGATAATGCTTTTGTCAGAGAAAGAAGATTTATTGAATATCTCTTAAAAGCCACTACTAGACTGAGCATTACCAATAATCTTATTTGATTCTTTTAGCAGCCCTGTAAGACAAGCAATTCATTTCTTTCTTTTTACAGATGAGAAAGTTCTGTGAAGGTGAGGACCCTGGGTCTTCTTCATCATTTACACCTGGTTTCTTCCTCATCATTTGAGAAGGGAACAAAATGCTTTTATGTACATCATTTGATCTAATTCTATAATGCTGTGTGGGAGGAGGCGATGTAATGTTCTCATTTTCTAAATGAGGATACGGAGGCTCAGAAAAATCAAGAAATGTGGCCAAAATCACTCAGGTGGTGGAGGGGCAGATTCAAGACCCCATCTCAGGTCTTCTGACTCCCATCCCAGTGTTCTTCCAGCTCCCTCAGAGATGTTTTGAAAGCAGCTAAAGATTTCCCTTGAAGTGAATGGTACCCAAGCCGATGTTCCCATAGAAGATGCCACATCACCCTCTCCTTAGACTCCAGTGGCCAGTGTCCACTGTCTCAGGTAATGCCCGTGCTGGTGGGATATCTCTCTGTACCATCTGTCTGAAGTGGCCAGTCCCGGACTGGGACCAGGAGATGTCTGCTTGAGAGGATCTATTGCCCAGCCTTGACCCTGCCTTCTCCATTTCACACTTGATTTCCATCAGAAACCCCACCCCCAGAAGCACACCCGCTCCTGGCCATTTACAACCTGCAGTCCTTAAGTTGCAGAGCCACTTCCTCCTGAGGGACAGGAAGTCCTGTTGAGACCACACTCTGTTTTTCCATGAAAAGTGACTTTCGCAGAAGATTTCTCCATCAGTCCCCACCATAAACACAGATGTACACGTTTCTCTGGAATATTCTCTGCCCTCCTTTGCCACCCTATTGAAGGGCCTGGAATCTTCCTTCTCTAGAAGGGGGAAGGCCAGGCCTAGGCTGGAAGTTCTTGATTCCCCTGGTTGATCTCTGGGGTGAAATGTGTTGTTTTTTCCATTTATCTTTTCTGTTTTCACTTTTCCCTTTGCTCCAAACTCATAATGTTTCTCTCAGTTTCTGTCTCCATGATGCCAACACGACCACGTGAAAAATGAATAACGCCCTCAGAAAATCCCAGGGCTGCTCATTTCTTGATACAAAGCCAAGGAACTGGTCTGACTCAGCTCTTTCCCCTCCACCAAATGGAGTAGTTGTTTAGGCACCTTGGGAAGGCACCTTGGTTCTGGGGCCTACTAGGATTTAGACAAAGGTTATGTGTCTGTAACACATTTCTCTCTTCCATTCTCTGGCTTTAGACTCTTGTCATCTCTCTCCTAGATAATTTGGATAGTAGGCTGTTACGGACTGAATCGTGTCCCCCTCAAAATTCATACGTTGAAGTCCTAACCCCCAGTACTTGGAGATAGGGCCTTTAAAGAGGTAATTAAAATGAGGTCATATGGGTGGCCCTAATACAATGTAACGACTGTCCTCATAAGAGAAAGAAATTAGGACACAGACACCCACAGAGGGAAGACCATGTGAGGACATAGGGAGAAGACAGCCACCTACAAGCCAAGGACAGAGGCCTCAGGAGAAACCAACAACCCACCTGACACATCAATCTCTGACTTCCAGTCTCCAGAACTGTGAGAAAATAAATTATGGGTGTTTATGCCACCCATGTGGTAGTTTGTTATGGCAGCCCCAGCACGCTAATACAGATTTTAGTACCAAGAAGTAGGGTACCGCTGTATAACAAATACCTAAAAATGTGGAAGTGCATTTGGACCTGGGGAATGGGTAGTGGCTGGAAGAGTTTTGAGGATCATGTTAGAAAAAGCCTAGATTGCCTTGAGAAAACTGTTGGTCATCTAATCTAACACAGAGCTTAATAATTTAAAAAAATTTAAAAAAATACAGGACATGGAAAAGAAGAAACATTGGGATTATGCTAAAGTTCCAGGCATTGTGCTAGATATCTGACATAAATGCTCACTTATGTTTCATAGTAATTCTTCAAATTAATTATATGTATAAATTATATGTATAGATAAACAGTAGTGCTTATATATTTATATGAATAAAATATAATTTACGTAACTAAATATATTAACTACTATCTACATTTTGCAGCTAACAACAACAATGGTAAGCAATAATAACAGCAAACATATTATATGCCAGACCCTGTTTTAAGGTTCTTTACCTTGATTTTTACAATAGCCCTGTGAGGCAGGTGCCACTGGATGACAAATGATAAAATAATGCAGTAGTTAAGAGCACAGGCCCTGGAGCCAGACACCTGGGTTCAAATTGCAGCCATGCAGCCACTTCGTTGCTGTGTGGCCTTGGGCAAGTTCCTTACCCTCTCTGAGTATCAGGTTCCTCATCTATAAAATGAGAAATGGTGGTGATGATAATAATAGTTCCTACTCCACAGGGTTATTGGGAAGGTTGAAATAGTTAACACACATGAAGAATAGGTACTTAGGCTAGAGCCTGGCCAAATACGTGTCAACTATTATTATCCCTAATTTAAATATGGGAAAATTGAGGCTCAGAGAAATGAATTTACTGTGAGTTGCTTTGTAAAAGCTTTTTTAACCTAAGTTTTATTTAGTACACTACTCTTTTTACATAAAAATCTTTGTTAATTCATTATTTTCTACAAAATAAAGTCCAAATTCCTTAAAATGGCCCATGGTTCTAGCCTCAAATCCTGATGTTCTCCTTGTTCCCCTGCACTAAACACCCCAACAAGAAGTGTCCCTCCTAATGTGCCATGTGCTTTCATAACCATGGCTTTGTACAGGCTGTTTCTACCTCTTGGGACGCTGCTCCCTCTATCCCCTGGCCAATGCCTGGTCATTCTTCTGCTTCAGACTCCGTTGTCATTCATTCATTCATTCATTCACTCAGTTACCTGAGTGTCTGCTTTGAGTTAGACAGTTTTCTAGGCCCTCAGTTACAACAGTGAGTAAGAAACATTCAGTGCCTTCAAAGCAGACCTGCCCACGGGAAGACAGACAGACAGACCTCATGGGGCAGTGTGATAAAGACAGTGACAAAGGGAACAGACGAGGGGCATCTCGCAGGGCTGGAATGTGGGTAGAACTCATAAGACTGACCTTCCCTCCCTTAGTTCTTTCTCTACGTCCATGAGATCGATGACCACATCACCAGAGAATATTTACTTGATTGTCTCAGGTCCCTGTTTTTCCTTTCAATGAACAGTGGCTCCACAGGAAGAGAAAATTTCCCTTTTGTAAATATAGAAGCATGTTTTCTCTGTTTCACTCTAAAGATCATGAACTAGCTCTAGACTAAGAGAGCCTTGTGACACTATACACTCATACACGCGGCCTCATGAGGAAGGGAGGCAGATGCCTAATGAGATTGGATCAATCTTTTTTTAATTTTTGGCTGTGTTGGGTCTTCGTTGCTGCTCACGGGCTTTCTCTAGGTGCGGCGAGCAGGAGCCACTCCTTGTTGAAGTGCGCAGGCTTCTCATTGCGGTGGCTTCTCTTGCTGTGGAGCATGGGCTCTAGGCACAGGCTTCAGTAGTTGTTGCACGCGGGCTCAGTAGTTGTGGCTCGTGGGCTCTAGAGTGCAGGCTCAGTAGCTGTGGTGCACGGGCTCAGTTGCTCTGCGGCCTGTGGGATCTTCCCGGACCGGGGCTCGAACCTGTGTCCCCTGCATTGGCAGGTGGATTCTTAATCACTGTGCCACCAGGGAAGTCCCAATCTTGAGCATCACATTTGACTGAAGAGAGATACTCACTCTAAGAAGGAAGTCATAAAATTGAACCAGTGGAATGGAGGGTGTGGTGGATTGATTGCAAAGATGGCCCCCATTCTCCACCCCTCCTGTAGCCATGCCCCTTGTTTGCAATGGCTTTGCAGCTTCTCACGTCGGGAATCTGCACTGGCCATGGAACTTGCTTTAGGCCACAGAGCAAATGGGAGTAACAGTGTTCTGGTTCCAAGCCTACATCTTGGTAGCCCTTAAACACTTTTGCTCTCTCTTAAAACCATCCCACTGGCATGTGAAGAAGACTGGGCTAGCCTAGTGGAAGAAACTGAGAGGTCCGTGGAGGAGAGGCCATTCATCCCAGCCAAGGCCATCCTAGAACAGCCTAGAGCCAATCAACCTCCAAACATGAGAGAGCCCTGCTAAAATCGGCAGAACTGACCCACAAACGCGTGAGCGATCCCAGGCAAGCCCCGAAGCACCCAGCTGAGGCACACGCTCACGAGCTATAGTGAAACCACTGAGCTCTGGAGAAAATTGTGACACAACGTTATTACGATGATAGATAACAGATACAGAGGGAGAAAGGATCCAGTTTTCAGTGGAAACATTTGACGAACGATTAAAGTATAAAAGAAAAAGTATGTCTTGTTCATAGATTTAGGGACACTGTTTTGCTCTGTCATAATGAAGAGCAGCTCACTTAGCAGGCATGCCTTGGGAGGAAATTTGAGGTCAGACTTCTCTGAAGGTATTTAAAATCCAGATTTTGAAATACACAGTGCAGTGAGATTTTCTGATTCCCCCTTGCCCATGCAGTTTAATAACATACTACACTATTTGCAAGGCACCAACGTCCCCTGCCGCCCTATCTCCCCAAGTGTAATGGCCACGGTTACCCACACAACCCATGAAAGAGTGGGTTGAGTATTCTAAATAGAAACCCCGAGAAGGTGCCTCCAACTGTGCATTTGCTTTCAAGGAGCCTCTTCCTGGAGTGAGACCTCTGCGTACTTGAACTGGTGTGCTTTACTCCTCGGGACGAGGGAGACAGCCAGCAGGCAGCCTGCAGTGCCCGGTACCAGGATGAAAAGGACATTGCTCTGAGCTGCCAAGTCACACCCAAGGCACATCAGCTCCTCCCAGGTGTCTGCCTGGGGTGGCCCCGGACTTATTTTTCCCCACGAGTTGGGAGTGGGAAAGGGAGGTGGTGGAACCCACTGGAACCACTGTTCAACACGGAGATCTCTGACTTACCCCCAAGCTCTGCTCCAGTCCCGTCATCCCGGGCACTTACAGACTCCAAATTCTGGGTCTCAGGTGTGTCACCTGGAAGATGGCTCACACCCCTCTAAGCCCCGTCCTCCCCCCACCAACCCAGTGGCGTATTCTGGGCTGTCACTACCTCTTTCTTGGCTTCCTCAACCGACACATCTCCTTCTTCAAATTGATTAGAAACTCTTGTTCCCAGAGAATCCTTCTCTCTGCTGGAGGGTTTGTTCGGTGAGATCTCGAGAGGCTGAAAGAGTGAGCGCCTTCTACCACCTTGAACAAGAAGCTGTCCCTTTGGTGTTGGGAGATGTTTGCCAGTGCACTCTGTCCACACCAGCCCCAGCCCACTGCTCTTACAAGGCGAACACCAGATGCTGGTTTTCCAGGGAGCCGTTGCCAACCCCGAATGACGGGTGTTTATTTTTAAGCGCTTTCCCCAGTTTACCTGTCATGGAGTGAGTATCTCTTTGGAAAACGGTAAATGAGTAAAATAAAGATGTAATGAATACCATCACCTCAGGTTCCATGGGTCCCCTCTAACGTCCCAGGAGCCGCTGTGGGTTGTTTCACAGATGCCATCTCGGTTAATTTTCATACTACCCAGAGAGGAGGTCCCCATCGCCTCCAATTCCTAGGTGAGGAAAGGGAAGCTTAGAGAGGTTAAAAACGTGCCAGGGCGGCAAGATGGGGACTGGAAACTAGGTTTTCTTACTTCAAGTTCAATATTCTACCCACCATCAGATTGCTCTGTTTCTTCTTTCTCTTCTCAAAGTTGTCTTACTGTCTTATGAAATACAGTCAGCTACACATTTTACGGATTAAAATTTTATTGCAATACATTTGCTTCATTACAAATATCAAACACCAGGGGCTTCCCAGGTGGCGCAGTGGTTGAGAATCTGCCTGCTAATGCAGGGGACACGGGTTCGAGCCCTGGTCTGGGAGGATCCCACATGCCACGGAGCGGCTGGGCCCGTGAGCCATGGCTGCTGAGCCTGCGCGTCCGGAGCCTGTGCTCCGCAACGGGAGAGGCCACAACAGTGAGAGGCCCGCGTACCGCAAAAAAAAAAAAAAAAAATCTAACACTAATGTAGTATGTATTGAGCACTCACCATGTAGTGGTCACTTGACGTGTATTAACTGTACACATAATAAAATCTTTACTGTCCTATTATCATCCGCATTTAACAGATGAAAAAAACGGAGGCACAGAGGTTAAGTAACTTTCCATGGATGACACACACAGTGTAGAGCTTGGCTCTGAACCAAGACAGTCTGCCTTCAGAGCCCGTGATCCTAACCACGTACACACCATGCTTTGTTACATACAATAATAAGCAAACCACTTATACATATATTTTTAACATCTTTATGGGAGTATAGTGGCTTTACAATGGTGTGTTAGTTTCTGCTTTATAACAAAGTGAATCAGCTATATGTATACGTATATCCCCATATCTCCTCCCTCTTATGTCTCCCACTCTCCCTCTCCCACCCCTCTAGGTGGTCACAAAACGCCGAGCTGATCTCCCTGTGCTATGCAGCTGCTTCCCACTAGCTATCTATTTCACATTTGGTAGTGTATATATGTCCATGCCACTCTCTCACTTCATTCCAGCTTACCCTTTCCCCTCCCAGTGTCCTCAAGTCCATTCTCTATGTCTGCGTCTTTATTCCTGTCCTGCCCCTAGGTTCTTCAGAACTACTTGTTTTTTTCTTAGATTCCATATATATGTGTTAGCGTACGGTATTTGTTTTTCTCTTTCTGACTTACGTCACTCTGTATGACAGTCTCTAGGTCCATCCACCTCACTACAAATAACTCAATTTCGTTTCTTTTTATGGCTGAGTAATATCCCATTGTATATATGTGCCACATCTTCTTTATCCACTCATCTGTCGATGGACACTTAGGTTGCTTCCACATCCTGGCTATTGTAAATAGTGCTGCAATGAACACTGTGGTACATGACTGTTTTTGAATTATGGGCAAACCACTTATATTTGACTAATAAAGACAAGCTAATAAGTGAACCTCTAATAGGTAAGTCCTTTATAATTTTACTCCATGATTCAGAGTAGTAAGTAAAATAAGCTAATTAGTGTTTCTTAGGTGTCTGATAAATGTTAGTCCTCTATTCCCCATCCTCTATAGGTGAGGGAGAACATTCCTTTATCTGTTTATTCCAAGAACATTTAGTGAGCTCTGTCCATGAGTTGGACCTTTTGTAATTGAGGTGCCAGGCCTGTTAATCGATCAGGGAAAAGACTCTGCCCTTTTGAGGCTCCCAATTTAGAGGAAGAGGCAGATGGATCAACACAGCATGGCTTCCTGTGGGCACCTTGGGAGAAAAGAGTAATGAGTGCCGCTGGTGAGTTAAGGGCACTTTACAGAGTGGGTCTAGGAGGTTGATTCAGAGATCTATGGTGGAAAGAACCAGGGCTTCAGAAAGGAAGTGTTTTAAGTTTAGGTGGTAATAGTAGTTAGTAATTTATAGGACATACCGTGTGCCAGATACTGCTCTAACTGATGCATATCTATCAATACATTAGGCACAGAGAGGTTAAGTAACTTTTACAAAGTTGCAAAGCTACTAGGTGGCAGGGCTGGCACTAGAGTCTGTGCTTTTGTATCACCTCTGAAGAGGTAGAAAAGTTAAAGCATTGTGGATCATTGGGAACCAAGCAGGTCCAGGCACTTCTGGACCAAATGTGTTAACCATCCCTGAAGAGTTAAAGATCTAGAGCGAGCCCCCTCACCTCTGTGAATGAGCCGAAGGCAGGAGGCGCTTCGGCCGTTTCCAGGAAAAGCACTAGAAGAAGAAAACGCAGCAGAAACTGTCATTGGGCTGATGGACCCCGTGCAATCCAGATTCCCTGCAAAACTTTCACATGACGTGAGGCCTCAGCAATCCCAGCAGCGCCTGCGTCGGAGATTCTGACAGTGATCTCTATAAATCACCTGTAATTCATGCAGGGCTGTGTTGAATGGTTCTCATTAAACCAGACGTCTACAGCTGTGAGTCTAAAGAGATTTGAGTAAATTGGAGATTTGTCAAAAATGTTGAAGAAACTACAAACATAAATGTGGTTGGGTCTGTTTTTCCCCAATCGCCATTGGCCCAGTGATTTCCTGGTTTTCATTTGGCTCGTAAAGTGTGTTCAAGGGACGACTAAGTAGGGAGCCATCAAAGCTGACCTTGCCTTCGGAAGAGGAAATTCTCCCGAAATGAAGTGGAGACTCACAGAGGCGCAGTCGGTGCTGTTGCAGTACCTCCTGCCTGCATCCTGGCCCCTCCTTCCACACCACCAGGAAGGTCCCTCTGCCTGTTTCTTCTTTACCTGGTGGCCATCAGGTAGCGTTAAACTAGAATTTAGTATTTATACCCAGAGATGGGCACACCTCTTCCGCTCCTGTGTGTGTGTGTCGGGGGGCGGCAGTGAGTCAATCTAGCCAGGAGTTACCCTGGGTTGGGGGTTTGTTGTTGCCATGCCCTCTGTGCACCTGCGAGAGGCGCTGATTCCCGGGACTTAACGTGGGGTCAGGAGGATGGGGGTTCCCTCCTTGTTCTGCTCCGTCTCAGCTCCCAGCAGGCCCTGCGTGCCTGTGTCCAGAGGGGCGCTGGGGCTCTGGATCAGTCTGCTCAGGCTGCCATAACGAAATACCTTAGACTGGGTGGCTTCAACAACAGCCATGTATTTTCACAGTTCTGGAACCTGAAAGTCCAAGATCAAGGAGCCAGGCAGGGCGGTGTCTGGTGAGAGCCGCCCAGTTTGTGGTGCTTTGTTACAGCAGCCGTAAGAGTCAAATACACTCTCTTCCAGGGGCAGCTGACTTTGGCTTGGTGCCAGCGTACCCCCCTGGACCCGAAGTGGCCTCCTGTTCCTTTCCCAAGAGCAGAGAGGGTTTTGTTTCTACCCCTGTCCTGCAGCAATGGACTTTTGTCTGGGCCTATGGACAAGAGGTTTACCTCTGCTCCCTCAGCAACTTCAGCCTTTGCTTTCTAAGGAGAAGGATCTGGGAAAGCAGTGAGGCTTTGTGCCCGCCTGTGCCACCTCTGGGGCCCTCCAGTCTCTGGCCTGTCCCTCATCTTTCCTGTGAGCACACAGTGGAGGCCCGTGGAGCAGAGCTTGTGAGCAGTGCCGTCTCCCCCTGCGTCTGGGCGCCCAGCTATCGCAAACACTCCTGCTAGCCCACACTGGCCTTAAAGAATCTGTTACCATCTTAGCTGATTTCCTCCCACCCTCTGGAACCGTGGCCGCCTTTCTCCCATGTTCCACCAAAGGTGAGACGGTCCTGCGTCCTGTCTCTTCCTGAGGTTTGCATCTCACTGGAATGCAGCTTACAATTAGCTTTACAATGGCAACCTCTGCCCTGTGATGGCCTCAAGAAAAGTGATGATTTTATAAATTATCCAGCATTTTCTTCCTCCTTAGGGTGGGACCAGCATTCTCTTGGGGTTCACAACATTTGAAGCAGAAGTAGAATTCCTTCACAAATATTTATTCTAAATATAAATTAGTACAATTTCTCAGGGGCCTGGATTTGACTCTTGGCTTTAAAACTCACTAGCTCTGGGACCTTTGGCAAGTTGCCTAACCTCGCTGAGACTCGGTTTCCTCAAGCTCAAATGAAAGGTTGACATGATTATCTCACCAGTCCCATTCAGCTCTCATAGCCCATTATTTTAAATGAAGATACTGGAGCAACCTCTCAGACTGGAATATTCTTAGTTTGGCCTCATTTTAACGTCAGATTTTTCAGGGCACCTTCTCTTGATTGGATAATGTATGTTTGCTTGTTTCTTCCGACATGCGGGAGGGAGGGTAAGGAGACTCTGCCTCTGCAGATCACTGACTTTGATGTGCTTCTGGTCACAAGTGAGTGGCAGCCTTTGAAGCAGACAGACCGTGAGCCTTGAATACTTCTTAAACTTACCATAGCAATTAAGGAACTTATTTTAAACTTATCTGTATTTTAGTTCTAGCACTTAGGGAAAGTCACGGTGGTGCCTAGTAAGGTGAAATCTGGCAACAGGGAACTCTCCCTTTTCTGTTACTCCTGAGACACTCAGGCACTCGAAGTGACACCATCAATGTCAGGGTCGTGGCATGAACATTGGAGATGGGGAGACAGCTTCCCCCAACTGATGCCGCACACCCACTCCTTGGGCTTAAACATTTTAAAAAAGGGTTTCTGTCTTGAGGACATGCCAAACCCTGGCTCCTTCCTAACATAAGGCAGCCCCTGCGAGCTGGGGCTGTTAACAGAGTGTCTGCAGCCTTTTGAACTACCAGGATTTTCTGTGGTGGACGTTAGCTGGGATGAGAATAGTCTTTCCAAGAGTTTTTGTGAGGCAGCAACGAGAAAAATCATGCAAGAAGGTACACCAGGACTTGGTGTTTTGCGGGGTTTTTTGTTTTTTCAGTTATGTCACGAAAAAATATGTAAGTGGAGAAAATTATCTTCTATAGGTGTTCATTAAATAGACCCATATTCGCTGGGGAGCTATTTTATGCCAGGTACTATGCTATGTGCTTGGGACACTGCAATGAACGACACAGACAAGAGTCTTGCCTCCATGGAGCTTGTAGCCTAATTGAGAAGAGATTAGATGGATATTTACATAAAATAATATTTTAAATTCTATCTGGGATAAGTAGTGGTAACAAGAAGTACAGGGTGTTGCAAGAGTTCATTATAAGGGCTCAAAATCAGTTCTGGAGGATAAGAAAAGGTATCTATGACGAAGTGACACCTCAACTTAGATTTGAAGTACAAGTAGGTACTGAATAGACCATGAGAGGGGAGAAGAGTGTATTCCAGTTAGAGGAAACAGCATGTGCAAAGGCCCTGAGGTAGGAAGGAATCTGGAGAAACCAACCTGTACAAGAGAAAAGACCTACATTTACTGATGTTTGCAGAGTCTTTCCAGTTAAATGTATGTATTTGTTCTAAATAACTTTATTACAGAGCTGACCAGGTGGCATGTCCCATTCACGGGCAAAGTGCTTCCGTTCAGTGTTACAGGATCTCATTCTTAAGAAGGCACAGACAACTAAGAATCTCCTGACCTTTGAGAAAGTCCTTTAATGTGAAATTCAGACCACAGGAGAAAATAAAGAGGAACTTGGAGAATCAATCTAATTGTCAGGGAGCAGAAAGAAATTTTGAAGTAAAACAACACTATACTAAAATGTCTGGAGAGATCAAAGAAATTATTGTATCCATGACAAAAGAACACGTTGGTATCAAAATTAATATACAAAGAGTAAGAAAGATAGAGCTCTTGGAAATTAAAATTATGACAGCTGAAATGAAAAAACTAATCAATAGACGGGTTGGAAATTAGAGTGGAGGATATCTTCCAGAAAGTATAAAAAAGTCAAAGAGATAGAAAATAGGAGAGAAAAGATAAGGAACTAATTCTATCAGTCTTGGAAGTTCAACGGTCTACTGAAAGAGCATCTAGAAAGAGACAACAGGGGAGAAGAGAGAAAGGAAATCATTAAAGAAATAACATAGGAAAAGATCTTACGAACATGCAAAAATAATAATACTCCTATCGAAAGGTGGAATCTGTTTCTCCACCCCGAGTCTAAGCTGGCTGTATGACTTGCTTCATCCAATAGAATAGGGCAGAAGTTCTAGGCTTTCTAGAAGCTCTATGTATTTCCACTCTTGCTCTTGGGACCACTGCCAACGACTGCTAACCATGCAAACAAGCCTGGCTACCCTATGAGAGACAAGATGGAGCACAGATGGGTGATTGCAGATGAGTACAGCCTAGATCAGCTGAGCCTGGCCAAATCTGTACAACTGCTCAGCAGAGCCCGGATCAAATTACTATCAACAGCTAAATTGTGTGTATGCAACAAAAGCTGTTACAGTGAGCTTCTAATCTGAAAAGTGCCACCAGGAGCTCATCCCAATGAATGAATTAAGGGTACATCACTACGAAGTTTCAGAATATTATGGGATAAGGAGAAAATCCTAAAAAACCATCAGGTCACATAAAAAGGAACAGAAATGGGAATGGCCCTGAAATTACAACCATGGCAATTATTCAATGGCACTGAAATAGCAACACTAGATGCTGGAAGAGAGTAGAGCAGTATCTCTGAAGTTCAGAGGGAAAAATATTTCTCACCTAGATATTTTCTATCCAAACAAGATGTGTTAGTTTTTATTGCTGCCATAACAAAGTACCACAAACTTAGCAGCTTAAAACAGCACAAATTTATGATCTCACAGTTCTGGAAGTCAGACACATGGCAGGCGAGGCTGGTTACTCAGGCGTGAGGCTTGCGAGGCCTAAGTCACGGTGTTGGCACGGCTGTGTTCCTTTCTGAAGTCTCTAGATTGAGAATCCTAGTCCAACCTCATGCAGGTTGTTGACAGAACCAAGTTCCTTTCAGTTTTTGGGACACAGATTCCCCCTTTCATTGCAGGCTGTTGGCCAGCGGGGTTGTTCTCCACTTCTAGAAGCTGCCCACATTCCTAGGCTCATGGTTTCCTACGTTTGTCTTCAAAACCAGCAGTGCTGCTTCAAGGTCTTCTCATGCTTCAAAGATCTCTGTTATCATCCCTGCCTCATCACTCTCGTCAGCCAGAGACAGTTCTCTGCTCTTATGGGTTCATATGGTTATACTGGGCTCATCTGGGTAGTCTAAAATATCTTCCCCATCTCAAGGTCCATAATCTTAATCATATCTGCAAATTCCCCTTTGCCATGTAATGTAACATATTCACAAATTCTGGAAATTAGGGTGTGGACATTTTTACCTACAAAATTATGAAACAAGTGTAAGGCCAGAATAAAGACGTTGTCTCAAAAATGCAACTTCCCATTTTCTGTTTCTCAGAAAGCTGTTGGAGGACAGCCTCCACCAAACAAGGTAGGAGATGATGAGTAAGACTTGGGACTGGAAGCTAGATGCTGATGAAATGAAGCCCCAAGACGAGACCTCTGTGGCAGGACAAAGAATGTCATGTATGAAAAAGTTTTACTGAAGAGGGTTGGGGGAAAGGTGCTGAGTAAGTAAGTCTGGGAATGAGTGGGTCTGGAAGACTAAAGGCAGAGGGAACTGTACAAAAGCCCTGTACTCTAGCAGATCAAGTTGAGCCCCATGTTGGTATGGGTTACCAATACTGAACCCCGTATATGTGTATACTGAAATGAACAAATAAGTAAGTGGGATCTAGGATCCCAGATGCTAGGATCTAGGTTTCTCATTGTTGGAGTGGGAGATTACAGGTGGGTAATGGGAGAAGGCTGGAATGATACATGTCTTAATGGATTAGAGTTGGAGACGTCTGTATGAATGCATGTACGGCTTCATATAGACACAGATGGTTACCTATGGAAACATTTATAGGTTTCTCATTGTTGGAGTGGGAGATTACAGGTGGGTAATGGGAGAAGGCTGGAATGATACATGTCTTAATGGATTAGAGTTGGAGACGTCTGTATGAATGCATGTACGGCTTCATATAGACACAGATGGTTACCTATGGAAACATTTATAGGTATATAGCTATATACCAGTTAGTATACAGACATATATTTCCTTGTTCTGTCAGGTGAAAGGGCCTAGAAGCAATGATGCTCTAGTGGCAATGAGCATGCCCAGACCTTAGTTTCTACAGTATTCGCCAATAAAAGGAACCAGGGCTTCTTGGAGAAAAGGTTGATTCTAGGACTGTAGCAGGAAAGGTACAAGATGATTCTGGAACATCTTTTAGTGCCAGAAAGTAAGGAAGTGCTCATGCACAAATGAAAAACAACCTATCATGATAAATGATAAAGGTATGTTAGAGGCGTACAGGAGCTGACAACAGCTCAACCACAGTTGTCCTGAGCAGCAAAATACTTAAGGTAGTATTGAATTACAACCCAAAGTATAAAAAGAATCCATAAGTTCATACTGATAGAAATAAATGAATGAATAAATAAGTAAATGGGAGAAGAAGAGACGAATCCTATGCAGAAGAATCCCAAATAATTTTTGTAGATACTCCATCCTCAAGGTGATGGAGCATAACTCCTTCCTCCTTAAGTGTGGGTTGCACACAGTGACTCTCTTCCAAAGAGTACAGTATGGACAAGGGAAAGAAAGAGTAACTTTACAGTGGAGAAGCCTGGACAAATACCACCTCAATCCAGGTTTCAAGGTTAACGTCAACATTGATAAGTGATATTGATAGTACAATATGCACTTTTGACAGTGTGTGATGAGAATGGCCCTTTACCTCTGTGGTCTTCCTCCCCCAAACTCATAGCCCCAGTCTAATCATGAGAAAAATGTCAGACAAGTCCCAACTGAGGGACATTCTACAAATATCTGACCAGTACTCCTCAAAATGGTTAAGGTCATCAGAAAGAAGGACAGTCGGAGAGATTATCACACCCAAGAGGTACCCAAGGAGACGGGATGACTGTAATATGGATCCTGGATGGGATCCTGGAACAGAGAAAGGACTTTAGGTAAAAAGTAAGGGAATCTGAATAAAGTATGGACTTCAGTTGAGAATGCATTCGTATTGGTTCATTCATCGTGAAGAACATATCATACTGATGTTAAGATATTAATAAAGGAAATTGGGTGTGAGGTATATGGAAACCTTCGTAATATCTTCACAACAAGTTTTTTAAATCTAAAACTCTTCTAAAAGAAAAAAAATGTTAAAAAAGAATAGATTGGAACATATTGGGATGTGCTGCAGTAGTGAGGATAATTATTGTTTCATGAAATTTTTGTTTCCCTTAACCATAAATATATATGTAGACACACACTGGGTCTTGTAAAATACATTTTTTACTGAGGATTGGGTAGGCAAAGTTTGAAAAACACTTCATTAGAGGATTTCTGTTTGCTCTAAAATTTCTTAAAAGTATTCATTTTAAGTTGTTTAGCGAGAAGTTTCATTCATTCAGTAACAATCGTCCAGTGATGAACCACCACGTCCAGAGAACCGTGTTTGGTGCTGTAGGATGTGCCACAGATGAACAAGGCACAGGGTTCCTCTGCTAGAGAAAGAAGCAGAAAAACAAATACAGGGTCACGCAAGAGGCCGTGAAATAAACGCTAAGGTTTATAAAAGTGCCCTGAAAGCACGGAGGACAAAGGAGTTGGAGTTGATTCAGAGTGTTAGGAAAAGCTGACTAGGAGCTGACAGTTTAGCTAGACTTCAACAAAAATAAGAAGCACCAATGCTTGCTCATCACGTCCTATGTTGCCAGAGTCCCTGCGAGGATATTACACAGATCACCTTCCTTTATCCTCACACGTATTACTGGCGAGGCACTGCTTTTACCTCCCCACTTTCCAGATGAGCAAACTGGAGTTAGAGACGTGAGGGAATCGCCCAGGGAGGCCCGGCCAGGAAGTGGTGGGGTAAGATTTGTGCCACGTCCTGTGACTTGGAGTTGCTTACCCCACCTATACTGCCTGACTCTATTTTCCTCTAGCTACAGAGTCTGATTTCGGATTTACAGTCCCTCAAAATAGTGTCCATGTCATTGCCTTTGCTACCACTGCCCCTCTTCCTTCTTCCTTCTTGAAACACTCCTACATAACCTTCAGAGCCCAGCTCAGTGGCTACCTCCTTCCTGTAGCTGTTCTCCGTACCATCTCTCCCAGCAGAATTCATGGTTCCCTTGCTTGTATTAAAGCTTTGGTTGGACAGGCTATCTCCCACACCTCCACCCCGGCCTCCCTACTCAGATCGCGGTCAGTCATCTTTCTCTCTGTGTCTCTGCCTCCCAGCAGAGTATCTGGTACCCGGCTGTTGCCCAATAAATGAGAAGGGAAAGAGGGGAGAACCATAGGATTTCCCTGAGTAAATAAGGAGAGACACGAATACCAAGCTGAGAGTAACACATGAGCAAAAACAGTGGCAAAGTGAGAGGACGGAATGGTCTGGCAGGGATGGAGTGTAAGGCGCCCAGATGCGTGTCGCAGGAGAGATGGATAATTATGCCAGCCTGGGGCTGGACTGTGCAGAACTGGGCTGCTTTGCCAGGAAGCTGGGGCTTTATTCTGTAGACCATGGTGCAGAGTCGAGGGACAAGATTTGAACTGAATGACACTTTTCTATTTTATTCTATTTTCTCACCTCTGAAGAGGCTGGAAGACGAGAGAAAATATACAAACGAATACTTGTCATGTATCTATTACATTTCAGGCACTGACCTAAAATCTTTACATAAGTCTTCTCATTCATTCTCACGCCAACCCAGTACACCAGATACTTCCCCTTGTTTTACGATTGAGAAGATAAAGCTCAGACAGGTTAAGTCATTGATCCAAGATCACACTGTTGAAAAATGGCAGATCTAGGATGTGAACCCAGTTTTGTCCGGTTCCAAAGCACGTTTTTCTTCCCATCACATCATCCTGCCTCCTTAAAAAATAGTCCCTCCTCTTCCTTGTGCCTGTTTTCCTTCTTCCCTGACACACTTCCCTTTGCCTTTTTCCTCCTGTTTCCCTAGACCTAAGTGACAACAGGCTGAAGAGAGGGTGACTTGAGCCCTAGCATTAGGGACCACAGTGATGGTTTAATTTCCCTCCTTCCATGGAGGACAGAGATGCCGAGCCTGGAGCAGACCAGCAGGATGCACTGGCCAGGAATACAGTCCCTGGAAATGCTGCAGACGCCCTGGCTTCCAGGAAACTTTCTCATCTTTCAAAGGAGACCTACCCTCCAGCTAGTGAGTAACCCAAGATAGTTAGGTCACCCATTTTAGAGTCCTTGGGTGTCTGCTGGTTTGAAATCTCCTTTTGTGTGTACTTCTTTTTACTTTCTTTCTAAAACACTTTTCTTTCAAGCCTATCAGAGTAGCCAACAACCACAGAAGGAGTTAAGGACTGAAAAAAAAAAGAAAAGCCAGTCTTCCCTTTCTTGATAATGGTATTATGACTCTGGCATTCCAATTCAAACTTCTCCTAAGTTTTCAAGCAATGGATGCTTTATATGTGCTTGTGATTAAAATATGATGTACCTTAAAAGCCATTCCAGCCTCTTGTGATGTGGTCATAAAAATTATTTCAGCATTCAATATACCTCATTCCCATCATGTCATCTTTGAGACCGTGGCTAGATGAATCATTGGAGAAATGAAACGCTTAGCAGAATGTTTTTCTTTCTGATTGTGGGGCTTATTCGATTAAGGGATAAAAGTAAATTGATCAAATATGTGGATGTTTGGAGTTTATTTTTATCGCTGCTGAGCAAATTTTGAAAGGCAGCGATCTGATCTGATTCGATTTTCCTCTCTGTGGTGCGCTGTGAAAGAGGAAGTGCTGGTAAGAAAGGCCTGCTGGCCCGGCCAGGGGCTGAGTGACGGGCAAGCTTCCATTGTCAGTGTTCCTGACCCTGCTGTAAGTGCCCAGATCATAGCAGCGTTAGGAAAGCCCCCTTCTCCAGGAGCACCAGCCATGTCATGACAAGCTGACTTTGGAGCTTTCACGGAGTTCATAAAAAAATCACTTAGCTTTGCAGACTCCGCCTGCACAGCCTGTTTCCATGAACATCCTTCCTTTCAACCTGGGGTCCCCACGGCCCGTCCCTCTTCCCACCTCTTGTCTCCTTCACTGTCCCATTACTCAGGTGGTGGAGGTTTTAGGAAAATGAGAAGAGGCAGAGAAAAAGCCAAAGGATGTAGGGGCAGAAAAGGGACCATTGGTTTTCATTTCAGCTGCATTCTTAACCCCCGGCCGGCCTCCAGGGGCTCCTGTGGCTGGGGGAGCAGCAGGCTGCCTCCCTGCTCTGAAATCCCCAAGATTCATTAAATGTCATTGTTTTCAAATATTACTAACAACAACAATAATAATAAATAGTAAAATTGGTTAAGTGTGTTCTTTGTGCCTGAAGTACACTGAGGCCTTACATTCTTTATTGCATTTAATCCTCACAACCACCTTACGACGTAGGTGTTGCTAGTGTACTTACAGATACAGGATAACTGAGGTACAGCAAGTTTTAGTAACTGGCACAAGTAGTGGAACTCGTATTTGAACCTATGCATTTCGACTCTGGGCTCTGGGTGTGTAGTCACTGCATTAAACTGCTCCCCACATACTACAAATGTAATGTTTTGTTGTTAAAATTCAGACGATACATCACTAATTATTAGAGAAATGCAAATCAAAATCACAATTAAGGTATCATCTCACACTGGTCAGAATGGCCATCATTGAAAAGTCTACAATTAACAAATGCTGGAGCGGGTGTGGAGGAAGGGAACCTTCCTACGCTGTTGGTGGGAATGTAAATTGGTGCAGCCACTATGGAGAACAGTATGGAGGTTCCTTAAAAAAAACTAAAAATGGAGTTACCATATGATCCTGCAATCCCAATCCTGGGCATATATTCCAAAAAAATGATAACTCTACTTCAAAAAGATACATGAACCCCAATGTTCATAGAATCACTATTTGCAATAGCCAAGACGTGGAAGCAACCTACGTGTCCATCGACAGATTAATGGGTAAAGACGATGTGGTGTATACACACGCGCACGCACGCACACACACGCACACGCACTAGAATATTACTCAGCCATAAAAAAGAATGAAATAATGCCACTTGCAGCAGCATGGATGGACCTAAAGATTATCATACTGAGTGAAGTAAGTAAGAGAGAAAGACAAATATTACATGTGGAATCTAAAAAATAATACAAATGGATCTATATACAAAACAGAAACAAACTCATAGACATAGAAAACAAACTTATGGTTTTTGAAGGGGAAAGTCAGGGAGGGATAAATTAGGAGTAAGAGATGAACAAATACACACTACTATACATAAAATAGATAAGCAGCAAGGATTTACTGTATAGCACGGAGAACTAAATTCAGTATCTTGTAATAACCTATAATGGAAAATAATCTGAAAAAATATAACTGAATCACTTTACTATATACCTGAATCTAACACAAGATTGTTAATCAACTACATTTCAATTTTTTAAAAATTCAGATGATACACGCGGGCATAATGTGGAAAGTTCAATGTTCCTTCCTTCTCCCTCCACCAATTCTTACCTTCCAGAACATTCTAGCCTGGTTGGCTTAGCCAGGTACTGTCTCCTCCTAACCACTACTGAACAGTGATCCTACGAAGGGGTCCAGATTCCGTAAGGAGCCAAACTACCTGGAGCAAGTGCCTCTGTGAAGGGACACCCCCCAACACAAGTTAGGCAGACCCACACTCACGGAAGGCAAAGGTGTGGGCATGTGTGTGGACATCTTGCCGCAGCCCGAGCTTGGGAAATCCTGGAGCAGCCAGGCTAGGCAGTACTTCTAGAGGACAAGGCCTTCCCAAGGCCTTCCCCCAGCATACAGCACTGACTGTCCCAATGGTCGGCTGATCTGGGAGGTTGAATAAAATCCCTGGGGTCAGGGGAGAAGGGAGAACCTTAGAAAAATAAAAAAATAAACAATCTTATCTCCTTTACTAGGCTGTCCAGCTCCCCCCACTACCACCCACTCTGTACACACACACACACACACACACACACACACTCACACACTTTAGAGTTCATTTCTCTCTCCCTCTTCTCTTCTGCGCTAGCAGGGGCTATAATGTCATGGTAAAGAGCATTGACCTTGGGGTCAGTTTACCTGTGTTTGATCTGGCTCTGCCGCTTATTAACTGTGTTCTCTTGGTTACATTTCTCACTCTCTGAGCCCCAGTGTGCTCATCTATGAAATGGGATTGATAATGTTTCCACCTCAAGGATGCTGGGAAACTTGGAATTACTACGTGCAAAGCCTGCAGTGCCCAGTCACTGCAGTTGATCAGGAAGTATAGCAATCTTGGCGCAGGTGTAGAAGGGGCAACTAGTTCAGCCTGGAAGGATATGCAAAGGGCTTGGTGTAGTCAGCTTGTGAATCCCTGAGATTGGGAGTTTCTCCTACTCTCCTTCACCCAGGTACCTGGCAGAGGGTCTTGCCCATAGAAGGCACTCTGAAACACTGGCTGACTTGTACTTTGAATAGAACTAAGCTATAAAAGGGTCTGGAACTGGCCATGTGCTCTGATGAGTTAAGAGACTAGGGAGAATTAGGAAGATACTGCTAAGAGTCTGAAAATACCTATTAGTAGAGTCGATAAACATAAACAAAAGAAATTCCTTGTCGGCAATAACACAAGATGCCGGGAGCACGGACCCTTCTTCGGACTTTCTTTTGCAAACAGTTTACAAACAAAAGAAGGGGTGGATGGATGTGGTGGGGCATGAGGAGAAATGCCAGGCTAGTGACTGAAGAGGCCAAACCATTTACAAAAATAGCACTCTTTCTTGCACAATCCACCTCTGAAAATGCATCAGCGAGCACGAGGCTGCTTTAACAGCCAGAGACACAAAGGAAGCTGCTCATCTCGTTAAGTGGCCCTGTCCCACCCAGGCCAACTCAAGTGAAGATGCTTATGGCCTGCCTCCGAGTCAGCATGGAGCGGCAGCCCAGAGCGAATGAAAACTCATCCAGCTGCCCAGTCTAAAGGATGTGGTTGGCCCCAAGCCAGAACATGTTATTAGACTGGAATTTTTTTTCAGGCTCTAAATTTAACCAGCCGGAGTTCTTTTTAAAGTACCATCCTATTCAAACTTTCAAACTGCAGAATTCGCCATTAAATGGGATTTGATTCTAGGCAGAACCCAATGTCCTTGGCTTGGCCCCTTCTCTTGTACAGTACGCCATCCACCCCTGCCGGGCCATCTGCGGTACGTGTCAGCCAAGGGCTGCAGGCGGCGTGCTTGGACAACAGGGATCTCGATAGACTTGACCTCTTCTTGAGGTGACACTGCTAACATCCTTGTAACCCTTAGCAGGCCCAGAGAGAAGAAAGTTCAACAATGGGGGAGAGAGGGAGAAAACAAGTTAGAATGAACTAGGATGTCAGAGAAATAGTATGGGCAATGGGACCACACCTGGAGGGAGGTTTAAAGTACACACACACCTTCCTCTCTCTGCCTGAGGACAGACTCTTGCTGACAGAAGCTTTAGCCAAGAACTCAAGTCACATAAACACTGCCATGCTTGACTTCACTTTAATATGAAAATCCTTCTTTCTTCTTTTTGATAAACAAATAGAGATTGGTGCAATCCAAAGTGGAAATTAAAGTGATGAAAGACAAACTAATATTACATAGTATAATCCTATTTTAGGCATATGTAATACGATCCCACGCACATTTCAAAAATCTAGAAGGATTTATATCAAAGTGTTAACAATAGGTACCTCTATGTGGAATGATTAGAAATGTTTTAAATGCATCTTCTTTTTTCTTATTTGTATTAAAATATTTGTGTAAGTGAACATGAACTGCTCTTGTAATTGGAAAATATTTTTTTAATTTAAAAATTTGACAAGCTGATATATGGCACTGATTGAACTATTTACTCCTCCAAAATGTGTGAAAGGCAGGCGTGATTGATGCCAAGGGTGGAGGTTAAGGCAATGTCTTCAATAACTGAGGGAAATGAGAAACCTTCTGGGAATTGTTCCTTTTCACTGTTCACTGTGCTGATCCAATGTTTGACAATGTCACACACTCAGTAGCCCTTCCCATGTAACATTTTTCTGATGTATAAACTGAGTTTGACATAGCCTCACACTTCGGTTGCCTGTGAAGGATCTTTTATTTAAAAAAATATCGATCATGTATTATTCATATTTTTAACAAGTGATCGAAGCCATAATATCAACTCTGGGTAAACTGTGCTTCACACAGAGTACATGTTGCATGAATGAATAAATGAATGAATGAAAAAACCAAGACAATAAAAGACTTAGTCCTTGCCCTGAAGGAATTCACAATTTAGTTGGAGATATAGAATCAAGTGTATGAAACAACGGAAGGACAGAAAGAAAAAGGGAGTTGTAGAAGGACAGATGGAGAAGGAGGTTAATATTTATTAAATGCCTTCTAAGTGCACATTGGGCTAAATGCTTCCTGTATGGTACCTCATTTAGTCACTCAAGTACCCTACGGTTGTAGGCATCATTTTTTCCATTGAAAAGCCAGGGTTCAGAGAGGATAAATTAGTTTCCTAAACACGCCACAGCTGGTAGGAGACTGAACCAGGAGAGGAACTTAGGGTCTCTGGACTCCAAATTAGTGTTGGCTCTGCTCTACCCTGACACCCCTCCCATGCACAGTCTCATGAAGTGAAGAGCGTACTGTGAAGGTGTGTGGCATCCAGCCAGTCCTTGAAAGGAGAGAGCGTGAGGGCTGCAGCTAGCAGGGGATGTCGCCGTGGGGCTGCTACAGCCCCGCCCTTTGAATGGATCCATCTTGCTTCCGTTTGCCCTCAGTAGCACATGAAAGTGGGCTCCAGCACGCTCGGGAGTCTTCTCCATCCTCATCCCAAACTACTCACTCCGACTCATTTCGTGCCTCACATCCCAGCCTACTCCACTCCCCCAGTCCCTGATACTATGGTCGCATCTTCCTCTGGTGGCCCCCGAAGTCCCCTCGTACCTGACACTCGGCTCCGTTTCTCCTGCATCCTCCTTCCTGCATCACAATCCAGCCGTTCCCTCCGGTTGTGCTTCCTTTGGGGGTTAAATGAGATAACTTACATTAGCACTGAGCCCAATGCCCGGACGTCATAAACTTTCAGTAACTGTGAGTGCCTGTGATGGTGGGACCAAACACTACGTAGCGATTGGAGTCACTCGGACTTGGATTCAAATGTTTGCGCTGTCTTTTGACTAGCCTCTGTCTCCTTTCCCTGACTAACATTGTGACCTTGAGCAAATCACCAAACCTCTCTCAGTCTCAGTTTCCTTTTCTGGGAAATAGGAACAATGATAACACTTTGCTTGTAGCGTGGCTGAAAAATTAAATGAGAAAATATACGTGAAGCGCTTAGCACAATGCCAGTCAGAGAGTAAATGACCAATAACCAGTATCATCACGATTAACGGCATTAGTAATTGCATAGTTGCCATGGTTACAGAAACTCTGCCCGGAAAATTGCAGGTCCAGGGTCCCGTAATTCAGCAAAGACCCTTGTGAGTAACACTTTCAATAGTCTTCCCTGGCCGGAAGAGCAGTAGCTAGACTTTTTTAGAATTCAAGACCAAAACATCAAGTGAATTCAGCC
Organism: Globicephala melas; assembly: GCF_963455315.2. Taxonomy (NCBI): domain Eukaryota; kingdom Metazoa; phylum Chordata; class Mammalia; order Artiodactyla; family Delphinidae; genus Globicephala; species Globicephala melas. Next base: position 16,292,937 of record NC_083323.1, read on the forward strand.
CCTTGGAACACAGAGGAGGAGGAAGGATAAAACAGCAGGAATGGGCTTGTGAAATGCAGGATGCATTCGTAGGGTAAGGTATAACGCAATCAGACACTGAACGATTTTCTGGCAGAGGTGTTATAGAAGGAAAACGAGGTTTCATTTAATTAATGAATTAAACATATATTGCCAGTTTTTTGGAATCTAAAGAAGATCATTCTCGTAACTTCCAATCTGACTGGGGACATATTTCCCTAATGAGGTCAACTAATACAATATAAAATGAGCTACATACTTGGAGAATAGAGAAAGGGGCATCAGATATTGACGGGCAAAGGCATAAGTTGAAAATGTTTTGATTTTAAAAATTTGATAAACGCATTCCCAGGAATACATTTATACTGCATTTATAATGCTTTGTCTCGCATGGTCTTGTCCACGGAAGCATCGTTTCCAGCTCATTGCAGGATAAATCCAAGCTTAAGGAGATTCCATCAACAATACTCCCTGCTGACTGAGCGCTCTGCTCTCCCAGGCAGCTCCACCTCTCACCGCCTGCAGACACTCTGTGTACATCTGTGATTTCACCTTTACTCGTGACTGATTGACCTAGAAAACTCTCCTCTCCCCTACCCTTCTGGTCCTCGGGAAATATTTACAGATCATTCAATGGTGGCTCCTGGAAGAGATAACAGATGGCTGGAAAACTCACCAGCAGGATCAGTAGATCTGAGTCACCAGTTTTTTTTCCTACTCCTTGCATGCTTTCGAAAATAACATTTCCCGATTCTTTCTGTTTAGCCAATGTGGTCACCATCACGTCCCCGGTTAGATGGTCCTAGCCTCTAGAAGGCCCATGCCCTGAGCTCAGGTCTAAGTAAGGACACACAGGCTGGACTGAGGACCCTGGCCCATGCTGCCACAGGTTTGGGTTAGGGCCTCTCCATGGGGAGACCGTGCTGCACTGCCCTCCTGAATTACACAGTCCCAGGTTTTTCTAAGCCTGGCTTCTTGTAAGATGTCCTTATTATCATACTTTGCGTCAGAGAGACTTGGCAGAGACGATTGGAAGCCAAGAGACAAAGGAATTTCAGCCCTCAATGTGGTCCAGATCCCAAAAGGCCAAGGTCAACAATGAGTGGGCAACAGGAAAGATGGGAGAGAGGTGCTGTCGGATTGAGGTTGGTGTCCATCCCAGGGCCCCCGTACCCACTCCTCTGCTGCTGACATGCCTCAGCTGCCTCCTTCTCCAGGGAGAGGGCCTCGCTAAACAGGTGACATCCACTCTGAAGATGAGGGTGGAGAGGGGAGGAGAGCCAGAACGTCGTGACTGCTGGGCACGGAGATGCGGGGCTGTAAGTCCTGTTCCAGAGCTCCCGGCACCAGGCTGAAGCCCATCCCTCGCTCCAGCTTCCTTCCCCTGCCCTAACCTACTTACTCCTTCCTCCCAAGAACATTCCCTCAATACATTGCTTTCACAAGAATCCTTATCTTAGGATCCACTTCTAGAGAATTCTCACTACGACAGGCACCGAACAGCTAAGGACCAAATCTGGGGTCAAAGTGGAAGATACATTTTTAGGAAAATAATTTAATTGCAGGTGTCACTGTGTCATGGAGCAAGAATTGCTAGAATTGCTAGTGTTTTTCTGGACTTCTCCTGAACATGGCATCAAGAGCCACTCTTCTGGGGCACAGGCTCAAAGGGCCAATGTGAGGTCTGCCCTGGGTTGATAAAATGTTTAAGTTGGACTGAACAAAGATGGAAACAAATTACAAGTGGCTCATTGTCCCATGATCCAAAACAAAACAAAACAAACTGCTATGAGCATTTTGGTGTATTTCTTTCGAGATTTTTACTGCACGCAATTTTAATTACATTCCATGTATAATTTAGTGGTGATTTTTCACTTGATATTAAATGTAAGCATTTTTACTAAGTTATTAAACTGTCTCATGCTCCCTATTTTAGTAGCTGCATACTATACTATCATTGGGGGTATCACAATTTACTTAAAGATTGCCTTACAATTGGCCAGTTATGCAGAAAGCTTTAACTGTATTTAGTATTACGCCTTTAGTATAGATCCCCATAAGTGAAATTACTGGGTCAAAAACATGCATATTTTTAGGCTTATAAGACATTTATTTCCCTAAGGATTGTATATATTTACCATTTCACCAATAATACGTGTATTTATTACACCCTACTACCTCCCACCATAAGTATAAATTTTGCTTTCTAATGTCATAGGAAAGTAACGTTTCAGCGTCATTTAAATTTCTATTTCATTGTTTGCATATAAAGTTGGATATTTTCCCACATTATGTTTACTCATAAGCATCTTTCTGTCAGTGTTTTAGTTGGGCCCTTTGGCTATCTAGCTTTTAGGATCACACGTTCTTCTTTTCAATGTAGATGAACTCTTTATGCGCCAAAGATATTAACACTTTTGTCATATGTCTTATAAATATTTTCTCCCATTTCTCTTGCTCTTCATTTTCTAGTATTCCCTTTAAACATGCGGACATATTATATTTTTATTCACTCAAATCTATTGATATTTTCCTTTGTGATTTATTGCTATTGTTTTTAAACTTAGTAACAAAACCATTTTGGGTTTTAAAAGATGATAGCAAAATGTGAATAGCTGTTGATTTTCTCAGGATTAAAGAATGGTTGATTGTTCTTTTTTCTCTCTTTTTCTTATATTTTCTAAGTATTCTGTAATGACTTGATTTTTTCCTGTAATGAGGGAAACTTTAATGTATTTCCTAACATTTCTTTTTTTTAACATTAAGTTTATTTTAGGAAGAGCTGAATTTTTTGAATTCTCCGGAGATTTTGTCATTGACAATGTTGAAATTAGCAATTGCTATGTGACAAATCAGCCTAAAACCCAGTAGCTTAAGACAACAGTCATGTATTATTATACTTTGTGTGTCTGTGGGTCGTCTGGGGGTGAGATGATCTTGGCTGGGCTCTCTCATGTGTCTGCAGATGGAGTGGCGGGCTCCGTGGATCAGAGTTTGCTGCTAAGCTGGGGCAGCTCTGCTCCACATGTCTCTCATACCCCTCCTGGGATCCAGACAGCTCAGGCATGTTCTTCACCTGGCAGCGGTAGAAGCTCAAGGGCTAATTGAAACACACAAGGCCCCTGAAGATGTAGGTCCACCTTCCCTTCTCCCTTATTCGTTTAACCGTGTCACCAGGGATAGAGAAATATACTCTGTCTTTACTGGAGGGGCTCCAAAGTCGCAGGAAGGAAGAATAAAGAATTGGGCTCAATAATGCAATCAGTCTATTATAGGTAAGAATAGATTTTTATCTCTTTACTTATATTTACAAAGAGATGTCTATTTACATCTGGCTTGGCTTATCAGCAAAAAATTGTCTTTTTTCTTTCAAATGGTATATTACAAATTGATAGAGGATCTTCCCTAAATATTGCACAAAGGGAAACATCCAGTTCCAGACCAAGTAATTAAAGGAAAAAAAAAGCAGCTTCTTGTTCAGACATCAGACTCCAAGGACCTTGGCAAAGGCGCGAGATGGAAAAGCAAGCTGGGGGTCTCCAAATGCCCCATTTATGAATAAGCACCCACTGGGGCATCTCAGCACAGAAACAAATGGGCCCCAGGGAGAGGCTTTCTTTTGTGCCTTCAGACTCTGAACAGCCGTCAAGAGCCGTGGGCTCTGATCACAGCAAGTAAATTGGAACCGGCAGGTGCAGTGACAAAGGCAATTCCTACGAGAGGCCTATTTACACTGATGTCAGATGTCTGAGACGGCAGGTGTGCACAAACAAAAGCGAGACGCAGGAAGCTCCGCCCATGTCACCAGTGTCCTAGTTTGGACCAGGTTTAACGCAGACATTGTCCTTCTCATCCCCGTGGGGACCTGCTGGCTAGGGGACCATCGTAAGAGTGGCTGAGATGGCAATGTTAATATTCTTGGACATTCACAAAGCACCTCATAGTTTCTAAAGGACTTTCATAAGCTTCATTTCATGTAAGTCTCACAATAACCATTCAAAAATATATAGTAATGTTTATTCTCTTTTATATTGAAGGAAATGTAGTTTAACTACCATAAGCCGGATGAAAAAATGGTTTGAGTCACAATAGTTTAAATACTTTGTAAGTCCCTTTTGTGGTAAATAAAGAAGCGACGTGTCTGTGGTCCAAGAATTATCGTCAAGCAAATGTAACTTCCTTGAGATATTGCCAGCAATGGACTTCAGGATGTGAAGTCAGATGAGGCCAGAGGCAGGAGGAGGGGGTCCCAAGACAGCCCTAGGATCCCTAGGGCTGGGATCCCATGCCTGGGGCCGAGGAGTGAGAGAAACAGACTGACCTGACTTCATGGCCTGGCCACTCTCTTCTCTTCAAAGCTCTCACTCAGACCTGAGGTCAAAGGTTTAATTGTATTTCCTGCTGATTCTTTCAGAATACTAATGGACTACTTAAAGAGCTCGCTGGCTAAAAGCCCTACTGCTTTTAGAAAGGGGGAGCTTTTAAAGAAGAGGGTTTCGTTAAGTGGGCGCTCTGGAATTTTCCATTTATACGAAAAGGGTGTTTAATACTCAAGAGGGTATTTGTCATTTGGGGGAAAGGTTAAGTCAATTATTTTGTCTGGAGATGAAAAAGATGGAGCGTCAGCTTAATAACAGACTTCAGGTCTATGAGAAGCAGTTTTGGGGAAGATGGCGGCCACCTGTCCATCCTCTCCAAAGCAGAAGAAGAATCGGGCTTTTGTCAAGGGAAGAAGGTCTAAGTGAGGCCAATGGAAAAGCTGTTGGGCTGCAGCATTGAGCGGCCCTGCTTCTGTAGATTATCAGTAGAATCCCTCCAGTGGAAGCTCATGAGGAAGGGAGGTTGGCTGGTGAGCCTTAGATGCTTTTTTTTGGTTTCCTGACTCTGAGATTTGCTGCTGTGAGATAAAATTGGGACAGTAAAAGCCAAGGAGTGCTGAGACCTAGATATAGGTCCTGATTGCTGTTTACTTCTTGAGTATAAGATACTATTTTCCTGGACCTCCACTTCCATCTGTATAATTGGATTACTCTTATCCACACAACTCTCCTCTGGTAGCTTTATGAAGAGGGACTCGGATAATGTATGTCAAGGTGCACTTCAAACCACACGTCACTGAGCAAGTGAAAGATATTATTTTTCCTGGAATAAATGCTGATTATTTTTCAAGTCTAGTGAACACTTAAAATTTTTCTTCCTGCTTTGGAGAAAGTTGCCAGATGGTTTTGGACCCAACCTTGAATTAATGTGACAATTATTTTTTTGTAGCTCTCAGGCCTCTTCCTGCGTGCTCAGCCTTGAACAAGTCCTGTTTGCCACCAGCTGCTCACAGAGTTGTGCCTTTTAAGGGTGAGGAGGCCTCAAAGAGCATCTTCTAAACCAGCTTCCAACCATGTTGGTTTCCCTTTTATGGGTGGTCCTTGCATGCCCCTGGGAATGGGGAAACTCACTATCTCATTCTTAAAGTTCCACTTTAAAATTTTACAAATAGTTAACAATTCATTTTTCTTTATATGAAGCCCAAATCTATTTCCTTGTAGCAGAGCTCAAAAACTGAGACGTTTACAGAGGCAGGTAAGATAAATGAAGGAGATGGTGCTGGTAAAGACAAGGGGTCATGGAAGATGCTGATTAACTGGAAAAGAGGTGCCCTTCAAAAGCAGACGGCTGCTCCCCCACACCAGCAGATGATTTCTACTGGACCTGCAGGAATATGGGTCCAGACTTGCCAGACCTGGGGCTCCGTTTGGGGCTGGGGTAGCTTAACTCATGTGGAGTGTCCAAAGCGTCCCACTGGAAGGGAGGCTGTACTCGTTAAATATCAAAACTACAAACTGAATTTGCATCTTAATAACTTTAATACATTTTCAGTTCTCAGCAAAGAGTAAGGTGGAGACATCTCCCCCCACGGGGTGCCTCTCCTCCACCCCAAGTGCAGAACCTAGGGCGGCAGCCCCAAGTGCTCACCCAAGGGATGGTATTTCCAGATCCCTTGAATTTTTAAGAGCCGATGGAAATTTTATTTTTACGTCAATTTTCAAGGTTTTAAAGTTAGCTTTATGTTAAACATTTCATAAAGGCTGTATGAACCAGACAAGATATTCTTGGGGAGGTGAATGTGGCCCATGGACCACCAGCCTGCAACCTCTGCTATCACAGAGCTGCCACCCTCCATCTTAGTTCTACCCTTGGTGACCAGATGGAAACAATCCACTCCCAGCCCTGTAAGATGGGCCTTCAGAGATTCAAAGTCATCTCTATAGCCTCTCTAGGTATTTTCATCACCAGAGTAAAAATCATCAGCAAATTTTTATTTCCCTTTTTGTCAAAATTTCCATCCACATCACCATCTCCTTGGACCCAGGATCCTTCAACCTAGACTATCAGAAGAAATTAGTAGTCATCCACTTATGTCCATATTTGTAAGGTACCACTTGCTCAAGACCAGATTCAAATTGCCTGATCCAGTTTGTTTGGCCTTAAATTACCCATTCTGATTTGGGGGACGGAATCTCTAGACACATACCTTCAGGGCTTAATTTGCTTAACAGTGTCATTGATAACAGAGCAGGAACACCAGTGGAGTAACTGATTTTTTAAAAAATGAGAATTAGACAATGTTAGACCTGAAAGAGAATTGAAGCATCATAGAGTTAGCCCAAAGGTGGCAAATCAGTTTCACGTGAAACCAACTCAGATGGCTAGCTAGGGAGTCCCAGCAGTGATGCATTGAGAACGCTTCTGAAGAATCCTAGAGAAAGGCCAGGAAAAGGCAAGAGAGAAATGGTCACGTGGGTGTCACTTATTTGCCATTCCTGTTATTTTGCAGGTTAGGAGACTGAGGCCAAGAGCAATAATTTGATGATGAAATTGAAGCCAAACTCCGGCTGGGACCCTTATCCTCCGATTCCTCGGGTCTCTGTCTCCTAGTGCAGTCATTTCTAGACTATGCTTCACGGAGCCCTATGGGTGCTCTACAGTGAGGTGCCTCAGGGGTCTCTAGAGGGTGGAGGCTGGTCCACTTGGGCTCCTAGACTCTCGTGTCCACTTCAGCCAACAAACAGCTCCTCTTCCTCTTCTCCTTTCGAGCTTTTGCTTAAGAATTTGTTTGAAAAAAAGTTCATCCGTTAAAGAAACATTAAATGCATCAGTGCATTTTGTGATTCCCCATATTTTGTAATTGACTTATTAGTTAATTAATCAATTCAGTTGTCTTTTATTCAGCAATTACTACTTGGAAGTCGCTCTGCTAGGCAGTACTGGGAATTAAAGAGAGGAGTCCCCTCTCAAAGTGTTTACAATCTGATTGGAAGCCAGACATATGAATAATCATCCATTGTAAAATGATGGGAGAGTAAATGGTATAATTAGTTGCACTGAGAGAGCATAGAAAGAGCAGTTGACTTCCAGCAGTTGGTTGCTGGAAGTCAAGGAATGCTTCGTGGAGGAGGCAGCCTTTGAACTTGGCCTTGAAGGATGAGTATCTTTGAAGGAATCTAAGGACCATAGGCTTGAGATGGAAGAAACCTTAAGGATCTTGACAATGCAAACTCTTATTTAATGGAGGAGTCCACTGACGTCCAGAGAGGAGAAATGATTTGTCTACATGGATTGTGGGCCTCTGGAGCCCAGTAAAATGGCACTTGCAGGATGGAGGAACTGCATGAAAAAAAGAGAGGTATGAAGGTAGCGAGGTGCACAGTGAGACTGGGTGATAGTACTATTGCACTGGAGTTTATGGAACCCAAGGACCTCCTGGAGCTCAGCTTTGATTCACAAGGTGGTATTTTCTCATGCCTGTCACACACTCTGGATGAATTTGCCCTTACGACATATTAATGCTATGGACCTAACTGTATTCTGAATTTACTTAGTAACTTAAAACCACCTCCACTAACAGGTTGGCCAATAAATCTTACCTTGTTAATAGGAATTCTTAGAAGATACAGCCAAGTTTTATAAATAAAATGATTGGAAATTGGAATAAAAACTGTGGCAGATGTTGTTAGTTGGCCCAAAGAGCCCTTCCCTACCACAGTCGCTCCTACTGTCTTCATCTAGAGAAATGGGCAAAGGTACATAGTCCCTTGACCAGCCTCTACGGCAGTTAGGGTTGACAACATGACCTAGTTCTGGCAAGCGGCACAGGAAGAGAAGTTGGCTAGGAGTTTCCACTTGAATTAAAATCATAAAGTCTAGCCCTTTGACTCTTTCCCTGCTGGTGCAATGATGTAAAGCCTGGAGCAGCCATTACTATCTTGTGACCATGAGGCAAGAGCCACAAGATGAAAAGCAAAGAACTAAGGAACTAACTATCTTTAGACATTCTATTATTGAGAAAATGATATACTATTTGTTTAGGCCACTGTATTTATCAGGACCGTGTATGCTATAAATATAAATACAAATATAAATACTGTAAAAACAACTCCATAAATCTCAGTGTCTTAATACAATCATGGTTGATATCTTGCTCAAACGAAATCCAATGAGGCTCTTCCTAGTTGGGTTGTTCTTCAACTGGTAACTCAGGAATTCAGGCTCCTTCCTGCTTAGGATGCTACCACCTTCAGCTTGTGGCCTCCAAAGTCATTGCTGAAGGAGATGAGAATGTGGGTAAACCCTCCCTAACCTTCTTGGCTGGAAAGTGATACCCATCTTTCAGGTCATATTCCAATGGCTTATAGGTAGAAATATAGCTCCACCTCAATGCAAGGCAACTGAGAAACCAAGTCCCTGTCTAGAAAGCTGCTTAACAACTCTTTACTATGGAAGGGAAATCCAAATCTTTAATGGTCAGCTAGCTCTCTCTGCCACAATTACTCTTAGTAGATTTTTCTATTACTTGCAGCCAAATCATTCCTAATGTAATAACAGAATATAGCATTTATTGCATTTACTCAGCCAACATTTATAGGGTCCAAACTTCTTCGTTTAGAGCAGTAGGCTCAGAATTAGGTGGCCTTCATAGCAGATGGAAGCCACTTTCCTTACTCTTTTATTAGGGAGATAAAGAGTTATACAGGAACCAGTCATCTATGATTGTCAGCAATATTTTGAAAATGTACATAGTGGCATCTTGTGTGGACTTGGTAACAATGTGGTTGTTAAGGGAATTCAAAGGAAGAGGAATCTCGATATGAATAAGCATTTTCCAGGGAAGGTTTCTTGGGAAGAGCCCATTAGAAAACAAGGGCAATACTTTGCATTTTCCATAAGACTTTGCTTTTTCAAAACAAACGTATCATTCCATATAATTATTCATCTCATAAACATTATCGTTCATTCTGTAGACAAGCATGATAGGGGTGGCAGATACTAGGTTAAGGATTATAGATATAAAACAAATTAAGTTATAATCCCTGCCCTTGAAACACTCAAAGTATAAGATGAGAGACACATAAACCAAGAGTTTCTCTGCTTGCTAAAACCATGAGAGCACAGAGGATGGAGTAGGGGAGGGAAAGGCATTTTTTAAAAAAAAAAAAAAAAGGAACTTGGTAAAATGGGCCTTGGAGGAAGTTTAGGAAATTTTCAGACATGGAAGGAAGAGAAGGAATTTCAGAAAAAGGAAATGACATTAACAAAGGCACAGAGGTGTGCAGATTCATGGTAAGCTCAGGGAATTGTGAGTAGTCCACACTGGGAGTGTATTGGGGAAGGGTAGGAACGGTAGGAAGTCACATTTGAAAGGCAGCCTGGGCCATATGATGAGGACCTTAAATGTTCAAGCTGCAAGTTTCAGCTGCAAGTTACAAGACACACGATGAAGGCATTTAGGTAACTTGCACAAGAGGACTTGAGAAAGGTAACCTCAGAGTTGGTTCAGCAGCTCAATGATGGTCATTAAGGTATTCACATTATTTTGTTTTTTCTTTCTCAGAATGTCAGTGACACGGCCTAGGGTGAGCAACTGTCCCAGTTATCCTGGGACTGAGGGGTTTCCCAGGAGATGGGACTTTTAGTGCTAAACGTGGGAAAATCCCAGGCAACCTGGGATAAGTTAGTTATCTTAACATCTCTCCGCTCAGTCACAAGATGGCTGCCATAGCCCCAAGTGTCACACAGAAAATGGGCCATCTTTTCACATGATTCTCTCTGATCAAGAAGAAAATAGTCTTTCACTAAAGCCCCAGTCAACTTTCCTTTATATCTCCCTGACCAGAACTGGTCACATGCCTACTTTAGTCCGAAGAGAAATGACATCACCATAGTTGTCTTAGAACAATCGTAGTTTATCCCCTTGGTTTGAATACCTTGTAACCAGACCTCAAATTGGATTTTGCTGGTATGGAGGAGGAGAAGAATGGCTTGTGGGTGGGCAACTCACAGTGTATGCCATAAATGCCATGCTGAAGATTTTGGACCTCATCCTGAAAGCGGCAGGATATCATCAAATATTTTTAAGCAGAAAGCGATAGGCTATCACTTATATTTTAAACTTAGAAGCAATCCCATAACTGGATTAGAAGGAATTTGGGAACAAGACTGAGAGTAGAGAGACTTGTGAGCAGGTTACCTCAATAATCCAGATGTGAGATGGTAAGATTTGAACGATTATAGATGTGTGTAAGCGAAGTGACGGATTTGAAAGAAGTCAGCAGACGTTCATCTCACATGATGTGACTGAAAACTCTGCGTGATGCACAGGTCGGCTGTGATTGTTCTTGGCTGTGAATGAGAAAACAGTGGCACAGAGGTTAGAGGTAACATGTCCAAGCTGCTCTCGGATGCCAAACACTCCCCACCTAACAAAGCTAAACTCCTGTGCTACCGGAGTGGGGTTTCTCCCATTCCTTAGCTCTCAGACAGGATCAACACCAGCTGGCTGGCTCTCCTGGGGCCCCCGCATCCACCTGGTGCCAGGTGGGTGTCAGACTGGGCAGAAAGCCCTCATTCTTTGTAGTTAGACAGCTTCATCGATGATGACTGTAGCAGGATGTGTTGACTAACCAAATCTACCTCAGCTGAGATGAGCAGTCACGCAGCCTTGACAGAAAGAACACGAGGTTGGCAACGTCAGTTCCAAGATTGGCCTCCCACTCCCATGAACAGTCTTGCATTATTTTATGCATGGTTTGCATGTGAAATTAGCTCATTTCCCAAAGAAAACTAACCTATGGGAAATCTAGTTTGGGGTGATGCATTCTCCCTGATGAGCCATTAAAAGGGCTGTGAGGGAGACCTTTGGTGAATGATGGCTTTCGTGGCATTGCTAAATAAAAAAAAGAGTTGTCTGTGTCATAGCCCCCTAATACTCTCCTTAGGTCTTATCTAATATGGCAATTATACATTCATAAATGTGATTTCTAAGTTTTTGTCTGACTGCCCAGGAGGGTAAGGGCGATGCCTAGTTTGTTCACCATGCTAAGTAGCACATGCTACTTGGCACATAGCATATGCTCAATAAATATTTGCTGAATTAATTCTTTTATTAAATGACTACTCCATGTCAGTTGCTTTGCGTACATCATCTCTTTGAAGCCTTCCCCAAATCCCCATAACATAGATAATGAAAATGAGATTATTTCTGTTTTCTAGATAATGAAACTGAGATTCAGTGAGTAAACTGAGTTCATGTATTTAGAGAGTGGGAGAGCCGGGTCTCGAATCCTAGGCTGTCTCCAGATCCCATGCTCTTTTTTCTCTAAATGCTACTTGGATTTTCATTTCAGGTAATGCTTTTTCTCAATACAGAGAAACTCAGTGTTGGTTTAGGTCTACCCCTCACTTTATACATGAGAGGCTATAGGCCCAGAGAGGCCAAGCATCTTGGCCAAGTTAAATTAGTGCTCAGGTGAAATCTAGCTCAGTGTTGTCTTCAATTGGACCTTGAAGTTCCTTTAAGATAAGGCAGCCACTAATTCAGAAAGAGCCAGAGCCTGTGGCTTGTATTTGACCTATCTCTATAGCCTTGCTGAATGTCTGCATAGCAGAAAGGCATGAAAATCTCATCAAATACAAGTTTCACAATCTACACGGTTGTTTTCTGGTTCTCAGCTTTAACTGGCACAGGCTGCTTTTTGACTGAAGGAAAGGCTAGCCTCAAGCTTTTGGAAAGCCACTGCAAGTTTGCTGTTGAAAACTTCCAGGTTTGGATGTAATCTGCACTCTGGTAAAGTACTTAAGCTAATAAAGGTCTAACGCGTCTTGTAGACTCCTTCCAAGCGCCTCGCTGGCTCAGCGTGCACATGCCCACAGGAGAACACCGTGTCCTTAGCAGGGACAGCCTCATACATGTGATTCCGTCTGGGGCACTGCACAGAAGCCGGGACCCTTTGCACTCACCCACCCCCGTCCTTTCCTGCCATCTTCCTCCCCAACACCCAAGTCTCTTCATCAAAATTTGATTTGCATGTCCCTGAATTTCGGCTGGGGACGTGTATTGCCTGCACGAGATTAAGCTTGCAATCCAGCTGATGGCACCGGGAAAACCCTAGGTTCAGTTGCCATCCATCAGCTCATTCTCTACCTCCTGAGCTAAGCCACTCCTCCATGCCAGGTGCTGGGCCAGGCCGACCGTGCTGGACGATGTGAGTGACGCCCACCCAGCTCCCGCCCGCGGGGCCCTCACCACTGAGCCGGGGAAGGAGTCACATCATTAGACCCAGAGTGGTCTTGGGTCATTTCTGCGTGACTCACTGGACTTTGCCCTTCTCTGTGGCCTGGCGCTGTCCCCCAGCTAGAAAGATGACTACCCCAATCCACATGTGACAACTCCCAGGGGACAAGGGAGCGGCTCTCTCAGTAGCTCTCCCTTACAAGCAAAAGTTTTCCATTCCCAGAAGCCTCAACAAAATATGTCCTCAGATCTCATTGGCCCAACTTGGGACACGGTTTCATTTCTGAGCCAATCCCATAGGCTGAGAGATAGTATAAGATGATTGATACAGACTTAATTTCCTCAAAAAAAAAAAAAAATCTTTTCCTTGCAACCAAAAAAGCCAGAACTTGCTAGTAAAAGCCATTTTCATTTTCAGATTTCTGCCAGGGCATTTATTCAATTGATCCTCCACCACCCCCACTCTCTTCTCCCCCTCCCTCCTCCCCTCCCCCTCCTCCTCCTTCTTTTTCTTCATCTGGAAGGTGGATGTTTTAAACAAATCAATCATGAAGGAAAGAGAATCCATGATGACTGAGTGATAGCTTTCTTGCTGCTAGAATTTCGAAATTTCTCATTTCCATTCCATTGTGGACTTCACCCTGAAGGCAATGGGATGTCATCAAACATTTATAAACAGAAGGTGATATACAGGGTCTCACTTATATTCCAATGACTCATGTGGGTCAGATCTAACCCACATGAAGCCAGAGTAATGAAGACACCCTCAGGGGTGGGCAGTTTGAATCCATGTAAGGCAGATGGTCTTGAACAGGCCTGCCTGCCAGACCTGGACGTGTGGGCTGATCCAGGCTTGCCAAAAGTGGCCTGAAGGTGCCACCCTCTTGGCCAACCACCCTCTCCCTGGGCCCAGCAGCCTCCTCTGACGACACCATTAGAGACTCACACAGTGCGATGGCAGGGATGGCCACAGGTAATGCTTCTGTGCCGAAAGGAAAGGGGATACTTCTCTTACACCTTTCAGGGGATTTTTTAGGGTTTGACAATCTCTGGCCAGTGCAGGCCAGAGGCTGTGCAGGTGATTCAGGCCCTTGGGAAAAACTTCTCCCTCATGTCCCTACCCCACCTCTCAGCCTGTTCTCTCCATACCCACATCTACCTCAGTAAGCTGCTGAGTGCTGTACTTATTATAGCAAACGTTCCTAATGAGAGGACTCGCCCAACTATGTTTTCTTAGCTAGGCCACCTGTCGGGATAAACAGAATTTTAAGAAATTATTTTGAAATGTTCGCTTTTCTGGAGATCAATATGAGGTTCATATAAGCTCCCGGACTGACCACTTTAAAGCACTCAGCTCTGACCCAGAGGAGAGGGCTGGGTGTCAGAAGCCTTGAGTTTGTGTCATGTTCCCCTACTTCCTAACTTTGGGACTTTAGGTAAGTTACTGTTACTTTCTAAGCCTTCAATTTCCTCAGCGGCAAAACGAAAACAAGACTCCTTCTCACTTCAAGAATTCAACGAGGTACAATATCTAAAACTACGGTTCACGTGTTTTAGTCATCTGAGAGGCCTACTTTCTTCCTCTGTAAGTCTCTGTCTTCTTACTTGAGAAATGAAAATTGTATGCTCTCCCTGACTTTCTGTAGAGTACACAAGATGAGGCATGTGGAAGTCTTTTGGAAACGGTAAAGCTTGGGGCCGTCCTGAGTACTTGGTCACCAGGATGACACTTGGAGTGACCAAATCCAAGGAGCCCCCACACCCTGGGTGAGGCAGGGGATGAGGGATGTTCTCAAGGATCAGTCTCACCAAGAAGCCAGATGCTTCCTCCCAAAGCCAATTGAAGCTGCAAAGATTCTCTTTCTAAAGTGAAATCTTGAGGCCCATTGCCTTCCAGGCTGATTCAACTGCAGCTCAGGGGACTCGGCAAATGGCCCCCAAGGGCTCCTCTTCTCAGTCAGCTGAGGTTTGTTAATGGTGTTTTCTTTTCTGGGAATGTTTTTTTCTTTTCTAAAAGAAACACAACTTAAAAAAATTCAAGACAAAGTTTCCCCTCCCCTCAAGACTTCCTGTCCATAACTGAAGCCATCTTCCTAAAATTAGCAAAGCATTCCTTTGCCACAAAACAACAGTACCGTTAAAAAAAAAAAAAAAGGGCTATTTCCTTTCTGGCTGAGGATTTATGTACAAGAATCAGATGGGGAAAAGAGAGCTTCCATCCAGCTTCAGCAGTAGCTTCTGTGTTCGTCCAAACTCGGCCTGTTAATGGGATTATACTGCACTCATTCAGGCAAGGACAGCTCACAGGAGAAAACTTACAGCAGTTGAAACCAGATGCTTTAATTCAGTGACTCTCGAGCTTGAGTATCTGTCAAAATCTCCTGGAGGCTTGTTAAAACACAGAGAGCTGGGTTCCAATCCCAGAGTTTCTGGTCAGTAGGTCTGAGGTGGTGCCTGAGAATTTTCATTTCCAACCTTTGCTGATGCAGCTGGTCCAGGGACCGTGTGTGGAGACCACAGCTCTAAATCAACAGTCTTTGGTCCCCAATAATGTTTTGAGAGAAGAAGCCGTCTTGGCCAGGATCGCTGTGTCTGGTGGTTGACTTCCAGTGTCCTGGTCTTGGAGGGCCTGGCTGCACAAGTTGGGTGTTTACAGGTTATTCTGGTGTGGCCTTTTCAGCCCACACAGGGGATGCTTGTGTCATTTCTCTGGCTGCCCTCTCTGGCTGTCACTGTTTCTATTATGCTCCAGGGAATGCTCTGATCTTTTCTTTCAAGAGGTTGTGTGAGAATTTTAAGGGAAACAACACAATTTGGGGTATTAATCAGAGGAACTTGGATGTGAAACCAGACTCCTTTGCTTGCTAGTTATGTGATCTTGAGCGAGTGAAATAACTTTCCCGAGTCTGTTTACTTGTCATCAACTAGGAATAATAATAACACTCTATTGTAGTGGTTTACAAACCTGACTAAGGTCCTTTTCCTCTCTCAAAGCTGTTTCCCCATGACAGTGCCCCTTCTTGGTAAATGACCTCTCCCAACTAGCTATCCAAAGACCCCTAGGAACCATTTTTGTCACCCCTCTCTTACTTCCTACGTTCAAGCAATCACCAAGTCTTGTCCATCCTACTTCCAAAATGGACCTTGGTCCTAAGTACTTCTCTCCATTTCTATCACCCCTCCCAAGCCCACCGAGCCATCACTAACCCTCAACGCAACTACAAAAAAAAAATAATGTTTGATGGACCTTAACGGTTTCTATTTCAAGTAGAATAAAATATAAAATCCATAGCATGGGCTACGCAGGGCCTGCCTATAACTCACTCACTATTCCTTTGCCTCTCTGAACTGCACCAAGAGGAGCTGCCGGGATCCTTGAATATGCCAAGTATCTTCCTGCCTCAGGGCCTTCACACAGGCTGCTCACTCTGCCTTGTGTGCTCCCCCTCCCCCCACCCCCTTGGTTTTAAAGGCATGCTCCTGTGTCAGGGTATTTCTCCAGGCATGCTCGATTCAGGGCATTTGTACCTTTTGTTCCCCTGTATTCTTCTATCCCAGGTCTTTCACTGGATCCTCCCTCACTTTGTTTAGGCCTGCTCAGATCTTACTTTCTCAGTGAGGCCTTCCCTGACTATCCTATCTAAGAGATCACCCCTAATTCCATTGCTCTTAGCCCCCTGACCCTGCATAGTTTTTCATGGAGTCATTATCAGAAACTGACATATCGTTTGCATGTTTGCTGACTGACTGTCTCTTAAATTAAAGGTAAGCTCCGTGAGAAAAGGGGACCCTCTTGCACTGTTGGTGGGAATGTAAATTGATACAGCCACTATGGAGCATAGTATGGAGGTTCCTTAAAAAACTACAAATAGAACTACCATACGACCCAGCAATCCCACTACTGGGCATGTACCCTGAGAAAACCACAATTCAAAGAGTCAGGTACCACATGTTCACTGCAGCTCTATTTACAATAGCCAGCACATGGAAGCAACCTAAGTGTCCATCAACAGATGAGTGGATAAAGAAGATGTGGCACATATATACAATGGAATATTACTCAGCCATAAAAAGAAACGAAATTGAGTTATTTGTAGTGAGGTGGATGGACCCAGAGTCTGTCATACAGAGTGAAGTAAGTCAGAAAGACAAAAACAAATACCATATGGTAACACATATATATGGAATCTAAAAACAAAAAATGGTTCTGAAGAACCTAGGGGCAGGACAGGAATAAAGATGCAGATGTAGAGAATGGACTTGAGGACACGGGGAGGGGGAAGGGTAAGCTGGGACGAAGTGAGAGAGTGGCATGGACATATATACACTACCAAATGTAAAATAGACAGCTAGTGGGAAGCAGCTGCATAGGACAGGGAGATCAGCTCGGTGCTTTGTGACAACCTAGAGGGGTGGGAAAGGGAGGGTGGGAGGGAGACGCAAGAGGGAGGAGATATGGGGATATATGTATATGTATATGTATAGCTGATTCACTTTGTTGTAAAGCAGAAACTAACACACCATTGTAAAGCAATTATACTCCAATAAAGATGTTAAAAAAAAAAAAAGGTAAGCTCCATGACAGCAGAGATTTTTGTCTGCCTTGTTAATTGCTATACCCTCAGGAACTAAAATAGCACCAGGCACATGGTTGACGCTCACCAATATTTGTATAATCAATGATTCAATGGACGGATGGGTGCAGGCAGGTACATGACCATGATTGTTAGCGATATTGCTGGTAAAAGGCACGTGGACAAAGTCCCTAACCTTGGAATGCTTTCTCAGGTGCCCACTTCCTAGAAGAGATGCTCTAAGCACAATTTGGACACTTGGGCATTATTCCAAAACCCTTATCTGGGCTCGTTTTATCATGTGAGCTGTAAGGACTACTTCTGCTTGCACAGGACACATGGTGTGCTTATGGGTCCCAGTATGCCTGGTTCCCAGTTGGCTTTTCGTGGGAGGAGGTAACGCCCTCAGGCAAGAGAGGAGTCTCTAGCCCCTTCTGCCTCTACCTGCCAATTTGAGGATGACTCCCGTGACAAAGAAGCAATCCAAAGAGGAAAGTGCTTCAATGTAAGATCAAAAGCTATTGATCTTCCTGTTGGAACCACAGTCCGGTTTCACGTCACAGACCCACGTCAGAATGTCTCCATTTCTGGGAAATCTGAGGTAACACTAAACAACCATGCCATGTACCTCAGGGCCTATGCTTTGGCTGACCCCACCCAAAAGGTAGCCAGGACAGAGACTTACCAGAAGCCCAGGAATGAGGTTGGCCAATCAGACTCTCACTCTTGGGAACCAGAATTGGAAAACACAGAGAAAATTAGGTTGGAAATGGAGCTGAAGCCAATGCAATAGCTAGCATCTATGAGGTAGACCAGGAAGCATGAGAATTAATAACCAAGCCACATCTAAGGGGCATCTGACATGAAGATTGAGAAAGAGGAGGCAGAGGGTAGAGAAGAGGAAGAGGTAGTTAGTTTGCAGTGAGTGAAGCGAGACACACAAAAGGAAGCAGAGATGGAGACTGTAGCTGAGTCACATCAGCTGATGAGCTCCAGGAGGAAGATCAAGAAACTTCTGCTACTAAGGTCCATCTCAAATGCTCTATTAATCAGGAGAGACATAATTCCCAAGATCTTGGTGTGTTAACGTCACAAGGCTTGCTCTTCACTTACACCTGTCCACTGAGGGTCCAGGCTACTCTCCAGGGTGCTGTCCTTCACCTGAGGTTGCAACGCTGCACAACCTGTCACCTGGGAAATGTGTCTTGGGGTGGGTGCCTAGAACCTGAGCCTGAGTTGTGGATTCTTGTGAAAGTGATTTATTGAGAGAGTTCTCTCTGGACAAGGGGAGTGAGGGAACAGGATAAGGCAGGGAAAGCAAATTAAACAAAGATATGGACTGTGGTGGAGACTAGCTTCCACCTGGTCCCATGAGGAGCTCGTGAGTATGAACTGATCATTCACAGCTGGCTGTCCCTCAGGGAGGAGAGACTGTGTAATAATTCCTCTGGGATTTAGGGCAATTCTCTGGAGAGGAAGGGAGCTGTAACTCAGTGATCAACACAGCACCAGCCTCGGAAGAGAGAAAGGGGCAGGGTATCGACCACATTCACTCCAGCATGGGAAGAGCACGTGGAGAATCACACACTGCCCATGAATACTTCCACGTGGATGTGGCATATTTCATTCCTCTCACATTTCATTGGCCAAAGCAAGTCATGTGGTCATTGTCTAAACTCAAGAGGTAGAAAAGTACAGAAGTACAATCTACACAGAGTTCCTGCAAGGAGAAGAGCCATAGATATTGATAACCAGCTTTAATCTCGACCACAAGAGCCATCCTGAATCCAATTCTGGTCTCTAATTCCAACCATACTGTGGCCCCTGTCTCTCTGGATTCCCACCTGATTTTCAATCCTCTTGTCAATGCTCACACCAAAACCCCATTACTTTAGTGCCTTGCAATTAGAGGAACTCAAAGAAAATATAGAATATTCACCCCTTGGAAGCTATCTAAAGATTCAATAACAAGATAAAATAAAGATAGTTCCATAAATCTAATATAATGCACACATTCAAAAAATCAAAATTTGAAGGAAATCTCTTGACATAGGGACATATTAAGTTAAAATATTAAAAGGATACAGGACTGAGTGTACATTCAGCTACACATGTCCACCTCAAGTGTATGAAAATAGATAAGACTAGAAGGAAATAATTGAAAACAAAATGGTTATTCCCTGGTGATAGATTAAAAGCCACTTTTGTATTATTTTAATATAATTTTGTCTCCTTATTGGTTACAGTGGATTTGTTTACTTTTATTCTCACAAAAAAATTAATATAATATGGATGTAAAAAGAAATGGTGAAGATATAAGTTTCCTTCTTAGAACACTCGGCTAAATTTTTTAACACAAGGAGAAATAGAAACGCTTTGGCTTGTATTTCTCAGGGCAGGAAATAGTGGGGGTGGGGGTGAGACAGTTGATTCTGAGCTGAAGGTCTGAGTTGGTGGTTCTAAAATTTGGTTGTGACTTCTCGCCTTAGTTCAGTATTAAAATGGAATAGGGTAGGTTATTATCTTCTTTAGCAGAAGGCTGAAGTGCAGATAATGATGTAACTTCTGATGTTCCTCTTGCTTCTGGCCACCAGCCTCTTGAAGACAACTGAGATCCAAGCAACAACCTTAGCTGATAAGGTCAACTCCACTGTCAGTTCATCTTTTGATGAACTAGGACCATCTGCAGGTCCCCCCCTCTTCTCTCTCCATTTCCCTCTTTCCTTTCTCCCTCTTATCACTTCATCTCTTCCTGCATATTCCTTGCCTCCCTTTCTTTTCCTCCTCTTGGTGACTCCCTTTCATGAGCTAAGATCATCCTCCCAGGAATTCAGCCTCCCAATGCACAAGGAGTGATACGAGCAGATTTGTTAAAGTATGCTCTTTTGTTTAATATTTTATTCCTTTATTCTCTTTCTAGAGAAGATTTTAGTCAGGGGGAGGTAAAAATCATTGTGTATCCAAATAACAATATATTTGTTGAATACATTTTCTTTGTCTATAGTTATACAATAAAGTAAGCTGTTTTAAATCTAGTTTCATTTATGATCGCTGGATGGTTTACCATCATTCATTAAGAAATGAGAATGCATAAAATTAGTAGAAGTAAAAGCAAAAGGAAGGAAGGAAGGGGTTTGTAGTAAGGAAATAAAAGAGAATCAAAACTGATATTGAAGAAGTGTGTTATTAAAAGATCTTTCCATTGCTATGAGTAGCTACAAATTTAGCTCCAATTTTTTATTGGCCAAAAAAAGGGGGGAAATAAAGACAATTACACAATTTACCAAGTATATAATATAAAAACTGACCAGTTTCTCAGCAGTAGAACAATTCTTAGCATTGAACCAGACAGGACCCCAACTCTGGATGTAATGAACGAGGTCATCCACAGCAGCCTGACAGGGGACGTGATGGAAAATGTCATAAGCCTGTGGCTTCACTATAGGCTGACGCCAGCTCAGCACAGGTCAGGCCCTCACGGGCTGTAGCCCACGTTACCAGTATCCTGCTGATCTGGTTTCATTTGTCACAGATTTCAGAAGTGGAAGAACAAGTAGTGTTTAAATAGATCTCCCAGGTGATTTATGCTGCCTTAAGGTCTGAATTATGTGTTTATTTTTTCATTCACTAAAACTTATTGGGCACCAACCATACATGTGACATCGTGCTAAGTGCTGTAGCAACTGAATCACTTCTTGGTGATCAACAACATAGGGGTTAGTAGTGACGTCTCAGCGAAAAAGAGGAATTTGAGGCATCCCTTCATGTATGCATCTAACCATCCCACCAACTGTTTATGCTCTCTACAAATACTTACTGAAATCCTGCAATATGCCAGGTCCTGTGCTAAGTGCTAAGGTCAGAAAGATGAATTAAGACAAGGTTTTTGCCTTCAAAGAGTCACTGCCTAGTGATGGAGAAAGGCCATGTTCAGCACGCTGCTGAATTGAAGCTATGTATCAAGTACTAGGGGTGCTCAGAGGAGAAAAACGGAGACATCAGCTATTTTTCCAGTAATTAATGCCCAGCGAAGGAACTTCTTTGGTAACTTTCCTTAAGTAGTATGTGGATGGTGGTGAAACAGAGAGAAAGTGAACAAGAGTTCAGAAAGGAATGAGGGCAGCTTAGAGTGCAGGATTTAATGGCATGAGCCCTGGAGGTAGATGAACTTGGGCTTGAGGACACCTCTGCCATTCAGTAAATATGGATATGGGACCAGAAGATGATCTAATGCTACCATATGGAGCCATGAGAGCCAAAGAGAGAATGCTTGTGTTTGAACAGCACCCAGTTCAAAGTATCTCCTCAGTACCCTCTACCTGTGCTTGTATTATCATTTCCTCATATCTACTTTGCACAGGAATGTATTATTTAAACATCAAATAGGATTTGGATACTAGATGCTCACACAGCATCCATGAGGATAGAAATAGACTTGATATTAGAAGGACCAGAATCTAGGTGATGAAAGATTGGCAAGGTGGGGATTGTGATCAGATGGTCACCTGGCCTTTATGCATCTTGAGACGAACAGCACCAGCTATGGGATGAGAGTTAAATGCTAACTGTCCTGTCTAGACTGTTGGCAGCCTGTCTTGCTCAGAACAATGCTTTTTGTGTAGTGTGGGTGGTCTATAATCCTAAGACTTAGTTTCAGCTGTACCCTCATCAATCTACTTTGCTGGTTTGTATCTCAAAAATTGATCTCCTTGAGAAAAATGATTCAGCTCGGCATAATTTTTTTTGGTAATCGTTGACCCTGATAAGTTTCGAAGAATGTTATTCCTCTTTACCGAGCTTTCTGGATTGTCTGAGAAAATAGTCCATCTATGTATATGTAATAGTAATAATAAATACCGTTATTACACAATAGTATTCATATTGTTAATTATATGAAGCATAATTAATAATAACACTGTATGATGTCATATATCATATATATATAAATAATAATATCTAACTTCTTGGGTACCTATGCTGTGCTGGGAAATATATTATGTGCTTTGCATAAATTGTTCATTTAATTCTTGCAGTATCCTATGAGGGGGATGTTTTTGGATGAACAGATTGAGGCCCAGGGATACTAAATCATTTGCTCAAGGTCACACAGCTGGTAAACTGTGGAGCTGGGATTAAATTTAGGCAACCTGGTTGAAGGCTTGCTCTTAATTTTTAGGTCTTCATGTATCTATGTCCTTTATATCTATATCTATCTAATATAATTAAATTAAGTGTTTGTGAACTTGGTATAGTGCCTGATACATGGAGGGAGCTAGCATCAGCAGTACTCTATATAGCTAGCTATGTCTATGATGGTGTTTATTCTCTAGCCATAGGTACCATAGCATGGTGGTTTAAGTAATGGACTTGGGAGCCACAGGTGCCTGAGTTCCAATGCCAGCTCTCTGGCTAATTATATATGTGTTCTTGGGTGAATTCCCTCAGTGCCCTCATCTTAAATTGCCTGTGTGGTTATTGCAATGATTAAAGAAGGACAGTGTCCACACTCATGTAAGTGTGGGCCAGCATTATTGTCATAATCAGTGGTAATCCCAAAGTGTGGGAAGCAAGCTTCTTAAAGCAGGTCAAACAGATGCTCCTTCAGTGACCAGTGCAACTAGGGGGCAACTGGCGGGTTGTTTGATCTCGGGGGGGGTGGGGGGGATTTCACACATGCTCTGGCTCAAATTTGAAATAAAGGTGAATAAGTCATTTCAATCCCCCTCGACCCCCACCACTCCATGGGAAAGAGATGTGTCAGGCCAGCCATGCAGGTCACTGGGTACAGATGCCCCGAGCCTTTGAAGACCTGAGCCAATGGAGGTTGAAAGGACGGGTGCCCCACTGGGCAGCGGTTCAGCTAAAAGTTCACGTTGCTGCACATTTGAGAACTTCCTGACCAGGCGCCCCGGTGTCAAAGGGATCTGAACCTCTCCTTGTCTCCAGCCCTGATATGGAATTGTGAGCAATTGCTTGCATGTACAAGACAGCACAAGGCATCAATGGGCTGATTATGTCAAGGCATCTGAAGACAAAGCAAAATGGAACTTCAAAAGACTTAGGAAGACCCAAATCCCCTAGCAAGTTCAGTTGTTGCTAAAATTCCCACATTGGGCTCACATTTTGGCTTTGAAATTGCAGCTCAGATGGCAAATAACATTCTTTACTGTATTTAAACTTTTGAGGAAACTGTTTCATCCTCTAACTCTTCCTGTAAAAGGTATTCATCTTTCTCGTAGAGGAGGTCTCTCTTTTGAATGCCACTTCTACGTTTACACTACAGCATTTAGTTGCTTTCATACGTACGTGTGTGCATATGTATACACATATATTTTCCCCTCTAAAATGGAAGGAAGGGGTCGGGGATTAGAAACCTTAACACATCTTTTTTTTTATTATATAGAGGATTGCATGTTCATTGGACTTTGAAAAGGAAATACTTTCTAGCTATTTAACTTGGCGAGTCTAGAAAAAAATGGTGCACAGACTCTTCTGAAAGGATTTTTTAAGGAAGGGAAGGATTTTGTGAAGTAGGTTCTAATAAAGGCACTTAGGGAAATATAACTTGATCTAAAATATATTCTTAAACATATCCTCCCTGCCTATTTATTCTTTTAAAAAATTTATAATGTATTTCACTTGTACACATAGGGATATGCAATTCACTGTTTGGGGGATGAGATCAAGAGGTTGTTCTGAAGTGAAACAGGTTTTTTAAAAAAACTTTTATTGTAAAATAAAACACAGATACAGAAACCCATATAAAACAAACATAGGGCTTAGTGAATTATAGGGCTAACACTCACTCAGATCAAGAAATAGAAATTTTCCAGATATTCCAGAAGCCTTTCACATGTGTCCCCTTCCTCTTTCCAAAAATAACCGCTATCTTGACTTTTAGAGTAATCACTTCCCTATGTTTCTTTATGATTTTGTTACCCAAGTGTACATTCTTAGCACTATAGTTTATTCTCACTCACTCTCAAAAATCTAACAAGTTTTAACCTTTCTTTGAAACTGCTGGTTTTCCCTCCATCCCTTCCTTTTGCTTATAATTTATCTGTTAAAGAGCCCTGGTGGTTTGACCTATGGAATTTCCCTCTTCTCTGGATTTTGCTGATTGTGTACTCATGGTCCCATCCAACATGTTTCTCTGTCCCCTGCATTATCTACAAATCAGAAGCTGGATTCAGAGACGGATAAAACTTGAACGCAGTCATTTTGGCAAGACCATAGGAAGTGGCATGTTATTTCTTTAGATAGCATATGTTTGGTTGTCTCTCTTTTTGTAATGTCAACAGCCATGGAGGCTCATGGCCTAGACCCATAAATTAATTGGAGATTGAAAAATGGTGACATTCTAATTCTACATCTCATTTTTTTACTTGGTATAATTTATAAAGAGATGCTTCTCTCATCTATTATTTGGTTACCCAGTTGCATAGTTTGTATATGAAAGGATAAATGCGTGACTCTTTCCTTTATTTATGTTTTAAAGATCATGAATTGGTTCTCTATGATCCTCTAAAAGCGACTGATTTGATTTAAAATATGTCTATATATATATATATAATTATGAAATCATTAATTTAAATGCAATGTATTTAAACGGGTTTAAGTACACTGCATTTCTTATCTTTATTTAAACTCAAGTTGTCCCATTTTTGGCCAGTGGAAATCTCCTAAGATTGGCAGCTGAGTCCTTTTGACATGACCCTATTAGTCTTTGACAGTATCCTTTCTATTTGGTGGGATAAGAGGGTCTAGGTTCATCTTGCATAGTTCCTACACCAAATTTGAATCAGCTATTTCTCTAAGAAACCCTGGTTTCTTATGGTAGGAAATGATACTTGAAGATCACAATCTGGGCACTACAGATACTTTCTGCAACTAGAGAGTCACATTGCTAGACATTTTTGGTGAATGGAATTGGGAAATAAACATGTATTTAAATATAAAATATCTTATAAATTCATAATAGTGTTTCAAATTCAAATTCAGAGTTGCACAATTTTTACTTAATTCCTTCCATACCATGTATGTATGTCCTTTCTTCCATACCAAAAACCTTGGTTCTCAAGGACACAGTGAATGAGAGAATTAAAATATCCCATCATTATTCATTTGCTTTATCCCACAATATACAATAACACACACAATAGTCAAAATAACAATACTAATACTGCCACTACTAATTATAATTACTAAAAATCATTTTTTAAAAATTGGAGCTTCCCTTTTACTTAGGATGTAGAAAGCCACAAGAGAACATCAAAGCCATATAACTTATGAAATCTTATTCTCTTTCTTCCATCAGAGATCTGAGGTCTCAACACAACAGAATAAAAAAAGAATTCCAAAGATTGACAAATCCCTCTGAGAAGATATGAGACACACAACATATTTTATCTTTGGCAGAATGTGGGAGGAAGAAGTGGTAGCCATAAAAGTGGGTAAGAACAACTAAAATTTTAACAACTTCTTACATATTAAGTGTGGGCTATTGTGACAGCGTAGGGGTCCCAGACACAGGGGAGCCCACACCAACAGCTCTTTCCCATGAGCCTTCACAGAGTGCTTATGAAAAAGATCGAGGGCAGGAAAGGAGACCTGAGAGTGTTCTCCTCTACAGTGAGGGTAAACAGGCTTTGTCAAAGTTTGAAGGTAGAGCGGGACTTCTTGGAGTAGCCCATCCAACATTCTGAGCCCTCATTAGTGCCTGGTGGTGATTGGCTGCCACTGAGAGACAAACAGAAAGCTCTCCTGTGAGTCCTTCTCCCCTACTTCAAGGCAAAGGTTGCCTGCAACAGAAGAGGTAGAAAACAAGCCCTCATTGGCTGTACTGAAATTAGGAAAACCTCTCTGCTGCTGGAGAAGGAGCAAGAAGCTCACTCTCATCCCAGACCCTCTGCCATCACAAGGCAGAGTTTGAATGCAACATGGCAGGGTGGGGGTGGGTGTGCTGCAGGAATACTGAAAAAGTTTAAACTTAAAAAAAGTTTTTAGACCATTTACATTTAATGTAATTATAAAAATCGTTGAATCTAAACTTACTATTTTAAATGTTATTCTATTGTATTCTGCTATAAAATATGGCCCCAAATTCTGAAGGTAACTTTTCTTGGTAAGTTACTGTTTTTGCCTGGATGCCTAAGGGATTTCATTCTTTTTCTTTTAAATCTAGTAATATTTCTTGTTATTGCTTGGTCTGTGTTAATATTTGCAGGTACACAATATGTTCAATATGAAGTTTCAAATGTTGTTTAATTTCAGAAAAGTTTCTTGTATTAGTTTTTAGAATTTGTTCTGTTCCCTTGTTTTAGTTTTCTTCTCAGGGAACTCTAATTACTTATATGTTGGATCTTCTTTACTATCTTCAAAACTACGTACATATATAAAATATATATATATAATATATGTAATATATATGTAATAACATATATAGACAAAAAGTATTCTCTTGAATGCTTTTCAGCTCATTTATTTTTATTTATTTATTTATTTATTTTGCGGCACGTGGGCCTCTCACTGTTGTGGCCTCTCCCGTTGCGGAGCACAGGCTCCGGACGCGCAGGCTTAGCGGCCATGGCTCACGGGCCTAGCCGCTCTGCGGCATGTGGGATCTTCCTGGACCAGGGCATGAAACCGTGTCCCCTACATCGGCAGGCAGACTCTCAACCACTGCGCCACCAGGAAAGCCCTCTTCATTTATTTTTGATTTAAAAAAATGTTTCTCCTTTCACCTCTATTTCTCTTGAAGCATCATTTGTTGTGTTTATTTGTTCTGTGCTCCTTATAGTTTAGACCTCATTTCTAAAATGATTTATTCTTTCATTTTAAATTATTTCATTTCTGTTTGAGTTTTTTTCTAGTTATGATTTATTTTGTTCTTTCATACCTTATATCACTTTCTTAATGTCTTTTAGTCATTTTGAAATAATAAATTGAAATTTTGATCAGTTTTATGGACATGTCTTTCTGGCATGGTTTCATTTTCCATAGGGATACTGCATATGTCTTTGTCTCCTTTACTTAACGTTTTATGGAACTTGACCTCCATAGTTTCCTACTGCTCATTTTTTTTTTTTTTACATCTTTATTGGAGTATAATTGCTTTACGGTGGTGTGTTAGTTTCTGCTTTATAACAAAGTGAATCAGTTATACATATACATGTTCCCATTCTACTGCTCATTTTTATGTGAAATTGGTTTCTGCTAATTTTTAGAAGAAGATGACTTTCTTCAGATAACATATTTAACATCATAGAGCTCATTCTGTGGTTTTTATATACTGTTAAAAACATAAAGGTTTTCTTTCTAAAATTTCCTGGTTTTTCTCCCTTTCTCCTCTACTTTTATCTGAACCTTCTCTTTCCTCATCACTATTGTCTCTGACCTGCTAAATTTGATTCCACTCCTAGCATTTTTTTTCTTACTGTGGGGTCTTATTCTGAAAAGGAAAAAAGGCTGTCAGTTTCAAGATTTCATAGGGGCTAGACTGCCCCAGATTTTCAGTTCTTACTGTGACCTCAACCCTTTTCCAGTGAGCAAAATCCTACTGGAATCTCTGTTTTAGCTGTTGTTCTCAAATTACCTGTCAAATTACCTTCTCGGTGAATACCTGTCGGCTATTTGAAGTTCTGTTCTCAGGTCCTTCAGTCATTCTCTTGCTTCCTTTGCTCTTCCAGCACAGATGTTGAGACAATGCAAATCTTATGGTTACTGGCATTTTTCCATCACCCACTACACTATAGTTGCAGGTTTGAGGATATAATTTGTCACCCAGTTATGTTTGCAAATGTAGTCCATGGGTTTTGGTTCTTGTGTCTAGCAGCTTTGTGGAAATTTGAGATCTGAAAACTATACTTCCACTGCCACCACCTTTTTGTTAGAATTTCTTGCCTATTTATTCTTAAATAGCTGCTGAATAATTCCCTGAGAAACTTGTCTTTATTGAAACTTGTCTTTATTGTTTGATTGGATTACAATGTCCTCTTTTTCCAACTAGTTCATGCTTCTGGGGGGATTCATTCATTCATTAAACTTTTCTGTGAGCATCTATCACTGTGCACTAGGCACTGGGGATGCAAAACTGAACATGACAAATTGAGATCTCAGTCTAGGCCTATAAAATAATGATCTGCTTGAAGGAAGGACCAAAGAAAGGAAGCCTTGGGTTATCACAGACCTACAGGCCTGGCTTTTCTGTGTAGTACAGAACAGGCTCTTACATTCTTCTTTTACTTATTTGTTTACCACCACCATTATCTTTACCATAATAATGTACATGTGCAGAGGAGTAATCAGCACAAAACGTGCTTTCATAGTCTTTCATTTGATCTCTACACTAGCCCTAGGACACAGTATTATTATAAGTGAGGAAAGAGAGGTTCAAAGAGAAGTGACTTCTCCAGGGCCATCCTTCTCAATAAGTGACAGAGCCAGGACATAAAATTTGGTGAGTCTGATTCCAAAGTTCTTCTTCTTTGCTCCATAGCCTGATATCTCTGTTGTTTTTCAGGGTTAGTTTGGGGAGATATGCAGTAGGCCTCAGCTCACAAACGCTTTTATGAAGTTCATGATGACAGACACTGGGGATTGGCTAATCTAACACCCATCTCTATCTCCTTCTCTCTTGTCTACCTCCACTACAGAGGTTGGAATAGGAAAATCTCACTTTCCCAGTCTCCCATGCAGATAGAGGTAGCCTTATGACACCACAAGATGTAAGTCTTTTCAGTGCTTCTGGGAAGTGTCTTGCTTTTCTGGACACATGTACATGTGGCTGGTTCTACTTCCTCACTCCTACCTCTTCAAGTGGATGTGGACTTGATGTCTGGTGTCAGGGTAGCCATCTTACAACCATGAGGAAAATAAAAGAATCATAGAGATACTGTCCCTGAACCAAGGTTGCTGTTTGAGAAAATATGAAACTAATGACAAAATATACCTCTATGTGTTCAATCCACCATTGGTTAAGTATTCAGATATAAACAACCAGAAATGTTCCTGATACACTTGTCTTTGATATAAATAAGGACATCACAGACTTTTAAAATTTTCCTCATTCTAAGCAGTAGGAAGTAGTTAAAAGCATTATCTTAAGTATAAAAAGCGATGCAGATACAACTGGGGCTAGAGTTCTACTTTTGATGGAGACACTTTTTTAAAATCCTGCAATGTTTAACTTTATATTGAGCCTCGCTCAAGGCAGACTAGCGGCTACTGTATTCGAGGAGGCAACATGCATGCGGTTTCTGTTTACTAAAGCATTAGCAGAAACATATACTGAAATATATACCACCATATAATAGGTCCCAGATGTGTTATTATGTTTTTCTAAAGAGAAAAAAAAGATAGTTGGAGAATAAGTAACCAAAAAGCATTTTATGTCAATTTGATTGGGCTTGGTGGTAACTCAGCAGAGTGGAAACAAACCAAACTTGGAGTGAAAATGCACTGGGATTAAGATCTGGGTTACTCTGTTTAAATTCAACAATCGGTCACTGAGTCCTCCTGAGAGCCAGATTACCTGTGTTATCACGTCTCAAGAAACCTTATGGCTTTCTGGTTCATCTCAATTTTAATGACAATTAAAAGAAGGTTAATGGACTGAGGGGTCTCTGGCCACAGAGAAGCAAAACTGGGATTCAATTCTGGCCTATTTTCCTCTGAAGTCCACATGATTGCTGCTTTCAGATATTTCAAAAGCAATTATGCTGTCTGTAAACTGAAGGGGAAAAAGCATTATTTTTAAAAAGCAGAGACTCTTCTGTGGGAGGGAGAAAGCTTTTTCTGGATGGCTCCAGTAAGTGGACCAATGACATCTGGTAAGTGGACATCATCAAAAGGCAGGTTTTGACTCTACCAACATCATCCAGAAAATCTCTATTTCCTGCCAGCTGTGCATTGGACAACATGGCAGGTGTGTCTCTAGATGACGTAAATAAAAATAAGATTCTTACCTATCCTGTAAGGAAACAAAACTCTCACAGGGGAACTAGAATACATAGAGGTCAAGTGATTACACATCTATCTTTGTTTGGGGCCATGTTCTGAACGACTGAGGTTGCCAGGTAGTCCTTTCCTACATAATGGAGAGAGCAGAGAGAAAGGCAAGTGTCCAGCCAGAGCTACCCCATTAACCATCCCCCAAATTCTGCCACAGTAGATGGTGTGGATTATGAGCCATCAGAACATGCCTATGGGGCGGCCACAGCAGGCAGATAACCTCCAAGCCTGCTGCGGTCTTCCACGTACCGGACAGAGGCAGATATATACGTGCTTTGTTCCTTGGACAACTTTCTCTTTACGGAGATTCTTGCAGGACTCTTTGGATTTGGGATGTGAGTGTTACCCATCCTATGGACTTTGCTCCTGGGTCCTGTAAAAGGACGTGTTGAATAGGTAGCATAATAGATATTCTACGACTGCTCTGTATTTTAAGGCAAGAGAGTAGCTGCTGGCAGACTCTCCAGGTGCTGGACTGTGGTTAGTGCTTAAAATGTAATGCAAGTTGATACCCTCCCTGTACTCCACACCTGGAACAGCTGGATCCCACCGAGAAGAAACCCCAGGAGCTAGAACGTTATTCCTTTACTCTCCATGAAATATTTAAAACACCCCATATAGCCCTCGGAAGGCTTGAAGAGCCTTAAAGAAGGAGTAGATGGAAGGAGGCTATAAATCACTTTCACCTGGATGGGCTTGGGCCCAAGACATCCTAAATTTTCAGCAACACCGGGATGGAGGAGACTAGAGGAAAATCCACCCCATAAATCCAGCGTGGAGTGGGGCTGCTAACCCTACTACGAAAGGCCGACCTCTGGGGGATACTCAGGACTTGCGGATTACTACATAATGATCTCATTCAAGTTCTGGGGCTGTCATTGTGGATATCGCCCAACAGAAGGGTGAGGAAGTTGAAGTAAATCCCTGTTCTCTACTCAGGAGCCAGAGAGATGGGGCCTGAGACTCTCCACCTGAAATTATACTGAAAGACACTTAGCAGAAGTGGGATCATCAAAGAAGAATCCAGCCCCCAGGGATGGGGAGAGAAGACAGCTGAGCAGAGCCCCTGTAGAGGCCGCTGGGTAGCTGGAAACTAAGTAGCACAGAGGCTCAGTTTTAGTGAGGGTGTTTTTTTTATTATTATTATTGGAGTAAAATTGCTTTACAATGCTGTGTTAGTTTCTGCTGTACAGTGAAGTGAATCGGCTATATGTATACCTATAACCCCTCCTTCTTGGACCTCCCTCCCACCCCCCCAACCCTCCCATCTAGGTCGTCACAGAGCACCAAGCTGAGCTCCCTGTGCTATGCAGCAGGTTTTGATAGAAGAGAATCCTGTGGCCTGGGTCCACCTGGGGACCGGAAAAGCTGAGATTTGGACATCAGGGCTTCCCCCCAGCAGAGAAGTCCTTGATCGTCTCAGCAGCCAGGAGGATCACAGGGTCCCCATGAAGACTGAGTGTCCCGGTCACGCCCTCAAATCCCAGGACTGGGAGCCTGACTCAATTCCAAGCCCCACAAGGGGGGAAATGGAGGATACTGAGGCAGCCTCTTACTAGAGGAACTGGTTTATGAACTGCCTGCTTCCACCCACCTCCTTCAGGGTTTGTCTCCATCAAGTAGCAACGGTCCTCAGCTACCTGCACAGGTTTCCCCCGCAGACACGGCACATCCCATTCTGATCAGCTTGCCTCAAGCTGCCTTGAATTCTGCGCTTCCCTCCTTCCCTGCTGAGTCACCTCCCTGCTGATGCCTCACCTCTTCCTGCAGGCTTGATGCCTGCTGCCCCTCTTCAGTTTCCTCTTTTGCTTCCCAGATCAGTACAGTTCAGACTCTCTGCCTGGCTACACCTCTTTCCTTTGCCCCAGCTGAGCCTGGATATCTTAATTTCAGCACAGAGCCCCAGGGGCAGCCTCTCTGCTGGATGTGCCCAGGCCCACGTACAAGACCCAGACAGTGACTGAGTGGCCTGCAAGTGGGCGACATCGGTGAGCCAGCAGCAAGCTACTGGAGGAGAGAAAGAACACGCTAACAAGAAAGTGTTGGACCTCTGCTCTCTTTCGAGGCTCACAACATTTTTCAGCACATTGCTAATTTTTTACTTTAATGAAGGTCTCTGAGGTTCAGAGATGGTGCTGGTATTAGAACCAGGAGGGGTCAAATAAAGGGAATTTTAATAAAATCAGGTAGCGGAAATCACAAAGGACAATGAATTCTCTCAGGGACTAGCAACAATAAGGCTCTGCCATCACTCCTAGGCACGGAGAGAGTGTGGATCCTTGAGCAAGGTAAAGTTTGGCAGGAAAAGGAAAGCTCTAGAGGGCTGTGGCCAGCCCAAGGTGACTTGCTGGGAGGATGCTGGGGGAAAATGCCCTGCCCTCATTTCCCTCTCTCCTGTCTCCTGCCGGTGCCTCCTCGTGGCTCAACTCAACAGGAAGCCAAAAGGGCACGAATGAAGGGCAAAGAAGCCCATGGGTGTTGTACACCCAGAGCAGGGCGGAGAAGGGAGAGAGTGGGTGTCCTACAGGAAGGGGCTGGTGAGCTAGGAGGCAAGAGAGGGAATGGTGTCACCGGTACCATGGTCCCCTAGTTGGGGAACTCCTCATTTGGATCAACAAAGAAAGGAATATGATCTTGGAGCTATCCAATCACAAAAGGTATTTAAAAAAACTCATTCCTGCTTTACAAAAAGCGCCGTCACCATCAGCATCAGCAATAACTGAGGATACTCCTAGCTGCCTGGGGGATAAGCCAAGCGCTGGACTAAATTCAAGTGTCCACTTTGAACTTGGCACTGTGCCCTAGTGGATGTCCTTGGACACTGACTGCCCTTTAAAGACTTAAGAACCACACACCCTGGAAACAACCAAGGTGTTTCTGTAAGGTAAGTGATGAACATGTACGGGTAGCACCTCCCCGGTTACAGGCACTATAAATGTATGTCCACCAAGTTGTTCTCCCTTCGTGTCCTAAGCAGTAATTCTGAGCTGCTGTGACTGGTGGGCCAGGCGTTGCAACACCTGTGCATTTTTCCATGTGGATAGTGATTTTCTATCCTCAGTGGAGGTCCTGGCAAATAGGGCAGACACACCCCTGTTTCATCCTGTACTGAAGGTGTTACAAAAATGTGAAGCCAGATGTGGCCCGAGCCTGGTGAGATGGGGGATCAAATTCCTCGTGAGGTTTTCTTGAGCTAGCTCTTGACAGAAGCCTTGGACATCTGTGACAAGATGACAAGAACCTTGGCTCTTTCCAGGGCCAGGTTTTCTGAACGATTTCGCCATGTTCCTGTGGATGGGCATGGGAAGGACCACTAACCATAGAGCCTGTGCCACTGCCCCAGAAGACTCGCGTCCTCTATGATGGCCTCCTCACTGGAATCTGGTCTGCAGACACTCTATAAGAAGCCTTTCTGCTGCATTTCTGGGCTGCAGGAACTACTCTACAGGCTTTATTTCCTACCAACTACTGGGAATCCATCTGTTCAGACTTGACTGATTTATTTTCCTAACTCACTGCCTCATAACCATGTCCTACCTCCCTCTTGGTCCTTTGGGTTGATCTTTCCCTTGGACCAGGGTCCTGACTGTGTGCTTCAGCCCTGCCTTATATGCTGCTTCTTGGCCAGTCTCACCGAAGCCCTGCAACCCACCCTGCCTGGGCCGGGGCTCAGGTGCTCACAAGAGCAGGAGAATCTGATTAATGGCACAGTCCCTCCTGGGAGCAAGGCCACTTATGGAACCCAGGGCACAGTGCTGCACAAGC
This sequence comes from Globicephala melas, assembly GCF_963455315.2. Lineage (NCBI taxonomy): Eukaryota > Metazoa > Chordata > Mammalia > Artiodactyla > Delphinidae > Globicephala > Globicephala melas. Next base: position 16,326,867 of record NC_083323.1, read on the forward strand.
ATCACTTCATGTTACCCCACAGCAATACTATCAAATAAGCTGGGGTCCTTTTTCTCCTTTTCAGATGAGGGAAAAAGGCTAAAGTAACCTGCCCAAGGCTATGTGACTAGGAAGTAGCACAGCCAGGATTCAAGTTCATGTCTGTGTCAGAAGCTGGCAGGACCCACAGGTAAGGCTTTGGGAACCAGCTGCTCTAAATGAAGACAATCTGCTTCCATCTCATAAAGGCTGATGTCTCCCTTTCTGCTAATTATTGCAGCACAGAGATAAGAGAGAAGGATGGTCTCTCTCGCTTCTGGCTGTCAGAAAGTTTGTAATAGATTTGGGGTATTTGCTCTCTATCCTCTGCTTCCTAGACCAAAGGAAATGAAGGGCTCTGCACTGGCTGGTATTTCGGGGTCCTAGACAATCCTTTTTGGCACAGGAACAAAGGTAGGCCAGAGTTAGAACAGAATGTCCTCAGATAACATGAGCTCTCTCTCCTATTACACACACACACACACACACACACACACACACACCTCTTGACGTACTTGCTGATTACAGCTGCACGCGGGACATGAAAACTTGCCACCCGAGGAACATGGGAACATCCACTGGACTTCCTTCCTCCGCTGCACGTGTGAGCCTGCTTGCAGAGAGTGGGGGGAGGGAACAGCAGCCTTCCCCCTCTTTGCTGTCCACTTAGCCACAGGCTGGTGGTCTCTGCAGAAGTGAACCAAGGAACTTTTTTTTTTTTTTTGCAGTATGCGGGCCTCTCACTGTTGTGGCCTCTGGCACTAACTTATGAGTTGACTTCCTGCTTCCTGGTGCCATTGGCAACCAGTCCACAAGCCCTTCCCGTAACCTACAAACATCCCCATAAGATCCTTCAGGGAGATGAAGCAAACTGCTCCTAATGAAGCTCTGTGGTTCCCTTGGGCCCTTGCAGTCATTTCTGAAAATTCTGGGGCGGCCCCAAAGTAGAAGCAATCCCAACCCTGGGAACAGCTTAGGCCTGCAGCACATGTCTTATGGCCTAGGAGCTGTACCAGGGGGTTATTTTTATAACCTCCAATTTTGCTTCGGGGACCAAGGCTTGAAACTAGCTACGGACTTCGATGAAACGAATTTGCAAGTCTCAGCTGAAATCTGGAAGCAGGTGATCTAACATCTGGATACCTGACCGCTACAACCAACCAAGTGCTTTCTCATCCTCTCTAAAACCATGCTGTCAGCCTGAAAGAGGAAGAGGAAGCCAACCGAGTTCTGATGATGCTTACAAGTCAATTTCTAGTTCTGCTGACCTCTTAGGCTGCTAGTTTCAGAAGCTACACTATAACAATGAACAGTGATAATGATACTGCTTGGTATTTACATCAGAGCCCCTCCTCAACGGCGATCACCATGTGCTTTCGGAATTGCCTGACTCGTTCTCCTGATGCTTCGGTTGGCCTACATCTCTGCCATGCTTCAGGTCTTCTTTTGCGGTGGCTTGAATTCCCCTTCACCACATGGCAAGGGAAGCCACCTGGTCTGCTCTTTCAGCTCCGCCTTTTCTTATCCTCTCTTATCCTCTGTTCCCTCCACTCCCTCCTGCCCCCACTCGCCCAAGTCCAAAGTCGCGGACAGACAGGCGTAGTATAGGAGTTGTGGGGCAGTGATGGAAGGAGGACAGTGTGATCAGGGCAGTAAAGAAGAGAGGGTGCCTTTTCTCCCTCACTTAAGTCCTGATCAAAAGAGTCTTCAGAGTAATCAGGTCCCGATTATCTGTCTTTAAAATAAGGAACTTGAACTTGAGGGTCTCTGAGGTTCCCACCAGCTCTGAGGAGATCATTCCATCAACATTCCACGACCCACTTTTGGATCATCAAGATGGAAACCTATTGCTTTTCCTCTGTCCCAAACACTTCCCCCACCAAACCTGCTGTAAAATAAATGCTTCCCATCCCAAAATACCATGGATTTTTCTATCATGAGAATGGACACAAAAGACACTTCTGCCATAATTCTACCCTGCTTTAGTCTGGAAATCTCTGGAGATGTTTTTGTTTTCACAGTGACTGGGGGAGCCCACTGGCATTAAGGAAGTGGGAGGTCAGGGACCCCCCCAGCCAAATCCTGCGAGGTTCAGGGTAGTGCCTGTCCCTGGCATATTAACAGATATTTAACAAGTCTGTGTATGGACTGAGCAGAAGCATGCCTGTCATTTCCCTTTCTAGGGCCTCCCTTCTTAGGGAGTAACTTTCAAGTGAGTCACGCGCACACACAAGGGCAATGTCCTCACATAGGAATGACAATCTGGGTGCAAATCCTCATTCTCTGTCTCTAAACTGTAACCTCCTCGGGGGCAGGGACAATGGTCCATATGGGGTCATCAGGGCTGTTCACAAGTATTTCCAGGTCTTTTTATTCTGGACATAGGCTAGGATTACATTTTCCCGCCCCTTTGACATTAGCCGGAATCCAATGACTTGCTTTGGCCAATGAAATACGATTGGAGGTGATGTGTGTCATTTCTGGGGGATGCGTAAGAGCCAGCGTGCAAACCACCACACTTGTTTCCTCGCACTGTGGTGACCACGGATCCTCATGAGAGGGGACCTCTGGGTGACTGGGTGGCTGGGTGGGGAGTCTCCCTGCAGAGCTGTGCTGAGCACGAAGACTCTAGTTTCCCCGAGGCAGACGGCTAACAGAATGTGAGCGAGGAAGAATCGACCGTTTTGTGCAGCTGCTGTGATTCGGAGGTTACTTGTTACCACAATATAAATTGGCTCATGCTGGCTGCTATTGTCTAATCTGGATTTTTTGAGGAAGACCAATAAAAAGTATCCTTACTTCTTTACCTGACATCTGAACAAATTGAGAAATAAGATGAAAAGAAAGGTAGATGGAGGCGAAACTCTTAGCTTGTTCCTCATTTAATCCAGAGAACACTGGAATGAAGCCATCCTCCCATGAAGGGTGTGATGGCGGGTTGGGTATGCCTGATGGGCCAAGGCTCACAGTTTTATCGGGACATGTGTTCTAGCCCAGTTAGAGGAGGTGTATTAGTTTGCTAGGACTTCTGCAACAAGTACCACAGACTGTGTGGCTTAAAAAAAAACCAAAAATTCTTTTCTCGCAGATCTGGAGCCCACAAGTCCAAGATCAAAGGTGTCAGGAGGGTTAGTTTCCTCCAAAGCATCTCTCCTTGGCTTGTAGATGGCGATCTACCTGTATGTTCATCTGGTCTTCCCTCTATGCATGTCTGTATCCTGATCTCCTCTTCTTATAAGGACACCAGTCATAATGAATTAGGGCTCACCCCAATGACCTCATTTAAACTTAGTTACTCCTCTAAAAGCCTCATCTCCAAATACAGTCACATTCCAAGATACCAGGAGTTAGGATTTCAACATATGATACTGGGGGTGGGAGGCAGATGTGATTCAGCCCGTTACAGCAAGCTTCTGAGTTGGCAATGCAACTCCAAACAGCCAAAAGGGAGGCGCTGAGACAAGCACGACCCATGAGAGTCTCGACAAGTGCACTAGTCACGTGGCACTCTTTCCAAATTGACTGATCACCAGCCCCTGCAACCTTTCCAAGGGTCACATGGATTGGGTTCACGGGGACATTCAGTAAGACAAATGGTCTCTTTCGTGACTTTTCTTACATTGTACTGGTTTTCTTTCTTTATTTTTTTGGTTTGGTTACTACTATTACGTCATGTTACTCTTTAGCCCATCTGTCTATTTTCTGCCTACTCCATCCCAACTGTCTGCTCAGCTAGGAAAAAGGCTTTCCCAGTCTCCTGACTACACCCTGCATTGTCCCAGGCCCACAGCAGCTGCCTGATGGGGGTGGCAAATTGGGCTCTGGGTTTATTTTTGACTTTTGAGTTTCTCACACTGAAAACTGGCCTGAGAAATAAGAACATGGTATAGCAGATCCTGCCAAGGCAAATGGTAGGAGAACCCTTCAGGCACAGGGCTGCCAACTATCTCCCCAGGTTAAACAGAGCCGTTGTGAAAGCAGCCATTGGTCCCTGTGGTCCTACTGGGTATTGGGTGTGTCTGCCAAGACCCACTGCCTTTGGGAAGGAAGACTCCCATGGGGAACCAAGCCCAACGTGCATGGCTCTGCCACAAGAAGCCAAAGTGGCCTCTGAAAGATTAATGGGGCATTTGGCTCTCTGTGTCTTAACAAGGGAGACGGGAAAAAGCTTTCTGAAAACCAGCAGCGGCTTCTGGCAGAGATTCCAGGGGCGGGGTTGAAGGCTGCAAGATGGCCCCTCCATACATTCTCTTTCTCAACCCTTGCTTTCCTTTTTCCCACAGTCTCTCACCATCCTGCGTCTCTTGCTTCCTCTTCTCATTTCTTCTTTGGTGTTTTGCCCTCCCCAAATGATTTCTGCCTTTCCTTTCATTTGCCCTGTCATCTTATCTTCTTCCTGTCCTCATTTATCAGGGGTGGGGGGAGATGGGGGCATTTTGTATGGTGGAAAGACACAGGTTTTGGAATGCAGCCTGGGCTTTCAGCTCAACCCTGCAACTTTCTAAAGTGAGTGCAATGGACATGGAGTGTGTTTGTCCCCTCCCTTTGAGGATGGCACTCATAAATGCCATCCCCTGCTGAAGGTGATTCTGTCAATCAAGGGGCACCGCCAGCCCACCGCAGCTGTGGGCACATGATCAGAGCATGCAATCCCACTTGACTCAGTGGTTGGTCCAAGGCAACCAAGAAGGGGCAATCAGAATGCTTCTAGGGGCCAATATGTGCTACAAGCTCGAAGGACCACAGAAACCTGTGACTTCTGGGAGTCATCTTCCCTCCCCATAGAAGAGAAGCTTTCTGACAGTAAAGCAACACAGAACAAAGCAGGGTCAAAGACAGGGCACAGATGGGGCACCTGAATCCAGGGAAAAAAAACTGCATCAACCCTTCCACCTTCCCTGTACTTTTCCATCACATGAGCCATTATGTTGTTTTTTTGGTTTTTTTTGCCTTGAGCCAGTATGAATTTGGTTTCTGTCTCTTGTAACCAATGGAGCCCTAATGATAACACTGTGACTTTAGGCAACTTATTTAACTTCTTGGAATCTCAGTTTTCTCACCTACAAATGGACTTTTTGACCCTTGTGCCCCCAGTTTAAGTGGGGTGCATCCAAAACAAAATATGCTCACCTATGAAACTCAGCACAGCTTCTTGTAATCATTTCTACAGTAGACGCTTCTCCCACTAGACTGAGAGCTCAGGGATCGTGTCCTATTCATCCAAGTATTTTTAGCACTTACGCTGGGAGCTCGATAGATGTTGATTCACTCCCATTTTCCCCCTTCCTTCTTTTCTTCTTTATAACCTCCTGCTTGTAGCTCTTACTTCTTTTCTTCTATTTTCTTTCTTTCCTGGGCCAAATTTCCAGCCAATTTCCCCTGGTCCTCCTGCAGTTAAGTTTCCATACCTGATACTCGGTGTACGTGCAAAAATTACTGTCATTAGTAATCGTGTGCCCAAGTGGTGCTGTAAAGAAGGTCTGTTTCATCTGTCCTTGCCAGGGAAGGGGCAACTGGCCAGCTGTGCCTGTAAGTGGATAGTTGCTGCAAGTACTGCAAAGCTTTAATAGCTAGAAATAATTGCTAGTGCAAGAATTAGGTCCAGCCAGAGGTAATTTTAGCTTGGTGTTAAAGTGACAGATCATGAAATTAGTCACACGCAGATTCCCTTTCTTCCCTCACCCACCCAAGTCTGGCCCTCTCCTTAACAAGGGACATTTCTGATATTGCATTCCTGGAACATTCCCACACAAGCAGGCGGTTATCCCAAGGTGAGCATGGCGTCAAGCAAACTCCTCTCCTCTTTTTCTCCATCCCAGTCCCTTCTTCTGGCTTTTCCGTGTGGGTAAATGGCACCAACATTTTCCCAGGCACCAGGATCCCAAGCTGGTGATCATGTTATACTCCTTTCACTTTGTTCCCCAGTCACGAATATTCCATCTCAAATCCATCTCCTCTTTGACTGCCATCACCCTAATGCAGGACCACTTACCTCTCACCCGTGTCAGTTTAGGAGCCCTCTGTTTGCTTCCTTCCTCTCTAGTACCTAATCAGCCCAGCCCTTTACTCACTCTAACACTTTTAGGGGCTCCCCACTGCCAAGTGAATCAAGCAAAACTTTTTCACTGCAGAATTCAAGATGCTCTGCAAAATCACTCAAGCCAAGTCTCTGGCCCCATTTCCACTTTGTTCCAGCCAAACTATTTCACATCCTATTCCCTGCCTGATCTGTTCCTGAATTTGCTCTGCTGCTACTATTGCCTTGAATACCTTTTTTTTTCCTGTTAGAAACCCAACTATTTTCCCAGGACTAATTCAGACTCTGTAGGGATGGACTTCCTTCTGGCCACCTTGACACCATGGAAGGGAAAGACCAAGGACGAGAACATTCTTGCTGGTTTAAGTTGCCTCGTGTTTGGTGAGTTTGATGGCTGGTCCTGTTTCACCAGTTTTAACACCAGGCGGCATCTTATTGTCTCCAAACGTTAATGTCATCCTCAAAAGGTAAGAATTTCCATCCCTGAGAGTCTCCCAGAATAATAGCTACTGATTAGGGGGCACTTCCTCTGTGCCAGGCTAAGCGCTTTCCACAAATTATCTCCCTAACTCCTCGCCGTTAGTTTATGAGACAGATGATTGTTACCTTCACTTGACAGCTGAGAAATGAGGCTTAGGGAGGTTAGCTTACTTCCTCTGGGGACTGTCGCTAACAACAGGTAGTTCTTCAGATTCTAAAGCCCATACTTCCCACTCAAAACGTGCTACAATTATCATACAGAGCAAGGAATGAAAGCAGTTATCATAGATGCTGTCTGGAGGAATATCTTTGGACGATCGCTTTCCTGAGGAAAACTCATGCCCTTTGTATGTTTTGGGTATAAGTCAGTCTCATTACTTATGTCATGATCACATGTCATACAATCTTGTTTCCAAAAATTACTGTTTGTATTGCTATTTAAATGTGAGATTTATGACCATGCCGAGGGAACCTCAGTTTTTCCTATACCATCCCTGGCTAAAGAAAATAAACTGAAACATTTTCCCTTTTACAATTTCCCTGGAAACAAGTACCCAGGCTAGTAAGACAGAAAATCATCTGCTCGTCATTTTAGTGTTTAAACACAATTTCCCCAAATTAATGTGTTTTAGAAAGACCTAGAAATTATTGAAGCCTCTGACTCACGGATGCTTTCAAGTCCTTCAGCCTTTTGGGTCATGTTAGTTTTTAATGTAAAATCAAACAGCTTGAGGCCTCAACCTTTGAAAATAACAGAAACTGGCCAGCTGTCAGAAGCTTCCAGGAAAACAAAAAGAAGCTTGAGGAGAAAATTTGAAAGGCTTTGTATATGTTAATTACAGACACTAAGGGTCAAAAACAGGAAAGGGGAACCAAGACAGAATGAGAGGAACACTGAACATTAGTCAGGGTGATGCTAGGTTATGCTGCATTAACAAACTCCCAGATCTCAGTGACTTGCACATGAAAATGTATTTTGCTCACATAGAGTCCACTGCAAGACCCATGGTTCTCCAGAGAAACTCCCTTCCAAGTGGCGATCCAGGGAGCCAATATGCTTCTATCTTGAGATTCTACTATCTCAACACATGGCTTCTGGGGTCACTGAGTTGGAGAAAGAGAGAGCCAAAGAGTCATGAAGGAGTTATTGATACTTCAGCCTGGAAATGATACATGAGACTTTAGTTTGTGGTCCATTGGCCAGATATAGTCATATGGCTTTGCCCCCAACTTGCAAGGCTGCTTCAAAGTATGGAAGAGCTCATGTATATTAAGTAAGCAATCAGTGCTCTGAAATGAGGCCAGGGCTCAGGTCATTTAACGTACTTCTTCTTTTTTAAAAAATGTTATTGAAGTATAGTTGATTTACAATGTTGTATTAATTTCTGCTGTACAGCAAAGTGATTCAGTTATACATATATATATTCTTTTTCATATTCTTTTCCATTATGGTTTATCACAGGATATTGATTACAGTTCCCTGCGCTATACAGTAGGACCTTGTTGTTTATCCCTCCTGTATATAACAGTCGTTTAATGTACTTCTAATCATTTACTAGGCAATCTCCTAAAACACATGAAACTTTCATCTTTAGACTCCGGTACTTTCTACAGTAGAAACTGAAGCAGAAGAAAGAGAGAGAAAAGAGGTAGCAAAGGAGAATAGCAATTTACTCTGATTTGAATTTAATCTCTTTAGCAGACAATTTGAAATTTACATTTGTATCTCATTTTAGAGACTTTAATACCACAGAACAGTTCGGCAACCAATATTCTAGTCCCAATGATGTCATTAACTAATCTGTGACCTTGAACGTCTAACTTTACTTCTCTGATTCTCAGTGCTCATCAGTACATTGGGAATGATGAGTCACGCTTCACTGAGTTACTGTGAAGTTCACGTCACCTGTCTGAAATGCTTAGCAAAGTGCTCGGCTCATAGTAGGTGCTGAAGTGTTTATTGAATGAATATCCATGAGCAAATTAACTGCTTCCTGTTTAATCTAAAAGAAGCTGCTAACATCATGAAATGAAACATAAATGGTGCAAAGGGCATAGGATCATTTTAGTCACTCAGAATGTCATGGTTGGTAAATTCTTTCCTGTGGGGGAATGTTTTAAAATAAAGGTAACTCACTCTACTCCACTGAGTTATTATGAAACTCAAAGTAGCTACCAGTGAAAAGGCTGTGTAAACTGTAAAGTGCCATGTAAATGTAAAGTATTGGTGTTAATAATATCATGACCAGGACTGGCTTAATAGGTGCGTGACCTGTGCTGTAGCCATACGCATCCCCACGTTGGTTTCACAACCTTCGGTCACCACTTTGAAATTTTTAATAATTTTTGAACAAGGGCCCCCCCCCCCCATTTTCACTTTATCCTGGGCTCCACAAATTATGAAGCTGATCCTGGTTGTGACTCAAAATGTTGCTTCTTTTTGTCAAAAGAAGGGAGTTACGGTTAGAGATGCTTCTTCTGGTCCCTTGCAGCCCTAAAATTACGTGATTCTAAAAAATATTCCAAATGTACCATTTTTATTTTTGTGTTTTTTTTTTTAAACTCTTTACCATTCTTCTATTTTGAATCAAACATTTTTTAACGTATCAGTTATTTCTCACAAGCTCTCAGTCTTTTAGTCCCCACTCCTGTGAAGCCCTGGGAAAAGATTTCATTTTCCCCCCTAGATTCAGTCTACTTAGCGAAAATCCTTAGAGACAATTCTGACTTTGTGTTTTTATGAGGCCTCTTTCAAAGTATGTCGTGTGCACACTTCATGGTCTGGATTCTAGACTGAAGACTGGTATTGGTATTGAGTAATATGTTTCATGCTTTTGCCAAAGAACATATTTTTAAAACATCTACACCGGAAAGAGAACTTTGGAGTCATGTTGCTCTGCTTCCGAACCAGGGAAGCTATGATGTAGCAGAACATGTAGAAGACATGGCGTTTGTAGATTTCCGTTCACGTTCTTGTTCATCAATTACTGTGTATGTGAGCCAAACCAAGTGGCTTAAATCTCCCTGGGCCTTAGTTTCCTCATCTGTAAAGTGGGATGACAGAGGACAGGGACAAGTAGTATCTATTTCATAGGATTCTGAGGGGAAGATATGAAAATAATGTTCTTGAAATGAGTTTTAAGTTGTGATGTATCCACCGAAGGGACTAACATAGAGTTGTTTCCATTATAAAGAATTTCATCTCATGAATGACCTCATCAACCATGATAACCTGAAGAACTAAAATGACGCCCTCCACTGTCTCCCTTTAATATCATGGTGCTTAGCTCCACAGATTTTCCTGGGTTAAGCAGAAAACAGGTTATTTTGTTGATGGAGATTCATTTAACAAGTATCTTTTGAGCATCCACTGCGAGCTCAGCACCTTGCTAAGCACACACCAAGAATTCCGATATTAGCTCACAATCCAATAGAGCCTCAAAACCAAAACTACACACTATTATACACTTGATCATAAATATTCCATTGGCAAATACTTAATGCATATCCACTACATGCCAGGTCTATACTATGTACATTTTTAAAGGAGAGCTAGGAGGTGCTATGGGGATTATAACAAAGAGATCAACCAAGTCTTTTTTTTTTTTAATGTGAAAAGGAGGGGAAAGAAAGTTGATGTAAAAACCGAAAGCAGAAATCCTCAGGGAATTAATAGCAAAATACCATGATGGGCCATCCCAGTTAAGAAGGGTTACCCTTGGGCCAGGGGTGGGATGAGTAGGCAAGAAAAGTAAACTATTAAAATAAAGTATGAATTTATGTGCTGCTACTGTAAAATAAGGTAAGATTTATAACTGTTTCCGAAGAATCTCAAAAAGGAGAGAGTAAAGGGGCCTAGAATAGAAGAAACCTGAGGGAGATTAAAGGAGGCAACAGGGTTGGGGGCAGGGGGGGAGGAGACAGTGAGGCAGCAAGTTGCAGAAAGACTTGGCACCGAGGAGGGTCCACCGAGACGCCCCCAATGGCAGGAACGGCTGTTGCTTCCAGTTGTAACAACTGTGCCTTGCACGACTCTAGGAAGAGGTTATCAACCTCCGGTTCATACAGTTATAAAACAATTTCTCAGCAGATGGTAATAAAAGTCTCAAGGCAAACGAGCTTGTTTTTCTAATTTACACATCATCTGGACTACAGGACTATGCTGGCTAGGGGAATTCTGAAAAGAGCTGTTCCATTTTATATCGCTTCTGGGAATACAGTCCTTACTCTTGGGCATCGCCTCCAAATATTCATTTAAATTATACTATACAGAATCTCCTTGTATGCACGGGATTTTGAAAAACTAAAGGGAAAAGGTCAGTTGGTGGTGGTGGTTAGAGAGGAACAGCTAGGCAGGGAGATACTGGCAAGAGGTCAGGAACTCAGCAGAAGCCCCAAGTCACCAGGTTTGTTTTGCCCCAAGGCACACACAGCGAGCCAGAACACTGAGATGCCAGGTTTGCAGCCAAGAGAGGGCTTATTTGAAAGGCAGCCGCGCAAGGAAACGGAGAGAACAAATCTCAGGTCCGCCTCTGAGAAGGCAAGGGACTCAGGTATTTATGGGATAATGAATATGGAAGCAGGGTGGCCTGAGGTGTGAGGAGCACGGGGCAAGGTGATTGGGAAAAGGTGCACTGATTGTAGTCCTGGGCAAGTGTAACTCAGCTACAGGCCTCCTCACCTTCTGAGGGTAGAGGTCATACAGCGGACACTCGTGCATGCCCAGTTGAAACACTGGTGGTCCTATCCAGTCTTCACTATCCACTCTTAACCCGCTCAGCTCAAACTAGGCTCAGCTGACTCCAAGTATCTAGAAAACAACTCGGGCAAATATCTTACTGCTGAGGCTACATAATGCGTGGAGGATGTGCAAGTCTTAGGACGACCTTGATTAGTGAAGGTAGGTGAAATGGGTTTAACCCACTGTTGCACTAACCACGTTAAATGTGTCTTTCAGATGAAATCCCCTCTTGCCCAACAGATACTCAAGCCATTCTGTTGGTCCTTCATCTTTAAAAGCACACACAAAAATGGGGCTACTGGTTTGTAAACTCTACTTGCCGGGTGTGGTCTGATGGGCAGATTCCTGGATAATGTTGCCAAGAAACCTGGAACCAACTCTCTTCCCGCTGAACCTATGTGACTTTAGGAAAAACCCCTTCACCTCCCTGAACTTCAGGTAAACACACCTGTCTTGCCTCTCCCATCAGTTGTGATGAAAACAAAACAAAGCAACACAAGGACAGCAACAGAAGTCTCCTTGGATGCAAGCACGGGCTGTAGAAATGGAGGAAGTTATTCATGCTATGGTCCACGTTCTTGTCCCTGAACTCTGGGGGGCCACATGCAGAATGGTAAGTGACCCTGGGATAGGCCATCATTTTCTGCAGGGGGAAGACGCAGGCCGATCTAAATGGTTTCAGCTGCTGCGAAGTGGCGCTCACTGGACCCGGGAGATGTCCTAGCATTCCACAGCAAAGGCTCTCATTCTACTTGAAAGCCCAGATTTCTCCACCCCTCACCACCCCCAGAATCTGTAATCTAGATTTGAAACCACGTCACTTTTTCCTGAGATTGTCAAACTTTCGCAGCTAATTATCAGTTGGAGTCAGTGTAACAAAACCTGCCTTTCTATGCTGGGTTTTATTAAAATACCTCTGCTGTCAGCAGGTGCTGTGGCAGACTTGCTGCTAGTACATGCAGTGGGGTTTTCTCCCTGAGAGGAGAGCTCCAGCAGGTTTTATACATCAGTGCTATTAACTGGAATGGCAGAGACTTACTGTAAGCGCTATCACTTTCGCTTTTAAGAAACAATGAACTACTTCCTGGCTTTTCAATTAGGAGAGCTCTGGGGGGCTATGAAGGGAAAATGTAATGTATAATAAACATGCTAAGGAACAAGCATGATTAATGGCAGTTTAGAAGGTTCTTTTAAGCTGACGCTTCACAGCCCAGGAATCTGCATTTACTGGCATCCTCTGAAAACCTAGCTTCCATGAATACTATAATGAATACTCAGAATCCAGAAAGCCCCCAAAAAACTCACTTTGAACTCTATGTAGTTGGCTCAAGAAATCTTCTTTGAAGGAAAGCCTGAAAGACTGAATGCCCTCCGTATCCTTCTATCATTTGCATTGGAAACTCCTGTGAGGACAAGGGGACAGGCCTGCCTAGGGTTCAGCTTCCCCCTGCAGGTGATTTGCTAGGGATGGAGGTGTGCAGGGAGGAGAGGGAGGGAGGGAACGCAGCTTAAGTCCTAGTACTTTCTTAGGTCTTCTGAGCCTTTCAACATAGAAAATTCTAGACAAGGTCATCAGACCTGAACATATCCCCCAAATCACTCTCATTTGTACTCGCCTCTCTCTCCTCCCATCCCTGGCCACAGAGAACTAGGTTTTCCTTCCGTCTGACCCTGTGCTTTCCTCAGTTTTTCCAATATGGTGCTTCACTACATTCTCAGCTGTATCTGCGTCTCAGTCACTCTGGCTTCTTGTCTCCACAGACACGTTTATGTCCCCTTCACCATAAGGGTGATTCCTTCTCTTTTCATCACAGCCAAATGCCAAAAACATGCTGCCCACACACTCTTAACCTGTCACCATTGCAATCTGGTTTCTTCCACCACCTCTCTCCCTGAGATTTCTAAGAATGACCACATATCTTCCTAAAAACATCTCTTCAATAATTATTGTAATTTACCTTTCTGCTGCCTGTGATTATTTTCACACTAACCTTCTTTCTTTCTACCAGTTGTATGATGATGGTTTTTCCTTCTCCTGCTACTTCCAATTGCTCTTTTTCCAATGTCAGCAATTCAAATTGTCCTTTGAATGCAGGATCATCACAGAATTCCAACCTCACTTTTCTGTAATATGAGTTTCTTCATCTGTAAAGACAGGGTGATGTTGGGAATGTGAGTGATGCAGCCACTTTGGAGTTACCATTTAACCCAAAATTTCCACTCCTAGTATTTACTCATATACCCAAGGGAAATAAAAACATGTGAGCACAAAATCTTGTATACAATTGTTCATAGCAACATGGTTCATAATGTCTAAAAGGTGGAAACAACACAAATGCCATCAACTGAAGAATGAATAAACAAAGTGTGATATATCCATACAATGGAATATTAGTGATAAAAAGAAATGCAGTACTAGTACATGCTATAGCTAAATGACCTTAAAAACGTTCTAGAGCATAAATGAACTTTGAAAACGTGCTATAGCATGGATGAAGTCACAAAAGACTACATATCACATAGTTCCAATTATATGAAATGTCTGGCATTGAAAAACTTAGTGTCTTAAAACAACAACAATTTACTACTTCTTACAATTCTATAGATCAACCATGTGCTTCTTCTGCCTCATGCAGCAATGGCTGGGGTACTGGGAGGGCTAGAAGGTCTAGATGTCTAATTCACATGGCTAGCAGTGGGTGGTGGTCACTAGCTGGGTGCTCAGCTGAGACTGTCATCCAGTGGCTTCGGTCTTCTCTACATGGGCCTCTCCACATGGCTGCTTGAGCTTCCTCATAATATGGTACCCGGTACCAAGAAAGAGCATTCCAAGTTGGCCAACCCAATGTGCAAGCACTTACCAAGCAACCACTTTTGCGTCATGCTTGCCAATTTTCTATAGGCCAAAGCTAGTCACATGGCCAAGCCCAGAGTCATTGTTGGAAAAGCTGACACAGAGACTTGAGTGCTGGGAGTCATGGTTTATTGAGGATCACCATAGTAACAGGCTTTATGAAGACAAAATGACACATATTGTGCAAGTTTTTAGAGAACCAATGAAAATTTTTCTTCCTCTCTGACCAGCTACTTATTATGGTAACTTCTCTATAGGACACTTATAAGCCGTAGAAGGTAAACATGCATCACACATAAGACTATATGCCCCGCCTTTTGCTAGGTGCTAGAAATACTTTACAGAGATACGACTAAGTCTGAATTTAAGGAGCTTATGGTCATGTCAGGGAGACAGGTGTGTAAATACACAACTATAAAACAGTGTGATGATATAATAAAAGTGTGTATCTTCAAGACAAAATGGAAGCCCAGAGGAGGGGGATCCTAGGCATGCTTGCGGATGAGAAGGAAGCATTTCCCAGCTAAACAAGGGCAGGGGAAGAACACAGTAGACGGGGTGAAATAGCTTATACCATCATGACAGTCTATGCTAGAATTACAGCTCAGTGTTCTGGATGTAAGTTGTTTGTATGTGTGTGTGTGTGTGTATTGTTGCTTAGAAGGCATAGTTGAACAGGTATGTGGAGACCAGAGCAGGAAGGATCTTGTATTCCATGCTAAATGTGTTCCAGGCCCTCATGACCACCCCATGGGGGATGCGGATCCATGGAAGACTTCATCAGAGAAGCAGGGAGACTGGATTTGTCCATTATGCAAATCGGCTGATCTGCATCCTGCCTTGGTTTTTTGTTTGTTTGCTCCATGCCATTCTTGTAGCATAACTCAGTGCTCCCACACATTGTCCCCAAAGAACCATCCCCTCCACAAAACATTAGGGACAAATATGGATTTTGTACAATGTAGAGATTTCTACATCTCTAAAACAACTGAAGGTCTTATGTGTAAGACTGCAGAGGGAGTCACATTCAAGGGTGCACAAAATCTCATAGAGTCCCCATCCCCCCAGTCCCTCACTGGCTGCCAGCAGAATGCCCATCTCTCTCGGGACCATTTTCCTCCAAAGCCTTTTGTTTCCTGACCCCAGATCTTTACTGAAGAATCATACTCCCCTCCTCCTCTGTCTCACTCTCTCCTCCTCTTTCTCATGCACTGCCATCACCTCACTCAGCAAAAAAAAGACTTGCCAACATCCATATCTTCATACACCTTGAAAGGCACCAGGGAATATTAATTATGTAAGTAGAATGTCAGTGTCTATTTCTATTGTATCTTTAAAATCTGACTTTGGAAGCAGTATGAAGAATGGATTGAGTTGGGAACAGTGAGACTAAACACAGAGACCAATAAAGAAAGGATTGCATTAGTATAGAAAAAATAGTGGAGAGTCTGAGACGGGTCTGTTGAGATGGAGGTAGAAGGGGCAGATATGATAGCAATTAGGATGCAGAATCCAGTGGACCCGCCATTAATCCGGTCCATAACATTCACTAAAAACAGTAGTGTTACTCCTTCAAAAAGAATAGGCTTCATTAGGATTTAGGACTCTTTGTTGAACCAGACCTAGGAAGAGACGTAACAGTGTCACAGGAAATTAACTGGGCTGTGGCCACGGTGATCCTCTCAACTCCCCACATCCACCACAATGAAAGTATCAGAGATGACAATACAGAATGTGACTGATTTTTGAAAATACCAGATCTCACAGATCCAAATGGGTGTTGGCCTCTAAGTCACCATGGGCAACTGTCACTTATTCCCACAATTGCTGCCGTTGCTGAAATCCTTTCTGGGCTCCCCTTTTACCTCTGCATGTGGAGCCAGGATATGAGACACCCAATAGTCTGGCCTCATTACCTCATGGTGACTTTTTATTTTTCCTCTGGATAGCTTTATCCACCGTGAATATCCAAATTGCTTTCCAGACACAAAGACTAAGCCTTTAACTTGGGAAAATAAATTGGGATCGGAGGACAGAAGAGCTTCAGCTGAGGCTCATGGCTGGGGAAACGGCCACAGCCAACAGACTTGTCATGAAGAGATGCTGGAGCCAGTCCTGCCAGTCTCCTCACCCCAACTTCCTGAGCCCCACACGTCATCAGAATGTAATCCAGGCAACTTCCCCGGTGTGACACTTCACTGCTGCTATTGGAGAAGCAAAAGGGATTCAAACAGAATAGGAAAGGACACAGGAACCTGGAAGTAAGCTTTCCTCTGAAAGGGCTACTGCTGGTTTGCAACAGGATGAGGCTGAAAATGTAGTTTTCTTTAGTGGACTCACTGGTCATCACCAGGATCTGCGTGTACCAGGGAAAGGTGGGCATATTAGAGCCGTCCAGGCTCAGGGGGAAGTCCAGGTATGTTCAGTATGGGCTGAACAGACACTCTGCATTGTCAAAAAAGGAAAAGAAAATATCAGAAACTGTAAGCTATTAATAAGTAAATGCATTTAATACATGAGAAGTGACAAACACAATGCCAAACAATAAAATTTGCTCAGTGTTAAATAAATGATCAGGAAAATCATGGGGACTGCTTGTTTTTTTTGTTGTTTGTTTCTTAATGGAAAAACAGATAGTACATAAACTACCATATGCTGGCCACAGATCCTGCTGCTTCCACATAGCTGCCTTTTATTTGTAACATAGATGTATGCGGCACTCACCATATTCCAGACACTGCTGTAAGCATCTTACAAATACTAATTCTTTTAATTCTGATACCAATCTTATGAGCGAGGCACTCTTATTTTTACCTCTATTTTACAGATGAAAAAACTAGGGCCTAGAGAGGTTAAATAACTCTCCCAAGGTCACACAGCTAGTAAACAGTAAGCACTGTAAGCAGCCTTTTTGTCCCTGGTACCACTGCCTGCATCCTGCAATCTTTTTTCACCCAGGGGTTTTCTGTAGTGGACCAAGGATAAACTGGCCCTCTGGGTCCCCTAGATAGGACAGGCAAAACAAAACTAAACTCAACTAATTGAAGACACCTCAGTGATCATTAGCCCAGGCATAGCCAAACATTTCTTTTCTTTTAATAAACCTTATTATTACTATTATTATTTCTCGGCCAGGCTGTGCAGCTTGCGGGATCTTAGTTCCCTGACCAGGGATCGAAACTGGGCCACGGCAGTGAAAGCGCTGAGTCCTAACCACTGGACAGCCAGGCAATGCCCTAAACCTTATTTTTAGAACAGTTATAGGTTTACAGACAAATTGTAAAAATGGTACAGAGAGTTCCCATATACCCCATAGCCAGTTCCCCCTCTTTTTAACATATTAGTATGGTGCACTTGATACAATTAATGAAGCAATGCTCATAAACTATTAACGAAAGTACACTCTTTACTCAAATTTCCTTAGTTTTCATGTAAGGTCCTTTTTCTGTTCTCGGAGTGCATCCAGGACCCACATCACATTTCACAGGCAAGTCTCCTTAGACTCTTCCTGACTGTGAGGGTTTCTCAGACTTTTCCTCCTTTTGCTGACCTTGAGAGTTTTGAAGAGGATTTTGTAGGGTACTTTGTAGAATGTCCCTCACTGTGGTTATATATAATGTTTCCCTCAGGTTAGACTGGAGCTACATGCTTTTAGGAGGAGGACCACAGAGAAAAGCACCATTTTCATCACACCGTATCAAGGCGACATACTATCAACATGATTTACTATTGTTGATGTTGACCTTGATCATCTCTCTGATAATCCCCAAATCTGTGTTATATCTTAGTCTGGTTTTGATGTTTACTTTGACTATCCAGACTGTGTTTTTCCTTGCCTTTTAGCATGCCTTGTAAGTTTTTCTAGAAAGCTGGATATGATGTATCAGGCAATAGGAACTGAGGTAAACAGGGCTTTAGTCTGCGGATTCATGTTAATCTGGCTACAAACTGGGCAGTGTTTAGTGTTTGCTGGAGATATCAGTGCCATAAGCTTCAAGTTCCTCTGCTGGGGCTTCCCTGGTGGTGCAGCGGTTAAGAATCCGCCTGCCAATGTAGGGGACACGGGTTCGAGCCCTGGTCCAGGAAGATCCCACATGCCGTGGGGCAACTAAGCCTGTGCGACACAACTACTGAGCTTGCGCTCGAAAGCCCGAGAGCCACAACTACTGAGCCCGCACACCTAGAGCCCGTGCTCCGCAACAAAAGAAGACACCGCAACAAAGAGTAGCCCCAGCTCACCGCAACTAGAGAAAGCCCGTGCTCAGCAACGAAGACCCAATGCAGCCAAAAATAAATAAATAATTTTTTTAAAAAATGTAAAATATTAAAAAAAGAAAATTCCTCTGCTGTCCTTGTTTTCTGTCCCCGTTGAAGCCTTGTTTGGGTTTCCCTCTGAACTCCCAGATTTTAGGGTGGTGGTTACCTCTGAAACCTCAACTCTCTGATGGGTCTAAGAAAAGTCATTGATTTTCAGTTTATTCAGCTCTTTTCTTATTTGGAAAGATCAGAGTGCTGACTTCTAAGCCCCTCACTAGTTGAAGCTAAACCAGAAGTCTTCCAAACATTTTTAAGACTGGAAACCTTTTTCAAATGAACTCTTATGTAACTGGGTGGGTCTCATCACTGTGCAGCCCAATCCAAGTCCTAGCGCTGGAGTATTTTCCATCTGCACTTCCATGGTCTTGTTGGGTGTCTAAGGCACCCCTCCTCTCCCATGCTGTGTTTCAGGAGATTGACAAGTGTCCTAGGTCATTCAAAAGTGGGGTGTCCATATGGGGAAGTAAGTAAGTATGGGCCTCAGAAAGATTTTGGGCATGGGCAGGAATCTTTTCAGCTAGAAAGTCCAACAGAAATGGTCAGACAGGGGGTAGAAGGACCCCAGCAGACAGTAATGGGAAGAGGAGCTCCTGTGGCTTCTTTCATGTGATGGTGGGTCACATTGCCCATGAGAGGGAGGCAGATGATCCTCAGGCTCTGGTTGGCTGGCACAAAACTCCTTGGTGCTGGCCACTCTCTGGATATTGACCTCCAGTCCCATGTGCCCTCCACCCTCACTGTCGAGGTTTGGTCCTCTTGTCTGAAACTTCAAAGACACCCTTTATGATCATGCTCTGTCCTCTTCCTTCAGCCCTACTCTAGCCCAGCTGACCCTCAGCCAGTCCCCCGAGGATGGTGGGATGAGAGCTCTGGGGCTTCCCCCATCCTCCACAACTCACGTTCTTGCACAAAGTCTCCATTCTGCTCCCAACATCTTGATTATCAAGAATCCTTTTTTCTTTTGATAAAACTTGGATTCACAAAGCAAAGGCTTTGACTTCCTAAATTAAGATTTCTGACGTGGGCTTTGACATCCTAAAGTCAAAATGAACATTGACAGTTTCTCTAACTTTTAATTTCTGCTATAACATTCTCAGTATTCCACGAAGCAATTTGGATGCTTTTGACTAATTAGGGACAAAGTCATGGTTTCATACAAAGAAGTATTGGATCAAAACACAAATATAATTAGTTTAAAATATTTTTTCTCTATCTTCCTTTGGATGGTGAGTGTGTGTGTGTGTGCGTGTGCGTGTGCGTGTGTGTGTGTGTCTTTACAAGCTCTGGTTGGAAGGGATCTAGGAGTTCAGAGCCCTGCACACCTAGCCTTCTCCACCACCTGCCCAATCCTCTGAAACCACTGTTACAAAGGTCACCCTCACATCCCCACATCCAGCGGTCAGTTCTCAGTCCACCTCGTTCTCATCCTGTCAGCAGCACTGGCCGCAGCTCATCGCTCCCTGTTCCTTGAAAACTTTTCCCCTTAGTTTTCGGCAAGCCACGTCCTTAGTCCTCCTTCCATCTGCTGGTTGCTCCTTTGGGCCTCCCGTACTGGCTTCTCCCTTTCTCTCCTGTCATTAAATGTTGACGTGCCCAGGGCCCCATTCTTGTCCTCCACACACCTGCATTCCCTACCTGAGCCCATCCAGTGTCTCGTCTCTAAACCCCATCTTTATGCTCATCACTCGCTGATATGTACCTCCAGGCCAGAAAGCTCCTCGTGGCTCTAGACTCTTAAACCCAGTGCCTGACACCTCGTCTCCGCCAGATACTGAACTTCACGTGTTCAAGCCAAACTCCCCGCTTCCCTCCCAAAGCCGCCCTTCTCCCCGGGATTCCACATCTCCATAAATGGCTCTTCACTTTGCCAGCTTCTCAGGCCATCAGCCTTGGCCTGATTTTGGTCTCGCCCCACGTTTACTCTATCAGCAAATCCTGTCAGTGTTATCCCACATCTGACTGCTTCTCTTTCACTGCTCCCACCCTGGTCCAGGTCACCACCAGCTATAACCTGGCTTTTGATCTCCCTACTGTCTCCTTGACATTCTATAGCCCATTCCCCTTACTTTAAAATCTAAGTCAGACCCCGTCCTTCCTTCTCTCCAACCCCCTGGTGACTTCTAGTATTCCCACCTAGGCCTGCAAGACTCCCACGATTGTGTGCCCAGCTAAGTCTCCAACTCCACTTCCTGCCATGCTACAACTGATTCCTCGCCCCAGCCCTGTCTTGCAACTTGAATATGCCAAGCTCACTCCCACAGCGGGGTCTTCACATTGGCTCTTCCGCGTTCCTGGGGAACTCTACCCCAAATATCCACCTGGCTCTCTTCCACACATCCTTCAGTCTCCTTTTTATTTATTACCCCATTGTGAGTCCTTCCCTGGCCACCCTGTGTAACACAGGGTCACTGCCTCCTTGTGTCCTTACTCCGTTTATTTTTCTTCTCAGCATTTACCATTAACCGAAATATCACATATTATTTGTTTACTGGCGCCTCCCTTATTAACAAGAAGGCTCAGCAGAGCAGGATCTTCATCTGGCTTTGTTTGCCACTCTCTCCCTGGTGCTTAGAACAATGCCTGGCACACAGCAGGAGCTCAGTAAAGGATGAATGAATAAATCCTGTGAAGAGGCCCATGAAGTACTTCCAAGAAGCCCTAAACCCCAGTTCTTCCATTTTACAGATCAGAACCCGAGGCCCAATGACAGAGAGGAGTCACTGGCCCAAGGTCACCCAGCAGTCTCTGACCGCTGGGTCCAGATTCTGGGTCTCCCATTTCATAGTCCTGGTCTCTCTCCATTCGTGTCCCAATGACAGTGGAAGGAATGGATGTCACCTTCTGCCAATCAGGTGATATTGTAAAGGTCCTGCTTCAAAAGGTCACCCCAACAAACTGAAAGCACAGAGGTCATCCAGGAGGCCAAGTCTGTGGCACCATAGTAGGGACGTGAAGAGAACGCACGTCCCCAGTGACTACGAAAGTCAAAAGGAAGGGCGAAGTCCGGGAGACTTTGTGAAAGATGCTTGTTGAATAGTTGAACGTGGTGCTTAAAGAGACAAGAGGAAAACAGTGAAGTGATTGCAGGTAGGACGGGCCATGTTTTATTTGTCTTTGTACCTTCTGTAACAGTATTCAGCATGTAAGATGCGCCACATCAATATTATAAATTCATTAAGAAGCTAAATAGTGTTAACCCTTTAAGTTAAAGACTGGGAGTTGAACCTCCCCCTAATGGTATGCCACAACTAGACACATCAACATGATTTATTATTATTATATCAGTAATTCTAGTCCTATTATGTTCCAACTAAAAATTTCAAAATACATTTATTATTCAAATCTAGAGCTGATGTCTACCAAAACACAAAAACAACCCACCCCTTGAGAAACAAAATGAACGAACACTTATTTGCCTCTTTCATTACCCCAACAATAATAGGACCACAAATACTTATTGCCAATCACAGTATAAGGAAGACCAGAGGATGACAATTCATGGTTGCTCTAATGAGTCAGGCTCTCGGAGCGTAAATGAACATGAACACAAACGTGGGGTCTGATACACCTGGGCCAGGTCTCATCTTTCATATGTAGTAGCCCAGTGATACTGGGCAGAAAACTATTCTCTACAAACGTCAATTTCCCCATAAGTAAACTAAACAATATACGAGGGAGAGGAGGAGAGAGAGAGAAAGGAGGGACTGAATACAACTGTGTGTGTAATGTGCTTATTGGCTCAACGCTTGGCCCATGTGACACCCTCAATAAATGCTCACCTTTAATTACTACCTCACAGGCTTCTGTCTGCTTTTGAAATCATGCCCTTTCACTTCTGGATCTGCACTGCTGAGTTCTCAGTAACTCTCTTCTCTTCTCAACGGAGTCTAGAGAAGAGAGAAAGGGCTCCTGTTATAGAACTTGGGATTGGTTCCCTACCGTTGAACTTGGGGTTGATTTAGTGCTTTCTATCTGTTTAGCTGGCTGTGTTCTTATAAAGGCCTGGACACCCTTTTAAATGCACGAATCACACCAGCTCTACTGAACAGAGTCATAAGAACAGAGTAACTCAGAAGCCCAGATGTGAATTACAGACCAAGGCAGGTCGGCTATTAGTGCTTCCGATTGGTGACAACCTGCCCCCATTTCCATGTATACCTGCAACACTTTGTTAATATCTCACTTTTGACAATGGCATTGATTCCAGAGAAATAATAGTTTAATTCTCATTGCTGGGTTCAGGAGAGGTAGGAGGGCCTTGGGTATTCCAGCTTGAGAACAAGAGGAAAGCTATGTTTCTATCCTATACTTGCTCACAGGGGCGGCCCACATTTGCCTTTCACAGAATCTTGTGCTCTTCCCATCTGAGGCCTGCCAGCTTCAGAGGTTAAGTTTCCAAGACCAAAGGAAAGCAGGGACTGGGGGAGTTTTGGAGAGAGTCCAGGGCTGTCTGGGCAAGCCAACCCAAATAATTCCAGCAAGCAAAAATTTGCTTGGACCTGAGCTGGATGTCTAGACGGTCGTGATTGCACAGAGGTATGACCTTGTACTTCATTTGGCCTGTGCTGAACTTGTTTAAAGGAGTCTGTCAATGAGTGTCTCAGTTTGGATTCCCCCAGAAATGGCTTCAGAATGAAGGATTTCAGTGCAAGTAATTCATTTAGGGAGTGATCCTAGGGTGTCCTGGCAGGGAACTGGAAGAGTGAGGCGGAGAAGGGAAAGAGGGTAACCAAGGGTGTGTTGTCCAGCTGTTCCCACCGCAGGCAGCTGGAGATCAATCCTGGGAGCCTACTGAGTTCACTGTAAAAACGCCCCAGAATCACAGCCCAACAAGAGCATGTTCAGCCTGCTGGGAAGGCAGGACACTCTCCGTCCTCTTGGGCAGAGAGTCACAGGTGAGCTTGGCTTGCAGAGAGTATCTAGGGTGTGTGGGCAGCGCTTCGCCAATATCTGCAGCCAATGAGTCAAAACACAGAGCTCCCTGAATCTAAAGCACTGACCATCCAGACCTCATGCCACTCCTCTAGAGGCTGCGGAATCATGGTCGTTGAGATACAGAAGTTAGGAAGCTTGCCAGACGACTTCTCCCTCTGCCAGAAACCCCTTCTAAAGAACTACATCTATTAAGTACTTACGATGTGCCAGGCACCTAAATCATCTCATTTCATTTTTATAACAACACTAGGAGGTGAGAACTATTAATATTTTCACTCACATTGCACAGATGAAGTCACTAAGGCTCACAGAGTCCAGGAACCCGCCCACACTGAGTACGGAGTTGAAGCGAGGATTTGGCCCCGGGCCATCTGACTCAGGGGCTCACCCCTCCCTCCCTCTCAGTGCCCTCCTGCCGATGGCCCCTGTGTCAGGGCTCCCTCAGGACCAGGAAAGCTCGTTCTGCTCTTAGGACTGTTTGCTAACAAGCCTGTCTGTCCTTATGTTGAGGAGGGGTTTGCCTATTCACATCTTGCTCCTTTCAAGCTGGAGGAAAGATGGAAGGAAGCTGGCATTTGTAGATCTGCTGCTTCCCCAGCCAGCCCTCCTGCAATGCCCAGAGCAACCTGAGAGGTTGGGGTCAGGATCCTCCCGCGTTACAGATGAAGAACTCCAGTGAGGTGCAGAGGGGAAAAGTGACCTGTCCACACCCACCACTAGGGAGACAAAGGAGTGAGGTGGATGGAATGGGATGCAAGGTCAGCCGCCTGTCCAAATTCAGGTCAGGCCTCCCTCTTCCTGCCCAGGGTGGAAGGGGCCTGTCCCTCGATTCTGATCCACACACACGTTCTACCAAAGCACTTAGGACAGTTTCTTGCACACCATTGGTTTCCAAATATGTGTTCTCCCACTGGGAGTCCTCTGACAACCTTTGAAATGCCATTTTAAATCATTACATGTTGAACAAATGTATCAAAACAATAAACGAATAAATGCATGACCAGGACCTAGGTTCAAATCTCGGCGCTGCCATTTCTCTCTTGAGGGCTTTTGGCTCAGAGAAGGCTGGATTCGCCTGCCCTGGACTGTGCACTCCAGAGCCCCAGGCTGGTCCCTGCCTGGCTGAAGGGCCCGCCGGTCCCATGCCCACCCCCTTCTTGCTGCCCCATCAGTCAGCTCTCCCTTCCCCTCCATCACCGCCTTTAAAGCACTTTGCCTTTTGTCTCCTTCCCTCAAGGTCTAGAAAAGTGACTAAAGCTTCTCTGACAAATCTGTTCCTTCTGAAGTGTGGATGGCCAGTAAGAGCCCAGGGCACCACCTGTGCATGGGAATTTATATTTTAACAAGGAACTGCTAAACACTCAATGCCTTAGCTCAGCAGAATAACAAATATAGTAAATATCGAATAGTTACTTCACTGCTTCTCTCTGCCAGTCACTGTTTTAAGTGTTTTGTAAGTTGAAACCTCACACTAATTTTATGAAGTAAGTTGTTAGAACAGACTCTCAACCTTCTATCAAACATCTTCCCACCGGCCTGTAACTGAAATCTTATAATCTGGTGGTTCTTCCATCAGTGAAGCCCTGCCACAGTGCCTGGCGCTGAGCAGGTGTGTGGGTTCCCCAGAAGTGGACTCTGAGATGGGATTCTAGTGGTGGCGGTTCATCTGGGAGAGTGGTGCGGGAAACAGGGGGAGGAGCTGGGGAGGTGGGCAGGGAAGGGAGGGCAGCCTACAAAGGGGTGTGTCATCAGATAAGCTGAAGGGGAGGGCCGCCGGAGCTCAACCTCATGGGAACACTGGGAAATGGTGTAGAAAAGGTGCCTGAGTATTATCCACCCCAAGAGTGAGGGTGCAGAGGTATTTATAAGTAAACTCAGTCATGGAGGGCACTGCTCCCAGGGAGCATTAATGCTTCATCCCTCCATCTTTCAGTGAGTACAGGCAGAGCGGCTTGGGAGAAATCCCTCAGGTAGAGGAGGGAGAGGTACCAGGAGAGGAAGCTGGTTGGAGGGCACCCAAGTGGTAAGGCTCAAAGGGTGTGGGCAGACACCAGGAGCATCTACGACAGTGCTGAGCAGACATATGTTGAATGGACAGATGAATGAACGAATGGGATGATGGAGGTGATGGGACAAAAAGATGCCCTGATTTCCGTTGTTTGGTATGACTCCTGACTCCTAGGCCTTCCACCATCTTAGTGAGATTCCATCATTCAGGAAAGTCTACCACAGCACAACCAGGGTGTCTGATCTTGTCCACAGTAAGAGGAAGATGCTTTACAAGAGTCCCAGGAACATGGACAGAGTTCTGGTTTCAAATGGTTCACCCCCACGTGACATTTCCCATCATACATCTGAAGCTTTCATCACAGAATGCCAAGGCCTCTGCAGTAGCTACCAAGAAAGCAAGAAGACCTCAGAGGGCAGATGTCATCAATTTTTCACTTTTTCACTGTGAACCCAACCATAATTCTAACCTTAGTAACACAAGGCCAGTGGAAACTATGTGCAGCACATGTTTGGATTAAATTCTCTGTTGATTTCTCTTGATTTATAGGTTAAAATCCAGCCAGCGCAAGCCTTTCCCCCACCCTACCAATTTCCGTCTTGAACTAAGTGTTCAATATTTTGTCAAACCGTGCTTTTTGTTATTTTTAGCCTCATAAAAATGATTAAAACTTAAAAAGCCTTGCACAGGATTGGAAAGTAGTTTTTCTGTTTTTGTTTCCAGAATTATTACACATTTCTGAATTTACACAGCTCCAGGTCCCAAGTATCACATGATCTCACTGCTCTTAAATACAGATTTTTCACATTACTTTTTTCATGATATGTCAAACCAGAAAATAGAGCTTCAGATCCACATGCAACACATATGGTGATGGCTTTAGGGTCAACGACAAGAAACAACTGTGATAAAATCCTCTCTGGGAAAACCTACCTTCCCTGAGACAGATAAGTCTTTCTTTTTCCCTCTTTCTCCTTCTTCTCCTTTTCCTCCTCTTCCTTCTTTTTCTATCTTTACTTTCCAAGAGGAACTTTTCTGGGGAAACATCTAATTTGCTTTGAATTCAAGGCTCATGTCTCATTAAGAATTTATAAGTTGCTCAAACGGAGAGCCCAAGAAGATATCTGTTGCTTTGCTAAAGCATGAGCAGGTTTTAGGTGCTCCTGACAGGGGATTGTCTATCAGGGACTAAAAATAGTTCTATTAACTATGAACTAAGACTGCTACAAGCCTACTTTGAAAAATTCATGCTAGGGAACCAACAAGCAAAGAAGGGGGTTACCATACTGGCCAGGGTGATTGACCTTCTCCGGGAGAAACGGAGTCGCTACTATGCTCTGAGGGCAGGGAAGAGTATGTCTGGAATGCAGACAATCTTTGGGGCATCACTTAGTAATACCATGCCCTGTGATTAAAATTAATAGAAAAAAATTAATGGAGGAGCTTCCGTGGTGGCGCAGTGGTTAAGAATCCGCCTGCCAATGCAGGGGATACAGATTCGAGCCCTGATCCGGGAAGATCCCACATGCCGCAGAGCAGCTAAGCCCGTGTGCCACAACTACTGAGCCTGCGCTCTAGAGCCTGCGAGCCACAACTACTGAAGCCCGTGTGCCTAGAGCCTGTGCTCCACAATAAGAGAAGCCACCACAATGAGAAGCCCATGCACTGCCACTAAGAGTAGCCCCCACTGGCCGCAACTAGAGAAAACCTGAGCGCAGCAACGAAGACCCAATGCAGCCAAAAAAAAAAAAAAAATTAATGGAAAACTACAACTCAGTGAAGACAAGACTATTAGTAGAATTAGAGTTTGGATCATTCCACCAGACAAGGAACTATGATCAGTTACAGGACCTTCTGAGGGCAAAGCAAATATAGAAAGGATAGTGGAAGGAAGAAATTATAAATACCAGCAATGATAACATGACCAGTTGCAGAAATGATGGTTATAATAGTTAAGAGCATTTCTTCTTTTCTTTGATATATTTGTATCATATATATATATCTATGTATATATTTGTGTATGTGGAGATATATATATATGTTTTACATATTCTTTTTCTTTCTTTTTCCCCTTATCCTATTCATTTTACTCTGTAATAAAAGATGTGGTAAAAGAGGTAAGCCTTATATCTTGACATTAAGTTACAGAATATTAAAGGGGGCTATGATTCAGCTAGTAGTGGAAGTGAATGTAACCAAAAGATGAATAAATGTACACTGCCTTGGAGAAAGTTAGCCTGTTTTCATTTGTGTGAAGGAGAGTTGTATTGTTAATAGAAAGCATGATTTTGCATTGTCTTTATTTGAAAGTTAAATATAGAAAAAAAGAGAGATGTATTAAGTTGATAAGGGTTGCACTGTTTTCAAGCATTTCACTGTCAACTTGGTTAAGCTGGAAACTTCCTCAAAATTCCCTTCTCTTCCTCTCCCTGTTCTGCATGGTTCCAGGTTAGAGTTGGCCAAAAGAAGAACTTGTTCAATATCTGGAACGTGGAAGTAAATCAGTGGCCATTGGTCTCAGTGGATGCAGAGTGTATCCTCAGACGCAGCGTTGGAGAGATGAAGGGTCCTCAGTGGGTCCCAGCTTGTTTTCGCTCTCCTGCCCTCCTGCGGCTAACACCTATCGCCTCGCACTGCTAACCTGGGAGCCTCACTATTCTTGTACTGGGAGATGACTCTTTTCATGGCAATAATGTTCGTAACTCCATCTAGGTTGCAGGTTGTATCAGTCAGGGTTCCATCAGGGATGCAGAGTAACAATTAATATTAGGGGAATAAGGAGTTTATTATGGGAATTAGACCTTTCACAAGTGTGAGAGAGGCTGGGAAACAGAGGGTATGAAAAGAGGAATAAAAGGATCAAAGAAGGAGATACTGCCCAGGCCTCCTGAAGCCCAGGTGCAGGTGGACAAGCTGGCATGTATGGGGAGCTGTGAGAAGCCAGGTAGGTCCAGCCTTTGCAGTGGCCAGCAAAGGGGCAGCCCTCACAGGAGTCTATGGCAAGTTGATGCCCTTGCGCTACTGAATCTCTGTGCCCAGAACTGAGCACTGGTCAGCAATCAAAAGCATGAGCTGAATGCAGAGAGAAGAAAAGTGAAGACAAGCTGGCTGATCAGAGTAGCTAGAAACAGACTGATCCCTCAAGTCTTGCATTAAAGAAGTATCAGTTCTCTCAAACATTATTATTTTCACTAAAGTTTTCTATTACTGTTCATCTCCCACCGGCATTTGCCTTCTCACTGGCATTTTTCAGTATATTAAAACATGCCAATCATGGCCCACATATGCCAACAGAGACATGATTCAGTGGTGAAGCTGTGGACTTCAAAGCCAGGCATCCTGGAATTGGACCCAAAGGGAACACAGAAATGGAAGGTGAACGCAGGGCCACCTGAATCTGAAGAATTTCCCTGTCATTCCCATTGCAGCTGTGCCAGTATTTGACGATCGCATTCAGATTCCACCTTGTTCTAGATTACTCTGGAATTATAGTAGATTTTCATGCAATTCCAAAGCTGTAAAATTCTCCTTCATTTCTGGCCACCTTTTAATTCTGTAGTAAAGGATTATCAACCTTTTTTGTGGCATGTTCTACCAACCACTGTCAGAGAACTTGGGTTCCCCATGATAGAAATAAAAAGCTAACGTTCTTAGCAAAGACTTTGTAGGTATTAAAGTCTATATACCATTAAATATGGGTATTTCCAGGCATTCCATTACCATGTTGATCATTTATTATAAGTTTTCAGGGTGTAAATGTTTTAATAGTGACATTGGGAATACATTTTACATGGCTTTTAACACAAGGAAATAGAAATAGAAATTCTACGTATAACTGGAAATAGTCTTGAAGACATAACTTTACTGCTGAGACTTAACCTTGTAATTAGTGTCATACTTGCAGAATGACATGGAGGTCAAGGGGCAATTAATTCATAGTAATTTTTCTGAAACAGAATCCTGAATCATACTGTATCCAACTGATTGTTTCAACCCCCCTGGTGTTACACAGTCCACTTTTTTTTTTTTTTTTTGGCGGTACGCGGGCCTCTCACTGTTGTGGCCTCTCCCGTTGCGGAGCACAGGCTCTGGACGCGCAGGCTTAGCCGCCATGGCTCACGGGCCCAGCCGCTCCGCGGCATGTGGGATCTTCCCGGACCGGGGCACGAACCCGTGTCCCCTGCATCGGCAGGCGGACTCTCAACCACTGCGCCACCAGGGAAGCCCCACAGTCCACTTTTGAGAACCCTGGCCCAGTTGAAGGGCTCGCATGCTCTAAGCGGTCTTTTGAGGCAGGTGGGCTGGAGGACAGACAGAAGCAGACCCATCCTGAGCACCTAAAAGAAAGTGTGTGATCTCACTTGGGGCTAATTCATCCCTTGGGGTTCTTTGATTGAAAGCATCTGAAACAAACTTTGTCCAAAGTAAAAGAGGAATTGGGGGGAAGACTAGGAAGCCCTTCAGAGAATAGAAGGTAAACCTGGAGAAGAGGCAGTGGGGGATCTGGCAGATGTGAATGGGCACCTCTGCAGAGAACCACCGTCTCCTTGACTGAACTGCAGTCACTCCAGTCTGGTGAGTCATGCTACTCAGGACCCAGAGCCAGGGAGACGGGACTGGTCCTGTTAAAAGTTTCAGGCTCTCCATCCAGTCAATGGTTGTCAGACCCTGAAGACCATACCTTGGGAGAGCAATTGTTTCCCCAAGAGAAATCAGGATGCTCTCACCAGATAATGAGGTCACTGTGTCATGAAAAGATGGGTCTTGTGGCATCTGCCCACAGACACTTCCTGTACAGGGAATTTGAGCACATCCAGGCTGAGAGATAGGGGTGACCCACAGATAAACCCCTCATCTCAGGGTTCCAGCTCCTTCCATCTCCTCTTCCCCTACTCAGCATCCCTGAGCTCTGGGGGATGATCCAGACCCAGATGGTATTTGTATTTCCAAGAGTCCCAGACACTCAAAGCCTGACACATGGCACACTAAGAAAACTATGAAAGGGAAGCCAAATGAGAACTGGGCAAATTTTTCCAGACGTTTCTCTCTATCTAGATGCCAGTTCAGACAAGGAGTGTGAAAAGTCCCATTATCTAGGCAGAGAAGTCACCCCAGGGAAGTTTTCTGAGACTTTAGTATCTTTGCTGCCCAAGAACTGCTCAAATCTCAATCCCAAATCCCTTCCCTCCAGTCAGCTGCATCTTTTGGCCCTAATTCCAAGCCCCCACTTACACAGCTCCTAATATCTGGAATAGCCTCACAGCCAAGCCAATGAGTCAGTTTTCTGAGTCTCTTCAGATCCTCAGAGATTTACTTCCAGAAGCTTCCAACAACGCCCCTGGATGTATGACTATGTCTGAACACCTAGTTAAATGTATGCTTGTGGAAGCATTTGTACATAGATTCATTCAGCCGCCTTTGTCCTGTCTCCCCCTTTAGATCAGGAGAGTCCCAAGGAGAAGGGTCACATCTGGTTTGCTCTTCGGTCTCTCCCCACGGCGTCTAGAAAAGTGCAGACATGGTGAGCACTGGTAACTAACTCACATAAATAATGTGGTGAAAAGGAAACATGTCAGGAGAGAGAGAACCATGCTCTGGTCCCAGTTTCACGAGTCCCTTGCTGAGGGACCGTGGGCAAGCCGTTCAAATCCCCAAACATCTGTCCTCTCATCTTTGCAAAGGTGGCCATGATTCATTCCGTATTCATGCCTTAAGGTTGCTGTGCTCACACGAGAGGGCCAAGAGGAAAGTGGCTGATGGTCTCAGCTACAGACACTGCACATGGTTCCTAGGTCACCCTGGCGTGCCAGAGACAATCGCACAAAAACTGGGTAAGTTCAGGCAGCCCTAGCGAAGGGGTGCCACAGGCCTCCCAGGATTGTGTCCCATGTTTACGGCTTTTAGGGGACATTTAAGCTACGAGGCCAAAGGGCAAAGGCCCTGGCATTTGATTTCGAGCACAGCAGCAATGAAATGCTTTATCGGAGCCCGTAAAGCGGCCAGGCCCTTCCTCGCCCGCAGTGTCCCTCTCACGCCTCCTTTTCCACCTGTCCCTACCACGAAGACACTTGTTCACACGCGGTCCGTTTCCTGCCTGGATCCCCGCCACCTCCTACTGCTTGACTTTCTATCTTTTGCCCCCTGACCCCATTTCAGGACCAGACGGCTCAGGACGCCACTTCTCAGTTCAATCTGGAACGACCTTTCGGTTCCTGCAGAACCTGCCTTTTCCGTCTAGAGGACTGGAGATCTTCTTTCATTGCCTTGCATGTCACTCTAGTGCTTCCTATCTTCCTTTCTTCCCCAGCTTAGGATTTTGCTTGCTTTTCTTCCTAAAATTGCCTACTACGTGCACAAGCACAAAGTGACTGCTTTACCTCCTGTTTCGCTTTTCCTTTTCGTTGTGTTTCACAGAAATCAATATCTCTTTCTCTAGAAGCTAAAAGCAACATAGAACCAAACCCCCGGCACTGCAAGATGATTCTGAAGTGTTGGCAGAAAGTCCTAGGAGATTAACACGAAAAGGAACTCCTGTCTCAGAAACGTTCGCTGGAGAGCCCCGTCAGTCGGTAACCCTCCCCCAGGGCTGCATATTCTGATCTCTTGGACAAAAAGAGAGAGTTTTGCTCTCAGCTTTTCTCCTCCCCAACCTAGACCCAAATTCCTTTCCTTCTGATCATCTGGTCTCCTCATTTAACTTGGCCAAGCACAGCTTGACAGCTTTCCCCCACTGTGATGGCACAAAGGGAAGCAAAGGAGACCCGAAATCAGCCTGATACAGTCTCAGACTTCAATTCCATGCTACTTAAGGTGAAATAAACCATCAAAGTGATATATTAGGGAACTATGTGCAGCAAAGCCATGTTCATTCAAGACTAAAGGCAGGGAAGAAATGGATTTAGAATAAATAGTTCTGGTGCTTTGGGAAGAAATGACTG
Source organism: Globicephala melas (assembly GCF_963455315.2). NCBI lineage: Eukaryota > Metazoa > Chordata > Mammalia > Artiodactyla > Delphinidae > Globicephala > Globicephala melas. The sequence continues at coordinate 16,359,195 of NC_083323.1, forward strand.
GAAATTCTATCCCACTGTGCCTTACTTCAAAATAATAATTGCCAACAGCATTTGCGTTAATCTTCACAGTCAACAGAGTGCTTTTACAAGTGGGAGGACATCAAAGAGAAGCATGGTACTAATTTATATTTGCCTCTTTCTCTTTTCAAAGCCCTTTTAGATTGGATACCTCACTTAATGCTCTCCTAAATTTTGGGAGATGGATAAAGCAGGATTTATTCAATCAATCATTCATCTATTCAACTCATGTTTATTGGATGTCTACAGTGGATGCCTGGCACTCTTCCAGGCCTGTAAGATACAAAGCATTGACTAAAACAAACCAAGTTCCTGATCTCATTGATCTTCTGAGAAAAGAGAAGAGAAAAAGACAGTAAGCAAATGTGAACAAATATAGAATATGTCAGAATGGAATCGGTGGGGATAAAAGAAGAAAACAAAAGTAAGGCAAGGTAAGGGAGACAGACAGTCACTGGGGAGGGGTATACTGTTTTCTATAGGGCGGTCTCTGATGAAGGGATATTTGAGCATGACCCAAGGAACTGAGATCCGAGATGAGCACATGCCTGGCGAGAGAGGCTTCCAAGGGCTCAGAAGAAATATTTAGGCAGGAATGTGACTGGCTTGTTAGAAAACCAGCAAGGAGGCCAATGTGGCTGTAGCAGAACCAGCAAGGCAGAGAGCAGAAGGAAATGAAGTCAGAGAGATAAGAGCGACAAGACATGTAAGGCTCTGTTGGGCACTGCAAAGGCTTGGGCTTCTTGCCTGAGCGAGTGGGAAGTCTTTCCACAATTTTCAGCAGAGTAACATGACCTGACTTACATTTCGAAAGGGTTACTCTGTCTGAGACTGCACCCTACCCCCAGTATCCATTCCCTCTTTCTTGCATAATGGCTTGCAAATGTCTAGCAGGCCACGTGGCATCCCAGAATAAAGACTATATTTTCTAGCTTCCCCTTCATGTAGGTATAGCCACATGACTAAGTCTGTGGGTGGTATGCAGAAGTATGGTATGGTGCTTCAAAAAATCATGCCTAAAAGACAGGCAATGTGTACCTTTTGACCCTTTTCTTTTTCCTCTGTCCTTCATCCTCTGCCTGGAATGCAGATGTTATGGCTGGAGCTCTAGCTGAGACATTGGACTGTGAAGACAAGGCCCACCCCTCTGGATGGGATAGTAGTGAGTTGGAAGAAGCTTAAGTCCCCAAGGAGTCCATGGAGCAGATTCATACCTGCCCATACAGGCCACCTCCAGACATTGATTTTGTGCCTCTGCTGCAGGCAGTTGAGCCTACTCCTCAATGGTATAATTTTACCCAGCCACGGTGTAGAGAATGAACTATAAGGGGGACAAAGGCAAAAACAAGGACACTCTTTTCCTGAGTGAGAACCCAAAGGTTTGAAGAAGTGAAGCACATTAGGACTGTGGTTAAAAGCATGGGCTTTTAAAGTAAACACCTGTATTTAAACCCTGCCTCCAGTACTTCAGAGCCTTGCTACCTTGGACATGTTCCTTGGCCTCTCCAAGCCCTTGATCTCCTCACCTGTAGTATGGGGATGATAATGACACCTACCTCAGACTGTGATTGTGAGGACTGCATGAAATAAATGATGTGAAAAGACTTAGCACGGCTGGGCACAGGGCTGGATCCCTCACATGCTGCGTCCCTGTCCCTTCTCCTCTTCCATCTTCCCACACCTCCCGCGCATGCCCAGGAAATCGCACTCCTTTCAAGATGAGTGTACATCCCACACAATTAAGAGGAAATGCTTTGTTAGTAAGGGAGGAGGAGGAGAGAGAAAGGAGAAAAAGAAGCCTTAGCACACAGAGATGACGGACTTTCAGGCCCTCAGGAGCTCTCGGTTCCCAGGAGGAAATGTCAGTTGTGGCCCTGGAGGTGCTGAAAGATCTAAGGAAAGGAGGCCAGCAGTTCAGCCTTCAGCCTGGGGTCTGGAGACATTTTCAGTGCTCCACGCTGTTCCCTTTCTGCGCCCCTTCTTTTCTGTCCCTTTCTCTCTCGCCTCTTCTCCTTCCTCTTCCAAAATACAAATAGGAATAGTGGCAAGCTTGGTAGATCATCTGGTTCTCCGGCTGTGTTTCCTCGGAGTGACTGGATTTTTCACTGGCCGGACAGGGGCAGGATGTTTTGAAACTGTGTGGAGAGCAATCTCTGGGTGTTTTCTTCAATCTGAGTACTGGGGTTTGGAATGTAACGCAGAAATTACATGTTTCCTTTTTGGTAGCAGATTCTTTTCCTAATTATGTTTTGCTCAGGCTAATATTAAAATGAATTGGCTTCCTGTGACCACAATACGTGTAATAATAACAGGAAGTGTCCCCAAATCACACAATAATAAAAACAGAGCTGGAGGGGAAGCAACAAGACTCTTGAGAATATTTTGCTGCTATGCTTTTCCAGCCCATCTCATCCCATCCCATCCCATCCCATCTTATCCATCTCCCCATCTATTCATGAATTCAGAAAACTGTTATATCTAGTGAAACCAATGGAGAGCTTGAAAACTTCAACTTTTCTTCTTATATTAGAAATTTCTGAAATATCAAATATAAAAATTGGAAAAAAGATAGGCATGTCAGGTTCTGTATAATGACTTACCAGTGTTGGCCTAATACAACTCTTTGGAAGAAAGGTTGAGTGGAAATAATACACTTCCATTAATTATAATTTACACTGAAGGCTCTGATAAGTCCTGTAGATAAAGCAACCTGTCTAGATTTGTCTAACATAGTGAGGCCCAAATTTATTTGACCATGGAAATTTCTTTTCCTTTTCTTATGACTACTTGATGAATTTTGGAATTCGGATTACAGCACAAATGTTTCAAGGTTTTGGTTCTCAAGGGAGTGCTCTACTTGTGTCCTGAATGCTGCCTCCTGGGCATCTGGCCTTAATTTAATATTCCTTAATTCCGTTAACTAGTTGTTTAGGCCTCCATAAAGAGGCTATTCTCTTAACAATAGTATATTTTATTCATCAATATATTTAATTCAACCAGAAATTCGACAGGTAAAATGCCTTTGCCTTTGCAAGCTGATAGCCGTCATCTTGACCATACCTGATCAGGTATGCATTCAAAAGGAGGTAAAGGGGATATCGAAGCTCCAAGGCACTTGCTTCCCTTCCCTCCCAGCATAGAAAGTCCTTGGTCTCAATTCTACCACAGGATGGAAACTCAGGCCAGTTCACTTCACACTACACACAGCCCCTCTTTGTCAAAGAGAGAGATAAGAACCAGTAATGATCTCTTCACTTACCTACATCTGGGGAGTGGAGGATCCATTGTAAATCCACCGAGGACTCGTAGAGTGAATGAATGCATGGATGACGAGTCTAACCTGTATGTGTATTAAATGAGGTGACAGAAGACAAGGCTAGGTCAGAGTTCAGGGAAAACCAGGCTGAGCATGCTCAGTGGGTCCAGGTTTATCCAAGATGCTTGGTACTCACCAAGCAACCATCACTGAGCATGTTTGATCAATGACAATTGCCAAGTGGAATCACTCACAGTACCAAAGCCCAGCTAAGCCCAAAAGGGGTCAGCCCTTGGACACAAAGGCTTTTTATTACATGAGACATCTGTTTCAATCTCTGTTGCCAACTACGTCGTCCTTAGACTCAGCCAACACTTACTGATAGCAGAGATGCCATTGAGAGGAGACATTAACACCTCTACCGCTAACAGTAAATCAGGGGCCACTCCAGTTGTCTGCGAGCATCTGCAAAAACACCTCCGTCTGGCTTTTCCAGCTCGGGGTTCTCTCTACCCCTCTGCTCCTGGAGTAGTGCACATCCGGAGTGGCTGTCTAAATACCCAGGTGCCGTGGGATCAGTGAGAGCCTCCAGGGCAAAGATAATGAGCTCCAGGGAAAGTTTCATACTGAAACATTTATTTTTTTTCCTTTCTAAAACAATACATACATTGAGTAGAAAATCTAGAAAACTAAGATACTCAAAGGGAAGGGAATAAAGATCACCTAGAATGTCATAATCCTAATATATCTCTTGCTAACCTTTTTATCTGCATTTGCTTTTCATTTCTATAGAGCTGAAATTATGCTGTTCCTGTAAAAAAAAAAAGAGAGAAAAAAAGCCTTTGTTTTCTTCCACTCTGGCCACACTGCCCGGAGTGTATTTCCCCAGACAGGCTGAAATAATTGCTTCGCTTTGTCATTCTTCTATTCCCGTGCTCTGCTTTATTCTCCTTCAATGCACTACATTACCTGATGCCCTATTACAGAGTCGTTTATTTATTATGGGTGCTTCCCACTGCAATTTAAACTCCAAGAAGACAGCTTGTGTGATCAGGGAGTCTTCTTGGAGGAAGGGACATTGAGCAGTAAACCAACGAAGGCAAGGGAGCTAGTCATCAGAGTATCTGGAGGAAGAACGTTTTTTCATTCACTACTGAATTTCTACAACCTGGAACAATGCCTGGCCCATAATAGGTGCTCAATACATATTGGTTAAATGAGTGAATAAACATGTTTTGGTAACCTGCATTTTTTCCCTTTAACAATATTGTACAGAGCCTTCAGGGTCACTAAATATTCTTCAGCATACCACTCTTTAAGACTACATCATATTCCATACTATGGCTCTATTATAATGGGTTTATCCAACCCTCTATGGTTGAACATTTAGGTTGAGTTCCCCCATACCCTCCCCCCATTTTTAAATATATGTAGGGCACTGAAAGTAATTGAAATGATTTATCTATGCTGGGCAAAATTTGACCTTGAAAACTCAGTTGGAGGCTTGAACTGGGGGAAACAGTCATTAGTAAGCCCTTGACCAAACAAGGAATTTAAATTTCTCTGTTGGAAAAGGTGGAGAAGGTGAGGACACCTGCCTTACCAGCTGGATGGGCCACATCAGCCTTGGTCAGTGATGTGACAGTCACGTCACAAGTACTTAGGACTTACAGAAAAGAAGTACATAGAGTATGGATGTGTAACAGGCTGAACTGTGTCCCCCCGAAATTCATATGTTGAAGACCCAACCCTCAGTAGCTCAGAATGTGACTATATTTGGAGACAGGGTCTTTAAAGAGGTGTCAATAATTAGGATAAAAAGAGGTCATTGGCGGGGGGGGGGGGGGGCGGGTCCTAATCCAATCTGACTGCTGTCCTTATAGGAAGAGGAAATTTGGACACAAAAAGAAACACCAGGGATGTACCCAGAGGGAAAACCATGTGAGGACACAGGAGAAGGTGGCCACCTACAAGCCCAGGAGAGAGGCCGCAGAAGAAACCAAACCTGCTGAAAACTTGACCTTGAACTTCTAGCCTCTAGAACTGTGAGAAAGTAAGTTTTTGTTGGTTAAGCCACCCAGTCTATAGTATTTTGTTACAGCAGCCCTAGAAATTAATACAATAGATAAGTGCAATGATGTTACAGTGCCCCTGAAAACATATACTTAGACTTCCTAAGTATACATTTTATTGCATATCAAAGGTCAAAATTTTCTATGCAAACTTTTCTGAAATTAAAATAGAACTCATTAGGGGCATATGAATCAATAGACGAACATCTACTTTACATGCAACTTTTTCTTGAGTGTTTCATCTTTAAAAAATTAAACAACAAAAATTAAAGTATAAGTCTCAAAAAAAAGGATGTGAATTTCAAAAAATTGGTCATTTTTTGCCCCTCAAGGGTATATTTCATTTCCCATATTCTATAGCCACCTACTTAGTTCTTAATTTGACTAATATTTAGCAAGTATTTAGCATGGGCCAGTTCCTGGGGGTCTGACAGTGAGTGAGACAGATGCCTCCCTGCTATCATGGAACTTAATCTATTGAGGGAAAGAGTTATAATAATAAGCAATTAAAACAGGACACCTCCGACTGACAAGAGGAAGGCTTCATCTCCTAAGTAAGAGGTAGGCAAACTTTTTCTGTGAAGGGCCAGGAAGTAGATAGTTTCAGTTTTGTGGGTCACATGGTCTCTGTCTTAACTTCTCAACTTGTAGAGTGAAAGCAGCCATAGACGATATATAAACAGTGAACAGAGCTGTGTTCCAATAAAACTTTATCGATAAAAAGAGGATGCAAGCCAGATTTGACCCAGGGACCATAGTTTTCCCACACCGACCCTTCGTTCTACACTGGACGATGGCTTGACCACTTTTTCAGGCCAACATAGAACATCAATGCATAAATGTCCTGTCAAGTGAGGTGTGTCCAGGGAAGTGTGGACAGATCCTTGGGCATTGTATAAAGAGAACACACGATTCTGTAGGATCTGTCCAAGACCCCTAAATACACAGAACATGAAATCATATACCCCAGATGGCTCTGCCGAAAATACAAGGTCTTTTCATCCAAGCTCACGGTGCGGTCCCTCCTTCCCCCCTCTCTTTAGAACACGGGGCACCACCCTTTCATATAATTCAAGTAGCAATGTCTGGCAGTCGTACCTAATGTTTGGGGCTAGGCTGGCAGCCTCTGAGTATAACTGTCCTCCATTAGAACTTATTCATGCTTCCTATCCAAGTTTCCAGAGCCTTCACTCTCAAAACAGTCCTTCTTAGAACTTAGAAACCATGGTTTGTGGCCTAAACTGCATGTACCACACCCTGAGGTAAAACTTCCAGGCCACATTAAAACATGGGTGTGCCCAACTTCCAGAAATTTCTATGGAGAGTTGACCCACCTGTCTATAGATGTGGCACATGGCCTTCAATCTTATAATTACAGGCTCTCTGAAACACTCATGTTCTGGTATAATAAAGAACACAGTTCAGAATCACAGGGAGCTGGGTTACAATCATGAGTGAACTTATTAATATCATTCCACATAAAAAAACTGCCAAACTAGAAGCAAGAACAAGGTGTAAAACATAGAGCACAGAGGGCTCTTTATGACTGAGGAAGACATTCACATATTCAACAAATATTTATACACTACTTGCTATGAGGCAGGCACTGCTCTAGGTGCCGCTGAGAAAAAAATCAGTGCCCTCGTGGAGATGACAGTCTATATCCAGAAAAGCTTCCCAGTAGGGGAGACATCCGAGCTGGGAGGGGCCTCTGTATTGCACATTCCCACCACAGTCTATGCCAACGGCACCCCCGGAGGTGTGAAGTGGAACAACCTGTGGGGTCTTACCTGGTGACCGTGTCTTGAGCCTTGAAGGACTAGGATTTGGGTAGGTACGGAAGAGGAAGGAGGGCAGTCCAGGTAGAGGGAAAGAGTACATGTAAAGGTATCAAGAACAATTTATTTAGTACCCACTGTGCACATGACTCCAAGCCCTTGGGGCTACGAAGAGGTAAATTCCTGTGACCTGCATTATAAAACTGCATCACTCCTTCAGTCATAGAATTAAAAATAGTTACTGAGCACTTACCATGATCCAGCCTCTGCCTCTAAAACATGGGGATGTAGCCCTGAACAAATCAGAAATGGTGCCCTACCTCATGGAATTCACAATCCAAAGACATGTTGAATAATTACAAGAATGATGAGCATTGCAAAAGTAAGGTGCAGGATCTTAGGCGTGCTTATAACTGGGAGAACAGACTTAGTTTGGGTAGTTAAGAGATTTTGTGATGGGAGAGACGTGACTGTTCTCTTGCTAATCGGTCCCCATGAGAAGGGGGGTGGGGGTGGGAAGGGGGTAGAGTTGACCTCAGCGTGCATCCTGTGGACAGAATACCTATTTCTCCAAATGACAGTGCGAGCGTCAGTGTAAGAATTACTGTCCACTAAGGAAACAGATTTAGGAGGCGCAGTGGGCCACGACTTCACCCCCAAACAGATGAACATAAACCATTCCAGAGAGTCTTGCCTCTTCTCTTGGAAATATCCCACAAACAACCTCTGTAAGGAGGGGAAGAGTGGTCCATTGATAAACTTGGGAGCTGGAGAGAGGATGTGACGTGCTAATGTGGAAATTATGGACTGGGGCTGATTTTTGAGGTCAGACTTCTCTGAAGATGTCTGACATATGATCCAAAAACGCAGCAGAATGCACCACATTTTATTTCTCTGGGCAAATTAACCTCAAAGTACAGCATCCCTCAGGAGGACTGGGGAAGATGTTCTACAGTCAACACAAACACAGCAACAGTGGCTTGGGTTCAAAGCAGAGGTCCAAACATCTGAGAGCAGTTCCCAAGCCCTAGCACACACCAGGATGGCCAGGAAGGCTTGTGAAAACCGGGGTTGCTGGGCCCATCCCCAGAGCTCCTGAATCAGGAAGTGTGGGATGGAAGCCGAGAATTTGCATTTCTTACAAGTTCCCAGTTGGTGCTGATACTGCTAGACCACATTTTCGTAACCACTCTTCCTGCATATATTGTGAGACTTTTCAGGACCTGGCCCCAAGTCTCTCGCTCACGCTTCTTCGCCACAGTTAGGTTCCCCATCATGCACCTGCCCAGCCCAAAAGACGGAGATTTTTTTTCTATGCGCCCAGAACATAAATGAGTCCCTTCTATATATTTGTTTATTCTGTTCCCTCCGCCCATGAAATCCTTCAAAGATTAGTGTAAATACTGCTTTCTCCATCAAGATTTTTCTGTCTAAACAACACAATTAAAATTTTAAATTGCTCTAGTGTTCTGTACACTAATCTGTGTGGTTGATTATGATTTCCCTAATGGTATCTTGTCATTCAGGTGTTCATTCAATAAACATGTATGAGGTACCAATTGGGTGCATGTGCCTGGGCCCAGCTGGGGGCTAAGGTTGTCACAGGGAAAGATGTAAACTCTACACTTTCCAGGAGCTTATTTCATGAGCAGAAAGAGAAGTAAGTTGATAAAGACAACACAGAGTGATCGGTACTAAACTTAGTTATGGGAACACTTGGGAAAGACACTCAACCCAGTGTTGACTGGTTCAGAAACGATTTTCCAGAAGAAATGATTCCTTTCTGACATGGGAAGGATGAGTGGGATTTAATGACAAAAGGTATGGGAAGAGAAAAGCAGGGAAAGGGTGACCCAAGCCAGAGATGAGAGAGGGTTTAAGACTGAAGAATCAACTCTGAGAAAAGGAGGGATAAGAGAGGAGAGCTGGGGGAAAGTCTGGGGCTAGTTTGTGAAATCCTTAAACACCTTGGGAAGCAGTGTTGATCTGATCAGGAGGCAGAAATCACACGGTAGGTTAAACAGGGGAAATCACAGGCCATAAATTGATAACTGACATACCGTGTCAGAAAATTTTAAATGAACTACATCACTTTCTCTTCTCAATACAAGCCCAAGAAGGAAAAGTAGCTCTTCGCCTAAATAATTACTTGTTGGTCTTAATTTTCTATAGAGTCTGCTGTACACAACAACAAACCACCACCTCACCTAGCACTGAGTTTAGAGCATACTTTCCACCTAAAACCATGTTCCAGATTCAGGATTGGGCAAACAGCAACTGGATGTTTCTCAAGCCAAGCCTCAAGGAAATTCGTCCAACATTCCCAACTGCAACGAAACCCCAAATCTAAAAAAGGCAATTTGCGCAATGGCCATTATGGAAGTTTCTGTACAGCTGCGGTCAGGTCCTCCCAGTGTTCGTGAAGTGATGAGTCACAAACAATGAGGGAGCATCCATTATTCCAGAAGCCGGACCATACGATATATTTATACTTCAGACCATCTGTAGCAAACATATATGAAATTTAGACATATATATATACATTTGTATATGGAAGGTTTTGTGGAACAGTGAATAACCTCTCACTGTGTATGTTCTAAACGCTTGAAAGAAAATAGAAATTATCTCTATTCTGCCCCTTTATAATACGTGTTTTGGTTATGATAGGAATCTAGTGATTTTTTAAAAATGAGATCAGAAAATTTAGCACATAGTTTGGGTCCCTTATTTAAAACCAAAGTTTAAGGGAAAGTAATGGAGAAGGAAAGTAGGAGATTGAGAGTAGAGGGAATTAATCATAAAATGCCTATGGTTAGAACCATTAGAGTTTCTATAGGACCTTTTGCTGTTTGAAAGATGCCTTCTGACAACACTTCCTCTTGCCCTTTGGATCCTCTAAGCCTCCTGAGGACTCTACTCGTTCCCCTTATCCTGCACTCACTCCCTGTTTGTGGCCCAGCCTAAAGTTCCAGCATTGTCTTATCATTCAATACCCTCCCTTCTGTACGCTGTCAAACACATAGGGGCTTCAGCTACCAAACATGAATTCCCATCCCATATTTTCAGCTGCCCATTTATTGTAACCGAGTTATTCTTCCCCATCTTTTACCTCCTCTCAGTTAAAGAACAACACACCTGCGTCCTTTGCCAGGTAACTATGCAGGACATCCCACTAGAGTGGGTAGCGTATAATTCCCCACCACTTTGACGTTAGGCTTTGCCATGTGACTTGCTTTGGCCAACGCAATGTTAGTAGTCATGAAACAAGGAAAAGTTTTCAATGCATCTGCATGACTTGGCTTGGCCTCTTGGGCTTCTGTCATCACAAGGGAAGGAGTACACCTTACGTGACCACGGGTCCCAGAATGAGATATCTGGAGCAGACTTGAACCTTACCTGCAGCCTGAGGCCAGGTGTGGCTGGAGGGAGAGATTACACAGGTGCATGAGAGAACGTTCGGGGGTGAATGATGTGTTCACTACCTTGATTGTAGTGATGGTTTCACAGATATATTCATATGTCCAAACATCAAACTTTACAGTTTAACTACCTGCAGTTTATTGTATGTCAAATGATACTGCAATAATTGTTCAAAATATGTTTCAGTTTTTAAATGATCAGATGTTATATGAAATTTCAAAATGAATAATAAGGTTTTGGCCTATTAATGAGGGATTCATTTGCAATTTTTCTTCATCTGTGGTAAGTTTCACATTTAGTTGGTTTCTTTTTATTATTTTACTTACAAAATTAGAATAGCCTAAATAAATTTTTGTCCCTATTGACTTGGAGAGTTACCATGATAAATTCTTGAGTTAATAAAAAGCAAGTTGCGGAGTAAAATGTATGGTAAAATGTCATCCTTTTGTTAATAAAAAGAATGAGAGGGCTTCCCTGGTGGCGCAGTGGTTGAGAGTCCGCCTGCTGTTGCAGGGGACACGGGTTCGTGCCCCAGTTCGGGAAGATCCCACATGCCGCGGGGCCTGTGCCCCGGAGAGGTCACAGCAGTGAGAGGCTCACGTACCGCAAAAAAAAAAAGAATGAGAATGAAGAGAACATATGTGTGTCTATTCAGATATTAATTTACATGTCTGTTTGAACACAGAGAAAGGTGGTCAGGGCTGGCAGCAAGCATTTAGTCGTTTTGGATATCATGTTAATAAGTTTATCTTATTCAGATGTTGGAAATTGCCTTTTTCAACTTGGGAGATCTTCACTGGTCAGTGAATTCCTAATGCACCCGTTTTGTTGCCTTCTGCTCTCAAAAGTATTTCTTCGTGGTATGTTGGAACGTTTGGATGGGTTTTAAAATATAACCAGTAATACATCATCAGTGATTATCTTCAGTAAGTGAAGAAAATCATCAAGCACTGGGAATGAATCAAATTCCCAGCAATGGAAGTGTTTGTTGTACCAGTTTGATTTTTGTAAGTAATCCTAATACGTTATGTAATCCTTGATATTAAAAGTCGTGGCATTTTGGAACCGACATGGAGTTTACGTTGTTGAGATGGTCCACTTGAGCAAGCTACTTGAAACAATATTTTTAAAAGGGTATTTTCGTATCGTGGAAAAATGTGGTTTTTTTCCTCATCCTTCATTTGAAAAAAAAAATTGTGAGAACACATTCCCCCACAAGAGCCAGCATATGCTAGTGCCAAAATGCAGAATGTGTACAGCTCAGTTAATTAACAAAGACCCAGAAAAGACCTACACTCATTAGACGTGGTTTGCTAGGACTTGGAATTTTCTCCATTTCTTTCAACCCTGACTTAGGAACGGGTGGTACAGCATCAGGGCTACCTCACTGCACTACTCTGGCTGATAACACTGCCACTGTCTTCCTCAAGCACAATGTCAGTACTGTTTCTTGGAGTTGTTTCTGCCAGTTCCCTTTGAATCAAGCAGTGTGTGAACCAGCATTGGGTGAGAGCTCCTTTATTTGCAGAGCACTGCCATCATTACTGATTCTAGCCACCTTTCGCAGCCTGCAAGTGAATCACAAAATAACTGTTAACTGCATGGAAAATGTCTTCTCCTGTGTCAGGGCCTTAAACAATTAAATAGAACAAGATGTTGTCTTGCACTTTCCCCTCATATGTGTCCTGCAAAAGGCTAAGAGCTCATTCATACTCTGAACATCAATAGAGTCAACCAACAGAAAAGCAACAGCAATCTCTCCATTGTGCACCACCATGAATAAGAAATCCAGAAGTGTCACTGGATGAGGGAATCTTGCCAAAGCCTCATTCTGATTTCTTCCAGGGCATATTTTTTAACTTGAGGCTAGTCTTATAATGGTCTTGGCCACAGTGTAACTAAGATGTTTTGCTTCAAGGAGTAGGAATTTGGATGATACTTCAAGAGCCTTGGTTGCTTCACTGCCTTAATTAAATCACCAATTTTGTATTGGAAAGCCTTATTTTGTCCTTGTTCTGGACAAACTCAAGGGCTTAACAGTTATACCACTAGGCTTTGTTTAAATGAAATGAAATGAAAATGTTGTTGACTTTATGTTCCTACTCTACAAAATTCCAAAATTGATAATACACTGCATGTTAGAGAGTAATACAATCTAACTTTCATGTATTCACTCACTCACTCATTCATGCATTCATTCGTTCATTTTGAAAGTCAGGATTCTTTAGGTGTAATTTGCTTACAGTAAAATGTACCCTCAGATATTCATTTCGATTCTTCCTGTGCATACAATTTAGGGGTGAGGCTATCAAAAACATGTCACATTGGCACACATAGCCACTTTGTCCCAACATACACATATTTACAGATACACTTGAGTCCTATTCCTTTATAACATTATTTGGGGCTGTAGTAATGAAACACCTATTTTCATCACTAACTTTATGCTCAGCAAATCACTTTTGAACAGCTAAAGAAAAATGGAGGCTGGTTTTCCTGACATGACGCAAAGTCCACAGGTAGGTGGTGACTGAGGTTGGTGCAGTGGGTCCACAATGCTGGGGTTGACTGCGCTGTGATTCTCTTGGCCTCAAGGTTACAACATGGTTGCTGTCCCTCGAAACAAACATGTTTAATAATGGATATGAGCAGATGGGGAATGGGGGAATGCCAGCTGCACCTGTCCATTTTTTAAAGAAATCAAGAGCTTCCCCAGGCCCCCACTTGCAGCCTCTCTGCTGACTTCCTCTTCTAACTCACTGCCTCAGATTTGGTCACACGTCCAGCCTTGATGCCAAGGATACTGGGAAATGAGGTGCTTAGGTTTCCAGTCTCTTAGGAGAGGAAGGGTTGGGGAGAAGGTGCCTGGGGATGGATGTCTGAAGCGTCAAACTACAATGTCTACCATGATGCTGACATACCACCATTATGCTGTTTGAAGAACAGAGGAAAGGAAAGGGAAGGGGAGGGGAACGGAGAGGAGGGGAGGAGAGGTGAGGGGAAGAGAGGGGAGGGGAGGGGAGGGGACGGGAGGGGAGAAAATGTGGGCTACAGATGGGCTGAAGTTTAGTCCCAGCTCTGCCACTTCCTAGCTATGGGAAAGCTAGAACTTTAGGAAAGTTATTTAGTGTATCTATGCCTAGTTTTCTCACACACGAAGATAGTGGTAATAACTACCCCATAGAGAAGTTGAAAAAATAAAATATGATTTATGCAGAGAGCTAAGCCCAACACCTGGCACGTAGTAATCACTCAAGGTCACTACCACCACGCCACTGCTATCACTACTACAACTACTACTGGTAATCATTATTATTACTATATGTGAAAATATTTCCAGTTAGGTAAGGCACTCTATAAACAACCCAATTTACAGAATTTTATAAATTCCCTTCCTTCTATCTCTTCCCTTTTAATTATCTGGCAACAGGATATTACTGAAAATATTTAAAGAATTATCCTTGGGATTTGATTCATTCACTTGATCAACAAAGATTTACTGAACACCTGCCATATGCCAGCCACTCTAGAGAATACTGAGGATGTGATGGTGACTGTAACGTGTGCAATTTAATCGGTGAGACAGACATTAAATGAAAAATCATAAACACGAAAGCCCAATTAAAACTGTGGTTAATTATAAATACTGGGGTTTTCCCCTTTTAAGAACATTTTTAAAAGTCCGGAAGTTGAGTCATTTTTAGACGTCTGTAAAGGTCACTCCAAATCCCTGAAACAAGTTGAAACTCTTTGCCTCCTTTTGCATTAAGGGCATTTTGAAAATTAATTCCTGTACCTTGTTAGGAATGTATTTCTTTGTATGAGAACTATAGTTCCTGCAACTGAAAATTAATGTAAGATGTTGGCTGTCCTGGAATGGAACAACCAACCGTATGAAATCATTTTGTGGTTTGATACTTCACTATTAGCCGGAGGAGTCTCCACACACCCCCAGTCCGCAACTTTATGCCACTGCAAATAGCAATTAGTTCAAGTAGAAAAGATTATACAGCCAGGTGCACTGTTTGAAGTTTGGGGGCTTTCTTTCTCCCTTAGTTGTGGTGGGGTGGGAGTGCAGGGGGTGTCAGGGAGGAGAAACCTCTTTTGTTAAGTATTTGCAGTCTGTGGGCATCCTGGTAATTCAACAGGCATCTGTGGAATCTTGGGGCATTGGGACCTTTTGTGTTTAACCATCAAGCTCTAACCTCAAGGGCGTTTGCTGTGGGTTGAAATGGGAGTTGTGAGGCTTATTCACTGATGTGCAAAATGACATGATCCTCTTAACAGAATGAGTTTCATTAGATGAAAGGCAAGAACACAGTTGAGCTTAGTGTCTTATAAAGGAATCCAAGATATTTATTAGAAATTGAGTTATCTTTTTATAGATACACAAGATGTGGCAGATAAAGTCCAGATAAAGTATGTTTGCATGATTGCTCTTTTACACCCCTAAAAAGCAAATGAACAAATACTTGGAATCTTTTTACTGGGTTTTGTTTTGTTTTGAGAGTTCTTTAGAATTCTTGCTACAAAAATGTACATAAGTTTGAAAATTGCAATTGAATTGAAACAGATATATTGAGAGAGTGATATTAGAGACAGTTTCTCTGTTGTTCTAAAATTTCTCCAGGGTATTATTTACTACATTGTTTCCCCCAAACTCCCCAGGCAGGACAGAGTGGCCTCAAATACTGAATCCCCAGTACAAGTAAAAAGTGGTCAGCAGCCTCCAACTGGCTCTGCTCAGAGCTAACCCTGGGAGCCTCAATCTTCTTACTCACTAAACAATGGAAACGTAGGCAGTCCTGCCCAGGTCTCAGAGTGTAACAGGGAAGAGCTAAATCGGACTCCATGTTTTATCTGCTGCTTTGAATTTAACCTTTGCTTTTCGTTGCTTTTGTTATTATAATCACACATAATGGCTTGCCTCAGGGAACCCTGCCCTCTGCCTGAATGGTTCAGCTCACAGGGAGACAATCTGACCCCGCCCACCTGTGTATGGTCACAAGAAAGAAGAAATTAACACATCCCCTCCCCGAGACCGGCCATTCCAGGGGACATTTGCAAAACTTATGGCCTTTTCACTTTACTTCCTCATCTCCTCCCCCTCTCTGTGCTATATATAAAAGAAACTGGCATCCTAACCCTCCCCACCCACCCCCACCCCCCGTAAGATGGTTTATCGGAGACACTAGTCCGCCACCTTCTCAGTCTGCCGGCTTTCTGAATAAAGTCGTACTCCCTGCCTCAACACCTCGTCTCTGATTCACTGGCCTGTCGTGTGGCAAGCAGAGCGAGCTTGGACTCGGTAACAAGAATCACGAGGACGAAGTCAGAAAGAAAAAGACAAATACCGTATGCTAATACATATATATGGAATTTAAGAAAAAAAAATGTCATGAAGAACCTAGGGGTAAGACAGAAATAAAGACACAGACCTACTGGAGAACGGACTTGAGGATATGGGGAGGGGGAAGGGTGAGCTGTGACAGGGCGAGAGAGAGTCATGGACATATACACACTAACAAACGTAGTAAGGTAGATAGCTAGTGGGAAGCAGCCGCATGGCACAGGGATATTGGCTCGGTGCTTTGTGACAGCCTGGAGGGGTGGGATAGGGAGGGTGGGAGGGAGGGAGACGCAAGAGGGAAGACATATGGGAACATATGTATATGTATAACTGATTCACTTTATTATAAAGCAGAAACTAACACACCATTGTAAAGCAATTATACCCCAATAAAGATGTTAAAAAAAAAAGTAACTGTTTTCTAAATGAAAAAAAAATAAGAATCACGAGGACGAAACAGGATGAAGGAAGTGTCGGCATTTCTCTAAAGCAAAACACCTGCTATACAGACACCAGGAGAGCAATAGGACATCCCCTCTGGTTGAGGGGCTATCATTAGGCCTTCTTCTCTGGGCTAAAATTTTTAGGGACAAGGTCTTCCTGGTTTCTTGTCCGATCATAAATCTTGATCACATGAAACATGCTTAAAAGAAGGTACAAGGAAGAATGACCTAAAGAAATGTTTAGAAAAGTATAAAATCCACAATTCCCGAGTGGGTGGAAAAGCATAAACTCATTAAAAACAAAGGATCATCCTTATATTATAGCAGGGTCTGGAGCCAGGCAGTCCATGGGTTCAAACCCAACTTTGCCACCTCAATTTCCTCATCTATAAAGTGGGGACAATCATAGCTAACTCACAGGGATATTGTGAAGGTTAATTGAAATAGTCTCTGTAAAACACCTAAACTCATTAGGAATAGGTTTAGCTGCCCGCAACAGAAAATCCGAAATAAGAACGTCTTCACTGCACAAGGATTCATTTCCACATGTGAAAGAGGTCGGGAGACAGCCGACTACAGCTAATATGTTGGTCCCATGACATCACAGGGAGCTAGGAGTCTGATGTCTTTTGGCTCTGACATCTTAGAGATAGACTGAATCTTCAGGGTAATCTCATGGTCCAAAATGGCTCCATTGCAAGTGTCAGGAATGCGGAAAAGGGCTTTCCTCAAACGTCTGTCCACCTTTTAAGAAGCCCTGCTGGCAGTCACTTCCAACATCTTTGTTCCAGATCATTGGCTAGAACTGGTCACGTAGCCACACCCAAACCAAGGGAGACTGGAAAATATAGACTTACACCTCATTACCTCAATAAAATAAGGGTTCTGTTAGTAAGGAAAGAGAGCCTGGGTGTTAGCAGGGACGAACAGTCTCTGCCACAGGACCTGGTGCAAGAAGCAAGTGCCCAGTTAAGGTTAGTTGCTGTCGCTGTTGCCGTTGTTGTTGTTAGAGACGTGTCAACAAAAATGGGTCTTTAAAACACACTCCCATTCTTCCGTACGAACAACAGGATAATACAGCTGATTTCAGACACCCACATGTCAGCATTCATATGCACCTGCCAAAGTTGTTACCAGCAGAGAATATAGATCAACTGTTTTGATGCTGCTTAAAAAAAAATAAAGTTGTTTCAATCCTTAGAGCAGACTATTATTCAATTATTACACAAATATGTATTTACACCTAAGCCCTATGCTAAGTGATGGGAATATAAAAACGCAGGTCCCAATTCTCTAATAGGTCACAGACAAGTCGTAGAAGCAGCCAATAGAGCATCACAGCACAGGGCAGACAGAGGTAAACACCAGAGGTCCAGGAGCACACAGGAGGGATGGCAGGGACGACCTGTCCTTGGAGGGCAAAGGACACGTTCCAGGGGAAGAGATAGCTGAGCTGGTTCCCAGAGACAAGTTGTGTGAATCTAGGTGGGAGGGAGGAAGAGCCCCAGGGGTGGAAGATGCAGTCTCCCCAGAGGCACAGAGGCCAGAGAGGACCATGCTGTCTCAGGGGAAACGACAGTACAGTGGTTCCATATGGCTTTCAAAACCTGCAGCACATCCTCTTACATATTCTCAGTGGAAAAAATTTCCATCCTTTGAGCACTGATTTGACTTTCTGAAGCAGCCAGAATCACTGGGAGCTAAGTCATGTGAACAAATTGCGCCATTGAGATGGGTGTTTCTATCCTAAGGCCAGCATGAGGGGTGGCAAAATAATGGGACTTACATTCTTGGGCAGTTCATAGCCTGACTTAAAAAATTACTTTCTCCTAAAAGAACAGAAAGGTTTGCAGCAACAGTGGGCAGCATCATGACAGTAAGTCTCTAAACAAACTCCCACGGTGACTCCTTGAGAGAGGACGTGTTGGAATGGACTGTTAGAATGTCACATTATCTGACGCTGTGCTTATCTGTGGTATACAGAGTCGATAAAAAGATCACTACAGTTCCAATCCCTGGTATCTATTTCAATTCTGGATCCAATGTAAAAATAAATTTCTTCACTCTCTCTTCTAAAAGTCTACTTTTCTGTGGAAAAAGTTTTTAATGGTTCATTAATCTACATATACTTGTCCTTTAAGGAAATATGGATTTGTTGAATTTTTTGTACTTCCCAGACTTCAGAATATTCAGAAAAGGGGAACTACTTTAATATTCTCCTTCTCCTCTTACACCTAAGAAGCTGCTATTTTTAACTCCCCGCCCCTAAATATCTCTCAAAATAAGCTCTCCTCTTTATCCTCTTTGTCGTGATCCAAGCCTTCATAATCCTTTATCTAACTCAGCAATTAGCTTTCCAATTGTTCTCCCTGTTCTTCTCTCCCCTTTGCTGTAATGCACCCAAACACTGCCACAAGAGAGGTCTTTCCAAAAGGGAAGTGGAATGAGTTTTCTCCTTTGCTTAAGAACAAAATAATGCCATGTGCAGCAACATGGATGAAACCAGAGATTGTCACACTGAGTGAAATAAGTCGGACACAGAAAGACATATATCATATGATAGCGCTTATATGTGGAATCTAAAAAAAAAAAAGGGTACAAAAGAACTTATTTACAAAACAGAAGTAGAGTCATGGATGTAGAAAACAAACCTATGGTTACCCGGGGATAAGGAGGGGAGGGATAAATTGGGAGGTTGGGACTGACATATACACACCACTATACATAAAATAGATAACTAATAAGAACCTGCGGTATAGCACAGGGAACTCTACTCAATAATCTGTAATGGCCTATATGGGAAAGGAATCTAAAAAAAAAAAGAATGGATATATGTATATGTATAACTGACTCACTTTGCTGTACATCTGAAACTAGGACAACATTGTAAATCAACTATACTCCAATAAAATTTTTTTAAAAAACCAAACTTCCCAAGGTATCCCCTAGGAGACCCTTTAGGGCCTGAAGTTCCACTAAACATCTCAAATCCTTCCATTGGAAGAAAAATAAAGTCCTGCCCACGTTCCCCACCTCATCTCTCCTCACCACCAACCTTACATTCGTGGTTCCACTAACAGTTGCCTCTCTTGCTTCCAGCGCCAGCATCTGATTCATCAGACAACCTTGCCCCTTGGCCTTCAGAGCATTTCCTCGTTCCATCCACTTTCGCCACTCAGCTGCTGCTGCTTTATCTAAACCGCCATCCGCTCTAGCCTGGAAGACTGTGGTAGCACCTTCTCTGGTCTTTCAGCTTCCTTTTTGCCCCCTATAGTCCAGGTTCCACACAGTTATAATAAGATCACATCATTTCTCTGATTTCCCATCTTATTCAGAAGCCAAAGTTCTTACACGGGGGTGACAGGACCCCACACACTCTGTCCCCTGGTTCTCTCTGCAAGCTTCTCTAACCCACTTCTCTATGGTCAGATCGATTTCCCTAGTGGTCCTTTAACACGGCCGAGAAAACTTCTCTTCACAACCTTTGCATATGCTGTTCCCCTTGCCAAGAATCCTCTTCCTGCCTTTCCCTCTAGAATATAAGCATCAAAAAGGCACTGTTTGGGTTCATCTCTTTACCCTTTATACATAGAACACTGTCTACCACACAGTAGATGCTCAATAAAGATTTGAAGAACTAATGAGTGAGTTGAATGTTTTGCTGTTTTTGTTCGATGCCTTTATCCTAGGCGCTATGGGAAAAGTTGGACCTGATGAATTTGAATCCCTGACTGTCTTAAACACGGTGACCCTGGGGAAGTCATCTCTGAGCCCTGTTTCTTTATTTGTAAAATGGTGAATCTATAAAATACTCAGAATTTTTGTGAGATTAAATAATATGGTGTTAGTTTTTTCCTCTAGGAAATCTGAGCTGATGCAAAGAAAGTCAGGTGATCCTCGTGGCAACATTCTGCAGTGTCCTAAACAGAGAAATGTAACTTCTCGGTTGGGCCAGACAGAAACTTCTGGTTGTTAAAGCTACAGAGCTGGCTTCAAAATGATACAGTTGAGGTTTCTCATTCTTTAAGATTCACTCTTTTTGAGGAATATACAGATTTACTTTTAAATCAAATTTTTTTCTTCCAATTTATCCCTACTTTGAAACAAAAAGACATGATGAACAGCACATTGGTAGGAAAACTGTATATTTTGAATCCTCTTCCTTGTGTCTTTACCTGGCTTTTGCCCCCATGCCTGATGCCCCTCCTGGGAAGGAAGACAGCGCTCACAGACTTTGCTCCTCTGTCGAATGTATTTCACTCATGTACTCCCTTCTGACTGACACACACTCAGAAGTTTCTGCAAAGGGTTGGACTCTGGCTGCAGTGATCACATGGCCCAGCTCACACCTGTTGTCCCACTGTAACCATTTATAGTGGGCCTTTCACTCTCAAGCACGTCCTGGTTTGGACAATAAATTATGTTGTCACCCTACTAACAGTCCATGTCTAAAGGCTCATTTTGACAAGAATAAACTTCTGAGGCCCATTACATTTTTCTTTCTTTTCCTCTTGTCATCTTACTTAGATCTGACTATAGTCTTGAAACCCTCTGTAGAACTGCTGCTTTGCTTATATCACACACTTAAGAGTCTATTTATTCATACAATACGTCATGCCCCCCAGCCTGTGTTCTCCCAAATCCTTTCCCCAATATAATTTTTCAGATTACCTTATTATGTACATCATAGCAACATCAGATAGAAATAAGCCTCCTTCAGACAAATGTGTCTGAATTTTTCCTACTCTGGGTAATCAAATCTGGACTCTACAAATCCAGTGTGGTCCAGTGGGCCACGAACAATGCACACAGAAATTCTCGGACTCTGTGGAACTGACAAAGAAGGTGACAGATGTAGAAGGCATACTGTCACGTGTCAGTTTTAATATTAATACCTTTATTTCAATAAGAATATATAAAGTCGGCTTTAGAATGATAGGCACACAGACTACCCAAGCTCAAAGAAGTGTTGTCTATCAGTGTGTCCCATCTCACCATCTTAAAATCAAAGGGAAAAGATGTTTACTTAAACACAAACAAATATGCTCTAATGAGAGATTAGACTAGGATGGCAAATGGTGTTCTACTTGAGCACAACTCCATTCCGTTGACTGCTTAGGTGATGTGTTGAAAGGAGCTGTTGAGGCTGAGCCTAGGCTCAGTCAGAAAGAGGGGTATGATTGATTACTGATGTCTGCCTTGAGCACAGGAAGGGAAAGGGCTGCATCAAGGTCTGTGAATTAGCGAACACTGTTCTAGGGCAAGGGGTTCAGCAGAGAGGTTAATGACATAATAGTTGATGCTAGAGCAGCAAGAACAACTCTCAGTGGCACAGATATGGCCCCAAAAGAAGAAGCAACTTTCCTAAAGTTATCCAGCCCAATCAGTTAGTTGCACCACCATTAGTAGCGGAGGATCTGGTCCACTGGATGTTGGTCCATTAAAAGAGCAAAAAAGGTACAAAGAGAAAGAGAAAGAGTGGTGAAGGCACACTTCCCCTCCTTCCCAATTTTGTTCCAGGTTATCCATATATATAAGAAAGTGAAAACAACACAAGGCAAAGCAACAAGCAAAGCAAAAGATGAATGAGGCCGATTTGTAATGGGCCACATAGATTTCTAAGTTCAGAAGCGTCGGGCAACAAATAGTCCCGTAACCAGGGAAGTTTAACTAGAACAGCTTGGTGACAGCTTTGTCATTGAATACAATCCAGTTTTTTCTCCGTGGATGAACACCAAAACCATACAAGTCAAGGCAGTATAGGGGAATATGTCTTCTGTTTGGAATTTTCCGGGAGGGGCTGGAATGAACGGTAACAGCTGTGAGCGGCTTTCAGAGAAGTCCCTGCGCTCATGCTGCTGAATTCAGTGTGTAACCTGAGTCACTGAATTTATGTTAAGAACAGCTTGGTGCTAGCTTTACCATTGAATGCAATTAGCTTCATTCATGAATTTATTTTTGCCCTGTCTCCTGCTTCCTGGAAATAAACCAGCTTGGGTTACATGCGAATGACGGAGGTGGGGGGCAGGCAGGAATGAATGCCTTCATTGTCACTTCTGCGACCCTCGAGTCTCATGTTTCCCAATGCTAACCATGGCAAGCACAAGATAGCTTAAGAAGAAAAGGGCTCCTGTGATAAAGCATCATGTACACTGCCTGACTCACAATAGAAAGCCCCAGATGCCCGAGAGCCCATTTGAGACCCACATTTAACTGGAATTCAAGAGTCATCTTCTACCAGGTTCAAATACCAATGCAATTTTTTAATCTGGGTCAGAATCCACAGGGGCTTAAATCTCTACACATCAAAATGCTGCTTATATCTGAAGCTGGACTTACCAGCCTCTGCTTCTCTGAACATCCCCAGCCCCGTGGTACTTCATCCAAGGAAATTGTTCTTCAATGGTGGGATTTCAGAATCAAAGAGATTTCCTTACCTTTTTCTAATCGTATCAGGTTAACTGCTTATTCTGCCCTCATATAGGACAAATTACTCTTATTTATAGAGATGAGAAAAATTATCCTCCCTCTCATCATTAGGCCATGATCTGAAGTAGTTTCTTAGATTGGAACGTACTGGCGTGTACAGACTCCAAAACATACAGGGGCCAGGTTAACAAAAATGTGTAACTAGGATGATTAGCGGAGCCTGGGAAACTGGATAGTACCTGCTCCTCTAAAGTCATTTAAATTTGTTTTTTAAGATGCTGATTATCAAGAAAATACCCCAGTTTGCAATCCTTGAACTTCAAGATCCAGCAGTAAACCTAACATTTATTAGGCATTTCCTAAATGCCAGGCATTCCCCTGAGGGGGTCACATGTATGGAGTCACTTAATCATCACAAAATCCCTAAAATAGTTACCATTATTCTTTGTTTTATTGAAAATGAAACTGAGACGCAGAAAATAAAATTAATCATGCCGTCAGTAAGTGGCAGAGCCAAGATCTGAACCCAAAGTTCTCTGGCTCTGGAGCCCATGTGTTTTAACTAAGAACAAGGACCAAAGTTGGCTTTGTCACCTCTTGCCAAGAGATTCTGAACCTGAATGCAAATGCAATGATCCTTTGTAGGTGTCTTCTGTGCCCTACCTGGTAATATTAAATCTTAAAAGAGTTCCCATCTACTCACTTGCCTAGCCAGCACCTATCTGTTGATAGCTAATTCCAAACTAAAGCTCCACTTAAATACTAGAGGTGCCTTTTCAATTATGCAGACAATATATGATGACCTTCCCTCAATTAAGCTATTGTTTGAGTGGCGCTTGGCTCTAGTGATGATATACCTGGCTCCAGGCATGGCAACTGATGCTGCCTACTGTCTTTTTAAAGACACACAGGACTGATGTATTTTTATAGGTCACCCCCAAAGTGAGAGAAACAGGGAGTAACAGGTAGTTATAGGAACACACTTGCATTGATCGTCCAACCTTCTCCCTACCCAGATGCTCCACAGGTACCAAAAACTCAACCTGGTTCAAACTGAGCTATTTCTCTCTTCCCTTATACCCCAAACTGTTCTTCCTGGAATGTTTTCTCTGCAGATTAACAATTCTGCCATTTTACTAAGTCTACTGAACTTGAACTATCTTTTTTTTTTTTACTTGGGGTATAGTTGTTTTACAATGTTGTATTAGTTTCTGCTGTACAGCGAAGTGGAGTTCCCCGTGCTACACAGTGGGTTCCGATTAGTTACCCATTTTATACATATTGGTGCATATATGTCAATCCCAATCTCCCAGTTCATCCCACCCCCCTCCCCGCCTTGGTGTCCACGTGTTTGTTCTCTACATCTGTGTCTCTATTTCTGCCTTGCAAACCAGTAAACTTGATCTTAAACTTCTCCCTCTTTCTCAAGCCCCACAGCTAATCAATCATCAAGTCTTGTTGATTCTTCCTCTGAAACAGCTCTCAAATTTAACTTCCCCCTTTTCTGCTATCACTGCCTTGTGTAGATCCTGTTTTTTCCTCATCTGAGCTACTAAATTGCTTCTTCATTGTTTTCCCTAGCTCCTCTCTCTGTCCTGCCCATGATTTCTCACTCTTGTCTGAACGACTTTCCCAAAATGCAAACACCCTTAAATTTATTTTATCTATACTTCCACTAATTCTTCCACTGATTTCTTATAGTCTAATGTTCTGAGCAAGACCTTTCACCTCAACCTGCCACCCATTCATCATCATGCCCATCCTCCCAACCCAACACCACTCCAGAACTCTACCCAGTTACTGCACACCTTCAGGCATTTGCATACACTTTTCTTCTGTTTGGGATGTTTCTACACGTGGAAAACTCCCATTTGTCTTTCATGACACAGTTCAGATATTTCATTCTCTGTGAAGTCTCTATAAATTCCTCTAGGCAGATTTATTTGCTCTCTCCTTTGGATCCCAAGATCTACGGTCATCTCCATGTTACACTCTTGAAATTAAGAGCTTTCAAGTTCCTTTTCTCCACTAGATGGTGAGATCCTAACTATAAAGGGCAATATTTAATGTACATTCACGTGCCCAGTGAATGACACATTCAGTGTTGTTGAATAAATCTAACCAATATTTATCATTCAACAAATATTTATCGCGTGCTTGCCAATCTGACAAGTGCTGGACTAAACACCTGAGACATGATGGTGAGCAAAACCAGATAGGACCTCTGTCCTCACGAAGCTAGCAGTCAATTGCAGAAACCAAGTATTCATCAGGCAAGTACAAAGATACCTGTGAATCTAAAACTGCACTAAGTGTCCTGAAGGAAGATGCAGGGGTGTGTTTAGAACGGGGTTTGACGTAGCTAGGGAAATCAGGCAAGCATCTCAGCTGAGTTATGCACTGTAAATAGCAGTTACTTGAATGAAGAAGTGAGGGAAGATCAAGCAGATGGAGAAGTGTGTGCAAAGACCCCATGGCAAAAGGGAATCTGGAAAATACAGGACACTGAAAGGCTATGGTGGCTGGCGCAGAGAGAACCGGGTGAGCTTGCGGGAGGATGAGGCTGGAGAAGTGGGCAGGGTCCACAGCACACAGGGCCCTATGGTTCATGTCCAGAAGCTTTATCTATCTCAAAAGCAACAGGAAACTAGACAGCATTGAAGCTCAAGAGAGATAAGATCATTATGCATTTTGAGATCACTCTGATCATGGGATGGAGAACAGATGGTATGTGGGAACACCGAGCAGGAAATTAGGACAAACGCCTAAGTGAGGAAAGACGGTACTTTGGCCGAGCTAGATAAGTGGCAGTGGAGAGGGAGAAAGGTGGATGGCTTTGTGAGACTTTTAGGAGCTGAAAGTAGAAGGATTTGTGATAGATTAGGTATATATGAAAAGACAAATAAGCATCTGAGGCAGGATATGTTTGAGCTGCTAACTGGGCAGTATGAACTCAGTGTTTTCAACACCATGCTGCGGACTTTGAAACCACTTACATTTTCTACTGCAGATCTCAGGAATGTGGGAAGAAAAGGCAGTGAGGGGATTAGGATTCTAGCTCCAAGCAGCATCTCTAAGGTGAGGGGTGGGGGGATGGGCAGAGCCAAAAGGTAATAAAGATTTGCCTGGCCAATGTGAGGACTGGTTTGGAAGAGCTGCTAGACACAAAGAAGACTAGACATGGAAGACCAAAGGAGAAGGTGAGAATACCTAGGGTGAGCTTCCACTGAGGCCTGAGCTGAGCCTTGGAGGATGAGTAGGTTTCAGACAAGAACAGAGGTAGAGGAAGGATCCCTGGCAGGAGAACGTGCTACCTGGGTGATGACAAGTGAAGGAAAAAGCTGTTGAGGTGCCTCCTCTAATTCCCCTTCATTTCCTTTAAGCTAGGAAGCAAGATAAGCAAGCTTGTTACAGATACTACTTAAATGATAACCTAAAAATCTATGGCTGAGGACAGGAATTAGTGCAAAGATGCAAGAACTGGCCTCTTTGGAGATCAGATAATGTTGACATTTGTCTTCAGAGTTCCAGGTTGTGCCCGGAAGGTCCAAGATTTTAAATCACAGCTGAACCTTTGGTTCCATGAGATGCGTGAACACATTCTGAGAGTCTCCTGCAGGGCAGGCAGTGCACTAAGTTCTGGAATTAGAAAGATGTTAAAGCCTCTACCTAGTGTGTCTTAGAATCTATAAAATGTTATCAAATAAGTTCAGCTATAATATTAATAATACACCTATGCCTTTGAGTGTATAAAATAGTCAAAATGAAAATGGAAACCTTCTAATTGGACAAAAATGAATATATATGAGATCAGTGTCATACAGCGGAATCTCCCTGGCCTAAAGGCATATGAATCATTGTGGAGTGCCTGCTAAGATACAGATGTTTGCACCCAACTCAGCTTACAGAATCCAACACTCTGAGGGTTGGAGTCTGAGAATCAACATTTTAAACAAGTTCCCAGTGATTTTAATGCCCAGTAAAAGCACCATTTTGTTAAACCAGGAGTGAACCTGGATATTAGAAAACTTAAACCTTTCTTTTATTCTTTGGCCCTTTTTTGGAAAAATACATAAATATTAAAGTCAACCCAAACAAAAAACCTCTTGTATCCAGCTCTAAGATTAGGATCCTAAATAGTCAATAAACAGGGAACCCCAAGGTTAAAATTCTTTCCACCCTCCCTTGCCTATACACATGGAGTCTGCGTTCTCGTTAGCCAATGCTGATTGTGGGCCTTCAGATGTGATTATTTACATTGCCAAGTATATCACATAAGGCATAAGGCGTAAGTTACTCTATGTGTGGCTTCTTATCAGTTTGGAGTATGTACATTTCAATGTGAAATCAGCCTTGAAGTTGCTTTCATATGGCATCTGTTACATGTACAAGTTGTAAAGAAACCTGTCACTTTTGGCTAAGGGAAGGTATCAATGTAATTTTGCTTTGTTGTTCACGTATGTCCTTTTTGCTTTTCACCTTAGCCACATCACTTTTTTTAAAAACGGCGAACCCATTTCATAAAGAAGAGTTCACTCAAAATTTAAATGAGAAGAAGCCAAATTAAACCTGGTGGAGACAGCCTTGTCCTATGTAGCCCGTAATAGGTATGTGCAGGAAGAAAGCCAGAGTTGGGCTTTAATACGGACAAGGAAAGAGGCCCAAAGGAAAAGAAAGAGAAGTCAGAACTTTCGATGCTTATCTGCCTCATCTACTTCCTGCCTATAATACGCATTGTGAGTTAATTCCTGGGAGGTAGGAAAAAGACTCACCTTGCACTAAAGTTAAACCTTGTAGAGAATAAGTAAAATTCCAAACAAATCCCAAAGCAATGTGCATGGAAAGAACAGAGGCCCCCTAAAAATGCTGCACACAGATGTTGGACTCCCAGAACCTTGGAGCTCAAAAGATCCAGTGAGAGAAACTGCCTAGTACAGAGGAAGAGCATGAACCCCAGAGCAGCCCCTCCCAAACACCCACAGCAAGTCAGTGGCAGAGCTGGTCCCCAAACTGCACCCCTGATTTTCAGCACCCCTCACCCCAGCTGCCTCTGTGCTGCCAATCCAAGCTTTAGATGATTTTGCCCACTACGGGGTCCCAACCGAACACTTTATGGACAATGCATGACCCAAAAAGACTTTCTAATCACTGTTCCCCAAGTGACCTGGTGGCCTTATCCTCACGAAGCAACAAAGTCATCATACTCTGTAACTCCTACGTATAAAACCCCACCAGCCTCGGACTTCCCTGGTGGCGCAGTGGTTGAGAGTCCGCCTGCCGATGCAGGGGACGCGGGTTCGTGCCCCGGTCCGGGAGGATCCCACATACCGCGGAGCGGCTGGGCCCGTGAGCCACAGCCGCTGAGCCTGCGCGTCCGGAGCCTGTGCTCCACAATGGGAGCGGCCGCGACAGTGAGAGGCCCGTGTACCGCAAAAAAAAAAAAAAAAACCCACTAGCCTCTAAGAGGACACATCCCCTGGTCTATTTCTTTCAGCCAGCCTTTCAAAGCTCAAGGCCTGGCTCTGGGGCAAGACGGTCCGTGTGTGTGCATATGGGTGTGTGCACGTGTGTGTCCGAGGGAGTGCGGTTGAGAGGAAAGCCATCTAGTGCACCTGGAACACGGCTTCTATCGGCATCTTCCACTGCCCAGTAAAACAACTTGTAACCACGAGTGCACCTGGAGCCCTGTTCCCTGATCCAGCCTCCAAAGGCCCCTTTTTTCCGATGACCAAGTATCTTCACAACGAGGCCACTGCACTGCCCTGAGGGGGGAAGTCCCTTCATTACGCACCTGCTGTCGGTCCTTTGGTGGGGAGGGGCGGAGGCCCAGAACACTCCAAGGACCTTTAACTGCAGCCTCTGACTGGACCCTTCAGCCTCTTGGCAAGGCTTTCCCAGGTGAATAGGGGGCAAATACGGTTTTCCATTTATGTTTCTTATCTTGGGGCTACGGGGAGGGAATAACAAGGACCCAGGAGCCCATTAAAAGCTTGCACTGAAGGCGGGGAGGGGAGAAAAAGCTGGGAAAGTGGGGAATAAAAATAATACCCAGTACTTTGTTCAACTATTTTATAGCAAGTTAAAATCAGACTTCTTCCAGATCTAAATGGATCTGCAAGTCCCATAATTAAATGGGGAAAATGAAGCCGTTTCATGCCTTTTGCTCCCTTTGATCTTTATTATTTTTGTGACTAACGTGTAACCGGAGCTGCTCTTTCTGGGGCGTGAGCCTCTCGGGGCAGCTGCCGAGAGAGCACTGTGAGGCTGACATAGGGTGGGAGCCTGACCCGCCCCCGCAAAAGCTGACCCCGAGAGATGCGCCTGCACCGACAAGCCTTCCTCCGTCTGCCTTTTCTTCCGGAGCGTTTTCCCCTGTGCTCCCTCCTCCTCAAGGGCTCTGGGAACTGGTATTTTTTCCCTCGAAGGAAAGGGGTGGGAGCATTTTCATGGCAGTGCAGAAAACTGTCTCTCTAATCACAGGGAAGCTGACCTCTGAAGGCTCATTATTTTAATTTTCTTTCCCTATGGTTCTTCATCAATTTCATTCCTCTCTACTCCTCACCCCTCCATGTGTGCAACGCACACACGTACACACCCACACGCTGAGCACGAGCATGCAAGCACACGCAGGTGGAAGCTCTGCGGATCCTTCCAGGCTGAGGAGGCTCAATCACACCAAAAGGTGAAATCTCTTCAACTCCTCATTTCCTCTGCAATCCGCTCCTGGTGATTCGCTAGAGCGCCCTCAGGTGGCCCTCTGTTGTAATACCACGCAAGACTGTGGAAGGCTCTAATAGGTCCAAGCAGTGTCACTACAATTCAAACTATCACTTTTCTCTCTCCACCTTTACTTCTTGAGTGGGCCTCTGAAGCTGAGAACTACCGCATGAGATTTTGACATAGCACAGGTCATCCCCCCAAATGTGTGTCTGGACAAAACCTGGTCAGTCTCCAGGATGAGGGCTGAGTTCAAGTTCTGGGTTAGGGCCTTGAAGGTTCCCTCTCAGCCATGAGCTGAGAACACAGCTCTGAACGGCAATAGAGACCAGGTCGGGGTGCGGGGGGAGCAGCGGGGTACCTCTCCTCTGCCTCGTAAGAGACGTGGCCAGGATCGCCTGAGCTCACCTTCGGGCCGAGAGCCTGATGAACTAATGAAACCCGGAGAGTTCATGTTAACACAGTGCTTCTCAAAGTGAGGTGCGCGGAACTCCACCACAGCATCACCGGAAGAGTCTGCTAAAAGTCCAGGTTTCCAGGCCCCACTCTGTACCTGTTGAATCAGAACCTTTGCTACGGGGACCGAAGACTCTGCATGTTCAGCAAGTTTTCAAGTTGAGTTTTAGGCACAGTAACGTTTGAGCAACCTCTCTTATCCTTTCACCCACCACCCCTCAGATTAGAGATTTATATTTGAACAAAAGCCTTTAGTTCCACAAACCAATGGGATGACTTTGGATACTGTGGCAGTGCAGCAGAGGAGGTCCTTTAAGTAAGTGGGGTAAGAGAGGTTTCCAGCGCTTCTCGATTTGTCCCAGGTAGGCAGCTGCACGTGCAGCTACAACAAAGGTCAGCCTTCTCTATTCTGCCCCTCACAGGTGGAGCACTTATGAGACTGGCAGGGGCTGGATTCTGCAGTGAAGAACTCTACCTGGAAACTTGGGTATCCCGTTGGGAGGGAGAAGGGCCCGCAGAGAGTCAACTCACCTCCCGAGGGCACCAAGCCAGATGAGCGGAGTATGAGCTTCCTGTCTCTCCTGCCTCATCACTTTCTAGCTGGGACATCTTGTTCAAGTGGCCCCTCTGTGCCTCAGTTTTCTCTGTGGAGAATGCGAACTAATATTTGTGCCTGCCTTGATAAATATTATTAATAAAAATAATTTCTAAGGATCCTGAGATTGGTGGGAAGACCCTGTCCTCAGAGATAGGTGTTGTGAGTAGTGGATATGAAGTTACACAGAAGTATTCCATGAGATGGGTCTGAATAAGGCAAAAAGTATATCTGCTGTTATTAAATATATTAAAGTAAATTAAATATGTTAAATGAGCTCTGAGCTTCCCTCTTCTCCATCTTAACCCCACTATTGTTTTCCTCTGTTCCATCATAGGAGGCTTCTTTCTGGGTGTTTCCAGGTCAGGAAGATTATATGTAGCCTCCTTCCTCTGCTGTGGGCACAGAGCATTGAAGTCATTCTCTTTCCCATCCTGGGCAAGAGCAGGTGGGGATGAAAAGAGGGAGAGGGGAGAAGGAAGCTTCCCTTCCAGCAGATGCTCATGAAGACCCAAGAGAGGCCATGAATGGAGCAAAGAGAGACTCGCTCAACTCTGGTCAGGCTGCCAGGGCTTATAGCCAACTCGGCTACTTACTAGTTTTAAGACCTTAGTTAATATTCTTAAACTGTAAGCCTTAGTTTTTTTCATCTTTAAAATGACTCTAAGTAATAATATCTACTTCATAATTGTTATAAAGATGAACAGAGATCTTTGGAGGCCATACTCCTTAGCCCATGGCTTTAAGCCCCATGCAAGGCCTCTCTCTTGTTTTATTTTATATTTCACCATTTATCCCACAACCTCGCTCCCACTGCCCTCCTTTCTCCTCCTTCCTGGGATTTCATGTATGTCTTTATATTTGTACGTATCTTTGAAAAACATGTAGCTTCGATTAATGTGTATGTTAAATTTTAATACCCTTAAGTGGTATTGTGTTATAAATCATTTTCCACCTTTTGCACTCAACACTGAGAATTTTAGAGCTATCCATATTACAGTTTGCCAGTGGCTCTCAACTCTACTACATAACAGAATCACCTGGGGAGCTCTTGAAAAATACCAATATCTAGACCTTAATTCCAGTGATTCTGATTTAATTTGTCTAGAGTGCGGGCCAAGCCTCAGGTCATTCTGAAGTGCAGCCAGGAGTGAGAACCACTGCTGTCTGCAGCTCCCTGGACAGGACTTACCAGGCGGTACAGGTAGAGTCCCTCCTTTTTCTAGCCTAAGCAAGTCCCTGCAGCAAAATCAAGTTATAAAGGCCCTAGGGGCCGTGGTAAAAAGGAAAAGAGGGAGAGGGCAACTTGCAGCCTAAAAGGTATGTAAGGAAGGGCAGAAATCAGTCCTACCCTTCCACCCCCTTTGTAAGAGTCATGGAGCAGTATGTTGTTGATTCACCTGTCCGACCACTGAATCATCAGCATTTACTAAACACCTCTGTGTGCCAGGCGCTCTGCCAGGTTCAGGGGACACAGCAGTGAACAGGATGGGCTCAGTAGCTTTCAAACATGTGAAATGCAGCTTCCCAGCGTGCCCTCCCCCACCCCACCCCCACTCCCAGAGCTTCTGATCAGTCGGTACAGGGCTTGGCTCAGGAATCTCCATCTTGAACAACTGCAAGAGGTGACACTGATACCCAAGGGCCTGGTCATCCTTTGAAGAAAATTGGTTCAGCCGGTTTATAAGAATCAGATCACTTTAAAAATATTTGGTAAATTTAACCTAGTTCCCCCTCTAGAATTTTCTGAGAAAGCAGGACCTCCATTTCCCATATGTCTCCAGCAACAGTTACAGCCTTGGCTGATGTACCAGAACCCTCTTCCTCCTGCCAGACCTCCCTACACACATAGCACCACCAGCAATAATTCATTTGTGGTAAATCTGCATTACACAGTTGCTGTAGAGACATCAGCACATTCAACCCCTACCAAAACTCGGTGAGGTAGGTCTCGCCTTTCACGTGAAAGAACTGGACTCATATTGGTTAAATGACCTTCCCAAGGTTATGCATCTCCAGAATTTAATGCCATATCCCTCTGGTTGGAATAACCATCCATTAGTGCTTTCCAAAAAAAAAAAAAATAGGTTGAGGGCTTCCCTGGTGGCGCAGTGGTTGAGAGTCCACCTGCCGATGCAGGGGACGCGGGTTCGTGCCCCGGTCCGGGAAGATCCCACATGCCACGGAGCAGCTGGGCCCGTGAGCCATGGCCGCTGAGCCGCTGAGCCTGCGCGTCCGGAGCCTGTGCTCCGCAACGGGAGAGGCCACAACATTGAGAGGCCCGCGTACCGCCAAAAAAAAAAAAAAAAAAAAAAAAAATAGGTTGAGAAAAACTGTCCTGGTGCTCTCGGGTGGGGGACACATGCCACACGACAGTGCGGAGAATGGCTGTTGAGGTACTGTGCTGCATGCAGCCCCCCAGAACACCAAGACACTCTTCACTTTTCCTATTTTCTCTTGGAAAGCCCAACGGCACTAACAGATGGTTATTCTGATCATAATCATTGAACCAACTCTTTGCGGGGTGCTACATTCTTCCCATACACAAAATACACAGAGGATGCCCTCTTATCTGTCATTAATTGGCACTAGTCATTGGTTGGCTCATCGGAAAAACATGGCTAAAGCTGGGAATCATTAAAAGGTGATGTACACACACATTAAGCATTTTATGTTAACCTAAAATATATCAATGTACATTCGTGAACCAGACTTTTGATGTAGAGCCAAGGCATTTTCTTTGACTTTTAAGTTCCCTGATTAGAGTTTTAATATTATCTCTAAAATAAATTACAGCCATAACACATATTTTAGGATTTGTAGTTTCTATTTTCGTAAATAGAGCAGAACTTAACTGCCCTTCTAATGACGTCTAGGTGCAAAATTCCATTTAAAAAATATATTCCAGAAATTTATTGCAATTTTAAGTAGGCAAGTTGAAAGAGTGGTATAATAAGCACCAAAATACCCACTGCGTAAATTGAACAACTTGTACCTATTGACGTATTTGCCTTATTTCTCATAATATATATAGACCAACGTCTATATTCATTCATCATCTATCTATACTTACGTTTGCTAAATATTTGAAAATAAGTTGCAGACACCATAATATGTTCCCCTAAATACACAGCGTGTACCTCCTGAGAATAAGAACATACTTCTGTATTTTTTCACACAATGACAAATAATGATGGCTTCATAATAACATCTGATATCTAGCCTTCACATTTCCCCAGCTGTCACAAGACTGCCACATAGATTGTTTTTTCTTAACCAACAGCCAGTCCTGGTTCATGCATTCCACTAGGTGTTTTATTTTTTGACTCACCTTTGCTTTGTTTTGTTTCCTCCTTGATAGTGACTTTTTAAAGAGTTCAGGCCATTTTGTGCAGTACCTAACGTTCTGGATTTATCTGAGTGTTTTATTGTAGTTATCATGGTTCCTCTTTACCCTGAATTCACTGTAAACTGGACATTAGGTTTAAAAGCTTAAATAGATTTGGGTTAAATATTTGGGGCAAAATTCTTCACTGGCAATGCTGTGTATTTCATATGGCATCACATCTTCTACAGGCATTTTTATGAAGAGATGTAAGCATTTATCTTGGGTACATACCTGGAAGTAGAATTGCTGGGTAATAGGGGACACAACCATTTTTTCCAAATGGTTGTATCAATTTACACTCCTACCCACAGTATATGAATTCCAATGGGGCACCACAGCTTCATCGACATTAGAAATTGTCATTCTAGTAGGTTTGTAATGGTATCAGATTGTGATTTTAATTTGCCTTCTCCAGATGATCTTAAGCACATTCTTAAGTAATTATTGATCATTTAGATGTGAAATGCTTCATTATTTTGCCCATTTTTAAGTTGGTTTGTCTGTCTTTTTTAAAAATTGATTTGTGGGGGGAAAGGGGAGGGATAAATTGGGAGATTGGGATTGGCATACACCCACTACTATATATAAAATAGGTAACTAATAAGGACCTACTGTATAGCACAGGGAACTCTACTCAATAGTCTGTAATGACCTACATGGAAAAAGAATCTAAAAAAGACTGGATATATGTGTATGTATAACTGTTTCACTTTGCTGTACAGCAGAAACTAACGCAACACTGTAAATCAACTATACTCTAATAAAAATTTAAAAATAAATAAATAAAAATTGATTTGTAACAGTGGATATGAGTCCTTTGTTGGTTATATATATTCAAAACATCTCCCACTGTGTGCTTTGCATTTTCACTCACTGAAAGGTGCCCTCTGAGGAACATAAGTTCTTTATTTTAATATATTACAGTAAATCAACCAATTCCATTATGCTTGGTAATTTTATACCCTATTTAAAAAATCTTTCCACCCCAAGATCATGAAGATATTCTCTATATTATCTTCCAGAAACCCCACTGTTTCTTCTTTCACATTGAGATGCACAGTCCATCTGGAATTAATTTTTTTTAGTACAATGTGAGACAGAGGTCAATATCAGTTTTACACTTGACCAGAACATATTATTAAGAAGACCATCCTCTCTCCAGTGCCTTACTATGCTCCCTTTGTCATAAATTAAGTGTTCATGTATGTTTGGTTCTCTACCTGGACTTTATTTTGCTCCATTGGTTTGTCTATTCTTGTGTCAACAATACCATGCACTTTTAATTACTGTAGCTATTTAATTCTTAATAGCCAGTAGTATATGAGGTCCAAACTTGCTCCTCCTCCTCAAGGTTGCCTTTTGCATTTCTGTATAAATTTTAAAATCAACTTGATAATTTCCAATAAAACAACTGGACTTTGATTAAAACTGCAATAAATCTATAGATCAATTTGGGAAGAAACCATGGTATCTTTCTCTTTTTCTTTAGATCTTGCTTAATTTCCCTTAATAATATTGTGTAGTTTTGCTTAAATCACTTACTAATTCTAATGTATTATTTGTAGATTATTTTGGATTTTCTAGGTACATAATCATATTATATGTGAGTAATGGTAATTTCTACATTTCAATTCTTATGCATTTCATTCCTTTTTCTTGCCTTATTGCAAATGCTAGGCCCTCCAATACAATGTTGAATAGAGGCAATAAAATGGTGCTATACAATGATGAGCTCCAGCATTTCTTCCTAAATCTCAGTCTCAAGAAAGAACTTTTTAATAGTTCATCATTAAATATAAAGTTTCCTGTAACATTTTATAAATATTTATCAAATTAAGGAAGTTCTCTCTATTTCTAGTTTGCCATGATTATTTTAAGTCATGTACAGATGTTGAATTTTATCAAGTATTTTTCTACATCTATGAACATGATTACCTGATTTCTCTTCTCTTTTCTATTAATGTACTGAATAACAGTGGTGATTTTCTACTGTTAAATCAACTCTGCTTTGTTGGGGAAAAAACATGACTTGATCATGATGTGTACTTTTTTTGTATATCTTGTTATATATATATTTTGTTTAAAATATCATCATGTGTATTCATGAGAAAAATTTAATTCTTTCTAGTAATAGCCTTGTCAGGTATCAAGGTTTGCAGACCTAATAAAAGCTGAGGAGTATTCTTTTTGTTACTATTCTCTGAGAAAGTTGATCTAAGATTAGTGTTATTTCTTCCTTAAATGTTTGGAAGAATTCATCAGTGAAACCATTTGGACTGGATTTTTCTTCATAGGAAGATTTAAATTATGAATTTACTGTTTTTAATAGATATAGAATTATCTAAATGTTTATATCTTCTTGTGTTTTTCTAGGAATTTATCCATTTTATCTCAGTTGACAAGTTTATTCATAAAAAGTGTTTATAATAACCTATAATTATCTCTTTAATGTCTGTTCTTTTGTTTATACTGGTTATTTGTGCTTTCTCTTTTTTTCCTTTTAATTATTTTTTCCTGAGGTTATCAATTTTATTAGTCTTTTCAAGGAAAAAGTCCTTTCCAAGGAAACAAGTTTTGGTTTTGCTGATTATTTTCTTTCCAATGTTTATTTTTTATTTCACTAATTTCTGCCCTTATCTTTATTATTTCCTTCTTCTACTTTCTTTGGATTTAATTTGCTGTTCTTTTGCCAACCTTTTTGATAGATAGTTAACCACTGATTTTTGACCTTTCTTTTATAATAAATGTATTTAAGGCTCTAGCTTTTCTGTTTTCTCTGCTTTAGCAGCATCCCACATTTTTTTTTCCTTAGAGAGAAGGGTGAAGAGGAGTGTTTTTATGGTGGAAATGTTCTCAGAGCTCTGCTTCACAAGGCCTCATAGCCCCTAAGGCCCTACTGCAGAGTTCCACCAGTCCTCTCTATTCCTTCCCCGAAATTCTGAGGAGAGGGGGATTCATGAAAATTTGTTTTCTGGATCTAGTTGGTGCAGTCCTTTCCTGGGTTTAAGATATTGCAAGTCAGTAAGGGAAATGTTCAGTCAACACATAAGGGGCAGGTGGACATCCCATACATTATTATTCAATTTAAAAAATTTGCAATTTCCAACCTGATTTTTAAAAATTTGACTCATGGATTATTTTGAAGTACACATAGGACTGATTTTCTGGGTACCTTTAAGTTTCAGACTTAAATCTACTGTGGTCAGAAAATGTTCTCTGGATTATTGGAATTCTTTCAAATTTGTTAAGCCATGCTTTATAGCTCAGCAAATGGTAATTATTCCATTTGCATCTGAAAAGAAAGTATGTTCTTTGGTTTTGAAGTACAGTATCCTATATCTGATGTTTGTTAATCAAGTTTAAATTTTCTATTTCTTGCTGATTTTTTGTTTTGGTCTTCTTTCACTTACTATGAGAGATGTTAAAATCTCTAAATAGAATTGTGAGTTAATCTATTTCTCCTTCTCGTTCTGAGAATTTTCATTTTATTTTTTGATACTCTTATTAAATACACTCAAAGTTAGAATTATTATGTATTTCAGGGAAATGGACATTTTGTTATTACAAAATGTTCCTTTTTACATCTAGTAATGCTTTTTGCCTTAAGGTCTATTTTAGGTTAGTGTTCAGATGCTATATATTTTTCTATCCTTTTACTTTCATAATTTCTGTATTCTAGCAGCAGTCTGACAATTTCTTTCTGTTTTAATTGGAGTAGTCTACTTACATTTTATATGATTACTGATGTCACTTCAGTTTTATTTCTCACAATATTCCTTTTTATTGCCTTCTTTGCTTTCTTTTGCATTAATCAATTATGCATTAATTACTGCAGTTTTCCTGTATTAACTTCCTCTTTTTAAGATTTTTCTATTTAACTTTACTGATTCCCTAATTACAATCTCAGCAAGAAAGAAACTATTGAGGACCAGCAGGGGTTGTTGAGAAGCAATTACCTCGCTTTTTTTTTTTTTAACATATCTATCAGCTCACATAGTGTGTGTGTGTGTGTGTGTGTGTGTGTGTGTTTATATCTACTCTATTAGCAAATTTCAGGTATACAATACATTATTATTAACTGTAGTTACTTTGCTGTACATTAGGTCTCCAGAACTTAATCATCTTGCAACTAAAAGTTTGCACCTTTTGATCAATAGCTCCCTTTCCCCCACAGCTACCAGCCTCTGAATAACCACTATTCAATTCTCTGTTATTATGAATTTAACTTTTTTTTTTATAGAGTCCACATATAGGTGAGCTCATGCAGTATTTGTCTTTCTGTGTCTGGCTTATTTCACTTAGTGTAATGTCCTCCAGGTTCATCCATTTTGTTGCAAATGGCAGGATCTCCTTCGTTTTTAAGGCTGAATAATATTCCCTTGGATTGAACAATATACCACATTCTCTTTATTCATTCATCTGTCAACACTGAGGTTGCTTCCATGTCTTGGCTACTGTGAATAATACTGCAATGAACATGGGAGTGTAGATAGCTCTTCAAGATAGTGACTTTCTTTTGACTATATACCCAGAAGCAGAATTGCTAGATTATATGGTAATTCTATTTTTAACTTTTTGAAGAACCTCCAGATTCATACTGTTTTCCATAATGACTGTACCAATTGACATTCCCACCAACTGTGTCCAAGAGTTCTCTTTTCTCTACATTTTTACCATTACTTGTTACCTTTTAATAACAGTCATCTTGTTGCCTTTTTGATAACAGTCATTCTAACAAGTGTGAGGTGATATTTCATTGTGATTTTG
Organism: Globicephala melas; assembly: GCF_963455315.2. Classification (NCBI taxonomy): domain Eukaryota; kingdom Metazoa; phylum Chordata; class Mammalia; order Artiodactyla; family Delphinidae; genus Globicephala; species Globicephala melas. Next base: position 16,397,884 of record NC_083323.1, read on the forward strand.
ATTTGCATTCCCCCAACAATTATGACATTGAGCATCTTTTCATATGCCTGTTGGCCATTTGTAGATCTTTTCTGGAAAAATATCCATTCAGATCCTTTGCTCATTTTTTAGTTGGGTTATTCTATTTTGTCTTTGTTTTTTTTGATACTGAGTGGTACCAGTTCCTTATATACTCTGGACATTAATCTCTTAACAATTATATGGTTTGCAAATACAGTCAGCTCCCTGTATCCATGGGTTCTGCATGCACAGATCCAACAGCCCATCAAAATTTGATCAGAGGTTGGTTGAATCCACAGATGAAAACCCCACAGATCTAGAGGGGTGATTGTACTACATCATTTTATATGAGACTTGAGCTTCCACGGGTTTTGGTATTTGGGGCACGTCCTGGAACAAATCCCCCACAGATACCAAGGGATGAGATACAACTATTTTCTCTCATTCTGAAGGTTGCCTTTTCATTGTGTTGTTTCCTTTGTTGTGCAGAAATGTTTTAGTTTGATACTTTTGTTGGCTGTGCTTTTGATGCCAAATTCAAAAAATTACTGCCAGTAACAATGTCAAGGAGATTTTCCCCTATGTTTTCTCTTGGGAGTTTCAGGTAGTACATTTAAGTCTTTAATCCATTTTGGGTTGCTTTTTGTGTATGGTGTAAAAAAAAAAAAAAAAAGGGTCCAATTTCATTCTTCTGCATGTGGCCGTCCAGTTTTCCCAAGACCATTTATTGAAGAGACAGTCCTTTCACCACTGTGTATTCCTGGCACCTTTGTCAAAAATTAGTTGACCATACATGCATAGGTTTATTTTTGGGCCCTCCATTCTGCTGCATTGGTCTATTTGTCTGTTTTTATGCCAGTTCCATACTCTTCTGATTACTATAGCTTTGTAATATAATTTGAAATGGGAAATATGATGCCTCCAGCTTTGTTCTTGCTCAAGATTGCTTTAATTATTTGGGGGTCTTTTGTGAGTCTGTATGAATTTTAATATTGTTTTCTCTATGTCTGTGAAAAATACCATTGGAACGCTAAAGATGAGTTCAGTGGCAAGGAACTGGGGCATGCAGTGGTGGTGGTCAGGGCTGGCAGTGTGCATGCAACGAGCTTGCAAGGGCTGGAGCTGGCTGCAGGCACACATGTGGTGGCTGTGTTGCCAAGACCAGGGCTCCTGCAGTGGTGCTGGCTGAGGTGGTTCTGAAACCTGTGGGGGGTCTGAGGCAACTGCACTGGCTGTTAGTTTCTTCAGAAGTCAAAGTTCCTTGTGTCCTCTGCAGGGTATGCTGCTGGTGTCTGCAACGGTGAACATGGCAGGGTTCTCAGACGTTAAAGCTGCAGTGAGGGTAGGTGTACGTGGCTACCATGAGGTCTGTTGAGGTCCTCAGCAATGAAGGCTCCTGAGGTCTTCTGCAAATCAGACCACTGGGTACCATGGTTGCTCCTGCCATTAGGCTGATACTGATAGCCCCTGCCCTTTTTCTTTTTTCCTAGCCATCTCCACATATCTCAGCTATGTTGGTCTCCCCAGCCATCTGGGTGGCGTAGAACTGAAGCAGATCCTTTGGTCAGTGACCCAAAAGGCTGTGAAATCTGGTCACTCACCCTGCTTTCCTTTTTTTTGCTAGGGCAAGTCTCAGGCTAGAGAGTTCCCTCTTGGTGCTGAGCAGTGCCAGCCTGGGCAATGGGATGATGTAGGCAAAATGAAACTATTCTTCCTACCCTTTTTGTGCAGTTCTTCTCAGATTTTTTGCTCCTCTATGTTTCTGAAACTTCTTAAGTGGGCTCCTGAGCTCTCCCAGAGGTATTTTTGTTAAGGATAGCTGTCTAATTGTTTTTTGTGGGGGGAATGAGGGGAACAGAGGCTGGGATATCTACTCTGCCATCTTGCTGACATTCCTCTATTAAATTCTTATCTATTATTTCACTATTCTTTTAGTGATTACTCTAGCGATTATAATATGCAGCTTTAACCTATCAAAGTCAAATATAAATTTGTGTTTTTACTACTTAGATTTTTCAAGACCTAAGAATACTCTAATTCCATTATACCACCTTATTTTATATTATTGTTGTTAGGCATTTTATTTCTAAATACATTTTAAATTCTACAAAACAGTTATTTTTTTTTAAATAATAAGTAATATTTAATTTTTCTTAGTTACCATTTCCACTGTTCTTCATCCAGACCTGAATCTACAGGCTTCCATTTGGAATCATCTTCCTTCCACCTAAAGTATTCCCTAAAGTATTTTTTTAGTGCAGGACTGGTTGTAACAAATTCACTTTTTTTTTTTTTTTTTTTTTTGCGGTACGCAGGGCTCTCACTGTTGTGGCCTCTCCTGTTGCGGAGCACAGGCTCCGGACGCGCACGCTCAGCGGCCATGGCTCACGGGCCCAGTCGCTCCGCAGCATGTGGGATCCTCCCAGACCAGGGTACAAACCCATGTCCCCTGCATTGGCAGGCGGACTCTCAACCACTGCACCACCAGGGAATCCCACAAATTCACTCTTATTCTTATTTATCTGAAAAAGTCTTTGTCCTTATTTCACCTGCATGTATAAAGATTTTTTTTCATTGTGTATCAAATTCGAGGTTGGCTTTCTTTTGCCTGATTGTTTGTTTTTAGAAGATGCAGACAAGGAATTTGATTTCTGTCATTTCTATTAAGAGGCCAGCTGTCAGGTGTATTTTTGCTCCTTTGATGGCAATGTGTCTTTTTCTCTCACGTATTTTAAGGTTTCATCTTTGTCTTTTATTTTCATCAGTTTTAATATTCTTCGCTTGGGTTGGTTTTCCTTGTATTGATCCATCTTAAATCTGTACATTCTCTTCACACTCATTCTTTTTTTAATGCTGTGGGGAAAAACATATTTCTTCTGATCCATCTTTTTTCCCCTTCCTTCACTTCTTAGAATCCATTGTAAATATGTTAAGTCCATTTACTGTGTCCCATATGTTTCTTATGCTTGTTTTTGTATTTTGCATCTTTTTTTAATCCACTCTTTACTCTGATCATTTTCTTCTGATGCATCTTTTAGTTTACTAATTCTCTCTTCAGCAGAGTCTAATTTTCTACTAAACCCAATGTCCAATTTGTTAATGTCACCTATTGCTTTTTTAGATGTAAAATTACTATTTTATAAGTTTCACATGCAATAAAAATGTCCTCATTGTTCTCTATTCTCTTGAATCTATTAATCACAGTTATTTTAACAGAATCTCCTGTGGGTTTACTTGTAGAGTCTGTTTTTATTGGTTTGGTCTTTCAATCAGTTAATTTAATCTCCTTGTGTACCTAATAATTATTTCCTGAATGCCAGACTTCACACATGAAAAACTTGAGATGTAATATAAGGCTCTAGGTAATATTATAGTCTTCAAGAGAGGATTTACTTTTTCTTTTATCAGGCAGTTAAGATAAAGGTGGATCACAATTCAGTTTAGGATTGAGCTAAACTGAAGTTGCATTTGAGTGTTTGGACGCATTGATTTATTTCTAGTTAAGCCTTACTCCTAGAGTGTAGCCTTTCAGAGGACCCAAACAAAAAAACTTTGTGCTTTTAATCAGGGATCTTCCTCTTTAGTGAGTCCTGAACTATTTTTGTCTCCCCAGTTCTATGAGTTGGCCAGTAGCTTTGTCAGTTACTCAAGCTCATAGCTGCTTATATTGTTGGCTATTAATCTCAGAACAGCAAATTCCTTAAAGGGAAAATCAACTTGGAATATAGGCCTCACTTCTTTGTGTTTCCCTTTCCTTCTCTCTGTGATCCTGGCTGCCTAAGTCTTTGCTGCCATGGTTCCTGTCAGTTAAATAGAGAAAACTTCCTTGGATTTTGTTTGTTTTTTAATTACCTATAATGCATTTCATTATCAGATTGTCACAAACACATGGAATTTTCTGATAATATTAATAATAAAGGTTAGGAAATATTTAACAAGCAAATTTAAGAAAATTTTAGCTGCTCTTCATGAGAAAAAGATGAGTGGGTTTATAAATTAAGTTTGACAGTATATGGCTGCAGTCTTTAAAGATCACTTCAATACTCTTCATCTGTGGTTCTGTGATAGACAACATTCAATGAAATTTTGAATAAAAGCCAACATTTAAGTTGGTTCTCAAGCTTTGGAATAATCAAGAATCATGTGGGAATCATGCAGAATCATGATTCCTTTCTTCAGAATTTCTACTTATAATTTGGGGGAGTGGCCCAGAAATCTCCATGTTAAAAAATAATCCCACAAATTGATTCTAATTCAATTGTTTCACAGATTAGGCTTTGAAAAATCCTCATATAAGAGTTTGTAAGTTCTGACAGGTAAAGCTTCAATGAAAAAAAGAGCTTTCATCAGTATTTAGCCCACACCAATCTTCCTAAGGCTGTGTAATTGCTAATGATGTTCATTTCTAACATAGGCAATTAATTTGAAATCTGTACTTTTTACTGGAGTGTGCATTTTTATGGGTTAGGGTTGGTTCAATTACAAGAAAGAGAAAATCCAATTTAGCTGTTGCTTAAATACAAAAGGCCTTATTTCCTTATGCAGTCATTCTGGATCAACTGTCCAGAGCTGGTATTACAATTTTGTGAATCTATCAGAGAACCAGGCTTCTTCCACTCAGTCTGAAATTCCTACAGTGTGGTTCCTTATTCTAGATGGCTGCTGGAGCACTAGTCATTATGTCCAAATTTCATTCAACGGAAAGAAGAAAGAAAGAAAGAAGGTGATGCTCTTTTCTTTTGAGGAATACTCATGGGAAGGTGCACACATCTCTTCTACTTACATCCCATTGGCCATGCTTAGTTACAAGAGACATTGGGAACTTTATTGTTTATTCTGGGTAGCTCAGCTCAAATTTGAAATACATATTTCTTAGAAAAGCAGAGAATAGATATTGAATGACAACTAGCAGTGTCTACTAATAATTTTCTTGTTGTAATAAAGATTCCTGTTGAATTCCACAATAACTACTAATCCTGCCCTTGCTCCAGTGTTTTAGCATTTATACTTCATTATGTCCTTAGATTTCTACAATAACTCTGGGAAGTATAGGAGGTATTGCGATACCCATAGAGGAACAAGGAGACTCAACTTCAGCACATTCAAGGAGCCAGGTGACTAACCCAGGGTGCATCTGGCATCTTCTAGCACTTGCTCCATTACCCAACAGCCCTTTGTAGGCAGTGGGTATCCTGGGTGTGCAAAGAAGAGACTGAGGCTCAGAGTCCTACCCATGGTCTAATGCACAGAAGAAGTCCTCAGTAAATAGGTAGATCCAAACCAGTTTGTCATGAGACAAAAAGGAAAGGCATTCCCAGGACAGGAAGGCAGGTCATTGTGGAGTCAGTGCATATTGACTCTGAGAAACAGTGCTAGCAACTCTCTCTGGTGTTCCTTTGGAGCAAAGAAAATAGTGGATTAGGTACAGCAATAGAGGAATTCCACTCAGGCTGTAACAAGGTTCTTAACACCCCCACCGGGGTGGTTTTAGAGAAGGCCAAATAGGAAGCCAAGATTTGTATCACTGCTAGAGTCCTTCTCCCTTCTTCCCTTCAACACAGGGAGGGAAATGAGCTTCTACTCTTACCTGGAGGCAACAAGGATCCCATCCCCTACTCATAGGGCTGCTATCAGAGGAGGCCTAGTGGCGAGTCAGGACTTTAACCACTGCTCAGGGTTAATGAGCCAATAATTACATTAAATAAAAAAGGTCTAAATACACCAATTAAAAAACAGAGACTGGCAGAATTGATTAAAAAACATGATCTAATCATGTCCCATCTACAAGAAACTTACTTCAAATATAATGATGAAGGTAGATTGAAAATAAAAGGTAGACTGAAAGTAAAAGGAGGGGAAAAGATACACCATGCAAACATTAACCAAAAGAAAGTAGGAACAGCTACATTAATACCAAATAAAATAGACTCTGGAGCAAAGAAAATGAGCAGGGACAGAGAGGGACATTACAAAGTGCTAAAAGGGTTACTCCACAAAGACAAAGCTATCCTAACTGCATACCCAGCCAACTTATTTTTGACAAAGGTACAAAAACTATTCAATGGAGGAAACATAGTCTTTTCAACATATGGTGCGATTGCACATAGGCAAAAAATGAAGCTCAACCTAAGCCTCACAGGTTATAGAAAAATGAACTCAAAATGGATCACAGATTCAAATGTAAAACATAAAACTACAAAACTTTTAGAAGAATACATAGGAAAAAATCTTCAGGACTTACAGCTTGGTGAAAAGATCTTAGACATGACACCAAAAGCATGATCCGTAAAAGAAAAAAGTTGATAATAAGGACTTCATCAAAATTTAAAACATTTGCTCTATGAAAGACCCCACAGAGGACGCTGAATAACTCAGCACAGGCCCACAAAAATGGATCAACATGAGGTATAGACTACTAATGGATGCTGATGGAGCTCAGAATACAACACAGGTAAAGAATGATGTATAATAAAGAGGACCCAGATAAAGCCCAGATTAGGTATCTTTTTTAGCTGCCATGACCAGAAGTTCATCGATTCCTTGGTACAGATTGACGTTAAGAAACAAAAGAATTAAAGAAAGTGAGAAAGGGAACTATACCATTGAATATCATTTCAAGGAGCCAAAGTGACTGTAAGGTTTCAGCGCAGAAAAAAAGAGGCACAAAATTCCATTTGGCTTTTGAAACATAAGCACAGCCATACGCAAACATTTCTGTCCCCAAACCTCTGCCTGTAATGCAGGGTCCAGGAAGGAGCTGGGTCCTTAGAGGATGTCTTAGATGAATCCTTTAAATAGAAACCTTTCAGAAATCAACTTCGTTAAAAGCAGTTCAGAAGGTTGTGGGGAGAAAGTAAATATAGTTATAGTTAGCTCTTCTGTAGAAACTCACTCTCCCTTTTCTCTGTAACTATGAGTTGCCATATTTATACATTTGTAATTAAGTTACACTTTAATCTTACACTCACTGTATAAAAGCTATTTAACTAGACCACTTCTTTATACAAAACAAGTGTCCAACAGAATGTATAAATGGATTTGAGGAAGGGATGGGGGGTGCAGCAGAGAAAGGAAGAGATAGATGGTATAGTACAAGAAATAAAAGATTGTGGCAGGACCTACAGTAACTCTAACTTTGAATCCACCCCTCTCTCCCTCCCTCCCTCCCTCCCTCCCTCCCTTCCTTCTTTTTACCTTCTTTTTGCTTCCTTCCTTCTTTTTACCCCTCCTTTCCTTCCTCAACTAAAAAATCAGTTATTCACGATATAAAGATGATATTGTATATTTCTTAACAAAAGAATGTGAAAACTTTTCCATTCAGTATTACATACTCTAAAAAAAAAACACTGACTCCTATGGTCAAGAATAATAATCATCATTTGCTTAATATTTGTTACATGCCAGGTAAAGTCCTGGGCCCTTTCCTTTAATCATCCTGTAGCACATGCAAGGTCAAAATCATTCTCCCTGTCTTACAGAAAAGGAAATGGCAATTCAGGAAGGCAAAGCAGCCTACCCCAAATGTGAAACCTAGATCGGCCTGGATGCAAAGCCCATATAAAGGGATCCTGCCTTGAGCATTCTGACAACAAACCTGAACAAACTGGTACTGTTTCACCCATTTTGCAGTAGAAAACTAAGGCTCAAGAAGGTGAGGCAATAAGCTGGAGGTCCCACGCCAGCAAGTGGCAGCACAAGAACGGAAGCCGGGTCTGTCACCTGAGCCTGGCACTCAAACCACCTGAATACCTTACTTCCCTATGTGTAGAGATTATTCTGGAGCTGGATGTTGCCCAAGTGCCTGAGACCTGGCTAATCTGCAAGGAACCAGAGACCATGGCCTCTTCCTTGACATACTGGTTTGTTGGTTGGTCTGCAGGTCCTGGTGTGGGGTCCTAGTGTCTGGCTATGCCCTGGCAATCAGGGGAAAGGGCCACTCGCTTGGCTCAGCTCGGCATGTGGTGCATGACTGTCCCTTTTTCACTATGTTTAGATCGTACACGTTGACCCTTTAATTAACCTGAAAGGCAGTCTGGGTTAGTGGAAAGTACACAGGATTTGGAGTTATTCAGTCGAAATTAAGAACACTGCTGTGTTTCTTTTTACTCACTGCTGTAGAGCACGGTAGATGCAACCTTAGACTTTACAGCCAGAATGCCTAGGTTCAAACCTCATTCACAACATACCCTGTGACACTTTACCTGTCTGTGGCTCAGTTTCTTCATCTGTCAAAAGGGAATGATGACAATTGTGTGCTTATCTATTGGCTGTGAAAATGTAAGGAAATCATGTGCGCAAAACGCTTGGAACAATCCTGGCCCAGGGGGAACGTTTGCACTGATTTCACCTCCAGGCTTCGTATGGCACCTGGAAACTAGTACTGGCCAGTAGGTGTTTCAAAGATGCAGGGATTAGCTGGAGCCTCATTCTTCATCTGCAAAAGGGCAGCTAAGTCTAAGTACCTCCTGCCACTGGCTTTTGAGAACCGCTTCAATTCACAGGTGCAAAAGCACCTGCTACCTTACCCAGCACACAGTGGGCACCCAACAAGCATTATTACTATGCACTTCATGATTTGAGCCTCAGCTGACTTTTCAGCCAAGTGGGTAGCCTCGGGAAGTCTGGTATTACAACGTAGGTCGCAGTGCTGTGTGTTCCGTGAAATGCTGTGCAGCTGTGAGTAGCTACCACCACCCACCCGTCTCCTTCACCAGTGCCACTCCCCTCCCCGTGGGCATCCTCAGGCTCCAGCCGCTCCCCTCTCCCCTGCTCGTTGGAAGCTGCCTCCTCTTCCCCTCTGCTTCCGGGCTTCTCCCATCCCTGCTATTTCCCAGCTGCCCCAGGACCCCACTCCTTCCCCTGGCACATCCTCTCCCTGCACACATCTGCCCCACCCTCCCAGCCCAACCAGCCTTCCTGCTCCTCCCCCCTGCCCACTGGGCTGCTGGCAGGAAGCCCTTCCCTCCTCTCTCCACCCTGTTCCCTTCCGTAACACCCTGTACACACGGGGATTATTTCTCTTGGCAACAGGTGTCCAGCCGTCAGACTTAGCCAAAGGAGACGGGAGGGGAGATGGAGAAACAGGACCTCGATGGGAAAGGGCCCCCACCAGGAGCTCTAAGAAATGGGGAGGGTGTGCATAGAAGCCGCTGAGCCTGGAAGGGTGCAGGTAAGCAAATCACAGACCTTAATCAGAGGATCTGGACTCCCCCAACCCCCCACTTCTTACCCAGACGAGTACCATCAAGCGCCTCTGAAGCACAAGCAGGATGCCAAGAAGGTGCTGACGGAAGGGAAGGGGCCAGGGTGGAAGTTCACTTGCTCTGAAGACTCGTTTCTAATTATTCACTTTTGCACTCACCACCTTCGAAGTCTAACACAGGACTGCCACAAAGATTAAATCAGTTAATACCTGTAAGTACCAGAACAGTGCCGGGCACACAGTAAGCACTATGTATATACTGAGTAATTGTACCATATTATCATCAGCAATGATAAGAATGCATCAAAAGTTCTGGGAATGGAGATCACGGATTTTGGAGTCAGAGACCTGGTCTCAGACTCCACCTTGGATACTTCCTGACTGTGAGACAACTTCTTTGAGCCTCAGCTCCCTAATGTGAGAAATGACAGCAGTGTTGTCTCCCTTGCTGCTATGGACTGAACTGTATCTCCCCAAAATTCGTATGTTGAAGCACTAACCTTCAATATGACTATATTTGAAGATGGGGCTTTTAGGAGGTAATTGAAAGTTACATGAGGTCATAAGGGTAAGGCCCTGATCTGACAGGACTGGTGGCCTCATAAGAAGATGAAGAGAGAGCTCCCACCAAGAGAAGTCCATGTGAGGACGCAGCAAGATGGCAGCAGTCTGCAAGCCAGGAAGACCTTCGCCAGAACCCAACCCTGCCGGCACTCAGATCTCAAACTTCCAGCCTCCAGAACTGTGAGAAAACAAACGTCTGTTGCATAAACCACCCAACCTATGATACTTCGTTACAGCAGCCTGAGCAGACTAATACACTTTGCCTTGCCTTGAATGGCAGCTGAGAGGTATATCCTCTCTCTCTAAGTTGAGAGACAAGAGCAGGTGATGTAACCTTCTACAGTGATATTCCTTCCAGTAACTTAGAGTTTACAAGAGCCCATGGTGGCTTCCGGGGCATCAGCCGTCTTTCGCTAGCAGAGGGAGTGAGCGGAGAAAGAAGGTGAGCAGTCAGAGAGGCAGGTAAAATCGGGGAAGCGTTGCCTCAGATTCTGGGAAGACCGCCAGCTTTGGAGTCAAATCCAGCCATGCCATTTACCACTTGTGTGACTTTGAGCATATTATTTTATCTCCTTGAGAATCTGCATTTGGGGAGGAATCAAATGAGGGAGTATATATAAGCCTGGAGAAGTAGTCAAGACTCTTCTGTTTCAAAAGGACAGAAACAGACTCAAAGCAGATTAAACCAAAAAGGGACCACTTTAGAACAAACAACACTCTGAGTTCCCAAAGTGCAGGCTCTCTCTCCACCCCGTCGACTGCCCCTTTCCTCTCAGCTCTAACTCCTTTCCTTTTCCCACCACATTGAGTTCATTCTCCTTCAACCCTTTTCCCACTTCAGCCCTCAGTTGTTGCCTTTACAGAGTTTAGTGGATTTCCTTTCACCTGTTTACTTTTGAAAATGCCTGTTTTCATTCCATTCCCCCCTCCGCATACACTTGTTTCCACGGAAAAGACGAACCACAGAAATAAAAACTTCATAACCCTCTTGACCACTACTTTGACAGGCTCGCGTAGATGTTTTGAATCCTAACCTCCAGATATTTCCGAAGTTTATTCTTCCAGAAAGTCAAGCTACCTACAGTGAATGCATATTTTGAGTCCAAATTCCCGAGGACACCAACGACTAACATTTAAACATCACCTTCTTGAGAAGTTTCAGGGAAACAGAATCAGATCCAGGCTAAAATGGCTGATATTCCACTTCGGACCCCAGATTACACTCTGGAAACTCAACCTCTGTCTCCCTGTTCACTTTTACTTCCTATTCCATGCCTGACTCCACTCCCAACCCTCAAAACACATTCATGCAAAGAAATTCGGTGTTTACAGCTACACAGAACTATTCTGGGTTCCCAGCCCCAAACACCCCATGCTCTCTCAACCCCTTCCCCAGGGGAAAACTCGGATTCATCCTTTAAGTCCTGGTTCAAGCACGGGGTCTCCAGGAAAGCTGTCCCTTTTCTCTCGTGTCATGACGCTTTGCCTTAACATATCTTACTGTGGCCATCTGTCTGCTTTTCTTTCTGATGTGAATGCTCTAAGGTCAGAAACTATCTTAGTCACCTAGTTCCCCCAGCACATGGCACATAATAGGTGTTCAACGAATGTGTGAAAAATGAAACAGTGGAACATCTGGGAGGTTATTACACGCGAATGAGCCTCATACCTCATTTAAGACCTGCTGATGCAGCCACCTGATCCCACTAATCTACATACAAAACTCTTCAACATACAGCAGCTTAAAAACACAATAACCAATCACTGTAATACCTCTCACAGTGTCTGTGTGTTAGGACTTCAGGAGATACTTGGCTGGCAAGCTCTGGCTCAGGGTCTCTCACTTGGTTGCAGTCCGATAGTGATTAAAGTTGGAACAGTGTGGGGCTGGAGCAGCTGGGAACGAAGAGGCTGGAGTGTGGCCGGGTATCTTTCTCCATGTAGTCTCAAGGCCTCTCTGTGTGGTCTCTCTAAGTGGGCCAGTTTGGGCTTCCTCCCAACATGGCAGCTCAGGGCAGTTGACTGCTTATGTGGAGACTGGAGGCTTCACGATGAATCACTACTTATGATGTAGACTTGGAAAGTTATGTATTGTCACTTCCGCTGTACTCTATCAGCCAAAACTGTCACCAAAGCCTATCCAGTTTCAAGGTAAAGGGATATAGACCCCACTTTCCAAGAGGAAGGCATCAAAAAGTTTGCAAACGCATTTTAAAACCACACTTAAATGCAACGTGGTTAGAAAAAGGACATCAGTGGAAAAACTGGTGAAACTGAATGAAGTCCAGTTCAGTTACTAGTAATATACCAAAGCTAATTGCTTAGTTTTGACAAATGTAGCGTGGCAATGTGAGACACTAGGGGAAACTGGGTGGTGGGTGTACAAAGATTCTCTGTGCTATCTTTGCAACTTTTCTATAAACGTAAAATTCTTCAAAAATAAAAAGCTGAATTAAACAGGAATGCTACACACCTCCTTCTCCCCACTCTAAAAGCTGACAGCAAGTAGTCTTAAACAAAGAAGCTCACGCGCATGCAGTTACTAAGTGCTGTCAAGCAGGATTCGCCATGCCCTCTCCAATTACACTACACGATGTTCTGTAACCATCCAGTAATATCCATCTCCCTTATTGGATGCTGCGTTCTCTGAAGGACCTGTCCTTACTGTCCTTTTTATCCTCAGTGCCCAGCACAGTGCTAAAGTAATACAGTTGGAAGCAGATGAAAATGCCAGTTTCGTAGCTCAAAAACAGTTGAATGGTGGCAATTAATCCACAAACAAAAATGGAATGAAACGGATTCTCCTTATTTTAGTCCACGCTTTTGCTCAAAGGGAATAACAGAGTCCAACACTCCTAAAGGAAGAACTCTTTCAGAAACAGGAATATTGACCCACAGTTTTCACTGGGAGCTCCTCTAAGACCTTGGAATTCCTTATCCATCAGCTTCTCAAGTCCTCTCTAACTTCTTGTCTCCAGAGCCAACGCCTTTGTTGGGCTGGGAAAGTCTGTCTTGCTCTAGTAGGACAGCAGCCAGAGGCCGAGGGGCCTCCAGATGCAGACACGAACGTGCAGGGTGGGGTCCACGATAGAAGAGTAGCCAGGCCCAGCTGGAAGGCAGCCATGGGCGCTGCTGGAGCAGGAGGCTGCCGGATGTGGGGGAAGGAAGAAGCTCTCTCGTTGGTGAGCCCCACCGCTCTTCCACTGCCCAGGAGGTCAAGCAGATGTCATCAGAGGAATTTTTCCAGACTTGAATGGAAGCTCTAATAAGATTCTAACAGTAGACAGTGGGGAGGTCACAGTTTTGCCACTTTCTTTAGTCCTTTTTCTCTCTTTTAACCCGAACTTAGGAGCACCAGCAGCTGCCCTGGTTTCGTGTTAGGTTGTGCATCCCTCTGCAAGGCCCAGATCAGCAAGAAATGGTCACCAAAAGGACCAAGGCAACTTGCTGAACAGTGCTGTGCGCGCTGCTTGACTTGGTCCTGAGTGGGACTGAGACATGGCTTCAGCCCACCTGAGGGGAGAAGGTAGGGAATGCTGCTCAGTGGCCGGAAGAGTTCTGCCCCCATCGTGGCTTCCAAGTAGCTGCTGAGCCAGATCCAGAAAATGTGTTGCCTGTCTCTGTGTTTATGAATTATCCTTCCCCGAACAGAACAGCTGGGGCATTTGTTCTTCATTCTTTGACTACGGCTGGGCGTTCCAGCTTCTTGTTCTCCATAGTTTAACACACACAGCAATAAAACAGAGAGCCGTTTTCTGTGGTATTCAGCTAACAGCGCAGTATCTGGCAGCCTCTCCTCCTTCGCCAAAGCCATCCTTGGGAAAAGTTCTCATTCAAACACTCTAGGAATTGTTTTTAACCAGCAAGTCCCAAGGCTTAGACATTTGGGGGGCAATCTGGTTCTTATTTTAGCTGAAACTAGTTTATTCTCCTCAGAACAAAAGAATGCCAATAATTCAGCAGTCCTTTACACTCCACATCCCCAGCCAGAGTCTTCCTGAGCTCTGAGAAACAGCACGGTGTGGCTCAGGGAGATTAGAAAGAGAGAGAGGACCTGGTGGTTGGCGAGGCATCTGGCTTTAATTGGTCTCGTTCTTTATTCTATGGGACCATGCAGCCAGGAGTGCACCGAGGACCAAGTGAACCTCATGACCTAGAGCCTTTGGGGCCAGACATGCCCACAAAGGTGCGAGTCACACTCCAATGAGAACTGGGCTAGCAGGGGAGAGGGCTCTTTTTGTTAAAGACCAGGAACGCAATACTGGATCAAGGCCTACATGCAAAGGAGTCTTCCTGCAGAGCATCCCTATAGTCTGTTTTTCTTAGGAGATCACAGGCACCGAAGAGGACTGGTGATACCACACCCAGTGATTAACCCGATAACCACCTATAAAAGAGTAGGATACCCCAAGACTCCTGGATCCCATCACAAACCCAAATATGCCTGCCGTTTATAATTATATCTCAGTCTTTTGGAGGCTTTGGAAAGTCCTTATTTTTCTAGATGGAAGAACTTTTATTGTTTTAAGATGACTCTAGAAAAGATGACCCATGTGAGTCATTTCAGTTAGCCTCATCGTAACTCTCTCCAACTTTTTTCCTCCCCCCTTCTTCCCACCCTTCTTTTCTTCTTTCCCTTATTCAATTGGTCAACATATAATCACTGAGTATTTAGTCATGTACCTGGTTATCCTGGGGCACTGGAGAATATAGCGATGTATCTGTCAGGATGGGCTCTGTTATGTTGCAGTAACAAACAATCCCAAGAACATAATGTCTTAAAACAACAAAGACTTATTCTCCCCATGCTTCTTATCCATTGTGGATTGCAAAATGATATGTGAAAGCAGGAAAATAAAGGGGATATATTGATTATATCCTACATACCAATAAAATGTCAGCTCGTCTGCCCACACTATCTCATTTAATTTCTACAACAGCCATACAAGATGGGAAACTGAGCTCAGAGAAAAATTAGTAATGAACTCAAGTTGACATCTGCCCTATAGTAGATGCTCTATAAACATTAGCTGCTTTTACTGTCATTGTTAGTATATTATTATTATTACTGAAAAGGAGGGAGAGCGGTTGGGGGCAGTGTATTCCACACAGAATTCCAGGTGGAAAAGTATGTTCAAAGCAGGGAGGAAAGTTAGGAGTGCTCTAAAAATAGGAAAGAGCTCTCCTCTGGCAGAGAGCCTTGAACTCTTAGGAGGCCTGGGACCGCTCTGAGACTCTAATGAATATTATGGACCCACCCCCCCGAAACATGTACATACACACAAAGTTTGCACAAAAGCCCACCCAAGGATTCCAGAATAATAAATAATAATGGTGACCATATAATGCTGGCGCAGTTGTGTTCCAGGCTCTAGCCTAAGAACTTCACACAACTTATCTCATTTAATCCTTATAGCAACCCTAAGAGGTAGCTACTGCTATTATTTCCTCCTTTATAAACAAGGAAGCTGAGAGTGAGGAGTTAAATAACTTGCCAGAGGTCACACTAAAATGTGAGAGTAAAGTGACATTGCTGGGATTCAAACCAAGCTGGCTCTAGAGACTAAAGTACAGCCACCTACCACACCCTGCGGCCTCTCAAGACCCCGCCTCCTGGAGGGGTACTGAACACCCCACCGGCATCCAGAGGAGACACTTGCTCTTACAAGAGCAGACCCTTCGACCAATCAGTCAAGAGCAGGGGCTGCTTGTTCCTCTACCTGACGCCTGCAGACCAAGCCCTTTTCCCAGCATGACCACCAGAGTAAAAACCACTTGGGTCTACAGCCAAGCTGGTTGAGAAATGACCAGTTCCAGAGGTGTTACTGAGACCCAGGTAAGCCCTTTGAAATAATGAGCTGCCTCACTCAGGCAGAAACTCCCTCCCCACCCGTCTCCTCACCACCTTTCCTGCAAAAATTCCTTTTCCACCTCCGAGTATCAGCTGCATTGGTGGATTAAGCTCTTAGCTGCACTACTCCCTCAGGGATGCTACCAATCCTTCTCCATTAAGCCCAGCAGTGTAACAAAGAGGAGAGGCCACAAGCTGTGGGAAGGTCTCAACTAGCAGAGACAGGTAGCACACCCACAATTAATTACACACATTTACTGGAGAGCTGGTAAGCAATCAATGTCATCAATGATTTATTCCCTAATTTGCTTTGAGTATGCACCTCATAAATCCATAATAGAAAATGGCATTAAAGCACTGGTGTTAACTGTCAGCAAAAGGCAGGGTACCGATCCTTTTCATTAAAAGAGTGTGTGTGGTGAATACGTCCATGTGTTATATTAGATATGGTACATTTTTAAATTGCTTTTTCACATCAAAAGAAATGCTAGGAGTTTGGAAGAGGAAGAAGAACTGTAAATTCACAGTGAGCGGCCAAGAGTCCTGGCATTCCTGGGTAATGCCTGGAAATTTGACATGGAGCCTCATCCACGAGCATTCTGGGAATGGAGATAATGTTCTCTGGTTCCAGGCCAGGCTAAATGAGGCCAGGAAAAGAGCCATTGCTGACACTCCATCAGAGAGACATGGAACACAGCGAGATGCAGTATTGTATCTTTTTGGGTACCAGATCAAATTTATTCTATCTTTCCTAAGGAGGTATATATGGACTATGGAAATTAAGTGTTTATCCAAAATTAAGACAGTCAAGGTTAGTAATGCTATCCCCCTCCTTCAAAGTTCTGAGGATCAGATGTTTTTAGATAAGAAATCATCAAAAATTAATATTAAAACTCTATGTAATACAGATTAAATAATTCAATCTATTAAATATATTAAATCTAATTGCTATTTGCCTGGGTGAGGAAGAGAAGAAGCCATTACACCGTAGCATGAATTTCAATTTCAGTCTTGGCTGAAAATACCAGTTGTTAACAATGAATGGCACACAGAGAAAACACACTTTTACACCTGGTCTTAGCCAAATGGCCAAGAAACCATAGGAAATACACTTATAAGAGAGGAAACTGTTCCTTGTGTGTAGGGACACCCACGTCTCAAGGAGAATACAGACTGTTAGGCTTCTAGCCTAAAAGCCATGAGGCTCCCATGAGGTGGCAGCTGTGGGCGAAGAGGCATCAAGGGTGACTAGACAGGAGCACAGGCTCTGAGTCAGGCAGAAAGGGCTGAAATCCTGGCTCCACTAAACGCCTGCTTTGTGAGCTGGAGAAGAGCACTTCAATCTCTTAGTGTCTCTGTTTTTGTATCTGTAAAAAGGGCAGAATTCCCATAACTTACAGGAGGGTTGTAGGATTACAGAAGATGATGCATGTAAATCAATTAGCAGAGTCCCCTGGCCCATGGTAATGCTCCATAAACGGTGGAGAACAAAATACAACACAGCAAAACACACAAAAAACATAGCTGGGGGGCAGGGTAGGGAGAATAGATGTACATTACAGAGCCCTGCAGTGAGGTGATGAATGGGTGCAGTGTGCCTGAGGGTAGAGTAATTTACTAAAGCAGTGGGGTTGGAAGAAGGGAGAAAGAGGCTGGGGGAAGGAATGGAATTCCTGAGCAAAGGGCTGCATGATTTTGGGATGGTCACTTCCCATCTTGAGCTTCAATTCATAGGCAGTAAAATCGGAACTTTGGGCTGGATGACCTCTGGGTCCCTTGTCGGGACAGATGCTGCGTTTGGTTTCTTTGCTGCTCAGTGGTTGTAAAACGGAGGCCCTGGGGAGTATTGAACAACTAGCTACAGTTCTGTGTGTGCCCACGTGCCTGCAAGTGCACCTATGCTGTTCAGAATGTCAGGAAGAAATAGGCAAGGCAGGAGAAAGGGCTGGCAGGGTCTTTAACACCCACTCTGCCTCTGCTGACTCCTTATTCCTCTCCGCCTGCAAAGCCCTTTTTAGCCCTTGATCTCTCTCTCCCTGCAGAAATTCTTCCATATCTCCTTCAGGGTCTGAAGGAAAGGGCACCCTCCCTGGAAAGTCACTTATGTTTCTCTCAGATAGATGCAGTCTCTCCCTCAAGTCCCCCTGCAGCCTGCTGTGCTTCTCTGGTGCCGTTCACTGGATTTTGTTTCACAGCCCCTGCCCAGATGCCTCCTCATGGGTACGGCCTTATTCACCCCACCGCCCGCTCCATGACAAACCTGGGGCTCATGACCTCTCCCTGAAAAGCAGGGTGGTTAAGAGCTCTGGATAAGACAGCCTGGCTCCGTCACACCTACCTGGGTGATCTTGGGCAAGTTACTTAATTCCTCATGTGGCTCCTCACCTATAAAATGGAGATAATAATCCTCCCACTTTGCATCAGATCCCTGTCAATGAGCTCGTGGCAGCCTGTCCGTTCCTTTGTGGCACACACTACCAATGCAGTTAGGTCAATGGTTAGGTAATACGTGCTTGAATATCTGTCTTCTCTGTTAGAATACAAGCTCCACTGAGGCGGAGCCCACACCTGCATCATTCACTGCTTTATTTCAAGTTTCTAGAAGTTGGCTGAATGAGTGAAGGGATGAATGAACAAATGAGCATATGTATGAAAGAATTATATCCTTGTCATATTCTTCTACTAGATGGTTCATCCCTTGAGGAAAGCTTGCATTTTTCTCAACTTTATACACCTCACAAGTACCAAACATGAAATAGGTGTTGAACGTGAAGCTGACCTGAACTAAAGGGCCTGCTCTGTGGAGGGACGGGTACACTCTTGGGAGCAGTGAGAACTCTCCCCATAAATTCTCAGTGTCCTTCTGAAGTAGGCCAGTTTCTTCCTGCTGCTTTTGTTTCAGCTTCTCCACCTGTGAAAGCAGAGTAACTGGCCCATGACATGCAAACACTACATCACCAGACCTCAGGCTGTCAGCTTGGAACCCAGGGCAAACCTTATCCAGTTCCCATGACCTCATCAAACAAAATCATGGGGCAGGGTAGACCCCACCCTCACTCTAGCTCACTGGCATGAACACGCAGCAGACATCAGGGCAGGACCGTCCTTGCTTATTCAGTGGAATTGCAAGTCTCAGCCATGCTGATAGTGTTTTATAAAAGATATTTGTGTTGACTTACACGCCACTGCTTCAAGTAAACCCACTTTAGACACACTGAATCTGAGAATCTGCACTTAAAGTACATGGATTTAAAAATTTTTTTTTTTTAATTTTGGATCTGCCATATCCAAACATTTGCAAGTATGGTGGTATTTATTATCCTCTCATATAATTGTATAAAGCATTGAACCCGAGACCTGCAAAAAATCTAAAAGACCATATACACACAAAACTATAAATATATGCTTGTAGATACATTTTCATTGAGATATGCATTCACTGTCCACTCTGTATCAAACATGGTGCCCTGTGTGCCAAGGAGTACAAATACAAACATAGACCTGAGACAGACACAACTCCCAATGATGCTACTCATAAGCAGTGGAAGTGGTGACAAATAATAAAGTATCTTTGGATGCAAATAATAGGAAATGCTAATTCATACTGACTACGATAATTTGGAAATGCAGCAGCAAGTCCAAAGGCGGGATAGGTTTTAGAATTGGGTGACAATCCTGAACTTGTGGTTGACAATAACATCAAGTACCTAGATCCTTTCCACTTCTCTGCTCTGCATTTTCAATATTGCCTTCTTCCTCAGTTTAGGGAGTTACTTAATTCTTCTGTGCCAGTTCCAGATGTGACACCTGGACATGACAATTTCCAGAGGCAAAAATGAGGCTGTCTCTTCTGTTGCCTTATTTGCAGAAGAAAGGAGACCTTTCCCATAAAACCTCTCTCCCATCTCATTGTCCAGACCCAGGTGACATTCCCATCCCTACCCCAACCACTGGCAAATGCATCTGGGACCACCATGGTAAGGATTTATTCCTGAGGCTATCGATGTGGTCACTGTTCTCAGAAACATGAAACATGTGGGAGAGGCAGACACCAAAACATAACTGAGATTCTGGAACTCAGGAGAAACAGGATAGACGGCAGGAGGGCAACCAACAACATCTGCTAGAATATTTAATGTTAACTTGGCATTTGATGGTATTCAGATCCTTTTTATACACATGATCACTTGAATATAAACTCCATGAGCTCAGGGATCTCTTGTATGTTTTGTTCGAGAATGTATCACAAACACACCTGGCATATAGAAAATACTTAAGAAATATCTGTTGAATGAATGAAATATTGACCACATTATTGCACCCTCATTTTTCAAATGCAGAAACAAGTTGAGAGTGGTTATGTGGATCATCCAGTTACCTACCCAGCAAATGTCAAAAAAGAAGGATTTGAACTTGTATTTGCTAGACTTTAAATCCAGCGTTTATTTGAATCACTTTGGCTTAACTGCCTTATTTATTAGAGAGGTACAAAAACCGTGTTCTGGAATTCCCAAGGACATAGGTATTAATTCCTACTGGGAAAGTTAGGAGACTTCATGGAGAAAGCACATATAACTTCTATACAGAGTTCTAAATACACACATTCATACAGGTAATAACAAATACTTTTCTAGCTGGGATCAAGTCCAAAAGTCTAATTTTTCATGCAATAGTTACAAGCACATAACCTGTATATGATCATTAAAAAACCCACATTTTTTCTTTTAAAACCCTTGTGCTATTTTCAGCTACTGTGTTTAACAGCAACCCTCTGGGTTTTTATCAGCTTCTACCTTGATATGTCAACATTTACTCTAAGTTATAAAGTGAGATTGGAGAATGAAGCAGTGGAAAGGAGTAGAGGCCCAGGGGGGTGGGGGAAGAAGAGGATGCTTTTTTATACACAATAGAGACAGCCTCTCAGCTAATGTGATACTTGAGCAGACCTGAGGGAAACGAGAGTGTGAACCCAGCAGTCATCAGGGTGAAGAACATTCCAGAATGAGAGAACAGGAAGCACAAAATCCCTGAGACAGGGGAATGCTTAGTATGTTTGAGGGACCGTGAGGAGGTCAATGAGAGCAGAACAGGAGTGAGGGGCTAGAAGGGTAGCGGGATGTGAGGTCAGAAGTGTCCGGAGCGTGTTGATGAGGTTTGTAGCCTTGGCAGGCAAGGCCGTGGCAGGGGTGATGGAGGAGTATGATGCCCCCTCCAACCAGCCTCTCTGAACTCCATCTGGTGAAAGGACACATCAGCAAAGGCCGTCACATAACGTCCACAGGCACAGATGCTCGGCATCTGAGAGAAGCCGTGTGATGTAGCAGTTACAAGGCTGGATGGACCGGGGAGTCAAAAGGCCTGTGACAGAACCCAGGCTCTGTCAGGTGCTCACCGTCACATACTTTGTCCGTGGGCAAATGATGTAAGCTCTCGGAGTGTCAATATTTTCATCCTGAAATGTGACTGTCGTACCTACTACATATTGCCATGAGGACTAAGAGAAATGACGTGTGCAATGCAATTAAAACAGTGTCTACTACCAAACACAAAATAGCTAGCTAGTGGGAAGCAGCTGCATAGCACAGGGAGATCAGCTCGGTGCTTTGTGACCACCTAGAGGGGTGGGATAGGGAGGGTAGGAGGGAGGGAGACGCAAGAGGGAAGAGATACGGGGACATATGTATATGTGTAACCGATTCACTTTGTTATAAAGCAGAAACTAACACACCATTGTAAAGCAATTACACTCCAATAACGATGTTTAAAAAAAACCACCAACAACAGTGTCTGGCACGCAGCAGATGTTCAATTAAAGCTCACCTTTGTTATTACCACCGTTACTCCTGGTACTATTCACTGGTGTCCATGCAGCATGGCAGAAAGACTCACTAGGTTAGGCTCTTCCCAAGTCGGGCTAACTATTCAAAACTGAAAGGAGGCTTCCAGAAACACAAGCCACTTGCACCTGCAGAAAGAGCAATGCTGTCCCTTAGTGAAAGGCAGGCAGCCGCACAGGGCGACTGAGAAGCTGGCATCCCTGCATGTGAGTGAGGCCTGAGGAGCAGGGGAGGAAGAACAAAGCACCCTCTCTGACAGCGCCACGACACTCCCTGGGATTCCACACCTAATAAGCTCTTCAGGGCGCTCTCTCAGCTTCTCGGGCGCAGGCTGTTTCCCCTGCGTGTTCTCTGAAGAGCCAGATGTGACTCATCCAGACCGCACACCTGGGCCTGTGGTTTGGGCCGCGGCAGAGGGCAAAGGAGAAGGGAGCTACCGTAAGGCCAGGGATGCACGCGGGAAACCCTGGAGTGGGAGACCCCAAGGCTGCCTGCCTGCAAAGCCTTGCCTCCCTACACTGTCTCCAGTAACATGAAGGGGTCCGTTTGTCCTTCTTAAGCTGGGTCCAAAGAGCTTCACCTGGGATGAGGGAAGATGGCTATGTGCTGGAGCCACTGGGGTGTCAGGCGGGAGGGAAGGGAGGATGGGGCAGGGATGTAAAACACACAGGAGGTGCTGAAGGGTGGCTGTTTCGTGTTGGGGCAACACCGAGGCAGAGAAAGGCGTCTCGTTCTACTTGCTGGTCTCAGGCACTTCCTTTCTGACCAAAACAAGGGAAAGCAACATATTTTATTGCTGTTGCACGATACAGTCTAAAAACACATCTCTTGGGCAGTCTTTTATTAAAACTTTATTGTGCATCTCCCCAGCCAGGACCCCTGCTCTTGCTACAAAAAGGCTCAGCCCTGCCCTGGTCCCAAGCCAACCCTGACTTCCGGTGGCTTCCTTTTAATGCATTTAAAGAAATATGTGAGACCTCCTGTGACCGGCTGGCACAGGGTTGGGCAGCAGAGTGCAAAGGTGCAGAAGACGGCCTCCACTTCCACATCTCGTAGTCCAGCCCCACTCCCCACATACACATACCCCCCGCCTCAGGCCAGTGGGCTTCTTCTTAAGCTCTGGGTTCAACCTCAGCGTTTCGGCTTGCCAGCTGTGGGACCTCAGGCAGGAAATGTATTCTCTTAGAAACTGCTTTCTCATTTGCAAAATGGGAATAATCACTCCCATCCTGCCCACCTCATCATGGTAGCTGTGTAGCCTTGAGACAACAGTCGCAGAAGACTTGGAAGAAATGAAACATTATATAAAATGTGGACACCAAAAAGGGCTTAAAACTCCTCAATCGGCATAAACAGCAAACATGCGGGGCTTTAGGCGTGACACGATACCTCCCAGAAGGCATCACTGGTGGAGGCTCTATAAGCCTGCAGGGTCCTTATCAGCTTTATTCCAAGGCTGATGAAATTCCCTGGCCACATGTAAGGATCTAAGAGACCACCCAGAACCAAAGCAAGTAGACCCAAACACCTACACAGCTTCCTTCCTGGCTCTCCTCGAGTGACTTGTTTTTACTGGAACCTAGTTTCCTCTTCCTGTCTGGGAAACTCTGTTTACGACATCTAGCTCTGTAAGGAAAGCAAAGAAGAAAACTCTTTCCACCAACCAGCCTTGGAATTTCACCAGGTTACCCTTCTAACCTGAACCAAAATAGGCCATGACTCATCACTTGTGCTTGGGGGACCCCATTTCCCATTTATCTTCCCAGGAGATCACATCCTGCATGATTATCAGTAAAAAGCAAGCTGCAGGGACGCCTCCGTGGGAAAAAAAATTAGGAAAATAGTTCACTTTTGGAAACTCCATCTTCACCGCACTTCCTTACAATATCCAAGCTCCCTGCAGGCAATTCTCCATCATCTTATCCTTGTCTAATCCTTTAGCACTCTCCTATCGACTGAAAAAAATGCACTTGAGGGTCGTGAATATTTTATTTGGGGCAAAATGAGGACTATAGTCCAGGAGACAGCATTTCAGAGAGCTCTGAGAAATTGCTCCGAAGAGGTGGGGGTCAGGTCAGTATACATGTGATTTTGGTGAAGGCGGAGCACATGCAATCAGGCACACATTCTTCGCAGAAGGTTTCTGCTACTCTCGCGAAGGTTACTGCTAGTCACGAGGCGCAACGTCACCATGAAGGATTTTAGTGCTTTTCTAGATATGAGGAGATGCAAGAATTGGGCTCATAAAATCTTCTGAAAATATCTGACCATCTGATGACCTGTTCTGCCAGTTTTTCCCAGAGCACAGAGGACCTCATTTCTGCTCTCCACCCTGAGCTCCTTTCAGGGGGTGTTGATGGTCAGCAGCTGCAGCGGCTCATGATTTGATCCTTGTAGAGGTAGCTGGCAAGTGCCAGTTTGTAGGTGACACTCCCCACTGCTGTCTGCTCATCCAAGTCTAACTGTCCTTCAACGCTCACTCCTTCACCTCAAGTCGACAGATTCTTGGCTGCTTGACCCTGGACACAGCTCTTCGAATTTTAGCTTCCTGGCCTGTAATAATGGCCGTCATAGATGACAGTGAGAGAGCACTTTGCATTTGCCACAGATTAGTTCATTTCATCCTCCAAAGAAGCCTGTGAGGAGGAAGCTATTACTATCTTCATTCTGCAGATGGAAACCGAGTCACAAGAAGGTAAGTGGTTTGCCCAAGGTTAACACACAAGGGTCAGAGCCAGGATCTAAGTGGGCGGTCTGGCCCATGTTTTTAACCAATACACTGTAGCCACCCACCCGATCTGCCAGCATGTTTTGAGGGTTACAAGAGACAGCTGGAAAATAGCAGGCATTTAATAAAACATTGTTACGTTATTGGATGAAAACACATGTCAAAGTACCCGTCTTAGTTCCTGGTCCGTAACAGGCCTTCCAATTGTGTTCGTTCGCTTCCCTTCCTCCCTCTTCCAAAGCAACTCTTCTGACCATGATCTTCCCCTCGGTAGCCCAGACGTGCCATTTGAAGGTTACTCCAGAGAGAGTTACAGTGCTTGACAAACTCTTCCAGGAAACAGAGTCTTCTGAATAATGTGAATCATTGAGGTGGGATCTGCCACGTTCTAGTTGGTGCTTTCATTCAAAGGCATTCAGCCACGGGCACAGGCGCCATGAGCACAACACAGAGTTTCTATAACCGTTTCCATGAAACCATGATTCTTGGTGAGAAAGCAGGGTTGTTATTTTCCATGAGGGGACTCTCAATGGAGTAAGATTCCTGCCCTTCCCCGTCATGCTCTCCTGTCTCACTTCGCACCAAGGAGGAGGACAGGTCTACCTAATGATGAGCCTGAGAGGAGAAACTGGGCATGCTCCTCTCAGCCTCTTAGGATTCTCTATTCTGATCTGCCTGCAGAGAGAATACATTCTGGTCTCCTTGGCATCCTGGGGAAAGAGGGCTCCGAAGAGGTAGGGGGGAAGAGAGTGACTACTGGTAAGTATCTAATTCAGGGGGAGTACTGAGTTCCTGCTGTGTCTCTATATCTAGGCAGAACCAGTCCAAGTTGATCAGTAATAAAAATGTATGTTGATCTCCGTGGTAGACATTAATGCTGTTTGCCAAATAGTTTCTCTTCTCCCCCTTCTGGGAAGAGGCTTGGAGGACACGTCAAGGATCTCTTTACATAGGCTGGGTCACGTGACTGGATGTGGCCAATATTTGGGCAGTAAAAGTGACATGTGTCAGGTGTGGGATAAGTATTTAAAAGTCAGTGTAGACTTCTGGTTTCTGGTCTGGTGTGTAAGGAACTTAGAAGTCTTCTGTCCATCTAACAATCAATAAACACCTGAACAAACTGAAACAATCAACAACTCTTCTTAGATCTGTCAGAGAAGGGAAGTCACAGGGCAAACGGCTGCTTCCAAAATTAGAGACAGACAGGTGGATATAGAGAATCACAATTTGCTGGAGAAGAAACTTCCATGGGAAACAGTGCGAAAACTTGAACTGTAATTGAGGAACTGCCGGAGGCTTAGTACAGACCCCACCCCAAGAGAAGGAATTCCAGGGGAACTCACTCACAGGAGCACCTCACCCTTCTGTGAGTTTTACCTCCAGGAACTCTGTTTGGTCCTCCCAGTGAATATTGGAGAAAATTTCTTGCTTCCAGCAGGGGGAGGAAAAAAGGAACCATTGTGAATATGCCAGAACATTTGTTGTTCTTAACAAGGTCTGCCCTCAGGAAAAACTATTTACCATTGCCTCACCGGCTATGGTTAGAGCAAAGCCTAGCCTACCTGGGGCGAGGGAATACTCAACTCCAGCCCCCTCCTTCCCTCTAGTCCCACCTAAGGAGGAAAAACTGAGAAGCACTGGTGAGATTCACAGTCCAGTGGCACAAGGTCACCAAACGACTGAGACTTAATCCGCGGGCTATAGAATGATCACCCTCTCTCCTCTCCCCATGCCCTGCCGCTACATCATTAAATGCACTACCTACCGCATTTAGTTCCTTCCACCTAGTACATTATGTCTGCATTTCAACAGAAAATTATAAGACATTCTAAAAGGCATCAAAATGAGCCAAAAAAAAAAAAGCAAAACACACAGTTTGAAGGGACTGACCAAGCATCAGAACCAGAGTCAAATAGGTCATGGGTGTCGGAATTATCAGACCAGGAATTTGAAACAATTTTGATTAATATGCTGAAAGGTCTAATGGATAAAGTACCTGTTAGTCCATCATGACCAGAGGTAGAAGTTCTACCACTGCTATTTCACTTTTTTTGTCACACAATTAGCAGCTGGGCTGCCCTCACTACAAACAAGCTATTTTTGGTGTGAGAGTCACAGCTATGAACCACATGGGGACCCTGGTTTCTCATGTATCATCAACAATTCACATTTCATATGTTCTTGGACACGTGTGTCATGGCGGAAGCTGCAGGCCAAATGCACTGATAGCAAGATACCCTCTAATAACTAGGGGTTACGAAATGAGGTCTGACACAGTTTGCTCACAGCACGTGTATTTAGCCTTTGCTTCTATTACATCAGTGGCTGTGTGTGTGTGTGTGTGTGTGTACACATGCATGTAAGGGCTTTGAGGTGAGTGGCAGGAAGTCAATGTACACTACTTACCATTTTGTAACCTACTTTGTGTCATGTGCCAAATAACTTAAAATACATGATGACTGCTAATTTTGACGATGACCGTGAAAAAGAAATGCAATTCTCATGCTTCTTTTACAGAAACTGAGTTCAATGGCAAGTCCCTCAAGGCCATGCAGTGGATCTGTGATGAAGCCGAGTTTTGAGCACATTATCTGTCCCTCTTCAAAGCTGCATGTACTTAACCAACACGTTCTCCTGGCTTTTAATATTTCACTTCCTGCTCTGCCTGGAAAGATGGTCAACACATGGCTGGGCCTCAATAAATACTTTTGCATTAACTGAATCTTAAGATAGATTACTATCAAAACTAGCTGTGTCCCCAGCACTTACCTCCATCGCAGTGCCTAGCACATAGTAAATGTTTAATAAATAATTTTTGCTTTAATATGCATTATTACATCTAAATAGGACATAGTGCTATAGAGTGTGATGACATGCTTAATAATGGGTAGCATTTTATATGTCTATTTGCAAGCCTTATTTGTCTATTTTAATATAGTGTGATGTTTTCATAACGAAAGATAAAGCACAGCTGAATGGAAAAGAATACTTCCTTTGACCAATTCTTTCTTCTGAACCGAGGAAGCCTAATTACTCAGCCTAGGAGGCGCTAACTTCAGTAATACCTACTACCTCCTTGCACAGATAGAACATACAAACATTTTGAGAAAACGAACAGCCTAGGGCAAGGAGAAGGGAGAGGAAAGAGAATCTTGTTTTTCCAACTTCGGTGTCCATTGACTTTATCCTGTCAAGAACATTTGGATGGTTTTATGGCGAACTAACGCTGTCCCACTCTTAATCTATATCTGTTCCTGGAGGTTGGCCCCATCCTCACTCACCACCACCCCCAAGTTCCAGGAGTGGGCATATGACCTCCACCTGACCTTCTGATCTACTACCCAGCTTTATGACACAGTGATTTTTTCTGTACCTAATTTGTTCCGTTTTATGTTTATCAGAGCTAGCTCAATGTGGTTTAATTCAAGGACCTTCAATGGAAACACTGAGAAAGGAAAGTTTTCTTTTCTCTGGACTAGAACCTTGCAGGAGAAGCCTGGAGATGCTGACAGCCACCTCATCACACCAGGATGGAAATGGACTGAGAATGTCACTGATGCATTTCTAGTGATTACATTTAGGCCTGTAGAACCAGCCTCTCTTGAACCAAAATCTACTCAAACTCATACAGGTAGCCGGACAAATTCCCTTTTACGCTCAAGCCAGTTTGAGTTTCTATCATTTGCAACCCAAGAATTCTAAGAGGAAGGGGACCAAACAGTTTCTGTGTCCCACTTGCCTGGGGAGGGAGTATCACTTCACTTAATTGCAGGAAGTATGTATTAGTCTTCCCCATGTGATAAATAGGCAAACAAAGACCCAGAGAAGTTAAGAAACTAGGCACACACGACTAGGAAGTAGTTGAAGTTGGATCTACTCCTATCTCTTTCTACCTCTAAAAACCTAGGTCCTTTCCACTACTGAACGCAACAGGAGCAAATTTCTATGAAAAATTACCCTTTCTGGTGGGATGTGTAGAAAGCACACTAAAGAAGAGAGACCGATGCCAGCTTTTTTTTTGTTTTTCTGGGGAGCCTGGCTCACCATACCTCTCCTATGACTCTGAGCACTTTGCTTCTCTGAATCTCAGGAAGTTTTTTGTTTTTGTTTTTTGGTCTGTAAAACCATGGGGTTTAGATAACCATGGGCCTAGATACTCATGATCCAAGTTCTTTCCATCCCTAAAAATGTAAAATGTCAATTCTTGACTGTTTTCTTAAAATTCCCAAGTTAGGTGATAGAAGAACCAGACGTTGAAGCAAGCCAATAGGCGAAGGTTCCCTCTGTGAACCTTTTCTCCTAATTTGGGCAAATGGCTGAGGTATGTGTAATTAAAACTGCAGAAATAACAAGCTTCCGGCCAACTTCTGCCCTCACTTAACCATACTCTCGGGGGTTGATTCGGGGGAGGGGGGCAGCGGATGTTGAACCCAGGGTGGAATTTGGCTTGATATGTGGATTCTTATAATTTCCAAATGATGTCAGTGCACTTATTTGAGAGACGGAGAAAGTGCTGAGTTTAGTCTATTTACCTCCATAAAGAAAAACTGGAAACCGCTGGGCTAGGGCCAGTGTCGACCAATGTTATAAAGCTAAGAACACTCTTGGCAGGGCAAAGTCATTCGGGGACGATCGTACCCAATTCATGTCGATTTATGGTTGCAGCCTTTCTTTCTGATTATAGTTTGTTCTAAGATAGGGAATACCAGCCCTGTTCTTGTCAACTGGCTCAGAGAAAATGAATCTGCTAAAAAGTTTTGTCATCCGTTGATCCCAGAACCACTGAGGTTATAGAAATTTCAACAGCAGCTAAGAGAGGCCAGAGTTACGTACTCATTCAACAGAAAGACAGCAAGCTATTGAAAAAATCTGTCTAGTTAATGCAACTCAAAATAGAGTTTTGGTTCTAATTAGCCAGATCATGTCTTTGCATTCCTGTGTCCTTTCGCCTTTGAGTTGCCCTCTACTAGGAGTTCTAGGCAGATCTTGGATGATATTAAGATGGTATATATCCAGGGGACCCAAGAATTCCAACCTTCTATCTTGCTCACCCATCCCGTCCCCCAGGGATTTCCTAAGGTGATAAAGTATGGTCAGGGTAGAGTAGGATGCATGAGGTAGGTGGCCTAGGTTTAAATCTTGCTCACTCACCAGTGAGAAAACGTCAGGCAACTTTTTCACCTAGGAAAAAAAATGGATAATAATAGTACCTTCTCGCAGGGTTGTTACGAAAATAAAATGAACTACTTTATTCAAAACACTCGCTGTGTGGCACCTAGTATGCACTCAATAAATGCTAGCTATTGGTCCTGAAGGTGCTATACACACAGGAAACAAGACCAGATGTATACAAGGTAAAACTTCATTTTTATTGGGATCAGTATCTGATGCTCCAGCATGTGGCACTCTGGTAAGCAAACTGGTCTAATTGCTTACAAAGGCTCCTGCCTCCCAACTGCAACTTTTGGGTATTATGGGTATTAATCACCTTCTGGATGGGCCGGATGATCCAGGGGACCAGGGTTTTCGTGACAACTTTTAGGAAGGCATGCCAAGAAAACAAAAGGCAGGATACGGTAGTCAGACACTGAGGGATCTGGGCTCAGCTTAGGGATATCACAGCGAAACAGCAGCAGGCAGCAGCAAAGGGAGGAGAAAACTACTTGACATTTAAAATATAATGACCAGGTTCATCAGCAGACACAGCCTGGGCAATGTCCCAGAATTCGGCCCATCCGATAAGCAGCTCCTCATCTGGAGGAGAGCGGGGCAGAGGCAGGAAAGGAAACAGAAGGGGACTTAGACAGCCTCCCCCACTCCCAACCCCCTTACTTCAGTGATCCTCAAAACGCAGTGGCTGAACCATCACATCAGACTCACCTGGGATGTTTGCTACACGCAGATTCCTGGACTCCAGGCAAATATACTGCGATGGTTAATTTTATATGTCAACTTGACTGGGCCATGGGATGCCCAGATATCTGGTTGAACATTCTTTCTGGGTATGTTTTGTGAGGATGTTTCTAGAAGAGATTAGCATTTGAATCAGCAGGCTGAGTAAAGCCGATGGCCCTCCCCAGTATTGGAGGGGGGCATCATCCAATCAATCCACTGAGGTCCTGAATCGAACAAAAAGGTGGAGGAAGAGAGAATTCTCTTTCTCTGCCTGACTGAAACATCTCTCTGAGCTGGGACATCAGACTGGGATTTACACTCTTGGCACCCCTGGTTCTTAGGCCTTCGGAGTAAGACTGGAACTGAAATACCAGCTTCCTGGGGCTCCAGCTGGTAGATGGTAAATTGTGGGACCTCTCAGCCTCCATGATCATGTGAGCCAGTTCCTCATAATATCTCTGTTTATATAGAGACAGATACATAAACAGCTATACAAATATATTTTTTCTATCTGTCTACATCTATATCTATATCTCATCAGTTATATTTCTCTGGAGAACCCTGACTAATACACATACTAAAACTGAATCTTTTGGGGTGAGGATCAAAACTCTGTATCTGACAAGTTTCCCAGATGAACTGAAGTTTAAGAATCAATTATCTGTTTCACTGTGAAGTCATCAAAGAGTGGAGGTGGTATCGTAAAATGCTTTTAAGTAGTCCTATTTTTGCAGGAGAGATAATTTATTATGAGGGAGGAGCCATAAGGCCTGGCAGCCACTCCCTACACTCAGGATGGAAATAGCACTTGGCCAGCTGGTTTGGGTTCTGGTCTCCATCAAGAGCTCAGCCGTTCATCACAGGGCTTGCCTGCATCTCTCTTTCCTCCTCTGTCTATATAGGAAAGGAGCTCTCCCTTGCTTTCTTCATAGGGTTCTTGTGAACACTGAAGAAGCTGACGTGTGAAAACCTTTTAAAACTTACATAACCCAAGGAATTATGTATTCCTGTGAACTCAGGAATAACCGCCCTTTCCGCTTCCCCAACAGTTGTGGGGAATCAGGGGTTTGTGTTTTCCTCCACAAAGATCATGTTCACCAGAAAATTACAGACTTCATTTTATTCAACTTGCGGATTCAGTCACAGAATGGATGCCTGTAACTCATGGCAAAGTACCCCACTATTTCAGGCAAAAACTTTAAAAAAAAATCTATCTTCTCTCACTAATATCATTAAATAGATACCGCACTGGAACTCTACTGACGGCTCCCTTGAGCCCCAGGTCTGGATGCCCAGCTGTGTCCTTGGTCTCTCCCTCTGGATAGGCCTCTGCTAAAGCCACAGCCTCTCTGTGTGTCCCAGACTGAACTTCTCACTTTCCATCCTGAATAGATTCCTCCTCTGGACTTTCTCATTCCCATTCATGGCTTCGCTGTCCTCCCAGCACCTCCAACTGAAGAGCCTGGAGTCTACTTGGACCTCTCCACCACTGGTCACTCTCCAAGAGAGTTTCTTGCTCACCGATTTCTTTCTCGAAACTCCCTATCCCTGCCCTCATTCTAGCCCCCATCTATCACCACTTTGGCTCAGACTCATGGCTGTGTAGTAGTAAAACTGTTGTAAGATAAAGTGTAGAGAGTCAGCCCAGAGCAGCCATTCTTAAATAAGTGAACATGACAATAAGACAAAAGACATCACTTATGCTGACACATATGTGTTCGTTGGTTGACAAGACCCAGGAGAAGATTTTGGAGGTTTTCCCCCTATGGAACCTCTGCTTTCGAACATAACTAGGGAAGCTTCTAGCTGAAACGAGAGCAGCATCTCTCCTGGGAACACTGAGATACACAGAATGATTCTGCTTGTTTAATCTCACCATTGTTGGATCCTTTCCTGAAAATAAACTACATTCCATGGAGATTTGGGGGTTATATTTTTGTCCCACAACAACAACCCCCTAAGGATGCAGGGCAGGAAGCTGGAAGGAGCTGGTTCACAATGGAATCCCTGAAACATTATGATGGCCCTGGCCTGCCGCCCTCTGGACTTCTGGTTGTGTAAGATGAATAACTCCCTTCAAGCCATCACTAGTCAACCTTTTTGTTGTCTGTGATCAAATGTAAGAGTGAAAAGACGGAGCTGGAACTTAAGCCCGAGTCTACCTGAGGCCAGCACCTGTTCTCTTAACCGCTACTCTCTACTGTGGTTTATCCAAGGCAAGAGCTGTACAAATGGAGAAGAAATGAGATGTCCTAACATGGCCAGAGAAGGCTTAGCTGACAGCTGGTATCCTGCTTCGAGATTCCAACCTGGATGACCATTCTGAGAGGTCCCATCCATAGCTAGTCAACGCCAACTTTACAGCCATGTTGAGCACGCTACGAGCTAATTTGGTCGTGTCTTAGGGATGGGGTTGGAGTATGACACCGATTTGGTTTTCAAAACTTTGCCAGGGGCCATTCCTTTCCTTTGACTGTTCCCCAGGCCTTCAAACCTGCACCTCTGCCTCAGGAAATTTTATGAAATCAGGATCTCAGTAACTGAAGGCATGGTCTCCATCAACATTTGAATCAGATGGTCCTTCCACTCTGGGTGATAGAAAGGAATTCTCTTTGCTTTGTGTCCTAGGAAATAAGAGGCCCTCATCTAATTGGATCTGTATCTGAATCCTGCAGCCTGGCACCAAACAGGAAACATGGATGAAAATAAAAAATTATGGTGGGCAGTTTCCTACTAATCAGACAGGGCGTGCCTAAGGAGTCAGAATGAAAGAAAATATCATGGCAGAAAAAAGGAGGCTGGGAGAGCTGGAGAGAGGAGCCAGATGACTGATGGCAAAGGAATGCAGCGTCAGCTTTTATCAGGTTTGACATAGCATCCGGCCTCGCTGCAGGTCTCATTCTCAAGTGTTTACATTTGTCACATCTCTTTTCCTTCCAAACAAAAGATGCTTGACAGTCTGAATGGGTAATTTGTAAGGTGCCAGAGTTCCTCAGCCATCCGTGCATATACATTTTGGGATGAGGAGAGGGCAAGTGGAGGGCAGCAGCTACATTTTGGAAGCAATGAGGCTGTGATACCACTAAAACCTGCCTAGCGCAAGAATAACATACTGGGAGCCATTCTCCCCATCGTGCAAAACTTAATTAATGACTCTCTCACGCACTTCAGAGGCCCGTGTGCACCAAGCCCAAGACTTCAAGAATGAGTGGTAAAGCAGATCTGCAGGAAAATTTAGTGATTTTGACTTTCTGCCCAGGCTAATAAACTTCTTCGTGTTTGCAAAACTCTCATTTCAGGTTTGGTTGTCCGGGCCTTACCTATTACATGAAAAATAGGTTGACATTTCTCCCCTCAGGTGTTTAGAGCAATTAGGGATTTGTCTCCATCTCTGCAACAGAACTAAGAGCAGGTATGTGTGTGGGTGGTGTGAGCATGGGGTACAAGGCTCCCCTGAACCTTGCAGTCTTGACTGGAGTTTTGGCCACAATAGCTGGACCTGAGCCAATTTATTTCAGCTTTGCAAATAACCTCAAACGGTTGATCAGCTACTTGTTTGTTTTAATCACACTCACCATCAGAACACCAAACCCCCTCAGCTCAGCCAATCAGCATATTTATTGGAGTTACTGTTCCGAGCAGACACAAGACATGACTAAGACAGGACCCAGGTCTTCAAGGGATGACAGTAGAGATAAGGAGAAAAACAGGAATGCAGTTTTCTGTGTAAGAGCATTTGTGAAGTTTTCTTGGAAACGACTCTAACTCATACCAGATTCACAAAAGGATCTGGGCTACAGTAAAATGTTATAAGAGAGAGCACTGCTAGTAGGCTCTGGAGATACCCGGGGTACTTGGGCCAGGGAGTGACTCTCCATGAACCTTGGTTTCCTCATTTGTGAAATGGAGATGACATCGTGGGCCTGGTATAAGGATTAACTAAAATAATATATAAGAGCATTTCGCATGGTGGCTGGCACACAGCAGGGCATCAATACATGTTAGCTCTCATGAGGGAGGAGAAGGAGGAGGAGGGAGAAGAGGAAGAAAAAGAAAGAGAAGAATGAGGAAAAAAAGGGAAAAGGGCTTCCCTGGTGGCGCAGTGGTTGAAAGTCTGCCTGCCGATGCAGGGACACGGGTTTGTGCCCCGGTCCGGGAAGATCCCACATGCCGCGGAGCGGCTGGGCCCGTGAGCCATGGCCGCTGAGCCTGCGCGTCCGGAGCCTGTGCTCCGCAATGGGAGAGGCCACAACAGTGAGAGGCCCGCGTACTGCCAAAAAAAAAAAAAAAAAAAGGGGAAAAGAAAGCAATGGTGTAGGGAATTTTCTAAGAAAGTACCACACTTCGTGAGCCCCAAGAGCTCTGGGGCTGGGGAAGTCAAGGAATGCTGCTTAGAAAAAGGAAGACAGTATTTGGCCCTTGAAGAGCAAAAAGTATTCAAACTGAGAGAACTGGTGAGTGTTAGGGTTAGAGCCAGAGTGGCTCTACAAGGTTAAGGAAGAGGATAGAAATAGGGTTGAGGGTAAGTTAAGGTTTTGTCTTAATGTTAAATATCTAGGCTGAGGAAACTAAAACTGTAGCACAGAGAATTAGCTGAGTCCAGCCCAGGAGACAGTGGCAAGGAGAACTGGCCAGGCCAGATGGTCCGTGTTGCCTAAAAGTGGGTGACAAGTTAGGCAGAGAGAGTCCTGGAGCAAGGCAAGCAGTTTCTCTGGAGTGTTGTTACAGCAGTTCCATCAGTCCACCTGCCTTTTCACACAGGTCTGCACGAGCCCATCCAGGTGAATGCCATGAACTCATCAACAAGGGCCATGCTGCATGCATCTCAGGCTCCCCAGCTCTCAGCCCAGTGTTCCACACACAGCAGCTGCCAATAAATACTTGCCCGAAGTCCAAGCTAAAGAAAAGTCTCTTAGAAACACAGAAGGGAAAAAGATCACTCTGCAGCCGCAGCCCGTCCAGTTCTCCTGCACGTGTCACCCTCTGTTCCGCCATAACGCCAGATTCTCCATTGCTCTTGACTTTGCTTTGTGACATTTTCACCCAGAGAAGAGAAGAGAGGTTAAGGGTATGCCATCTCTTCCAAATCTTCTACTTCCGCTGCTAAAAACCACTTTTGACACAGGTTGATATAGAAAGGAACAAAGAAATGATCATCTTTCGAATACAAGCTGTGCTATCTCTGCAGGTATGACTTATGGTTAAGTCTTTAAAACTCTCTAAGCCAGGCTTTCCTCATGGGTAAATGTTGTGTTAATGACGACTTTATCAGGCTGCAGTGAATTTCAGACAGTTACGATTTCTGGTGGTTTTCATCCATTCCTAAAGACCTGCATCCTTTTCTTTTCTTCCTGGGAATCCTTTTCCTTCAGACTGAAGAACTTCATTTTGCATTTCTTGTGATGCAGGTCTGGTGGCAGTGACTTTGCTTAGCTTATCTTTATCTGAATATGTCTTTATTCTGCTTACATTACTCTGAAGGATATATTTGCTGGATATAGAATTCTAGATTGACAGATCTTTTTTCTTTTAGCACAGTAAAAATGTTCTTGCACTGTCTTCTGGCTGCCACAGTTTCTGATGAGAAGGCAGCAGTCACATGAAACATTTTCTCACCTGTGTAACATGTCAGGTTTTTTTTCTCTGACTGATTTTAAGATTTCTTCTTTATCTTTGCTTTCCGATTGTTTGACAGTAATGTTATCTAGATGCAGTGTTCATTGTTTTTATCCTGTTTCAGTTTGCTGAGCTTCCTCCCAGAATGTAAGGTACATCAGGGCAGGGATCTTGTCTGTTATTTTCATTGTTGCGTCCCTAGTGCCTAGAAAAAAGCCTGGTTTTGCATCATGAGGTTCAGAGAGGTGTACCTTTCCCAAGCTGAGCAGCCATTAGGTTTCAGGAGTCAGAATTTGGAGCCGTTTCCCTTTGACTCCCTGCTTGTATTTCTACTCTACACGAAGGCAGGCCAATCACACATTGTGTTTCTCATATTAGTAGATGTGTCCTCTCCACAGCTGATACCTTCCAGTCAGGAAGTTTGCACCATTCTCTCCCTTAGCCTACTTCCCTTGGAAACAGGACCTGACTTCAAAGTATTTAATGTGCATTGAATTAACAGTAGCCTTAAAATGAGATGCGCTATCTGCTCTCTATATGAAAATATTAGATCCTGTAAAAGGGACCTAGCATGAAAGAAATCCTAGTCTAATGGAACTTCACTATGAAAACCAGCAGAGCAAAAAGTTTTAAAACCGTGTTAAAATTTATTTCTTCAGTTACCAAAAGGTAAAATAAACCTATACAGAGCCATTTTTATTTGTATCAGAATGCTCTTAGTAAACACCAATTTATAACAATTCTCCAGATAAATTAAATGAGACCACCTCGAAGATCTTTCACATGAAAACACCAAGTACAAAGAGGTAACTGAAACAAACTCATGGAATAATACATTTCTGAAACCCTGCACAAATTTTCCAAATGCACTCACATGCATTGTTTCATTTGATCTTCTGACATTTTTTGTGAGGAATATGTGCTATTATTATTATTAAATCTACCTTTTATATTTAAAGCTTGGGGAAGTTATTACTAGCACATGGAAGAGCTAAGATTTAGATTCAGATCAAATCCTATTTTCTTAGGGTTGACCAGGCTGCTTGAAGCAGTTGTACACAGATAAGGTAAAATATTTACTTCAGCTATGACTAGAGTGAGTAATTTGAGTATCATATGGGGGGAGTGCTATTTACATAAGGTGAGACTGAGTTGATTGGGAATGTGTGTGTGTGCGCGCAGTGTTTATATATGATATATATACACGTACTCATGCATATATTTTTATATATATACACATACATACACTATATACACACACATACATATACAGTTAGGAAAATCTTAAGCATGAAAATATCATAAGCCAATTGAATGGAGAAGAGATGAGTGGGAAGACTTTGGGAGAAGAATCAGAGAGCAAAAAAGGAAAGATTAGAAGAAGTAAGAACGGAGAAATGGTCCCTGCTGCCAGTCAGTCCACTCAACGGGGATGTAAAAGGTCCAGCACTCAAGGCAACCATTTCTTCCACACCGATGGCTGACCTCACTCACTGATCATGGCACTCCTTCCACTGAGCTTGGATACAACCGCAGTTCTCCCCGAAAATGTGCTCCACGCAGCCATCGCCAATAGATCAGAGCCAGCACCAACACTGCCTTAGGAAACATTGCCTGACTTTACTCTCAGCAGTACTTTTAACTCAACACAGTAAACTATGAGGACCTCCCACTTAGATTCATCCATTCCATCAACCACTGAGTAGTCAGTATGCTCTCCTGCAGCTAGTTCCTCCTTCTTGGGGTCTTAACTTAGATGCTGTCCTCAGGGAAACTTCCTCATGGACCCTATGTATAATACAGTAAAATACATAATATGATATATTCTCATTTCTTTATCTCAGCACCCTGTTTGCTTCCTTCATAGCATTTATTTATTTGGTCACCATGCTTTCCATCTCCATCACTATACTGAAAAGGAGGGCATGTCTGCTGCATTCTCCCTTGTATCTCTAGCACAGTGTACTTGTGTGTGAAGTACTGACTCAATGATTGAGAATGAACAAATGAATGTCTACTTCGTGCCTGACCTCAGTGGGCTCACAGTCTAGGGTGGAAAAAAACACTATCGTACTGTCCACAAGCTCAAACGAAGTGCCAGGAGAGTACAAAGGAAGGGTAACTGGGACACCCCCCAAAAAGACCATCCTTAAGGGGTGGGTAGGGATTGCCAAAGCAAAGAAGTGAGAAAGGATATTCAAGTTCAAAGGCAAATTTTAAATGATAGCATTG
This sequence comes from Globicephala melas, assembly GCF_963455315.2. Taxonomy (NCBI): domain Eukaryota; kingdom Metazoa; phylum Chordata; class Mammalia; order Artiodactyla; family Delphinidae; genus Globicephala; species Globicephala melas. Next base: position 16,435,809 of record NC_083323.1, read on the forward strand.
AGGATGAACCTAAGCTTGACTGAAGCTGAAACCAAGGGAGGCGTCACTAGGGTGGGATGGATGAGTGGCCAGCGGGGGCCACATCCATCAGGGCTCCCAGCAGCTGGCTCCTTCGGTCCTCTCCTCCCCTGTTCCCCCATCCTCCCCTCAGACCGCCTGGCCAGGAATGCTGTTCATTTTCACAATGGACGGACTTCTCTTTGGTAGACAGGTCTAAGCCCAGAAATGGAGTAAGATTATCTTTGGTTTATTTTAGTCTCACTTTAAGGATCTTATCTCTAGCAAATCCACAGCCATGGTTTACCACAGCAGGACACGATAGGAAGAGCCACTCTCCCCCCAAAAAAGGGCAATCATTTTCTCCAACCCCATCAAACTGTCAAGAAGTTATTTCTTATTTACAAATGCAGATACACTGCTTACGGTCCACAGGCCCTAAGCAAGGAGGGCAGAGATGAAATCCTGAGGTCGACGATAGTTTTGGTGTCTGGACTTTGGGGAAAATTTTTCAGGGTTTTATGAAGAATTAGCTTTCATACTAAACTTTATTAAATTCTGTCCCTGAATTCTTTCCCCTTTGGAAGGACTTTTCAGTCATTAAGCCTGGAGAACAGCCCACATCAGATGAATTCCAAATAAAATGTAGTGGAGGGTCTGGAATCCTCTGAGCACAGAAAACAGAAGTCCCATTAAATGTATAGAGACGCTCACAACGAAGCCCGACTCACTTACACCCCAAGAACAGAGAGACTGACTGGGATGAGGCCTGGCCAGGGGTCTCACAGGCAAGCACAAAGACGGCCCAAGAAGAGAGCAAACACCACTCTCCCTCGTGAGATTTTCTTTGGCCAATTGCTAAGGGAAAATCACTTGGAAATGCCAATTAGCCTCACTTCTTTTTGTCCGTTTTAATTCCTTTTCCCTTATCAAATCAAGATCTGTGACAGCTTAATCCCAACTCAAATGCTGGGTCAAATATTTAGAAGCTAAAAATGGTTTAAAAAAAAAAAAAAAAGACTGAGTGAAACCCTAGCCTGGACCCCAAGTATTTAATTTACCTTGATGTAATAACTGCATTGGTAATACCTTGAAAAAAAGAAAATGACATTCTTGGACAAAAAGAGCAGATTTCCCCCCACTTTCACCCCTATACTCTTTCCAGGAAGCAGAAATAATCAATCCTTAGCTGCCAGCAATAGAGAACAAATTGGGGGCTTTTTTTCTTTCGGTCCTATTTTCAAAAACTGTTTTTTCCTTAAAGAATAGCGAATTTTACGCAGTGAATACACAAACCATGTATGCTCTTTGCAGGCCCAACCAGCCTGGAAAAAATATATGCTGCAAAGTTTGATTTTAGCACAAGAACAATCTAGAAAGTCATCTACAGAGGGGCAGGACTACATGTTTCAGAGCTCCTTGGAGGCAGAATGAAGCAAGAACAGATTCTTCAGCTAAATCAGTACTGAGCCCTTGGTTCACAGTAAATAGTACCTGTTAGGATGTACCATCAACACTCAGACCTACAACTTTTTCACATTTCAATGTTTCTGGAATTACAATGTGTCTTACAATTAAAATGTTCATTTATTTAGTGTAGTAGTGTTTCTTTTCTTCCTGAAAAGCTGTTATTAAACTGAAAGTGAGTCTTGTAATAAGTGACCCTTGAAGACTGAAGAAATTATTTACTACTACTATTATTATTAACTAAAGTGAATCGACACAGAAACACATCACACGGGAAAGGACTCTGACTCATGGATTAGTAAATGGACAAATAAGTGTCCAGACCACAAAGGCCTTTGAGAGCAATTCTTAGGAATTTGTCTACAAGACTTAATGTTTTTGGAGCCAAGGAGTGGCACACCTGGAGACATTTGTAACAGTGATATGGAAGGGAAACAGGAGGAATGAGAGGTTAGAGGAAGGGTGAATAAAGGCAACCGGAAATGTGCTGATGGGAGCCAAGAGAATCTGAGCTAGAGCCATGTCAGTGTCCAGACGGAGAGAGACGGCAAGATTCGAGGGATATTTAGAATGTAGAATTGTCACAATTTGGTCACCCACTGATTGTGGGCAACCTGCTTTGATTTCCATTTCACACAGACATGGATGTTGAGCTTCCTCAGTTAGCATGCAGACTGAAATGGAAAGAGCCAACTAGGCCTCCAGGCCATGAATCTAGGACATCCTTTGGAAGCCCTGTGCTCAGCAACACACACTAAATCTTTCAGCCATTTAGCCTGGGATGCCTAGAGCACAGGTATGCTGTGTTGCCAACACATGCCAACACAGGTATGCCAACACATGAAGACAGAGAAAAATGGTTGCCCATGCAGCAGAGACAAATCTTAAAGGTAGAACTGTTTGTAACACAGGGAGAAGATACATAGAATGCTATCCAAACTTCACCAAGGGCACCATCATGTCTGAAATTCAAGAAGGTTTTAGCTTTCAAGGAATTGATTATACAGGTCTAAACTACAGTAGGAAAACAGATCACTCCATAGATTATGATGCATTTCAAAGAAAATTCAAATTCCTTAGCTCCATATCCAACCACCTTTCTACCTTCCACTGCTTTTTGCACCTGTACCAATAATTTTTAATGACTATCACTTACTGAGCATATACTATATGCCAAACATTTTGCTAAGCACTTTACATTATTTCATTTAATCTTCAGACTACCTTTCTATGTATTATCATCATCATTATCATCCTCCTCCTCATTTTATATAATAGATGAGGATGCTAAAAGCCTCAGAGATTAACCAACTTGTCTAAAGTCAAGATGTTAGTAAGTGGCAGATCTGAGAATCAAATTCAAATCTAGCCTATAACATAGCCAAGTAGCTTCTACAGGACCAACCCTCTCACAGAATACAACTAAAACACTCTCGGAAATTTTTTAAAACAATTATTTAAAGGCAGTACAGAGTAATTAAAAGCAAAAAGACACTGGAGAGGAGGGGAGTCAACACTTTGGACAGGCTCAAAGTCCAGCAGAAAGCCCAGTCTTACTAGCTTAAAGAACCAAAGAATAGAGTTTGGGGTGATCCCAGCCACTGCAAAATGTGGGGCACAATTCCAGGAAGGAGAGATCCAGAGAGAGGGAACCCTAAATTCTATATATAAACCATGCCCAAATCTCTGGCCGAACCCTGCATCATGAATACAAGCAGCAGACCCCAGGCAGACCTGCAAAGAGTAAAATATTCAACTGGGATTGGAGCTGCCACCCAGTACAGGGGAAGCAGTGTCTGCAGTCAGAGTCCAGCCAAGTTAAGTGCCCACTAGAAAAATATTCACAGGGTCCAGGACACAATCCAAAATTGAAAAACACACAAAGAAACAGGAAAATGTGATATATTTTCAAGAGAAAAGGAACTAATGGGGGTCTCTCTCCTTGGTTTATAGATGGGCATTTTCATCCCTGTGTTTTTCACATGGTTTTTCTTCTGTATCCATTTGTGTCCTAACTTCCTTTTCTTATAATGACATCAGTCATATTGGACTAAGGTCCACCCTAATTACCTCATTTAACCTTAATCATTGTTTAAAAAACCCTATCCTCAAATAGAGTCACATTCTGAGGTTAGGACTTCAGCATGTGGCTAAGACTTCAACGTGAGAATTTGGAGGGACACACAATGTAGCCCCTTACGAAAAGTCTAAAGTCAATGACTCAATGTTCCAACTGAAAAAGAAAAATGTAAGACTAAACTTAAAGAGAAGTTAAGAAAAAAATAAAGCTTAAAAAAAATGAAAAAAAAAAAAAACTCAAACAACTGAGAAAATTAACAAAGCCAAAATTTGAGTTTTCAACAAAAAAAATTGATAAACTCCTAGCAAGGCTGGCTGGGAAAAAAAAAAGAAAGAAAACACCAAGTACTAATATTAGAAATACAAGAGGGATTATCATTATAGATCTTATAGACTTAAAAATGATAGTAATAGAATTTTATAAGCAACATTATCTCAACAAGTTTGGCAACTTAAATGAAATGGACAAATTTCTTTACAACTTAACAAAACTGACACAAGAAAAAACAGAAAATCTGCAGTCACAGACCTATTGAAGAATTAAATTCATCTTCAGAGAACTTCCAACAAACAAAACCCCAGGTCCCTTGCTTCAGTAATGCAATACATTAAACATTTACGGGAAAAAAGCCCCACTAATCTTATACAAAGTTTTTTCATAAAATCGAGGAAGAAGGCATACTTCTCAGTTCATTTCATGAGGCCAGCCTCACTCTAATGTAAAACCTAACAAAGATATTACAGAAAAGAATATTAGAGACCAAAATTCCTTTGACTACAGATGCAAAATTCTTAACAAAATATTATCAAATTGAATCTAACAATGTACATAAAAAGAATATGTCATGTCCAAGTGGAATTTATCTCAGAACTGCAAGATGTTTCAGTATTTAAAAAGTAATCAATGCAATTCAACATATAAAGAGAACAGAAGAGAAAAAAACATTTTTAATAGATTCAGACAAAGCATTTGAGAAAATTCAATCCCTCATGATAAAAATTCTCAGCAAACTAGGAAGAGAAGAGACTTTTTTCAATCTCATAAAGGGCATTTATTAAAAATTGATAGGTTAATTCATATTTGTATCACTGAATAGTGAAACAGTAAAAACTTGTCCTCTGAGATTCAGAAATGGTTCATTTCTATTGAGCCACTGTACTAGAGGTCCTAGCCATTGTATACAGTTAAGGAAAAAAAAAATAAAATGCATAAAGTTCAGATAGCAAGAGGTAAATTGTATCTACTTATAGGTGGTGTTATTGTATATGTAGAAAATTGCAAGGCATCTACAAATAACTCTTAAAACAATAATCACAGGATAGATTATTACATAAAAATCAAATGTATTTGTATATACTAGTAGCAAACAGTTATAAAAAGAAATTAAAATAAAAACAGTTAAATTTGCAAAAGTGTAAAGAACATAAAATACTTCAGCATAAGTTCAACAAAGGACAAACAAGACCTCTACACTGAAAACTACAAAATGCTACTGAGAGAAATTAAAGACGACCTAAATAAATGAAGACCTATATCATGTTCAGGGGTTGAAAGTCCCAATAGTGTTAAGATATCAATCATTGCCTTGATTCATAGAATCAAGGCAATCACAATTATAATCCCTCTAGTGCTTTGTTTTACAGAAATTGACCAGCTCATTCTAAATTCATAACTAACTGAAGCTTGGAAAAAAATACAAAGTTAGAAGAAGTGATACACAACTTCGTAAAAAAAAAAAAAACAAAAAGGTCTGCTAGTTTCTTAACCACTAAACATATACCTACAAAAACTGTGAAGTGTCGAAGATTTTACTATACTTCAATCTAATAAGTTAGTTTGCCACAGCTTCTTGGATGCTGGCAGAAGTTATGAGACTTGAGTTAGAGAAAAAGAACAGTTTATTGGTCACAGTTATGGCAGTAGTCAGAGTATCAGCCAGTGTCAGTCCCCAAGCCCTAACCACAAGGTGACTTGAAGAGGACCAGGTGACATCTGCACATATGGTGGGCTGGATTCCAGGGGAGGAACCCTTTAGGAAAGACCTTAGGGAACCCAAATCTTTTCCAAAGGAAAGTAAGCCTGCCTGACCTTTGCCCTTGAAGAAGACATTACACTAGACAGTAAACAAAGTTACCTCTTGTCCTAGAGGGAGACACCATATCTTCCAAGACTGTTCACAAATACAAACATTCTTGACGAAATAGCCTGGAATGAATGCAGTTGGTGCCCCTGCTCGTCAGATCTACCGAAATGTGAGAAATCATGTTGTCTCTCAACATCACCTACCTTACAGACCGAACAATCCTACTCCTAGGCATTTACCCAAGAGAAACAAGAACCTATTCCCTCTAAAACACTTGTACAAGAATGTTCATAGCAGCTTTATTTGTAATAGTTGGAAACAGCTGAGGTGTCCATCAAGAGGACAATGGAGACGCAAACTGTGGTACATGGTACAAAAGGGGACTCCTTGGCAATAAAAATGGAATGAAGTACCACGCATGCGGTAATATGGGTAAGTCTCAAAAGCACTGTACTGAGTGACAGAAACCTTACACAAAAATGTGCAAACTGTACAACTCCATTCATAAACATTCTAGAACAGGCAAAACTAATTTATAGTGGAAAAAGATCCGAACAATGGTTGCCTCTGGGGGTGTGGGAGCGGGGAATGGTTGGGAAGAGTCATGAGGGAATTTTCTAGGGTGACAGAAATGTTTTATATCTTGATAGAGCATTGAGTTACACATATATCAAAACTCACTGAATGGGACACTTAAGATTTGTGCATTTCATTGTATGTAAATTTCATCTCGAAAGGAAAAATTTTTAAAGAACCACAAATATTAAACTCTAGTTAATGGCATGCATCCAAAGGATTTAGGCGAGACGGGACTGACGTCTGCAATTTACTGTGAAACGCATTAAAAAAACCAGATTGATGGGTGGATAGACAGATAAATGGTAAAACAACTACAGTAAACTGTGAATTGTAGAATCTAGTGATGTGTTCACTGTAAAATTATTTAACCTTTTCTGTATGCTTCAAATTTTTCATAATAAATTCCTGGGGAAAAAAATAAAACGTCAGTAACCAAGAGAGAGAGGGGAAAAAAAAGACCACAAGTCTGCTTGATTCCATAACCCAATCTCTCAGCTATTACATGTTGTTTCTTCCTTATGAATTAAACTAAGCCAAGCTGCTCTTCTTACCCATCAACCCCACATTTTCTCACCTCCTTGCCTGTGTCTATGTTGTTTCCCTACCTGTGAAATTCATTACCACTAATTTTTCATGAGCGATCCCTACTAAATTTATTAGCAGAAAATCCATTCTCTTCTTCCTTTCAGCAATTCCTTCCTTTACATTGTCCAAGAACCTCAGGAACTTGTATAGTCCAGAAGGGTGTCAATCTGATTTCCCACCCAAGCAGACAGAGGACTAAGGACTGATCAGTCTTCTATGACCATGTTGCCACTGAAGACTGGTCCCGCAGGTCCAACGCTTGGCTGCTATGGCAACTCACTGTGGTCACTGAAGTTGTTTGGAGGAGGATGATCTTAGTTACTCAGGATTAAGCTCTGAAATGCTTAGGTTTGCAAGATGGAACTCAGAGCCTGAGTTTTTAGCCTTATTTGAAGTCTAATCCCTCCCAGCAGCACTGAGACAGGATGGCTTATGATACCTGCCAGCTCTTGGCCCCAGAACTGCTGTCTATTTTCCGTCAAGGGTGATAGCAGTTTTCCTATACACCTTCAAAACACAAAGAATCTGATCACACCCTTTTCCCCAATCTGTGGGTCTATATATCATACTTCTAAGTGAGTAATAATAACTACAATACTACTACTACTAGTATTAATAATAATAATAATAGTAATAATGGTTCTTGGTGACTCAAAAGTGATTTACTCTTCCAGAGAAACTTTCCAAGTGATTGTGAGATTCTCATACCCGCCCCAAGTGGGAGAATTGGAGGGACAGGGAGAACGGAGGTGTGTGGGACGTACTATCTCCAAGGATTCTAAAAGCAGTATTATTCACCTCTCAGGCTGAAAAGTATATTTAAAACACAATGTTAGTCTCTGATGGAGTATTCCACTACTTATACGTATAAGTACTTTCACACGTTGATGTTATGGTGATTAATAAAATACAGATTAATTTAAAGGCATTGCTAGTTTACAGTGACTTTTGTCATTTCCTATTTCTCAATAAATGGGTATCAAAAGTCCAGCAACTGTCATGCATGTGTGTGGAGGTGAGGAGGGATAACGATACAAATTTTAGGATGTTAGGATAGTGTTTACACTCAAAACGTTTGTGCCATTCACCAAATAGGAGTCTTCATATTTCACCTCATATTGTTATCTCCTTATTATTTTTTGAGCCTCTTCCATGTGCCAGGCAGTGTACTTAGGTGCTCTACCTAGCGTGATGAGAAAGACACTTTCCCTGACTTCAAGAATCCCAAAGGCCAGCTGGGGCAGCCACGAATTAGCCATCACAGTATGAGACGTTAGCGCCACTTTAGGGAAGGACAGAGTGCTAAGGGAACCTAACTAACCAGAGGAACCTCCAGCAAGACTTCGCAAAGAGGGCTATGTTTAAGTTCAGGCTTGAAGGATACGCGTGAGTTAGCCAAGAAAAGAAGAGAGGAAAGTATATTCTGTAGTAGACCGAGGGCAGGGCTTGGGTTATGGCTAGAGACAAGAGGAGGAAAGGAAAGTCGAAAGGGCTGAAAGCAGCCCTATCAGGCTGGGGTACAGCATCCTATCTGAGGGAAGCGGGGTAGAGATGAAGTTGGAGAGGTGGACCACAGCCCGATAACAAGGCGCTTTCAGAGCTGCATTAAGTTTGAGAAAACTAAACTGCAGAGACGTACCAAGGAACTCACTCAACGGTATAGAGTAAATGTGGCACAGAAACCAGCCTGCACTCCTGCCTTTCAGGTTTTAAACCCAAAGCTGCCCACTGACTTCCGAGACAGGTATAAGGGCAAATTTCCCCAGAATGAGGGTGACGTGCAGGGGACCCAAACCCAAGCCCCTATCATTGACTAAGCACAAAGAGTAGGCAAGAATGCGTTGGTCCTTATCACCCACCTGGGACCCTCGGGGCTAATTAATCATGCTGACAGCTCCCTGGATGTAGTCAGAGGATTTTTTTTTTTCCTGAATGCTGCTAGTTTAACCTGAGGCAAGACTTTCCTTCATGACACCAGGATGAAGCCTTGTTGAACATGATGAATGTCTTTTGGAAAAGAATAACATTTTGATAAAGGCCCTTGCAATCAGCCTCCAGGTTAGAACAGAGCGGTTTTCCTTGCTTGTTTTCATAGTCATCTTACAAGAAAGCCAGCTTTATCTCTGGGCTCTGAATCAACTAACCTAGAGAGGGCTTTATGATTAAAAATCAAGTAAATAACTTGCCCTGGTCTCTGACTTTTCATAAGTAATTATGGCTGGAGCTGCCAGTTAGATTCCAACTTTCTTCCAAAGCCCAGTGTGTATCTCACTATTCCAGTTTCCGACTCCCCAGCAGCCCCTGAGGATCATGATTCGGGTTTCAACTACAAAGCGGGCTTCTCCATTGCCCAGAAAACAGATGTTATACGAGCTTTGGAGGCTTTTTGCTGCACGCTGTTATTTTATCCCAATTTTTCGTCATTAAATGTGACCTTTTTCTCATTCATATAATTCTCCATTTTCTTATTTGAAAAATGCTTCCACATGAAGGGGAAGAAGAGGAAGAAGCAGCAAGAAACAGCCATGGAGGAAAGGAGGAAGAAGGTGACTTTCAGGAAGCATTTGGAAATCTACTCATGGGAAGAGGAAGAGTCTCCTTTTGGCTGCATACCAGTGGAGGGGCTGCCCACCCCAGATCTGTGATCTTCCAGGGACCCCCCAGGAGCCTGGATGCCCCTTAGTGGGAGCAGGAGGAGGGGAACCAGGAAGAAGCCCAGTTGGGAAGGTCCCATGAAAGCCAACGTTGGCAGAAGGCAATCCTCATCTCCAGCCCAAACTCTGGGCTCCTAACTGGCTTGCCAACTCTACTGCAAATGCAGATTCCAAGGCAGGAGAACAAAAACATGTCGGAAGCCAGGGTATGGGGTAGGGTTCTGCAAATCAGCTAGGAAAATAAGGACAAAATGGTGGGTCAAGACTATGAAAGGAGCTTACTTAGAACAGGGACTGCTAGCTTGTTGGTCTACATGAGGGAATCAGCAGGACTTATACTGTATATGCTCACAAGCACATGCCCATAAAGGCGCGCACGCACGCACACACGCACACACGCGCACACACACACACACACGTGCAGATAATAGTCCCTAAAATACAACAACCATCTAATATACACCATGATTAACTAAGGATTGGGTTGAGCCTCTCTTTAATTGTATCTGCCTCCTTTGCCACTTCTGTTTACAAACAATTTATTTATATCAGAGACTATTGCTACTAGTCATTATTAGCACACCTAGATGCGTTATTTTTAAGCTTTGAAAGCTTAAAGGGAAACAAGGCCTTATATAGGTATATATTCTTTATCCCAATAATTCCACTTTATACTAAAAATTTATACAAAGGATATAAGTGAATATACCCAAAGATTTATCTACAAGAGTACTGCTATAGACTAAACGTTTGTGTTCACTCAAAACTCTTATGTAGAAACCTAATCCCCAGTGTACGGTATTTGGAGGTTGAGGCCTTTGGGGGGTGATCAGATCATGAGAGTGGAGCCCTCCTGATGGGATTAGTCCTATAAAAGAGGCCTGAGAGTGCCCTTGCCCCTTACACCATGTGAGAGCACAAGGAGAAATCAGCAATCTGAAACCCAGAAGAGAGTTCTCATCAGAACCCAACCATACAGGCACCCAGATGTTGAAGTTCCAGCCTCCACAACTAGGAGAAATAAATTTCTGTTGTTTATAAGCCACCCAGTCTATGGCATTCTGTTATGGCCATTCAAATGGACTAAGAAAAAAATGAATGACAAAGTAATTTGTAATAAAAATATCCAACAATACAGGATTAGTTAAATCATGGTACATCATAAAAATCAAATCTCAAGCTATTAAAAATTACATTGTTGGCAAATATTAATTCATTTAAGCAGAGAGAAATATTTATTTGGCACCAACAATATATGAAATATGATAAAGTAGAAAAAACCAGCAGGTTATAAAACGGTAGTCATAATATGCTTACATTTTCTTAAAAATTTATAAATACATGTATAAAAATGTCTGAAAGATAGACAGCAAAATGTTAGTCAATGTTAGATTGGTGGGGCTATAGATCACTTTTTTTAAATTTATAATGAACGTATATAAATTATGTAGCCAGAAAAAAATAATACAATTTTTTTCAAGTCAATTGTTCTGTTTAACCACACATAATAGACCTGATACGAAAGCCTATAAAGATTCTGACATTTAATGCTGAAGTGTTTTCCAGACAGACTGTCCCAGCTCGCCCAATTCCCCATAACCTTAAACCACAGGTATCATTATTATTTTTAAATCTGTACCAATTTGATGGGAAGCAAATGGACAGTCACCCCAGTCTTTTAATCTGTCCTTCCCTGATTTTCTCATGAGGTTGAACATGTGTTCATATGACTGTCGACCACGGGTGGTTCTTTTGTTAGGGATAGGTCTGTTCTGTAAGGTTACAGAAATCTCCCCAAACTCAGGCATGCTTAGATTCTGAGCAGCTGAGCCCAAGCATCCAGCCCTCCTGTGCTACCTCCCAGCTTCTCCCAGGCATTCGTTAGATCAATGACTTTCAGCCTTGCGTACGTATCACAGTGATCCGGGGAGCTTTAAAACTACTGAAGCCCGGGTCTTACCTCCAGAGTTGCTGATTTAACTGATCTAGGTGCAGCCTAGGCAACAGGATTTTTTAAAGCTCCCCAGGTCATTCTTTTTGTTGTTGTTGAAGTATAGCTGATTTACAATGCTGTGTTAGTTTCAGGTGTACAGCAAAGTGATTCCATTATATAGATATAGATAAATATAAAACAGTTATACATATATACACACATATGTATATATTCTTTTGCAGATTCTTTTCCATTATGGTTATTACAAGATATTAAATATAATTCCCCAGGTCATTCTAATGTGCACGAGGCTGAGAACCACAGCTTCACAGAGGCTCTGCTAATGGCGTTCTAATGAGCATACTGAGATGCTGGAAAATGCCTTCCATTAGCATCTACACCTGCAGTGAAGAGCAGGACAATGAAGATGCATACAAAAGACAGAGATAAGGAGGGAAACAAATAGATTCATCTCCACCGTCATCTCATTCTTTTAACATATTGGCTCAATAAATATTTGAGCATCTACTAGGACAATAATAACGGTGCACATTTATTGAACATTTACTATAGGTCAGGCAGGCTCTCTTCTAAGCCCTTTACATATATGCCTTCAATAATCCTAGGAGGCAAGTACTCTTCTTATATAGGTGAGGAAACCGAGGCACAGAGGTTAAGTTATTTGCTTACAGTCACACAGCTATTAAGGAGTAGAGGCAGGATTCGAACACAAACAAGTTAGCTCTGACGTGCATGTCATAACACCACATGCCAGATGCTGCAAAGGCAGCTGGTACATCACAGTACAAAACCAAACAGTTAACAGTTCCTGTTATGTCTTAAAGTTTACTGGAGGATTAGAGAGTAAATGAATAAACACACAAGATCTGAAGGAAAAGCACAAAACGCTATAAAAGGATATAACCGTATACTCATGTTCAAAGCATCATTCACAATAACAAATGTAATATAAAAGATGGAAGCAACCCAAGTGTCCATCCACAGATGAATGGATAAAGAAAATGTGGTATACACATACAAAGGAACATTATTCAGCCTTAAAATGGAAGGAAATACTGACACGTGGTACAACATGGATGAATCTCGAAGACACCATGCTAAGTGAAAAAAGCCAGTCGCGAAAGGACAAATACTGTATGATTCCACTTATATGAGGAATACAGTAGTCAAATTCTTAGAGACAGAAAGTATAACGGTGGTTATCAGGTGCCTGAGAGAAGGGAATGGTGAGTTTTTGTTTAATAAGTACAGAGATTCCATTTTGGAGGATGAAAAAAAGTTCTGGAGATGGATGGTGACAACAGTCGTTCCAGAATGTGAATGTACTTAACGCCACTGAACTATACACTTAAAAAGAGTTAAGATGGTAAATGTTTATGTTCTGTATCTTTTACCACAATTTTTAAAAATAAAAATAAAATTTTTTAATTATAAAGACTATAACCAGAGACCCCAAATTAGGTTGGGGAGGGGAGTCAAGCAAAGGCTGTTTCAGGAGGTAACATTTAAAGTGAGACTTGGGGATCAGAGGATCATTTACGAGAAGAGTAGAGAGAGGTTATTCTGAACAGAAGGAATAGTATATGCAAGGGCCCTGGGGCAGTAAGAATGGTGGGGGGAACCTAGTGAGTGAGGGCAGCAAGGTGTGAGGTGAGGCCATGCAGGGCTTCTCAGACCACAACGAAGAGCTTGGAATTTATTCTAAATACTTTGGGAAGTCAGAGATGGATACTGAACAGGGCCATGACACGAGTTAACAAGATTTGGGTTCTTTTTTTTTCTTTTCAGTTGAAATAAATTGCGTTAAAAAGAATCTATCTATTGTTAAAAAAAATAAAAGAGGCAAATTTTAAAAAAACAATTTTTAAGGCTTCCTTTATGTTCTTTAAAGCTCTAACCATCTACCCTAGGAGAGTGACTTGGAGGACAAGTTAGAAAGCAATCACCACAGTATCACTGTAGATGAGGTCACATTTGGACTGAGAAAAGTGAGGTTCAGAGAGGTTAAGTAACTTCCCAGTGTCACACAGCTCTCAGAACTCAGAACCAAGGTCTCCAACTCCAACACATGCATTGTTTACACTTTGTAGATTTTAAAAAAGGAAAGAAATCAGAATACACAAGAAAGAAGATACATCATAGTTCAGACCCTCTTGAGAGAGAAGCACCATTCCATTCTACTGCTCCTCCACAGATATTTCGTACTTATAGATGTGAAACCAAGCAATCTGACTATAAAATGGGGTGGAGAAGGAGAAAGACACACAGTGAGAAAGGAAAAATTTAAGGCTTACTCCACTGGTTGATGTCCTCTCTGAGCCAGACAGCCACACCTTTTCTAGACCCACCTGGGGTGCCATCAGCCAGTAAAGATCCAAGAGCCAGAGTCCAGAGGCTGCCCAAGGAGCCATTTGAGGCCGTGCACGTGCTGGGGCAAACTAACCCAGGAAGAGTTCTGAGGCCTACTGGCAGCTTCTCCGTGGAGAACAGCAGGCAGCAGGGCAAACTTTTAAAACTTGGGGGGTCTTCGGGGTGTCGGGGCCTCATTAAGTGCCTGAAAAACAAGAATGAGAATAACAAAAAGGATTAATGAATACATCTCTCGAAAAAAAAAAAAAAAATCCCTGGCAGTGCTGAGTCCGCTGTCCTGGGATGAGGTCATGTACCAACAAACACAGAGCAAAACCTCAACTTACTGCAACCCAATGGTCAGAAACCCTTGATCACTGGGCTCATTTGCCATTCTCTACATGAAGGATAAAGGCAAATCCTTTAAAATACAATAATTTGTGTTAGAAATTTATCTCAAACAACTTCCAGGGGCTCTTCTTAGCTAAAGGTCCAACATAGAATCAGAGAGGTTACAGCTGAAAGAGATTCCAAGGGTCCCTGTACAACTCCTTCATCTCAGAAGCAAGAAACTGCAGCATGGGGAAAGGAAGTGACTTGTCCAAGGTCGTATCATTTCCTACTGCCCAAGCCATCCAGGGCTCCTTCTAACACTCTCTATGCCACTTCACTCCACCCCTGCATTTGACCCGTAGTCCTATAAAACAGCAAAAACACTGACCTACGGCTTCCCTGGTGGCGCAGTGGTTGAGAGTCCGCCTGACGGTGCAGGGGACACAGCTTTGTACCCTGGTCCGGGAAGCTCCCACATGCCGCGGAGCGGCTAGGCCCGTGAGCCATGGCCGCTGAGCCTGCGCGTCCGGAGCCTGTGCTCCGCAACCGGAGAGGCCACAACAGTGAGAGGCCCGTGTACCGCAAAAAAAAGAAAAGAAAAGAAAAAAAAAACCCACAAAAACACTGACCTACACCTGAAACCAAGGTAATCATTGGGTAGATCCATTTAAACCTGTAACCGGCCTTCTCTGATCCAGCTCGCTTTGTTTTTACAAAATCCTGCTCGTCCTCCAAGCCTCACATGGCCTAAACAAGATGTTTGCCCAAGTTGTTTTACATAAACTTGGAGCCAGCAGCGCCCAGTTCCAACTCGAGCTGGTTAAAACGGGTGGAGACGCCCAACCCACCAACTGGGCATGCGCGAAAGTCCGCCAGGTGACCTTTTGACGTCAGAGGGCCCAAAACTCCGCCCTAAGGGCGTGAACTCTAGCCCAGGAAGACGCTTGTAGCTTAGTTGCGCCTGCGCAGAACCACGGACGACCATAACTTTTTACTTACTATCACCTTTCACCATACTCCGTGCGCCTCAGCTCTATCATAAATACCCTCTAAATCTACCGCTGCCTTCCCGGAGGTGCGCTGGAGATCTGTGCTCCCGTCTCCTCGCTTGGCTGCCCGGTGAACTGAGCCCTTTCCCTGTTGCAAAGCTCAGCATCTCTGCATTAGGCTTGCTGCGTGGGGGGCAAATGAACTTAGCTCCGTAACGTGCCCATGCAGCTCCCCACTGTATAAGATATTCTCTTCGTTTATTTTTCTTAGCTCTCTTGTAGAGGCAGCGGGGCTGATAGGACAGGATTGTGCCCTCACTTGTCTGGGTGGGAGTCTATTGGGTTGGTGAAGAAGTTCGCTGGGTTTTTCCGTAAGATGGCTCTAATAGCGCTTTGTCTTGAACTTCATTCGAAACAATCTTACTAGATTGTATTGTGACAGGTGTCATATCAGCATGCATTAAAAAAAAAACTTATCATTTTACCGAGTGACCTTTAGAGCTTTGGGCTGTGTTCTGCCGAGAAAAGGAGGAATATTGCAGTGGAAGACATTTGGGCTGTAGTGGTGGATACTGAGATAACGCCCTGATTATCAGTCTGCTTGCTACAGCATAGGTGGCCCACAAGTAATAAGAAGGCCAGGAAAACTTTCCACAGGGATGGCTGAAAATATTTCTGATTAACCCCTAATCAGGAAAAAAATTGCATCAGGCGAACGCCCTTTGGGTTATCTGAGATTGTGCTGTAAATACGAGATTTTCACTCATTTCAGGTTGTGGGTGGGGAACCAAGGAAGATACAACCCTTCTGTGGCCCAAGCTGACACACTGAACATTTTCAAGCATGAGAAAAGTTGGAATTCAGCAAGGGCATTTTGACAGCACTGAAATTTATGTCTGCCTGGGAGGAGATAGTACCCCACATTTTTAAACAGTTTTGGTCAGGGGAGAAAAATGTAAAATTGGTCGCTAGCTAATGAGGCCTGATCATCCTTTTACGGTGCCCTAGTATGCAGTTAAGGTTAGCTTCGTGTAAACTGCAAGCCCACTCAGACTTTTAGCAGCCTTATGTATGTCAGGAAGGAAAATAAATAGTCAGCTGTTTGTCTTTATGTGGGGAAATTATTGAGATAAACAGCTTGGGCCTGACAGGTGTGACTTCTTGGGGCTTAATGAGATGGATTTCCAGTGGCAGCTGGAGCTGATAGCACCAAACTGTTGATAGAAGAAAAACACTGTGAAGATTCTGACAATTACATAAGTGCCAGAGCCAGGCAGGGTCTGGTGTTTGACTGTGAAGCACTCAGACTTGCAGGGTTTGGGAGCGGGGAAGGAACAAGAATGCAGAGATAGACTCGTTCTGCAGAGTAGGTGGAATCCTCGAACTCCAGAGGAACTTAGGCCTCTAGGACAGGGAGGCCTGGAAAAGTCTAGTGACTACCCGGCTGTTCAGAATTGGGCCCGGAGCCTCCCGGCCCAGGCTACTTGGTACCGAACTTGGGTCACGTACAAGCAGTGAAGTTAATTTACTGACACAGGGTTGTGGTGAAGGCAAGGGCAGCATTTATCGCAGGGCACCAAGCAAGGAGTCCACGCAGCTAGTGCTTAAAAGACCCCCAACTCCCAGATGGCTTTCAGAGAAAGGCTTTTAAAGACAAGGTGAGGGAGGGGAGTGGTGCAGTGTGTGATCAGCTCCTGGACATTCTTCTGATTGGTTCCTCATGAGGTAATTGGGAGTCAACATCATCAACCTTCTGGTTCCAACCCATCTGGGGTCTACTTGCTTGTGGGCAGCAGTTAACTTCTTCCACCTGGTGGGGATTTCAGTCTCTGTGAAACAGCTCATAGGACATGGCTCAGAATATTATCTGTAGCCCTTAAGGAGGCGCTAAAGGTCCTTGACTTTAATGGCTAACTTATTATTTTTTCTTGCTTGCCTCTTTTCCTGTGTTTCTGCATTTTCTTGCTTCTGATTAAATTTATTTGTTGGAACTCGGAAGGTCTAGGAGGCTAAAATTTTACTACAAATAAGAGGCACACAGACATGGGGGGGGGGGCTCTGTCCTGGGAAGGCCCCATAGGGTCTTGCTCAGTTACATTTCCACTATTCCAAACTGCTAAGAACCCTGCAGAGTCATGGACTGATGGATTCAGACTTAAACTTGGATTTGGTCCTGCTTTTGCCACTATCTCCTTGCCTGTGGTCCCCCCCTCTGTCACCTCACTGTAATTCATATTCTTCACCACCCCTAGAATTTCCTAAAATGCAGATCTGAGCCCATCTCACCCCCTGTCCCCAGTTTAAAACCCTGTAATAACTCCCCTCTGCTATCAGGATAAATGTGTAACACAGCTCAGAAGGACCTTCACAAACCTGGCCTATGCTTTCGTCCCCAGCTTCATAATCCCCATTTCCACCCACCCAAACTCTATATGCCAGTCATTCTGAATAATCTGCTCCTTCTGCAAACAGAGGATTGTCAGATAAAATACACAATGCCGGGTTAAGTGTAAATATCAGAGCGACAATGAGTAATCTTTATGAAGTATGTACCATGGAATATTTGGGATATCTGACATTCAAATTGACTGGAAGCTCTCTCTTTTTATTTGCTAAATCTGGCAGTTTTGCTTCAATTGGACCCTGATTTTTCCTCACCTCTGGGCTTTATAAAAATGTGCCATCCTTTTGCTAGAACACCAAGCCTTTTCTCTGTCATAGCTTGGCTAATTTATTGAGTCAGGGACACCAAGGCTCCACGTTCACCTTCCGTAGTGTAAAGTTGTCACTGGGCTGTAGCTACTAAGTCAGCAACTGTATTTCTAAGCCCCCTGCATCCAGGTGGGGCAGTGTGACAAGATCTCACCAGTGGAATGTGAGTTTAAGCATGCATGTCACTTCTGGGCCAAAGTGGTTAAAAGAAGCAGGTGTATCTTCTCCCTATATCCTCATCTGAAAACCACAGGTAAGGACTCCAAAGTCTTAGGGGATGGTGGAACTATAATAAGATGAAAGGAACTGGAACCCTGAATCACTGTAAGAAAGACCACCCACAGACCAATCACATTGTCAGTTACACGACTGATGTCACTGAAATGTGAGGGTTTGCTTGTTGCACAGCTAGTGTTATCTTAGCTAATACATGCATTCTTTGGGTGTTTGACATTTCACCCTCAATTTGAGAGGGTCCCTCAAACTGGGTTAGTGGCCCCTCTTATGTGCTCCCATAACACACCCATTCTTTTCTCAGTAACATCTACCATGCTGTTGTAATAGACTCTTGTCTATCTTTTTTCCTAGTGACAAAGTGTTTCTTGGAGGTAGGGACTAGATTGTCTTGGCCACAATTATATCTGCAAAGCATAGCACTGTTGAATGAATAACTAAATAGTCTCTTCAATTCTGTTCTGTTTCCTTATTTTTTTATTTTTACTTTTTAATAAATTTATTTATTTATTTATCTATTTTTGGTTGCTTTGGGTCTTCATTGCTGCACACGGGCTTTCTCTAGTTGTGGCAAGCGGGGGCTACTCTTCATTGCAGTACATGGGCTTCTCATTGCAGTGGCTTCTTTTGTTGTGGAGCACAGGCTCTAGGTGTGTGGGCTTCATTAGTTGTGGCATGTGGGCTCAGTAGTTGTGGCTCGTGGGCTCTAGAGCGCAGGCTCAGTAGTTGTGGTGCACGGACTTAGTTGCTTCGCGGCATGTGGGATCTTCCCGGACCAGGGCTCAAACCTGTGTCCCCTGCATTGGCAGGTGGATTCTTAGCCACTGTACCACTAGGGAAGTCCTGTTTTCTTATTTTTAAAATTGATGTGGCAGACACATGATTTTTAAGATCCCTCCCAAATCTGTAATTCAGGAGTTATGAATATAGCAAAGTGAAAACCTGCCATTTTTGACTTCCCAGAACCACATTTTCCATCAGGGAACGACACTCCTTCCACTGCATGTGGTTCTGATGGGCTGGAAATAATTGATTCATGGCACCCACCCCCACAACTTTCCCCACCACAGAAATGGGCAGGAGCCCCAAGCTAGACCCTACCGTTTCACCCTCTTACAACAGCAATTGGTCAGGGGTTCTTATGGTAGAGTAATGTATATGGTGGCCTCTTAGTGGCAATCTGCTCATTTATTAGAGAGAGTGTATCTACAAAATGAAGCTAACACACAGAAAGTATCAGCAAGAAGTGAAGAAAAAGAAGATCTCCAATAATATTTTCTAAGTTCCTGGATCAAGCTGTGCCTAAAGCCAACCCCCTCTGAACTTTTCATGTGCGCCAACAAACCCTGATTTGGCTTAAACCAAGCCTTAGATTCTGTACTTACATCCAAAAATGTTATGAATAGATAGTAGTCTTTGAGTTTAAAATCAAATATATCCAGAACCACACACTGTTTTGCATGGATACGTAGAAAACAAACTTTATTGATTAGGATGAGATAACAAGAGATACAACAGGTGTCTTAGTATTTAACACAAAGCGTGTGCCTGCACTATTCACTATAAACGTGAATGAACTTAGAAGTACTTTTTAAAATGTAGTTTCATTCTGTAAGAGCCAACCTAAAGAATAGCTAAATAATATAATTTTAAAGATTTGAAGAATCCTTGTCAGTAGGCACTTGCTCTCATTTTCTCACAGTACTGGAGGAAGATAGTTGTTAAACAAAATTTCTGATTTGCTGCAGGGAAACCGAGTGGAGCAGCTGCCAGGTTTTCTACAACGTACCAGCCACTACATCGCTGCCACTCTCTGTCCCCAGCACAGACAACTGGTCCAGGAGTAGAAATACCTTACAAGCTGGAGGATTCAGCTTCTTCCCACCTGGAATATGAAGCTTGAACAGAGAGACAGAGACTAAAAATCGGGGCACTGGGTCACCTGAAGAGCCCACCCAAATGAGAAGGAACATAAACATCTGCTTCTGTATTTCAGGGAATGTGCTTGTTTCTGCTTTTTTAGTTCTGGATTGTCTATTCCTCCAATCCTAGGAGCTTCCCAACGTATTTTTCCAGAATGTTTTTCTTCAATTACACAGTGTTGGGGTTTGAGGCTGACAATGAAAGAAACCTCACTTAATTCACATGGGGTGAGAGAAGAGGACATTTAAAAGTGGACATCAGATATCATTGCTCCTGGGGTCCATCACCCGTGCCCTCCTACCAGCAACCCGCTTGAGACTGAAGCGCTCCTCTGCCCTCTGCCATGTTGAGGGCCAGCCCACCTCCCACCATCACCAGTGTCCTGAAATCCAAGCCCCCAACTCCCCTCAGACATGTCATACTTTCCAGAGTTGCAATTTGTTATATTCTGATACATTGTCATGCAAAGTAGTTGAGCTATTCTGTCTCAAACTTCTCCACTATAGACGAGCAGTTTAACTTGACCTTGTGTACGCCAGTATGTTATGTTTTTCACAAAATAAAAGGCCAGCCTTACTCCAAAGATGAATTCTGCTTCTACCCGTACAGAGAAAATAACCTGCGGCAGCTTTAGAATACCAGTTTGTTCCTGCTTCCAGCCTAAAGATTTCAGACCTATTGGAAGTCAGACTCAGTACCCGCTTTGCATAGAAAAGCCCGGTTCGCTTCCCTTTCTTGGAACACCGAACAGCATCCAGAGAGACACACCTGGACGTCTTGCTTCCTAATTAACTCACAAAGTTGTTCCCCGCCCTTGAGAATCTGGTGCCCCCGGTGATGCTTCCGGCTTCTACTGGTCCCGTGACACCGCGCATCCTCCTGAGTTCTTTGTTCTCTCCAAGCTCCATCAGGGATTCAAAGCCAAGGAGAGTAAACGCTTCTCTCTGTCTCCAGACTCCTTCCAGGCGTCCGGTGATCCTCACGTGGCTGAGGTGGACAGGCCGCACGGCGACAAGCGAATGAGAACCAGGCCTCTGTTTGGGTGGTCTGCTGCTTGGTGTCCGTTGCAGGCCAAGGAGCAATAATAGCTGTCCAGCAAGGAGGCCAGTGCATGCCCAGTGCAGACAGCGACAAAGCAGCCCTCCCCGCTCACCACGCCCTCTGCCCTCAGCATCACTCAACCACTGCCAACAAGGAGGAGGGACTGTCTTTCTTCACCGAGTAGGTCACACCGAGTTGGCCAACAAAAACCACCCGAAGGGGCTTCCCTGGTGGCGCAGTGGTTGAGAGTCCGCCTGCCGATGCAGGGGACACGGGTTCGTGCCCCGGTCCGGGAAGATCCC
This sequence comes from Globicephala melas, assembly GCF_963455315.2. NCBI lineage: Eukaryota > Metazoa > Chordata > Mammalia > Artiodactyla > Delphinidae > Globicephala > Globicephala melas. The sequence continues at coordinate 16,457,091 of NC_083323.1, forward strand.
ACATGCCGCAGAGTGGCTGGTCCCGTACGCCATGGCCGCTGAGCCTGTGCGTCCGGAGCCTGTGCTCCGCAACGGGAGAGGCCACAACAGTGAGAGGCCCCCGTACTGCAAAAAAGATAAAACAACCACCCGAAGGCCGTGTCCACACTTGGACAGTCATCGTGGCACAGGGCCAGTCAATCTGAAAACAGGGAATCTCACTCAGGCGTCCTGGGGTTTGGAGAAGGAAAGGAGCCAGTGAATGTCTGATTGGCTGCCAGAGTGTGCCTCAGAGCCATAGTGCAGAAGAGGTAGGGGCTGCAGCTCCTCTGCTCTACCAAGTGTTTGGAAATCACTTCATATTTGAAGCTACTTTCCTGACTGTAAATTGAGCTGGTTGGACCAGATCTTGGAATCGCAGAATATTAGAGAATGACTGGTGAGCTAAACCAACTCCCTTATACCACAGACGAGTAAACGGAGGCCGATTTCATATATTTAGCATATATTTCTTGAGCCCTCCTATGTGTCAGGTGAAGTGTTAGATGCTAGGGATAAACCAGTGAGCAAAAATATATACAGCCCCTTCCCTCAAGGCGCTTGCAGTAGAGTGGGGATGAGAGAGACCCTGAATAATCACATGTGTGAATATCTAACACAAGCTGAGCTCTGTGAAGAGGGACTTGGGGTACCAAGAACATATTTTAGATCTAAGACCTGAAGGACTGATAGGATTTAACTAGATAAGGGAGTGGTGGGTAGGGAGGAAAAGCAGAGAGAGAGTGTGCAAAGGCCTTGAGGCAGGAGAGAACAAGGAACTTTCAGGACCCTGAGAGCAGCCAGGGGGTGAGAAGCTAGAACAGAGAAAGGTAAGCAGAGAGTGGAACAAGATGAGACCCGAGAGGGAAGCAGAGACACACATCCAGGCCAGGGTGTGAAGGGGTTACCATCACAACAGGTAAAATTCTAAAATGGTTCGTAAGATTCCAATGCCCTGTAATCCCTCCCTTTGAGTCTAGGCAGGCAGGACCTGTGAATATGATGGAATGTTACTCCTGCCATCAGGTTGCATTAAATAGCAAAAGGCTTTTGCAGATGTAACTAAGTTGCCTTGGAACAAAATCAAAGGGCAGTTATCATAGGAAGGCCTGATCTAATCCAGTGGGCCCTTAAAAGAGACGAGAAGCAGTACAGACACTCCTGCTGGCCTGGAAGAAAGGAACTGGCCATGTTGTGAGCTGCCTATGGAGGGTGCCATGTGGCTAGGTCCTGAGGGAAGCCTCTAGGAGCTGAGTAAGCCTTGGGCAACAGCCAGCAAGAAAATGGAAACCTCTGTCCTATAGCCGCAAGCAAATGAATTCTGCCAACAAACTGAATGAGTTTGGAAGGGGATCCTGGGCTCCAGGTGAGACCACAGCCTCAGCCAACACCTGGATTTCAACCTTGTGAGACCCTAAGCAGAGAACCTGGCGACCCTATGTGCAGACTTCTGACCCATAGAAACCGGGAGATAACAAATGGGTGTTTTAAGTCCCTACGTGTGTGGTCATTTGTTGTGTGGCAATAGAAACTAATACAGACAGCTGTTTAAAGATTTTGGTACTTACTGCTAGAACATTAGGAAGTCATTGGAGGATTTTAAAGAGGGGCTGGGAGGGGGTAACATAATCACACTGGATTTCTTAGGATCCTATATAAAGAATGAATTGGAAAGCAAGAGTCCAGTGAGAAGGCAAGAGACAGTGGTGGTTCTCATGGTGGCGCTGGTCACAGAGGCAGGCAGAAAAGATAGACGGTAACAAAGGAAAAGCCTCAGACTCTTAGCTTTTAGAAATGTATACAGAAATATTTGCTTCAAAATAATCCAGAAGGTTGGTGGGAGAATAGATGAAACAAGATTTGCCATGTTTTAATAATTTTTCAAGCTAATAGTTGCATCAGATTTATTATACTAGTATCTATTTTGTATGTATATAAATATATTGATTTTTAGTTAAAATATATACACACTGAAACACAGATCTCAAGAGTACAGGCTGGTAAATTTTGATGAGAGCATATACTTATACTTACATGACCCACACTCTCTATCACCCCCGAAAGCTCCCTCCAGCCCCTACCCAGCTAATCTCAGCCCTCTATCCAGAGGCAACTACTGTTGTTCTGATTTCTATCATCATAGATTAGCGTTACCTATTTGAGAACTCATAAATTGAATCACGTGACATGTTCTCTTTAGTTTTTCGCTTTTTTCACTGAATATAATGCTTCTGAGACCTATGTTGTTGAATCTATTTCTAGTTCATTATTACTTATTCCATTGTATGAATGTTAGTTTTAATTCTATTGATGGACAGACATATGGATTATTTCCCTATTTTACCAATTCTGAATAAAGCAGGTATGGAATGTACTTGTGCAAGTCTTTTATAAGTTTTAATTTCTCTTCGGTAGATTTTCTGGGTACCTGGTAAATGTATGTTTAGTTTTATAAGAGACTGTCATACAAGTTTCCAAAGTGGAGGAAACTTTTTACACTCTCACTAGCAGTGTATGAGAGTTCCAGCTGCTTCTGCTAGAGTAACAGGAAGAAATCAGAAGGGAAGAGAGGGCTTTCCCTTGGGATGGCCTCTACTTTCACAATCATATAGATCCTAATGTCATTTGCTGAGCATAAAGGGAGAAATGGGCATGTGAAGGGTTCTCAGAAGTATGAGGAGAGGGATGGTTTGCAATAACCACTTTAAAAAAAAATGGAAAGGTTAACTGACTTATTAGGATTACTGGGGGCAGCGGAGAGACCCATTTGTGGTTGGTAACGATGAATTCAGTGATGCCACTAGATTCACTTTTTTTCCAGCAGTACACACAGTCACTTGAATTTTGGATTCATTCAAAGTCTGGGTGGGATATATAGATGAGATGAGAAACAGATGAAAGGAGACCTTCAAGATGGCAGAGGAGTAAGACGTGGAGATCACCTTCCTCCCCACAAATACATCAGAAATACATCTACATGTGGAACAACTTCTACAGAACACCTACTGAATGCTGGCAGAAGACCTCAGACTTCCCAAAAGGAAAGACACTCCCAATGTACCTGGGTAGGGCAAAAGAAAAAAACAGAGACAAAGAATAGGGATGGGACCTGCACCTCTGGGAGGGAGCTGTGAAGGAGGAAAAGTTTCCACACACTAGGAAGCCCCTTCACTGGCAGAGACAGGGGGATGGAGGGGTGGGGAAGCTTCGGAGCCACGGAGGAGAGCACAGCAACAGGAGTGCGGAGGGCAAAGCGGAGAGATTCCCGCACAGAGGATCGGTGCCGACCGGCACTCACCAGCCCGAGAGGATTGTCTGCTCACCCGCCGGAGCGGGCAGGGCCTGGGAGCTGAGGCTTGGGCTTCAGAGGTTGGATCCCAGGGAGAGGACTGGGGTTGGCTGCGTGAACACAGCCTGAAAGGGGCTAGTGCGCCACAGCTAGCCGGCAGGGAGTCCGGAAAAAAGTCTGGAGCTGCCTAAGAGGCGAGAGACCATTGTTTCGGGGTGCGTGAAGGCAGGGGATCCACAGCACCACCTAAACGAGCTCCAGAGACGGGCGCGAGCTGCGGCTCTCAGCGCGGACCCCAGAGATGGGCATGAGACGCTAAGGCTGCTGCTGCAGCCACCAAGAAGCCTGTGTGCAAGCACAGGTCACCATCCACACCTCCCCTCCCGGGAGCCTGTGCAGCCCGCCACTGCCAGGGTCCCGTGATCAAGGGACAATTTCCCCGGAGAACACACAGTGCAACTCAGGATGGTGCAACTTCAGGCCAGCCTCTGCCGCCGCAGGCTCGCCCCGCATCCGTACCCCTCCCTCCCCCCGGCCTGAGTGAGCCAGAGCCCCTGAATCAGCTGCTCCTTTAACCCCGTCCTGTCTGAGCGAAGAACAGACGCCCTCAGGCAACCTACACACAGAGGCGGGTCCAAATCCAAAGCTGAACCCCGGGAGCTGTGCGAACAAAGAAGAGAAAGGGAAATCTCTCCCAGCAGCCTCAGGAGCAGCTGATTAAATCTCCACAATCAACCTGATGTACCCTGCATCTGTGGAATACCTGAATAGAAAACAAATCATCCCAAAATTGAGGCAGTGGACTTTGGGAGCAACTGTAGACTTGGGGTTTGCTTTCTGCATCTAATTTGTTTCTGGTTTTATGTTTATCTTAGTTTAGTATTTGAAGTCTATTATCACTGGTAGATTTGTTTATTTAGTTGGTTGCTCTCTTCCTTTTTTTAAATATATATATAGGTATATATGTTTTTTCCTTTTTCTTTTTTTGTGAGGGTGTATGTGTGATTTTGTCTGTATAGATTTGCTTTTACCATTTGTCCTAGAGTTCTACCTGTCCTTTTTTTTTTTTAACTATAGTTTTTAGTGCTTGTTATCATTGGTGGATTTGTTTTTTGGTTTGGTTGCTCCCTTCTTTCTTTCTATTACTTTTTAATTTTTAATAATTATTAATTTTTTTTATTTTAATAACTCAATTTTATTTTATTTTACTTTATTTATTTTTAATTTCTTTCTTTCTTTTTTTTCTCCCTTTTCGTCTGAGCTATGTGGCTGACAGGGCCTTGGTGGTCTGGCTGGGGGTCAGGCCTGTGCCTCTGAGATGGGAAAGCCGAGTTCAGGACATTGGTCCACCAGAGACCTCCCAGGGCCACGTAGTATCAAACGGCAAAAGCTCTCACAGAGATCTCCATCTCAACACTAAGACCCAGCTCCACTCAACGACCAACAAGCTACAGTACTGGACACCCTATGCCAAACAACTAGGAAGACAGGAAAACAACCCCACCCATTAGCAGAGAGTCTGCCTAAAATCATAATAAGGTCACAGGCACCCCAAAACACACCACTGGACGTGGTCCTGCCCACCAGAAAGACAAGATCCTGCCTCATCCACCAGAACACAGGCACTAGTCCCCTCCACCAGGAAGCCTACACAACCCACTGAACCAACCTTAGCCACTAGAGGCAGACACCAAAAACAACAGGAACTACGAACCTGCAGCCTGTGAAAAGGAGACCCCAAACACAGTAAGTTAAGCAAAATGAGAAGACAGAGAAACACCCAGCAGATGAAGGAGCAAGGTAAAAACCCACCAGACCTAACAAATGAAGAGGGAATAGGCAGTCTACCTGAAAAAGAATTCAGAGTAATGAAAGTAAAGATGATCCAAAATCTTGGAAATAGAATGGAGAAAATACAAGAAACTTTTAACAAGGACCTAGAAGAACTAAAGAGCAAACAAACAATGATGAACAACACAATAAATGAAATTAAAAATTCTCTAGAAGGAATCAATAGCAGAACAACTGAGGCAGAAGAACGGATAAGTGACCTGGAAGATAAAATAGTGGAAATAACTACCACAGAGCAGAATAAAGGAAAAAGAATGAAAAGAATTGAGGACAGTCTCAGAGACCTCTGGGACAACATTAATGCACCAACATTTGAATTATAGGGGTTCCAGAAGAAGAAGAGAAAAAGAAAGGGACTGACAAAATATTTGAGGAGATTATAGTTGAAAACTTCCCTAATATGGGAAAGGAAATAGTCAATCAAGTCCAGGAAGCACAGAGAGTCCCACACAGGATAAATCCAAGGAGAAATACGCCAAGACACATAATAATCAAACTATCCAAAATTAAATAAAAAGAAAAAATATTAAAAGCACCAAGGGAAACACAGCAACTAACACACAAGGGAATCTCCATAAGGTTAACAGCTGATCTTTCAGCAAAAACTGCAAGCCAGAAGAGAGTGGCAGGACACATTTAAACTGATGAAAGGGAAAAACCTACAACCAAGATTACCCAGCAAGGATCTCATTCAGATTAGATGGAGAAATTAATACCTTTACAGACAAGCAAAAGCTAACAGAATTCAGCACCACCAAACCAGCTTTACAACTAATGCTAAAGGAACTTCTCTAAGTGGGAAACACAAGAGAAGGAAAAGACCTACAATAACAAACCCAAAACAATTAAGAAAATGGTAATAGGAACATACATATCGATAATTTCCTTAAATGTAAATGGATTAAAAGACATAGACTGGCTGAATGGATACAAAAACAAGACCTGTATATATGCTGTCTACGAGAGACCCACTTCAGACCTAGGGACACATACAGACTGAGAGTGAGGGGATGGAAAAAAATATTCCATGCAAATGGAAATCAAAAGAAAGCTGGAGTAGCAGTTCTCATATCAGAAAAAATAGACTTTAAAATAAAGACTATTATAAGAGAAAAAGAAGGACACTACATAATGATCAAGGGATCAAGCCAAGGAGAAGACATAACGATTGTAAATATTTATGCACCCAACATAGGAGCACCTCAATACATAAGGTAAATGCTAACAGCCATAAAAGGCAAAATCGACAGTAACACAATCATAGAAGGGGAGTTTAACACTCCACTTTCACCAATGGGCAGATCATCCAAAACGCAAATAAAAAACGAAACACAAACTTTAAATGATACATTAAACAAGATGGACTTAATTGATATTTATAGGACATTCCATCCAAAAACAACAGAATACACTTTCTTCTCAAGTACTCATGGAACATTCTCCATGATAGATCATATCTTGGGACACAAATCAAGCCTTGGTAAATTTAAGAAAATTGAATTCGTATCAAGTATCTTTTCCTACCAAAACACTATGAGACTAGATGTCAATTACAGGGAAAAAAATCTGTAAAAAATACAAACACATGGAGGCTAAACAATACAGTACTAAATAATCAAGAGATCACCGAAGAAATCAAAGAGGAAATCAAAAAATATCTAGAAACAATTGATAATGAAAACACGATGACCCAAAATCTCTGGGATGCAATGAAAGCAGTTCTCAGAGGAAAATTTATAGCAATACAATCCTACCTCAAGAAACAAGAAACATCTCAAATAAACAACCTAACCTTGCACCTAAAGCAATTAGAGAAAGAAGAACAAAAAAATTCCAAAGTTAGCAGGAGGAAAGAAATCATAAAGATCAGATCAAAGATAAATGAAAAAGAAATGAAGGAAACGATAGCAAAGATCAATAAAATTAAAGCTGGTTCTTTGAGAAGATAAACAATTGATAAACCATTAGCCAGACTCTTCAAGAAAAAAAGGGAGAAGACTCAAATCAATAGAATTAGAAATGAAAAAGAAGTAACAACTGACACTGCATAAATACAAAGGATCATGAGAGATTACTACAAGCAACTATATGCCAATAAAATGGACAACCTGGAAGAAATGGACAAATTCGTAGAAAAGCACAACCTTCTGAGACTGAACCAGGAAGAAGTAGAAAATATAAACAGACCAATCACAAGCACTGAAATTGAGACTATGATTTAAAATTTTCCAACAAACAAAAGCCCAGGACCAGATGGCTTCACAGGCGAATTCCATCAAACATTTAGAGAAGAGCTAACACCTATTTTTCTCAAACTCTTCCAAAATATAGCAGAGGGAGGAACACTCCCAAACTCATTCTATGAGGCCACCATCACCCTGATACCAAAACCAGACAAAGATGTCACAAGGAAAGAAAACTACAGGCCAATTTCACTAATGAACATAGATGCAAAAATCCTCAACCAAATACTAGCAAACAGAATCCAACAGCACATTAAAAGGATAGGAGAAAAACCATATGATCATCTCAATAGATGCAGAAAAAGCTTTCCACAAAATTCAACACCCATTTATGATAAAACCCCTCCAAAAAGCAGGCATAGAGGGAACTTACCTCAACATAATAAGGCCATATATGACAAACCCACAGCCAACATTGTTCTCAATGGTGAAAACCTGAAACCATTTCCTCTAAGATCAGGAACAAGACAAGGCTGTCCACTCTCACAACTATTATTCAACATAGTTGTTTTTTTTTTTTTTGCGGTACGCGGGCCTCTCACTGTTGTAGCCTCTCCCATTGCGGAGCACAGGCTCCAGACGTGCAGGCTCAGCGGCCATGGATCACAGGCCTAGCCGCTCCGCGGCATGTGGGATCTTCCCGGACCAGGGCATGAACCCGTGTCCCCTGCATCATCAGGTGGACTCTCAACCACTGCGCCACCAGGGAAGCCCAACATAGTTTTTGAAGTATTAGCCGCAGCAATCAGACAAGAAAAAGAAATGAAAGGAATCCAAATTGGAAAAGAAGAAGTAAAGCTGTCACTCTTTGCAGATGACATGATACTATACGTAGAGAATCCTAAAGGTGCTACCAGAAAACTACTAGAGCTAATCAATGGATTTGGTAAAGTAGCAGGATATAAAATTAATGCACAGAAATCTCTTGCATTCCTATACACTAATGATGAAAAATCTGAAAGAGAAATTAAGGAAACACTTCCATTTACCATTCCAACAAAAAGAATAATACACCTAGGAATAAACCTACCAAAGGAGACAAAAGACCTGTAGGCAGAAAACTATAAGACACTGATGAAAGAAATTAAATATGATATGAACAGATGGAGAGTTATACCATGTTCTTGGACTGGAAGAATCAACATTGTGAAAGTGACTATACTACCCAAAGCAATCTACAGATTCAGTTCAATCCCTATCAAACTACCAATGGCATTTTTTACAGAACTAGAACAAAAATTTCACAATTTGTATGGAAACACAAAAGACCCCGAATAGCCAAAGCAATCTTGAGAATGAAAAACAGAGCTGGAGGAACCAGGTTCCCGGACTTCAGACTATAATACAAAGCTACAGTAATCAAGACAGTATGGTACTAGCACAAAAACAGAAATATAGATCAATGGAACAGGATAGAAAGCCCAGAAATAAACCCACACACATATGGTCACCTTATTTTTGATAAAGGAGGAAAGAATATACAATGGAGAAAAGACAGCCTCTTCAATAAGTGGTGCTGGGAAAACTGGACAGCTACATGTAAAGAATGAAATTAGAACTCTTCCTAACAGCACACACAAAAATAAACTCAAAATGGATTAAAGACCTAAATGTAAGGCCAGACACTATCAAACTCTTAGAGGAAAACATAGGCAGTACAGTCTATGACATAAATCACAGCAAGATCCTTTTTGACCCACCTCCTAGAGAAATGGAAATAAAAACAAAAATAAACAAATGGGACCTAATGAAACTTAAAAGCTTTTGCACAGCAAAGCAAACCTTAAACAAGATGAAAAGACAACCCTCAGAATGGGTGAAAATATTTGCAAATGAAGCAACGGACAAAGGATTAATCTCCAAAATTTATAAGCAGCTCAATATCAAAAAAACAAACAACCCAATCCAAAAATGGGCAGAAGACCTAAACAGACATTTCTGCAGAGAAGATATACAGATTGCCAACAAACACATGAAAGGATGCTCAACATCACTAATCATTAGCAAAATGCAAATGAAAACTACAATGAGGTATCACCTCACAACACTCAGAATGGCCATCATCAAAAAGTCTACAAACAGTAAATTCTGGAGAGGGTGTGGAGAAAAGGGAACACTCTTGCACTGCTGGTGGGAATGTGAATTGGTACAGCCACTATGGAGAACAGTATAGAGCTTCATTAAAAAACTAAAAACAGGGCTTCCCTGGTGGTGCAGTGGTTGAAAGTCTGCCTGCCGATGCAGGGGACACGGGTTCGTGCCCCGGTCCGGGAAGATCCCACATGCCGTGGAGCAGCTAGGCTCGTGAGCCATGGCCACTGAGCCTGCGCATCTGGAGCCTGTGCTCCGCAACAGGAGAGGCCACAATAGTGAGAGGCCCACGTACCGCAAAAAAAAAAAAAAAAAAAATCCTAAAAACAGAACTACCATATAACCCAGTAATCCCACTACTGGGCATATACCCTGAGAATACCATAATTCAAAAAGAGTCATGTACCACAAGTTTCATTGCAGCTCTATTTACAATAGTCAGGACATGGAAGCAACCTAAGTGTCCATCGACAGATGAATCGATAAAGAAGATGTGGCACATATATACCATGGAATATTACTCAGCCATAAAAAGAAACAAAATTGAGTTATTTGTAGTGAGGTGGATAGACCCAGAGTCTGTCATACAGAGTGAAGTAAGTCAGAAAGAGAAAAACAAATACCATATGCTAACACATATATATGGAATCTAAAAAAACAATTAAAAAATTCGTTCTGAAGAAACTAGGGGCAGGACAGGAATAAAGACGCAGACGTAGAGAATGGACTTGAGGACACGGGGAGGGGGAAGGGAAAACTGCGACGAAGTGAGAGAGTGGCATGACATATATACACTACCAAATGTAAAATAGATAGCTAGTGGGAAGCAGCCACATAGCACAGGGAGATCAGCTCAGTCCTTTGTGACCACCTAGAGGGGTGGGACAGGGAGGATGGGAGGGAGATGCAAGAGGGAGGAGATAAGGGGATATATGTATATGTATAGCTGATTCACTTTGTTATAAAGCAGAAACTAACAATAACAAAAAAGAGACAAAAGAGTTATGGAAATGAGCTAAGGAATATATGCTGACCTAGGTTGTGTATTAGTAAGGAATTACCTTTGATTGTGGGTAAAAAATGATGGAAATAACAGGGGGTTAAGATAGATATTTCTGACTCACACAAAAGAAGTTGGAAGTAGATATTGCAGAACTTGTATCTTTGTTGTGCGTTATCACTATGAAAATGAACATACATTAGTAAATATTTTCCGAGGGGCAGAATTTACCTCAACATAATAAAGGTCATATATGAAAAGTTCATAGCTGACATCATACTCAGTGGTGAAAAACTAAAATTTTTTCTCTAAGATCGAAAACAAGACAAAGAGACCCCTTCCTCCACTTCTATTCAACATGTTACTGGAAGTCCGAGCCAGAGCAATTAGACAAGAAGAAGAAAAGTCATCCAAATCAGAAAGGAAGAAAAGTTCTCTCTCTTTGTAGATGATACAATCTTATATGTAGAAAACCCTAAAGTCACCAAGAAAACTGTTAGAACTAATAAATTCAGTAAAATGGAGGGATAGAAAATCAACATATAAAAATTAGTTGCATTTCTATACACTAATAACAAAATTGAGAAAACAATTTCATTTACAATGTCATCAAAAAGAAAAAACTCTTGGGACTTCCCTGGTGGTGTAGTGGTTAAGAATCCACCTGCCAATCAGGGCACATGGGTTCGATCCCTGGTCCGGGAATATCCCACATGCTGCGGAGCAAGTAAGCCTGTGCGCCACAACTACTAAGCCTGCGCTCTAGAGCCGCGAGCCACAACTACTGAGCCCATGTGCCACAACTACTGAAGCCCACGTGCCTAGAGCCTGTGCTCCACAACAAGAGAAGCCACCGCAATGAGAAGCCCGTGCACAACAACAAAGAGTAGCCCCCGCTCGCCACAACTAGAGAAAACCCGCACACAACAACGAAGACTCAACAAAGCCAAAAATAAATAAATTAATTAATTTTTAAAAAAGAATAAACTTCTTAGGAATAAACTTGACTAAAGAGGTAAAACTCCTGTACACTGAAACCTACAAAACATTGAAAGAAATTAGATACAAATAAATGGAAATACATCCTGTGTTCATGGATTAGAAGATTTAACACTTAAAATGTTTATACCACCCAAAGTGCTTTACAGAATCAATGCAATACCTACTACATATCAAAATTTTTAATTCATTTTTTGAACTTTTCCCATAAAGATAGTCACAAAGCACATAAAGATGTATGATCATCACAATGTTTTAGAATGGGGAGAAATTAAAAACAATCTGTGTCCATCGCAATGGTACAATGGAATAGTGTGTAGTCATGAATGTGTTTATGAAGTTCTACATTAACATATTAACATGTTCACAGCAAACTATTGGGTGAAGTAGCAATTACAGAGCATAATGTACAGTACATTTCCACTTATGTAAATTTGTGTATCTCTAGGAATATTTGCATGTCCATCCAGTTCCTGAAAATCTAGGTGAGGGGATTTGTGATTTCTTCTTTAGAATTTTCCCTGATTTCTGTACTTTTTTGATAATAAGCAAGAATATGTTTTGTAATCAGATGAAAAAAATTGATTTTCTTTGGGAGTGAGCAAGTGAGTAAGAGGAAATGACAAAGACAAGAAGCATAACTGGAATGTGAATCCCAGCAAGAATGGTCCTGCAAACTAATGGTGCATTGAGCCTTGTCATGTGTGCTAAGGAGAATACTACTGTTAAGACTGGCCAGACCTTGAACCTGCCTGTTCTCCAGTTCCACTCACCTCTGTCCTAGTTCAGCCTCAGATTCCTCATTTGTAAAACAAAGTTTTAGTAGCTTGCCTGTAATCATGGAGATAACAGGTGGAAAACACCTGAACTTGAACCCAGGCAGCTGACCCAAAGGCTATGCATAACCATCCCCTTGAACAACCCTGACTCTGCCCAGGAGAGCTGCCCAGCCCCACCTCGGCTCTCTCCCTCCACCACTTACAGATTCCTATCACAGCCCCTGAAGACTTGGATGAAAGCCTTTCTTTATTATTAGTCAGTCACTTTAGACTTGTGCTGTCACATGTGGCTGTTTACAGTGAAACTAATCAAAATGAAATAACATTTTAAAATTCATTTCTTCAGCTGCACTTGGCACTTCTCAAGCACTCAGAAGCCACACCTAGCTAGTGGATACTACGTTGGAGAACACACACATAGGCTATTCCCAGAACAGAAAGGTCTGAGCTCAAAGAGGCCAGGAATGGTGCCTAGCTCACCACTGGGCTCTCAGCAGCCAGCTGAGTATCTAATACCCGGAAGACCCTCACTGAATGAGTGAGGAATGAATGGTTCAATCCAACAAATCCAAGCAAGTTGATGCTAGGTGGGAAAGTTATTTAGCAGGAGCTAACTTTTCAGCCAAGTCCCAAGTGTAATTATATAAATGGGTGGGTCAAGAGGAGGGTAGAGCATTCCGGATGGGGAAAAGACATTGATTTAGTAGAAATGTGAAGGGAATTGGCACCATCAGGCTATTGTTCTCAAGCTCTTTTTCGCTGCCAATTAAAAATCATCTTAGGCCGTGTTCTCTTATCAGACTTCCTCCCTGATTTGGTATTATCGTAAGGTCTGCCCTGACTAATCAGGCTCTTGGCACGTGCACAGTCAGGTGATTTTTTTAAGTCTTTATTTATTTATTTTTTTTCATTTTTGATAGGGGTGAAAGCATACACCCCAGAGAACTACAAGAAGTTTTCCAAGAAACTTTCAACCCAAATGCCCACTAGTTCAAATGTTCATATAGCCACCATCAAAATGGATGTGTCCTAAATGGCCCTGGAGTGTAGCAGGGAGACAGCTGAATTCCATGGAGGCTTTGTTCAATCCCCAGGCAAGAGATTTTTGAGCCAGTTACTGCTGGAGGCATAAAAACAGAGTTTTTCCAAACTAATTCTAAGATCACCTTTTTTTATTCCAAATCTAATATTAATCCAGACTACCCAGGTGGCGGGGCCGGGGGTGTGGCGAGAGTACGAATCCAGCTCCACCACTTACTAGCTGTGTGACATTTCTGAGCCTCAGTTCCCTCTTCTGTAAAATGGGAATAGAAGTGTTAGGAGTCGTAAATAAGCTAACGTATGTAAAGTGCTTAGTACCATGCCAGGTACACAGTAAGCACTACATAGGAGTTTATTAACTTTATAAACAATAACTAATGTGCATTTTTGCCATATCTCCAAATATGTTTTTGCAATTGCCTAAAGAATGAAAGCAATAATCTTAGCCATATCGTTTGTTAAGCTCCTACTAAACACGAATCTTTTTTTTGTGTGTGTGGTACACGGGCCTCTTACTGTTGTGGCCTCTCCCGTTGCAGAGCACAGGCTCCGGACGCGCAGGCTCAGCGGCCATGGCTCACGGGCCCAGCCGCTCCGCGGCATGTGGGATCTTCCCGGACCGGGGCACGAACCCGTGTCCCCTGCATCGGCAGGCGGACTCTCAACCACTGCTCCACCAGGGAAGCCCTAAACACGAATCTTTACAACAACCTGGAAATCCACCACCCCACCTCACCACTGCCCTGATCCAAACCACCATCACTCCATGCTTGCGTTGAGTAAGTGCAGAAGCCACTTACCTAGTCCCCTGGTGTCCACTCTGACTCCCCATATGGGAGTCAGGAGTACTTTTTTTAAGTGGTAAACAGATTTCATCACCTCTCTATTTAACCCACGAGTGGCTACCCCTCTAACAGGGCAGCACAGTGGGGATTCAAATTTGTCATCAATAAGAACTTGTTTAGATATTCACTACTTCCAAAACATCCTGTGTTTTACCCAGCTGACCCTTTTTTTAAAAATAAATTTATTTATTTGTTTTTATTTTTGGCTGTGTTGGGTCTTCATTGCTGTGCGTGGGCTTTCTCTAGTGGCAGCAAGCGGGGGCTACTCTTCGTTGTGGTGCCCGGGCTTCTCATTGTCATGGCTTCTCTTGTTGCAGAGCATGGGCTCTAGGCATGAGGGCTTCAGCAGTTGTGGCACATGGGCTCAGTAGCTGTGGCACACAGGCTCAGTAGTTGTGGCACATGGGCTCAGTAGTTGTGCACGGGCTCAGTAGTTGTGGCACGTGGGCTCAGTAGTTGTGGCACATGGGCTCAATAGCTGTGGCTCATGGGCTCTAGAGCGCAGGTTCAGTAGTTGTGGCACACAGGCTTGGTTGCTCTGCAGCACGTGGGATCTTCCCAGGCCAGGGCTCGAACCCATGTCCCCTGCACTGGCAGGTGGATTCTTAACCACTGCGCCACCAGGGAAGCCCTACCCAGCTGACCCTTGAATAACAGGGATTTGAACTGCGCGCGTCCCCTTACAGGTGGATTTTTTTTCCCCACTAGATACATACTTCAGTGCTACACCATCCACGGTTGGTTGAATCGCAGATTGCACATGAAGGGCCTACTGTAAAGTTAAATGAGGATTTTTGACTGCACCCTTAACCCCTTCATTGTTCAAGGGTCAACTGTACCTCAGTTACCCTTTCAGCAGGGTGAGGAAACAGGTTCAGAGAGAATGAATCACTTGCCAAAGGCTGCCCAACAAGTTAGTGGCAGAAGTGGGATTTGAACACTGAATCCACACCTCTTGCTCTTAATCTCAGTGATGGATGGGTGGCCTGTAATCACTGAACTGTAGAGCATAAGGACTCATAACTCAGGGGTCCTCTGCCCATTCCCAGTCTGGGAGCCTAGGAAAGTTCAATGTTAATCTTTTGATTTCCTTGTCCCTTGAAAATACCTTTCACAGAGCGGAGAAGGGGTATGGGGTATTCTTTTCTGTCACAGTCTCCTGTTCCTAAGACTCAGTCCCTGTAGAGCTCTTCTGCAAGCCCCTACCCCTTCTAAGCCTGATTTTCCCACTGCCTGCCTTTGTGCTCCTCCCCAAGAATGCTCTTAGGTTTGACACAAAGGAAATGCCTACACCTTGGCTAACATCTACCCGAAATATCTAACATGCTGTGTCCAGTGACTTAGCAGGAGGGGCTCTGAGACATGGACACACCACTGATCTGTTTATATTGTCCTTGCAGACAGACCAACTTAAACCTAAACTATACCAACCTCCAATGTATGGCTTCTACCAACGCTGATCAGTAATTAACTTCTCAGGCTGACATTACATTTTCTTCATTCCTGAATATGACCGATAACTTCATTCCACGATATGCATGGTTGCACATGTTTGTAAGTTTCTACTTAAATATTTATAGAATCATATATAGCTTTATATATTGTGTTATCATATGCTTTCATGTCTATGCCTGTAACTTCAGTTACTAGCTAAATGCTGAGAACTCCCAAATTTTCATCCCCATTCCAGACACTGCTTCTAAGTTCCAGACCCACATATCCAGCAGCCCACTCAACATCCCCACTTTCATGTCTCACAGATGCGCAAGCTCAGCAAGCCCCAAACTAAACTCCTGATTGTCCTTCCTGAGCACGTTCATCCTCCCACGCTCCTTATCTAAGGAAATGGCAGGAGCCATCCAAACAGGTGCTCAAGCCCAAAACCTGGAAGCCATCCTTGACACCATCTCTCCCTACCTACCAGATCCATTCATCCCACGTCCGGACAGCTCTACCTCTTAGTCATTCAACAATCCACTCATCTATTTTACAATTGCTCATTCTTCAGTACTGTATGAAAAATGGGTGATACAATGGTGAACAAGATGGATACGTCCCTTCCTTCTCAGAATAGACAGAAACCACAACTGCACATTTTATTGAACGAATGAATAATATGCATACAGAAAGATAGTTTTATACAGAACAGAAAATTTATATAATTTCACTACTGTGCAATTGCATTTTTTCCGCTAGATCTTGTCACGGACTGTCTATAGAGAGGTAGTGTGTAGGGGCTGAAGGCATGGACTTTAAAGTCTCAAACAGAATCATTTGGTCAATCAGTTGGTAAATACTTATTATACACCTGTTGTCTTAGTCCGCTCAGGCTGCTCTAACAACATACCATAGACTGGGTGGCTTAAGCAACAGACATTTACTTCTCACAGTTCTGGAGGCTGGAAAGTCCAAGGTCAAGGTGCTGGCTGATTCGGCTCTCAGTGAGAGCCCTCTTCTTGGTCAGCAGATGGCTGCCTTCTTGCTGTGTCCTCACATGGCGGAGAGAGAGCCGTGGTGTCTCCTCCTCTTATACAAGCACAGATCCCATCATGGGTGCCCCACCCTCATGACTTCATCTAAACCTGTTTACCTCCAAAGGTCCTTTCAAAAATGCCATCACATTCGGGGGTGGGGGGGATGGTGTTACGGCTTCAACATATGAATTTGGGGAGGACACAAACATTTAGTCCACAACATCTACTATGTCCAAGCACTGTCCTAGGCATTGGGAATTCAGCTAAGAGCAAGCAAAGCCTCTGCACCCCCAGCATCTTGGAACACTTCCCTGTTTAGGAAATACCTCATCTTGATGGGAAGAAGAAATGTCTTCCCTCTATAGAAGCCATATACTCACTTTTTCCAACTCCCTTGCAGTAAGTTGCAGGCATGTAACCTGGGCTCAGGCTATCAGAAGCCTCTGTAAACTATATGATGCAAGGAAGGTGGCACCAGGGAGAATCTGTTTAAACAAGAGTAGTGGCAGCTACGTCCAGCTCCCAGAGAGAGCAGTGGGAGAAGTTCTAGCATGAGCAACCTAATGGTGACATTAGCAGCATAAGCTGCTGAATTTGGGATAATATTCCATGCCTGCTTCTTTAGGGCCAATCAATATCTTATTTTTTTTTTCTTAAAAAAACAGGCTTTATTTTTCAGAACAGTTTTAGGTTCATAGGCAGATTGAGAAGACAGCACAGAGGGTTCTCATATACACCGTGCCCAGATTTCCCTATTATTAACATCTCACATTAGCATGGTACACTTACTGCAGTTAATGAACCAATATTGATATGTTCTCGCTAAAGTTGATTCAGCTTTCCTTAGTTTTCACCAGTATCTTTTATGAACTTAATTCCTTGTTTAAACTAACCAATATTGGGTTCTGTTTCCAACTAAGAATCCAAGGTGATTTTCCTGGGTTGAATCTCATACCCTGAATATCCTAGCTGGGTATCTCTGGGCAAATTATTTAACTTCTTTCAGCTTGTTTCCTCATCTACCAAATGAAAGCCATTCGGTGCAATAGCTCACGGGCTTCTTGGGAACATTGGCTGTGATTTTCATTAGGGCTTTCCAGCTTTGATATCTCCATGTGCTCTTATGGAATAATCAGCGTTCAAAGAACTCAAGGACTGGGCTTCCATTTCCCCTCCTTCTATGGTTCCTCCCACTTCTTTCCTGGGCAGAAATCTCCTTCCTGAGCTTCTAGTTAATTCATCTGGTTTTGGGAATGGGAACGAGGCCTCCTGGAAAGAAGGTAGAAGTTAGAGTCAGACAGACCTGGGTGTAAACCCCGACTCTGCCACTTACCAGTGTACAGCCTCAGGGGACTCCCTCAGCATTGTCTGTCCCTGAGCTTTGGACACCTTAACTGCAGAATGAGATCTTTCGTGGCCCTGTGCACATCATCACACTCCAGACAACGAGTAGCCCATATTATAGATGTTTGCCAGTGGTTTATCAGGTAATAGGGGAAAATATTCAGACCATCTGCTCCTTTGATATAGCATTTAACCCTTTGCTATGTATTCATATTATTATATTTGATCTTCACAACCACCTTGAGAAAGATATGCAGGATAGTTATTTTAATTCCCATTTCATAGAAGAAGAAACTGAGGGTCAGAGAAGTTGAGACTAAGTCAGTGCTTTTTCTGCTACAGCTAAGTTTTAGGGGTGGGCAGGGCATTTCACTCATGCCCTTTGTCTATTGAACCAAAAGTCGTGACAGTAAATTAAAGCTGCCTAGTTTTTGAGCATACCAGGCATTAATCTTTAAACCACCTTCCTACTTTTGGAGAAACTCCCTACTATGTGATCCCACAAGGAAAGCCAAAGAGGACTCTCCCTGCTCTCTGGAAACAGGCACATGACCTAAGATCAGTCATTGGGTTGTTCCAACTCAGGCCTGTGAATATTGAGCAAGCAATCCAATGACACAGAGATAATTGAGGATTTTTATCCAGTGACATCAAGGTTCAGTGCTAGAAACCTCAGGGTCCAGCAGTAGCAGCAGTGGTGCTGTAGTGGCAGGATGTTAACAAGGGACTTCAGTTGTGGCCTAACCTCCCGGGAATACACACATTTCCTAAACTTGGTTCTCTGGTCCTCCATCAATTTTGGAAGCTACTCAATATCTTCTCAATACATTATCTGTTCAAATCTGTTGCTTGCACCCAATAGCCCTGAGTGATACCCTTAGAGAAACATCCACAGGACATACTGAGATGTTCTCTCTAACACATTTGGCCTCAAAGAAGGATTTACGGGTAGACTGGTCCAGCTTGTGTTCCATCCATCTCTAAAATGTGGAAGAACAAAGAGGCTTTGAGTCATCTACAGAGTAGGTCCATAACAGAGGCCACAGTACATGGGCCGGCCAGGTTCCCGAGTCCTCTGCACTTCTGTCCACACTATAAATCCCATGGCTATGTATAGGCAACCTCAATACAATAGAAATTCGTTACAAACCAGGGCCAGTCTAGTAACGGAATGGCTGAAAAGATACTGTGAGAGGGTGTTTTACAAAATGACCTTAATGAGAAGCTACCACCAAGAAGAAAACAGGCACAGACTTTGAGCAAAAGAAAGATTAATTCATTAGAAATCCTAATGAAGACTTCTTAAGAAGAACTTCCTTATGCAGAGCAAATGCTGCCTGATTTGTGTGATTTCAGAGTCTTCAAGAAGAAGAGACCCATAAAACCCTGCAACTAGCCTGCAATGGAATCTTCCCAAAATGTTAAAAACCTATCTACCATGTGTCTTGCAGGCACACTTCATGCGTTGAATCACTTACCTTTCAAAACTGTTCTGTAAGATGACTATTATCCTCTTTGTGTTGTTTATTTTGCAGATGAGGAAACCGAAAAGTCAAAGAGGTTAAGTGATTTGCCCAGGGTTACCCAGGTATTAAGTGGCAGAGCTGGTGCCTGGCCCCAAAAGCCACATTCTTTCCACTAGCCCTCCGCCTTGTTTTCCTTCCCAAGGCGTTTGTCAAGATCCTTTGCCAGAAATGCTAACAGCTAATGCCTCTGACAGTGGAATGAACAGGAAGTCTCTCAGTGGCCCTGGTGACACGTGGGAGTGGCTGCCCATGAGATATGGGTTTGTAGGGCTGGGCTGGGCTGTCAGAGAGGCGGCGTGATTTCTGACTTGGTTGTTTTTCTCAGGATGTCCTGGTGGGGTTATTAATTCAGGAAGGGTGAGGAAGAGAGAAAGAGGTTGAGGGGTAGGGAAGGAGAAAAAATGGGGGAGAGAAAGAAGGAGAGAGAGAGGGAAAGAGAAAGGCTTTGCCCTCATGCATAACCACATTCCTGCCTTGAATGGAGTTCACCCGCCCCAAATCCAAGATAGCAGCTCCTCTCTGGAAGCAGCTGGTGCCCCTTCAACAAGCCCCTCACAGCACCAACTCTCTCCCCGACCTCAAAGGCTCTGCGTAAGGGCTCAGTCCTGACGGATCCCCTTCAACACTCTTGTTTCTCCACTGGACAGGAACCTCTTTGGAGCTATATTAGGCAACATAGCTAGACAGAATTGGGGATAAGAAGTAAGAAATGGAATAACTTTTTAGCCTTGACCAGAATGTCAGTGGAGGTGAGTTAATTAACATATGGCTTGCTTCATCTCAGAAACGTCTGAGGGCTAAGTTGACCCTGCACCAGCAGCCCAAGAAGAACACCAGAGGTCCAGAGATCATATGGGAAGGGCAGCCTCTTGAAGGGGGAGATGAAGGGACTCATCTCCCCTGAGGGGACAGACGCACCCCTCCCTGACTATGGGTTGACTATGACAGAAACACGGGAACATTCAGGGGAGACAAGTTTTCCCCAGTCTAGGTGTTCACCGCAATGGGTCAGGGGGGTCCCCTGACCACACCTGGCCTCTTGTCCTGCCTCTCATTACTCCCTGGGGAGACGATGAGTTACCTGGTGGGCGAACAAGAGCCCACTGTCTGTTTCTTGAATGGGTGGTGCTCACCTATCAAGGATTAGCGAAGATTCATTGGTCTCTCTTCGGCATCCTCTTTTCCCTAGCCAAGTGTGCAGCTTTGCAGACTGCAACGAGCTCTCAGGTTGGTTCCTCTGAAGTCCAGCCTGGATATGGGGAGTCAACAAGCCCACGTGGGCTGTCACTCAAAAGTGCTCCAGTCATAAAGGTGACAATTCGGCCCCATCCACCTCACGCCTTTGTCTTGTCTCAGAAACAGAAGGAAGAGGAGATATTACTTTTGCCCCCTCAAAACCCCAGCTAACCAAAATGAGAGCTGCGATGATTAATATCATCATTTCCTTGTTTCTGAGACAAATCTACCAACAACAAAAACAGGATTTCCATCTTCACTGGTTGATTCAGAGACGTCCCAATACCCCTGCAAATGGCCTCAAGATCAGACCCTGTAGCGGAAACTAACACACCATTGTAAAGCAATTATACTCCATAAAGATGTAAAATAAGTAAATAAATTAATTAATTAAAAAAAAAAAAGATCAGCACCTGTGCCCTCACTCCAACTCCCCTGCACTCTCACCCACAAACACTCCATCCATCACTCCACACCCACATATCTTCCTGTCTTCTTAGCACATAAACTCTTCCCTCAGTAAGAGGGTACTTACAGTCCAAGGTCACTTACAATACGAAAGAGGCTGCCATCAATAATGCTGAGGTCCTCATTGTCCCACTGTCGTGGGCCCAGGGCCTTGTTAGGTCAGCTTCGCAAAAGCCTGCCAAGCATTTAGGAGGAGGAAGGGTCTTGCCCATGAGTCTGTTCGGTCCCTGGAGTGTTTGCAGACATTCCTATCCAATGATGTAAGGGAACTGGACAACAATATGGTGTCACAGGGTATACGGGACTGTGTGTGCATGCACACAAGTGCATGCGTGTCTGCACGAGCCCAGGCTTCTGTGTGTGCCTGTGCCCAGGTCTCTGACAAGCCCAGTGTCCTTCAGTTTCCACCTAAGAACCAACTGTTGGCAACTTGTAAATTAGCAAAGAAAGGAAGGGAGGAAATGTTCGCTACAGAATGTCTAACATCCCCAACCTGGGGATGGAACGTCAGGGGGACTTGAGGATGTGTTTACACAACACTTTACACAACATTAAGGAAGAGGCGATTGTACACAATGGGCAAGAATGGTGGGTTCCCACTTACACAGGCAAACTTTGAGTGACATGATATAATTGCCTTGGATAGTGTCCCCTTGGCAGGGACAATGCCAGGGGCCAGTGTGGCACCGGGAAGCTTTAGGTTCCCCCGTCATCTCCACGTTTGCCTGTGTAAATGAGAACCACCATTCTGGCCCATTTCTCTTTATTGGATATGTCTCTGTCTGTGCTCTCTTCCTTCTCTCAACTTTTACCGTTTTGTTTGTGCCATTCGTATAGAACTTAGGGACTGGGTGATTTTCAAGGGCAGGGATGGGTCTAAGTGAGTCACTTTGTACCCCAGCACCCAGCAGAGCCTGGCACAGGATAGGTGCTCGGGAAATGTGGATTGCAGGAGAGAAGCATCTTGCTATCTAGAATGTGCAGACTCTCTCCTAACCAAAAACACAACACTTCAGATTCTCCAGAGTGGCTCCACAGCGAGTCATCTGATATACAGCTCCTGTCGAAAGCCTAGCTGAGCTATTGATGCTCCAGAGAGAGAAAAAAATTGACCAAGATTTCTCCAAAGTTTCCACCATAACAAAGAAGAGAGGAGGTGAAATTGTGTTCCATTCGGGAGTTTTCAGATATAACCTAAAAAGCAGTCCCTAACACACTGCCCCCTAGAATCACTACTTGAAGATTCTAGAGGAGTGGACATCTCATTTCACCCTTGGTTTTGTTGAGAGCCAATAAAACAACCAATAATGTGTGGAATGTCTCCGTCTTAAAAGAAATAATTGCTATTGTGGACATCATCCATTACGAGGTCCAGTGTCCCTTTTCTCTTGCTTTAGGCAAACTCATAAAGAGATGAAGCGGATCCACGTGGTGTGGGATGGAAGGGCGGCTCACGTGTTCAGCCGAGCAGAAGTCAAGAGGTACCTGTTGATGGCAGAGGTTGCTCTTAATAGCCAGGAAGGATTTCAAGTAAACAGGTGGTGACAAAACATATTCAGAAAGGGATAGGTAGCTACAGAAACACGTGAGAGGACCACCCACCCAGACAAAGGAAGGAGGGCTTCCTGGAGAAAGTGACAGCTGAGCAGAGGACATGAGGATCACGTAGGAGTTGAAGAGAGTGGGGGCGGGGTAAAAGTTCCTTAACAGAAAGAAGAGCAGCAGAAAAGACAAGAGCATGGTTCATTTGGAGAAAAGGAAAGCAGTTCATCATGTCTGGAATAGATGAGGTGAAAGATGAGATAGGAAGTGTAAACAGCGGTTTTCAGAATGATCAGAAACACTTAAAAAGTTTTTTTCCAAGGGCAAAATGGTGACGTTAAAGAGTTTCAATAGGGGGAATTACTTAACCAGATAGAGATTTCCCTGGCTGCAATGTGGACCATGGATGCGTGGATGATGGGTGGGGTGGAGAGGATGTGGGGAGATGTAGAAGGATTCAGTTGCTGTACTGGAAGTGAGGTGATAGTGGCCTGGACCAGGAGGGTGGCAGATGGGATACAGAGAAGCAGATGGATCTGAAAGATATTTTAGAAATGGAGTTGATGGGACTTGGTAACTAGTTGGGTACCAGAGTGAAAGAGAAAGGAGTCAAGGTTGGCTCCCAGCTTGTGATACTTGGGATGAAACATTCCCTGGGTCATGATTTCCTGCAGACAGGGTCACTGCACCTGCTCAAGGACAGGACTGATGTCAGACATGTTCTCCTGCACTTCCTATACCCTAGGCTGGGCCTAATCCTTCTCCTTCTCTCTATTCCAGCATCAACACTAGATGGATACAAAAACGGGCTTCCTTTACGGATCTACCTTGGCTTTGGGTGGAGGCAAAAGGAAGCCCGCTTAGGTTTCCAGGCCTCCTTGTGCCCCAGCACAGCCCCAGAAAGCCCTACAATAGCACCAGGGATGGGGGGCAGTATACAGAGGAACGTGGTATAGGGTACATGCCCAACTATTACTGGAGCAGGATTTTGTTTCCCTCCAGTTCTTGTCCCCGGGGAGTTCCAGGTGGCTCTCGGTGGGGAAGCCAAAAGGCACAGATGAGAGAATGGTGAGGTTCAGGTACCTAAGCCTTCCTCCAAACTCCCATCATTATTCGTCTTTGTAACCCTAACATGGGCACTGGAAGGAGCAATGGAGGGAATGAGAAGGGAGTAAGGAAAGGGGAGAGGTAAACAAAGGCATCCTCAAACCACAGCAGCAAGGTCTTCCCCCGTTTTCCCACCCAATCCTAAGAGGTCCCACCCAGGCCCTTGGGAGCAGAGTCCTTCTTCCAGCCTTGCAGTGAACATCTGACTCCATGGCTCCCCTGCGACTGTCTCCACAGCAAGATTCCTGATGAAATCCCCTCCGAGTACATCCTTTGGATCCAATCCTAGCTCTTAAGGATATTGGCACTTAGTCCAAGTACTTGAAAATTAGGAAGACGGGGGTGGGGGGGGGAGTATAAAGAGTTGACAGCTGTGCTGCACATCCCGAGGGCACCACTGACCTATCTTTGTGAGCAGAGCCCTTTGGAGTTGTGCGGTGCTGCCAGCCGGCTTGGGAGTCGAGACACCCCATCCCATTCCTGCGAGGCTGACTTGTCTGCATCACTCTCCCATTCCATCCCATCCCATCCCACCCTCACACCACACACCACACAGCCTTAAGCCTTGCCTCTAAGAGTCCCAGTATTGGGTTCCTACCACAGGTCCCATGTACCCATAACACTCCGTGCCCCAAATGCAACAGTGTTTCCCAAGGCTTCAATTCACTACACTTACTTGTAACGAGAGGAAAAATCCAAAAGGGAAAACAAATGTCAAAACTGAGGAGCCCAGGCTTGACAAAGGAGCCAGGGAAAACCAGCCCAAAGGCTGCGGAGAAGCTTTCCCGAGCCACAAAAGCACTCCTCTCTCTACCACTTGCTTGTGAACTCTGCCAGACCCAGGGTTTGCATGGCTCACCCCACCCCTCCCATAGTTTAATGAATGTGTCCTCTGCTGAGCCTGCCAGCCCTCCACTCTCTCCACCACCAGGGCTCCTTAAGGGCTGCATGGTTGACATTTCTCTCTGGGCCACTCCATGACATGATTATCGGAAAAACAAAGGAAGTACATTTGTAATAAATCCTGAACCAAAAGTGAAGTCATTAAAAAGCTGGGTTTCTCCCCAGTGCCTTTGGCAGAAGGGAGCAAAGAGAAAGAGGTATTTGCTCATTGGTTTTAGTATCTTCACTTTGCCCCCCACTTTTCCTCCCTGCTATGGACTGTTTGTGTCCTCTTCAAAACTCATATGTTGAAGCCTAACCCCCAGTGTGATGGTATTTGGAGGTGAGGTCTTTGGGAGGTCGTTAGGTCATGATGGTGGAGCTTCATAAATGGGATTAGTGCCCTTCAAAGAAGAGACACAAGCTAGCTGATCTCTCTCTGCCATGTGAGGACGTAAGGGCAGGCTCTCACCATTTACAAATCTGCCAGCACCTTGACCTTGGACTTCCCAGCCTCCAGAACTGTGAGAAACAAATGTTTGCCTTTTAAGCCACCCAGGCTATGGTATTTTGTTACAGCAGCTTGCTGGCCCATGGGCCTGAAGACTTCCCCCTTCTCCCAGACTCCCAGGAGTTCTATCTGAAGGACCCTAAGGCAACAAAACTTTGATGCAAGGTGCAGGGGGAGTAAATAAGGAAAACAATCAAAAGAAAAGGCGGGAGTGAAGATGTTACATAGCTTCTAGTGCAATGAACAGGGCTGGGCACCACTAGATGCTATCTCCCCAGCAGGATGTTCACTCTGAGAGGACAAGAACCCATTTGCCATCTCATTCCCTGTAAAACCCCATTGTCCAGTGTCTAGTACATAGAGTTGCTCAATAACTATTTGTTAAATGAATGAGTTAATGAATCTCTTTCAGTCTCTACGGCAGCCTTATGGGGGATCATCATACAGATTTGACAGATGAGAGAACTGACTCTAAGAGGTCAAATACCCTATCCCATGTATAAAGTTGCAGACTTTGAACACAGATTTCTGTAGACACATAGAGAACATGCAGAGAGGTGATATGAATCCAAGGTCCTGATCCATCAACTAGAAAGTTCTTCCTCTCCAAAATGCTCAGAAGAGCGCTTTGAGCTTGCTTTGTCTATATTACACTTCAAATATTTACTCCATTATACTTATAGCAACATGCATCTATCCTTTCTTTGTCCCACCATTACACATGAGATGTAGTGCAATTATGTATTTATTATGCATTATTGCAATTGTTTTCTAACAGTTCATTAGACCATGAACTCCTGACAGCATCTTGTTTACTGGGTGCTGGCGATGCTGAGATAAAGTCTTCACAAAGATTCATGGCATAAACGAAGGACTGGATGAATGATTTTGTATAAACCTTCCGTTTCAAAAAACACTTTTGCTTACACTGTCTCACGTAATCTTCATGTGACTTGGTGAGTTGTTACTATTATGAACATCAAGTACAAAAATTCCACCTGGAGGTATAACAGTTTTTTTGTGGGAAAACACTTCAAGGTGGTGGAGGCCAGTGAGAACCACGAGGACAGAGATGTTGACCCAGACAACAGAGGAGAGCAAAGAATCTTGACCTTGGGCAAGAGGTAAGGCGGTAAATACGCTGAGGTCAGTTACAAGAAGAGAAGATAGTTGATAGGAAGAAAGGACCCAAAGACAGGGAAGGACTGAAACCAGGAGTGAGGTAAGGAGCCAGTGAGACTCCCTCGTCAGGGGGAGGGTAGCTGAGGGACACTTCATGGATGGTATAATGCCTACCACCCTTTTGAAGTTGATGAAATTTCTGCCATGTAAACCCCTCATCTCTCTTTCCCCTGCCGAAACCAAAACCAAAATGAAAACAAAACAAAAACTAGACACTCTGGTCCATGTTACTCATCTTACTCTTCCTAGTCTGTAAGTGGGCTGTTCTGGAACTCCCAGGAAGGACCAGGCTTCATGCTGGGTCCACATGGTACAGAACAGAGACTGCATATGAGGAAGCTGGAGCCCAGAATTCAGAAGTTTGGGAGATTTTTATAAGCTGTGGTAAGAGTGGGGAGAGGTTTAAGCCTCCTTTTCCACCGTCTCACTGACACAATGGCCCTAGTTTCCAGCTGTGCTCTGTTCTGTGAAGAAACCGAGGACCAGAGAGGTTAAGGACCTTGCCCAAAGTCACACAGGTAGCAGGTGGTAGAAAGAGAATCCAATTAAATGCAGGATATCTACTTGACCTTCAATCTCTTGTTTCCCTTGTATCTTGATGCTACTGCACAAAGAATAGTGTTAGCACCGACAGGGCAGAAGAGGGGCCTGAGGCCTGACTTTTGGACAGCGTGGGCCGGAGCACATGATCCACTCTCTGATTCCCTCGCACAGGAGACACTGTTGCACTTTGCCTTATTGCTGACCCTAGAGGACAGCAGTAAAATTGCCCCCCACCATTCCCTCGATACAAGCACCCTGCTCCCCAGAGACCTCCAGTTCTAGCTCTCTCCTCAGAGACGGGAAGGAGGGGTGCAGGAGGGCTTCTCCTGGGGCTCTGCAGACAACACCCCCAGTGGGCCGAAGCAGAACAAGGGGAGACGACTTGGCAAGCGGAGGCCCCAGGACATCTGTTAGAGACCCTCACACACACACACACACGCGGGGTTTATTAGGAACAGGCCCGGGCACTGAGTAGTCCGGACACCATAGTGGAATGTTTACCCACCCGTCTGCCTGTCCTCTCAACACCCCGGCCTCACACCAGGCAAGGCACTGGCCATGTCTCAGGAGTGGCCAAGCCACTGCACTTCGGCTAGCAGTCATCACCATGGCAACAAGCAGCTGACCAGGCCTCAGGAGGCCTGAACGCCTGCTGCGCAGCCCAGATTCCAACAGGGTCTTCCCGGTGTTCCTCCGGCTCCAGCACTGCACTAATAGACACCACGCTCAGCCATTTCTTTGAAAGACTGTTCAGTGAATGAGTCCATCCAGTTCCAACCAGGAGCGATGCGAGGAATTCTCATTCCCTCCCATCCAATCCTTTCTCCAACAGATGCTGAAATGCTATGAATCCTCCTTGAAACTGAAACATCTCCTAACTGGGGAAACACTTAAAATTTTTTTTCATCAAATGACATTTAATCTTTATTAGGCACCTAATATGTGCCAAACACTTTATGCACATCTTCTCTAATCCTCACTATAGCCTTACAAAGTGGGTATTATAAATGCAGCTACCAAGGCTCAGAGGGTTAGTCATACAGCTACTGGGAGGGAGGCATTTGAACCTGTGGACCTTCTGGCGCAGACACCTGTGTTTGGCCTACCATACCGTGTAGTCGCTAAGGGCAGGTTTTAACGTGGGCTAAGAGGAGGGGGATCTGGGTTTGCTGTGGGCTTGCAGGGTGTCAGGTGGTGGGTAGGGGGCTGGGGGTGGGAGCCAGCAAGAAAGACAAAAGATGAAGAGCTAGACTCCAGAGCGAGGTCGTGAACTTTCAAAGGATCTGTGGACAGAGTTCAGGTGGACCGTGATCTTGAGGGAAAGTTTCATCTTTATTTCTAATTCTAACTGAAATGTGTTCAGTTATGAACGTGGACCACAAACCACAGGAGTGTAAGCAGTTCCTGTGACGCTGCATGAATGGAGATCACAGATTTTTTCATCACTTTATAGTCCTCACAGCTTTTCAAAATATGATTTTAGACTCATCACCACCTTGAAATTACAATAGTTATCAGACTCACTGCTAATTCTTGTACGTAGTATGTCAATAAGGAAACACTTATAGTACTAAATTTAGAAGTTTGGGTTTTTTAATATTCTTATTGCGTATTTCAATATAATTGGCTTTCCCTGTAATCCTATGTATTCTGTTTTATTCAGTTAGGAACTATATTCTATTCTGAGGGAGGGTCTATAATCTTCAACAAATTGCCGAAAGATCAACGGCACAGAAAAATTAACAAGTCCTAGTTGGGGAAGTCCAAGACATGGTTTTCCTATTTTAAAATTTTACCTACCCCACTCCTCCAACCTATGTTTTATGAAGTATACTCTTTGGCCATGAATTAATTACCTGGGCGGTTTGTTAAAATGTAGATTTCCAGGGGATTCCCTGGTGGCACAGTGGTTGGGAGTCCGCCTGCCGATGCAGGGGACACAGGTTCGTGCCCCGGTCCGGGAAGATCCCACATGCCGCGGAGCGGCTGGGCCCGTGAGCCATGGCCGCTGAGCCTGCGCGTCCGGAGCCTGTGCTCCGCAGTGGGAGAGGCCACAACAGTGAGAGGCCCGTGTACCGCAAAAAAAAAAAAAAAAAAAAGTAGATTTCCAGGACATACATCCAAAGTACAAAAGTAGAATCTGAGGCTTGGAACCTGGGAATATTTACTTCAACCCACTCACCAGTAGAGGTGCCCTGTACAGTGCCCCTGAGTGGATGTGGCCCTGTGAGCAGCATGGCTTAGGGTGGGCTGGACCCCCTTGGCCAGGTGGGAACAGTCTACACAGCTTCACCTGGGGGACCTGATCCTCCCGGTGATTTTTCAATACTCATTAATGTCTCTCAGTGAAGGAAGAAGGGATAAATCACTACTTTTGGTTTTGGTTTGGGGTTTTGTTTGTTTTGTTTTTATGTGGGGGGTTTGGGGTTTTTTTTTTTTGCATTGTTTTTGTTTTTGTTTATTTGCTTGTTTGCATTTTAGGGGATGTATTTGTTTCTTAGGGCTGCCATAAGAAATTATCACAAACTAATTTGAAACAACAGAAATTTATTTATTTATTCTCTCACAGTTCTGGAGGCTGCAAGTCGGAAACTGAGGTGTCAGCAGGATTGCTTCCCACTGGAGGTTCTGAGGGAGAGTCTGTACCATGCTTCTCTGCAAGTTTCTGGTGGTTTCTGGCAGTCCTTTGTCTTCCGTAGCTCAACAAAGGAAAGGAGGGAAGTGCAGACAGGAAACTGCAGATGCAGGACTGAAGCTTCCACAAGCTTCTGGACTCACCCTACACCACCTGCTGCTTTGCCACAGGCCACTCCACACTCATCTGGGTCTCAAGTAAATGAAGTTGCATCTAGAGACCAGGCATCAAGAAATTGGAACCCCCAAGCAGGTTCCGACTGGCCCTTTGATGTCTCCTTTTTATCCCTGAGGACCAGGCCAACTTCTCCACCAGTCAGGGAGGCACAGTGCCTAGGGCCCTCCACACTTTCAGGAACCCACAAAAATATTTTCATTCCTTTAAAATTCAAACCAAAAAAATAGGAACTTGTAAGGATGAATAAAATGTTTTCATTTGTTTCCCACATGAGAAAAAAATCATCTTTATGGCCCCTGAACATCCATTAAATTACTTTCATACGTTTTTATGGAGGAAGGAACCCAAAAAAGGCAAGAGTGGCTCACGCTCACAGAAGTCAAAATGTGGCCCTGAAAGAGGAGGCTTCCTAGCAGTGGAGGGGAGAGGCCAGTGTCCCTTGGATCAGCTGCTGAGATTTCATGAGTGCTGAGCAAGGGGCTGGAGGCCTCCTGAGGTCCCCACCTCCAGAGAGTTCCAAGGGTCTCCACCACTGAGGTGTTCTAGTCCTACCTCTCCGATGGGTCCCCTGGATTCTTCTCTTCCCGCTGGGAATGGAGGAAGCAACCATCAAAGAAGAAAGGCAGAGACACGAGTGGAGAAAAGAGATTCAGAAACCCTGGGGGATTCTCAGAAACAGGGCCAGCCTAACCCATCAGTTTACTATCAGCAATGCACAGGTTCTCAGTGTCCAAAAAGGAAGACCTAAGGGAAGAAGAATGCAGAGTTTAAGCTATAGCCATAAAACTGGAAAGAAGATGGGAGAAAAGGCAGGCCTTCCCCTACGTGAGGGTCACCTGCTTTGTAACAGAATGGCTAGATCTCAGGACTGACATTGCAGGAGATGGGGATGGAGTGGGGAGCAAAGAAATGAAAAGGACCAAAGCTCAGTCGAGAAAGGGGAGGCACTGGAGTCTCTGGGCTCTGCCCGGAAGGACAATGCCTGCAGAACATAGGCCACCACGTAAGTGAGCATCCCAAGCAGACAGGACAGAGGAGCCACCTTAGCTACTTGTGTCCCTGTGGTGCCTGCACGTTGTCCACTGATCACCCAGAAGAAAGTCACCTGCCGGTGACCTGAGATTTACCTGAGCCCCGTCAAATTTTCCTTGTAGCGTACTCCAATGTTTTCAACAATCTAGGACTGAAGCCAAGGGTATGTGGAAGGGAGAGCCCCACAAGTGAGCCTTAGGAAAAGCTGGGCAATGGGGAAAGATACTCTTGTTAAATATAGCATATGTCCCAAATGAGTCCCGGCCCCTGACCTATTCCAGTCAAGATGTTAGTAACCAGAGTCAGAGGACCCAACCTGCAGTTCCCTTGTGTGGTTCTGTCTTGCCATCACTGTGTCACACATCACACACACCCAGGATGCATATGTGTGTGTACTGTGGACGTGCAACAGGAATGCCAGTTGTTTGGGGTCGGTAAAGGAAGCTTGTCGCTCTCAGCCCCTCCTAAATCCTTGCTGTTTACAACCATTCACTTAACCAAACATTGGCGCATGCCTCCTGGGTGCCAGGTATGGCGCAATTGCCAAGGATACTGAGATCAGCGAACTACAGCCCCCGTCCTCCAGGATGGAGAAGCCCCAGGCGCCATCACAGAGCTCACTGTCTTCCAGCAACAGCCATGCTTTGAGAGCCAACTCCACGCCAAGTTCTACACTAAATGCCTGACTTACGTCACTTAATCCTCACAATATCCCTGCTACAAGGAGCCGTGTATCCCACCTTTTAAAAGAGAAACTGAGCCTCAGAGTTTAGGTAACTTGCCCGAGATCACAGAGCTGGAGTGTGACAAACTCATGGAGAAGTGGTTCTATCTTGTTCTTGCTGGAAGACTCAAAGAATGAAAAGGTCATTTTTCTCCTTGTCTGAACAAATAGCCAAAGGGAAAAAGATGTAACAATTTCTGTCTGTTTACTTTGGTTCAGTTTTCTGCTTTTCTGGCAGGTTGGTTGGTTTGTTTGTCTTTTAAGAAAGGCTTAAAGAACTTATGGTTACCAAAGGGGAAAGGTGGGGAGGGATAAATTAGGGGGTAGGGATTAACATATACACACTACTATACATAAAATAGATAATCAACAAGGACCTACTATATAGCACAGGGAATTCTACTAGATATTCTGTAATAACCTATATGGGAAAAGAATCTGAAAAAGAATGGATATATGTATATGTATAACTGAATCACTTTGCTGTACACCTGAAACTAACGCAACATTGTAAAACAACTGTGCTCCAATATAAAATGAAAATTAAATTTAAAAAATTTTTTAATTAATTATTTATTAATTTACTTATTTTTGGCCGCTTTGGGCCTTCATTTCTGTGCGCGAGCTTTCTCTAGTTGTGGTGAGTGGGGGCTACTCTTCTTGCAGTGCGTGGGCTTCTCATTGCAGTGGCTTCTCTTGTTGCAGACACCAGTTCGAGCCCTGGTCCGGGAAGATCCTGCATGCTGTGGAGCAACTGAGCCAGTGCACCACAACTACTGAGATCGCATGCCACAACTACTGAAGCCTGCGCGCTTAGAGCCTGTGCTCCGCAAAAAAAAATTTTTTAATTAAAAAAAGAAAAGAAAGCCTTAAAGAGATGAGAGAACCGTGCTGTCTGAGGGGAACAGTTTTAAGGGTAGGAAGACAGAGGAGAGGTGGCCTAGCCTGAGGGGTTATGCGTCTTCTCTGAGACTGGGAAAGAGACAATGGTTTGCAAGTCCCTGAGGGTGGAGACCTGCAGCCCGGGATGGGGGCATAACTGAGGGGTGCGCCCAGGGAAAACGTGAGGCCACGTGCCTCGGGAGCCTCTGCTGAGACCCCCGACCAGGCTTGGGATGGAGGAAGATGGGAGGCTCCCTTCGAAATGGTGCTTGCAGACCATGAGCCAGAATTTCTCAACCGTGGACCCAACACAGCAAACTTGCCCCTCAATCTTGCTGAACACTTGCCAGGGTTTCCTTACGTTCCCAAGGAGGAGAGAAAGAATCCTTCACCACTGCTCCCCCTAAAAAGACATTAACTAAGAATGGGTTTCCTGCCAGCCCTGGCAGGTGGGGGACCAAGCCAGATTTATTTGCTTTAGAAAAATAAAGAAAAACCGTGTGGTTGCTCACACCCAAGGGTCTCAGAGCAAATCCACACGGGTTCCGGCTGCCTAGCGGCAGTGCTGGGCATCCAACCTGCCCCATCCTCCCTCCAAAGAGCCAAAGGCCTCCGGGGCCTCTGCCCCAACAGAGAACGGATCCTTTCCCCGCTCAAACCATCACTTCTGGCTCGGTGTTAGGAAGGCACAATGCAGCTGCTGAAAGTGCAGTAATTAAGTCGAGCACGCCTGAAAGATGATAACAATAATGTCTATTTCTCTGCTCCTCCACCTGCATCCCCCCACAAGCTTTCCAGATTTCACAGCCGTGACTCACCTCCGCTACTGCGCAGGGTAGCGCCAAGGGAGCGCGCACGCTCACAGCACGCTGAATTTAGGCAGAAGATGAAAAAAAAACGCACACCCCGATTAATTACAAGAGGAACACTCCCTGTCACGCACCGTCCAGCTGACTTCATGCCTGGGCGGCAGAAATGCGATAAAACTCCCAAGTTGGTCCTTATAATTTGGAGAGTCAGATGGCTCAGCCATGATCTCACAGCCGTGCGCCCCAGCCAGTGGCCCTGAGCCAGGCTTTGAAATATGACCCAAGAGGGGTTTGGTGACGGACGGGCTGCTTCTGGCACGGTTCATCCTAAATCAATTTTCCTATGAGGTCGCATCCTTCTCGGGCTGCCTAGCGGGAACGCCCCACTGGCAGCTGCTGGCTCGATCCGGTGGCAGGGCCACCTGACAGCCCCACGGCAGCGCCAGTAGTTAAGCAGGAGGTCCACTCTATTCCTACAGCGACCCTTTCCGTACTGGGCACTTGGTGCTCAACCAGCCACGGTCCCTTAGTGCTATTCAACCCAGTTCAATCAGCAAACGTCTACCTGGAGGCACGATAGCATAGTTGCTGAGAACGCCGTGTTTGGATTAAGAAATACTGTGGGTTTGTATCCCACCTCTCTCCATCAGGACCTGCGTGAACTTGGGCAAGTGATTTAATCTGAGCCTCATTTGTCACCAGAGGAAGTCTCATGTATCCCATGTGGGATGTAATACAGGAATCAATACCTGACAGTAGGGAAGGATACACCCCACCAACAAGTGTGCTACTTCCTCAGTAGCACGAGAGTGCACGAATTCCTGGAGCAGCCGCAGGATATGAGTGTCCTACGAAAGGTGTGAGATAAGGGGTATGAATATGCGGGCATATGAGGGCATATGAGGGCGTATGAGGGCGAATTCCCGACCAGTCATGGCATCAGAGGCTGCGTCTGAACCCGGCTTTGAAGGACCGGGCAAATGTGGCAGCCTCGACAGCGGGAGCTGCAGGAACAAACGCTCAGAGGCAGGGGAAATACGGCATTTGTTTGGGGAGCAGTGAGTGCGCAAGTTTGGCTATTTGGGTATTGAGGTGGGAGAGCAGAGGCAGTCATGGAGGAGAGAGCTCCAGATGCCAGCACGAGGAGTAGGAACTCTTTTTCTTTTAGGGAGTGGGATCTCCAAGCGTGACTCATGGGTCGTAATGAGCAGAAACGGTGGTGGGAGATACCCAGGAGGAAGTTACACCAGCCACCAGAAATGTGAAAGGAGGATCCGGGGCTGGAAGCAGGGCAAGGGCAAAGGAAACGATGTGAAGGGAGTTGGGGAAAATGAACCACAGGATGTGGGAGACTTGCATTCTGAGCAGAGGAGTAGGATGAGAGAAAGAAAAAAAACCAGGATGAAACTGGGATTTCAAGCCTAAGGAAGGAGCAATATAGGGACAGCTGGAGGGTATCAGTTTGAGGAGAGAAAAGATGAGCTCCGGGTCTGGGGCAGTGGGAAGGCTAGGGCAGAGACCCCTTCTCCTGCCATTTACCTCTCCACTCCCTAAAAACCTATCCTCAGGACCTCAATCAAGCACAAAAGCAATGGCCAAGACCGCCTCAAAGCTATCCAAGCTGCAAGAGCCTTGGGTCCCCAGTTCTTTCTGGCTCCTCCTGAGGCTGGTCCCACTGGTGGTGCTGAATGAAGACTTGACCCATCAACCAACACCATCCCTTGAGGGAGCACTTCCTGCAGATGGTCTCATTCTGCCCTCCATAACCCTGTGAAAGTGGGCGTGCTCACCTCCCCTGTCTCACACAGAAGGAACTGAGGTTGTGAACGTCAAGACGCGTTGTAGGTCCCACCCAGTGAGCAACTCGAGACTCCAGCGCAGGCGCTTGGGGGCCACATCTGACCCAATGCACACAAATCAGGGGGAGAAACCCAAGTCTGGTCTGCAGGCGAAAAGCCCAAGTGTAGTCCAGAAATGAACACGTGTGTGGTGAGTTCTTATGAGTGAGGTGCTGGGTCCCACATCTTGGAGGAAGTATCATCTGAGACCTCCTCCCTCAAAGCACCTGCAGCTCCACAGGGCAGACGAGACTCCCAGCCAGAACAATTACCCACATGATCCTCTCCTTGTGTTGACTTCGCGGCACTTACCTCTAGCTGAACTTACCCTCTGCAGCTGACTGCACGTTTACTGGGTGTCTTCCCACACTGGCCATGACTAAGGACAGCTGTTTCTGGTGACTTCCCAGATCTAGAAAAGTGCCTGATGCCTGGTGGGCACTTTGTAAATATTTGTTGAATGAACACCAAGAATTTGGGCAGGCAGGAAGGTGGGAGTGAAGCTGAGAGAAGCGAAAGGTGGGCTGAGACTTCACAGTGAGGAGGGGTAGGAAGGACGTGAAGTCCAAGAAGTAAGACAAAGGAGAGAGAGATGTAGGTAAATGTGGGTCTTGGGGAGGAGAGCAGCAATTCTCTTCACCTTTCTCTGCTCATCCTAACATACCTACCCCTTGATCCCTTCTCACCCACCCCATCTCCACCCCCTCCCTTCTTACCCCTGAAAGAGGTGAAACAGAGCTTTCGCTGGGCCTGCCTAAAAGCTCAAGACCAAACAGTGGGGTCTTTTCTGCATCTCCCTTGCTTCTATAGTTGCAAGGACCTAAGGACCACTGTGCTCCATCTCTCAGCAGCTGGTTAGGAACCTGGAACTCAACCGCCCTCAGAGAAGGCCATCTCTTTCTCTTGGATACCCTCCAACCCATTTGGGAATACTTTCTCTCTTGATCCTGCCAGTGGGGGCTGATACAGGCCTGCCACTCCCTCCACCATCCCAGTTCCGACAAGCCTGTGTCAAGCCGTCTAGACCAGTTCTGCTCTGGCACCGGGGCAAGCATCTGTACTATGGTCTCCCCACTTCTCCCCATGAGTGTGACCGTCCCTCACCCTGACACAGTAAGACCCCAGATTCAGGTGTGGGCATTGATGGGGTAAACCCTTTTGCCAGTGTGGTGTGGTAATCTGTTTTATATCTGGTTCCCTGGAAGCAGAGCCTGAGACAAGGATTTGGGCACACGTGACTTCCTGAGGAAGTAAGGAAAGCAGGATCGGGAGGGGAGGACTTAAGCCAGGATACGGTCTCAGCTGGGATCCAGCTGAAGCCTGACCCCGCAGGGAGCTCTGGAGTGTGGACTGTACCTCAGCGTTAATCCCACTTTGAAATGGGGGCTGCCCTCTTATATCCTCCGGTGGTTACTCATGGGATGCAGGCTACAGGAGGTGAATGGGGGAGCTTGTATCCTCCCAAGTAAAGAAACTCTGGGAATGAAGGCAAACCTCTAGAGAAGGGGAAGCTGGGAGCCCTTAGCAGGCAGCACCCAGAGCAGCTGGGATCTGGGTGCACCAGCCTGGTATCAGGGATCAGGGTGGGAATATGAACAGCAACCCCTCTAGACTCCTTGGTGCCACTTGTAAAAAATTTTCTTGAAGTATAGTTGATTTACAGGGTTGTGTTAGTTTCCTCTGTTCAGCAAAGTGATTCAATTATATATATTCTTTTTCATATTCTTTTCCATTATGGTTTGTCACAGGATATTGAATATAGTTCCCTGTGCTATACAGTAGGACCTTGTTGTTTATCCATCCTATGTATAATAGTTTGCCTCTGCTAATCCCAAATTACCATTCCTTCCCTCCCCCACATCCCCTCCCTCACATCCCCTCCCCCTTGGCAACCACAAGTCTGTTCTCTATGTCTGTGAGCCTGTTTTTGTTTCGTAAATATGTTGATTTGTATCGTATTTTAGATTCCATACTTGGTGCCACTTAAGAAAAGGAAGTCTTCACAGGAGCCTGGGTCTACTGAGGTTTGTAACAAGGTTTGGAGTCAGGGTCTTAGCAAATAATTCAGGGTGGCTTTGCCTTGCTCTATTCTGTTCACATTTGTTTCCATAGAAACCTATCCTGGAAGGGGTCAGTACGGGTGACCCTTAGTCTCATGTCCACCCGTGGTACCATTGGAAGCATCTCATGGTGACATCACGTCTCTGACAGTGAATCCTAAAGAAGACAAAAGAACAAGATCTCCTGCCCGCTCCGTGAAATCGATGTCCACAAGGCCTGAATAGAAGCGGTACTCACTCCACAGGCATTCCTCAGGAAGCCCTTTCCAGAACAGTCTCTGTGCCCAGGGGCATGTGGGGACCTGACTACAATGGAAAAAAGCACCAAAAATTGTTTTCATTTGGGGAAGTTGATTTTTAAGTGGAAAATTCTTAACCTTTCAGCTAAATGACATAAATTGATTGCAAATGCCCCGTTCAAAAAGGAAGGAAAAGAAAATCTGTGGAGAGCTAAGTACATATTTCTATCGCCAGTATGCTGCTTCAGCGACCCTGTCAGGTCACACTGGACCAAATAAGGAGAAAAAGACACACAACGTCTTTGAAGAGAAAGCTGAGAAGGTGAAGGGGGCCTGGGGGCAACGGCTGAGGTGGAGGGAGAAAACTGGGGAAGATTGGAAGTGACAGAAGTTTCCAAAGAAAGAGATTAAGATCACAGAAGTCCATGCCAGGGCTGGCGTGACAGCAAAGGAGGGGACAGGCTGAGGTGGCAAAGCTGATGAGCAGGAAACAGACCCCTGGGGAGGGAAGGGGGCCCCTCCTGGAGGGAGGACATGCTGATAAAGGGAACTCCGGCTGCTCCAAGGATTGCAAATAAATGACAAGGTGTGAAGAACAAGTGAGAGAAAATGAGGTATCAGGGGCTCTGTTTTATGTTTAATACCCAGGAGTAGAAGGATGTCAGAAATGTGGTGACCAGATGCACAGGGGACTATGAAATCCCCACCAGGAGAGGGGAAGTTGAATGTCAGCCTTGGTTGGCCATGCTTTTCCCTAATCTGTGAGTCAGATTTCTAGCTCGGGCAGAGATGGGTTTATCCCAGTCCCCTTGGAGGGTGGGGCTTTTTCCCCTTGGCCATCTGGAAGGCCAATCTGCAGATCCCCTGGCGATGCAGAACGAAATCAGAGACCACGCAATGGGGATGGGGATGGCCAAATGGACCAGCAGACACCGGCTTTTCCTCGTGCACCTGACACCGGGCCACTGTGCCAGCAGGACCGGCTCCAGAGCCCACCTGCCTGGACACTTGGCCTGGCCTGGCCTGGCAGACAGGACATCTAGGTGAACCATCCCCAGTGCCAGACCCTGAGCTGGAAGAAAGGATCTACAACAATGCACAGGCCATCCCATCCTGACTGCACTTCCCAACCTGTTACCCTCAAATGTCACCTCCTTCATTCATCCATTCACTTTATTCAACAAATAGAGAAGAACTACTTCACATTTCAGGCTTCAGAGCCAGGGAAAGCTGGGTGTGCCCTGCAGTCCTCCCCTCTCCTAGCTCTGTGAACTGGGCAAGTTACACAACCCTCTCAGTCTGTTTTCTCATCAGCCCTTCTTCCTCACTCAAGAGTATTCCTTCCACGTAGGGGAGGTCCCACTCCACTCCTGGTTTCTCTCTGTCCTCTCATTCACTGACCCCCAGGGGAGAAAGAGTGATATTTTTATTTTAAGTTTGGGGCTCAGTAGCAAGAAATTTACCCGTCCATAGAACACACAGATATAAGCTTACATTTCCCACTTCATCAGTAACAAAGATGGTGCTGTATTTCAGTCTCCAGCTGTCAAGACTTTTGTTTTACTTCTCAACCAGTTCATAACTCCAGTGGAAAAGAGAGGTGCTATTTATGGGGTGACCCTCAAGTCCCAACAATGAGAAATAATTATTTGCATACACATAACTGAGATTCAACTGCATCGGTTCAATGAAACAGTTCAAAAGGAACAGTGAATTCCAATCCACGACTCTTTTCTTCCCTTGAACCTCACTGGCATCCCCATCAACATTCCAGATATTTGATGACCCTGTGATTTCTAACAGAAATGTACACTTTTACTATGTAAAAGACAAAAATAGAGCTCCTTGCCCATCTACCCTTCTTAACCCAGTTCCCTCCTGGGGCCAAGGTTAGCAGTTTTCAGGACCACTGCTTACTTTTTGTTTAGATCGTCCTTCCCTGCTGAACTCCAGATCCTTATCCAGGCCTTGGTGAAGGAGAGGACTTCTTTCACGCGGTTTCTCTTTATGGGCATCTAGGGCTGAGCTACCTTCGGTAACTAAGAGCATCTTTGGCTCCCCGGTGACCACGAGGGTTTCATCTGCAGAGGCTGACTCTTGTTTGGAAATGGTGATTACACGAAACAGAGAGATGCTGAGATTAGGGGAGCCAGAGCATTCCAGCTCAATAAATCAATCCCTTTTTAATTGTGTCCTTGTCAGTCAACATTCTTCTAGAGACTGGAGGGCAAGGAGCTTGTTAGCCGAGTGGTTCCTCACTGCCCTTTGTGTGCTGACCTGATTGTCAATCACATTAAACCAGAGCGAGCAGAGGCCATGCAGGGGCTACCGCGTCTGTGTCCATCACAAGGAAAAAGCCGAACAGATCATCTATACGCTTGGCTCTTGTTCGGAGCTTCTGAGAAAATTTAAACCCGGGTTTTCTTCTCTGTGTAGACAGCCAAGTTCTAACCCCATTTGGCAAAACTGACCAGCTCACTTGCAGATTTCTAATGCCTTTACCTTAAAGATCGTTAAATCATTGGCTACATTTTCGGAGTAGCTTCCAAAGACTGTTAGACAGTACAGTTTCTATTTGGCATCTAAATGTACCTTTCGTCACAGGTGTTTCTTCCACTTATTCTCGCAGCAATACGCTGACAGCCGGTTTACACGGGTACCTGCAGGATGAATGCAAAGCTTAACCATATTATGATTTGCTTTATTACTCACAAAAGCTAAAAATTTGAGGATATTGAACAGTGTGTGCATCTTTGTCTTGTTTTGCTTCTCAAATTTTGACATGCATGACAATCACTTGAGAGGCTTGGGAAAATGAAGGTTCTGATTCAGTAGGTTGAGGTAGGGGTGGAAGCCGACATCCTGCATTTTGTTTTTTTATTTTATTTATTTATTTATTTATTTATTTATTTTTATTATTATTATTTTTTTTTTTGCGGTACACGGGCCTCTCACTGTTGTGGCCTCTCCCGTTGCGGAGCACAGGCTCCAGACGCGCAGGCTCAGCAGCCATGGCTCACGGGCCCAGCCGCTCCGCGGCATGTGGGATCTTCCTGGACCGGGGCATGAACCCGTGTCCCCTGCATTGACAGGCGGACTCTCAACCACTGCGCCACCAGGGAAGCCCTATTTTTAAAATTTTTATTGGAGTAGAGTTGATTTACATTGTTGTGTTAGTTTCAGTGTACAGCAAAGTGAGTCTGTTATATCCACTCTTTTTTAGATTCTTTTCCCATATAGGCCATTACAAGAGTATTGAGGAGAGTTCCCTGTGCTATACAGTAGGTCCTTGTTGATTATCTATTTTATATATGGTAGTGTGTATATGTCAATCCCAATCTTCCAGTTTATCCCTTCCCCCCTCCCTCCCCCAGTAACTGTAAGTTTATTTTCTACATCTGTAATTCTATTTCTGTTTTGCAACATCCTGCATTTTGAATGAGCTCCCAGTTGATATCAAGGCTGCTGGTCCACGGACCAGACTTTGAGTAGTAAGGATCTAGACTTACACTTTCATCTGGATCATGTTCCAAAATCCTTGACATCATCTCCTTAGTCTGGGCTCTGCAGTCTGGCAGACTTGGACAGGTTACTTAAACCCAGTGAGCCTACCTTTCTCACTGGTGTCTCAGGAGACAGAGCATGAAGGTACTTTGAACAGCCTAGCACAGAGGGTGCATTGAATAAATGGTACCATTTATCAGCATCAGCATCTCTATCAGGGTGGGGCAAACTGCAGCCCACAGCCAAATCTGTCCTGCCACCTGCTTTTAGAGACAATTTGATGAAAACACTGCCATGCTCATTTATTTCTATAGATCTGTGGTTGCCTCTGCATTACAACAGAAGAGTTGAGAAGGTACAGCAGAACTTCAAACCCAACATATTTTGTGTATAGAACACAAAATCCAACATAGTGGCTATGAGGCCGTTCACAGTACAGGGATGGCAACCTCTGATCTGTGTCACTTTTTCGAAAATAACAATGTACTGAGCACCTATTCTGTACTGGGAGGTGGGCAGGGTAATAAAGAGTTTCTTCCCCTAAAAGGTTTCAACAT
Organism: Globicephala melas; assembly: GCF_963455315.2. Classification (NCBI taxonomy): domain Eukaryota; kingdom Metazoa; phylum Chordata; class Mammalia; order Artiodactyla; family Delphinidae; genus Globicephala; species Globicephala melas. The sequence goes on from NC_083323.1 coordinate 16,498,519, forward strand.
CTAAGAAATATTTAATTAATCCCTGTGATATCCCAGACACACTCTCACCTCCAGTCCCTCATTTTTAAAATGGAGATCATAACAGCACCAACTTCAGAGTGTTTGTTGTGTGGACTTCCGGAGTTAATGCATGTTAAAGTCTTAGAATACTGCCTGCAACATATTAGGTGTTCTTAAATATTAGCCATTATTTATCTTTATCCTTGTAGGTGTTTTCATTTAAATTTTACACCCAAGCAAGAGGATAGCCATTGCTCTTTTATAGACGTAGAAAGCATGAGCGGTCAAGATCCTTGGTCTTAGTCATCTAAAGCCTCCCAATGTAGTTGGAACACAATCACCTCCCCATCACCCTGTCCCCAGGCCTCTCCTACAGTCTGGCCCAGGACAGCCCTCAAACGCGACGCAATAATGATGATAAAAATATCACCAATAGCTAACGTGTACTGAGAGCTCCTTACAGGTACCATGCCAAGCGCCTGATCACAGCCAAACACCAGCTATGACATAGGCCACTTCTGTGTTCTGCACACACAGAAATAGGGAAAGAGAGGCTTCGAACAGCTTTTTCTCAGAGCTAATAAGTGATAATGCCAGGATTTGAACCCACCTGTGACTCCAGGACCCACAGAATAACCCCGACACTCCACTGGGAACATCGGGCAACTACTGGGCACGCAATAAACATGTGAAGTATCCTTGCAAATGGCACATAGTATTCCCATGCCAAGCAACAAACATCACACCTCACAAATTGGCAAACACCTTCCTGAGCCTTTATTTTGCTGGTAACGGATGAGTCAGTCACATGACTGTATTGATCTCTGCTCCCAGGAGAACAAACCAGAAACCAAAGGCAGAGGATGACCAAGCTATTCAACAGGCCGTGTGGCCTGAGGTGAGAAGCAGCAGAGAATTTGGATTCCAGTCCTGGTTGATAAACACGCCTTTACCTAAAGCCTTAGCCCTGGGCCTGGCCCTTGTGAACATGCGATTAATGGCAGCCATGTAAGTCACACGTAAGGTTGTATGATGTCGAGCTTTGAAATCAAAGAGAACAGGATTGGAATCTGAGCTCCAGTCATTTCGAGCTGTGGTTCTTCAGGCAAGTGCTCATCCTGGGACCTTGGTTCCTCTTTTGTACTATGGGGTCCACGACAGGGCCAACAATGGGTCACTGCGAGGATTAATTGACAGAAGGGATATCACGTGTGTCACAGGGATGGTACCACCCAGTAAACCCACAATAAGTGCCATGTATCATTTTCATGGCCCCAGCACAGCCTGGGCCCCTGGTAGGTGTCCACCAAATGTTACCTCCCTCCCCTCTAACTTCCCTGAGGGAGACCTGATTGGAGACGTGTACCATAAGGCCCTCCCATCCTGAATCAAGCCTTCAAATCTTTTTAATGAATTTTTCCTTTAAGTCCGGTTTTATTGGAAGAGAACATGGGTTTCTTCTAAGAGCAGGTGGATTAAAAATATGCTGTTGCATGTAACGTCATTACTAGACTCACCTCTTCTCCACTGACTTACATTTTCATTTAGACCCAATTCTACTTCCATTGCTGATTTTTATTCAATCAGCAAATCCTTACTGAGCACCTACTATGTGCCTGGCACTGTTCTCAGTGCTGAGGATACAGAATCAAACAAAGCATACAGAAGGCTTCTCCCATGGAGTTGACATTCCTGTTGCGGAAAGACAGACCACAAACACGTGAATACGTAAATCACGTAACTTCCCATTGTGGTTTGCACGCTGAGGAAAATAAAGCAGTGCTGTGTGGCAGCAACTGGGGGGTAGGAGAGGAGTTGGCTCTAGGTTGTGTGGTCATGGGGACTCTGAATAAGGGGAGAAGCAAGACATGGCAAGATGGGAGAGAGCATTTCAGGCCAGCGGAATGGCCAGCGCGAAGACCGTGGGGTGGGGAAGAACTCGGTCTGTTCCAGCAACACCGAGACGTGATGGGGAAGTGGAAGGTGTTTGGACCAGAGAGGGCTAGAACGAGAGGTGGGGACCTGGCCTCAAGAACCACTGGGGCTGTGGGAAGGAGTGAGGATCTTTTTCCGAGTGTAACCAGAAGCCATGTAAGTGTTTAAAGTCGGAGAGGGCTGTGATGGATTTGACTGTCAGCGCAATCTCTTTGGTTGTATGCAAACAGTGGGCTAGAAGGGGCAGAAGGCAAGCAGCAAGACCAGTTAGGAGGCTACTACAGCTGCCGGGGAGGGGAGACAGTGGTGTGGACGGGAGTGGGAGTGGTGGCAACGGAGAGGCAGACAGGGTTGGGATATATTTTAAAAGTCGTTACGGTTCCAACCTAGCCCTCTCTCTTCCTTTCAGCTACAATCAGGCTACTTACCACAGAACAGGCTCGCATTCACACCCAAGAACTGTAATTATTAGTTTGTAAAAATTTCCACCCCAACGTGGAGATCATCTCCCACCCCTCTGGAAACTCCCCTTCATTCATGGAAGGCTTTGGCACGCGGTGCTGAGTCCTTCATCCCCCTAAGCCCTTCCATCCTCCTGGTGACTGTCGCGTGGATGATCTATTCCATTCCTTGATCTTAGTCTCCAGCTACAACCACTGCATTCCAGCTCCCATCACACGTTCCTGTGTCTGCATCTGAACCTCGGCTTCAGAAGGGATGGCCCCACCCCTGAAATCTAAAAATCAGACAACTCACTTTTTGCCCAAAGCCTCACATTTCAGAAATTATCCAAGGGTGGTGGTGCACAGACCCCTTGAATGAGAACTTCTTGGGGTGCCTGTTAAATATGTAGATCCCAGACCCCACCTCAGACCTACTGGTTTAGAATCACTAAGAGAGGTACTCAGAAATTTACACTTTTAACAAGTTCCCTAGATGATGTTCATGCACAGCTGAGTTTAAGAACCACTACCTGTCAGTCCAGCCCTGGCACCACTCTCACCACAGCTGTCCTTCAAAGCCACAGAGCCCTCTGATCCTCGTTTCCTCCGCGTTCACGCTACCAGCCCTTCCTACCTTCACTTTCTTCCCATCCAGCACACGCCCCATCATCCACCACTTCAACCCTCTTGGCAATTTCAGTTTCCTCGCCCAGATGGGCTAGTTTTGTCCAGCAAAACCCTGGCCCTAGAACAGTTCAACTACTCACCTTTTCCACTGGGACTCATTGATTTGTTTATGATTTCACTAAAATTTTGCTCAATGACCAAAGTATTCCAGTCTCTATATAAGAGTTTGTTTTATTTTTTTAAATCCATGATCATTTGCCCTTGAGGATCTCACAGCTGAGTGGGGAGAGCCATAAAATGCTAAGTTCAGTGAAAGAAGTAAGCACAGGGCATTATGGATGCATGAAGGAGAGGCTCCCAACCCAGTCTGGGGTGGAGCAAGATTAGGAAAACCTTCTTGGAGGAGATATTGAAGAATGGTGAAAAGGAGGTAGACAGATGAAGGGGAGGGGGAGGCATTTCAGGCAGAGGGCTCTGCATAAGCAAAGGCAGGGAAGTGAGAACAGTAGAGCAGGTGTGGGACGTGGGAAGCCAGTCAGTGGTGCTGAAGCGTGAAGTTCATGGCATGGAGGGGTGATAATATTTTCCAAACAAAATCTCAGGATATATGGCCCCAATGAGGCGGAATGTTCCAAATCAGGAACGTCTCAGAAAATACCAGAGATGATGTCACCAATATACTAGGTATTTAGGGCTCCATCTACCGCTTCTGCTACATACTCCTGCCCCTACATACAGCTCAATTCCTTACTCAAGACAACCAGAAAATAAAACTCGCTGTGCAAGATTCTTGGAGACCCTTCTCACATCAACCCTAGTAGTATGTATAATAGTGAAAAATAAAAAAAATAATCTAACTATCCATCAATAGGAGAGAGGTTAAATCAGTTGTAGTACATTCAAATATACCACGCCATCATATTAGACTGTATTTAGTAATAACATGAGAAAATACTCACCACATAATATTATTTTAAATAAAGCAAGTATATTCAGTAGAGTGACCTCTATTTTTAAGTCTACCCATGTATGGTAATGTAATATAATATCATCATAGAACAAATAAGTAGAAATAAATGGTTAGGTTCCAATTTTTTTTTTCTAGTCCTACTCCAATCTATTCTCCATGCATAGTCAGATTGATAGTTCTAAAATGCAAATCTTATCTATCCTGCCTAAAACCCTTCAAAGTCCAAACTCCGTTATCATGGAACCCAAAAGCCAATGTCATCTGGTCCCTTTCCAACCCCTGCCCCCACTTGCCATCTCTCACCTTCAGGTCTTTGCACATGCTGTTCCTTCTCCTGAAATGCCCTTCCCCATTTCTTTTGCCTGCTTGACTAACTCTGCTCATCCTTCAAGATGCAACTTAGATGTTACTTGCTGTAGGTAGCCCCCTCCCCCAGTGGCCATCACCTTCAAGCCATATCCAGTACCCCTTCTAGATACTCCCATCACACCCTGTGCTATCCCCATACCACTTCTCACACTGCAATATAGTTGTTAGCTTTCTCATTTCTATGCTTCACTAGAATTTAACCTCCATGATGGCAGAAACCATGTCTGTCTTGTACATAAAAAAAAAATCCATATTAGTAATCATTGCATATCTAATTACATAATGCATATTAGTAATCATTGCGTATCTAATTACATAATGCATATTGTTACCCCCAAAATTCGGTGGCTTAAAGCAACCAACACTTATTATCTCATGCAGTTTCCAAGAATCAGGAAACCAGGAGCACATTAACTGTGTGATTCTAGCTCAGGGTCTCTCATGAGGTTATGGTCCAGATGTTGGCATGGGCAACAGTCATCTGAAGGCTTGACTGGGGCTGGAGGACCCACCTCCAAGTTGGTTCACTTGCATGGCTGTTGGCAGGAGACCTCAGATTTTCCACCATATGCATGTGTTCGTTAGGTTGCTTGAGTGTCTTCATGACATGTCAGCTAGCTTCTCCCAGGGAGAGCAAACCAAGAGAGAAAACAGGGACATAACAAAGATTCAACATCTGTATTAATCCCCATTTTACATATAAGGAAACACAGAGAAGCCAGGTAAATATGTCCAGGGTCTCACGCCTAATTGGTGTCAGAGGTAAGATTTGAACCAGGCAGCCTGGCTCCAGAGCTCTTGCTACTAACCATTATGCTATCCTGCCTCTCTAGGCCAATCAGTAAATATTTACTGGATAAAAGAAACTACTATTCGCTAGGAACTGCGTGTGATATATGCTCCCCTAAATTAGCTCGATTTCGGTCCATTCATACCATGTGCCAAGCACTGGGCTAGACACTTACGGAGACATTTCAGCCATGCACACATCACCCCCCACCCTGAAAAAAATCCCACGATTCTGGGGCATTCATCGCTTGGAAGAAGAGAAGCCAAAGTCCTTGGGCCTCAGAAAGCTGGTCTCATGATCCAGTTACACGGGAAGGGCCAGGTTTCTCTGGAAGGTCATATGAGCTACGTTACCTCAGGCCTCTTGGGCCAGGAGGCCAGTGTCACAGATGCTAAGGCAGCCTGCTTGTCCTTCAGTATCTCCACCCCAGGAGATGAGGCTGGGACCTGGGTGTGCAGAGCAAGGCTGACAGCTGCTGTTTGGGCCCAGTGATTTCACTGAAGAACCATTCTACAGCTGCCTTCCCCGGGCTGCAAGAAATCTTGGAGGGAGACGACCCAGCAGTGAAATCACCAGTGAGGCGCCAGGTACAATGGTACCCTTGTAGGATATAGCTCGTGATCTCATGGGTCCAGAAACACAGAGCCAATATCCCTGCCTCAGCCAGGCCCTACCCAGGTGCAGCCCAGGGCAGCCTGCACTGTCCATAAGCTGGTATTAATCTTCTCCTCCAAACCAAAGCTTAGAATAAATAAGAAGAAACCAACAATGTTCCCTGGAGAAGAATTTTTTCAACTCTCTCCTCATGTTTAATATCAATAAGAGGAGAACTTGAATGTCCCTCCACTGAATTATTATTCACCCTAATTTGAATATAGAGGTTATTCACATTTCAGTGCACCATACATACTAAAGGACAATTCTTTACTCATTTGTAAAGCATTTTCCCCACCTTATACAGAGATGATTTAGGATTTAGACACACACAATGCAGCAAGAAGACATGAATTATGTCAGCGTGAAAGAAGAGAAATCAAGATTAGAACGTTAAATGGAACTAGGAACAAGGAGGGAACAAATATAGAAAATGCACACCGTGGAGTCCTTTACACTTGGTATGGGTGGTTGTACTTAAGAACCACCAGCCCTGGCACCACTCTCACCACAGCTGTCCTTCAAAGCCACAGAGCCCTCTGATCCTCGTTTCCTCCGCGTTCACGCTACCAGCCCTTCCTACCTTCACTTTCTTCCCATCCAGCACACGCCCCTTCATCCACCACTTCAACCCTCTTGGCAATTTCAGTTTCCTCGCCCAGATGGGCTAGTTTTGTCCAGCAAAACCCTGGCCCTAGAACAGTTCAACTACTCACCTTTTCCACTGGGACTCATTGATTTATGATTTCACTAAAATTTTGCTCAATGCCCGAAGTATTCTAGTCACTATATAAAAGAGTTTGTTTTATTTTTTTAAATCCATGATCATTTGCCCTTGAGGATCTCACAGCTGAGTGGGGAGAGCCATAAAATGCTAAGTTCAGTGAAAGAAGTAAGCACAGGGCATTATGGATACATGAAGGAGAGGCTCCCAACCCAGTCTGGGGTGGAGCAAGATTAGGAAAACCTTCTTGGAGGAGATATTGAAGAATGGTGAAAAGGAGGTAGACAGATGAAGAGGAGGGGGAGGCATTCCAGCCAATCTCTTTGGCTCTGAGATTCCTAGCAAACAAAGTGAAGAATGAAATCTGATCATATTTAAAAATCAGTGTTCAGCATATTTTTTGCCATTATATTTGACTTCAATAACTTTTTTTTACAAATCATAGTGTTCATGAGATTAAAACCAGACAGTTACTCAAGAAAAACACAATATCAGAAAGAAATTTATTCCAAGACATCATAAAAAGAATGCTAAATGAAGTAGTGAATAATATTCTTATTAAAAAGATCTCTTGGTGAAGGCCACCAATATTACTCTAAAAATCAGGGCTCATCAGACTACAAAACTGGCCCTCAGGTTGTTTTTGTAAATAAAGTTTTATTGGAACATAGCTATGCTCATTTGTTTACATATTGTCTATGGCTGCTTCTGCACTACAAAGGCAGAGTTTAACAGATGTTACAAAGTCAAGACACCCAAAGATGACACCCCCCACCCCCCGCAATGAGTTATACCCTGTACAGTCCCCTCCCCTTGAGTGTGGGTAGAACCTGTGATTTGCTTCCAACCAATCGATTACAGCAAAGGTGATGGGATGCCACTCCCTTGACTGGATTACATTATAAGACCAAGGTGATGGGATATTGCTCCCTTAGTTATGTTACTTTGTGTAAGACTGTCTAAACAGGCTGGAGAGAGAGAAACTCTCTTACTGGCCTTGAAGAAGCAAACAGCAATGATGTGAATTGCCTATGGAGAGGGCCCCATGTTAGGGAACTGCAGGGGGTCTTAGGAGCTGAGGGCCTTCGTCCTACAACCACAAGGAACTTAATTCTGCCAACAACCACGTGAAGCTGGGTGTAGCTTCTTCCCAAGTTGAGCTCCCAGATGAGAATGCAGCTCAACCTCTCACTTGACTACAGCCTAATGAGACCCTCAGCAGAGGGCCCCGCTAAGCCATGCCCAGAGCCTGGTCAGCTGAAACCGTGAGATAATAAATGTGTGTTGCTCAAAGCTGCTATGTTTGTGATAAGTTATTACTCAGCATAGAAAACGAAAACACCGTCTACCTCTCACAAACTCAAATACGTACTATCTGGCCCTCTGCAGAAAAATGTTGCTAATCCTTGCACTAAAGCACAATTCAGAAAAAGAAAATAGGAGGAGTGTATGGGATTATCAAAACACGTGGAGAGAAGTAATAAGAACGTCTAGAGGCCCTACTCTGGGTCAGCATTGTCAGAGCCATTGACCTTGACACCAGGAAGTATCTGAGGAGGGCCCATGAGGGCAGCTGAAGTAATTAGAGGTCATTGGTGGCAAGCAACAAAAGTTGACTGTGGCTAGCTTACACAAGAAAGGAAGTTCTTTGAAGTTTATCAGATCATTCACAGAATCCAAGGAAAACCTGGCAATTCATTCTCAATCACAGAGACCAGGAGAGTTCTGTGGGTCTAAACAGCAGAAAGGGCTCACAGCCTCAGCAGAACTCTGCCACTGGTATGAATGCTCCCCAACTGCTGGGTTATATTTTTTGCATCACTGAGTTCAAAATTCAAAGTCCCAAGAGATAGAGGATCTGAGTGGCTGAGGAGGGGCAGGCACTTTGATTTAACTCACCACGACTCCACAAGGGTGGGGAGAGATTCTTCCCCTAAAGGGAAGCAGGATGCTAGACTGGAAAATGGAGAAAAGGGTGCTGAGCTGACCACAACTGCTGCCTCGCCTCCATTCCTGCATCCCCTGCATTCCCTCCATCCCCTGCATTCCCCTGCACTCAGCCCACCCACCCAAACCCTCCTGGGAGCATTCTCACCACATTTATCCTTATGTAGTGATGTCCACCTGGATGGAGCGTAAGCTGCATGGGAAAGAGATGATGCTCACTTTCTTCCCCACGGTAACAGGAGTGCTTAGCATGTACCCAGCATATAGTGGGTGCCCAAGGAAGATGTGTCAAGTGGGTGAACAAGGGAACCAATGAATGAAAGCTCAGACACACTAATCTCTTAACCACTCCACCAAATCCCTATCTGGACATTCCTGCATCCTTCCCCACTCTCCCCACCACCCACTTCCCTCCCCTCCCCTCTGAGAGATGGGAGACGTGCCTTGCATCTCTCTCTTCCTCAAGTCTTTCTCAGCAGCCCCACCCTTTCGCCAGCTGCAGAGGAGTCCAGCAGATCAGCTCCTTCCACAACTGGCCCCTTGTAAGTGGTATGAGGAAAATAAATAACCATGGTAGAGATGTGGCTGTGTAGTTCTTCCTGTAAAACGGTTTGTGAAATGCTATAAATATCGCTGCACTGGTTCTTGCTGCCTCAAACAGATGATGGCTTGAGGTTGGAGGGTGGAAAGGAGGAGGAGCTGCTACAAGGGGGCCCTTTCGGGCACAAGGTGCTTTCTATGCTTCCAGAAAGTCAGGAGTCTTGCTCTGGCCAACGATGAACACAGAAAGCCTCACTCAGTAAGAAACCAAGCCTCAGACTGAGGCACGGAAAGTCACGCCAAAGTCAGTACCATATTCCTTCACTCATGCATGTGTTCAACCATTGCATATTTATTTAACTCTTTGTGTTTGCCATGCACCTTTCTGAGGTGCTGGGAGTACCACAGTGAAGCAACTAGTTATGGTCTCTGCTCACAGAGCTCCAGGTTAATGGTAAACACAGACAAGCAGCCAGACGGTGATAGTCCTACATGATTAAGTGCGAGAGGAGAGGACACCTACACTGCTATGGGAGCACAGAAGCAGGGGATTTCGCTGGACTCAGGTAACCAAGGAAGGATTCCTGGAAGATGTGACAATAATGCTTAGATTTAGAGGAAGGGTATACGTAAAAACAGACATTCCATATCTCACAATAAACTAATGCAGGATTGGGTATCAATGGCAAATACACATGCCACACATACTGCCACTCTGTTTCTTGCACGGCAGACATAACAAATCAATCACAGCACTTTTTGCCACATGGCCTCAGAATCCTTCTTAGCACAGAACTCTAGGCAGCCACTTCCAGTCACTCAGAAATGGCATGGGAGAGCCAACCAGTGAGCCCTTGCTTGGTGTAGGGGAGAGAGAGTTGGAACTAGAGTCACAGGACCAAGACTGTAGGTGACCCTGCGGGGCTGTGGCCCATGTGAGCTACACCAAGGGGCTCCTCTGTGGAGCCAGGCAGGGAGAAGGCAGGGAGGAGGTGAAATGCTGCTGCCAGGCAAGTGGGGGTCAACATTAGCATCTCAGAGTGAGGAGAGACAGAGATGAGAAAAGAGTAACCAGAGGATTGCCGGGATGCCAGGCGATAGGTAAGGGCTCAGGTGTAAGGCTGTGATCAGGGGTTCTGCCATTATGCTAGGCTGGCCTAAAAGCAGCTTTGTGGAGAGGTGTGGGGTTGTCCCAATGGCATAAAGAAACTATGCCAGACAAGACAGCCAGCTTTACCTCAAGTCAGTTGTGTGACCTTGAGCAAGATACTTCCCCTCTCTGAGCCTCAGGTGCCTCACCCGTATAATGATGGAGACTATTTGCCTCATCAGGCTGCTGTGAGTACCAATCAAGACAAGATTTCTACTGTGATATGCTGTAGAAAGAGCATCACAGTTATTGCCTAGCTGTGGAACCCTGGGAAGGTTCCTTAACCTCTCAGCACCTCGGTTAATTCATTTTAAAAAATGAGAGTGATAATACTAACACTCCTATTGCATTCTCTCTGCGTCAGACATTCAGGCATTGTTCTAAAGACTGCCGTGAGTTAATTCATTTATTCCTCATGACAACCCTCTGAGGTAGATGCTCTCATTATCCGTAGGGCGCTGAGGCGCAAAGAGGGGAAGTAACTTGCAAAAGACCACATAGCCAGTACACGGCAGAGTCAGGACTCACAGGCAGAACATGTGACTCCAGGGCCAGCATGTACAGCCAGCCTCTGACATGGGCACTCGTAGGGCTGCTGCGCGGGGCAAACGGATTCATATACAGAAAGCACTTGAAACAACGCCTGGTACATGGTGAGAGCCCAGTAATGCTAGCTGTTAGCAGTATTCCTAACCGGAAAGTAAAAGACACGCTTTATTTTGGGGACAGGTTGTCATCGTGGGGCTTTTGGCAGAATTTCTGGAGGTGAGGTATTTCAGGAAGCTTGACCCTTTGGAGGAAAGTGAAGGGAGGTGAGACTGGTCTTCCAGGAAGAGTGCCGCCTGTGTCTACAGGCGGGCTGGATGGCCCTGCGGCTCCTGGCTGAGTCTCTGGTCAGCTGTGGTTAGCGGAGGTGGTGCTGCTGATCCGGGCTGGACTTGCACGTGTTCTGGAAGCAGCTGGCCGTCGACTGGTCTAGAATGGCTTCAACTTGGACAAATGAGCTCTTCTCCACGTGGACTCTCATCCCTCGGCAGATGAGGCCAAGCCACTTCACAGCACAGAAGCGGGGCGCTAAGAAAGAGAAGGGCTGTGCACACACAGCCTCTGCAGGCCTGGGCTCCCAACAGGTACAGCCTCCTTCCCCTCTGCCCCTTCTGTCGGCCAAAGCAAGTTACAGGTCAGCCCAGGTCCAAGCAAGCAGACTGCGCCTCGTGATGCAAGTACGGCAAAGGCTTAACGTTTGTGTCCCCCCGCCCCACCCCAAATTCATATGTTGAAACCTAGCCCCCAAGGTGATGCTTTTAGGCAATGGGGCTTAGGTCATGAGGGTAGAGCCCTCATGAATGGGATTCACACTCTTATAGAAAAAGGCCCCCACAGACCTCCTAGCCCCTTCTGCCCGTGAACCAGGAAGAGTGACCTCACCAGACACCCAACCTGAAGCATCATGACCTTGGTCTCCCAGCCTCCAGAACTGAAATAGAGAAATGTTTGCTGCTTACAAGCCACTCAAGTCATGGCATTTCTGTTTCTTCAGCCCGAACAGGCTAAGACGATTATTTTGTAAAGGGCGCAGGTGCAGAGAAATCATGAATTGAGACCGTGGAAGCAGTGACCAGTCCTGGCCACTGGAGCCCCTCCCAGAGCCTCCCCCAGCCTTGCACCACATGGGAGCCCACTCCTGCGAGGCTGTGAGCTCCCACAGGCAGAGGCCTTGCCTGTTGTGCCCCCTGCTCTCTCTCTCACACCTGGCACACGCAGGGGCTGGATGTTTGAATGTGTTCATCCATTAAAGCAAACAGCTATAGGAAGAAAGTGCACCCCTCTCCTCGGACTGTCTCTACAAGGACCACGTGCAGCAGGGTGGTTCACAGATGCTTCTGCGGGATGATGATTTGAAAAATTCCTCTAACTTAATATCACCATGGACTCTGGGATCTGAAAGACTCTCCCCACCCTCCAAGAGGAGAAAGAAAGTCTCTCACCGCCAGGCCCCCCTTTTGTTGCTGGAGTGGTAATGTTTGGGGAGAGCAGAGCAAGGCAGACGGAGCCTTCACCTTTCTTTCCATGACATAGAGCGTCTAAGAATGTGAGGTTGCCCCAGCCGGGGGGACACGTGAGCTGAGCTCGCGGCTAGGATGTCAGCCCCCGGCGCATGCTTCTCAGGCTGCAGCAAGGGCTGCAGTCAAGGTGGAGGGGGTGTCCCACGTGCACAAGGAGAGGAGGCTCCAAGCTTCCCCACCCGACTGAGAATGTGGGTCAGCTAAGATGTCTCTAGATGGACAAGCGCCTTGCCATGGTCTCCAGCTACAGACATACACACATGCACACGCACACGCAGTGCCTGAAATCAGCAGGTCTGCAGTGCCACACAGACCCGCCTCCTTTGTCCCCTCTTTCATGAGCCCAGCCCATATTCCTCCAGTCAGGTGACCCTGCTGACACTTTGACCAGTAAGGACACAGCCTGAAGAACCCACTGGACTCCATGTTGGATGCTGGGTTCTTACAGTTTGTTCTCTGGTTTTGCACCCGCTGTGACCCGCCCCCATCCACACCCAGCTCTGGTTCACCCCCAGTTTCTCCTTCGGACCCTGATCTCAGTCTCCTGACACCCCAATCAGAACTTCATTCCAGGGGCTCAGTTATATGTTGGGCACCAGCCACTCCATCCTCAACCGGCCCTCCCCCAGGGCCTCTCATCTGGAAGAATGAGATCTATCCCCACAGTCAAACGTTCAGGACCCACTACTGTGGCCATCGCAGGGGGCATTTGCACTGTTAAATGCAGACCCTTCCATGGGCTTGGGGAGGGGTCTGTCTGTGCTGGGACCCCAGGGCACTTTTCACAGAGATGGAAATGCTCTGTATTTCAATGATGGTGGCGGTTATACAACTGTCTATATTTGTCATAATTCATCACCCTATAGGTCCAAAAAGGGTACTGGTCCCATTGTACTGGGTATATAGTACAACTCAATAAATCAGACTTAAAATTTTTTAATTATTAAAAGAAATTGCCAATGTTAGTCCTCTGACTCTCCTACCCATTCCAGCCAATCCTCAAGTTTGGTGGGGAGGAGTGTTTTAGGATAATAATGGATCAAACTAGTGCTTTAGGGGCAGAAATCTGCTTGAATAGGAGATCCTTAAGGCTTTATCTCACGTCTTCTTGGAAGTAGTGAGAGCCCAGGGAAAAGGTCCTTACCTACTCAGATGGTTAATCTTATGTCTCAACTTGACTGAGTCAGGGATGCCCAGATAGCTGGTCAAATTATTTCTCTGGTGTGTCTATGAGGGTATTTCTGGAAGAGATTAGCATCTGGATCTGTAGACTGAGTAACAACATCTGCCCTCAACAATGAGACATCATCCAATCTGCTGGGGCCCAGAATGTAACAAAAAGGTGAAGGAAGGGCAAATTCCCTATCTCTCTTCTTGAGCTGAATAGAAGGTCCATCTTTTCCTGTCTTCAGACATCGGAGCTCCTGGTTATCAGGCTTTTGACCTTGGACTAGGAGTTACCCCATCTGCTCCCCTGTTTCTCAGGCCTTCAGACTCAGACTAAATCATATCACCAGCTTTCCCTGTTCTCTAGCTTGTAGACAGTAGATTGTGGGACTTCGTGGTCTCCATAAGCATGAGCCAATTCCTACAGTAATCTCCTCTTACACACACACACACACACACACACACACACACGAGTGGGGTGGGTGGGGAAGGAGGCAGAGGATGCTGAAAATGTTACTTCCAGCCTGAGATGCCCAACATAAAGGCAGGATCCCAGAAGAAGCGTGGAACCAAGAGGAGAGAAGAAAAGTAAAGGAGAAGGGACTGCAGACACCTAGGAAAGGGCGATTCAGCATTGCCTAAAAAAGCCATCTGAGAAGGGGAGAAAGGTTTGCTGCCTCCTCTGGACCCTGAGTGTGTCCCCAAGCAGTTAGGATCCACATGCTCTGGTGCTAGTGACACATTTGCAGCCAGGGTTGGGTGTGTCAGCAGGGCTGCTGCTTAACCAAAGGGGAGAGAAGACAGAGTGGAGTTTGTCACCGTCACACCAAAGGGGGATATAGGCTGGAGCACAAAGCTCTTTCTGCCACTACTCAAATTCTATTTCTGAATGAGCCCAGTCCCCCCCGCTAACGATCAGCCCCCTTACGAATGGTTCTATAACCTTCTAACCCTACTGATGTGAGTGTAGCAGGGTCTGGGGAGAACCTTCAGTCCTGGGAGACAAATGATGGAGAGGTTTGCAAACTCATCCGTGGAACCCATTCCCTCCAGAAAGTGAGAACGGACAGAAAGGCAGGGGCTGAAGAAGGGGAGGAGGGGGGTAGATGGGTGGAGCAGGCTGGACAGGTCCCAGCCCGGAAGACTTTTCAGGGCTGAGATCAGCAATTCTCAGCGGGGCACCAGCAAAGAGACCTTGCACCTCTGGATACCCCTCTCCCTGTAAATTCCTTCCAAGCTTTATGACAGCCAATTTGTATCCATGCATCTTTGTGAATCTTCACGGTCCATAAACTCTTAGTGAAAAAGAGACTAGAGTCAAGTCCGGAACTCTGGCAGAATCCTCATCAGAAGCAGAGGTGAGGGCTCCTCCAATACTACATTAATTCTTGCATTTTTAAAAATCTGGCAGCTATGTATTTGACAAAACATATGAGAAACATATGAGAAAACATATGTTTTGTCAAATCCATTGTTGCCAAATTGCTGCAGTGGCCACAACAGCACTCCTGGTTACATACCCAGGAGAAATCAGCGCGTATGTCTGCCAGAGGACAGGCAAAAGAATGTTCATAGCAGCATGGTTATACCCCCAAACTGGCAACAACCCATCTGTCTATCAATAGCACAACGGATAGATAAATGTTGGTATATTCAGACAATAGATTGTAATACAGCAATGAAAAGCATTCTAGGACACACGTGACATGGATAAATCTCACACTCATACTTTTGAGCAAAAGAAGCCAGATTTAAGAGTACATGCCTACAACTTCACTTATACAAAGTTCAAAAGCAGGCAAAGGTAATCCACCATGATAAGAGTGCAAAGAGTAATTGCCTTGAGGGAATGACCAGAAGGAACAGAAGAGAGACTACTGGGTGTTCATAATGTTCTGGTTCTTGATTTGGGTGCTGGTAACATGAGAGCATCTATTTGTAAAAATGTATCAAGTTGTACATGTTAAGTTTGTGAACTTTATATTGTATTTTAATAAGAAATATCCATCTATGTCCATCCATCTACCTATACATACATATATAGATACTTAGAGAGAGAGAACCAGTCACTAGGGGTTTAACACGTTAAACATAGCACTATCCTCGCCCTTGTGGAACTCATGAGTGAGTGGAGGGAGAGACATTAAGCAAATAATTACCCAAAGGAAGAAAGAATAACAAACTGCGATCAGTACAATAAAAAAAAAGTGGGGGAGATTGTAACATGAGCTCTGATTGAAACCTGGCATCAGAGAAGATTTCTCTAAGGAAGTGACACCTCACTCAATTCTGCATAAGTTAGCCTCCTTCAAGCAGAGGGAGGGGACAGCAGAGGTCTGAGCAAGATGAGCTTGGCCCTTGGGAGGGATTCACAGGTGGGCGAGAAGAGTAAATCAGCAGCACAGGTACGCAGACCAGAAAGGTGGCATATGGGGGGAGATTCTGTGGACCAGGTGAAGGATTTGCGGTTTTCTTCTGAAAGCAGTGGGGACCCATTGGATGCTTTCCCCCAGAGAGCAACATAATCCAGTTTGCATTTATCAGAGGTGTCTGTCACTGGTGCGTAACAAAGATGGCCAAAAACCAAAAGAATACATGGGGAGACCAGCTAAGAGGTGACTGTAAGAGGCCCAGCATGGACTAAGGGCCGGTGAATGGAGAATGATTTACAGATTTCAGTTATTGACATTGTAATTTAACATCAGCTCTGGTGAGAAAAAGAGACACTACATTAAGTGTAAGCAAAAAACAATAACAACAAGTAGAACGTTTCGTGGCTGACAACAGCACACATTTATCCATATGCTTCAATACTCCTTGCTTCATCAATATCACATTCAAAATCAGCCCCGAAGCCCTCCTTAAATTCAGAATCTAAATATTTTTCTGAATTATTTTTGGCCTGGATAGTCAGGCACATCGGGTGTAATATCGGGAATGATGTGCTGCTTATCCTAATAGCTAACATTTGCCAAACGTCCTTCCTAGTGTTCATGTTGACTAACTCATTTACTCCTCATGGCAACTCTATTAGGCCAGGGCTGTTGTTATCCCCACGTACAGCTGAGAACATAGAGGCAGAGAGGAGTGCCCCCGGTTCCCTAGCGATTGAAAGACAGAGCAAAGGTTTAAACCCAGGCAGTATGGGCTAGATCTGCATTTTAACAAATAGGCTGTAATCTCTCACAATCAAATCTTTGATCTTGACCTTTGGGGAAACCTTTTCAACTAACAGAGTAACTTCCAGGCATATCAAAGAACACTGAAGTTTGTATGCATTTCCGATGTGGTTAAAGAATTGTTCTGTTTTTTCCTTAATTGCAGTTTACCTTCCTGGAAGTTCAATAGCTTCTCTTGAAAGTCAGCCAGAAGCTTTTGACAGCTAGATGTTGGGCGCTCGGTGTCCTTCATGACACATGCATCAGTCACACCAATTGCTGTTGTCTTCGAAAAATCTATTCTGCATCCCAAAATATTTGGCAATTCCATCTGCATTAATGGCATTTTCTGACATATGATGGAAAACCTGTGAATTCAGCAAGTTCATGTTTCAATGCTTAATCCTAATGTAACTTTTTTGAAGGAGCTTCATGAAGTAGGCAACAGAAAATAATATTCCTCCTTATAAGGTGCTACCAAAACCAATAACTCAACTGAAGTGACTATCAGATGAGTAGAGGAAGGTTGCACACGTGCTGAGATGACAGCTTTGTTAGAGCTGATCCCAGTGCCGGAGAGTTGGCAAGTTTCTTTTGACATCTATTGTAAGATGCATCCCCTTTTCATAAGAACAGAAAACATATGAAATAGCAAATTTCAGATTGAGGGAAATAGGGTTTTTGAAACTAGAATCTCCCTTTTCTCTAGGCAATAAGTCAATCCCCCACATGGCAGGAGCCTGCCCCTTCACCCTTCCAGTCTGGCTTTCCTGCACCCCATTCCAGACTTCCAAACAGTCCCACCTGCCTCAGTTACCCTCATGTCCCTCTAACCCAAGTATATCAACTATAAGGTAAATACATTCTATCTTTTGAAGACTGTGTAAGGGAGTGGCCCCAGGTATCAGGTAGCATTGTCCCATATTTTATCATGATCATTCATTAGCTTTGTGAGTATAAGCAGGTTACTCTGAGTTCAGTTTTCTGCTCCAGAGAATAAGGATAATAGCACCTACCTCCAGGGTTCTTAGGGGAATAAAATGAGAGAGCACATAGAAATACTTTAACATAGAGTCTTACACCTAGTGACTTATCAATGGATGTTAAGCTGTTATTACTATTAATATCATCATCAAAGTAGTAGATCTCTTATTAACCAAAACCCTTAGTCAGTTGGTAAAGTCAAAAAGTCAGATCATGAGAAGTTAATAATAATAAAAAAGATACCTTCAAATGTCTAATTCTACTTATATTGAGTAGCTTGCAGGAGATCAACATTTATGCCAAGAAAAAGTAGAAAAGCCCATTAAAATACAAAAATAAATCTGTTTGAAGGCATCAGAGAGTTACTGAGGCAGCCAGTACATGATAAATCAAGATCCTGGAGAGAAAGGAGCCCCAGGGAGGTGAGCCAACATTCTCCTCTTTTTTCCCCTAGTGGCATCTGCAAGGTATCCAGGCAGAGGACAATTGTTAAGGGCAGAGATGCCAGGAAAGCTTTCAAGAACCTCACAGAGCTGGGGAGATAAAAACTGCATTTTAGGGCTTCCAAGGCAGCCAAGAAGGACCAAGGACCAAGGACCTTAGAGAAAAGAAGCATGGAGAAGGGAGCCCAGCACTCTTCTCCCCTCAAAGCATTTGCCCAGGGCAAAAGGTTAAGAAGCCAAACAGAAATGTGCTGCAGATTTTAACCCTGGAATGACTTGCCTCTTGACTGTTGGGATTCTAATACTAAAGCTGAATAAACAAGGATTTTTGTTTTGTTTGCATTTACAATTCATTTTTAAAGAGGACCAGAAGAGTGCCAGAGTTCATGTTCTTAACCACTAAGCTGTATGGACTGGGTGACCTATGCATTAATCTTGATACCTTTAGTGCATTTTTGTTTAACTGTGTATTTTCAGGAATATCAAAGAATCCTGGAGTTTGCCTGAAATAGTACTATATCTAATTTAAAAATTAAATCTGTAATCTAAAACCTTCCCAAAGAAATTTCCAGGCCCAGATGACTTCACTGGTGAATTCTTCTAAATATTTAAAGAAGAAATAACGCTAATCTTAAACAATCTCTTCCAAATGCAAGCAAAAGCGAAAACACTTCCCAACTTATAATGCCAGAATAACCTTGAAAACTAAACCTGATGAGGACCTTATAAGAGTTGAAAATTACAGGTCAATCTCTCTCATAAACATAGGTGGAAAAATGGTAACCAAATATTACCTAACCATATATGAAAAGAATAATATATGACAACCAAGTTGGGTTTATTCCAGTAATGCAACGTTAGTTTTACATTCAAAATTAATCAGTCAATGTAATTCACCACATCAGTATAATATAGGAGAAAATGAATAAAAGGCTTTTATAAAGCCTACATCCATTTGTGATTTTTAAAAAAACTTAGCAGGCTAGGCCTGTAATGGAACTTTTAAAATCTGATACGTATATATATTTTAAAAGCTACAAAAGTACTTAACAGTGGAATGTTTAAAGTTTCTACCTGAGATCAAAAATGAGAAAAGAATGTTTACTATCAGCATTTTAGTCAACATTGTATTGGAAGTCATAGCCAGTGTAAAAAGGAAAGAGAAATAAATAAAAGGTATAGGGACTGAAAAGGAACAAAAAACACTGCCCTATTGACAAGATAACATAATTTTGTACATAGAAAAGCCGAAAGATTCTCCAGACAAATAATTAAATTAATAAGGGAAGCTAGAAATAGTAGATATAACATCAATATATTTTTAAAGTAATACTTTGATACACTATCAGTAAACAATTACAAATTAAAATGTTAAAGTTACCTATACAATATCAAAAATATTAACTACTTAAATTAAAACAAAATATGTATAAGACTTTTACACAAAAACTGAAAAGCATTATTGGGAGAAATTTTACAAGACCTAAATAAATAAATGCATCTATTTTTATAGGAGTGTGTGTGTTTGTGTGTGATGATTAGTTTGCTGTTCTAATATTTGTATGGAAAAAGAAGAACCAAGAATAGCCAAGATAATCTTGAAGGATAAGAAGAAAATGGAGGATTTACAGTACTAGATACCAAGACTTACAGCAATGGTAATTAAGAGAGTGTGGTACTGGTAAAAGGATAGACAAATAGACTCACAGAATTCAACAGAGATTCAAAAAAAAAAAAAAAAGAAAGAAAGAAAAAGAAAATGTCTGGAGTGAGGAAAGGATGGTCTTCTCCATAAATGGGGGTTGGTCAATTGGATATCCACATGGAAAACAATAAAACGCCTTGACCCTACCTCACACTACACAAAAAAATCAATTCCAGGTGTATTATAGATCTGAATATGAAAGGTAAATCAATAAAGACTTTAGAAGATAACACAGAAGAATATTCTTACAATCATAAACAGAGAAATACTTATATCAGAAAAAATAGACTTGAAAACAAAGACTGTAATGAGACAAAAAAAGGGCATTACATAATCAAGGGATCAATCCAAGAAGAAGATATAACAGTTGTAAATATCCAACATAGGAGTACCTAAATACATAAAGCAATCACTAACAGACATGAAAGGAAAAATTGCTAGTAACACAATAATAGTAGAGGACTTACATTTACACCAAGGGACAGATCATCCAGACAGAAAATCAATAAGAAACAATGGCCTTAAGTAACACATTAGAGCAAATGGACTTGACAGATAAATATAGAACATTCCATTCAAAAGCAGCAGAATACACATTCTTTTCAAGTACACAAGGAACATTCTCCAGGATAGATCACATGCTAGGACACAAAACATGTCTCAGTAAATTTAAGAAAATTGAAATCATATCAAACATCTTTTCCAACCACAACACTAGGAGACTAGAAATAAACTACAAGAAAAAAACTGCAAAGAACATACATGTGAAGGCTAAACAACACACTAATAAACAAGCAATGGATCATTGAAGAAGTCAAATAAGAAATCAAAAGATACATGGAGACAAATAAAAACGAAAACATAATGATCCAAAAATTTATGGGATGCACCAAAAGCAGTTCTAAGAGGGAAGTTTATAGCGATACAAGCCTAACTAAGGAAACGAGAATAATATCAAATAAACAACCTCACCTTATACCTGAAGGAACTAGAGAAAGAAGAAGAAACAAAACTCAAAGTTAGTACAGGGAAAGAAACCATTAAGAACAGAGCAGAAATAAATGAAATAGAGGCTAAAAAAAATAGAAAAGATCAATGAAACTAAAAGGTGGTTCTTTGAAAAGATAAACAAAATTGATAAACATTTAGCCAGATTCATCAAGTAAAAAGAAAGAGGGCCCAAATAAAATCAGAAATGAAAAAGAAGTTACAACTGGCACCACAGAAATACAGAGGATCATTAGAGATTACTAAAATAATTATATACCAGTAAAATGGAAACCTAGAAAAAGTGGACAAATTCCTAGAAATGTACTCTCCCAAGACTGACTCAAGAAGAAATAGAAGATATGAATAGACCAATCGCCATTAATGAAGTTGAATCTGTAATAAAACAACTCCCAACAAACAAAAGTCCAGAATCAAATGGCTTCACAGGTTAATTCTACGAAACATTTAAAGAAGAGTTAACACCTATCCTTCTCAAACTATTCCAAAAAAATTGCAGAGGAAGGAACACTTCTGAACTCATTTTACAAAGCCAGCATCACCGGGATGCCAAAACCAGACAAAGACACCATAAAAAAGAAAAAGAAAATGACAGGCCAATATCATTGGTGAACATAGATGCAAACCTTCTCAACAAAATATTAGCAAACTGAATTCAATAATACATTAAAAGGATCATACATCATGATCAAGAGGGATCTACCTCAGGAATGCAAGGATGCTTCAATATTCACAAGTCAGTCAATGTGATACACATATTAACAAATTGAAGAAGAAAAAATCATATGATCATCTTAATAAATGCAGAGAAACTTTCGATGAAATTCAACATCCATTTACGATAAAGTGGGTATAGAGGGAACAACACTTCAACACAGTAAAGGCCAGCCATACATGACAAACCTACAGCCAATATCATACTCAATGATGAAAAACTGAAAGCATTTCCTCTAAGATCAGGAACAAGACAAGGATGCCCACTCTCACCACTTTATTCAACATAGTATTGAAAGTCCTAGCCACAGCAATCAGACAAGAAAAAGAAACTAAAGGAATCCGTATTGGCAAAGAAGAAGTAAAACTGTCACTGTTTGCAGACAACATGAGACTATATAGAAAATTCCAAAGATGCCACCAAAAACTGTTATAACTCATTGATAAATTCAGTAAAGTTTTAGGATACAAAATTAACATACAGGAATCTGTTACATTTCTATACACTAACAATGAATTATCTGAAAGAGAAGTTAAGAAGCCTATCCCATTTTCAACTGCATCAAAAAGAATAAAATACCAAGGAATAAATCTAACTAAGGAGATAAAAGACTTGTACTCAGAAAACTATAAGACACTAATGAAAGAAACTGAAGACAACACAAACATGTGGAAAGCTATATCATGCTCATGGATTGCAAGAATTAGTACTGTTAAAATCACCACACTACCCAAGGCAATCTACAGATTCAATGCAATCCCTATCAAAATACCAATGGCATTTTTCACAGAACTGGAACAAATAATCCTAAAATTTGTATGGAAACACAGAAGACACCAAGTAGCTAAAGCAATCTTGAGAAAGAACAAAGTTAGAGGAGTCATGCTCCCTGGCTTCAAACTATACTACAAAGCAGTATGGTACTGGCACAAAATCAAACACATAGATCAATGGAACAGAATAGAGAGCCCCAAAAATGATCCCACACTTGTGTGGTCAATTAATCTCTGACAAAGGAGGCAAGAATATACAATGGGGAGAAGACAGTCTCTTCAATAAGTGGTGCTGGGAAAACTGGACAGCTATATGCAAAGGAATCATACTGGACTACTTTCTCACACCATATACAAAAATAAACTCAAATGGATTAAAGACTTAAATGTAAGATGCAAAACCATAAAACTTCTAGAAGAAAATGTAGGTAGTACACTATTTGACTTAGCAATCAATATTTTTGGGGGATATGTCTCCTCAGGCAAGTGAAACAAAAGCAAAAATAAACAAGTGGGACTGCATCAAACTAAAAAGCCTTTGCACAGTGAAGGAAACTATCAACAAAACAAAAAAGCCACCTACTGAATGGGAGAAGATATTTGCAAATGATATGTCTGATAATGGGTTTATATCCAAAATATATCAATATAAGCAATTCATACAAGTTGAAGTCCAAAAAAACAAACAACCCAATTAAAAGATGGGCAGAGGGGCTTCCCTGGTGGCACAGTGGTTGAGAGTCCGCCTGCCGATGCAGGGGACACGGGTTCGTGCCCCGGTTTGGGCGGATCCCACATGCCGCGGAGCGGCTGGGCCCGTGAGCCATGGCCACTGAGCCTGCGCGTCCGGAGCCTGGGCTCCGCAATGGGAGAGGCCACAACAGTGAGAGGCCCGCGTACTGCAAAAAAAAAAAAAAAAAAAAGATGGGCAGAGGACCTGAACACACATTTTTCCAAAGCACCATTTGAACTCAGATGATCAACAGCTATCCAGGTGTTCTATTTTGCTAGCAGTCACTTACATCTCTTTTCAGCTGCCATTTTTGAGTGCCTACTGTGTACCACTACATAGCTCATAGAACGCTACACAACGAGACTGACCAAATTACTGCTATGCTAAACAACATGGATGGATTTCACAAACATAATGCCAAACAAAAGAAATCAAGCCCCAAACAGAAAACAAAAACATTCTGCTTGATTTATATGATAGGCACAAGTAATCAATGCTTATAGAAGTCAGGGCAGTGGTCCCATTTGAGGTGGAAGTATGTAATGATTGGGATAAGGCATGAGGAAAGACTCTGGGGTGCTGGAGAATTCTATTTCCTGATCTGGTTGCTGGATACGCTGGGTGTTCACTTTGTAAAAATACATCCCACTTACTCCTAGATCTGTGCACTTTTCTCTATGTATGTTATGCTTCAATAAAAACGTTTCTTAAAGCTAAAAATGATCCGTAATACTTCAAACCTGTTTAATTTTAACTTAAAGCACATAAATGCACATTCATTCACCATTCTTTTGATCTGGAGCCAAGACTTTTCTTTGCTAACGGGTCAGCTCACTGGAGCTTCTTGTCATCTTTCTTACATAAACCACACCCATAATGCATCATCTGCAGTTCCCAGCGTCAGTTTCTTTGAAGTAGAGAGAGACCTTAAAGACCCTTGTAAAGCAGTCTGAGTGCAGAATCTTGCTAGAATTTTATGATTTTCCTAGTCCTTTCATTGTCTCAACCACACCCAATTCCATAGCAATTTTTTTTTTTAGCAATTCTCTTAAGTCTTTTCAAAGCTTTCAACCCAGCATTGATAGAAACATTTCTCCTTTTTACACACTTTTTTTTGGCCAATGTTTCATTAAGTAATTAACAACCAAGCCTGGCATAAACAGATTCGGTACCAAACACAAATGATCCTTGGTAGACGTACAATTCAACTGATGGGCACAGACATAAATGAGTGGGTGTCCTGGAGTGCAGCCCACACCCGCAAGCACTTCCAGTGCTGAGGGCATGCATTCATCAATGTGTTTTGCAGGCTGTGTTTGTCAAGTGAAAAGGTCTTTTATGTTGTTAGGTATGCCCCTAAACTCCCAGCTTCTACCATGGGTCATGTTGGAATCACCTTTCAGCTGGCCAACTACGGCGGCCCCTAAATAATTTTCCATACAGGTACTTTTTCTTTTTCTAAAAGCATGCACCTGTTTCCTGCTTAAAACTTTTTAAATAGAGTGCCCGGTGTAAAGTGGGTGCTCGATAAATATATGTTGAATAAACGAATCATTAAACAAATGGATATAGGAGTTTTCAGTTCCTCCAGGTCGAAGTTCCAGCTCTTTGGTCTGTCCTAAAAGACCCTTCCAGGTCAGATCCTTCTCACCTTCAGCCATCTCGTCTTCCATATCTTCAGTACACCCTGCCCTGCAGCCCCACTGAGAGACCCGTGTTTGCCAACTATGCGGCACCACACACACTGGTCCTCTGCTGGAAGCGCCCCTTCCCCATTCTCATCCCTGAAGGAGCCACGTGAGACTCAACCGTTCCCTCCTCAATGCTGTCCCGGACGCATCCCAGCGGTGTTCATCAGGAGCTCTGATCTCCTGCTTTACAAATCCTGTTATCATTCCTTGTCATATGCCTGTTTCTCCCATAGACAGTGCAACCCAGAGAATCGAAGACTGAGATTCAGTCCCTTTATTTCACGAGGCCTAACATCCAGCTAGAGTTGGCTCTCAACATAGCCATGAAGGGAGGAGTTGGCTGGCCTGAGTTCAGATCCTGACCCTGCCACTTGATAGCTGTGGAGCCTTGGGCAGATTCCTTCTCCAACATTTAGTTTCCTGTCAAGTAGGAGAAATGATACCCACCTCTCCCTGTCCCTGTAAAGACTGAATGAGATCTTCTATGTAAAGAGCCTGGCACTCAGTGAACAATCTAAAAACTCATGGGAGTGCCCACTCTTAAGGTCTAGACAACATCCATCTACCTCCAGCCAGATCAAATGAAAGTCCAGAAGTGATGAGAACCCCAGTATCTGCATGCAGTAGACACTCGAATATTCATTGAACTAGTGAATGATGCTCTTCCGTCCCTCATGTCCTCCTCTGTCCTGCTCCACTCTTTGCCCTTACCATCATTCTCCACATCCAGGCCCCACCAGCTCTGTAGGTAATTTGAAATTAAAATCCCGAAGTTATTTTTCATAAGCAAGAACAATCACTCTTGGGTCTGCTGGCACGGCATCCCGACAGGGGCTGGCAGCAGCCAGTTCACAGTGAGAGCTGCCAGGGGAGCCGTGCATACGCTTCTAAGAATAACTCAGTGTCCAAGAATTCCGCCTGTTCTATCGCAAGCTGGGGCCGGCCAGCAGCTGGTTTGCATTAGCGTCGAGAGCGATGGGATTCCGCTTTACTATACTGAGGCTGATGTACCTCCTCTCCTTCCTCTGCTCTCACTCTGGGCTGCCACTAAGCAAGTAGAGTCTTCATTTAACAGTCTTGAAAGCACCAGGAAGGGATCTGGTTAGAGATAAACTACAGACTACGTGAAGTCTGCCTTCCGGGTGATTTCATCTCACGCCTGGGTCATACATCACACTCCCACTTGGGTATCATTCTGAGGCCCCTGTGATCTCAGTACTCCGAGGCCACAGGAACATCCCATTCAAACCTGCCTTCATTAGAGCAGCCAGTACTTGGGATCATTCCTGACCGTCTCTTCTTTGTACATTCATTCATTTGTTTCTACTCAGAATTACTGAATAGTGAAGCTAAATGGATCTAGGAAATCACTTTGGGAGGCAGCTTCGTCTATAGTGGCTCTTAGAGTAGATGGGGCAGTACACACTCTTAAGGACATTTGGAAATGTCTGAGAGCACTTATCTTTGGGCGTCCAAAGAGAAAGGGCACTGCTGGCATTCAGTGGGCAAGCACTAAGGATATAAAATATCCTGCAATGCACAGAACATTCCCACATAATGAAGAATTATCGAGCCATAAAATGTTCCTGGCATCCCTCCAGAGAAACCCTCCTGGAGCAGAGTGTGTCACCCTGTACCCATCCTGTACCCTCCTACTCCACAGTACATTAGTTATGAGCACAGGCTTCCTCATTCCTGGCCCTGACATATCTTGTCTTCACATTTTATGGTGGAGGAAAAAAGATCATGGCCGTGGAGTCAAAAATACCAGGACAGGGCTTCCCTGGTGGCGCAGTGGTTGAGAGTCCGCCTGCCGATGCAGTGGACGCGGGTTCGTGCCCCGGTCTGGGAGGATCCCACATGCCGCAGAGCGGCTGGGCCCATGAGCCATGGCTGCTGAGCCTGCACGTCCGGAGCCTGTACTCCGCAACGGGAGAGGCCACAACAGTGAGACGCCCACGTACCGCAAAAAAAAAAAAAAAAAAAAAATACCAGGACAAAGTTCTGTTTCTGCCATTCTACCTGTGGAAGCTTGAGCAGAGGTAATGATTCTTAGAGCCTCATCTGTGTAATGGTGCTCACAATATCTACATTATAAGACGATTATGAGTATGGCCACCATATTGCAAAATTCCTAAAACAAAGTCCAGCAGTGAGAATTTATTCAATTCTTATGTAGAATACTGGAACTTATGTATAATACTGGATGCATGGTAGGCATTGAGTATACTGTAGATGTTACATGTGAAGTGCCTTGTTCTATGCCTGGCACGTGACAGAGGCTCTATAAATGTCAATCCCATTCCCTCCCTCCTCCTCCCATAGATGTCATGTGACTCGCTGAAGTTCATCTAGGATTCCTTGAATAAGGACTCATAAAAGCGATGTGGTCTCTACTCTCATAGAATTTAAATATTAGGGGTTCTGATAAGATTTGCAGTCTACCTCTTGTGTACCCTACTTCCCACTATCCCTGAAAGAATGATCTTTTGATCATTTGGTCCATTACCAGGTCTTTGTCATGCTGACAGAGAGAGTAGACTGAAGGATGGTAGAGGCCAAATTGCTCTAAATAAGACAGGATGAGGCC
Organism: Globicephala melas; assembly: GCF_963455315.2. Classification (NCBI taxonomy): domain Eukaryota; kingdom Metazoa; phylum Chordata; class Mammalia; order Artiodactyla; family Delphinidae; genus Globicephala; species Globicephala melas. The sequence goes on from NC_083323.1 coordinate 16,525,701, forward strand.
AAAGAGGGGAGAGAGGAGGAAGGAGACATTCTCAGAAAGTGAGAAAGAATGAAGGAGAGTAAATAAGTAGCTTCCTAAAGGAGAAGAACCTTGGGACAAGAGATTCCTGTACAGGTGGTTTGGGGATTTCCAAGTTGTTGGGATGCTTCACTGTACAGAAGCTGTAATCAGGGGAGTCCCAATGTGAGCCCTTGAGATATGGTTATGATTGGGTAGAACTCTTCAAAGATTCTTCCCAAAGATTTCTACAGAGTCACTGTGTAGTCACTGGGTCCAGTTTCTTGCTTCCCTTTACCCATACTTTCACATCAACCCGATATAAAACTCAGCTCTTACTTCCATTTCCTCCAAAGCCTGCTCACTCAAAGCTCTTATGAGAATGCAGACTTTTCTAAAGATTTGGAGGAAGCCGGGGAAAAGGATTACAACAACACAGCACAAACAACATTAGGAGGAACACAAGATACACCCCTTTTTAAAAAGCCCTTGTCACCTGCTACAAGGAAGCTGCTCTTCCTCGCTCAAAGGTGCCACCTTTACTGATCTCACAGGTTCCTCCCTCTTTTCCCCATTCCTTCCCATCACCTCTCATCTCTTCTCTAACCACACCTCCTCTCAGAAGCAGAAAACAAATGCCTCTCTTTTATTCTCAGGCAGAGCATCTGAGCCATCTTTCTATCTGCCTGTGAGCCCGCCAAAACCCATGCCTTTGGGGTCTGTCAATCCCCTTAATGGACAAATCAAGGTGTTTTTAGCCAAAGCTGCTCCATCTCGAAAAGAATGGAGTTAGATCATAGACATGTCACCTCATTTTTCCTGTCTACGATTTAGATAACAAATCCAAATTGTTGAGAGAAACAAAGCATTATGGAAATCCAGTGGGCTGGTCTGGGAGGATTTCCTTGACTTTCAGTAGACCCTTGAAGGATAGATGGGATTTGGAGAGAACTAGAGAAGGAATCCGGTGGTATCACAACATAAATAAAAACGTGGAGGCTGAATTGGCACAGAATATACAAGGGAGAGTGGAGAACTTGTTCAAGCTGAAGCCAACAGTACATTGGCTAGCAGTGAAGGAGAAAAAATGTGAGAACGAAGGTGGAATCATGAGTGGAGGACTCTGAATGTGTCAGGTTACGAATCTGCCCAAAATCTGATCTCTCCTTTGGGATTGGCTAATCCATTTTGGGGGGGAGGGTGTTGTCTGTGGTTTCTTTTTCCTTTTTTTTTTTTTTTATAAAACCATATCAATGATGCTTTTAGATATGCAAAAGTAATGCAAGAACATCTTGGAGAAAGATAGGAATCCGATAAATACATCTAATTTAGACAAGTGAGCTGAACAGCCTGTTTGCTTATGCCCAGAGCCTTCAAGAGCAAAATCTCTGTGAATGCCATTGCCTTTGGGGGTAGAAAAGTTTCTTTTCTATATGGACGTGTCTACCATACAGCTGAACATGTTTTTATTCTCTCATGGTTGGGTGTTTTTTCCTTCAAACAGTTGTTTGCTGTAGGATCAGTTCAAATGGACTAGTCCTTGGAAGGAACTGGCAAATGTGCCCTTCCGTCCCCCTCACAGAGGACTAGCGACAGAGAAAAGGATTTGAATTACATTTGATGCAGCTCAAGATACAACTCACATGAGGCTCATCAAAACATTGTTCTCACAGCCTGACTTCACAGTGCTTACTGTGATGACATTGACCTTGCAAAACAAATTCAACCTATTGAATTCAAGAAAATACTGCTGAATTCATTAATTTTAATATTTGAAGTACCCTCATAAAAACTGCTTTATTAATCTTTCGATAAAAAGATTCCTGTAGTCTACAACTATGATTTTCCCTACCTAGCATTCATTCCCTCTGATTCTGGAAATAGCACTCCAGTTTTTCCTGAGAAGCCAGCACTCTCTCTCTCTCTCTCTGTCTCTCTGTCTCTCTCTGGCACTTGCTTTGGATGGGAATGCTGCCCTATCTCCATGATACAGGGGGCAACACCATATTACCAATCAGGTGCCACTTGGCGATGGTGATTGGTGACCTGTCCTCGCCACCCAATCTGAAGTAGAAACCCAATCACTTTTAATCATATCTCCCTATTTTAATTTTCTACACAGCTCTTACCTGATGTCTTTTCTTACTGTTTATTCATTTTTCTGTGGTGTGTGTGTGTGTGTGTGTGTGTGTGTGTGTGTGTGTGTGTGTATCTCCCACATCTGGAATGAATGCAGGGATCTTGTATGTCTTTTTAATGTTATATCCCCAGTACCTTAAAATGCTGCTGCAACATGGAAAGCAGTCAATGTATTTTGGTTGAATAGTTTAGCAAACAATGAACCAAAGAAATAGCTCAACAGTGGAAATGTAACACAAGTGTGTCCAATAGGAGCTAATCCTAGAAATGTTGCTGGCGTGATCAAGGAAGAGTCATTCAATTGTGAATCTATAAATCTAGAGCTGCCAGGCATCACCTCAAGAATAAAGCCCCCCAACCTAAGAAAGAAGTCAATACCAAGAAAGAGACAGAGATGTAGAGAAGTCACTTCCTGATAAAAAACACGTGCACACCTGGCTCCAGCTATGCCTGAACTCAGTAACTCTGGGCTTTTTAGTATTGGATGTGCATCATGAGGGCTCTCGGCTTTCAGACTACAGGTGTGCTTGCTGACCTCTGCAACATAGCCAGAATCAGCTCTACAGAGCACCACAGGCCTGAGCCTGGGAGATACTGTCCCTCTAGGAAGAATAGTATGGTACTATTCCTACTTTTCCTGAAAAGAGGGAAAACATAGCAGGAAACATTAACGTGTACATTGTTTTCTGGGGGACTAAGAGAACAGCTCAAAGCTCATGGAACAAGTACAGACACAACAGACGCCACGGCCCTGTGCCCACAATCTATTCCATTTTCCTCTACAGGAAAACTGCCTGAAGAAGGAAACCAGATATCGCCTTTTATAAAGAGTGCACAGCACTTCCTCAGTATTTCTTTTTTGTGGCCCAGTATAGATGGGAAGAAAGAGCACTGATCACATTGCCAAAGGACCTGGGTCCTAGTTCCTGCTCTGTCTTGCTCTGTGGACTAAGACCACAGAAGCTTTAGTTTGTTCAATCAGCACTTACCACGCATAGTCCTGGGAGGGCTGTGTTCCTATGAGCCTTCTTCTTCAAGACAACTGACCAAAATTCAGGTGAACTAGTTTAAGCCAAAGAGGGGACAAGGGTATTTATGAACTCTGAGAATCTTAGGAAAGGTTTCAGGAAGTCCAAATTGAATTAAGTCCAAGACTTGCAGAGTGAGGGGAATGCCCGAGTCATTCCCTAAAAATCTGGAGGGCTTCAGAGAATGAGGGTTCTCTAGCTATGGCTTTAAACATCAAGAGATGAACAGCTCTTAATATGACAGCATATTTTATTGCCACAAGCCCTCTTATCTACCTCTTTCTTCTGTGTCTTGGGCTGCATTGTCTCTGCAGGCTAGACTGGGAAGGAAGAGGACAGAAGCCTGTTTGAACATAACATGGCCCAAGAGATGTGGTCCAACCTACTATAGGAAATAAATTTTGAAATACAATGTTGGAGTCAGATTGTTAAGGAAATTTGCATTCATTCTATTGAAAATGGGTAATTATTTAACACAGACAACACTTATTTATTCTACAATATTTATTAAGCACATAGTATATGCAAGGCCCTCTACTAAAGAAATAACAAATAAGACACAGTCCCCGATCTCAAGAGAAATGCCATCTAATATGGAAGTAGAATAAAGAATCTAGAAACATCTAGAAGAGCACTGTCCAATAGAAATATAATGGGAGCTACAAATGTAACTTTTCTAGTTGCTATACTACAAAAATAAAAACAAACAGGTGAATTTCATTTTAATATATTTTATTTAACCCAATATATTCAAAATTATTTCAACATGTAAACAATATAAGGAAATTATAAATAAGATTTTTTCTAACCAAGTCTTAAACTCAATGTATATTTTATATCTCAGTTTGAACTAGCCCCATCTAAAGTGTTCAACCGCCATATGTGATTAATAGCTTTCATACTGGACAACACAAACCTCAACAATGTTTGTGGGAAAATCACCACGGTTCTTACACTTCCATTGAGGGAGAGTAAAGTGAACATCCGTCTTTTCCATTTTTATTATTTTCCTTGAATGGTACCCTAATAGTCCTCTCTATAGCCACCTGTCTCCCATTTAGCTCATATGCATTTAGGATGGAGCTGATGTCATGCCAGATCCAGAGGTGGCTACTCAGGTCATTATATGGCTCTGGGCATAGTGATTGGTTTAGGAGTGGAAATGAGACCCAATCAGAGTAACTGAAATACAATGATTCTTTTGCTGGGACTTCCAAGAAAGAAACACATCCTCTTTTCTGCAGGACTTAAATCTGGGACTATGTGAGCCTAGAGTGCCAAGGGCCTCCACGAAGAGCCTGAGATTGACTCCATCATGCTGAAAGTAGAGAGATGAAGAGAAATTCAGTTCTCATGGCGTCAGCCAAGCTCCTAGAGAATTCTTGAGCTTTTCAGTTACCTGGATTGATAAACTCTTTGCTCAAGCCAGTTTGAGTTTGGAGATTTTCTAAAAACAGTTTTGAAATACGAGGGAACTTCAGTATAGAGTGATTTCATCCAGTTCCTCTCTCCACTCTTGTATTATCTACCTGAGAAGAGAAGTAACTGGTGACACCAGTGAATCCTGACATCCATTGTGCTGCATGTATCAGGAGATAAGATCGCCACACTGAAATAGCAATAGGGCTTGTCTCACATCCCCACTTGTCTCTTGCTCTCTTGGACACAGACCCAGCCAGGAATCTGCTCTCACTATTCCAGCTTCTCCCCCTGAAACTGAGTAGTTGAGTCAGGTCAGTTCTGTGGAGGCTTGATTCTCTTGATTCTTGCCCCACAGTGGTGCCTGATTCATACTGGCAACACATTTACAATTATGGGATATTGCCTCAGTTTCCCCAATATGATTATGCATTAGTGGTAAACAATGCATTTTTATTAAAAGGTTATGAAGTAAATGTCGTATCAGAAAAACTTTCTATCCTTCTGAGTCATGCCTTTATGGAAAATTCTCAACCAGTTTCATTAAATTATTTAGTTCTTAAACTTCACTTGTTCATCAAACATTAAGATAATACCTGTAAGGCATGGTAATAGCCACTGGGGGTACAAAGATGAACATGTCACTGAACTCAAGGAGACAGTATCTATTTTATAAAAATGTTTTTAAAATGTAATAAGAGAGACAAGAACGGGGTGGGGAGGAACATTGAGAAATGACACTTTAAAAAGTCAGGGGTAATAGTTACATTAAATTTAAATGGACAACAGAATCCAATAAAAAGTCAGAGGTGGCAGAATGGATAGGGGAAAGTTATCTAATTATATGAGAGACACACTTTAGATTCAACAACACAAATAGGTTGATGTAAAAGGATGGAAAAAGAAATACCATGCAATCAGTATCCAAAAGAAAGCTGGAGTATTTATGTTCTATCAGACAAAATAGACTCAAAGACAAAAATTTTTACTAGGGACAAAGAGAAACATTTTACAGTGATTAAAGGGACAATCCATTAGAAAGATAAAATAATTATAAACATATGTGCATCTAACAAGAGAACCTTAAAATACACGAAGCAAAAACAGAATTGAAGGGAGAAATTGACAATTCAACAATAATGATTGGAGACTTTAATATCCCCCTTTTATATAATGGATAAGTTATCCATTTTTGGTGGATCCATTTCAATAATGGGCAGAATATTAACAAATAGAAGATTTGAACAATACTAAAAACCAACTAGACCTAACAGACATCTATTGAACACTCTAGCCAACAGCAAAATACATACATATTTTTTTTCAGTGCACATGGAATATTCTCCAGGATAAGCTATATGTTAGGCCACAAAACAAGCCTCAATAAATTAAAAAAATTGAAATTATATGAAGTATGCTATCTAACCACAATACACAGAAATTAGAAATCAACAAGAGAAATAAATTTGGGAAATTGACAAATATGTGGTTGTGGAACAATGTATTCCTAGCCAAAACTTGGCTCAAAAAAGAAATCAAAGGGAAATTAGAAAATACTCTGAAATGAATAAAAACAAAACACAGTATGCCAAAATTTATGGAATGCAGACAAAACAATGTTGAGAAGGAAACTTATAGCTATCTATATGTATGTTAAAGAGAAGAGGAAAGATCTTAAATCAATAACCTAACTTTCCACCTTATGAAACTAGCAAAGGAAGAGCCAACTAAACCCAAAACAAGCAGAAGGAAAAAAATAATAAAAATTAGAGTGGAAATAACTGAAATAGAGAATAGAAAACAATAGAGAAAAACAGTGAAACCAAAAGTTGTTTCTTTGAAAAGATCAACAGAAATGATTGACCGTTAACTAGACTGACCAAGACAGAGAGGGAATAGTCAAATTACTGAAATCAGGAATGAAAGAGGGGACATCATTACCTACCTTACAGAAATAAAAGAAATTCTAAGGTAATAACATAAACAATTGTTTGCCAGCAAATTAAATAACATAAATGAAATGGAAAAATCCCTAGAAAGACACAACTACAGAAACTGACTCAAGAAGAAATAGAAAACCTGAATTTACATATAACAGGAGATTATGTTAATCAACAAAAAGTCCCACAGTGAAAAGTCCAGGCACAGATAGCATGACAGGAGAATTCTACCAAACATGTGAGGAATTAATACCATTCCTTCACAAACTCTTTCAAAAAATAGTAGAGAACATGGTATATCTCTCCATCTATTTATATCATCTTTAATTTCTTTCATCAGTGTCTTATAATTTTCTGCATGCAGGTCTTTTGTCTCCTTGGGTAGGTTTATTCCTAGATATTTTATTCTTTTTGTGGCAATGGTAAATGGGAGTGTTTTCTTAATTTCACTTTCAGATTTTTCATCATTAGTGTATAGGAATGCAAGAGATTTCTGTGCATTAATTTTGTATCCTGCTACTTTACCAAATTCATTGATTAGCTCGACTAGTTTTCTGGTAGCATCTTTAGGATTCTCTATGTATAGTATCATGTCATCTGCAAACAGTGACAGCTTTACTTCTTCTTTTCCAATTTGGATTCCTTTTATTTCTTTTTCTTCTCTGATTGCTGTGGCTAAAACTTCCAAAACTATGTTGAATAAGCGTGGTGAGAGTGGGCAACCTTGTCTTGTTCCTGATCTTAGTGGAAATGGTTTCAGTTTTTCACCACTGAGGACGATGGTGACTAAGTTCTTTGTAGTGAGGTGGATGGACCTAGAGACTGTCATTCAGAGTGAAGTAAGTCAGAAAGAGAAAAACAAATACCGTATGCTAATACATATATATGGAATCTAAAACAAACAAAAAAATGGTCATGAAGAACCTAGGGGCAAGATGGGAATAAAGATGAAGACCTACTAGAGAATGGACTTGAGGATACGGGGAGGGGGAAGGGTAGGCTGGGACAAAGTGAGAGAGTGGCATGGACATATATACACTACCAAACGTAAAACAGATAGCTAGTGGGAAGCAGCCGCATAGCACAGGGAGATCAGCTCGGTGCTTTGTGACCACCTAGAGGGGTGGGATATGGAGGGTGGGAGGGAGGGAGACACAAGAGGGAAGAGATATGGGGACATACGTATATGTATTACTGATTCACTTTGTTATAAAGCAGAAACTAACACACCGTTGTAAAGCAATTATACTCCAATAAAGACGTTAAAAAAAATAGTAGAGAATATGTTTTAAATCACAATTCAACAATAAAAAGATTATTCAATTTAAAAATGGGCAAAGAATTTGAAGAGGCATTTCTCCAGAGAAGATATACAAGTAAACAATAAGCATACAAAAAGACGCTCAAAATTATTAGTCATCAGGGAAATGCAAATCAAGACCACAACGAGATACCACTTCACACCCGCTAGGATGGATATAACAACAAAAATAAGAAAGACAATAACAAATATTGGCAAAGATGTGGAAAAATTGGAACTCTCATGTTGCTGGCAGCAATATATAGTGCAGCCACTTTGGAAAACAGATTGGCAGTTCCTCAAAAAGTTAAACACTGAGTAATCATAAGACCTAGCAATTCCACTCCTGGGTATACGTCCAAAAGAACTGAAAACATGTCCACAGAAAACCAGTACCTGAATGTACATAGAAGAATTATCCATAATAACCAAAAAGCAGAAACACCCCCAAATGTTCATCAGGTTGACTGATGAATGAATAATCAAAATGTGGTATATCCATACAATGGAATGTTATTCAGCTATGAAAAGGAAAGAGGTACTGCTACCTGGATAAACCCTGAAAAGATGGTAAATGAAAGAAGCCAGTCACAAAAGACCACATATTGTATGATTCCATTTATATGAAATGTCCACAATAGGCAAATCTATAGAAACAAAAATAAAGTGGTGGTTGACCAGACTTGCAAGGGGAGGTAAAGGGCATGGAGAAGTGAGTGGTAATGGGTACAGGGTTTCTATTCGGGTTGATGAAATATTTTGGAATTAGATCATGGTAATGGATGCACAACTCTGTGCATATACTAAAAACCACTGAAATGTACACTTTGAAAGGGCAAACTTTATGGAATGTGAATTATATCTTAAACTGTTATTTTAAAAAAAGACTTTAAGAGTTCAAAGATGATTTCCCAAAACAGACACCCTAAAATTATCTTAAAAGAGAAAAAAAACTTTATTATAATCAACCAAAGCACATTTAGTAAGGAATTTTAAATGTTTAAGCTTACAAAGCAATGAAGTTAAATATTATAGAAATCCCCCAAATTAATATATACACACTCTAGAAGCTTACAGTCTAGCTGAAGATACACTGGCAGGAAATAAGAAAATATGTTACTCAGCCTTTGCTAAGTTCTAGTATATTAGGCTTTTTTTCACCTGCATATTATATTTTAACTTATATCTCACAACATCCTATTTTTGAAAACTAAAAGTAATGAAACTCAGAAAGGTTGCTTGGATATACTGTACAAATGACTCGTTTCTTCTTAAATATTGTTGTTTGCTCTTGTATAGCTACAACTTTTGTGTTTCCAGCAGAGACGTCCTGCCTTTGGATCCTGATCCCATTTCAGCTGTGAGTCAAGGGATCCTGGTTGGTGTTCAGTACACCAAACAGTAACCAAAATAAATATCCTGGAAGCCAGAATCCTAAGGTTGTCTCCCACTCGGGAGGTTGTGAGGTTTCCGTTGTCAGTGTATGTTTCCCTTTCAAGACAAGGCAAGCTATGTATGTGCTAAGTAGGAATGTTACATGATCCACCCCCCCCACCGGTGCTAAAAGGAAAATACGGGTGGAACAGAAGAGAGAAAAATGGCGCCAGAAAGAAAGAAGAGCCAAACTAAATTTGGCATTTCACCTTTCATTTCCCCCCAAACGCTGCCTACCCACAAACCCAACTCAGTGTCAGATGTTTCAAATGTTTTCATTGTTCCTTCCCCCAGCCCAGCTCCAAATCCCAGAAAGAAAGTAGGAAAAAAAAAAAAATCAATGCCATACAGATGTGTTTATCCCCTCTTGCCTGGATAAAAGACTTCTTTCAAGTACTGTGCATATCTTCCAGGCCGAATCTGTGCACGCTTAGGAATGCCACATGGCAGTCAGGTCAGGGCTGCTCTTCTGCTGTCCTTTTCATGTCAAACCCAAGCTTTTGTTCTCTGATGTTAAGGTTGACAGATGTGTTCTCAGGCAGCCAGCACACTGAAAACACATGGCGGACTGAAGCCCCTGGTCTCCTTGGCCAAAGCACGGCCAATGACATGAGCGAAACAATTCTGAAGTTTCCCAAGAGGCTCCAGGACCCCACTGGGGTGGAGGTTGGGTGAGATGAGAATGATGTAGAATTAGGACCATGCTCAGGAGACTGGAAATGGAAGAGAAACAGCAGTGAGTCCTCACTTCTTCCTGGGACCTGAAGGTGTGACTATTAGAACTGGCGTATTGGAAAATACACCAAAGCAGAAGTAGACTTTCTACCAAAGTAGAAGTCTTGGGAGGGGGAGGGCCGGGTTTTTATCTTAAGTGATAGCGGAGGCTCACAGTACCTTGTCTACCAACACTGTTTTCTGATGTGCACGCACAGGTAAACACACCTCTCTCCCTTCCTTCCCTCTTTCCTTCCTTCCGTTTTTTTCTGCTTTCTCTTTCCTTCTTCCTTTCCCTCTCTCCTTCTCTCCCTTTTTATTTCCTTCCTTCCTTCTTTCTTTCTATCCGTCTTTCTTTTCTATCCTTTCTCAAACACCCTTTTCTCTATCCTCCCTCATACCTTGCTCTCTCATACTCTCCCATCTTCATTTCTGCTTCCCCTCCCCACGTCTATCCCTTTATTCTACACACACACACTTCTTCCTCCCCCGCCCCACGCACAAACACGCACGCACTCACCCCTCTCTCTCACTCTCATGTCCTTATCAAGTCTCAGTGACCCAAACAAATTGAAGCCTCCACATTTCTACCCTTTATTAACTCTGGGTCCAGATCCTCTTCGTATGGCTTTTCCCAGAGTTCTGGGCTGCTGTTTTTAAGAGACTGGGACAGCTCCTGCTGCCTGCTGAATTTGGAGCCACTTACCGATCTTAGCAGTAAATCATTTTACATTTACAGAATAGATGGCATTTTTACAAGTGTCTGATCGTCCCAGAAGTTCTTGTCCTTTTCTCCCAGCACTATATTATCTCATGTCTCCCTGTTGCAGTATGGCGCCTCTGCCATGCTCCAAGTGCAGACAAGGGTCTCCTCGACATGAGGGACCCGGTCAGACAGAAGGCATTTGTATCACTTCTGCCCGGGTTCTGTCCCACACTTTATTCTCACCCACTCTCTGTCTGTACTCTTGCCAGCCCATCTGAGTCTGGAATTTGCCAGCTGCTGCCCCTTGTGACCAGAATTTTTTAGGAAATTTTATTAAAAACCTAAGAGAAATGTAATCTAAATTTGTGATGCTATGGAGAGAACACGGGTTGAGGGGGGCAACGCATCTGTATTTCAACATTACAGGAAAGTAGGTGTGCTACCTTAGTGTGACAGAGCCTGCTGGTTGTCCCCAGAGATGCATTCTCCCTTTATTCCTCCACAATAGAATCCCCCAAATATTGGCTGGGTACGTAGCCACCAGAATAAATACTACACTCCCCCAAGCCCACTTGCAGCTAGATACAGACATAAGACAAAGTTTAACCAATGGGATGTAAGTGAATATGACTTGTGTGATCCTTATGTATATAAATTCTTATATGTATAAATCATTATGATATGACTTGTATAACTTCCATGATGTATACTTAAGTGGAATGTTTGTGCCATTCTTTTTCCTTTTCCTTCTCGCTGGGGTTTGGATTAAAGTTGTGATAGCTGGAGCTGGAGCAGCCATCTTGGACCACAAAGTAGAAGTCTTGTATTGAGGATGAGAGAGTAACAAGCTTGAAGGAGCCTAGTTTCACTGATTATCATGAGCTACATTTCAGCCCTGGGCTACTGATACTTATGTGAAAACAAACAAACTCCTATCTTATTTAAACCACTGTTTTTCAGTAGGGGAGGAGGGATGTTCTATCACTCATTTCCCCCAACTCCAAAAGGAGGAGATCAGAGTATATGATCATTTAGTCTGTTCCAGATCTGAAATACCAATGGTTCTAGTTAAAAGTCATGGATGTATTTACAGAGCTCAAATTTCTAAGTTTAACTTCAAATTCAGCTATAGGTCAGAAAGACTGGCACAGCTTAAAGGAAACCCACAGCTTTGATTCCTTTTCTCCCCATCATTCTGTCTACTTAGTGCCCGCCAAGTCCCCAGTGACAGGCAGAGTAGAGCCAAAACAAAAGTAAAAACACCTAAAATTTTTTTTAATATAAAGTTATTCATTTATTTATTTTTGGCTGCATTGGATCTTCGTTGCTACACGCGAGCTTTCTCTAGTTGCGGCGAGCGGGGACTACTCTTTGCTGCGGTGCGCAGGTTTCTCATTGTGGTGGCTTCTCTTGGCGCAGAGCACAGGCTCTAGGCATGCAGGCTTCAGTATTTGTGGCACGTGGGCTCAGTAGTTGTGGCTCACGGGCTCTAGAGCGCAGGCTCAGTAGCTGTGGCACACAGGCTTACTTGCTTCGAGGCATGTGGGATCTTCCCGGACCAGGGCTCAAACCCGCGTCCCCTGCATTGGCAGGCAGATTCTTAACGACTGCGTTGCCAGGGAAGCCCCTTAACAGCTAACATTTATTGAGCCCTTGTCTTTTACTAGGCCTCATTTAGTTGTCACAACAGCCCTAGAAGGCAAGTACTATCATTATCCTTTTTTATAGTTGAGGAAACTGAGGCCCAGAAAGAAAGTCAGTCACAGGCAGGATGCAACCAGGGTGTGTCTGACTCCAGAGCTAGTCATCTTCCAAGATGACATCTCAGTATGGGGAATCCAGAGACGAAACCCTACCAACATAAGCCAGTGTGCATGCACAGGTGGAAGGGGGAAGAGGTAGGAACAAAGTGGCCACTTGGTGTGAGGCCAAAGAAGAAAACCCAGCCCACCCCAAATCCTTCCCCATGATCAAAGCCAGAGACACTGTGCACTACGTGCTTTCACTTGAGCATGACCCACGTGGAGTAGCAGGAGATGACACAGTCCTCTGAAGTGAGGGGTGATATTCTTGGGTGAAGGCAAAACACTGGCTAATGGGAGATGATGGGGCTGGGAAACGTACCCTACCTACCTCCAGCAAAGGAGAAACATACCCTGGTTGTTCAGAGAAAGCCAGATTGCCTTTTTTCTATCCTCTTGAAATCAGTTTAACCCCAATTCCATGTCTGGCATAAATAAATAAGGCATGGTCCTATTCTCAAGGATGGTGTAATACTATGGGCTCACCATTATGGTTGAGGTATGCACGGATCCTCTGTAGGAAAGGGTCTATTATTCTCATCCTACAGACCAGGAAGCCGATGCTCACAGAGATAGAGTGACTTGCAGAAAGCTCATGGTAGAGCCGGGATTTGAATATTGGTCCAAAGGTTCCAAAGCCTGAAAACTTTATGCTGAACATTAACCTCCTAAATGAGATTAGGGTCCTAACCTCAAAGCCAAAGTCTCCTTCTTTGGCTATAAGGAGCCAGGCCTATAAAAAAAAGGACAGTAATTTTTTCCAGCTCTTGATCAGAGAGGAGACATTATTCTAGAACCACCAACTCTCATGGTTAGAAGTTACCTTAAAGAATATCTAAACCAACTGTGCATCCTTAAAGTCCAGGAGTCTGAGTCCTAGGGAAGTGGCATCCTTACCATGGGTCTCCCAGCTGTCTATGGCAGAACCACCTTCCTACTCAGTGCCCTGACTCCTGTCCTGCACCTATTGGCTATTTTTATGTTGGAAGGAGGCTACAAAAACTAGTGGTTCAGCCTGTGAGTTCTCGAATCCAACAGTCTTGGGCACAGATCTCAGCCACACTACATCTAAGCCGTGTAACGTCACATAGTTTCTTTAACCTCCCTATATCCTGCTCTTTTTATGTGCACTTGGAGATAATAATATTACCTGTTATGATGAGCAAAGCAGGTGACCAGATACAGCAATCAGCACAGTCCTGACACACAGTAACTCCCTGGCAAATACCACTGTCTCGTTATCATCCAAGCACAAGCCACTAACCTCTCAATGGATATGTCTTAAACAAGGGAGGCCGAGGCATCAGAAAAGAGGGATAAAATTTAAATCAGCAGAGAGAACACAAGCATTTTCCCCCATCTCGAGCTGACAGTGATAAATAGAACCTGGAGATCATATCGTATCTCAGAGAAAGAATTCTAAACAAGGAGACGGTGGAGCACAGAGCACGGAGTCTCCCACCTCTGGGTTCACTTTCTTATCTGCTAAGGCATCATGTAGCGTGTGTCTTCATGAATCCCACAGAAGGGTAATAATCAGGTTCCAGTCTTCTCTCCTAAGTGAGAAATTCCTCATTCCACAAGTGTTAGGATTTCCAGGGATTAGTGTGAAAGGCACTTAAGCATCTAAATCCCTCGGAATGAACAGTCGGGAAAGTCCCACTCACTCCCCCAACCGGGCCCCTTTTCCGCCCCCCCCTCACATGGCCTCACCCTCCACACTCTCCCCCTGCCCTGAGCCTCTCCAGCAGCTGGTCACTGGGAAGGGGGCACGATAACGGGAGAGGAGAGAGACTGTTAAAGGCAACCACAAAGCCCACAGCCATAGGGGTGGGTGGGTACGTGTATCTTACACAAGCTGGAGAACAAATCCTAAGCAACCCAGCCTCTTACAGATTTCAGATTGCTTGCAATACGTGTGCAAGCTGGGTAGGGGGTCCTATTTTTAAAAGAACGTTAGAATCAGCCCTAGTTTGGTCTCTGTCGGTAACATCCACTGCTGCCTTCAGAGCGAAGGACCGAGAAGGAACACAAGGCAGTGAGACAAGCACAGGTGTTGCAGGTAGAGAGGCTGTGGATTCAAACCTGGCTCCCCAGTCACTGGGAGGGTGGCCTTCAGGTCGCCCGTAGGACTTCTGATCAACCATGTAACATCAGGCTTTTCTCTGAAGGAAGTTGCACTGTATGACCAAGTTTCTCTTTCCAAATGGTTGTTAGAAAGTTAAGTGCCCAAATCGTGGCCCCTGAAATACAAGGTCTTTGTGCTTGCCTTTTCAGCCTTTTTTTGCTGGCTTCATTTTAGTCTATGTTCTTATTTGTTTTGTACCTAATTTTTAAACCAATCCCGTTATATGTAATACAGATATAAGCCTGTAAATCCTTTCTGAATCAAAGTGAAAATCGATCATACCAAACAATGCCAGCTGGATTGTTTTTAGAATTATCAGTAATGTATGAGAACTTTCCGGATTTATCACTGAGTAGATGCGGAACAAATAGCCACTGTTATTATTATTCCTGTGACCTTTCACACACATTATCGCGTTTATTCTGTATAATCATGCCGTGGTGATTGAATCAGATTGAACACGAAGAAACAGAAACGTAGATGTTCAATAAGAAAGCCAATCCCCAAGCACATTCTCCCAAAGCGACAGCTTTCCAGTCATTTTTTCGAGTAATATTTTGTGGATATGAATGACTGTAATCAATGGCATTGTTAGTAACAGCAGATGATCATTGAGAATATGACTTTAAGATGTAGTTGGAAATCAAGTTCACAAAATCCATAGCAAAATTAGATAAAGGTTGAAGTCTGCTATCCCATTAACCAATGATGCCGGTGGACCACCAGCACCAGGCAATCTCTGTCATACCATCATCACCTCCACCCTCATCACCACAGCCTCCAACACCACTCTGGCCTGGTCCCACTCCCTCACCTCCACTCAGGATAAAAAGTGTAGCTATGCCATTAAGTACAGCCAAAATGAAAAGAGCACTTTTGGTAGAATAGAAGACCCGGGAACTCTTTTAGCATAATATCAACATAAATGATACAAATACCTATCAAATGCTCTCTCTGTAAATGCTTTGCTCAGCATTTCAGAACTTGGCATGGAGCTTCTTGCACTATCATCCTCCAAAGCCTTTAATTCTATTTAGCTTATCAGAGGAAGAGGCCTTGCTAACAGCGCCAAGTCCTGTGGCTCCCTTCTCTCCTGTGGTACCCCCAGTCTGTGCCAGCGGCCCCCTCAGTTGGGTGGGGAGGAGGGCATGGCAGATAAGTGATGCAGAAAATCATGTGAGGCTCCTTGCCTCTCATCTAGGTTAGCAACTAGCAACCTGGCGAGAATTTCTTCCATCAGGGAAGGACAGACCCTACAGCCAGACAACCTGAGGTCAACTCCCAGATCAGCTATTTACTACTGTGTGACCTTGGGCAAGTGATCTCCCCTCTCTGTGCCTTGGTTCCGGATCTACAAATAGAGGCAAAAATGATACCTACTTCATAGGATTGTTGTAAAGATTTAATGACTTCATATTAGCTGAGAGCTCGGACTCCTGCCTGGCACTCTTCTCTGAGCACTCTTTCTCTTTCTCCTTCATTTATGGTTCAGAAGATATTTATTGAGGTACTCTGCTGGCGGCTGAGGGTTTATAGGGGAGTAGACCCAGTCCCTGCCCTCGAAAGGCATACGAATTAAGAAGGAGGCAGCTGCCACCCAGGGGAATGAGAGCAGAGGCGGGAGCAGGAAGCCCTTAGGGGCTCACAGAAGAAGCCGCTGACAAAAATACAAAGCTTATCACGTTACTCCGCTGCTTTATATTCTGCAGTAGCTCCCAATCTCTTTCAGGTCTATCCAAACTCCCTAAACTGGTTTATACACCCTCTGTGATGGGGCCTGCCCTCACCTCGGCCTCATTTGCTCCACAATCCCCTCTGCTCAGGCCCTGCTCTTCCTTTGCTGCCTTTTTTTCACTTCCCAGAACAAGTCCTGCTTGGTCTCATGTCCAGGATTTTGCACGGGTCCCCTAGTCTGTTTCATTTGTCATCGGGATCACATCTTCAATATCACTACCTCTGAGACAGCTTCCCCCACCTTTCGGGTCTCAGCAGGTGTCCTTAGCACCTGTGCTTCTCCCGTTGTGGCATTTATCACCCTGTTTTCTAACTGCTGGTTTGCTTATTTGTTTTCCTCCACTAACCTTGGTCCCTTAACCCCAGGGACCAGATCTGTCTCATTCACTCTTGTAACTGAAGCACCTAGCAGGAGCCCAGTACATATTTGCTCTCTGAAACTCCCAGAGAGCAGCTTCTGGTGTAGATCCGGGTTCTCAGCATCACCCAGCCTGTGCCTAAAGTAGCCCAGTTCTGTATTTTCCATCTTAAATATTTTAAAAATAATAGAACTCAAGATAAAGCTTGACAGTGGTGGCTTCCTGAGCAGAAGGAAACAATATCTTTCTAGAGAAATCCACAGATTTTCAGTAGCATAAGCTCACGTAATCTGACAAAGAACCCTCGGAGATGCGGCTGGCCATTTTTACAGCAAGGAAACAATCTCCGAAGAGTTGAGTCACTGCCCAGACTCAATTGCTAGCCCAAAAGATAAGCTTCCCATTTTCATGCCTCTGTCTTGGTGGAAATGGCCATGTCCACAAGATACCCTTGCCTGGGGAAGAGTAGCCTCAGTGAGGTAACATCCTCGATGTCTGGCCCTTTAAAACAGTTTTGAGATGATTTCCCTCCATAGTTTCTTTAGGGAAGGGGAGGAAAACACTGAGCAAATTGAAGAGTGGCAGCGGGGCTCTAAAAGTCAAATTTCTGCCATTCCTGCTTTGGGGTTTGTACAATCCCTGGAGACCTGCAGCAGATCACATGCATTCCAGTGCGTGTGTAATGAAAACAGCCTGCTCTATAGATGTCGGTCTGCAAGAGTGCGGGGCTCTCTCGAAAGTCAAGAGTTATGTTATTTCTCAGCCCCTCGCAGAAAGGCAAATCAGGCTGCCTCTGGAAAAAGCGAGGGGCCACCATGGAGGGCGCCTTTCTTCTGGGCCAAATTCCCATCCCACGAAACTCCATGTGAGATAGCCTTGGGAATCATTCACTGTATGGAATTTAAATATCTCATACTTTTCCTAGACGCAGAGGAAGTATTTTTTAGGTATGCCAAGAATTAACCAGCAAGGGCATCCGTTTAATTGTATTTGAAACAGAAGCTAATTTTGTTAGCACACCGACCACGTTTACCGAGAGCCTGAGGAGGAGAAGGGCAATGGGCGGGGGGGGGGGGGGGGGGGGGGGGGGGGGGGGGATTTTAAAAAATATGTGAGAATAGAACCAGCTTTGAGCAGATCTGGGGAAAATGGCTAAAAGTGTGAAAATGGTCATTGTTTCGCTGAATTCATCTTTTCCTTAGCAAAGAAAGAAAACTACTTTCTGTCTACATTCATTGTATTATTGGGACATCTTTGATCTCTCAAATCAGCAAGAATCCCAAAGGGAAGCTCGCAGTGTTTTTGATTATTATCTTTAAAGTCTAAAATTCCTTAGGTGAAATTCAGTAT
Organism: Globicephala melas; assembly: GCF_963455315.2. Classification (NCBI taxonomy): domain Eukaryota; kingdom Metazoa; phylum Chordata; class Mammalia; order Artiodactyla; family Delphinidae; genus Globicephala; species Globicephala melas. The sequence continues at coordinate 16,543,751 of NC_083323.1, forward strand.
GAAACGCATCCATGCAATGGGGAAGGTGAGTAACTCTGTCAACATCTGGGCCTTATTAAGGCGCAGCTATTTTCACGAGGCAGTGAACTGGAGAAACCAAATTCCTTGATAAAGCTCGAAATTTCCAGGAACTGCTTGTAAAAGGCATTTCTTCTGTCTGGTTATTTTGCATGACACACAGCACTGTGAGTTCCTGCCCAGCCAGGCCATGGGGATAAAAGGCATTATCTGTTTGTCAAATCGTCTCTAAAGCTTTAATGCTCCGGTTCACTGTTTGGTTTTGACCTTTGTGGAACACTGTGCAATTCACAATGCCTTCCACAGACCTCCTGCCTTTTGATCTGCACAGCAGCCCTGGGAGGGAGCAGACACAGATGCTGTCCTCATTTTACAGCTGGAGAAACTGAGGCTGAGAAAAATCCTGTGGGATCTTTTTTGGGCCGAGCTGATAAGACAGTGATTTGATGTTAGGCAATGAGCAGGCGAATTATCCAGAGAGATGTAGGTAAAATAAAGATCCTGTTTGGGATTGACATGTACACACTGCTATATTTAAAATGGATAACCAACAAGGACCTACTGTATAGCACAGGGAACTCTGCTCAATATTCTGTAACAACCTAATTGGGGAAAGAATTTGAAAAAGCATACATACATGTATATGTATAACTGAATCACTTTGTTGTACACCTGAAACTAACACAACATTGTTAATCAACTATACTCCAATATAAAATTAAAAGTTTAAGAAAAAGGGGCTTCCCTGGTGGTGCAGCGGTTGAGAGTCCACCTGCCAGTGCAGGGGACACGGGTTCGTGCCCCGGTCCGGGAAGATCCCGCATGCCGCAGAGTGGCTGGGTCCGTGAGCCATGGCCGCTGAGCCTGCGCGTCCGGGGCCCGTGCTCCGCAATGGGAGAGGCCACAGCAGTGAGAAGCCCGTGTACCGCAAAAAAAAAAAAAAAAAAAAAAAGTTTAAGAGAAAGACAAAAAAAAAAAAAAATTCTGACCCAGGAGGTCTAGAGTGGAGCCCACATTCTGCATTTCTCTCAGCTCCCAGGTGCTGCTGCTGCTGCTGCTCCATGGACCACACTTTGAGGAGCCAGGAGATCAGAGGCAGATTTGGGACTCAAAGTGGAGTCTTAGGTTTTCAAGTCCAAGATTACTGGACTAAATCATGTTGTGTATGATTAAGTTAAAGTATAAAAGTTCCAGAGCCTGACTCTGGGGGTTCATATCCCACCTCTGACACTTGGTAGCCTTGCACCATCTTCTTACTCTCTCCATGCATCAATTTTATCATCTGCAAAAGGGGATTAAATGGTACCAACATTCACAGGGCTATTTTTTAGAATTAAAGGAAATGATGCATTGAAAAAGCTAGAAGAGTACCTGCAACCTAGTAGGAACTTAGGAAATGTGATTTATTTTTATTACTTATTGAACAGGTTGGAGTCAAGCCTTCATGGCAGAGCCCCCTTCAGAGCCTATAGGTTGTTAACCTACAAAATGGGAACAACAAAAGTTAACCGCAAGGGTTGTTGTGAAGAACAAAAGAGATAATGAATATAAATGAGTTATGTCACCAAAAGGAAAAAATAACTGTTTTTCTTGAGACTGCTCAGGCCCTGGCAGCCCAGGGACCCTCAGATGCTACTCGCAGGCCAGGTTTGTCAGGTTCACTGAAATTGCTGGCAACTGTACATGGTCTGTTGCCCCGCAAAGACCTGCAGTTCCTTGAAGAGTCTTCTGCCTCTTTGCAACCATTATGCTTAGCATAATGTGTGGTATGGAGTAGGGGCTCAAAAATGTTTTGTTTGATTGATTTAAAATAGTTGCCCATTTCCCCAAATCTACCATTGGGCCTGAGGGAGGAGCTTTCATTTAGTCAATCCTCTTGGCAACAAAAACAGCTTTAAGGCTTTATTCTCTTAAAGCTAAATAAAGTCCTTTGGATTCTTTTATTAAAAATTCCCAACCTAATCTCAGATCCTCCAGACACAAATGAGAAGAGAGCTTTCCTAGTATACCCTACTAGAGGCACTTCCCTGCTTTGCTCCATCAGCACTTGGCTATGGCCTCGAGGGAAGGAAACAACCTGCTGACCTTGTTGGAAATCTCAGAATGAAAAAAGGGTTGGAAGAATGATTCTCAACCAAGTGGAAACAGAGCTGCCATCAAAATACTAAAACCAGCAGGATTCCTCAGCAGATTAGCCCTTTGTAAAATGAGGAGGACCACTAAACTGAGATATGGATATCTGAGATCTAGCTTGCAAATCTGACATCATGACACGTATTTAGGACTGGGCATAAAACAAGAGATCCTGGTATATATAACTCAGTATTAATCGTCTGCCGTATCAGAAGAATCATGGTCAATTCATGCATCCATTCATTTGACAATTATTGAGTGAACACTATGCTAGATGAACAAGACAGATTTGTTGCCTGAACTCCCAAGACTTACAGTCCATGGGAGAAATAGATACAAATTAGGCCATTATAATATACTGTGTAAGTACAGTAGGGAAGGGCAGATTTCTACTAAGTCAGATTAACCAGTGTGATATAATAATACTAAACTTGTATACATTTAAAAAAATAACCTCAAATTATAGAGATCAAAAGTTAACGACACTACAAGGAGAAATTGACAAATCTACCCTTACAGTGATTCATTGATCCAGCAAACAAAAAAGTAAAAAAATGCTGATTTGAATAATTCATTGACAAGCTTGGTTTATGCACATATTTAAAAACCTGCTTCCAATAACTAGAAAATATGTGTCTCAAAAACATGGAACATTTCTTTTTTAATTGCCATGCAGTATGTTAAAGAATAAGTCTCCACAACTTCCAAATGAGTGTTATATAGAAGATATTCTCTAATTACAATGCAATTAAGTTAGGCATCAATAACAGAAAGATAATTTTTAAAACACACTGGGAATTCTAAAATAAATATATAAATTACTCATGGGGAAAACAGAAACAAAAATGAAAATTTAAAAATACATAGAATTAAATTATAACAGTAATAAGGCATATCAAATCTTATGGGGTAAAGTGAAAGCAATGCTTCAAGGGAAATTTTATAGTACCCTTAAACACTTGTATAAGGAAAGATGAAAAGCTTAAAATTAATGAGCTGACCAACCAGCTGAAAAAGTTATAAGGAGAACAAAAGTCTAATGACAACATAGTATAAACAAGAGCATTGTAGAAAGGATTAACAAAGCTGAAAGTTTCCTCTTTGAAAAGACGAAAGACACAGATAAACCAGTAGTGAGACTAATCAAAAAAATAAAAAATAAAAATAAGCAATATTTGGAATGAAGGGGGATATAACACTACCACAGAGACTTAAAATGATAAGTGTAAATTTAATGTTAATAAATTAAATTGAAGTTTAACGTTAATAAATTTGAAAGCATAGATTAAAAATATAAATTCCTAGGAAAAGGTGACCAAAACTGACTCAAAGAGAAACAGAAACCCTCTATAATCTTATAACCATTTAAGAAATTTAATCAGCAATATAAATCCTTCTGAAAAGAAACACCAGGACCAGACGACTTTACAGGTGCATTTTACAAACTTTCACAAACTTTCAAAAACAGACCATTCATACCTTCAAATATCTTTACCCTGGAACACAAAAAGAGAACACTGTACAACTCATTTTATAATGTTAATATAATACTGATACCAAAACCAGACAAGGAGAGTTTAGAAATATATATATACATACCAATCTTATTCATGAATACAGATGTGAAATTTCTAGATGAAATGGTAGCAAACTGACTCCAGCAGTATTTTTTTTTTTAAAAAAAGAAACACTTTGTGACCAGGCTAGTCTATGCAAAGAAATGCATGGTAATTTAACATCAGAAACTTTATAAATGTAATTCAACATGTGAATAGACTAAAGGAGAAAGACCACATCCTTAACCTGAATTCCCTTGAAATAAAGGCTAAAGTGTCAGTACTCATCTGAGGTATGGGATCAGGAGAGAGGGACAAGGAAGGAAAGCCAGAAGGGAGGGAAAACCTACACAGATGAGTTATCAAGCTGGCCACGGCATGGGTGACTTAATCCCACGGAGCTGCATCTGTCATGTGAATTGCCACATGAAATGCATCTCGGTACCGTCCAGACAGGGGAAGAACAAATCTTTTTTCTCAGTGAATAAATCTTAGTAAGTGCCAAGTGGTCCCCATACTGGTTCCCACTGAGGCATCAACAGAGAAGGGATGAGGCATGTAGTAGGACCCGGAGGTGAGGTGCTGTCAGGATGCACCTGCAGGAGGCTGCTTGGACTTCACACAAAATTGGTCACTGCCATGGTGACTACGGTAAGACAATGTCAGGGCTGAGAGTATCTGAGTGGTGCACAAGGAGTGTCCAGAGCACCATACAATCGTTTCAGTATAAACAGAAGAAGAATTTGGTGAAATTCAACTATTCATAATTTTTTAAAACTCTTAGCAAAAGAGGATAAAAAGAGAGCAAACTTTCATAGTCTCACAGAGTACACCTGTTCAACCTACAATAAGCTGAAGTATTAGAATCATTCCCATTAAAATCAGGAAAAAGACAAAGCTGTCACCCCACAAAATATCACCACAAAGGTATTTTCTACACTAAACTGAAACACATGGTGTAATAAGACAGAAAAAAATAAATAAAATGCACATGTATGAGAAAGAAACAAAACTGTATTAGCAGATGATATGATTGTCTACGTAGAAGACCCAGTTGAATCTACAGACACATCACTATAAATAAGAGAGATGAGAGAATAATAGAGAGAGAATTGCAAGGTTACTAGATTTTATGTCAATTTCAAAACCCATTTGCATTTCCACATACTAGCAATAAACAGTTTAAAATGTAAATTTAAATGTGTGACATGTACAGATGAAATAACATAACTGGGCAGATTTTCTTTAAAATAATACTGAAGTAGGAGGAATAGGTGAGGTTATATTAATACATGAAACAAGACTGGTCATGTATTCATAATTGCTGAAACTGAGTGATAAGTGCACTGGATTTATTTTACTATTTTATCTACTTTTGCTTACTTCTTGCTTAACTAATAGCAAGAAAAATCTAAAGTATCTAAGGTATACCTCACAAAAATATGAAGCTTATTGTGGAAAAAATGTTTTAACTTGATTGAAATAGGCTTAAATATATGGAGATAAACATACTTATGGAGTAAAAGACTCAAATTTTTCAAACGTCAATTTGCTCCAAGTGAGCTATAGACTATATTTAATTCCAATCAAAATTCCACACAATGTTTTTTTAATTTGATATACTTAATTCAAAAATTTATACAGAAGACTAATGGGTCAAGAATAGAGTAGAAGATAAAGTAGGAAACTTTTCTTATCTAATTTTAGCACTCACTTAGCTCTCTGGTATTAAGACTCATACAGCTACAGTAATTAAGATATTGGCACAGGGATAGACAAATTGAACAATGGGACAATATAGAAAGCCCAGAAACAGACCCACACTTATATGGAATAGAGTGGCATTGTTATTTAGTGGGTAAAGATGAACTGTTTAATAAATTGTGGTGGGATAATCGTTTATCCATATACAAAAATTCTATCCCTACCTCGCATCATAGAGAAAAGTCAATTCAAGATGGATTAAGGACTTAAATGTGAAAGGGAAGACTTTGATATTTTTACAAGAAAATACAGACAACTATCTTTTAAAATTTATTTATTTATTGAAGTATAGTTGATGTATAATGTTTCAGGTATACAGCAAAGTGATTCAGTTGTACATATATATTCTTTTTCAGATTCTTTTCCATTATAGGTTATTACAAGATATTGAATATAGTTCCCTGTGCTATACAGTAGGTCCTTGCTATTTATTTTATATGTAGCAGTGTGTTATAGATGACTATCTTCATAAGCAGAAGTAGGGAAGGACTTCCTAAACAAGAAACAAACCATAAAGATGGATTCTGCTTTATTAAATTAAGAATTTCAGAACATCAAAAGACATCCTAAAGAAAATAAAATGATGATCTATAATTTAGCAGAAAATCATGTTCAGAATAAATAAATGTTAAACCAATTTTTTAAAAGACAAAAAAAAATCACAGGAGAAAATATGGGCAAAAGCTCTGAACAGGCATTTCACTGAGGAGGAAATTATCATGGATAATAAACACATGGGGAAATGTTTAAACACACTGGTAATCACAAAAATGTAAACTCAACAATGAGTTACTGTTTCACACCCATGAGACCTTTGAAAAACACTTAGAGAAAAATCTTAAAAACAGGCATATGAAGGATGGACAAGAAAGTGTCCACCAGTATTGTCCACAATACAGAAAAAAAAATTAGGAAACAATCCAAATGCAGCTGTATTAATCAGGGTTCTCCAGAGAAACAGAATCAATAGGATGTACAGCTGATCCCACTTGATCATGGTATATGATCCTTTTAATGTGCTGTTGGATTCTGTTAGGATTTTTGCATCTATGTTCATCAGTGATGTTGGCCTGAAGTTTTCTTTTTTTGTGACATCTTTGTCTGATTTTGGTATCAGGGTGATGGTGGCTTCGTAGAATGAGTTTGGGAGTGTTCCTCCCTCTGTTATATTTTGGAAGAGTTTGAGAAGGATAGGTGTTAGCTCTCCTCTAAATGTTTGATAGAATTCACCTGTGAATCCATCTGGTCCTGGGTTTTTGTTTGTTGGGAGATTTTTAATCACAGTTTCAATTTCAGTGCTTGTGATTGGTCTGTTTATATTTTCTATTTCTACCTGGTTCAGTCTCAGAAGGTTGTACTCTTCTAAGAATTTGTCCAGGTTTTCCCAAGGAATTGGTTTTCCCAATTACTTCCAGGTTTTCCATTTGATTGGCATATAGGTGCTTGTAGTAATCTCTCATGATCCTTTGTATTTCTGCAGTGTCAGTTGTTACTTCTCCTTTTTCATTTATGATTCTATTGATTTGAGTCTTCTCCCTTTTCTTCTTGATGAGTCTGGCTAATATTTTATCAATTTTGTTTATCTTCTCAAAGAACCAGCTTTTAGTTTTAATGATCTTTGCTATCATTTCCTTCATTTCTTTTTCATTTATTTCTGATCTGATCTTTATGATTTCTTTCTTTCTGCTAACTTTGGGGGGTTTTTGGTCTTCTTTCTCTAATTGCTTTAGGTGCAAGGTTAGGTTTTTTATTTGAGATGTTTCTTGTTTCTTGAGGTAGGATTGTATTGCTATAAACTTCCCTCTTAGAACTGCTTTTGCTGCATCCCATAGGTTTTGGGTCATCGTGTTTTCATTGTCATTTGTTTCTAGGTATTTTTTGATTTCCTGTTTGATTTCTTCAGTGACCTCTTGGTTATTTAGTAGTGTACTGTTTAGCCTCCATGTGTTTGTATTTTTTACAGATTTTTTCCTGTAATTGATATCTAGTCTCATAGTATTGTGGTCATAAAAGATAATTGATACAATTTCAATTTTCTTAAATTTACCAAGATATGATCTATCCTGGAGAATGTTCCATGAGCACTTGAGAAGAAAGTGTATTCTGTTGTTTTTCGTTGGAATGTCCTATAAATATCAATTAAGTCCAGCTCGTCTAATATATAATTTAAAGCTTGTGTTTCCTTACTTATTTTCATTTTGGATGATCTGTCCATTGGTGAAAGTGGGGTGTTAAAGTCCCCTACTATGATTGTGTTACTGTCGATTTCCCCTTTTATGGCTGTTAGTATTTGCCTTATGTATAGAGGTGCTCCTATGTTGGGTGCATAAATATTTACAATTGTTATATCTTCTTCTTGGATTGATCCCTTGATCATTATGTGGTGTCCTTCTTTGTCTCTTGTAATAGTCTTTAAAGTCTATTTTGTCTATTATGAGAATTGCTACTCCAGCTTTCTTTTGATTTGCATTTGCATGGAATATCTTTTTCCACCACCTCACTTTCAATCTGTATGTGTCCCTAGGTCTGAAGTGGGTCTCTTGTAGATAGCAAATATATATAGGTCTTGTTTTTGTATCCATTCAGCCAGTCTGTGTCTTTTGGAGCATTTAATCCATTTACATTTAAGGTAGTTATAGATATGTATGCTCCTATTACCATTTTCTTAATTGTTTTGTGTTTGCTATTGTAGGTCTTTTCCTTCTCTTGTGTTTCCCACTTAGAGAAGTTCCTTTAGCATTTGTTGTAAAGCTGGTTTGGTGGTGCTGAATTCTCTTAGCTTTTACTTGTCTCTAAAGGTTTTAATTTCTCTGTCGAATCTGAATGAGATCCTTGCTGGGTAGAGTAATCTCCGTTGTAGGTTTTTCCCTTTCATCTCTTTAAATATGTCCTGCCACTCCCTTCTGGCTTGCAGAGTTTCTGCTGAAAGATCAGCTCTTGACCTCATGGGGATTCCCGTGTATGTTATTTGTTGCTCTTCCCTTGCTGCTTTTAATATTTTTTCTTTGTATTTAATTTTTGATAGTTTGATTAATATGTGTCTTGGCGTGTTTCTCCTTGGATTTATCCTGCATGGGACTCTGTGCACTTCTTGGACTTGATGGACTATTTCTTTTCCCATATTAGGGAAGTTTTCAACTATAATCTCCTCACATATTTTCTCAGTCCCATTTTTTATCTCTTCTTCTTCTGGGACCCCTATAATTCGAATGTTGGTGCGTTTAATGTTGTCCCAGAGGTCTCTGAGACTGTCCTCAATTCTTTTTATTCTTTTTTCTTTATTTTGCTCTGCAGTAATTATTTCCACTCTTTTATCTTCCAGGTCACTTATCCGTTCTTCTACCTCAGTTATTCTGCTATTGATTCCATCTAGAGAATTTTTAATTTCATTTATTGTGTTGTTCATCATTGTTTGCTCTTCAGTTCTTCTAGGTCCTTGTTAAACGTTTCTTGTATTTTCTTCATTCTATTTCCAAGATTTTGGATATCTTTACTATCATTACTCTGAATTCTTTTTCAGGTAGGCTGCCTGTTCCCTTTTCATTTGTTTGGTCTGGTGGGTTTTTACCTTTCTCCTTCATCTGCTGGGTGTTTCTCTGTTTTCTCATTTTGCTTAACTTACTGTGTTTGGGGTCTCCTTTTCTCAGTCTGCAGGTTCGTAGTTCCCATAGTTTTTGGTGTCTGCCCCCAGTGGCTGACGTTGGTTCAGTGGGTTGTGTAGGCTTCCTGGTGGAGGAGATTGGTGCCTGTGTTCTGGTGGATGAGGCTGGATCTTCTCTTTCTGGTAGGCAGGACCGTGTCTGGTGGTGTGTTTTGTGGTGCCTGTGACCATACTATGATCTTAGGCAGCCTCTCTGCTAATGGGTGGGGTTGTGTTCCTGTCTTGCTAGTTGTTTGGCATGGGTTGTCCAGCACTGTAGCTTGCCAGTTGTTGAGTGGAGCTGGGTCTTAGCATTGAGATGGAGATCTCTGGGGGAGCTTTCTCTGTTTGATATTACGTGGAGCCGGGAGGTCTCTGGTGGATCAATGTCCTGAATTCAGCTCTCCCACCTCAGAGGCTCAGGCTTGACACCCAGCCAGAGCACCAAGACCCTGTCAGCCACACAGCTCAGAAGAAAAGGGAGAAAAAGAAGGAAAGAAAACAAATAATAAAATAAAAAGTTATTAAAATAAAATTTTTTTAATTATTAAAAATAAAAAAGTAATTAAAAAAAGAAAGAGAGAGAGAGCATCCAAACCAAAACACAAATCTACCACTGATAACAAGCACTAAAAATTATGCTAAAAAAACCCCCAAAAAACGGACAGACAGAACTCTAGGACAAATGGTAAAAGCAAAGCTATACAGACAAAATCACATAAAGAAGCATATACATACACACTCACAAAAAGAGAAAAAGGAAAAAAATATATATATATAATATTTTTAAAAAAAGGAAGAGAGCAACCAAATCAATAAACAAATCTACCAGTGATAGTAAGCTCTAAATACTAAACTAAAATAAACATAAAACCAGAAACAAATTAGACTCAGAAAGCAAACTCCAAGTCTACAGTTGCCCTCAAGGTCCACCAACTCAATTTTGGGATGATTTGTTGTCTATTCAGGTATTCCACAGATGCAGGGCACATCAAGTGGATTGTGGAGATTTAATCTGCTGCTCCTGAGGCTGCTGGGAGAGATTTCCCTTTCTCTTCTTTGTTCTCACAGCTCCCAGGGGTTCAGCTTTGGATTTGGCCCCGCCTCTGCATGTAGGTCGCCTGAGGGCGTCTGTTCCCCGCCCAAACAGGACGGGGTTAAAGTAGCAGCTGATTAGGGGGCTCTGGCTGACTCAGGCCAGGGGTAGGGAGGGGTACAGAGTGTGGGGCGAGCCTGTGGCAGCAGAGGCCAACATGACATTGCACCAGCCTGAGACGTGCCGTGCGTTCTCCCGGGGAAGTTGTCCCTGGATCCCGGGATCCTGGCAGTGGCGGGCTGCACAGGCTCCCAGGAGGGGAGGTGTGGATAGTGACCTGTGCTTGCACACAGGCTTCTTGGTGGCGGCAGCAGCAGCCTTAGCGTCTCAGGTCCGTCTCTCGTGTCCACGCTGATAGCCGCGGCTCATGCCCATCTCTGAAGCTTCTTAAGGCGGTGCTCTGAATCCCCTCTCCTTGTGCACCCTGAAACAATGGTCTCTTGCCTCTTAGGCAGGTCCAGACTTTTTCATGGACTCCCTCCCAGCTAGCTGTGGTGCACTAGGCCCCTTCAGGCTGTGTTCACACAGCCAACCCCAGTCCTCTCCCTGGGATCTGAGCTCCGAAGCCCGAGCCTCAGCTCCCACTCCCACCCGTCCCAGAGGGTGAGCAGACAAGCCTCTTGAGCTGGTGTGCTGGTTGGCACTAATCCTCTGTGTGGGAATCTCTCCGCTTTGCCCTCTGCACCCTTTTTGCTGCACTCTCCTCCGTGGCTCCTAAGCTTCCCACCTGCCACCCCCTATCTCTGCCAGTGAAGGGGCTTCCTAGTGTGTGGAAACCTTTCCTCCTTCACAGCTCCCTCCCACTGGTGCAGGTCCGTGCCTATTCTTTTGTCTCTGTTTTTCCTTTTTTCTTTTGCCCTACCCAGGTATGTGGGGAGTTTCTTGTCTTTTGGGAAGTCTGAGGTCTTCTGCCTGCGTTCAGTAGGTGTTCTGTAGGAGTTGTTCCACATGTAGATGTTTTGTTTTTTGTTTTTTGGGTTTTTTTGCGGTACGTGCCTCTCACTGTTGTGGCCTCTCCCGTTGCGGAGCACAGGCTCCGGATGCGCAGGCTCAGCAGCCATGGCTCACGGGCCCAGCCGCTCCGCGGCATGTTGGATTCTCCCGGACCAGGGCACGAACCCGCGTCCCCTGCATCGGCAGGCGGACCCTCAACCACTGCGCCACCAGTGAAGCCCTAGATGTATTTTTGATGTATTTGTGAGGAGGAAGGTGATCTCCACGTCTCACTCCTCCGCCATCTTGAAGGTCCCTCTGCAGATTTAAATGTTAATCTCATCCAAAACGCCCTCACAGAAATGACCAGAATAATGTTTGACCACATATCTGGGCACTGTCACCTAGTCACATTGACACAAAATTGTGAACCATCACAATAACCTTTCTCGTCTTAGTAAGTAACACCTCATTCTCCCAGTTCCTCCAAATATCCATCAATAGGAAAAGAGATCAGTGAATCATGGAACAGTAGACTTGAGCGAATATTACACAGCATGCAAATGAACTATAAAACAAACTATAGCTACGTACATCGCCTAGTATGACTCTTAGGGACACTGAGTAAAAAGATCAAATGGAAGAAGACTACCTATAGTCTGATCCCATTTGAAGCAGTTCAAAATCAAGTAAAACTAAACAATATATCACTTAGGGTTACATATGTACGGGGTAAATATATAAAAATAGGCAAGGCTATGATAAAAAATAATTTCTGGAATCTGTTTACCTGAAGTAAGAAAACAGGGGGCTGTGATCAGGTATAAGCACACATGTTGCTTCAACAGAATCCTTTTTGAGGTTGAGTAGTGGATTCATGGGTGTTCATTTTATCTTTTCACTTCATAACTTATAGCAGCAGAGAGAATACTAGGGTTCTCCAAACATTTTCCTCCCATGACATACAGCTAAACTACATTTGCCAGCCACTTGGCTGCATTTGCCAGCCACTTGGCTGTGTTCTGGCCACTGGGATACGAGCTCATTACAACTCACACATGTAATCCTACGTTTTTTCCTTCCCTTCTGCAGCTATCTTTAAGGACACACACTGAAGACAGCTGCATCCTAAAACTGGAGGAGGATGGGGCCCTGAATGGCTGCGTGGAGTAGAGCACCCCCACCAGCCCTGCTCCTGGCCAATCACATTGCTCTGGGACAAGAGACAGCATTGTATCCAGCCTTTTAAGCTACTGAAAGTTTGGAGCTCGTGTGTTACTGCAGCATAGCTTAGCCTAACTTAACTAACACTGTACTTATAAATAAGTTATTTTGATTCATATATTCTTTTGCACATATGTAACAGTACACATGCAAACATTTCTAAGAATGAATGAGAGGTAAGGAAGTGAAGGTAACAAGTATGGACCTCTTTAAAGAAATCGTTCTCTAACAGGGACCAGAGAAATGGCGTGGTAGCTGAAGGGTGTTGCCAGGTAAAGGGAATGCCTTTTTAAAGCTGGGAGACACTGGAGCATGTCAGATCCTGATAGGAATGATGAGAGAGAGAGACAGATAGTGAATGAGGATGCAGGAAAGAACAAAACTGTAGGAGGAAGGTCCTTGAGAAGGGGGGCAGGGCACTGCCAAATGTAAGCAATTTTTAACCAGAACTGGGATGCCGCTTCGCACACCCACTAAACGCCAGACGCTCTGCTAGGAAATGTCCATACGATTGTTCCTCCACCCTCAGACTAACCTTGCTGGGGATGATGGAACTGCTGTAGGGAAAGAGCGATGTGTGCCTCTGGACAGCACCCCAGTGTATCTGCACCCGGTGGGGTAGCCCCTGCCTCTCACCTTTATGCTTTCTAGTTTCAGGTTTAATTATGCTCAGTGCAAAGATCCCTTTGCACACAGGACACCATTGAGGCTGAACTGGCACAGACCCAGCCAGGAGGCAGCCCATGAATGAGGGCCGTTTATCTCCTGTGCCCACCCACTTACATGGCTGGGAAATGCGCCTACATCCTGGCTGTCTTCAGAGCACTAGTTCTGTTCATGCTCTTGGCATTAGCTGATAGTTGAGGCGCTAGCTGATAACCAAGGTGTTAGCTGATAACTACAATGTTCTCAGATAATAATTTAAGGTGTTCTATCTACCCAAAGAAGTAGGGAAGGAGAAAACATGGGGGCAGACAAGGAAAGGGAGGGAAGGCAGTGGTAGCTGGAGGTAATATGGGTTCAAGTTCTGATTCTGCCCCCTTATATTTGTGATGGTGAATAAGCCCCTTAACCTCTCTGGTGATAATGGTGAGGAAGCCCCTGCATCATAAAGCAAGGAAAAGACCTAGCAGGTATCCAATACCCACCCAAATGCCTTCCCTTAATAGGGCTGCTTCCAAGAGTCTCAAGGAGAAGTTCAATAAACGACAAAGAAACTGTGCTGCTGGCGTGCAGACCATGAGCAGGTCATGGGAGAACTGTCTTCTCACATCATCGCAAAACCCGGAAAATCCGCCTTTTCTGCCTCCACCCAATGCTGTCCCGGACTTTAAGAGCAAGATCGGTGGGGAGAACATGAGATGAAAGCTCTTTCAGGGCTCTGCCCAGAGGTGTTAGGAGGCCCAGTGATGCCTTAGCTTCTCTGGAGTGAATTGTATTGCAGTTAGAACCATACTGCTATCACTTATCAAGTACCAGTTTGAGGGCAGGGACTGGGCTGAACTTGACGTGTGTTAATTTCATGTCATTCTCACAGCAGCCTCTATAATATGTGTTATTTTTAGCCCCATTTAAAAATAAGGAGACCACAGCTTGGACAGCTTAGGTAAGTTGACAAAGTCGCCCAGCTGAGAAGTGGGAGAATCAGAGTCCACTGTGATGCCCCATGTCCATCATTTCTACAATCATTCCTACCAGTAACATCATCACCACCACACTGCCACCATCAACAGCACTGCTATCAGAACGTCACCATCATCTCCACCATGAGCACTACTACCACGACCACCATCACCACCACCACCAAGAGTTAGGTGTCCCCAAAGCCCATTACACACCTTTTTCATATTGTTTTATAATCACCCAGGCACATGTTTGTCTCTGTCCCTGAGAGGTGGCCTCCTCAAGAGCAAGGACAAGGGTTCGAGCAGTTATGCATCTCCTGCACCTTGCACAGCACTCGGCACATACAAAGTGCTAAATCAGTATCAGCTGAGTAAAGGAATGAATGAATGCCCCTGGGAATAACAACCACTAACAATCAGGGACATGATTTCGCTTAAGCCTCATGATAATCCTACGAAGAGGGTATTTTTACCATCCCTATTGTAACCGTGAAGAATCTGAGGTTAAGTAACTCACCCAAGGTCACATGGTTAGGAGACGGCTGAGCCAGTACCTGAGCCCATGTCATCTGACTCCAGGGCCATCCTGACTGATTACAGTCTTAGGTTTTGCCCTAGATCTTCCTCACCTGTGAACTGGGATTATAGAGGGAAAGCATTCATTAGGGAACTTCAAAATCTTCAGAATGTGGAGAATTATTTTTTCAGCCCAGCATCAGCCTGCAACCTGACCAGGCAGCTTAGCTCCTCTGAGCTGGGCCGTCTCTCTGAACATGACCCCCTTAAGACCTATCCCCTGTTCTCAGGGGAACTCTAAATTAAAGGGTGATTGTTTGTGCTTGTTTCTAATGAGCTTCCTATCTTAGAAGGGGAAAACAAAGGCTATCTAATAAACACAGCTGACTGGCAACGCCCGAAATATTCCAAAGTCCTAAGAGAGGAAAGCCAATTGTGTGTGAGGGTGTGTAAACTCACACAGGGCAGTATAATTGAAGGAAGCCCTCAAGGGGTCAGAGTATTTCAGAGGAATGCATCATCTACCACAAAGCTGGGCTCCTGGCCCACCTACCCCAGCATTCGCCCTGACACTGGCCTTGGTTTAGCTGCAGGAAACCCACCACTCGAGAATGGATGTAACACTGAGTGGTGACACATTCGACACATCCTTTCCTCATTCCAGGCACTGCTGAAGAGGGGGTGCGTGTGTATGTGGCGTGTGTCTACAAGAAGCACCTGACTTGTGAAGAAATCTCGACACCTTCAAGCCAAGAAATTCTACCAAGGCCCCGCAATGACCTGGCCCACCAGCGCAACTTTGCTTCCTGAGCGGGATTCGTGGAAGGTCATGTTCCTCAGTGCTCTCCCCACTCAGAGACTCTACCGTTGCCCAGCAGGCTACAAAAGCCATGGCCAAGAGCATCTTGGTACTTGCTAGCATTTATTGAGTCTTCACTGTGTCCCATGCACGGCACTATTCTCCTGCATCATCTCATCTCAACTAATACTCGTGACAACCCAATCAGTCGGGTAGCACTTGCATCCCTATTTTATAGACAAGTTACTGAGGCTGGAGGACTAAACACTCCACCAGAGGTCATATGTCATCAGTGGTGGAACCCAGATTTCAGCCCAGCCCTTCAGACTCCAGAGACTGTTTCTCAACCTTGGGTTATGCTGCCTCCTCAAAGACTAATCGTAGGTTAGTCTTCAAGGGACAACTCTTCAAGGGAGAGCTCCAGGTACGCGTGAGGAGGGAACCTGGAGGCCTCTGCTGCTCTGATTTGAGCAGGAAAGCATACACACGTTAAACAGAGGTGCGCACTTTACAAGGAGCTCCTACACAGTTCGTGAAGGCCGCTCTGTGAGCGAGGCATTTCTCCTCAGGGGGTCACAGCTCTGCAGGGGCTGAAGCTGTAAGTGATTTTCTGTGTGCATCTCGCACACCTAGCAAAACGCCTGGCGTCTAGCAGGTGATGTGGAAATGTGTTTCAAAGAGGGCAGGGAGGATAATGGTCTTAAGGATGCCGCATTCTGGGTGCAGTTGAGCTTTCCAGGCTGGCCTTCTCTCCCAGTCCCCAAGACACCCCAGCATTTTCACATCTCTGGGCCTTTGCCCATGATGTGGTCTCCACCTGGAGTGTTCTCCTCTATTCTCCCATGCCTCCCTCATGGCCCATCTCAAATGCCACCTCCCCAGTGAGGCCTCTTTGGGTCTCTCTCTCAGCTAGAAATCATCTCCCCCTCTCTACTTCCTTCCCTTCCTTCCTCTACTTCATCTCGGAGGGAGGCTCAATGTGATGCCGAAGTGGGAGAATGTTCTAGAAAGCTCTTTGTAAGCCAGGAGGCACTATCCAAACATGAGGGCTTATGAAGGCTCAGAGCTCACTGATTAAGGAATACAATTGTCAATGGCATCGAATTCAGCTTTGCCCAGTACAGGACCTCCCACACCCAAGGCACAAGGAGCATTTGCTGAAAGCCTGTCTGCAGACTTCTTTCTTCTTTCCCTCTTCCTTGGAGCCATGGTTATGCCCTTCTAATCATCTGAGGGGCTTTCCATCAGGTCAAAGTTAAGTCTTGTTAGGAATGGATTGGAAAACCATGGGAAAGGAAAAAATGAGAGTAACCACTGAACACCTCCCCCTAAGGATCTGCACATACCATGACGATTCTCAACTCTATCAGATCCAACGTCCTCTTTCAGTAACAAATATTTTGTAACTTTCCCTTTCCTATCCAACAATGAAATCTGTAGATAATGTATCAGTAGATGGCGGTGATTGGCTACCTGCTCACCAAACAGGTCCTTCCTCCTCCTGGGTGACTAACCTGGATTTCCCAGCCACTCTGGCCATGAGGTGCTGCCACGTGACTGAGTGTCAGCCAGTGGATTGAGAGCACCGTTTCTAGGCCTGGGCCCATGAAGCCTCCCTCTAGTAAAATCTAGATCTTTCCAGATGACCTTAGAAGCCATGGTTTAAAGATGACAGAATCCACCTGTGTGGATTCCAGCAGCTGAAAGGACTCAACGTGACAGAGGGATCAACTTCTATTGTTTAAGCTCCTGAGATTTGGCGGCTTCTTCCCTATGGCCACTAACATTGCCCTAATACACCCTAACTGGGGCTTCCCTGGTGGCGCAGTGGTTGAGAGTCCGCCTGCCGATGCAGGGGACACGGGTTCATGCCCCGGTCCGGGAAGATCCCACATGCCGCGGAGCAGCTGGGCCCGTGAGCCATGGCCGTTGAGCCTGCGCGTCCGGAGCCTGTGCTCCGCAACGGGAGAGGCCACAGCAGTGAGAGGCCCGCGTACAGCAAAAAAAAAAAAAAAAAAAAATACACCCTAACATATTCCCATATATCTATGGCTCCCATCTTGAATAGATGCTGTATTTTAGTGGCCATAAAGAAGATGTGAGTAGTGGGCCCAGGATCAAGAGACTTGGGCTCTAATCTGGGCTCTGCCACTAAATAGCTGAGGGATAGGAGTCAAGTTCATTCACCATCTCCGGGCCTCAGTTTCTATGACGGTGAAATAAAGGGTTGAAGAGATTATCTTTAAGGTTCCATCCAGCTCTAGTATTCCGAGACACCACTGTCAGCTGCATGGGGACAGGGGTCACATCTGCCTTGGTCCCACTGTCTGCTCAGCATTGAATACAGTGCCTGGGACACACACGTACTCAAAACACTCCTTGAATGAGAGAACAATTCTATTTATGAGAGAATAATTCATGACCTTGTACCTTACCCGCTTACAACTGGCAAACAGCAACAAGTCACATGAACTGTCACATCCTCTCTTGTGTGACAGGGATCATTGGTGGTATCTTCCCCCCTGCTTCTCCCCCTCCCTCCAGCACACCCCCGCACACAAACCCCTCCCACTAAATAGACCCCAGACCCAGGACCTTCTGCAAACTTCCATTTTTCTGCCCTTACGCATTCTGCTCCCACACCCTCCGGTCCCCGCTAGCCACCAACCTCTGTGAGTCCCCCAGCTCCGTTCCGTCATTCCTCTCTCCAAGTACTAAAATGCTAAGTATTTTTATTTTAAGATGGAAGAAAATTAGAGCCTGCAATTAGCACATTTTTCCAACACATTGCCTAAACCACTGCTATGTAGAGCCAAGAACAAGTGCTAGTAAAGTTAACACGACTTATTAAATAGGAGAAGCCATCCAGAGCTGAGCTAATAGAGCAACCGCAGTAAGGTCCACCTCCTCCCTGGGACAGCTCCCTCAAGCAAGCTTTAATGAGGAATGGCACTCGCTTCCCAAAGCCAAACTACAGATCACAAACAGAGAGAAGGGCAGATAGCTGGATTTCACCTTTAAGATCTAGGCACTGTGTGACCTTGAGTTAGTCAAACAACCTCTCTGAGTCTCAGTTTCCCAACCATAAAATAACAACAACTTGTCTGATATGCCTCACAAGACTGCCAGGATCACACACAGATATACAGGATCTAACATGCCAATACGTGTAAAAGCATTTTCTAAATCAGAAAAGCTCTGTCCTTTCAGGTTACTGCTTGACATTCTTCTCCTTCCATCTTCTCTTTCTCCCTTTCTCTTTTTTTTTCTTTTTCTCTTTCTTTCTCTTTTTCTTCCTTTTCTTAGTTCATAGAAGAAGGCAAAGCCCTTTCCTAATCCCTGTGGGTAAAAGAATGTATAGGACGTGGTCCCTCCCTCACAAGCTCTGAGTCCAGCTGGGGATGCAGGCATTAAACAGAGCTGCCGTGCCATAGGCCACTGCATAATGCTGTGCACATGGCGGGGAAGGTGTCCCAGTGGCTCTCATGCGCTCCTGTCACCAAGCCCTAGGTGTAGGACTGTGTTGGCCAAGTAGAAGGTCAACTTTGTCTAGTCTGAACAAAAGTGATGCTGGTCTAGACATCAGCCTTCTAAGCACAGTTCATGTGAGTCAGCCCTAGAAAGTCACGCCTACGGTGCTGAAAAATCAGGTCTCTGAATCTACAAAGCTGAAGGCCAGATAGCAGAATGTGACAAATCCATAAAGGTAAATGCTTCTCTATGATGCCTCTAGTAGAGAAGTAGCCGCCTTCCCTGGCAAAAGCCCTCCTCCACCAAATACCTTGTATTTAAACTAGCGCAAAGATACCTAGGGGGTCTTGCAGGGCAACTCTCACCAAAATGGAATTATGAATATTCTTTCCTGAAATACATGTTAATAACAAAAAATAAGTAGCTTTCAAACCCAAATTTATCCTTAAAATGGTGGTTTTCTGAGTTCTTCATATACATTGGTGTTTCTTACAAATTACTTAAAAAAAAATGGGTCAACTGTCAAAATGAGAAAACTTTGGAAACTTCTGCTCTAGAATAATCTATTCCATTTCAATTCAGATCCCTCCAGAACTATGATGGTGCCAGTGATATAGAGCTATAATGTTATGTGTCTGTGACACTTTGGGGGTTCAAGCAACCTTGCCCGAGGGTTCTCTTCTTCCTTTTTAACCAAGCATAGCACGGAAAGAGCATTTCCTCACATAGTGAAAGGGGCACTGTTGGGCCTAGAATGTTATAAGCTCATAAGTTAGCATGTTACTGTTTCATGGATGCTGGCAGAAGACACAAGACTCCTGGGTCAGAGACAAAGGATGCTATTTCTCTCAGCACAGCAAGCAGCACGAGTAGCAGCATGTCTGCATCAGCTCCTCTGGTGCCCAAGTTCCATGTGGCAACGTAATAAGGCCCAGATGGATGCTTCACATCCAGTGAGTCTGTATCACAGCTGACGGACACTGAGCTTCGGGGAATCTACCACTTTTATAGCAAGCGGTAAGCCCACCTGCCATTTATCCTAGAGGGAGATGTTACTTCCTCCCTCAAGGGTGTGCACTGCAAACACAACTCTGAGATCTGTCCCAGGTAAAGAGAAGTCAGGCTTGCGTTCCTGGCACACCCAGCGAGACATATAGGAGTGTAATGATTCCCCGATATTTCTGTCCAGAGGAACAAACAGCATGGAGTTTAGAAAATGCATTAAAAGTTGCTCTTCAAATTAAAAAGTCAATTTCTCCTGGATGTCACCCCTGACCCTCCCAACTGGATTTGGACCTGCCTTCTCAGAAAACAGAACACTTTAGCTCCTGCCTGAGCTATAACAGTCCATTTACTTACCCCTCTTTGGCACCACCTACCCACAACACACTCAGCACCGAGAGGGTGCGGGCCATGTCTTTGGATCTACTGTGCTTCAGAGCACCTAACACAATGTCAGGGCTATACTACGCGCCTCTTCATTGTTGAAAGGATTAGTGATGTAGAGTAGCTTATTTGAACAGAGCCTCCCGAGGCTTGGCAAACCCTACTCCTTCAGTTATCGCAGAATTTAGCAAACTACCATCGCTGGCACCCCATACAGATCTCTAAGGAGACCAGGACTGCAAAGATGTAGCGTGCACTTGGAGACCACTTGAAGGCCTTTTAACCCTCCCTCAAAAGCCACCCCACTATCCAAACGCACACTGTTGGCCAGTGCACACCACCCGCTCTGCTGATCTTTGCTGATGGTGCCAGATGTAAAAGATGACTGGAAACAAAGGAAGACACCTTGGGCAGAGAGGAAAACCAGCTACTGAATCCTCGTCTCCAACACCGGACACTTCCAACTGACCTAGGAGTTTCAGGAAAGCCTACTTGGACGATCTGGTTTCTTATGCGTATACAAGATCATCTGGTATTTTTCCAGAGGGAAAAAAGGAAATTCTGAGCTGGAGTAAAGGACCTCATTTCCAGCAGAGTCCCTTTCTATGTAACTACACCGTTGCAGCCTTGGGAATCCTACGTTATCAAATGCCCAGAGAACATTTCCAGAGGAAGAGGATTGTTTAATGCTGGCCCTCTTGCCTTCCACAGCCAATCATTCTCCCAGGACATTATCCGCAGCCCTTTCCCCTCCTGGCGATATCTGCCCTTCCAATCTCACTAGGAAATCCAGGCCAGCTGGTGATTTCAAGCTCCTTTATCTGCTGTGATAAGGGGTATCCCATCATGCCATGGGGCCCCACTGCCAACTCCTAGGTTGCAATGCCGAGTGGAATCATAAATTGCCATGTGGGGCTGTCCCAACACTCCCTAAAGGAAGAGCAAACAATGGCTTTTACCAACAATACTCATGTGCTTTCAGTTGAGATGTCTCATTCCCAGGCCAGCCTCCCAGACATACACAATTCCCACTCCGTTCAAGGGAGGTGACGTTAGGTGAATGGCCCTTAATTGTTGCTTTGCTATCAGTATTTTATTTTTATAATTCTGATGAATCTGATGTCAACTCATTGTGATAGGAGGGGACCAACTAACTAGAAAATAAAAGGCATGGATTTAGAATCAAAAGGCAATGGGTTTCAGTCTCCTTTTCCATTCCTGTCAGTGGAGGGGCTTTGACCAAGGTACGTTAATGTTTCTGAGCTTCAGTTTAATTATTGTAAAACGGGACCAACAACGTGTACTATCAGCCTATTGTGGGAATTAGAATGAATAACTCATGAAAGGTACTTAATAAATGTTTGTTCCATTCTCTAATGTTCTCTGACTTGGCAAGGATCAGAACTACCAGAGCCTAGACAGTATTGCAAAAACTAGAAGGTTAATAATAGATAAATTATTAGATAAAATAGATAAATAAAATAGATAAAATAGATAAAAATAGATAAATAAATTAAGAATGTGAAATGATAACCCACAGAATGGGAGAAAATATTTGCAAATCATGGTAAGGAATTAGTGTCGGGAATATATCAAGTACTCTTACAACTCAACAAGAAAAAGGCAACAAAAAAACTGGGCAAAGGCTATGAATAGACATTTCTCCACAGAAGATCTACCAATGGCCAATAAGCACATGTAAAGATGCTCAACATCATTACTCATCGTGGAAAAGTGACTCAGAACCATGAGACACCACTTTACAACCACTAGGATGGCTACAGTCAAGAAGACAGATGATAACAAACGTTGGTGAGGATATAGAGAAACAGAAACCCTCATATATTGCCAGTGGGAGTATAAAATGGAGCAGCTGCTACGCAAAAGAGTTTGGTAGCTCCTCAGAAATCACCTAGCAATTGCACTCCTAGATATATATCCAAGAGAAATGAAAACTTGTTATACACTCAAAACCTTGCTCACAAATGATCAGAACAGCATTATTCATAATAGTCAAAAAGTAGAAACAACCCAGATGTCCCTCCATTGACGAATGAGTAAATAAAATGTGGCATATCCATACAATGGAATATTATTCGGCCATAAAAAGGATGAAGTATTGATACATGCTACAACACGGATGAACCTTGAAAACACTATGCAAAATGAAAGAAGTCAGTCGCAAAAGACCACATATTGAATGATTTCATTTATATGAAATGTTCACAATAGGCAAAGCTATAGAGACAGAAAATAGATTAGTGGTTGCCTAGAGCTGCAGGGGGCAGGAGGAGAAAGGGAAGTGACTTCTAGTGGGCACAGCATCTTCTGGGGGGTGATAAAAATATTCTAAAATTAGATAGTGGTAATGGATGCACAATTTTGTGAATATGCTGATACTAAAATTCACTGAAATGTATATTTTAAATATATTAGCTTTATGATATGTAAATTATGTCTCAATAAAGCTGTTAAAAAAGTAGAACTTGCCCAATGGGACCAGGACCTGGTTCTCCCCAGCAGAAAGACCAGAACTACTGGCCAGAAAAAGGTTTGCCATTCCTGAAACTCAGGAAAGTAACCTTGGTTCTCTCTGTTTGATCTCAAGGCAGCAAGTAGGTCCTGGACCCAAACCCACATTTATTTTAAAAAAAAAAAGGAGAGAGAGAGGCATCTATAGACCAATAGAAAGTAAGGGAGGGGAATGCATCCTGCCGATCGGCTCACATGGGTCAATCACACGTGATCCCGAACAGTTCACAGCCAAATTGGAGGCAGAAAGCCCTGACCCTGTGGGATTTTCAGGCACTCAGTGGCTACAGGGAAACACGATCATACCATAATAATTTTTATTTTGTCATTTTGAAGGTATATTGCCAAGGCAGGAAGAACGAAGTAATTTTATTTAAGTTTTCAAGCTTGATTAAACCATTTGAAAGTTTGGGGACCTCCATTTTGTACTCTTGCCCCTGTTCCTGAAAATATTAGGGCAGATCTGTCTACTATTCGTGGCTGAGCTAGGACGACAACAAGGGATATGAATCCCATTTGCCACTGCCCCGTGCAAGCTATGCCCTAGATCAAGTCACCACGCTCTTCTCATACCTGGATTCTAGCAACAACTTCCACACCGGGCTTTCCGCTTCCTCCTTCCTGCCCCCCACCTTGCCCACACCCCCAGTCTGTTCTCTACCAGCACCCAAAAATGACCCTTTTAAGACATGTCAGATACGGCTCTCTGCTCAAAGCCCTGCAATGGCCAACGCCACTGTCCTCACAGTGGTGTCAGAAGGCAGTACCTCGCCTTCCACGAGTCCTCCCATGACCTGCTCTCCTCCACACTCCTGCTCACTCCATCCCTCCCTCCCTCCATACCAGCCTCCCTGATGGTCCTCAAACATTCTGGGCGGATGCCCCTTCAGAGCCTTTGACCTTGCTATTCCCTCTGCTTTTCATGCTCTTCCCCCAAGTACCTACATGGCTCACTGCCTCCCTGATTCCAAGTCCTCACGTAAATATCTTCTTACTGAGAACGTCCCTGACCACCTGTTTAGAATCAAACTCTAGCACCCCTCTTCTTTTCCTTCTTTATTTTTCTTCCTATTGCCTATCATCATCCATCACACCCTATAATTTACCAACTTACTTTATTATCTGTCTCCCCCTTTAGCATGGAAGCCCCATGAGAGCGGGTAGTTTCATGAGGTCCTGTCTGTTCATTGCTGTATCCACACACTTAGAACAGTGCCTGACACAGAGTAGGTGTTCAAGAAATCTTGTTGAATGGATGGATCAATGAATGAATGAATGATACTTTGCCTCAAAGGTAGCAGCTGCAACCTTTAAGGGCCAGGCAGAGATTAAAGAACCAGCCAAATTGTCCGATCTTGAAATCAAAAACTAATCTGTCTTGTTCATTGCTGGATCCCAATAACTGTGCCCAGGACATGGTACATGCTCTGTAAGTGTTTGTAGATAAAGGTTTAAGGAAGGGAAAGAGGGAAGAAGGGAAGAATGAATGGAAAAATGGGGTGAGGGAAAATGAGAACAGTCCTCCCAGGAGTGCACGTTAATATTAAAGAAGAAGGAGGTGTTGCTTTGGACTGTGAAACCCTGCCTCCTGTGGGTCCGTTTTCCATGAAAACACAACCCAGAGATCAGCTCCTTCCTTACCTCCCCGCAGAGAAAAGATGGTACCTCCCATCTGACTCACAGAAACTGCACTCGCCTCCATACCACCACCCTTCTTCCAACTTATCAATCAAATCAGATGAGCACCAGAGCCCAGCCAATCACACAACTTGACCTTGCCCATCCCTATGGGATTCCCCCCTAGAGTTAGACTCAATTGCTTCAGAATTTCTGGAGACAGAGCCTGGCATCAGTACTTCTTAAAGTTCATCAGTTGACCCCAATGTACAGCCAAGAAGCCAAGATTGAGAATGAGAGCCCTTTGTCCAGAGCACAGAGAACTCTAGATAAATACACACACACACACACACACACACACACACACACACCACTCAAAATCTAGTTCTTAGAGCCTTTAGAGAAGATTGTAGTTCCATGTAACGTGAATTCCTCTTAGCATCTCTTAGCTGTCTGTCTTCTCCACATTTTAATTTTCATTAGGTTTGTACTTGTCATCTCTTCTGTCTGGTTGTAAACTCCTGGAGGGAAGGATTCACTATTCCTCAGCTCTCGAGCCCCCAGGAGCACCTGGCACGTGTCAACGCTCCATCAGCTGCGGATGGCACAGCAAGCTCCCAGGCAGCAGCCCTCCAAAAAGGCACGTTGACTGGAGGAGCTGGTCTTGCAGTAAATCCTGAGAGGATGTTTCCTACATGGGCTCTGCTTCTCTCTTCTGACTCCTTCTTTTCCTCTGCTCTGGCTCTGGACATTCCTAGCCATTTCCTGGCTCTCTAGCAAAGTGGGGAGATCCTGGCCGAGAACACAATTTCTCAGCACTGGGCTGTGTCCACCCTGTGGAGAGGCTGCTGCTTTAAATAAACGCATCTGGGCACTTCAGCCTTGCTGTGAGGACCCACCTCAAACCTTATGATGGCTTCAGATCATTTGAACTGGCTCAATAGGGAACGTGAAGGCCCAGACGCTGACAGAGAGGCAGCTAATAAGCTGAAGGGAAAGGAGATTGTCTCACCGAATTGGGGGCGACAGGAATTCTGGCCAAAATTCCCCATCGAAGACACAAAAATCTATTTTGAATGGATTTGGACAGACAGTCCTGCCAGGACATTCCAGTGGCGTCTAAATACCCGCAGCAGACAAGGAGAATACGTGTTGTTCTGCGTGATCACCGTGGGCCGCCAGGGCTGCCAGGGAACTGGATCCCTCCAGCTTGACCCGCCAGTCCCAGCCTCTGACCCCCTCCCTCCTCCTCCTCCAGGACCCTCTGGCTGCCTGCGTCCCTGTAATGCATCCCTTATTGCTTCCTCCCCAAAGAGCGTGTCTACTGCTACCCTAAGGGTAGTTACTTCTTGCACTTTGTGTTTCCTATTCAGCAGGAAGTGAATGGAGATGCTACAGTCAGGCCCAGAACAGGTAAGCTTTTGGCCTTAAAGCTAGATTCACATGAAACCTAAGAAAACAGTTTTTTTTTTTTACCTTCCTCCCCAGTTTCCACATCTTGTTAGCTACAGGCAGCTCAAGAACTGCTCCTGTTCCCACCCTCCTACATGAACACAGAAGCATCAATATGCAAGGGATGGCAAATGTGTTTGCTCTCCAGTGCAAACTCCAATAGATTGATAATGTCTGCTGGGGTGCAGCCCTCCCCGAGGCTCAGTGGAAAATCAGTTGATTAGTGATGTCTGCCACTTGTCTAGAAAGGAGAAGTGTAGAGTGTTCACCTTGTTTTTATCAACCTCTAGGGGAAGGTCAACGCTCCCCACTAAAGGGGAAGGAAGTCTCACCCAGATCAAACATACAATGATTGACACTGGGGCTACTGAAGTAGGTGTAGTGTGGCTTGGGTAAGAGGTCAAAGCAGAAATGATTCTGATTCTCTTCCATGGGATGGGCTCTTCCTCGCCTTCCTTAGAGACTGAGGAAATGAGATAACCCCCTTAGTGGAGGGCATCCTGCATCTCAGAGGACAAAGATGGGAGGAGGAAGAAGACAAGGCATGGGTGGCTCTGGGAAAATGAGCAAAGGGAATTCTCTAGACTCACATCTCAGCTGCCTGGCCAGAAAGAAGCCAAAGAAGAACAAGGGCCAGAGCTCTGATGAGAAAGAACTGGCCACACTTTATCCTGCACAGACATCCCTAGATTTCTCAGAGCAGGGTGGGGCCGGGACAGTTGGATTGTGAGAACTGCAATGCTTGTCATTTCCCCTCTGGGAGCGTCTTTTTTTTTTTTTAAATTTTTATTGGAGCATAATTGCTTTATAATGTTGTGTTAGTTTCTGCTGTACAGCAAAGTGAATCAGCTATACATGTACATATATCCCCTCTTTTTAGGATTTCCTTCCCATTTAGGTCACCACAGAGCATTGAGAACAGTTCCCTGTGCTATACAGGAGGTTCTCATTAGTTATCTAATGAGTAGTGTATATATGTCAATTCTAATCTCCCAATTCATTCCACTCCCCCCTTCCCCCCTTGGTATCCATATGTTTATTTTCTATGTCTGTGTCTCTATTTCTGCTTTGCAAATGAGTTCATCTGCATCATTTTTCTAGATTCCCCATATAGCGATATTATACAATATTTGTTTTTCTTTCTGGCTTACTTCACTCTGTATGACAGTCTCTGCAAATGGCACAATTTTACTCCTTTTTGTGGCTGAGTAATATTCCATTGTATATATGTACCACATCCTCTTTATCCATTCATCTGTGGATGAACACTTTGGTTGCTTCCGTGTCTTGACTGTTGTAAATAGTGCGGCTGTGAACATTGGGGTGCACGTATCTTTTCAAATTAAAGTTTTCATCTTTTCCAGATATATGACCAGGATTGGAATCACTGGATCATATGGTAATTCTATTGTTAGTTTTTTAAGGGACCTCCATAGTGTTCTCCGTAGGGGCTGTATCAGTTTACATTGGGAGGGTCTTATTGCAAAGGAGATGGAAAGAAATGGGCATCTTGTCTGTGTTGTGAGGGAGGGGAGAATATTTTAAACACATTTTTCTCATTTATGCAAATCATCTAGAAAAACAGGATGTACAACCTACAGGCAAGAGAAAGCCTTGCTATGTAAGAGTCCAATGGGGGAAAAAGATTCCAGAGCTACAACGAACCATAAAGTGGACCTGAATTTGAAAAACAGCTTCTGTTTTATTTGTTGGTTGGCTTGTCCTTTGCTTTTTTAAAGCAAAAACAATAACAAGAAGGGGGAAATGCTGCTAACTTTGATGCTATCTAATAGTGTTGGCCCTGCTCCTACAAGCTCCCCGCTTGTCTGTGTCTGAGCAAAAATAAAATGCAAGTATGTTATCTGGGGTAGGGAGAAAGACATGCATTCCCATTATCGCATTAGCAGATTAGCTAGACTCCGTGAGCAGGCCCTGAGGAAACGGAGACAGGATGGCCACGTTTCAACTGGGAGGGAAGAGGGTCAGAAGGGTCCTGAGTAGGAGGAAAGAGTCGGGTGCCTCAGTGTCAGGGCTTCTCAAAACAAGGGCCAATAAGGGGACAATGGATGGTAGGCCGGGTGAGGAAGCAGCAAAACTGGCCAAGAGATCTGAAAGGGGACATCCAAACATGCCAGTGGGCGGCACCTATGTCTCCATCTCACTTAGAAGCAGCCCTAAAAGCCCAGTTCCTCAGCCTGTTACTACCACATCCCCACGAAGTCCATTGCTATTGAAAGTAACCACTCTTGGGGAGGCCTGTTTAAAAGATGTTAACTTGTTGCTTTCCTTATTAGACACTTATCTCACACACACACACACACACACACACACGCACACGCACACACACACACCAGCGGAATCGGACCCAGTGAGACCCCATAGAAAGACCTCTTTGGGGAGGGTGGGAGGGAGGGAGACGCAAGAGGGAAGCGATATGGGAACATATGTATATGTATAACTGATTCACTTTGTTGTAAAGCAGAAACTAACACACCAATTGTAAAGCAATTATACCCCAATAAAGATGTTGTTAAAAAAAAAAAAAAAGAAAGAAAGACCTCTTTGGGTTGTCAGAGTTTCAACCTGGGGCCTTTGGGCTTCAACAGACTCCCGGGAGTTCTGAGGAGAGCTTTGACGAGAATTTTCTTAAGGTTTTGGCAAGATTCTGTTTTCCACTGGGTATTTCCTACCTTATGAAAGGAAAAAAATTCTTAACTTCTGTATTTAGAAACTTAATACCAAAAAAACAAAAACAAAGCAAGACCTTTTGCATGTGAAAGACAGAAAAACCCAGAAAACCATGCTCGGGAGGCCCCTCAACCCCCCGACCAGTCAGTCAGCAACGTTTGTCGCCCACATGGCTCGATGCACCACACTGCGCGGGACACACACAGAGCAGCCAAGGGCTCGGCCCCTGAGGGTGACCAGCAGGTTCCCTTCATTTAACAGAAACACAAAATCCTTCCTAGAAGCAAGGCTTTGTGCTGTTCTCAGACAAGGGTCCTATTTTCAGAAATAGACACAAATAATTATCGGAAATGGAAGAAGGTGGTAGGCGTTATAAGAGGGGTTTAGACAAAGTGCTCAGGACAATGAGTTAAAAGGGAATGAGCTTCCAGCTGAGGTAACCAGAAAAGACCCCATAAAGGAGATGGCAGCTGAGTTGGGGATGGACCAAGAGGCTCCTAGGCATAGCTTTCTCTCAGAAATGAGGCAGTAGGGTGAGGTGGTGAATATCATAAGCTGTAGAGCCAGGATGCCTGGCTTCCAACACAGGCTTTGCCGCTAACCAACTGCCTGAGGCCCTCGAACAAGCTCACTTATGTTTCTGAGCCTCAGTTTTTCTCATCTGTGAATTGGGACCAACAATATCTACCCCTTAGGGAGAGCTGAAAGGATTAAATGAGGCCATTAATGAAAAACTCTTGCCACAGAAAGTACTCATGAGATGTTACCCCATAATTTGTTTTTTAAAAGATGGGGATTGTGAGGACGGGAAAGGATGGCCAACAGGAAGTCTCGATTGTACAGTGGGGAACACAATGCTCAGAGGTATAAGATAAGAAGTTTTGATTTGCTGCCAAAAGTGCCATCTTGAATGAGATAACACAGAAGGACCAGCTGACAGAATCCAGGTCAAACGCCTTTGTCAAGGCAAGGAGAGCCTCTCACAGGGCAAACAAGAAGGTTCTTTGGCCCAAACCCCATTGTCAAAAAGGTCTCAAGTTTAAATTCTTGATATTACTCCAACTGACTTTATACATAGAAATACAGAGAGCCACTACCATCCAATGTGAACTTACGTAAACATTTAATTCCACCAATATTGGGGGATTTCTTCCTTTTTAATATACCAGTTACTTCAAACTAAGGAAATGGTCCAGGCTCCACTTGACCTCTAAGGTCCTGAAAGGCAGGCTCGGGTAGTCTGAGGTCTCCGATCAAGTCCAACCGATGATGCTGCTTTTAAACAGCAGCCATGCAGTGTCTGATCTAATGCAGCCAGGCTCTTAAGCCACTTCATTGTATTTGGACCTGCGGAAATGAGATCAACAGGTTCCTCTGCACATCCAACAGCATGACACAGTGCACAGAAGCAAGAAAGCCAGGTGCAAGCAGAAGAGAGCAAGTCATGAAGACTGGGAGAGTGTGGCGTCCATGAAAGGAGGGACAGGCCCTGGGGCTGGAAACGCAAGTTGGAACCATTTTGTGGAGGAGATAACTGGTAAAAATTCATGCCAGCTTTTAACGGTACTTGCCAATTTCCACAACTAACAGCTAAGCCATATGGAGTCACTTGTCTGTTCCTGATCAAGGGCAATTCTGTGGAAAAGAGTATAGCAGTGGGCCACGAGCAGCCAATACTCAGAGCAGCTGAGTGCAGATGGGAGCCCCCGGACAACAAGGAGATCAATTTCATCCACTTAGGTTGGAAGGGAAATCTAGGCAGGAGGAACAGCACGAGCAAAGGCCACTCAAGCCACGTGTGCCCAAGCTGTCTGCTGTGTGGTTTGGGAGGTGATGTAAGCATTCCTTACCAGATCACAGGACATAAAGCAGAGAAGGGGGAAGATAAGGCAAGAGGAATAGGCAGAAGCAGATCACAGATGATTTTTCTCTGCCATGCTACCAAGTTCAGAGTCCATTCTGTATTCCTAATAATGATACCAACATGAGTAACAACAGTCTATGATTTATGTCATGGTTAGTGTAGGCCAATGTCCGAGAGTTTTACGTTTGTTTTCTTTTTAATCCTTATGACATCACTGTGAGACTAGTAGTATGATTAGCCCCACTTTACAGATGAGGAAACAGAGGGTGAAGAAATTAAGTAACTTGTCTGAGAGCAGACGACTAATAAAGCTGGGATTAGAACCCACTGCCTGAACATATGTTCACGCCGCCATAATGCATGTGGTTCTTAAGCAAAGGAGTGATGCATTTTAAATATTGCACTGGGGTGCCTCCGTCCTCCCCTTGCTGACTTCCCTCTGACACACACCTCTGGGTGCTTCTGCCCCTCATTTTTCAGCTAAAAAAAATCTTGAGTCTTGGGTATCTAGAAACCACTTCTAGCTGCTGAAGCCTCTCCCGCTGACACCCCAACTTTCCCTTTCCTCCCCCTCCTCCAGGCTCCCTTGACAAATTTTCCCCTCACATCTTAGGAGAACCAAGCTGGAATCTCACCCTCCCACTCACCCACCCCAGGCAGATCTGACCCTGAGCTGCTCCCAGCACTGCCTGTCCAGATGGGCCAGCCTACACCTTGGCCTCCTCTACCCAAGGGCAGAGCAGAACAAGGGGTTCAGGGGTCCTAGGTGGAGAGGACAGACTTCCGAAGGGACAGTCAGACAATACATAATGGTCAGGGCTCTGATTGGCTGATGTTGGAAATTCAGCAAATGGAACAGCCTACAAGCATATACTCTAGGGCTACAAAGTAGTTCTTCCAATGAAGGGAAGCCAGGGGACGGGATGTGGAAGGACCACAGAGGTGGGTGTAAGCTGCTGTCAGTGTTCTATTCCCCATTCTTACAGTCTTATTTAAAATAAATTAATATCTTAATAAAAAGAGGGCCTTGCCTACGGGTCAAACAATGAACGTGTGTCATGGAGCAAGGATTAGAATGGATCAAGTCTGTGCTCCAAGGTCAGGTATGCATATATCTCCACAAGGCAAAAATTATTACGTGATGAATGAGTTCCCGCAAGGAAAATTGCTCTTAAGTTATGGCTTGAAGGAGTCACAAGAAGCAGGGAGGGTTCCCTACAGTGCTGATCAGGTTCTTATTCTTCATCTGGGTGCTGGTTACTTGGATGGATTCACTTTAGGAAAATTCAGCGAACTATATACACTTATGATATATTTGTATGTATCCATTTCTTCAAGGCTAGAAAAGAACCATTTTTCAAAATTTTAATTGCTCTACTTGTATTTAAGATCTGGCAGACCCAGTATCCATATGTAAGAGCAGTAAATATTCCAACACAAGACTGGGAGTACACATCAAATCCTGTCTTTTGGTGAACTCCTTCAGGAAATAGGCTAGTAGCCTGTGTCAAGCTGAGCCGTACTGAAGCCCAAGGGGAAAAGCTGGTAATACTGATCCTGTCTTTGTTTACATTTTTGATATTTTGTTCATCATGGATTTTTTGCATTAATTTTTATTTCTTCTTAATATTGTACAAAGATGTTTTTATCTTGATGACTGAGCTTTTGGTGCCCCCCTTTTTCTATAATTACATTTATTTCTTTATTTATTTATTTTTTATTATTATGTTTTGGCCATGCCACACGGCATGTGGGATCTGTTCCCCAATCAGGGATCAAACCCGTGCCCCCTGCAGTGGGACTGCAGAGCCTTAACCACTGGACCGCCAGAGAAGTCCCATCTTGGCCCCCCTTTAAATTTTGTACCACTCAAGTCCCAGACCTGATGGTCACCAAAAAGAGCTCATCGTTGACTCAGCACATCCAAAACCTAAATTCCATCTTCCCTGAGGAAATGCCCGTGCTACCGAGAGCCAAAGGATGACTCTGATAATGAGACTTTCAAGTTCCTTAGCAATAACGTTGACCTGCATTTATAAAGTGCTTCCACATAATCTCATTTGTCCTCACAGTAAGCTTGGTGACAGCGTGAGTATTATCTCATTTTGCAGGTAAAATATGAGGCTTTGCCTTGGTAGGAAATTAGCCTTTCCAAGACGACTTTGAGCAGGGACACTGTGTAATTAATCTCTGTAACACACAGTGTCTAGCTCAACTTTTGCAGTTCATGAGTCAGACTGCATGCCTGCAAATCCTGGATGGCTCTTGACCTTGGGCAAATTACTGAATTTCTTTAAGCCTCCATTTTCTCATCTGCAAACTAGAGATAAGAATAATTGATTTGCTGCTGAAGAGGGTGTGGAGAAAAGAGAACCCTCCTCTACTGTTGGCGGGAATGTAAACTGGTGCGGCCACTATGGAGAACAGTATGGAGGTTCCTTAAAAAACTAAAAATAGAGCTACCATATGATCCAGCAATCCCACTCCCAGGCAGATATCCAGAGAAAACCATAATTTGAAAAGATACCCACACCCCAATGTTTATTGCAGCACTATTTACAATAGCCATGACGTGGAAGCAACCTAAATGTCCATCAACAGATGACTGGATAAAGAAGATGTGGTACATATACACAATGGAATACTCAGCCATAAAAAAGAATGAAATAATGCCATTTGCAGCAAGATGGATAGACCTAAAGGTTATCATACGAAGTGAAATAAGTCAAAGACAAATATCATATGATATCACTTATATGTGGAATCTTAAAAAATGATACATGGGGCTTCCCTGGTGGCGCAGTGGTTGAGAGTCCACCTGCCGATGCAGGGGACACGGGTTCGTGCCCCGGTCCGGGAAGATCCCACATGCCGCGGAGCGGCTGGGCCCGTGAGTCATGGCTGCTGGGCCTGCGCGTCCGGAGCCTGTGCTCCGCAACGGGAGAGGCCACAACAGTGAGAGTCCCGCATACCGCAAAAAAAAAAAAAAAAAAGATACAAATGAACTTATTTACAAAACAGAAATAGACTCACAGACATAGAAAACAAACTTGTGGTTACCAAAGGGGAAAGGTGGGGGGGGGGGGGAGGGATAAACTAGGAGTTTGGGATTAACAGATACACACTACTATATATAAAATAGATAACCAATAAGGACCTACTATATAGCACAGGGAACTCTACTCAATACTCTGTAATAACCTATATGGGGAAAGAATCTGAAAAAGAATGTATATATGTATATGTATAACTAAATCACTTTGCTTGTACCCCTGAAACTAACACAACATTGTAAATCAACTATACTCCAATATAAAATTAAAATTTTTTTAAAAAGAATAATTGATTTATTGTGAGGATTAAATAAGGTTATCCATATAAAGCGCTTAGCAGCGTGTTTGGCAGCGGTACCAAGGGCAGAAGAAGGTAAACAGCCCAGCTAAAGCAATCAGGCAGACAGCAAATGCAACTTTCCTCCACATTTTGTTCTATTCAGGCCCTCGGTGGATTGGATGGGCAGTCCCCACATTGGGGAGGGCCTTCCACTTCACTGAGCCCACCAATTCAAATGCTAATCTCTTCTGGAAACAGCCTCACAGAAACACCCAGAAATAATGTTTACAGATATTTGGGCACCCTATGGCCCAGTCAAGTTGACACATAAAATTGACCATCATAAAGATGATATCCAGGTTTTTAGTTTAGGTAACTAGATGCAAGGTGCTCTCATTTGCTGAGATGGAGAAGACAAGGAGAAATAAATCTGGAGGTAGGAGAATCAAAGGGAGAGTAGCTAATCTCCCAGTTCCTGTTACAATGGGGAGGCTTTGGTACAACAGGGGTAGAATTACACAGAGGGGAAATTTGATTCATTTTATCAACCCAGTTTTTGGAGTAGACCTCTTTCATCTACTAAAATCTTTGCATTTTGGAAGATCCATTCGCCTTTTGCTCACCTTACAGACAGCTGAATGCCTGAGTCAAGAGTGACCGTGGGGTCGTTTTCTGCAACTGTACAGTTAGCACCTGTTTCACCAGCTTTCCCTCTCAGAATCCTGATGCTTTGCTCATTTACGAAGGATACAACCTTGTGCCTTATGCCTGGTGATATCAACCTCTTCAGAGAGTGTAGTGTAACACTTTGCTTTAATTGGTTTGTTTCTTTTGTCACTACCGCTCTGTTTGGGTTTATTTGTTTGCTCTAAAGATTGAATTGTTTAAAAATTTAGCATCATAATTGTAATTCAAGAGCAAAATCTTAAAGTCTTCATTGTGCTTTGTGTAATGGATTCATGAAAGCAAGTAAACAGCCGTATTATGCGGAGTAACTGAGGAAGGGCAATGCTTTGTTAGGCTAAGTTAACAAATGAAGTAATTTCATTTGAAGTAATTTTCATGGGATTTGGCGGTTGCTTTTTTGTCTTTGTTTTAGTTTTTTAACAGAATGGAAGTCAATTTGAGGACTGAAGGTAATAGTGTTTTTCAACTTCAGTCGATCTGCCCTAGGATGAGGGATTTTAAGAAAAGAATTGCTCTTATAAAGTGGAGAACCGTACTGGCTGTCAGAGGTTGTCAGTAAGGGCGGGACCCCAGGTCAGGTCCCGGAGGTCTGTCCCACACCTCCTAGCAGGGCTAGGACCACCTGCTGTCCCCACCTCATACTGAAGAGGTCAGGCAAAATCCCAAAACACGGAGCCTCCTGACAGCTGTGCCTTGTTAGCATTGTTTCCAACCTACCCCTAGACTCTAAGTTCCCAGGAGCTTAGTGACAAGAAGTAGGCTTATTACAGCGGATCTTTCCAAGCACTCAGCACAGTGTCAGGAAATGCTGGCTGTTCTCATTCAAAAGGAGGAGAGGAAAAGTTGCATATTTAGATGCAAATGTAGATATGGATGACACAACACTCACGAATGGAAAAAAGGACTAGAGGAAGTAAAAACAAAGCATTGGCAAAGGTTCTCTCTCTCTCTGTCATAGGATGGCACTCTATTTTTTATTTTTTGCTTTTCACTATTTTCTACAATGAACATTTGTTCATTCAGCAAATATATTTTGCATGCATACCGCCTATTAGGCATTGTGCTAGGCCCTGGAGGATATAAAAGTGAAATAGACACAGTCCCTGCCCCAGAACTGATATCCAGTGTGGAAGACAGACAAGGACAAAGGCAAGGTGCAGCGTACAACTTCAAGGTCATCATCACCATCATCTACATCACAGACCTGGATATTTAGTTGAGTTTCCTGCAGATCAAAGCACAGAGTCTTGGGAAAGGGATGCCTTTTTGAATTCACATAAAACCATCAAATGGGGTCTCAGTGGCCATGAGCTCTTGTAGTGCAATATGATACGTGCAGTGATGAAAAAGCAAAAGGTATTGTGTAAACACATCTGAAGATAGTCTTTAGAAGTAAAAGAAGGTTTTCCATAGGAAGTAACATTTCAACCAAACCTGAAAATCGCTATTACTTTTATAACCAGAATAAAACGAAAGGTTTCAAAATTAGTATTGGCTATTACTGGATGATCAGCTGTTGAATACTGAATGTGAATGGAAGAATGAATGAATGAATACATGAAAAAATGAATGCAAGATTTTTAAACAGAAGAAAGATCAAACGACTGATCCACTCTACCACAAATTCGAAAAAGAACCACAAGTGGAAAAACAACTGCCCGACTGTCAGCCCAGAGTTGTTCCTTTAAGCCCTTGCTACTCAAAGTGTAGTCCGTGGACCAGCAGAAGGAGCATCACCCAGAATTCGTTAGAAATTCAGAATCTCAAGCCCCATCCCGACCCACCGAGTCAGGATCAGCATTTTAACCAGAACTAGCATTTCTAACACAGATGATTTATGTGCACGTGAAAGGTTAAGAAGTGCTAGTGATTCACAATCTCAGCTGCATGTTAGAATCACCCAGGAGACTATACAAATCTAACTGCCCAGTGTAGCTGGGTGGTTAAAAGCACAAGTCCCAAATCTAATTTCCAGGTTCTCTGGCTTATTAACTGTGACCTTAGGTCAGGTCCATGACGTTTTGGCACCTTGGTTTCTCCATCTACGTGGCAGTTAGTGGTATGTTCCCAGTGGTTCCCACCTCCTGGTTTCCACATGCTGTGTCATCCCTCCCCACCTTGGGTGTGGCTGGATCTAGTAAATAGAACACAGCAAGAGTGATAGGAAGTCATTCCAAAGATTAGGTAACGACTTCATATCGCCCACAGTCTCTTTCTAAGGCTCCTCACTTGCTCTCTTTCATGAAGCAAGTTGCCGTGTTGGGAGCTGACCTGGGGAAAGATCCATGTGGCAGGGAATTCCAGTCAGTCAACAGCCAGCAAGGAACCGAGGCCCTGAGTTCAGCACCTGCAGGAACTGGATCCAGCCAACAGCCTGGCGACTTAGCTCGGAAGTGAGTCCTCCCCAAGCCTAACCTTGAGATCACTGCAGCCCTGTCTGACCCCTTGACTGCAAACTTATCAGAGACCCTGCGCCCAAGGAACAGCTAATCTACACCTGGATGCTTGATCCAAAACAACTGGGAGAAAAATGTTGGTTGCCTGAAACCACTACGTTTTGGCTACACGGTAATAGAAAACTAATATAGTCTATAAACTAGCGATGACGGTAGCATTGCAAGGGTTATTTCAAGATTAAATAATTCCCATAGAGTGCTTAGAACAGGTCCTAGCGTATAATAAGCATTATATACATTTTGTTATTAGATATTATTAGAAAGCACTGATGCCCTCGGTACCTACTAAAGGATGTAAGTACTTTCTCAATCACCAAGTGGTCCCAGCCTCCTTTGCATCCTGAAAGTTTCCCTCTCTACCTTCCTTGTCACTTAACTGCCACTCCTAGTTGGCTTCTGGCAGTTCCTCCTCACCCTGATAAAATACTTTTTTTAAAAGCTGTTTCTAATCTGTGATAGGCTGGGAAAGTTAATAAATAAACTTGTTATGATGTGACTAAACTGCAAATCAGTGGGCTCTGATTTCGGGTCTGGGGAGCTCTCCAACGAGCACAATGAAGGCTGTTTTTGTTTGTTTTCTTGACATCCTTTTTGATGCTCCAAGGCCCTTGCTGCTTCTAGTTTCTCAGTTACGTTGTAGTCAGTTGAGGCCACTAGATTTAGAAGACATCTCTGACTTTCTACCGCGAGATGAGTACCTTCTGTATCAACTACGTCACTGATCGCAGCCCTGATTTTATTCATCCCCAAGCTCAGTTCCTCTTAGCCTGATCCAGAGTTTATTTATTTCAGCCAAAGAAATCCTTTGTTTTTAATGCCTCAGTTTAATCAAGTTTAATTTCTGTCATTGGCTCTCCAGAGTCCTCATTTATACAGGGATTAAGGGAGACTTGCTTGAGGAAGAGAAGATTAAATGGAGATCCTGGGGATAAGCTGGATGTAAATGTATGCAGGAGAAGAGGGGACTGGAGGACGGCTCACAGCAGAAGGGACAACTTGTCTGAATTCCCCGAGGGTGGAGAGAGCAAGGCAAGTTTGAGGAACAGAAGCAAAACCAGCATGGCTGGAATACCATGTGTGAGGGAGGAAGGTACTAGAAGTGGTAGGGCCAAAGCATGCTGGCCCGACACCCTGGGTGGGAGTTTGGGGTTCAATCTAAAGGCACAGGCAAAAACAATAAAGTGTTTTAAGTTACGGGTTAGCAAACTACAGCCCTGAGCCATATCTGGCTCCCCACCTGTTTTGGTAAATACATTTTTATTGGAACATTAGCCACAGCCGTTCATTTACATAGTGTCTGTGGCTCCTTTCACACTTCGATGGCAGAGCTGAGTGGTTTAACAGACATCACAGAGCCTGCAAAGCCTAAACTATTTACTATTTGACCCTTTACATAAAAAGTTGCCAACCTTTGTTTTAAGCTCACAGGTTCTATGATCAGAACCGCATTCTACACAGATCCCGGCAGCTGGTCGAGAATGTTGACGTAGGGACAGAGCCGCTACCACTTTTCCTTCCTTTCCACCCCAGACGGGGCTGGAGCACGGTGAACCATCTTTGTATAAGAAAGAGCAGGGGGAAGACACAGGAGAGGCCAATGGTCTGGATGATCCGCAGACAGGTAAGTTGGATCTTAACTTTTTAATAAACGAAAAGCATTCTGGAGAATAAGAGGGATGAAATAGAGATATGGGTGTTTTTCTCTTTCACTGATATATCAGGAAATGTGGTGGCACATTAAGTATGAAAAATCTAAACCGGGTGAGCAGTTTAAAAACACGACAAAAACGAAAAATCCATTCCTCCTGGCCAGACGTCTGTGTGTGCAGTGACCCTCTTGCCCTGGACAATCTCCAGAGTGGTACCAATCTAAGGGTGCCATGCTTCTGCGATCAAAAGGAAGAAAGTCACAAAGATGTGAAAAGACTACACTGGCTTAGGTCCTTCTTGGGTTTCCTTAGGAGCAGTTATTTGCTAAGACAACAAAACAATTACTATCCTCTAACTTTGGTTGGGAGTAGTGGGGGTGAGAGAGAAGATGTGAAGCCAAGGGGAGTTGTGCCTTCAGGACAGCTGGCAGAGACCCAAAGTACAAAGTTGTCTACAAACTCTTGAATCAGTGTGAGACCTGAAAGAGAGCGATGTGCTGGCAGCGTGGACCGGCCCGCCTTGCCAGAGTGCAATTGAAACCATCCGTCCATCTCATGCAGACATCGTCCACTGGAAGGATGCTCTTATACATCCCAGCCTTGGAGGCCGTCTCCTCCGTAACTCCCTCCCTGTTCCCCTTCTCTTTCACTCCCCAAACCAGAGGCACTTAATAAAAACAGAAGGAACACATCTCTCCAGAGCTTCCCAGAGCTGAAAGAAGGGGGGAAACAGAACTACACAGAGGATGAGCATGACCCCTCTGGTCACTACTGATCAGGCTCCAGTGGACTCCACCCTTGTGACCCATTTGATCCAGGTCCTACTGTACGGTGCAAGGTCCATGGATGCTGGGTGTGGACTCCACAGCGCCTGCAGCAACAGGAGATCTCTGATCTAGCCGCCCTTTACCTGAGCTACTCTGCCCATGTCCTAGCCAAGGAATTCCAGGTTGATTTATGAAAATCTGACCTCAATCCAGAGACCCTCCCAAATTAGCCCACGGAGAACACAAATAACTACATCCTGGATTGCCGCACTTGCCCTGAAAACCAAGTATAAATCACAGCCACAGAAGTGGAGAAAGCAGTTTTTGTTCTGGGACGGATTCCACTGATTCCACTAGGGGGTCCTGACCTTGATACTCAAGGTTCTCCATAATCTGACCCAACCCTCCCAACTTTGTCCTTTTCAGTCCCCATACAAACACTGTCAGACAGATTTTGTCCCTCATTCGTGCCATCTATACCCCAGTCCCCATCAATGCTCCAACCAGAATGTACCTCACCCTCATCAGGTCCCTCCACATCCAGGAAAACACTTCAGGGAAAGGCAGAAAGTACCAACATACCTGTAAAGAGAAAGAGACTCTCGCAAAGCTAGGAACAGTTTTCAATCCACTAGGCAACCAGAAATTTCATCTGGTAAATACAACAGGGTATTTTTTGCTAAAGCCTTTTGCCTCGCCTGCTATCTTACAAGAAACATACTGTTAAATCTTTTTCTGAGTCCACTGATATTGGTAGATCATTGTGGCCTTTTCTATATACTTTTAAATTTATCTCCCTCATGGTAACATCATTCTGCCACAAAGGCATCAAAAGAAGGGGGTTGTTTCTAAAACGCAGCTGCAAGTCAAGATCCAGGACTGTATTTTAGTTCACTGCAAAGATGAAGGATAAACTGTTACTCCATAAATATTAAATCTTAGTTGGAAAGATACAGGTGATAAGCTTTTGAGATTGTCTCCACCAAAAAGGAAAGGAAAGAGCCCAGAAAATTTCTAGGTCAACATATATGTATTTGTCTGAGTGAACTTTCTCTAAAGTTAACATTCCACTTGGAGTTCTGGTTAAAGTTCAATTGAGAAAAACTAAGGTAAATTTATAACATTAGCCCTAGATCAGTAACATTAAAGGCCAATAACGAATATTCCTTTCGGCAATGTTACTGCTTTGGTGATCATTTGTAAGCACTGCTCTCTCCCTCCATCAAGAAATGCACTCTTCCCCTGACTTCCAATCCCTAGAGTTCCTTCCACCACACTCTGGCCTCTTCTTCTTCTTCTACTTTGTAGGCTCATCCACTTCTACCCAACCATTGCATGATGGAGTTCCTTACGACTGTGCTCCGGGCCTTCTTGTCTTCTCCTCTGTGTTCTCTTGAGGTAACTGCATCCATGCTCCAGGGTTTGGACGGCACCTCTAAATTGATGGCACCTGTAGAAGACTGAAGAGTGGTCCCAAAAAGACATGTTCGAGTCCTAGCTGGTACTTGGGAATGGGACCTTATTTGGAAACAGGCTCTTTGCAGCTGTAATCAAGTTAAGGGTCTCCAGATAAGATCATCCTAGATTTCAGTTGGACCCTAAATCCAATGGTGAGTGATCTTAAAGAGATAAGAAGATACAGTGACACACAGAAGGAAAGGCCACGTGAAAACAGACATTGGAGTTATGCAGCCCCAAGCCAAGAATTGCCAACAGCCACCAGAAGCTGGAAGAGAGGCATGGATTCTCCCTCGGAGCCTCCAGAGGGAACCACCTCTGCTGACACCTTGATTTTGGACTTCCGGCCTCCAGAACTGAGAGGGAATAAATTTCTGTTGTTTAAGCTGCCAAGTTCATGGTAATTTGTTACGGCAGCCCTCAAAAATTAACACAGCACCCAAACGTGTACCTAAGCTCTCTGGCCTCTCTCCGAGTTCCAGACGAATACCTGTAACTGCCAACTTTACATCTCAGAGGAACCTAAACTCAACGTGTCCCTGATTTAATTCCACGTTTTATCCACCTGTATTAGTCAGGGTTCTCCAGAAAAACAGAAGCAACAGGATAGAGAGAGAGAGAGATAAGAGGACATTTATCATAGGAGTTGGCTCAGTTTTGGAGGTCGGGAAGTCACACAGTCTGCTACCTGCAAGCTACAGAATGAGGAAAGCGGATGGTATAATTTAGTCCAAACCCAGAGCCCTGAGAACTGGGGGGCCGCTGGTATAAGTGCCAGAGTCTGAAGGCCTGAGAACCAGGACCTCCGATGTCCAAGGACAGGAGAAGATGGACATCCCAGCTCAAGAAGAGAGAGACAGAGTTTGCCCTTTCTTCACCGTTTTGTTCCATTCAGGGCCCTAACAGGTTGGATGGTGCCCACCCACATGGGTAAGGACAGATCTCTTTACTCAGTCTACTGAATCAAATGCCAATCTCTTCCAGAAACACCCTCACAGACACATCCAGAAATAATGCTCTACCAGCTAGCTGGGCATCCCTTAGCCCAGTCAAGTTGACACATAAAATTAACCATCACAAATCCACCCCTTGTCAACTTGACACCTATGTGCATCTCCTTAAACCATACTTTATCTCCAAATAAAGACATTAACAAGGTCATAATTCCACCTAACAACTGAAAATGCACTAACCCCTTCCCCAGAAGAGAAGATACATCCTTGAATGATGTCTACTTCTCTCCTTGATCTCCTATAACTTACGGAGTAAGATGTAAAGTTAACAATACTTAAATACCACGGTATAAAGTCAATACCTCTTATGTGACATGATGAGGGAATACAAAAGGAAAGAAAAAAATATTTGCTTAACATATGTATATAGACACAAATGTATTCATAACAAAATAAGGAGGAAATACTCATGACAGTCACAGTTCTTGTTTCTGTAACTGGTCATGTGGTCTTAGCTGGCATTTGTAACCACCTTCTTCTACTATCCATTCTGTATTCCCTTTGCCCTCTGCAAACACCTCGGCTGGTCGTGGTTCTTCACCCCAAAACTTCATTCCTAAACAGTCTGAGTCGTTAGAAGTCCTACCTGGATCGGGTTGCTGTAGTTTTCCATTGACCTTAGTCACAGGGCATGGTAATACTAAGAGACACCTTCAGGGATCCCCTGTCTTCCAGATCTACCCTTCCTCCCCTCCACTGTGCAGTAGCAAACCAACAGCCCCTTGGTCAGGAGGATCCATCACCCCAGCCGGCAAAGTAACTCCCTTCCTTGCCTGATTAAAGAGGCATGAGGAGCCTGAAGCAGCCTGGCAGCTGTCTTAACTTCCAGTTCAATGAATCATTGTTGTGTCTCCTGGTGGAAGCATTCCTCCCTCTGGAACTGTGACCTCTAGGCCAGCAGGGCAGAAAGTCACAAGCACAGGAAGCTAAATTTTGCAAGCGGGTCACTAAGGGTAACAGTGAGAGGTGCCACTCCAATTTTTGCCCCCTGATTCCCAAATCTGTGAATCCTGGCTATCACAGAAACATATATGGGACACTGATTCACAGCACACACTGGCTTCTGGAGAACCTTACCCCAACGCTGCAAGGTTCTGCCACCTAGCTGGTGCTATAACTGAGTCTTCAAAAGACCATTCCACTGTTCAATCAGACCAGCTGCTTCAGGATGGTGGAGAACACGGTAAGACCAGTGAATTCCACGAGCACAGGCCCCACTTCTTTTGCTGTGAAATGAGTTTCTCGCTCCAAAGCAAGGCTGTGTGATACGAAGATGGTGGATAAGGCATTCTGTGAGTCCACAGATGGTAGTTTTGGCAGAAGCGTTATGTACAGGAAAGAAAAGTTTGTATACGGAGTGTCTATTCCAGTATGGACAAATGCAGCCCCTTCCGTGATGGAAGAAGTCCAATGTAACCAACTTGCCACCAGGTAGCTGGCTGATCGCCCAGGGGAGTGATGCCCTATTGCGGCTCAGTGCTGGTTTCTACTCTCATCAGATTTTCTAACAACCAAAGACTCTGACAATAAAATGGCAATAGTGTCATGCTCTCCCTGATAGCAGTGACTGTGGTTTTTATTTCCGTATCCTCAATATCTAGTTTACAGCCAGTCTCATAGTCACTGCTCAGTGAGTGTTTATTGATAGAATGA
Organism: Globicephala melas; assembly: GCF_963455315.2. Taxonomy (NCBI): domain Eukaryota; kingdom Metazoa; phylum Chordata; class Mammalia; order Artiodactyla; family Delphinidae; genus Globicephala; species Globicephala melas. Next base: position 16,587,081 of record NC_083323.1, read on the forward strand.
TTGGATGTTTTTAGATACCAATTAGCAACACAGCTGTTCTGCAGAGAGTCCTCAGAAAGTACTGTCACTTGACAAGGATTTTAAACTGAGGCCTTCAGGAAACATGTAATTACTATTCCTGTGTGGTGGTTTGGGCTTCCAATGGCTAGATTTCCTGATTTTCCTCTGGGGAAATCAGGAAATCTCTCACCCCACTCTCACTCTTTGTGATTTGGGTGGGACGTGGACTGGATGTCCACCCCTGGCTATAAGCTTGGACTGTGACATAGACCTTACTAATCAAAATATCACACCCTCCTGACTGGCATGATGATCAGAGATGGGGCTGTGATCCAATCCATGGTAATCAGACCAATTAGAGCTGATCCTGAGACTTTGGTTTGAGCAACCAGAAAAGAGTTGATGAGAGCTGAACCCTTTTCTGCTGGTCTTGGGGCAAGGAGGTTGAAAGCCAGGAGTGTCCTGATGCCATCAGAGGGGAAGGATTCTGACAATGAAGTGAAACCAGAAGAAGAAGAACCAAGAGAAAAAGGAAGACCAGGTCCTGATGACATTTTTGAAGCTGCTAGATCTAGCTATACCTGAACTCACCTTGCCTAAGGGCAGTTGCCACGTCACCCAACAAAGTCTTTTTTTTTTTTTTTTTTTTTTTTGCCTAAACTATCTTGAGTTGTGTTTTCTATCACTTGCAGCAAAGAGGGCCATGACTAAAACTCTGAATACATCTGTATTTTTTGATGCTTTGAATGTGAGGATTCCAACTGTGATACATTATACTGAGTAATTAATGACACAAGGCTCAAGACACCAAAGCAAGGGTTCCAAGTATTCAAAGATCCCTAGGGTGACATGTGAGGATCTAGATGGGTCAGAGAGTCATCGTGACATCTGTGAAACTTCCAAGGACTCAAACGGTTAAAGTTAATTGTATCTGAAATTCAGCCACCTTGGGAGAGAAGTCACATTTATTATCCATACAGTCACCCCTGTTTCCATGATAACACCCAGTGAATCCCCATTCATTGGCCCCTATTTATTCTCAATCACTTGCTGCTGTGAGATATTTGTGCTGACGCTTTAGTCAGGAAGACATTAGCCAGGCCTAATTGCGCAGACCGTACTTAACAGACGGCCTGCGTCATCAGACAGCTCTGGAAAGAAAACAATAGAAGGCTGACCCTGCAACTCTGGGAATTCAGGTATGTAGTCATAAAATCTAATCATTTCAGAGCAGGGCGAGCCTTAGATGAGCTGCTAACCTTCTCTAGGGCCTGAAACATTAAGTGCCCCCAAAGCCAGCTAACGAAAGACTAAACTATTTTCCAACTGTTAAAAGATATTTTTGGAAAAGATAGAAATCACGACTCTCATGCAAAGATAAACACGCATCAAAGATTCTATTGTATTCATCAAGTAATGACGGAACCTAAGGTGTTAAATTGGTTCAAAGGAGTCGTCAAACAGCAGACACATGTAGGCAATCAGAAGTGCTGACTGCATTTCAGAAAAGCTGAAGTGCATTTGTTCAGACATGCAAGACTGGCTTCCTCCACCAGACATTCATTTGCATTGAATGTGGACAAGAATCATTTACATAACTACGGGGTTTTTTTCTACTTACAAAGTTATGAAACAGATCAAAGACAATGAAAGGTGCAGACCCCTAGAAAATTAAAGCACTCAAAGAACTGGGGAACGCCCAGCATTTCTTATAATACTCATTAATCCCTTTCCACCATTCAAAGATTTGTGCAATTTTTCCTCTTTTTTTTTTTTTTTTTGCGGTACGCGGGCCTCTCACTGTTGTGGCCTCTCCCGTTGCGGAGCACCGGCTCCAGACGCGCAGGCCCAGCGGCCATGGCTCACGGGCCCAGCCGCTCCGCGGCATGTGGGATCTTCCCGGACCAGGGCACGAACCTGTGTCCCCTGCATCGGCAGGCGGACTCTCAACCACTGCGCCACCAGGGAAGCCCGTTATTTGACATTTTTGCTAACCGAATATATGTTGCCCATGTTATTTGAGCACTCTTGCGGCTTCTGAAAAACCTCACTGAGCCTCAGTTTCCTCACTTGCAAGAAGGCAATTATAGTATTCATTCTGTAGGGTGTGCTGAAGACTAAAGGCGCTGTCTGGGAAATGCCCGAGAACCGTCCCAGATACCCAGCACCTAGTAGTTTAGGGAAGAATTTGTGCTTCAGTAGAAAACTATGCATTGTCTAGAGCACATCTTTTGGGGCATCTGATTTTGATTCTATGGAGGAATCTGCCTTTGAGAATTTTTATGGCTCTGTAAATTGTAGATAACTGAGAGTAATGCAAGTAATTTTTGTCTACAGACATGCAAATAAATTGTCTGCTGGAGGGATAACCTGTCCCCTCCCTTTAAAAAAGGCAGTTTTGCAGTCATTTGCAAATTCATTTATTTCTCATCTGTCGAAGTCTCTGCATTTTGATGTCTCCTTGAAAGTGACTGTGACACCCATCAGAAGCTGTCTCCACAAAGATCGCTAACACAACCCCTTGATAAGACAAAGCTGAGCTTATTGCTCGCCGAGGCAAGGGAGAATGCCACCTTGCAAAACTGTGGCAGTGGGTCTGAGGAAGAGAGGGAAAGTCAGATGGTATTAAGAATTGGAAGTTTGATGTCAGGCGGGTTTTCAAAACAGGGCATTTATTAGGAGTGAGTAAGGATCATGGTTCTACAGTTCAGGGTTGGAGGACCTCAAAGCAAAGGATTCAAGGAATCTTCAGGATGAAAAATCCATTTGCTTGGGCAGCAGGCTCCTGGAAGATCGTGCTAATGAAGGCTCGGAAGAGCCCAGAGTAGTGAATGTGCAGAGTGAGGTGCCGGTTGGCTCTCAGTGCCCTTATTAAGTGTGAGGATAAGCAGTTCGGTTCCCAGCCTCTCTTGATGTCATTCTGCACCCTGAGCTGAAAGATAGACCATGAATAACTGGGCTGTAATTAATCCAGGTCTTTGCTGCTGCTGTTTGAAGTGTCATAATTGCATGTCAAAATTCCATCAATAGTTCCATCCAAGTTTCCTGTGGTGGTTGTTTCAAACTCGATAAGTGTTAGATTTTCCAGTTCTTTCTGCTGCACTTTGCGAGATCATTTGCTGCAATAACAGCTGAGCAACAGTATTTACAACTCTGGAGATGATGCATGTGAACATGGCCACACAGACAAATACTAAGGGAAGAACGATGATCAGAGTTCATTATTCACTTCTTGGCCAGGAGCCCAGGACACCCAGATTAAACTAAGAACAGATTCTATCCCCCAGTCTGAAACATCTACAGAACCAGATATGGGGTCTTTAACAGAATTACCTAATTTTCTGATTTCTTTGTTTATTTCCCAGATCTTATTTTAGTAATATTAAAGATCCAAGAGAAGTCTGCAGGGATCTAAGTATGACATTCTTCCCCTCAAACAGAGCATATTCCTCCTAGAGAGACCAATATTATATTTAAGGCAGCTCTGTTCTGAACGACCACGTGCCCAATTTCATAATCCTGTTGGATGAGGAAGTGTATGACATAGGAGAAAAAAATATTTTTCCTCTACCCTCTTAGGGTTAGTATCTGGGGCCTGCTAATTAAGCTGAAAAAAGACAGATTAAAAAGAGAAAAAGCATACACATTTTATTTGATGTTAATATATTAACTTTTACATGCATGAAGGCCATCACAGAAGCTGTTAGACTTGGGAGCTTATATACCATATTAACAAAGGGTGATAAATTACGGAGAAGTGACAAGACAAAGGAAAGGGGGTTGAGGAGCTCCAAGGGGTGATAAAGTGTGGGAAGTTTACTAGGAAATATGTGGTTATGTATTTGTTATACAGACAAGAGTCACTTTCCTCTTCCTGGTATAGGAAAGGGGAACACCTTTACAAATGAAACTTATGTCAGCAGGTGTCGGAGTTCTGGTAATGGGGTTATTTCCTATTCTTGTCTCTGTTTACATCTTAAATACACAATTTCTGGCCTAAAACCAGTTATAAAAAGTGAGGGAAGAGCTGGGGTCGCATCTGCCTCTTGATCTTCTCCTGAATGCTATCTAATGTTATAAAGAACCTATCCCTGAAGCCTCCCAAGTCCCCATCCTTTCTTTACTTGAGACTGGATTAGACTCTAATCTACTTTCACAGGGAAGACTTTGAGGATAGACTCCAAGAGACCTTATCCAACACTTGCAGCTTTTCTAAACCCCTCTGATTTCCTATGAAATTTGGGGTCCTTTATACCATCCTTGAGAGCTTCCAATCCTGCTTTCTTCATCCATTTCTTAGCATCTGAGGTTCCCACTAACACTCATTGATACAGACCAGTGAGTCAGTCCTGCATTACACATTCATAAAATTATTCTAAGTTCTTCTGCAAATTTCCCCACACCCTGTCTGGGCTCCCAGCTCAGAGTGAGACCAGGGCTTGGAATCCACAGAAAGGAGGTTTGTCTGTTCTAAGGGAGGTTTAATTTTAAGAGACAACTGAGCTTAAGAGGATTCTGGCAGGCAAGGGAAGAAGAGCAAATCCGAGGGAGCCAGAGGGCTAGAAGGAAATGGCAGAGCGTAGAACCGGGGAAGAATGGCAGGACAAAGGCTTTTATTAGTTTCAAACTGTGATTTAGGAGGATTGTAAGAGAGACTTTTTTCTTTTGCTTTGGCCAAGGAATTCATTAAGAAAGTCATTTTGGAATCTGAACTTTCTTTATGCCAATTAAGAAATGAAGACCACTGGAAGTTTGAAGTTTTCCCCTTTTTTGAACTGATCTTCTCAGTCTTCAGGGCCATCTTGAGGAAAGGGCTTATTTCAGGGCCTACACCTCTCCTCTTCCTTATAAATTTCTTCTTATTGATGGACAACAAAAGTGACAAAGACAGAGACACAAACAAATTTCCACCAAGGATATATACATTGTTTTTCAAATTTGGACACTTAAGGAGGGTTTCTTAATTTTAGGAAAGGAGATAAACTCAGCATCTAGGAGCACAGTGAAAGAGGTCAAAGTTCTAATCAATGCAAGGTCTATTTACCTGCCCTGTCATCACAGTAGAAAGTCCCCAAACAGAAGGCTCAGAGGGCCTCAGAGGGCATTCTGTTTCCCATTCCAGGACATTGGCCACGGCAGTGAGAGCTTGGTCCTGACTGGATCTCAGTGGGACCTCCAAATCTGTCAAAAACTGGCTCCCCAAATATCACCAACACAACCTCTTGATATGTCAAAGCTGGTTATTGCTTACTGCATTAAGAGAGTGCCACCTCTCAAAGCTTTGGCAGTGTCTCAGAGAAGGAAAGGTGAGGTCAGACTTATTGAGATTTGAACATTTGATTCAAGGCAGGTCTTTCAAATTCTCAGTTAGGATAGGGTAAAGATCACAATACAGTACTCCAGGATTGGTAGAAGCAGCAAGATGAAGATTTAAAGGTGAGGGGTTCAAGGAATCTTAGGATGGCTTTTTAAGGAAGTTATTGTGATGAACAATCCAACTATTTGCTTGGGCAGCAGACTCCTGGAAGAATCAGGTTATGCTAATGAAGACAGAGGAACAGCACAGAGCCCTATTCCTATAGACAGTGACCTGTGGCTTTGGTTTTCAATGTCTGATCTAATTATAAGGGTAGAGAGTCTGCATGCGCCCATCTTTTCTGTTATTCTCATTTAATTTAGGAGCTAAATAAAATCTTTGTCGTGAATTTATTTTACATCTGCGTAAGAGTCATGATTTTACCTTTTTGGAAAATTTTTGTTAACAGTAGATACTCACTAATGGTAGTTGGAATTGTCATCATTGTTTATATAAAAGTCATAGAATGAGTGGACACAGATCACCATGTCCTGCTGCATATACAGGTCCAATCATTGCTTGTGTCTGTGATGTTCTTATCCTTTATAAACCTCCCAGTTGGCTGGGTATTAAAAAAATCATATTGCTCCACATTCCACATCTTTTTTGGCTTCCAAGCAAAATATTACATCCTCAGCCTAAGTCATGCCTCTATAGCAGGGGTTCTTAACCTTTTTTGTGTCACAGATCCCTTTGACAGACTAGTGAGGTCCCTGGGTCCATTCTCAAAGTCCTGTTTTTAAATGCTTGGGAGGAGGGAAAAAACATAGGACAATTAAGGAAACCAACTACATTGAAGTATTATCAAAAAACTTTGTAAAAAATAATTTTCAATATAATAGTATAAGTGCATCTTAGTTAACACTTTAAATAACATGTTCCAGTAACAGATCTGATCATTATTGTAATATAAAGCATATAGGATGTTTTGAGATATCTGCGAAACTGTAATGTAATATGGAAATATCTGCGGTTCTTGCAAATATGACTCGGGTTGGTTGTCTATCTCCTAATTAAAAGATGCGCTACATTTCAGTGAAAAGTGAGTGATAATCAAGATGTAATTTTTTTCCCAATCAAGTTCATGGACTTCATGAATTCTACCCACAGACTTTTAGGTGTCCACAAACCCCAGTTTGGAATACTTGCTCTATAATCATTGACACTAATGGGAAATTTTAACAGGATTTTAAAAAACCAATTTAATGTGAGTCAGTTGGAAAGCATGTTGCAGAGTAATGTACACAATATAACCTCACTGCTGTAAAAACAAAAACATAATGTGCCATGTGTTTGTACGAGGAAAGAAAAGATGTGGAGAGATACACACCAGCTGGTCACCTGGTTGGACAGGCAGAAGTGGGAGAGGACAGTTTACATTTTCTTATTATAGTTCAATATTGTTTAATGTTTTACAGTAAGTATATACTTTTGTAGTTATTATGGACTGAATTGTGTCCCCCCCCCCAAATTCATATGTTGAGGTCTTAACCCCCAATGTGATCCTATTTGGAGATAGTATCTTTAGGGACATAATTAATGTTAAATGAGGTCATAAGGGTGGAGCCCTAATCCAACAGGATTGTTGTCTTTAGAAGAAGAGGAAGAAACCCCAGAGATAGCTCTCTATTTCCACTTGCACAGAGAAGGGGTCATGTGAGGATATAAAAAGACCACCATCGGGCCTCCCTGGTGGTGCAGTTGTTGAGAGTCCACCTGCCGATGCAGGGGACGCGGGTTCGTGCCCCGGTCTAAGAAGATCCCACATGCCGCGGAGCGGATGGGCCCGTGAGCCATGGCCACTGAGCCTGCACGTTCAGAGCCTGTGCTCCGCAACGGGAGAGGCCACAACAGTGAGAGGCCCGCGTACCACAAAAACAACAACAACAACAAAAAAAACGACCACCATCTACCAGCCAGGAAGAAATGTCTCTCTGGACACCAGCCCTGCCAGCACCTTGATCTTGGATTCCAGCCTCCAGAACTGTGAGAAAATAAATACGTATTGCTTAAGACACCCAAACTGTGGTATTTTGTCATGGAAGCCTAAGCAGACTACAATAGTTTAGGGGGGAAAAAAACCATAATTTTTCAAATAGTCAATTTGAAATCCAAACTCAGAGCATTGATTGGCAATAAAAACAGTTATGCTCTGTGGTCAGGATAGCTTTGGTATCATAAGAGAAAGCTCCCAGAAGGCTAGTCTCAGTCATTGCCCCTCTATATCCCAACCCCATACCCCATGTCAAACTCAGAATCTTACAAAGCTGTCTGGTACTCCAAAAACTGGGTTTCCCAGCAGGATTCTGACTGGTACCATAGTCTCCCTTATCTGTGGTTTTGCTTTCCACAGTTCCAGGAACCCACAGTCAACTGCAGTCTGAAAATATCAAATGGAAAATTCCAGAAATAAATAATTCATAAATATTAAATTGTGTGCCATCCTGATGAATTCTCGTGCCATCTCACTCTGTCCCACCCAGGACGTGAATCACCCTTTTGTCCAGCATATTTATGCTATTTATACCACCCACCCATTGGTTGCTTAGTAGCCTCTAGGATAGTAGCCTAATGCTACGTCACAGTGCCTACGTCACTCACCTCACTTCATCTCATCACGTAGGCACTGTATCACCTTACATCATCACAAGAAGAAGAGTGAGTAGAGAGCAATAAAATATTTTAAGAGAGAGAGAAACCATCTTCACATAACTTTTATTACAGTGCATTGTTACAGTTGTTCTGTTACTAGTTATTGCTGTTAATCTCTCACTGTGCCTAATTTATAAATTACACTTTATCATAGGTATGTATGCTAGGAAAAAGCATAGTATATATAGGGTTCGGCACCAGCTGCAGTTTCAGGCATCCACTGGGGGTCTTAGAATGCATCCTCCCCACAGATAAGAGGGAACTACTGGATTTTCCAGCCCCATCTTCCCATCAGCAATTCATGAGCCTTACTGACTGCATCATAGTTTTTTTCAAAAACAGCCTGTTTTTCTCAGCAAAAAAGAATAGTGTAAAAACTATTCCCAGCAAAGAGGATAGTGTGGGGAAAAAAGAGATTTGCCAAAGAATTTCAAAAAGCCATGAATCTATTGTGTGGCATCATTTAATCTTTGGGTGGTCTCTCCCTCCCCACCCAACTTCTGCCTTCCTGGCCCTAAGTACTCTTGACTTAAGATATCTTGAAGATCACCAGAAACAGAGTCCTGTAGATCACGCATGAAGCCTTATCTTTCCTGGTTATGCTTTTATTTCAGAGGTCACCCATCCAGGGCGCTCCAGGAGGCTTACGGCATTAATGAATCCCTTACTGAATTTACAGTAGCAGCTTTCAGCCCACACATTAGTGCCACTTAGACAGAGATCAAATTTCTTCTTTAAGCGAAAACTTCAATAGCTCACAGATCAGCCAGCTGAACTCTCTCTCTCCAACTTCCAGTTTGAATAGCGGGGGGTCTCACCAAGCAGAAAGTAAAAACCAAATTCCAACACAATACTTCTCACATTTTAAAAACTTCCCACAGCTCGTTTGCAAAATAATACCTGTTAGCTTTATGAAGAAATGGGAGGTCTTTGCTCTAGGTTAAATACAGAATGCTTCTTAGCACGGTCACAAAAGTGTTTGATCAGTTATTTATAATTAAATAATCATTTACTAGCTGAGAGACCCAAAGAATCCATTTCTCTGAACATCAGTTTCTTAATTTTAAAAAGGGAATAAAAGTACATGGTCTGCCTACTGCCCAGGACTGTTGTAAAGATCAAATAAGATAATAATATATGGGAAAGTACTGTTGGTGCTGGAGGCTGTGTTTGAAACTCAGATGAACTATTTTGTTGGGCAAACTTAAGGCCACGTAAGTGACAGTTTTAATAAATTGGGGGAATTATGTCAAGTTAATAATGGCTGAACATGAACTCAAAACACCTCAGTTTCTAAAAAGCACTAGGATTCCTTAAGATCAGATCTGCATAGATCTGATAAATAAAGGTGAGTGGACACAATTATGTCAGTGGAGGAATGAACCCCTCAGCTTCCTTTTCCAGAAAGAGAGGGGCAGAAAAGGCCCCTAAGAATATAACTGGGCCCTTGTTAATGGTAATTCCAAAGCTTCCTGGGTCCTTGTGAAGCTCAGGGGTAGTCACACTTTGTATCCCCATCAGGCTGGACGGGGCATGATTTGAAAGCAAGTTGAGAGAGGTAGGCAGGGGCGCCATCACGAGAGAGATGCTTTATAATCATATGAGTTTTGACTCTACTCTTATTGAGAATTCACACTGGTCCTCGGGAGTAGGGGGGGATGTGTGTGTGTTTGGATGTGTATGTGCTGTTTGGAGGCGGGGAGGTCTAGCTAGACAATTCAACAATTCCTAGCTAGACAATTAGAAGAAGGGAAGAGTCCAGGCTACAGTTCACACTTGTGTAGAGACTTCCAGCAACAGCTCACCTGGGCGCCCAGGACCACCACAAACTTCACTGTGATGATCAAGACTCAGCCAACCCAACCGCACGCCTCTCTTCCCCAGACTGTACGAAAAACACTGCAGCAAAGAGCAACTGCGGACTGACCACTGTAGCAACACTCCGGGGCAATTTATCTCAACAAGTCAGACTTAGGAAATGACCCACGTGGAGAGGAGGGATCCATCCTGTGGGTATAAAGAGGTTTTTTCTGAAAGTTGGACACAGGGCACAACACAACAGAGGAAGAATGTACTCACAGAGATGCCTCCACCTGGGACAAAGGACTGATGTGAGGAGGTGGGGATGCCCACGAGAGACCAACAGCATGTGAAGCATTCGAACTCCCTGGGGGCTCTTCCCTAAAATGGGAATATTAATAATTAGCACATATTTTAAAATGTCTCCTTCTTACTTATCCTCAATCCTGCACTGAAGCTGATGCTCAGATAGCAACCTGAATGTTCAGGCTCTGCAAAATAAAGAGAGGGCAGGGACAGGATTCATGGGCTGCCCGTTTTTACCTTTCTGCTGCCATTGCAAGAACACAGCAGCATCCTAGTGAGGACACTGTGTCCTGCTGCTCAGACAGGAACCAGCACAACTGGGATCCGCAGAAGAACACAGGGTGACTGTGACCCCGGAGCAGTTCAGAGATGACCTAACCCTGTTTCCACCCCATCTTCTTTCCCCAAAACCCTTGCAAAAGATAATCCCTTAAGAGGGAGAGAAAACTGGAACTTTTGGTGGGCCAGAGGTAAATGATCTGTAATTTACAGTAATTATCGACCTGGTGTACACCTGGGTAGGTAGGTCTCTTCCTTTTCATCCAGATGGACACTTGTGTCAACCCTTACATTCTCCAGCCCTCACAACTGGATTCAATTCCATTCAGCCTGTATTGAGGGCTTATGTTAAACATGGTATTCAGATCTGAGGCTGCAAAGATAATGATGATAATAATAAATACCATCATATCATATTCATTCTACAGATGAGGACACCAACACTCAGAGAGGTGACCTCAGCTGCTGCAACGGAATGAATGGCAGAAGTGGAATTTAGAGAAGGGCTGGGTGACCCTACAGAGTTTATGTTCATGTCATCACTGCATAATGGTCCTACCCTTCAAGTCCCGTTCTCAGATTTACAGGATGCGTCACTACAGCAACTGTATGCACCCCAAGGCGTCAGCATCATCCCCAAAGTTATGTCTGTCCCATTGTCCCAGGCCCACCTTGCCCTGCCTCCTCTTCTCTGCCTTACATTCCAGTCCTCATTGAGAGCCAGGGAGCTGACCCCAACCCCAGACTGAGCCACCCTGCTTGATTCTTGCCAGCTTCCTGCCAAGAGCTCAGACTGCTGCACCCCAGAACTCAGGTCCCTCTGCCCGCCATTGGAGCAGCACAGAAGTACTTACACGTGGGCTCCCTTCTCCGAGGCCCAGAGAATCCTAACCTATTAGATGAAGGTAGTATTATCTCCCGCTAAGGTTGGATGAGGTAATCTATATAAAATGCTCAGTGCAGGCTTGATTCCTGGGGCTCCCATCTGCCCGAGTCTCTCAAGATCGTGCTTGGCCGAGAAGATTAGACCACCCTCCCCGCATAGCATTAAGGCAGCTACACTTGAATTTGGACATTCCTGGGATGCTATGTACTGCCAGGCCCAGGGCCTACCTCTGAAACCCAGCCAGTTTTCCCCAGCCTGCCTCCTATCAGCCAACGGGGCAGGGCTCCGCTTTCCCCCTCGGGAGCCTTGGCTGAGGTCCCAGCATGCCCACTCCTGTTGCTTTTCAACAGAATTTTCTAGAGTGATGGAACTGTTCTGTATCTGTGCTGTCCGAAATGGAAGCCAGGAGTCCCAAGGAGCTATTGAGAATTTGAAAGACGGTTAGTATGGCTAAGGAACTGAAATTTTAATTATTTTAAATTAATTTTAATGTAAATCACCACATGTGGCTGAGGCTAGCGGCTAGCATCTTGGATGGCACAGGTGCAATGCATGCTCACCCAGGTGTGTTCCTTGTCTCTCTGCTCCCAGCCATTACTTCACCCCACAGTGAGGTTGTAGCAACTTGCAGTGAAGTCTAGACCCACCAGTAACTCACCAGACACTCACTGGTTCCTATAGATAAGCCTGTGATTACATCTAGTGTATTCACCTCTGCCTGGAGAAATCTACCTCCCAGGTAACAATGCTTTTAAGGGTCATTGGAAGGTGAGGAGGAAACAGATAAGCAACCCAGCAGTGGGGCTGCAGCAGCCAGAGCTGAGAAGGGGTGTATATAATTACATATCCCAGAGCTGGAGAGGATTAGAAGTGCTACAGAAGTGAATGTCAGGCAACATGATATTCCATTGGTGCGAAAGGAGCATTTCTATAGAGTTAGCCAACATTCTCTAAATCAAAAGTATCTGCTGCCGAAAAAAAAAATGAGGGTGAAGTGAATCATAAACTAGAGTAAAATGGGATAGGAGAGATCGTGCAGGGTGCTCAAGCCAGCAGACCATACCTGCAAACCTGAGTGCCCACACACTACTCTAAAGACTAGATCCTTCATCACAGGGACATGTGATTTAAATGGAAAACAGACATTGAAAAAAGCAGAATAGAGCTTCCGGGAAGACGGCGGAAGAGTAAGACGCGGAGATCACCTTCCTCCCCACAGATACACCAGAAATACATCTACACTTGGAACAACTCCTACAGAACACCTACTGAACGCTGGCAGAAGACCTCAGACCTCCCAAAAGGCAAGAAAACCCACCCCCACGTACCTGGGTAGGGCAAAAGAAAAAAGAATAAACAGAGACAAAAGAATAGGGACGGGACCTGCACCAGCGGGAGGGAGCTGTGAAGGAGGAAAGGTCTCCACACACTAGAAGCCCCTTCGCTGGCGGAGACTGCGGGTGGCGGAGGGGGAAAGCTTCGGAGCCGCGGAGGAGAGCACAGCAACAGGGGTGCAGAGGGCAAAGCGGGGAGAGATTCCCGCACAGAGGACCAGGGCCGACCGGCACTCACCTGCTCGAGAGGCTTGTCTGCTCACCCGCCGGGGCGGGCGGGGCTGGGAGATGAGGCTCGGGCTTCGGTCGGAGCGCAGGGAGAGGACTGGGTTTGGCGGCGTGAACACAGCCTGCAGGGCGTTAGTGCACCGCGGCTAGCCGGGAGGGAGTCCGAGGAAAAGCCTGGACCTGCTGAAGAGGCAAGAGACTTTTTCTTCCCTCTTTGTTTCCTGGTGCGCGAGGAGAGGGGATTAAGAGCGCTGCTTGAAGGAGCTCCAGAAACAGGCGCGAGCCGCGGCTAAAAGCGCGGAGGGACCCCCAGAGACGGGCACGAGCCGCAGCTAAAAGCACGGACGCCAGAGACGGGCATGAGACGCTAAGGCCGCTGCTGCTGCCGCCACCAAGGGGCCTGTGTGCGAGCACAGGTCACTATCCACATCCCCTTCCGGGGAGCCTGTGCAGGCCGCCACTGCCAGGGTCCCGGGATCCAGGGACAACTCCCCCGGAAGAATGCACGGCGCGCCTCAGGCTGGTGCAACGTCACGGCGGCCTCTGCCGCCGCAGGCCCGACCCGCATCCGTACCCCTCCCTCCCCCCGGCCTGAGTGAGCCAGAGCCCCTGAATCAGCGGCTCCTTTAACCCCGTCCTGTCTGAGGAAAAAACAGACGCCCTCCGGCGACCTACACGCAGAGGCGGGGCCAAATCCAAAGCTGAGCCCCTGGGAGCTGTGAGAACAAAGAAGAGAAAGGGAAATCTCTCCCAGCAGCCTCAGAAGCAGCGGATTAAAGCTCCACAATCAACTTGATGTACCTGCATCTGTGGAATACGTGAATAGACAACGAATCATCCCAAATTGAGGAGGTGGACTTTGAGAGCAAGATTTATGATTTTTTTTCCCTTTTCCTCTTTTTGTGAGTGTGTATGTGTATGCTTCTGTGTGAGATTTTGTCTGTATAGCTTTGCTTCCACCATTTGTCCTAGGGTTCTATCCGTCCGGGTTTTTTTTGTTTGTTTTTTTTCTTAATAATTATTTTTTTATTTTAATAACTTTATTATATTTTATCTTACTTTATTTTACTTTCTCTTCTTTCTTTTTTTCCTTCCTTCCCTCTGTCCTTCCTTCCTTCCTCCCTCCCTCCCTCCCTCCTTTCTTTCTTTCTTTCTTTCTTTCTTCTTCTACTAATTCTTTCTTTCTACTTTTTCTGCCTTTTATTCTGAGCCGTGTGGATGAAAGGTTCTTGGTGCTGCAGTCAGGAGTCAGTGCTGTGCCTCTGAGGTGGGAGAGCCAACTTCAGGACACTGGTCCACAAGAGACCTCCCAGCTCCACATAATATCAAATGGCGAAAATCTCCCAGAGATCTCCATCTCAACACCAGCACCCAGCTTCACTCAACGACCAGCAAGCTACAGTGCTGGACATCCTATGCCAAAAAACTAGCAAGACAGGAACACAACCCCACACATTAGCAGAGAGGCTGCCTAAAATCATAATAAGTCCACAGACACCCCAAAACACACCACCAGACATGGACCTGCCCACCAGAAAGACAAGATCCAGCCTCATCCACCAGAACACAGGCACTAGTCCCCTCCACCAGGAAGCCTACACAACCCACTGAACCAACCTTAGCCACTGGGGACAGACACCAAAAACAACGGGAACTACGAACCTGCAGCCTGCAAAAAGGAGACCCCAAACACAGTAAGATAAGCAAAATGAGAAGACAGAAAAACACATAGCAGATGAAGGAGCAAGTTAAAAATCCACCAGACCTAACGAATGAAGAGGAAATAGGCAGTCTACCTGGAAAAGAATTCAGAGTAATGATAGTAAAGATGATCCAAAATCTTGGAAATAGAATGGACAAAATGCAAGAAACATTTAACAAGGACCTAGAAGAACTAAAGATGAAACAAACAACGATGAACAACACAATAAATGAAATTTAAAATACTCTAGATGGGATCAATAGCAGAATAACTGAGGCAGAAGAACGGATAAGTGAGCTGGAAGATAAAATAGTGGAAATAACTACTGCAGAGCAGAATAAAGAAAAAAGAATGAAAAGAACTGAAGACAGTCTCAGAGACCTCTGGGACAACGCTAAATGCAACAACATTCGAATTATAGGGGTTCCAGAAGAAGAAGAGAAAAAGAAAGGGACTGAGAAAATATTTGAAGAGATTATAGTTGAAAACTTCCCTAATATGGGAAAGGAAATAGTTAACCAAGTCCAGGAAGCACAGAGAGTCCCATACAGGATAAATCCAAGGAGAAATATGCCAAGACACATATTAATCAAACTGTCAAAAATTAAATACAAAGAAAGCATATTAAAAGCAGCAAGGGAAAAACAACAAATAACACACAAGGGAATCCCCATAAGGTTAACAGCTGATCTTTCAGAGAAACTGCAAGCCAGAAGGGACTGACAGGACGTATTTAAAGTGATAAGGGAGAAGAATCTGCAACCAAGATTACTCTACCCAGCAAGGATCTCATTCAGATTCGATGGAGAAATTAAAACCTTTACAGACAAGCAAAAGCTGAGAGAGTTCAGCACCACCAAACCAGCTGTACAACAACTGCTAAAGGAACTTCTCTAGGCAAGAAACACAAGAGAAGGAAAAGACCTACAACAACGAACCCAAAACAATTAAGAAAATGGGAATAGGAACATACATATCAATAATTACCTTAAATGTAAATGGACTAAATGCTCCCACCAAAAGACACAGATTGGCTGAATGGATACAAAACAAGACCCATATATTTACTGTCTACAAGAGACCCACTTCAGACCTAGAGACACATACAGACTGAAAGTAAGGGGTGGAAAAAGATATTTCATGCAACTGGAAACCAAAAGAAAGCTGGAGTAGCAATTCTCATATCAGACAAAATAGACTTTAAAATAAAGACTATTAGAAGAGACAAAGAAGGACACTACATAATGATCAAGGGATTGATCCAAGAAGAAGGAAGAAGATATAACAATTGTAAATATTTATGCACCCAACATAGGAGCACCACAATACATAAGGCAAATACTAACAGCCATAAAAGGGGAAATCGACAGTAACACAATCATAGTAGGGGACTTTAACACCCCACTTTCACCAATGGACAGATCATCCAAAATGAAAATAAATAAGGAAACACAAGCTTCAAATGATACATTAAACAAGATGGACTTAATTGATATTTATAGGACATTCCATCCAAAAACAACAGAATACACATTTTTCTCAAGTGCTCATGGAACATTCTCCAGGATAGATCATATCTTGGGTCACAAATCAAGCCTTGGTAAACTTCAGAAAATTGAAATCGTATCAAGTATCTTTTCCAACCACAACACTAGGAGACTAGATATCAATTACAGGAAAAGATCTGTAAAAAATACAAACACATGGAGGCTAAACAATACACTACTTAATAACGAAGTGATCACTGAAGAATTCAAAGAGGAAATAAAAAAATTCCTAGAAACAAATGACAATGGAGACACAACGACCCAAAATCTATGGGATGCAGCAAAAGCAGTTCTAAGAGGGAAGTTTATAGCAATACAATCCTACCTTAAGAAACAGGAAACATCTCGAATAAACAACCTAACCTTGCACCTAAAGCAATTAGAGAAAGAAGAGCAAAACAACCCCAAAGTTAGCAAAGGAAAGAAATCATAAAAATCAGATCAGAAATAAATGAAAAAGAAATGAAGGAAATGATAGCAAAGATCAATAAAACTAAAAGCTGGTTCTTTGAGAAGATAAACAAAATTGATAAACCATTAGCCAGACTCATCAAGAAAAACAGGGAGAAGACTCAAATCAGTACAATTAGAAATGGAAAAGAAGTAACAACTGACACTGCAGAAATACAAAAGATCATGAGAGATTACTACAAGCTACTCTATGCCAATAAAATGGACAACCTGGAAGAAATGGACAAATTCTTAGAAATGCACAACCTGCCAAGACTGAATCAGGAAGAAATAGAAAATATGAACAGACCAATCACAAGCACTGAAATTGAAACTGTGATTAAAAATCTTCCAACAAACAAAAGCCCAGGACCAGATGGTTTCACAGGCGAATTCTATCAAACATCTAGAGAAGAACTAACACCTATCCTTCTCAAACTCTTCCAAAATACAGCAGAGGGAGGAACACTCCCAAACTCATTCTACCAGGCCACCATCACCTTGATACCAAAACCAGACAAGGATGTCACAAAGAAAGAAAACTTCAGGCCAATATCACTGATGAACATAGATGCAAAATTCCTCAACAAAATACTAGCAAACAGAATCCAACAGCACATTAAAAGGATCAGACACCATGATCAAGTGGGGTTTATTCCAGGAATGCAAGGATTCTTCAATATATGCAAAACAATCAATGTGATAAACCATATTAACAAATTGAAGGAGAAAAACCTTATGATCATCTCCATAGATGCAGAGAAATCTTTCAACAAAATTCAACACCCATTTATGATTAAAAACCCTGCAGAAAGTAGACATAGAGGGAACTTTCCTCAACATAATAAAGGCCATATATGACAAACCCACAGCCAACATCGTCCTCAATGGTGAAAAACTGAAAGCATTTCCACTAAGATCAGGAACAAGACAAGGTTGCCCACTCTCACCATGCTTATTCAACATAGTTTTGGAAGTTTTAGCCACAGCAATCAGAGAAGAAAAGGAAATAAAAGGAATCCAAATCAGAAAAGAAGAAGTAAAGCTGTCACTGTTTGCAGATGACATGATACTATACATAGAGAATCCTAAAGATGCTACCAGAAAACTACTAGAGCTAATCAATGAATTTGGTAAAGTAGCAGGATACAAAATTAATGGACAGAAATCTCTGGCATTCCTATACACTAATGATGAAAAGTCTGAAAGTGAAATCAAGAAAACACTCCCATTTACCATTACAACAAAAAGAATAAAATATCTAGGAATAAACCTGTCTAAGGAGACAAAAGACCTGTATGCAGAAAATTATAAGACACTGATGAAAGAAATTAAAGATGATACAAATAGATGGAGAGATATACCTTGTTCTTGGATTGGACGAATCAACCTTGTGAGAATGACTCTACTGCCCAAAGCAATCTACAGATTCAGTGCAATCCCTATCAAACTATCACTGGTATTTTTCACAGAACTAGAACAAAAAATTTCACAATTTGTATGGAAACACAAAAGACCCCGAATAGCCAAAGCAATCTTGAGAATGAAAAACGGAGCTGGAGGAATCAGGCTCCCTGACTTCAGACTATACTACAAAGCTACAGTAATCAAGACAGTATGGTACTGGCACAAAAACAGAAATATAGATCAATGGAACAGGATAGAAAGCCCAGAGATAAACCCACGCACATATGATCACCTTATCTTTGATAAAGGAGGCAGGAATGTACAGTGGAGAAAGGACAGCCTCTTCAATAAGTGGTGCTGGGAAAACTGGACAGGTACATGTAAAAGTATGAGATTAGATCATTCTCTAACACCATACACAATAATAAGCTCAAAATGGATTAAAGACCTAAATGTAAGGCCAGAAACTATCAAACTCTTAGAGGAAAACATAGGCAGAACACTCTATGACATAAATCACAGCAAGATCCTTTCTGACCCACCTCCTAGAGAAATGGAAATAAAAACAAAAATAAACAAATGGGACCTAATGAAACTTCAAAGCTTTTGCACAGCAAAGGAAACCATAAACAAGACCAAAAGACCACCCTCAGAATGGGAGAAAATATTTGCAAATGAAGCAACTGACAAAGGATTAATCTCCAAAATTTATAAGCAGCTCATGCAGCTCTATAACAAAAACACAAACAACCCAATCCAAAAATGGGCAGAAGACCTAAATAGACAATTCTCCAAAGAAGATATACAGACTGCCAACAAACACATGAAAGAATGCTCAACGTCATTAATCGTTAGAGAAATGCAAATCAAAACTACAATGAGATATCATCTCACACCAGTCAGAATGGCCATCATCAAAAAATCTAGAAACAATAAATGCTGGATAGGGTGTGGAGAAAAGGGAACCCTCTTGCACTGTTTGTGGGAATGTACATTGATACAGCCACTGTGGAGAACAGTATGGAGTGTCCTTAAAAAACTACAAATAGAACTACCATAAGACCCAGCAATCCCACTACTGGGCATATACCCTGAGAAAACCATAATTCAAAAAGAGTCATGTACCAAAATGTTCATTGCAGCTCTATTTACAATAGCCCAGAGATGGAAAGAACCTAAGTGTCCATCATCAGATGAATGGGTAAAGAAGATGTGGCACATATATACAATGGAATATTACTCAGCCATAAAAAGAAACGAAATTGAGCTATTTGTAATGAGGTGGATAGACCTAGAGTCTGTCATACAGAGTGAAATAAGACAGAAAGAGAAAGACAAATACCGTATGCTAACACATATATATGGAATTTAAGGGAAAAAATGTCATGAAGAACCTAGGGGTAAGACAGGAATAAAGACACAGACCTACTAGAGAATGGATATGGGGAGGGGGAAGGGTAAGCTGTGACAAAGCGAGAGAGAGGCATGGACATATATACACTACCAAACGTAAGGTAGATAGCTAGTGGGAAGCAGCCGCATGGCACAGGGATATTGGCTCGGTGCTTTGTGACAGCCTGGAGGGGTGGGATAGGGAGGGTGGGAGGGAGGGAGACGCAAGAGGGAAGAGATATGGGAACATATGTATATGTATAACTGATTCACTTAGTTATAAAGCAGAAACTAACATACCATTGTAAAGCAATTATACCCCAATAAAGATGTTAAAAAAAAAAAGTTTTAATGATTTCTGAAGATTCTGAAAATCTGAGTTTTTCCTGGTTGCCCCATCTCTCTTGCTGACTCCACAAAGTAGAAGACCATGGATGACTCTCAATACCTGGCTGACTGTTTATTTATTTATTTATTAACAGTTGATGGGGCTCTTTATTTATTTGTTTATTTATTTATTTTTGGCTGTGTTGGGTCTTCGTTGCTGTGCGTGGGGTTTCTCTAGTTGCAGCGAGTGGGGGCCACTCTTCGTTGCAGTGCGTGGGCTTCTCATTGCAGTGGCTTCTCTTGTTGCAGAGCACGGGTTCTAGGCGCGCGGGCTGCAGTAGTTGTGGCTCCCGGGCTCTAGAGCGCAGGCTCAGTAGTTGTGGCACACGGGACTTAGTTGCTCCGCAGCATGTGGGATCTTCCTGGACCAGGGCTCAAACTGTCTGACTATTTTAAATGCCAGCTAATTATAGGGCACTCATTAGAAATCATCTCATAGAAAACAAACGTATAGTTACTAAAGGGGAAGTAGGGGAGGGAATAAATTGGGAGTATGGAATTAACAGATGCACACTACCATATATAAAATAGATAAACAACAAGGATTTACTGTATAGCACAGGGAACTATATTCAATATCTTGTAATAAGCTATAATGGAAAAGAATTTTTAAAAAGAATATAGATATATACATGTATAACTGAATCACTTTGCCATACACCTGAAACTAACACAATATTGTAAATCAACTATACTTAAGTTAAAAAAAGAAATCATTTCAAGTATAACATCTCTTTATTGATCTGAAAAAAAAATTGATATTGGCTGTCTATAAAAATAATTTGCATTTCATTACTAGGAGGAGTCATTAGTGCTGGGAAACCATGGGAAGCAAACCCAACCCATGAAGACCCTTGGTTTCAAAAGACAAACTAACCACTATGAATTAATCTAATTATTCAACCTCTTCCCATCAGAATAACCCAAAACGACTGGACTTAGGTGTTGAAGTAGCTCATCCACATCAGCCTTCAAGAGGTATCCAATGGTTGAAGTTCCATGTTTTCCAGGTCATGTCAGTTTTGCATTCTTCTCCATAATATATGCATTTGTTTGCATATCAAAATGTTTTTAGGTATTTGTCAATTAAGTTACCTACTTTTTTTCAACAAAGTTTACTAGTGGCATCTACTCTCTGGTTTGATGCACCACATGCATCTTGCAACTTCTCACACATTTAACCCACCACCAAACACCCAAGGGTCTTACAGATCAGAGAAACCGGTATAATGATGCCCCGACACTATGGGTTCGGCTGGCTGCTCCTCAGGCACCTGTTCTGGATACTTTACAACATTAACTCATTTAATCATCACAACCACCTGTGAATTAGGTACTAGCCATAGTCTCATTTTACCCCTGAGAAAACCAAATCACAAGAGGTTAAATGACTTGCCCAAGTTCACATAAAGTGTGCAGAGTAGAATTAGGATTTGAACGCAACATTCAGCTCTGGACCGCTAGGCTAGCCTGCCTCTCAAGTCCATTGGTTCATGACAGAGAACCAACCTGCCAACTGTGGACTATAATAAAAGAGTGTGTTAGAAACAGACAGGAATGTAAACAGGCACAGACTTTGGAAGCAACTTGTCAGTATCTGTCAAAATTTTAAACGCTCACCCCCTGTAACCTGGCAATTCCATTTTTAGGCATCCATCCTAAAGATTTGCAGATATGGACAACAAGACACAGGATATGTGTCTTGCAGAGCTGCTCTTGCAGAGCTGCTTTTAAAAGGGGGAAATTGGAAAGAGTATAAATGTCCATCTATCCGGAATTTCTTAAATTAACTCTGGCACATCCATACAATAAATTACCATCAGGTTGTTATAAAGAACAAGGTCAGTTTTTACATGTGGCATAGGAAATCCTCTAAGGTACGGGGTTAAGTAAAAAAGGCAAACCGTGGAATTGCTATGTACAGGATGAGGCAGGGATTTAAGCATTTAGGTCGAAAACAACATAAAACAAAACTGTATTTTTGTACATGAAACCAGGCTCCATGGCAAATAGTAGTAGGGATTTCTGTATTTAACGATGGTTAGTGATACTTCCGAGAGGCTCCTAAGAGGCAACGTAGTAAAGGTTACAATTAGTCACAGGCACGCCGGGAGGGTAGGAAAATGTCCTGCTTTATCCAAGATGCTAGAGAAACCAGAAGAACATCCTGCAGGATAACAGGGGCAAATCAAGAAGGACTTTGGGGGGATGTTGCAGGGAATATGGAATAATGATAATCCCCACCCCACCTCCTGACTGTTCAAAGGTTGTCTGCATCCCACAGACAGATGTTCCAATGGTTGCTAAAGTCACCCAGCTACTTAGGAACTGAGGTGGCAAGAGACAGCCGATGTCCTGTAAGTCCAAGGCTGCTCCACTTTCAATGCAGTCAACTCTGGATTGTTGATTCTTAAGTTGCATTCCACGTGTTTTCAAAGACTGTCTTAATCTCCGGCACAAATTATACAAACAAACTAGAACCCAGGTTATCGGACTCCAGAGGCCCCCGAGACATGTTCAAGGAGAGCAGAAATGTCCTTCTCAATAAGAAGCTTTGATTTTGCGTGCTCAACCTGCGTGTGGGCTTTTAATTTTCAATTCTTGGTATTTTTCTCCATTCTGTTTCATTGCAGCCATCCACCAATAAATACTTTTTTAAATTCTGCCCACTCTTCTGGGCCATCGCATCTCTTCTGGTACATTCTGTCATTTGGTCACTCTGCTGCACTTTGTAGACCTTGTTTTTTTCCGCCTGAAACTTGAAAGGCCCAATTACATTAGCCCAGAGTCTGGTCAGATTACTGCAGGGATGCTGCCCTCTGCCGGCCATCGCCAGGCATGACCCTTTAAGAGGGACACCTGACTCTAGAATTCAGGCAAATAACAACAGCTATTATGTTCTGCCTCCTTTACATGGATTATGCCATTGAAGTCTCACAACAGCCCCATGACATTAGAAATTATTATCTACATTTTCAGAGGAGAAATCTCAATCCCCAAGGAGTTAGGTAACTTGCCTGAGATCACACAGCTAACAAGCAGCAGAAACAGTATTTGAACCCAGGGGTATCTACCCTGCTAGCCATTATTTTATACTGCCTCCCAGAAAGGAAAACAGCTAACAATTTTTGAGCAACTGAAAGGTCAGTTAATTAACTTTAAAAAACTCATTTTCTTACCTGTGGCCACATGACCAGTAAGGCAGATCTTTTGGGGTCCAAAGCATTGGCTTTGTCTCTGTGTCACTCGTGCAGATGCACTGGCCCTAGGAGGTCACTGGCAAAGGGCACAGTGGACTGACAGCCTCCAGCTGCTGTGCTTTCAGCGTGTGCACCGAGGCCACACTCTTCCCGGGTTCACCCCACCAGTGACTGAGCACCAGGCATGGACCAGATCCCGCCATTTCTGCCCAGTGCAGGACTCCTCTAAGGCCACCTCTGCTGGACACTTCCTCTCAGCCTGCACCGCAGTCTGAGGCTCTTTCCTACCCAGTCCCCCTTCCTGCCTTCATGTCACAGGTGTCAGACCCGCATTGTGGTCTGAGGGTCCCCCACCCACCCTAGCTCCCTGCTCCTTTATCCCTCACAGCTGTTACCCCCAGTAAATTCCTTGTACGTCTCATGTTCGTTTCTCAGAGGACCCAAACTGACCCCCTTTTCAGCTCGAGTCATCCAAGGGCACGTTTCTCCTTCAGTGGAACCACCAGTACTTATTATTGTTAATTCCTGTATACCCTGAAAGAACAAAGTATCAAGAAAAGAAAACATCAACATTCCACGCAAATGCTGGATCTCTCCATGTGTACGCTAGGAGCTAGTGACGGGCCCATGGAGCACCCCAGGCCCAGATCAATCACACACACTTGGGGGTGGCGACTGTCTGTGGAGGTGCCAGGCTCTAGGGTTCTTGCCCCATCACCCACCATCCCACATGAGGTGGTCCTGGCAGAACTACGAAGAGAGCACTGTTTGTTTTCGCAGTCTGCCTACCTGCCAAGAGCCACATTCCTTACGTGCGTCCCTCCTGATCACGTCTCCGAACGTGGAATCCCAAGTGGATTTGTCCACCTGGCACAAGAATTTATCCTCCACGATGTTCTCACCTCCCTTCCCATAAGTAGATCTTACACCTTCCATTTAACTACCCATGTAACATGGATCAGGTGCCCCGGTGGTCAGGCATCAGTTTGGCAATTTGGCCACTTCTCCCAGGTGAATCCAACACTAATCTTACCCTCACGTTGGTCGCATCAAGCGGAGGAGGTTAGTCGTGAACATCAATGACTATCCAGCAGGATAAACAGCCATGAGAAACAGCAGTGTAGTGGGGGGTAAGTCTGGGATTTGTAATCAGAAGGCCTGGACCAGCGTCCTGCATCTGCATCTTAGGCAAGTTCCCCATCCTCACCCAGCCTCGTTCCCAATTTTTCTATAAGTAGAGACCCAGAGAACAGTACGTCCTTACCACGGGCCACATGCTCTGGTAGATAAGAAGGCTTTGAAGTCAGGCAGACCTGCATTTGACTCCTGGCTGGATAAACCTGAGCAAGGGATCTGGTGTCTCTGCACCTCAGTTCCTCCATCTGTATAATGGGTACTAACACACATCTCGCAGTGCTGCTGTGACCATTAAGAGTGGTATGTAGGGCTTCCCTGGTGGCGCAGTGGTTGAGAGTCCGCCTGCCGATGCAGGGGATGCGGGTTCGTGCCCCGGTCCGGGAGGATCCCACATGCCGCGGAGCGGCTGGGCCCGTGAGCCATGGCCGCTGAGCCTGCGCGTCGGGAGCCTGTGCTCCGCAACGGGAGGGGCCACAGCAGTGAGAGGCCCGCGTACCACAAAAAAAAAAAAAAAAGAATGGTATGTATGTAAAAAATCTGGTATAGTAAATATGAGATACATGGCTGCTATTCACCAAAATCTTTTGGTTAGAAGAAGAAAAAATCATAAGGTATAACTCACCCGACAGAGGTTGTCTGTTACTGTTACTATAAATGCCGCAGAAGGAATGGAATTAAGGGGTCTGGAATCCAAGGAGAGGGGGACTTAGCTGAACCAGGGAGAGAAGAGTCAGGCTGTGGACAGGCAGAGGTGGAGGGGACAGCAGCCCGGGTGTGGGGACCAGCAAAGGCAAGAAAGCACAGGGTCTGCTGGGGAAGCTGGCTGGAGCCCATTCCCTAGGGGCCCTGTTGGGTGAGGACAAAAGAGTCAGAGAAAGGAAGCCAGGACAATGCCTTCATGAGAGGAAAGTGTGGCTTGAGAGCTCATGAGAGGAAAGGAGGCCTCAGAGATCTCAGGCCCCTGGCGGCTTCCGAGGAGTTTATAATCCCACGGGGAAACGACACATGCTGTGGGCACAGTTAAGTAACATCCAAGACACTGTGGGAAGGAGGGGAGAATGGTAGCGTGGATACAGGAGCTCCAGAGTCACTTGCCCGGGGACAGGGGAATGAAGAGAAGATTCTATCAGACAAGAGGGAGAAGGCAGGTGTCCCAGGCCCAGATAGCCAGAGGCCAGGAAGCAGCAGAGTCACAACCAGGCTGCTCTTTCTACTTAACATCACACTCGCCAGAACTTCCCATCCACTAGCCTGACCGTCCTGGGGCTGAGGTGGGACTAAAGGACGGCCACCCCTCAGCCTGCTCCACCACCACTTCCCCACCAGCCCGGGTGCAGCTGTGCTGTCGGGATGGGCTTTAAAGGTAGCACGTGCCCTGCCGTGGGTGTTCCGACCGAGAGCCATAGCAAAGGGCAGTTTCATGCTGAGCCCACAGCGTGCATTCATGTTTTGCAAGTCCCTGCACAAGCCCACACTCCTGACTATGCCACAGGCAGATAAATGCGCATAACCGCCTCACTCCCTCTGGGGCTGGCTCTTGCTGGAGCAAGCCTTGCACCTGGGAGGTACTCACATGTGGGATAAATGAAGAAATAAATGAAAAGGTATCCCTACGTCCAGTTGGGCGGGAGGTGAACTTCAACCACCTTATCATGACCAAGTGTTGAGGAAATTCTACTGAAATTTACAAAACGTGTGGTGTGAGGGAATCTCTTGTGAAAGTGGGGGGCGGGGGGGGGTGTTTAGCCTCCTGGAGGTAACAAGAGAGAAAACAGAGACAGCACATCTGGACGCAAACCACAAGAGCTTATGTCCTCAAAACTGGTGAAAATCTTGATAACAGCTGCCTGTTTTCACCAGTTGTGGAGATGGCTGGGACAGGGGCAAGGGAGTGGCCGAATAAACTGCAAGCTCAGAGAGACAAGGGGGCCCAGGCTACTGCCCACTGGCCTCTTAGTTCCCTGCAGCCTGACCTAGAAAAACCAGTCCAAACGGTCCCAAAGAGCAGGCTCCCAAGACCCTGGGAGGAGAAGGAACCACCTGGCGGTTGGCAAATGGTCTCTTCCACAGGCTCAGCAGCTGAGCCCCACACCCTGGGGAAATGGCAGGTACCTGCAGGGATCCTTTCAGTCTAGTGAAGCAAGACAGCGGCAGCGATGTCAGGGAAATGCAGAGCCTGGCAACAAGGAAGGGCACCTCTTGGCAGCCACTCTACCTTTATCCACTCAGTGGGGTTCGAGGCACTAGAGACGGCATTGGGACCACACTTAGCAGAGGAGATGCTGAGCCCTACGTGTTCTGGCGGGGGCATTTTAATGCGGAAGGTTCTTCCCGAGACTTTGAAAGGACTGTGCTCTGATGGTCAGTTTACCAAGGAAAGATATGAGGCCCACAGTCAAGCCAGGGTGTGTTCTTGGTTACGTGACAATTGGAACAGATCCCACGGGCTCAATTCCTGTTTGCAGACTGGACCCCCGTCAGGTCTGGCTTTCCGTGTGTCCAAAGCATGAGGGTTAAATTGCATCTGTCAAGTTGGCTAGGCTTTGGTACAAACACTAGTTGTTGGTCAAACACTAGTCTAGATGTTGCTGTGAAGGTATTTTGTAGCTGTGATTAATATCTACAATCAATTGACTTTAAGAAGATTACCTTTGATAATGTGGGTGGGCCTCATCTCATCAACTGAAGGTTTAACAGCAAAAAAATGAGGTTTTTCTGGAAAAGGAAATTCTGTCTCAAGACCGTGATGTAGAAATGCTGCCTGAGTTTCCCAGCCCGCCAGGCTGGCCTACAGATTTTGGATTTGCCAACCTCCACAGTCACGTGAACAAATTCCTTAAAATAACCTTCTTAGTGTACACAGACATATACTGTATTCCATTGATTCTCCTTCTCTGGAGAACCTTGTCTGATACACAGGGTAGTTATTAACATTTCAGGTGTGAGGTGAACAGAGCAGTAGGTGTCAGATAAAGGGGTGAAGCCAAGAATACGATGCTCTCACACAAGTGTCCTGGGAGGTAGGTTGGGGCTGGAATTAGCCCCATTTTACAGATAAGGAAACTGACACTTGTCAGCGATGTGTCCCAAATCTCACATCTTATGGATGGTAGAGAAGAGATCTAGATCCTAGTCTTCCTTCTCCAAATGCCTTGTGCTCTTTCTACTACATCTCGGAACCACTTATAACCTATAACCAGTCTCTCTGTGCCACCCTCTCCATCCAGAGCACACCCTCAGGCCCCCATTCACAGTGGAGCACCTAGTCACAGACAGCCCTGCATCAGCTGAACTCCGGGCCGGCTCTAAGTATGATACTCCCTCACCCTCTCCATGCTAATGGCATGTCAGTTCTCCAGTACCCAAACACAAAGATACTCAGCCATCTTTTACTTCATCTTTTTCTTACTCCCCACATCTTATCACTTAAGTTTTAGAGGTTCAGCCTCAAAGATGTCTCACAAATCTGCCCTCTGTTTTGTATCTCCCCACCGAGACCACACATGCTCATGCCTTGGGTCCCTTCTCACCCATGGGCTGAGCACCGAAAACAGATTTTGAGAACAACTGAGCTCTTGTGGGATGGAAGAAACCAGTGGAAGAAAGACCAGGTGCTGATTTTTGTGACCAAAGTCTTGGACTCCTTGGACATTTTTAAATGCCTTTGCTCCAACAATTCTCCTTTTATTGTCAAACAACCAAAAATCACTTATCTACTGTGTTTCAGATGCTAGGTGGGCTTGCTAGAGCATTTCTAAATCGGGACCATATCTCACTCCCTGGGGAGAATTTGGGGAATTTCCAGGGGCATTTTTTGATCGCAGTGTTGCGGGTTTGGGGGGATTTGCTGCTGGAAATTAGCAGGTGAGGCATAGGGCAGTTCTGCACAATAAAAAATGATCCCCATCCCACGCAATTTTCAGATGTCCTGCTGGAAAGACATATAGACAAAAAGCTTGTTCATAATTTTCTGATTATAATTTTGTCTCACATATAAGTATCAAGGTAATTTTTGCACATTTTAAATATATATTCAATGTATATTGTACACAAGGAATGCAACAAGTCAAATGGAGATGGCATTGATGTGCTTGTTTGTGGGAAATCACTGATGTCAACACACTCAAGGAACAGCATGGGCTGCGTCACACCTGCACATTGGTCTGTGCTGCGGGTACGGAGTAGGCATGCAACCGCAGTGTTGTATATCTCTGTGGTCCGGCCCCAGCGTTGCATTCTGAAACATTACATGCCGTGTAATTACAGGTTACTTTCCTGTTTTTCTCCTTTGTAAAACAGTTATGCAGGCGGGAATGTAAAATGCTGCATCCGCTATGGAATACGGTGTGGAGGGTCCTCAGAACATTCAACACAGAATTACCAATGATCCAGCAATTCCACTTCCGGGTAGATACCCCAACTAAGTGAAAGTGGGGACTCAAATAGACATTTGTACATCAGTGTTTCTTGCAGCATGATTCATAATAGGCAAAAGGTGGAAGCAACCCAAGGGTGCATGGATGGATGAAAGGATAAACAACATATGGTATAGACATACAACGGAGTATCATACAGTCTTAAAAGGAAGGAAATGATGACACATGCTACAACATGGATGAATCTTGAAGACTTTATGCTAAGTGAAATAAGTCAGTCACAAAAGGACAAATACTGTATGATTCCACTTATATGAGGTCCCTAGAGGAGTGAAATTCACAGAGACAGAAAGTAGATGGTGGTTGCCAGGGGCTGGGGGCAGAGGGAAGAGGGAGTTGCTGTTTACTGGGTACAGAGTTTCGGTTTGGGGAGATGGAAAAAGTTCTGGAGCTGGATGTTGCCGATGGTTGCAGAACCATGTGAATGTACTTAGTGCCACCGAACGGTACACTTAAAAGTGGTTAAAATGGTAAATTTTATGTTACGTATGTTTTACTACAAGTTTTTTTAAAAGAGTTATGTGTTTTATTGGTTTTTATGCGTGTATCAGCAGGATAGTAAAGAGGGCATTTCAAAATATTTGTTTTTAAAAGGAAACATTACAGGGAGAACAAGCTGTCTAGAATTTTATGCCCTTAGCGCTTTACAGCATATTTTATTTTGTCGAGAACTTTCTGGCACCCTTGAAATGTGTGGAGACACCTAGGCATCACAAATGAAGGGCTGGGGATTGTTGGGACACAGAATGTAAGATCCCAGGGGACTCAGAAAATTTATACTTGAGCTTAGGAGAATTAGGGCTGAGAGAAAAGCTATTCAGAGTCCATTTAAGTTTGATGTGAGCTAGCATGTCTGGGACTGCAAGCATTTTATATTTATGGAGCTTCTCATGCTTCATGACACAAAAGCTCTCTACCTGTAGAGTCCATTAGCAGAGGTAGCTACGGCAGAGTGCAAGTCATGTCTGCCTTGGCCACGTGAGGACTGTCTGTGTGATTTAGGACAAATGTCTTAACTCTGAGTCCCATTTGCCACAATCTGTAAGACAGGAATAATATTTACCCACCTTATTATGAATACCTCCTATTTATTGGATACCTGCTAAGGGCCAGTTTCTTGGCAGACATTGCATCATTTCATCAGTTAATCTTCACAGCTGCCCTGTGAGTTAGGCATCATCCCTATCACATAACTTAGGAAACCAAAGCAGATGCTGTCGGTCCCCCAGCCAACTCCTCCTGGCTCATGGGAGGGCATAAGTGTCACTTCCTGTGTCTCTCTGGCTGCGTGAGCCTCCTCTGCCTAAAAACAGGCATCCGGGAAGGGCCGGGGAGATGAAACCCCATGAGCAAGGCTCAGGCAACAAAGGATGGGAGTTGGTGGGTAAACAGTCCAGCACCCTCACCCGGCAGTAGGACAATCCAGGATGTGCCCTGCTAAGTCTCCCAGAGGCCCCTGTGGGACTGAGACCCGCTCTTGGTTTTCCTCCCTTCCCTGCCTCACGCCCCACACTCCCCACTCTATGCTTCCTGGAATCAGCTCCCAAATAAACCACTTCCCTCAAACACTTGTCTCAGGCTCCGCTTGCGGGGGAACCCAAAGGAAGACAGCAGGGGAGGCTCAGAGAGTGAAGTTACTTGCTCGCGATCCCACAGTCAGAAAGCCTGGCTGAGCCCCAGTGGCCAGCCCACCCCTGAAGGCAAAGCCCCTCTGCCTTCCACCTTCCCTGGGCGTTGGGGACTGAGTGGGACAAAGCCGATGAAGAGGAGGCCTCCCTGCACAGTAAAGGGTCCTCATGTTTTCACCTGACCTTCGTCATAGCCCTGGGGGCTGGATCCGCAGGTTAGTTCTAGGCCCACTTTATAGGAGATGGAGGCCCCTTGCACAAAGTTACCGGCTATTAGTGACCAATGGCAAGGTGATTCTCTGCTCCTCCCAGCCCGTTCTCCATATGTCCCTGCCTTTCTCTGTGACCAGGAGGCCAATACTCCTGGACTTCATCCTCCAGGCCCCTCACCCTCTGGCTTCCAGGGGGGGTCAACCAATATAAGGCATGGGCAGCAAGAGAGAAAAGGGGGGTTTGTGAGGCCCCCCTCTCTCCGAGGGGCTATAATTTTAGCAGTGACTGCATTCCTCTACCTGAGCCACAGCTCCTATCCGACCCCTTTAATTTTAAAAAAACACTTGGATTTTCCCAGGTTTTATTAGAAATCTAGGATCCTGAGAAAGAGGGGAGGAAATGACAGATGTCTGCTTAGACCCCAGGACACTTTCCAAGGGCTAGTTTGCCCTGACCCTGTGTCATGGCTACAGCTCTCACGCCCTTGACTTGCCCTTCAGCAAATGTTATGGCTTCTGGCTCTTGCTGATCCCAGGGTGTTTCTCATCCCCTACCCACACCTCCATAAATCTATAGATAATCCTTTCATTACACCCTCTCCAATTAACCCCTTTGAGGTACCATTCTCTTCCTTTCTGGGACTCGGACCAGAAAGACTTAGCAACCAATAAGAGGGGGAGAAAATATAATCCTTATGGAGCAAATACCATTTTCCAGGCCCAGAACAAAACTCTTTTCATTCATGACACTCATAGGAAGGCTGTGAGGTGGGTATAATTATAAGTCCCATTTCACAGATTAACAAACTGAGGCTTGGTCATGATACATGGACCAAAATCCAGGTCAGTTAGAATTGACAGTCCACGTTCTCTCCCCTTCCCCACAAAGACTACACTGTTCTCTAGCCTGACTTGCCTTTATTGTAAATAACTGTTGGGACCACAGCCATCCAGCCTTGACCTGGGCATGTCAGGAAACCCGAAACACCCTGCCTGTGGCTAGGGTGTAGCATCTTTGTGGCCAATGAGCGTTCCATGAATGGAAACAGCCTTTCCCTTCTGTGAGGAAAGGCAGGATTTCATATGAATGTGTGATGGCTGGCAGGGGGCCAAGAATAAGAGCAGGAAATGGGAGCCCGAGTGAGATAACTGCCATGAACATTAAGGGGAGGGGGCAGAATAAACAGAGGACTTTCAATTTTGCAAAGCATTGGAGAGCTCGTTGGATTAAGGAATGGCCCTCGGAGAGAACTGGGGGATATTAGGAAAAGGGGGAGACAGGCTTGGCAGGCAGCAGAGACTAAGTGCTGGTGGAGGAATTAAAGGGTGGGGCGAATGACTAGGAAACCACAGAATAATGCAAAACCCAAAAGCAGGCATCTGAAATGTGCAAAAGAAAAAAATAAATTATAAGGCAAAACATAGCTGACCAGAGTTTGTGCTTAGTAGCCGAAAATACTCAAAACAACATCTTGGAATGAGAAACACATGGATTAAGAAGCAACTGTCATTCGATTTAGCAGCTTGAGAAATGTGACTTGTCCCCATGGGGGTTTGGAGGAGGAACTAGTCAGAAAGAAAGAGTTCAGAATTCTAAATAAAGTTGCGGGGCTGAATGGGCCCACAGGGCTTGCCCCAGTACTTGACAATTATGAATAAAATCCAAAATACCAGATTTCACAAGGTCCATTAGAATATAGAAATGTTCTTCTCCCTACTCTACATCAATCCACAGCTTACCCATCATAAAATACTGTCTAGCTATTTAGCACCTACATTCCAGACACTTTACATATATTACCCCTGATTCTCCCAACAACCCTACAAGTAGTAGTATTGTCCTCTTATACAGATTTGGAAACTGAGGCACAGAGTGTTTGAACAACTTGGCCCAGGTCACACAAGAGGTTGGTGAGAGGTTGAAGAAGGAAGGAAACCCAGATCACTCTTTCTCCCAGCACATTCCATTACCCCATGGAGAGTCTCAAAACCTAGGCTTTCTAGATGGCCCAAACCTCTGTTTTCAGAAGGAAACATCAAGGAATGGAGAGGGGATAGAGGTGCCTATGGAAGTGGTGGCCCTAGAATTTGAGTGGAGATCTATGGGGTCTGGGGAGAGAAACCTTGAGATCACTGAACCCAACTCCTCTATTTTATGCCGACTTGATCCCTCCAAGATCTCGAAGCTGTGGCAGCAGGGAAGCACATTTGTCAAGCACGGTAGCACATCCTCCTACTATTCATGTATTCATTCAACAAACATTTTTAAGTGCCAAGATCTATGTACTATGAAAATATTTTTCCAATAAGCAACTGGAAGGTGTTCGATTTGCATCTTCTTTTGATTTGATCTTTCTTTTTCCCTTTAGCACATTTCCACTGAATTCACTGCATCAGGTCCTCAAATGCTCCTCCAAAAACTTTGTGCAATGAATAATCAGCAGACTGCTATCTTTAGAACATTTATGATCAAATAGCAGTCCCTGGTTTTCTCCAGTCGTGATTGTGTTTTCTGTTCAGTAACACTGACAGCTCTGAAAGCATGCATTTTTCTTTAGCAAATATGAATGGTAAAGGCCTCTTATATTCCCTTTTCTGAGCTGAGGAGGGTAATTGAAAGGGTGCTTTGTAAAAACTCTGAAAAACACATGAGTTTACCTAGAGTTTTATTAGAAATCTAGAAACCTGGGAAGGGGAAATAAAACCATGTATGTTTGCCAAATCCCAAAACATTTTCCCCATTTGGTCAGATCAAGTGCCAAGTTCATGCTGGTCTACTCATCAGTAAATTTTTGCTGTGTAACAAATGACCCCTAAAACTCAGTGACTGAAGGTAATAAACACTTATCATTTTCCCTGATCCTGTGGGTCTGCTAGGTGGTTCACCTGGGCCTCTGGCCTGGCCTTGGATGAGCTAGGTTGCCACACTCACGTGTCTGGGACTCACCTGGGTTGAGTGGGGCCCCTCTCCTCTCAGGGGGCTGGCCTGGACTTCTCCACATACCGGTGAAAGAGCTCTCAACAGCAAGAGAAGGGCAAGGCTCAGTGGACAAGCATGTTTCAGGACTCTCATATCACGTGTGTTCCTTGTCCCATTGGCCAAAGCCTGTCGTGAGGCCAAGCCAAATTCAAGGGGTGGAAAAACAGACTCCACCTCTTAAGTGGGTGGATCTATAAAAATACTGTGGCCATTTTTTTTTCATATTCCCTCAGCTGCTGGGAGTTTTGCTGGCTGAGGTCCCTCAACTATCAGCCCTCTCAGAAACAGCTCATGTTTTCCTGAAGAAAGCCACCCCACTCAAGGACGAACCTCCTTCCCAGGGGCAGCAGCCTGCAGTGGAAACTGGTCACTACAGGGATATAAAGGCTCAGCCCCTTGCCCAAACTTAAGACAAGTCCAACGGGTCATCCCAGCTTCACAGCTTCCCCAGTGGTCAGCTGAGGCCTTTACTGAACCTGAATTTCAGTCGAACTCCTCTGTCTGGTCAGTCCTGCTGACTTCCCTTCCACCACAGGTGTCCGTCCTGATCACATCTCCCAGAAGACCTATCACAATCTAATCTCTGTCCCACTGGCTGCTCCCTGGGGACCCCAACCTGACAGATGATGCCAGGAGTAGTCTGAGAAAGCAGATGCTAAAATGGACTCTGAGGCTGTATCACCTGCCAGCCGACAGGCAATGAAAACCCCATTACTGTTGATACGCAGAACTAATTTAGCCCCTGACACAGATGGCAATGAAACTGGTAAAACTTCCACCAGTGGTGAAATGGAAAGGGATACTGGTGGAAGAAATGGTCCTAGAGGGTGTGACATATCAGGCTTTTGCAAAAGATGGAGGAAATAGTCATTATAGGGAAAATGGAATTGAATGGTCATCACTGGAGAACAATGTATGCTTTGGAAAAAAGATAACAAAAGATTGCGAATGACTAATAGTAAATAAAAGTTTAAAAATAAGCACAAAAGCACAAAGCCCTCCTTAGCCTCACATAAAGAAAATTCTTATCTCCTGCAACCAAAGACTAAATTCTCAACCAAAGAATGGAAGGAGTTGGGCTCTTGATGCCTTTGTGAAGCAGAGCCACTGTTGTCAGCTCAGATGTTTACACGAGAGAGAAATCAATTTCTACCTAATTGAATATATCATTATTTGGGGTCTATTTCATATCTAGTCCAAGTTATACCCTGCTACAGGCTGAATATTTATCCCCCAAAATTCATATGTTGAAGCCCAATCCCCAATGTGATGGTATTGGAAGGTGGGACTTTGGAGAGGTGGTTAGGCCATGAGGATGGAGGCCTCAGGAATGGGATTAGTGCCCTATAATAGAGGCCCCAGAGAGCTCCCTTCTTCCTTCCACCATATGAGGACACAGTGAGAAGTTGGCAGCCTGCAACCCAGAAGAGGGCCCTCATTCTTAATGTTCCATCAGCAAGTACCAACTGGGAAGCTCTCCAGAACAAACATCCCAGTTTCTTTAAGAAATAAAGGGGAAAATAGAGATAGAGACAAAAATCTAGAGATTGTATCAACAAATCACAATATGGGACCTTATGTGGATGCTGACTCAAAAACTGTTAATAAAAAACCTTTCAAATGTGTGAGACAACTGGAAATATAAACATTGGCTGGATTATTTGGTGATATTAAGAAATCATTGCTAATATATTTAGGTGAATTAATAGGCTTGTGATTATGTTAAAAACAAAATTCTAATATTTCAGAGATGTACACCAAACTATTTACAGATGCAATGGTATGATCTGAAATTTGCTACAAAATAATACTGAGGGAGATTAGGTGGAAGTATAGATAAAACAAGTTTGGCCATGGTTTAATCATCGTTGAAGCCAGGTGACGGGTACATGAAGATTTATCATATGAGGCTGTATATTTTTGTGAATGTTTGAAATTTTCTACAATAAAAGTTAAAAGAAAAACATGCAGAGGGACCTGATTTGATGGGTGGGTGGCTGGATGTGTGGGTGATAGCAGAGGGAGTTTATAATTCTGAGCCTTATGTTTAAATTAGGACAGGACCTCACCTAGTGGTTGCATGCCCAGGAAATGGGGAGGAAGTGGTAAGATAATCTGGGTTATTGAAGTACCATCCCAAGAACAAGGCGGGAATGTCATCAGAAAGACCTAGCAAGAGGTGGGGGGAAATCAGCATGGTAAACACATAGACACTTGCTGCTTATGACTGCCAGACTAATTTCCAGATCCCACCCACTGGCAGACACAGGGCACTCAATGTACTGCCAACACTGTGTAGATGGATTCCAGAACTGGGCAGGACTGAGCTTGCCAGTGAAGGTCCCCCATGCCTCCAGCCAAGCTCGGCAGGAGGAAGGCAGACAGTAATACCTGCAGTGGCTTAAGCCTCTGGAGGGAACACTGAGACAACGTTAGGATTGGAGTGGGAATGCATAATA
This sequence comes from Globicephala melas, assembly GCF_963455315.2. Taxonomy (NCBI): domain Eukaryota; kingdom Metazoa; phylum Chordata; class Mammalia; order Artiodactyla; family Delphinidae; genus Globicephala; species Globicephala melas. Next base: position 16,622,859 of record NC_083323.1, read on the forward strand.
GAAAGGTTCCTTTCTGGGAAAAGTTCTCAGCCTCTATATGGTTTAGGCTACCATGTTGGAACCACATGACCCGACCCCTCTGGTCACAGCTGACCGATCCAAGAATGCACACTTAACCCAAGGGGGAAAATATCCATAGACTGAGCTTAGTCCATCACATTTCTCCTCAAGAATGCAAACTAGTAAACCAAGAAACCCAGATTGAGAACTGCAGACCACACCATCCGATAGTAGAGGCATTGGATTTAGAAGGTCATTGCTGTGAACTGAATTTTTGCGTTTCCCCCCACCCTCCAAAAAATTCATATGTTGAAACCTAATCCCCAATGTGATGGTGTTTGGAGGTGGGGCCTATGGGGGGTGATTAGATCATGAGGGTGGAGCCCTCATGAATGGGATTAGTGCCTGATAAAAGTAACCCCAGAGAGCTCCCTCACCTCTTTCTGCCATATGAGGAATCAATGATGAGTCGGCAGTCTGCAATCTGGAAGAGGACTCTCACCGGAACCCAACCATGCTGGCACCCTGATCTCAGACTTTCATCCTCCAAAACTGTGAGGAATAAACTCCTGTTGTTTATAAGCCCCCCGGTCAGTGGTAATTTGATATAGCAGCCCCAACAGACTAAGTCATGTGTTCCCAAAATATGCATGTGGGTTTGGCTCCTACTTACCTGTGTGACTTGGGGTGAGTTGCCTGTTCTCCTCGAACCTCAGTTCCCTCACGGATAATGGGGGCATAATAAAGGTAACTGTTTCAATGTGATTTTCAGGATAAAATGAAAATACTTATGAAATACTTACACAGCAAAAGTTTAATAACTACGAGCTATTGTGATTCATACTAGCAGGGTTCATGCTACCCTAGGCTGTGGCTCTGTTTGTCCATGTGAGAGCAAAGGAAGCCAGTCACAAGAGACAATCACACTAACCTATGCTGAGCACTGCCCGGCACCAGGTACTGTGCTAAGTACTTGACAAGCGATAACCTACTGGAACCTCTCAGCCACCAAGAGTCTGACGACGCTCACTTCACCAGCGAGGAAACAGGCACACGCCGATTTGCCAAAGGTTTAGGAAGTGGCAATGGCGGGGATGAACATCCAGCTTCTGCTTCCTGAGCCCGTGCCCTCAACCACTCTGAGACGCTTATGCAGATGAGGAAATGGGGCTCAAAGGAGATTATGCAGCCCCAAGAAATTGCAGGAGAAGGGAACCCTGCACTGAGTGAAAGCCAGAGAGTGTGACTTGGGGCCCGAAAGTCTGGACCCGGGTCCTCTGAGGCCCAAGCATCTTAGTTTTCCGATGAACTAACGGTCGTAGCCCTTGAGTGAGCCCCCCTCATTTTTTTAAAACTAAAGTCTACACTTTATTCAAATTTCCTTTGTTTTTAGGTAATGCCCTTTTTCTACTCCTGGATCGCATCCAGAATACCACATACTTTTAGTTTTCATGTGCCCTTAAGGCTCCTCTTGGCTGTGACAGTTTCTCAGACGTTCACTGATTTTCATGATTTTACAATTATGAGTACTAGCCAGGTATTTGTAGAATGTCTGTCCATTGGGATTTGTGTGGTGTTTTACTCTTGGTTAAACTGCGCTTATGGGTGTGGGGAGGAAGATCACAGGATAAAGTGCTATTTCATCACATCCTATCAAGGCTACATGCTATCGATGTGATTTATGACCATTGATGTTGACCTTAACATGGTGCTTTTTATTTATTATTTAATGCTGTTCTAAGTAAAGTTGAAAATTTTAACTATTAGCATAAATTATAGTCCATCTTGATATTGTACAAAGATGTACAACATAAAGAGCAAATATAAGAGCACTTGACTCGTGCAGAATTACTCAAATTGCATAATTCATATTTTGTAGCTCATACATGCATGTGTATTTATTTCTTCCCAGAACAGTGGAAATGCTGCACAAAGCTGACTCAGCTGTTTTTATTTTACTTCTTGGTACGTGCACATGTGCACATTCTGCACGTGTAGAATGGAACTGGAACTGCGGGCTGTTCTGTCTTTCCTTCTTTGTCATCATTTTCAACATAAGTGGTTGGCAACTACGAGGAAGTAACACATATCAGAAAGGATATGATTGGGTTTCTTGGTCATTTGTGTTTCTTGGAATGTGCCTATGGGTTGGAAGTTCCAAGTGGAACAAAAAGGGTGGCCTCTCCTGAGCCCCCGCTCATTTGAGTGAAGTGTTCTGTTCTCCGTTCTGACTAAAACAACAGGAATCATGATGTGCTTCCGTCACCCACAGGAGAATCCTCTGTACTAATCTGCTGCTTAAGGGGTCCTGGTGCCAGGAAAAACATCGTGTCATGGGTTTACTCACTCAAATGTCTGGCTCTTCTAAGGGAAGTTCATTCCATCCCTACCCCGTCTAACGGTTGCTCCTATATGGCATCCCGTTCACCAGAGTGAACCCTCCGCTCCCCTCACAGAGAGGGCCTTGACTGAGAGACAGGGGGTAGTACATGGCCAGAACAAGATGTAGTGTGGGGCATTCTCTTTGGAGAACATGTCCCCTCAGGCACGAGTCACAGAATAAACTGAGACAGGGCAAAACCACTAACAAGAGAAAAACTGGAAAGCCAAAACGTTGAAGAGAGTGCAAAAAGAGCTTTTTAAATGAGACCAGACTCAAAAATAAAGACTTTCTCCTCTACCCTGCCTGTTTTTCCACCCATCACCTCCAACCCTCAAATTTTGTAAAAAGCCATTTTAAAAAACTATAAATTTTTCCATCTGAGGCAAAAGTTGTTAAATGGAAAGAGCAAATGTGGCAGAGAATACCAGCTGTCAAACATCTGAAGCCGACGGGGAGACCTCGGCCATCTCCAATTTCATAAAACTTGAAAAGCCAACATGGATTTAAAAGACAAAAGAAAAGTGGATGATCCTCTTTAAATAAGGCAATAGCTAAGAGTAGTGAAGGCACGCTGGCTGCGTGTGGAGAGAGAAGCACAGCAACTCCAAAACCAGAGTGCTCTGGGGCCGTATCTGGACACCAAGCAGCTAGTGACCTTGAGCAGATCCTTAGCTTCTCAATGCCTCGGCCTCGTCATCTGCATAAGGAGGGCGATAAAGATAGGCCCTGTCTCAGGGGGCTGCTGGGAAGGTTCACGCACAGTGCCATAGCGGACACATGCCATAGGTGCCTGTTACTCTTTATGATAAATGTAATTATAAAAAGAATGAAGTAATGCCATTTGCAGCAACATGGGTGGACCTAGAGATTAGCATACTAAGTGAAGTAAGTCAGAGAAAGACAAATGTCATATGATATCACTTATATGTGGCATCTAAAAAAATGAACTTATTTACAAAACAGACATAGAAAACAAACTTGTGGTTACCAAAGGAGGGAGGGATAAATTAGGAGTCTGGGATTAACAGATACACACTACTATATATAAAATAGATAAACAACAAGGACCTATTGTATAGCACAGGGAACTACAGTCAATATCTTGTAATAATCTATAAGGGAAAGGAATCTGAAACAGAAGATATATATATATATATATATAGAGAGAGAGAGAGAGAGAGAGAGAGAAACAGAGTTTTATATACATATATCTGAATCATTTTGCTATACACCTAAAACTAACACAACACTAAATCAACTATAATTCAATTTTAAAAAAGGTGATTATACAATTTTTTGCAATTACTATGACATAATTATAAGTAAGGAAAACCAAAGTTGTTCCCAAAGCTTATGCAACATTTGTGACCATGGGAAACCTGAAAACAAAATGAGGGTAATTCCCAGGTCCCCAGTTTCCGGAACCGTGGGCATCGTGAAGGGGAAGGAGTGGGGCTTCTGCTCCAGCTCCCTTGGGTGCTGTGAGGCACACTCCACAGCAAGGGCGCTGAATAGATGAAGAAAAGTGAAGGGGAATTAGGGCAGAGGGCAAGCGTTAGAACTGGTCGAGCACCGCCTCGGTGCCAGGCTCTGGACTGAGATACACACACACACACACAACCTCATTTAATCCTCAGGACTCCACGAGGAGTCAGGCACTACTGTCATTCCCACTTTACAGGAGACAAAGTCGAGATCTAGAGACACCCCATGATCTACTCAGGGTCACAGAGTACGTGAAGGAACCTGGATTTGAACCTGAGTCGGCTTCCTGTCCAGCCTGCACTGTCTTCCTGTAACACACAGCCCTCTACCTTCTCCTGGCCTCGGGTTTCCTCCTCTGTAAAACGGATTTTGAACTGCAGGCCTTTGTAGCGCTCGCATTCCATGGTTCTCAAGATTGTGAAAATCTCTTTTAGCCAGGATCACCATTTTCCAGCCAAGGGAAAGAGGAGATGGGCCCTTTCACAAGCATGATCTTGTCTCTCAGGTCATTACAAGTGAAACTGCACGGAGGATGATAATGTCGCTAGCACAGCACAGGGGCCCCACGAGGGGTCATGTCGATGTCACACACTCGTCTCCGAGGCCTGGAGCTGAACGGGGAGGGTGGGGGATCTCACCAGGAGGATGGAGGCCGGTGTTGAGCACGCTGAGTCCTCAATGCTGAGTCAGACCCTGAAACCCGTGAAGGAAGAGGAGAAAACCAAAAAGGGAAGCACCTGTGAAACAGCACGTGAAACACTTACCAGCTAAAATGAGTTTTGCCTCCTTAAATAGGATGATTGATTAGTCAAACTTTGAGTTATTTTTACCGAGGCAGGACTGGCATGTGCAAGACAGGAGGCCGTCTCCAGGATGACCCGGGAATCTTCAGTCTACGGAGCTCAAAGAATAGAAATGTTGCCACCAGAGCCTTTTATGAAGCAAGAAGTGCTTCAATAAGGAACATCTGGCCTCCAGCAGCCCGAGTAGCTAATACGGACGGGTTGGAGACTAGCCAATCAGCCTCCAAGTTTGAAATTCCCCTGACCCTGTAAATTTCTCCCTGGACACTGGATCCGGGAGGTAGATTGGTGAGCCTTGCCTCCTGTCTCTTCGTCAGTCGATCTCACAATACAACTCCTTTTCTCAAAAGCTGGCTCTGTCATGTTGGCTTCTCTGAGTGTCAGGCAGTGAGCCCTTGCTGGGTAACACCCGGGTTCACCTGAAGCCGCAGCCTGTCCACAGTCTATGAGAACCGAGAGCCCTGCGGACCCTGAGCTGCTGGAACATATTCCCACTGACTTCAAGATATGATAGCAATAAAGAAATTATGATGTTTGAATTAAGGAAAACACAAAAAGGCCTCCGTTTCCTAGATGATGCCATCTACTAGCGTTTACGTACATCATCTCAGTTACTCTTCACTGCTAGCAACGGGATGGGTACCATGATCTCTGCTTCACAGATAGGGAAGCTAAAGTTCAGAGGGGTTCACAGACGTGCCTGAGGACACACAGGGAGCAGGGAGTCAAGCCAGGAAAGCAACCATGGCAGCCTGACCGTTGCTGAGCACCACACCATCCTGGCTCTGGAAGAGGGGCATTCACGCTCTCAAAAGGCTGGGTAATGGCTAGAAGAGCTCAGCAGAGACATAGATATGTGGGGTGCCCCTCAAAGCGTTAAAGGAAAATGCCCTGTGCTGCAGAGTGAGTGAAGGTGTTGGCCACATCCAGTGGGAGTGGCTGGCATACCCAGGATGCAGAGCACTACTGCAGGTGGAAATGATGGTATCCGGGATGTGCCAGGGACAGGGCTGGGACAAAGGAGAGCGAGCTGGGATATTTGAGACAAGGCCTCATATATGCACCTTCACACACACACACACACACACACACACACACACACACACACACACACACACACACACACACACACACACACACACACACACACACACACACACACACACACACCCCCAAGATGATGCAGTGCATCAAGGCTCCTCAATAAGGACTTCCCCGAAGGAAGACAGAATTTGCTAAAAGACCTTTGTTGTTGTCATCGCAGTCATGGGTGTACTGATCAGTTTTTAAGTTCTTCCAGGTGGGACAACAATGTTTGGTGTCGGGTAGCCTGCTAAACCCCCTGGGTGAGGGTTTGGGCCAGCAGGTAGCCTCTGCTCTGCTCCCCTCAGCTTTTCCAGATGCCATCCAGGCAGAAGTCTTCCTGGCATAGCAGGGGTGGCCTCCTGGTGCTGTGTCAAACCAACCAGCTTTAGGATCCCACTGGCCTGGGGTCAGTTCTCTTCCCTTGCACTGACTACACGACCTCAGACAAATCACTTCACCTGTCAGTGTCAGCTGCCCCGTCTACAGCACAGGTCCTCACCACACAGCTTTGTGGTGGGTTCGATAAGATAATACAAATACACCACTGAGCATAGTGCCTGATTTGTGTCTGACCCAGAGTGACCACTAAGGAAAGGGCGACTCTTATTTTTATTGGAAGACACAGAGCATTTTAGCACAGAAACTATCAAGCCCATCACAGCCCCCTGAAACAAGAACATCAAAAGTAGAGACTTTGAGATCAGTTGGAGATTAGAACCTGCACTCTGCTCACATAAAAAAAAAGTCCAGATGTTGAGGCTAGGGTGGGACAAAAATGCTGATGCCAACCATCAAAAAGGAACAACTTAGACACGCATTTCTGGGTGTCCAGTAGAACTCAACAGGGGACAGCCTAAAATTCAAGAGGAAGGACACAAGTTCATTAGAATGTCCTCAAGTCGCCAAAAGCCTCTTCCAACAGCTTGACTCTCAACCACACATCCTTAGTCGAAAGAACATCATTTAAAAAGCTGTCCAAGGGCTTCCCTGGTGGCGCAGTGGTTGAGAGTCCGCCTGCCGATGCAGGGGACACGGGTTCGTGCCCCGGTCCGGGAAGATCCCACATGCCGCGGAGCGGCTGGGCCCGTGAGCCATGGCCGCTGAGCCTGCGCATCCGGAGCCTGTGCTCCACAACGGGAGAGGCCACAACAGTGAGAGGCCCGCGTACCCCCCCCCAAAAAAAAAGGATCTTTCTGTACTGAATACTTCCCTGAAACAGGCAATGGCAGAAAGGGCTCAATAGAGGCCCAGAAATGTCAGCCGGGGAAAGGATTCAACTACACGCACGCACACCTGAGAGCCATATGAAGGCAAAGGGGGGGAAAGAACTTAGGAATTGAAACAAGGATAGAGAACAGTGTATTTACATCTATTGCAGCATAACAAATGACTCCAAAATTTAGCAGTTTAAGATGATAACAGATGTTGATTATCTCACAGTTTCTGTGGCTCAGGAACTCTGGGGCACCTTAGCTGGGTAGTTCTAATTTATCTGAGCATGTGGTCCTCTGCCCCAGGCTACAGCAACCTCCACCTCCACCTTCCCCCCTTCCCCACCCAAACCTACAGTTCAAAGCAGCTGTCCGTCTCCCAAGAGCTTGGGGTTGGATGGTTGCTGTTGTTTTGTTCTGGGTTTTATTTTTTATTTATTTCCTGTATTCCGTGTTTTCCTCTAAAATTTTTTCTGAATTGATTGGGGGTTGGGTTACAGGTAGAGCTTTTGAAACCTGTGCTAATTCACCATCTTGGAAGGATCTGGAAATCTCTTGTAGAAGTTGATATTTACAGTAAAGACCCTACGACCGGAATGACTCCAGAGACTGTCAACCAAAAAAGATTGCGAAAGCAGGGAATCTTTTTTTTTTTAATGATACATACATACCTTGAGTATTTTATTTTAACTTTAAAACCAAAAAAACCACACAAAAAATCCTGAAATATTCTGTTATTGCTACTGAGAGGAAATCAGTTCATTTCTTTTTATCATTAGAAAAGAAGGAAGGAAGGAAGGGAGGGAGGGAGGGAGGAAGGGAAAGGAAGAAAGGAAACAAACTAGTGCAACGTTAAGATGTTTGGGCCAAGGGTTTTGCTTTGAATATGGATGGACTGATTGGAGTTCCATTCTTTCTTTCTGGCATAAATCACCGCCGTTTTGCATTAGCTAAGATATCCTATTTCTGTTTCTTTAAAATGGAATAAGAACTTAAAGGTGCTTGTAAGTAATCTGATTGAAGAGTCCTTCTAAATTTTTGATAAATTTTTTCATCCCACAACTATTTTAATGAGTTTTTTTTAGTTTTTTTTTTTTTTTTTTTTTTTTGCGGTACGCAGGCCTCTCACTGTTGTGGCCTCTCCCATTGCAGAGCACAGGCTCCGGACACGCAGGCTCAGCAGCCATGGCTCATCGGCCCAGCCGCTCTGCAGCATGCAGGATCTTCCCGGACCGGGGCACGAACCCGCGTCCCCTGCATCGGCAGGCGGACTCTCAACCACTGCACCACCAGGGAAGCCCATTTTTTTAGTATTTTTTAAAATTTATTTTGGCTGCGTTGGGTCTTCATTGCTGCGCACAGGCTTTCTCTAGTTGTGGTGAGCGGGGGCTACTCTTCACTGTGGTGCGTGGGCTTCTCATTGTGGTGGCTTCTCTTGTTGCGGAGCATGGGCTCTAGGGCTCATGGGCTTCAGCAGCTGTGGCACGTGGGCTCAGCAGTTGTGGCACACGGGCTCAGTAGCTGTGGCACACGGGCTTAGTTGCTCTGTGGCATGGGGGATCTTCCCGGACCAGGGATCGAATCCGTGTCCCCTGCATTGGCAGGATTCTTAACCATTGCGCCACCAGGGAAGTCCCTTAATGAGTTTTTTAAGCATCTCATTTTTACGTTTTGAAACAGTCTAGTTTTCATAAAACAACCCTTTTTCTACACTCATGTTTCATCCATTTTTAACATTTAAAAAATATTTTATTGCAATTAAGAGTTGCATTAAGTATAATTGGTGGGATAGTTCTGGAAACAAACACAATTCCCTCTTGGTAAGAACACAATGAGTTGGGAGAAAAAGTGCGGGGTTCTGTAGAGCAGCCCAGTAGCCACGGCCATTTAACACACCTTGAGCCTCATTCAGTAAGTTTTAGAGAGAGAAAGGAGAGTGTGGGTGTACTCACATCCTCTGGCACGGTCAGAGGATGGCAAGACCATTAAATGGACATCAGTTAGGAGAGGGTCTACACTACCTCTACCAAGGTATGATTTGGTAATCAGTTAATAAGTTAGAGACCTCAATGCAAGACAGCCACTCCTGTAACTGAAATACTTATCCCCTATTACAATTCAAGCCCTTCTGGGGAAAATGATACATCCGGTGACTATCATCCAGAAACAAAAGTCAAACATCAGGGACTGGCCACAGGTGAGTTCTGAAAGCCAACCTCATCTCCTTTACAATGATGCCGAGTCCACGCTGTCCACTCTAGTCCTGCAGATGCCCATCAGTTGGTACAGGATTCTCACCCTAGTTACTCAAATACAATGTTGCTTTAACTACACTGGACACAGTTTCTCCCCTGTCCAAGACGGCATCAACAGAGGCAGCCTGGAAAGGAGGTTTCCCTCCTGGGAGGCAAAGTAATAAGAACATGTATTCCAACACTGGCTACACTGGTTGCTAGCTGTGCAATCTCAAGCAAGATACTTAGCCTCTCTGAGCTTTCATTGCTCCATATTAAATGAGGATTCATTTATTCAACAAGTGTTTCCTAAGTGCCTGCTCCATGTCAGGTACTGTGTTAGGGCTGCACATCCATAATTAATAGACGTAGTTAAGATTACATGTCCTGGTTAAGATCACATTCCAGTGGGGGAGACATAAATAAGTATAATTTATATTATATAAAATTGACGTAAGTGCTCTGAGGGAAAGTTACAGAACATCATACTAGAGTACGGGAGAGGCAAATTCAGCCTGGAGAGGTCATGAGAGATAACTGTATTTACCTCATGGATTCTTGTGAGGATGAAATGAGATTGAGAACCTGAGTAGTGCCGGGCATGTGGCCAGAGATCTATAAATGGTCACTACTTCTGTTATTCAGCCACGGAAGATGTCAGCCTTGGTGGGGGGCTTGACGAGGGTACAGATGCCACATTTCCTGCTCAACATGCCAGTTCTGTCTTGTGTGTCTGTGGTTCATTCTACCTCAGAGCTGATGGGGGATGGAAAACCAACTCCTCTCCAGAGAGAGCAAGTAGAAAGAACAGCAAGTAGAAAGGCCTCCCAGTGTTTAAATGGAGCCAATAAAGGAAGGCTTCAGAAATATCCTGCTCATGAGAGGAAACCAGTTCATTTCTCTTTATCATTAAAAGAAAAAGAAAAAGAAAAAGAAAAAGAAAGAAAGAAGAAAGAAAGAAAGAAAGAAAGAAAGAAAGAAAGAAAGAAAGAAAGAAAGAAAGAGAAAGAAAGAAAGAAAGAAAAAAGAAAACTAGTGCTGAACAAATGAGCATACCTGTCCTTAACCAAACAACTCTTGCCAAGAAGAGAGCTCTGAGCAACTTGGGTAAGAAGTAATATAAAGGGGAGCATCTCAAAAATCTCCATTTGGGCTTCCCTGGTGGCGCAGTGGTTGAGAGTCCGCCTGCCGGTGCGCCGGTGCAGGGGACACGGGTTCGTGCACCGGTCTGGGAAGATCCCACATGTCGCGGAGCGGCTGGGCCCGTGAGCCATGGCGGCTGAGCCTGCGCGTCCGGAGCCTGTGCTCCGCAACGGGAGAGGCCACAACGGTGAGAGGCCCTCATACCGCAAAAAAAAAAAAAAAAAAAAAATCTCCATTTACATCCTTCCAAAAGTTCTTCTGGCCATTTTCCCTGAGGATCCATCCCCACCTCAGGCTCCAATGAATCCACGTATTCCCCTAAGGGGGCGTCTTCCCTGGCTACACAGCCCAGCTGAGGACCAACGCAGACTGGTTAGTTCAGAAAAAAAACTAAACGAGACTAACATTCCTTCTCCATGAGATTTTTCCCTCTTCCATTCAATCTAGAGAAGGAAATTTAATCTCAAGGCTAGGAGAGCTGTGAGGAATGACCCAATATAGTCATTTTCAAATCATTTCTAGCAAGAGAACACTTTTGTCCAATGAAATTTTATCCAAAACCATAATGCAGAAAATGGGTAAAGTAGTATTTTTTATATAAATGTATTATTTTATGTTTTTCTTCCAGTTTTATTGAGATATAATTGACATTCAGCATGGTATAAGTTTAAGGTGTACAGCATAATGACTTGACTTACATACAACAGGAAATGATCAACACAGTACGTTTAGCAAACATCCATCTCATGTAGATACAAAATTAAAGAAATAGAAAAAAAAATTTTCTCCTTGTGATGAGAACTCGAGGATTTGCTCTCTTAACTTTCGAATATAACACACGGCAGTGTGAATTATATTTATCATGTTGTTAAAGGTATCATTTTAATTTCAAGTTATCTGCCATTGAATTTGATTGAGGTTCTTTGGATAAATCCAACAAATTATACTGTGGGATTCTGCATAATGTAGGAGAGTTCGGTCCTATATTAGCTTCAGCATCTAAGTTGTGTTATTGCTGTTGCACAGTTCCAAGAAGACCTTGATTTTCACAGTTAGGCAATGTGCCAGTAATTATAATTACAATTCGCCATCTTTACGTTGCACATGAGAGAAACTCAGTTCAACTCAGATTAAGGAAAACAAAATAGAGGGAGCATTTATCAGTTCCCATAAGAAAGAGTCAAGGACTTAAAGAGCTTCAGCCCTGGCAATCTTTTCATCTCCCCCTCTCCCCACCTCTCAACCCTGCTCTCCCTCAAGGTGGCTTTATTCTCAGAGAGCATCCCTGTATTGGAAGGAAAGGTGGCCTCAATAGCTGTAGGCTTACATTATAGTTAAAGCTATGATCATAAAGGGAAAAAATTTTCCCTAAAGTTCTGGAGAAAATTTCAGGGCAGATGCACATTCTCTTCTCAGAAGGGATGACTACAGATAATGACAATAGGGAACTCTTCTTGACCAGGTTAGGGTCACATTATCATCTCGGGATGAGGGAGGGTGTGAGGTCAGCCCTTCCCATCCATGAAGAATCGGTTTCCAAGGGGGAGGAGGGCTTCTGTTAGCAGAACAAGGGGTAAAGGACAGTGTGCTAGACAAACAAAACCCATAGTACCACGGCTCACTTAATTTACATAAGTAGCTACACAGGTAAAAGGTTTCATAGCTCACCTTCCAATCTCAGTTTACTGGAACAGACTCAGAGCTTGAGAGATAGTAGGAATTAATTGGTCTAACAATGAATCACTAACATTAACAATTATTCACGTTCCTTAACTACTAACTGTTGTCTTAGGAGAGATGTGATGAACAAGTCTTCAGCCAATTTTGATTTTCCTTGTTTTGAAAAACCAGAACACTTTTCAAACATACCTTGAAACATTCGATGACAACATTTTTAATTACTAGAAATCTCAATTTCTGTTCTGTCAGATTGTTACAGAATACTTCACAACTAATTTATTTCGTTTTGAATGTTCAGTCCACAATTGTGTTACAAGAATTTATCCACTAGCAGTTTCAGGCAAGTAGATGCGTGCTGGCCTAAATTGTTTCTAAATTTTAGTGTAACACTCCAGCCCCATCAGTTAATGAGACTTCCACCAGAATTTTAAATATGTGCAGAGCTGTGGTCCAAAGTTCCATAAACCATGCAACATATGTTAAAAAGCAAAATGGTGGTGACCCCCCTGCTTTGCTACATGGTAGGATATGATACATTTGAGTCTTACTGTTCTTTTTAATCAATTTTATTGAGGGATAGTTAACATGCAATGAAATGAACCCATTTCAAGAGTACATTTCAATGAGTTTCCTAGATAATTAAAATTAACTTTAATAATAGTATTCTAGATTATAATCTTTAGCATTTACATGAGATCTAAACTTTCCCATCTCAAAAATAAGATCCCTGGGATTAACATGACCAGATATTTTTAAATATTATAAAGCTATAATAACCAAAACGGTTTGAGACATTGAAGCACTGTATTAGCTTGCTAGGGCTGCTATAACAAAGTACCACAAACTGGGAGAAAGGTATTGTCTCACAGTCCTGGAAGCTGGAAGTCCAAAATCAAGGTGTTGGCAGGGCCATGCTCCCTCTGAGACATGGGGAAGGATCCTCACCTCTTACTGACTTCTGGTGGTTCACAGGTACTCTTTGGCATTCCTTGGCTTATAGGTACATCAACCCGGTTCTTCTTCTTCGTATGACTGCCTTCCCTCTGTGAAGGGGGACATCTATCTCTGTGTCCAAACGTCCCCTTTTTATAAGGACAGAAATTATATTGGATTAAGGTCCACCCTAATGAACTCATGTTAACTTGATTACCTATGTAAAGACCCACTTTCCAAATAAGGCCACATTCTGAGGTCCTGGGGGTTAGGACTTCCACATGTCTCTTTCATGGGATACAGTTCAACCCATAATAACCAGGAATAGCAGATGAAGTAGAATTTTACCAGAATTGACCCAAACACCAAAAAAGTGATAAAGGTGCCATTTCAAACCTGTTGAGAAAAGATGGATTATTCAATACATGATGCTTGAACAACCAGGCAGCCGTCCAGTTGTATCAACAACTAAGTTGTATACTTTGCACTGTGTACCTGATCACTTCCCAGTTCCTGGTTCTAGTCCCTGGGGAAGCCTCACTGGCCTTGGGTTCTATGAAATACTCCATTATCCCTCCAAATAAATTCACGTTTTTACAAGGACTGGCTTGAGTTGGTTTCTGTAGCTTGCAACCATTTCAGAGGCTGATGGCCTCCTAACTGGGCCTTCCTTCTCACAAGGAAAAGTTTATATGTCCTTCATTAAAAAAAACAAAAAAAAACACCAAAAAACCTTTCCTCTCTGTCACCCTGCCTCCTTCCCAATTCATCTGGCTTCTCGCCTCCACCTGGAAGTAGGCTATTTGAAGTCAGTTGGTTCCTTCTGTGTCTTCCATCATTCCAGGCCTCCCAGGAGAAGTGATCAGTCCGAGCAGAAGCTGTCCTTTGAGGGCCACTAGGAAGTCTGCAAAGCCAGCTAAGATCGCAACTATTTTAAAACCCAGACATCAAAGTATTTGGATGGGATCCAGAGTTTCCTGCCTCCCCAAGACCTCCTTCCAGAAGAGAATCAAACTGTCGAGGAGGAGGAAAAATCCACCTTAATTGGACCTCTGATTCCCAAAACTGCTATTGGACTTCTTACTACAGAAAGGAGCTCCTTGGTAGCTGGCTTATTATTTTTCTGAAAATTGGTGAGATGGAGGGCAGCCCTAAAACCAGACAAAGCACACTTCATGCCAGAGGCTTTCTCTCTGTGAGGTTTCCTCTTACAATGTCCAGTTTGGCTTTTCAAACAGCAGCAAGAGCCCCCGTCTATTGAGCACTTACGATGTGTCTGGCGTGCGTAAGACTCACATGATTATATTCTTGAATCCTCTCCATGGCCGCATAAGGTAGGTTCTATTTTTATTCCCATTTTACATATGAGGAAACTGAGGCTCAAGGAGGTGAAGTAGATTTTCCCAAGCCCACACATTTAGGAAGTAAGGAGCACAAATTTGAACCCAGGGTTTGTCTGACTTGAGTCTGCTCTCAACCACTAATCTGAGAATCCTAAGTCAAAACGTCTAAAGGCGCCAAGTGGGAGCAGAGAGGATGGTGTGGACCAGGGGTAAGACATGGGGAATGGCAGGCAGAACGGGGAGCCCGAGGGCCCCATCTGAAGAAGGCACCAACTGGTGGCAGCAGCCAGTCCTAGCCCTGTGGGGAAGTGGCCCAGTGTGGCCAGATTTTCCATTTTCCAAGAGAAGCTTGAAATCTGGATTTTATATGAAATCTCCCAACTTTTATGGGAACTGATTCAAATATTTTTAGAAAAAAACACGGTGCAGCCTGGAAAACTGGCATCCGCAGTCCACTGTTAGGCAGGAACTCTTATTCCCCACTCCTCGTGTTTCCTGTGGGAAGAACTTTACCTGGACTACCCCCATCCTTCCCCTCTGATTGGTCAGTTTCCAGGAAGGAACTGGGCTTGCTCAGCTAATCTCCATCCTCCTCCTGAGCCAACCTGCCCTGGGGTAAAGCTTCAAAGAAAGGCTGGGTGGGAAAGTCCATCTATCGAGGGATGCGGCACTCACAAACCCACTTCCTTGTGAGCAGAAAGTCGTGTTCTCCAAACTGCTTTTGTGGTGTTTTAATTTCCTGTGGATGCCATAATGAAGTACTGCAGAATGTAGTCTCTCACAGTTCTGGAGGCCAGAAATCCAAATCTAAGGTGTCAGCAGGGCCATACATCCTCTGAAGATTTTAGGGAAGAATCTTTTCTTGCCCTTGCTAGCTTCTGGTGCCTCCTGGTAATCCTTGGCATTCCGTGGCTTACAACTGCATCACTCCCACCTCTGTCTTCATCTTCATATGACATGCTCCCTTTGTTTTTCCTTCTTGTAAGACACCAGACATGTTGGATTTAAGGCCCATTTAAGCCGGTATGAACTCATCTTAACTAATTACATCTGCAAGGACCCTATTTCCAAATCAGGTCACATTCTGAGGTGCTGAGTGGACATGAATTTTGGAGGGGGATGCTATTCAACTCAACAGATTTTTTTTAAGAGTGATATTTTAATCTCCACCTGTCTGATTCCTGTGTCTATCTCTACACTGGTTCCAACTGGGAGAGGAAGAAAAGACTGTTGTTTCTTTATCTCCTAAAAGTCCAGCTGTCGTATCTAACACGAATGTTGCCTATTTGCAATCTCTAAACCAGCGGTCCCCAACCTTTTTGGCACCAGGGACCGGTTTCATGGAAGACAATTTTTCCACGGATGGGGGGGATAGGGGGGATGGCTCAGGCAGTAACGTGAGCGATGGGGAGCGATGGGGAGCGGCTGATGAAGCTTCGGCTGCCGCTCACCTCCTGCTGTGCGGCCCGGTTCCTAACAGGCCGCGGATCGGTGCCAGTCCGTGGCCTGGGGGTTGGGGACCCCTGCTCTAAACCACACAGTAATGAGGTCATCTCTCTCCTGCATACTTTTTTCTTTTCTTCCCTGTCATTTCCTCTTATCTCTCTTTCTTTTTGCTTTTTAACCACTCTTTTGTTAGTTAAGTCTGTGACAAATATTACTATGCTGTAGTAGAAAGTCTTTGAGGTTGTACAAACCTAGACTCAAGCCCCACCTTGCCATCTACCAGCCTTTGGGCCTGATTCCTCGTGGAGTCAGGGAAGGCTTCCTGGAAGAGGTGGCTGAAGATGGGCAGCAGTGGCAGGACTTCTGGTATCCAGTCACAACAGCATGAATGTCCGGTTCCATCACCATCAGTGTCTGCACTGAGCGGCAGCAGCAGCAGTGGGATCTTCACTGGGGCAGCCCCCATGGGATGGCCTGGGTGTTGCTTCTGGCTGAAATAGCCTCAGAGCCTGACACTCTCTGCCTTCCTTCTTCTCCCGCACCCCAGATTCTTGCACTCCTAATATCCTTTCATTAATTCATTTTATGCTAAAATTAGTTAAGGCAGACTCTGCTGTTTCAACAAAAGCCCTGACTGTTATAGTAAATAGTGTCAGGGGTTGTCACTGGCAGTGGACACTCAAGGACAAGGGCATCAAGGATGGATTTCTGGCTCGACTCGCTCTGAAGTTGGGAGATTACAGCTAAAATTGTAAGATGGGACTCTAGTAGTGCATGGCATTTCATGGGTAAATCCAGCAATTATATTATCACCTGGGATCTCTGGAAACAAAATGTCCTTGAAAAGTGAAGCTTAAGCGGGGGGCCAGGGGTCACATGGCCATTATCCTGAGCAGTGCGATGGGCTTGAGGGATTCAAGGACTGTGGGTGGTAGGATGGATCATGGTCTGCACTTCTGCGTTCCTGTCTAAAAGGATTCCCCATCCTGGCAACAATAAGAAAGAAAGGATGGAGGGATGGAGGGCGTGAGGGAGGGAGGAAGGAAGGAAGGAGGAAAGAAAGAGAAAGAAAGAAAGGGGGAGAGAGAGAGAGAGAGAAATGAAGGGGGAGGGAGGGAGGGGGAAGGAACGAAGGAAGGGAAGGAAGGAAGAAAGGGAGGGAGGGAGGAAAGGAGCGGGGAGAGAGGCAGAGGGGGAAGAAGGAAGGAAAGAAGAAGGGACTTAGATTCTAAAGTCTTCAGGTTAAGTTGAAAGACCATGGATGAGACTTCACTCTATGCTGGGTAGGAAGCTGGACAGGTTCAGTATGTACTTGCACAGCAACAGTATTGGTAAGAACCGGCAGTTTCAGGTAACAGGCATTGCAGAGCAGCTGCCTGTTTCCCATGAAGCAGCCATGCTGTCATCATACCACTCATCTTCAAAGTGAAATGGGCACCAAGCCCATCTTTCCCTGGAACGTCCTATGTGCTGGTCATTCCCTAGCACATTCTCTTAATACTCCCTCAGCTTTCTATATGCTGTCCTCTAGTGCTCTATTTGTTTTTTTAAAAAATCAAGTTCCAAAATGTACTCCCTCCCACCTTCAATTATCGGCCTCCATTAATATTGGACTTGATTATTTAAATTGTCAGAAGTTCAATTTTTAATTTTGCATGAGCGGCCCTTTGATCAAGATTCAAATGTGGGACTTCCCTGGTGGTCCATTGGCTAAGACTCCACGTGCCCAATGCCGCAACTAAGACCGCAAATAAATAAATAAAATAGTTTTTAAAAAAGAATCAAATGTAATGTCAGTTGTTGAACGTTCAAATGTTCACAGTACATATATTGAATTTCTTTACACAATACCTATTTTTTCTTTTTAAGATGCAATGTAAAAAAATTTGTCTGGAATTTCCCTGGTGGCGCGGTGGTTAAGAATCCGCCTGCCAGTGCAGAGGGCACGGGTTTGATCCCTGGTCCGGGAAGATTCCACATGCCGCGGAGCAACTAAGCTTATCAGCCCGTGTGCCACAACTGCTGAGCCTGTGCTCTAGAGCCTGCGAGCCACAACTATTGAGCCCACACGTCACAACTACTGAAGCCTGTGCGCCCTAGGGCCCCCATGCCACAACTACTGAGCCCATGTGCTGTGACTACTGAAGGCCACATGCCTAGAGCCCGTGCTCCACAAC
Organism: Globicephala melas; assembly: GCF_963455315.2. Lineage (NCBI taxonomy): Eukaryota > Metazoa > Chordata > Mammalia > Artiodactyla > Delphinidae > Globicephala > Globicephala melas. The sequence goes on from NC_083323.1 coordinate 16,640,783, forward strand.
AAGAGAAGCCACTGCAATGAGAAGCCCGCGCACCGCAATGAAGAGAAATCCTCTCTCGCTGCAACTGGAAAAAGCCAGGGCGCAGCAACGAAGACCCAATGCAGCCAAATATATATATAAAAATAAATAAAACTTAAAAAAAATTTGTCTATGGGAAAATCCATATGTTAGCTGTGTTCTCAACTTGATCTGTGTCCCCAGTTCTTTAATTTCTGTTGTTATCAGCAGCATGATGAATTTCGTAAAGGAGAATTGAGGGAGAGGCCAGTGCTTAGAATAATACAAGACATGAGGGGACTCAGTACATATTTTTTGAGTAGATGAATAAAGCAATGGGCAGCATAATGAGGTACATGAATAGCTTTGGGCACCATCCTGGTTCCCTCATTCACACTCCCCATTCTCAGACCTGGGAAAATATGTGGAGATCCCATTTACCAGCAGACAATCACAAACTAATATAAATACTACATCTGCCCTTTTATCCCTTCTTCCCCTCCCCTGAATTTCCCAGGGCAGTCAGCAGTGAAATAGGCTGACCTAACATCAGCCCCTGAAGAAATGAGAAGGAGTTATGTCCTGACTTAAGAAAAGTGTCTAGAAGAATACATATAAATAAACACAGTTTACTCTTTGATATAGTGTATGTTTCATTATGCAAGTAATTGGCATGTGTTACAAGTGGGAGGAATCCAAACATAAATAAGGATCCATGTGGTCCATGGCAATGTCTCTGGCACAGATCCAGTCTTGTAATCCTCATAATGTTGACGACGTTACTGAACACTTACTCCAGTCAGGCCATCTTCAAATCACTTTACATATATTAACTCACTTGATTCTCACACCTCTGAGAAGTAGAACCTATTTTTCTCTGGGTCTTTGGTTTCCTTGTTTTGTAAAATGGAAATAACATTTGTTCCTATTATGATAGGATTATTGTGGAAATTCAATGAGTTAATGCATGGCATGTAGGAAACACTTGACACCTACTGCTTTTTTGATATTTTATCGTAGTTACTTGTCTCCATTTTACAGATTAGGAAACTGAGACACAGAGAAGTTAAGTAAATTGCCCAAGATACACAGCTAGTAAGTGGCAAAGCCAGGATATAAACTCTTGGCCATTATGAAGAAACTGATGAATCCTCGTATGCATGAATATATTAAGGAAAGTAAGATAAGGATTACTTCCCACCAGCAATAAAGGGGGAAAAAATTAAGCTGCTATTAGATTTGATTCCACCAGAGGGCAGTAAATGTATGCATTACACAGGCATGACCCTAGCCCATGGAGTTTGTCTTTTTTTTAAGACGTTAAAGTCTGAAAGTTATCGCAGATTTTATGCCGATTGTTAAGGAAGAAATCAATTCAAACTTCTTCCTATCAGCTTAAAGTGTAGAAGATTGCTGTGAGGGTTAAATATAATATAGTTTAAAATGTCTTATAAACTGTCAAGATCTGGTAAACTGATGAAAGGACTTCATCCATCAATATTCACTTCATATTTTATTCACGCCTGTGAGCCTAACACTTCACTAGTGCTAGGGGTCAGGGTGTACCAGGCATGAAGGTCACTGAACAGTGAGAGACAAGGACCCTCCCCACCACTGCACTACCCCCCACTCACCCTTATTCTGTGTGTACACACACACACACACACACACACACACGGGATAGTTCTGTATATAATTTTTATCTCTGCTTTCTGAAATATAATATGCATATTTTCCCATTGAATTACATATTCTTCAAAAGCATGATTTTTCTGACTATGTAATATTCCTGTGCAGCTGACTCATAATTTTTAAGTATTCCTTTATTGTTGAACACAGCAAAGGAGACAATTGAGTGAAGAGAAACTTATGAAATGGGTGGAAATATTTGTGAACCATATATCTTTCTGATAAGGGGTTAATATCCAAAAAATATAAACTCAACTCAAGAGCAAGAAAACAAATAACCCAATTAAAAAATGGGTAAAGAACCTGAATAGACATTTCTCAAAAGGAGAAATACAAACAGCCAAGTACATGAAAAGGGTTCAACGCGACTCATCATCAGGAAAATGTAAATCAAAACCACAATGAAGTATCACCTCACACCTGTTAGAATGGTCATCATCAAAAAGACAAACAGTAAATCCTGGAGAGGATGTGGGGAAAAGGAAATCCTTGTACTCTGTTGATGGGAATGTAAATTGGTGCAGTCACTATGGAAAACAGTAAAGAAGTTCCTCAAAAAATTAAAAATAGAACTACTATAGGATCCAGCAATTCTCCTTCTGGGTATATAGCTGAAAGAAATGAAATCACTATCTCAAAGAGGTATCTGCACCCCCATATTTACTGCAGTATTATTCACAATAGTCAAGACATGGAAACAATCTCGGTGTCTGTTGATGGAGGAATGGATAAAGAAATGTGGTGTACATATACAATGGAATATTACTCAGCCATAAAAAGAAGGAAATCCTGCCATTTGCAACAACATAGATGAACCTGGAGGACATTATGCTAAGTAAAATAAACCAAAGAGAAATACTGTCTGATCTCACTTGTAAGTGGAATCTTACGACAACAAAAAATGAACTCATAAAAACAGAGAGTAGGGCTTCCCTGGTGGTGCAGTGGTTGAGAATCTGCCTGCCAATGCAGGGGACACGGGTTCGAGCCCTGGTCTGGGAAGATCCCACATGCCGCGGAGCAACTAGGCCCGTGAGCCACAACTACTGAGCCTGCGCGTCCGGAGCCTGTGCTCTGCAACAAGAGAGGCCGCAACAGTGAGAGGCCCCCGCACCGCGATGAAGAGTGGCCCCCGCTCGCCGCAACTAGAGAGAGCCCTCTCACAGAAACGAAGACCCAACACAGCAAAAATAAATATAAATAAATAAAAATTTAAAAAACAAACAAACAGAGTAGAACAGTGGGTACCAGGGTCTGGGAGAGTGGGGGAAATGGGGAGATGTTGGTTAAAGGGTAAAAAGTTCCCATTATGGAGGATGAATAAGTCTAGACATCTCATGTACAGCATGATGACTATAGTTAATAATACTGTGTTGAATACCTGAAATATGTTACGAAAGTAGATTTCAAGTGATCTCATCACACACAAAAAAATGTATGGGAGATAATGTGTTAGTTTGACAGTAGCACTCATTTCACTATGTATATCAAATCATGTTGAACACCATAAATATATACAAATTTTATTTTAAAATACATTTTAAAAAATTAAAAAGCAAATGGTCTGTAATAGTCCTGATCTTCCTCCAAAATCTCCCTTCCCAGCAGCCCTCTAACCTCTACTATGACTCTCCCATTTGCCATCCTTTTCCAGCCACACTGAGTTCTTTACTCTTCTTCAAATATTCCAGACACACTTTTGCATGGGGCATTTTAACTTGCCAGTTCTCCTTAAAATGTCCTTCTGCTGGAACCCACATGGGTAGTTACTTCTCCGTCAGTTCTTTGCCTTCAAATGTCATCTTTTCGGTGAGTAATTCCCTGATTGTCCTATTTAAGATTAAAATTGCAATACCCACCTTTCCAACTAGCTCTATATTCCCCCTTCTCTAGTTTAGTTTTCCCCATAGAACTTATTACTCTGACAACTACATATATAATATTTATTCACTTAGTGCATCTCCCCTCTGTAAAACCTAAAACACATGATATCAGGGACCTTTGTCTGATTTGTTCACCACTGCATCTCCAATACCTAAAACAATGCCAGGCCTAGAGTAGACACTCAGAAAATAATAGTTTGATGAATGAATCAATGAATGAATTAATTCTGCTAATAATCCTAGAGGAAAATTAGAATAGATTTTGTCCCATTCATTGAAAATTTCCAAGGCACAGAAAAGCCAAATGATTTACCAAAGGCCTTAAATCTGTTCCAAAGATACTATTGCTCTAGAGAAGACACCACAGTCTGTCCCTGTCTGAGAGTCACAAATTATCTTGCTTTCACACCAACCCAAGGCCATTTCTTCATAATACGTTCCTGGGACCCAATTCTAAGAAGAATGGAAAAGAATATACAAGGCACCTGCATTCTAGGGAGTCTGCAATACTCTTCTATTAAATATTTAGAGGATAAGCAAAATAGGTAATCAAGTGCTAAATTATCTAAGTGTTACAGACTCTACTGGTGGAGAAAGAAGTTTGTCTTCATTTAAGGGATTGCTTTAGTGGAGAGAGAAGTGGGAGAGCAATGTGATGGCTTCAACGTTAACAAAAACCCAATTACTAAGCACCTGGTTATACCTGCTGCTAGGGTAGGCATTGCCCTGCCCTGTGGAATGTTTCTGACCTTCCTAATGGAATGTTTTGTTTGGAATATACACTTCTGTTTCTTCATTTTCCTTGACTCTCTGTGTTGGTTTCTATGCATTAGATTAAACAGCCAGCCACCTCTCCAGTCTGGAAGGAGTGTCTCGTATAGGAGATGGACCTTATTGTTTGTCTAACAAATGTTTCTACAAATTGCACTGTGTCTGAAAACTCCAAGTCTTTTGTATTATGGATTAAATGGGAAAGGCCCACCTTCACAAAACACAACTGCAAGTATTGATCATGCTTCCTACAGAGAGAGACTCACAAACCAAGAGTTGGAACAGACCATAAGACAAAGCCTTCTGATGGCCCCCAGGTGAATGGAGGGACCCAGCAGGTAAACCTCACAATTGCTTCTGTCCACAGTGGTTTCGCACAGGCTTCAGGAGAAGCTCCAGCGCGGCCCACGATGCTCTCCGTAGCTCACCTCGCCCACCTCTCCGACCCCATTCCCACCTCCTCCCACCCACCCAGGATGAACTCCCAGCAGTTCCCAGACCACGCTGAGGGTCCTCAGGGCTCTGCGCCTTTGCACCTATGGCTCTCTGCCCAAACTTTTCCTCTTTTCCTGCCTATAGTTGGCTACCTGGCGCTCTCCCTTGTGGCTCTGCAGGGGACTGCTCTCTGGGGAGTCTTCCCTAAGCCATGAGTCTGACATGGGTGCCCCTACGCTGTGCTCCCAAAGTCATCATGGTCCCCTGGGCGTTGCTCTGTGTTTATTACAGGTTAACCAGTGTAACCCCACTATTCTAGAGCCCCGAATGTAGGGGGTGGGTCTTCCAGCAGTACCCTTGGTAACTAGTGTGCCCCAAGTGGGGCACAGCAAGAACTCAAGTGGTGATGATTGATAAACAACTAAAAATCAGAATGGGGTATCAGAACCCAATCTATGGAAAAGCACATCGTTTTGTACTGCTGGGATTTATCATGTGCATTAAGTAAAAGTAATGTAAAGAAAATGTAAAATGAAATGGAAGAAAATGTAAACTATCTTCCTGCGAATGAGTTCCTTACATAACTTTTCCCTCCTGAAATTCTTCACAACTTTGGGCATAGATATAACATGACTACATAAAGCTCCCATTTGCAAAACGGAACCTGTTTTCTTCTCCTCTTCAAGCTCTTCTCAATTCAAAAGCCCAGAGAGATAACTTCCCAGTTGTACTAACTTAGCCCCTTCTGTCATTCTGTTCCTCTCTCCAAAGCCTAGTCCAGCTCACTATTTTTTTTTTTTCTTTTTTGCGGTACGCGGGCCTCTCACTGCTGTGGCCTCTCCCGTTGCGGAGCACAGGCTCCGGACGTGCAGGCTCAGCGGCCATGGCTCACGGGCCCAGCCGCTCTGTGGCACGTGGGATCTTCCCGGACCGGGACACGAACTCGTGTCCCCTGCATTGGCAGGCGGACTCTCAACCACTGCACCGCCAGGGAAGCCCTCCATTATTACTTTTGAGAACTCAGTTCATCAAGCCAGCCACTTTTCCATAAAATCCCAGAAGTTAGCTGTACTTGCCAAACCAGATTTCTACATTCCAGAGACTGAAACAGTTCTTCCAAAACTAAATTCTAGCAGTCTCCTTTAACCAAGTCTAGGAATAAATGTCTCCTGACCTAGAAGGTTTCTTAAGAAAACCTTTTCTAATCTAAACACACAATTTTATTAATCAGAAATTCTCTGAAACTCCTCTCTCCAGTACACATACATTTCAATAACAATCTTACAAAGAAGCAGAATATAGTTTGAAAAGCTATTAACTCTTAAATTTCAGGCATTTTAAAGGCTTCTCTAATCTCTCACTTTTCTTTTGAAAGCTCCTAATGTTAGTAATTATTCTTCTCTAAGACTTTCACTCAAGATCTTTGCAATACTTAATAAAAATTATAATCATTAACCTTAAGACATAGGTAAGTGGGTGGTAGGTATTATTAACTGGTAAGAATCATGAGGTTCTAAATTTAAATAATGTCTAGTTGAAGGAAAATGGTAAGACTTGTCATAATATGGAAAACACTGTTCATTTATAATTAAATTTGATGAAGTTTTAGGAATGCGTTTTAACTAACTTTTGAATTGGATTTTTATTCTGCTTGCTATTAAAAGTCAACCTAAGAAGAAAAAAAGGATGGGGTTTGTCAAGAACCAACATGAAAACACTACCAATGGGCAAAGCTTGAACAATTTGAGCAATAAAATAGTGACTATAGTGTTGGATTATAACCTAAAGAAATTAATATCTATGAGTCCATATGGATATAAATAAATGATTGAATAAAAAGTAAATTTGGGAGATAAGACAAAATATTCCTTAGAGAAGAATTCCAAGTAACACATGTGAAGGAACAAGGGGAGTAGAAAATCAGCATTGGAACACCACAGTATATGCTACAAGCAAGGTCCAAAGGTGAATGCTAAAATTAGCGGACAAATCTTTAAGGAGAAACAGGACATGTGCAGAGTCTCAAAGTATCTCCCCCAACATAATTAATAATTACTGTGGTGCTTGGTTTTTCCCCTTTCCCTCTTGATCTGAAGTATAATTGACCTACAACATTTTGTTAATTCCAGGAGCACAACAGAGTGACTTGATATTTCTATACATTTCGAAATGATCACGAGTCTAGTTACCATCTGTCACCATACAAAGATGCTACATTATTATTGACTATATTCCCCACAATGTACATTTCATCCCTGCGACTCCTTTTTTTGTAACTGGAAGTTTGTACTTCTTAATCTCCTTCAGCGATTTCACTCTTCCCCCCAGCCCCTCCCCTCTGGCAAACAGCTGTTTATGTCTATGACTCTGTTTCTGTTTTGTAATGTTTGTTCCTTTGTTTTGTTTTTTCGATTCCACATATAAGTGAAATCATACAGTATTTGTCTTTCTTTGTCTGACTTATTTCATTAAGTATAATACCCTCTAAGTCCATCCATGTTGTCACAAATGGCAAGATTTTCATTCCTTTTATGGCTGAATAATATTTCATTATATACATAATATATAATGCTTATATATAAAAGTGCACGCACACATACACACACACACATATATTAAAAATGCTTTTAACAAATTCCAGGGACTTCCCTGGTGGCACAGTGGTTAAGAATCTGCCTGCCAATGCAGGGAACATGGGTTCGAGCCCTGGTCCGGGACAATCCCACATGACACAGAGCAACTAAGCCCGTGCGCCACAACTACGGAGCCTGCGCCCTAGAGCCCACAAGCCACAACTATTGAGCCCGTGTGTCACAACTACTGAAGCCCGCTCGCCTAGAGCCCGTGCTCCGCGACAAGAGAAGCCACCGCAATGAGAAGCCCGTGCAACGAAGAGTAGCTCCCACTCGCCACAACTAGAGAACGCCCGCGCACAGCAACGAAGACTCAACGCAGCCAAAAATAAATAAATAAATATTTTTTAAAATGGCTAAGATAGTAAATTAAAAAAAAAAATTCCAGAAATTTCTTGATACTCTTTCCTCCAGGAGGTTGAGCTTAATTCCCCTCTCCTTTGAGTGTGGTCTAAACTTATGATTCACTTATAAGGAACAGAGGATGGAAACAGTAAACAAGAAACCTTACAGTGGAGAAACCTGACAGACGCCCCTATCCAAGTGATCATGGTAAATATCACCAATAACAAGTTATGTTGAAATCATGAGATATTATGATATGATGTGATGAGAGGGGCGCTTCACCTCTGTGGTGAAAAACAAAGAAAGACTGAGAAAAATGCCAGGGAGAGGAGACTCAGGAGACAGGATGACTAAATGCGGCAGAATGCAATGCAATCTTGGGTTGGATCCCGGAACAGAAAAAGGATAGTAATAGAAAAACTAATGGAATCCAATGAGAGGCTGCAGTTTAGTTTATAGCATTGTACCAAAGTTCAATTTCTCAGTTTTGACAAATGTGCTACGTTTTGTAAGATGTTATTTAACATTAGGGGAAGCTGGTCAGACATAGAAAGACAAGGAAGGACAAATATCATATGATATTGCTTATACGTGGAATCTAAAAAAAAAATGGTACAAATGAACCTATTTACAAAACAGAAATAGAGTCACAGACGTAGAAAACAAACTTATGGATACCACGGGGGAAGGAGAGGGATAAATTGGGAAATTGGGGTTGACATATACACACGACTATATATAAAATAGATAACTAATAAGAACCTGCTGTATAGCACAGGGAACTCTACTCAATACTCTGTAATGACCTATATGGGAACAGAATCTAAAAACGAGTGGATATACATGTATACGTATAACTGATTCACCTTGCTGTACAGCAGAAACTAACACAACATTGTAAATCAACTATACTCCAATAAAAATTAATGTTTTTAAAAATGAAGGCATATAGGAACTCTCTGTACCATCCTCATACTCCTCTGTAAATGTAAAGTTATTTCAAAATTAAAAGTTTTCAAAAAGTGCATCTGTTATCTCTAATGGGATAAACTGCTGATGTTTCACCTAAATTCCATCATGGACATGTGGATATGGGACAGGAGTAGGTGTATCGTAATCGTTTCTCAGTGACTCTAATCTTCAGCTTTATTTTTCGGATCAATCGGATGTCCCTCTAGAGGGGTGGGAGAGGGAGGGTGGGAGGGAGGCTCAAGAGGGAGGGGCTATGGGGATATATGTATACACATAGCTGATTCACTTTGTTGTACAGCAGAAACGAACCCAACATTGTAAAGCAATTATACTCCAGTAAAGATATAAAAAAAAAATTTGATGTTCCTATGATAGTTGCATGGACCAAATATACAAGATAATGCTTTTCTTCTTGTGAAAAATTTTGGTTTTTCATAGTAATCTATTTATACATTTTTATTTTTATACTGATATATTATATCTATACATCACAATGTGTGACTTACTTGAAAGAGCTCTTTTGAAAAATAATGAAGAAATCCAGGTAAAGAGGGATAAAAATGTTTTAATTGTTGAAATACACTGGTAAATTGAGTGACTTACATTTCAGTACTAAGTGGATACACACGATCACTATTGAATTAAGAACTTTCCAAATATCCGACTAACATCAGTGACAAGTCCTTGAAAACAGTGTAGAACTAACATGATGAGATGCTCTGATCACACACAGGTAGAATGGGAGACTCAATGGCTAGGAAGTATTTGTAGTTACCTAAGCCTTTGACTAAAGAAAATAGGAAATTAATCAAAATGTACATACGGCATGCAAACCTCAACAGTTTAAGTACTGCCATGTAGTACACTGTTCTCAATAAAGAAACTCCTCTGATATTTAAATAAAGCTGAAAACCAAATAGTAAAAAAGGAAAGAGATAACAGTTAGAATCAATTTAACAATTTTACAGCTAAAAATTAACATGAAGTAGAAATAGTGAAAGATAACAGACAAATATATTACTTTGGGTAATTCATCGATAGTGCCTTATTATTGTGAGTTATAAATAGATGAAGGATTTTGTTATATAAAAACTATCAAAAACGTATCAGTGAAAAGACATGATCTTCATGAGCTGTGGGGATGGCCAGGGTGAGAACGCAGCTGGGACACAGCAGCCAGCTGGGCAAGAACCCTTTGTAAGCTTGTCTTCCGCAGGTGGATCAAATATAGTTCCATATACGTGTGTTGTTTAACCAATTCCTTTCTAGTACCACAACATTCAATATGTACCATGGTTTTAACTATAAACTAAGAATTTGGGGCGGTGGGGGGCGACTGCTTAGAATTTCCTTGGAGATGTCTGTGCACGTTACAAAATCCCACAAAGCAAAAATTCCAGCCAGATCTTGATGAGCAGGCTACGAAGGCAACAAACAAAAAAGGGAAAAGAGTTAGCAAGCGCGAAAAGGCACCACTTAGATAAAAACATATCAGCGTTAAGCCTGCAAATTATTTACTGATTTTCTTTTCAGTAAAACACACGTTCAACGTCTGTCCAGTACTGATTTGAGACTGAATATGTGGCCAGCACAGTGTGAAGCACTGATGACACTTATATGAAGAGACCAAGTCAGGTGGAGAGAGAGACTTCTGAACTTATAACCAAAATACAACAGGAGGATGCCCGAACCAAGCTGCACGGCAACCTCACAGAGATACCAACTGCTCAGCCACGGTCTATCCCTTCCTTGTTTGGTCAGACCCTCTCGGGAAGAGGGGCGAGCCATCCACTTCACCTCGAGCTCCCCCCGGGGATCTGATGCAGCGAGCCCATCCACTGGCATTTGAGAAGCATCACTGTGCTGGCAGCACGCCGTATACCTAAATGGGCATAACTTTCACCCTTGGGTCATCTAGGGAAGAAACTACACATTTGTATCGTGATATAAGTAACTTTGATTCTGAAATCATTCCTCAATTTGCTTCAGAAAGTAACCAAATCAGGGCTTCCCTGGTGGCGCAGTGGTTGAGAGTCCGCCTGCCGATGCAGGGGACACGGGTTCGTGCCCCGGTCCGGGAAGATCCCACATTCCGTGGAGCGGCTGGGCCCGTGAGCCATGGCCGCTGAGCCTGCGCGTCCGGAGCCTGTGCTCCGCAATGGGAGAGGCCACAACAGTGAGAGGCCCGCGTACCACAAAAAAAAAAAAAAAAAAAGTTACCAAATCAACTTTGAAGTTGGGTCACTGAGTGAGTTCGGTGGCTTTATTTCTAGAGAGGTTTTATATGTTAGGTCAAAAAAAAAAAGTGTCTCCAATCTTTTCCATAAAATGTCTCTTCTCATCAGGGTTTCTGCCCAATAATTTAAGCTCAGACGCCATGCATACAGATACCTCACAGATAAGTACCACAATGGGCGCTTAGCAATTGAGTAAATGGACAGCCTATCCACTTAGAAAACTTTTCAGATAACTCAAAAGAGGCAAATGGATTGTTTAGCAATAGAGGTAAGGAATGGCAGAAATTGAGAGAGAGGGATGGCAATAAAATAGTTTTTATTTTTATATTGATAGCCACGAGCAGTAGGGAAATATTCTACCTAGCTGTCTAATGTTATGTGGACTGACTAACCAGCAATAGTGCTCAACTGTTATCAGGAAATTTTAGATCCATATACAAAGCTGGACAATCATCTTGTGTAACTTTGTCATGTAAAAACTGAAATTGGGTGAAGCTGGGAGAAGGTAAGGGATTCATCTAAGGTCCTGTGTTAACAGCAGAGCTACCGAGTCTCCAGATATCTATCTACACAGCACTTCTTCCCACTCTATTCAGATGCTTTTTGAAATATACCCTGTTTTCAGGAGGGTAAACACTAATATATGTTTACTTTCTACTAGATTATCTTTTCTATTTGATGCAAATAGTAAAACTACTGCTGCATCAGGGAAAACTAGCAGGGAACTTAGAAATCTACATGAGAGTTAGAACTCTGTTAGAAATACTAGAAATAGAAAATCTCCAGCAAGTTCCTAAAGAGAAGCTCAACACCCTAACGCGGTTATGGGCACTAGGGAATAATGCTCCATAATGCTGTAGCCTTGATGAGAGGGTCTTTGAAAAAGCGGCTGCCCAATATTGTGGTATTTCTTGTCCGGAAGAAACCAGTTACAGCTTCCATGTCCCTTTCCTCCAGTAGGAAAGCTTATTTGTCTCCACCTGTGAGCTTATTCTGCAACCCATCCCATCCCAGACACCAGCATCAGTACTGGCCCTCAGCCAGAAGCTGGTTCAATGTCAAATCAGTCTTGCTTCTGATCTTCCAATGGCTGGATTCTGGTTACAAAAAAGGATGATGGTACAGTGATGATGATATTGATGGTGATGATGACAATTATAGCAGAAGCTACCATTTACTTCACATTTAATCCTAACACAAACCCTTCAATACGCATCAGGGGAAGAAACTTGCCCAGCTAGAAAGTGAAAGAGCCTGAATTCAAATCCAGCATTGTTTGACACCCAAAAGAGAATGGGCTATCTCAGGAGACAGAGCATTCCTGATCACTGGATGTTCAAAAGCGGTGGGATGTCACTCAGCAAGACTGAAAGACAGTGGGGATCTAAGCATTGCATGCATTTTGGTCCAGGTAAACAGAAACTCTTCTCCTCAATGGAAATGCTGCTCAGTAGCTTCTAGAGACTAGTACCCAGACAGTAGTTCATAAATGAAAGCTATTTTTCTTCTGTCCTTGTTCTTGTTTGTCTTATAATTCTAACTCCAAGCTCTTCACCAGGTCCACAGTGCTTCATCTTTTAAACTTGGTCTATGATTTTACTATTCCTTCCTGAAAAACTGCATCTTTGCACACTGACCATTGCCTATCTCTACTGGAGTTTTGGTACTGGTGCATCTTCTCTCTGTATATCAACTACCCCTGACTATGGCCAAACATTTAATATTGATCCTAATCTAATTCCCAACCTCTCTAGTCTCTCCTTGTCTGTCACTTCCAAGGTCCTAGCCCCTCAAAGATTTTGGCAATGAAGAGTGAAACCCTGGTAGTGTAGGCAAACAGCTTGTTCTTATTAAATGAATTAAGTTACATTTGAAAAAATATTAATGAAAAAAAGTAACTGCAAAGAAAATTGATCTAGTCATTAAAGACCTCTTTACAATAAAATATATTGGGTTCCATAGATTTAACCACAAGATGAGACCCCTCCTCATACTCAAGTTCGAGATTTCTTAGAAATATAGAGCATTAATATCTACAGTTCATTCATCCAGGCTAAATATATAGAATTATTTAGAAAAATATACAGTACCTCTTGATTATTGTCATGATATTACTTTCTTCTAATCTTAAAAAAAGAGAAAATTAAGAAAAGTTAAAGGTACAGTTATAAAGAATATATTCCAGTTTCCTACAAAACTACAAATAGTTGTGACATATATGTATTTGCTAGTCTAAATCATCGAGTAGAGAAAAAAATGAGGAACAAATAACCATAGTATGTTAAGAAATAATAAAGGCTTGTGTACAAATTAAATCAAATATCACATATATGTAATTTTATGTGTACATATTAATAGTTCTTTAAAACCATATTATCAGACAACTGTACAGTTATTAGTAAATCAGCATTCTTCACCACGAGCCACACTTAAAAATTTACTTAAGGGACTTCCCTGGTGGCGGAGTGGTTAGGAATCCGCCTGCCAATGCAGGGGACACAGGTTCAAGCCCTGGTTCAGGAAGATCCCACATGCCACGGAGCAACCAAGCCCGTGCGCCACAACTACTGAGCCTGTGCTCTAGAACCCAAGGGCTACAACTACTGAGCCCATGTGCCACAACTACTGAAGCCCATGCACCTAGAGCCTGTGCTCCGCAACAAGAGAAGCCACCGCAACGAGAAGCCCGAGCACTGCAATGAAGAGTAGCCCCTGCTCGCCACAACTAGAGAAGGCCCGTGCACAGCAAAGAGGACCCAACACAGCCAAAAATAAATAATATAAATAAAAATAAATTTTAAAAAAACTTACTTAAGCAAGAAGCTATCTACAAGGCTGCAATCGTACCTATTATCAAAAGAACTTCATTAGCCCTGCAATTACTAACTACTAAAACTCAGAAAAAGGAGTCTCCACTTCATTTCATTATACAAAAGACAGTTAATTTTCTTCTAATCACCAGACTACTTATCAGTCACATTTATAATATATTATAGGAATGTACCTTTATGTTCTACAAAAACTCCATAAACTTACTGAAATGTTTGCTTTCATTTTCACACCGATCATCACTGAAATTAACAAGCAATTTAAAATATCCATGGAGCATAATGACAAACAGAAGCTAAATTTTGCTCTGGAATTACTCCCATCATGTGGGTGGCAATTTCAACAAATGATTACAATGAGCAGATATGGATTTTTTGGTTTTTTTTTTTTAAGGCCGCATGGAGCAGCATGCGAAATCTTAGTTCCCCGACCAGGGGTCAAACCTACGCCCCCTGCAGTGGAAGCGCAGGGTCTTAACCACTGGACTGCCAGGGAAGCCCCAGCTATGGCTCTTACACACAGTTCACTGCAAGTCAGAAATATGTAGGGTGAGTCAGGCAAGCTGAAATATACATTTCATACGTTTTTCACAAAACAAAAAAAAATAAACATGTAGAGAGAGTAAACATCACATGGTTTTACTTACTTTTTCGCACAGTCTTTGTTTGATTGGACACCATATTGACAGCTTCAGATGGCAGACCAACATACACCCCTCCATAGTTTCTTGATGAAAAGAAGCAGAGATAGAAAAAATCAGACCAAACTACGTGGTTACTAAACATTTGCAGAAAATGATGAGAGCATGGGGCCTTCAAACAATTATAGAATTATTAAAATAACTCATGACTTTCCAAAGTAGAATTCAGAATATTATTGCCCTTGGAGAGATCTTGTTTTTCTATGTTAAAAAAAAGAAGCTATATATAAAAAAAAGAAAGCTGTGTAGTAGAATTTTTAGATATTTTACTTGCAATGAGAAAGAAGAGAAGTTAGGATTTTTACAATTTAGTAGAGTAATAAATATCAGTAGCGTGACATGTTACAGTTAATCAGTCAACATTTATCAAGAATTCAGAGTGGTCAATGTGGTATGAGGTGCTATGGGCACACAAAAACACTTTCCCTGTAGGTAGGTATAAAGTGAGAAGGAAGAGAGAGAGATAAGGAGTAATGAGAGTGGAGTTCTGCTAATCAGAGGATGGAAGGACGGAGAAGGCGGAAGGAAGGAAGAGATATCATCCAATTTTAGAGAACAGCACATCCAAAGGCCACAAGATGGAAACTAGCACAAGCCGTGTGCACAGGACAAACCAAGCTTGTTTGGAAGAAGCAAAGATTATGGTCCCTGGGCAAGATATTTATCACACTGCATGCTCCTACCTGTATTCTCTGTGCCAAAAGTTTTCCTGGTGGAATCTGTATTACTGGCAATGTGCTACAGTGGTCGATTAAATGCATGAGTTAAATTAATTCATGTTAAATTAAATCCATGAGGTGGGACCAAAATTATTCAAATTAAAGGTAGCTTCAACACCAAACATACCTCCTCTTGTCATCTTCTGTTATTGATTCTTCTGTTCTAAAAGGTCAAAAACGTTTGCTATGAGCTGTTTGGTTACACAGTCAGAGACTTCATTTTTGGCTCTGAGAAAAGAGGGACTGACGAGTTAAAGCCAATTTTGTTTATTTCAAGTTCTTCCATCAAGTATTTCTGTAACACAGGATTCTCTCTTCACCTCAATCATTTATATACTAAGAAATTGGCAGTTTTCTACTTACCAAAAAGCGCAAATCCATCAAATGCCAATAAGTCCAATTGCTGAACAAGATCAAACACTGAGGTAACCATAATGGAAAAGAATATAAAGAAAAGAATGTCCATATGTGTATAACCGAGTCACTTTGCTGTACAGCAGAGATGGGCACAAGACTGTAAATCAACTATACTTCAATTAAAAAAAATTTAATTAAAAAAACAGAAAACACTAATTCGAGGGACAAAAAACAAAAACAAAAAACCTGAGGGCAGCCAATACTGGAAAGAGCACATTAATTGGGTGTCAGGAAGCCTGGGTTCTTGTCTGGCTGTGCCACCCGCTCCCTGTGTGACAGGCTGTGGGCAAGTTGCCAGCCTGTATCTCATCTGTAAAATAACAGGGTCGACCAGATGACGCCCAAGGTCCCTTCTAGTCCTAACACACTATGAGTTTGTGTCTCTTATGCCAGTTCAGCAGCACAGTTCTAGGTATGAAAGATTTCCTTAGTGCAAAAAAAGTCAATTTAACTTTCTTTTATCTAAAAAAAAACAGCCATTTTATACATGATCTACTACAAAGAGGGAAATGTTCAAAGGAAATTTCTAGAGGGAATCACTACTTTAAAATGCACAGTATCTTTCCTTGAATAAGAGGAATCCATATTCTACTAGAATTCCTTGGCGTATTTTTAGATCAGGAAGTTTACCTTGAAGTACTAGCTAGCATACATTAGTTATTTTTCTGAAAGAAAAAAAAAAAACAAGGTTCAAATGTATCTCGCTGAACTCAACTTGTAATTATAAGGGGCTTCAGTTAAGAAGAAAGCAGACTGAAAACATCTAAACAGCTTCACTGAATCTTTTAATTGCTAGGATTGTCATATCATGGTTTCACACATTTAAAAGCTGTGAATGTATATATGTACATGAGATTTTGCTTCATTGCAACAGCCCGTAAATCAGAAGTCTATAGAGAAAGGAAGTGGAGATTTGGAAATTATCTGTTAAACACTGGCCATGCACACAGAAAATACTCCAATAGAGGGCAAAAGCCACCCTGCAATCCAATTTGTCCAAATTGAGCCCATAACCCACTTTTAATTATCAACTTCATTTATCTCTTGCTAAAGTTGGATCGTTTTTTAATTCAAAGGTGTCAAAGTCATGCTGTATTAGAACTGGTGCTATGCTTATTGAAGTGGTATAACACTTTCAGGTGCTGTTTACCAGTTTTAATTAAAATGGATTTATAACCCGTTAGTACAGATACTAGGAAAAATGATGGTGACAAACTCGTTCAAGATTATCAGAACTGTTTACTCTGGTTCTGAATGGCCAACATTATAATGAAATTGTTTGTGAAGCTGAAACTGGCAGATTTGGACATATACAATGTCTCGTTTTTTCTCACAGATATTCTTTTCATATCCAATGACATATCTGTGTATTTTAAACCTTTCCCCTTTTGCCTAATCCATCTTAAGGATTTATTCAGTGTTTTAAAATATATTTAACTTCCCCTAATGTAAAAAAATAGTGAATTATTTTTAATCTATTATCTCTCATAAATTATTCAATGTCCTAAAACCCAACTGTTTTAGGTTTTGAGTAATGGCCTGGCCGTCCGAACACCTGGGCTGCCCCACCTGTGCACAACTTGAAATCACTGTACTTGTTTCCCCTCACAGAACATATTTTGAAAGATTTTGTTATCAACTGGCCTTACTATCTCACTTGCTGATAATTTTCTTAGACACACAAGTGCCAAAGGAAGCCTCTGATGTGCATGGGATGGTTCCCACGGGGTGTTTGTGTAATTCGAATCCAAGGCAAATAAATCTTATATTTTGCTAATGTAGAGCCTGGGCAGCCTCCTTGTAGGCACACGCAGATTTCCGTTCAGTTTCTAAAGTAATGAACATAGCCTGTGGTCCTTCTTCGAAGCTGCCAATCCAGAGCGTAGGGCTAGGAACTGCGCTCGGGCCAGATCACCCCCCACCATGGAGCCCTTGGATGAGCCAGTGTTTTTCATGAGGGACTTGATTATTCTTCTTTTCTGGTCACGACAGCTTTAGTGGAAGGGCAGTGGTTACTGTGCAGCCTGCAGCTGTGATTGCTGACGGATCACAAGACTTGTTCCTAAAGCAGGGAAGGAAGTGGGGAGGAAGCGCAGGACAGAAAGCCACACGGACTCCGCCTTGGCGAGAACAGCAGTCGCTGACAGAGTCTGGAGGGCCCTCGATCACGGACATCATGGCCCTATTTTCTGTTGGTACTAAAGACAAAGAATGAGATGACTTCACCCTGGAGTCTTCCCTTAGAAAACAGAGACTGAAGATTGAATTAGTCCATGCTGGAAACGACAAAGTGAAAAAGAGGCCGATTCACATTAGATGAGCTGGAAAAGGCCAGACCACACTGCTCGGAGTTAATTGGTCCAGATATCTCCACAAACTCAGCCTACCCGTACATTTGCTCCTTTAGACAAGAAGCAAGTGGACATACCTCAACCAGGAGAGATCTCCTAGTGCAGCAATCCACTCCTAAATAGTAGTTCTGAAGCACAGTGCAGGAGTCAATGCCCAGGTGCCCACAGGCAGAGGCACTGAAAATGGGAAGTGTGAATGAAGGGATTCAGGGACGAGAACACCCCTGAATCTACCATAAATAGGGAAGAAACCTTGAGAATAAGGCTTCTACCAAGGGAACCAAAACACGGGGTTGTAGGAGGCAAGGGACCAGATACCATCGATCAAATCACCTAAAAACAAAAAGTGAAAGGTAACTTTCACCAGTTTCCCTCCCCGCTCCCCCCGCTCCGGTCCCAATTTCACCACCATGGAGGCTGATGTCAATAAGGGGAAGGAAAGCCAGCACAAATTACCAAGGGGTCGACAACTGGAAACAACTACATGGCCTAGCAACACAAAATCTGCTCTGGCCAGGGAAACTGTGCTGGACTCACCCTCCCCACGTTCTGCAACGCAGGGGCGAGGACTCTGAGAAACATCCTCCTTTGCCACCCGGCTCCCTGTTAGGTTCTACCAGATGGGATGCTCAAGAGACATGAAATGCAAAAAGAGGGGAAAGGGCTGCTCCTTCTAGCTCTGCGTGCTGCTCCAGCCTACAGCACCCCAGCAGCTGGCTCCAGTTTCCAGGACTGGCCCTGTTAACACTCCTTTTCGGGTCACTACAGCTCAAGTGGGTGGGCAGTGGCTACTATGTGGCCTCCAACTGTGGTTACTGCTGGATTACAACATTCAGCTGCGATTACACCAGCCTGGCAGTGCCCTCTCTCCAGAAGTCAGTGTCCCAGCCCCAGAGAACCGCTCCTCTTCCAGGTCCTAGATTCCAATAACCCCAACTTCCTTCCTTTGTCACTCCTGCCCTAGGAACAGTAGCCACTTCCTATTATAACTCTCCCTACGACCTCAGCCTTCCCTTCTTACATCCTCAATCCTCCATGACCTGTTCAACCAATTCCTAATAGTAATTTCTCTCTGCTAAAATATTTAATGTGGTTTCCTTTACCCTGACTGGACACGAACTGACACATTACTTGGTAGCAAGAGTAGGGTTTATCTCCCAGCCCTGCATTGAACGTGTCTCACTAAAGCATTTAAAGTACCTGTTATTTCCTGTTTATCAGGCCCAATTACCATGTCATCAGTGTATTGGACCAGTATGACGTGCTGTGGGACATCAGTAACATCAAGATATTGCCGAATAGAGGATGAACGGCAACACTGTGATGGTATACTGTTGGCCTTGCCAGGTAAAAGCAAACTGCTTCTGTTATCCTCGCAAACCAGTTCAGAGGTAAAGTATTCGTCAAAGGTTGCAAAACAGGAGCTAGGGGCTATGTTGAGTGTTTTCAATAAAGATACCACACCTTGAACAGCAGCTGAAATTGGAATCACCATTTCATCAAGTTTACAAGAATCCAAAGTCACTCTCTAAAATAAATCTGCCTTCCACATGGGCCAAAGAGGCAAGTTAAAAGGAGACATGAGAAGCGTCTTCATTTTTTCGAGTCTTTGGTGACGGCACCAATTTCTGCAACTCCACCAGGAATGCAGTATTCCTTTTTGTATATTATTCTGGTATAGAAGGGAAATTCCATAGGCTTCTATTTGACCCTTCCTACCAAGATAGCCCTTCCTTCACAGGTCAGAGAGCCAATGTGGGGATTCTTCCAGTTGCCAAATACATCTACTCTGATTATGAACTCACAAACTGAGGAAATAACCAGAGTATGGGATCTGCAGACTACTGGACTCACTGCAATTTTTAGGTTAGCCAAAATTCCATTTTTTACCTGATGACTATAAGCCCACACATGGACTGATCGCCCATAATGGCATTTTGGGTCCTCAGGCGTTAACAGCAACTCAGAGCCAGTGACTAGAAATCTCTAAAAGGTCCAGGCACTTCCTTTTGTTCTGCACACAGTTGCTCTAGTAAATGAACACAAATCCTTTGGGGAAGATGTGAAAAAATATCTACCGTACATACATGTGGCCGTGTTTAAAATTCCCTCAAGGGAATGTGGCCTTAATTACTCTGAGTCTGACTTGGGTTTGGAAACTGGGTTAAGAGGCTATGCCTTTCCATTGTGATGACTCAGCTTAGCTTTCTGGCTCACAGACCAGAAGTCTTCCTCTTATAAAATATACAGAGGGAGAAAATGAACCCTTAGGTGGCCATCTTTCTCATCTATCCCTAGGGAGATTGTGATCAACTAGCTCTCATTAAAATTCCTTCCAGGATGAAACATTCTGCCTCTTCATCCCTGCTGTCTGTTATGGCAAGTGTGCCCACCTTGTCTTAGGTGGTTCAGTTCTTGGCCTCTGCTTCTCTGGGATCCTGTCACACCCAAGGAAACAAAGAACCCATCTCAAGGGCAGCATGTCCCAACTGTCATAGCCACGTTATAGAGGACAGCCATCTTAGATACTCCCTTCACTATGTGTCTCTCAATTTGCTCAGTCTCCTAGGGAAGGGGGTCTCCTCCGCAGTGGGGAGCAGCTCACACTTGAGAAATTCACACCAGCTTTCCTATCTCTTCAAGCCTTTGGATTCCTTCCTCTCCATCACACCAGAGAAGTTCTGACATGCTCCTCCCCTGGTGAGAGCATAAGCTCCTTCAGTTTAGTTTCGTCAACCAAGTTGACTAAACTGTTAAGAGTCCTAGCCATGCACCTAAATTAAATCTGGAATCTCTGTTAAATACAACAATATCAATAAATTCAGTCTCAGCATACACTGCTTCTCCTTGGTCTCACACCCTTAGAAGCCATTTCCATACATATTCCTGAGGATTCTGGTAGAAGAAAATGCACAAGCCTGCAATTACTTTGCAGTATAAGCTCTTTCTTCCCAGGTCAGACATTGTGCTTGTCCCGTGGGAACATCCTGAGATCTGATTCTATTTGTGGGTCCCGTAGCAATAAGGGGTGGTTGCAGCAGGCCCTGAGGGGGACAAGCACCCCCTAACAAGGCAATCACCCAGGCGAGGGGACCCAATTCCATGCCTCTTACCCAGCTGGTCTACCCCATTCTCAAAGGCCCTGCCAGGAAAACAGGAAGTTTCTGGCTGGCAAAGATGGGGAGAGAAAGTCAGCTCTTCATCATTAGCTTCACCTCAATTTTAATTTAGCCCAGTCTAGTGCTCTTGAGAGAGGAAATGGGAAATAGACGAGGCTACAACAGCTGTCTCTAATCTAACCAGGGACTAAATGGCCACAGACTACCCCCTGCAATGTGTAACTGAATCTAAAACAGCTAACAAAGAAAGCCCGGCCACTTAACACAGTCTTAATGCCTTAATATCATGGCAAGAGAAGGTCACGGCCCCCCTCGATTTCTGGCGTCCCCAACTAAGTGAAGAGGAAGGCAGGGTGGAGTGTAAAGAGGCGGGTAGGCTGGCTTTTTTTATTCAGTGGTGTAAGCAACCACCCATTTGAATAATTTTGAGGGTCTGGAAAGGCTAAGATTTAAATATAGTTTAATTCTACCTGTTGGCTAAAGTTACAAATTCAAGTTCTCTATTATCCATCACATGTGCCTCAGTGTCAACGAAGGGAGAGGCACGTGAAAGAGGAGGCCGGGCCCCAGGGGAGGGGCTGGAACTAAGAGCTGGGGTTCGGGTATAAACAGGGTACGTTTCACAGTGGTGCCCAGGACACATTTTAGAAGGAAGACTTACTTCTTGGGTCCAAAGAGTAAAGGAGCGAAGAGGTACTGAAAGACCTCGATTAAGTTTAGCAAGTAGTGCCTCCATTTTTTTTTTTTTTTTTGCGGTACGCGGGCCTCTCACTGCTGTGGCCTCTCCCGTTGTGGAGCACAGGCTCCGGACGCGCAGGCTCAGCGGCCATGGCTCACGGGCCCAGCCGCTCCGCGGCATGTGGGATCTTCCAGGACCGGGGCACAAACCCGTGTCCCCCGCATCGGCAGGCGGACTCTCAACCACTGCGCCACCAGGGAAGCCTAGTTCCTCCATTTTTAAATCCCCATGAGCCACTACTCTACAGAGTAAACTTGTGTAATAAACTTGTTTTTTTCCAGAGGGAGCATGACCGAAAGCCTCTTGGTAAATTGCTTTCTCTGGTCTCAAGACAGTGTCTTATTTCTGGGCATATACAGCATCTGAAAATTTGTGGAAAGTGATGTCACATTTAGAAAGAAAATGTAATGGTGCGATATTGTTTAATCAAAAGGTCACGTCACATCTTTTGGAAAAAAACTTTTAAACCGCAAGAACATTTCCTAAGAACCATGGAGCATATGTTAACAATTTGGGACCAGGTTTAAAAAATACACTGGGCATTTAATTACCATCGGGTCTCTCTTTGTTAACAAAGATTTAGCTTCTTTTATCAAAGGACAGGTGTTGGAGGAGAAACAATGTGTCCAAGTTAAAGCCATCCACTGAGTCTCATGATAATCTCCTAGAGTGAGATCACATGCTCCCAGTGTCTGACTCAGATTTTCGGCCACTGCATTCATAAAAATGTTTGCAGAGCCAAGTGTGATTGAGGGTGACCACCAGTCTGTCATTTCCTCCCACTTTGGGGATTGCTGAAAAGCTAAATCCTCAGTTGATAGTTTAAAAATGACACATCTTGTTATAAAACAGAAACTAACACACCATTGTAAAGCTATTATACTCCAATAAAGATGTTTAAAAAAAAAGACACACCTTTGCAGAGCAATATAGTGTTTAGTGATCGCTATCTTACCAAAGTTGCCCCTATTTGGGGCGATGTCAGAAAAAGAAAAAAAAAAAAAAGCAACTGTTGGTTTCAAAAGTGCTTTCTTATATCTCAGAGTTTCCACCAAATACTTCTAGCCTACTTCCTTTGAAGCCAGCGTGGCACTCTCCTCACACTTCTCAGATTGAGTATCTACACTGATCCAGATTCTCTAGGTCACTGCACACCCATCTGCTTCCTACTAGCTTTGCAGACCTTCTCCTAAATGAACCAGAGACACTGAATTTCTCTCTAACCATAAAGCACTGAATTTCTCTCTAACCATAAAGCTCTGACTTCTTTTAAGTCAAGGTTCCAGAAGGTGAGACACTTCCAAACCAGCTCCATGTCTGTGGTTGCTCTTTGGGGCTGGCTGGCTTTCCTCTGCCTGTCCTTTCTTCATTAATGTATTTCGTGCATATACCTATTTAAAGCTAACTCTCCACACAAAACACATAAACCTTTCAATCCATTTATACCATCCTATCAATAACGATCACTTCAATGAAGCGAGACCTTATTCAGAGTTACTACAGTAAATATAAACCACTACTTTTTTTCTTCTTCAGTAGCACATGGTAATCAGAATATTTTCGTCACAATATTTGCTTAGTTTCTGGGTTGTATAAAATAGCTGTCCCAAGTGACCTACAAAAAGGGTTTCAAAGGTAAAATAATGGAACCACGGCATGGACACATCATGTGCATTCTCTAGAACAAACACAGATGATAAACATCAGGCAGCCGCTAGCCACTCCAATTAATAGCTCCTCACGCACGGTGGCTACAGGTGCCTTAAAATTCAGAACGTTCTCACTGCCCTAGACTTCCAGAACGACATAGTTCTGTGGCAAAGAAAGGATTTATTTTTCACTTATTCATCAACAAAAATGTTCTAAATACAGAGCTATTCTTATTAGCGATGATCTAAAAAGCAGAAAAACAGGCTGCAGCCTTTTCTTTTTCCATATTTGCAGTGTCACTACAGAGGCCAAACTTATTTTGATTTGTAAACGGTACAATTTCAACACGGAAGCCTCAGGAGATCATGCGTGTAGCTCCAATGATCTATTCTTAGTTAGCATTCATGATCATCTTTTGGAATAAGCTTATGAATTGACAATGTTTACTTCCATTTGACACTACCATCCTCTAGATAAAGTGGAATCATTTAATTTTCTCTATAATATGTTTTTATGATGACCCCTCCTTTTCACGGAGGTTCCAATCGATTCTACCAAGCATTTAATTACATATGATACTGGACAGAATTAACACTTTATCATTGACTGTTAGGGCCTATATGTAATCTCATTCATGTCTTCACAATTTCAAAACTTCTTAGGACAGTTAGCTTTAAGTCTCTCTCCTTGGATGGGTCCCTTTCTTTCTTCCAGAATGTACTACCGGAGAACATGAGTGACATTTGCTCTTTGTATGGGGTAATGGATCAAGAATTAAATTGTAATTTCCCTACCCCTCTTCTGTTCTCCTTCTAAGAAGCACACAGTGCTGGATTATTTCAACATTGGGTGTAGAAGTATCCTTTGCTACAAAGCAGGCAGGAGTGTTCTCTCCCCTTTAAGAAACCTTGCTTTTCCCAGATGTATCACTTTTCTCAAAACCTTGGGAATAAGCAGCTTGTTTTCCCTCGTCCCAGGGTCTCCAAACAGGAGACAGAGCCAGAATGCTCCCAACCTCCCCAAAGCACTCCTTTAGATGGGGCCAATTTCATTTCCACTCAAAAACTCTCCTCGTTGGCATCAGCCCTGCCATAACAGCCCCGGATGCACTAAACATCTCGGCCCTGACTCAAAGGTTTTCTTCCTAACCGTCATTACCGTGGACAATTTTAAATCCCATGAAAACCACCTAAACGACCTCTTGCTTCACATTTTGCTGACTTCCTCTATCCCAGCAACTTTTACTGCTGCTCTAAGAATTTAATCCCAGGAGTGCTCCATGGAGCTTAGTTCCTGCAATTATTTCACCTCTGATATTTTAGAGTAGACAATCCCACTCCTTAGGGGAAAAAAAAAATCCTTCTTTCTCCCCTCCCCACAATTCCCAAGAAGCCTCCAGTCCCAGCTCTCCCCATTCATCAGCCCCTTAGGGCTTCCCCTCCCCCTCTCTCTAGCATGTGCCTTGCAGTCAAGCATTTCAACCATACTTGCCGGTCACCACCAACCCCTCTCTATCCCTGAATGAACCCACTCAATTGCTTCTCTGCCTTTTATTCCACTGGGTCCCACCAAGGAAAATCTGACCATGTATTGATGAGCAACTAATGGGAATGTGAGATTTCTAACCACAGCAAGGCCCTCAATGCACTGGGTCTTCTGCCATCAGGGATTCATAACAGAGGCACTGCCAAATCTTTTCAACAACCCTTAAACCACCTAATAATTCTAGCTACCATTTATGGGCAGGGGGTGGGGGGACAGGATGGGGGAGCAGGATAGCAACACATAATACCAAGTATTATCTTAGGAGCTGAATATACTGTACTAATAACCATCATAACCATTAAGCAGTTACTTAACCTCTCTGTGTCCCATCTCCTCATTTGTAAAATGAAAGAGCACTACTGTCTTCATCAGCCTGTTGGGGGTACTGAATGAGATAATGTACTTAAAGTGCTGGAAATCACTCTATGGTATGCAATTCTCAATAAAGATGAGCTATTAAAACTGAGAATGATGAGGATAATGATGAAGACGGTTACCCTGAACAGTTATTATTATCCCAATTTTACGGATAAGAAGATTAAAGACACAATATCACACAGCTAGTAAAGGATGGAGAGCAGTTTAAACAGAGGTCTGTCTGCTTCCAAAATGCATGCTTTTTCAATGCTACTTCCACCCCAGAAGACGGGTAGAATTTTTCAATGCTACCTCACTTCAGAAGACAGCCTTGCCTGCCATGTCACAGAGGAGAAACAAGGCTATCAGATACCCTCAGGCTTGTAATTAGGAGAGGGCTCAGCTGACACGGTGTATATGACACGAGAAATTATAAAGAATTCCAAGGAAACTCAAGATTAGAGACACATAATTCCATGTTTTAAAAAAGACAGAGCTGGGCTTCCCTGGTGGCGCAGTGGTTGAGAGTCCGCCTGCCGATGTAGGGGACACGGGTTCGTGCCCCGGTCTGGGAAGATCCCACATGCCGCGGAGCGGCTGGGCCCGTGAGCCATGGCCGCTGAGCCTGCGCGTCCGGAGCCTGTGCTCCGCAGCGGGAGAGGCCACAACAGTGAGAGGCCCGCGTACCGCAAAAAAAAAAGAGCTTCAGCATGTTTTTGTTGTTGTTGTTGTTTTAAAGATTTTTTTTTGTGATGTGGACCATTTTTAAAGTATTTAATTTGTTACCATATTGCTTCTGCTTTATATTTTGGGTTTTTTTGGCCTCGGGGCATGCGGGATCTCAGCTTCCCCGACCAGGGATTGAACCCGCATCCCCTGCCTTGGAAGGCAAAGTCTCAACCACTGGACTGCCAGGGAAGTCCCTTCGGCGTGTTTTATGATAACTCATTCCAAGATATTTTTCTCTATAGCTGTCACATTCCATAACAATAAAATTACTTTACCCAGAAAAAAGTCTTAATGAAATATCACTTTACAAGTTTTAAGTGAAAGAAGTATTTGAATAACCTTGTTTAAATTGAGTGGCCATGAGCTTTTATGTTCAACAGCAGACATTAAATTTGAGTCAACTTGTTATTCAACATATATTTGGAAAATTCATATATATAGAATATATGTATTCTTAAAAATCAAGAGATTTTTTTCTGAAATAACATGGAAGGTGACCTACATGGAGAAGCTGCTTCTCTTCTGCCTGCCCAGTTATAATTCTCTCCCATTCTGGTAACAGCATCACCACTCTCCCACTGTTTAGCCATATGGTTAGGTGAGGTTAATGATACCAATTGGCTGCAGCAGCGGGCACGTGACCCAGGCCTGGCCAATGAGAGCCCACGTTCCCCTGGCCCACTGACTGGTTCAGGGAGAGGCACCTGACCCCACGTCCTAGCCAGGGAAAGCCTAGCCCTAGGACTTTTGATCAAACTACGGAGAAAGAGAAGCTCTTTTTCTACAGGAATTATTAAGCTGATGAGATAGAAAGTGGCCATCTCCATCACCACTGGGGGAAAGCTGCCTTAGCATGGAGCCAAAAACAGGAAAGTAGAGATGAGAGTTTCTTCCTGTCATTCAATCACCTGGATCCAGCTGTGACTAAGGCCTAACCCTTGGAAGTTTTCCGTTACACATGCCAATAAATTCCTTTATGTTTGTTTGTTTAGGCCAGTTTAAGCTGGGCTTCTGCCATTTCCAACCAAAAATATCCCAACACGACCTATTTGTGCCAAATAGCTAAGATAATTCGCAGAAATAAAATAAAAGCATGGCTGGGGTAAGACGGGAATAAAGACACAGACCTACTAGAGAATGGACTTGAGGATATGGGGAGGGGGAAGGGTAAGCTGTGACAAAGTGAGAGAGTGGCATGGACATATATACACTACCAAATGTAAAACAGATAGCTAGTGGGAAGCAGCCCCATAGCACAGGGAGATCAGCTTGGTGCTTTGTGACCACCTGGAGGGGTGGGAAAGGGAGGGTGGGAGGGAGGGAGACGCAAGAGGGAAGAGATATGGGAACATATGTATATGTATAACTGATTCACTTTGTTATAAAGCAGAAACTAACACACCATGGTAAAGCAATTATACTCCAATAAAGATGTTAAAAAAAATAAAAAATAAAAGCATGGTTGATTCGCAGGTTTGTGAAAATAGCCAAATGTCATCACATTGAATTTACTTCTGTTTTGTTCTGCATGTTAGTGTACTGTGATTTATTTTTGAAAAGAGAGGGAGAGAATAAAGAAGGTCTTGGGCTTCCCTGGTGGCGCAGTGGTTGAGAGTCCGCCTGCCGATGCAGGGGACACGGGTTTGTGCCCCGATCCGGGAAGATCCCACATGCCGCGGAGCGGCTGGGCCCGTGAGCCATGGCCGCTAAGCCTGCGCGTCCAGAGCCTGTGCTCCGCAGTGGGAGAGGCCACAACAGTGAGAGGCCTGCGTACCGCAAAAAAAAAAAAAAAAAAAGAAAGTCTCACTTCACTCCTTGATATACATGTGGGTCTGTCTTATGATGATTAAATTTCTATATATCTTCACCCATGCTTTCCTCCTTATCTCAAGTTGCTAAGGGGACCCTTCTATGTTTTTAATCCTTCTTGCATGTTGTAGAATCTATGTACATTGATAACTCCCTCAGCCACACAGATAACACCTCCCCAAACTACCCTCAGCTCTTCGTACTCAACTTGCTCCTACCCTTTTGCCTATGGGCACACCTACCTCTCCTCCATGTAAAAAATAAACAGAAAAAGAAAAACAGACTTCAATATACAAAATCATCCATACACATAACTAGGCAGAAATAATCACAAAGAAACGGAAGAAAACAGTGTAAAATATTAATGATGATTGTCTCTGGTGGGAGAATAATAGCTGATTTTTTCTTTTTTAAAAAAATACTTTTCCATACTTTCTGAACTTCCTTAGTATTCCTTTTATAACAAATATATTTCTGGGACTTCCCTGGTGGTCCAGTGGTTAAGACTGCGCTTCCACTGCAG
This sequence comes from Globicephala melas, assembly GCF_963455315.2. NCBI lineage: Eukaryota > Metazoa > Chordata > Mammalia > Artiodactyla > Delphinidae > Globicephala > Globicephala melas. The sequence continues at coordinate 16,669,232 of NC_083323.1, forward strand.
GGGGCACGGGTTTCAATCCCTGGTTGGAGAACTAAGATCCCACAAGCCACACGGCATGGCCAAAAAAAAAAAAAAGAAATGTATTTCTTAAAATATGCTTCCTCTTTAAGCTACTAACATCTTTCTATCCCTTACTGCCTTTTTGTTGTAAAACAAAAGACCAGGCATCCCTTCCTCACTCCTAAGTTCGCTTTCACCCTGACTCCATCAGAGAACTCACATCACCCAACTGAAACCAAGTGACCAGTGTGGCTGTCACTCTACATGCACTGGCTTCTCCTCTCCCTTTAGCCCATGTGATCTCTTTGGATCATCAGCCATCCCTTCCCTTGGCTCAAGTTTGAAACCACAGGGTCATCTTCGCCTCAGATTTTCCTTTCCTTTACTTCCCCGTTCAGTCATTCAACGGGTCTTATCAATTGTATTTCCGAGTGCGCCTTGAACACACCACCTCTGCTCCTTTCCAGTGTCCTGTCTGCTGTCTAACCCTCTCGTGGCCTCAGCGCCATTAATCCCCTGTGCCTCCACCCCTCCCCCATCTCACATATCCCACTGCCTTGGGAGTCATCACCCTAAAGCTCAAACACAGTCATGTAATTCCCCACCTTAAAATTCTGAATGGCTCTTGAATGCATATAAAAACCAAGTACAATGACCGGCCTGACACCAAAGGCCCTCCACAAGCCGGCTCCAGCCCACCAGCCTCATCTTCCACCTCTGCTGAGCCTACACCACAGGCTCAGGGCAGACTGGTTGACTTCCCAGAAGAGCTGGGGCTCTCCTGCACCCATGTGCCTCCTTTCATGCTCTTTCTCCTGCCCTGGATTGCCATCCTTCTCCTTCCTACACAAACTCTTACTCACCCTTCAAGACCCAGACAAGCATTAAATTTTGACTATTTAATAATTAACTATTTTAATAATTAACACTTAAAATCACACTGTATTTTGGTCCCCAGTAGCCACTGACCTACTTTAGGGCAGAAATATCATTTTATTTGTTATTAAATCCTGGCTTCTTGCCTATAGAAAGCAGGCAAATAAACAGGTAAGTGGAGATATAATAAAAATCCCAAACCTTCCCTAGAGAACTATTTTTATTATATATTAAGGGAGTAATCATAACGTTTCTGACTTGTAAAAAACAATCGTAATTCCCCCCCCAAAGGCTTTTACGTGGTCTGTACACTATGGTGGTTGCCCTATTTGAGGTTCTGTACTCTTAGCATCCATTACGTGAGTTTGGCCACTTCTTTTGCCTTGAAATCAGTGTCTTCAGATTTAAAACAAAAAGAAAAAATTTAAATCTTCATAATATAAGTTTAAATTGTCTTAATTTCTTAGCTCCTTTCATGGCGCCCCCTAATTTCATAGCACCCCCCAATGTTATGGTCAAGCTTTTGTGCGAGGAAAAATAACACTATAATATTCTTCAATTTTTTCCAATTAAATTTACCATATTTATTTTTTAAAGGGTCATTTGTTGAGTAAACTTACGTCTTTTTAGTTATAGAACCTATGAGGTACACAAAGCCACAGGAAGTTTAAATTCTAGAGAATTCAGGATTTTAGAAAGTAGTTAAATGGCATCTCATGTCCTGGAGTAGTTAATGTTGACAAAATGTCCACAAAGGTATCACTAAATCTCCTTAGAAATTTCCATGCTTCTGAAAGAAAGAGGAAGTCATGAAATCAATCTCTCCTTAAAGAGAAATGATGGAATTCATTTATTGAACACTATGTCCACAGCACGATACTATTAACTAGAGGGGAGTTCTCTCAATTCCCAAGGGAGAAAAGACAAGGAGATAAATAACACTATAAGCCCAATATGACATATCATAAGACAGGTCCAAGCTGCTGTAAAAGTTCAGAAGAGGAAGACATATCCAGTAGAGAGATCCAGGAAGTTCCTCTCGTAAAGGATAAGATATAAACCCAGGAGAACAGATAGAATTTTCACAGACAGAATTGGGGAAAATGCCATTCCAGGCAGAGGGAACAGCAAAAAAAAACAAGGAGCCAAGACAGGAAACAGGAGGTCAGTTTGAGACCATGAGAGTAGTCTCAGAGCAGGACTTCAGCTCACCTCTGGGTCCTTGGCCTCATTCACTCTCTAACTGCAGGGTTTCCTTCCCCCTAAAGCCTGAAACCTAAAGGGCCTTCCTATTCCCAAAGGATTCTGGGCTCAATCCCGTGGGCAGTGGAGACTAATCAAAAGTTGGGAGTGGAGGGCCTAAAAGGGCAGGGGATTAATCTGGCAACAACATATAGAAAGGGAGGGAGAGACTGAAGAGAGACCCAGATACTGCAATAACAGGAACAGGTAAGGATGCTGAACACATTGTTGCTAAACGTTTTGGTAATAAACTCAACCACTGCAACCAGGACACTGAAGCATTCTATACTGCCTCCTTTTATATGGGACTCGAAAGTCCCATATAAAAAGCTTATTTAATTCCCAAAAAACTTTACAACCCTATTCTAATCTTCTCCAGATTCCTTTTTATAATTAAAAAAAAAGTCCAACTCTGCTTTTGACGAAAGCTTTTAAGGCCCACCACTCCGTTTGCCCCTGCTGTGAAAGCCTTTAAGAAAGGTGGGAACTCGTACATGTGTGCTGGCGGGGAAGATACAGCCAGGCGCTCCTCTGCCCATGCACAGGAGCCTTCACCCCAGCCCCACTCCCAATAAAAACCAAAGCTACTCACCCCTTCCTTCACTCAGACTGAATGGACCAGTTCGGGAGCCACCCCGCTCTCCCCAGAAAGCCTCATTATGTGAGCAATACACCTTTTCCTACCCTCTTGGTGTGTGTGTGGCACCATCGGTCTTGACATCCAAACCAGCTGGGGTGGCTTGGGCAGAGGTTGATTCCACAATCCATGGAGTGACTGCAAACACTCTTTTTGTTGTTGTCGTTCTTGGGGTTCTCCATCCCCACCTTCTCCCTCCCCCAATCCCAATGTCCAGCTCCCTAATGGCACTTTTTTTTTTTCCAGAACTGCTGATTTTTATTTATTTTTTTCACTGAAGTATAGTTGATTTACAATGTTGTGTTAGTTTGTGGTATACAGCAAAGTGATTCAGTTATATATTTTCTTCATATTCTTTTCCATTATGGTTTATTACAGAATATTGAATACAGTTTCCTGTGCCACAAACACTCTTAAATAGTGAACTACTGCAATGTCCTTACTATACCTAGATTTGAGGTAGGAAGATGCAAAGAAGGGGCATGATGGAAACACTGAAAGGGTCTTGTGGTATGAAGTTCAACTCAATATTGATTACCTTGAATGGTCATATACATTCACTCAAACGTCTAATTATCGACTTTAAAACGATTCAGCGTGCGTTTGGTAAATGCTTGGCTCCAGGCCCTCCTCACGGGCTAAACTCTAAGATGTTGCATAGTCGTAGGAGCTAGGTGCTTAATTCTTCCATAATCACTTGCTTGCAATTAGAAGAAATCTCTACACAAGCTGGTATAGAAACAGAGTTAAACATTTCCCTTTCTTAAAGCTCTGAGTTAAAATGCTAGGGCAACTGAAACGCTAAAATGAAAAGTCACAAATAAACCCATTCTTCAAATAGCCCTTTAGTTATAAACCAAACAATAATCTTAATTTGTGCTCAGTACAGAAAGTACTTCCATGTCTTTTCAGCCAAACCTACATATCTAAAGGTCATAACCATGAAAACAGTGTCTTCCTCAGAAAGAGTTTAGAAAATCATAATATTAAGTACTTACACATCTTTAGCTGCTCCTGCAGGGCCTAGAAAAAAAGAAAAAGATAGCTTTCCATTATCTTGATAGTATTGCTACAAAAATCTTAAGCCCAATACCCAACTAAAATAATATTTTATAAGAGATGAGTTGAGAATATGATTTTTTGAAAGATCATCTTAAAAAAAGAAAAGGAGAGCAGGAAAATCATAAAATCCAAATCTTTGGTTTAGAATTTATTCTGCCCATTTTTAACAATTCCTATAAATTATAAGGTGTTGTTTCTGAAAGGGATTTTACAGACCGCCCAAACTAATCTGCTCATTTTACAGATGAGCAGATTAGGAAACTGACAGATTTGAGAAATATTTTCTTTTCTAAGCTAGTACCTACATGGAACTGTTATAAGTCACGCTATGTACTAATCATAAAGTAAAGCAAAGTCACAAGACAAAATGGAGGTGATGTCCTAAATAAATTAGCAAGACTCAAGGATGCCAGCCCAGCTCCAAAAGGAGTAACATACATTTCTAACTCTGCTTCTATTTGCTACTGAACCCTCTTGTTTCTGCTTCCCACTCACGTGCCAAAAACAACCCATCTCTTTTGGACCCCAGTCCTATCACTTAACACAGATTCTCTGCCCACAGCACAGTTCCATCTGCACTTCCTCCCCCTAATATCCTTACCTGAACAATACAGAACTTGGTTCCAACTTTACAAGCCACATAGCATTAAGTATACTTTAATCTCTTAAAAACTCACTTCCCTCTTGTGACAAATGAGGAAAATAAGAATACCTTTCTCAAAGGTTATTGTGAAGTTCTTTAAAAGATGTATATCCTTATCAACATACTAATGACATTTTTCAAAGAAATAGAACAAATAATCCTAAAATTTTTATGGAACCACAAGAGACCCTGAATTGCCAAAGCAATCTTGAGAAAGAACAAATCTGGAGGCATCATGCTCCCTGATTTCTAACTATATGACAAAGCTATAGTAATCAAAACAGTATGGTACTGGCAAAAAGCAGGCACACAGATCAATGGAACAGACTAGAGAAACCAAAAATAAACCCATGCATACATGGTCAATTAATTTATGACAAATGAGGCAAGAATATACAATAGGGAAAGGACAGTCTCTTCAATAAATGGTGTCGGGAAAACTGGACAGTCATATGCAAAAGAATGAAACTAAACTATTATCTTACATCATATGCAAAAATTAACACAAAATGGATTAAAGGCTTAAATGTAAGACCTGATACCATAAAAACTCCTGGAGGAAAACACAGGTGGTAAGCTACTTGACACCAGTCTTGGAAATTAATGCTTGGATCTGATTCCAAAAGCAAAGGCAACAGAAGCAAAAGTAAACAAGTGGGACTACATCAAATTTTAAAACTTCTACACAGCAAAGGAAACCATCAACAAAATGAAAAGACAACCTACTGAATGGGAAAAAATATTTCTAAATCACATATCTGATTGGGGTTAATATTCTAAATATATAAAGAACTCATGAAACTCAACAGCAAAAAAGAGAGAGAGAGAGAAACCAACCTGATTTTAAAATGAACAAACATCTGAATAGAAATTTTTCCAAAGAAGATATACAGATGGTCAACAGGCACATGAAATGATGCTCAATATCACTAATCATCAGAGAAATGCAAATCAAAACTACAAGATATCACCTCACACCTGTTAGAATGGATACTATCAAAAAGACAACAAATAACAAGTATTGGTAAGTGATCTGGAAAAAAGGGGGCACCAGTGCACACTGTTGGTGGGAATGTAAATTGGTGCAGCCACTACGGAAAACAGTATGGAAGTTCCTCAAAAAATTAAAAACAGAACTACCATACAATCCAGCAATTCTACTTCTGGGTATTTATCCAAAGAAAACAAAAACACTAATTCAAAAAGATATATACACCCCTATGTTCATTGCAGCATTACCCACAATAGCCAAGATTGAAAACAAGTGTCCATTGCTGGATAAATGGATTAAGGAGATGTGAGATATATATAGATATACCTATATATATAAGAGGCTAGAATAATAGAATTCTACCCAGCAATAAAAAAAAGAAGGAAATCTTGCCATTTGCAAAAACATGGACGGACCTTGAGAGAATTATGCTAAGCAAAATAAGTCAGAGAAAGACACATACCATGTGGTTTCACTTATATGTGGAATCTAAAAAACAAAACAAATGAAAACAAAACAAAAGTCAAAGATATAGAGAAAGGAATGGTGGTTGCCAGAGGGGAGGTGGGTTAGGGCATGGGCAAAACAAGTGACAGGGGTCAAGAGATATAAACTTCCAGTTCTAAAATAAATAAGTCATGGGGATGTCACGTACAGCACAGTGACTACAGTCAATAATACCGTAGAGCATACTTTAAAGTTGCCAAGATAGTAAATCCTAAAAGTTAACTATGCATGGTGACAGATGGTAACTAGACTTATTGTGGTGATGATCTCACTGTGTATACAAATACGGAATCATTTCATTGTACACCTGAAACCAATACAATGTTATATGTCAATGACACCTCAGTAAAAAAAATTTAATAAATTTTAAAAATTATAAAAAGATGTAAACAGCACAAAGTCTGGCACATAAAAATAGCTCACTAAGTTGTTATTATTAGCAGTCACATTTTCCTTAATATCTCAATTTCCATATCTATGAAATGGGAATTAAATTAACTTCTGCACAAGTCACAGAGGTGTGAAAATAAAGGAAAATGTGCTACAAAATAAACAACTAAGTCTGCAAAAAAGTTATTGCCAAAATTGTAAAAACTGTACCCCAGTGATATTAATCTAGGATCTATAATTTTGCAAATTCAAAGCAGAGCATAAAGGTAATCAAGACTATGTCTCAAATAAATTCTTTTAAGGCTTTGACCAAACCTGAACTTTGTAACAAACTTGAGTCATTACTCAGGGGAGAGTAACATTTCTGTTCCCACAATTCTCATTAAAAGTATATAAATAAAAACTGCTTTGGAATCTGAGATCATAAAACCAAAAAAGAAAAACGTAAAATTTTTTAAACCTTAACATAAGAACAGTGGAGTGTTTTGATAGGTAAAAATAAAGGATTAGTGCCACCAAAAACCCATAAAAATTAACGTTTTATTTCAGAGTCAAAACAAGCATAAGAATCTGGAAGAAAGTCTAAAAAGAAAATAAATATCCTCATTTTCTTATTTTCATTTTCATGGAAAAGGACAGGGAATGATTGGGGGGTTGCTGCACTCAGGGGAAGGGAGAGCTGGAGGTGTTGGGAACTGATTCTGTGATGTCTTACAGAGAGAAGAAAGCGATCATGATGGGTCATGAGTGCTGGGCCTTTAGAGATGAAGGGCCATCAGGCACAATCCACAGGGAGGGCACAGCAGACAGAAGCTGCCCCACTGTGTCTCAGGGAATGGCAGCAGGGTGGTAGGGAAAGAACAGCGTGGAACTGGAAGGCAGAAGACCCAAGTAAAATTCCTGCTCCAGTATTTGTTTGACAGTCACTAGTTCACCCAGCTTCAGTTTCTAATACTGGGCCGACAAAGACAGCTGAGAAGACAAAGTACAATAAATGGCTGTGAAATTCACTTCAAAACAGCCACACGTTGCCTCCTCAGTGCCTATTTTAATCAGCCACCAGCAACCCTGCATCCACTTCACCTTGACTGCACCAGGCTCCAGGCACCCTTATGGCCGCTTCCCTGCTGGGTTCACCATCTAACATCCCAGCAGGCTCAAGGCAGATGCCACGTACTACCTTCCAGAAGGAAGTCAGCAGGCCATTTCTTCTGTTCTCAAATGTCCCTCATTTAAAGGGCAACGTCTATTTAATAACTGCAAAGTGAAGGAGGCCAAGAAGTCAAAAACACTAAATCCAGTATATACATATGATTGTAATGTACACTCCATCTTTATAAAAGGGAAGAAGATGTGCATCTTCTTAGGAGCAAGGTAGCAGGGGGTTAATGATAAGGTTATAACCAGGGCGGGTAGAACACGACTCCCAACACACAGCTTCACAGAGAAAAAAGAAAAAAAAAGACGACTGTAATTGTTGAAACCCTCAGCAAAACTATCAGAATATCTAGGCATATAAAATGTGAAATATCTCTTTGTTCTGCAAAAGTATAAAATCATAAAATTATTAGAAATAGAAGAAAAATTCTGATTACCCTCAGTGCAACATTTTAATCACACTTCACCTATGTATTGATTATAATTAACCAGACGGAGAGTTCTTCTCTAGATAATTCATGCAAAAGATCCTTTGACTACAACTATTCAGATAGTGCCAAAATCCCATTTGCTTTAAGTTATGTTTATGGTTCATGTGATTCATCATTTATTGAACAAATATTTATAGTGGTGTAGCTACTTCTTTCAAGCCGTCTGGGATAGAACATTTGTTCCTGTTAGTACCACTTCATTTCCTGCCAAAATGACTCTTTACTATTTGAACATAGCCGTGGTACCTTAATATAAGGGAGGCAAGGTAAAAATGTTTCTTGTGTGATAAAAGCACCACAAAATATATAGACCATTAGAATTTTTGTCAGTCAAAAGATTTAATGACTATTTTCCTAAATTGTAGTACTGATAATTATAATTTTAAATATCTTCCTAAAAAGTAGAAGGCGGGAAGGTCTGCTCTCAGAAAAGTATCATATAGAGTTCCAGTGACAAATATTGTAAATGGTTAGGGTATGTAAAGAAGAATATTTCCTTCTAAATGTAACTGTTTCTTTAACACTTAAAGATTATTGCTTGTTCACAATATCACTTCACCGTTATTATGTACACCGTTGGGTTTTTTTTTTTGGCCGCTCTGCATGGCACGTTGGATTCGCCGACCAGGGATCGAACCTGTGCTCCCCGCAGTGGGAGCGTGGAGTCTTAACCACTGGACCGCCAGGGAAGTCTATACCTTTTATCAATACTTTCATCAAAAGATTTTAAAATTGTATTCATGATTCTCCAAGTCAAAAGCCTCAGTCACTTAAAAATGCATAGCAAATTCAATTTATTTTAAACATTTAAAAAACTTAATCTGATATTGAGGAGTCATAGAAAGATATTTGATCTTTGTTCCCCATTCCTGGCACAGAGCTTCTAGAACCCTTGGAATTTCCTGAGAGATAGGGGTGATCGGAACCTCTTTCATTCCAATGAGGAGACTCTTGGCAGCCCCTACACAGCTTCAGGACGGGAGCTGGTCACCAGAAAAGGCAAGGCTTGATTAGAAGCTTGGAACTTTCAGCCCCATTCCCTGTCCTCCCGGGAAAAGAGAGGGGCTGGAGATTAAGTTAATCAGCAATGGCCAATGATCTGAACAGTCATGCCTATGTAGTGAAACCTCCATAAAAAACCCTATAAGGGGCTTCCCTGGTGGCGCAGTGGTTGAGAGTCCGCCTGCCGATGCAGGGGACGCGGGTTCGTGCCCCGGTCGGGGAAGATCCCACATGCCGCGGAGCGGCTGGGCCCGTGAACCATGGCCGCTGAGCCTGCGCGTCCGGAGCCTGTGCTCCGCAACGGGAGAGGCCACAACAGTGAGAGGCCCGCGTACCGCAAAAACAAACAAACCAAAAAACCCTATAAGGACAGGGTTCTGAGTTGAACACATCCATGTGCCAGGAGGGGCCAGCCCCCAACTCCATGGAGACAGAGACCCCCTGCCCCTGAGACCCTTAACATGTCCCCTGTACCTCTTCATCTGGCTGTTCATTTGTGTCCTTTATAAGAAACTGGTATGTTTAAACCAGTAAGAAAAGTGCCTTCCTGAACTCTGTGAGGCATTCTAGCAAATTGTCAAATCTGAGGAGGGGGGCTGTGAGAACCCCCAAATTTGCTGCCAAGTCAGATGGCAATGCAAGTAAGCTGGGGACCTGATCCTTGCTACTGGCATCTGAGGTGAGACCACCTCAGGGGACTGAGCCCTCAAACCTGTGGTGACAGACACTAACTCTGGGTAGGAGCATCAGAATTGAACTGGATGGTAGGACAGCCCAGTTGGTGTACGAGAACTGGAGAAGTGGATAGCATCTGGAGGGAATAAACCTCTCAGATATTCTTCATGTTTTATAAAAATCAGGTACCCCCATAAAAATCGGGTACCCCCTGAACAACCTTGAAATGCTTTATGAATCACACCAAGATTAAATTGCACTGTATTTGCTTCAGCAAATAATTATTTATGCTCCAGGTATAGTTTGTAAACTATATTTTCTTATTTTATCCCATTCCCAGAACAAGTGCAGAAAAAGCCTTGTGTATTAGTTCCACAGGGCTGCTGTAATGAATCACCCCTAGTTGGGTGGCTTAAATCAACAGAAATACGTGCTCTCAGAATTCTGGAGGCCAGAAGTACAAAATCAAGGTGTCAGGAGTCCCCAACTACCTACAGAGGCTCCGGGGAAGAATCCATTCTAGGCCTCTTAGCATCTGGTGGCAGGAGGCCCTCCTTGGCATTCTTTGGCTTGTGGCCACATAGTGCGTTTTCTGTTCTACACCTGTCCTCACACCACCTTCTCTCTGTATCTCTGTCTTCTCCTCGTCTGTCTCTTATAAGGAAACTTATCACTGGATTTAGGGCCTACCCAGACAACCTAGGGTGATGTCCTCATCTCAAAATTCTTCATTTAATTATACCTGCAAAGACCCTTTTTCGAAACAAGATAGCATTCACACATTCCAGGGATTAGGATGTGAACATATCTTTTTAGAGCTCACCATTCAACCCACTACACCTTCTCATCCCTGGCCTCCTCCACCTCTCCAAAAACAGAAATTCCCTTTTGAAAAGAAATACATAGCAAAATTAATCTTGGGGGAGAATTAAGTTTAATATGACATATCATACATTCTACAAACACAGACAAAATTTTACTCCTTGTGCCTGAGAAAGCCAGCTGCAAGATACTACATCAGTTCAGTGATATTAAGTAGATATTTATAACATCTTGGTTCCTATAGACAGATGTTCCTTTGTAATCTAATCAGTCTTATAAGTTAAAAAGATTGAGCTGTACTGCCCAGTATGTTTTCAATATTGTTCAGAGTCATACGTTTATTGTTATGAGTTTCCTTACATGTGCCAAATTCTAATACAAAGAAAATATTTCTCTCTTTTTAAAAGGTCACATACATCTGTCTATTAGAGAATATAGTCTATTAATGCCTTTTTCATCACTGTTCTCTATGCACTTTATAGCTTTCATGTAACATACTGGAAATATTCACAAGTAAATGAATTGCTAAATTACATATTAAATCATGTCTCTTTGTTCAGACTGAGTAGTGATAATTTAAACACACACACCAAAAAATAAAACTATGTATATGAAGAATTTCTAAAAGGTACTAAAGATTTACAAATCACTCTTCTTTCAGCATAAATCACCAGAAATATAAATGATTATGGCTCTCATGGGAAATAATAAAAATATGCAGAAACATTTTACTATTTATTTGTTTAATAAAAGAAAAACGTCCCTCTGAGAACTGTATAAACATAACTACAGAAAAATAAACAGAGTTCCCTCTAATTCTGACAGCTTGCTACGTCTCCTCTGACCCACAATAGTTCTAAAACTATGTCATAGTCTCAATCTGGCCCAAAGAAGAAGAACAACAGCTCTTTAGTTCATCTAAAGCAGTGTTTATTTTTTAATAAGTCAATAAGAGATACAGATTCATTAGTCATTTCTTCAGTAATGCAGAAAAAAATTCAGGTCAACGTGTCCTAGAAATATAATTTTTTTAAAGTATAGTTGCTTTACAATATTATATTTCAGGTGTAGAACATAGGATTCAATATTTTTATAGATTATGCACCAAACTTATTAAAATATTATTGACTATATTCCTTGTGCTGTACCTTACATCCCTGTGACTTACTTATTTTATAATTGGTAGTTTGTACCTCTTAATCCCCTTCATCTATTTCACCCGTAACTCCACCCCCAACCCCTGGCAGCCACTAGTTTGTTTTCTGTATCTGTGAATCTGTCTCTGTTTTGTTATAGTTATTCATTTGTTTCATTTTTTAGATTCAACATGTAAGTGATAACATAGAGTATTTGTCACTTTCTGTCTGACTTATTTTACTTAGCATAATACCCTCTAGGTCCATCCATGTTACTGCAAATACAATTATGTTAATGAACGTGGAAGCTCTTACAGAAAATCTCTTTGCTTACAGGTTGTCCTTGCTGGGTAGCTATGCTTTCAGCAGGTAAAAATTAATAAATAAAGGTAGTCATATAAGTACAGACAGTAACACATTGACAGTTAGCTGCTATAATTTAAGCCATGTCTAGATTGAGCTGTAAGTGGCTCATGGCAGAACTTGGGTAATTCACTTGGGTCACCTTCGTGAACCATTCACATGGTTGCAACATCGATTCTGGGGAGTTGGAACAAGTGAACCTCCTGATTCTGCTGCATCAGTGGTAACTGTCTGAGCACAGGCGTTTCCACACCCCTCATCATTCACATCACGTCAAACGCGGTACACCCAAGAGTATATGGGTCGCCTGCATCCTCTACCTTCCTTTAGAGGAAGTAACATCTCCCAGTCGCCCAGGCTTTAACAGTTTGGGTTCATTTTTCCTTCTCCCTTCCCCTTCCTCCCTCACATGGAGCCCATCCTCAGCCTAGCTGGCTTCCAGGGGTCCCTGACATCAATGCCTCCATCACTCACCGACGGCCCTCTCACTTCACTCACTCCTGACAACAGCATTAAATTATGTCACTCTACATGCTCGCTCTTTCCTTCTATACCAGTCATGAATGTCTTTCCCTATATTAATAATAAATAGCATACTGAGTACTTACATGAGGCACTGCTCTAAGCACTTTACATATATTAACTCATTTAATCTTGAGTAGGTTCTATAACTACTCTCCCATTTTACAGCTGAGGAAACTAAGGTACAGACAGTTTAAGCAAGTGGCCCAAGGTCATGCAGCTGATAAATGATGAAAGCAGGATTCAAACTAGGATTTTTTGGCTCCGGTGCCTCCTCTCAATTCTGAGGCCTTCCTGCCTCTCTGTCCTCCTCACCCCCATCCTAACTGTTCTTACTTCCAACACCCTGCAACCAACATGAACTACTAACCCAGTCAGGCCTGACTTCTCACTGCCCTGAAATGCACCGAACCCATTTCTGTCCCTATGTTTTCATACGGCTCTAAAAATGCCCTCCCTTCTGTTTTCTGCTTATTCAAATCCTACCTATTCTTCAAAGTCAAATCGAGTCCCACCTCCTCCAAGCAGGCTTCCCTGATTGCTTAAGGTTTTATTTCATTCCCTCCAGTGTTACATCAGTCACAGGGCACATGATGAAAATTTAGGACTCAATTTTACAACTTCTTTGTTTCCCCAATATAGTTATTTATTCAACAAAAGAAAAAATTTTAAGACCCTAAAAATTCCATTGAAAGTTTGGATATTGGTCTAGAGGCTGAGGGTCCAGCTGTGAACAAGATGTGCGAGGCTCTCATGAGGCCTACCTTTGGGGAAGGGGAACAAAAAAGACAGTAAATAAATTAACAAAATATCAGCTCTCCAGCAAAGAGTGTTTCAAACAGATAGAAAACAAGAGTGAGTTCAGCATAAAGAACAGAAAGAAGGATGGTGGGGCTGGGACCTAAGTGAGCTGGGGGGAAGTAGCACAAGATATTAATGACTTCTTTGATGATATCAGCAAAATTTTATATTATTCCCCCCCGCCACATGGCCGGGACTAATACTGAGCATGGTGGAAGAATTTTAATACTACCAAACCATTTACAGATGTAGATTAAGGCCGGACCATACAGCTACAGCAAAAGAAGAGAATGCAATTACCTATCTAATTGAGGATAAGGAGATAACTAACCTAAGTAATTGGACTCAAAAGAATTAGAGTAACTCCCTGGGTACACTGATAAAATAGGATAAAGAACTGGTAAATTCCTCCTCCACGCCTTCTCAGACTATTAGTATATAAATAACAGAAGAACCATTATAGAAACATTCTAGTAGTAAGCTATGGTCAGATAGCTGCCAGTTACACATCTCTGGTAGAAAACCCACAACTCACCAATTCAATCAACTACCATGAGCAGAACACTTCCGAAATGACTCTGCCCTGCAAAAAGCTTCTACAGCCTGCAAAATAGCCTGCATCGAGATAGGCTCTTGTAGATATCTGGAACCGTCCAAACTTTGAAGGGATTTTCTGGTTCACATAAAATAGGATTTTCTGGTTTACATTACAGACTTGCTCAACAATCTACATGTATGACTGTATACAGGAAACGACTGACCTGCTGGGGATCATCAGTTCACATGCAAGGGTGTTCATGTCTCGGCCTAATTAGAGAATACATTCAAGGGAAAACAAACGGATAGAGAATCTGATTGCTGAGTGAGAGAGTGGTGGGGACGGAGAGCAGAGAAAAACACACAGAAAGCAAAAGCTCCCTGCCCTATAGCAAACACAACTCCTTAAAAATGGACTCTTTATGTCAGAAAGAGAAAGATAAATACCATATGATATCACTTATATGTGGAATCTAAAATATGACACAAATGAACCTACCTATGAAACAGAAACAGACTCACAGACATAGAGAACAGACTTGTGGTTGCCAAGGCGGAGGGAGGGTGAGAGAGGGATAGAGTGGGCATTTGGGGTTAGCAGATGCAAACTATTATATATAGGATGGATAAATAACAAGGTCCTACTGTATAGCACAAAGAACTATATTTAATATCCTGAGATAAACCATAATGGAAAAGAATATAAAAAAGTATATATATGTATAACTGAATCACTTTGCTGTACAGCAGAAATTAACAAAATGTTATAAATCTACTATACTTCAATTTTTAAAAATGGACTCTTTAACCCAGATGTTTCTCTACAGTTTAGGGTCTAGACTCTACACTATGCAGGAAAAATGTACTGAGTCTTCAATGAATGGAAAATACAAGAAGTCCTTGTACAATTCTAAGTTGGGAAAAATCAAATTCCTACATTGAGAGGGTGATCTTATTAAAACATTAGAATGGAGAGAGCGCTTGTGTAAGCAGAACGGTTCTCATGATCCCATCTACACTGAAGCACTGATAGCTTGACTCCGCCCCAAAGATTTCTCCGATTAAACTAGCATCTTATTCAACATCTCCTGGGCATTTGGACGTTCGATGTATATTCTACTACACCTTGCTTTGCAACTGTTCTCAAATGGTTAACCCTCCTACCTAGACAATCAGCTTCTTAAGAGGGGGAAAGTTTGATTTCATTCTACAATCATCCCTTGCTGGCTGCCCCTACCCTTGCCCTAAAATTTCCTAAAAGGGTACAAAGCTTTGCACATAGAGTTAGAAATCTACTATAAAGGAAACCTAACCTGAATTATCTAGGGACTGAATGATCTGATTCCTTCTGGCCATTTGACCATTGTACTGCACTTTAGTTTTTCCACATGTTGGACATACAGAATCAAATTTACTCAAGTACACCGCTAAATATCAATTTGTCATAGAAACCAATTTCACCAGACAAAAGCCAAGAAAAGCAGTTGTCCAAATAGCTCAGGGAAAACAGAAACAATTATCTGGTTTTACCTGAATTGCTTAGGTAGTAAAACAGGGCTTACAATGGAGATTTCAGGTTGGGGGCATCATTATAAAGTGCAAATGCATCCTCTGAAAGTAGATTTGCCATGTTCTTATAGAAAAATATTCAAGGAAAACCATCTCACCTTCAACATTGTAGTTTCTACTACTATATAACAATTACAATACAGAGTACAAAAAAGTAAAATGAAATGCCCACAGTAACACAGCCAGCACAGTGCCAGTGTCAAGCTTGAGCCTCACTCTCCAGACTCAAGTTCAGCACCTGCCCACCATCTTTCTCTGAACTGTTTTCTTAACCTTCCATCTCTCCTCCTTTCTGAAACAGAAGTCCTACCACCAGCTGATAGAAAATTTCAAAATAACAATGAACAAATCCCGAAGCTAGCCAGCTGGACTCCCTAGAAGAGAAATGTTCGGGGGGTGACTTCTCAGAGACAAGGGCAGAGCCATCAAAGAAGTGATGCAACAACTCCCAACTCAAATGTTTTCTCCTCCTTCATGTTTTACAGTCTGCCCTCGGCATCTTGCTCTTCTCTGAACATACAGTAATTTTTAGCAAAGAGCGAGCTTGAGGAGAGAACAGCATGCTCTTACAGGAGCTGTCCTTCGTGAACAAAAGTGAGGCTACTCATCAAGAAGAAATGCACTTGGAATGTTTTTTTTCAATATAACTGTATTTCCCTTTACATAATAAGGGATGTGCTCCTGGGGTGGGGGGGGAAGGTCAACCAAATATTTGTAAAGAGCATTATATTTTCTCTGTTTGTTACATTACCACTGCAGAGCTCCCTTATCATCATTCTGGTTTAGCAGTGGAACTCCTCCCTCTATCCCCAAACCTGACAAGCAGTTCATTAATAAACAAAAATGTAAATGAAGTAAACTAGCTCCACTTTAAAGGAAATCTGTTACAAATCCTTCCTATGATTTCCTTTTTTGTGTATTGTGGTTAATGGTTCTTAACCTTTTTAAAAGTAGGGTGAACATGCAGTGGAAGGCGTAGGGCCACAGTGCATGTTAGATCGAGAGATATACACTTGACACTTGAAAAGCGCAGGGGTTAGGGGCCTCAACCCTCCACAGAGTTGAAAATCCGAGTATAACTTATGGTCAGCCCTCTATATCCGCAGTTCCACATCCTCGGATTCAAATGACCAAAGAGCGTGTAGTACTTTAGTATTTACTATTGAAAACTATCCGTGTATAAGTGGACCTGTACAGTTCAACCTCATGTTGCTCAAGAGTCAATTGTAATTCCTGGTGCAGGAAATGGCCTTGACACTGTTCCAGGTTTCCACGCAGAGCTCTCTGGCCACTCTCAAGTTAGAATCCTGTCCTTGCCTTAAGGCACTAACTAAGCTAACTAACCTATGTCACTGTTACAGGAATTGAAAAATGTGTTCCCCAGTGGCTCTCTGCCTATCACAAGATTGAGAATTTAATTCGCGATGGTAAATGTTACCTGCAAGAGATAAACTTTTCAATGAATTATTACCTGGGTTCATTCAAAGCTCTAGGACTAGAATCCCACATATTGTAGCACCGTTTCTTAAAATATTCCATTTGTGTGGTCACCGACAGCCAAAGAGGAATAACAAACTTGGCCAATTAAATGAGCAGATTTCCATTTCTGATCCCATACGTGAACATCAAAATAAACTTTAAATAAATGAAAAAGGCTTAAATTTTAAACTACATCTTCCAGGAGGTCTGGGTTAAGGGAAGTGACAGACCCAAGGTCACAAAGACATTGACAGGGCATCCATGCCCGCCTAGGAAAATACTGCAGCATCAGAGTGCTGTTCCCATTTGCTGGCTAGGATGGAATGTGGCATCTGATTAATCTCAACTGGATGAGATATGAGTTCTTTATCCAAAAGACACCAAAATAGGTCAGCAGATATTACTCAAAACAGATCCAGACTCGTAAATCAGTAGACACTAGCTGGGTCAAAGAGAACGGTTGAGTTTTGGAATAAGTCACTCGATACAAAGCCTGGCTGACTGCGTAAATCTGTAAAAGACTTCCCCTGCCAATCAACAAAATGAAGAGGTGTAAACAAAACTTTCAATATTTTTTTATTTTTTAAATGAAAAATATACGAACAGATCACTGCTAATATTAAAGCTCTGTCACACATATTCTAAAGCGTCCTCAATACTGCAGGTTCTCAGAGAAATCGTACAAGCAGCCCAGCGGGTCTTAAGCATCAAGACAGACTCGGATGAATTTTTAGAGCCCTGTTTGCAGTTCTTCCCAACGCACTAGCACCCCCCTCCCCCCAAAAAAGTCCTGAATTGTTCTCCTGCACTTTTCCAGGTGCAGCCTCTGGGTTCCGAGGGGCTGGAGGCGAGGCCTGCGGGAGCGACTGCGGGACGAGGGGGTGCGGACGCCGGCCACGAGTAGGAACCCTCTCTCCCAGGAGGGTTCCAGATCTACGCGCTGCAGGGGAGCCCCGCCGCCAGGACTCCCGCGCTCCCTCCGCAGGATCGCTCTGCAGGCTCGCCTCGTCCCGGCGCGACCGCCCCCGCAGAGGGGGGACATGCCCTGCTTTCGGTCTTTCCAAAACCGGACAGTCTGCACCTGTCCCGAAAATGGGGACGGGGAGAGGGGGCTGCTCTCCCGCCCTGCCCGAGGTCCCTGCATCCTTCCTTCTCGCCGCCTCTCTCCTGGCCTCTCCCGAAGAGGCGGCCCGCCCTGCAGAGCTCCCCACAGCCCCCGAGTCGCCGTCACCGCGCCCCCAGCCGCCCGCCGCGCTCACCTTGGCCCGCGCCCGCGCTGGTGGCGGTGGAGTTCCCGCAGCCCATCGCGCCGCCGTCCAGGGAAGCCGCGCTCGGAAGCTGGCAGCCGCAGATCCTGGGGGCGGAGACGGAGGCGGAGGGCGTCGCGCCCCTAGCGGGAGGCCGGCAGGAAACACACTGGGCGGAGGGGCGCGCGGGGACAGCCCCCTCCAGCTACCGACGGGCGCAAACCTGGGCGCCGCAGGCTTGGGCGGGCCGGGACGGAAACCACCGGGCAACCCTCGCCCCCGCCGCGCCCGGCTCTGGGACCCAGCAGGACCCACCCGTCACCTGGGCAACCGCGGCGCCGGCCAATCCGCAGCCTCCTGCGGGCTCCCCGGCTGGGCATTGGTCGTCGTTAAGAGGGGGCGGGAGTTTAAAGTAGGTTGGGGCGAGGGCGGGGCCGAGGGGCGTTGCCGGTGCAGGCTGGAGGGTGAGGCTGGACGGCAGAGGATGCCCACCTGCTTGCCTTCCACATCCTCTTTGCCTTTTCTTCCTTTTCGCCACTTCCCCACCCTGCTCCAGGATGTGGGGAGGAGAGGAAGTGTCAGGAAACAGCTGTTTTGAGCACGGTGGGCGCCCAAAATATGTTACAGACTGAAGCCAACACTGAAATCCATTTCTGCTCTAACAGAAAACCAATGCAACTCTGTTCCCCCATCCACAGTTGCAACATAAGTCTTCCCCATGTTGGTCATATTAACCTACTCGACTTTAAAATGGATATCTGCCACAATTGTGATGATCTGGATCCAGAACCTTGAGCCAGGAGATAGGTGGGCCCCAGGCTGAGCAGCTGGAATCTGTCCCCTGTGGACAGATACTCCAAGATAAAGATAATGGCAGGAGCAAAGATGAGCTGAGTCCTGCTTGGATAGAAGATAAAGAGACCACATATTTCTCTCTTTTTTTTTTTTTTGAATTTTATTTTATATATTTTTTTATACAGCAGGTTCTTATTAGTTATCCATTTTATACATATTAGTGTATATATGTCAATCCCAATCTCCCAATTCATCACACCACCACCCCCACCCCCCGCCGCTTTCCCCCCTTGGTGTCCATACGTTTGTTCTCTACATTTGTGTCTCAATTTCTGCCCTGCAAACCGGTTCATCTGTACCATTTTTCTAGGTTCCATATATATGCATTAATATACGATATTTGTTTTTCTCTTTCTCACTTACCTCACTCTGTATGACAGTCCCTAGATCCATCCACGTCTCAGCAAATGACCCAATTTCGTTCCTTTTTATGGCTGAGTCATATTCCATTGTATATATGTACCACCACTTCTTTATCCCTTCGTCTGTCGATGGGCATTTAGGTTGCTTCCATGACCTGGCTATTGTAAATAGTGCTGCAATGAACATTGGGGTGCATGTGTCTTTTTGAATTATGGTTTTCTCTGAGTATATGCCCAGTAGTGGGATTCCTGGATCATATGGTAATTCTATTTTTAGTTTTTTAAGAAACCTCCATACTGTTCTCTGTAGTGGCTGTATCAGTTTACATTCCCACCAACAGTGCAAGAGGATTCCTTTTTCTCCACACCCTCTCCAGCATTTGTTGTTTGTAGATTTTCTGATGAAGCCCATTCTAACTGGTGTGAGGTGATACCTCATTGTAGTTTTGATTTGCATTTCTCTAATAATTAGTGATGCTGAGCAGCTTTTCATGTGCTTCTTGGCCATCTGTGTGTCTTCTTTGGAGAAATGTCTATTTAGGTCTTCTTCCCATTGTTGGATTGGGTTGTTTTTTCTTTTAATATTGAGCTGCATGAGCTGTTTATATATTTTGGAGATTAATCCTTTGTCCGTTGATTCGTTTGCAAATGTTTTCTCCCATTCTGAGGGTTGTCTTTTCGTCTTGTTTATGGTTTCCTTTGCTGTGCAAAAGATTTTAAGTTTCCTTAGGTCTCATTTGTTTATTTTTGTTTTTATTTCCATTACTCTAGGAGGTGGATCAAAAAAGATCTTGCTGTGATTTACGTCAAAGAGTGTTTTTCCTATGTTTTCCTCTAAGAGTTTTATAGTGTCCAGTCTTACATTTAGGTCTCTAATCCATTTTGAATTTATTTTTGTGTATGGTGTTAGGAAGTGTTCTACTTTCATTCTTTTACATGTAGCTGTCCAGTTTTCCCAGCACCACTTATTGAAGAGAATGTCTTTTCTCCATTGTATATCCTTGCCTACTCTGTCACAGATTAGTTGACGATAGGTGCATGGGTTTATCTCTGGGCTTTCTATCTTGTTCCATTGATCTATCTTTCTGTTTTTGTGTCAGTACCATATTGTCTTGATTACTGTAGCTTTGTAGTATAGTCTGAAGTCAGGGAGTCTGATTCCTCCAGCTCCATTTTTTTCCCTCAAGACTGCTTTGGCTATTCGAGGTCTTTTGTGTCTCCATACAAATTTTAAGATTTTTTTGTTCTAGTTCTGTAAAAAATGCCATTGGTAATCTGATAGAGATTGCATTGAATCTGTAGATTGCTTTGGGTAGTATAGTCATTTCCACAATATTGATTCTCCCAATCCAAGAACACGGTATATCTCTCCATATGTTTGTATCATCTTTAATTTCTTTCATCAGTGTCTTATAGTTTTCAGCATACAGGTCTTTTGTCTCCCTAGGTAGGTATATTCCTAGGTATTTTATTCTTTTTGTTGCAGTGGTAAATGGGAGTGTTTCCTTAATTTCTCTTTCAGATTTTTCATCATGAGTGTATAGGAATACAAGAGATTTCTGTGCATTAATTTTGTATCCTGCTACTTTACCAAATTCATTGATTAGCTCTAGCGGTTTTCTGGTAGAGTCTTTAGGAATCTCTATTTATAGTATCATGTCATCTGCAAACAGTGACAGTTTTACTTCTTATTTTCCAAGTTGTATTCTTTTATATCTTTTTCTTCTCTGATTGCTGTGACTAGGACTTCCAAAACTATGTTGATAATAGTGGTGAGAGTGGACATCCTTGTCTTGTTCCTGATCTCACAGGAAATGCTTTCAGTTTTTCACCATTGAGAATGATGTTTGCTGTGGGTTTCTCGTATATGGCCTTTATTATGTTGAGTTAGGTTCCCTCTGTGCCCACTTTCTGGAGAGTTTTTATCATAAATGGGTGTTGAATTTTGTCAAAAGCTTTTTCTGCATCTATTAAGATGATCATATGGTTTTTCTCCTTCAATTTGTTAATATGGTATATCACATTGATTGATTTGCATATATTGAAGAACCCTTGCATCCTGGGATAAATCCCACTTGATCATGGTGTATGATCCTTTTAATGTGTATCTGCATTCTGTTTGCTAGTATTGTGTTGAGGATTTTTGCATCTATATTCATCAGTGATATTGGTCTGTAATTTTCTTTGTTTGTAGTATCTTTGTCTGGTTTTGGTATCAGGGTGATGGTGACCTCATAGAATGAGTTTGGGAGTGTTCCTTCCTCTGCAATTTTTTCGGACAGTTTGAGAAGGATGGGTGTTAGCTCTTCTCTAAATGTTTGATGGAATTCACCTGTGAAGCCATCTGGTCCTGGACTTTTGTTTGTTGGGAGATTTTTAATCACAATTTCAATTTCATTTCTTGTGATTGGTCTGTTCATATTTTCTATTTCTTCCTGGTTCAGTCTTGGAAGGTTGTACCTCCCCTAAGAATTTGTCCATTTCTTCCAGGTTGTCCATTTTATTGGCATAGAGTTGCTTGTAGTAGTCTCTTAGGATGCTTTGTATTTCTGCAGTGTCTGTTGTAACTTCTCCTTTTTCATTTCTAATTTTATTGATTTGAGTACTCTCCCTCTTTTTCTTGATGGGTCTGGCTAATGGCTTATCAATTTTGTTTATCTTCTCAAAGAACCAGCTTTTAGTTTTATTGATCTTTGCTATTGTTTTCTTTGTTTCTATTTCATTTATTTCTGCTCTGGCCTTTATGATTTCTATCCTTCTGCTAACTTTGGGTTTTGTTTGTTCTTCTTTCTCTAGTTCCTTTAGGTGTAATGTTCAGTTGTTTATTTGAGATTTTTCTTGTTTCTTGAGGTAGGCTTGTACTGCTATAAAATTCCCTCTTAGAACTGCTTTTGCTGCATCCCATAGGTTTTGGATCATCGTGTTTTTGTTGTCATTTGTCTCTAGGTATTTTTTGATTTCCTCTTTGATTTCTTCAGTGATCTCTTGGTCATTTAGTAATGTATTGTTTAGCCTCCATGTGTTTGTGTTTTTTACGGTTTTTTCCCTGTAATTTATTTCTAATCTCATAGCGTTGTGGTCAGAAAAGATGCTTGATAAGATTTCAATATTCTTAAATTTACTGAGGCTTGATTTGTGACCCAAGATGTGATCTATCCTGGAGAACGTTCCATGTGCACTTGAGAAGAAAGGGTAATCTGCTGTTTTTGGATGGAATGTCCTATAAATATCAATTAAATCTATCTGGTCTATTGTGTCATTTAAAGCTTGTGTTTCCTTATTAGTTTTCTGTTTGGATGATCTGTCCATTGGTGTAAGTAAGGTGTTAAAGTCCCCCACTATTATTGTGTTACTGATGATTTCCTCTTTTATAGCTGTTAGCAGTTGCCTTATGTATTGAGGTGCTTCTATGTTGGGTGCATATATGTTCATAATTGTTATATCTTCTTGTTGGATTGATCCCTTGATCATTATGTAGTGTCCTTCCTTGTCTCTTGTAATATTTTTTATTTTAAAGTCTATTTTATCTGATATGAGTATTGCTACTCCAGCTTTCTCTTGATATCCATTTGCATGGAATATCTTTTTCCATCCCTTCACTTTCAGTCTGTTTGTGTCCCTAGGTCTGAAGTGGGTCTCTTGCAGACAGCATATATATGGGTCTTGCTTTTGTGTCCATTCAGCGAGCCTGTGTCTTTTGGTTGGAGCATTTAATTCATTCATGGTTAAGGTAATTAATGATATATATGTTTCTATTACCATTTTCTTAATTGTTTTGGGTTTGTTTTTGTAGGTCCTTTTCTTCTCTTGTGTTTCCCACTTAGAGAAGTTCCTTTAGTATTTGTTGTAGAGCTGGTTTGGTGGTGCTGAATTCTCTTAGCTTTTGCTTGTCTCTGAAGCTTTTGATTTCTCCATTGAATCTGAATGAGATTCTTGCTGGGTAATCTTGGTTGTAGTTTCTTCCCTTTCATCACTTTAAATATGTCATGCCACTCCCTTCTAGTTTGCAGAGTTTCTTCTGAGAAATCAGCTGTCAGCCTTCTGGGAGTTCCCTTGTATGTTATTTGTTGTTTTTCCCTGCTGCTTTCAATAATTTTTCTTTGTCTTTAATTTTTGCCAATTTGATTACTATGTATCTAGGCATGTTTCTCCTTGCGTTTATCCTGTATGGGACTCTCTGTGCTTCCTGGACTTGGGTGGCTATTTCCTTTCCCATATTAGGGAATTTTTCAGCTATAATCTCTTCAACTATTTTCTCGGGTCCTTTCTCTCTCTCTTCTCCTTCTGGGACCCATGTAATGCGAATGCTGTTGCGTTTAATGTTGTCCCAGAGGTCTCTTAGGCTGTCTTCATTTCTTTTCATTCTTTTTTCTTTATTCTGTTCTGTAGCAGTGAATTCCACCATTCTTTCTTCCAGGTCACTTATCCGTTCTTCTGCCTCAGTTATTCTGCTATTGATTCCTTCTAGTGTAGTTTTCAATTCAGTTATTGTATTGCTCATTTCTGTTTGTTTGTTCTTTAATTCTTCTAGGTCTTTTTAAAACATTTCTTGCATCTTCTCAATTTCTGTCTCCATTCTTTTTCTGAGGTCCTGGATCATCTTCACTATCATTATTCTGAATTCTTTTTCTGGAAGGTTGCCTATCTCTCCTTCATTTAGTTGTTTTTCTGGGGTTTTATCTTGTTCCTTCATCTGGTACATAGCCCTCTGCCTTTTCATCTTGTCTATCTTTCTGTGAATGTGGTTTTTGTTCCACAGGCTGAAGGACTGTAGTTCTTCTTGCTTCTGCTGTCTGCCGTCTATTTCTCATTCTTGAGGTTGAGGAGACCTCCTAAACTACACACAGCAAAAGGTTTCCTCAGAGGTCAGAGAAGAGAGGGGGCACTAGACCATAGTATGCTCTGTCAACTACACTTTCTCTGAGCCCACCCATGTGTGTCTATGCACATGTACTTTTTTCCTCCTAATAAATGCTTTACTTGTTTCACTACTTTCCGTCTCTTGGTTGAAATTCCTTTCTCCAAAGCAGACGATCCAGGGCCTTGTCACTAGCCACTGGCCCTCATGGTCTAGTGGCTAGGATTTGGGGCTCTCACTGCCATGGCCTGGCTTCAGTCTCTGGTCAGGGAACTGAGATCCTGTTTCAAGCCACTGCAGGCCAAGTCCACCCGAGATCAACCTGAACTCTGATTTAATGACAGAACTGTGAATTTATGTGGCATCTTTCAACCTAATAGTTGGGCAAGTATTACTGGAGTCAGACTGTCTGAGTTAAAATCCCTGCTCTGCCGCTTAATAGCTGTGTTACTTCAGCAAAATTACTTAACTCACAACTTATCAGTTGTTTTACCTGTAAAACGGCACTAATAATTCTGATACATGCAAAGCACCTAACACAGTGCTTGACCCTAAATAAATGCCAGCTCTTCTTTTTTTAAACCTATTAGAAATGAGCACTATTTCCCTGAAAGTAAGGACTATCTGGTTTATCAAAATGTCCTCCTGGCTCATAGGACAGACTCAATAGATGTTGTGTGAGATGAATTCAAGCCAGGAATTAAATCTCCATTTTAAATCCATTTAATATTTATAGAGACTATAGCCTGGGCCAAGACCTTTGTTAAAATTAAGTTCCAGGGATACTAACATGTGGGAGAGGGTCTAACCAGGCAGACAGATTATAAACAAATTAATTACAATATAGCAGGGATGCTAACAGAGGAATACAGGGAACCACGGGATGCTGGGATACTGGTACAAAGACTTTCCTAAAGGCATACAGCTGTGTTTAGATGAAACCTTGAACTAGAACCAAGGCCCTGGTGGATGGTTGAACATGATCTTTGGGACAATGGTGAGGAGTGGGTAGTCCTATCATTCAGGATACAAAAGATACACCATGCTCCGTTTGAAAATTAGGTATAGCTGGGCTCATGCTGAGATGGTAATTAACTCTTGGGCAAATAGGGCATTTTTGAGTTGTCTGCCGTCTTAGAAGCGCTGCTTCTCTACCTTGGCCTCCACCATCTTGGTTCAGCGGCTACCCCCTTACAAATACAGAATTGGTGAGGGAGAAAGAGGGGAATTATCAAACAGCCAAAAGAAACACTCTTGCTTATTTCTTCACTGTATGACACTGGAGCCCTAGAACACTCATAAGAAAGAGAAAAACAGACCCTGACAACCAGAAAATGGTCTGACATTCACAGCTAGGTCTTCGTGTTCTCCTATTAAAGATAATTGCACAGAACACCAATATCAGAGATGGTGGCTCAATAACTCTGAGGAAGTAGACCAAAAGTAAGACCACTCAGTTATCTTGTCTGAATATGACAAAAACAAAGTCACTGGCAAACCAAAAAACACCACCCAATTCTGACTAATACAAATGATTGCTACTTTTTTTTTTTTACCAGTTATAATTTTAGCACTATTCCAGTCTTCCTGCCTTGTAAGTGAGATTCATTAAGGATATCCTGTCATAGAACTGTCCATGCTTCCTGACAACAACCAATCCAGAAATAAAAGTGCTGCTGCCTTAAATCCCAACCAAAATCACCTAACTTGAACCCAGATGTTTTAAGTCCTTTTCTAACACTCTGTTACTGAGATGCTTCATGGTTCCCCATGGTGTGCATTCTCTGTCACTATGATGAGCAATAAACCCAACTTGTTCAACTACCAGGATGTTCCTGGAATTCTTTGACTGGAGGACATTGGCCCTTGTAAATCATACGTATTCTGCCTTATAAGCTTATAGAGTGTGCTATCTGCCTATTCTTTGGACAAACACTATTGTGTGTCTCATTTGTGCCAGCCACTCTTCTAAATGCTTGACATACAGCAGTGAACAAGGCATAGAGGAAAAATCTAATGCAAGGAGACAGATCAAAATCAAAAAAAATAATAATTTCAGATACTATAAGTGCAATGGGAAAAAAAATAAAGCAGCATACTGGACTAGGTTCCTAAGAGGGAGGTCTGTGTTAGGTTGGATGGTCAAGGAAGACCCCTCTGAGGAAGGGCTATTTTAGCTGAGGTCTGATTGATGAGAAGAAATTAGACATGTGAAGACCAAAGAAAGAGCATTCCAGGTAGAAGGAATGTGACGTGCAAGAGTCCTGAGGCAGGAACAAGCTGGGTATGTTTCATAAATGAAAAAAAAAGGCCAGGATGGCTAAGCTAGAGCAGAAATGGAGGGGGTTCACTGAAGAAGTAGGCCAAATTGCACTGGGTAGGATGGGCTTTGGAAGAAGTTAAGATTTTATTCGAAGGGTAATGCAAAATCATTTGATGATAAGTTCCTAATAAAATGTCAGGCATACAGTAAGTGCCCCATGTTAGTCAGTCCTCTCCCTAACATGGAGTGAAAGAATAAGTCTAGTGTCTCCTTTTTCCTTTTTAAGAACTCATTTTATTTCATGGACAATGGCTAACTGCATTTGGATGTTTTCGAAAAACAATGAATCAAAAGAAAATCATTAATGCATGCCTCATTTCCTGACTGGGCAATTTTAGCTTCTCTCTCTGTGCCAGTTTTAAATCACACCATTTAGCTGTTGTTTTCATTCTTCAAACAAGAACTGATGTGGTGTGAAAGAGAGAGAGAAGGCATGTGACTGAAAAGGATCCGACAAGAAAGAGTAAACAAGGTGCAGGAGAACATGGAGCTCAGTCAGTCTCAGTTTTCACGGTTCGTCTTCTGTAAAGGACTCTCCACAAAAAGTTGGACAACCTGAGTTTTATTTTTGTTTTTCTATTTTTCCCTGTTGACAGGTTGCAAGACAGCTGCCTCAGCTCTGAGTAGCTCAACTACACATGACAATACTCAGCAACAAAGAGGGAGCTTTCCCCCCTTCATATTCCTTTCTAAAGCCAGGAGGCACCCAGAGAACTTCCTCTCCCATTTCATTGGCCAGGATCAGATCACATGCCCCTTCCTGATCCAGCCACTGGGAAGGTAAATAGGACACTTATAATTGGCTCTGGTAAGTTACAGTTGGCCCCGGTCATGACAGGAAGTGCAGGATAGACACCTGCACAAAATTGGGGCTCTGCTGGCAAAAAAAAAAAGGAGGAATAATTAATCGCTGCTTAAATCAGTAGTTGTGATAGATATTACAAATGTGCCCCAATATCTAGTTGTCTTCTGGATTAGGTGTCCCACCCCCCTTGAAGATGGGCACAGACATGTTATTAGATTTAGCCAATGAAATACGAGTAAAAGTAAAATGTGACTTAGAGGCTCCATGAGTTCTGGTCTCCTGGGAGTTAGGAGTTAGCAGAGCAAGAGATTTATTACAGGAAACACCTGAAAGATACAGGGAGGAGGGATCAGAAGGAGGCAGGGAAAGCCTTTCAGGCTGCATTGCAGGTCTGTCACCCACAGGGAGACTAAGAAGAGAGGTCTATAAGGAGGACTGGGTAGGAAGAAGCTCAGACTGTGGTGCAGCTTTGAGAAAGTCTTAGCCAAGGCAGCAGAACTTCAAGTGCAGATTGCCTGTAAGGGTGGTTCCATGCTAGGCAGAGATGGCCAGGCCCTAGTATCCCAGCCAGGCTGCAAGCTGCCCAGAGAGATCTTGACCTCAGCTTTACTACAGCAGCAGATCCCAAAGATGCCAATAGCTGGAGACTGTCAGCCAGCTTCACCCCTCACAGCTGGTTCTCTCTTGAAGGGAAATCTGAGCAGCACAACTCCAAGCCTGCCGCACGTGCCGTGCATGAATCTTGATTGCAAGTGCTAGATTCTCCAGCTGTGAGGACCCTAGAGGCACATGTGGAGGAGTTTCATCCTCCAACAGCCTGGAACCCTAAGTCGCTGCATCAGGCAGGTTCCCACCCAAACCCCCACGGGACCTGCAGCATGAGCAAGAAAGACACTTCTGCTGTGTTTAAGCCGCTGAGATGTTAAGGTTATCATAATATACCAATAGGTATATCATAACATACCATATCATATCAAAACAGAGCATAGCATTTCATAATGTATCATAACACAGATATAGCAATGAAACCTGTGTTTGGTACAATATACATTTTCAAATGTATGAGCATAAAATTGACCACAGTATTTTTCTTGGATTTTGATCTCTTTTATATCCATGGGTGTGCTCTCTTTTGCTGTCCCACCGTGTTTATTTGCACTTTCTTTTCTTTCTTGATTAGTCTTGCTATAGATTTGTCCATTTTATTGGAGCTTCAGAGTCCACTTTTAATTTTTTTACCATCTCTTTTTTTGTTTTGTTTTCATTTATTTCCAGCCTTTATCTTTATTATTTTCTTCTTTCTAATCTCTGAGTTTACTTTGTTATTTTTACAACTTCTTGAGTTAATCACCAAACTCATTTAAATAGTTCTTCTAAATATTGCTTATGCTGCATCCCAAACGTTTTGATATTTCATATTTTCACCACTGTTCAGTTGTATTTTGTAACTTCCATTACCTATTAATCCATGAATCATTGAGAACATTTTTGTTTCCAAATGAATTTCTTTTTAAAATGCGTTAATATTTTTACTACTGATTTTAATTTGTCTTGGAAAGAATTATCACTATGAAAATGATGGTTTGAAATATACTGGGACTTCCCTTTTCATTCTCCATGTTTAATATTTGGACATTTTCAAAACATTTTCATATGGCATGTGCTGCTTATTCAGCCCATAAGTGACATTTTTTAACAGACAACATTGAATATATGTATCTCGCATCTCTCTGATTAAACCGTTAGCTCCTTGAGGACAGAGATGTGTCTTCCATTTTTTATTTCCTTTAGTGCACTATGAGAGCAGGTAAAATGTCTTTGTGTGAGTGTAAATGGACAGGGGTGAGGGAGAGAGAAAGAGAATCATTCACTGTAAAAACATTTTTAGCCCAAATGCCGTTATTCATCTAGGACTGGTTTTTCCAGAGAACTTACATCATTGTTCTGAAAACAATAATGAATTTTTGAGCACTGACTGTGGGTCAGGCACAATGATAACTACATTGCATGAATTAGCTCATTTAATCCTCAAGGGGATTAAATTAAAATCCTAAGGAGTTGATTCTGTTGGGTGGTTCACAGACTTAATAGGAAGATTGGGAACAGACCTGGGAAGCAGTCAGAAGGCAAGGGAGACTGAGCAATGGGGACACTGCAGCCACGGTGCGCTGTGCCTGTCCACAAGTGCCACTATACCTGCCACCAGTGGCACTATATTTGCCTCTGTCTCTATCCACCACTGCTGCTATCACAAACCCCACCCCACCCTCACTTAACTACGTGCCACTCTGCGGCAAGATTCAAAGCCCCAGGAGGAAGAATCCAAAGTGAAATGCTATGTAAGGTCAGAGAGAAAAAGAAGTTGTCTCCCTTCCATCGAGAGAGGGAAAGGGGAGCTCTGCCTCTCATCGTGACTTAGTAGGTGATTTCCCCCAAACCTGAGAGAGGGCTCATTTTCTGAGTGGTTTTAAAAGGCATTTATCTACTATAACATGTACAGTGTTTGACTTAAGAACACTGATTCCGATGCTCTCATCGGAGGGTGAGGAAACTCAGCAAAGAGGTCTATTCACCATTGCTCCGTTAGATAGCAGAGCAGGAACTTGACACCCCCCACCGTCCATCTCCAGACTATACTGTCCTGCCTCTTTTTTTTTTAAATTTTATTCATTTATTTATTATTTTTGGCTGTGTTGAGTCTTCGTTTCTGTGTGAGGACTTTCTCTAGTTGCAGCGAGCGGGGGCCACTCTTCATCATGGTGCACGGGCCTCGCACTGTCGCGGCCTCTCGTTGCGGAGCACAGGCTCCAGACGCGCAGGCTCAGTAGTTGTGGCTCACGAGTCCAGTGGCTCCATGGCATGTGGGAATCCTCCCAGACCAGGGCTCGAACCCGTGTCCCCTGCATTGGCAGGCAGATTCTCAACCACTGCGCCACCAGGGAAGCCCCCCTGTCCTGCCTCTTTTATCCTTAAAGATACACTGGACCGCTGACAACCCTCTGACGGTTCTCTTCCCTTGCAGATATTATTCTTCCTTTGGTAGACAAGAGATTGAGGGGTGTGAACTTTTGAATCTCAAATAACCATCAGATTTGGCAGGCGGCTTTGGCTCTGAAAACCTAGAACATCAGTTAGAACTCAGAGTTCCTGGCTGTAGAGGCAATGTTGGCAGGTACTTAGCAGGAGTCCCCATCATGGGTAGAAGAGGACAGTCATGTCTCTCCCTGGTGACCGGCCACAGGCACATCTCCCTGGAGCTGAAGTTTGGCCTCAGTGGCTGCCACACCATAGGCCTCCCAGCTTCCAGGGCATTCTGACCTCTCTGGTTCCCCGATTCCCTCCCTTTCTCCCTCAGATCAGCCAAGAGCCAACCCGAGCTTCCAAAATGAACTTTACCAGGAAACCAAGAGACAGCAGCACCCACACCATAATTTTTTCAACATAGAGAAGAGTAAATTTACACATCTCATCCTAACTAGATAACCAAGTATTGAGAAATACATCTTCCCAGGCCAGGGTCCATTTCCCTCTCACTCCTCCTCTGGTGTCCACGCTCCTTAGCTGGAGTAGTTGAAACAGAAATTCCCATCTCTTCCACGGTCCTAATGCATCACATATGCAGATGTGTGCCCAGATGAAGACTGCTTCCACATACCCCTACTGCCCATCAGCCCTCTCACCCTTTGGGTGAAATTTGACAAAAGCAAACCAGGACAGCATTGCCTCATGGAACTGAAAAGTACATAAGCAAAGACTACTTCAGCTGTGATTTGACAAGATACAAAAAGTCATCAGAACTCAGTTTCACACCATCTCTCAGCTCGGTCCCATTCTCAGGTCCTACTCAGTGGCCCCTGGTAGGGTCAGACTCTCCACATCATGGTGGCCAAGACAGCTGCATGAGATCCTCATGTGTCCTCAAGTTCAAGGCCAAAGAGAAAATTCATGCATCTTTTCTGGTAATTCCTGCTCAATTCCAATTGTCACTCTGACTGAGCCATTTTGCATCACATGCTCATCCGTGAAAGAGTCATTGAGGACAAGAGGGTGTGGCAATTTGATTGGCCAGGCTCACTTCACCCAAATCACTCTGCCCAGGCTGCAGGGAGTAGGACTGAGGGCCGGGAAGAGAAGACCTTAGTCAGGCACCAACGTGGGATCCCCTTCCCTTTTCATTCCTTGTCCTAAAGAGAGCCTTTTCAAGGGACTTCTCTGGTGGTCCAGTGGTTACGACTCCACCCTTCCAATGCAGGGGGCATGGGTTCCTTCCCTGGTCAGGGAACTAAAATCTCTGCATGCCCCGTGGCATGGTCTAAAAAAGAAAAAAACAAAACAAAACCAGAGTGCCTTTTCAGAATGTAAATCCGATCAAATCACCCCTTTCCCATCTTAGAATCCTCAATAGCTGCCCATCACTCTTAGGATAAAAAACAAAAGTCCTAGACTTGGCCCCCAAGGCCAGTCTTGGTCTGATCTCCATCCCCCTCTCCTCCTTCTATGCTCCTCTTATCCCCTTCTTGGGTTTCTCTTTGTGTCCCTCCCACCACTACGGGTTTGCACTAGCTGTTCCCTTTGCCTGGAATGCTCTTTTTCTCTCCTCTTTGCCTAATTAATTCCTGGTTAGCCTTCAAACTTTACTCAAGTGTTACTTCTTCAGAGAAGCCTGGTCTCACCTCCCTGAAAGGGTTAAGTCTCCCTATTACAGAGCCTCTTTGTCCTCAAAGCCCTTGTCACAGTTGCAGGTTTAGGTTTCTGTGCGGCTCTTAGCTTAACCTCTGTGTCTCCTATGAGGCTATCTGTTCATTAGCGCAGAGATCGGGCTTGGTTTGGCTTCATCATTGTTTCTCCAGCACTACGCTCAGTGCTTAGACCAGTAGGGATGCAGGAATATATGTGAGCATCTATCCATGCCACTGTGGGGCTGACCTAGAGAAGCCGACAGACAAAAAACCAAAATAAAACAAAACAATAACGAAAACCCACAGATAGACGCCCCCAAATCATCAGCTGAGGTAAGTACAATGAAGAGATTCAGCCTCGCAACAGGCTGAGATCAAATACACAAGTGGAGGAGCTCCTTACATGGTGACGGTGACTTTTCAGGTGACATCTGAGGGTAGGATGGAACTAGGCTCTTAGAGCTTCTTGGCTATGTGTTTCATCAGCTATGACAACCTCAGGACTCCAAGACTTGGGGCTTAGAACCAAGGAACAGGTGGGGCCCCAAGAGTGGAGAGGAAAATGTGCTGAGCAAATTTCCTGGGATTTCAGAGCAAGAAAGGATCCCAGGAATTGTGGTCCAATGTCCTGCCATCAAGCCTCTGGGGGGACCCCATCTTAGAGCTCACACGATGTATCTACTTCTTTTTCTCTGGGCTAACGTCTAATTACTTGGCCATTTTTAAAGGAAGGGACTGGGGCAGAGACCAAAAATAGGTATGTGGTTTCAATCTCCTTGTAAATCACCCATTTTCCTCACCGAGCGTCATTGCCAGCCCTCACAGTTTGAAGTTACTACATTTTTTAAATTGACCTACAATACACATAACATAAATAAAGCATTTTCAACTATACAGTTCAGTGGTATTTAATCTTCATAATGTTTTGCAGCCATCACCACTATCTAGGTCCAACCATTTTCATTATCTCAAAAGGAAACCTTGCACCCGTTAAGTGTTCACTCCCCATCTCCCACCTTTATTCCCAGCCCCTGGCAACCACTCATCTGCTTTCCATCTCTGTGGATTTGTCTATTCTGAGTATTTCATGTAAATGGAGATGTTATTACAGTTTAAATTTGGGGTTATTCCATAGTATTTTTACATGATCAAAGCTTGTATATCATTTTGTGCGCCCATGAATTTACAGACTAAATAGGTCCAAGTGAGACTGAGAATAAAAAGTTGTATTGGGAGTCAGTAGCTATTTATAATAATGAAGAGAAGCTGGGAAAATTTTGCAGCGGGCAAGTGGCAAACCTGCTTCTTGGGGCCTAATCAGCACCATGATGAAAGTTTAATGCACGTGTAAAACAAATAATGTCACATCCTTTTCTCTGAAGCATGTCCTCATTTCCTACAGGGAGCTGTGAGCATTTTCCTTGGGCAGCTAAACATTCAAGATGTGAAAGACGACTATTAGCCTGTGTAGAGTGGATGAGTTTGCCCTGATGAATTAAAGAGAGATCAAGCTAGAATTCAAACCAAGAACAGGAAGCAATTTGCCTGAAATGTTTTTTGTTTATGATTTTTTTTTTTTTGCTGTATGCGGGCCTCTCACTGTTGTGGCCTCTCCCATTGCGGAGCACAGGCTCCGGACGCAGAGGCCCAGCGGCCATGGCTCACGGGCCCAGCCGCTCCGCGGCATGTGGAATCTTCCCAGACCGGGGCACGAACCCGTGTCCCCTACATCGGCAGGCGGACTCAACCACCGCGCCACCAGGGAAGCCCTGTTTATGAATTACTTTTTACATGCTATTTTTGAAGATTTGAAACATGGTTGAATAATCTTCAATGGCTTAAGAAAACATGCAGTAACATTGACAAACAATGTTAAACTTGTAAATAAACTTTTACTTGAATTACATTTAAGATCACGTATTTTAAATTATACAACACGACCAAACCTTAGAGAAGACTGGGAATGACAGTTTAGATGCATATATATGAAGTTTTCCTTACAACAGGCTGTCATTTCTATAAGTTCAATATTTAAAAATGGGATTTTAACAGTTACATATTTGTTTCTCTAAACAGGAAAATTAAAGGAAGCTTGATATTGAAATCCTCAAATCCACATTTCTCCTGAAAAGCCCCTTTCTTCCAAAGGAAGTCCCTTCCTTCTGGATTATTTTTTCACAGACGACTTTAAATGAAACCAAACAAGCTGCATTGTCACCCTTTAGGTTTGCCTTACCAATGTATTTGAAAGCCAAAGCAATACAGTCTAACATGCTAAGGAAACTTTTTCCTTTAGATACAACATGATCATTTCCAAGTGAATTGGCCATCCATGGAGATCAGTCAAACCCTTACGCTAGAATATCAAAAATTTGGCTAACAGGGCCAGACTGTCAATATCATGTCTAAATTTAGTTGCTAATTGGCCTATCAAAGAGCCTCGTTGCCATGACTAACTAAACAATATACATGAATGGTTAAGATTAAATTGCTTGGAAAAGAGGGAAGGAACTGGAAGGTGAAAGGGGGATATTTAATCATTAGCTAAAACGCACGAAATTTGGACTCCTGTGTCTGGACACAAAGGGATTTCCGAAGAAAGTGATTTCCACATTTAGGCCCCTTTATTAAAGAAAATCTTTCAGGATTCAGGGAGATAATAAGGACATCATTTTCTGATTTTAAATGCTTCAACAGATGACAAAAAGATTTATTAAATTACAGATGTTTGCTAGCTTGAAGATCTTAAAATGTGATCTTGGATACAGAGGCTCAGGCCAGAAACTTCCTCGACTAAAGCGATTCTAAATCCCAGTCTCTTACAGACACTCAGTCCACTCACCTTGAGTTTCTCCTTCTTCCCCCACAACTGGTTGCTTCTAACCTCTCCGTGAATCAGACTTCTCCCTACCATGCTTTGTTTAATTCTGCAGAAATTCAGTTTTCTGAATGCCTTAATGATAACCCTGGTGAACATTCATATTATGTTTAAGATAAAACAGGGCAGGAAATTGAAGCCTTAGAACTTTGAAGTTAGACAGACATAGGGTCAGTTCCCTGTCCTGACATTCATAACTGAATAACCTAAAACCCCCTAACATCTTTAGACCTACCGTATGGAGATCATATAACAACGGAAAGCGCACAGACTCTTAGAGCCAGACTGCCTGGGTCCAAACCCTAATTCCCCACTGACTAGTAAGTTATCTAGGCACTCTCTGTCTCAGCTTCCTTATTTGTAAAAAAAGGGAAAATAATAGCAGCTACGTCAGTAGGTTGCCATGAGGATTAAATGAGTTAATATACGTAAATCACTTCAGTATCTGGCACAGGGCAAGAACCACATAAGAGATTTCAGTATTAGTAGTCATAGTAGTAGTAATAGTAGTAGTACTAGTAGTAGTAGTGGTAGTAGTAGCAGTAGAAGAAGAAAAAAAATGTTATTATCACTATTGCTAACAGTTTTGTGTGAGAATTAAGTGAGATCATAAAGTATCTCACAGAGTAAGCATTCAATCAATAGTACAATATGTATTGTGTATTTCCAGCTTCAGAAAATCTAAAGGCAGTGGGTGCTTATTCTCATTTATTTAACGATAAACATTTTTAGTGAGCAATTATGAAATGCCGCAGACTGTGGCAGGTGATGACCTCACAGAGATGCAAGGATAGGAGGCCAGTACTCACAGCTCTCAGGCTAGCAGGGAAAGAAATGTGCCATTGGTTGTCTTGGGTGCTATGGTACACGTTTGCATGGGATTCCATGGCGTCCCAGATGGAGGAGATCAGAGAAGGCTCTAAAGGGGGTGACACTTGAGATGAACCTTTAAATATGAATGGTCCAGCCTGATAGAGAAGACAAGGGCTCATTCCAGGAGAGAAAGCAGCCACCTCTCACACTGCTGCCAAGGCATCTTTCTGTCCCAACACACTTGATCGTATCATTCTCCTCCTTTACATCCCATCTTGGTTCCTCACTGACAAGAAGACAAAGGCTAAACTCTCTAGTTGGCATTCATTTGTAGCATCTGACACTTCCTCCTTTGTAGCTCCATTTCCAGCCACTCCTCTTCCTGAGCACTGTGATCTGAGCACTCCAAGCACCTTTGCTCACAGAGGTGCCCCTGCCTGGCATGTCTCCCTCCCCCATCCTCCATCTAACACTTTCATATTCAATCCCCAAGACCCATCAGATGTTACCTTCTCAGCAAAGGTAACATCTCCTATCTTCCCAGGAAGAAATCATTCCTCCTCCCTCTATAACGTAGGTGCATTCCTTACCACATTGTGTCATTAGGTCTTGTTTATCCACCACCCTCCCCCACCAACACTAAAATACAAATTCCACAAAGATCAAGGTTCTATTCAACTTTCCATTTTCAGAGCTTAGCCAAACACATGGCAACCTCTCAATAATCTTGAGCTATTATTTCTCTGGTGGATGCTGGGAAAATATTCACTAAGTCATGGAGTCAGTCAAGGAGAACTTGTTGAAGAAGGAGTCACTCAACCAGATCAGAGATCATCCACAGCAATTTCGTGCAGGAAAATCAAGCAGCATTTCCTGACTTTCTCGCTCCTTAGTCTTTGGAGCACGTGCTTTTGAAATGTACATCCAATAAGAGAAAAGTCATTGGAAGAAATACACATTTGGAGTCTCCCATCCCTGAGACCCAGTCCTGGAATTAGAGTTTCTCTTGCCATCCAGTGAGCTCT
Source organism: Globicephala melas (assembly GCF_963455315.2). Classification (NCBI taxonomy): domain Eukaryota; kingdom Metazoa; phylum Chordata; class Mammalia; order Artiodactyla; family Delphinidae; genus Globicephala; species Globicephala melas. Next base: position 16,705,980 of record NC_083323.1, read on the forward strand.
CATAGAGAGCTATTAGAGACCGTGACCTAAATTCCCCTTGGCAATAAATTGGAAGTAATTCCCACCTATTGGCACAGAATGAAATTCTTATCCTCCATAGCTGTCCAGGGACGTACATGAGACCAATTCAGCCTCTGCCATTAGAAGTGGGGACTTGACCCCCAGATCCCCTCACTGAATGGTGCTGAGAAGTGCTTCACCAACATCACTGGGAATGAACTACATCTAATAGGAGAAAGCCTATGGCAGCAAAAGTAGAATAAGGGCATTTAAAATTAGCAACTTTGTTTTCTCTCTCATTTGCCTTGTTACCAGGGTTGGGCTGCTGGAATAGTCATATTATGCAGTCATGCACATCAAAAATTGAGATGGGCATTATCTACCCCATACCACATGTGAAAGCTCCCACATGTACTTCTCCTGCAAGTAGGTCACCCTCCTGTGCCTTAGACCCCACCCCTGTGCTACCGAAAAAGACATCTCACTTCTATCACTTTTCCTCTTTCCCTCAGAGATCATCAACTTTTACTTCTTCTCTGGCTTTCAGAGTGAGAATATCTCTCCCAGTTGTAGAAATAAATTCTACTGTTCAATTCTATCCCCCTACTGTTCCTTCCAACTGTTCTCACTTCCCCAGTTTATGGCATACCTCCTGTCTTTCTAGATCTCTCTGTCTACTCATCATGAGTATTTGTTGAGTAACTTCTAGGGCCTCTGGACTTCTCCTAAGGTGGTGAGATTAGTAAAACCTCTACTTTCCACCATACTGTTAGGTATTGCTTCTTGCCACTGAAATCATCTTAACTGATATACTTGGTGACAGTAGTGGGCTGCTCTAGTTTGTTTTTTTTTATTGCAGTATAGTTGATTTACAATGTTGTTAGTTTCTAGTGTACATCAAAGTGAATCAGTTATACATATACATGTATCCACTCTTTTTAGACTCTTTTCCCACATAGGTCATTACAGAGTATTGAGTAGAGTTCCCTGTGCTCTACAGTAGGTCCTTATTAGTTATCTATTCTATATATAGTAGTGTGTATATGTCGATCCCAATTTCCCAATTTATCCCTCTGGGCTGCTCTAGTTTTGACGTACCCAGAACTTCTTCTCCCTTCTCCTTATCACAAGAACCAGACTTTCATTTGGGTAACTCTGCATCTCCCATTCAATGTGGTCCTGATGGGACTGTGAGCCATGACAGCTCACCAAGGAGAAGAATTGGTTCACAGTGGACTGTGATCCAAGCTGGGCCAATCCAGCTCTTCCCCAGGAATCTGAATCTTGAGCAGAGTAACACTAGTATGGAAAGTAGGTGGGGCTGAGTCATCCTGATGGCAATGCCTCAAAGATCCTGTTCGTGGAATCTCCAGGTCTTCCGTGTTTACTTTTTTCCAAAGGCCTGCTGTTAACTAACATAGTTAAGGTAATTCACCAGGACCCAAATTCAAGGTAAATACGATTTTGATAGAAGGAAATACTCTTAGCTTTAAAAAACATTTATTTCATTTTAACTACTTTGCTATTATTTAGCCATTTATCTGTGACAAATTCCTCCTTTGATTCTCTAAAGCTATGTCATTTCCTTTCAACACATTCCATTTTTTTTTTTCGGCGGTACACAGGCCTCTCACTGTTGTGGCCTCTCCCGTTGCGGAGCACAGGCTCCGGATGCGCAGGCTTAGCGGCCATGGCTCACGGGCCCAGCTGCTCCGTGGGGCGGAGCGGGACCGGGGCACGAACCCGTGTCCCCTGCATCGGCAGGCGGACTCTCAACCACTGTGCCAACAGGGAAGCCCCATATTCCACTTTTTAAAGTTAACCTGACTTGGTTTCTAACTATAACTAAAGGAATATAACTTATATAGTGACTAATAAATACATAAATTAATGAGTACTTCTTCAGAAACCAATCTAGAAGTACAAACTAAAATATGCATCTCTTCCATATTTATCAGAGGTACAATATGCATTCTCATGCAGTTTGAATTCTTTTTTTTTGTTTGGTTTTTTTGGGGGAGCTGTGTCGGGTCTTAGTCGCAGCACACAGGATCTTCGTTGTGGCACGTCACTGCAGCATGCAGGCTCTCTAGTTGTGGCTTGAGTGTTCAGTAGTTGTGGCGCACGGGCTTAGTTGCCCGACCAGAGATCGAACCCACGTCCCTTGCATTGGAAGGTGGATTCTTAACCACTGGACCACCAGGGAAGTCCCAGTTTGAATGCTTAAAGGAGTAATTTCCAAAATGGGATAGTCCCATGGCTGATAAAATCCAAATTCGAATCTCTGTGTGTTTTGAAAGCGCTCAGCTTCTATTCCAATTGTTCCTGTATATGTTTGGCAAAAAAAAATTCAAGCTTAAAAAATCTTTTGAGTTTTGTTTGATTTCTTTTTTCATTTTAGAAACTGTGATGTGGTTAAAATAAAGCTTGATCTTCAGGCCTTGGGAACTCATCATGTCCAGCACTTGTCACAAGCTGGGAGATGTTCTGGTTGAAGGGGCAGGTCCTTTCCTCTAAACTAAGGAATTTAATGGACCCAGTAGTCTCAGGTCCCCCCCCACACACACCATTCATAATCTTTCCTAAGGGATAAAATGGACTCCAATTTACATTACTTTAATTAGTGCTCTTAGCAAGTCTGAATTTGACCAGCCAAGATTCACCCTACAGAAAAACACATTTCACTGCTAGTGGATGACAAGCTGCTCATGCAGGGAGCCCCAGAGAAGCTTCTTGGCAGGCTTTTTGACTTCTAGTTGTTTCCTAGAAGACTATTCAAAACCTCCACCCAAGGTTTTGGATAGCATTTTTCAAAAATGAAGTCTTTATCTCTGGACAGGAAAAATTACTGAAGGCAATTCACCAGGACCCAAGTTCAAGGTAAAGATGATTTTGATAGAAGAAAAATACTTTTAGCTTTAAGGGGGGGGGCAGTATTTAATTTTAACTACTTTGCCACGATTCATCTATTTATCTATGACTATCACTTGTTTATTCTGGGCTCTGCATGCAGATCTGTAAGTACCTTGTTGAGAGATCACTTCACTCTGACACTCTCTCGGTAGAAACGTTTCCTTATTCTTATGATAAATTCCACTCATTATCTTCCAGACTTGCCACCAGTTGCCTAGGAAACTTTTCTTCCTTGTGCATATTGGAGAATTGTGTTTGTCTTTTTAAAAAAATCTCTTTGGGGGCAGTTGTATATTGCATTTCTCATTCTTATCAGGCAGTGGAAAGGTAAACATAGTTTCTAATCCTGATGCAACAAAGTTTCAGCCCAACATGGAAATGATATACCTTAAAACATGTTTTGCCACATGAGCTAAGGCAGTGGTTTCTAAATGCTAGTTCATGGATTAGTTTACATCAGAAATAATGGGGGAGCTTCTCTGAAAAGCACAAATCCCCGGGCCTCCCCTGATTCAATGAATCAGAATCATTTTAATGGAAAACATATTCTTTTGAAAGACTGAAGTGGAACTACATATACTACATAAAAAAGGTGTCCAGGAGACAGTGACCTGGAAAAGCAAACTGCAGAATGGTGGGTATAGAATAGTCACATTTGTGGGAAAAAATATATGTAAATATGTATCAACGTTTTTGAAAGGCAATACGCAATGATATATTAACAGTGGGATTATTGTAGGAAGTACAAAGTGGAGGAGACGGGATTTACTTTCCACTTTCTACCCTTCTGCACTTTTTGTGTTATTTTTACCAAAAACACATACTACTTTTGTAATTGAAATTAATTAATCAACAGTGGAAAATACGTTAAAAGCCTCCCAGGGCTTTCTAATCATCAACCAGTTTTAGGGACTGTTGCACTAGGAAAATGAGATCAAAGTCCATTAGTATAATTTCTCAATTAAAGGAATTGCACTTTCTCTCAAGATGCAAGTTCTTCTAATTATCCTGTTAGTACCAGGTCTCAAAGCAATGTTGACACTCGCTAGCACTATGTACACAGAAAGTAACAAAGGAGAATACATGATGGGGGAATAAACAAACAACTTACATTGAAATTTGGAGGTGGAAACATTATAGCTCAAGGAGAAAGAAGCCTTAAAACTACTTTTACTTTTACAGGGATGGAGACTGGGAAAGTAAATTCCTATCTGCCATCTTATACGCCCCATACATAAAATTACTTCGTCTCTCCTACTTAAATGAAAAGATCCATAAATCAAGGAAAATTTTTACTGCTTTAGTTCCCTCCTGAAAAGTTTAGTTGTCAATGTCCAACATATTGAGTGTTATTATTAATAACTATAATCGTTTATCATTTTGATAGGTCCTAATGAAATAGGCTGAGTCAACACCAAATGGAATATTCTTTAGTATTCCTCAGTGGTAAAATTCCCTTGTCACTAGCCAAAGAACAAGGATCTTCTCTTTAGATTATAGCTTTGAGAAACTAGCTTTAACACATTTTTGCTTTCCTTTTTCCTCCTCCGTGCTGGACTCTTGGCTTGACACTCTGCCACTAGACATTTAGAGATCAAAGCAACTTTACAAGCTTGCAGAAGAAATCTAAGGACAGAAATTCCTGCAGGTAGGAATTTAGAAAGATACAGATTCTCAACTCAGGCCCTTGTAAAATTTCATAAACAGAAGCCTCAATTAAAAGAGAGTCCAGAGGCCAGAAGGGGGAGCTCTTACACCCCACAGGCGTAGAGCCCAACAGGAAGTAGAAAGACTTTCTCTTCTTGCCTGGAAAGAGCTCAGCCAATGAGAGACTGTCACTACTCAGCCACTGAAAAGCCACTATACTTCAAATTTTCAATTCCTCCGATAGACTCTGTTTACTATTGCCCTCCCAACGTCCTTTCCCCCTCTTTAAAAGAGTTCTCCTCTTCTTGCTGTGTGGGGATTTGCATAGGGCTTGCCATGGTTGTGGGTCTGGATTGCAGTTCTTTGGTGATTCCCCTCAAAAAGGATTTTTGCTGGAGAAATAACTGGAAGTCTATTTGTTTTAGGTCAACACCCTCCATCAGAACAACAGGTGGTACCAGTTCAACATTCAGATTCCCAGTGGCCACACCTAGAACTTTGATTCAGTTGTGACCTGGGCCCAGAAATCTGACTTTTAGCCAGTGCCCAAGTGATTTTGATGCTCCTCATATGGGAACCATTGGAGACAAGTTGCAGCCACAGTCCCAGTTCTGCACAGCCTCCCCCAGACATGAAACAAATAAACTTAGGTGTTTAAGCTACCAAATGGAGGTTTCTGTTATTTGCAGAATCCAATAAAATGTACTTCTTAGCAAGCCAACAAGGCACCCTGTTGTATAGGGAAAAGAAAAAATATATATATTTGGTCATTCACATGACAAATGTATTTTTCATATATATTTGGTCTTCCTCCATGGTACCTCGCTCACAGCTCCCCAAACACTTGGAGCTTCCTAAGAGTCAAAAGTGATAAATGTGTCTTTTGTTATGTGAAAGAGGTGACTTTTGGAAAGCACCTAAGAATGGGGGCTGGTTGCCATTGGAGCCAACCATGTGATTAGAGGGTTGGAATTTTCAGTCCTACCCTCCAGCCTCCAGGGAGGGAAGAGGGGCTAGAGGTTGAATCAATTACGAATGACCAATGATTTAATCAACTGTGCTTCTGTAATGAAACCTTCATAAAACCCCAGAGAACAGGGTTTGGAGAACTTCCAGGTTGGAGGTGCTGGGAGAGGGGTGTTCCTGGAGAGGGCATGGAACCTGGATGCATACCTTATCTTATACATCTCTTCCATCTGGCTGTTCCTGAAATCTATCCTTTTATAATAAACCAGTGATCTAGTAATGAACATGTTTTTCTGAGTGCTGTGAGCCAGTCTAGCAAGTTAATCAAATCTGAGGTGGGAGTCATGGGAACCTCTGATTTATAGCTAATCAGTCAGAAGTCCAGGTAACAACCTTAAAGGGGGAGGGCATTGGGGCAGTCTTGTAGGACTGAGCCCTTAACCTGATGTGATGCTGTCTCCAGGTAGATAGTGTCAGAATTGAGTTGCATTGTAGGATACCAGCTGGTGTCTGGAGAGTTCCTTGGTGCTATGAGGGAAACCGCCACCCACACGTTGGAAATTGAATCTCAGAACCCAATTTGCTCCCTCACCCTCATTTAAGCATCATACCTACTGATCATCAGTTTCTCTAAACAGCTTCCTTTTCTTTTTTTCCCACCCTTGTTTCCAAAGAGTCTTCACATTTCACACTTTTAACTTTGGAAGCATCTCTCTCTATTCCAAGAAGTTTGTCCTACCTTTTTGTCATTAGTATTTTTTAAATGTGAATATGAGATGCCTGCTTACAGATTGCTTTCTTATAAAACAAATTATAACATAATCCACTGTAAATTGAAAAGAGAGTTTACGGACAGCTTCAAAATTGTTAAGCTTTAGCAGTCATTAATTCATCAATTTATTCATTAATTAAACAAATGCTCATTGCATATGTATTATATGCAGAGTGATGTGCTAAGCACTGAAGGATATTCAAAGAAATTAAAATCCACCTTCTTCCCTGGAGTTAGAGGATGAAAGATATACAAGCCTGAAACAGTTATATAATAATGCAAAGATAGCAGGTGACCAAGTAAAAAAAAAAAAAAGAGGTTTTGCTAAAAATTTATTGTCATTTAGAAAGAATAGATTAAAGACCTAAATGTAAGACAATATACTATTAAGACTCCTAGAGGAAAACATAGGCAGAACAGTCTGACATAAATTGCAGCAATATTTTTTGAAATCCATCTCCTAGAGTAATGGAAATAAAAAACAAAAATAAATGAATGGGAGCTAATTAAACTTAAAAGCTTTTGCATAGCAAAGGGAACCATAAACAAAACAAAAAGACAACCTACAGACTGGGAGAAAATATTTGCAAACTATGCTACTGAAAAGGGATTAATTTCCAAAATACACAAACAGTTCGTACAGCTTAGTATCAAAACACAAACAACCCAATCAAAAAATGGGCAGAAGATCTAAATAGACATTTCTCCAAAGAAGACATACAGATGGCCGACAGGTACATGAAAAGATGCTCAATGTTGCTAATTACTAGAGAAATGCAAATCAGAACTACAATGAGGTATCACCTCATACCAGTCAGAATGGCCATCATTAAAAAGTCTACAAATAATAAATACTGGAGAGGGTGTAGAGGAAAGAGAACCCTCCTACACTGTTGGTAGGAATGTAAATTGGTACAACCACTATGGAGAATAGTATGGAGGTTCCTTAAAAAACTAAAAATAGAACTACCATATGATCCTGCAATCCCACTCTTGGGCATATATCCAGAGAAAACTCTAATTCGAAAAGATACATGCACCCCAATGTTCACTGCAGCACTATTTACAATAGCCAAGACACGGAAGCAACCTAAATGTCCATCAACAGAGGAATGGATAAAGAAGATGTGGTACATATATACAATGGAATATTACTCGGCCATAAAAAAGAATGAAATAATGCCATTTGCAGCAACATGGATGGACCTAGATGTTATCATACTAAGTGACATTAAGTCAGAAAGAGAAAGACAAATACCATACGATATCACTTGTGTCTAAAATATGACACAAATGAGCTTATCTACAAAACAGAAACAGACTCTCAGACATAGAGAACAGACTTGTGGTTGCCAAGGGGAAGACGGAATGAAGGAGGGATGGATTGGGAGTTTGGGATTAACATATACACACTACTATATATAAAATAGATAAACAACAAGGACTTACTGTAGAGCACAGGGAACTTTACTCAATATCTTGTAATAACCTATAATGGAAAAGAATCTGAAAGATATATATATCTTATAGATAATATATCTTATAAATCTAAATATATATCTAAATCACTTTGCTGTATACCTGAAACTAACACAACATTGTAAATTAATTATACTTCAATTAAAAATCATTTTAAAAAAGGAAAGAAAAAATTTTTAAATAGAATGGAAATTACACTGGCAGGAACAATTTTCTAGGCAATTCTTTTTCTAAATAAAATGTTCGCTTTAGCAAATCAAGTTTTTCAGACAAATATTTTTCAAGGGGAAATAGTCTATTTTGGAACAAGGAGGGTTATTTATAAAAAAGAGAAAGAGTGAGAAAGTATTTGCAGAAGAAAGCAAATGTTTCCATGTCCATCCCTCAGTTCCAAATGTCTCTTTATTATTTTTCTCAAGGGACCCATTAAGCCCTCAAATAAATATGAAGCTGAATTTCAAAACATTCCTGCAAGCTAGAATTCCAAAATGGTGAGGGGAATGATCTCTTATTATACCCTCTTTGTGTATGGACTGTGTACTCTCACCAGCGAGACTGTCATTGCATTGGATGCAAAGACTGGTGCTTCCAGTCTTTGGAACTGGGACTGGTGCTTCCTCCAAGTCCCCACAGTGTAAGTTCAGTGCCTCCTCCAATCTGGAGCAGGAGAAAACCTTTTGAATTAAATTACCAAGAGACAATGTATGTGAAAGCACATTAAAGGCAGAGAAGTTAATATAGAAATAAAGCTGTGCAGCTGTTATCAGATAAAAATGGAAATAGAAGCCAAGAAAAACATTTTCATGCTTTTTGTTTCACTATACACTCACGTATTCCCTTCAACGTGTCATGCAAACCACATCTAGAAGCTATAGGTTTAGAGTAATAGAAATGTGACATAATCAAGGATCCAAGAACTCTACTTTGCAAAATGTCACTTTCCTTGAGCAGTAGAAAGCATATGGTCTTTTGTTAAACAAATGTTTTTTTAAAAGGCTATATCAAATGCATCATTTATCAGCCATACTTCTCCCATCATAAAATAATTTGACTTGTCCCTGAAAAAAAAACAAATTAAAATGTCAACTTTAGAATTGAAATTGACAGCTTCACAAATTTCTTCACTTCTTCCACAATGCCAATAATGGACACCCTTGAGTGCAGAAAAGAAAGGGTGTTGTGTAGATTTGCTGAAGATACCCTCTGGACTTCCCAGAACATTCTAATGTCAAATATTTTGTATCATGTCTCATCCACATCCCTGGACTGGTCAAACCAAACATCTTTGTAATAAACGTCTATTGTTTTTTCTACTTAGGTCTCTTGCTTTGCAAGAACCGCTCCTATCCCCACTTCAAGCAGGTGGCTTTGTTGGTGGCTTCCAACTAGAATAACAGGGATAGGCACATGACCCTTAAAAACATCAAAGATTATTGTGTTCTCTTGATTAATTGACATCTATATTATTATGAAATTACCTTTACCCTTCTTTACCCCTGGTAATATAATCTTTGCTCAGAAATCTAGTTGGTAGGGTATCCATAACAATAAACTGATACGAAGTTTTGCACATCAGAGCTTATCTAACTTCACGATTTCAGGATTTTGAGGGAGAATAATGTTCAGAACAAACTCTAGATTTTTTCCTTCCATATCTTAAAACTGTGGTCAATATCCAAAAGCATTATCATGAAAAATGGCCATGGGTATTTTCACTGGCTCTCATTTTCCCTTACTGAGAAATGTAAGGCTTAAATTTTTCAGATGATCATAACTTCTCAGGGCCTGACCATACATGGTCATTAAATATTTGGAAGGCTTTTTATCTGGATCTTGGCTACATTCCAATGGCGAATTAAATTCTGCTTCTTGAAATCTTAAAAGATCCCTTTTCTTTCTTTAAAATTGTGGTAAAATACACATAAAATGTACCATCTTAACCATTTTTAAATGTACAGTTGAGTAGTGTTGAGTATATTCCCATTGTTGTCCAATCCATCTCCAGAACTTTTCCATCTTGCAAAACTCTATACCCATCAAACAGCAACTCTCTATTTCCCCTCTCAGCCCCTGGCAACACCACTCTACTTTCTGTCTCTAGGAGTTTATCTTCCCTTTACTTTTCAAACCACATTTTTACCTCATTAATATCAAAATATTGATTTTTTTGTAAAAATTAAGACAATTTGGAAATGTACAAAAGGAGAATATTAAATTCTTCCCATTCCCAATCCCATAGCCCAGAGATAATGACTATTAACAGTTCTGTGTAGATGTAGCTGTGCTTTTAGTCTATGCATCTATTTAGGAAGGGATGGGGCGGCTTGAATTACATCCCCTCCTGAGAGATCACCTGATTACTGTGCCTCTAAATGTCATGGTCTTCTCACTGACCTTCACTCACTGTGGTTCCATGCTTATTTTGTGCTGTTCACAGATAACAATTCATGGACTCCAAGCCCCTCTCTCCCGAACGTGGGTGATTGCTATGTCTACAACCCCATCCCCTTGCAGGGACCAGGAAGTGCATATAAATATGGAGCTTCCATTTAGGACCTTATCAATTACTTCCCTTCTCAATACTACCTTAGAAAAAAGTAGCAGGATTTACTAGAGGGGAGCATAAAAGATTTAAAATAGCTGATAATAAATAAAATGCTTTATTTAAAATAAACTGTCTACTGGGACTTCCCTACTGGTCCAGTGGTTAATAATCCACCTTCCAATGCAGGGGACGCAGGTTCAATCCCTGGACAGGGAACTAAGATCCCACATGCTGTGGGGCAACTAAGCCCACGCGCCACAACTAGAGAACCCACGTGCCGCAGCTGCTGAGCCCACACGCTCTGGAGCCCACATGGTACAAGTAGAGAGAAGCCCGTGTGCCTCATCAAAAGATCCCACCTGCCACAACTAAGACCCAACGCAGCCAAATAAATTAATTTTTTTAAAAAAATAATAAAATAAAATAAACTGTCTGCTAAATACTACTTTTCCCACCGACAAAAGGACAAGTATCCCATGTAAACTCTTCACAGGGCCTCCTACATGGACTCACCCTGTTCCTATCTTATTCCTTGGCCACAAGTCTGCCATCATTTCTGAGATGCCTCCTTCTTCAAGCCTCCATCAAGAGACTGTCTATCTCCCCACCTTTTTGGAAATCACATCCCCTAATGGACAGGTTGTTCTCGCCCATGTTTCCTCACCTGCTCCAGCAGTACGTGCCCTGGTCTAAGCTGTTCAGTCTGAAATAACTCTCCAGGGACTCCAATAGGATGGTCCCCAGGCTTCCAGTTCCAGGTTTCCCCAACCTTGTGAGTTACAAATATGTTTCAATATTCTTTCAAACCTCCAGTTGGATCAGACACCCACATAGAAGCACACGGTAACACAACATCTACCCCATATCTTGCTGTTACCAACATCTGTATTCTTTCAGGATTGATTAACATAACATTACCTGCTGGAACAAGTACTCTCAAATCTCAGTAGTGTGACACATGAAGCCTACTGAGAATGTTCTTGGTTGGTAGAAGAATGTGGAAGAATGTTCTTCCACATGGTAATTCAGGAGCCAGACCCCTTTCACCCACGGCCCTGCATCCCTCAGGTCTTCAAAATCCTCTACCGAGAATCTGCTGGATTTCTCTACATTTAGTTAGCAGACACGGGAAAAGACACAATACATTGGCAATAAAGACAATACAAATGGCCCTTAGACATATAAAAATATGCTAAACCTAAAAATCACATCCACATTGGGATATACTTTTTCCTCTGTCAGATTAGTAAACTATCTT